>NW_027256882.1:112753393-117553393 GCF_029215685.1 Pituophis catenifer annectens
TTAAGTGCAGTGAGGCTGGGGTTTGATATTTAACTTCCTGAGGTGAAAGAAAGCATAAATTATAGTGTGTTGGTTCTCTCTGGTTTATTTATATGTTTTGAATTGCTGACCATATTTTCTTACTCAGATAGATGTGGGAGTTGGAGATAGGAGCTTCATTCACAGGAATAATTTCAGGAAGAAGGTTCAACATGTTTGTTCAACCTATTGTTTTAGATCTTTGGTGTCTGCAAGAGTCTATCTTATATTCATAATCTTTATCTATGAAGATACGGAGTAAAGCAGTGGTGAAATCCTCAGCGGGTTGCCACTGGTTCACTGCGCACATATGCACAGTGCATGCCAAATGCATGCTGTGCATGCATGCACTGCAGACGCATGCACAGTGTGCATCAAATTCATGCTGTGCATGTGTATGCAAGAACGCACCAAATGCACACTTTACATGGAAAAAGGAGCTGTTTGAAGGTAAGTAGAACAGCGAGGGGGGGAATAGCTTTGCCGGATTTCCTGCTTTCTAGCGAATATAAATCACGCAGCACAGCTGATCATTGGAAATACCAGTTTGGACAAACCAGTAGCTTTTTTTTACTACCAGTTCTCCCGAACTGGTGCGAACCAGTAGCATTTCACCCCTGGGGTAAAGTCATCTGAAGTTGTGTAGTAAAATATTCCATAGGGGTTTTTTTTCCCTCCCCCATGTTATCTCATAGAGTGGAGATGCCTATTTCCATCAAGGGCATGGGAGATGTGTAGAAAACTGGAGGGGAATATAAAAAGTAATTCAAAAGGGTCTTAGTGTACATCTTTTTTCTGAACAGAGCTCCATGTCCTTTGTAAAAAAACTACACATTCTAAGATATAATTTTGGATCCAGTATTGCCACATGAATTTTGCATTTTGGTCTGTGCTCCTTTATTTCAAAACTTTATATCAACTTCCTTCTTTGTTAAAAACATCAGGTGATGCCTTTGGTTAGAGAAATAGAGGACAGATTTCCTTGATAGAGATTGGACTTCAGATCATGCCTCTGAGGGCAAATCTGACTTGCTCTAACCATGTCTACTTTTGAGTACCAAGTTAAAATATTTCTGTGTCTGGATATTTCAAACTTGATTGCAGCTGTCGTGTGTGACTTCAGCTGATTGGGTGGAATTTTCATTTAATTCCTCTCGATGTTATGGTCTTGAAAGAGAATGTACAGTGTGTTATAATTTTATCACTGTATGTGTAATTACATGCTTATATATATCACTGTATAAACCCAGCTGTTTTTAGGAATTCTTGCAAAAAAAAAAAAATTCACTCAGCCAAATTTAAAGAAAAGAATTTCCCTTATCTATCTATATATAGCTCACTTCTAGCTTAGTTATGCATCTCTTTTAACAGGAGCACCTGGGATACTCTATTTAATAGCTTCATAAGCCTATTAATTTCTTATTGTGCAGGCTAGGTTTTTTTTTTCCTTCCTAGATCAGTATGAGGAAAATGAGGAAAAGTGGATGGGGATGGGGAGGGGATCCAGGCTATTAATATATTTTTTGCACATGATTAGTGCTCCATTAATTTACACTTGGTTTCTAAATGGAGCAAGTGTAGTAAATGAGGAGGTGGAAGAGTAGGAGAGGGCTACTGAGCCAATCCTCTTGTGATCTATTATTGAAGGGAAATTACCGGATGGTGCCTGGTGCATCCAGCTTTTTTTTCTTTCTTTTTTTAAACTGATGGATTATTCTTCTGAGGTGGGAGCGCTAAAAGAGAAGGATGCAGAGAAAGCTGGTGCAAGGGGAGCATAAGTTGTATGACTCGAGAATGTTAATTTGCATCCTGCAGAAGGCTGCTTTATTTGATTCCCCAGCTTCAGCATCACCTTTACATCTCTGTGCACGTGGCTATTTATAGACGAGGCTCTCTGTGTGTTGCTTCCACAGTACTTTCTAAATATATGTTGTCCCATTATACAAATAATGAGTTAAGACGTGGTGCTGGGTGGATGGAGCCAGTGAAGATTAAAACCATATTACATACCTAAGTTTATGAGAGGTTTTTGCTTGTTTTTTGTTTGTTTTTTTGCACAACCCATAGCTTCCCCTTCCTTTCTTGGTTTTCACAAAGTGGTGCAATATTTCACATTTGGATACATTGTATTCACACTACAATTAGTACTATTATAATCAGGGCATGTTGTAAGTGCAATAGGAGTCAAATGAAAAGTAATGCTTCTAACCACCATAACATAAGTTTAGTTTAAATAGTAATATATGAAATGGAAATAATCCCTGAAATGAGCTATTTTGTTACCTTACATTAACTTCTTCACATAATCATCACTGTTTACTATCATTGCTGCCCCTGATAAGCAAGCTTGGTAAAGCCATCATGAAAGAACTCGACATGTTTTCTCTTCCACCACATCCTGATAGATCCCTCAACCTCTCTGAGTCACCACATGCCCACAAAAAGTGTTTCTTACATTTTTGGAAAAGATAGACGTTGTATGACACCATGTTGGACTGTATGCCAGATGGTATAAAATGATAAGATGCAACTTCACAATTGCCTCTTGGCTAGTGAGGTGTAAAGCCTAGTATTGTCATGTTGCAGCAAAATTTTTTGTGTGTGCTTCCAAATTCTGTTTCAAAGCTTTGGATGTTGCAGTGTAGCACTATGAGTTAATAGTGGTGGTAGGTTCAAGGAATTCCATGTGAATAGCCCCATTTGCCAGATCTTGACTTTTGAAGGGTTTTTCCATAGGTGAAATTTTCTGATAATATATATTGTATAGATTGATGATTCATTTCTGGGTCATAATAATGAGCCCCATGTTTTGTCAGATATCAAGCTGTGAAGAAATTCCTCACTTTCATTCTTGTAGCATGACAACTGCTGGCAAATTTCAACTCTTAAAACTTTCTCAACCATCAGCCTGTGAGGAACCTCCCTTGCTCAAACTTTCTGATTTTGAAGAACATCAGTAATTGGACCCCACACATTTCTTGTGAAATGTCAAGTTTGACAGCCTTTGAATGATCTGCCAATTGTCCTTAATTAGTTAATCAAACTTTCTCATCTGAAACTTGGTTATTGGCACAAGTTGTCCACTTTCTGCATGATATGCACATCAGCTCTTTCTAGTTCACCATATTTACAGTATATTCTTTGACCCAATGATGCACTTCATGCATTTATTTGATTCAATATTTGATGCCACACAGTTCCAATTGACTCTGGGCAGATCACAAAATTAAAACACACACACACACAAAACAAGTTATTAAGAATTTAGTAAAGAATATACCTTCCATACAAGATAATTATAAGATGGCAATCCAGATAGCACATAATAAATATGAATTGGGGGAAATCCATTCACCCTTTACTCAAAGCCAGGGCAAATTATCAGTAGTCATGTCAGGACAGTCATCAATATAAACAATCTGCACTTGTTGATGAATTTGAATTGGAGGGCTCTTTCAGCAGACAAATATTCAATCATGATGAAAGTACACTGAGTATTTAATACAAGATTCCATTTCATGAATAAATAGCAAGATAACCTTTGCTCACAGCAACCTCCCACCGAGTGAAAACAGCAGATGCTAAAGAACACGTCACAACTTCTAACATGTCATTATTGCCATCTATTGGTGACCTATAACATTGGAGGCATTACTTTTCATTTGCTCCTCCTACTTTCAGTTTTCCTGTGGCTAAACCCTGTACAGTTTAATGTGTTGTGACAACATCAAAATGTGTCATTTGACAAAATAAAGAGGTTGTATATTGTGAATATTTAGTACACAAGTTTATATTTCCCAACTCACACACGGGTGACTCACAACATTAAAAACCTCACCCCCACCCCATGGCAGCAACAACACAATCAAACTAACTATTTATTTATGAAACAAATTTATATAGCTATTTACTCCCCCAAGGAAAAGTGTTGGAATTGAAAGGAAATCTCTCCATTACCGAACATAATTCAAAGACCTGGGAGTAGGGAACATATTTTCTGCTACACTGAGTGACTTCAGTGGCCAAACCATGCCATGTCTATGACTGTTTGGCAGGCCATTGGGGAAGAAGTTTAGTGATGGAATGAAGCCTTGCCAATACTCTCCTGATGCAAAAACTTTGGAACACTGGGCATTCTCCTGCGGCGGGCACGGCAGTCAGGATGGGCGGGGACACGGGTGTGAGTTGTTAGGACCGAGTCTGCTGAAGCAACAAAACCCCGCCTCCTTGCTCATGCTGGCAGTTTTTTCGACTCGGTCGAGTGGGACGGTAGTGTCTAGAGGCTTCGCTGTATCTCCTTTCTGTTGGGACGGCTAGATTGCTCATTTACAATCTAATTTGGCGCTTACGGGCAGACGAACACACAGTAAGACCGCTGTTGCCCCTATTAACCCCGCCGGTGGCGTCTGCCAGCTTGGTTCCGGCGTTCGCTGCGACTCGGGCTTTGCCCTGCAGCAAGGCGGCGATCCGTTTAGCCCCGTCATTGCCGCGATCGCTCCAGATTCCTGGGGGCTAGCGATCTCAACTTTGAGGCTGCGGATCGAGAACAGAGGCTAGTGGGACAACTTTGACTGCCATACTAACGCAGTAAGTGGCCCGTTAACGGAGAGGCTAGGATTTAATTGCGGCGGCCATTTTACAGCCCGTTTTCATCATGGCGGACGCCATTTTGAAGCCCTCTTCGCGCGCTCAGAAGAGAAAGGGAAAGAGATGCCAGGAGCCCGATCCGGGAGAGGGGCCCTCTGGTCTTCAAATGAATAAAAGGCCCAGACATCAGGGCTCTTCCAGGGCTGTAGAAAAGCCTCCTCCTCCTCCATCAGCTAAACATTCTAAGGATGAGGAGAGGAGGCATAAGGCGATCGAGCGGGCCTTTAAGAAGGCCTCTTCTCGTCAGGACCCCAATCCACAACCTTCTACGGCTGCTAATGTTACAACGCCCACAGGGCCTATTCAGGAAGGGCCTCTGCAAGCCCCAGGTTTGCCCCCTCTATCCCCTGATAGATCCATTCAGGAAGAAACTCCTTTCTCTGAGGCAGCCTCGGTTTTTCCAACTGGCCATGACACACTGGCACCTGAGCCAGAACCAGAACCTACCTTTCAGAACGAGGCAGATAGACCTGATCTTCAGGTTAGGGCTGTTCCAACTCCTGACTCTAACTCTGCCCAGGTGCTTTCTCCTGCCTTAGCGGCCCTTATCGCTACTTCCATTAAGCAAGGCATAGCCCAGGGTCTTCAGGAAAGGGCATCCTCAAGGGTCTCTGAATATTTAGAGGACCAAGCCAGTTCCCTCAGGTCTCATCCCCTGGAGGTTCCTTCCCTCAGGCAGGAAGGGCAAAGGTCACCTTCTCAGGACAGCCAAGGTTCCGTCTCCCTAGAGGAGGAAGCCATTATTGACCAGGAGTTGTCAGAGGACGAAGGCCTTGAGCCTAACCAACCCGCCTTCGTGGGCCTATTCCGTCCTCAAATGTTTCGGTCATTATTATATAAGGCTCAAATGACCACTCGCTTAGGTATTCCACCTTCTAAGCCCAAGGATCCTTCCGATGCATCGGATACTGCGGCTAAACTATTCGAAGAACCCGCGGTGGCGTCAGAGACCATCCCTGCGCCAAAATTGTTTTCCGATGTCCTTCAGAGGCAGTGGAAATTCCCTAGTTCAGGCCCTTCTCCAAATTCTCTTGATAAGAGGTTATATAATGTGGCTTCGGAGTATGCAGACCTCTTACAGATACCTACGGTTGACGCTCCGGTTTTGGCCTTAGCCTCCCCATCTCCAGTCTCTGGTCCGCCGGAGGAGGCTTTACGACCAGAGGATAGAAAGTCCGAGCGCTCTCTGATTAAAGGTCATCAGGCTTCGGCCTGGTCAGTTCAAGCAGCCTCAGCGGCGTCATTTTTTAATAGAGCGTCTATTCTCTGGTTAAAACAACTGCAGAGCCGTATCCCGGCTTCAGACGTTCGAACCCACCAAGATATTAATAAAATTGTGGCATCGGTGGAGTTCTCCGCGGACGCCACTCTAAATGCCGCGCGCTTTTCGGCCAAAGCTATTGGTTCTACAGTAACTTCTAGACGCTTATTGTGGCTGAAACACTGGCAAGCCGACATACGTAACAAATGGCGCCTCGCATCCTCGTCTTATACTGGTGACAAGCTGTTTGGACCTGCTTTGGATCCATTGCTAATTGAAACACGAGACCATCGCAAGGTGCTGCCAGCTCTTTCTCGTCGGTCGGATTTTAGACAGGTACAGTCCTTTCGTCCTTCCTCCTTTCGTTCCCCAGACACCGGCTCTTACCATCAGCGGTATCAGCGTTCCTATCCAACCAGAGCACCCGCCTTCCAGGATAATCAGGGTAGACAGGGGCCCCGTTATCCCCCTAGGAGATTCCCTCGGGGAGGGCGCAGTCGGCCCTTCCGAAGGGCTCGTTAAATCACCTAGCTCCATAGCCATCGGGGGCCGTTTGTCCATTTTCGCATCCCATTGGGACACCACAATTTCTGATAATTGGGTTAAAAACGTGGTGAGATTTGGACTTGCCCTCGAATTCAGAACTTCCCCTCCTCATTTATATTTACGTTGTCCCGTGTCTTTGGATAGGAATAAGAGGGCCCGGGTGGGGAATGCCATCAGACACCTCCTGGCCTCTAAGGCCATTCAACCGATCCCAAGATCGGAATTTGGGAAGGGATTTTATTCCCGCCTGTTCTTAGTTCAAAAGCCATCGGGGGATTGGCGTCCCATCCTAGACCTTAAAGCCTTAAACCGGTATTTAATTTTTCGCCGGTTTAAGATGCATTCCCTTCAGACAATTTTGTTGGCCATTAGAGAAGGAGACTTTTTGTCTTCTATTGATTTGACGGAGGCCTACCTCCATGTCCCCATTCTTCCTGAATGCCGCCAATTCCTTCGTTTTTCTTATCAGGGGAATCACTATCAGTATCGGGCTCTGCCCTTTGGTTTGTCATCGGCCCCTAGAGTTTTTACTAAAGTGATGGCGGCCCTTATGGCTCACATTAGTGACCTTCCTATTAGAGTTTTATTTTACCTTGACGACATTCTTATTCTGTCCCGATCTCCAGTTCAGGCCCTAAAGGATTTAGGGGACACCCTTAGAATTTTGCAAGAGCATGGCTTTTCAGTTAATTGGAAGAAAAGCCATTTAACTCCTTCCACCCGGATCCAGCATCTGGGGGCGGTAATTGACACGATCACATCAGAAGTTTTTTTGTCTCCTGACCGTATTTTAAGCTTACAGTCCTTAGTTAACCGGATACTAGACCAACGTTCAACTTCTATCCTCACTTTGTCTTGCCTTCTGGGCAAAATGGTATCGACCTTCGGAATCGTCCCCTGGTCCCGCCTGCACAGCAGGGACCTCCAGTGGTTCCTACTACCATACCAGCGGTCACGCAGGGACTCCTCGGTTCAGCGAGTAATTCTTCCTCTTCGGGTGCTTCGCTCCCTGTCCTGGTGGACCTCAACAGCTCTGAGCAAGGGCACCCGATTTCGCGAGCCACACCGCATGATCTTGACAACAGATGCCAGTCTGTCGGGGTGGGGCGCCCATCTGGGTTCCCACCTAACACAGGGACAATGGTCTCCGCAAGAGCAGAGTCTGAACATCAACGTGTTAGAGTTGAGGGCCGTATTCCTCGCTCTTCAGAAATTTCGTCATTTGGTCCAGGGCCGGGATGTCCTCGTCCTAACGGACAATGTATCAGCAAAGGCCCACATCAACAAGCTCGGAGGCACCCGGTCGCGGGCTCTTATGAGAGAGGCTCACACACTGGGGATCTGGGCGGAACGCAATCTGAATTCGATCAAAGCAGCGCATATTTCCGGGGCGGAGAATCGCACAGCGGATTCTCTCAGCAGAGCTCCTGTCGATCCAGCAGAATGGAGCCTTCACCCGCGCCTCTTCCAGGAGGTGATGACGCGATTTGGGCTTCCCGAGGTGGACCTGTTTGCCTCCAGCTCAAATCACCAACTGCCTCGGTTCTTTACTCGATTCCCGTCTCCGGGAGCGGAGGCGGTGGATGCCCTGCGCTGCGACTGGCCGACCAACACTCTCCTATACGCCTTCCCTCCAATTCCATTGATTCCGCGTGTCGTCAGAAAACTTCTCCAGGAACGGGCAGAGGTAATCCTGGTGGCCCCTTTCTGGAACCGGCGCCCGTGGTTCGCGGACCTGAGGGCCCTGTCCACAGACCAGCCTTGGCAGATACCGGCCGACCGGATAGAGCTTCTACAAGGCCAGCTGAAACATCCGGACCCCCAATTCCTACGCCTAACCGCTTGGCGGCTGAGCGGCTCCGTTTGACGGAAATTCCTCTCTCTGCCGACATCATAACGGTCATCCAGGCTTCTAGGCGCGGATCCACTACTCGGATATATGAGTCTACCTGGAGAGCCTTTTCGCTCTGGTGTCGCAAGCGCCATCTGTTGGCTTCTTCGGCTACGGTGAAACAGGTTCTGGAGTTCATCCAAGAAGGATTCGTTGCGGGGCTGTCACCCAACACCCTCAGGCGACAAGTGGCAGCTCTGGCTTCTGTCCTGTCCTGTGGCTCACAGGACTCTATCTCCAGGCATCCCCTTATTCGTCAGTACCTGCGGGGTGCTACTAACATCCGGCCTCCCAGGATTCATCGCTTTCCAACGTGGGATTTGCCTAAAGTCCTTTTGGCTCTTACTAAACCTCCCTTCGAGCCATTGAGAGACGTCTCCCTCCGGTTTCTGTCATTGAAAGTAGCCTTCCTAGTAGCAGTGACTTCTGCTCGTCGGATTTCAGAGATGGCTGCACTTTCGATTCGCAAGGAACTTTGTATCATTTACCCAGACAGAGTGGTGTTTCGCTTAGATCCTTCGTTTATTCCGAAGGTTAATACCGTATTTCATAGAGCCCAAGAATTGATTCTTCCAGATTTCTGCCCTCGACCTAACCATCGTCGAGAGCGGCTCTGGCACAAGTTAGACGTCCGAAGGGCGGTAAAGATTTACATCGACCGGACGGCGGCCTTCCGGCGCTCGGACGCCTTCTTCGTTTCCTTCCTTCCGGCTTCTCTGGGAGCCAAGATCTCATCAACCACCCTGGGCCGTTGGATCAGGGCATGTATCGCTACTGCATACGACTCTCTCTCCCTCCCGGTCCCTCGCGGAATAACAGCGCATTCCACCAGGAGCGCCTCCACTTCGGCCGCATGGTCTACACGGGCATCAGTGGAAGAGATTTGTCGAGCGGCTTCATGGGCATCCCCCACATCCTTCATCAGACATTATCGCCTGGACGCTTACGCCTCGGCGGATGCTGCATTCGGTCGAAGGGTTCTTCAAGGAGTTCATCAGGTCTCCTAAGCACGGGGGCCGGCCAGCTCCCTCCCGACGGACTCAGGACTTTGGTATGTCCCATCCTGACTGCCGTGCCCGCCGCAGGAGAATGGGCGTTGGTACTTACCTGATACGCCTCTTCTCTGGCAGGCGGGCACGGCAGTCAGCCCCACCCTTTGGGGCCGTCCCCGGGTTCTACTCCCTTACAGGGGGTGGGGGGGGGTTAACATTTCATCATGTCCTTTCTCTTTTTATCTCTAGACACTACAGTCTGCTATGGTATCCTCGTCTCAAAAACTGCCAGCATGAGCAAGGAGGCGGGGTTTTGTTGCTTCAGCAGACTCGGTCCTAACAACTCACACCCGTGTCCCCGCCCATCCTGACTGCCGTGCCCGCCTGCCAGAGAAGAGGCGTATCAGGTAAGTACCAACGCCCATTTTCTGGTGAAAATTGATGGGTCTTTATGTTTCCCAAATAGGGTTATCAGTTGGTATAATTTTATGATCTGACTGGATTTGGGGCTGGCAAAGTTAAGTGTTCCAAGGAAACAGTATAAATCTGTAGTCAAACTCATTGCCAAATTGCTTTCCTTCAGCCAGGCTTCACTAGCTCCATGCAAGCGAATGTGTGATTTTATCCCCTTGCCAGCTCTCCTTGGTGCCATACTAGCTATGATAGAAGTGATGCCTATTTCTCCACGTTAAAGCTAAGCCAGAGAATAAAATAAAAGCAGAATTCCCTGATTCCCCTTTGCTACTTCACCATATTTTTTGCCTGCAGAGGGTTAATCAGAGTGCACATTACTAGTACACTGACTACAGATCAGTAATTTTTGCTCAGTAAAAACCTGGAAAGCCCGTTGCTTTCTTTTCCAGGTACATCATCAATTTTTACAAATAGCAATGAGAATGTTACTGACACCCGTCAGCTCAAGTCTTTTTTGGAAGGAGAGGGGTGAGGAGGAGGTACTTCTGCTGTAGTAAAAGCCATTGCTGGATTCTACTATAGCATCAAGAGAGTTTCGTTTTGAATTTTTTTTTTATGGAGGTTCAAGAGAGAGTTTTAATCAGCCCTTTTCAGGGAATAGCAATTCTAAAATGCATTAAATAAAAACAGCATAGAAATGTGGTAATTGGAGCCCCTCTGGTTACTGCTGAGTGTAATTACAGTAGGAGGCCTGACCAGCTGCAATGAAGCTTATCCAAGCAACCTCTAACTGATCTGCTGCAGAAGCTTAACTGTATGTGCAAACAAGGGATGCAGTTTTAATTTCCTGAAATGGCTGAAAGTTTTGGATGTGAATTAATGAACAATCCACAGTCCCACAACATAGATACAAATGGTGAGAACAACAGTCTTAAGTGCAACAAAGCTGGTCTGGATAAGAACAGAGAAAAAGAATCTTAAATTGGCATGTTTACACAATATTGCAAATACATGGGTGCTGCTCATGAAAATATGATTCACTCATTAATATTCGAAGTGCATGCCACAGTTTCAAGTACCCAGACCTTGCCAATTACCAGAACATGTCAAGCCATAGAAGCTTTGTCTAACCCCACCAGAATCTTCCAGGTAGGTTTTCCTGCTTTATGCTGACAGGAAAGGGGGTTACTCACTCTTACCAACATACAATCTTAGCTTATCTTGCTTTGTTCAGTATCCCACTCAATCCCTTCTTGATTTGACTTAATAAGAGCCTAGCCTAGCAGGATATTGCAAAAGGACCTAGCAGGATGTGTGTAAAGCTAATAATATTGCTATTTAGTTCCTACTGTAGGAAGTTAGCACCCACCCCTCTCCTAGAAGAATGAAATATTCTAGGAAATATTAAAAAGGCAGAATATTATACCTCCCTGGATGAGAAATGGAGAAACATGTTTTTTAATCAGGAAGCAGACTCGCTCTTAATAGCCCCCACACTCTCAATAGCCCACAGCAGATGTCAGCACTTAAGAAATAAAGAGATGTCTAGGTCTATTCATAAGCAAATGCCCTCACCCAAGATCCAACAAAGATAGGATTACCCCTCTACCCATCTAGCAACAGAACTCAACACATGGCACATGGCACCTGAGGAGATTGCATCATCCAGCAAGGCTCAACCAAGCCCCCCCTCCCTCTCTCTCTCTCTCTCTCTCTCTCTCTCTCTCTCTCTCTCTCTCTCTCTCTCTCTCTCTCTCAGAACCATGTGGTCCTGTCCACCATTAAACCAATCTTTTCAAGCAGTCTCCATGTTTCCAGTGTCTTTCTCCCCACTTGGAACTGAACACAGATGGACATTTCTCCCAACACTACAATAAAAGTATCTATTTATACGCTGCTTCCTGTAACAATTTTTACAGTGATACGGGTATTTTCGCTTCCTAGGATAGAGCCTCCTAGAAGTAACTGAGAAGGGGCATATTAAATTAAATAGTGTGGGGGAAGTGCTTATGTTTGAACAAGTTGTGTCGCACACTGTAAAAGAGTTATTTAATGTATATACTGCTTTTTATTATATACCAGTAGCATAAAGAAAGTGGCAGGGGAAAAAAAACATCATTTGATTGCTTGCATAAACATTTTGTCCTAGTTCAAAAGGTGAGATATATTAGTGGATACATATAAACATGTCTGTAGTTCTTTTCTGTTCCTTCTTTTAATATAAATATCACCTTAGATTTCAGGACCTGCCAGACTAGTTGTACTATAATTGCTCATTCATTAAGAACTTTAAAAGAGACATAGTGCCTTCATTTTGCAGCTTTATGCTGTTGTTCTAAAAACCCGAGAATGACTGACAAATCATCATTGCAGGATGTGTATTTTCCACCCAGGAAAATATAAGCAGAGCAAGCCTTTGTGTTTCATACAGAATGAATGCATAGACTACCATGAAAAATATCCTGTTGATGTCCTGTCTAAAGAGGTATTTTGCCAATATTAGACGGAAAATATCTGCTCAAAGAATACTGCATTCTTGGTGCTTTTCTTCTTGGTGCTGTCTTGTGCAACATGACTTGGGAGGGGGGAGTGTTGGGTGTTTAATGACTTCACTATTATGGCTATTACGGAGTAATAATGGCTGCAGATAACCCAAAGATATGCCTAGAGTCACTGAAGACTTTTTACTTTTTAAATACAAATTACATCTTTAAATATTTGAAAATCAGTTCATATGTTTGGGCTTGAGAAAGACCCACAAGTGATTATACAATATCTACAGTGTAATTGTAAAAAGTATGCTACATATGCAGTGCATAGTTTGTTGAAAACAATCCTGTATCAGCGTATAATAAATAAATGTACTTATCAGCAAGAAAGTTATAAAGTAAATGGATCTACCTTGCATATAAATTTTGAATTAATAACATCAGTGGGCAAGACTGCGCCATGTATTTGAATTAGCTTTAACTGGATTAGGCTAGGGTATCTAATGTTTTAGACAGCTAAACTTTTCCCGTGTGTGTGGATGTGTGTGTGTCAGTGCGTGTGATATCAGTGCTTCCAGCATTCAGGTTTCAACACTTAATGTGTTATGTCTCTAGAGCATTCTTTCCATTACTAGCCTGGTAGGCTGAGGGTCAACTACATATAACTTGAACATGTGATTATCAGCTATGTCCAAATCAGGACCAGAACAAAGGTTAGTGTAGAATTGTTCATTCTTTCCTCTTCTGCAGTTCCATCTGAGAAGGCAGGAAAAAGAGCTCTGCAATTTACATTGTCCAAAATTATTAATTAGTTTGTTTGATTTGATAATGAATGAGATAACAGCAGAGAATCTGAATAGGGTATAGAAGTTGGCTAGAGCAACTGCATTTCTCGTGGTGGGATCCCTGATCTGGATCTGATTTGAGTATTTGCTTATATTTGGTATAATATTGTTATTTGTTGTGTTTTTAAACTTGCTATCTAAGCATGACTCACACATAGTGAATTTAATCACAGTTGACTCTGTCAACCCATTTTCATGTTTGTACAACACACTGAATTTTAAACATCAAACAGTCTGGAGTTTTTACCCCAGGCTAAGCTAAAATGTAATTGGCTACTTTATATCTCAGGGCGTCATGTGAGCACAGTTATAGTTTTAAAGGTAGTATAAGAATAGGAATAGGAATTACATGCATGGATAGGGTGTATTGTACTTGAATTAGATGTTTTCTTTAAATATCCTTAAATAACAAAGCACCTTGATGGCTGTACCTCATTGCAGCATAGAGTCATGCAAGTATGTTAAGACATTGGTTCTCCACCTTTTCTTCACCATGGACTCCCTTTAAATACCTTTTAAATACCAGACCGTGGCCACGGATCCCCAATACTTCAAATCATAACATTTCTTCAAACCTTCGCTGATCCGCCCTGGGGCCCGCAGACCATAGATTGAGAACCATTTCATTAAGCAATGAAATGCTAGCTAGGTATTGCAACATGACAAGGGAATCATGTCATAAGGCGTATAGGGTTAGATACAGTATTGCTTACTAACTTCCAGTTCAATAACACCCCACAATATAATTATAAAGCTCCAGAATTTTTAATTGCTTTGGGTAAATTCACTTTTTGTAAGATCTACCAGTTCCTAATCAGATATATCTTATACAGCTATTATATTTGGATAGCCACTATACAGCAACAAAGATGCGGAGAAATTTCTAATTCTTTGTTATCTTCCATGGATTGTTCAGATATTCACAGCCCAGATATGGCAACCCTAGTATCCTGACTCATCTTGACGGAAATGCAGGTTTCCCAGTTATTTTCTTGACCTGCATGGATTCTAAGTAACTTTTGTCAGAGATACATGGAAGCTGCTGCATACTGCTGCATCCATGTGTCTCATTACTTCAGTTGAATTTGAACTTGCCTAATTTTCCCATTGAAGGTTGGAATTAAAAGTGCTTGACTTTGACTGGATTGTGTGCATTGGTTTAAAAAGAGTACTTTAGTAGCTTCCAATTTTATTGCTATATGATAGATTTTCCCAGAAGTGAAAAATACATTTCAGTACTATCTAGTTACAAAGGCTAGAAGACTGGAAGGTTTATTTATTTATTTATTTATCAAATTTCTCCAAGATCTCCAAGATCCCTTCCAGATTCTATTCTATTCTATTCTATTCTATTCTATTCTATTCTATTCTATTCTATTCTATTCTATTCTATTCTATTCTATTCTATTCCATTCTATTCCATTCCATTCCATTCCATTCCATTCCATTCCATTCCTTTCCTTTCCTTTCCATTTCTTTCCTACTCTACTCTACTCTACTCTACTCTACTCTACTCTACTCTACTCTACTCTACTCTACTCTACTCTATTCCTCCTGGAATCACGGCTGTCTTTGGAAGAGCACTTGACGGCTGTGGCCAGGGGGGCTTTTTATCAGGTCTGCCTGATTCGCCAATTGCGTCCCTTTCTGGATCGGGACTTGTTAAATACAGTCACTCATGCTCTCGTTACTTCCTGCCTGGACTACTGCAATGCTCTCTACATAGGGCTCCCCTTGAGGAGCACCCGGAGGCTCCAGCTGGTCCAGAATGCGGCTTATGGTTATGGAACTGGCATGGCGCTCCCATGTGACCCCCCTCCTGCACTGGGGAGCACAGCTGCACTGGCTCCCGGTGGTCTTCCGGGTGCACTTCAAGGTTTTGGTTACCACCTTTAGAGCGCTCCATGGCATTGGACTGGGGTACTTACGAGACCGCCTTCTGCTACCAATAGCCTCTCACCGACCAGTACGCTCCCATAGAGAGGGGCTTCTCAGGGTGCCGTCGGCCAAACAGTGTCGACTGGCGGCCCCCAGGGGGAGAGTCTTCTCTGTGGGAGCACTTACCATCTGGAACGAGCTCCCCCCGGAGATACGGAGGATCCCGGATCTGTGCACGTTTTGTTGTGCTCTCAAAACATTTTTATTTCAGCAGGCTGGCCTGGCCTAACTCTCCCTTTTAAATTTTTAAATCGTTTAATTTGTTTATAAATTGAGTGTTTTAAATTTGTTTTGGCCAAAAAATTTAATAATTTTAATGGATTTTTAATGTTTGTATTATCTGTATTTTATCTTGGCTGTTCACCGCCCTGAGTCCTTCGGGAGTAGGACGGTATAGAAATTTGATAATAAATAAATAAATAAATAAATAAATAAATAAATAAATAAATAAATAAATAAATAAATTATTTATTTTATAGATAGACCAGAAATTTTTATTCCTAATGTTCTCTCATTAATGTATGAATTTGGGATCTTATCTGGGATTTAATAAACTGGAATAGATCAGACTTGTTTCCTATATGTCATATATTTTATTTTCTGAGTCCTTTGTTTACCTCAGCATAGGAATCTGGAATAAGAAACTTCAACACAGTTCCTCTTTGAATTCAAACTGAGTTCAAACTTTGACTCTGTCAAATCCTGACAATACTAGGAACCCTGTTTCCTCAGGTGTTATTACATTAAATCTATGATTTGGCTTATCCTATTATTGTTATATTTTGGGCTAGTGTCAGTAGAATTGTAAATACAGTGTCTGATCAATCACTGTATATCAAAGATGTATATATTTTTCTTGGCTCTATCCCCAGTATTTTGTATCTATTAAAATATCAAGAATTGTGATTGGGGCAAAGAAGGGTTTGGCTAAAAGAATGACTATACAACACTGTGAATAGAAATCTCCTGAATTACAATAATGGTTGTTGATATGCAATGTTTGTCAGCATTTGAATCATTTTATTTGTTCGTTCGTTTGTTTGTTTGTTTATTGGACAAAGGGCCAAAGAAAACTTTAGAACCGTATGATCAAACTTTCTGTTAATGTATGTTTAATGTTAGGCATGTATTGAATATAAATATGCCATGGTATTACCAGTTTCTCTGCCTGCTTTTATAATAATATAAAGTCATCTGGCTACTCTGCTGTGTAAATAACTAGAATATAATTACAAGTGAGTTTGTATCTTGTCAGAAACTCTGTGTTTGGGAAGCATCTCTTCTTAATTTCTTTTTTTCTCTCATGTCCTTCTGACTCCTCCCAGCAGATTATCGACAGTGAGAATGAAGCTTTGCTGGCAGCTCTCACTGAGACACTGGATGACATTCAGGAAGAAGACATGGGTCTGGCTGCCTTCAAAAATATGGACGAGGGGGACATGCCCAACAGCGGCTACACCTCACCCATCCCCTCTCCCAATCCTGCTGCACCAGTCACGAGGGGGCCTCCTGTGGCCCAAGAGGTTGATGAGCTGTCTCTAGTAAGAACCACTTCCTACTGTTTAAGGTGGATTTGGATGCGCCTCTGATAATCCGGCTGCATGGGTATGATAGGAAGCAAAGGTCTGAATTTTTTCATTATAGGCTTACAGTTATAACAGTACAAAAGCATTATATCTATTATTGTATACGTATACATGTGCCACATTGTTGCTCTCATTTGATCTGCTCCATAGTAATTTTCATCGGGAAGAATATGATTATGATAGAAAAAGGAAGGGCATAGAACAGGCTAGCGCATGAAAGCGCATAAGCACATCACCGTACATCTGGTCTTCCATTTAATGACTGGTTGCTTAACGATTTGAAATTACCACTGGTGCAGAACGAGTGCTTTTACACCCCACAAAGCACTTCTGGCCTTCATAAATGTGCCACACACCCCATTCTTCATAT
This sequence comes from Pituophis catenifer annectens, assembly GCF_029215685.1. Lineage (NCBI taxonomy): Eukaryota > Metazoa > Chordata > Lepidosauria > Squamata > Colubridae > Pituophis > Pituophis catenifer. The sequence goes on from NW_027256882.1 coordinate 112,770,391, forward strand.
CACATGACCCCCATTTTGGCTGCTTGACAACTGTCTTGCCCTTACAACCGTTTGCACTGTACCCCTGATCACGTGACTGCAATTTGCAATATTTTCTGCTGGTTTTCTGGCATTCTTTTTGCTGGTTTCTGGCAAGCCCTTTGAGAAAAATGGGGTTGCACTTACAGCCATGGCATTCGCTTAATGACTGTTGTTTTACTTAATGACCGCAATGATCTGCTTAATGACCACCACAGAAAATGTTATAAAATTGTGTCTTGTCACATGAATACCTTAACTTACAACTGGAAATCCGGTCCCAATTGTGATTGTAAGTCAAGGGCCACCTATATTCATTTCAAATACTATCTATATTAGGGATGCTCACTGTTCAACATTTTGTCTCATCTCTTACATTTTTCCTTACGTTACACTTTCATGTCTGTTAAAGAGATGTACATGATTTTGTAAATTGTGACATTTTCTTTGCGTGAGTAGTCATGATATAGGGCAAGCTGCTATGAAGCATTTTCTCTAAAGCCACCAGTTCTAGTACAGTAATTTAATAAATTGTTCTGAGATTTCATAGTCTTGGCTGATAATTGCTTCTGGCCAATCTTAGCTGGTCTTGGAAACCAAGTGAGATAAAAATTGAACTAATTAGTACTTGGATGAGAGACCATCAGATATCACTGGGAAATACAAGATATTATACTGCTGTTGCATGGTTATGTCCATGTAGTCATCTGAAATTGAGTTTAAGTCTTTAGCTCACATAGTGCCTATATAATTTCCAAGGGTCTTGAAACTTGCTTCTTATAAAGGAACTTGTTTTTCCAAGGAAAACTGACATTTGTGGGAAATTTTGAGTTCTTAATTAAGGCACGCACCCTAGTCCTCCTTTGAGGTATCAGAATAATCTGCAGTTCGTTTCTATTCCTCAGTACATGGTATTATTTAGCCAACCAGCAGGTGAGAGCAAAGAAAAGAATATTATGGATGACAGCCTCGCTGATAATAGAAAATACTTCTGCTTGTAATCCAGGTTTCACTTAACAAGGAAAGATCATTATGGAACTCTGAAACTTCAATGCTCCATAATGTCCTTTCCCAAAATATGCTTTCATAGGAGAGGAGCATTCTTTATTTCAAGCAGAACCTTGCACAGGATACCAGGAACATAGCTTTGTAGATTCTAGCCTCTCATCCATCCATCCCACTTCCCTGTTATCTACCATTAATGAATTTCATGATTTCTAAAAGTGTTATAGTGGCATCTAGTGGTAAGAAGTACACATTTCCATGTCACAAAACTGCCTGTGTATGTCTCTACATATCATACACACCCATACCCACACATATAATATATATATTGCACAAATCTTTATATATATGATGTATACGTTGCAGAATTGAGGAAATAACTTTTTAATGTTTTGTCATTGTAGAAAGTTTACAACTAGAGGATCAAATTAGTATTGCACTATATTGTATTAAAAAAGTTTGAAATTTTGGTTATGGGAACCAATTGAATATTTGTCATTTGCTTAATTGTTAAGGAGAGTTTTTAGTTTCTGGGCAATCCTTAATTTGCTGCTATATTCCCACCAGAGTCAATGGTTGGTTAAGGTTCCCATTTTGCCTTCAGTGAGAGAATGGGCAATGTGAATTTCTTTTCTTTTTTTTAAACAGAGATATTCTGGACATGTAATCAGTTATTTAAAAATAATATTTTACTCAGATTTGGTGTTTTTTTTTTTTTAATGGAATATAATATCTGTTTTACAGACATCCTTAAACTCACCTCAAACTAAGAGAGAAAATGTTTCTTCAGATTGCTTCATGAGCTGTTGAATTAATTAATTGAAACCCTTGTTAGAATGTTACATCCAATTGATTTCTTTGGCAGGAGCTTCCTGCATGCATACTAAAATTAGTATCTGAAAATAAATCACAAATTAGGATAAAGGGGAAGGAGAATATTCCAAATTTTCAGAAACCGATTAAATACCGCCAGCCTTTTTAAACTTGGTTTCTCTGAATGTGGGAACAACATCTTTTCACAAACTGCTATTGAACGTGTGTTTTCTGTCTCTTTGCTTAAAACTTAAAAAAGGAGTCAGAAATTTGAAATTTTCACACTGGAAAATATTCATTCTCCAACCCCAATTTCTAGGTTGAAGAAAATAATATGCTACATACTTGTATTTAGCTTAACTTAGCTAGTATTTTAAGATACCATGAGGTCAATGTTGAAATATAATTCTACCCTAACCACTATGGTTGGCCCAAAGCATACCCATCCTATGTTGCTGTTTTGGAAAGAATTTCCAAAAAATTTAGGAAGCTTTTTTGGAAAGGACTTGCAGAGTGTTTTGAAATCATGACTTCTAATTTAAAATTTAAAAGTACTAGGAGAATCTGCCTTTCTTGTAAGGCAGAGGTGGGGAACTGTGGCCCTTTTATGACTTGTAACTTCAACTCCCAGAATTCCTGAATTCTGGGAGTTGAAGTCCACAAGTCATAAAAGGGCCACAGTTTCCCACCCCATTATAAGGAGTAATTTTCAATTTTGGCAATTAAGCTATTTCCAAAAAGTTGCAGGATGTTTATATTGTCAACATTTTTTTCAGGGCTTATTGAGATAATATATAATTCCTACCTTTATCCAATCATGTGAAATAAATTTCATTTCTTCCACCCATCAATGAAAGCTTGCTGTGGTTTTAAATTATTACTACGGTATATACACAAAAATGTGAAATCACTGTTGCCAGTTCTTTAGCTCAGGGGTCTCTAACCTTGGCCACTTTAAGCCTGGTGGACTTCAACTCCCAAAATTCCCCAGCCAGCTTTGCTGGGAGTGGAAGTCTGCCAAGCTTAAAGTCAGTGGTGGGATTCAGCCAGTTCACACCTATTTGGGAGAACCAGTTGTTAACTTTCTAAGCAGTTTGGAGAACTGGTTGTTGGAAGAAATCTTATTTTGTTTTTTTCCACTTTACAGGGCTAATCCTGTAAAGAAGGCAGGAAGGAAATATTCTGGTGTTGTTTCTAGCCTAATCTTTATTCCCCTGCTTACAGAAACTGCCTCTCTGGTTAACCCTTATTACATTGTAACAGCTAAGGCAAAGCGCCCATCGACGTGAGTGGCGTTGAGTTGGCCACACCCAAACGGTCACATGACCACCGAGCCACGCCTACCCATCTGGTTATTAGGTCAGAGAACCAGTTGTTAAATTATTTGAATCCCGCCACTGCTTAAAGTGGCCAAGGTACGAGACCCCTGCTTTAACTGGTATCAACCTCCATAAGTACCAAGTTCTTCCTAAGAATTTGGGATACCGTAATGTATCAGAGTTACTATTTCTTTATTATTTTCATGGGATGGCAAGTCAGAATAACTGCAGCAATAAATTCAGTATTTTTTTTTTAAAGCTTGGCTTTGCCAAATTATTGCTGATCTTCAGTCCTCCTGTGATTTTCCTCATGAGCTTGATTCATATGATTCTTTATCTTTCTTGGGGGTGTTAAAGAAAATGATAAAATTCTACTCATGTTCGGAGGAAGAGGACTTCTTCATTCTCTGTCACTTTCTACAATGGGGAATATCCATGGAACCATTCCAAATCTTTGAGAATTTTCTTTTTATATGGAAGAAATAAGATGCTCTTTGCTAATGAAAGCTGTCTCCTAAACCTAGCAACTCGGCTACCATGCTTCTTCTGTCCTCTTACCCTTCCCTGACAGCCATGAGTATGATTTTGATATTTGATATTCATATTTTGATGAAAGAATTTTTATATTCTTCCTAATATATGAAGAAAGGGGGGGTTATTGTATGAAATAATATTCGGAGGAGAGATAGGCTGTTAAAATAAAATACTTAATGTGGCTTTTAGTTTGGATCTCTACCTCACTTATCCTATGATTGTGTTTGAGTGTGGTAATTTAGAGAACTTAAAAAGAAGTGACTACTGTTCAATTTATATGTAGGAATTTCGACTCTTTCTTTCACCATTTCCCTTTCTAGCTAAAGAAGTTGCTTCTCTCACCATCCAATGTGCCTCCAAGCTATGAGGTTCAAAGAGAGGGGAATATATGGCGTCAAGGACCTCCTAAATCCAGACCTCAGCGATCATGTGCAAAGGTACTGTTCTTCTTGGCAGCTATAGCTTTACATAACAGTGGACTATGTTTATGTGAGATGAAATTTTTGCCAGGAATATTACACAGTTGTTGTATGTTCAGATCGTTAGCTCACATGAGTTGCGCTTATTGGCAGTGACTCTCCAGAGTCACTTTCCAGGTGATGTGGTCAGTTTTTCATCTTTACCTTCCAGTGAAAATAGACCAAATAATTTCTGCCACTGAGAGCCCCTATGAAGGTTGGGTAGTTGTTCTCTCTGTATTTATAGTCCTCCTTCCTCTATGTTTCTTCTCATAGGCAAGCCATGACAGCAACCATTTGGTTATTTCTCTCAAAATCTTTAAAAGTGGTGTTGGGAATGTTGTTCTGCAAGATAGTACAACTCTTTCTGTTTGATCTATCTGAAAATTAAGGCATTAGAAAGGCAGACTTTGGGTGAGCCATGCCAAAAAGTCAGAATTTAGATCCTTCTGCATATAACGGATATGTCATTTATTATGAACACAATGTACAAAGTGATAGAACCATCTAGTTGTTAAAGCCAATTGTTTAAAATCACACAAGAGGCCTTTAAAGGTTTTTCACTTGAATAAAGGAAATTGTGCAGCGTATTAAATAAATGAATTTGGATTGCATAGGGAAAGATAAGGAACATGGGAAGACAGACTGTAATGAAGCCTGGGGTGGGGATAGATATTAAGCCTTCTGTGCTTAATGTCATGTTTGTTATATATGTCACATGGACATAAAATTGACTGAAGAATCTCTGCAATCTATACCATACCATGTGTCTGAAATCTTTTTTAAAAAAGTTTTTTTAAAACAAACTTTTTCCTCTTGCTTTTCCTGCTAGTTCTTTTGAGAATCTTCTGGGCTCTTCTCTTGATTTCTGAATAAGTTTAATGTATCTCCACAGTTTATATCTTTCAGGTTTTCCTGTTTCCTGATATAGGCAGGTAGATAGATAGATAAGATACAAAGATAAAGGCTTGTTCAAAGTAAATTTCTATCTATCCTGTATTGTCATAGATTATCAAAGGTCTTTGAGGAAATCTAGAAAAGCATTAAAGCATTAATCCTGGTTTGTCCATACTTCCAAAGAAGTTAATGTTTCTTTTTGTTTTCTTATTGTTTTGTTAAAGTATAGAAAATTGGCTGATGTATTAGTATGGAAAAAGAGCTTGGAAGAATCCTATAATTAAGGATCCTCCCACTCTAATCCAGTCTCAAGGTCTTAGGTATATTAAGATGTTTTTTGTATAGATTACATTCATCTATACCCATGATGGCGAACCTATGGCACGGATGCCACAGGTGGCACATGGAGCCATATTGATGGGTACACGAGCTCAGCTCCAGCATGCATGTGTGCACTGGCCAGTTGATTTTCAAGCCTTCCGGGCCCACCTGAAGTCAGGAAACACACTGTTTCTGGCCTCCGGAGGGCCTCTGAAGGGGTGGGGAAGGCCGTTTTTGCCCTCCCCAGGCTACTAGAAAGGCTCTGGAGCCTGGGGAGAGCGAAAAGTGGGCCTATCAGGTCCACCGTGCCATCGTGTGCGAAAAGCAGGGGGAACATGTGGGGGGGGCACATAAAATTATGGATGTGGGCACACATGTGTGTGACCTCCCCTGCATTCCCCCTGCTTTTGGCACGCAATGGCAAAAAGGTTAGCCATCACTGATCTATACAAATACTCCTTTTATGAGGAAAAATGTTGAATGTGGATGTTTAAGTGTATTTCTCTTTAAGATTACATATATTTCTGTCTTTTTCTTGATATTATTTTAAGTCATTTTCATTTTTATTGATTGTTTCAATTAAAATGAACTCAAAAGAGTGGCTAGAAGGACAAAATTTCACAAACTCGAAATTAGCACTCACAGCACAGGGGTTACTTGCTGGGTTAATGTGATTCTCCCTCTAGCTTATATCTTTGTAGCTGCTGAAATTGGTATGTATATATGTAGCTGAGCTGCAACCTACTGAATTATGCATCACAGCTAATGATTTGTTTCTTGCCATTGCCATCATGTCTGGGCAACTTGAGATACTTACTTATATGCACCTGTGCACATGTGTGTGTATGTGTGTGTGTGTGCTGTTAAATACAAAGGATGCTAGGCACGTTGCCTTTTGTTTTTAACCCTAGTCCAGACAAACCCAACGTCCCCTAGCAATGCTATCGCATCCCCGCTGATCCATCTTTCAGGCAGTATATTTATGCACATATCTTTCACTGCTTTAATTTCCTAGAAATGAAAGTAAAGTAACTTTTCCCCCTTCAGCAAGAGTCTTCCCACATTGCAACTGTGATTCCACTCCCTTCCATTTTATGCAGCCACTTATGCCATCCAAATTGCAGGATTGGAATTTATGCAATGAAAATGGTGAAAGGGAAAGTACTCCCATGGCTTGTCACTCTGTGCCCAGTCTCAAAAGGCAAAGAAGAGAATGAAAAGGAGCCAACCTGTGATGTAAAATGCTATGGCACTAAGCCTGTGATGAAAGATAACAGATTCCTGCAGCGAAGGGTGGATAATGACCTAATCTCTTCTCTGATTCAGGGTGTAAAAAAAAAAAAATCACCTTAGGGATCAGAATGAAAGTCCATCCCATACTGTGCATAAATGCTTATAAAAACTATACTTTTCAAATATAACTAACAAGTTCAAAATACTATAATGCACAAATGTGCAAAGAGGGGAAAACTGTTATCCCCAGTAACAAAAGAAACATTATATAGATGCAAAAGCAATTCTTGAGGGCCTTCTATTATGTTTTTCTTTCTATATTAGTCCTTTAAGCCCATATTTATGGATGTGAAATCAAATCTCTCTATATATCTGGTGCTTAATAAATGACTTCAAATAGAATAGAATGCCAAAGCTTCTGCAGAAATAATTTGAAAATTCCAGCCAAGCCAAACACATTTAGTTGATTAGAGCAATGGTTGTTACAGGCATCTTTGAATAAAACAACATGCACAATAAAATACAACTCTTACACAATTAATTGCCGTTAAGAAACAAGACAATTTTTCACTGCACTTATAGAGTCTTTAGGCAAAAATATCTTATATGATTAATTCACTGGAGCTATGAATTACATTTGTTGGTTCTAATGTGGTGGTTATATAGGTTTGATATAGGTTATATAGCTAATACAGGTATATAGGGTGAAATTGAAGTGCTTAGTACACAAGGGGTGATATAGTTGCCATTACTGAAACTTGGTGGGATGAAATTCAAGACTGGAATGTGATGATGGAAGAATATAAACTGCTCAAAGGAAACAGACCTAACAAAAGAGGAGGTGGAGTTGCATTATTTATGAGAGATCATTACATTTCTACAGAAATGCATAAAACCAAGGATGAAAACCTCCTAGAATGCATATGGGTTAATATATAAAGAAAAAAAGAAAGATGTTGCCATAGGTCTATACTACAGGCCATACAATCAAGCAGAAGAAATACATGAACTTTTTGATAGTCAGTTAACAAATGTATGTAGAAAACACACCAAAGTAGTAAGGGTGGGGGTGGGGGGGCTTTAACCACCCTGAAATGAACTGGGAGACAAACTCTGCACCAAGTGGAAAATTAAACAGATTCCCAATCATCCTAGCTAACAATTTAATCAACCAAAAGTAAAAAGGGAACTAGAGGGACAACTCTGTAACAAGTTTATACTTGTTAGTTGTGTTAAATGCTTGTGAAAGCTGCAATTTCATTCTCTTTGACACTAGTTTTATGGATCAGAAATCAATATTCCTCTTTTGTTATGAAGACCTCCTTGACCATGGTGGTGAGAATTGGTTATTGTTATTTCAAGCATAAACAAAAGTCATTTGTACAATAATTTGCACAATATTATATAAAACATAGACATCTCAGTGGGAATAGAAGCCAAATTTAGAGAAATAATAAGCAGCCACCAGAAAATCAGATTCCGCAAATTCTCTGGAAATAGAATAGAGCATAATGATTCTGTCTGTTAAATTACTTGTTTTTTAATTAAAGCCAGAACTTTCTGTCATTTAAGACATAGAGAAATGGCACTGAGAATGATTCTTCCATTGTTTTATTACCTAATATGAATCTATGGCATTTGATATGGATGGTTGGGGGAAAAAAAACCCATACAATGTTATTTTACTAATTTGTCAGCAATTAAGTATAGTTAAATTAAGTATTTTAATTAAGTATAGTATAATTAAGTCTTGAAACAGTCATTTTAGTGATGTGAAATATGTAAAGATTTGAATGATCTCTGCTGTAATATACTTAGCCACCTAGAACAAAGAAATGGATAAATTTTGGATGGCTTTTGGATGTAGCTTAACTTCCTTTTTTCTTTGCTTTTGAAGGTGGAAGGTGTCCATGATAGAAAGTCAACTTTTCCCCAGGCTCAGAGTCGGAACTGCACTGAGCTTCATAAACATCTTACTACGACCACCACCACTAGACACTGCCCACACAGAAAAAACAGTGGGCCACTAGACAAGTGTCATGCTGACAACATTAGCACCTGCTCTCTACCCCAGAGACATTACATCCAAAATGAAGAAGATAGCAATTTAAATAAAGATGCATCGAATTGCGGTAACAGTGTAGCGCCTCCTCTCTCTTCCTCCGAGAAAGGCACAGGAGACAAGGAACTTCACGCTGCAGTGGAGCTTATCCACTACATGCATACTTATTGCCTTCCTCCAAGAAAGCTGCCCCCCATGCACCCCGGTGAGGGGAAACACCAGCCTTTTCACAGCCCCTCCAAAAGAGCAAAGCCAGATCCCCCCCTGCAGCAGCCTCGACTCTGTGGGAATGACAATTGCCCATCCAGCCCTTGGCATTTCTCCATGCACTGCAAACAATCCCGAACTCCGCTTTCTGAATTTTCTATCCTGAAAGAACTGCTTGCCAGAGAACTCCCATGTGATGTGAGTAAGCCATATCGATTAGCAAAACCTGTCTATGCCTCCTTGGCCAGGTCACAGCTTCACAAGTCTTCAAGAACTTCGCCTCCCAATACCGGGAGGGAATTTATGGATGGATATAATAAGCCCTCCACCAAAATAATACCTGAAATGAAAACTGAGCTGAGACAGATTCTCAAAGTAGAGCCTGAGGCTGAAAAAGAAACTGCAGAAGAGGATGGTGCAAAACAAGGGACTCCCATGGGTCAGGAATCCTACGGGAAGTCAAGCCGTAAGCCAGACACCTCAATTTATGCAGTGCGTCGCTCTAAAAGACTCAACCCTGAGCTCAGCCTTTGGCAGTCTTTCCTTGATAAACCTCCCTCAGAACCTACCGTGTCCTCAGCAACCACAGCAAACGCATTCGCTTCAATAGAGCCTGCCCTCTGCTCATCTTTGCAAAACTTTGATACAGAAGCACCAGCAGCGGAAGTAGAAGTGAGTGGCGCTGATGAGATGGACGGGGGATTCCAGAATTTCCCAATGGAATTGCAGACCCCTTCGCCAGAAAGTTCTAGGGAAAGCGACACTTATACAGCAAATGAGAGTCAGTGCTTCACCCCCTGCCATCAAACAGGTATGTAGGAAAGGAGAGCCCAGTAATTCTCCTGTACCGGCATTTCCACATTTCTGAAAGATAAAATATGCTTTATCGGGATAATAGAAAGCAGATTACCAGTCCTAATATTCTTCAAGGATTGTGCCTGGTGTGATATGGTCCCATATCTTCCTAATTTGTCTGAATATCTTAAATATTGTTGAAGAGAAATTTCTTTCCCCAAACTAGATACATAGATCATTTCTTATAAAATTGTATATTGAAAAAGTGGCAGCAAAGAAAAAAGTTTGGTTTTAATTGAATTGACCCAGGTCTGACAAGAAATAGATTATAGAAGCGCAGTATACTTGATGTGAGTCACACATTGAGGGAGAAACAAGAAGCTTCTGAACTGTTGTGTTCCAATTGTGTCATAATCCATCCACTCAGGACTCAGTCATATAGGGTAGGAAAATAATTCCTCCTATGTCTGTTGCTAAATTAGGGACAGACACGGGGAAAACTGAATCAGATTACTATTTCAGCATCGAGAGAGATGATTTATTCTTTTCCATATGATGTTTCCCAAAGCTCCTCTCCTCTCTATTAATCATAGAGTGGCAACCAGACAATAAAATTCAGTGTGGTGTGGTGGATCATTTCAATATGAAAAACTACATGAAAGAAGAATTAATCTCCTCTCCTTCATCTCCAATACAATTCATCTACTCTGGTCTGGTTTCAAATTTACAAAATAGAAGATAAACCATGTATCTTCCATGGCTCACTTCATTTGACCATAATCTGCTTTCTCTTTTACTAATCCAGTTTATGGGCAGAGATATGGCCAATTGAATCATTCTGCTTTTCTCTGTTCTTTGTTTCAGAAACACCACGATGTCTGTCATTGCCCTTGGCACAAACGTAAGTGCAATACCCAAAATATATCTTGTGAAAGGATGATTTCTCTAAGTGTCAGAAGCCAGAAAATCTGGCAAATGGCAGTCTCAGAATTTTGCAATCCTGATAACCAAGCTGTGCCTTCAATACTGTCTGGTTGATAACTATCCTTAAATTAAGCTGCTTGTGTACTAAGAGGACTTCTGGTGCAGGAGCTTAATGTCAAAATAATCCACTACTGGGTAAGAACTTCATAGTGCAGCTAAAGATTTTATAGAAAGGGATGGGCAACTCACCCAAGAAAGACTCAAAACAGCTCGTCTAGAGCATAAAGCCCCATTAAGGATACTGGAACTACTGATATATACATATGCATCACTGACTCTTTATGATTAAAGCCACATCAAACTTGGGATGTTCATTACAGGTTGCATATTATAATAAGGTTCCATCATTGCTAGACGGTTCCTATGTTAGGGAGATTTTAAGGAGAGTAAATGAATGGACGGATAGACATTAACCTGACAGTGACATGTTAATATTTATATAAAACTGTATTTCTGTATATTTCAATAACCAAAGCTAAGGAAGAATGAGATGTTTGGATGGATGAAGACCAAACGTTAAAGAATTTAAATTATATAGGATCGCTTCATAGTGAGGCAGTTTTCTTGATGCAGAAAATCTCACTATTTCTGCTTTCAGAAACTTGTCTATTGATGTGTCAAAAGGCTTTATTGTGGAGACTAGATGTTAACTAGAATGAACCTGAAAGTACAGTATAACTTGCTTTCTTCTAGTTCTTCATGAGGATTACATTAGATGAAAAAAAATGTGCTATGTTAGTAATAGGATCTGCTATGGTACAAATATTTCTTTGAAGAATGCCTTTGGAGTTTGTTTGCTTGCAGATAAATGGGCGTTTTTTGTTGTTTGTCATTTGTGAATAAATAAGTCTCTCCTGGCAACCATTTTGTGACTATACCAACCACATGCTCACAAGATTTCAAATGTGCCCCTGACTTTCAAAGTTTGTTTACTTGTGAATCTTTGTAATAGAAGTGTGGGCTTCCATGTATAAAAATCTAAAGGGGACCTGAACAGACAATGTATAAGTTTTCAGATTGGGTTTTATTAGTTTATGTTGATTATTTGAGACCTTTTGGTTATTTAAGTTTCAAGCTTGTCAATTTCCCTACATAGTTATTTGGAGATGACCCCAGTTCATTAGCTACTACAAAATGGGTGCCCATTTATCTAAACTTATTAAAAAGTTTGCCATTTAAATGACAGCTGTGAGGTGTCCTCCCCATGTGACATTTTATTTTTAAAGCTCCTTTCTATTTCATTGTGTGAATTCCTCGTTTTTAATGGATGCCTTGGCTTTTCTATAACCATTTCATTCTACTCTTCTTGTTTTTAGAGAATCAACACTCGGGAAGCGCAGCTTTGATCAAGTTCTGACTGTAGAGCTGTGTGGCACTGCAGGTAAGGGCAGAATTTAGATTAAGTGTTCATTATTTTAAAAGATGCAAACATAGAGAAAAGACTGTACCCAAAACCAAATTATCAGATAGTAATTCCTGTATTTAATCATTAACATGAAGGAAGAGGGATCTAGGCACCCCTAAACCCTGTTTGATTTTTCCCTTCCTTGAAAAGACAACTTCAGAGTAACGCATCGTTTGAGTGACAAGTATTTTGGAACCGCTGTAGCCATCTTATAAAGGCAAAAGACTGAATATAAACAGCAGTGCATATCCTCAGATCAACTCTGTGATTTGAAGTCTCAACGAAGGGGTGGGAATGGTTTAAAAAATAGACCTAACTCCTGTTATAGTGATGTCTTTTTACTCTCATGGTCCTATACTGAAAGAGTTTTATCCTTTTGCTTCCTTGTGGGAGATAAGGTCTCACACCACCAACTACTCCTCCATACAAGCCTTCGGAAGAAGACCTATATAAGCCAGATATTCACCAAAGACCAGCACAGAAGACTGCTGTCATCACCAGCTCTGAGCCACAACCAATGATCAGTCATAGGCCAATTTCCAGAAAACATCAGAAAAAGCAACCAGTGCGGACAGAGCTGTATGCCCACCTGAGTCGGTCTGCTATTCGCCCTGCTCACTCTGAGCAACATGGGGTGTTGAAACGCCCTTTTTCGCGGTCTTTTGGTGATCATGATTATTGCCAAGTCTTGAAACCTGAGTATTCGTTCCAGAGGAAGGTGCTAAGATCTTGGGAGCCCCTGAGCCATATAGAAAGCCAACACAAGAGGCAAGTGCCTGACGTTCCCTATCAGGAAGAAAGCAACAAGAGTTTTGATAAAATCTCAGTGAAGGAGGGCAGCAAACAGCTGAGGGACCAAGAAATCAGAGCCAGTTTGACCAAACACTTTGGTCTTTTGGACAGTGCCCTGGATGATGGGGAGGAGGCCTTGTTCTTCAAAACTCCTGAATATGATACTGTCTTTGAAGACAGCTGCAGTGAGATTGGTTCTCCATTGGAAGAGGAAGAAGAGGAGGAAGAGGAGGAGGAATACTATATGAGTCCATTGGGTTCCAACAGATGTCTACACAGTAGTGCTCTTTCTAGGACCAATTTGCACTATTGCTCCCGAAACAGATCTGATTCAGAGTCTTCATGCTGCAGAAGTAGGTCTCCAGTCAACCAGCAGGTTTTCAGGTACATTTCATTTGCAATCAGTATTGTTTTGGGGAAAGGGTCTGAGATGGTCATAGTCAATTGCATTGGTTTGCGTTGTTGATTGCCTTGATTCAGAGTATTGCACATTAAAACTTCACACACTTTAGTTACCTTTTAAAATAATGCAGTGCTGTAAGAATGGTGGCCTTTCAGTCAGCCTGGGGGAGTATAAGACTACATTTCTAGAAATTTCTCAGGCAGTTATATCTTTTTTCCTTATTCTTGATTTGCCATTGCAGTGGGGGATACGTCTTATAAGGCTAATTTAAAAGACAGTGGGCTGAATTAAAAAATCCTGTGAGCAAAGTACAGAAGTGGGAAGAATTATTTTTATTGAATTAATTCTTCCTTCAGACCTTGAGAATCTACTCCTGAGGATTGACGGACCTATTAGAACTGCACCAAAAATAGTCATGGCAGCTCAAGGGAAATTGGGGAAATTTCCCTTCGTTCCCTGATTCAGGAATACCAACCTCTACCGGATAGATAGCATTCCTGAATTGGAATGAGACCCTCCATGCATAGAAGGTTTTTGAGAACCAATAGGAAAAAAAGAGATACCCTGTTCAGACGGATAGAAATAAATGTAAGATTATTTGTGAAAAGGTTTAAGGCCAAAACCACAGCATGACTGTGCCTAAAAAGATTATATCTTCAGGTTTTCAAATTATATAATATTGAATCATTTACATTTGCTTACCTCTTTGCTCCAATATTTGGTGGCTGTCTAGCCACCTTTAAAAAAAACAACGTCTAAATATTTGTGAATCTACAATAGCCCATGGTGTTTTGTATTGATTGTGAAATGGGTGAGACTGTTCCTGCAAGCAAGGGGTATGTTTCTAGGAATATTTTCCTAATTAAGATTCTGATTTCTAAGATTCAAAACAATTGGAATCCATTTGGGTCTGTATTTCTTGTTTTCCAATAGACGTGAAAATGGCAAGCGTTGTCAAGAGGGAAACATGACCAGCCAGAGGCTGATGGAGAAAAAGAGAGAAAAAGCCATTGTGAGTGACTTGTGAGCTCTCAATGAGATTTGGGATGAATGAAGTGGAAGTGGTGGGGTTTCCAATCTGATCAGATGATTCTTCTGAAACACATTTGAATTTTGGGAGGCAGGAATTTCTATTCAAGAAGGGGTAATACAAGAAGTTAGCTGTTTTCCAAACTCTATTACTCTGTGGAAGTGGAAGTGCATGCTGATGAATGATAGTTCTCCCTCTGCCAAGAACTCAATTTGTTGCCAGTTTCTTCATTTTATTCCCTTCCAATATGTTTCTTTTAGATAGCCTTGGCATAGGGAGAATGATCATTCATCAGAATGCACTTCCACAGAGTAATAGTGTTTGGAATCTTGAAAAAGACATGGTATCGTGTTTAAAAATTATAGAAAGAAGAGGAGAGCTACAGTTGTTGAAGTAGAAAAAAAGTTGCACTTGAGGCTGGTGGTTTGATATTCTGTATATCTTTTATATCAGCCAGACCTAGATTCATTTAGCATATTTAGAGCTCATTTGCCTAAAATATAAAAAGGTACTACTTTAATAGTAAAGTGGACCTGGAGATATCAAGAATGTATCAGTTTAAAACATTGTACCAGGACAGGCATGAGCAATTTACTCGTGTCATTAAGAGCCATGGAAAGCCGTGGTAGCGCAGTGGTTAGAATGCAATATTGCAGACTAATTCTGCTGACTGCCAGCAGTTCGATCCTGACTGGCTCAAGGTTGACTCAGCCTTCCATCCTTATGAGATTGGTAAAATGAGGACCCAGATTGTTAGGGGCAGTCCTGACTCTGTAAACCAGTTAGAGAAGGGTATAAAGCACTATGAAGCAATATATAAGTTTAAGTGCTGTTGCTATTAAACAGGGAGAAGGCCGTGTAGTATACATCCAAAATCTTGCCAGCAGTATGAGCTCTAGTGAACTGAAGAAGCAATTTGAAGTGTTTGGAGAGATTGTTGAGTGTTGCATTTTGACCAAGAATAAAAGGTGAGTTTTCCTTATCTCATTATTCACCCTGGCTGAAATCATGAGTATTTGTAAATTAGCTAACTTACTCTATGATTAAAATTAAAATCGGAATCTAAAGTTCAGTAGCTGGATAATTCTTGTTCTTTGGAAAAATGTCTTCTCTGAGGACCCTATGAAACCAAAGATTAAATATTAATTGACCTAGTGTACCTATTAAGAAGTAAGTTAAATAAGTTAAACCTTTTGCTGGTTAAATATGTGTACGGATTGCAGTGTGAAACTCATTCTTTCCTCAGTTGTATCATATTTGTTTTGGCTAAGAAACTGCCATTAAATTCCCTCATCATTTAATTGTGTAAGGACTAATGCTGCTGTATTGCATAGAACAGGGGTGTCAAACTCCCGGGGCATGTGCCGGATGCGTCACATGCTGGCCATGTCCACGCCTGGGTTAGCAAAGGGGAAAAAAGTCATGATATGTCACATGACACCACTGTGATGACACGAGTTTGACACTACTGGCATAGAAGATGCAGCACTTCTTTAAATTTACAATGGATTGCTACTACTTAGCATATGTGTATGTAATTTCATTGTGCTATATACAGAAGCAGATTGAATTTGGATCCAAGCTTGAAAGTTTTGAGCTCAAAACTCTATCTGTTTCAAGTGAAAAAAAGAGCATTTTAGTTAAAAGATATCCTTTCTGTATGTATGTACACATATAGTTAGCCCTCGACTCACAATAGTTCATTTAGTGACTGTTTGAACTTACAATGGCATTTGAAAAAGTGACTTATGACCTTTTTTCACACTCACAACCGTTGCAGCATCCCCATGGTCACAAGATCAAAATTTGGCTGCTTAGCAACTGACTCATATTTATGACAGTTGCAGTGTCCCGGGGTCACGTGATCACCTTTTGCGGCCTTCTTACAAGCAAAGAATAAGGAATCCAGATTCCGTTTACAACCATGTTACTAATTGAACAACTGCAGTGGTTCACTCAACAACTGTGGCAAGAAAAGTCGTAAAATGGGACAAAACTAACAACTGTCTTGCTTAGCAACAGAAATTTTGGGCTGAATTATGGTCATACTCAAGGACTGCCTGTATATTGTACATACATACATTATTGTGTAGGGGAAGGTCAATGTTTTGTAGTCTAATGGCTGTTAACTATCCTGAGTGGTGTGTAAGTGGAAATAAAAATAATAAATAGCCTGGCTGGAGTGTTCTCTTCCAAGGCAGCTGGGAGATGCCAATGTAATCACTGCAGTTTGATTAATAGACTCTTGGATCCTAATTCCTATAAAGTTTGCATGAGATTTAAACGAGATGCTCTGAGCTCCTGTTGGAGAGACATGGAATTAAAAAAAATGACAAATAAATAACGCTACTCTGTTGGCTGTGCTGGCATTTCCTCTTTCTTTATCCAGGGGAGATAAATACGGTGTCATCACATACCGGTGTTCTGAGCATGCTGCCTTGTCCTTGAAGAATGGTGCTTCTCTGTGGAAAAGAAATGAGCCATTGTTCCAGCTGGCTTATGGTGGTTTTGGACACTTCTTTTGGACCAGATTTACTGATTTGGGTAAGTCAGCAATCATCTTGGCCTGTTTCATCATAACAGATCTAATTTGGCAAGGGTGGTTGTACTGATTTTGATTCATATACTGCAGGGTTTCTAAAACTTTGGCAACTTTACGCTTTGTGGACTTCAATTCCCTGAATTCCCCAGCAGGCATCCCTTTCTTTATTTATTATCAAACAAAATTATATGGCCATCCAAATCACACACGGTGATCCTGGTATGGATATTAATGATGGTGGACACTAAAAAATCCAAAGCATAAAATCTATACAATCCCAACAATTCTCATTTACATATCTTATTATCTATATTTAATATTTATTTACTATCTGATACATTTATTTCTATTTATTAGCATTGTGCTTCCTTTATACAATCAGAGAGAGTGAAGGAGCTTTTTTTCCCCCCGCCAGAGATGACTGAATCAGAGCGGTTATCTTGAATCACTCACATATACTAATCATACTAATCCACTGATTATTTAACTACAGATACAGAATTAACCAGAATTGATTAGATATATGCAACACATTAAGCCATGAGTCAGTGTTTGCAAATAATAATAGCTGGGTTTGTGCCCATACTTTATTAAAACCAAAGAAAGCAGATTAAACATTCCAAGGATTTTTATATTTGCTCATTTTCACAGACCACAAGTGATTTTAATTTATTTTCTTTCATTTTAATTAAAGCCCTCCTCTCCTGAAAGGGGCAGACAGCAACTATTGTAATTGAAGAAAATTTAAATTAATCAACTGTAACAATAAAAAATAGCACACAGTTATGAAATCAAATATAATGCGATCACCCAAAATAGCAATCTGCTTAGGGAGAATGAATATCCAATGCAGGCAGTGCTTAACCGCTTCCAGACAGATTGTGGCCAACCCTTTCTCTTGAGAGACAGTTTGGTTCCCTCAGCTAAATCGGTTGTGGCCAATCATATTTGCTGATTGGCCTCTTCAGAGAAGAGCACAGGGGATATCTCAACAGGCTACTCATGATCATTAAATCCTTCCATTTTAGGAGGAAGTGGAGATTTAGAGGTTTTCCATGTGGCTTGGAAACATTAGATGTAATATATACGACTTAGCTGATCTTCCTTCCTTCCTTCCTTCCTTCCTTCCTTCCTTCCTTCCTTCCTTCCTTCCTTCCTTCCTTCCTTCCTTCCCTTCCTTCCTTCCTTCCTTCCTTCCTCTTTTTGACAGCATTTATCTTTTCTCTGTAGCAGATTCCAATACAGAAGAGTCCTCTCCAACTCCAGTAAAAAGCAAATATGAGACCATGGATTTTGACAGCCTGCTGCAGGAGGCCCAGGAAAGTCTGCATCGGTAACAGCCTTAACCTATGAGGAATACCTTAATACCTCAGTCAAGGCACTTCCAATATGTTTACGTTTTCAAGAAATGATTAAATATATAATGAGAGAGAGAGAGAGAGACTGCTGACCCTTTAAATTGATGTTTACATTGAACAAGCTGCTTCTGTCTGTGAGTTCCCATGGTGTTGATGTTCCACTGCCACAAGTTAGTATCTCTGCTTCTGATTGGTTGTGTTAGGATGAGCCTGCAAAAGCCTTCTGTCCTCTTCTTGTCCAATCCCCTTTCTCTGACTGGTCCCATTTCCGCCGTGGAGTGGCAGCTGTGTTCACCATAACTTTTATTTCATTTTTGGTCCGTAGTGTGTGATTATGAAATTGTTAATTGTGAATAGAATCAAGATTGTAAACTAATTTTTAATAGAAGAAAGAAATATATACTTATAATGTATTTATGGCTCAGATGTACTGTAATTCAGATTTATTGTACCGCTTCCTTGATTTTTAACTATGCACTGTAATGAGGCACTTGCCCCTCAGCAGATGCAGCCTTTCCAGAATGGTTCCCTTCAGTGAGTGGCTCATCTGAAAATCATAAAAAAACTGCTCATCCTTGATTAACCAGGGGGTTATTGAATGGCAGTGTGGAATCGCTGTATAAACCATTTTTTCCATTTGTCTGGACTGAATGCTGGAATCTCCACTCCTTAATCATTGACTGCATGAGACATGACAAACTGTGATTCTGCAGTCCTAAGCGGGCTCCAAGTATTTTCCTCAGATGGCAAAAGATTAAATCAAGTGAGAAATGAGAAGTGACAGGGTACATTTTTCCCTCTTTCTTCATGCTGAAGTGATAACCTGTGCTCCTAGCCAAGTAAATGATACATGAGAAAAGCCCTGCTAAAGTCCTATCTGATCAGCATCCTGTTTCCATGGAGCCACCAGATGCTTCTCAGAAACTCACAAGCCGCCCAAGAAAGCAGTTAATCTACTACAAGTGGTAATCTAATGTCCATTGGTGCTGAGTTGAGAAGTATATAACAGCCATTATAACTAGAAGCCATTGGCCTGTTTATTCTACATGTGAAATCTCTCATGGGACAAAGAAGATTGGAAAGTGAGCCAGAAAAGTTAAGGCTCCTAAGCATTAGACCCCACCATCGGAATAGCCATTGTTTCATGACATCACCATAAAGTTACAAATGTAGAACAATTTATTTAAGTCATATCCCCAGTAGCCTCAGGAACAGGAACAGATTTCTGGCCATCTGGTCATTCAACCAAAGCAAAATCTCTTGCCTGATGGATAACCTGGGTTTTTTTGCAAGACCGAACAGAAAAATGGTCAAAAGCATCTTTGCACCTTGACCCAGCACTCAGCATCAGCAGAGTAGCTCTGCCCCACTTTAAATACTGTTCTCTGCCTGAGCAAATTTGAATAAGCCATATTTTATAATATCTAGCCAGTAGTATACAGTAACTGTATTCTTTTTTATTATTATTCTATATGTCTGTCTGCACATTCATTTCTTTTGATTTGCCCATGGCTTAGAATTCTACTCATTGATCAGCTTGTCCTAAATTCAAAACCCAGAGATGCCCAGGAGAAGGGAATCAGCTTTCTGTAATTTAGGCTGATTTAAACAAATGGTTTCTGGAGAAAGAGGCCCGTCTGATTAGGGTAAATACATGTGGAGACCTCATGCTCATACAGTACACTATACCAAATGCATCATTTGCCAGATGCAATGCGGCTGCTGTTATGCTAATTCACATCCAGCAAAGGCTAGGGAGACACTAAATAAGCAATAGGAACATCAAGAGAGCACTTTCGAGTGGGGACCAAATAGCATTGCTAAGTCCTCCATCAGTCACCATATCCTTATTCTGTTCTTCACAAAGATGAGATCGATAGGGTACAACCATCCCATGTAGTTAAAATACAACAGCCTTAATTCTGTCTGTAGTTAGATTCTCTTCCCTTGTCTCTTTAGCATCAGCATGTATTTGATTTGGAATCAAAGGACAAAAACATCCTGATTCTAGCCTAATTCATGCTGTCCCAAAGTCTGTTTGTCTGAGTAGTCCCCCATTCTCTTGATAAGGACTGTACATATCAAAAGCACCACAAGATCAAGGAATTTCTTATCCCATCCTGAATGTTTATTTCTGGGATGCAGATGATGATCTGGAGCTTTCATAATAACAATCCTGATTTCATATGGCAGCTAATATAATTTCCATGCTACTTGCAGAATTCACTGTCACAATGTTTTGGCTAACAACGTCACTTTTAACATCTCTGTTTAGGAACTTATTAAAGGATTACAAGGCCATTAGATCTTCTTGTGATCAGTCCAGAACAAAGTCTGGCCAAGATGAAGTATCTGCTATTGACAAGTGCCTCATTGTAGCTTTGCCTTTTCTGTCCTAGTATTTCCTTACCACAATGATGTTTACATGTGATTGCTATAGAGCTTACTGTAGAATGTACATAGTGACACATTTAGGGTGGGTAGGACTGTCCTGTCCTGTGCTGTACTGATGTTTTCAGAGAACAATCAAACAACAACAACAAATAATAATAACCACCCCAGCAACTAGTAAGTGGAATTCTTCCATCTCCTGGCTTGGTTACAAAAGATATCAAAAAGTTCAGAACTAAGTTTGGTCAGAGAGATGGAAAATGCATCAAATTTTAAGCGTGTTGAAAGTGTTGAATGCAGCTGGAAAGAAAGAGTTAAAACAGTCCTTCTGCTATTTGGAAGGTGCTGCTTCTAGCCCAAACTTGCTTGCAAACGTGGCTTATCTGCATTTATATCTCAAATTAATTTTCAGAAGCTGGAGTTGCCAGTGATATTAGGGCATGCAAGACATGCTCTTTGAAAGGAAAGAAGATCCTGTAATGCACATAGCCTCTCGATCCTAGCTGTAGGGAGAGGTGCAATAAGTGATCTTTGTTTTGCCTGAAGCCTATAAAAATATATTTTTTGTGCGAGAAACTTCACTAGGACTTTATGCAATATGCACCTATGTGCACAAACGCACACATGAATGAGAGGAAGACAATGGGGCATTGAGCCCTTCAGCATCTGCAAGTTCAGCAGTGTTGAATGTAGAACCTGAGTGGGATGGTTTGCAAAGCACGCACATTTGTCCTGGTTACAGCATATCAATACCCGCAGCTTATGCTAATTGCTATTGGAAGCACAGCTAGTTTGCATCACCCACACAGGGAGCAATGTGTGAAAATCCTTTGTTCATATTTATTCTTACGGTGACTTGGGAAGTTGTAGTGTGTTGGCAGAAAAATTTTAGGCAAATTCCTGGATCAGAGTACAGGAAGAACAAATGCCATCCCAAAGTTTTTAAAGCAGAGAGTTATACCGAAGTTTGTATGAATAAATAAGTACAATGCATTAAACTTTTGGTATGTAGAGCACTCAGCTACAGTGCTCCATAAATATTGTAAAGAGTAATTATGAAAGGCTATTGAAGAATGGCTAAGTTCCATATGACAAAGGAATTGATAAGATCAACTGTATAAAATACCCAGCTGTATATTCCTGTCTCTGAATATCAGAGTACCTGAATAATAGACTTGTGGTCCACTAAACCAAACTCAGACTGTCATCCTGTCTCCTGATTTTGCTCCTTGCCTAGGAGTGTGAGAGATCCCATAGGCCTGGATAGGCAGCTGATAATTTCTGGTTAATTGGTGGGTCAACAAATCTACAATACAACATGAGCCTTTTTTTCATGCAGTAAGAGAACTATTTGTTTTCCTTAGGATAAGGAATTAAGATGAGCTTTATATCTTGCTCCAGCCATCTTTGCTGCTAATGTGTTCTGGCAGACTCCTCCTAAGGGCAGTTATATCCAGCACATTTTGATTCTCCAAGGCTAAAAATGACTGTATGCTGCCTCTCAGCTTAGGGGATTCATTTCTGAAGGCATCATGTTCTTTGCCCCTTTTATAAAGAGTTTGCTGCTGGGGTCCTTTCTGCAAAGTTTGCCTAACTTTCTTCTGTCCTTGTTTTAATTATATGCATAATGCCAACACCCCCATGTTCATGGGGCAGGCCTAGCCATAACAATGAGCAACAGAACAAATCAAGATCTTGTGAGAACACATGAGAAACCAAATAAAGAAGAATCAATTGTCCAGGGTTTTTCGGAACAAAAGGGTGTATTAAGAAAGGCAATCATGAGGGAGACATTTATTTTTTTAAACAAAACTATATATGTTTGTAGGTGTGTGTGTCTGTGTGTATGAGAGAGAGAAAGAGAAAAATCCCTCCTAATTTTCTTTTATATATTTTTTTTATTTTTTTGGGAAAATCAGGAGAAATACCTTAAGGATAGGAATAAGTCACAAGCCATTTATTTTCTCTTGATCTTTTAATAACGATCGCTTAATGTGAGACACAAGTCAATATTGATAAGTCAACTGAAAACTTTGGCAGAAGTAAGACAGCAGTGTTGTAAAGAGACTGCACAAGAAGAACTGGATTCTGTATCTTATTTTCACTGCCAGTTATTCGGAACAGTTGTCTTGTTTTCCCTCTGACCTATTCTACCTCCATAAAACTGGTATCGGCTTTGTCTTTGTTTTTGTGGTGAACATTCAGTTTTCTCAGTGGCCCATTCAAAAAGCCATACAGAAGTCGGTATGAGTGTGTGTATGGCTGTGTTTAATATGGCATTAATTTACTACATGAAAATAGAAAGCAGTTTAGCATTTCCTCGGTTTATTTTTTACAAGATAGTCCATGTGTGATATTCTTTACCAATGTAAGTATATCAAGCCCCATTTTCATTTCCATGTTTTCTGAATTTTTTGCAAAGAGCTATTTCTTTGTCATTTGTGCAATTTGACTTTTTTTTTAATAAATCCCTACAGTATATCACTGATACCCATGAAGCATTTGGGAACGCCCCTTCCATATTTTTGTGTATGATTTCAGGTACCTCTTTGTTCTGAAGAAGGTGTTTCACCCTCTTTATCAAAAACAACTAGTGGCTTATTATGCATTCTGCATTGTATTTCTGATTAGCCGAAGAACATGGCCTAACAGTGAGCAGCTGCAAAAGGGTATTACTAATTTATTCTAAGACAAATGCTATAAGAATGTAATATATTAAAAAAAGATGTTTTAGGGCATATGTTGAGCAAAATGGCTTAGATGTCAAAGCCTGTGTGGGAGTTCACATGATGAATTGAACTTCCCTATTATCTTTATACAGGTAGTCCTTAATAGTTTGTTTAGTGACCGTTTGAAGTTACAATGGTACTGGAAAAAGCGACTTATGACCATTTTTCACCCTTATGACCATTGCAGCATCCTCATGGTCACGTGAATAAAATTCAGATGCTTGGCAACTGACTCTTATTTATTATGGTTGCAGTGTCCTGGGATCATGTAATCATCAACCTTCTGACAAGCAAAGTCAGCAGAGAAGCCAGATTCACTTAACAACTGTGTTAGTTGTTAAGTGAACAACTGCAGTGATTCATTTAACAAC
This sequence comes from Pituophis catenifer annectens, assembly GCF_029215685.1. NCBI lineage: Eukaryota > Metazoa > Chordata > Lepidosauria > Squamata > Colubridae > Pituophis > Pituophis catenifer. The sequence goes on from NW_027256882.1 coordinate 112,794,058, forward strand.
TGTGGCAAGAAAGGTTGTAAAATTGGGCCAAAACTCACTTAAATGTCTCACTTAGCAACCTAAATTTTGGGCTCAGTTATGGTCGTAAATCGAGGACTACCTGTATACAGAAACCAATAAAGTTAGTTTTGGGAAGAATCTCAGTGAATATTAGGCCAGGTTTTAAATGTCCCAGGTGTAATATTTGAATCTCACTTATGCAAATCTCTATTATTAAAGGCATCATCTTGTCACTCTTAAGATTTAGCCCAGGTAATCCTGAAAGCACGCCCGTATTATCTGCATCAATCCTAGGTTCATTTGTCTATGAGAATCATGCATCAAGTCAGCCTATGAACCATTCTGTGCAGAAAGCTGTACAGAAGTAGGAGCTGACCCATTTTTCGGTTGTGTTGCCATTGCTGCAGGCTTCTCAAATCATTTGGCAGCTTTGGAAAAGACTAGACCTCTCCATCTGCACAGAACTCTGCGTGCATCGAAATGCAACCGGACCAGTTCAGAAAGGTGCTGCATTTTGAGGAGGGTCATAGCACCACTGAAAAGTAGATTTCTTATAATAGGCTTTTTTTCTTTTTTCCATTTCCTCATGTGTATGATACCGATTGTGAGACAAACCACTGGAAAGACTGATTTTAGTACAGGAGTTGGTGCTTTAGGAAGCATTATTTCACACACAGATGGAATTCATGCCCCTCTTTGCCATGTGTGTTTATGTGTGGATGTGAGGCAGAGCGTGTGAAGGAGGCTAAATTGATGCATTTTTTAGAGAAAGGTGTAAGAATTTCACCTAAAAGAGGGGCACATTTGCTATATGTTATTTATAATAAAAATTATAAAATAAAGATTTTACTGAGGGTTGGTTTTTTTTCTTTTCTTTTTTTTTCTGGAGAACACTGCTAATAATTAGAAGGGCCCAATTCTGCCATGTTTTTACAGGTATTAACTAAGTGGTAACTTACTTCTGGATAAGTAAAGGCAGCAGAATTGACCCCTTTGTAATTTATACAATCAAGTTTTTAGTTTGGTGTTTTAAAAGAGTAGTAGAAGATTTTAATATTTCACTTATTTTCACCCCAGTCGTATTCTGTTTTGTCCTTATTTATGTAATATACTTTAACCTTAATTGGCATACATTTTATGCCTTTCTTTTGTTATTGTCATTTTTTAAATAAATATTTCTTTCTAGTGTGATTTCAACGTCAACCTTCTAAATAAGAGAATGTTTTCTTATATTTTTACATTGTCAGATTCTATAGTTTCGTAGATGATTTAACCAAATTGCTCAATGTATTCTCTATATCTATCTAGTGAGTATATAAAAGTTCTATTTTAAATTATGTAAATACTTCAGAACTGGCTTCTTTTTGAGACTCCCCCATTGCGGAGTTAATTGTTTACATCACAAAGACTGTAGAATCTCTACATTCATGTACTGTAAATAGTGAAGTGATCTGCCTATAAATAAATAAACCATAACAAATATACCATTAAGTTCACTGTGTTTAGTTTGATTGTAATTCTGTGTGGAATTGTACATATGCTCAAAGAGTGGTTCAAGTCATGAATTTTTTCGTTGGTTAATCTACAACCTGTGGTTTGCAACAAAAATTTATTATTCTTGCCTATATAGAGCTATATAGCTCCAGAATGTTCAGTAGAACTTACTCTCAGTAAGTATAATGTATATAAATTAGATATGCAATCATTTGAAGATTAACTGCTTAATTTTAAGGCCTATGGTTACCCTGACTTTGCTATCTAATTAAATGTTTTTATGTTGAGTGTTTTTACTTTAGTGACATGTGAGAATCACTGCTTAATTGTCAGCTTATCAGAATACATATTAATTACACTCAAAATGTTGATTTACCTCCAGTCTCTTTTCTTTCATCATTTCTGTTTTTGACAACTTAATAATAGGGCTTATGTTACAGCTTCACACTGTTGCTGATGATAAAAGGTATAGGCCTGCAGGCCTTCTAATCATCCTGAGAAATTAGTGAAATGTTGCTGATCCTGTCAGATGCATTCTTTATAAATGTGGTTTTTGAAGATTTATTGCTTCACAGATCTGAAGCGGTGGGCTATTCTGACATCTCTCCAGTTAGTTATATTATAGCCTAGAACAAAAGATGAATTGGATTACCCCCCTAACTCAAACACTTTCAGTTCTTCTGCACATTCCTATGGAGTCCTTAACTTCCTAGAATCTCCTTTATCTGGGACATTTAAATTCTTGGATGATAGGTATAAGCAGGTAAACAGGGCTTAATTATTCTGCCTCTTTAAACACTTTTTAATTTTGTTAAAAAATTAATTCTAAAATTTTAGCTCTAACATTTTAATGTTAGAGTTATTCTGTTTTTTTAATTTTGATGTTTAATTGTATATTGTCCAGAGTCTCTTTGAAATGTGAATGAATGAATGAATGAATGAATAAATTCCATAATGGTAAATAGGGCAGGGATCTATTTGGGATTATTACTATTACTGCAAATATGCAAAAATGTTCTTCATACCATAGAGACTTGGTAAAATATTGACAAACAAACCTCAAGGCATCTGTTCCCGGAACATGCTGCGTGTTGATTTTAGGTCATGAAGGAGAGAAATGACAAGTTTGAAGAAAGGTTCTTTCAAGTACCTAACACCAGAATGCACAGAGTAAAAACTTTAAAACCCTTATGGAAAAATGACAACATTTCTCCATAATATATTACTTTAGAATGCATGGAATGATACTTTCTAGCTGACCCTACATTGCTGATACTTCAATACTACAATACAATACTACAAGGGAGTAGAATCTTCACGAGGGAAACTTGATAATACCCTTGGATGTGCCTTTAAATCACTTGGATGTACCTATATATCTACCAGGAATCTAGTTATAAATCCTCCCCACTGTTTTTGTTGGAGCAATCAAGAATCTGAGGTAATACACAACCAGTTTTAACTCTTTTTTCTTGTCACAATAGCACCAAGAAGCAATCTTTAATTCATTACTTTTTTCTGACAATTGGAATTTTTTTTAAAAAAAATGTTAGACAATATGGTGACTATGGTCATTCACCATCATATCCACTTTTTCTTCCTCAAATGGCTTTATATCTATTGATCAATTTATGCTGGAGGTTCATGCACTTTATAAAAATAATTTTCATTATAATCTTTAAAAAAAGAAATACAGGAAGAACATTATACATAAACAGATGAAAAAAAAATAATATCCAACAAATTAATTACAAAATTAACACCAAAATGAACAAAAACCGAACAAAATTTAAATTAAATAGAAAAAAATTAAAAGTATATGAATATCATTAAAATATATCACACATTTAACTATAATAATGTATCAAGTTATACATTATTGTCTTATAAGTTATAAAATTTGTCTTGCAAAAATCGTTGAAAAAATAGGTAAATAGCACATTTCTTAAATCCATTTCTTAACCCTGGTGGAGCAGTAGACTACAGCGCTGTTAAATAGCACTTAGCTGCCAGCTGCCTGCAATTACTGCAAGTTCGAATCTCACCAGGCTCAAGGTTGACTCAGCCTTCCATCCTTTCGAGGTAGGTAAAATGAGGACCCGGATTGTGGGGGCAATAAACTGACTTTGTATAAAAAAGAACACTGCTTGGGGGGGGGGGGCAAAAGCCCTACTAAGCAGGTATATACAAAAGTATGAAGGCTATTGCTTAACGCATTGTAAGCTGCCCTGAGTCTCCGGAGAAGGGCGGCATATAAATCAAACCAATAAATAAATAAATAAATAAAACCCTTTGCTATCTGGGTTAGCAATACTTTTCAAATCTCTCAATATAATTCTCTAGGTTGTTCTCTACAATGGATATAACCAAAATTCTTCAAAATTGTTCTGATTCCACAGTTTTGAAATATAACTCAAATCAATATGGTTATCTTTAACACGAAAGCATTTATCCAAAAATTTATTTGTGTGTATTACAACATTCTTCCAAAAAGAAATCAAAAGCAGATATGACCATATATTTTAATGTACACTCATTTTTTTTACATTGCCAACAAAGAACATCTACAATCCACCCTTTCTGAGGGATCCAGTAGTTTCAGAATAAAATATTTTGATTGATTAATTTCAGCCACAATTACAAATAATCAAATTTAACACTTATTGGATATTTCAACTCTTTATACACAAATCATGCGTTGATGGTTAAAGGTATTTTTAATTCAATTTTTAGGATGTTTCAATTTCAACAACAGTCAAAAAAGAAAAGACAGCATCTCAGGAAGTTTGAGGCAACTATCCTATTTGATGCATATTCAGAAATGAAAACATGGTAAGATTGATTATATTGCCATTGATGTGTACCAGGCAAAGAAAATTATATTCTATTTATCTATTTATTTATTTTAAAATAATAATTACACAGTAATGGATAATCCAGATTTTGTCCAAGCCTTGACAGCACATCTTCCCACCTATTTTTAAACAGACTTTTCCACAAAGATAAATATTCATGAGACTGGGCATCACAACTTAATCTACAGTACATTTTAATCAATCCCAGATATGTTTGGTTGCACATAAGCCAGGAAATACATAACAGATTTTTTTTCCCTATATGCTGACTTCGATATTGCTAGATACTTAATGGAGAGATAATAATTTTCCAATAAAGCTTGGTTGTACCAAGGGAACTGATACCACCCTCCTAGTCCTAGGCAAATATTCATTGATTTATTCATTCTTTCTTTATTCAAATCAACATATGAAATAGTACAAGTAAAGAATCAGAGGATTCTGGCCCTGGGACTTTAAATTAGGTATCATCTGAAGCAGCTGTAGTACTAATCAGGATGATACATTGGAGGTTTACCAGATGCAGCTAGGAACACTTGAAATCCATAAACCTGCTGTGTTTCCACTTTTAAAAAAATCAGATTCAAGGTTATTTATGGGCTTCAGAATATACAGTAGGTACAAAAGATGGAATTATTTGAGAGTGGGCATAACAAAAAGATCAGTAAGAATCAATACCTTTCATTTTGGATGGGAAAGTGTTCAGTACTCTGGACCCAGAGAAAGAGTACAAACTCAAGAATATTTTCTGGGCTCTTTATTGAATTAACACTGACTGACTGATTGACCAACTGGAAGACAAGACATGGAAGGTAAATAATTACAGAATGCAAAATATAAGAAGGCTGAGAAATGTTGAGAACCTATTGCAATTAGTTTGATCTGTTCTGGGATGGCATCACAAACAAAAACCTACTTTTCTTATCAAAAGAAAGACTGGCCAATTAATGGGAAATATAGTGGGTTAGTAGGAAGTACTGATTGTCCTCAATGGAAATCCAAGATGAGTCATAAGAACAGGTAAGATGGATCATCTGTTGACTAGAAACTACATATTTGATTTAATTAAAATAACGCCTTTCAAATCATTTAATAAAAGTATTTTAACTGCAGGCCCAAATGCTTCAATATTTTTTCTCCCTAATATATTCAAGATAAGAGGGTAGATTCCAACTTTGGAACAGTGGAGCTAATCTTGTAGTTCCCTTGTTCTATATGCAAAATCCTTATTAAGCTACTTCAAATGAATATTGGAGCTTCAAAGTTTAGAGAAAAGAATTATGAGACAGATTCAGAATTATGGCATAGGAGGATTCATTTGGATCAGCAGACTTCTAAAGACACTGGGTCCCAAATATAGAGATGGACTTACATTCTAAGAAAAAAATCCAAACACATTCAGAATAGATAAAATAGGGATAGATTCCAACTCAGAATAGAAACTTCACTGCTGAAGTGCTGATAATCCACCAAGCCCAAAAGACATTGGGTACAAGTGCACATCATGCTAAGCCATGTTGACATTAGGCCAAGGATGTTATATGAAACCAGATCATGACTTGGATATTGGTTTAGATGAGAGTCTTATCCATAACTTGAAACCATGGTTTACATTTGATTTACTTACCTAAGGTAAGGCTAGCAGAATGCAAAAATCCATATGATCACTTTGATCATCTAAAAGCCATTAGGATTTTTTCAGTTCAGATCTGCTCACACTACCTAAACTATGGCTTTATTTATTTGCATATAATTAATATTTTATGTCATCTGATTTAAGTGACTTACAGCAAATCGTATAATAAATAACATTGCAGTAATTCACAATTACAATTACAAAAAATACAATGTATTTTTCAAATACATTTATAATAACCATTAGTATAAGTCACATTCTTGCTTCCTTCCAGCAACCATTATCCAGTACACATCTATAATTAACTCAGCAAGAAAGGGATGTGGGGGTTGTGCAGCAAGATGCAATAAAAATGTCAGTCCAATAGGCAGCTGCTGAAAAGGCAAAGTTCATATTAGAAAAGAAATAAAAAAATAGAAGGACCAAAATCTAAATGCAGGAATCAATTAAGTGTTCTCAGAAATGGAGGCAGAAGTTTACTTAAACTATTGAAAAAAAAAGCATGCATTGGCTGATTACATAAAGACAGCCAAGAACAAGCATTGCAAAATTGAAACACTAAATATACAGGAAATAAGTGAATATTGAAATAATGTAATAAAAAGAGAATGCTGGGAAGGAAAAGCATTACATGGTCAATTTCTATAAAAAGTAGTAAAAAAATGAGCAGGTTAAAATATGGGATTTCTGAATACAAACTGATAAAGTCTTGGCTTATAACACCAGATTTTATTGTGTTTAAGAAAAGAAAGTGTAGATAACTGATGTAACAATAACAGGAAATAGTACAATAGAGGACAAGGAATTGGAAAAGATCACAAACTGATCTGAAAATCAAAATTGAAAGATTATGGAATAAACCACTCATGCTGGTCCCGAGGCCTACACTGGACGCCATACCAAAAAAATACTGGACAGCCTTAGAAAATCTGCACATTGGCAATATTTCCATCTGTTAATTACAAAAGACAGCACTGCTTGGATCCGCATATACACTACACTGATACATTATGACATCCTAGGTTCTTGGAAAGAATTCAATGCATATGAAGGCCAATACCATCTAAAGAAGTTACATCTGTGATTTTCAATAATAATATTGAAAATAAAAAAATAATAATCTGTTATTACAAATCCATCCAATGCGAAGAGACTATCTGAAAAGAACACCCCAGTTCTGGAAAGAACATTCAGAATATATTTTTCTTTTAAAGAACAGAGGCTAGCAGATAAATGCCAATCTTATAATACAAAATAAAGAAATTTCAAAGAAGCAGAATTGGAAGAACTGCAAAGATCTACCCAAGGCAAAAACAAAAACCCGAAGCCCTAAAGTAGCACAGAATGTAGGGGCAGATGAAGGGGTGTTGGCAGTACAGAAAACCAGCATAGGTGTTGTATCGCTTTTATTCCCAAACCAGGCACCTTCCCCTCTGCCTTCTCCCGAGAAAGAACAAAACTAAACTGTAACTAAAAAGATGAATTGAAACAAAAAATAACTGAACATCTAGAACAGCACAAAAACGACCATTCAAGGTTGCCTCCATTGAAGCTTGTTGCAAAGAAACATGGATAAGTATTAAGAAATGCCAATGCTGTAATATCAAATATAAGCATCAGTTCACTGAAAGAAACAAAACAACTACTGTACAGTGCAGTGGCACCTATAGCTGAATATCTTAAATGCAAAATCAACAAAAGAAGAGAAAAGCAAACAACGTACCACAAAAATGTAAGTTCAACTTGAAAAATAAGATCAGCTTGCTAAGATCAGATGCAAGCATGCTAGAAAAGATGAAGAAAACTAAGTCTCCAAAATGCTTCCCAGAACAGATGTCTTCTTGCAAATAACAGGTTTGCTTAGTGATGTAGATGTAGGATTTTTTTTCTAATAGATTATTGGCTAGATCTTAGTCTGGAAATAAAACCTACTATACTACCACTTCTTATAATACTAGACAACACAGTATCAACAGTAAAGTCCTTCAAGTTTCTAGGTTCTATCATATCTCAAGACTTAAAATGGACACCTAACATCAAAAACACCATCAAAAAAGCTCAACAAAGAATGTTCTTTTGCACAAACTCAGAAAACTCAAACTGCCCAAAGAGCTGCCGATTCAGTTTTATAGAGGAATTACTGAGTCTGTCATCTGCACCTCCATAACTGTCTGGTTTCACTCTGCAACCAAACAAGACAGACACAGACTTCAACAGATAATTAGAACTGCAGAAAAAACAATTGCTACCAACCTGCCTGGCATTGAGGACCTGTATATTGCAGAAGTCAAAAAGAGGGCTGTGAAAATATCTACATATGTGAGACCCCTCACATCCTGGACATAAATTGCTTCAACTTCTACCCTCAAAAAGACACTATAGGGCACTGCACACCAAAACAACTAGATACAAGGACAGTTTTTCCCCGAATGCCATCACTCTCCTAAACAACTAATTCCCACAACACTGTCAAATAATTTACTAAGAATGTATTACTATTATTTTTCTCTTCCTATTATCTATCTCTTCCCACGTATTACCATAACCATGTTGCTTGTATCTTTCAATCATATTTTGTTTCCTAGTACAATTTGATAGCTTATTGTAACCTTAACTATCACTAAGTGCTTTTTTATTCAAAAATATACTATCACTAAGTATCTTTTTATTCTTGATGAATGTATTTTATTCTCCTTATGTACACTGAGAGCATATACACCTAAGACAAATTCCTTGTGTGTCCAATCACACTTGGCCAATAAAGAATTTTATTTATTCCTAGGAGCCAGCAGTGATCAATAGTTTAGGTTACCCTCTTCATGGCAATAGACTTAGCAGTCATTAATTGGACAATATGGAAATTAAATGAGTCCTAGATGTTTATTTTGCCTAATAAGTTAATTTCATTACTTCTTCAGCATTTTATGATACAGTATCCATAAGCCAGCTGCTTCTAATGTCTATATGCTCCAAAAATATATGAGTATGTAATATATTTCCATATGTAAAATATACCAGAAGGAAATGGGAAAGCCTCCCAATTTTGATGCTAATTTCACAGTTGATATGTTGCAGGAGTTCACTAGGCTATTTGATCACTGAACAACAGGCCAAATCTATCCCTACCCTACCCTATATTTTCAAAGCAGTATTTTTTTTTAATGAGCCAGCAATCCTATCCACTTTTCTTATTCTTTGAAGGAAAAAGTGTTAATCAAACATAGGGGAGCATTTCTATTCTGGCTTTCAGTATAGTCCTTGATTTAGCATGCTATTTTCAACTACATCCATTTCTTATTGAGTTTCACCACTTTGTCAACAAGACATACTATAATATTGCTCAGTTCATGTAAAGCTGTAGTCTTTATTTGGAAGGAAATCCTATGTGGAATGATCACAATCTATAAGAAAGCTAATTGATATTGATAGATAGAACAACAGCAAAGCTCTGAAGAGACAGGTAAAATTCCCACAGGAATTTTAATACAGTGGCACCACTTTACATTCAAAGGGGATGCCTTTTTACAGAGCGGCTACTGAATAAAACATCCATTGCAAATTATCTGCTTTGCTTCCTTTTTGCTATTTACTTAGAGTGGGAGATAAGAATAGAGAACAGTCGTGAGGTGAGTTCATTGTCCTCGTATAACATATTATGCAGGGGTTGCTTTGTGTGTGTGTGTGTGTGTGTGTTTATTGTTTCATGGTGCAAGGCAAATCACCTTTTATGTGTAAATGCAGGTCAGAATGGTTTCTTAGTTTGCATTTTATGTCTCGTTGTACTAAATTTGTAACCTGAAGCACTGAAAACAGCAAATATTTGATTATAATACATGAATGCTGTAACTTAAGTGATAATGGTGTTGGAGAAGGGCCCTGAAGTTCCAGATTCAAGTCCACTTGTGGCAGCACCTAGAAATCCTTGGAGTGAAGATTCTCACTCAGATTAACTCATATGCTTGTTGTAGTAATGACAAATGTAAAGAAAATCACTACTTCAGAGACAAGAAAGGGTATACATGTAGATGCAATAAATGAATACATAAATATGTACCAATATGCCCTAGTGGAATTGTCAGTCCCAAGAACAAGGAATAACAAATGAAGTTAATCAAGAATGGTTTCCTGACTTCCGGTTGATGTTGCAGCGAGAACGGCTTGGAAAATAGTGGGCTCCACCAAGCCCTGTGAAATCCAGCCGGTATCTGCTGTCAGGAGACCCTACAGGGTCAAAGCCACCTTATAGGGGAGGCAAAGAAAGGAGAGGTGCTTTGTGGACCATGAGGATCTCACAATTTCCTTGTTAAGTCTGAAGCAACCTCTCCCGAATGGCAGCATGGCCATTTTTGCCAGTCACAAACTGGGACAACCAAAACCATAAGATTTGTGCTAGAGCAGTCCATGGACAGAACATTAAAAGTGGGTGAGATAACTTCCAACTCTTACTCTGAAGATTTAATTTAATTACAAGAATTTTAAAAGATAATCTCCAAGCATTAAGGAAGTGGCGATTAGATACACGGAGAAGATTAAAGATTGAAAATTAAGAGGCGAAAGAAATGCCCAAGGGAAGGTTTAAAATACAGAAAGCCTGGAAAAAAGCTTAAACAATTTGAAAGGTAATTTTTGGGAGAAACTATCTTGCTTATTTGTATTTTTAAACCGCCTGGACTTATTGGATAATCAGCTATTTTTGACATACTGTTTAACGTTGGACTTGGGAGCAAGAGAGCCATCTACTGGAAGAAGATGAGCATACAGCACTACAGCGTCAGTGAAAGTGAGGTCCAATATGCATAAAGTATAATACACAAAATAGAAGAAAGTAAATAACACCTGGAAGGCGGCCTGACCTTGACTCTATTCTAGAAGACGATTTGGATATTTTGAAAATACCTAATGAGTTTCTTTTTCCTCTTGAAGATTTCTAAGATGAACTAAATTGCAAATAACTAAACTTTATTGAAACTGGCTATTGGATTATGGATTTGAAAGATTGGAGGAACCTAGTGGATTAATTTAGATTTAGATTATTAATGCTATTTGACAGAACGTTCTACGAGGGAAAAGAAGAAAGGTGATAAAGAAAAGAGAAAAAAAGAAAAATGTCAGGGTTCCAAGTGATACCCCAATGAAAGAAGACTCCGAGGCTAGAAATTCCTCAAAGTTCCATTTTATTAGAGATATCATATTGGCACATCTAGGAAAACTCAAATCTGAAAGCTTCCAGGTTTTCCCCACCCAAAAGAAAGTCCAAGTCCCTTCCCCTGCACTCACATGTCCATCACGTGGTCCAATCAATGCACCATCCCAACTGGAGATACCTCCCACTCACGCCACTCCAGGTGAAGGCTGAATGTCCTTGACTCCCAGAGAAAATAATGTTATTATAGCTAGATATCTCTACAACTCCATGCAATCCCCCCTCCAAATTTCCCACAGCATAAGTGTGGCAGCCCTGAAGATCCAAGAAAAAGATGGCTTCCTGGGTTAAAAGGCTGTTCTCCCTCAACCGATGCCGTGTCCTGCAATGAGAGGAACATAAGGGGTTAATGCAATAGTCCCTAACCACTTCCCCACCCCTTATTTAACTTAAAGTTAAATAAGATTTTAAAACTTTGACAATTGGAAGATATGTAATTGAAAAATTGCAAGGCTGTAAACTACTAAAAAATTTTAAAGATTATAAATTTAGGGGATTTTGCAGTATAACTATGGGATTGATTGAATTTTAATAAGTTGGAGTTTTTAAATATTGAGACATTGGAACCAAAGAGGTATACTGAGTAATCTTTATTAAATTGTTACAAAATGGATCTACAGGAGATAATAGAGGCAAATGAAGAAATAATTTTGATGCTCAAAAACATGCATGAAACTATAAAGAACAATAATAAGAATAATAAGGGGATTGTCTAAAGATAAAGAAATGAGTGTAGAAGCCACTCAACAATTGTGTGTGTGGGAAGGGAGATAAACATGATATTCAGGAAATAGATGAGAAATTAGAAGAAGCAGTGGAAGGAAAAAAATCAAAACGAGATGCAAGAAGATAAAGATAATGAAGAGAAAGGACGAGTAAATAGGAATCAATCAGATAATTCTTTAAAAGCTTATAATAGAACAGAGAAAAAAATCTTCAAAAAAAAGGAAAGTTTAAAGAAAAAAAGAAAAATATCTTTTTAAAAAAGAAAGTCTTATTGATGGGTGTTCAAATAATACAGCAGAAAGAGACAAAGGGCAACCCGAAGGGAATGTTCGTAGGTATAAAAATATCAAAATGAGTTATAAGACTAAAAGAGAGAGAAATAAAAGGGTGACTAAAAAGTCAATAAATGATGGAACTCCAAAAAGGTTAAGAGATAATAGATAATGATGAAATATATTAATAAAAAGAATAGAAAATACAAATAGGGAAAATAGTAGCATACATATTAACAGATAATAGAATATATTACAATTAAAAATAAACTAAATTTAGTAGGTGGAAGTTTAGGATTAGGTAATCAAATTGTATTATTAATAGTGTGTGAACGTAAACTTTTAAGGATTAGAAATTGTGAAGCTATTAAGATAAACTCCTGGGATTCATTGAATTTTGTTAATATTTGGCCTTATTACTAGCCCTAGACATTTGGGATATTGAAATTATGCTGGAACAATGAGTAATTTTCAAAATATAAAATATCAGTAACTTAGTAGGGGATAGCAAATACATGGCGCAAAGAAATGTTATTTATGTTTAAATGAATTAATGGAAAAAATGATAAAGAACTATAAAGAGAGAATGGTACTGTTGAAGTTGGAAGATCAGGATTATGCATACTTATTTGTATTCTTACTGTTAGCATTGTTTTAAAAAGATTTGACCCAGTCAATATACTGTCCACAAAATATGTATGGTGTGTATTATATTAAAAAAATAAAAAAAATATTAAAAAAATAAAAAAATAATATTAAAAAAATAGTTTCCTTTACTATTTTTCACTTATAGACAGAAACTTGCCAAATTGAAGCAATTATTTTCATAACTACAGATATATTCTAGGAATATCTATTTTAACCCTCTTCCTATTGATCAAACTTTCCAAGTTCTGCTGCCTCTTTGTAATCTAGAAAGCACCACCTCCCTTCTGGGAATCCAGTCTGCATTCCACCCCAGGACCACTGTTTAGTACCAGTTAGCAGTGTGCTGCAGCTACCCAAAAAAATCTACGTGGTCCTGGACTGCATCAACAGTGGGCTAATGTCAAAATTAAAGGACGTGATAGTGCTGCTCTATATTACACTGGCGAAGTCACATTGGGAATACTGCTTCCAGTTCTGGCACAATATAAAAAAGATGCTGAGGCCCTAGAAAGAGTGTAAGGAGAAGCAACAAAGATGATAGGGGAGTTTGTGGCTAAATCTTATGAAGGGAACTAGGTATTTTTAGTGCAAAGAAGACTGAGGGGAGACATGATAACAATCTTCCAATACTGGAAGGGCTACTACAGGTTAGAGGATTCTCAATAGCACTTGAGGGTAGAACAAGAAGGCATGGGTGAAAGCACATCAGAGAGGGATTTGACCTGTAAATAAGGTGAGAACTATCAAGCTTAGCTCCCTCCACTGCAGGTTCAAGAAAAGATTGGACAACCATTTGTCCATCTTATCAAATACTTAGAAGGTGAGGACTTGGCTGCAGAAGGCAATGATACCCAACAATTTAATAGCCAGTCATCAAAGGTCCAATCAACTACTAAAAAGCCACAGACCAGGCACCATATAAATACCGCACACGGAATAGCTCAAAACACACACACTGCTAGACAGAAATTCCTGAGGAAGGGCTCCAGCACGAGTCTGAAAACTCGGAAGACAAAACCTCTGGTCCAATGGTGGGATTCAATTTTTTTAACAACTGGTTCTGTAGGCATGGCTTAGTTGGGGGTGCGGCTTGGTGGTCATGTGACTGTGTGGGCGTGGCTAGCTGGTCATGTGACTGGGTGGGCATGGCTATGTGCATAGGGACTACTCAGAGGGCTGAAAAAGTCATTTCTGACTGGTCCTCGCACTTATGACCATCCTCATATTTATGCCCATTGCGGCATTCTTAACAACCGTGTCAGTCATTTCACCACTACTTCTCTTCACCACGGTGACAAGAACGTAAAACATAAAATGTGAGGACAGTCGTAAGTTCGAGGACTGGTCAAAAGTGCGAGGACCAGTCAAAAATAACTTTTTCAGCCCTCTGAGTAGTCCATATGTACAAAAGGACTACCCAGAGGGCTGAAAAAAGTGATTTCTGACAGGTCTTCACACTTTTGACCAGTCCTCACCCTTATGACTGATCATCATTTATGCCCATTATAGCATTCTTAACAACCGTGTCACTCATTTCACAACGGCTTCTCTTCACCATGGTGACAAGATAGGGCGAAAAACGTAAAATGTGAGGACAGTCGTAAGTTCGAGGAGTGGTCAAAAATGTGAGGACCAATCAAAAATAACTTTTTCAGCCCTCTGAGTAATCCATATGCACAAAAGGATACAGCAATAGAGAGGGATGAAGGAAGGAGAAGAGAGATGGAAGAAAGAAGGAGAGAGAGGGAAGGAAGAGAAGGGAGGAAGGAAGGGAAGGGAAATTACAGTAGGAGTGAGGGTAAGAGAGGAAGGAAGAGAGGAGGAGAAAGAGAAAGGAAGAGGAAGTAGGGAGGAGAAGAAGGGGGGGAAGAAAGTAAGAAGGAAAGAAAAGAGAGAGGTGGTAGGTTTGAGGAGAAAGATTGCTGTACAGTAAAAAAGATGAAATGGAAGAAAGGCAACCCCAAACAAAAATAAAGATATTAAGATAAAGAATGAATTGTTAAACTTTAAAGAATAAAAGAGAACAAATATGAATAAATAGCAATAATTAGAAACACACATACAAACATACAATGTATTTTCTTTGAACAGAGTATTTGGCTGGTTCACAAATTTAAACAGTGTTTAGTAATTTCCATTAAATTTACAATTTCTATATTTCCTTTTTGCCATATTTATTCCTTATCTATTTTTTTAAAAAACCAATATTACCCTTCATCCTCATCTCTAATCTTAATCAAATTCAATTTTTCCCTTTTCTTCTATATTATACCCCTTCCCATTGTCATCTATTTTTATGAACATCTTGGTTAATTATGTAATATTACAGTTGTTTAATATAAATTCAACATTTTAATATAAATCAGTTAGTTATATAACTATCTTTTTTGTATATTAATCAATATGAACATGAATATTCCAATTATTTCCATGCAATCCAATTTCTTACAAATCAATTAATTATATTTACCAATAATAATAAACCAAATAATTTCCCCCATATATTTCTCCAAACCACAACTTAACCATTTCTGCTTTCAACACAATATACAATTAATAGTATCTCAATTATTACAATTCCCTAGTTAAATAGAGCTTTTTTTCTTTTGTGTTTTAAAATCTTGAACTTTCCTCTTTTTCCCTAAATTTCCCATTGTTTGCACCTACCTTTTTGGTGAGGAAAAAGAAATCTGCCTGCCTAATTTTCCAAAGTTGCAGCAACAGCAAAGCCAACAGCCTGCTTTACTTTCAGTTTCGTTTTTCAGCATAGCTGGGGAAAAAAAATTTGCTCCAGCACTCTTTGCAAGCAAGCAGCAGAGCCCTCCGCAAAAGAAGCTGAAAGCAAATCAGCTGAGAATCGGGAGGCTGATCTAATCAACAGGCTAATTAGCCTATACTGAAGCTCCGCGGGCCAATAAAATTACAAAAAAACACCAAACCGTTTGTTAAATTGCTGGCTCGCCCGCCCCTCGCCCACCACTATTTATTGGCAATAAATAGTGGTGCGAAGGGTGGGGCAAGGGGCGGGGCGAGCCAGCAATTTAACAAATGGTTTGGCCAAACCGCCTAGAACTGGCAGAATCTCACCACTGCTCTGGTCCCCATGACCAACCAAGAGGTGAGTTTCAGCAGATTCTGACCAGTTCTGAAGAACCGGTAGTGGAAATTTTGAGTAGTTTGGAGAAACCAGTAAATACCACCTCTGACTGGCCCTGCCCCCATCTATTCTCTGCTTCCCAAATCCCAGCTGATCGGGAAGAAATGGGGATTTTGCAATAACTTTTCCCTGGATTCGGGAGGGAATGGAGATTTTACACTATCCTTCCCCTGGAGTGGGGTGGGAATGGAGATTTTACAGTATCTTTCCCCTGCCATGCCCACAAAGCCACACCCACCAAGCGATGCCATGCCCACCAAGCCACACCCACAGAACTGGTAGTAAAAAATTTTGAAACCCACCACTGTGACCAACCCAGATCGGATCCTGCAACATTATCCTGAGAAATGTCTATTCGCCTTCATTCAGGGACAAACATTTGTTTGAGATTGTGTGAGGACTCCTGCCTTAGTCAGAGGTTTGGACTAGAACGGGGGTCTGCAACCTTAAAGACTCAAAGAGCCATTTGGACCCGTTTCCCACAAAAGAAAACACCGGGAGCAACAAAACCTGGGTGGGTGTGGCCAACTCGACACCACTCACTTCCACCAGTCACATGACCCCCTAGCCACGCCTACCCAGCCAGTCATTAGGGCAGAAAACACCGGGAACCACAAAATCCTTTTGATCTCTTTCTCTCCCTCCCTCCCCCCTCTCCCCCTCTCTGTGTCTCTGCCCCTCCCGCTTCTCCACCTCTCCGTCCTTTCTCAGGCCAGGCGAGGGGCGACTGGGAGGGGAGTGTGAGAGGCTGGGCTTCCAGCCATAGGATATTATGAAAAAAAAAAATCTATCTAGGTGATTACTAAGAGTCAAAAACAATTTGATGACACACAATCAATCAATCTCCAGGAGCCTGTCAGCCTAATTTCCTATGAATAGCACAGCATGTATGTGACAGAGAAGACAGAGATGGAGACAATGCAGAAAGGAAGCAATAAAGAGATGCAAACTTGTACATTGCAAACTTCAGTCACCATCAGATCCTGTTCCACCATCACTTGTTGACTTTTCTTGTGAGTTAACAGGTTTTGATTTAAAAAATTCCTGATACTGTTATCAAAAACTTGCCTATGTGCTGACATTATTGGGGTACATGCATGTGCATGGGACAGTCTGACTGTATGTTTTATTTCAGTGGCCTTGGTTTTTTCCTAAGGTTCTTCTTGTTGAATTCATCATCCCATTTCACCAAATTGTTTTGTCGTGGTGCAGAATAAAGGAAGAGTAACCTGGTTTCCTACTTTTCATCTCTATTCAGAGAGAGAGGGAGAGAGAGATGCAGACACACAGCGAGAATGCATTCAATATATACACAACAGCATAGATATAAACATTCTTGCCTGCTTTTTATATCTCTCCCCCTGCTTTTTCTTCAGTTTGTTCCAGCTATCTGTTTTGATGTCTGATGTTTAATTAAACATCAAGCTATATTTGTTTAATTAAATTTGCTGTTAAATTTAATTTGCTGTTTTAAAGTCAATGATGTTTAATTAAGTATCAAGCTATATGTTTTTTTTTTTTTTTTGCCAGCTGAAATGAGTGGTTTCATTTATGCCTACTCTGAGCTGGATGTAAGGACTGACTGGGAATGTGCTAATGGGTGAAAATTACCCATAGCAATTTTCCATCATTTCTGACTCTTAAAGTAAGGGAAAAAAAATACAGGGTTATGTGCCTAGCTCCCAAAACTAGAAAAAGCTTATTTGGTAAGAAGTACAGTCTATTCCCAAGTGCAGTTAATTCAAATTCTCCTTGAGGGGGTCATTTCCGGAACATAGTTGATAGCAAAAGCTTTGACAAATATATTGAAATCAGCACTTGCTACCTTGATTTTGAAATTTAACCCGCTAGACTGATAACTGTTGCTAAAGAGCAAATAATTCCAGTGTTTCTAATAATGCCTAGGCTGCCTTTAAAAACATTCCTACTACTCCAGAAATAATCAGTTTTGAATGCTAGTGTGAAAAAAATCATGATGGTACTTTATAGTACTACCTCAATTTACAAAAAGTGCACAAGAGAACATATAAGACATCTACAGTAACTCTCTGTATCTGCCTGTGGCTCCAATGCACCTCAGAATTGTTCTATCAAAAGGAATTGTGATCTTCCCACCCTTCTCCTGCTAAAATAGAATTCATGTCCTGAATCAACACGATCTTTCTCAATCTGGAGATTTCTAGCTATGTTAAACTGTACCTCCATCATCCACATCCAGTTCTTTCCACAGTCCTGAGATATGTGCAACTGTTTTAAAATTTGCCTTTAGTTTTCTCTCCCCTGTATTTTGATATGTGTACATTAATAAGAATTACGGAATACAGAACAACTTACATAAACAGCTAACCATAAACCTTTGCATAAAACTATCAAAGCATTTTCTTAAATTCTATTTTGCCAACCTTATTAGAGGAGTTTACATCAAATATGGCCATGAAAATTTGCTTGAATAGTTAGAAGTGATTCTTACAGCTTTTATTGTTAACTTGAACATAAATTGAAAGACACCAGAGCCTTGGATGTGTAGTTCTTGCACATTAAGTCAACCTCTGGTAATGAAAATAAATTCGGGTGAAGATTAGCATAAAATTAAGACATTTGAAGATGTTTGTTGTGGAAATGCTCAGTTCATCTTTAATTATTTTTTAGCTTAAAATGCATGCTATTTCTCATTGCTTTCTAAATGAAATGGCTATTTATTTTTTAAAAAATGGACCTATAAAAGGGAGTGGGCTGAATAGTGGCCACAGAAAACCTCAAGGGAAAACTTCTATGAAGTTTCCATAAGTTTCCAAAATATTAAAATTTATATTAAATTTAGTGATGCAATATGTGATGTTGTGTAGAACGTGGTTGCAAGTGAAATTCCCTTGTATAGTGTCTATGGCAGTCTTTTTTTTTTTACCTGGTACTCTCCAAATGATAACACATACTGGCTGGGAATTCTGGGAGTTGCAGTCCTAACATAGCTAAAGATGCCAAATTGGATAACTACCAGGCCTTCTATTCCATACTGTATGGGATTCAGGAGTCAGATGCACTCACAATTGGAATAGCCGGTAAGCCCAGTAAAATACAATGCAATACAATACAAGCTCTTTGAATGAAAAAATATCCCTCAAGAAACATGACCCAAAGCACTCTTAAGCTTTTAGAATATTTTATTTCAACTCTTCTAAAAAGTCCCTTACGTACACAGTCCTATTTCCTCATCTCCAAATGCATATTTCCCAAGCAATATTGCATAAGAAGTTCACAAAAATAGGTAGAGTCCACAGATCTGACTGTACCCTGAACCAAGCCAAGAGTTTCTTGCTCAGGTTGTATATTCTTATCATGAACTCAGGGCATATTTGGACTCTTGCCCAGAGCCTGCTCCAGTTGTAAATTACTGTTACACTGATCTCCTGCAAACATAGCATTCTTAATCTCAGGTTCACACCAGGTTGAAAATCAGTTGGCATACATAATTTAAGAAAAAAAAATCAATTCATAAAATGTTTTTCACAGAATATTGTCCCACATAAGAGCACTCAGATGTAACCCATTGTGCTTCCTTGCTACATAAGCCTGAACAAACAGGATATATGACTAAGCATGTTTTAGCAATTCCAATCTAAGCCAACAGATCATGTTGTTGGTTATACTGGTCCCGCCAAGGGGACTTTTAATTTTGTTTACAATGCCAATTTCCAGTCACTCAGAATGGCTGTACCAGTAAGATGGGCAGCATTGAAATTTAATAAATAAATAAATAAAATTCCCAGCAAAACCAAGTCACGGTATACAATTACATCCTGTTATTTAGGTTTTGCTGATACTGTAGTTTCCACACTTCATAAAGCCAACACCCACCTTTTGAGGAGTTAATTATTAAGATTATCTATACAGCTTCCTCAACTTGGTAGCTTTCAGATGTGTTGAGAGTATAACTCCCAGCAATTCCAGCTTGTTTGTTAGCTATTGGAGATTTCTTGGAATAATAGTTACACACCTGGAAGGCACCATGTTAGGGAAATTAGCCAATCAATTAATTAAGAGAATGAATTCTTGGGTGTTTCAAACATAACAGCATTTTGTGCACTGAATGCAGGAAAACAAATGAAGTATATGCTGATAAAGACTGCTTTGTTATTCCATTGATCCAGGTATATTCAACATCATGATCATACCCCTCCTTGATGCTATATACAGATTTTTGAAGAACTTAAAAGTACAAACTTTTGCTGAAAACAAAACACAATTTCTTTCCTAAATTGAAACTGCAGTTTTGAAAAATGTGCAATGTCTCTGGCATACACCAACCCCAAAAGTTGGATGATGGATTATTAGTGAGATGCAACACTGCTCCATCCCAAATTCATTTTGAGAAAATCTTCAAGAATAGGGTCTCTAAACTCTTCATCAATTGTTTTATTGTCAGCTGCTTTTGTAATTTGGAATGAACCTTCCAGCATTTAATTCAAATAGGGTCTCAGATTTCTGTCTGTATCTGATATTAAAATTATCTGGAGACCATTATGGTTATCCTTGTAAGAAACTTATTACATTTTAAGTCTATGCCTTTAAGACTCTGTGTATTTAATGTTGTCAACATAGGACCAAAGAGCACTTCCAAACCACAAACCTATCAGAGTTCTCAGTATCTTGGTTTTCATCTGAATTACCACTCATTTGGGCCATGAAACTAATTGCAACTAAATCCATGAAAAGAAGTTGGTGGAAGAATATTTTTTAAATCAATATACCCTACATCTATTGCATCTAAGTATCACTAGAAGAGTGGAGTATCAAGAAGACTGAATTAATTGGATTAAAGTTACTTGAAAAAAGATGTCCCCACTTTAGAATTTTATTCTGCAATTGTCCTATCTTACTGGAACTTTATGAAGGATCCAAAGAAATGTGTTATAATTGTTGCTTTAATCAGAAAGATAAAGCAAATAAGTAACCAAATAAGGCAATTTAGGTATGAGTAGGCGAACAATACAGATTTAAGAAACATATACCAAGGTATTAATATTTTCAAGCACAACCCAGCTCTGGCTCTAACAGCTTGAGAAAGCAAAGGCCTTAGAAACAATTACAATCTTGGGTGGGATCTCAGTATGTTTCACCTGGCCTGGTGAGTTGGTTCCCAGTAAAGTTTAAAACTCCTCCTGCCACCGATCTCCCTGCTCTCAATGGAAGGTGAGAATGTATATGTACAAGTGGCTGTTCATAAGATAGCCCTTTGAAAAAGATTCAGGAAATAAGAGTCTATGGTTGCACAGCTACTTACTGGATGGTGTGTGTGTGTGTGTGTGTGTGTGTGTGTGTGTGTGTGTGTGTGTGAAAACTGGGAAGCTCCTGCCCCTCTGCATGCTTACAATTTTTCTGCTGTCTACTATTAACTTAAACAAGCCCTTTGTGATGAGAACAAGAAGAGCAGCAAGAAATGGAGATGGAAAGTAGTTTTGTACTGTACTGTGCTGTACAATTGAACTTTGGAAGGAGATGGCTGGGTGGGGAGAATCTATATTTATTTATTTAGTTAGTTTGTCAAACATGTACGAGATAACAGGTGTAAGTATAAACATGGACATGAGCACATGAAATGAGTACAAATAAATGGGGACAGTAGGACAGGGGTGGTAGGCACGCTCATGCGCTTATGCATGACCTCTTACAGACCTCTTAGGAATTGTGTGAGGTCCACGGTAGTCAGTTTATGGTTGAAGCTATGTGGGTTTGAGGAAGTAACAACGGAGTCAGGTAGAGCATTCCAGGCCACGACCACTCTATTATTTATTTTTATTTATTTTATCAAATTTATATGCGGCCCTTCTCCCGTAGGACTCGGGGCGGCTCACAGAATAGAAACAACATAACAATATTGCTGAAGTTGTATTTCCTGCAATCGAGTTTGGAGCAGTTTACCTTAGTTTGTATCTATTGTTTGCCCGTGTATTATTGTGGTTGAAGCTGAGGAAGTCATTGACAGGTAGGACTTTGTAGCAGACAATTTTGTGTACTATGCTTAGGTCAGACTGTAGGTGGCGTAGTTCAAGGTTGTCCAAGCCCAAAATTTCAAGCCTGGTGGTATAAGGCAGTGGTCCCCAACCCCCGGTCCGCGGACCGGTGCCGGGCCGTGAAGTACCTGGCACCGGGCCGCGCAGCGGCCGGGGGACAGGAACGCTTCAGTGCAAAGGCTCCTGGGCCGTGCGCAATGGGCCTGCGCAAAGGCTCAGGCTCCTGGGCCGTGCGCAATGGGCCTGCGCAAAGGCTCCTGGGCCGTGCGCAATGGGCCTGCGCAAAGGCTCCTGGGCCGTGGCCCCACCCCTGCGCGCGCTCAGCGGGCCGCGGCCCCACCCCTGCGCGCGCTCAGCGGGCCGCGGCCCCACCCCTGCGCGCGCTCAGCGGGCCGCGGCCCCACCCCTGCGCGCGCTCAGCGGGCCGCGGCCCCACCCCTGCGCGCGCTCAGCGGGCCGCGGCGATAAAAAGGTTGGGGACCACTGGTATAAGGTATTCTATCATGAGCAGAGGAGTGGAGTACTCTTCTCGTGAAATACCTCCGGACCCGCTCAATTGTATTAATGTCCGATATACAGTGTGGATTTCAGGCAGATGAGCTGTATTTGAGCATTGGTCTGGCAAAGGTTTTGTATGCCCTAATTAGCAGTACAGTGTTACCAGAGAAGAAGCTTTGCAAAATTAGGTTAACAACTCTCAATGCCTTTTTGACAATGCTGTTACAGTGAGCTCTGGGGCTTAGATCATTTGAGATGAGTACTCCTAGGTCCTTGACAGAATGAGGGTCATCTATGATGTTATATCCACCTAGCTTGTGTTTGGTGTTCTGATTTTTGTTGCCAATGTGTAAGAGCATTTGTTAGTTGAGATTTGGAGTTGCCAATTGTTCAACCATTCTAACATATAGTCAAGGTTGCTGTGTAGAGCAGCAGTATTGTCGGTGGTGTTAAGTAGTTTTACATCATCAGCTAAGAGGATGCAGCTTCTGCTTATGTAAAGCAGAAAGAGTGGGGTCCTAATACTCTGCCTTGTGGGACACTGCTGTTAACTGGTGCAGGGTTTGATAGGACACTCCCTATTTTGACTACTTGTTGCCTGTTTGACAGGAACGCGGCTATCCACTTGTGCAGGGATCCAGAAATGCCGTAAGAGCTTAGTTTTAACAGTAGTTAGTCGTGTACCACTGAATCAAAGGCTTTGCAGAAGTCTATGTAAATTGCTTTACCCTGGTCGAGTTGTGTGGTCCAAATGTTCCTGCAGTGAGGAGTTGCAGATTACAGGACAAATTTTTGCAGGGACATAAATTGAGATAAAAGTCAATCATGCTGTGGTCACTGTTTGAAAAAAGTTCTTTGATTTGTAGACCATAAATTGAGTTTAAACTGTTGCAGAAGATGAGTGAGATCAAGGCAGTTGTTGAGGCTAGTGTTGTTTGTTACCAATTGATCAATCTCAGAGTAGTGACAGCATTGTACAAGGTTGCATATATAGGTTCGGTTCTACATTCGCTTAGGGTCCAATTGATAAGAGGTAAATTGAGGTCACCAAGAAAGATAAGGGGGTGCGGGCAGGAGGCTGCCCACATTAGTAATGTAGTTAGCTTGTTTGCATGATCAAGGTCATAATCAGGGGCTCTGTAACATAATAAGAAGCGAAATGTGATATTGTGACAGTTCACAGATAATGGTCTCAGGAAGAGCAAGCTCTTGTGTAACTTGAATCTTTTTCAGATCTAGGGACTTTTTATAGAAGATAGCAACACCACCTCCTCTTTGGATTTCACAGTCGGACCAATAAACATGATAGTCACTTACTGTGGTAATGGAGTCTGGAAAGGATATGTTCAACCATGTCTCGCAGACAAATATAAAATCGAATAGAGCCGTATTTAGTAGTGGGAGGAATTCAGGCATTTTGTTTGAAAGGCTTCTTGCGTTAAGTAGCTTACATTTTAGGTCTGTAATTGTGGACATGGATGAAGTTGGGGGCGTGCATGTCTAGTTTTGGTTGTTGGGGGGGTGGCTGTCGGGATGCGGGCCGTTGGGTCTTGTGTTTGATATAGTCAGCACGGTAGTCAATGTATAGGTCAATCTCTCCTTGCTCTTGGCGTCTTTTGAGTTGAGTAGAGCTTGTGGGCGCAGGCACGTTGTACTATGGATAGGTTGGGGTGTGAACAAAGTTTCTTACGGTTAATGCAGCTTTTGGCGAGTGAGTTTATTGTGTAGATGAATTTGCATTTGCTGGACTCACCCTTGCAAACGACTCTGCAGAAGCATGGGGCCATCGTGCCATCGCTGTTCTTGAACTGATGTAAAGCAATATGAATAGAACAAAAGAGTATATATAGCAAGATGAAAAAACTCAGTCAAGGGTAGAAATGAAGATGAGCATTTGCAAAGCTGTGAAGCAAGTTGGAAGACAGTATCTATTAGAAAACGAACTAGCTGAATCTTACAAAAGAACCATTCCTCAAGAAAAGGGAAGTTTGAAAATACTGGATCACTGAACAACTTATTTATTGGGACACATTTTTGGGGGGATATAGGAGGCAGAATGGAAAGAGAAATGTTATCCATGGGATTAGTATGCTTACAGAGGCAGAATCCTGTGAAGTCCAGGGTGGAAAAACTCTTTAAGACTGCTGTGTGCCTTCAGAAGGAAGATTTCTAAGGGGACTGCAATTGATCATTCACACTTCAGGGAACTGAAACATTTTCAAACTGTCATTTCCTCTTTCTGCAAAATTTATGATCATTACATATAGCTTCCATCTATCATTTTTTAATTTTTAGTTTACACTGAGCAGTCAGTTCTTTTTTTCCCTGTGCCATTCCCCCCTTTTCCCAGCTGAGTTGTTCCATTTTTACATATGCGTTCTGTAAAAGCATTTATGCTAATTTAGTTTGCTGACCTATAAGTTATGCTATTCTTCATAGAATAGTTCAATTACTTCTGATTTACTTTTTATCAATTCAAAATTAGATCTAGAGGACTGCAGCTAAGCGAAGTCACAAATGGTTGTTACTATGTAAGCATTAACATTATCTGATATGTAACATTAAGGCAACCAGATATCTGCTGCAAAAATCCAGACATCTACTGGATGGCAGCATAGAGATAAAGCTGATTTTTAATACCCTGTTTTCCCCAAAATAAGACATCCCCTGATAATAAGCCCAATCGGACTTTTGAGCATGTGGCAATAAGGCCAAGTGCTTATTTCAAAGTGTTGTGGCCCCGCCCTCTGAGCCTGTCCCATCGGAGGAAGAAAGCTCCGAACATGAGGAAGAGGAGTCAGCCAGGCCTCCCTCTCCAGGCCCCTCCCCTCTGGCACTGTCTCAGGTGCCGGCCGAGGGAGAGGAGATTAGCAGGGAGACAGGTGGCTCGGATGAGAGCGGAGGAGAAACATCATTCCTGGACGCACGCCTCCGAAGGCGTGATAAACAATTGCAGCAGTTTAGGAGGCGTGCTAGGGATTAGAACTGAGTCACTGGACCACACCCCAGAGACTATATAATAGAGGGTGGTGGCCAGTGATCCCTGTGACGAACAAAAGTAAACCTTGGATAGTCACTAAAGCCTCGTCCGGAACTGCTGAGAAAAATATTATTCTGATTGGACTTTTTGTACGCTAAGTATCTTATCTTTCTGTTTGGTGGAAATAAACGCACTTGGCAGACGGTGTGTAAATCGCTGCCAAGTTGGAGATAAAGAGCTGGGTGTGTTCCAAGTGCTTCCTTAACCCTCGGCTGGCTGTGTTTG
This sequence comes from Pituophis catenifer annectens, assembly GCF_029215685.1. NCBI lineage: Eukaryota > Metazoa > Chordata > Lepidosauria > Squamata > Colubridae > Pituophis > Pituophis catenifer. Next base: position 112,819,823 of record NW_027256882.1, read on the forward strand.
TGTGTGTGTGTGGACGGGGACAGATCACAGGGTTCAAAAAAATATAAGACAGGGTCTTATTGTCAGGGAAACACAGGTATGTTTTTATTAAAGTTTATAGAAGTAAAATAACTAACAGAAACTAAGAAAAATATAAATAAATAACAATGGAGAGAAAAGATTAAAAGAAAAATATAAAAAGATAAACATGTTGAAATGAAAAAAGCAGTATAAAAAAATCACTTCCCCTTTTCACCAACAATACAAACAATATGAGTAATTTATCACCTTACTCTGAAACTACAACAAAAGTTTTCTTATAGTAAGAATCTCATCTCTTATCTATAAACAAATTCTTGGAGCCTCATCTCATTATTCAATCCTAATAGGCAAAATTCCATTGTTGCCAGAAATAACAAGATGTGTAATTTAACTTTAATCAAATAAGCAGTTTTCTACTTTATATTTTTCTACTTTTTAACACATTAACGTATCACTTTCTGTGAAAGTATAATAAAAAAAAATTAACACATCTTTTACATAAATTCAAATGACTCTAGAGGATATTTCTTAGCTGAGGTGTTTTTCCGAAGACATTTCCATGATCATATGGCCAGCATGGCTATACACTGAGGCACATGGAACAGTTACCTTCCCACTGAAGTGGGACCTATTTATTTATTCTCACTTTTGCATGCTTTTGAACTGTTACGTGGACAGGAATGGGAGCTTGCTCTGTCATGCAACTCTCTGGGACTTGAACCCGAATCTTTAATAGCTGAGCCATTGTGGTCTCCTCTATATCCAGTACATCTTCGTGGTCTTGTAGGATGTCATTTTTAAATCCACATTTAAATCAGCCTTAGTTTCAGTTTTGTTCAGTAAACTTCTTCATTTTCTTTAAATGAAGATTTATAGTAGCAATGACTTTCCAGTGTATTGTTCCCAAATATTCTTGAATTCTTCCAATAGAGTATTTTGCTCTATTTTGTATTAGTGGATCTCTTACCACTAATTAGGGTTACTAACCCTAACCCTAACCTTTTAATTATAAATTAAAATATGGTAATTTTTCATTATGAAAATAATACAATAGTTGAAATATTATTTATCTATCATCTTTACAAATTAATTACAATGCAAGAAATAAATTGAAATTCTATAGCCCTCCACCACTTTACCACAATTAGCTATTGGAGAATAGAGAGTTCTGATTTGTTTTTCAGATTAGAAAAACACACACAATTTTAATTAAACATGATTTGGATAACAAATTTCCTGTAACGAGCATTATTCTCCCAACACGGAAGATCATTTATCTAACTTTTCATTTTATTCTTAAGGTTTAATGGGCCAATATTTCTTCATAGTCCATACTGTGCAGAACAAAGTGATAATGCTGCCATATAATTTTCAACTGAACCCAATGGTGTTCCTCTCGGCATAGAGAAGGCATGCCTGGGAAAGGAGATTGATCCATTCCAGCCTACATCTTTAAATGCAAGACACACTCCCTACCAGCCATTTAGTGTTCATTTTAGGGGGCAGGAAATAAACTATAAAAGCCCTACATTTACAGCTGTAAGTGCAATTTTTAAAATTAAAAATAGGGTTTTAATTGTTCAACTTTTAAAATTTATTTATTTACAATAACGTTAAATATTAAAATGTAAATGAGGAATAGCAAAGGAAATAAACTATTCAAATCAATAGAAAATAGCAACTTAGAAGGAAAACTGCAAGAGAAAATGCAGTGTTCCAGCTATGAGATGAAACTCATCTGCTGAAAATAACTCATTCTTTTCCCAAATAAAAGAGGCTGGTTGGACACTTTGAAACTAGCATTACACATTTAAAAAAAGATTTCAGAGACAATTTGGTGTAAATTTTGGCAGTCGGAAATGCAAATAAAAGCACCAATGTATATACAGTAGTGTTTCATAATTTGTCCAGAGAAAATAGAAACGTAGACATTAAAGCCTGACACAGCACTATAGAAAATGAACTGTAGACTACCGTTTTACTTTTTTCTACAAAAACAACCATACCTTAAGCATCTGCTTCCCTTTCCCTCAATTTACCACTTTGGAAACTTCAGGGTTTAACCATAGTCTGATTGGGAATAATATTAGCCTTCTGCTTTTTTCCAGTCTTAGTTCACAGAATAAGTAGAATGTGAATGTCAGAAAAAAGAATGTGTTGCAAAAGTTGCTTTAGGACAACAGAAAGGTATCATATAATATGTATAAGGAGAAAAAAAAATACCAAGGACAACAAGGAAATGTTAAGATTATATGTGTTTGTTATGCATGCCTGGAAAGCTGTTGGGCAGGATGATAAGGAAAATCTGGTAACTTTTTTTTAGTTTTTTTGCTCTTTGTTTCATTAAAAATTCTATGAATGTGAGGTTTACAGTATGTTCATCAAGCAAGCATTGGTAAATGAATAGACTTGAATTATGGAATCTTTTGTGTGAGTTGAAGGTTGATCACTAAAGCTGTTATTAATCTTTCCATCATATCAATCAAAGATATGAAGGAAAGCTTGTGTGAGAATCAGTGGAATTCTTAGTGAATGGTTCAACATTGACCATGGACTAAGACAAATTACTATTTGTAATTTGTAAAATCTCTCCTGTGTGAGCTGCACTGGCTGCCAGTGGTGCTCCGGATACTCCGGATACATTTCAAACTGCTGGTGCTCACCTATAAAGCCCTTCATGGCTTAGGCCCGGGGTACTTGCAGGACCATCTCCAGCCGCTCTCCCACCGTCCTGTGCGCTCTCACAGAGTCGGCCTTCTCAGGGTGCCATCGGCCAAACAATGTCGGCTGATGGCCCCAGGAGGAGAGCATTCTCTGTGGGAGCCCCGACCCTCTGGAATGGATTGCCCACCGAGCTCAGGACAGCCCCCAACCTTCTTTCCTTCCGTTGCGAGCTGAAGACGTGGCTCTTTTGTCAACTCAACTGATCCATTTGGGGGTACACTGTCATAATTTTAAATTGTTTTTAATAGGGTCGCTGATTTTAATTTTATTTCATTGTGATTTGTATTGGAATTTGTCATTTTGTAAGCCGCCTTGAGTCCCCAGGGAGGAAGGCGGCATATAAGTCACAATAATAATAAATAAATAAATAAATAAATAAATAAATAAATAAATAAATAAATAAATAAATACATATACATACATACATACATACATACATACATACATACATAAATAAATAGTATCATATCTGCTTAAATATACTTACAACAAGGTATAAAGAATACTCGCAATGACATTAGATGTTTGCTGATCTTGATTCTTGAATTTATGTGTACTTATATATATAGACAATGCTGTGTTGTTGACTTACAACCTAAATGACTGCAGTGAGAAATAGTGACATAATGCCATGTGTTTTACAAAGAAAATGAAGTGAACAAATAAGATACATGAATAGAAAAAAAGAAATATAGCAAATAGATTATCACAGGGTGGCTGGGTTTAATTTGAACTGGAAATGTATTATGATTTCCAAGGAAGACAGTTGACACAGTAAGATAAAACAGTGGAGGAATTTATGCCTTTTTAGTATTTACAGTAGCAAATATATTGACAAATATTTATAGGTGTATTCAGCACAATTGTGGTGTTCAGCCATTATCAGGTTTCCTCCTAAGTATCCTTCCTAGAGATTGTCCCCCTCTAGCTCTCCTGCTTCTTGCCCTTTTCATTCACACTCCCTTCCCCATTTCTGGGCTTATCAAGGGAGAGTGAAAAGAGACGAATGGGTGGGATTTATTGTAATGTGTTCAACACTGTTTGATTTTTGTCCTAGAACTGCTCAACTGAACACCTACTGCTCCTTCTTTGGAAGAAGACCTTCTCCCAGAGTCTTCAGCTCAATCCTTCCCCATTAGCAGGGCTTTGCCAACAACAAAAATCCCTTTATTCTGTTTTGGGTCTTGGGTGAAGATACCATCTCCAGCCTATCGGGTCCCTCCTTCCTTATATCTTGCATGAAGCTGTAATCTCTCTAGTGTCCCTATGCATATTGGGGTGGGGGGAGGAGGACTGGAGTGCGGGTAGAGGGCCAGCTGAGAATGAACATCTGCAACAGATTGACTGCGATAGCCCCCCCCCCCACGGTGAAGTAGGCGCAGCAATGTGACCGTGGTCAATAGTTCCATTCCATCCTAAGGCCCACTACTGAATCCCACTTACATAAGTAGAAAACTGCATTGGTATGAAAAAATAAAATCTTTACTGCATTCTCCAACCTCCTTCTACTGTCTCAGCATTTTGCCAGTCATATAACTTCTATCCAAGGTCAAGATAACTAATAGGTTTTGCACAATTCGAGGTTGCCCTTGGACAATGTAAGAGAAAAGAGAAAATACTGTTTTTACTATAATGAAGGACAAATTGAGCCTGTCCCACTCATGGGCTTGGCATGAAATGAAGGCATAGCATGGAAACATGGCAAAAGAAAGAAATTTCCAGGACACGTTTCTACTAAGGTTAGATGTGAGCCACAGATCGATAAACTGAGCTCATAGTTCAAATTGAACTGGTGAATCATAGCGTGTAAATTTACTATGATTTATTTGATTTGTACTGTAACGTTTCTGCTTCAAGAACAAATTGGACAACCATTTGTCTGGAATGGTATAGAGCAGTGATGGCTAACCTTTTTGTCATCACGTGCCAGGAGGGGGGGCAGGGGAGGTCATGTGCGTGCATGCCCAGACCCATAATTTTATGTGCCCCGCCCCTGCGCACGTGACACCACCACTCCCGCTCCTGGCACACGATGGCCCAGTAGGCCCGTTTTTCTCTCTCACCTGGCTCCAGAGCCTTTCTAGGAGTCTGAGGAGCACGAAAAGACCTTCCCCACCCCCCCTGGAGGCCCTCCAGAGGCCAGAAATCTTTGCCAATTTCCAGTGGGACCGGAAGGCCCAAAAATCAGGTGGCTGGCGCGCACATGCACGCCAGAGCTGACCTCACATGCCCACTGATATGGCTACGCGTGCCACCTGTGGCACACGTGCCATAGGTTCGCCATCACAGGTGTAGGGTCTCCTGCTCGAACAGGGGTTGGAGAAGACTTCCAAGGTCCCTTCCAAATTGGCTGTTCATTGATTATCTCCAAGCTTATTTTTAATGTGCAGCCCAGTTTTTCTTGATTACTTTTCCCTTTGCTACATGACTTGTATAAACAGGATTGCCAGCCCACATGCATGAACTAGCTATCCAGTTTAAAAGCTGTATCAACTTGCAGTGTCATTTCATCTCCAATCACTGATAACCAGGCCAGAGTGGTTAGTCATGTGTGCTTCATTTTCTCTCTTAACAATGTCAGAGAAGTCATATGATACTCTGGGAATTTTCACTATGGGTTGTTTTTCACTGAACAGACTACCTGCCTTAAGGCCCACAGTGTATTCTTACTCCCAAGTTTTGGAAAGCATCACACTCACTTCATGAGAAATGCCTCTCAAGCAAATTTGACATTTTGCTGAACAGCAGAATATCATCTTAATCTGAAAATTCCTTGTAAACAATTATCCGTACAATGATTGTCAGAACTAGGCTTCTACATTTTAGCCGCAGGATGGAATAGCTATCCTAAAAGGAGTATTCCCATAAATACCTCTTGCAGTTTAAGGGGGTCAGCCTCCCTAGAACTGTAGACCCTCTTCACACTCATGTGGTCTATGATGTTAAAACAAGAAAAGATCCCATGTCAGCCAGTGGAATCCTGGGTGTGTTGCTGTATCCACAGACCTGTTCTGATATATGAGTTGTAGAGCACAGCTATTGAGTATGTGGATGGGATATGATACAGTTGGGCAGTTTCCCCATCCATCCTATACAATCTTGACTGCTATATAGAAATTATCCAAACTGTTCTTCCATGTATTTCATAGCATACTGGATTCTGGGTAAGTGACACAATACTTGTGTCTACTAATTCACTGAGCAAAGTGAATTTGCCCTGTCTGTAAGGCAAAGGAGGCAAAGAGGTGAGAGAAAAAATAGCTACAGGTTTGACATTTGAACTCAAATCAAACACAAATAGTATCAGAGCATTTCAACCTCCCAGGACACTGCACTGCATCTCTTGTAGACTTGTTGGAAAAGAGCAACACAACTGAGCCAAAGACTGCTAGTCAAAAGGTTTCAGACTATTTCAGAAAGTCTCAACAAACACCAGGTATTTTAAAAACATTAAGGTAATCTGTCTCACAGTAATCTACCCCTGCCTAGCTATCCTCATTTTCTTTCCTTCTCATCTCCATTTAAATCCTATATCAGTTTAGCCACTCCATTGCATCAGATGAAGTGAGGAGCTGCTGGGGAATGTGTCTGCCTTTTAATAAAATGTGTCACATAATTTGACAAAATGCTATGGCATTCTTCATCTTTGATTGTAAAAGCTTTTCTGCTACAGTTCTCTAGCATGTCTCCAAGTCATGGTTGGTGAGATGTTTTCTTCCATTACCCGCAGCCCCCACAATTGAGCCCAACATTTCCGTTGTTAAGTGAGACGTTTGTTAAGTGAGTTTTGCCTCATTTCACGACCTTTCTTGCCACAGTTGTTAAGCGAATCACTGCATTTGTTAGTAACCTGGTTGTTAAGTGAATCTGGTTTCCCCATTGACTTTGCTTGTCAGGGGTCGGCAAAAGATGACGACCCCAAGACCTTGGGAGACAGCAACCATCATAAATAGGAACCAGTTGTCAAGCATCTGAATTTGGATCACATGATCCTGGGGATGGTGCAAAGGTCGTAACTGTGAAAAACCGTCATAAGCAGTGGTGGGATTCAGCCAGTTCGCACCACTTTGGGAGAACCGGTTGTTAACTTTCTGAGCAGTTTGGTGAACTGGTTGTTGGAAAAAATCATTAGGGCAGAGAACCGGTTGTTAAATTACTTGAATCTCACCACTGGTCATAAGTCACATTTTTCAGAGCGGCTGTAATTTTAAATGGTCACTAAATGAACTGTTGTAAGTCGAGGATTACCTGTATTACTTCTCTTCTACTTTCTCTCTGCCGGGAGAGGGGGGGGGGGAAACCAGCACACGTTACAAACGGTACTTACAAAGTATTTTGCAAGCTAAACGCAGGGTTGCTCCGATTTTGAAAAACGCCACCTCAACGTATTGGTGGTATTTCGAAACTATTCCGAAAATGGTGACACCAGGTTCTAGCGCGCAACCCACCTGCAAGCCTATCAAAAGCCTTCTGTCTGTGGCTACTGAACCTTTCCTCAACCTCTATCATGCAATATATAAATACGGGGCGCGGGGGAGCAACGAAACCGATTGCAGACTGAGCTCAAAGTATTACAAAAGCGGTAAAAACTACAAGACGGGTTGACAGCTGACGTCTTTCCTTTTCTTGCCCAAAGACAGGCAACTCCCCCTTTCCCACCTCGGAGCTCCGCAGAAGAAAGTCTTTCTCCCCCTCATTGCGACTTCTCAACCACCGCCGCAAACTTCGAGGCCGCCCCGCCGATTTGGCCGGCCGCCAAGTGGGTTGGAGCTGGGCGGTGTTTACAGGCCAGCTGACTGGCGGGAGCCTAACAAGCAAGTTTGTTGCTTGTTTGGCGAAAGGCTGAGGAAGAACCGCCACGTTTTCGGTCCCTCCCCTCCCTTTGACGGGTAAGGCAAAGAGTGCGGCGTCCCGAGGGGAGGGGAAAAAAAAAAAGAGAACCAGGTGGACGTGCTCCGGGAACAGGGACCAGTTGCCGGTGCTTTCTATGCTTCTCAGAAGGGGAAACCCCGGAACAAGTGAGTTCTGCGGTGGAGTTGGAGGTCGTGTGCCGGGAACAGATAAAGCCCTTTCAAAGAATTGGCAGACTGCAAAGGGATAAAAAGGACGCCGCGCATTCGTGTTCTCCCATCCTTGTGAGTGTTCCCGCCTCCTCCGTTGTACTATGCGGAGTTTGGGAGTGGGTAAGCGTTGAATGGGATTTACTACGTAGACTTGTGAGGGGGCGCCTGCTCTACCATTTCAAATGGTAAGAAGAGACCCCGCGCGCTTTCTTGGAAGGTTTGTATTCTCATTAATTTACAGAGAGATTTCCGTATAGCCCACCGAGGGTTCCCAGAGAAAAGCTGAAAAAGCTACAACACCGTAGCTCACTATTCAAAATCGGATTCAGTGTAAATCATTGGGACTGACTTGGGATGCATTGCTCCACCTGGTAGATGCTGGGCCCATAGGTTTTGTGTTCCTTCTTTTTACAGTGGGCTGTGCTCTTGGCCTGATAGTGTCTACTATTTCTATTTCTAATTCGTATTTTTATTTTTTATTTTTTTTTTTATTGTAAATCACTTCAAAAAGTTCTGGAAAAACTTCTGCGCTTTTAAGTACATAACCTAGCAAGAGATTTTATTGAACTCTGGTGGGTGTGTTTCTCCAAAGATGAATACAAGATTTCACTGCTAAAGCAGTAGTTAATTTAAATATCAACAGCCTTGTAGTGTTCAAAACTGTAACATGTCCCAGTCCACAACTGAAAAATTAAAGATAAAATGGGGGAGGGGGGATTAAATAGAATTTAAATTAGAAGCCTAGAAACACTTGAGTCAAAACTTAATTTGGAAGAAGCACTGTATTAATTATATTTAAGATTGTTTTAATGAATAGAACATTGCTGATTATCTTTTAATAATGTCTTTTATTTATTTTTATCCCACCTTTATTATTTTTTACAAATAACTAAAGGCAACAAACATACCTAATATCCTTCCTCCTATTTTTCCCACAACAACAACAATGACTCTGTGAGGTGTGTTGGGGTGAGAGAGTGACTGGTCACCCAGCAGGCTTTCAAACTTAAGGCAGGACTAGAACTTGCAGTCTCCCAGTTTCTAGCCTGGTGCCTTAACTTGGAATTTACCGTGTTTCATTTCTGATTCTGGAAGAAAGTTTAATTTCTATCACACAACTAGTATTTGATTTTCATACTGAAATGTGGTGGAAGACAGCATTTGTTAGAGAAGAATGAATTACTTCTGAACATAAGTTGGTGGTTTTTTTTCCTGCTTGCTTTCATACTTTTCAAGTCTGGTAGTTGGAGAAGGTTGATTTGACTTTTGTAGACAAGTATTTTTGCAACAGTTAATTATAATGATATCATAAAATTGATTTTTATTGCTTATGAACAGCCATTTTCCATCCTGAACTGAAGCTTGTGCAGGAAAATATTAGCACTAGCAATAGCACTTTGACGTATATACCACTTCATAATACTTTATAGCCTTCTAAGTGGTTTACACAATCAGCATATTGCCCCCAGCAATCTGGGTCCTCATTTTACTGACCTCAGAAGGATGGAAGGCTGAGTCAACCTTGAGCCAGTGAGAAACTGCTGTTCAGTCAGCAGAATTAGCCTGCAATACTGCATTCTAACCATTGTGACACCATATTTCTACATGGATAGAGCTGAAATGGTTTCCATAAACAACATAATATCTGAGAAAATACGGTGTCCTAAAAACTGCAGCTATTCTGGCTGTAATCTTATTTATCATAACATGCGTTTATTTCATATTTTATATATGCAACCAACATTTTTGTCAATTCTGTACAGTATTAGAACCAGTCTTGTGTGATGCTGGCCTAGAAACCTATAGATGGTGAGTTGTAAGCCTCCTTTAGGCATTAATGGATTGTTGTGGATAAAATAGGAAGAGGAAGGAGTTCCCTTGAGGTATATTTAAAAAAAGATGAAAAAAATAAAATATTACAGAATTATTTTAATATAGATTTAAATAATGTATATTAAGTTCTCTGAATGTTAAAAAATATACACATATGTATATGTGTATCCATATTTTGTGTAAAATACAGTTCCAGTTTAAAATAAAGGGATTTTCTCCCTTTGCAGGGAAAGGGAGAAGGGTGTTCTTTTGAATTTTATTTTTTATTTTATATCCAATTTATATACCGTCCTCCTCCCTGAGGACAGCCGAATAAAAACATAAATTACAAACATTAAAATAGTATTAAAAGAATATATATAAATTTGGCCCCATAATTTAAGAATAATAACAAACCAATTTAAAACATTTAAAAAAGTTAAGAAAAAAGTTAAGCCAGCCCGGCTTGCTGAAAAAAGAAGGTTTTAAGGGCACGGCGGAAGGCACCGAGGTCTTGGATTCTCCTTATCTCTGGGGGCAGTTGGTTCCAGAGGGTGGGTGCCCCCACAGAGAAGGCCCTCCCCCTGTGGGTCACCAGCCTACATTGTTTGGCTGATGGCACCCTGAGGAGGCCCTCTCTGTGGGAGCGCACAGGTCGATGGGAGGCCGTCGGTAGCAGCAGGCGATCTCGGAGATATCTAGGTCCTATGCCATGGAGCGCTTTAAAGGTGATAACCAACAGCTTGAAGCGCACCCGGAAGACCACTGGGAGCCAGTGCAGCTCACGCAGGAGAGGTGTTGTATGGGAGCGCCATGCAGCTCCCGTAACTACCCACGCGGCCGCATTCTGGACCAGTTGGAGCCTCCAGATGCCCTTCAAGGGGAGCCCCATGTAGAGAGCGTTGCAGTAGTCCAGGCGAGAGGTGACAAGGGCATGAGTGACTGCGCAGGGAATCCCGATCAAGAAAGGACCGCAACTGGCGTATCAGGCGGACCTGACAAAAAGTCCCTCTGGCCATAGCCGTCAGATGTTCCTCCAAAGACAGCTGCGTATCCAGAAGGACACCCAGATTGCGGGCCCTCTCCGAGGGGGCCAAAGACTCACCCCCAATAGTCAGAGATGGAGTCACCTGACTATATCGGGATGCCGGGAACCACAGCCACTCAGTCTTGGAAGGGTTGAGTTTGAGCCGGTTTCTCCCCATCCAGATCTGCACAGCCTCCAGGCACCGGGACATTACTTCAAGGGCATCGTTGGGGTGGACAGGGGTGGAGATGTACAGCTGGGTGTCATCAGCGTACTGATGGTACTTCACCCCAAAACCACGGATGATCTCACCCAGCGGCTTCACATAAATGTTGAATAGAAGGGGCGAGAGAACCGACCCCTGAGGCACTCCACAGATGAGAGGCCTCGAGGTCGACCTCTGCCCCCCTACCAACACAAACTGCGACCGGTCAGAGAGAAAGGAGGAGAACCACCGTAGCATGGTGCCCCCCATCCCCAACAATTCCAGCCGGTGCAGCATGATACCATGGTCGCTGAGAGGTCTAACAGGGCCAGAACAGAGGAGCAACCTCTGCCCCGAGCCCTCCAGAGATCATCTACCAATGCGACCAATGCCGTTTCCGTGCTGTGCCCGGGCCTGAAACCCGACTGGAACGGATCTAGATAAGACGTTTCCTCCAGGCACTGCGGAAACTGTCGTGTGACCACACTCTCAACAACCTTCGCCACAAAGCAAAGGTTGGAGACAGGACGATAGTTGGCTAATACTGCCGGATTAGCAGTTAAGTTAGTTAAGTATTTTTAAACTGAGCTGACAATATTTTTTTAAAAAACAGTAAAATACCCTGAGTTCAGGCATAACAGTATTTTGTTACAACTATGAGTGAGAACTTGTATTGCAATTTTTGACCAAATTCTCTATTAATATTTTTTTGTAGAATTCATCTAATTAAGAAAAAGCCTACATAGGAGGCAGTTAAAAAAAAAAGACAACAGTGAGTAAGGAAAGGGTAAAATGGATTAACACTATCGTTTGGAAAGAAGTGGGTATTTTTACAATTCTTCTATTGTTGAGAAGTGATGTTTTACATCAAGCCTGTCAAACTGGCGGCCCACGGGCCAGATACATCACACGCAGGCCACGCCCACCCTGGCTCCACAAAGGCAAAAAACTTTGCAATATGTCATGATCCAGCCCATGACACAATCAAGTTTGACACCCGTGTTTTACATCAATTTAACTGTTGTAAACTGCCAGGTGTTGCCCATTGATTAAAGTGGTACACTTAAAACCAAAACCTCAAATATTATAGTATAAAAATTGTTATAGTCCACAATCCCATCCTGAAGTTTTACACTTCAGGTTTCCTTGTAGAAGCAGTTGTTTGTCTGCAATACTTAACTGAAGATGCTGGCCTAGAAATCAGGAGACTCTGAGTTTTAGGACTCTGGAAGGCCTGGGGTCAGTCACTTTCTTTCAGCCCAGCTCACCACATAGGGTGGTGGTGGTTGTAGGGAAAATAGGAGACAGGAGCATTTGATGTTTGCTGCCTTGAGTTGTTGTTGTTGTTGTTGTTGTTGTTGTTGTTGTTGTTATTATTATTATTATTATTATTATTATTATTATTATTATTATTATTAATTGAATTTCTATACCGCCCTTCTCCCGCAGGACTCAGGGCAGTAAACAGAATAAGATTTCGTACATATAATTAATTATATATATATATATATATATATATATATATATATATATATATATATATATGTATATATATACAGTAAATAATAAATTGAGTCAACTTAGTGTATCTGCTAAGACCTTGGCATAGAATGTAGATGTTTATGTTAGCCCTGCTTGTTGAAACAGAAAGGTCTTCAGGGCACGTGGGAAAGTGTGAAGATCTGGGATTATTTGTATTCCAGGGGGTATTTTGTTCCAAAGAGTAGGTGCTCCCACAGAGAAGGCTCTCTCCCTTGGAACTACTAGACAACATTGTTTTAATGATGGTACTATGAGTAGGCCTATTCCGTGAGAGTGTATTGGTTGGTGGGAGGTTATCGGTTGCAGCAGGTGGTCTCGTAAGTACTCAGGTCCTAAGCCATGTAGCACTTTAAAGGTAAGAACCAACACCTTGAAGCACACTCGGAAGGCCACCGGAAGCCAGTGCAGCTCGCGTAGAAGAAGTGTTACATGTGAGTGCCATGTTGCTCCCATAATTACTCGCGCAGCCGAGTTGACCCTCTCCCACAAAAAAATGGCAGAATAAAAATGTAATAATAAGAACAATTTTTAGGCCTCACATTTTTCACGAAGGATAGGCAAAGTTATGTTTAGTTTAATTCTGTGATATAACTCTCACATTATAAAATAATGGTGGGACAAATGATATAAGTCTTTTTTCTTTTACTTCCAAGTAGATCTTAATAATTTTGTATTGCTTTTCTTGTTCCTCAGTGTGCAATTTAATATCGCTTTCATTGATCTTAAGCTACATTTGAAAGAGGCTAGTGGAAAGTGTAAAATACTATCTATTTCTGTGTGCATAATTCCAGTAGCCATTTGTGGAAGATATCAAGTTAATGATTTCACTGGATTTAGTGTTCCTTTGACCCAAAGTTGAACTGATTAAAATTCACATGAGTAAATTTAAACTACCTGCTTTAATAGCCTTGTCACAATGGATATAGCCACTGAGAGAAGCCGACAATAGCAAATCAACAAAGCAAGAGAAAACCAATTTGAATTACTTGGTTGTAAAAGAAAAGCCAGTGTTATAGTGCTGGAGAAGACCGCCGTTCTAATCCTCCCTTAGGTACAGAAGTCAACTGTGTGACCTTGAACCAGTCACTTCCTTTGGGGCCCAAAATCTTTGCCTTTGCAATAATCTGGTCGAGAAAAAACTGTCATTGCCTCTTGTATCAATATGCTTTCAGATAAGAACTAGGAAAGCATAGTGAAAAACAGTGCATCCAAGCAGAACAATTGCTATGAAAAACAAAGCAACTTGAGTATAGAAGCTTAATTAAAAGGAGAAGAAAGTTGCCTCCCTATTAATCTGATGCTGATGTTATATGTGTCACTTATGAATAGCTGCAGGCTCTAAGTTTATTTAAGCAGTAGGTTAATTTGAAATCTCATTTGTTCAAAAATGATTTCATACTCCCAAGCAAACAGTATTTATGTGCTGGCTCTTCTCTGTAAATTTTTAAACCAGTATAGATTTCCTTCAAGCAATAAGAATTCCAATGGTATCCCAGAAGGATAGCCAAATGTTTACTCAGGATTTAGCAACCAGCAAGAGTGGTTCTTTTGCAATTGCTAAGCACCAGGGGTGGGTTCTAAATTTTTTTACTACCGGTTCTGTGGGCGTGGCTTATTTTGTGGGTGTGGCTTGGAGGTCATGTGACTAGGTGGGCGTGGCTAGCTGGTCAGAGTCATTTCTGGAAGGTCCTCGCACTTACGACACGATTCATTTGTTTGCTGTTAATACTGATCAGCTGTAGGACGGCCCTTTGAAGCCCCGCGGCAAGAGTTTAAACAGTTTTTTTCCCTCTAGTCATCAGCTGGGGGGCAGCAATAGAGGCAGCAATAGAGGCAGGAGGCAGCAATAGATTGGGGGTGGGACCAAATAAAAGGTAAGAATAACATGGGGGAGGGCGGGGGGGAGAACCGGTTCAGTGATGTCATATCGTCGCCGCTACCGGCTCGGCCAAACCGGACCGAACCGGGAGGAACCCACCACTGCTAAGCACCATTGTGAATGAACTAGTGGTGTTCATTTAAAGTAGGTTTATCTGCTAATGGGATTTGAATTTGTTTATTCTTAAAGATTTCCTGCAGAAAAATTGTATCTGCTGGATTAGGAAAAAAAAAAAAAGTCCTGTGCCCCCTAAAAAGTTAATAAGTGTATTATAGTAGGCAATATATAGGCAATCGTGCTACAAATAAACTTTTTAAAAATAAAGTTCTTCGGTTCTTTTTCATATCCTTGAGTTCCTAGTTAACAAAAGGGAAAATATTAAATACAGCTTTGTCTGAATGAATGGAATTGAATAAATGTTAATTTCTTTTCAAAAATACCAATAGTTGAGGTTTGGATGAAGTGCAGATTCCTCTGAGTAATTCATTTTACTTAGTTAAAAAGAACTTCTTTATTCTATTGCAAATATTTGAATTATTTCATAACTTCAGAATAAGAATTCTAGAGAACCGTAATCTCTATTCTCAATCATGTCAGGCACTTTTGTTGACTCCAGAAATCTCTTAGTCTTGTGAGTCTGCCTGTTAATGTTCTACATATTCTGGATAATTCTTATGGCAATTAGACAAATGAGCTACTTATATCAAAAGCTAAGGATGAGAAATGTAGCTAAATGAAACATTTAAGCATATATTTTAAATGGGCAATTCTGCTAGAAAAAGTATTAAACTAGAGCTGGCCATAGCCTTATAAGTGGTTTTATTTTATATGCAATAAGCTGCTTGTATATTGGAGAGACATTTCACTACACAATGAAGTCTTTCATACTTGGACATATAAAGGTGAAATATAGTCAAGCCAGCTTCTGGTGCCAGGCAGCTTCCTAATAAACCACTTTTTCCTTGATCTTGGAAGTCTTACTATACACAGACACTCCTTAGGTTTCACATGACAAATACGTAGTTGTTTTACTGTAAGTACTTTCAAAGATATTGAACTAGGCTAAAAGCCATATAAATTTGCAACTGGGTACCTATTTTGTGTTCCTAATTTAAAAGGCCAAAGAGCATATTTGTTTCCCAAAATCGTGCAAGATTTATGTAAGCCTAATAGAGATCTGCAGAAACACAGTGGATAATAGTCTGGTTCTCTAGAAATTCTGCTTTCTTTTAAGCACATCTGTTGAAGTTTAGTCTCTGTCATAGAGACACAAACATCTCAAAAGGCTCTCAAATCAATCCACGGGGTTTTCCCCCCACATATGTGGAAAGACAGAAAATGTGTTCTCTTAGTCTTGTGAGTGTACCCATTACACTCACAACTTATTATGGAATAAGAGTGAAAATAATAGAAAGCCACCAGCATAATCACTAGCCAGAGACCAGCCAGATGAGCTTAATAAGTCCAGATACAACAAAACAGGAGCCAGTTAATGACATTGCTTATATTTTGAGCATAATATTTAGTGTGCTTAATAGTGCTTATTTTTTCCCTGAATTTCTGTACAATTTCTGTACAAAGGACTGCTTTGAAGTCAAGATAGTGAAGATAAGTTGTGTGCCACATTTGTTTGAATCTTTCAGTTTTGGTATGCCTTCCTGCCTCAAAATAGTGAGAAATCATTTCATTATTTTTGGACAATTGAACAACTGAATTTTCAGGAGCATCAGAAACAACAGAGAGGGAGGCTAAAGATACATATAGCTTCATTTTTCAAACAGTATGTAAAAGCATATACAATATGTACATACAGTATGTACATATTACCATCACCCCAAATTTGTAGATGTATCTGGGTAATATCTCTTACATACAACAGCTATAAATTTGATTCATTCATTCATTGATAAATTAATAAAGGATATTTTTCAGAAACTTTGCTTCATTAATTTACCTATCTCTACTGTTCTTGACTTATAGCAAAATTGAATCCCAATGTTTACTGAAAAATCAGCCTCTATTAGCTTAAATTGGCTGTATGTGTGTGTCCACTGTCTATCCCCTATCTTCCATATGTTTCCAACCTATACAGTCCTGAGCTTTCTTTTGTATTGAGGACCCAATGTATTCTCAAAGTCTTTTTGAATGAAACTTGACTTCTTAGGACTTCATTGGCATAAGTTTTCTTATAAAGTATTCTTGCCAACAGAAAAAAAATGGTTTACCATGTTCTTTTTCTAATGTGTACACATGTGCACATTTATTTCCAGTTTATCTTACAAACTTGGATTTTCCTGATGGCTTCTTATCCTATCCTATTTAAATCTGACCTTGCTTTGCTTTTTGAAGTCAGCCAAGATCACTTAGGTACTATCATCCACAATTATATTTAAAATAAAAGATTAAAAGCATGTGTTGATATTTTCATAGGAAATGATGAAAATGAAAGTATGTAGTGCAAACAATAGATACTCATATAAAGAGCATGCTTTGAAAACACTAAAATTTAAAAATTTATTCACTGTGGAATCATATCTTTTGCATCTTGATTCACATTCCTTGGGTAATGTGCTAAATATAAGTGCCTCTTTCTTGTGGAGTAGATAGCATTGTAAAATATTTATGTTTCTTCCTGTAAATGCAATTCCTGCAATCCATAATTGTAAAAGAAACATACAGCAGAAGGTTGTGGACAAGAGTGTCCCCAGTTTCTAATGGAAATGAAATTCCTTATATTACATCTACTATTCTTTTCGAAGAACCAGTAAAACATGTTTCCTTGGTATATCTTTTGTAAGAAGATATTAATATTATACACCTTAAATTACTATTCATCTTAGATTAAAAATACATTTTTGCATTACCCCAGAATATACAAGGTTTAAAAATGCTTAAGTTTTTAAATAGCATATCCACTTAGTCCAATGCAATCAGTCTTACAGGTTTAAAGATGCTTAAGTTTTTAAATAGCATACGCCCTTAGTCCAATCATAGTCCAATCATGACTTAATCCAATACAATCAGCCTTATAGATCTATTGTGTGGATAAAAAAGAGAATCCATGCATTTTACTTACGCTGTATGGAAGTAAAGCAGGAAGCAAGTGTAACATAAAGTTTGAAAAACTTGGTAGCTGAAATTAGAAGTAACTCTTCCTTCATTCTTTCTGAACATGTAGATTCAAACCTTGAAAAGGGAAAATTAGCTCTGCATTCTTACTAATTCTTCCTCATTCCCATAACTGGCCCTCTAACATAATAAAACTGTTTGCTTAATTGGACCATCCAGTCCAGAAACTATCTAATATAAGACTTCCCATGTGTTTAATGGCTTCTTTGTTGCCCTCTTTATTATTAGGTACATCAGGAGTGGGAAAACTTTTATTTTTCCAGTTGTCTGGAGCATTCAGTGGGTTTTTTAAAATTATTTTGATAACCTTCCATTTTTTGTTGCTTTCAAGTGCTTTCAGGTCATTTAAAAGTTTATGTTCCTTATTTCATTTGTTTCATCATGTTAATTTACATGAAATTATGCTTTATCAATATTCATCAGAGTGTTGTCCATTTCAGCCATGGATTCTGAGCCCCTTCTTTTGTGCTTTATGTTTTAATGGTATAATTTAGATTTAACAAGTACTAGTCCTGATTTCTTCCAGTTTTGGTTTGTTTAATATAAATTAAGACTGGCAAGTCTTATTTTTTCCAGGATTGCTTGTATGAATTTTGTCTTAATAAGAATTTTATCTGAAATGGGTTAGGCGTGGAAATCTTACATCTTTTTCTCCATTTTTCTACAGATCCCCAAGGATGGCAGCAGAAGCCAATCACGTCCATCCAATGCTTGAATTGGCAAAGGAGACTTGTGGCAAAGGGAATGATCATTCCAGGATTTCTCTAGAATATATAGGAACAAGTACAGATATTAAGGCTTACATGCTAAAGAAATTGAAGAAAAATTGCAGCTGTAGCCCAGCTAAAGCCAAAGATCTGCTTTTCAGTTTTGTCCCAGTACTGACATGGCTGCCCAAGTACAAACTGAAGGAGTATTTCTTGGGCGACCTTATGTCAGGCATAATTGTAGGAATTTTGCTAGTTCCACAGTCCATTGCTTATTCCCTTTTGGCTGGCCAAGAACCTATCTATGGTCTATACACATCGTTTTTTGCAAGCATCATTTATTTTCTGCTTGGAACTTCCCGTCATATCTCGGTTGGCATTTTTGGTGTACTCTGCTTGATGGTGGGAGAAGTGGTAGACCGTGAATTACAGATTGCTGGGTATGATTTAGTATTGGGTGCTTCTAGCAATTATCATTCTGATATGAATGATCTCATAAATGTCACAATGGTGTCTTGGTCTACCAATCAGACTTCACAGAAAATATGTGATAGGAGTTGCTATGCAATTACTGTTGGAGCAACTGTGACTTTCATAGCTGGAATTTATCAGGTAAGAAATTCCAGTTAAAGGGGATCCATGTTATCTGATATCAGTTCTTTACCTTTTGGGGGCTTTGCAAGTATGCAGAATTGAAGATAGGTAGATATAAGAACTGTAGCTTAGATTTCTCTGTCCTGTATCCTACAGACACAGATAAAAAAGTGTACTGGTAATAGTGAATAGATTGCAATTCTAAGAGCTATAATCTCAAAACAGCAGGAAGGGGGCCAATTTTGGAAGGCAATTTTAGTATTACATCTATACTTTGAATTAAAGGAATGAACATCTGTAATTCTTACAGATTGCACCAGGTTAGACTTGTATTTTGAAATTTATTTAGGAAAAATACTTCATATTCCCAAATTTAATTTAAAAATATTTTAGATACATGTTATGTTGCTTGTTTTGCCCAGGAGTTGCATCATTGCAGTACTTGGATGTAAACCAGGTAGAGATGGTGTGCTTCATTCTTAATATCTTTTCATGATCTGAGGCCTTGTGGCTACCATACAATCCCAGGAAAAGATGCAGTTTCTTTAAGGAGCCACCAGTAGATATGACAAAGGTCCACATGCTAGATCTGATGAACCTTTTTTGTTTGTTTGTTTTATTGTGTATTTCCAATACTAAAGTTTTTATTTATTTATTTATTAGTCATATTTCTATGCCGCCCACTCTCCGAGGACTCTGGGCGGCTTACACCAAAGACAGTATACTAAATAGCATATTGCCCCCTAACAATCTGGGTCCTCATTTTACCCATCTCGGAAGGATGGAAGGCTGAGTCAACCTTGAGCCAGTGAGATTTGATCTGCTGATCTGCTGAATTAGCAGTCAGCTGAAGTAGCTGCACTACTGCACTCTAACCACTGCGCCACCTCGGCTCTTTTTCACATTAGTAGGATGGACAAAGGATATTTATGAAGTGACTAGGGTTCTGAGCTTTCTTTTTAATAGTTTTTATTAAGGATTATATTAAACATAAAAGAAATAGAGAAACCAGATACAAATAGGTAGATTTAGTTATAGCTGATATATATAGATATGTGGAAAAAATGGAAAAAGTTCCTCACAAAAAAGACAGCAACAAAACTCCCCCTTTCTCTTCATCCTCAGCAAGTATATACAATATCAGACAAATTTTATATCAAAGTAAACCTATGCATATCACAATTAGATCATGCACAGTATAAGGGTTAAGTGGCTTTTTTTAAAAATGACAATCTTAAGAAGTAGAAATATATTTAAAAACAAACAAATTTCTCATAATAATAATTAAACATTTTGAAGAACCTGAAACAAACACATAACTATTTGTAATTCTGAATAGCATAATATATCAAGCCCTATCTAATAACATGTGCTTCAACTTTCAGCCTCATTTCCTTTGTAAATTCAGAAGTGTCATCTAATCATCTGCCTTTTTCTTCAGGTTGCTATGGGCCTCTTCCAGGTGGGCTTCATCTCTGTGTACCTCTCTGATTCCTTGCTCAGCGGATTTGTTACTGGCGCTTCCTTAACCATCCTCACCTCACAAGCCAAATACCTCTTGGGCTTAAACATTCCACGGAGCAGTGGCATTGGTTCTCTTTTAAATACATGGATAAACATATTCAGAAATATCCATACCACCAACATCTGTGATCTCATCACCAGCTTCTTGTGCCTTCTTGTTCTTATTCCAGCAAAAGAGTTAAATGAGCGGTTCAAATCAAAACTTAAGGCTCCATTGCCCACTGAGCTTTTAGTGGTCATAATAGCCACAGTGGCTTCCCATTTTGGGAAGCTGAAACAGAAATATGATTCCAGTGTGGCTGGACATATACCAACTGGATTTCTACCACCACAATCACCAGATTGGAGTCTGATTCCTAGTGTGGCTATGGATGCAGTGCCCCTAGCCATTATTGGCTTTGCCATTACTGTATCTCTTTCAGAGATGTTTGCCAAGAAACATGGTTATACAATTAAACCCAACCAGGAAATGTATGCCATTGGTTTCTGCAACATCATCCCATCTTTCTTTCATTGTTTCACAACCAGCGCAGCCCTTGCCAAAACTCTAGTGAAAGATGCGACAGGCTGCAAGACTCAGGTCTCTAGTGTGGTGACCGGTTTGGTCATCTTGTTAGTTCTCCTTGTGATTGCTCCCCTCTTCTATTCCCTTCAGAAATGTGTCCTAGCGGTCATCATCATTGTCAATCTCAAAGGAGCCTTGCGAAAATTTGGTGACCTGCCAAAAATGTGGCAGTTTAGCAAAATCGACACACTGATCTGGTTTGTAACTATGTTATCTTCAGCACTGATAAGCACTGAACTTGGCCTTCTTATTGGGGTCTGTTTTTCAATGATTTGTGTCATTCTGCGGACACAAAATCCAGAAGGACAGCTCCTTGGTCTAGTACCAGACTCTGAAATCTATGAACCCCTTTCTGCCTATAGTGGCCTTCAAGTTGAGCCAGGCATCAGACTTTTTCGCTTTGAAGCACCAATATACTATGCAAACAAAGAGAATTTTAAGTCCTTGCTGTACAAGAAGACCGGAGTCAATCCTTCATTGGAACTGGCAGCAAAGAGAAAGCTAGAAAAGCAAATACGTACTGAAAAATCAGATGAAGCCAGTGGAAAACAGGAAGAAACTTCGGTGCAGCTTGTCACTCAGCAACTCACATTCCATACACTAGTAATAGACTGCTGTGGAGTGCAGTTCTTGGATACAGCAGGGATCCATACACTCAAGGAAGTTCAAAGAGATTATGGGGAAATTGGCATCCAGGTGCTGCTGGCTCAGTGTAATCTCTCTGTGAGGGACTCCTTGCAGCGAGGGGAGTATTTTATAAAAGGAGAGAAGCATTGTCTCTTCCACAGTGTGCACCAAGCTGTGGAATATTCATTGTGTACATATAAGCATAATGGCAGCTGTGTCTCTGAAACCTAATGTAAGTAGAAGCTTCCTATTTAATGAGACTAATGATGCTGGGCATTATATATACTGTTATCTCACCAAATTGTAAAGGGCAATTTTTTTTTCACATGCTGTTGATCATACAAGATTGTAAACAAATTCATTTTGTACCTTTCGTTTTGTTCTGCTGAATTGCGCACTGAGAAAATAGTGATGAATCCTATGCGTGACTGATAACCACACACATAAGTTGTACTTGGCCAGAAGAACAAATACTCAAAAAGTTTAATGTGTAAACTTTTGTGGGCCCTTCTGGTTTGGATGCTTTTAGGGCCAAAAATCTTCATCCCACACTGCTGGGCAGGTAATGTCACACTGTTCAGGGTGTACCTTTCATGGAAGGAAAAATTTGTGCTGCTTTATGCTTGTACCCTCTCTTGCAACTCCATTGGTGCCTCTCAGGAATGCTTCTGAATTATGTGGGTGTGTCATGAATACACTATTTGGGGAGGAAATATCTCAGAAAAATGGAAATCCATCCTGATTTGGGGCATTTCTCCCCACTTTAGAAATCTCACCCCCCACATTACCAAATGTGGAATAAACCGTATGTCAAATTAGGTGGCCATGGGAATAGGTGTGTCATTTAAAATACAGGTGGTCTTGATTTACAACAATTTTGTTTAGTGACCATTCAAAGTTACAGCGGCACTGAAAAAATGTGACTTACGACCATTTTTCACATTTTACAACCTTTCCAGCATCCCCATGATCATGTGATCAAAATTCAAATCCTTGGGAACTGGTTCATATTTATGACCATTGCTGTTCCCAAGGTCATGTGATTACCTTTAGCAACTGACAAGTAAAGTCAATGGAAAAGCCAGATTCACTCAACAACTGGGTTACTAACTTATCAACTGCAGTGATTCACTTAACAACTGTGGCAAGGAAGGTTGTAAGATGGGGCAAAACTCACTTTAAAATGTCTCACTTAACAACATAAATTTTAGGTTCAGTTGTTGTAAGCCAAGTACTACCTGTACACTGTATGGAACACCTACAAATAGTTCTCAAGTTATAGCCATATTGTACAGTAGATACTTAGTCTGTTTAGACTTTATTTATGAAATAGAAATCCTAACTCTTCTTTCAGCAAAACTAATGGATGGTGGCCAAACTAGTTAGAATATGTTAGTTCTTTGTCTGTGCCTCAAAACAATTAGTTACTACTATTAAATAAGGAATCTGATGAATAATCATTTTTACAGGTAAACTATAAACTTTCATTGTGCTTTACTTTTTATGTGTCCCCCCAAAAACTTTGCAGAAATAAGATCATTGTTTTGAAAATCTCAGATATATGAAATTCTAAGTGACAATGAAAGCATCATCACATCTTAAAGAGTCTTTTCCATTCATTGTTAACAGTGCTACAGCTGTCATAAAAGGGTATCGAGGGTTTTTGAGATTAGTAGAAAAGATTTTTGATAAGGAATTCTTGGAATTCTATATTTTTTTTTTTTTTTTTTTTTTTAATTTGATTTATATGCCGCCCTTCTCCGGAGACTCAGGGCGGCTTACAATGTGCTCAGCAATAGCCTTCATACTTTTGTATATTTTATACAAAGTCAGCTTATTGCCCCCACAAACTGGGTCCTCATTTAACCTACCTTAGAAAGGATGGAAGGCTGAGTCAACCTTGAGCCTTGGAGAGATTCGAACCAGCAGTAAATTGCAGGCAGCTGTGTTAATAACAGGGTGCTTTAAACCACTGTAGTACCAAGGCTCTTGCCTTGCAATTGCAATTGCAATTAATATTGCAATTATTAGTTTTCTTGGCACAAAAGAGAAGGGTTGTAACCAATACTAAAGAAGAATTCCTTTACAATCTCTTCTGGAAAATGGAAATCTGTCATAGATAACAGCAAAGATAAAATGTCTATTGAGTTACAGAGTTTCTTGTCAAACTGATTATTTGCTGCTTCCCAGATGCATTTCTCAATTAGTTGTATCTGAATATAGGAATTAAGTTCCACGAAATATATAGATATTTGATATTAAGAAATCTGAATGAACAATTTTAAAAATATTTCATTGACTTAGAAACTTTCCCCTTTTTTTCTGAGTTATTTAGGGGAAAAATATTAATGGACTTGAACAAAAGACATGGATATTCATAAGATTGATAGCAATCAGAATCTTCTACATAAACACTTCCAAAAAGGGTCAGAAGGATGCCCATCAATAAAGCACGAAGGCATTATTTGTCTTCTGTGTTCATTGGCATCCTGAAGGTTTCATGAAACCATAGCAACTAATAGCTCTTGACACAGGATACTTTTCCTATATGACTGCGTAATCCAGAGATAGACAGCCAAGTGTCTGGCAGTGCCACAGCATCAAGAATTCATCTGTGGGTAGCTGCTAAACTCTACACCCCACCTGGATTTTTAAAAAAAAATTAAATAGAATGCCTCTAGAGCAGGGGTGTCAAACTTGCGGGCCAGATACGTCACACGTTGGCCATGCCCACCCTGACTTTAGTGAAGGAAAAAAGTTGCAATAAGTCACATGACAATGTGACACCATGAGTTTGACACCAGGGGTGGGTTCTACTTACCTTTACTACCGGTTCGCAACGGGGCCGCGCACGCGTGCTCTTCTGCACATGCGCAGAAGCGTTCTGATGACATGGGGGGCGGAGCCTCCCTCCGGTTTTACTACTGGTTCTATAGAACCGGTCCGAACCGGGGGCAACCCACCACTGTTTGACACCCCTGCTCTAGAGCAAGAAAAGGTAGAATACTATAATTTGTTTATAAATAAATGTTTGTAACTGGTTGTGTCCATCTTAACAGCAGTTTCGTGAGAGCACCCATGACATTCTCTGAAAATTCCAAACATGCCTAACAGCTGAAAAGTCTTATTTAATCAAACATCTAAAAACCACCTAAACTCTGGAAACCATGGTAATATTAAATCTAATGTGAATTAAGGGAGACAAAAGAAATGCCTCTTGCTGCTTTTACATGCAACTTGTAATTTATGACTAAACCTCTAGGGGGTGTAGTTTACTAGAGAAGTACCTGCTTGTTTTGTTTTGTTTTTAATGAGTAAGAATTAACCATGTCTAACTTCAAAAGATAGTAAATTGCAGTGGAGATTGAATGCATTTATTTGTTTGTATCTTCTGCAGGTAATAGTGCCTTTTCACTGTTACTTCTGTATAATAGAATATAATTTTAGGAAGAGGTTTCTTGGCTTTTTAAAAATTACCATAAAATCACTTTCATTCTTTGAAAATCTTTGATTTTGTGAAGTACTATGAAACAATATAGTGAAGTCTTATTATTAAGAGAACAATGTACATACTTCTCTCATAGCTACTAAAAATACCATTCACAACTGGAAATCATACTGCAGTAAACATAATTGACCGAAATTGGTAGATCAGAGGCTTTTTTAAATAAAAGACCCACAAATCTACCAATTTCAGTACAGTATCTGGTTTACTAGACTGGTTGGAAAATCATGTGGTCTGTCTTGTGACCATTTCTTCCTCTGTTGCTATTTCAACTGTTTTGTGTGGTTTTCAGTTAGTTTGTTAAAGAACTGCAGATATAGTATCTCAGAATTAAAGGTCTTCCCCATTTGAAATTGCATTATAAAAAGTCATAGTTAAGTAGTTTCTACTGCCTTCAGATTTATTTATTTTTAGCGTATGGCATGTGTTAGCCAAGGATCACCGAGGTGGCTGGCTGCCTCTGTGAAAGGAATGTTTTTGGGCAGTGTTATCTTACCCATGGGACACCTGAATGCCAGTAGGCAATTGGGGGAGGCTCCTTTCCTGTCCCTATGCGGAATCGAGCCGCCGAGCTGCAGACTTTAGCGGAGTGCAGGCTCAGCATCTTACCGTAGCCTTCAGATATATTACATTCTGATGGAAGCTTTTTGAGGTTGTTACCTTTTTCCTTTGAAATATTTTGTCCTTAAATAAATGCATTCTAGGGAGACAGCAGACTATGCTATTTTCACAAGAAATAGGTGTATTTGTCAACCAGTCATCTCTGAAAGGGTCATAGTTGTAAATCTATTCAATGTTGCATCCAGAGAAGAGAAACTGCTACTAGTAATCTACCAGGATTTTCCAAAGTATGTATGTATGGAAAATAGTCTTAAGGGCTAAATTTTCCATGTAGCTTATATTTAGGAACAGAAAAGTTCAACAGAAAATTAATAGGTTCACATGTTTCACAAAGGCATGTTAACAGTATTTTTTGCCTTAGTATGTGATATTAACAGCTACTGTAGTTACTGGGTAAACTAGGATTAAACAAAAAGTATGGCTTAGTGCAAGTGCCAACCTGCACTAAATGCAAGTGCCTACCTAAATAAAATTAATCTGAATGAAGAACGGTTAATTTTTAATGAGAAATATTTTTTCCTGCTTAATCTTTTAAGATGAAATCCAAGTTAATTTTACAGAGAATATTTCTGTATGCTAACAGCAAGAGAAATTAACATCCATCAGACTTCAGTTATAAATGTGGAATCTTTCTCCTGCATAGAGATGCTGCTTATAGCTGTTTCTGTTGCTTCTATAATGTTTAATACACTATAAATGCAGGCATTCAATAATTGAATGTATTTTAAAATGATATTTAAAATCATACTACTAATTTTATTTTGCATTTTACAAGATTGTAATCATAAACGTTGTAAGATTCCTGCTTGAAAATTTTCCCTTAATTGCCTTGCCACATTCTTACATGGCCGTAAGTAATTTTGATATTTGCTTTTCCGCAAAAACATAAAGATATGGCCGAGAGCAAAAGAGGCATATAGTGATTTGCAATGAATATAGCCAATATTTTTCTCTGTCTGCTTTACTAATTTATTTTTTCAGAGGCTATTGCATTTGCAAATTTTTGAAAACTGCTACAATTTCCCCCCGCATGGTAGGCTCCATATCTTTATTGTCGTACGCAACAAAATGCCTTTTGCGGAAATTTTACGCTTTATTATCCTAATAGTAGTATATTCATGTGTGCCTTTCTTTTATCATCTGCCACCACAGACCTATTTAAAAGACTCATAAAAGCCCCTGAGGGGAAAAGAACAAGATTAGCTCTGGGGACTGATGAATCCAATGGATACAATTAAAGTAGTTCAAATACCACTGTGGAGCTACTTGTTTCCAAACCACTTTTTCTCTGGATAAACTCCATCAGATGATTGGTGAAAGATAACAGTATGAGAAAGTGGGTGAGATCACATGTTGATTCTCTTACATAATTAGGAAACTCAGCTGCTACAAATGAAGTTGCTTGGGTGGTTTTTTTTTTTTTTTTGGCAACTAATTGTATTCCAGATGTTATCATTACACATTGTTCTTAGGTATTTCAGTGAGAAGTGATTTAAATGTATAATCATTATTATTTGAAGAGCTGTGTGCTTTATTAGGAACAACAGTATGCCAACTGAAACTAAATGTTTAATTGCAGCTCTTTGGATTGCTGTTACTATTGGCCACTGTACATTGGTATGTTCTTTTTGAATGAGTGTAGTTCATCTTAAATTCTGTTGTAATGTCATTATGTACAACTAAAAATTGGAAGATTTTTTTTTTTTACTTTATACCATTGATATTTTTTTTTAATGGTAGACCTCCAGATAGCTGGATACAATTAATGGTAGACCTCCAGATAGCTGGATACAATCTACATCTTCATTTATGTTACTCTTCTTGTTACAGATTAGGATAATAACATTTTCACAGTTGGGCTGCATTTAATATTTGGATTGGGAGAAAGGATTATTGGGCAAAACAGAAGGCCTGTTTCATATCTATCAGCAGGGCTGAAATTTTCTGCCTTGGTTTTGTAAGAAATATGCTGTATATTTGCTTTTTATAACAGGTGTAAGTCTACCTCAAAGACCTATAGTGCTGTGTTTCTCAACTATCAGTTTTCCGCAATCACATTGTGCAATTAAACCATGGCTTTAGGAGCCCCCTCCCATTTGGGAGAACTTCAAATGTCCTACGAGGTCATATTTAGTATGGTAAGATGTGGTAATAAGGTAAAATCCTATTCAAAATCCCCAAAATTTGTAATAGTTGAGAATGCTGAGAATTATAGCCTAATGTTACTTACAGGTTGCTGATTTGCAAAATGTTGGACCAATTAATATTTCAAATTAAAATTCTAAATTAGAGTGAAACTAATCATTAAAGAGGCATGGAGCTGCTGTTCCTTAAATGTTCTTTTTCTCTTTTGTCCAGTAAAATGCAATTTATGGCAATGAATAATATGCTCTTCTGCGTCTTCCACATACTTTTTTGAATGGACCACAAAAGTTACATATTGCTGCTAAATAATCACTTAGAATCTTTTAAACATTTTCATGATGTTCATTTCGTAAAAGTTTCAAAATTCTGTAAAAGGGCTAAAATATAATAAAATATTATAAGACCATCAAAAGTGGACTATATAAATCACCAATCAGATCTTTTGGGATTTTCTTAAAGAAAATGTCAACTGGATATAATCATTGACTTCTTTGGAGATTGCTCTGCTCAGGAAAAAGCCATCCCTGTTCAATATTAGAGCTGCAGAACAAAGCTAGGAATTGAGATTAAATAATGAACACTCTGATATTTTAATTTTGTTCCTATAAGAGATTAATTACATGTCTAGCACCCATGCTATAAATTATTTCTGCTTATTTCATTTATCTATCATGACCTTTACAAGGTTTTTACAACTTGGAATCTAAATAAAGCTTCAGAGATTTCACTTAAGAGCCCTGAAAATTAGTATCTCATTCCTCAAGCACTTTCATTGCATTTGCCATTTACATGTCATAGGACAGCTTGAATGAAGAGCATGGAACATTATGTTCTAGGAAAGTAGTTAATTTTCTATGCTGCTTTGAAAATTGTACCTTTTTAAAAAAAATCTTAGAAAAATGATTGTGCATTATTCAAATAGTCTCAAATTAATATTGATTTAATGAAGGAAAAGATCTGCTGTTTGTACGTACAGTATATTAGAACTACAGGATTTTTCTGTAAATGGAAAGTTTCTAATAGTCTTTATATGCAAAAATAAGGATGTTTTTATGGAGAAATATTATTGTACATTGTAGATTCTTATTGTTGGGCAATCTTGTTAATTATTGTTTAAAAATGGAACATTAAACTGGATAAGTGGGCTATTGACCAATATGCAAATCAGGTCACAGTTCAGTTATTTGTTTTTTGTGAAAATTGTGCAATATCCAAAGACATGGATAGATGACATAAATGAAAAGTTTATGGCAAAATAAATGAAGCCACAGGGTTTGCGGGTAATGAACTCTTATTTTCTTATTTGTACTTTCAGAGGAAAGAATGCTTAAATTTAAGCAGAGTGCTTAAATTCTTGGCTGGAAGTATGGGGAGATAAGGAATTAAATCCCTGTCTCATCTCAATTCTTTTATAAGCTAAATAGATAATGAGTTATTACAAAGGAAGAAAATTGTATTCTCGCCCATAATTGGTGAGAAGCCTAAGAAAAATAATCAACAGAAATCATAATAAGATGTAGCCTCATTTGCTTTACAAAAGTAATATGCAATTTATTGCATTATGGATAAAATGTTTAATTACTTTGCCACCTGTATGATTGTACAAATACAATTCTTGTTTAGTGTTTTTTTTAAATTAATGTGTTAATTATGGTAGGAAGTATAGAAGAATTAAGGTATATGAAAAGTGCAATATTTCAAAAAAAACCTGGGAATTCCAAATCTGCTTGTCCTTAAAATTATAAGTGCTTTGTTTTAAAGGCTGGGTGTTTTTCCCCCCATACAAAATTCTAACTGGAAATATGCATTAAATTCTTTTATTTCAATTTTTTATTACTGTATGTAGAGCAGGAGAATAGTATAGTTTTCTTCCTCGTTCTAACTTTACATTAGTTACAGTAAGGTTTCGTTGCATCTGCTCATCTACTAAGGGAAACTGCATTTTGCAATATCTGAATATAATTTCCTAAAAGAAGAGCAAGTTAAAAGGGAGCAGGTATTTGTAAATCAGTAGAAATGCAAATAGGAAGAAGTTTTGTCTCCTGCCTTCTAGGCAATGATGAATATCTAAACAACCCACATTTTTTCATTGACCAAATTGTTGGACAACTATAGAAATAAAGATGGTTAAGAATGCACATGAATTGCAGTGGTTAAAATGTTAACAAGTCTCAGAGACTTTGAATTTTTCACTCAACCAAAGAACTTTCTGTTGATTTAGCAGTCATGCTCCCTAGTTCTACTTACTACAAATGTGATGAAATAAAGAGATAACTTTCCTTTATATTGCCTTGAACCACGTTGTTAAAAATTCTGTTATTAATATTTTGGTAGAGCTCAGTGTGATTAATGAATCCCACAAAATGGTTGCATTTTTTTCAAATTTGCACTATTCCAAGTGATTCTTTTGTGAAAAATATGGTAATTGATTCTATCTCAACAGAAATAGATAATAAAAAAGATACATTTTATATGTTTATGAAATATTGCAATAAAAGATAAAAAGATACACTTTAAATGTATGGTTAACCAAGTTGCATTATAGTTATAGATAACAAAAACAACATTGTACTCTAAATTCAGGCATTCCAGTATCTTATCCTATTTTAATGTTACTATGACTATGCTGTTGAGTTATATCGTTTTTTTCTCTAATGTCCTAAGAAGCCTTTTTAATGTATTGTTTTTCGCCATTATAAGGAATAAGAAACCTCAAATAAGGAATCTTCCATTCCTCCATTTTGTACACATGAAGATTGTGTGTGCGCATGTGCATGTGTGTGTGTGTATGTGCCTGCCTTTGAGTCATGTGGCTGAAGATTGTATTGGCTTGGTGCCTAAGGTGGGACTAGAACTCACAGTCTCCTGGTTTCTAGCTAGGTGCTTACCACTACACCATACTGGCTCTCACATGAAGAGTAGCCTCTGCAACTGAGCATACACTAGATTCTATTTTATACATGTTAGCCTCGACTAAATTGAATTTTGAGTCACATTCAACCTGACTTGATATCAACTTAAAATTTGCACTAAATGGAATATTGCATTATTCAAACACTAATCACAATCTACCTGTACAGTATTGGTTTTTAATAGGTTATTTAGAAACTATCAATTTAAAACATTGGCATTTTTAAAAGCAAAGATTTTGTTAAACTTTGCCCAATTGCATATTGTTTCTTTTTTGTACAGCAAAGATACAGAGTTAACTACCAAACAAATGGCAAGCAAATGTTGCCTCATATGCTGCCATTTGTAGTACTACATTCCAGGTTTGAAAATGTAACTTCAGTATCTTTTGCCAGTTTCAAATTTCTGAGAAAATGTTGAATCTGTTTTCATAACAATTTTTTTTAAATAAAATATTTACTAATAAAAATATTTTATACTACTGTTGCTGTGTTGTGCTTTTCTTTTGGCAGCTCCATTGAACAAATTTCGAAAACTGCAGCATGTCTCCAATTATAGGATGCAGCTGGAGGATATGTTTGCATAATCATCATATGAGTCACCATATCAGTACACAATACAAAACAAATAATCAGAAAAGAGGAGCTATCATTCTTATCCCAGTTCTTTCTCCCAACATATTCAGAATACGGTGGTGATAATTATGGGTGAACCACAGTCTGCCCAAATAACATCTTTGCTCTGTGAGCTGCACTGGTCTCAGACGGCTTCCATGTGCAATTCAAGGTACCAGTTTTCATCTGTAAAATCGATTGTGGCACAGGGCTGTGTTACTTGGGAGGACTATTTTTTTTAATCTCCAGTTGAATTTGCCTCTCCCAGTAGATCCAACAGGGTGCCATGCTATGGGTCCCTTCTATAAAGTAATGTCATCTGTCGGGTTGCCTTCTCAATTGCAGTACCTATCTTCTGGAACAGCTTTAAGATTAAAAGGGCCCTGACACTGCTGGCCTTTATAAGGCATTTGGTATTTATAAGATTTGGTAACAATAAATATTTGATCTGTTGGGCTTCTCTGTGTTTGTCTGTCTGTCTGGGTCTGTCTGTCTCACACACACACACACACACACATTCATTGACTGAACAAGAGAAATAACTTCCCCCACCTCTTATCTGGGCCATTCTGAATAGTGAACTCAGTGACTGGAGCTAAAATAGATGCCTGGCTTTGACTAAAAACTTGCCTCACACCATTCCCCAAAGCACGCAAGCTTCAGGGAAGACTGCAATTGGCCTTGTGACACAGTGGTTTCCAGGATCTGCTGCATGCCACTTGCCTTCAGGCAGTGTTTTTTTTCTGTTGAAAGGCTCAAATGACCTTCAGGCAGCTCCTTTGTTCTTGAAGCAGTTTTGTGGAGAATGCATTTCTGCAGCCTATGGAAACTAGGACGTGCATAAATGGACGATCATTCTTGCACAATTTTTGGAAGCTCCAGAGGCCAGATGAGAACACACCCCATTGTTGGGAAGCCTCTGCAGCCTCCAAAAGTCACATGAAAATAAGACATGCTTTTGAGTGGAATTGTTATCAAGGGTTGGTGAATGCTGGCATATCACAATGTGTCACCTTTGACGTGTCATAGGTTCAACATCACTGTGGTACTACAATAGATCATTGACCTTTTAGCTTTTTAGATGTTGTCCTGCTGTTACCTGGATACTGTTGTGGTCCGCCAGCAGCCTGCGGGGCTCGCAGCAGAGTCGGACAGCGATGAGGCTGAGGAAGAACATGGGCCAGTCCTGGAGGCTGGGGGGGGGCGGATGAGGGCTCTGCATCAGAGGCAGAGATGGGGCCAGGGCCATTGGGGACTGATGCGCGGACTTCGGATCCTCCAGAGGCTGACAGTAGAGAGGCAGAGGAACAGGAGGAGCCTGTTCCTAGTGCACGTCTGAGAAGAGCTGCCAGAAGGCAGGAGCAGCTAAAGCAGAGAGGATGACTCAGAAGTAGGGCCAAGAGATGATTGGCCCCTTCCATAAGGCTTAAAAGACCAGCAAGGGCTCTTGGCCTCTTTGCCGGAAAACAACCGTTGAGAGATTTGCTTCGTGTTTGGCTGTATTTCTTTCTTGTCAGTGTCTTCTGTTCCTGAACTATTGCCAAGAAAAGCCTTTGGCAGTTTGCCTAATTATCCCAAGGTCAGAGATAAACTGAAGAATTGTGTTTTGAGGACTTTGCTTTCATTTAATTTGGGATACGCTGAGAATGAGTTAATTCTCAGCTGTTTTAGTAAAATCTGTTTTTTGGAACTGTTTTGCATTTAATATTAACTACGTGGGCCTGGGTCACAACAGATACTAATGACAAAAAGCATGCTCTCTTCCAATTAAATTCAATTAAAATGTAAGTTTCAACACTTTTTTTTAACAGAGGATTCATGCCTTTAAGAATAGGTTCATTACAATCTCCTGTATTGTGATTCTATTCAAAGGCCAGATGAGAAATATTCCTTGTACAGGATCTTATGTTAGAAATGAGACTTTGTAGGAGAAAGGTATCTGGGTGGAGTGTAGTATTTGGAACAGCATAAGATGGATATGTTATGGCATTCTGATTCCTTACACTGGGTTTTCATTTCACTGAATGTATAATGTTGGTCTGTCCTGTTTTAGATTCAGAATTTAATTTAACAATTTTCTAAGAAAGTATCAAATAGCTAGGGAAAATTAAAAAGCTTAAATGATTGGAAGATGAAATTAAGCTAAAAAAGCCACAAGTCTGAATGTGGCTTTTCACTATTATATTCATGATATTATATGTGTGATAATTCTCACAATTAACAATATAGCAGCAATCAGCAATGTGATAAGATGACATGTCCCCACTTTTCTCTTTTAGATCCTCACCAAAGCTAACCAATTTAAAGATTTTTTTTTTGAATATTATTTGTTATTAAGTAAGCCTTAAAAGAAGCTGATGCTTTATTACCTTTCAAGATCTCTTATATTTACATTGGTTGCTTCTGAATGTTTTCTGGTCCAACCTGGAAGGAAGGAAGCCTCAAGCTTCTGAATTCTATAATACTACATATTTTGAGAGAGGCAAAGAGAGAGAGAGAGAGCAAACAATGCAAAGGAATGCCATGTATTTCTGTTAACACCTTTGCACGGACTGTTGCTTTCATGAACTGAGCCTTTATGGTGACATTTATTGGCAAGGGTTGCAACTTACAAATTCTTTAAGAGTACATTGAGTTGAGTAAGAGAAAGTCTTTTCCACAGGTTGCAGAGGTCAAATAAAATAAATCCAGTACTACTTTATTATGGATTAGTTGTAAAACAGACTATATATGCCTTCATTGATGCCGTTACCTTTGACCTCTGTTATAAGAAGGCATCCAGTCTTGAGTTTTTATATCTATTACTATCCTTGACATAGATGCAGAACATCAGCTTCCGTAGCTTCTGTGTCTAGTGACATATTAAAAACAATTATAGCAGTATGGAATACTTTTTACCAACTTGATGGGATCTTTATGGGCACATGATGGGCACATCGTGTTGCAAATTAATTTCCTCTTAATCAAATTGGATGTTTTAGTTATATGTAAGTAGCCATGAAACATTGCAACCCTATCATTTAACCCAGCGGTCCCCAACCTTTGCAGCTTGGTGGCCTGGCTGTGGGGAGGAAAGGGGAACTGGGCCATGCGAGTGGGGCTGTGCATGTGCCTATAGGCTAATACACCTTTCATATCCCACTTCCAATTAAGCTACCTATTATAAGGCAAGGCAAGGGAAATATAATCAATGATGGTAGTGAATGTTTTGCCTTTCAAAATCAAGTGATCAAACATGATTTGTGGATTTTTGTTTAATTGTTTTTTCAAATTTATTCTTAAAACGACCCACAAAGCATTGTGGGCTAATCACAAGTGGTCTGGCTCCTCTAGGAAATGTGCCAAACATAATATATAAATTCGCAATTCTGATAAGGCTGTTCACAATTCCTTTGACTGCAACTGTTTAATCAATCAGATTAATCAATCAATAAAGCTAAAAAGGACCTTGGAGGTCTTCTACCAGTAGTTCAACCCTCTGCTCAAGCCTATACCATTTCAAACAGGAGACTGACCAGTCTTTTCTTAAAAGCCTCCATTCATGAAGCACCTACAACTTCTGAAGACAAGCTGTTCTACTGGTTAATTGTTCTCACTGTTTCTCCTTAATTCCAGATTGCTTCTTTCCTTAGTTTCCATCCATTGTTTCTTTTCTTGCTTTCTGGTGCTTTTATTATCAGCCAGCCCTGGTGGGAAGATTATGATTAGCATAGAGGTAGCAAGCTGATTCCCATGAACTTCTCCTTTAATGTTCATTTTACAGCTTCATATATACAGTTAGTCTTAAATTTCTTCAGCACTTTAAACAAAGGAATAATTAATTTGAAAGGGGGCATGCTGCAAATCAAAACATCAACATCAATCATTTTAATTTGAAGAAAGTTTCATTGGCATTCCAAGAAAACAAGAATAGGTTGCTACTGCTCAGTATTTGTGTGCCATTTGGTTAAGAAAAAGAAAGATGAAAGCAAGACAGGGAGGAGGAATTGGGGGATGGGGGAAGTAGACCATATGCTATGAAAGTAGAAAGGGTATATTGGGGATGAGCCTTATCAGTCTGTTCCTCTTAGAATGCCATTTATCATAAAACCTAACCTAACCTAAAACATAACGTAATGTAACATAACAACGTAACATAAATGGGGTTCTATGCTTGGCTTTATCCACCAGAACAGCTATTATATGAATTGGTTGTTTTATGAGGGTGTCCAGGGCAAGTTCCCAACATTCCCAATAAAACAACCAGCCTAAAAATGTTTTCTTTCCTATTTTAGATGGATAAAATGAAAAGAAGGACATTGTGAGTGAAATAGAGTTAGCTATAAAATAATCCGATTAGTTCTAATCTAGATTTTTAAATTGAAGTAATTAAATATATGAAAATGACAATAAACTCCTTCCTATTAGGCCTTCAATAAACATGACAGAATGAATATTGATACTTTTGAACTTTGGTGTTGGAGAAGACTCTTGAGAATACCAATAGTAGCCAAGGAAAAACAAGCAAATGGATCCATGAACAAATTAACCAGAGTTCTCACTCAAAGTACAACTGATCAGATTCAAATTATCATACTTTGGGCAGATTGTACCTAGCTCTTTGAAGTGAGAGTTAGTTTCACTCTCTGTAACTGTGAGAAAGGTGAGAAAGATGAAAGAATAGATAAGAGGTCAAGCAGCAGGGAGATAGAAAGACTCGATCACAGCAGAGATAGATAAACTATTGGAAAACCCAACAAATTCTCCTAGACTAGAGGAATCTATTGATGTGGTCTCTAAGAGTTGCCACCAAGTAGAAGGCACATGATCTTCGTTAATGGAGGTAGTTTTCAGAATACACTACAATCCACAAAGAACCCGCTGGTGTTGAACAGTAGTTTCTAAATGAAATAAAAAATGATGCCAGATGTTTGCATGCATATAAGTCCCTCTGTCTCTAATTATCTAAGGCAGTTATGTGTGTGGATTCACATCGTCACACAACAGAAACAGTGAAAACATTTGCAGATGCTGCCATCAGCTTGTTCTAATCATAATTTTGAATGCCTGACTAAAGAATACACTTCCTCCACCAAACAATATCTGTAATTTCATATGGGTTGAGCTGGGACTGCTTCTTTGCTGCCCGAACAGGTTTTTTTTTTTTTTTTTTTTTAATTTGATTTATATGCCGCCCTTCTCCGGAGACTCAGGGCGGCTTACAATGCGTTAAGCAATAGCCTTCATTCTTTTGTATATTTTATACAAAGTCAGCTTATTGCCCCCACAAACTGGGTCCTCATTTCACCTACCTTAGAAAGGATGGAAGGCTGAGTCAACCTTGAGCCTTGGAGAACGGAAGCCAACATAAGTCAGCAAGTTTCTGCTGGTATTACTAAGCTATTTTAGAAGTTATTCCTCAAAACAAGCACTTCTTAATATAGCTGATCTAGTGTTCTAGTGACCCTTGTTTAGCATAGGTTAATGTGAAGTTAATTGGACTTAAAAGCTGTGTAAAGGTTAACTTTTTACAAAATCTTTGTTTCTGCACGTTTCATTGACAGATCCATAATACTGGCAATCTGTTGGCCGATAATGTCGTGTCCCAGAAACAATTAAGACAAACCCTATCTAAGAAACATCTCGTACTCATGAATGGATGAATGAATGAATGAACTCACGCGTGCATACATAGACATTTTAAGAGCTATACTAGGAATCAGCAGTTGGGGCAATCCAAGATCATCATGGGCAAAATGACAATATCCCTGCAATCAAAGAGAGTAGGATTAGGCTTTGTGTGTTGGTTCTCTCTCTTTCTTTTTCTGTTTCTCTCTCTTTCATAGTATCTGTTATGCCTAAAAGGAAAACTTATAAGACATTATTATTATTTTATTATTTCTTATTATTCAAAAATGGTGAGCAATTGATTTCACTGAGATTATTGAATTAGCAAACAAGGGTTTATCATAAAGTGTAACAGGAATCCCTAACAAATTTTCTGTCCAAGTGGGCAACACATTTCAATTCAAGTGAACATTGCTAGGCTGAAAATAGAACAAGAAGCATGAAAAGTTTTCTCCAGGTAGAATCTTAGAAAAGATTAGCAAAGAGGAATGAATGGCAGTCCATTCAATCATAGCTTGCAAAGCTTTTAGCAACTTTCTGTTCTTGCCTGAAAACAACCAAGCATACATTTTTTAAAAAAGTAAAGTCAAAGTTTTAACGCAATGAATGGCATATTTCACTTGATGGGCTTGGGTAAAGATGCATCAAATCAAAGAATGGTGGCATTTAAGACAGAAACTGACATTGGAAGCAGGCTGCAGGATTGCTAGAAACATAAAAGATACTATGTACAGTTGGATATTAAAAGGATGGCCTAGAAGAAACAGGTTCTAATCCTTCAGAGAAAGAAAAAGAGAACAGGAGAGACAGCAGGGGATTTTTGAGAGTTATAGAGGTTATATCCTTTTTTTTTTTTGAAAAGTTTTTCAGCTTTATTTCTTATACACATAACATAAAATGTACATTTTCTTATACATAATTAATCCTACATATACATGTTTTTCTTAAAGAAAGCTTTAAAATAAGGCATTTTAATTACATTCAGAGTTGCTCTTCTACCCTTTCTCCCCTCATTTCGCAACAACCCTCCTCCTCCTCCTCCTCCTCCTCCTCCTCCTCCTCCTCCTCCTCCTCCTCCTCCTCCTTCTTCTCCTTCCCTTCCCTCCCTCCTCTCCTCTCCTCCTTTCTCCTTCCTCCTCTCCTACCTCATCCTACTTCTCCTTCCTTTCCCTCACTCCTCTCTTCTTTTCCCCCTTCTCACTTTCATTCCTACTCCTGTCCCCTTCCTTCCTCTCCTTTTCCCTTTCTTCCATTCCTCTCCTTCCCTCTCCTCTTCCTACCCTCTACTCCTTTCTCATAGAGGGTATATCCTTGAAGACAAAATGGAGAGAGGGAAGAGTTTGGGAATAAAGGGGATTGGAAATAAAATCCCAGGAAAGGAATTTGAAGAAGCAAGACATTTACAGCCATGGTGGAAAAAAACCAGGGGTGGATTCTAATTTTTTTTACTATCGGTTCTGTGGGTGTGGCTTATTTTGTGGGCATGGCTTATTTTGTGGGTGTGGCTTAATGGTCATGTGACAATTATTTAGGATTTAGCAGAGGTACTGGTCTACCAGGCTTTTAACTGCTTGCAGAGCTGTACCAATCTACCCATTTATTTTTGCAGGCACTGATCTACTCATGTATTTTTGCAGGCACTGGTCTACTCATGTATTTTTGCAGGCACTGATCTACTCATGTATTTCTGCAGGCACTGATCTACGCATGTATTTTTGCAGGCACCGGTCTACCCATTTGTTTTCTTTTAACACTGATCAGCTGTAGGGTGGCCCTTTGAAGCCCCGCGGCAAGAATTTAAACAGTTTTTTCCCTCTAGCCATCAGCTGGGACTCAGGAGGCAGCAATAGATTGGGGGTGGGGCCAAATAAAAGGTAAGAATAACACAGGGGGTGGGTGGGGGGGCAGAGGGCGGGAGGGCAGAACTGGTTCAGTAACATCATATCGTCACCGCTACCAGCTCAGCAGAACCGGGCGGAACCAGGAGGAACCCACCACTGAAAAAAACATGTAAAAGACTTCTAGTGAGGAAATGGCAAGCTCAATAACACAGCCAGGTATTGATATTCTTGAGTCTTCCAGAATACCAGAAGGAATGTAGCTAATTTAATTTTTTTGTGGGGGGGATGGAATGTCCCATAAACTGGGTGCCATGGCAGAGGAAGCATGTCTCCTGGGACCCCAAAGTAGATACCTAATTGATAGTACCTGCAAATTGCCTTTTCTGCCAGATCTAATGGGCTAAAATAACTGGGGAGAGACAATACATAAGATTCTTACACAGAACTGGATGTTGGACTCAATGGTCTAAATAGCCCCTTATGCCAGTATGATTCCATGACATTTGACAGAAAGAATCCCAAGATTTGGGAAGCATCTTTATTATTAAAGACAGCATTTGTGGCAATAGCACTTTAGCAGATTCATTTCATTCACAAAGTAGCCTCTTATTAAATAAGTTATAATATATTCTTAACCACGAGAGTCTACAAATTTGCCTTAAAGGCATAAAACTGTCTTGTTTGCCTTAAGAGACAGAAATGTTTATTGTTTTGAATGAAAGCTTTGCTTCTCAGGGTAGTAAGTTGGTCATGGAAAATATTTTGCTGTTTCTAAAGCAAGTATGTAAACACGAAGCAAAGAAATTAGCCAAGCGTGGGCTTCAAAAGAAAGAAAAACATCAAGAAACAGCTTTCGAATTAAGGAGACACATATATGGTAGGTACTACTGGTACCTACTACTGGTAGTTACCCATGCTCCTGCACAGCAGATCGCTTCTGATGACGTCAGGGTCAGTGGGTGGAGTCTCCCGACGGTTTTACTGCCGGTTCTATAGAACCGGTCCGAACCGGGGGCAACCCACCACCGGTTGTCACAAAAGTGCTTTTTCAAGAGGCAATTGGGCTTTCTGTTTTTTCTTTGAAGATGTTTAGTTTCTCATCCAAGAAGCTTCTTTAGCTCTGAGAATCTTCAGATAAAACATCTTCAAAGAAAAAACAGAAAGTCCAGTTGCCTCTTGAAAAAGCACCTTGGAGTGCTCCTGAGTAAGATCCCCTGCATTTAGATCCTGGGGTGCCTCACTGTGTACAGAGGAACCTGGAAATGTAGCAACTGAGTGTGAAAATAAACAGTGAACACTAGTATCAAACAAGCCTTAATTCAGGACAGGGATGAGAGCAACTAGCCAAAATAAGTATCTCTATTGCAACAACAGAAAATCATCCAGTGACTTATTTAAGGGGATCTGGATCTTGGGGGGAAATTAAGACATGATTTTTTCCCCTGAATATTAACTTTATTTCAATTTTATGTCATTTATTCTATACAAC
Organism: Pituophis catenifer annectens; assembly: GCF_029215685.1. NCBI lineage: Eukaryota > Metazoa > Chordata > Lepidosauria > Squamata > Colubridae > Pituophis > Pituophis catenifer. The sequence continues at coordinate 112,859,974 of NW_027256882.1, forward strand.
TGGGTCAGAGTCCTATGGAGATGTTAGAAATTCTGTTAAATAAGTAAACCAAAATCTCTGTAAATGCTTCTGTGTCATATTTGTAAGCACTTTGAGGTCCAATTTGTTTGCATTTACTCAGAGCTGGATTCACCATGGACAGAGTTGGTTAAGATGATTGGGGGAGCATTTTTCAGTAATATATAGGATTATTTTGATCCTGTGGAATATGAGGAAATCAGCAAAGTTCTCCACATTATGAACTCAGCCATCTGTGATTTGGATCCCTTTATCTCCTGCCTTGTTTGAACTGTCACCTGTGAATTCAAAGGTTGCTATGCTTTTTTTTTTTTTTTTTCGAGAACATTGGTTGTACCCAACATCTTGAAGAGGACAGGAGAAGTCCTCTCTCGATCCAGAGTCTATGGATAACCTCTGTATGTTCTAAAACATTTCCTTTTTTCAGAAAATAGATTTATGTACAGCTGATACTGTGATGATCTAGATTCCTTTCAGTATCATTTTAGACCTGATTATAAGATTGAAATGGCATGGGTCCCTCAAGTGAAAGGATATGGTCCTTTTGCTCCTGCAGAACACTTAGCAAAAAGTTATAGATGGGATCCATTACTTTTTGCTAGGTAATGGGAAGTTCTGGCTGTTATATTGGTCCTAATAGTTAACTTTTTTCAGGTTTACAGGTGATGACTTTGCTTTTATGCTTTTATTTTTATGCAGTCTTTATGATTTTATAGTTATGGTTTCATGACATTTCTACTGTTGTTGAGTCTTAAAAAAGAGAGTGATTCACCAATAAGGTAAACATAAATAAATATCTGGGAAGGGTTAGGCAAGGTTTAATGACTTTAAGCAAACTCAGTACACACCCTGGTCAGGTTTAGTGAGTTCATGTTTTTGGAGCAGATGAACGATTATGTACAAGACTACAATAGAAGAAGCAATACAGTTCTTTAACTGTTCTTCAAAGTTCTACAGATTGTTTGGTTGCCAACTCCAAAAATCAAATTCCACCAGTGAACTATTCATCTAAATGAAACTTGTCAACATTATATTTTTTTATTACTAGTATTATATCACCCCTTTTAGATGAAAATCAATGTGAAATGGTCCTTTTATGCAATATTATAAAACCTAGTATTAGTAACAGTCTCCAAGCTTGTGTTTAAAGGTAATGTGTCCCAGCCTAAAACGATTCCAATCTCTGCCATGCTGCAACCTTCACTATAGCTATATATTATCCCACTCCCACCCCATCCCTGGGGTCCCACCTCCCTTTGAGATATTTGTTTCTATAAGACCTGATGATTCTAACATTCTAGAACTGTGATGGTTAACCTTTTTCTTATTGTGTGATGAAAGAGCGCGTGTGCGCAACAGTGCGCATGCGTGCTGGCACCCATAATGCAATGCACCCCCTGCACATGCCCGCATGACCCGCATGCTCCCTCCACAATCATGCATGCGCATGCAACCCTCCATGCTCCCCTGACCTCTGTGCATGCGTGTGCAACCCCCCCACCTTTTGTTTTGGGCCTAGCAAGCCTCCCTGCAGCCTCCTGGGCCCAAAAATGGGCTGTGGGGGGTGCACAGTGCACCCCCTCTCCCCCTCTCCCCCCACGCATGCGCATACCCCCTGTCCCCCCATGCATGTGCACGCATCTCCTGCATGAGCCCTGCCCCCTGTGCATCCCAAAAATCAGCTGGCCAGCAGGAGGTGTATGCACACATGCGCAGTAGTGCTGAGCTAGGTGACGGCTCGCGTGCCTGTAGAAAGGGCTTTGCGTGCCAGCTGTGGCATGCATGCCATAGGTTCACTATCACGGTTCTAGAATATGCTAATGGGAAATGTGCTTATCCTTGTCCCTGTCCTCCTATGGATATATTCCACCATTCTCTAGTTGGAAGACAGCTAATCTCATAAACTGCTTAGCTGGATGTTCTCCAAGTCCTGCTGCCAAAGATTTCAAGCAAGATAAAAGTCTTATGAACTCACTCCTGGGTTGATCTGGCTGAAACAAAGTGTATCTATAACCTAGACAGGTGTGTGGAGTGAAAGTCCTTTGCTCTATATTTGTTTTAGGTATTGATTTATATAATACTGCATGTCTCTCTTCTAAGGATATAGTATAACATGCTAAAATAAGCTTTAACATTGCAAACAGAACAATTCTTTACCTGTGATTTATTTTTATATTTTTAAAAGGAGCCTATGGGCAGAAAATCATATAGTTGGGGTTTTTATTCCAATATTTTGCTTAGTAATATTAGAAACAATAACCAGCACATTTGGAGCTTCTAGGTTGGGAAAAGCCAGTACAATTCTGTCATTATCAAGAACAGTCTTGGTCTGATATTCTCCAAATGCTCTGGATTATATTTTCATTAAATCCCAACATCTCGGCCAATGGTAGGAATGATGGGAGTTCTCCAAAATATTTGAGAGGCACTGACGTGGCAAAGAGTAATATTGTTCCATAACATCTATTGCCAATTTGTATTCTGCATCCATTGCCTCTATTTTGGCTTAATCCTGAACGGTGCTGTTATTGCTAACATTTGTAGGCGATCAGCCCCTTTTCTACCTTTAAATTCCACCCCCACCCCTTTGCTTAAATGTCACATGGTCACAGCCAGTAGGAAATGAGGAATCAATCAGGATAGCATTGAGGAAGGGTCTTGAGAAGATGGTGAGTTTTAACAGATGGCTGACCAGCCTCTGCTGTTTTATCAGAAGATAACTAAATTGAAAAAGAACAGCATGTGTATCAGAATTTGCTAATTTCTACCGGTAATTGTTGAGTAGGCTTATATTGAGGGCAGGTCTACTGTTCTTTCAAAACTCTTCTCCCCCACTGCAAGCTGGCTTGCAGAGGGAAAGTGATTGGAAAAGAGTGCTAAATCCATTCTCAAAACCCAGCATCTCCTAAGCCCCACCAGTAAGCTGTTTGGTGGATTTGGGAGATGTTGGATAAAGCAAAAACAAAAAAGATGGATCTTTCAAAATCCAGCACCTCCCAAGCATGGTGAGGCACAGCGAAGCAAAGTGGTGCCGTGGACATTACATTCACCTTTAGGTCAGTAGCTTGGGAGCTTTTAGGTTGGTAGCTTTAGGGAGCCAGGTGTTTTGAGCAGCTATGCCCAGGTCTTCCCTGGAAAGTGGGTGAAGATCCCAAAATGTTGACAGAATGCCTAGGAACCTAATGGGAAGGCGTTCCCTCTCCTTAGAGGTCACTTGATTGTCATACCAATAGAATGGGTGGCAAAGTGCATCAGATTTTATACACTTTGAAAATGCCATGGACTGTTGATAAAGGAGAAAACACTGTTTTAACACTAGAATCTCATGTATTTGGGTTGTGGACATGGCAGAAAAAAAGTTTCAACTAAAAAGCCCCATCACTGCCTGATTCTGAGAAGCTGTAGCCCGAGCTGAAGACGTGGCATTAAAGAAAACAGTACTTTGTAGTTAAAAGTCTGCATTGACTACACAGAATAGAAACCAGAAGTAAAGACAAGTATTTTCTACAAGAGATCCAAGCAATAAAGTTCTAGCCAGCTATTATGCATTAGATTTTCTGAAGGAGTTGCCATGGATAATGTGCCTTCAGGCATTCCTCTACAAAATTATATGTTTCAACAAATGTTGAACAAAGTGTTGAAGTAACAATAATTCAACAAACGTATGTATTCACCAATTTTGTTCTGATAATATATGTTTGCTTTAAAAAGTTTTGATGGGTAATTAAGGAAAGCTGCAATTCAAAATTCTATTTCAGACTGGCAATCATGTTTGGAGAGTCATGTTTGGCGCGTGCACCATATTAAGGACACAGCATGATTCTCACAATGTGTTTCGGTTCTTTGTGCTACTAATGTATTCATTTCACTGCAGATTTATCAAATAAGTGGACTTCAGGGCAAGGATTTGATTTCCTAAATGAAATGTTTTGTCAAACTTTCTGCTTACTCCTGGCATAATGAAGAACAGTTACTTTTGCTGTGTGCGTTTGTCTTAGAAAACTTTATTCCCCAAAGGCACCTCTAGAACAGTATTCTTTACCACTGGGATGCTTGCAAACTCAGAAGGAGAATTAAGCATCTGACTGCACAGAGTCAAGCTTCAGGAAACAAAGCTCAAGTACAAAAGCAGGTTGGAGGTTGACATTTCATTTCTACTGCTACAAAATGCTCTCCAAGCTGTTGCCCCAAAGTAAGAAATACAAGTTGGAGGCATTTCACATGACATAAAGAACAGTGGGTTGGGAAAAGGTTAAGTATTTTCTCCTTCTCCTCTTCCTCCTCTACAAATCTCATTTTTGGTTGTGTGCAAAATATATCTGTATCGCAATAGGAGCTGATTTGTTTGCATGAGAAAGTATGACTTTCATGCAAAGGTATTCTAGTAGTTTCCAGCTTCCTTCTGGCCATTGACTAATGGAAGGGAAACATTGAGAGATTGTCCTCTATATTGTCCTTCAACAGTTTTTGCATTGCATATTTACAGTACGTTATCTCTGCAGAGCAAATCACATTTGGTTCCGAGAAAAAACTTGAACAGGATTTGGGGTGTAGAACCCTGTTACATGTTTCCTACTTACTATCAAAAGAAGATTTGGAAATCTAATGTGAGACATAGTTCATTCATTTTTAGTAAGAATTTTAAAAAATCTACATTAAAAGGGGAGGGGGGGGGCGACACCAGACTCCTGTTTCACCTGTGTGTTAGAACTTGGTGGCGAAGTAGTTAGAATGCAGTATTTCAGGCAAACTCTGCCCACAGTCCGGTGTTTGATCTTGGTGGTCTTGAGCCTTCCATCCTTCTGAAGTTGGTAACATGAGGACCCAGATTTTTGGGGCCATATGCTGACTTTGTAAACTGCTCAGACAGTGCTGTAAAATTCTATGGAGTTAAAGTGCTATTGCTATTGTCAAAAAAAAAAACCTCAATAAAATTTCACTGCAAGTTAGCATACAGCAAAGCCTATAATATGATCTTGATTTTAAAGAATGTCTGGGGATCATAGTGAATATTTTTTTAGAAAACACTAACAATGGGGTCTATAACTCTGTCCTTTATTTGGAAATATGTTCAGATACCTGGGATGAGGACAAGGGTGAGTTGCATTGCTACTAGGCTAGAAGGATTGACAAAGAATAATTCAACAGTTTAAAAGATGTTTAGTAACTGACCACACCCACCATGGCAGCTGTACTCTCAGGGTTGCAAACATTCGTTGAAAGTTTGTCATCCTCTCTCAAGAAGAAATAAAGATGTAGGTTTAAATTATCAGTCCCCTTAAACATTTATCTAATAATCTTGTGGATTTGGCTACTTTTGATTTAAGCCATTAGAACTTTCAGAGAACTTCCTCTAGATGTCCTCATAGATGCAGCAAAGCATTAATGAAATATTCTTTTTATGAGGCACTCCTGGTATCCAAATGCAAGGCTTTTAAATTAGGAAGCAGAAAATATTTTCTAGGCAGTTCTATATTTTTCTACTGTGGCGGAATGAGTTCCATATTCCCTAGGCTATTATTTCTCCTTTTCTCTTTTAAAGTAAACTTGTCCAGAGAACTTGCAAAAAACAAAAAAAAAAAGAAAGAAAGAAAGAAAGAAAGAAAGAAAGAAAGAAAGAAAGAAAGAAAGAAAGAAAGAAATGGAAATAAAAAAAGGGGGGGAAGCCCAATTTTCAAAATCTCCTTTAAAGTTAATTTCAGCCAATCAAATCTCTTCGATGTTATATGAAACATTTGCAGCAAGCACATCAGGTTCAAGGGTTCAAAAACTGTCTGGGAGCATAAGTATCTAATGGAGATACAAATGGACTAAGATTCAGGTCACAGTTGTCCCAAAGGTGCTTTTTTTCACTTCTCATCCAAAAAGCTTCTTCAGTTCTGGTAGCATAACGTGGCATCTAATCCTGATTAATTTCCTGGAACTTTTTATATCATGGGATTCCTTTCAACACTGCAGCAAGCCACCAGGAATTAACCATAAAGAAAAATTTAGACGGTGTGCCACCCTAGCAAAATTATGCTATATAAATTATAACTGTCCATAGCTACCATGCATTAGTGGTGTTGTAAGCAAATTTATGCACCATCTTTTAGGGAAATGTTTACTTATTTGAGGTAAAAATGTTTTCATGAAACTGGAAAAATAATTTTCATAATGAATCCTGCTGTTGATTTAATATCCATAAATCCTAATGCCTGGAAATCAATGCAGCACAAGACATTAATCCAGTGCCTGCCATAAACTAATAGATTTGTTACTGCAAAACACTGGAAAATTAATATATGTGTTAGTCTGGATTAGAGGCATTAATAATTGTAATTTCTTTGGCTGAAAAATTAATGCACCAAAAACCTCTGAAAAAACTCCCTGTGAAAAGCAAATTTATTTAAATCTAGTCACCATTTCAGTTTTGAATTTGTGGCTTTTTAGTATAACTATTCAATTTCTTTTTTCGCTTGTTCATTTTTGTCTTCATAATTTATTTTCAAATAGGGAAATATTGTAATATTCCTTTTGGTTCATCACATCACCCACACTGTTGTATATTGATCAAATCACCTTCATGTTCTCCCTTTTTCCTAAAACAAGACTTGGGAAATTAAGAAAGTTCAGAAGAAAAATGTGCACAAGCAGCTCTTTTTGTTTTGCAAACAAAGTTCTGGAGATCCTGATGGTTGTATCATCCTCCCTATTATTGGTTTGAATTTTTAAAAGAATCATTAATGCTCGGGACAAGTTTCTGTAAAAATATTCCATTTAAATGGTGTTTGTTTTCAAAATACCAGCAAATGTGGATGGGCAAATTAGTGGCGATTATGCAGAGGTAGATAAAAAGCCAACTGAGCTGACCCAAGACCATTCGTCTCCTCCTTTGAGAATGGGATTCAGTTCAAGGAATGAAGAAGACAAAGAGCACAGGTTTGAAGCATTATAGAGTTTGATTTCTTTTTTTCATTTCTTTCCAGCAAGATATTTTGTGGGAGGCAACTGAGAGGTGCTAGGAATGGAAGCTATCCTCCATTAGGCAATATCAGCAGCTTTAATTTTGCTTTGGGGGAAGTTGTTGGTGATAATTGTTCTCTCTGTCTCTCTGCCTCTGCCTCTGCCTCTGCCTCTGCCTCTCTCTCTCTCTCTCTCTCTCTCTCTCTCACACACACACACACACACACACAGACACAGGAAAGAGAGGGGGGAGAGGGGGAGAGGGGGAGGGAGAGAGAGAGAGAGAGACTGAGACTTTTAGAGAATGCAGCTTCTCCAGAGTCTTTGAAATTTAAAGTTGAGAGGCAAAGGATATTAATAATTATTGCTGGACGCCACCAAATAAGCACATAGATCAGGCTATATCTGAGCAAGAAAATGCTTCTGTTCTACTCTTGATCTAACTGATTACATGGGTAACATATATATTGCAGAATGTGAATCCCTGTTCTCAGTTTTTAGGCTATACAAGCTGATTATTAATCATTCTTAAGGTGAGGATAAAGAAATCACTTGCATGCAGCTTACTAACACGTATTGGGTTAGTTCATGCTGTTGGTGAGTAAATAAATGCAACATAGGTAGAAATGGCTTTAATTAAGATGTGGATATGGAGGTAGTGAATTCTAGACTGGGAATAAAGGATTTCAGCCATATAAAAATTTGCTTTTGTTATAATGGCCCAACTATGTCACCTGGTCAAGATTCCAGAAAGTGGTGTTTGTTTTTTGAGGAATCTTAACTTTATGCACAGATACATTTTGTGGGCAGATTCAACTTCTGGATTTTTCACAAAATGATCAATCAGAACAACCTTATTAGAACTCTCATGAGAGAATTCTTCTCATGTCAACAACAAAAATAAAATGAAATGAAATGAAGGTATCTCATCATTTCTTTTTCAAATAAGGAAAATTCCAAAGAGGAGTTTATCAGTATCATACACATACAAAATGTTTTTATAGCATTTTCACATATTCAATTGCCTTATAAACATTATTTACTTGCAGACTTTATAACCACCCTGGAAGGTAAGTTAAAATGATTTTCTTCTCTATTGCTGGGGTGAGAGGCAGGCAGAAAAGAGTAACCTTTCCAAGGTTGCCTAGTAGATTCATGATACAATAAGAATGTCAGCTTATCCATCAGCAATTTTCATTATAGATGGCCCTAGCTTAACAACAATAATAATTGAGACTCTTGTTGCTAAGCAATCACTTTACGGCCACATTGTTTAGTAACGGAGTCTCAATTATAAAGTGCCCAAATGTCAAATGATCATGCTGACTTATGACAGCAGTTGTGGCAGTTCCATTTCTCAATGAACAAATCCTGTGTGGTTGTTAGGCACAACATGATAGGATCACCCTTGACTTCATTTGTGAGAAGTCATTATTCAAAGTTGTGAATGGTGATCACAGGATTGCAGGATGTTATGGCCATTGTAATTGCCAAGTAATTTGGGGACCTTGCCAACAGTTGCAACTGAAAGGAGTGATCATACGTCTTCTTGTTCAGTGCCGTCAGAATGTCACTGAATAAGTGATTGTTAAATGAGAACTACCTGAATAAACTTCCCCTCTCCCTAACATTTAGCTTAGAGATACACGAAGCTGTTTCAGAAATGAAATTGCTAGTGTACAGCAAGTATTGTAAAGCTGTTATGCAGGTTAGAGTATACTCTGCCCATCAGTGTAGATAATGTATACTGTAAATACAATGGAAGATCATCAGTAGTGATACAAAGAACCCAAAGAAAATTTTCTTCATGTTATCGGAAAAGAGGTGCCACTTACTAGGCAACAGGTTAGTGATTGTCATTGGCTCTTACGATGATTCTCAAATGGTCTTTAAAATAAAATTGTAAATATCTCATATTAATTCTGCTAAAAGTGGCCGTAATAATACGTAATACATAATAATACATAATAATAGTAATAAGTATTGTTCCTCAATGGATCATTAAACTTTAACTGTATATCAAAATTAAACTATATAAAAACATAAAGATTAACATTGCTTATTACTTTGATGAAAAACTGATTTCAGATAATACGTTCATTTAGTAGTAGAAGGTCATACACATTCCAGAATATGATCCAGTCATGTTATTTTACCTGCCATTTTGTGTTTTTAAAATATTTTATTGTTTCTATGTATATGCATCCATATACAGCACTGAGTTTTATAAAAAATAAAAATATCCAGAGAAAAATAGACAAGGAAAGACACTCATCTATTTTCAAATAATATTCAAACTATCCTACAATCTTTCTCAGAATGCAAGCCCAAACTTCAGGAAACTAAAAAGCAGAAGTGAAAAAAATACCAGTGTTAAGGTCTAGAACCATGATGGCAAACCTATGGCATGCGTGCTGGAAGTGGCATGCACGGCCATCTCTCTGGGCACGCGAGCCGTTGCCTGTTACTCTTCCGGGTTCCGGCGTGCCAGCCAGCTGGTCTTCATGCGCATGGGAGCATCAGAAACCGGAAGAGCAGCTACCCTATGAGCATAAGTGCGCCTGGAAAGTCATCTTCCAGTTTCCGGCTCACGCATACACACCAGCCAGCTGGTCTTTGCACACGCATGCGTGCCAGAAAACAATACCAGGTGGCCGGTGCATATGTACGCGTCAGAAACTGGAAGATCATCTTCACAGCATGTGCATGCGCACCGGGTAGCTGGTCTTCCGGTTTCCAGCACATATGCATGTGTGTGCACAGTCCTGTTTTGCCATGCACATGCCAGAAACCGGAAGACCAGCTGCACAGGTGCTCACATTGCATTTTGGGGGTTTGGGCACACATGCATGCATTCAAGCATGCTTTGGGCACTCGGCACCAAAAAGGTTAACCATCACTGGTCTAGAAGATATATATGCCCGTTCCTGGCCTGCTAGAAGATTACAGAGGTTGTAAAAGTGAAAATAGCACATTTCTCTAGATCAAATTCTATAAATTCTAGAATGTATAGATATTTTTTTCATCACAGGGAGGAAAGAAAGAGCTAAGGGCAGACTGCATTCCATAAAATCAATATGTAATTGATAACTGAGCACATTGCTTTTAAAATTACTTGTTTGACTTTTTAGTATAATAAGTTATATTGGAATTTTATGTAGGATTCTTTTCCTCAAAGATTGGAAGACCTATAAGTAATCCTTGACTTACAACAGTTTGCTTAGTGACCATTTAAAGTTATAAAGGCATTGCAAAAAGTGACACGTGATCATTTTTCACACTTATGACTGCTGCAGTAGCCCCATGGTCACGGAAACGGCATTGGTCGCGTTGGTGGATGATCTCTGGAGGGCTCGGGATAGGGGTTGCTCCTCTATCCTGGTCCTGTTAGATCTCTCAGCGGCTTTTGATACCATCGACCATGGTATCATGTTGCACTGGTTGAAGGGGCTGGGGATGGGGGGCACCGTTCTGCGGTGGTTCTCCTCCTACCTCTCTGACCGGTCGCAATCTGTGTTAACAGGGGGGCAGCAGTCGACCCCGAGGCGCCTTGTATGTGGGGTGCCACAAGGGTCGGTCCTCTCGCCCCTTCTGTTCAACATTTATGTAAAGCTGCTGGGTGAGATCATCTGTGGCTTTGGGGTGGAGTTCCATCAGTACGCTGATGATACTCAGCTGTACATCTCCACCCCAGGCCACCCCAATGATGCCCTTGAAGTGATGTCCCAGTGCCTGGAGGCCGTGCGGGCCTGGATGGGGAGAAACAGGCTCCGACTCAACCCTTCCAAGACCGAGTGGCTGTGGCTTCCGGCGTCCCGATATAGCCAGCTGGTGCCATCGCTGGCTATTGGGGGCGAATCACTGGCCCCCACGGAGAGGGCTCGCAACTTAGGCGTTCTCCTGGATGCACGGCTGTCTTTAGAAGAGCACATGATGGCCATGGCCAGGGGGGCTTTTTATCAAGTTCGCCTGATATGCCAGTTGCGCCCCTTTCTGGATCGGGACTCCCTACGCACGGTCACTCAAGCACTCGTCACTTCCCGCCTGGACTACTGCAATGCTCTCTACATGGGGCTCCCCTTGGGGTGCACCCGGAGGCTACAGTTAGTCCAGAATGCAGCCGCGTGGGGGATTATGTGAGCGATGGGGCGCTCACATATGACACCTCTCCTGCGCGAGCTGCATGGCTTGCTGTGATCTTCCGGGTGCGCTTCAAGGTGCTGGTGACCACCTTTAAAGCGCTCCATGGCTTAGGGCCGGGTTATCTGCGAGACCACCTTCTGCCACCAATAGCCTCCCACCGACCAGTTCGCTCGCACAGAGAGGGCCTCCTCAGGGTGCCGTCGGCCAGACAGTGTCGGCTGGCGACCCCCAGAGGGAGAGCCTTCTCTGTGGCAGCACCCGCCCTCTGGAATGACCTATCCCCTGAGATACGCACGATATCAGACCTCCGGACTTTTCGTTGGGCCCTGAAAACACACCTATTCCATCTAGCTGGGCTGGCTTGATCACATCCCCTCAGTTTTTAACTGAATTTGGTTTTAATTGGGTTGTTTTTAATATCTCGGGCCGAAATTATTTAATTGTTTTTTAAATTGTTTTTAAATTTTTATATGCAATGTTTTATCTTGGCTGTACACCGCCCTGAGTCCTGCAGGAGAAGGGCGGTATAGAAATAAAATAAAATGAATAAAATAAATAAATAAATGTGATCAAAATTCAGATGCTTGGCAACTGATGCGAATCTATGACAGTTGCAGTGTCATGGAGTCATGTGATCTATCTTTTGCAACTTTCTGACAAGCAAGCCAGATTCACTTACCAACCATGTTACTTACTTAATAATTGCAGTGATCCACTTAACAGCTGTAGCAAGGAAGGTTATAAAATGGGGTAAAACTCACTTATCAAATGGCTCACTTAGCAACAGAAATTTTGGGCCCTATTGTGGTCATCAATTGAGGACTACCTGTATTATTTTTTTCTGCAGAAATTCTGCACTTTCCAATGTTATTGCTATTCCTACCGTAATATGCCAGAGAGTATCTACTATATCTGTGTAATGCACACACATACCCACACATTATTTACTCATACCTTAAGATTTCCTAATATGCAGAAACAACAAGGCAAATATTTAATGAACTCATGCTACAGTAATTTAATAATGGACTCTGAAGTTTTCTTGGCAAGTTTTTTGGAAAGTAGTCTGTTGTTGTAGGACAAGGCGAGGGAGAGAGACAGAGGGGGAAAGGGAGAGAGGGTCAGAGAGGGAGGGAGAGAGACAGAGGGGGAAAGGGAGTCAGAGAGATGGGGGGAGGGAGAGGGAGAGAGAGACTGGCCCAATGTTATCCAGTTGGCTTCATGCCTAAAATGCAGGGCTGGCTCCAGAAATTTTGGCAATGTGGGCAAATTCATACTCAGGTGCCTGCTATGTTTTGGTTCATCTTCCAATTTTTGTCAGGAATTTCAAAAAGGTGCCTCTCTTGTTTCTTTCTTATTCAGGTTTTTGAGCTTTACACTTATGATTTTCAGCCCCAGACATTTTTTTTCTTTTTCCAGACATTTAAACCCTATATACAGTAATTTTAATTACATCATCACTCATTGTTATACAACAATAATTCTGCAAAATTAACATTTGATCCTTGAGTGAGCATGCTGGCCCTTTGGAGGACATGCCTACCTCTTTTCACTTTTTAATTGCATTTTTCAAAAGTTGTTTCAATTTTGCTGCCCACTAAAATTTGGTGCCCCTAGGCTGGTACCCATTCAACCTTAACCTAGAGCTGGCTCTGCTAAGGCAAGACTAGAATTCATGTTTTCTGAGTTGTTAGCCTGGTGTGTTAATTATTACACAAAACTAGTTCTCTTAGCAAATATTACTGTTAAAAAATAGATGTTGGACATTTGTGTTGAGTGGCAATAAAAAGAAATGCAATCCATTTGGGGCAAATACTCTCAAACCATCTAAACAGTTTGCTAAATAATCTTGCAGAAGGACAGATTTAGACTGTGATAAAAACTCTTATTCCTAACATACTGGAACCACCTGTACTAGTACAAACTGAACATACATATTTAAACTTTCCAAATGTTTTTGTTTTATACTCTTGCAAAGGCTTTAAAAAGGTTTATGATCTAGGAAAAGTTTATCAACCTTTTAAATCTTGAACAATAGCTCAGGTGCTTCCAAAGAATAATGATGATAATAACACCATTAACATTAAATGGTTTAAATCTCAGCATTGTTAAAACTAGTAAGGTTTCAGCAATTTCTTTTGTACGTTTTTAAGAGATTGCAGTGTTATCTGAGAGAACACTGAGAGATATTGCTGAGAACAACATCTCATGAAATTTGGTGATCGTCTGAGATATAAAATATCGTTGAAAAGAAAAAAGAAAGAAAAAATAATAATTTGGGAGTTTGATGTATGCCCTCTATGGTGCTATGAGTACAGGATACTAGAAGCTGTGTTAACAACCAACATGCATGAGGAATAAATTTAAGTTAATATGTAGAAACAACTTTTATGTTCAAAATTTTAGTGCTGAGTTTTTATGGTTGAATAGTTTCCTTTTTTATTGTCAGACAGATATAACAATATAGCTTCTGCAATAACAGTCTAGCAATGCATCATCAGATTAATATTCAACTGTGCCTAAGTCATGCACTCTGCTTTAAAAATATCTGTGTGTCATCTTTTCAGCTACTTTGGAGTCATGGAAGGTGGCACTACCACTCAAAAGTCCGAGAATGGCAATGACACATCCAGCTTGCCTTCTTCACAGTCTTCACAGTCGTCTTCCTATATACCTGTCAAACTAGAAGAATACGAAACATCAGGCTTCAGCATCAAGAAGCTTCTCACAAAAGCCAAAGAGAATTACAACTGCAACCAACAAAGTGTCCTCACCTTCTTTCGTCAGTTGTTCCCAATAATTGAGTGGCTTCCTCGTTACAACATCAAGGAATACCTGCTGGGGGATATCATCTCAGGCTTGTTGGTAGGAATTGTTTCCATCCCTCAATCAATCTCCTATGCCCTCCTTGCAAGCCAGGATCCCATTTATGGTCTCTACACCAACTTCTTCTGTGCTATTATTTACTTTGCCATGGCTACCTCGCGCCATAATTGTGTTGGTTCTTTTGGGGTCCTTTGCTTGATGATTGGGCAGACAGTAAACCGGCAACTTACTCTAGCAGGGTATGATTTGGACATGGATACAAGTCTGATGGCCAATACCACAATGAATGGGACAGTTGTCTGCAACAGAGGTTGTTATGCAATCACAGTGGCAACCACTCTAACATTTTTGGTTGGGATTTATCAGGTAAGATAAATTAATCTTTCTTTTTAAAGAATTTCTTTTTATGTAAGTGCCCATCTAGTTTGAGCAAAAAATTGCCTTTATATTTAGTGTTCTCAAGAGTCTTCAAACTGAAGAAAAATCAATGCTCCTTTCACAAACAAATGTATCTCTATATGAAACCCATAAGCCATCCAGGACTTCAGTAGCATAGTCTAAATGTCCTGAGGATTGATTTAGGGAGCTTTTGCATGTAAAATATTTATATATTTATCTCAAATGCTTTAATGTGATTTTGATCATTTAAAGCCCTATTTCTGAGTTACAGTTGGCTTTTGAAAAGTTGTTCTTTGTAATATTTTATCAAACTTCATTGGTTCCGGATCTGACATCTACTTGTCACAGTCAGCTCCTGTAACTAGTAATAACAGACAAAAAAAAAAAAAATGCAAGTTGAGATCACCTTCTTTTTCGTTGTATTTATTTCTGAATCATGAATTCTATTTGCTTTTTCCTTTCAGATTATTCTAGGGGTCTTCCAGATGGGCTTCATCTCAGTTTATCTCTCAGAACCTCTTCTGAGTGGGTTTGTAACAGGGTCCTCCCTTACCATTCTCACGTCCCAAATGAATCTTCTGTTTGGACTGAAGCTCCCTCGGCATGATGGAATAGGTTCCCTGGTTTTAACATGGATTGACCTCTTCAGATACATTGGGAAAACCAACATCTGTGATTTGGTCACCAGCCTGGTGGCTTTAATTCTAATTGTGCCAGTAAAAGAAATCAACAGTATATTTAAGGACAAAATGAAGGCTCCATTTCCCATGGAACTCCTAGTGGTAATTGGAGCTACACTCCTGTCGCATTTCCTTAACTTCAATAAGAAATACAAATCTAAAATTTGTGGCACAATTCCCACTGGTTTCAAACAACCTGCTGTCCCAGATCTGAGCCTTGTGTCAAATCTGGCACTTGATGCTCTACCCATTGCCATTATTGGTTTTGCTATGACAGTCTCACTGTCAGAAATATTTGGCAAGAAGCATGGTTATCCAGTCCGAGCCAATCAAGAGATGATTGCCCTTGGGATGGGAAATCTGATTCCATCTTTCTTCTACTGCTTTGCTTCTTGTGCAGCCTTATCAAAGACTTTGCTGAAAGAATCAACGGGATGCCATACTCAAATATCAAGCTTGATATCTTCGGCTGCACTGCTCCTGGTACTATTGTGGATTGCGCCTCTCTTCTATTCACTGCAAACTTGCATCTTGGGTGTGATTACAATTGTTAATCTCAGGGGAGGATTGCGGAAATTTGCTGAAGTACCCAAGATGTGGCGGATCAGCAAAATAGACACCATAGTCTGGTGGGTAACCATGCTGTCCTCATCTCTGATCTCCACAGAACTGGGCCTTCTGATAGGGGTCTGCTTTGCTCTTCTCTGCATCATCTTACGCACCCAGCGGCCCCGAGCCACCCTTCTAGGTAAGGTGGATGACTCAGAAATCTATGAGGATCAGTTGACTTACAAGAGGATCACTAGCATTGCAAATATCAAGATCTTCCGCTTTGATACTTCTCTTTACTATGCAAACAAAGACTACTTCAAAAGTTCACTTTTCCAGAAAACAGGGGTGAATCCCTGCCTGGTTGCTGCTATACAACAAAAAGCTCAAGCTAAAGCAAACCTGAGCAAAAATCAAAGTTGCTTTTCTTCCAAGTTGAACTGCCTAAGGGCAACCAAGACACCAAAGGCTTCAGCAGATAGTCCCGATGCCTCGATAGATATGCATACCTTGATCATTGATTGTGGAGCCATGCAATTTATAGACAGTGTAGGCCTCAGTTTGCTGAAGGAGATACGCCAAGATTACAAGAAGATTGGTATACAGGTCCTGCTGGCCAATTGTAACCCATCCATACGGCGTTTGCTCCAGGCAGGAGATTGGCTCACTGGGATGCAGGATCCAGAGTTGCTCTCATTCCATGGTATACATGCTGCTGTGCAGTTTGCAGAGAAACAGGATCAAACTCAACAGTCAGACAGTGTGGTGGCAACAAATGTTTTCGGACCAGAAACTGAGGATATTTCAATAGCCTTGAGTCTGGAAGAACCCCTGTAGGCCTTCATTGAGCAGGACATGAACTTTTGAGGAACTGTTTCAAGAGTTATTTTACCAAGAAGAAAGGACTGGCTGCCAGTAACCTAAGATATGCATTTTAGTTGTGACAGGCTAAGATGGTGGCCTTTACATTCCAGAGAATAATTATGCTCAGTTGTTACATTACCACATAATCTTTGTCCCTGCTATGGAGATAAAATGATGTGGGAAAAGCTGCTTAATTTCTTTACTTAAGCAACTGTTAAAGGGAAAGAAAGGAAGATCTTCAAAGCAGGAGCTTAATTATATTTTAACCCTGCATGAAGCTGGACCAGTATTTAATCAACACAACAATCATGAATATATAGATAGGTTGTGAATCATGAAGTAGTGAGTCTGACCTATATATGCAGCTGGAGAAAGTCAGGGTCTGAACTGATAGTACAGCTTTTTGACCTTTTGTATGACTAAACATACATACATACACACATACATATGTACACACACACACACACACACACACACACACACACACACAACATTGCAGAATGTTTCTACCCTTGGTTTACTACCTTATAGATTAACTACAAGAAAAATAAATGGTAGGAGATAGAGAATAGAAACCTGATAGAGAATAGACAACTGGTACCTACCAGAATTAAGGACTACAAGTTCCATCAATCCTAGCTATTAAGATTGGTCAGGGATAGTCCATTGCGTCTGGAGAATGACAGGTTACCTACCCATGCTTTAAAAATATCTGATCCCAGTGAAAGTAAGCAATTGTCCATGAGTAGCCTCATTCATTTTACAAGCCTAAACATTGCTAGTACTTCTATAGAAGCGGAGAAGAAGAGAGAGGGGAAATAGAGAGGGGACAGGAGAAGGAGAGAAGGAGGAAGGGAAGGGAAGGAGAAGGAAGAATGGAAGGAGAGAGAAAGAGAGGGGAATAGAGAAGAGAGGGAGGAGAAAGAAGAGGAAAGGAGAGGGATGTTGTAAAAATGGGTGAAATATGATGTACAGGAGAAAAGAAAACAGACAGACAATTTTATATTTTTTTTTCTTGAGGCTTATAATATTGAAACTATAACGGAAGATAATACGGATGCTAAAGCACATCGGTTTAGATGTCATTGCATACTAGTTAGTATTTATATGAAAATTAAAATTTTGTGTAAAAGGTAGGAATAAATAATATGAAATAAGGAAAATGGAATGTAATAATTAGGAATATGTTTATATGTATTGAAATGTATGATACTCAAACATCCCGCCATTCACACAATGATATGTATAAATTAAAAAAATAAAATAAAAACTTGATAAAAAAAAACCATTGTTACCACTCTATCTGTGCTCATGATAGGGAAGACAAGGAAACATGTCTTTAGTTGTATTATATCATAACAATTCAGCCCACTGGTTTTCCTAGAGAGGCACCCTCTTATCTGACCAATCTGGGTTTGTTAAACTGTCGAGCAAAGAGGTAACTCTTACCAGAAATTCTTTTAACTGGCACCAACAGGCTGAACTGGTTCTTGAACAGATAGCAGAAGAGAGCCAGAAGGGAAAAGTTGGTATTTGTTCAGAAAGGACATGTAAAATAATATAGTTTTTGCCCTAGGAAAAGAATATTATATTGGACAGTAGAGAAGTTTATATAATCTTATAGGTAGATTAAGATCTTAAAGTGATCCTAAGAATGCAGCAGGCTTTAAATGGCTTTTGAAACTGACTTGCATAAAATTGCTTTCCCTTTTTCTGTCACCCCTCTAAAGATTGCTCAAGTTGCTCAACTATAGCCATTTCCTCTTAAAGAAAAATGGGGGGGGGTACATAAACGCAGTGGGAATGGTGTAACTGTCCCTCCTTGCTGCCCTCTGCAGAATCTTCAATCTGTCTGCAGGTCGTGCATTACAAAAAGTGATCTGTGAGGAAAAGGAGAGGCTGGATGTCCTGCACCTGATGTGCAGGATTGAAACGCATTGTACACATTGAAACCTGAGCTTTAGGATTAGGAAAAACGTGCAGAAACAGCACAGGAGCAGTTAACAACAAGATGGGGCTCTTTGCCAGGAAAGAGAGCTGGAGTAATTCCTATTTACAAAAGGGCTTAGTAATCAGTGTATTTCCTGTAAAGAACTCCTAAATTATTGATACACTGTTCTCCCTTCCGTGAAACACTTCCTTCTTTCACTTTATTTTCAACAATTTGATTTGAAACATATCAAAAATCAAATTTCTGAATTGCTCTTTGTGTCATTTGTTTTGTACATTACTTATTCCTCATGCTTCTGTGACTCAACATTGCTCCAGACAGGGCCACTGAGAGGATTACTAAGTGCTGAAACAAGACTAATATGGGCCCCCCGTCCCAGAGATAGGTGAAACCTTTGCTACCGGTTCGCTCGTGCACGCATGCTCAAATCATATTTGATGATGTCCAGGCGGGTGGGCAGAGCCGCCGCTACTACCAGTTTGCCCAAACCGGAGCGAACCAATGGCAACCCACCGCCCCCCACATACCCCCAAAATTCAATAAATTACATAAATAACTGTTCACTGAGTTTCAGATTAATAAAGGTTATGTCAAACAAGGCTGCAAGGCGGTTTTGCTATACACACAAAAGTATAGAGTATGAAGTATATACCCAATATTGTTTTTCTTTTTAAAAATTTGGTTTTTCTCCCTTCAGGGGCCCCCTTTGAGCTCCATGGGCCCCGGAACAATGTACCAGCTGAACCCTCCTCTCCTTAGGCCTGGCTCCAAATAGCCTATTTGGTTCTCCACTTTATTGTCCCAGCCTGCATGATAAATGGCCTGAGCATAATTAATCACATCAGTGACATGTGATTAATTGAGGTAGGGATCTGAATTTCCATATCTAGCAAAAACAAAACAAAACAAAAAACAAACAAACAAAAAAAAAACACCACAGCTTCTCCTTTTCAATAATGCCTATTCTGCTGCTCTTACCATGAGACCTCCCTGAGTTGTTTGAAGCTTGCTTCTCTGTAGCTTCCTTCCTTTGGTTCTCATCCTGATTTTTGAAGCAGGGAAGAACAAGTTTGCTTTATCCCTCAGATCAAAAACTTGTAGCCGAACATAAACATATTTTACCAAAGACATGAAAGGCTCTGTGCATCAATAATATTACTTTTCATCAACCACCAGAGGGCGAGAGAATGACACAGGAAAAACAGAAGTCGAGTTTGTTGGTATTGAGAGAATTATAAATGAGCAGAATATATTAAATTATAATACATTTCTCAGGCAATTAGAAAATGTATTGCACATGACCAGAAGGGCTTTGCTAAAAGTTTTGATGAAAAAAGTATTTGTTTTCCTCTCAGTGTAAGCATGCATAGGAAGAAGCTGCCTGTCGAAAGAATTTCTAAGATTATTTGCCATTGGGAGAATGGCAAAGCATAAATTCTGAAATGATATTTTTTTATCAGCCCATAATGTTAAATCTGAATCTATGGATAGTATAAATAGACATTTGGGGCTTTGTTGGGCTTAATGATGGAAGGCATATGAAAATAAACGGTTACTTTGAAATTATACATCCAGTGGTATCTTCAAAGTACCTGTACATCAGGTTCATTAATAGATAGATTTTAAAAATAATAATAATAATAACCCTTTAGGCAGAAGAAGAAATGTTTGTGTTTTGTTAAGCACCTTGAATAATTTTGAAATACAGTAGTGGCCAAAAGTGTATTTTTGAGGTTTGATGGCTAATAACACCAATATCTTTTGAGGCCTTTGGTACAGTTGCCTTTCCTCAGTTGTCTGAAGACAGATTAGCAGAGCGTTTGTACATGTACATGCTCACAGAGATAACTGAGGAAAATTTTTCAAGCAGATCAACAGGTTTTTGAAAGGATTAGGCCACTTTCTTCCTTTACTTGCATGAACACATTTTGCAAAGTGCCCTCTCAAAAGTTTTGCACGGCCTCAATAAATCAATAAATAAATTTGAATATCAAATCCAAAGATTTGCCTTCCAAGAAAAGCCTCAATTAATCTTTAAAGTATCTTCCTTTGAAAAAGCAAGTTAGAAGTCCAAGGATGCCATTTTGCAAGTTTCCTCACCAAAGGCTGCTGCACCACTTCAGCAACAATGGGGAAGAGAAGATCTGCTTATAGATCAGCATATGCGAATAACTAGTTAATAGAAACCCCAGAGGAGAATCTTGCTGTGAAGGAATGCGAAATATTTCCTAAGGCTTTCTATTGAAATGAATGCTTTTCAACTTTTTTTTAGTGATGAAGCAGTGAGATGGCCAAAGGATTGATAAGGCAAAACAAAAAGAGACTATGGAAAGCCCAAAGAGAGATCTGTCTAAACTAGGAAGAGCATTATAATATAACTGAATGTGTAAGACAGTTATATATATAAAAAAAGTCAATTTGTTAGTGGTGAAGGGGAGTCTAGAAACTTAGGAGGCAATGACTCAAAGGCAAAAATAAAAGTTTAGTCTACTTCAAGTAAGTTCAAGTCCAAGTGATGTTATTATGGACATTAGCAGACAAAGAAATTAATGATACACATTATTTTAGAAACTGAATGGGATGACCAGGCAAGAAATTTGTGAGGTTGGGTAGTTCTGAAAGAAAAAAAAAAAGGAAATTCCCTGATGGATCGTATTAGGAAATAAATCAAGAACTGTGGTAGCCGTACCTTTATACCATGCTATTGAACAATCAACCTCTTGCAGAATTCTAATCAATACATTTTCAAAAGAGTTTGAAAAGTTGCAAAAATGAGCAACCAAAATACTAAGATACTAGAACTACTACTCAAATTCACTCTGAGAAAAAGTTAAGGTCTTTAACAAGAATCTAATGAAGTAGAATGGTGAAGGATTTCTAATAGAATAGATTTGTAGCTGAAATTGAGACATACAATAAACCACTGTTTGAAAGGCCACCAAAAAGAAAAACTGTAAAAGGGGATCAGACTAACATTACAGTCAGCAATGGCTGTTAATTGTGGTGACTAAATATTGTGGAAATCATATTCAGAAAAGTACTCTCTTTGTGGGCTTTCTCTGGATTATTGCAAGGTGGGGGTGAGTAAATCGGGGTGGGATTCAGCCGGCTCGGATTAGTTTGGGCAAACTAGCAGCTCTGACGATCAGCTGAGAGTGAACTGGTTCGCTCCGATGATCAACTGGGCCTGCCCACCTGGCCCTGTGTTATACTGACCTATATTTCCTTTGATGGAAGCCCAGCTGATAGGCGTGGCAGAGCAGATTGCCACGCCTCAGCTGTTTTACTCACTAGGGCTGCAGTAGAAGGTAAGTTTTAGAGCTGTTTTCAAAAGCACTGTGCACGCTTGGAGCGCACGCTCAGCAAGCCGGTTGTTACATCGGTTGAATCCCACCACTGGGTGGGTTCTAAAATGAAAAATGGCAAGAGAAGAACAAATTGGAAAGTTGTCTTTGCCTGTTCTTCCATTCATGCTCAATATTTTTTTGGGGAAAAAAAGCAAAACTGAAAGAAACATTGAAGAATTTCATGTAATTTTGGCTTAAAATTCTGGAGGCCCATAACTAATCTCAGATGTATAATCAAGGAAGTGATGCAACCCCTTGTGGGGTTGTTAAATTCGACAGTTAAAAGGCAGAAGAGACTGGAAGGTTTCCCAGGACAACTCACTTGGGAATTGCCTAGTTCAGCAGTATCCATTCAAAGGAAGTGCAAATATAATTTATTGTGACCATTGACTTCTAAAATATGAAATGAAATAACACACGTAGGAATTTCCACCCCAAAGATTATTATAAAGAACAGGCAAATTTAGATATCATATACATTCTATTTTAGTATCCACAATATGCAATTCCCTTTTCAGTTCAAGATTTAATACATAATGCCAACACTGCATAGTATCAAAAAACTTTGAGTTGTACTCAGAAGATTTACATTTTTCACACCTTTAAGACATCACAGAAGTTAAATTCAACCTCTTATTAGCTGAGACTGTGCCTCTGTAGACAAGAGCTTATTGAAACTACAGCTCATGTCCTACTGTACTAGGAGCCATAGTGGCACAGTGGTTAGAATGCAGTACTGCAGGCTACTTCTGCTGATTGCCGGCTGCCAGCAGTTTAGCAGTTCATTTCTCACTGGCTGAAGTTTGACTCAGCCTTCCATCCTTCCGAGGTGGACTTTGACTGTTCATTGACTAATTTTTAAATATTATCTTGTCTTTATTTTATTTTGTTTGTTTTCTTTTCTTTTCTTTTCTTATTTATTTATTTATGTTTATTTATCTTTTTTATTTGTATTGCTGAACTGTGACTTAATAAAAATTACTACACATAAGTCAGAGTTTGAAGGAGACTGAGTTAAAAGAGGGAGGAGGTAATGAAAGACCTGAAAATATGAGTAAGTGACAACGAATGGAAATTAAAATGTAGAATTTCTCTGTATCTTTACACTGATTTCTGTACTGATCAGTAAATTTATGAATGCTAAATTGAATTTGAACAAGGAGCAAAATTTATACAGGTTTCTTTCTGAATGTACTGTACATGTAACTGAGAGTGACTATATCGTATTGTTGGTTTTGTTTTTCTATAAAACACATACTTATATTAAAACTATATTAAAACAAATGTTCTTAGGATGCTTACAAATACCAAGTAAGAATGTGACCTGCATTTTTTAGGGTGGAATCTAATCTGAAAATCCAAGCAGATTAGCCTATAATCCTGCCCATATTCAGTTGGAAGTTAACCTCATTTATTTGCAGGGAGATTAATTACAATCTACATGGATTTATATATATTGATAGATGGATAATCAGGTGAAAATGAAGCATATTCAAGAATTCCACAGTACAGATTCTACAGAATGTAAAACAAGTTTAGAAGATTACCGTTAAGAAATTTGTAGAGATAAAATAGTTTCCATTCAGAATTGGATAATTTGTCACTGTGGTGTCTCCAAATTCTTCAAATTAGTAAATTCTCAGATGTGCCTTCAGCAGTAGCTACATAATTTTCCTACAGAAAGGAAAAAGGGAGTCTAAAACAGAGCAAGGAAGGTATTTTATTATTTCTTTGACAGTCTACCATGATGATAAGATCAAAGCAGAAATTTCACCTGTCTGCATATATATAATTAGAGCAGGAAAAAATGGTGACTTTTGAATTTGAATTCCTATCAGGAAACCATTAAACTGCTGATTCTTTTGCAATGAATGGGGTGGGATTGGGAGGCGCCTGCGAAGCAAGCACGCGTGCCCCCGCACTACCAATAGCAAACCAGTAACGCCAGGATTTGAATCCCATCTCTGGTAACATGTACATTTCTCAAAGCCTGAAGTTTGAACTCGATGAGATTTCCTCTCCTCTTAAATATCCCTAGGCTACCCTAGAATCTCTCATCTCCCAGAACTATGAAAATCTGTTCCTTGCCATTTGTTTTGATTTATAGAATGCCTTATCCCACAAAACAATACATTACAGGAGCAAAAGTTATGACTCGCAGCAGATTGCGTGGCAGCTGTTAATTATGTGGAGAAAGCAGGTGGGCTGGCTGAGGATTTTTTAAAAAGTTATGAGCAATATTTTCTTTTGTTTTTTTTTTAAGTCTCTGCAACAGCGCTGAATGTGACAGTTTTGTGTTTGATACATTGATGATATAAAAAGATAGTGAATTGAATTGCTCTTGATTTTTATCTCAATCCTAAGTGAGTGGGCTTGTTTGGCTCCTAGGTCTGAGATGTTTCCACCTTTGGTCTTGGATGAAGTTGCACTTCCTTATTTATTTATTTATTTATTTATTTATTTATTTATTTATTTATTTATTTATTTATTTATTTATTTATTTATTTATTTCTTTATTTATTTATTTATTTATTTATTTATTTATTTATTTATTTATTTATTTATTTATTTGGCTTGTATGCCGCCCTCTCTCCAAAGGACTCAGGGTGGCTCACAACAATAAATACACAAATTCAATTTTAAAATACAACAAATATAAGAACCCGTTAAAATCACATTTAAAACCCCTTCAGTCCAATCCAGCCAGGCCAAATAACCATGTTTTCAGATCACGGCGGAAGGAGCAAAGGTCAGGAGCCACCCGGAGCTTCAGGGGGAGCTGATTCCACAGAGTAGGTGTGCCCACAGAGAAGGCCTGCTCCCTGGGAGTCACCAGTCTACACTCTCTGGCCAATGGGACCCCAAGGAGGCCCTCCTTGTGAGAACGCACCGGGAGAAGGGGAGCTGTCACTGGCCGCAGATGGTCCACCAGGTATCCTGGGCCTAAGCCATGTAGGGCTTTATAGGTAATTACCAGCAATTTGAGACTAATGTGGTTGAGAAGCAGGTAGCAAGTGCCTTCCCACAGGTTCATCTTGCATACCTTCTGTGCCCTTTGTTTCACTGGGAAACCCTTCAGATAGTCACTCATTCCCTGATTACCTAAGAGCCATGGTGGCACAGTGGTTAGAATGCAGCACTGCAGGCTAACTCACTGCTCACTTCAGGAGTTCGATTCCAAAAGGCTCATGGTTGACTCAGCTTTCTATCCTTCTGAAGTTGGTAAAATGAGGACCCAGATTGTTGAGGACAATATGCTGATTCTGTAAACAGCTTAGAGAAGGCTGTAAATCACTGTAAAACGGTATATAAATCTAAGTGTTATTGCTATTGCTATTGGGGCATATTTAGTGCAACATGCTATATGTGGGTCTGCCTTTGAAGCCCATCTGGAAGCTACAACTGGCCCAAAATGCAGCAGTTTGAGCAGTAACGGGCCTTTCTCGTTATGCCCACATGTCATTGGTGTTAAATGAGATGAACTGGCTATCACTGAAGAGAAACTTGTCCAGCAACTAGTACACTTATGGTTCCAAAGGTTTTTCAAAATTAAAAAATGATAAAATAATAAGTCTCCAAAATGATTAAAAAACTTTTGCAAGTGGCTGCAAAAAATGACAGTTTCTACCATATACCAACCAAAAACAGTTCTCCAAAGTACACGTGGGTAATCCAAGGTCTCTCTTTGTTCTAGAAAGCATCTTGGTCGTCCAGATCTCATATCCAGCTGACTTTTTGACCTTAATGCCTCATGCAATGTGGAAGTGGAAAAAAAAGAGAGGTGTTATTTCACCATCTCTCATTGGAAGTCCTCACACGCTTCTTAAAAAGCCACATTTCTATTGTGCTCAACCTCTGTGTTTTTCACAATGTACATACAAATCAGTCAATCCGATAAAAGCAACTCCACCTTTTTAATATTTCCATTGTGGTAACACGTATAAATCCAAAAGGAGCAGTATCTGCAGTGCAATAGCGGCCTACTGCTTTTGGCACTTTGATGTCATTCATGTTGGACCAGTTAAATGTATTGTGTGCTTGGAGCCAAGGATATCAATAGCCATGCCTAAATTGGATTTAAGTTTGAGATAAACAACTGGCCCATCTACTCTGCCCTCAATCTTCTTAGTGTTCCTTTCCCTATGTCTCCTCAGTCACTACTATTAACTCCAATCATCTTGGTTTCAAGATTGGTATATACTGTATCTGCCTGCTCCCCATTCTTCCCATCCCAATCCTTTCCTTGTCTCCCTTTGGTGTCATGCACTGCTACTTTCCCAGTCCAGTTATTACCCAGAACACACAAGCCTGCAGGTTTTAGACAAGGCTTAGACAAGCATCTGATTTTTCTACAATCACAGCATTTATCCATCCATATTACTATACTACTAGTCATATGCTTAGCACTCTAGATTTTCATTGTTTATGAAAATGTGCAATTGTTAAATTCATTTGCTTTGTTAAACTACTAATAAACTATTCTGACTTAAGATCTGAACTGTACTGAACCATACAATCCTTGCTGCATCATAGAGTCTATTAGTCATTTGCTGCAAATTGCTTGTGTTCTCAGTCAACATTGTCCATATAGTGAAGTACACAAATATTGATATCTGTAACCACCCCATTTCTAACATTACTAACATAAGCATGAATTGCTCTTCAATCGACATATGCAATCTTAATATTTTTAGTATTATCGGAGCATTTATTATTTCCTCTCAATTTTTTCCCCAAGATGCTAAGAT
This sequence comes from Pituophis catenifer annectens, assembly GCF_029215685.1. Lineage (NCBI taxonomy): Eukaryota > Metazoa > Chordata > Lepidosauria > Squamata > Colubridae > Pituophis > Pituophis catenifer. Next base: position 112,886,444 of record NW_027256882.1, read on the forward strand.
TTGCAGCATTTGTTTCAATTGCGCTTTTCATCATATTACTATCTCTCCCATCTATAAAAAAAATGTTCATTTTGGCATTCTCTCTCACTTCACGTAAATAACTTCATCACTTTTATTTTTAATTTCATTACTCTGCTGGAGACTATTTATCCCTTTCCATGCAGTTCAAAAACAGTAGATTTTTTTTTTTATTTCTATCCATCCCACTCAGCATTTTCTTGGCTTCTTTGAAAATTAACTATTCCTTCTGCAGTTTAACTATATGCTTCACAACATCTTTATATTTTTCATCAATCACTTTTTACATGCAATTTTTTTTCTCACACAGTCTGCCACATTTCACTTTTCAATCAAGCATCTTTCAGTTCTCCAGAACGCAGGAAAGAAATTATGTAAAGGGATTTGTGGCTCTCTCTGCTCGTCTCCTTGTCTGTCCATCTGTCTGTGTATCCATCATCTGGATTATCTCCAAAACCAGAAGGAAATCAGACCAATTGCTTTGGGAGGGGCAATGAACGTGTCAGAGAAAAGCTGGCAAAAGAAAGATTTTCAAAACTGGTTTGAATTTTTTAGTAGCAAAAAAAAAAAAAAAAAATAGCCAGTTCCATCTGGGTGGCGAGGAGGATAAAAACCAGGAAAATCTTCCCAATGTCTTTCTATGGGACAGGCAACAGAACACCACTGTATCTTGGCATACTGCCAGCTCCTCCATTCTCCAACTTTCTTCATTCCCGGTCACAGGAATGAGCAGGACTGATATTCCAAAAATCCTTGCTTAGCCTCTTTTCCCTCCCCTTTTCACATGTCCCATTCAGTTAACTACACACATTTCTGTGAACCTTGGTAACACATTTTTTTCACTCTGTTCCAAGCATTTTCCATATCTTCTCCTTACAACCATTTTCAATGAATTCTGCACTGGGAGATTAATTTATCATCTAATACTTTTTCCAAGCAGGACTTGCACTGTCTCTTCCAGCAATTATTTTACATTCATTTCTTTCCTTTCCTTCCATAACCATTTTTTTTCACAGATCGACTCATGCCGTTATCAAATAATAGCCTGTCCCATATTCAGAACCTATCATCCATCTTTATATTCTTCAAAAATTTTCTCCATCTTTCATCATAAACAATTGAATTAATTGTGGATTCAGATTTATATTCTTTCCTTTTCTGTTTGTTTGCATGAACATAAATGTTTAAGCCATGTAATCAAAACAAGCAACCATTATCTGAGCAGATACTCACCAAACTCTCATTTCTGGGTTTCCAAATAGTGTACAATAATCACCTTTTTGATGTTCTTTCCTCTCTTCCCCACCAATCTGTCCATTGCACCCAACAGAATATTTTTTCTGTCATTATATTTATTCAAAATGTTGTATTGTCTCCCCCAATCCATTCTTGGTTCTTCCATTATGACCATTCATTGGAACATAACATCCACCTATTTCAATACTCACAACAACCAAGGTAATCCCATTCATGTTTTCTCAGATACAGATTAGTCCCATCATTCACAAATATGCTTTTCTTCATCTGCTATGCTACCTAGGATTATATCATTTTCATTCATATTTATAAAATACATCTTATTTTTCTTAGTTCCATAAGTACACAGCATATCTACTTTTTCTTTCATTTCATTTGTTAATTGTTATTCTTTATTATTTATATCTCTTCCATTCTTAGGTGCAATTTTTCAAATACTATGGTAATCACTAGATAGGGCCATACATATTGACGTCTGCTGCTGTTATGGCTTTGGTCAATCAGATCTTTCACATAATACAAAGAATGTGTAGTTATGGTTAGCAATGTTAGTCATATCTGAAATCACAAACAACAACCCCCTGCTGATGGTAAAGACAATATTATTCATCTTGGATATACAGTATTTTGTCCAGTAGGCCACAAGCACAGCCAAAATCCAATTTTATCTTAAGCATATTCAGGCTATTCAATGGAAGACTATTGTATGTTCTGTTTTATTGGGGACTGTATCCATTTGCCCACAGCTGAAACTAAATCAAGTGGGATTGCAAAATATCTATGATCTCAAAATCCCAAATATATCCAATAGCCCAAAACAATTTATTCTTGCTGGGTGAGATGGTTAATTATATTATTTGAATGCCTAGGAGAAACTGAACTGAATCACAGACTGAAAGTTTAGAATTTTTTATTTTAAAGTACAGGTTAAAACATTAGTAAAGGTGCAACTAGAAACAGTGCTACCACTTAAGTACTTATTTCTTTGTTCTGCCAAGGAGTAGTTAGTGCCACTTTTCTTCTATTTCAAAAGAAAGAAAGAAAAGAAATGCAATTTTAACAAGTGTAGCCTAAGGGTTGCTATCTAATTCAAGAGCAAACGGTGTGAAATAGAAAAGCAAGTGTTCTGTTCCATTCAGCAAAAAAAAAAATTTCAGGATTTTAGCAAAGCAAGTTCCATATTAAAAAACTGGTGCATTTTCTTCTTTTATTTGTAAACTCAAATGTAATGCATTTTTGTTTTTACCCAGAAGAAAGCATATATACTCAAAAATTAGTCTATCTAATTGGGAAAGTACAATTACCGTACTAACTGATATTGTATAGTATGTATTTTTTCTGAAGTAATAAGCTAGACAATATGTTATGAGATCCTTTTGTCTTCACTGGATTCATCTGAATAAAAATACTGTTCCTTTTGAGGGTTATTACTACAATAAAAGCTTAAAATGGTATTACAATCTGAAGGGACCACCCAAAAACTAAACATTTCTCGTCTCTGAAACAGTATTGTTCTGTAGTCTCATGTCTTCTACAAGGCTTTGGGGATGATAGGATTTGAAAGAGAAGATGTGAGTGACCTCTGGCCCTGGAAGGTGGATGTGTGAAATTTTTTCCAGAGAATTTCTGATCTGAGCTTCTGCTATGTCTTGAAAGATTTAAAAAAAGTCACCTGTGAATCACACTTAGATAAAGAACAAAACGTGGGGAACTAAAACATTATCCAGAGATATATGATATCAGTGGCAAGTTCAGCTAGTCCTCGACTTACAACAGTCCATTTAGTGACCGTTCAAACTTATAACAGTACTGAAATAAGTGACTTATGACCATTTTTCGCACTTATGATTGCAGCATCTCATGGTCATGTGATTTACATTTGGAAGCTTGACAACTGACTCACATTTATGACTGTTGCAGTGTCCTGGAGTCATGTGATCACCTTTTGCGACCTTCTAACAAGCAAAGTCAACAGGGAGACCAGATTCACTTAACAACCGTGTTACTACTTTAAGAATTGCAATGATTCACTTAACAAATGTGGTGAGAATAGTTGTAAAATGGAGCAAAACTCACTAAACAAATTTCTCATTTAACATCATACATTTTGGGCTCGATTGTGGTCATAAGTTGAGGACTACTTGTAATTAACTCCAAGCCCTGGAATAATAAACAAAATATCAATAATTAAATTATATATATATATATATATATATATATATATATATATATATATATATATATATATATATATATATATATTGTCATTCAAATAATTCAGACACAGGCTTAGTATGACTGCCATATACATAACTGATATTGAGATGTTTTCATCCTGGGTATCAGTACAAGGGAGCATCAGTCTTGGGATCTTAGATGGGAACAGCAGTCAACCATGGAAACAACCTCACCTATAGTAACTGTGAGAGGGACCTTGGAGTCCTAGTTGGATGATCACTTGAATATGAGTATGCAGCAGCAGCCAAAAAAGCTAATACAATCCTAGGTTGTATAAACAAAAGCATAGAATCAAGATCACGAGAAGTACTAGTACCACTTTATAAAACCCTAGTAAGACCATACATGGAATACTGCAACCAATTTTGGTCACCATATTACAAAAGAGATATTGAGAGCTTGGAAAAAGTTCAGAGAAGAGCAACTAAGACGATCAAAGGCCTGGAGACTAAAACATATGAAGAACGGCTAAAGGCTATAGGATTTGGGTGTGGCTAGTCTAAAGAAAAGAAGAATTAAGGGTGACATGATAGCAGTATTTCAGTATTTAAGGGGCTGCCACAAAAAAAAGAGGGGGTCAAATTATTCTACAAAGCACCAGGAGGCAGGACAAGAAACAATGGTTGGAAACTAAGCAAAGAGAGAAGCAACCTGGAATTAAAGAGAAACCTCCTAACAGTGAAGGCAATTAACCAATGGAATAGCTTGCCTTCATAAATTATGGGTGCTCCATCACTGGAGATTTTAAGAAGAACTAGACAGCCACTTATCTGAAATAGTATTGGTTCTCCTGCTTGAGCATGGGGCTGGACTAGAAGACCTCCAAGGTCCCTTCCAGCTCTATTCTATTCATTCATTCTATTTGCTTTGTAAACTATCCATTTCCCTTGCATTGTGAAAATGTGAATTCAGTGGCATCATTTCTTCAGCACCTCAAGACCCACTGACCACAAGAGGGCAGTGGGGGGTTAATAGAGAATTATGGATATCTTCTGTCTCATTTCTTGGTATATGACTCTGCCTGGTCTTTGATTAGATTGCTGATCTTGGTGATCTTGTCCTCAGGTATTATAACTCTCCTAGTGGCCCTTGCCCAATACTTCCTCTTTCCCTTTGCTATTTTTCTGGGCCAATGTGCTACTTTTCCACAAAGCACAGAACTTTCACCATTTTCTAAAAAATATGTGTGGGCTCTATCTTGTTGCCAATTTCTTGGGAATAATGACAATGTGAAGGGCTGGTCTAGTGCTGCCTGGCAGTTTCTCACTGGTTTGTTTTTAATTAAAAGAATCTGAGGGGAAATGATTGGCTAATGCAACGAACATGGAACATGCAAAGGGGTCTGTGGCAGGGGTGAAATCCAGCAGGTTCTGACAGGTTCTGGAGAACCGGTAGCAGCAATTTTGAGTAGTTCGGAGAACCAGTAGCGGAAATTTTGAGTAGTTTGGAGAACAGCAAATACCACCTCTGGCTGGTCCCAGAGTGGGGTGGGAATGGGGATTTTGCAATATTCTTCCCCTGCCACGCCCAGCAAGCCACGCCCTCCAAGCCACACCCACAGAACTGGTAGTAAAAAAAATTGAATTTCACCACTGGTCTGTGGGCATATTGAATTTATGTGCCAGAGCCCATTCACTGTGCCCCCAGAACACAAACATACTGCCATGGTCCACCTCATGTAATCTGTGCCTCGAGTATTCATCTATGTATATACAAACAATGTGTCTTATTTGCATAGTCCAATTTTGCACTCTCTAAAAGAAGGGAGATTCATGGTAGTCTCAATCTACCAATCATCTATAAGAATGTACTCAGCCATAGAATTGCTGTTATTTTTTCACAGGAATAAGCTCCAGGGCTGTAGCACAGGAAAATATTTGTATGCTCTTACAGCTGAAAGCTTTAATTTCTCAGGGACTTATCTGACTAATTAATTAAGTCCCTGAGGAGAATGATCAGGCATAAATTACTTGACAATTCTTTATGCATCTGGAGCTTCCTGCTGTGGTTACTGGCTTCCAATGAACTTCATTTATCACTCTCTGGGTTTATTGTTGTTGATTTTTTTTAACTTTCAGGTTTAAGTGAGAAAAAGCAGCATCTTCCTGCCAAAAATGTTGCAGTAGAAAATTTATCTGAGATAGATGTATAAAGGACAGTTGATGTTCTGTTGGTCAACCTTTGTACCATCCAGAAGAGTTCATTTCCCATAATCCTGAATAGTGGGATGAAAAGTCAATAGTTCTCTGATAAATTATTATCAGTATCATTATTAATAGTGCAATGAACTAGAGTGAAAAGCAATCTGTTGGCCCTTTTGGCAATTCTCACATAGAGAATTTTTTGTTTGTTTTTGGATTAAAGCCACATTACCTCAGGAATAATGTCTCTGGGGCTACATAGAGGGTGGGGCTAAAGTAAACTGGATAGGATCAGAATCAAAAGTTAGTTCCCTTTATTCTCTCTCAAGCACTTTTTTCTGTCTTTATGACATGTTCTTCATGTTCACTCTCAAACAATAGGACATTAGGAAGGGAAAATTAACTATTATCTTGCTTGGATGTGTGTGGTTAAAAATAGACTGAACTGCAGTTATCTCTGGGGATAAGAACTGCATCCTCCTGATTTACACAGTGCAACCTTTGCAACAGGCAGATAAGTCATTGTGCAGACTATAGTACCTGTCACATGAAACCAGGTATCTCTAGCCCACTGCAGCCCAGACCAGACAGCTACATTAGGTTTGCTTTAAGGGAGAATGTAGGGGAATGACTTATCCCTACCCATTCACATGTATAGAGAGTAAGGGCCTGTTGCAAGCTTCATTTCTCCATGTAATTTAGGATCATGCTTTTTCAGAGGAGCGCTTCTACAGTCATTTTCCACAGTGAGGTTTTATAAATGGAGAGTGATATGACACAACATTTATCCTTTTAAAAAAAAAAATCACAGTTGTTATTAAGTCCGTGAGTGCCCATAGAAGGCTATAACCTGGAAGCAAAATCCAGTGCCTTTCCCAAAACTATATGATCAGTAGAGCACTCAGGCAACTGAGAATTCTAGTCCAAGATTAGACATGAAAGCCAGCTGGGTGACTCTAGGCCAGTCACTCAGTCTCAGCCCCACCTACCTCACAGGTTGTTGTTCTGGGGCAAATAGGAGGAGGAAAGTGTGATGAGCCAGGGCGTGGCATGAAGGCAACACAGCCAGAGAACCAGTATGAATCCCTTTATTGGCACCAATTCTGCCCCCAACGTCCCTTTTACGGCCTGGAGAAAAGCTCTCCCACAAACCTGAAGATAATCCAGTCCCAACGCTGTAAACAGAATGACTTCAATCAATCACTCCAGCAAGGCAAGATAAGGAGTTCCAGACAGGAAGAATAATCCCAGCAAGACAAACTAGGTACACAATAGAATGGCAGTAATTCACACAGTCAGGAGAGAATGCCAAGAATGCAGGCCACAACTCTCAGCACCAGATTAATTCAGCATTTGTTCCCGACAAACTCCCCTCCCAACTGCCTCTCCTTTAAACTCCATCTCCAGGTGTGCCTTGTGAAGGGAATCAGGGCCCTTTCCTTCCTCGTAAGCCATGCAACCCACGTTGCTCTCTTCTGCGTTCTTCTCTGCGTGCCCTAGGATGAGGAGCGGGTGGGCTTTGGTCTTCATCAGAACCCCCTTTCCCCCATGTTCTACCTCTCCCCTGCTCTGCCCAAAGTCCTCTGACATTGCCCTTCCCCAGTTTCCCCAACAGCCAATGGAGCCACTCTCTCGTTCTCTGTCAGCTGTTTGTCTTCCATCTCAGAGTCAGACTCCAACAGGGGCATGACAGAAGAGTATTAGGTATGTTTGCCACCTTGGAGTTATTTATAAAAATAATAAAGGTGAGATTTAAAAAAACCTTTAAAAACTGAGAAGACAAATCTTTGACCACCAAAGAATAGTTCCTTTTAAGGGATCATTTCCTTCTTTGTTTAAATGGGGCTTCCTTGCTCATGGGCAGAGGTGGGCTGCTGTCAGTTTGGACCAGTTCAGATGAACTGGTAGTTCCAGCCAGCGGCTGGGCCTGCCCACCTGCTCTTGCACTATCCCATCCTATATAATCACATTTTTTTGATGCCACGTGCATGCATGGAAGGCGCATGTGCGAGAGAAGCTCACATTTTTGGTTCCGGATGAACTGGTTGTTACAGTATGTGACACCCTCTGCTCATAGGGTTACCAGATATTTGGATAGGCAAAGGAGGACATAGACCATTGGAAAGAGGACAAATGGTGAGAAAAGGAGAACACATTGTTTAATTTTCCTGACATTTGTAACAAAAATTGCAATGAAAAACTACCAAAAAGTACTTATGCTACATGCATTAAGGTAAAGGCAAAAGTTTCTCCTGTCTGGTTATGTCCAGCTTTAGGGTGGTGGTGGTGCTCATCTTTGTTTCTTAGCCGAGGGAGCCAGCATTGTCTGAAGACATTTTCTGTCATGTGGCCAGTATGATTATACACAGAGGCACATGGAACATTGTTACCTTCTCACCAAAGTGGTACCTATTTACTGTATCTACTCACGTTCACATGCTTTCAAACAGCTAGGCTTGCAGGAGCTGAGGTGAGTAACAGAAGCTCACCCATCACACAGTGCTGAGGTCTTGAACCTGGGCTGTCGGTTGTCCAGATGATAAGCTCAGTGAGAGCTGGTTAAGAGACAAAAGATTTCAACATATACCTGATTAAAGTCTTGTTAATTTCAGCTCACAGCAGAAGCAGCCAGAGGGTACTAATCAAGTGCTTTTATTTATTTTATTATTGACAAATAAATAAATAAATAAAATAAAAATAAAGTGCTTGTTAATTTTGAGTTACCACCTAGTAGGGAATTACCACTGTAGAGAAAAGCTGTTCAGGAAGAGGTACTCAAAAAGCCAAACAATATTTGATTTTAAGGCTATGCCTGCTGGATGGAGGACATGAGGAGAAAAGGGAGGACATGTCCACCTGTGGCTGGAGGCCTGGTTTCTACTTGCCCAAGACATTTTCTAAAGAAGCTGTTAAAGCTGTGAGAGAAATGCTGTCATGGAGTGGAGTGTTGAACTCCAAGTTCTGAGGAAAATAATACTGGATTTTTAAAAACATATTTCTTACACCCTTACTCTATGGAATACTAGTTATAATACCATTCTTACTCTATGGAATACTAGTTTGGATTTCTTTATAGAAGTCCGGAACACTTGTCACCGGTATCCAAGTACCCAAGGCAAAGCGTATGCAAATTTTTTAGTATTTGCATATTCATGGTTAAATTTTGATCCTGATAGTACAACTGGATCTAGGTCATTCTCAAGCAATCTGAGAAATGCCTGTATAGTTATATCGAGGAATGTCCCATCTGGAAGCAAAAATTACAGTAATTGATATACCCCAAAATGACAATTCTATTGCTAGTGGAATAAAAACAGTGAACTCTCTGCGCCCAGCAATGAAGATAAGAAACATTTATTTCTTGAAATAAAATTCCAGTTATACCTAAGCAAACTCTGCATTCCCCCATACTCAAGCCCAGTCTGAATTATATTCTTCTCTAAAATCCACATGAAAACAATATTATCTAAGTAGCAACTTTGCTGCATTGTGAAACATAGGATTATATGCTGGGGGAAGAAATATCCACCTGGTTCAATTCCAAGATGGGAGAAAGACACTGGAAACATGGAGGTTGATTGAAAGAAGTTTTAATGATCAACAGAACCACCAAGCACATGGTTCTGGTGCAGCTGACAAAATGGAGTTGATAGAGAGAGGTTTTTATACCTTCTTTGAGCTTTGCACTTGAGCTTCCTGTTCCTGTGCAAGAACATGTATTCTATTGGCTGTTGTCAGATTCCTATGGAGTCATGTAGGGGTTATAAAGGGGTCATAGCTGGCTCTATAGGCAAAAGAAAAAATGCAAATCCTAGGTCTTTGTCTGAACTACGTTTGGTTGAAGCTTGGACTGCTCTGAAAGGGTGTTAGGCAATTTCCTACTGTGGTTTAATGGCTTTGCCCTATGTTGGATCTTGAGTGAGGGCTAATCTTATCACTTTGCCTTTGTTCAGACTTTGCTGCAGGGAATTCCAAAATATCCTGTCTTGAATGGATTTTTGCCTGCAGTATTTGCTTTGCCTATGAATAGAACTATCTAGTTTTCAATAAGCTCTTTATCTCTTATGTGCTGACATCTGATGTGGGCTATTAAGGAAAGTGGGGGTTGCTTTCTACCTCTAAAAAACCATGTTTCTCCATTTCTCATTTAGGGAAATATAATATTCTGCCTTTTTAAATATTCCTTAAAATATTTCATTCTTCTAAGAGGGGATGGTAGGTTTGAAACCAAACCGAAGAAAGCATCCTGTAGTTGTTCATCTGCTGCTTATTTTATGCCCTCTGCTTCACCCTTAATCAATGGCTGCACAATGGAGCAAACAAATGAAGTAAAAGCAAGGAAGTGATCTGTAAACTATAATCATGCAACTGCCTACCTATTTAGTTATGAAATACAAACAGAGGCAAGATTCTACACGTATTCGAGATGAACTGAAAGTTGACACCTATAAACACGACCAGTAACTAGGGTTAGATTGAAACATTGTCTCTAAATGATAATAAGGCTGGATTTTTAAAGGCCTTATTGATAGCCCTATTCAGAAATTATATGAATATAAATAAATGAGAAGAGAAAAATTCTTTCATCTTATAGATTCTTTTCAATTGTCTGAAGGCTCTTTCCATGCATGGCTTCCCTGCAGCAGAATGTCCAGAGCCTCTTTTAAACCTTGTAATACGTGGACAGCAGTAGTGGGTTGCTCCTGGTTCGCACCGGTTCGCAAGAACCGGTAGTAAAAATTTGTAGTAGTTCTGAGAACCGGTAATAACATTGGCTGGCCATGCCCCTGAACTGGTCGCTAGCCTGGTTGCCACTCACTTACCCCGCCCACCTCATCAGAGGCTTTTTATTTTTGCTATTAAAAGCATTTTTTCTGCAACCTCTTTGGCTGAAAAATGCTTTTAAAAGTAAAAAAAAAAAGCCTCTGATGATCCCATGGCTCAGCTGAGATTGTCAGAGGCTTTTCAAAGCATTTTTTCTACAACCTCTTCAGCCGAAAAGGTGGTAAAAAAAATGCTTTGAAAAGCCTCTGACGATCCCAGCTGAGTTGCCTGATCGGCAGAGGCTTTTCAAAGCATTTTTTCCTGCAACCTCTTAAGGTTGTAGAAAAAATGCTTTTAAAAGTAAAAAAAAAAAAAAAAAAGTTGGCCACGCCCACCCAGCCACATTACCCCTCTCCAAGCCACACCCACAAAATAAGCCACACCCACAAAACCGGTAGTAAAAAATTTTAGAACCCACCCCTGGTGGATAGAGTAGAGCATCTTCCTTTGCTTTGCTTTTTAAAAATGCCAATCAGAGCTGAACAAACACTAGAATCAACAAAAAGCCTTTTTTGCTTTTGTTTTGTTTTGGGTTTTTTTGGTTTTTTTTCCTCTATCCAGAAAAAAAGCAAAGATGTTGAACACAGTGAGCATATATATAAAATTGAATTTTAACCTACAGTGCCAAATTCCCATATACATTAGGGGCCAACTATAATTTCTGTAATCTTCACTGCCTATGCCTCACTTGCACATACAGCAGAAGATTAGCAGCTGAAAATAGGTCAGCAGCTGGCACTATGAATCTTCCTTTAGGTAGGAAGATAGTACAACTTTATACTCAGGCATGGCAAGTCAAGGGGTGGCTATATACTGAGCTCCACAGTGAGGTACAATTATAGCTTATGTCCAGGAGTGGGCTGCTGGGAGTTGGCAGGGGTTGGGGAGAACCTCTAGCTAAGATTCTGTGCAGTTTGGAGAACCCCCAAATCCCACTCCTGGCTGGCCCTGCCCACCCCTCCCAGGAGTTCCCATGCAGCCTGTTTTGGAAGCAAGTAAGAGCAGGGTGGATGTGGAGGCTCGGGGAGGACGAAAAACGGGCCTATCAGAAGTTTAGGACGGGCCGTTTCTGGCCTCCAGAGGGCCTCCAGAGCCTGAAAAGCCATTTTTGCCCTCCCAGAAGAAATGGAGCCCGGGGAGGGCAAAAACATCCCCCTGCCATGGCCAGGCCCACCCAGCACCTGGGCAGAGAACTCCTTGCTAAAATTTTTGAAGCCCACCCCTGTTTATATCATGACTGGGCCTTGAATTTAGAATCCTTACCAGTGATGAAATTCAAAATTTTTTACTACCAGTTCTGTGGCCGTGTCTTGGTGGGCGTGGTGTTTCTTGTGGGTGTGGCTTTGTGGGTATGGCAGGGGAAGGATACTGCAAAATCTCCATTTCCACCCCATGCCAGGGGAAGGATACTGCAAAATCTCCATTCCCACCCCACTCTGGGGCCAGCCATGGGTGGTATTTGGCTGTTCTCTGAACTAGTCAAAATTTCCTCTACCAGTTCTCTGAACTGCTCAAAATTTCTGCTACCGGTTCTCCAGAACCTGTCAAAACCTGCTGGATTTCACCCATGATCCTTACCATAGTTCTTCCTTCTTAGAGCTTCAGGATGCCCGGTCCAGACACAGAGCAATTCTTCTTACCCTAAAGCCATGGAAAAGAGGACCTGGGATCGTGGCAATGGTGGTGGAAGCTGGCCCTGAGTTTTGATGGTGCTTTGCTACAAGTCTAGGAGTGTAGACACTCCTCTGATGAAGTTTACCATTAACATTTTTATTGAGTTATAAAGTATTGTAAAATACAAAATACAAAGTAAATAAGAAAGCATTGGGGAAGGAAAGGGGAAGGAGAAGTGAGGAAATATAAGAAAAAAGAAAAAGAAGCATTGACTTCCAACTCTCTCTGTTACAGTAAAATAAGGCATTAACATCAAATCACAACTTTTTACTTTTTCATAATAATATGAGCGAGCCATTTCTATAAAGATCTATCAGTCTAATCGGTAAAACCCAAAGTCATTCTTTTCCACATCAAGCACAAAGTTCAGAAACAGTCTCCATGTGAAAACAAAAGTATTTATGTTCTTTTCTTTAATCAAAGTGGTCAGTTTTGCCATTTCAGCCTACTCCATCCACTTCTGCAACCATTTGTCCATAGTAGGAATCAAAGTGTCCTTCCATTTTTGTGCATACAATAGTCTTGCTGCTGTCAACATACAGTATATAATAACAACATTCCAAATTTTGTCTCTAGTTCTTTTAGATTGTAATTTAATGTGAATTTTAAACCTTTTGTCCATATATTTTTCCACTGTTCAAGCATCACATTGTATCCAAAGTTCCTTGCCCACTGAATCATACAATGTTTCACATGTTCATTTTCCAAATTCAATTTCAATAACATTTTATAGATTTTAGCAATAATATGTTCATCCTTGCCACATAATGAAATTTCCAATTCATTTTTAACAAAGTCAAATCCATGACATTTTTTATCCAGTTTATACCTTTCTTTCAGTTGTTGCTAGGTAAATGGCAGACATAACCATATGTTACTCCTCTGATAAAGTTTAGATGATATCTTCTAAATAAAAATTGCTTGGATTCATTCCCAACTGGATTCCAACCATGGTGCAAATCCTTTGGAGATGCCTGAGGAGCAGACTTATCTAGTTATCTAGGAATGATTTATTCCATTGGACCAAAATGCCACCACCTGTGCATCAGATCCAGATTGTTGCTGGTTAAGACTAGCCAGATGTGCAATGTGGGTGGGTCCAAGTGATGGTGGATGTATCTTTGTTTCCTTTTAAAGCAGCGTTGGTATGTCCCCTAGTCAAGAAGCTATCACTGGACCCTACCATTCAGGACAATTTTTGTTCAGTTTTCCACTTCCCCTTTTTGGGAAAGGTGATTGAGAAGGTGATGTTGTTGCAACTCCAGAGGATTCGAATTATCTGGGTCCTTTTCAGTGAGGTTTCAGCTCCAGATAAGACATTTGAAATGGCATTTGTCGTTATCACAGATGATCTCACAGTTCCTCCTTGAAAAGTAGGAGGCAGTCGTGACTAGGAGGGACTTTGCTCAACTCTGTGTTGTGTACCAGTTATGCTCTTTCCTAGATAGGGAGGGTCTCCATAGATCACTAATCCCCTGGTCATCTCCTGTTTAGACTAATGCAAAATGCTTTACGTGGGACTACCCTTAAAAGTATCAGGAAGCTTCAGCTGGTGCAGAATGTGATCATGTGAGCTATATTAAGTGCCCAAAGAAAGGTACATGTAACACCTTTGCTCTTTGAAGGCATTGGTTTCCAGTTTGCTTCTTGATCCAATTCAAGGTTTTGGTTCTTACTTACACAGTACAACATGGCATTGGCCCAGGTTACCTATGAAACTATATTCATCCTATTAACATTGGTCCATCCCATTGCTTCCTTTTAAAATTTAAACTTTTAATTCAAATTTTTAATTCTACCTTTATTATATACCGCTTAGTTGGCTCAATGCCTAGAGGTGAAAGAATAGAATAGAATAGAATAGAATAGAATAGAATAGAATAGAATAGAATAGAATTCTTTATTTAAAAAGTTTTTTTATTTTATAAACAAACAAACAAACAAACAATACATAATCAATAATTCAGTATATCTTCTAAATACATCTTTTTTCAAATACAAATTTTTCCCCCTTTTTTTTCCCCTCCCCCTCCCTAACCCCCCTCCCCACCCATCCCCCCCGTGACTTCTTCATAACAAAAAAAAAAACCTAATTCATAACAGATTATGAATTACAGTTAAATACTGTTGAAAGAGCGGAAGAATTTTATCAAAATAGGTTGAAAATGAATTTAACATCTTCAGACATAATACAGGATAAGCAGAAGGAGCTGGAAATAAAGGTAAAATATCGAATTATAGAGACTGTACCAGATGAATTGCCTTTGGATTTATCGGACACCCCAGCTGGACTATCTACAAATTTGAAAGAAGTGGCATCTAACCTTAATGTGATGACTGATCAAGGCAAGGACAAGCATGGAAACCAATTAGGGGATATACAAGGGATAAAAAAGAAACATGAGACCCAAAAACAAAACCAACAAGACCAATTAAAGCAGAACGAAAACCGACCAGATGATACACAATTTGTAGAAAGGAAACCAGGATGGAAACCAAACCCACAAAAAGAAAAAAAGAAAAAAAGAAATAGGTTGCATAAAAATAGAAATTTTTAAATTAAGCAACAGTGAAGCCAGTGACTTTAAAATATGAATGATTATGTGTAAACATAAAAGAGGCGACGTATTGGTTAATATTATCCTGAGGATTGTGGCAGATCTCTGCATGGCCGTAATCCGGGGACGTGAAAAGAGCCTTAAACTGATGGATTTGAATTATCCATTTTGGAATTTCTTTTTGTGTTGATAAACATATGATAATTATCTTGAATCACAAGGCAAGAGAATTATGCTGGGGCATGCAGAAGATCGGGTTCTTACCCACTACGATGATGGGAATCAATAATCCTGATGAAACCCACAATTATTACTATATGGAATATAATTATAATGTCACTCGGATGGTTGTTTTTACCTTTATACATATAAGAAGATACTTATTACTGATGGGGGCAGACAGGATTGAAGATTTTGAATAAACTGTTGCACTAGCAAGCTATGTTACCCTATTATGGATGTTGGTTCTACCAATCCAGTGGAAAGACCTCAAAGAAGATATTATATGGACTATAAATTTAAAGTTATTGTCTTTTCTTTTCTTTTTTTATTTAGATATAATGGAATATATAGACATATATTCTTAAGTAATGTGGGCAGTGAATCAAAGATATTAAGAATTGTTGTGTATGGTAATTTTGTATGATAGTGGGTGAATAAGCTAGTTAGTAGATTGATTAGTCTAAGAAAAGGGATTTTTAGGTGATATATTTAGGGGAGTGGAGGAAATGGATAGAGTGGAATAAATGTTAAACTAGATTTTATGGGGAAGACCGCTTTGAAATGTTATAGTAATATATATAGAAGATTAAATGCTGAAGTAGGATTTATTGTATAGTTTTAAAGTGGAAGGTGGTCATGAATTGTTGCAATAACATATGGATACAGTTTGGGAGAGGAGAAAAAGGGCAGATTATTGCCAAATTGGGAGTTATAATACTATTATGCCAAATTAGAAGTTATTCTATAATGTTATAGTATAATGTCTTTTTTTTTCTTTTTCTTTCTTCTTTTCTGAAATGTATGGATAAAGGGGGATGTTATAATATTAATAATATTTTTAGCAAGTAAAGGTCAATATTTAGAGGAGGGAGTAAGAATAGAATTCTTTATTGGTCAAGTGTGATTGGACACACAAGGAATTTGTCTTGGTGGATACACTCTCGGTGTACATAAAAGAAAAGATACATTCATCAAGAATCATAAGGTACAACACTTAATGATATTCATAGGGAACAAATAAGCAATCAAATTATATTAGAAAACAGTCAATATAAATCTTAAGAATACCAGCAACAAGGCTTGTCTCACACTTGGGAGATTGAGAGTTTAATACTGGGCAGTGACAGATGTTTCTCTATCAAGAGGCAAAGAAAAAAATATTTGCTGCAAACTCTGTGTAGATGTCAGGAAGGGCATCCAGTCAGTAAACACTCAGCTCCATTCAGTCACCCCAACTCCACCTCAATAAAAAGGGATTACAGGGTCGTAAAAAGAAAAAAAAAGTACCACTCAGTTCCTATGTAGGTAGAGGAACAGCTCAGAAATGTGATAAAAAGTACCAAATAAGATAAATGTAGCTTATAACAACCTATTAAATTAAGAAACTTGCATCTATAGAAACTACATAAAAAGGACAATATAATTCAATAGCATTTTCACAGAAAAGGACAATACATAAAAAGGACAATATATTTCAATAGCATTTTCAGGTCTTTTGCTCCTTGTGTACTGTTGGATGCCCTGTTTTCTACTGACTAGTAACACTTACCTCCATTGTCCCTTCTGACCCTCTATCCATCCACACAATACTGTTTTTCAGTATTTTTTTCTGTATAAGAGAGGAAGGTTGAATACAATATGATAGACTTTTAACAGATTTTTAAAAATCTGGACTTGGAGTCAAAGGAGCAGAAGATAGCTGTAGCAGCACAGACAGTAAAATGGTAAATGTAGTTAAATGTCCAGAAATAATCTGTTTGGGGAATTTGATGCCTATTTCAAGCTAGCTTTTCCCCATCTGTGTTCTGCTCCTGCCGGCCCTTCTAAGTTAACAATTAGACCAGTGCAAAATTATCTGAAAGTGAATGCTTAATTTTTTTGATGAGCTGCATATATACAATTTTCAAGTGATTTTTTTAAAAAATAATAAATACACTGCTATTTGATCAGGATGACATTTGATTTTCCCATATTAATATTACAGCAGAAGACAAATAGAATCCCACATTTTGGAAAGGAGGGAGGAATGAAGGAAGGAAGGAAGGAAGGAAGGAAGGAAGGAAGGAAGGAAGGAAGGAAGGAAGGAAGGAAGGAAGGAGCTACAGTTGGAAGCACATGGTTTTTTTTCACAAAATGAAAATTCGTTTTTCATCCTGGTACAAAATGAAATGTAGAAACTATAAATAAATATTGGTTGATATAGTAAGCTATAAATATGAAGCTGCTGAAGTAGCTCACAAAGAGTTCAGTGTACAAATTGTGCATTTTTGCCTGAATCTCTCTCTCTCCTTTCCTTTCCTTTCCTTTCCTTTCCTTTCCTTTCCTTTCCTTTCCTTTCCTTTCCTTTCCTTTCCTTTCCTTTCCTTTCCCTTCCTTCTTTCCTTCCTTCCTTCCTTCTTTCCTTTCTCTCCATTTTCCATGCTGGTATCATAACTACCATGTAAAACAAATTGCAGAATGGTGTGTAACAAATTGTGTTTATCATCTATTTACAGCATTGATTATTTCAATAGTCATGACATGTGCTATGTCTGCTGTGAGCTATTAAAAAGCAGGGATAGAGAGAGACAGTCAGACTGAAACCACTGTTTCTAAATATATTTTAAAATAAATATTGCTTTAAATTTAAATAAAAGCCACAGAGACAGTTTCCAGTAGAAGGATTAGAAACTTTTTCTTCAAAAGTTAAAACTGAGTTTTTCAGGATGTCAGGCTGTGAAGGAAAAAATGCCATATTCTTAATGTTCCTAATAGCAGAAGAACAGGGGTGCTATTCAGCAGGTCCTGACAGGTTCTGGAGAACTGATAGCGGAAATTTTGAGTAGTTTGGAGAACCGACAAATACCACCTTTGGCTGGCCCCAGAATGGGATGGGAATGGGGATTTTGCAGTATATCCTTCCCCTGCCATGCCCACTGTTATGTCCCTGGCAGGGATGAACAGACTGAGACCAGACAGTTCATTAAAAGCTAACAGGTTTTATTTGTTAACATTCCTTGTTAACAGATTCGCTAATTTGGTGGCTAGCGAGGCTGCTCAGCTAACAGGAGCAGTGGCTGTCAGCACGTTTGACAACTCCTTATATACTCGCGCCCGAAGTTAAACAGCCAATCAAAGCGCAGCGGCTCCTGTGGACCGCAGTGTAGCCTGGACGCAGCACCGACCAAGCCACACCCACCAAGCAATGCCCACAGAACCAGTAGTAAAAAAATTTGAATTCCACCACTGCAGAAGAGGTTAACTCCCCTTTGTGCCTGCAGGTTTCTAGACCCCAACAGGCAGAATGCAACCTATTTCTAGAGAGTTTAGCATAAAGTTAACCTTTTTTCAGAGAATTATTTCCAAGAAATGAGAATAAAAGCAAAACAAGAATCTGCCTTTTTAAAAAGTCAGGCTATGGAACCCATAATAATTTCAACTTTATTGAAACCAGAACCACATTTTTATCCTGTTATCTGAAGTGCCACCAAAGCTATATTTTTATTTACTGTGATGTTTGTATAATTAAATATAATCATCTGTACCCATCAACCATTTCTAGTATGGTTAAATTCTTTAGGTTTTTTTTCTATTGTCTGTGTTATTTAATTTCTGCTAGAATGTTTCTTCTGCATTTTATAAACCTCTAGTAGCATTACTTATGAATAAGGTGACCAGATTTTAACATTGGTAAAGAGGGACATTGTGGGCGTGGCTAATTTTGTGGGTGTGGCTAGCTGGTCATGTGACTGGGTGGGCGTGGCTAGCTGGTCATGTGACCGGGTGGCCATGGCTATGTGTATAGGGTAAGGTGAACAGATTTTAACATTGGTAAGAGGGACACCATTGTGGGCGTGGCTTATTGTGTGGGCGTGGCCTGGAGGCCATGTGACTGGGTGGGCGTGGCTAGCTGGTCATGTGACCGGGTGGCCATGGCTATGTGTATAGGGACTACTCAGAGGGCTGGAAAGTCATTTCTGACAGGTCCTCGCACTTTTGACTGGTCCTCACACTTATGACCATCCTCACATTTATGCCTGTGCAGCATTCTTAACAACCATGTCACTCATTTCACAACCGCTTCTCTTCACCATGGTGACAAGATAGGGCAAAAAACGTAAAATGTGAGGACAGTCGTAAGTTCGAGGACTGGTCAAAAGTGCGAGGACCAGTCAAAAATAACTTTTTCAGCCCTCTGAGTAGTCCATATGCACAAAAGGACTAACCAGAGGGCTGAAAAAAGTCATTTCTGACAGGTCCTCGCACTTTTGACTGGTCCTCACACTTATGACCATCCTCATATTTATGCCCATGCAGCATTCTTAACAACCATGTCACTCATTTCACAACTGCTTCTCTTCACCATGATGACAAGATAGGGCAAAAATGTAAAATGTGAGGACAGTCGTAAGTTCGAGGACTGGTCAAAAGTGCGAGGACCAGTCAAAAATAACTTTTTCAGCCCTCTGAGTAGTCCATATGCACAAAAGGACTAACCAGAGAGCTGAAAAAAGTCATTTCTGACAGGTCCTCACACTTTTGACTGGTCCTCACACTTATGACCATCCTCACATTTATGCCCATGCAGCATTCTTAACAACCATGTCACTCATTTCACAACTGCTTCTCTTCACCATGATGACAAGATAGGGCAAAAATGTAAAATGTGAGGACAGTCGTAAGTTCGAGGACTGGTCAAAAGTGCGAGGACCAGTCAAAAATAACTTTTTCAGCCCTCTGAGTAGTCCATAAAAGGATACAGTAATTGAGAGGGATGAAGGAAGGGAAGGGAAATTAGAGTAGGAGTGACGGTTAAGAGAGGGAGGAAGAGAGGAGGAGAAGGAGAAAGGAAGAGGAAGTAGGGAGGAGAAGAAGAGGGGGGGAAGAGAAAGTAAGAAGGAAAGAAAAGAGAGGTGGTAGGTTTGAGGAGAAAGATTGCTGTACAATAAAAAAGATGAAAGGGAAGAAAGCCAACCCCAAACAAATATAAAGATATTAAGATAAAGAATGAATTGTTAAACTTTAAAGAATAAAAGAGAACAAATATGAATAAATAGCAATAATTAGAAACACACATACATACAATGTATTTTCTTTGAACAGAATATTTGGCTGGTTCACAAATTTAAACAGTGTTTAGTCATTTCAATTAAATTTACAATTTCTATATTTCCTTTTTGCCATATTTATTCCTCATCTATTTTTTTAAAAAAACAATATTACCCTTCATCCTCATCTCTAATCTTAATCAAATTCAATTTTTCCCTTCTATTCTATTTTATACCCCTTCCCATTGTCATCTATTTTTATATCCATCCTCACATTGGTTAATTATGTAATTATGTAATACAGTTGTTTAATACAAATTCAACATTTTAATATAAATCAATTAGTTATATAACTATCTTTTTTGTATATTAATCAATATGAACATGAATATTCCAATTATTTCCATGCAATCCAATTTCTTACAAATCAATTAATTATACTTACCAATAATAATAAACCAAATAATTTCCCCCGTATATTCCTCCAAACCACAACTTAACCATTTCTGCTTTCAACACAGTATACAATTAATAATATCTCAATTATTACAATTCCCTAGTTAAAAAGAGCTTTTTTTTCTTTTGTGTTTTAAAATCTTGAACTCTCCTCTTTTGCCCTAAATAATTTTCCATTGTTTGCACTTACCTTTTTTGGTGAGGAAAAGGAAAATAAATCTGCTGCCTAATTTTCCAACGTTGCAAGCAAACCGCAAAGCCAACAGCCTGTTTTACTTTCAGTTTCGTTTTGAGCTTGGTTTGCACAAAGAGGAAAAAAAACTGAGCAATTTAGCAAGAGCAGAGCCCTGTGCAAATCAGCTGAGAGGGGGAAGCCGAGCTAATTAACGTAGGGCGGCCCTTTGAAGCCCCGCGGCAAGAGTTTAAACAGGTTTTTTCTCTCTAGCCATCAGCGGGGATTCAGGAGGCAGCCGGGAACCAGGAGGCAGAATGAAAAATCGGGACTTTTTTAAAACGCCGCGGGACGCGGGACAAATTGCTCAAAAGCGGGACTGTCCCGCCAAAAGCGGGACGTCTGGTCACCTTACTTATGAACCATGGAGTTGAAATATAGACTCATTTGAATTAATTTGCAATCCTATGCCTGAAAGTAAACCCTACTAGAAACAGGAGGATTTATTTTGAATAGGTCTGTGTAAGAATAAGTTTCTCTCATGTAGTAACAATCTAGAAAACTTTATTTATTAAATGTATATTTATAAATTAAATTTATTAAATTTGTTTTTATTTTTTTATGATGAGTCTACCCAGATATAAATTTGGTTTTGAAAAACAGCTTATTGTTTGCACAACAGTTAGGTTTTTGACTTTATAAGGCAACACTGGTCAAATTAATTCAGATCAAATAAATTGCAAATATATTGTTTGGGTAAAACCTGGCTTGCTTATTTCATATATCCCTTGGAAAAAAAATATTTAGTCATACAAGAATGTGACTATAGAAGAATGAAAATATCTACTGTTCGACACCTCATCCTTGCTCACCAAATTGTTTCATGGCACAGAAACAGGAGGGATCACCTGGCGTCCTACTTTCCCTCTCTCTCTTCTGCTGCTGTTCTCTACCTAAAAGAGTTAAATCTGAAAGAAAGGCCACTCCTTTGGAACTCTTTCCATTCTAATTAGGTTTGTTTCCAGTGGCTCAGAAAAGTTCTGTATCTTTGGATAGATATGGAATGATATAAATTGTTGCCTGGTGTTCCTTTCTTTCTCTGTCCCTGCTTTTTGCCTGCCTGTTTGTTCCCTTTTACCAATTAACTGTTTGCTGAGGTTTGCTGACTTTTTTTTTTATTGAAAAAGTTTTTCAAATACAGATTTTTCCCCATTTTTCCCCCCTCCCCCCTCCCCCTCCCTCCCCCTCCCCTCCCCCCATGGCTTCTCCAAAATAAAATCCAAATTAACATCAAATTATATAATACTTTACCATCCTTTTACACCACCCCCCATATGCTAACCATTTCTTTCTAACATTATTATTATATCCCCCCTCTACTATACTATACATTTCAAAACAACCTTCAGCTATAAAACTATATAATAAATCCTGATTTAGCATTGATTCAACTCATAGTCTACCCATTTCCTCCACCCCCAAACATATATCTCTTAATTCAAATCTTTTGCATATATTTATATCTAAACATAACATCCCTTTTCCTAAACTAAACAATCAATAACCTATCTCCACCCATTTTCCTACAGGTCTAACATACATAATATTTTTAATATCTTTGTTCTTCTGCCCACACCACACCACTAAAAGATATTTCCATATATAAATAAAATCCTCAAATGACTTTAAATTTGTAATCCATATAATATCTTCTGTAATGTCTTTCAACTGGATTATTAATTCCATCACCCATGTTAGGGTAATATCAGGTTCAGCCTCCAACAGTATATTCAGTATCTTCAATTACCATCTGCCCCCATCA
Organism: Pituophis catenifer annectens; assembly: GCF_029215685.1. NCBI lineage: Eukaryota > Metazoa > Chordata > Lepidosauria > Squamata > Colubridae > Pituophis > Pituophis catenifer. The sequence goes on from NW_027256882.1 coordinate 112,908,853, forward strand.
ATAATAAGTATTTTCATATATAAAAAACCACCCGAGTGACTTTATATTTATATTCCATGTAGTATCTTCTGTAGCGTCATTTATCTAGATTGTTAATTCCAACCACCACATTGGGGTAACAACCAGATCTTCTGCATGCCCCAATCCCATAGTTCTCTTGCCTTATAACTCAGCATATACGTAATCCATTTTTCAAAGAGTCCAAAATAGAAAGTTCCAATCCACTCAATCAGAGGCCATCTTCCACATCCCAAAAGCACCGGCACTGCAGAGATCTGTTATTCTTCTCAAAATAGTATAAATCAATAATTTGCCTCAATTATATTTTTATGTATCAGCCTTCTATAAATCCCGCTTATTATATTTAATCGTCTCTTAAGTAACTGGCATTAGACTGTTGTTTAGTTTAAAAAATTTTAATTTTGTAGGACCTGCTTCTTTTTTTCTTGGCCTTTTGTGGTTTAGATCTCCATCCTAGTTGCCTTTCTAGAACTTGCATATCAGCTGATTGATTTCCATGCTGGTCTGTAACTTGATAAGACATCACATTAAAATCCAAAGCCGCCTCTCTTGTATTTATAGGTAATCCAGCCTCTGAAGGAGAATCCAAAAGCGGCTCATCCAAAAGGGCCTCTGTAACTTGTTGTTTTTCCATTGCCTCCATCGCCATCTGCTTAGCCTGAATTTCAATCTCTTGTTCATTTTGCTTTTCTTTATTCCCCTCCTGTATTCCTAACACTGATGGATCCATTTTAAAAACCTTGTAGTAAAATTCTTCCGCTTTTTCAACAGTATTAAGTTGACATCTTTCTCCTTGATATCTCAATATTATACCAAATGGAGCATCCCACCTAAATGGGATGTTTTGTTTCTTTAGCTCAGTCACCAAAAATCCAAAGTCCTTTCTATCTTTTAACATCTTGGACGGCAGCTCTTTATATATCCAAATCTTCCTTCCGTTCCTTTCCAAAGTGGAGTTAAAAGACTTTTGCACAATATCGTTTCTTATTACTCTATCAGTAAAGTAAATCACCACATCTCTAGGCAACTGCCTTTGCTCTGCAACCCAAGAATTCACTCTGTAGACCTTATCAATCCTACAGGATACCTCTTCAGGACTAACCTTTAAAATCCCAGCCAGAACTTCAGCAGACATCTTTCTCAAATCATCTCTGTTATTTTCCTGTATTCCCCTCATTCTGACCGCAAATTCCATGGACCTGTATTGCATCATTATGACTTCTTTTTCAATCCTTTATTTTATATTGTTTGCATTGTAAATCTTGTGGTCAGCTTCCTTTATTTTAGACTTTACTTCTGAGCTATTGTCTTGAATATTTATCAAATCATTTTCAATTCTTTGTATTTTATTGTCCAAATTATAAAACTTATTATCAGCTTCCTTCATTTTAGACTCTAATTCTAGGTTGGTATCGTTATCCATCTTTATAACTATTTCTGAAAAAGTTTTCAAAGCTGTTACAATCTGTTGTTTCAGGTTGGCATATTTTTGTTGCACCAACTCTTTAATTTCCTGCCTGAATTTTTCAAGATTCTGGTTCACAATCTCATCATGTCTTGCCATCTCCTCCAAAACAAATTCCTTTAGGTCTTTAAAGCCATTCTTCTGAATCTGCAAGCTCAAAACTTGTTCATATGATTTGTAAATGGGGGAGCCCCCCCCCAGCTGCTTGTTTGTCTGGCTTTGTCATTTTTAATGCCATCCTGCCACACAGACAAACTCTTTTTTAAAAAAAAGACTTCTCTTCAAACGGTATCAATATCAAGTCTCTAAGAAGGAAGAAACATAAAGTAGAAATTTTTCTCTTCAATTCTAGCCAGTGCTATTATTTCAGATACTTTGTAACGTATTAAACTATTCAGGCGGAAGGACTTTCGCTTTCAACTTTCTTCTACTCAAGCCTCAGCCAGTCGCCATTTTAAACTTTTTTTCTTCGCTTTTAAAATCACTTATAAAATTGTTAGAAATACTTGCGATTTAGGGTCCCAAATCTGGATTTCATCCTGTTTGTTTGGACAATCTGTTAGTTTTCATTAATTGGATTGGTCCCATCACCTGGCTCTGCAAAAAGCAGAGTTCCCTCAAAGCCCGGAGCAGCGGCGAGCTGTATAGGGAGTCACATTCTGCTTCCTCCCCAAGAGTAATAAAAAACTCTGGGGAGTTCGCAGAGGGCTCTACCTGTCCTCGCCGGCTCTATCTCACATCTCCTCAAGGAGATGGAGTTTTTCGAGCCATCTCTCAGCTGTAGAGACAGCTCTTTACAGGCAGCGAGGCTGGCGGTCCCAAAAGACCGTCTGGCGGCGACGGAAGCCAAACCGGAAGCCGAGGTTTGCTGACTTTAATACATAAACATCAAGTTATATTTTTTCTAGTTGAACAGAGTGACATATGTGCTTGTTCTGATCCTTGATACAGGAACTGACATGGAGTGTGCTGGAAGCAAATTAAACTGGAAATTGCAGTAATTTTCCAACATCTAGTACCAGAGAATTAAAAGGTTTACTTCTCTCCAACTTCTAAATAACAACCACACCTAATACTATTGACACAGGCTATTTTTTTTTAATCTAGTGCAATACCCCAGAATCAATCACTTTTAATTTGCTAATTGTTGTATTTCTTTTAATTTTTTAAAATTGAAATTGCCAAGGAATCTATAAGATTGGTAACATTTGAAGACAGAAATCAAATAAATACCAACAATGTTTTGAAAAGGGAAGGAATTAGGCATTACATGTCTTTTTACTCCAGGAATCCTAGTGACAGCCTAACAACCTCATGTAGTGGAATAGGAGCTCAATTATTTAAAATTGCAGTTTTTCCACCATTCTATTGTTAAGACTTTTGATCATATACATTTCTTAAAAATCAAGTCAGCTTTAACTCCCCCTGATGAAGAGATCAGGGGATCTTCAGAGCTTGCCATTCTGTGTAGATTTGTAATAAAACCATTGCTTAGCATATCTTGAATGCTTTACTTGCGCTGTGATTCAATCATAATAAAACTTACATAGTAAAAAGCCTCTCGCTCTCTCTTTGTACATAAACTGTAAATGCTCTGTTTCCTTTTAATGAGTCATTCATTTTAGTTGGTTTGGTGGAGCTGGTGGAGCTCCCTTTTTATAGCAGCTTTCTCAGTGCTGTACTGGATTTTCAAACTACTGATCAAACAGCTGCCCACACATACATTATGTTTGTCTCTCTGTGTGTGCGTGTGTGAACATTACACATACCAACAAAGAACAGAACAAAAGCAGTAGCTTATTTTTACTGGATAATCCCAAGGGTGAAACTAATCTACCCAAGAGCCTTGCTTGTAGGTCATTTGTGAGATACCCTACATATTATGGATAGCCTGTGTAATCTATTTTTTATGTTTCTAATTTTGTTCAGTAAAAAAAAAAAAAATGATCTGGAAGAATTACAAGCTAGAAGAATGTAATGTTATGCCAACACTGGAGTGAAGATTTTAATGAAAGGAAAGAGATAAAGTCTAAAATGCCTGATGCCTGCTGATGGACAGCTATCAGGGTGGGTACCAGGCAAGTCATTCCAGAAATGCCAAATCAAAAAGGTCTGTATCTTTAATTCTGGCTGATGATGCCGACAGATCTATCTTTAGTCAGAATATATACATACACATACACACCAGTGGTGGTTTTCAAAAATTTTTTACTACCAGTTCTGTGGGCATGGCTTGGTGAATGTGACTTGGTGGGCGTGGCAGGGGAAGGATACTGTAAAATCTCCATTCCCACCCCACTCCAGGGGAAGGTTACTGCAAAATCCCAATCAGCTGTGACTTGGGAGGCAGAGAATAGATGGGGGTGGGGCCAGTCAGAATTTTTACTACCGGTTCTCCGAACTACTCAAAATTTCCGCTACCGGTTCTCCAGAACTAGTCAGAACCTGCTGAAACCCACCTCTGATGCACACACATGTGTGTGTTTTCAGCCATAATCGTATGTATAGTTGTACCTTCATCCTTAGTCAGAATGAAAGACACAGACTTTTGCCTACAAGTCAGCATCAGCTGAGCTAAGGCCAAGAAGCCAAGTGGGTAGCCCACTGACACAGATAAATATACAAGTTGATATGGATGGTGGAAAACAGAGCAGCTTAAATCCCGATTAAGTGAAAGCATTTTAAACTCTGTTTGCTTCAAAGGGATTAGCAGCCCTTTTCCTCCCCAATGCTTATTCGGAGATAAATCCCTCTCATTTTAATAAGAGGATTGTAGCCCAAAGCATACATTCTAATATTTTGGCCTAAGTGGTTTATGGATTCGGCTGTCATTTTTCATTGAAACAGAAATTCATCTTTTTTCTCTCTATGTGTCTTGTATATGTGATAGCTTAGATAGATCTGGAGGAAAATTCAGTCTGATGATGGACGGAATCAAACTGTGGTTCATTTTGCAAAGTTCCTCATTGCTTGTAGAGACTCTCCATATACCATAATAACAGCAGCATAGTTTTGATACAGAATACGGAATTATAGAATCAGAAGGGACCTTGGAGATTTTCTAGTCCAACCCCCTGCTCAAGCAGAAAACCCTGTACCAGGGGTGTCAAACTCAAGGCCCGTGGGCCGGATCCAGCCCGCGGGGCACTTAGATCTGGCCTGCAAAGCCACCCTGGAAACAGCAAAGGACTGGCCCATGGTGCCTCTGCCAGAGAAAATGAAGCTTGGTGGGCTGTGTGCAGTCTCCCCAGGCTCCGTTTTCAGCCACAAGGAATCAATGGCAACATAGCTCTCATTAATAGTTGTTGAGGAACATGAATGGTGAGGTGCTATTCAGTTTTTGAGGCATAGTTATTTATTTATTTATTCATCTATTTTATTGAATTTATATACCACCCTACTCCTGAAGGACTCAGGGCGGTGAACAGCCATAGAATAAAACATATAAATACAAAATTTAAAATTAAAAAAAAACCAATTAAATAATTTGGCTGAACAAATTTAAAACCCCAATAATTTAAAACCAAATTTAAAACTTCCATTTAAAAAGGGGAAAGACTTAGGTCAGGCCAGCTTGATGAAATAAGAAAGTCTTGAGTGCACGACGGAAGGTACGCAGATCCGGGATCCTCCGTATCTCTGGGGGGAGCTTGTTCCAGATAGTAGGTGCCCCCACAGAGAAGGCTCTACCCCTGGGGGCCGCCAGTCAACATTGTTTGGCTGACAGCACCCGGAGGAGCCCCTCTCTATGGGAGCATACTGGTTGGTGGGAGGCTATTGGTGGTAGCAGGCGGTCCCGTAAATAACCAGGTCCTAAGCCATGGAGTGCTCTAAAGGTGATAACCAAAACCTTGAAGCGCACTCGGAAGACCACCGGGAGCCAGTGCAGCTCGCGCAGGAGAGGTGTTACATGGGAGCACCACGTCGCTCCCTTAACCCCCTCGCGGCTGCACTCTGCGCCAGTTGGAGCCTCCGAGTGCTCCTCAAGGGGAGCCCCATGTAGACAGCGTTACAATAGTCCAGACAGGAGGTGACGAGGGCATGAGTGACCGTGCGTAAGGAGTCCCGATCTAGAAAAGGACGCAACTGGCGGATCAGAACCTGATGAAAAATCCTCCCTGTCACGGCCGTCAAGTGCTCTTCTAAAGACAGCCGTGAATCCAGGAGGACACCCAAGTTGTGAGCCCTTTCCGTAGGGCCAATGATTCGCCCCCAATAGTCAGCGATGGCACCAGCATACATGGAGTATCGCTCAGGGAATCAGGAGGAGAAATTGACATCAGGTGAAATTGACCTACATAATATGAATTACGTATAAAGGTCATTTGAGTCATGACACAAGAGATATAAAGTACATAATTTGCATCTTTTACATAAAACTATCATGATGTGTGTTACATCATTGTTGTCTCTACTGGATATCTGTGTCTCCAACCAAAAGAATACAGAGGAATATCCTTATTTATTGGATTAGACTTCCGAGAAGGAACCAGATAAGAATTTCCTAATAGGAAATATTATTAGCTATGCTGCAGAAGAGAAGAAAGCATTTGTTAAACAAGTTAACATCCATTCAGAAGATTCAAGTGATTCTAATTCTAGAGGGTATATTGTGCTTTTCAGCTAGATTTCAATATAGTGACCATTTTTTTCAGTATTAACATTACACTATAGAGCCAAACTATGAGTATGAGAAAAGGCTTGGTGGGTATTTATTTTGGCTAATTATTATATCAAAAATAATCATGTTGCTAGGCACATTGCATAAAAATAAGTAATTTGAGAGCTAAACATTCCTGAATATGTAATACTTGTGCAAAAGAAAAATATAATTCTTATATTCTTTATTGCACCTATCAAAACTATGGGGTATACAATTCTTATCTCTTTGGCATATTAGTATTAATTACAGGTGGAAGTTTAACAAAAACTCATTCAAATTTATGGCAGCATTGAAAAACAGATTTATGACCAGTCGTCAAAACTGTGCCGTTCAAGTGTCCTTGTGCCACATTTCTGTCACAATTCAGGTGCTTGGCAACCAGCACATATTTACAATAAATGCAATATCCCGTAGTCATAGGTTTGCCATTTGCAAACTTCACAGCTTGTTTTTGACAAGCAAAGTCAATGGGGAAACCAGTAGGAAGTTGCAAGTCATGGTCACGTGACATCCCACTTAACAACCCCATGTGATTCACTTAATGGCCACAGCCGGAGCGGATGTAACTCAACAGTCACATGTTTCATTTTATGACTGCATCGTTTAATGACAGAGCTGCCAGTCCCAATTGCAGTTGGTTAGTGAGGACTACCCATAATGGCTACGGTAGTTGTTTAGTGTCTGCAAAACTAGTTTGGGCTTTTTTTGTGCTCCACAATGGCTGTTTTGAGATTATCTTCTACGTGCTCTTCATTGTAAGATATTTTTCTTGTGCATGTAGCAATACTTTAGCTTTTAAACACATTTCTTATGCCATTTTATGAGTGGGAGAAGAAGACAGAACAGTTTGTCCTCAGTAGATTTTGTTTTACCAACTGTGGCATACTGTACATGTGTTAAGAAACGTGCAGGGTTTCTCTGGTTCCAAAACTGAGTAGCGCAGCAAATGTTTGGTCAGTGATTACAACATTTCTATCCTTCTACTTACTATTCTTGCCTGTTTCCTGTTCATCAACTGAACTTGTTGTTCTGCAACCCAACAAGACAGACACAGACTTCAGAGGATAATTAGAACTGCAAAAAAAAAAAAAAAAAACACAATTACTACCAACCAGCCTTCCATTGAGGACCTGTATACTGCACGAGTCAAAAGGAAGGCTATGAAAATATTTACAGACCTCTCACATCCTGGACATAAACTGTTTCAATTCCTCCCCTCACAACGATGCTATAAAGCACTGCACACCAGAACAACTAGACACAAGAACAGTTTTTTCCTGAATGCCATCACTCTGCTAAACAAATAATTCCCTCAACACTGGCAAACTATTCACTAAGTCTGCACTATTATCAATCTTCTCATTGTTCCTATCACCCATCTCCTCCCACTTATGACTGTATGACTGTAACCTTGTTGCTGGTATCCTTATGATTTATATTGACTGTTTCCTAATATGATTTGATTGCTTATTTGTTCCCTATGATTTGATTATCATTAAGTGTTGTACCTTATGATTCTTGACGAATGTATCCTTTCTTTTACGTACACTGAGAGCATATGTACCAAGACAAATTCCTTGTGTGTCCAGTCACAGTTGTCCAATAAAGAATTCTGTTCTGTTCTGTTCTGTTCTGTTCTATTCTATTCTATTCTATTCTATTCTATTCTATTCTATTCTATTCTATTCTATTCTATTCTATTCTATTCATCAGGCAACTATTTTGAATCCGAAGCCCCACACAGTAATATCTGGAACTGTGATTTTAAATCCAATTTTGAATAAAATCCACTTTAGTTATATTGGCTGAGGGTTGATATGATTGTGGATGGCCTGCTAAGCTGGAAGAAGATAATACCAATTCCATGAAAATTACAATATCTCTGTAATACTAACAAAATGGAAAAGTTTACCACCAGAATTGTAAAAACAGGTAAGTTACATGGATGGCACAAAGAAGATAGACAAATACCATTTGCTAAAACCTTTACTCCTCAGGTCATGATCAAAGCCACACTCTTAACATGATGCATACTTGCATAAGAACTGACATCCAGAACAAGAGACAATGATGACATTTGTCTGTTCTCTCCCTCTGTACCTTAAGATAGAAAACCCAATTAGAAAAAACTAATTTTTAGAAGATTTCTACTCGAAAAATTAGGGGTGCCATGATAGAGAACTCCTATCTAGGGAAGAAAAGAGAAATGCGCGCGCGCGCGCACACACACACACACACACACGTCTGTCTCTCTCTCTCTCTCTCTCTCTCTTATCTCGTAACAAAACTCCTACAACTGTTTCTTTGCATTGTATGAATGCTATGCTCCATCTATATTTTTAAACAGCATGGAGAGATGTCCTTCCCTTGGAAGCTAGCTATAAAAGTCTTTCCATTTTCTTCTAATGGGACTCTAATTTCTGCTTCCCATCTTCACATTTTAAGGAAGAGACCATGGAAGGTCACTGCTGCTTACAAGATTGATGCCCCATGTGTGTCTTGGACTTTTCCAGTATCAAGATGGCAGAATAGTATTTTCCTACCTGGGCTGGTCCTATCTTTGTGCCTCAGGACAGGGTGCCTTAAGATGCATCTAGGTGTTCAGATGGTGTGTCCTTATACAATACTATGAAGTGATGGGAAGGCATGGGAACACATAATCCCGGCGGAAGGGACTTGCACACCTTCCGCCGGGCCCTCAAGACGCTTTTATTTCAACAAGCCGGGCTGGCCTAATTTTTAAATTTTAATTGTTAATTCTTTTTTAAACATTTAAATTGGGTTGTTGATTTTAATTATATGGGCCAAGCTATTTAATATTTTTAAACTGCTTTTTAAATTTTATATTTGTGGGTTTTATGCTGGCTGTACACCGCCCTGAGTCCCTTTGGGAGAAGGGCGGTATATAAATTAAATTAATAAATAAATAATAAATAAATAAATAATCAGCCTTACTTGGGGGCTTTGGTGAGATTTTCAGGGATATGGGAGCAAGCTTACTGTTGCTTCTGCCTTGTGTGTTTTCTTTTCTTCCCGAACATATAATAGCCTTTACATGGGCATAATACAGTTGCAAGCATAACTTTATGTCTAGAACAGTTTGGCCTCACAGCTGGAAGATCTAGCCTATGAAGGAAAGAGGGGAATTCACAAACAGAACCATACAGATGGCATAAACTTGAATTCTTTCTGGTCTGTTTAATTGGATGATAGATTGTCCTCTCTTGCATGAAAGGTATGAGTTAGATTATATAACTATTTATGCATGCGATTTGTGATTTAGGTTTCTGATCTACCTGGTTAAATCAGAAACCTGACTGCCTTTGCTTATATTTTCTAAGAAAGGTATCACTCGGTGTATCTAAATATTGAAGGCGTAACTGAACCATTAAGGTTCCAATTAGGCATTTTTGCTTAAGAATGCAATATTTGGTTGATTTTCTCTTGGATAAAGACTAAACATAGGGTCTTCATATATTGTTGGCCACCCTGGTCTATCTGTACACTGAAATGACCTTGTAATACATATTTATTGATCTATATCACGGCAACACATTTAATTGATTGTCTTGGCCTCTTTTACCCTGGAGGAAGAACTAAATGGGAGAATGCAAACTTTGGGTCTCAATTGGCTATTCTGTGTCAAATAATCTGGGTAATTGAGAGGGCTCCATTATATATTTGCCCCATCAAAAGAAGACAACCTCATTCTGAGTATGCTATGTACCTAATTCTTAAGACTAGAGAGCATCAATCCACAGTGTTATTATACTTTTGGTGTCTTTTCACCCTCCTAATTGCACCTTCCCAACATGGGTACAGTCTGGTCCTGACTCTACCAAGTTCTATATTCTTACATATGTTAGGGGATGCCATTATGCAATACTATCATTAGTTTAGGGAGGAAAGTTCTTATAAATTCAGAAGGAAGATACTGCAATGGAGTTTTATACAGAATGAGGAATAGAAAATTAAATGCATAAGATACAGATGGACAGCTGATATGAGTTTCTGTTCTCTCTTTTGCTTTTGTTTTGTTGGCCTAAAAGGTTGAAATCTTTGAGAATGTCCTTCAGAAGGGAAGGCAGGCAGGCCAGAAGTTTCCTAATGATAATCCACCCTGGCTAGGAATGAGAGATTAATGGAACTGTGCTGCTGAAAGTCGATCTACACCTTATGCAAGCTACTCATCTCCCAAGCAAAGGCCTTGGTGCTGCTGTCAAGGAAGACCCAGCAGTCCAAACCAACTTTTAATTTCACAGCTTCGGTGAAAAGCCAGACAAGCAGAGCTTGTAAGACATCCCATTTGCTGGGCTCCATGACTCAGATTATACTGCAAACAAGCACGTTAACAAGCCACCAGCGGCTAACAAAGAATAATGAGTGTGAGCTTGGCAACCCCAGTCCTTTCCATTCTCATTTTTTGCTCTTTATTTTTCTCCTTATTGTTTCTTACTGCATAATAGCAGTGCTGCCCAAGGAGGATTTATGATGTGGCGAAGCAATCAAGATGTTTGAGAATGAGCAGAATGTTCTTTCCATCATTAGAAAGGCTGTTTGAGTTTTTTAAAAATAAAGATAAGAGGCAGGGAAATTTATCTTTTTCTGCACCCTTTAGCTAACCTCCCTTACCTCTTTTTCCAGCCTGTGATAGTTAAAAGCCAGGCAGCTGGACTGAAGAAAAAAATTCGACTCTGTGCACACACATGCGCTCCTACTATTTGAAGCAACAGCATCTGCTCAGCCCTTCAGTTCTGCAAAGAGGAAAATCAAAATCTGTCTCCTCGCGCAGGGCTCAGATTCCATCAAACTGTAAATTGGATGCCATTTTTATTCTCTCTTTTCAATTGTATTCCCTGGACAGCTTACAACAAATAATAGCACTATTAAAAAGTAAATGTGAAAATAAATTTTAATGCCCTCTACCCTTTTGGTTACAAAGTCAGCATAGCAAGGCTAAAATTATACCTGTCACTATATTGTAATCAGTTTGCTATCTATATCTTGTGCTATACATTTGTGTGAAGGAATGAAGAGAGATACATATAAGAAAGTGTTTATGGTTTTCATTCAAAACAGGCTACAGAAGCAAAAGGATTTCTTCTGCAAAACAGGATATTTGGTTAATGCAGAATGTTGTGAAAATACCAGAAGAATTTTTAGAACACAATATACAAGATGGTTGTCAAAAAACCCCCAAAGCTGTTACTAAAACAAACATGTTTCTCCAGAGGCCTGAGAAAAACACTCAGCTGAGACTGGCCAAGCTTTGTAAGGAGTTAGAAAAATGGATGGCAATTGTACTTCTTCAAAGCCATCACACAGTGTGAGGTACTAATTGTATCTAGCCCTACAGATGTAAGTGCATGGCCTGCTATAGAATCAGGAAAGTATTGTGATACAAATCTCAGTATATTTTATATCATAAGCTATGGACACTGAAGGAAAGATTTTTATATTTCACTTTGTTTCAATAATATACAGAGCTAAGGGAAAGTAAAAATTAAAAATGACTCAGCATAACTTAACAAGCAGAATAATAAATTCAAACAAGACTAAAGTTTTGGGCCTTATTGAATATGAAAGAGGGTGATATTAGAAGTGCTATATACACACACACACCACACCACACCACACCACACCACACCACACCACACCACACCACACCACACGTATACACTTATGATAAAGTCACTCAATTTTACTCATTTTACTCATGCAGCAAATGTTATCAGGTAAAAAGTAATGTCAGATACAAATAAATTGCAAGATAATGTTGCTATTGGAAGAAGGTTGAATTACTAATTATCAATCAAGAGGATGATCAGAGAAAATCCTGCTTATTGTGGATTATATAAAATTGCCAATTTCTATTCACAAGAAATCTTGCATGTTTACAATTTATTTTTTAAAAAATAATATGTGTTATATTAATGTAGACATTTAAAGAAAAGCTGTATTACCATGTATTTTACATTCCTTTAAAATCAGTCTTGATTTGTGGTGACTACATGGTCAGTCTAGCCAGTTTTCTAGAGAATTTAAAGAATATGAAGATGGCTTTGAAGAAACTATTCAACAGCAATCATGTAATTAGTGGCGTAGTGCAGGAAGGAAGGAAGGAAGGAAGGAGAGAGAAATGTAGTCATGGCCCTGCCTTGATTCTCTGGGATATAAGAGTGGGGAGATGTCACATTTTCAAGACTAAGTGTTTTACACTCAATATTGTTCCAGTAGTCCTTAGGACTCCCTATTTCTCACCTGATTTTCCTCAAAAGGCTGACACTAGGCAATATTTGTTTTAAAAGTTTGCGCTTGGCTTCTTCATGGGAAAAGTGACCTTAGGCCAGTATCTCTCCCTCAGCCCGAAAAAGAAACCTGGCAAGGCACCTATGAAAACCTTGCCTGGAAAATTGCATAGACTCATCTAGGATGTTGCTTAGTCTCAAGACTCACTCGAAGGTAAAAAAAAAAAAAAAAAAAAAAAAAGTACAGACCCATCCATCAACACTAGACTGGGGGAACTGTATTTATGCTGAAAATACCTTGTTTCAAAAATGTATTGATGGTGGTTAGACTTGTATTATTTTTATAAAGTAAAAATAGAAAAAGGAAGAAAAAGTTGTCATATGGAAACAAACTGTAGGAGATCTTTTCTTCTGAGTATTTATAATTATTGTTAATATTTTGTGCCACCATACATATGGACCTTTGTTAACAACCACACAATAAGCAACTGTTTGAACTCGCATCAGTGCTGAATAAGTGGCACTTACAACCGGTCCTTGAAGTTCCAGCCATTGCAGCACCCTTGCAGTCATGTGATTGTGATCCAGGCGCTGAGCCACTGGCCCAGATGTGTGATATTGCAGTGTCCCGTGGTCAAGTGCTTGCAACGTGCAAACTTCCCCATCAGATGCCCACAACCAATGTTAATAGGGAAGCCAGCAGGAAGTTGAAAGTTGTGATCATGTGAGTTTCTCACTTTAAAATGGTAACCCGGGCTGCCAGCTTGATCATGGGATGTTGCCAGAGGTGAGTGTCACATAATGTAACAACAGGTTTGCCCAGCACTGAAAATGTGAGCACACTTGCTCGTTCACTTCGCTCGTGTATGCACCTTCCGCGCATGCGTACGGCTTCAAAAACACGGTGATATAGGATGGGATAACGCAGAGATGATTGGGCGGTATCTGCTGGTTGCAACTACCGGTTCGCCTGAACCAGTCCAAACTGGCAACAACCCACCTCTGGATGTTGCACTTTATGACTGGATCCCTTAGCAAAGGAAATTCAGGACCCAATTACTGCATTTAAGTGAAGACCACTTGCATTCATATCTAAGGAATTCTAAAAGTTGCAAATCAAACAAAAGGAGACTGAGTCTGCAAACGTTCAGTTACTGAACGTCTTTATACTTTAGGCATCAAAACCACCAAAATAAAGACTTGAGTGTATCTCATGTCAAATGCTGTTCAACCTTTTTTTTAAAAAAAAAAAAATGCTTCAAATATGTAAAAAGAACACAGGTAGTCCTTGACTTATGACAACAATTGAGTCCAAAATGTCAGATTGCTAAGCGGGACATTTGTTAAGTGAATTTTTCCCCATTGAACGAACTTTCTTGCCACAGTTGTTAAGTGAATCACTCAGTTGTTCAGTTAGTAACCTAGTTGCTAAGTGAATCTGGCTTCCCCATTGATTGCTTGACAGACGGTCGCAAAAGGTGATCACGTGACCCTGGAACACTGCAACCGTCATAAATATGAGTCAGTTGCCAAGTGTCTAAATTTTCATCATGTGACCACGAGGATGCTGCAATGGTCATAAGTGTGAAAAATGGTCATAAGGTGCTTTTTCAGTGCCATTGTAACTTCAAATGGTCACTAAAAGAACCGTTGTAAATCGAGGATTACCTGTACATTGCCATGGATTAAACAATGAAACGATTAAAAAGTAAGGATTTACCCAGCTTTTTTATGTTTTAAGTGGGAGATTGTGGAATCAATGGCAATATATCTCTAATTAACAGCTGTTGAGGAAAATGAATGGTGAGGTGCTATTCTCTTGTGCTTTTGAGGCACACAGATGAACTTCTATCAGGGAACAAACATATCTCATCTTGTTTGTGATATTAACATGTAAAGCTATAAAGAAGGAATTTAGAGCTCCATACAATTATCCTGTGTCTGTGTCCAAATATTGGTTGAGAGTGGTTTGGCTCCTACATTACCTTGCACCATACGTCCATGTGATAGGAACTGAAAAGACAAGTATGAAAGATGGAGTAGATCAGACCCTCTCAAAGCAAGCCATGGAGGAGGAGAAGGTCATGTTTTGAAAGATTTCAGCCTCTGCAACTTGTAAAAAAAAAAAAAAAAAAGCCAGAATACTGTAGTTCTCAAAACACAAAGGAGTATTCTGAACAAGAGATGGTTTCCATGTGAACAGCACCAGCTGATGATGCCACTCAAATGAAAAAGTACCAGGAGATATGAAAAGGGTATTAAACTGAGATTGTCAAAAGTTATAAAACTGGATGACACTTTGGTATCCATTCATCCATCCTCTCCTCTTCCTTCTTTCTCCCCCCTCCATGTGTGTGTGTGTGTGTGTGTGTGTGTGTGTGTGTGTGTGTGTGTGTGTATGTGTTTGAAAGAGATTGAGAAAGAAAGAAAGGGGCTCTAACAGTGGTGGGTTTCAAAATTTTTTATTACCGGTTCTGTGGGCATGGCTTGGTGGACGTGGCAGGGGAAGGATACTGTAAAATCTCCATTCCCTCCCCACTCCAGGGGAAGGTTACTGCAAAATCCCCATTTCCTCCCAATCAGCTGGGGCTTGGGAGGCAGAGAATAGATGGGGGCAGGGCCAGTCAGAGGTGGTATTTACTGGTTTTCCGAACTACTCAAAATTTCCGTTACCGATTCTCCAGAACTGGTCAGAACCTGCTGTAACCCACCTCTAGGCTCTAAGCCTTTTATTCAGAAAGTGAATAACAACATTGTAAGCTCAAATTTATTTTTATTTTTACGACAGAATCTGAGTCTCTAGATAAATAAGAATAACAGGCAGCACTGGTGATGTTTTAACGACACTAAAGACACTCTGCTCCATTAAAGAAAAACAAAACCACTATTGACCTTTATTGAAAGGTCAATAAAGCTCTTTGGGAACAGTTTTTCATAACATAGGCCCTCTCTTTGGTGCCCACAAATGCCAGAGCACACCCAGGAGAACCTTCATGGAAGATTTTAATATAAAGACAATAAACTGTACATATGAGTTAACGAATATAAGTATAGAGATAACATATTCTACACAAACCATGATTATATTATGACTGAATGTGATGGCCTGGTTTATATAAGATGCTAGGGTAAGAGCTATATTACCACAAACTCTGAAGTACAAATTATCCAATGTGATTTCAACCTAATCTAGTACAGGTAGTCCTTGACTTATGACCACCATTGAGCCCCAAATTTCTGTTGTTAAGTGAGACATTTGTTAAGTGAAAAAAGAATAAATCTGTCAGGTTTCGGTGTTATCTCAAATAACTTCATTCTCAAACGCAAAGTCTCTGATGAATCTTTTCTTTATTTAAGACTAAAACAACGTCATTCCTGAACTCTGGGTGCAGCCAAAACTGGCATCTCCTTCCAAACCCCTCCCTTTCCGTTCTTCATCCCCAATGTCTCATTGGCCATCGTGCAGATCCATCTCTCCGTCCCAAGCACTTTCTATTCACAGGAATTCCCCCCTCCCTCTATCACCTAAGTAACGTTATCTACCAAGGAGCAGGAAACTAAGTGAAAGTTCATCTCAGCATTAAAGCAAGGCTTCTCCCTCTCTCATTCATGTCAGCGCTGGGAGAGATCACAAATTGGAACGCTGACAAAAACTTTATTACGGTCATCAACCAGCAATAGACATACAATAAATTTAAAATAATTCTGACATTAATCGTGAATTTGTTAAGTGAATTTTGCCCCATTTTATGACCTTTTTTGTCACAATTGTTAAGTAAATCACTGCCGTTGTTAAGTTAGCGATACTATTGTTAAGTGAATCTGGCTTCCCCATTGACTTTTCTTGTCAGATGATCACAAAAGGTGATCGCATGATCCCAGGACTCTGCAACCATAATTATGAGTCAGTTGCCAAGAATCTGACATTTGATCACATGATCACAGGGATGCTGTACTGGTTGTATGTGTGAAAAATGGTCATAAGTCACTTTTTTCAGTGCCCTTTTAACTTCGAATGGTCACCAAATGAACTGTTGTAAGTCAAGAGTGACGTGTATGCTGGGGTGAACCTTGCATACAGGTACACATGGAATAGGGTGGTCCTTAAACATTCTAGCTATTCCATTATAAATTGTGAAGTATTTTAAAGGTAAACTGAGCAGTGTGCAGTAAGTAATCTTTGAGTTTGTTCTTACCACATCGATATATTTATGTGTTTTTCTTGACAATCTAGCTCTACTAGGTTTGCAATTTACTAAAAGGTGTTTTTCCCCCCAGTTTATCAGCATAATCTGCATAGGGCTGTTTTGGTAGTAACCCACATGGCCTTGCTTTTTCAGCATCCATTAAAGTCAGTCAGGTGTTGCCACCTATTGTAATATAAGCCTACTCAGGACATTGAAACACTCTAGCAGAAGTAGAAGTTTTGTTGGGTTGCCTGCAATGCTTGTTTATTCTGAATAGGCGAATATAATGGAGTTAACTTGAGGAAAGATCTATCTATCTATCTATCTATCTATCTATCTATCTATCTATCTATCTATCTATCTTTATTTATTTATTTATTTATTTATTTATTTATTTATTTATTTATTTATTTATTTATTTATTTATAAAAAGAAAAGAGAATGCTGGATATTGGTGGGACTCTTGGGCACATCAACAGCAGTAGATGATAATCCTCCTCCCATTTCTTGCTTTAATATTCCTTTTGTCCCAGAACTACAAAATGTAATATTGTTATATAGCAATAGCAAAAGCCTTTAGACTTTTATATACCACTCCAAAGTGCTTTACAGCACACTCTGAGTGGTTTGCAAATGTCAGCATATTGCCCCCAACAAGCTGGCTCCTCATTTTATCAACCTCGGAAGTCTGAGTCTACCTTGAACCGGTCAGGATCAAACTCTGGGCTGTGGGCAGAGTTAAGCTGCAATATTGTATTCTAACCACTGCACTACCAGGGCTATATGTAACAATATATAACAAATATAGCAAACAAAACTATATTTAGCCGAACATGTTTCTTAGGGTAATGGGCCAAAGGTCTCGATGACTGATAAAACAGTTAAACATTTATCAACCTAACACTGAATGAAATTACATGGCTTATGCATTCTCAAAATATCAAACCAAGGAAGTAAATGGATCTGGTGGTAGCAGTTTGAGGTTTATTCTCCTGCTTTTACACCAGGATCTTTATAAGCATCTCAGCCTCAGCTGCAGGCACATGGACAATTCTTTAGTTGTGTCGTCTCTGGACCTTTCTTCCCTCTGACCAAGGCTTCCCACTATGAGGAACTAGCTTTCTTTTCTGAGCAACCAGGAAAACTAAAAGGGTGGGGAAATCTGTTTATACAGGCCTGATAAGGGGAATCTAGCAGGTGCTTCCTCCAAAGGCTTCTGTATAATCCTCCATCCTCTGCCCTCAACCTCCTTCTCCATCTGCCCTCTTTTTTCAGTGCAGCCTTGATGCTTTGCAAGTGTAGAATCTGCAGGTATTTCCAGGCTTACTCACAGGAAGGCTGCTGGTTTTTTTTACCACCTAGTGTAATCAATGTACATTTATTTATTACTTGTGCAGTATTCTGAGGCAGTATGCTGAATGACTTGCGGTATTTTCTGAAGGCATCTTACCTGCATGAATATATACATGCCTTTGCACTGGCATAGAAATGATCAGGGTACTCTAGGAAACAGCAGACTGATTCCTTCCTACTGGCTTATCAATCGTGATATAGACAAATTTCACCATGTGGAGCATTTTCTATTTGATGCAGCATGCCTCTTTTAAAAAGGATGACAGGGAAGAAGCATTACTGAAATCTTGCTTTCCCTGCCACTTAGCTTCTCTTTTGGGAAAAAAAATTCTTGAGGCACTCTTAACAGTAGTGCTGAACGATGAATTTGAAGAAGCAAACACACATAAAAAGTTTAATCAGGTTTATTGCAGAGATGTAGATTCTCATAGCAAACATCTACGATGTGGATGAGGAGAATTTGGATGATGTCATCTTTATTTATTTATTTATTTATTTGTAACCCATTTTTTTTTTTACAAATAATTCAAGGTGTTGAACATACCCAACACACCTTCCTCCTGTTTTCCCTCCAACAACAATCCTGTGAAGTGGTTGTGCTGAGAGAGTAACTGGCTCAAAGAGCACAAACATCTCTCCAAACTGGATCCAATCCTTATTTAGTGACTGAGTTCTGTTCAGTGACCAGGTTATTAAACGAAATGGCCATTAAGTGAACATCTGACACAGAGAGAAGGAAAGAGAGACGGGGGGGGGGGAGACAGATATGCTGTGAATATCATTAGTTGCAGCCATCTCATTTAGATAAACTTCTCTTGTATGCCAGCTTTACTCTCACTCCAGTTTGCATTGTTGTCAGGTTCACGAAATTTGGTTGTAAATATGTGCATTGGTTAGAAATTGAGGGTTTTTTTAATTATTAACACTATATTTGCGAACGGTCACTAAAGTAGTCATTAAACAAGAAGTGAGTGTAGTAGAATGTAGCATAAGAACCAGCACTTTGTCTACAGAGGATGGGCTCTGCAAATCTGTCACGTTGTTGACATCTCAGGTTGCTATCATCACTGAATTACCTACCCAGTTAGGTTGGTAACTTCTCATTAGCCATGCTGCCTGGGGTTCGGGAATTGCCGTAGATCAGAGAAGATGAATCTGAATTAAAAATGCTGATTGCCTGTAAATCAGCATTTTTTATATATGACCAGTAACTCTTAATAACTCTTCAAATCAAATATGTATATGTGTAAGTACACCGAATAAAATGGGACTTATCTCCAGGTAAGCACAGAATTACAATCTTACTTTCTTTGTATTTTTCAAACTTCTTTTCAGTCCTAGGGTTGTTTACATAGACCTAACCCCAGTTGTTCATTATAATAAATTATCGTAAGTCGAGATATCCTAATGTAGTCATTGTTTTGTGTTAGTCTGCACTGCTGTTTACTAGAGGCTGAGAAAGCAGTTACAAAAATACGCATTTAAAGTAAAATACCCTGGCTTTGTAAGTCTTAAGAATTCAAATAGCCTTTCTTGAATGTGAACTGCTAAATCAGAACTGTTTAAATATGTTGCCAGGTCTTGCTGTAAACATCGTAGTCTCAGGGAAATGAAGTTGGAATTTATACAGCATTTACTTGGTAGCACTAATCATTTGTAATTGTGGGTGTTTAAGTGAAAATGGCATATCAATTTATGGTTCAGCCCAAAGAACATGTTTCTACTGACTAGGAAGCAGAAGAGTCTCCGGTGCTACGTTCCCATCTTACATTAAAAATATGAGTTGAAAGGGAAGAGGACAATGTGATATCATATTCTGTTTATATGATGTCTTTCACATTACAGGTACTAAAGAAATGAATAATTAACTACAGAATCAAAGTTCTGCATTACAATTCTGATGAATTCTAATAAACAGCTAATAGCTATTATGGGTTTTTCTAAGTTACGTGCTGTAGCTGCTAGAAAGTTCTTCCAGTTTAATGCTATAATTAATTGGTGTCTATATCACCTTTGACAAAACCACCTGTCAGCATATATTAATGAACAGCTATATAACTATGGATAGCCAAAGCTGTTACAAGTAAACAACCAGTAATTTTCTCTAGTTACCTATCTAATTTCATTCAAAGCACTGTAGAATATATTTTTTTAAAATATGGATATTTTTATTACGCTAAACTAATCAACAAAAAATGTAGAAATATACAACAGCACCAAAGGATCATCACAAACTCAAAAGTAATAAACAACAATGAAAAGGAGAACGTCATGGGGGAATGGGGATGAAAATCTGGAACTTGTGCTATAAACAAAACAATTCCAAAAACTAACTACATTACTAAAACATCTTTATTTAAAAAAAGATTGATTTAAACATTGACAAAGAACATATAACAATCTTTATGCAATTCAGCCATAGATTTTTTTTCTGCCACTGTCAAATTATTCTTTTAGCTTCCGTGCCCTCAAAATCCATAATTCTTGATCAAATAACTCATGATGAAATTAGATTCACAAAGGATGGCACAGGGGAGTATGTGGTGAATTGAAAGGGTTACTCAGACACAGAATAACCATGGGAAGGAAGCATCAGATATTATTATATACCCTTTGTCTCCTTCCATTGGGCATTGGCAGTTGCCAGTAATTCTTCAGGGAGGGAGAGAGATGAAACTAGTTTGGGGAAAGAAGTAGGGAGACATTGATACACCTAATGAAAGAGTCAGAGACTGCCCAGCGCAAAACTGAGTAGGAGAGTTGGGTAGAAGTGATAGAAATGCCTTCTTTATACTTATCAGGAGGAAAGGTATAGAAGGAACTGAAAAGAAGAAAATCTGTCCAGTTTCAATTGTAGAGGGAATTTTTCAGGTCTCCAGGGCACAGTGGGAAGAGTTAAATATGTTGGAAAGGCAGCACTCTCTCAGCTGCACCCATAAAGAAATAGGAAGGAGGAACCCAATACTATAACATTTAAACTCCCACAACTATAGGATTTGGGAAGGAAATGCATTTGACACACTGGGTCTGAAGGGGAAAGTGAAGAAGAAAATGAAGCTGACAAGAAAGGGAATAAATGATTCTCGGGCCAAACAGAAGGGCTACATAAAGAATGCATGTCTCTACCTCTCAAGGCCATGAAAATAATGTCCCAAAATCCATAGATTCAAAAGGGCAGGAGGAAAATGCCTAGGATTTATATTCTGGACTGAAATATGTATAGAGTTTGGTCCCTATGTTTAGGAGTAGGTAGATCTATATTTAATGCCTTTCTAGTCCAGAGCAAAGGAAGTACTCTATTCATGTAAAATCTGTGAAGTTTCAGAAGGTTGATATTCTAAAGTGTCTATATCAGTTACCAGCTTGTCATGTTTGCCACAATGACCATGAAACCTTTAGCTGGCATTTCCAAAATAGATGGGTCCTGAAGTTGCCCATCAGCATTGGTCTAAAATGAAATGAAATACTGTTGCTGGATCAATGACCAGAAAAAATAATGAAAACAACCCAATAGTAAATTAAAATTAAAGAATTGACATAAAATACTAACAAAGATTAAAAAAAACATCACAATGTAGCATATACTACTAAAATAGTGCATTATTAATTACTTGTACAAGTGTAAGTCTAAAATATTACCATCTATGAAGTAAAATATGTATCATCTAAAACCAAGAAAGTTAGTATATGTTAAACCTAAAGTGATAAATACTATTTCTGTGACTAGATATGCCTTACCTTCATCACAGTGACATAGAATTTGAGTACTGCACAAATGATAAAGAGTTTTGAAACTTCTAGAAGATAATTCATAGAGCAGTTGACTGATCTTTGACAGAATATAAGTAGACCTGATATCCCTATAGACATTACAATATACACACAAAATGATTTCAATCTTCTGGTTGCCACATGGCAGATATGCTTCATTAATAGAATTTTGGAATATCTGCTTTGTAGCAGTGTGGATGGTAAGATGTTTTGTCTGGCTTTGAAGAATGCTATCCTCAGCTTTAGGATTTTGGAGCTATCTTGCTGGTTCACAAATGTCCTTATTTATACAGTTTCATGTGGGAAAGCCTATTAACTTCAGTCTGAAACTCCATATCCTTTATCTCTGGTGAGCAGTTGTTTGGCTTGTACCCTAAAGAAATTAGGAATGATACAGAAAGGCCATATAATCTCACTTCCATTTCCAGGGAGAAGGAAAATTGTCTATTTAAGGTAAAAGGACATCATTGGCATAAAAGATTCCAACACTACATTAAATTCCTTTTGATACTTCAAATAGAAGTTACAAATTCTTATTCTGCTTGACCATCTAGTCTCAAGAACTAAATTCAACATATTTGAGGTTTTGGGGATGGAATCGTACTGTCCACATACTGGAATCGGTTTCTTCTCTCAGATGTTGAATAGACAACCTGGGACAATATACTCCATTTCCCCTTTCTAATCAAATCTCTGCAATACAACTTCTTCATCTATGATCAGATCTTCTTATTCACTGCCATCATATTATTTTATG
This sequence comes from Pituophis catenifer annectens, assembly GCF_029215685.1. Classification (NCBI taxonomy): domain Eukaryota; kingdom Metazoa; phylum Chordata; class Lepidosauria; order Squamata; family Colubridae; genus Pituophis; species Pituophis catenifer. The sequence goes on from NW_027256882.1 coordinate 112,931,318, forward strand.
TCATCTACAAATCATGAAGATTTGGCAAATAGATGTACTTGAAAACATTTAGACCACTTTCTATTAAAAGACCATGATTTAGGGTATGCCAATTAAGCCAAGGTGTTTTTAAAATTTAAATCTGGTGATGTAGAGGATCATGGTATCCTACTGCAGCGACTTGTGGGGTTGGCGGTGGGAGGCACTGTCTTACGGTGGTTCTCCTCCTACCTCTCGGGTCACTTTCAGTTTGTATGGGCGGGAGGGCAGAGATCCACCCCGAGGCCCCTAAATTGTGGGGTGCCTCAGGGGTCGGTTCTCTCCCCGCTATTCTTTAACATCTATATGAAGCCACTGGGTGAGATCATTCGTGGCTTTGGGGTGAGATATCATCAATATGCTGATGATACCCAATTATACATCTCCACCCCAGACCACCCCAGAGATGCCCTTTCCATGATGTCCCATTGCCTGGAGGTGGTACGGGCCTGGATGGGCAGAAACAGACTCAAACTCAATCCCTCCAAGACTGAGTGGCTGTGGAAGCTGGCATCTCGGGTTTCAGAGGCCCCATCACTTTTGATGGATGGGGAAAAACTTGCCCCCATTGATAGGGCTCGCAACTTGGGTGTCCTCCTGGATGCTCGGCTGTCCCTAGAAGACCATCTAATGGCCGTGACCAGGGGGGCCTTCGCACAGGTTCACCTGATGCACCAGTTGCGCCCTTTCCTGGACCGAGATGACCTTCGCACAATCACTCATGCCCTGGTTACTTCCCGCTTGGATTACTGCAATTCCCTCTACATGGGCCTGCCCCTGAGATGCACCCGGAGACTCCAGCTGATCCAGAATGCAGCCGCATGGGTTGTTACGGGAGCCCCTCGTTACTCCCATATAACACTCCTCCTGCGTGAGCTGCACTGGTTACCAGTGGTTCTCCAGGTCCACTTCAAGGTGCTGGTTCTTACCTATAAGGCTCTACATGACTTAGGTCCAAGATATTTGCAGGACCTTCTCCTGCCTGCCTCTCACCGTCCTGTTCGCTCACATAGGGCCACTCTCCTCAGGCTTCCGATGGCGAGCCAATGTCGTCTAGCGGTGCCCAGGGGTAGGGTGTTCTCTGTGGGTTCTCCCACCCTCTGGAATGAGTTACCTACTGAGCTCCGGACAGCTCCTGATCTCCGCTCTTTCCGTTGGGACCTGAAGACTTGGCTGTTCAAGCAAATAGGCTGACTCTGATTCCGGGTTTTATTATTTATTATTAATTAGTTATTTGGTTTAAAATGGGATTTTATTGTACATGTTTCTTAACTTGTGTTCACCGCCCTGAGTCCTTCGGGAGAAAGGCGGCATATTTATATGTAATAAATAAATGAATAAATTCCAACTTTAAGCATTATCAAAAGCTAAATATTTTCTAGGAAGCTGGAACCTTTCTTTCTCTTGCTAATGGCATTTAAGAATTATATATGTTGCTCAGTGGGTGACTAGTGAATTTCAGCTAATTAAAAATGCATCCAAATCCATGACATCAAGTGGAACCATCTTTTCTGATGGGTTTTCAGCTTTTATTTAGAGGAACTGGATGGTTTTCTGTTTTGCCAAGAAGACTGAAGACTCTTGCTTGATATTTATGGAGTCTTCACATTAAGAGATGACATGTGAGGTGTATATACACAAATTTCAGTCTCAAGAGTCTCCTTTTAATGAGCCAGATGTAGCACAGTAGTGCCAGAAAATTTACAAGCTGATGGTAGATTTTTTGTTTACTTCTAAAAGCTATTAGTATAGTTCTAGTACAGGGACTAGTTTACAGTTTGAAAACCATGGTTGACATTTCTCTTAAGAGAGGTTCATCTTGACAGTTCCTGGGCTCATCTTACTATTTAGTCTTTGGGTATAAATTGCCAACCCTAACTAATGCAAAAATAATGTTGGCTAAGAAATTGCAGTGCCAATTCACTGATCTATCCTCTACTTAAGAATCCATCACAAGACCAAAGATCAGCTTTCCTGTTTTAGGATAGATTGTTCAGAAAGTTGTTGCTTCAGAGAATCCTGCATGAGGCAAATTATCTGGAACTGTTTCAGTGGATTGGGATCCAGTAATTGTTTTTATGGTTATTTCTTTTTATTTCTTTTTGTATTCCTTGTGGCATTTTTAATTTTGTAAGATGCCCAGAGTCATGTATGTGAGATGGATGGCTATATAAATTGAACAAATAAATAAATTGCTCAGCTTGCTCCTTTCCTTAAAACAGCCAATTATCATTTTAGGGAGTTACAGACAATAACTGCTCCCACATATTTTTTTATAATCAGAAACTTTTAGTATAATTGTTTCTTATTCCCATTGTTAATTCTTTTAAAAGAAACTGACATCAAATAACAGAGTCTTAAGCAGTTTCGTTATTTTTATAATGCACGTCTTATATTGATTCATACTGTACATGTCATCTCCTGGGTCTCAAAGTGGCTTACAAGACTAGCTATGAACATTACATTATTATGTTATTAAAAGCAACATAAGCAAAAGTATAAACCAATCACGCAGGCCGATTACTTGTCCCACAATTTGACTGATTCCAACTACATTATATCCTCTTTTCCAAAAGTTGCCTAGAGTAGCCCCACGATGAAATATGCAGCAAATAAATTTACGGTAACGAACAAAACTAAAAACCAAAACAAAACCAGCACCTTTAGAAGACATCAGAAAATGGGGCCATTCTTACTTTAGAAGGCGCTACTAAGAATTTCAACCTATCCTCTTGGACTGTACAGAGTGGCTGCACAGATTATATTATCCTGAAGATAATGGGGACCCAAGCTATAGAGGGCTTTAGTGAAAATAACCAGATCTTTGAACTGTATCTGGAATCAAACTGCTATCTGCTGCAACTCCTCCATAATTAGTGGTATTCTGCTGCATTGATCATGACCAGTCACCAACTGCATTTTAAGACAGACGAAGCATCTGAATTGCCTTCGGGGGCATCCCCACATGGAACAAATTTCAGTAATCCAATTTGTGAGGTGACAAGGATATCAATTATTGTTGCCAGAGCCTCCTGCTCCAGAAAAGGCTGCAAGTGACGCATCCACCAAAGGGAGGGGGAAGAGTGGTGGGTTTCAAATATTTTTACTACCAGTTCTGTGGGTGTGGCTTGGTGGGCATGGCATGGCTTGGTGGGTGTGGCTTGGTGGGTGTGGCAGGGGAAGGATACTGTAAAATCTCCATTTTCTCCCCACTCCAGGGGAAGGTTACTGCAAAATCCTCATTTCCTCCCAATCAGCTGGGACTCAGGAAGCAGAGAATAGATGGGAGTGGGCCAGTCAGAGGTGATATTTACTGGTTCTCTGAACTACTCAAAATTTCTGCTACCGGTTCTCCAGAATTGGTCAGAACCTGCTGAAACCCACCTCAGGGGGGAAATCTTCCTGATCACAGCCTCTACCTGCTGGAGATATGAGTATTGAAGGGTCCAGAAATTGCTCTTTCATGAGTAATGACATCTCAACAAAAGCTAAAGATACAAATATGAAGCAGTGTGAAGGGTTTTGAACAAATAGCATCCATGACATTCTGGAATTCATCCTACATCTGCTCTGTCTCATTAACTGCTCCTAGCCACTAGTCAAGATTTCTGTCATACTTGTTATTTAACCTCAGATAGACACATCAAGATGGATATCATCAGCATATTGACGGTACCTCTTCTTGAACCTTCCCAACAATTTCATGCACGTTACACAAAATGGGGACAGGGCCAAGCTTTGAGTCACCCTACATATAAGTGACTAAAGGGTCAGTTTCCCTTCTACCACCAGAACTGATTGGATCTGCCCAATTAGGAGGGTGTGGAATCACTGGATATAGTGTTCCTGACCTCCAAGCCCTGCAAGTTGTCAAAAGATTATAATAGAAAATGGTATTGAACTCTTCCTGCCCAGAAATCAGACAGGACAAACAGGCATATTTTCCTAATTTAAGTCCCACTGAGATTATTGTCAACAGTACCCAGTGCAATTTCATTCCTATTGTCAGGCCTGAATCCAATCTGCTTCATTCATGCCCGTTCTAACTCCTGCCACGCTTCTTTCCAGCAATTTTCACTAAAATGTTAACATTCTATGTTAACATTCTACCGTAACATTCAAAGTTGCTCTTTGTCTTTCCCTCACTGAACTGAATATATTAAATTCAGTTCAGTGAGGGAAAGACAAAGAGCAACTTTTCTAAAAAGGCAGGGGAAATAAGACTTTTAGGGAAGATATTCAGCTTCATGAAATGAACACCAAGAGCAGGTATAGGCAGAGAAAGCAGAAACCAAAAATGGAGATTCTCAACAGAGGGGAGAAAGGAAAGGAGTTTAAGGTTGTACCACTCATTCATACCCAAATGGGCTAAATGAGTTGGAAGAAAGGCATAGTTTAGCTCAAGAATGGAGAATAAAGAAAATATCATCTGAGGGAAGGAAAAGAGGATTTTTTGGTTTGAGGAGATGAAGAAGGAGAAAGAGAAAGAGATAATATCACCTTTCTTGTAACATTGGGCTACCTGAGTGAAAGGGTTAGACAGAAAATAAAAGTGAATGAAGAATATTCTTCCCCTTTGACCATTTTTATCCTTTCCCAGAAGAATTAACAAAAAGAAAACCAACTTCAGGAAGTTGGGAAATAACAATAACAACAACAACAACAACAAGAACCTTTATTGTCATTGAACATATATACAACAAAATTGATTTAGCCTCTACTGGTGCAATCCATAACAAAATTACCAGACAACATGAATAGAAAATGGTCCTTATACAAGTAGTTAGGGAGAAATGGGAACATATATGTTCCCATATATGCATGGAGTGATTGTAGCTGTATTTAGGAGTCTGATAGCCCATGGATAAAAGCTGTTTTTAAACCTGTTTGTCCGGCTGGCTATACTTCTGTGTCTTCTGCCCGATGGTAAAAGTGAGAAAAGACACTGACCAGGATGTGAATCGTCCCACAGTATCTTCCTTACTCTGCTGAAACAGTGAGACCTGGCATGTCATCCAGTGGCATTAGAGGGCAACCAATGGCTTCTTGTGCCGAATTAATCACTCTCTGTAGTGCCTTCCTGTCCGCAGCTGTTGAACCAGCGTACCATACTGTTATACAGTATGTGAAAACACTTTCTATCATAGACCAATAGAAAGAAGTCATCAGCTGTTGCTCCACCTGATTTTTTCATGGGACTCTAAGGAAATGAAGTCTCTGTTGAGCCTTACTAACCTCATTAACTTACTTAAATCATCAGTAAATTGTGAAACAGAAGAGAAAAATGGCTTTTTCTTTCCTCTCTCTTGACTGAGGGATGGGAATAAAGTTTTTTTTAGCAGAATGAGCAGTGATAGACAGGATCACTTAATTATTATTTTAAATAAAAGGTTTTACTGTGATGATCTGATTTAGACACAGCCAAAAGACATGATAAATTATGAACAGCGAGATTACAACTATTTCAATGGCTCAAAAGTTAATCCTTCAAATCAATATCAGAAAGTTAAGAAAAGCATACACTGTATACATATATTTAGACACATACAGACATTCCCAGTCTAGCCCAGTTTTTCTTTCTGGCTTAAATGGGAATGTTCAAATTAAAATATGTTTTATCTTTTCATTGAAAGTTTTTTTTTCCCCCATGGGACAATGCCTATAATTTTAGAAGTACTAACAAAAAAGGGGGAGCATTAAGAGATATCACTATCTGGGATGTTTGCAGAAACTCATCTTCATAGTTTGAAGAATCTTGCCTGAATTTTAATAACATTGGACACTGGTATCAGAAACTGTAGTTATGTTTTCAGGGTGGTTATCAGTTATACCATATTTTTACAGCAGTACTTGCAAGAAGACAAATGACTTAATTAAAATGATACAATTTGACTAGATTTTTTCCAAACAGAGACATCAGAAACCACATTAGACACATTGTGGATGTTATTAACAAGATTAAATTAAAAAGCACCTGTGATTTTTTCCCCCCGTGATACAGAAAAAGCTTTTGACAATTTGGAATGGTCTTTCATGCTTGTGGTTTTGAAAAAGATGAGTTGCAGTTCAATTTTTTAAAATAACTTGGATACAGAGCATTTATAAAGAGCAAACAGCCAAGAAAATAGTAAATGGCTGTTTATCACAGCAATGAACTGCACTGAGGGGGACAAAACAATGTTTTAGAACTGTTGGTTGCTTTCTATCAACAGCATTTTGGCTTTCTTTCTTGGTCAAAGCTCTGAACTGGTACAAGCAGCGAATCAAACTGAGGGTACAATTGAAGATGTAGAGTAGGAAATTAGACAATACATTTAGCATTTGGTATTAACGGGAGTTGGTTAAGGAATCAAGCTAGAATCCAGGAAACTCTGAGTTTTAGTTCCACTTAAAATACAAAGGCAGCTGGGAGTAGGAAGAGTGGTAGAACCTCTGGGGGTGGAGTTAAAAGAGGGATCAGCCTAGAATTCCCAAACAGCCACAAATGAACTAAGTTTCAACTTCCATTGAATTCTGTTGACCCTTATTTAACTCCAAGTTAAGAAGATTTCCATGCAAGTTAAGAAGAAACACCATGAAGATTCCCATGCAGATTCCCATGATTAGCAGTAAATCAGTTAATGGACTTTCATGTATAGACCTGATATTTCATGAATGACAGATGCTCAGTTATTCTTTGTTTCAATTTTTCCTCTTTAGTTACAGAGCTTTGTTCTTTCTCAGGAGAAGACAAAGGAGAGGGTGGCTGGTTTGGAAATGAAAACAATTTAATAGTTATGCTGGTTTCTCTAATGCTGATTCTTCTTAGTCTGCCTTCTAAGCTGATTCATTCATTCATTCATTCATTCATTCATTCATTCATTCATTCAATTCTATAACCACCCATCTCAGTCAATGACTTTGGGCAACTTACAATTCAAAGAATACATTACAATTAAGACACCAAAACATTTTAAAACAATAAAATCAATCTTTTAATGCTTGTGTTAGCTGTTTCGTTGGAACAAGCTTCAATGCAGGCAACCCTATTCCATTAGTTTTCTGCTGCTCTAGATGATGTAGAAGAAATGGTAGGACCTGGGGGCAGAGTTAAAAGAGGGATCAACCTAGAATCCCTATATAGCCACAAGCAAATTAAATCCAACTGTCCTTGAATTCTGCTGACCCTCATCTAAACCTAAGCAGATATTAACCATTACTTGAGAAGATTCTTGTGCATAGGAATAATCAGCAATAAATTAGTTTCATTAGACCTTCTCATGCTTGATTCTCGGTTACAGACTCTCAGGTGTGTCTTTTGCTGTTTAAGCAGCCATAGCATCTCCTTTTCCTTGGGGTGGACACCTGTAGACCAAAGAAAACATGCTGCCACAAAGCTGGCTGCCAAGAAAGGAAAGTTGTGTTAAGAGCCGTGGTAGCGTAGTGGTTAGACTGCAGTACTGCAGACTACTTCTGCTGACTGCTGGCTGCCAGCAATTTGGCAGTTCAAATCTCACCAAATCTCACCAGGCTCAACGGTGACTCGGCCTTCCATCCTTCCGAGGTCAGTAAAATGAGGACCCAGATTGTTGGGAGCAATATTGTGACTCTGTAAAACACCTAAAGAGGGCTGTAAAAACACTCTGAAGCGGTATATAAGTCTAAGTGCTATTGCTATTACGTGGTCTTGTGCGTATCACAAATGTCCCTCGGGTCAGGCTCCCTGGCCCTTGCCAAATGAAAACCCTTGTTTGTGCTGAATTACTAACTAGCTTTTTCTACCACTTTGCATGAGACTACAGCCTTTTTACATGTCGCTGAACCCACCATTCCCAGTTTAGGTCAGCTCAGAAAGCTGCAAGTTGGGCTTGCACAACTTCAGGAAGGACACAGGTGTTTTCTTTCCCCCACCTCCCTTTCCTAAGCTATGAATTCAGGGCAGTTACTTTTTGAGCTGCCCGTTTCACTTTCACAAGTGTCCTTGTTTTTTGTTTTTTGTTTTTTTGTTGCTCCGGTTAGAGAGAGTCAGAGAAGCTTTGGAGTAAACCCTCGTGGGACCCGAGCTGCGAAGGGCGAGGCCAAGAAGCCGCACCTGTTGCCTTTCTTCCCGTAGCCTACAGGATTTATAGCGGGTAATTCCGGGCAATTTGGGAGCAGCGTTGACGGGAAGAGCGAAAAGCGCTCACCCCTTTTGCGCCAGCCCATCTAAGTGTTGGCGGGCGAGGAGGACGCTCCGCCGACCTGGGACAAGGAGTCATCAGAGACCGAGCCGCACTAGGAGGCACGAGAAAGCACGGCGGGAGGGTCGGCGCGCTCGACTCCAGGTGCTGAGAACAGCCGGGCCAGCAGAGCCCTTTTGCCTCCCGCTGCTTCTTCGCCTTTTTTCTTTTTTTTCCCTCCTCCTCCTCCTCCTCGTCGTCGTCCGCCTCTTTCCTTCTGGAGCGGAGGAAACCTCTCGGCTGCAGCGAGCGCGCTGTGATTGGCTGCGCGGGGCGAAAAAGCAGGCAGAGCGCGCGGCGTTTCCTCCCGGAGAGAAGCCGAGCAACGGGAGAGATCGAAGCCGGGAAGCTGGGCTGACTGAGCTCGTCTCGTATCTTTGGAACCGGCTGGTCGATCGGGAAAAGGGAGGGGGGGGACTTCCCGTCTTCCTCGCTCTACGCTCGCTCCTGTCGGGACGGTAACTTTGCCAAGACTCACACGAGACTTGCAAAAAGGGACGGGGTGCCAAAAAAAAAAAAAAAAGAGAGAGAGAGAGCGAGAGAGAGAGAGCGGGAGCGTACGGGCTAAGGTAGAGTGCTCCTTCCTAACGCGATCGCTTCTCTACTTTACGAGGCGCTGCAGACAAGATGCAGCCAGCCGCCGCTAAGTGGTCAGCCGTACCCTGAATGGGGGCGCCGGACTTCTCTCCCTGCAGTGGTAAGATAACAGTTTCGGAATGCCTTCTCAGCCGATCGAAGGGAATGTTGCTATTCGATTCGCTACGTCTAATCAGTTGATTTACTAATAATCATTATCCTCCGTTATCTCTCACTCACCGACACCCCCCCAAAAAAGAAAGTAGTTAGCGATTTCTCGCACCGCAGTGGAAATGTCTATTTATTAGGCTTTGGTTACCTGGTGGTGAGAAAATATTCTGCATGCCTCCAGAGGTCCGCTTTTCTCTAGAGGTACCTGAGCCTACATTTTTTGTTTTTTTTTATAAAAAGGGATTGAAATGAAGTCTCAGAGCAGACTTTTACTTCCAGATAGTTTGAGATGTGGAGAATGTCAGATACTGAGGATTCTAAGACAAGGCAGTTAGAAATTTGGGGAAGGTATTTCCTAGCCAGAGATAATTTGGCCCTGATCTGTGTGATGGTGAGAAATTTCCATCCCCATGAGCCCCATAAGGCATGTCTGTTAGGCTACCCGATGTGGACTGCTGGAATAAAAATGCACCAAATAGCGTCAAAGAATGTAGACTTTTCTTTGTCTCTTCATTGACATTGAGTGATAGCTAGATTTTTGTAACTCTCTCAACCTATACCTTTAATATTCTTCAGACAAACAGGATGATGGGAGTTGTAGGCCATCGCATATGGAGGAGGCTAAGGTTCTAAAAATTCCTCTAAATAAAGCTTCGATGTAGCTCATTAGAGTAGACAACCAACATCATTCTCTTTCTGCATCAACCTGTTGGAAAAATAGGACAGTAAAGGAAGCTACCTCAGGAAAGCAATTCATACCAGACAAAAACCTGAATATAAGATGCTGAAGGCACTGAATGAGATGAAAATAGGTATTTTCTTCAGCTTTGTATTACCTAAGTGTTGCTGCAGTATCTTTCTGTTTTGTGTAAGCAGAAAGTCTGCAAAGAGGAACACAAAACAACTTGGAACTTTGCCTCATTTATGGTCTGTGTCCTTCTGTAGTCTCTTAGCAGGTCAGAGGACTGTTTTATTATTTCATTTATAATTGCATTAGACATGGCTCAGAGGCTACAAAAAAAAAAAAAAAATTCCCACCTCTCTGACGTAATTAGAGAACCTCTTAAGTGTCTTCCTGAGTTATTTCAGCACCATTGACTAGTGTTCATTCACAGAGAGATACAGTATATATATTGCAGCAGCAGCAGAAGAAAAACAGATGAAATTCAAAAGATGTACCGGTAAATAGTGGCAGTTTATTTTAAATGTGGAAAGAAATGTATTTAGAGGCTGTCCTGGAAAGGTAAGATTGTGTTACCTCTGGAGTGGAAAGAAGAGACCTGAAGATCATGAGAACAAAATATGATTTCTAAGAAGGTGAGGACTGATGCAAAGGTCAGAATAAAATTAAAGGACCCAAAGTGTTTAGCAGTCTTAAGCCAAGCACAGTCATCAGAAAGTGCTTCTATATGTATTTTTCCTCATTTTCCTGGCGTTCCAGTGCAAAGAAAATTAATGGTAAAATAGATTATCAAAGATAAACTGCTTTTGCAGAGCTGTTCTGCCTTGTATTGAGCACTAAAGTGAGATAGGTGGATGGAAGAGGGAACCCAATACAAGGTGTGTATGAGAGAGGGGGGGGATAGGGAGAGGGAGAAAGGGAGAGAGAGAGCACTATTGAACTTGAAAATTCATTGTGCATACTTGTTTCATTGCCTTGTTTCATCAGCAGCTGTAGCTTGTGCTTGATGTGCCCAAAATAATGAGCATGTGAAGGTATTCTGTGGGCAATACTGAGGAACAGTTTGCCAATCATTATGTTTCATACTTCATATTGCAAAACTTTAATAAAATAAAAGGTCATGTCTTGAATGTACGAATATGTTTTTAGTCATATAATAAGAAAGGATAGATATTGCATAATTGCAGTAAAAAACCCACGAAGATTAACTTGGCTGTTGCTTTCTTATAGAAATGAACTGGCTAATGTTGCTGACATTTTGATGATCCATGGAGAAGCAAGAGGGACCGGTTCTTTAGCAAACTGCCAGTCCCTGGCAGAGGGTAATGGAATCAGAAAGAAACAAAGTTGGACATGTGCTGGTAAGGAATATTCAGTGGAGACGTGTTTAATTTCTATCTATCGATTGCTAAATGCAGAAAGTTTTATGGATTTTTTCTTTGTCACCCTTCATTTTCTTTTGCTGTTGCTGTTAATAAAAGGAGAAATTCTCTGTTAGATGGAAAGAAGTTTCTGCAGGTCTCCTCTCCCCCCCACAAACAAATGCAACTGAATATTGTCAAACAATTTTACTCTATATTGCCAGATTGGGACATCCAGAAGTTGTTCAGTGGCATCCCAGTCAGTGTGGGAAAGAGTGAGTGTGGGATGCTGGGAACCATTGTTCAGCCTTATCTAGAGGGCTACTGGTTCTTCATTGCTGCCTGAAGAGCTGCTAAATTAGACTCAAGCTCTGAGAAGAGGAGAGGAGAGGAGAGGAGGGGAGAGGAGAGTTGGAAGGGACCTAGAAGGTTGGTTGTCCAATCTCTTCTTTAACACTTCCAGTGTTGGAGCATTCATAACTTCTGAAGATGAATTGTTCCACTGATTAATTGTTCTGTCAGGCAATTTCTTCTTAGTTCTAGGTTGCTTCTCTCCTTTATTAGTTTCCATCTATTGCTCTTTCACAGCAGAAGCTTCATTGACAGGGCTGGTTCCAGATTACTTCTTTTAATTTCTCTCCTCTATGAGTCCAAACAAGTCTGGGGAAAAATTATTTACCTCATAGATGAAGGCCAAAGTAAGCAAGGATTAACTAAAATGACAGTTTTGTATTCATTATATCACAGTAGAATGTAAATGTGATTTGTTTTTAAATGGGAGGTCATTATTTTCCCCATCTTATAGGCAGGAGCAATCAAAGCCAAACATAGTAGCAGTAGGACCAGTCTGAGCTTTCCTTGTATTAATTCCTATTTATTGTTAAACAAAATTGGAAGTCCACCTTTTGTGAGTCAGCTGTGGTGTGAAGTGGGTCAGATAACTATGTTCCTGGATTGCTAAGAAGCATCTAGTATTGTAGGAATGGGCATCTGTAGCTTTTATGGATTTTTTTAAAAAGGTCTCTTGTTAGAAGGAGGAGGAAAGGGAGGCTTAGCTTTTCCTCTTTGAATGATAATTGGAATCTGTCTGAAAGAGGGAAGTCAGAGGATGAGCCATTGAACCAAGCTCTAGGACAGGGATCTGCAACTTAAACACTTAAAGAGCCACAAAGGTCCTAACCAGAAGCCCCTTGTTCAATTCTGGAGTTGACCAGAAGTCTGGTTCCCCCACCATAGAGTCTCCTCTTAGCATGGCGTCCTTCTTCCTCTACCGACTGGAAATCTGGTTCCCCCACCATAGAGTCTTCTCCTTCATGGTGTCCTTTTTCCTTTACCTGTCCTAACCAAAAGCCCTATCAATTGTGGAGCCAACTGGCAACAGCAAGCCGTGGCAGAGGGATGAAAGAGCCACATGTGGCTCCAGAGCCGCGGGTTGCTGACCCCTGCTCTAGGAATTCATGATGAATTTCTATCCTTCCCATGTTTCTATTCCTGTACCCTTAGCCACATCCTGAAGCAACATCTGTCTGTAATTCTGAGAACCAATGGAAAAGATCACTGTTTTGCTTTGCGCTTCTGCAGATGCAAAATCTCATTGCCCAAGTCCAAAAGAAAGGGAGGAAATAAAAAAGAAAAAGATGTGCAGATGAACCAGGTAGAACTGACAAATTCCTGTTTAGCTTTGCTTGTTTAGTTTGGGTTACTGAAAGGGAGATGCACAGCTGTCAAAATAGCAATATCTTTTCAGATCCTAACGCAAATGACCCATAGAAGGGGTAGGCGAGATTTTTCTTTTGTGGGAAGTGGAGTTACAGTATCATTAAAACCAGCTACAGTGTCGTTAAAGCCAGCTAGAAATGAATGGGCTCACCTCTCCCACAGCACTGCTCACCCTGTTAGAATCCAGGCATTACTTCAAAGAACTGTTGAGCCGATCGAACTTCCTGGCGGACACCAAGTGATTGCTGCAGCCAGGAGCACTGTGAACAGTTGTGGCTAACTAGGCAGCAATATCCTCTGGAAGAGAGAAGGTAGCTGTAGTGATTCAATGCCTTGCATTTAGATCATTGTAACATGCTGCCCTTGAAAAGCGTAGTGCATGTAGGATAACAAGTGATGATCCTATTGGATATAAGGCTTAGACAAAAATTATCACCAGTCTGGAGCCAAAAGTAGAGATTCTCAGTCATCCAGGTCATGGTTGTCCCAAAGGTGCTTTTTTCAGGAGGCAACTGGACTTTCTTGTTTTTTCTTTGAAGACCTTTCGCTTCTCATCCAAGAAGCTTCTTCTCTTTTAGCTATACAATTTGGGATGAACCCTTGGAATGATGTGGGAGTGGGAATGGATTTCCAGAGAAAAAATTGCAGACTACAGAAACCAGGAGCACTACTCAGGTGACCCTGAGGACACAGATAAGTGTCCTTGAAGCACTTCCCAAGTGCTCTTCCCAAGGACCCTCTAAAAGAATGCAAATGACCAGCTGTCTGCAAGGAATATAAATCCTTCCATTCCCCACTGTCCTTCAGAGCTGAAGAAGCTTTTTGGATGAGAAGCGAAATGTCTTCAAAGAAAAAACAAGAAAGTCCAGTTGCCTCTTGAAAAAGCAGCTTTGGGACAGTCTGGAATCAACCATATTTGCTTCTCATTAGTTTCTGAACCTACTGTAGGTCTCTATTCTTGTTTTGGAAATCCTAAACAGGTTAGTGGCAGAATATCAGCGAAGATGTTACCTCATGTATAAATATACCTTCTTTATCATAAATGCTGTGCTACAACCTATCACAAGATTAAGTCAATCAGTATAAAGAAACTTTGCTGTGGCAACTGTGGGCTCTTGACTGTTGCTGCAATCCTTACTGAAATGTAGAAGTACAGAAAATCATATTGTTTCACTTGGGCTTTGATGAACAATGATTAATGTTAATATTGTTTTGTTCCGCTTTTTATTTTTGTTTTAAAGCCATTGCCTTTCATTTTATGTAATTTATTACAAGAGAAAAATCTCAGTGGACAGTCAAGTGATTTATAGGTACTCAATAATAAAGAACAGAAGAACAAACTCATTTGAATGAATTACCACTTTTTATAATATATGGAAAGGTCAGCTAGGAGGAGGAAGGCAAACATTGAAATTAGAGATCACGCTAAGCTACAGTGTGGTTTGTTTGGCTTTGGCTAAAGTTGCATGCAAGACATATCAAGCATGAGCTGCTTTGAGCATGAAACAGCTGTTTTGTGTGATTTGCGCATTGGAAAAAAAATCACATATTTTGGATAAAACACAGAACAATTGTTTCAGGTAGAAAGTATTTTGAGTGGGAGTTTTTTTTTAAGTGATGTGGCTGGAAGTTGTCTTGTCTCTTGCAATTGGAGTGTTAGCTTTCAAGGTCTCCTCAGGACAGCAGAAACATTGGGTCATATTCCTGCTGGTCTTGGCTTAGGTTTGGTGGAGCTGCAATGCTGCATGAAGTGTTAGAGCAGTGTTTCTCAACTTTGGAAGCTTGAAGATGGGTGGAGTTCAACTCCCAGAATCCCCCAGCCAGCACTGCTGGCTGGGGGATTCTGAGAGTTGAGGTCCACCCATCTTCAAGCTACCAAGGTTGAGAAACACTGCGTTAGAGCAAAGCAGCAGGCAGTTCAGGAGCACATGGTCAGTCAGCATACTAAGGGAAGTGTTCTGGATCTAAGGGCCATTGAAGAATGGCTGTAGAAAAGTTGGAGGAAGAAATTGCTGTGAAAGACTCAGGGCCCGGTTTTTGTTTCTGCTGGTCTGGTGCTCTTTTGTGCATAGTCTCTGGTGCCTGCCTGTTTCTAAAACAGTGTCCACAGCCTGAATGCCAGCATATATTTCTTTTAGTTTCAATTTTGATTCAATGGGATGGCTGGTGATTTTACTCAGACACAAACAAGGGAGGGGAAAATCCCCCTTCCAAATCTCTTGATTTGCAATCTGCTCCCTTTTGATTTTAAATAAGATTTCCTCCGTAGAATCCTGTTTTCTCTTGAATTAGGCCTACTTCCTTCTTTGGCCAAAACTGATATTGTTAACTTTGCTGCTTGCTAGATATACATGGACACATTAAATTGAGTGCAGTAGTTAACAGATAACAGGTAACAGAATTGGAAGGGATCTTGGAGGTCATCTAGTCCAACCCCCTGCTCATGCAGGAGACCTATACTAGGGATTCGAACCATCGAACTGCTGAACTTTTCTGATCAACAAGCTTAGTGTCTTAGCCACTGAGCCACCTAGCCAGGCTAAGTTAAGTTAAGTTAAGGTGTGGTCTGGACCAAGTAATACAGGTAGTCCTTGGCTTATGACCACAATTGAGCCCAAAATTGATGTTAAGTGAGACATTTGTTAAGTGAGTTTTGCCCATTTTAAGACCTTTCTTACCATAATTTGTAAGTGACTCACTGCAATTGATAAGTTAATAACCCGATTGTTAAGTGAATCTGACTTCCTCATTGACTTTGCTTGTCAGAAGGTCACAAAAGGTGATCACATGAAGCTGGGATACTGCAACCATCATAAATATGAGTCAGTTACCAAGTGTCTGAATTTTGAATTTTGGGGATATTGCAAAGGTCGTAATGGTCATAATTCACATTTTTCAGGGACGTTGTAACTTTGTGCTGTTGTAAGGCAAGGACTTCCTATACTTACGTTCAAGTTCACTTTGAACTATGGAAGCTTACTGGGTGATTTTGGACCAGACACCCACTGTCCCAGGGCATGTTATTGAGGGAAAATACTTGGAGAAGGCAATACATCTGCCTTGAAAACTAAAGGCTGCTAATAATCCCCCCCTTTGTTATTAAAAAAAGCTTGAAAGCTTTTCCCCCAGTTCTAATCCCCAGTTTAGAGCTAGCCAGGTACACTCCCACAACTTTACACGTCTCCCCCCCAAAAAAATACCTCTTGCCTGGGAGAACTAGGCCAGTTAGAGGGCTAGTCAGAGGCAGGTGACAGCAAGAATGTTTGTTTGTTTATTTATTAAATTGATACGGCCACCCATCTCAGTTACATGGCTCTGGGCAGCTATCAAAACAGCAAACAATAAAAGCCACATATAATATAAAATAGCAGCTGACACCGCAATGACACAAAGCAGACCTTTAGAATAAATACCGCCACAAAATGGGTTTCCCCCTCCCAATAATAAGGCATCAGGCTTGATTGCAAAGCCAGTTCTTTAAAGCCTCATGAAAAACCAATATCCAAAACCAATATTCAGGGAATGAATATCGCAGAAAAGATTCTGTGAACTTGCCAGATGGTATTCCCTTGAAGTCCTGCCTTTCATGTCAGACTAATGGGTCAGGTAAATCCCATTAGGGAGACACAATCTTAAAATATTTGCTGATTTGGGGGAAAGACAGCAAGGCAACAATTGTAAGGAGGCTGGATTTTAAGGAGGCTACATTACTTCTTCTGAGGCAACAGTGGTGGCTCCAGCTAGCATCATCATAGATAAGGTTAAGAAAGAGCCCAGAACTGGAAGAACTAGAAGAGGTAGTGATGATTCTGGGAGTCAGCCCATTCACCTCTTACAACTAAGGGGCTAAGGACCCAGATTAAGAGAAGGGGAAGATCATCCCCTTCCAATAAATCAGAGTTCATGGCGTCTAGTGACATCCCAAAATCATCAAGGCAAGAATGTTGTAGGCCTAAGGGACCTCATATTATGGGATTATTTTAAGCTTCTACTTGAAGACCCATCCATGTTCTATGCAAAGCACCTGCCATCAGGAAGAAGGACAACATGCTATCTTTTTATCTTGGATATCCTTTATAGATGCCATCCAAATGCTTTTATCATCACTGATAGTGCTTGGTAGGTAGCCTAGGTTACTAATTAACAGTAAGTCACTTTCAGGTAAAAGTAGATTGCTAGTAAGGCATTTTCAGGCAAAGCAAGCTGCTTGCAGGATGGTTATCCAAAGGCATCAGATGTGACATGTGATATCATGCTGATAAATGCTTGGAATGATCATGACCATTTGTTATGATGAAGGAGATGGAATTCCAAGACTTTCATCTGAAGGTTTCTGACTATCCCCTCAAACACAGAAGGTGTTAGTACTCTTACTGTATCAGCAGTGGGGAGAAGAAATGTTGGCTATGCTGTGAATAGAAGGCTGTCATGCTTCTTCATCTTGGCACTTGGAAGATATGCTTATTGCCATCATCTCATGGTTGACTGGTTGGGGTGAAGGGCGGGGACATCTGCTATTGTAAATTGCAGCACTACTCATGTTATAGAACAAGAGGTGGGTATTGTTTCATACCAATGTGCTGGGCAGAATTCACATGGAATGAGATGGATGTAGCCATGAACTGCATGGCTGACAGCCAGCTTTCTGGGCAGCAGAGTTTCAACCATAGCTTCATGGTTATGGACAATGGAACCAGCATTAGAAGGGCAGTCCATGAGACACAGCTTGTTGACATTTGCTGCAGTGCTCAAAAACTACATCTGTTTGTGCAGGATGGGCCAACATCATAATTATCCCAGCTGACAAATTTGCCACAAAGACAGTCATGAACAAATGCTATAAAATTTCTGTTACTTTTTATTGTGATTGTAAAGGGAAGGGGATAGTGCCTAGATTGAATCCCTACCTCAACATCTTATTACTTATGATGTCCCCATCTGGAGGAACTTTACCAACCTAATGTTCAACTGGCTGCTTAAGAGCAAGTGGTTGTACAAAGCATGTGAAGCTACTTGGGTGGCTGTCTCCTCAACCATGGAGAAGGCATGGAGGCTGATGGTTGAGGCCTCTTGAGTATAGTTATGCTGGGACATGTTCATTTCTTAGACGATAGAAGTCTGATGTAAACCCAAGAAGGTGAACTCCAAGGAAAAGCAGAGATTAGGCAATTAATTTCACCCCGAAGCCCATTCCCAGCCTAGCATTTCTGCCTTCCAGCTTGTTCCTAGAAATCCATCCTGACAGTGTCACATGGTAGGAAGGACTTTGGTTGTGCAAGTGGCCAAAATGGAGGACAGAAAATTAGACTGCATCTTAGAGGAAACAGTAAGGCTGCCCAGGTCATCCTTTTCTATCAGTCACAGAAGCCAGAATCCTGGCTCTGATTCCTTCAGAGGGAAAAGAAGTATTGTCTTTAGGTACGGCCAATAATGCAGAATGTTCTAGCCTGTGCTATTTGAGTAAATCAGAGGAAGGCGAATGATATAGATGCCTCAGTTTTTGGCAACTAATGACAACGTTTGGCCAGATTTGGCACTTTATTGTCCGGCAGTACTTCTCTTGCTCATCATCCTAACATCCTGAGCAAGAAAGTGTGCTCCAAGGCAGGGGACCACTTATGTTTTAATGCTGGCTTGCATTAACTCATCTTCTACAAGATGAAGCTCTTCTTGCTGAACTTCTACTGGAGGGGAAACTGTGGTCTAGATCCTTACCCTACTCTTCAAATTGATGGCAGCAGCCTGTCCACTACCCAGATATGGTGACTGCTATCCTTAAGCATACTTAAATCACGCTCTGAGCTAGACTTTTCCTTAATGGAATACCTCATACTAGGATGAGTGGCTCACGTCACCTAAGAAATGCATACCAGCCATTTCTTTCAATTATGAGCAAACGTCTAAGTGTGGCAGACTTTGGAAGAGAGTCCATGTGGATTTATTTAGTCCTTGCATCATCTGTGTTGCAATCTTGCATTCATTATCCCTCCTCCCATAGCTTCTGACTCTTCCTCAATCCCATTGCCTTGCCATTGTCTATGATCCTTAAGGACAGGATGATCCAGCTGAGTATATTGGATCTTAGGCCCCATATATTGGGAGCACACACACTTACAACTTGGAAGTGATCAGGAGTGAACACAGACCAGAAAGGAAAAAAAATACTATTCCTGATGGCCTGGAAAGTAAGCCATTGTACTTTTGTAAACAGGAGTTTTAATATGTGTTTAATATACCTTTGAAAGAAAAAACGGTGATGTGCTGGAGGTCATTTCATAGGTATGTTGTTTCTGTGTACACAAGTACAACTGTCCCTGAGTTGACACCCAACTGATATGATTTCAAAACTTGCTAGTACAATGCTGGTGTGATTAGTTTGTCAGTTAAGTTTGTTTGCTCTATCTCTGTGTGTAGCAATGGGTGAATTCTGTGCATGGTCTTAGTTTTGGTTGGGATCCAACAAGCCTATGCAATGAGTATGTTCAAAGGTAAGCTTGCCCATGGAACAAAAGAGCAGCAATAGAGAGCACATGCATGCATAGTTAACAATCATCAATGTAATTGTTATTTCTCTCCCGTTCCCCAAAGTTTTGTGTTGGTTTGGTTTGGTTTAGTAGGTTATTTTGGAGAGTGTTTTGTTTTTTTTAGTTTGGAATTATTCATACAGCTCGTTGCATTTTGTGTGTTGAATTCTCTTGTGCTATTTTTGTTTATGGAAACTTTATAGGGCATTGAAAAATGCGGAAAAATAACTATGGCAAATCTGACGTACATGTAAAGGGTGATATCTTATGTTCTTGCCTGCAAGATTAGATTTAGGACATTGATTAAGTTTTATTTTATTTTTTAAAAAATGTAAATGTATCTCTCATTTTGACTAAACATTAATTACATATTTTCTTCCAGGTTGTTCTCTTGCCCTGTAGGAGGTGATGGACTGAAAACATTGTGTCTTGTGTGAGAGATCAGAAACACAGAGTTAGTCTAGTGGTCCTCACATTAAAGTAATTAAATTAGAATCCATATATGCCAGAAACGCTAGGCCTATGGCTACCAGATCTGGGCTGCACAAATCCAGATGAAAATGGATAATGATTTGGTGTGTTATGTGAATCCAATCAA
This sequence comes from Pituophis catenifer annectens, assembly GCF_029215685.1. Taxonomy (NCBI): domain Eukaryota; kingdom Metazoa; phylum Chordata; class Lepidosauria; order Squamata; family Colubridae; genus Pituophis; species Pituophis catenifer. The sequence continues at coordinate 112,951,165 of NW_027256882.1, forward strand.
CTGTACTGTAGTTGTCTATAATTCATGGTAATGTGCTATAAATCAATTTATGCCAATTTATAATAACCAATTTTTGGGAAAGTAAGCTTAAATGGGAGAACTACCAAATGTAAAATAAAATACTGACACATTTATTGCTAGCATTAAATTTTAAACATGAATTTTTCATTTACATTAATAATTAACAAAGAAAAATCAGACCAACTAGCTTATCTCACCTATGTGGCTTCCAGATGTGTTGAATTAAAAGTGTCATTTATCTCTAACTATTTCCTCTATCTTGGTGTGTTGGTCCCTTCAAAGTATCTTGAGTGACATCTTGATTTCATTCCACTTTAAGAACATTTAAAAATGACTCCAAAGTAAACATTTTATAATGAAACTGTCACAAGTAAATGCCTTATTCTCCATTATGTAAATAGTACTTGGACAGTGTGTGTCAGGGGTTAATTTATTCTTCACTTCTTAATGTATTCATACTTTACCACTCCCATACTTAGCTCCACCCATTGTATATATAAGGAGCTGCATACGTACATTCTGTGCTTCTATCTGTGAATATTCAGTGAATATAGAATGCCTTATGTAAATAAACAGAGATATACTTGAATATCTGATTCTCAAATTATTTATTGAGTCTGATCCTGAAAATATCGCAACAGAAACTCCATGAAAATCTGAGTCAACTGAAATTTAGGAGCTGTATTTTTTGATACTTGGTAGCTAATATTAAAGGAATCTTGATCTGTTAACCCCTGAGATCTCAAAAAAATTCCAGTAGCTATTCAGAATACATTTGTTGGAGCATGAAAGTAATTTTTCTTTAGATGTGTAGGTAAAAAAAGTTCATTATATTATCCCTAATATTATCAACTATCTCTAACAATTCAGTGTTATAGCCCATTGTTTGGAAATTCCTGATACGGTCAGTTACAGTGATCCCTTGGATGTACAGAAGCTCTTTGCTAAAGCTTTTGGAGCTGGTGAAGGTATTGTGAAGCTGATGGCAAGTCTCCAGAATATCTTCATAAAATTGACTGCAGTTTTGTCTGGGCACTCATCTTTAATTAAAAAAAAAAATCCCTGCATTTTGCTGCAGGCTGCAAAAATGCCAAGAAATCCAGAATAAGTACAATTTGTGCAGTACCTATAAAGGACAATATTTGTAACTCTGGGTTGAAATTGATGATGTTACCTAGTTTGGGTAAAGAAATAATCAAGCGCAGAGAGCACCAAGGATCTCCCCCCTAATTTGTGCCATGACACAATGTTAGATTTAGCATTTTTCAGCTAATATTCCTTGTACCATCTCTCAAAATGAAAACACTTAGATATCTTTTTCCCCCTCTGGTGTTTTTTTCTAACTACTCAAATTGATTTTCTCTCTCTGGGTTTGGGCTTTATACCGAGTGTTGAGATGATGTTGGGTAGATAAATGCCTGAAGAGATTTGGGAATGTTTTTCCTTCTGTGTTTTATATAAATCCTTGCTCACCTTGTTGTTTGTTTACCTAGGCTTTCAAGGTCTGTGTGCTATTTAAAGTACAAGTGATTTTGCAAGAATTACCTAACACAATGTGAGTTCTTGCACATCACAAGAGGAAACATATCATAACATATGGATCTTTAAAGCCTGCTTAAAAAAAAAAAAGGCCAGATTTTAATTTTCAAAAGCTTTAATTTTGGAAAGTTCACTTTCGAGACTTCTCTTAATATCAGTCCCTGAATGTAGGGACACAAAAGATTATATTAGGAAGGCAATGGTGGAAGAAAGAGATACAGATGCTGAGTCATGAAGGGCTTTAAAGATGATAAACCTCATCTTGAGCTCAAGCAGACTGGTAACCAGTGTGGTTTCAAAATAGTTGATATACAGAAAGAGATCATGTACTGCCTACAGTTGCTGGACCAGCGAACTAGAAGAGGCCACTAAGGCACCATCTCACTTAAATCTGCAATTGCCCTCTATTCCAGAAGGACTGCTCACCTAAGCTATCATTATTACCAGAGACTTTCATCAGATGATGCTGTGTTTCTAATCATTCATTGTGTGCAATCTATCTTTAGAGGTTCTGCAGAATGTTTCTGACATGTTTCATGGTTGATTATCTTCCCTTTTAGAATAGCTGGTTTGCAATACAGAGACATCTATTCATTTTTTTTAAAAAAATGGAGGAAAATTCTCATGCTTTCCTTTTAGTGAAAAGGGAGATTCCAGTGAAATAAATTAACTTCAGAATAAATTGCTGAAGTGATAGCTGTGGTGCTCAGTTGTAAGTCTTGGCCTTCATTCCTTGGCCTTTATTGAAGGGAAGATCCCCAGGTATTATTCCTAGTTTACTGTATTCAGGAAGATACTTATTGATCTCCTTTGGATGTAACACTTTGCGGTTGTTTGGGGGGGGGGGAATACAAAGTAGAAAAACCTTCTGTCCCAAGATGCTTTGTAACCTGAGATATAATCCAATGAAGGGAAAAAAAGAAAGCAAAACTGAAGTGATTGCTTTCTTTCAATGCAGCTGTCTCTAATCTGTTCACATTACATAATCCATTACCCTCATTGTTATAATAAATAATTTCATTTAAATGAGAAAATAGTCCTAAATGAATAAGAGTGGCTGCAGATATGCAAGTAGCAGAGGGAGATACATCTAGTAATAAGTAGTGGAAAGTAAATTAATCTGAGAGAAGACAAATTGAGCTTAGCCAGTTTATGTAATTAGGTGAACAATTATTGAAAATAATGGGAAATGTAATTACTACCCAGCTTGCACTATGATTAGGTGTTACAGTGGCAAAACTATTCTTATTAAACAGTTCAGCAGTGCAGAATTTCAGTGTGGATTGTGCTTCTGGCCATACCTCAACTGAGCTGTGATTTCTATGCATGTTTATTCAGAGGTAAGTCCTACCGTGGAAGTAAGACTTCAGAAATGGCATGAGAAATAGAGTTTTAGAACTGGAGCCCAGTTGCAGATACCAGATTCAAGGTGTTACTATTTTAAAGGAAAGATGTCAATTCTGAACGGACATATATTTCAGATTTTACACCGGGAATTATTTTAGGGGTGTGTGCATGTGTAGGAAAGGACCAGAAATCCTTTAATATATCATCCTCCATTCTTTCTAAAGTTTACAACTTTCTATATTTGGGGTTGAGTATGTAGGAAAGACCAGAGATCTATTGACATACCAGCCTCCTTTCTATATTAAAATATTAACTTTACACCTTATCACTTTCCATGTTGTTGTTCATCTTTAAATTTTCTTTTCTCATACTTTTCCCTGAAGTAGGAGGAAAGCAGATGTTTGAAGGAATTGCCAACTGGTGCACCGCGTCCAAAGGAAGCACTTTCTTCCCTTTAAATGCAGATATATATCTCATGCATGTCCATCACCAATGAAGAGCCTTGGTAGTACAGTGGTCTAAGGCACCCTGTTATTAAGCTGGTTATTAAGACCAGCTGCTTGCAATTACTGCAGGTTCGAATCTCTCCAAGGCTCAAGGTTGACTCAGCCTTCCATCCTTTCTAAGGTAGGTAAATTGAGGACCCAGTTGTGTGGGCAATAAGCTGACTTTGTATAAATATACAAAAGGATGAAGGCTATTGCTGAGCACATTGTAAGCCACCCTGAGTCTTCGGAGAAGGGCGGCATATAAATCAATTTTTTTTTTTTAAAAAAAGGAGAAACTCTTTAGAGACAAAAATCTCTACAATTTTTGCAAGTTTCTCTCAATTGGTGGCTTTTCTTTTCTTTTCTTTCTTTTTTTTTTATGAGGAAGAAAAAGTCAGTGTTCTGTTTTTTATCAAACAGTTCTTTTGTCTAGGAGTCTGCACTCTCTGAAAAATGTTTCCAATACTTTAGTAAAATCTGAAGGGAAAACATTGTAAGGGTCTTTTTAAAATCAAATGAGAACATCCATGGAGGTTGAAGAGCGATGGATAAAAATGTACTAGTAATCAATAGTATTACAGGATTTTTCACTGCCTCATAACAGTAAAAGAAGCACAAAATTATGTCCCAAAGAATCTGAAGGATCCCAAGAATGAGTTAGAAAAATGGAAGGAAGTTATAAGGAGGATTTGGTATAGCAGTAGTTCGAACTGTATTACAGTAATGGAATGTGGTTTATTTTGGATTATATATATTGTGTGAGTTGAGACATGATTTGTAACCCATGGTTGATAACTTAGCATGATATGCATGGCTTAATTAATTGTGGCTAATTTAATAAACCATGGTTAAACAAGTCATAGCTTAGTACTGGGTGAAAATTCAGCCTTTGTTTTTATTTGCTGTGTCTTAATTTTCATTTTTTGAAATTGGTATCCTCCAGTGATGGCATGGGGGAAGTGATTCTTGACAAATGTATCTTTTCTTTTATGTACACTCAGAGCATATGCGCAAAAAAAAATTCCTTGTGTGTCCAATCACACTTGGCCAACAAAAAATTCTATTCTATTCTATTCTATTCTATTCTATTCTATTCTATTCTATTCTATTCTATTCTATTCTATAGACCACATTTCCCAGAATTCCCAGCTATCATGATTTTAGCAAGAAGTCCTCCTCAGGGGTGAAATCTACTTACTTTCCTTTCCGGTTCGGAAGTGCACTTGCCTGCGCAGAGGATAAAAAACACATTATTTCCTGGTTAAAACCAGGAAGTAACAACACCCGGGTGAGTGGGCGGAGCCTTGCGCCGCCATTGCTACCAGTTCTCTGAACCACCAGCCACAATCACTACTGGATCGTCCGATCCAGTCCGAATGGGAGAATTTCACCCCAGTCCTCCTGATATTTTGGTTTTACAGTATGATTGCAGTCCATGTTATTAAGCTAGCATATTCAAGGAGGCTTATTGATTAATAACAGAAGATAAGTCTTTTTCTGATAATGGGCCACTTGTAGGTGGGAGATGACAACAGGTTTTACTGTCATATGTTAAACTCTTATTTAAGTGTCTTGCATCCAGTTCTATATTTCCTAGAGCTTCTTAACAGCTGCATTTTTGTTTCTTTTTGTTGTGTCTCCATGTTTAATGGAGTAAATCCTATGCTACTCCTACCTGCACTTATTCAGCTTATTCTACACTTGGTTAGACTAAAGATATGCCCCACGCAAGCAGCATAAAGTTAATGTTATAGCTGGTGAGAACAAAGATATTGTAGCAGCATTTTCTACAGAGCAAGAGCTGATGCTTGTATTAGTAAGGTAAATATTTCATGTAAATTCAGATTAAGTAAGAAAAATAAAAGTGTATTTCCTCATCCTAGTGGTTAGACCGGACTTTATTCATTTTGTTGCAACATTCAACTCTTGCAATTTATATTTATATCTGTTTAGGGATGGCTGTTTTCATGGAAATAGTTTACAAAGTTTAATTTGATGAATGCATAAGCTTCCAGTTTGGTTATCTTATGTTCTCATTTTTATTTTTATAAACTTACAACCTGATCGCTTTTATTGGAAAAGAACAGGTTTTTGATTCCAAAAAAATACAAGAACAACATTTATGCTTTTGTAAGAAGTTTCTTCCTTTCTCTAAATAGTAGAGTAAATGTAATGCAGGAGATGGATGAATTTGTTGAATTGTGTAATTTTGGAAACAGTAAACAGCATTGTGTTAAATTGTGTTCTTCTATGTATTATATGATGCTAAACTGTTAATCTTTTATAAAAATTGTAGTTAGAAGTTAGTGATTTGCATGGTGTTTTAGATACAGTTTCAACTACTGTAATATTCTGAAATGAAGCTATAAGATTGGCATTGTGTCTCTAAATAAATATAAAACTTAATTATTGCACAGAAATTAGGATAAAATTGCAAGAAGTCTGTTCCTGTAAATATTTACACAAATACTGTTATTTTTGGGAGGAGGGGAGGGGAACAGATTTAGTTGAAGCTTGGGAAAAAGATCTATTGAGCAGTTATTACTATCAAATAAAGGCTTGCTTCATTCTGGTATGCAAAGCAATCCTCTTAAATGGATCCTATAAGCATTCTATGCTAGACAGTAGATGTTGAGTATATTGCAATAATATAAGTCAGTGCTCTTTCTACTATTAATACTTGGCAGTGGCTTCTCATGCATTTGATGTCATGAATCCACAGCATTTTTTTCTTATAGTTTTTTTTTTAAAAAAATAAACGTTGGTTATATTTTTATTGCAGGTTCCTTGTTTTTCCAGCTTTGTCCAAATGCTAATCTCTGATTATTGTCTTGATACTTTAGTTGTTTTGACCTTTTCCAAGTAAAACAATGGCAAATTTCTTTTTGAAAGATAAATATTCTCATACATGAGTAGCAGGAAAATTTAACCCTTCTCAAGTTTCCTGTAAATTCCCATCCTCACACCATTTCTCTCCCTTTTGGCTAGTTCTCGTTTATGTGATGGTGTAGGAACTGGGGTAGGGAAACAAAAATCCTTGCCTGGGGATGGGAGAAAATAATTGGTGAGCTTAGAAAACAGGAAAGCTCAGGAATGCTTTGGTATCAATAATTGTCTTTCTCACATTGCTTCCATAAATAAAAGACAGAGTAACTAATGTTCACGTTCTTCTTCTACATATGGCTCCATTATGCGCATCTTGACTAAATACAGGTATATATATGAAAGTCAACATACATAAATTCCAAAAGGTACAATGTTAATATGTTTTGTATTGACTAAAAGCTGTCGCCTCTTCATCTCTTATCTAAACAAGCTTCTCCATGGAATTATATGTCGGAAACTCACCCTTTTTTAAACTGAATTAATGCAATATCAAGCCAGTTTTATGCCTTTCCCAATGTAATTAGTGTATATCCAGAACCTTTTAATATAGGGTTAGATACCCTGGGTTACATCTGAAGTGTAGCACTAGCACTAGCACTTAGACTTATATACCGCTTCACAGTGCTTTACAGCCCTGTCTAAGCTGTTTACAGAGTCCGCATATTGCCCCCAACAATCTGGGTCCTCATGTTACCAACCTCGGAAGTATGGTAGCAGTGGTGAAATATAAAATTTGTTACTACCGGCTCTGTGGGTGTGGCTTGGTGTGTGTGGGGGTAATGTGACTGAGTGGGCGTGGCCCACTTTTTTAAAAAAACTTTTAAAACATTTTTCCTATAAATGTTTCGGCCAAAGAGGTTGTAAAAAAATGCTTTTAAAAGCCTCTGACGATCAGGCGACTCAGCTGGGATCATCAGAGGCTTTTAAAAGCATTTTTTCTACATCTTCAGCCAAAGAGGTTGTAAAAAAAATGCTTTTAAAAGCCCCTGACGATCCCAGCTGAGTTGCCTGATCGTCAGAGGCTTTTTTTTTCTTTTAAAAATATTTTTTCTACAACCTCTTCAGCCGAAGAGGTTGTAAAAAAAAATGCTTTTAAAAGCCTCTGAGGATCAGGCAGCTCAGCTGGGATAGTCAGAAACTTTTAAAAGCATTTTTTTTACAGCCTCTTCAGCTAAAGATGTTGTAGAAAAAATGCTTTTAAAAGCCTCTGACGATCCCAGCTGAGCCGCAGGATCATCAGAGGCTTTTTTTTTTTAACTTTTAAAAACATCTTTTCGGCCAAAGAGGTTGTAGAAAAAATGCTTTTAAAAATAAAAAAAAAGCCTCTGATGATCGTGTGGCTCAGCTGGGCATTGGGGTGGGGAGGGCAGGGATTTTTGCTACCGGTTCTCCGAACCACCCACCGCTATCGCTACCGGATCAGGCAATCTGGTCCTAACCGGGAGCATTTCACCCTGGATGGAAGGCTGAGTCAACCTTGAGCCTGGTGAGAATCTAACTGCTGGCAGTTTGCAGAATTAGCCTGTAATACTGCATTGCATCATAACAGCTCTTAAAATCCAGTGGATCAATATTCTTACCAAGCAACAAAACTTATCTCTTAAAAATATAAAAAGAGTTTTATAGGATTCCCCATATCCTGATTGCATTGACTTCAGTGCACACAATCATATAAAATTACACTGAATGGAAGAAGAACAACAACAGCGTAATAGCAAGGAATGTCCCATTGAACATTTTGCTCCTGAATTCCTCATAATCTTTAAAGGCCTGGATATAGCTGTGTAATCCAAAGAAGGTATAGGCATGCATGAGAAGGTGGAAAGATCAAAAGGAACAGTTATGTCCGATGTAATAGCAATAGCACTTAGACTTATATACCACTTCATAGTGCTTTACAGCCCTCTCTAGGCGGTTTACAATCAGCATATTGCCACCAACAATCTGGGTCCTCATTTTACCAGCCTCTTAAGAGGGGAGGCTGAGTCAACCTTGAGTTGGTGAGAATCAAAGTGCTGAACTACTGGCAGCCAGCAGTTAAGCAGAAGTAGCCTGTAGCACTGCATTCTAACCACTGCTGGTAACAGTTGAGGGAGTACAGCAGGGGTGTCAAACTGGCGGCCGAGATACGTCACACGCAGGCCACATCCACCCCAGCTCCGCAAAGAGAAAAAAGTCATGAAATGTCACGCGACGGCAACGTGACGCCACAAGTTTGACACCTGTAGAGTAGAGTGAGCATTCTAAGTAGACAGCATTAAGTAGCTAAAATTAATTTTTGATAAGAAGTTCCAAATAATTGGTATTGGGTTTATATTGTTTTGATACTGTAAGTCTTTCCAGCATTATAGCACTAAATGTATAGTTACAGCTTGCAATATAGCTATGCAGCTATATTTTCTGAGAGATGATATTAAATACAATTTGGCATTGACTTCATCCAAGCAATATGAAATTCTTCACTCTACTTTGTACTTCCAGTGGGAAGAATTTGTCAGGCAGCAGTTCTTTGACATTTGGTTATTTCTAGAGAATTGAAAATGGACAGCAAATAATGTATTGTTCCCAAAAGAAGCTGTTTGAGAATGTAAATGTAATAATGAACTTTGTCTTGTTTCTAAATGCTGTTATTCACCCTAGCCAATTATTTTATGTTGTGTTATCTGCGCAAAGGATTGTGCACTAATAACCAGGCCCTTGCAATATGCCTTGATTGAGAATTGTCAAAAGAGAGAGAACTGTTGGGAAATATTAGTTGTTTTCCCTTTTCTCCCATGTTTCTACTTGTTTTCTCTAATTTTCTTGTACTCTGAGGACAAACTGATGATGGGAGAGAAAGTGAATGCTATCTCTGTAGCTCTGAACAAATCACAAAAGACATAAAACCTTGCACCCAAATGAGTTATTTATGTTCAATAAATTGGCTTAGAAATAAGAAAATAGGAAGAAATGAGGTTTTGCCTGGTTTTTTTTAAAGAAAGCCAAAGACCATAGTTTGGCAGTTCATTTTATTAAAAAAAGCTTCAAGAATCTGATAGTTGAAATGAAGATATGTTAGATTGACCCTGAAAGTTGAACAACAATCTTGCCTAGTTGCTGTTGTAGCATGAAACATCTACATCATCCTCAACTGAATTTGAATCAGAATATGTAAGAATATCAGACTTTCCATGCTCCATAAGACTCTCCTCAAACGCTTTGATGCTCAAAAGCTTGGTATCCTAATGGCCTGATCCCTATGTCAGCATTCCAGAAAAACCCAGCTCCAATTAAAAACTCAGAGACAGGCATTTTCTCAAAGTTCCATTTATTAGAGTCGGTATACTGGCACATCTGGGAAAACCCGAATCTGAGAGTTCCGGGTTTTCCCCTCAGTAACTCAAAACTGCCAAATCCAACCCCTACACCCATCAGTCCATCACATGGTCCAATCACCATCCATCCCATCTCGAGATATTGCTCCAACCACTCCTTCTCCGGATACAGGACTGTTATGACCTTGACCGAAAAGAAGAATGCTATATTGTCTAATTACATTCCCTCTGCTGAATTCCCCACTCCTACTTTCCCACACACAAGAAGGTGGCAGCATGGAAGCTTCTGGTGCTAATATGACTTCCAAAGCTGACGTCCTATTCCTAAGTGTACAAGATTTGCTGTTGATTGGCAGCAAATCACCAATCCTAGGAAAGAATGGCTTTGCACTTGCAACTGCTTGGTACTGTGATTTCCCCTCTGGCTATGCTCTTCACACTGTAAGCGTCAAAAGTAACATTTTGGAAGAACAACGAATCCTTTCAAGTCAGTGCCAGGATTTAACTACTTATGTGCTATAATAAAAAGGGACCTGCAGTCCTATAATAAAAAGGGACCTGCAGACCTGTGCAGCTGATAGCTGAACAGACTAGTGTTTCTTTAATCAGCTTGCGGTGACAATAATAAATGAAACAGTTTATATTCTCTTCCTGGAGTTCATGCGTAAGCAGCAGTTTCTGGAAGATAGTTCTAAGTAATTAACATTTTTTTCCCACACAAGATTAGAAAGTTCCAATCCATACTGCTTTCCTCTGGGAAATAATAAACAATTCTCTTTATTCTAATTGTGCTGAATGGGAAATTAGACTCAAAGTTTTCTAGGTATTATTCCGGTTAGACAAAAGTTTTTCTTAAAAAGTCAACTGCTAAATAAATATTCACGACTGATTCTCTGTATGTTTATGCTTAGAGTTTAATCGGTCTGAATCCTTTATATTATATGGATAACATTGTTTGAAAAAATAGTCAGAAGATCAATTTTTAATGACGTATTTAAGCCTAGATCACAGGAATCTGGCCCTTGGTACCTAGGGAATCATAATCAAATGATACAATTGTGCAATGCATCCAAATTGTGTAGTTAAAAAATTATTTTCTTCACTTTGCTGGACACAGCTGTTGAATACTCCAAAACTGGATGAGTAATCTTAATCATAAGGTTTAGTTAGGAACAGCACAACATAACATCAGGCTTATATAAATACAGTGTCAGAAACAAGTGCTTGGGTTATCACACTAAATAACTAGTTGATTATCAGGTAGCGTTGTTTGCTTAAGAAAGAGTTGATTACTTTCTCTTATAGTATTTGGCAAAATTGTTGCACAGAACGTTTTTCTGAATTGGTTTTGAAGCAGTCTAATGGCAAACTTGTGAACTAGAAAGGCATGCTACTAGCACAAAGAATGTGGGGAAGAGAAAAAGAAACATAATGTGAGCTGAGATAGTTTTGTTTACAATTCCCATGGCTCCCTATTATTTACTGGAAGTTTGAGGCACCCTTCAGAATGATGGAGAATGTGCTATTTTTCTTTGCAGAGGTGAGCTAGAGTGAGCAACGGTTATCTACTTGATTTTAGTCTTAGGAGTCATGTACTACAGCGGTGTTTCAGATACTTCAGTAAAACAAATTATCATTTCCTGAGCATGGAAAGTTCATTGTCCAGCTTGTGTAGAATATTCTGACTGGTCTTAACGGATGCGCTACTAAATTTGACATTTTCCATGTTGCATTTCCTAATGCTTGAGAGGATTATTGTATTGCTCAATGAGCAAAAATATACAGGTAGTCCTCAACTTACGACCACAATTGAGCCCCAGATTTCTGTTAGTAAGCGAGACAGTTGTTAAGTGAATTTTGCCCCATGTTACAACCTTGCTTGCCACAGTTGTTAAGTGCATCACTGCAGCTGTTATGATAATAACATGGTTCTTAAGTGAATCTGGCTTCCCCATTGACTTTGCTTGTCAGAAGGTCACAAAAGACAGCATGATAACATGATCTCAGGACACAGCAACCGTCATAAGTATAAATCAGTTGCCAAGTGTCTGAATTTTGATCAGAAGACCATGGTGATGCAATGGTCGTAAGTGTGAAAAAGGATCATAACTCACTTTTTCAGCGCTGTTGTAACTTCAGTTACTAAATGAACTGTTGTAAGTCAAGGACTACGTGTAAACTGATGTTGGGAAGAGAAAACAAAGCTGATTACTAAGAAAAACTCTCTGGAAAGAATTCCATAAATATAAAGCACACTAAGCAGTATTCAGTGATCAGGAAATATCAGTTCAGATACTGTTTCTAGACAACATGAACCTCTCTGTGTAATATTCCATGAAATTTTCCAGACATCTGCTTTGTGTCCCATTACCATTTCTGAGCCATATGGAGGAGTTCCATAGTGTCATTTCTAAACAGGAAAAGTCTGATCACAGTGGATCAGTCAAGTCTGGATAAGCAAGGTCTGGAACTCAACAAGCTTGGCAAAACCAGGGAAGGGATGCAAAGGAAATTAAAACCTTGGACAATAAGGATGCTGTCTCACTTTGCTGAGCTGCAATTCCCAGCATCCCTCTCTGTGGTTTAAGCAGCTGGAAGTTGTTTGTCAGCAGTAGCAGAGAACTTGACACTTGCCGTAAACTGAAGTCAGACATCTAAGATCTTGTATATGTTTAATTTTACTCCCTTCTGGAGAAGCTCTTATGACAGTTTAAACACAAGTATCCTGGTTTTATTGTTTATTTGTTTTACACTTTGTCTTTCTGCAAACACAGATTTTTTGCAAGAGTAAGAAAAAAACCACAAAAAGAGTAAGAAAAAAAAAACAGGGATGTGGTGGCTCAGTGGCTAAGACGCTGAGCTTGTCGATCAGAAAGGTTGGCAGTTCAGCTCAAATTCCTAGTGACACATAACAGGGTGAGCTCCCGTTACTTGTCCCAGCTTCTGCCAACCTAGCAGTTCGAAAGCATGTAAAAATGCAAGTAGAAAAATAGGGACCACCTTTGCTGGGAAGGTAACAGTGTTCCGTGTGCTTTTGGCATTTAGTAATGCCGGCCACATGACCATGGAGATGTCTTTGGACAGCGCTGGCTCTTCGGCTTTGAAACGGAGATAAGCACTGCCCTCTAGAGTTGGGAACGACTAGCACATATGTGCGACCTTTACCTTTAAGAAAAAAAAATATTGAGATTTTGCTATGGGCTCATCTTCTGTGCTGGAAGTAAAGTAAAGTAAAGCCTTCTAACTGGAGAAGCCTTGAACATAGAATGAACGATTATTCCTCTGAGAAAGCAGCCTGAACAAAGCTAATTTCTGTGCCCTTATTAAACTCAATTAGTAATGAAGTTTAATAAACTGAAATGTTCTTGATCAGCATAACTAAAATATTAAACCGAGCTATGCTATATCTGTCTAATAATGACATATAATAGTCAATAACTGCCTGTGTTGTGTCCAGCTTTTATAAAAACTTTAAAGTTAACTCTTTCTTAAAAAAAACAACTTTATGAATTTTTATCTTTTTTTTCATAGACATCACTGGAAATTTATCTGAGCAGGTCACACTATTGCCTTAAGAAAACATTGCTCTACCACAGCATCAGTGTTTAAAAAAATGTTAGTTTTATATTGAACCTCAACAACTGAGTTTCATGAAAAAATGAAGGAAGTTGGACTGTGCTGTTACACTAGTCTATGTTGTTGGTTCATGGTGTGGTATGGTGAGGTTGGGAAGAATACTATCAGTTTGTGGGAGAACACAGTTTAATGACAGATGGACAGTTCCATTTATTTCCTTATTAAATTTATATACCACCCATTTCACCGATAAGCTGACAATGCAATGAATATCTGCTACTTTGGCTTTTTGATTGCATTGGAAAGCAGACGAGCTCAGCTTTTCTGTAATGAAAGTCCAGAACTGAAAATTGAATTTTTGCAAGTGGGTATACTTGACATATCTACTAGTTGCATCAAAAGAACTACAAAAATTTACACTTAACCCTTAAATGACTAGAAGGTTGCCATAATATCATGGGAACTCACTAAAAAAGTTTACTATGACACAATAAAAGCATTAATTGTTCAGGAAACAATTCTTTTACCATTTTCTATGCTAGATTAAATCTGCATAATTTGAAATCAAATCACAGGGATAACATTTGTATAAGGGGACATTAGGGTGATTCTTTACTTTTTGTACAATCCTGTTTCATGCCCGGATTGTAGAAGGGATTAGAGAATTATCAGTTTCAGCAACATTGCATTATAATAGTTATTTCTAATTTCTAGCATTTGGCATTATCCTATGTGATTAATTTATTCACCGGGTACTTCAGTAAAACACGGCTTGCTTTATATAAATTAGCATCTTGATTGTATATAGGCAGGTGTTTAATTTGTGGTGGATCTTAAAAAATGCTATGACAAAAAGGGCTGAATGGTAGTTTCCTTTTAGTAAGGAAACTGTCCATTGCTGACAATCTGAAAATGGGGAGGTCCAAAGATGTTTTATATCGAAGTGTGATAAATGGTTGTGAAGAAGAAAACAAATAGTATAGATCATGTCGAACATATGGCATGTTTGCCTGAAGTGGCATGTGGAGCCATGTCACCTGGCACGCGTGGCGTCACCCGTTCCTATTCTGGGTTTCTGGCGTGCATGCGCGTGCGATGATCAGCTTCCATTTTCCTGCATGAGCATGCGCACCAGCCAGCTGATCATCACGCGTGCATGTGTGCCAGAAACCTGGAACAGTAGCTGGCTGAAACTGGAAGTTCAGTAGCTGAAGTCGGAAGTTCATTTTCGGGCGCACGCATGCGCCCTAGGCAGCTCCTCTTCTGGGTTGTGACCCAGACGCGCACGTGCTCCCTTTTTGACTCTCAGTACCAAAAAGGTTCGCCATTACTGGTTTACATGAAGAACTTCTTAATTCATCCTGTCTTCAATGGCCTTCTGCGTCATAGGTACTGAGAGCTAAAATGGAAGATGAAGGTATACTAAGTTTGAAATGTTAATTTCTGTTGGATACACTATTTTTAATTAGAGGTAGAATTAACAGAAGAATATGACTCAGGTATCCTTTGCTGGGAAAAAAAAAAGGCTTAGAGTTCCCTGACCAGCTTTTAGGATAACTAAATTGTAGAATTCTTTCCAATCTTCTTGGGGATTTTTTTTGTTATACTATATATGTATTTGATAATCCCTGAGATAATATTATTTCAAAATATAGGACCAAAAATGAAATATTGAATAAATAAAATACAATTCTTAGCAGAGTTCTGGTCTGTGTCGTCCTGTTACCATTCTTTCTCCTAATAATATCCTACCCTTAAGATTAAAAATTCCCTTTCAGTGTCAATGGTCCTGTATACATTTAGTGAAATAAACCATGAGCAATTACTTGACCAGAATTGAAGAGTCAAGGAAGCAGACAGGAATCTGCAGTCTTGCCTCCAACTCTGGAAAAACTGTGTGCTCCACTTCCAATTCCACTTCACATATGCAACAGTAGAAAAGAAATGTACTGCCATTAGTTTTGCCATTTAAGGAAAAAAAATCCTTAACTAGGAGTTCTTTTTAGATGAAAAATAATAAAATAAAAATAAAAGTAATTTCGAAAAGGGGGGTTCAGACTAGTCTCCCTTTTTAGAATTGCCGTGAAAATGAAATTCAATGGTGAAAAAAGTAAGGTTCTACATTTAGGCAAGAAAAACAAAGGCACAGGTACAGTATAGGTGGTAGTAGTAATAGTAGTAATTGTGAGAGAGATCTTGAAGTCCTAGTGGACAATCACTTAAATATGAGCCAGCAGTGTGCTGCAGCTGCCCAATAAGCCAACACAGTTCTAGGCTGCATAAACAGAGGGATAGAATCAAGATCATGTGAAGTGTTAATACCACTTTATAATGCCTTGGTAAGGCCACACTAGGAATATTGCATCCAGTTGTTAAAAAAAGATGTTGGGACTCTAAAAAGAATACAGAGAAGAGCAACAAAGATGATTAGGGGACTGGAGGCTAAAACATAAAGAACAATCATAAAGAAATGTTGCTGGAATTGGGTATGTCTAATTTAATGAAAAGAAGGACTCGGGTGATAGCTGTGTTCTGATATCTCAGGGGTTGCGACAAAGAAGAGGGAATCAAGCTATTCTCCAAAGCACCTGAGGGCAGGACAAGAAACAATGGATGGAAACTAAACAAGGACCTAGAACTAAGGAGAAATTTCCTGACAGTTAGAACAATTAATCAGTGGAATAACTTTCCTCCAGAAGTTGTGAATGCTCCAACACTGGAAGTTTTAAAGAAGAGATTGTCTAAAATGGTATAGGGTTTCCTGAGCAGGGGGTTGAACTAGAAGATCTCCAAAATCCCTTCCAACTATTCCATTCCATTCCATTCCATTCCTCTATGACTATCTGTGTTCATCTGAATTCAATATTCTGCCACTGGCTACTCCAGAGTGACACTGAGTGGTACATTAAGAACATAAACACATGATATTTCCATTTCACCCCTTTTGTATGAGATAAGTTAATTTTTAAGGTCTCATCTGGTTCAGATTTATGATGGAACCTAGTTAGAAAATGTATCAGGTACCCAAAGATCTTAGTTTGAACATATGGGGCATAAGTCGAATTGCACTGAAACCAAAGAGCTTCCATTGTTGAGATTGATTGGGAAGATATTTGATACTTGCTGATGTTGGGCTTTCTCTGGAAAACAGTAAAGAAAATGTGGAGGGAGTAATATTTTCAATAAAATAAGGCAAGCACTGGATTGATTGATCTCATAGTTTAGTTTCCTCACCTCCTGATCTCCAAGCTCGTTTGCTTTCTTAGAGTCAGAAAAGAGACTACCAGAGTATAAGGGCAACTAATATTACTTGCTGGATAATTGCTGCATTTTGGGAAGGTAGCAGCTCTCTAAAGTCTCTTTCTCTTGAATGTTTCCACTTGTGGAAGTGGACTTGGGTGCTATTAAATGGCAACTTCCTAGAAGTACTAATCTGAATGAGAAAAAAATTTAAGGTAGATAGTAGAATTTACTGTAATGATCAGAAACAGATTGCTACTCTAATGGAGTGCCTTTATTTAGAAGTAAATTGGGTCCAAACTGATGCTCATTCAAGTATAGTTTATTGCCAATATTTTCAGTTTTATAAAATGTAGCCATAGAAACTGCAAACTAAAGATGGAAAGCAGCTGTGAATGTGAGAACGGAAGCCTTCTAAAGTTTTTAAAACACACACACACACACACACACACACACACACACACACACACACACACGTTCTTTGGCTGCTGAAGGAAAAGGATGCAGTTATTTTTATTTTCCTTTTCTAGGTGAATATTTGAGATTTATTTATTTATTTATTTATTGGTTCGATTTATATGCTGCCCTTCTCCAGAGGCTCAGGGCGGCTTACAATGCGTTTAAACAGTAGCTTTCATACTTTTGTATATACCTGCTTAGTAGGGCTTTCGGGCCCCCCCAAGCGGTGTTCTTTTTTATACAAAGTCAGTTTATTGCCCCCACAAACCGGGTCCTCATTTTACCTACCTCGAAAGGATGGAAGGCTGAGTCAACCTTGAGCCTGGTGAGATTTGAACTTGCAGTAATTGCAGGCAGCTGATGTTACTTAACAATGCTTTAGTCTGCTGCACCACCAAGGCTCTTTATTAGATTATTAGCAGAATAACAATATGAAATAAAAGGATTGCAATTCCTCTTTCTCTTCCTTGTACCTTTTCTCTTTTAGTTTAGTCTTCATCCTTAATATTCCTTTGTTGCTTTTGAACTTAAAGGAAAACATAATGAAAACCTGGCAAAGCTCGTTCACCTTTCTTTTTAATTTTAGGTTTGTGCTTCTGCACTTCAAGGATGATAGTGGTACTCTATCTCAATGATTTTTTCTTTCTCCCTAGCAATTATATTCCATAAATACATCCTTTATTGGAGATCCGGGATGTAGATTGCAAGGATAAGACTAAGTTTACACATTGGTATAATGTGTTTGGTTATGAATTCGTGTACTGTGTGAATCTTGCCACTGTTCTTTATAAACCATGGTTTACCACTTCATACTGAGAGTGAAGCTAACAGTGGAACCTGAGAGTCCAACCAGAATTTCCTCTCACTTTCCCATGGAAAAATATGGCAATACGTCTAATTAACTCACAATTTGATTTTAAATAAGAACCTAATGGTACCCATGTAAGCAGATTTTGGTAGTGCTCATCATTCCTTTTAAGGTAAAATGAACTACATTTGGATTTGCTGTTGTTGGATTTTGGGCTAAAAATCCAGATAACCACCAGATAGCAGCAAACAGCATGTTGATAACTGTATAGAGGTCATCAATTTTTTGGTAGTCCTAATAAAGCTGCTGCTGAAGTCTAGCAATAAATATTGCTCTTGGCTCTTTATGCCTTATTTAGCAAATTTGCCAGTTAGGTTAATAATACAATGCACATGTCATTCACAGCTTCTGTGTCTTGTTTAGCAAGCCCCCTTATCTCCATGGAGGTAGATGTTTGACTTATACACTTGGTTGATGATGGAAAGTTGGTGGTGCTGGCAGTACAATTTAATTTACCATTTGTTAGTTCACAGTTAAGCACCCGGATCCTTCTGTTTCTGCATTACCAGATTTGTCATGAAGACAGAAAGTTTCCAGAATAATAGACAAGTGGGTCTGTCTTTCTCCTTTGTTCCTATGTTATTCCCTAATGATTTTTTAATGTGAAGATAATGACTGAATTCGTAAGAAAGAAAGAGGAAATGAATTGCACTTCAAGGAATTTGTTATTTTGATCACTGGAATAAGTCATTTGATCTGTGAACAATTGGAGAGGAGGCAGACTGAAGGAAAGGAACTCTTATAGATAACTTATGTTCTCTCAAAAGATTGCATTTCTTATGCAAATATAAGTGATAGACAGATGGCAGGTTTTAAACTGCATATTTAATGGAGGTGTCACCAGCTCCAAAATAGTTTTGTAATGCAGAAACTCAACTGAATTTTAAAAACAAACAAACACGTTTATCAATCTGTTCCACTATGAAGTTGCAGACATCACTAACTGATAACTACCCTGTTTCCCCCCCAAAAAATAAGACATCTCCTGATAATAAGCCCAATTGGGCTTTTGAGCCCATGGCAATAAGGCCAAGCGCTTATTTCAGTTTCAAAAAAATATAAGGGTCTTATTTTCGGGAAAACACGGTATGCTTAGATAATCCTGAAAGAAATTGTCAACTATTAAAATTATATGGTATATATAAATTCACTCTGAATTTTAAAATCAGTATAAATCAATATTGGAATTAGGCATGTGTTCATTATTTCAGTATTCACTCTTCCTTAATTCTTTTGCTCCTTTTTAATTAAAGTATCAACACCGAAATTAGAAATAAAATGGTAATCAAAGATATATGATTTAATGTCACTGTTCTTCTTCCACAAAACTGATTTAAAAATTTGAGGGAAGATTTTTATCTTTTTGATGGGCTCCTTGATTTTGAGCTTTGAATGGGATGTATCATTCCAGGGTTTTCTGGTATTAAACAAGTCATATTAATTATATTCATCTAGAATTTATTGAAGCTTGGTGTTTTTAATATGCAGATAATTGAACCACAAAATTAGTAGTTTTTTGGATCATACTTTGTACCTAAAAGTTACAAAATGTAGTTTATGTTTAGTTTAAATAAATTAAATTAAGTACCTAAAAGCAACCAAGCTGAATTAAAAGATTACAAGAAATGTATGAAAACTAGCTAATCTTGAAAACAGAAACAGAATTTAATTAGAAAAAATCAATGTGAACTTAAAAAAAAATTAAAGTCCAGCTCAGCTAGGCTATGCATCATTGTGGTTTGCCAACTTCAGTAAGCATCTGGTTTGATTTTAACTTTGCAAAGTGATCTCACATGAATAGGACTTGAATATTTAATTTTTCCATCAGAACTTCGACATATATACACGTTGTTGTTGTTGTTGTTGTTGTTGTTGTTGTTGTTGTTGTTGTTGTTAGTTGCAAAGTCATGTCCGATCCATCATGACCCCATGGACAACATTCCCCCAAACCATCATAAATTTGTTAGGCCTTGAAGATGAAAACATTGTGCCTTTCTATATTTGTATCTGGTTCCACATACAGATATAACTATAGATATATTGCTGGTGTATTGATTTTTCCCATTTTCTGTTATGTCATTGTACTTGTTTGGTGTAGCATAGCAATTGTATTTTTTCTATTACTATAATAAGTACAGAAACTGCTACAAAAGCTGACTGGTTTTATTTTTAAAATACTTTATTTATACATAATTCTACCTGCACATCTATAGTCCAAGTATATCATAAGCAAATTATCTGAAACAGAAACCCTTCTGAAAATATAATGTCAAAAATGCCTTCCATAAAAGCCAATCCCAGTATTTTAAACTTCCACTCCCACTTGGGATTTTACCCATTATATAATATATAATATCTTGCTAAAATAATATCATCCCTCAACCTGAAGATATATTTAATTCTCTAAGGTTCAAGACCTCAGTTTTAGAATTTAATGTTAGTAAAACAACTGCAAGTAAACAGGTTCCAGAACTCAGTTTGACTGTATTTAGAAATTGAATCCAAATAGTTACACATTATGACTGCATCAAGAAAAATGGCATAATTCCATATCCACATAGTTACAAATAAAAAAAGAAATATTAGTTAAGTTGAAAATGCTAAGCTCACAGTGGTGTCCAGTTAGTTTAAGAGTGCAGTTCTTTTTTTTTTAGTAATTTTTTTTAAAAAAACAAATAAACATTTAATACATCAATCCTCCTTTTCCTGTGACATCTCGGTGTTATCTTCTGGGCTTTTTCTCCATCTTAGTTTCTTCTATCTTCATCTTCGTCCAAACCATTCTAACATTTCATTGCTAAAGCAAGGTTATAATCATCATTTATACATAGTTATAATATCGGTCATTTATATCTCTTTTCCAACCAACTATAAAAATAAATACAGTGATTTTCTTGGTCAGTTAATGCATGCTTGTTGAAATTGCCACAGAGTTTATTCCAGCTTTAACTGGTTTAGGTTGATCATTCTCTCTGTTGTTATTAATTATTAATCATCAGTGTAGTTAGGTGTTGGGTCCTGTGTCCTGCACCCTGTCTTAAAACAATTGAGATAACAGATACTATAGTTGTGTGTGTGTGGGAGTGTCTATTAATTGAACTATATCTACCTGTTAAAAGTATATAAAATAATAATTGTTATTCAGTTCAATTAAATATTTCAATTATCTCTGTGGGGGGGGAGAAAGGCACAGTAGAGTGCTATATCACAATGCTCTATCACTAATATTTTTTATAGTGGTGTGTACTGCAGTGGTGTGAATTTAATTTTTTTCTCCCATTAAAAAACAATTTGCTATAGATATATATTTATGTAATGAAATCAAGCCTCTTGGCCTACTTATTCTATATTAATATTATAATGCCATCAATCTACACAGTTTAATAGACACCTCATTCTTATTTTGTGTTTTGTAATTCGATTATGCTGAATTAATTAAAAATGAAATATTTATTAAAAAATTAAAATAAAAAGGTTAAAATGAAGAATCCCCAATAATGCTGAAATAACCCAACTTCCAAAATAAATAAGTAAAATTAAGATGAAGAGAAAAAGAAGCTACCACCTGGAATATCATGTTATGAAGAGAACAACTCCAAAAACATTGACTTTATTGCTTGCAAGTCTTTTTCTTTGCTCCTTTGTGAATATTTCTTTTCTTAATAGCACTGCATAAAGATTAATCACTACTTCCAATTTACCCTTCTAAGATAAATTCCAGTAAAGTATAAGAAAGTGACAGGGCACTTTGAAAATCCCTTGGAAAAACTTATTTAAGATATACGTGACCCCAAGACCTGTGCTTTTTTTAGCCTTTCAAGAAATTGTTGCCGTTTACGATTTACAGCACATCACTTTCATGAGTGGCCTTCTTGCCAAAGCAATGGTCAGATAAAAGAAATCTGAGTCAGAGTCAGAACTGTTACACATGTAAATATCTCAGACAAGTTTTTCCCTAGTTTACACAAAGAAAAAGGGAATGAGAGTCAGAATTCAAACTTGGAAGATTCTGTTACTATAACTTCACAATAAAAGTAATATTGGTCCCCATGACTTTGGCTTCCTAGTCTGGCCTGCCTTGATTTGCTGACAATGAATAGCATTCAATTTGATCTTTATTAGCTATTTATTATGTTTCTCTTAAACATTCAGAAGAAAAATCCCATCTTCTACCTTTGATCTCATAACTGCCCTGAAAGATTATAACTAACCAATATCCATCCAATGATTTACACTGTTAAGCAGGAAATGTTTGTAATGTTATAGAGCTTTAATAATAATGAACCCACCTTCCTTCTTTTTTTACATTTACATTTCACATCTTTGTTGTGTCCGTTTTAGGAAGGGAGGACTGATGTATTATCAGACCATCCTTATCAATCCCATAAAATGAACATCTGAAATGATCACATCATCATATGAAGTGCCTAAAGTAAGTGGCAGTTTCTTGACAGAATACAAGGTAAAAATAACAGGTACACTAGCCCGAAGGCATTTCTGACATGGCTTATATAATATTCACAAAATGCATCCAAGTTCTGTTTTCACAGCACATTCTTTCTGAGAATAAAAATTTCATAGTCAAAGCACAGTTACTGCATTTCCAGTAATAAGCATCTCAGTTCCTATTCTTATTAGTTCTGTTAAGTTTACATATGGCAGGATCAGGAAATTGCAGGCCACACAGACTTTTCTGTACCTTCCCTGTACTTTCTGTTGGAATTCTCTAATGCAATTTGGCAGCAAGGTCAGTGTTGGGTTTTATTATTTGCAGCATTTTATATTTTAAATCTATTTGGTTGACATCTAAACTAAGGGCATATCCAGTATATTTCTTGGGTGTTGTGGACCCTCAACTATGTCATTCAGAGATCAAGAGTATCCTTAGTTCCCCTCTTTAAAGAAAAAAATTCCTACCTCTATTCTATAATGATTTGTACATCATGGCCATAGGCTGATCTGAACTGTGAAAAGCACTGCAAATCCATTATAGAACTGCTCCTCTCTTTTTGTCATCTTTTCTTCTTCTAGCACTTAGGCTGATGTAATAATATTCCTTTCCTATATGGACCTGAAAATTGACCAAGACAGGACTGTTAAAAGATACATGAAGGACACTATAGGTTATTAACCCCATATGTAGAGGACTTAAGTAATTCATTTTAAAGAAATTTTCTGAATAGTTTACATTCATTACATTTTTCTAAGAGATGCAAGTAATTTTGAAGGGTCTCTATTTTTTAACTACTTTGCATTATCACCCAACCTTTAATTTTTATTACACCCATTGAATTTTATTTTGCTGCAAAATATACAGTATTTTCATAATCCTCAGGGCTGGCATTGATGATGGTGGGGTGGTGATAATTGGGAAGGTGAAGGAGTTTAAAATCAGAAACCCTCCAAGGTTAAATACTGGAATTTGGTAGAATGCTAAAATTAGAAGAAGAAGAAAATACTGAGGAATCCCAAAAAGAAAAAAAACAACTACAAACACCCTGCTCTGTGATTATCAATCCTCAATTATAATAACATTCTGAACAGGATAGGTCTGAATAAAATTGTACTGAATTGAGTACAATTGGGAACATTATTAGGACATATTCCAGGCAGAAATCTGAAAGCTTTGTGCCAGCAGCAGTTGCTTATAGTGACAGTTCTGAGGCACATCCTTCACCCAGAATGTCCCAGCTACTCTTGGGAGAATATTTTACTTTGTGCTAATGCATTCATATTAAATAATTGGCTGTGCATAAAAGGATATCTTCTTTCAAGATTCTCAAAAATTAAGAGGTAAGAGGGAGGTATGCAGTGGGGTACACCAGGGCTCTGTTTTAGGCCCAGTACTCTTCAACATATTCATCCATGATTTGGATGAGGGGATAGATGGGGAACTCATCAAATTTGCGGATGACACCAAGCTAGCAGGAATAGTAAAAACTCTGGAAGATAGGTTTAAGATACAGAACGATCTTGACAGACTTGAACATTGGGCGCTATATAACAAAATGAAATTCAATGATGAAAAAAAAGCAAGGTTCTACATTTAGGCAAGAAAAACAAAATGCACACATACAGTACATGTGGTACATTGCTCAATAGTGATGACTGTGAGATGAATCTTGGAGTCCTAGTGGACAATGACTTAAGTATGACCCAGCAGTGTGCTGCAGCTGCCAAAAAGGCCAACACAGTTCTAGGCTGCATAAACAGAGGGATAGAATCAAGATCTCATAAAGTGTTAATACCACTTTATAATGGCTTGGTAAGGCCACATTTGGAATACTGCATCCAATTTTGGTTGCCATGATGT
Organism: Pituophis catenifer annectens; assembly: GCF_029215685.1. NCBI lineage: Eukaryota > Metazoa > Chordata > Lepidosauria > Squamata > Colubridae > Pituophis > Pituophis catenifer. The sequence continues at coordinate 112,975,216 of NW_027256882.1, forward strand.
AAAAAAGATGTTGAGACTCTAGAAAGAGTGCAGAGAAGAGCAACAAAGATGATTAGGGGACTTGAGGATAATATAAAGAATGGTTGCTGGAACTGGCTATGTCTAGTCTCATGAAAAAAGGACGGTGACATGATAGCAGTGTTTCAATATCTCAGGGATTCCCACAAAGAAGAGGGAGTCAAACTATTCTAACAAGAAGCAATGGATGGAAACTAATCAAGGAGAGAAGCAACTTAGAATTAAGGAGAAATTTCCTGACAGTTAGAACAATTAATCAATGCAACAACTTGCCTTCAGAAGTTGTAAATGCTCCAACACTGGAAGTTTTTAAGAAGAGATTAGATAACCATTTGTCTGAAATGGTGTAGGGTTTCCTGCCTAAGCAGGGGATTGGATTAGAAGACCTCCAAGGTCCCTTCCAACTCTGTTATTCTAAGGTTCTCAAGAGAATATGGAAAATGTTTACTCTTTTTAAAAACTTTCTTGTTCCTTTTCCTTTTACTGATTGTTTCCTAAGGGGGGGGAAACAATTATTTTATAGTAACTCTATCTGTTTTTAGATTTCCTTATGAGCCTAAGTACACAAAAGCAACTATCTTTTTTGAAGCTTGTAGAGAAGTCTGAAAGGAATGAGTGCTTTAAAGAGGTGCTATACTCCCACATCAGAAATCATTTTCTGAATCATTTTCACAATGTAGCCATTACGTTAGCGTAGTTTTTGTAGTATGTTGTCCTATAATTGAAGCAGGCAAGTCTGTTATGTAATTATTTAAAAGGTCAATCAGCTATAGCCAATGTAGCATTCTCAGTTAAAGCATTGATGACTGTCTACTCTCTATGTAATGCATCGAGTGAAGGAAGGCTATCAGCTCTGTGGCTTGTTAATTTCACTGCTGAATTGTGCTCGCTATTAAGAAGATTCATAAACACGGAACAGTTTTTTAATACAGAATCAGACTCTACCTTCCTGTAACTTGAATCCATATTCTTTACTCAGGAATGAGAAAGAATAAGCCTTGAACATCTTCATTATATGCTTTCAGGTATTTGAAGAGTGCTATCATATCTGCCATTAGTCATTATTTTCACTAAAGGTGTCAGGCCTGGAAGACATCTTTTTTGTTGGACCTTCAGGCCTTCCACGTTTCCTACTGTGGGAAACTGGGATGGGGGTTGCATGGAGCCAGGGTGATATATAGTCATAATAACATTTCTTTCTCAGAGAGTCAAGGACATCTTGCCCTGAACCTGACCGGTTGGAACTGGGAGGCATCTCCAGTTGGGACAGTGCTTTGATTGGACCATGTGATGGACATGTGGGTGCTGGACAGGGTCTTGAACTTTCCTTTGGGTGGGGAAAACCTGGAAGCTTTCAGACTTGGGTTTTCCCAGATGTGCCAATATGATATCTCTAATAAAATGGAACTTTGAGGAAGGTCAAGCCTCGGAGTCGTCTTTCGTTGGGGGTGTTACTTGGAACCCTGACAAAAGAGACATCTGCATATTAATCAACATGTCGTTCATTCACCTCATTTACCAAGATGTAGACTGGGTGCTTGAAATCTATACTTAGGATAATGCTTTGGTACATCATATCAAGTTCTCAGAGTGTTGACCATATCTGTAAGAAATGCTGGAGCAATGAAGGTGACCTCCCCCCCTCCTGTATTTTTGCTCTTCCTGGCCACAGCAAGTGAGTGTAACACCAATTCATCATCTGATATAAACTCTACCTTGCATTCTAAATAGGACAAACTAGTGCAAAGTCACTGTGTTAGTTTACAGATTTTTATAGAGAAAAGAGGCTATGAAAAAATGAGGTAGCCCTTTGGCCATTTGAATCAAACATGGCCTAGAATCCGCAAGGGCAATCCGTCACTTAGACAGGGCATGACCTCACTGAGGGTACAAAATTATTTTCTATGCATGAAGTTTGCTGAGATGCATTTTTGCTTTTTTTTTTTTACTTTTTTAAAAACTTTTTTTACTTTGCTGCTTCCTTCTAGAACATCCTCCTTTATTGCTTAGTTTTTACAGTTGTGACGCATACTACAGTTCCTTGAATTTTGAGCTTTCAGTTTCAGAGAGGCATTTCTGTGTTTGTTGCTTCTCTTCATTGTTGCCAAGGCACTGAATGTGCTAAGTCACTTTCCTTAAACATTTGTTGTTGGAATACATTCAGTTCACTGGTATGACGGGGAACACATAAGGCATTGCCAATATGTAAATACGTAAAATAATCACTCCAAATATATGAAGGCAAACATTGCTTGGGTTGCCATCTATATGCACTTACTGAAACTGTGTCTCACTCAATGTGAGGGGATTTACTGGAGATATGAAAAGACGCACAGTTAGACCAATTAATTTTACAAAAGAGGAAAGCCATTTTAAGACCGCTTTTGCCAAGAAACTCAGTCATAACGGCTTGTCTATTTGTAATGCGTCTTTTGCTTATTTGCTCATATTAATTTAGCATTGTTACTAATAATTTTTTTTCTTTTGGGAAGCCAAAATAAACAATGAAAATAAAAAAAATTCTAAGTCTTGAAGCTTTGAGATATGCAACTAAAGAAAATGAGTCTCCCTTCACTAGGGAAGCAGATGGAAAGTATGAGGGGGAAGGAATATTAAACATGTTTGCCAGCTTGAGTTATTTATAAATAAAAGGCAGGGTTTAAAAAATCTAATAAATAATAAAACATTACTAAAGTGAAGAAAAAAAATAAAAATACCTTTCTGCTTTAAGTAGTTAAATGTAAAGCACTGGTGGCAAAGAAGATAGAAAAAATTATAAAGGGCAATATAAAGATAGGCAGAACATGGATTTATGTTCTAAGCTGACAGAGTCAATCAGAGTCTGGTGCTATTTAAGTTGAATTAAATAAACAAATTAAAAAGCTGCATTTGCTAATAATATAGGACCCTCTGTTAGAACCCACCATTCCATCCTCAGCCTGAGGAGGAAACTTTTGCTATAGAATGATATTTCTGATGTTCTAGTTCCCTGAGTTACTTTTGCTTAGGGGAGAGGCCTGAAGAGGCCTGAAGAGGGTCTGACAATGTTGGGATGGGTGGTTCTTTGGCACCAGAAGATCACTACTACCGTCACTGAGCTTTATGAGATTGTCTTCCGGATTAGGACTGGATACAGGCCAACAGGTCCCCTCTCTAGGACCTAGGAAGTGGTATCTGTGCCTTCCTTGTGTTTTGTGTCTGCATGTGCAGGTTGACATGGGGTCAGTGGGTTATTTAGGGTAATGTGAATGTGTTGTGTTGAGTTGTGAGTTTGTGGTGAGTTTGGTGGATGATTGCTTTGTTTGTGAATGGGAAGTGGATGGACAAGAGAAAGAAAGGGGTGGGGTGGACCTGGGGATTTAATGGGGCAGGATGGAACGTCAAGACTGTTACAATTGGATATAGTGAGATTGTGGAAGCAGGCTGACATTTGGAATGCCTTTCTTGGAGATTGACCTTGAATTGTAGAATTATGCTTTTGCTATTCTCAAACACTTTTCAAGGTAAGATTTATTTAAGATTCTTTGACTTAATATAAACTTGATTTGTCTGAAGCAACCACTTCAATAGTGCTGTCCACTCGCACTATGACCATCTAGGATATCCACAAAAATATAATGAAGAAGCATTTGTTGTTGTTAGTTGTGAAGTCATGTCCATGACTCCATTGTCCATGACTCCATGGACAATGTTCCTCCAGGCTTTCCTGTCCTCTACCATCCTCTGGAGTCCATTTAAGCTCACGCCTACTACTTCAGTGACTCAATCCAGCCACCTTGTTCTCTGTCGTCCCGTTCTTCTTTTGCCCTCAATCTTTCCCAGCATTAGGCTCTTCTCCATTGAGTCCTTCCTTCTCATTAGGTGGCCAAAGTATTTGAGTTTCATCTTCAGGATCTGGTCTTCTAAAGAGCAGTCAGGGTTGATCTCGTCTAGGACTGACTGGTTTGATTGCCTTGCAGTCCAAGGGACTCGCAGGAGTCTTCTCCAGCACCATAGTTCAAAGGCCTCAATTCTTTTGCGCTCAGCCATTCTTATGGTCCAACTTTCACAGCCATACATTGCAACTGGGAAAACCATAGCCTTGACTATATACACTTTTGTTGGCAGGATGAAGCATAGATGGTGTAAGACTGCAATATTGTGGATGGAAAAAAAGTATTTTGAAATATCATGGGGTTGCAGAGAATCCACATTTCACAGGAGACCAAGACAGAGAATCCCTGTCAAGAAAATTTTCTTTTATCAATTTCTATTTCAAATTCCATTTTGATTTTGTTATATAATACTTTCTGTGATAACCTTGCCCAACTGGAATTTAAAATAGTAGCCTGATTTAGTCTGATCTGATTAAATCATATGTGAGCCATAGATTAATTACTAACAATTTTTAGAAAATTAAACGGGAGACAATGAAGTATAAATCACATTTCAGCATTATGCTTTTTCTCCCAGAAGTTTCTTTTTTTCTTCCTTAAAACCTTCTTCTTTTTCTTCGAGAATGGAACTATAGTCTATCCATCTAATCTGAGTTACATTCTACCACAATTAATAGGATTGTCTATTTGGATGTAAGGGTCAAACGTGTCCTGAATCTAAATGTGAGTATTGTTTAAAGCCTAAATTTAACCCCGTCTTTAAAACTTCTTTAACTTGCTCAAATATTGTAACATTTCTTAACATCTTTTGTAACATCTTCAGTGGGTTGGGTAGTAAAATGTATGCTGGCAAATAACCAAACATAGAGAGCACTAAGAACTTTACAGTTAAGCCCTGAGCTATAGCTACTCTTATATATTATAAGAGATACTGACAGTAATTTTAGAAAACTGTTTTAAGAAAATACAACATGTGATTCCACACTTCACATTGCCTATGGGGTGATTATTTAGTGCTGACATACTTCATTATTTATTTTATTGTCCTATCTTTTCTATCGTTCATTTTTTAAATTAGATCTTGAACAGAACTGATCTTGTTTCTGATATGCAGAAAATGGACTTTTTATGACTTTCATTAATTTAATTTATCAGTGGTAGATTTAGCACTTTTAGCCTTTTCTGTCTAGGATATTTTTTTTTTTCATTTCTAGAATTCTAGCCAATAAGATACATTTAAAAATTATGAACATTTTGTTTAATTTTTTATTCTGCTGTAAGTTATGACTGTTCAATTTTCTGGCTGAAAATGCTAATGTTTATATGATCTTTTTAACAAACTGTGACACCTGCAACACAAAATGGAATTAGGGAATTTTCTTCAAATAGCAATAGCATTTAGACTTATATACCGCTTCATAGTGCTTTTACAGCCTTCTCTAAGCGGTTTACAGAGTCAGCATATTGCCTCCAACAATCTGGGTCCTCATTTTACCCACCTCGGAAGGATGGACGCCTGAGTCAAACTTGAGCCTGGTGAGATTCGATCTGCCAAACTGCTAGCAGCTGGTGATCAGCAGAAGTAGTCTGCAGTACTGCATTCTAACCACTGCGCCACTGTGGCTCTTAGGCAAGAGAATAACTTTGCTTCTCTGACCCTGTAACTGTACTACCTTTTCATGATGCTACATCTCTAAATTAATCTTTACATTATTTAATCTGCTTAGTTTACTTTTCAGAAATGCAAACGTAACAAAGTCTTGATTTAGATTTTTAAAAATTGTATGTTTTTTTTCTATGTACTTTTATAATTCTATTTATAATTCCTCATGCAAGTATGAACATATGGTGATCACATAATAGTATTTACTAGTGGAATAAGGGTGTATCACTGGTAGTAAAAATAGCTTTTAATAATGAAGGCTGCTTATGCTTCAGCTCTTTTTAAGAGGTTAGATGGGAATCATTTAAGACACTCCTAGGAAAAGGAATTTCAAAATATCTATAGCTGTATTATTTCAAAGAGCCCTAATTTATTTTCCATACACATTTTTCAATTTTTTTTTGTGACAGCAAATTCATAGTGTTCTAAAGTAAACACACATTTGTATAGTAAGCAGCATGGTAATTTTAAAACAACTAAGCTCGTTAAATTCTTAGGGGTTTTTTTTTTTTACTTGTCTGATAAAGATATGCCTTGCACATGTAATACGGTTTTGGGGTTGCTAAAGTTTAACCTGTAGCATGAATAACAATTTCTGCAAATAAATTTTACAAACTTTTTTCCCCTAAGCTTTGGATAAATAAAATACAATCTTTATGAAAGAATCAGAACTGAATAAATAGAAAGTTCTGAAGCTATCAAACATTTACAAGAGCTTTGGCTGACTAAAGTATAGTTTAGATAACATAAGGATAACCTATGATAACCTAAATGAACTGTTGTAAGCCGATGACTACCTGTATATGTTAGCTAAATTATATCAACTGCGATGAGTAATAGCTCATAATCACTGGAAATAGTTGGGTTCCTAGAGGGTATTAGATTGACATTTAGTAACAGTAGGGAAACTGTTTGGTTATTACTACCCTGTTTCCCCGAAAATAAGACATCCCCTAATAATAAGCCCAATTAGGCTTTTGAGCGCGTGCACTAAAATAAGCCTACCCCCGAAAATAAGCCCTCCCTGAAAATATTTAAATGCAGAGCTGGAAATCAGGTAAGACTACAAGAGGAACCCCATCTTGTTCCACGCACCCCAAAATAATAAGACCTTCCCGAAAATAAGGCCAAGCGCTTATATCGGGGTTCAAAAAAATATAAGGGTCTTATTTTTGGGGAAACAGGGTAGTAATTTGGACATATGGAATGCTATTTACATAAAATCACCACATGACATTCACTGTGTGCCAAGAGATTAATCTATAAGAAACAAGTATGTGACATACTGTATATGTTTCTATACTCTTGTCAAGGTTGATTAATGTTTGTATTAGATACTGATTCAGTATAAATAAGTCTTTCTGCATGAAGTATGTAAAGAAATGCGACATCATCAATGAATAGCAGAAGAGGCAGTATCTTTTATTGCCATTTACTATTACAGAAGATCCTAGAAACTGCCTAAATAAGTTAGGAGGGGGAAATAAGCCTTCTATTTAGAAAACCAAGACTAGCAAGCAGTGTGCTGATCAGTGGTGGGTTGCCCCCAGTTCAGACCAGTTCGCAAGAACTGGAAGTAAAACTGGCGGGGGGCACTGTCATCATTGGCGATCTGTGTGCGTGAGCACGAGTGAAGCGCGCATGCGCGCAATCCCGTTGCAAACCGGTAGTAAAGGTAAGTAGAACCCACCCCTGGTGCAGATCTCTCTTTCTATATCACTTGTAAATTAGGTTAAATACTGTGGTTGAAAGCATCAGTTCATTCTATAAAGAACAGACTCTAGTATATTCACAAACATAATATTTGTATGAACACATGACTCAACCTTTTTTGCAAGCTTACAGAACTCTTTGCTCTTAAATTGGAATTGAAGCAACTCTATTGTAAGCAATGGTAAGAAGGAGTTATTGAAAAAAAAATTACCTGAAGATGTTTTGCAGACTCATTAAGCCTGTAATTTTCTTGTCAGTGAAATTTTAAATTTTATCATATATTTAAGCTTGCTTTCGATTTTTGAAAAGAAGGCATGGAACAGGCACTGAATCACTTTATATTAAAAACTCTTTTTTGAGGATTAAATTAAGCATATTTGAATTGCGTTCTTAGAATGCTCTCCTGATAAAATTTGAACCTAGGGGTGAATGTGTGAAAAGGAAAGGATTTAAATAGTCTTTCATTTACTTTTCATCACAAGTTTTATTTTTATACAAGAATTTTATGTAGCTGAATTATGGTCATTTTTAAAAAGGGCAGTTTAAATAAGGCAGTTTTAAAAAAGAATAACTTTTATTGAATAAAACCTGATCCAATTACTTTTCTGTATAAGTAAAAATATTAATTGCTAAGGGTTCTTTATAAGTTTATTACTAGGACATTAGGAAACCGTGATCCTTAAAATGTCTTAATATGTTTACGGTTTCATACCTTTTTTATTTAAGTTTTTTATATGAACAAGCAGTGAACAACAAATATTAAAAAGAAAGAACTGTAATGAAAATAAATGAAGCACATATTTAACAATGTTTGCATGTTTAAAATGTGTATTACATTTGAAATCTCAAGGAGAAATTCAAAATTTTAAAAGCGATTCCTTGTCTGACGAGCTAAGACTTGATACTCAACATGGTATTCACTGCAGTTAAGGGACTTATACCCTATTAATCATCTATTTATATAGCTTTAAGAAACTTGTTCTTCAATGCCTGTAAAATAATTTACATAATTTGGGTTGGGTTGGGATTACATGATATTTCCCCCCTCCCCCTCTAAGATGCTTCATTTTCACTAGGTGGAAACAGTCTTTTCTTCAAGGAACTAAACTTCAGTGAGCACCTACAGTAACTTCATTCCATGTGACTACATTTATTCAAATTAGGAGGTCTGAATCGATCCGTGCCATTTGTAGCACTTGGAGATTGGTGCCTCTCAAATGACAACAGTTAAAAAAACCAAGAAGACCAATGTTTTATGTTTGGGTTTTTCTGTCCCACTGCCCAGGGGTGAAATCCATCAGGTTCTGACAGGTTCTGAAGAACTGGTAGCGGAAATTTTGAGTAGTTCAGAGAACCAGCAAATGCCACCTCTGGCTGACCCCAGAGTGGGATGGGAATGGAGATTTTGCAATATCCTTCCCCTGGAGTGGGGTGGGAATGGAGATTTTGCAGTATCCTCCCCCTGGAGTGGGGAGGGAATGGAGATTTTGCAGTGTCCTTCCCCTGCCACACCCACAAAGCCATGCCCACCAAGCCACACCACACCACCACACCACCACACCACACCCACAGAACCGGTAGTAAAAAAAAATTGGATTTCACCATTGCCACTGCCATAATGTGAAATTAAATCAGTGAACCTAGTTTGTTTTTTGTAATGAACCTCTGATGAGAGGATTCAGTAATTTTTATTGGTCTGTTTGTCAGGTTGACCTGTGGTTTATGGTGGAGCAAATGCATGAGGCTATTCATGATTCTGGGCTGACGACCTATAATGCATTTTCTTCAGTTCAATCATAGTGTAATACAACAGCTAATGCTTTCTGTTGATCAAATAAATGTAAGGACTGATCATCCTTCTACCTCATTTTAACCCCAATTTGTAGAAATCCAGTTTATGACATTTCCTAAGTACCCCCTTGCCATTATCCTTGCTTCGGTCATGGTTGTTACATGTCAATACATGTACTATGTATTGTATTTATTTATTAGATTTTTATCTGAGTTAATAAGTATCTCAAGGCAGTGAACATACTTAGTACTTCCTCTTCCTATTTTCCTTACAACAACACTCCTGTGAGGGGGGTTGGGCTGAAAGAGAGTGACTGATCCAAAGTCATCCAGCCAGCTTTCATGACTAAGGCAGAACTAGAACTTACAGCCACCTGGTTTCTAGACCAGTACATTCACCACTACATAAAACTGGCTCTTCAAATTATTATTCTGGTTTTGTGAAATAGTTAGCCAGATGTTCAGATTGTATTTGGCATTTTTATCCACCCATTGAATCCTTCCCAAGTTCTTGGGATAGGCAGATGTTGATGTTTGATTATATTAGAGGTATCATCACAGGATGTAAGCAGTTCTGAGTAAAACTGCCTTTTGCAACTGACTGATGGTGAATTTGTCAATGCCAATGATGTTCAAGTAGTGCTCTAATTGTTTTGGGATTGCACTCAACTATTGTTTTCTTTTGCCACACTCATTCTGTTTCCAGATCTTTTTATTTTGTTATCTTCTTCCATTCTTTTTCTTCTATTCTGCTGTTTCCAATTACTGCCATGTCCACTATCCAGACTTTTTTGTCTTTCTTATCAGCAATTGTTAAGTTACGTGGCAAGTGCCTGCCTTAAGTTACATGGCAAGTGCCAGAGCATTTCAGCTTCTTCATTTTCTATTATTATTTTATGATCCCATCTGTTCATGCTTGCAGAAATATGATATTTTTTGCAGCTCTTCCAATGTACCATTGTTGATACTTTGTCATTCTGTTGTTTGTAGTCTGTGCAATCTTCTTGAAGCAGCTAACCTGGTGATGCACTCTTTCTTCAGCCTTTTTGCAGAGGTGGCACTGGCTGTGTGTTGCTGTCTTCTAGTTCAGGCTTTTTGTGCATTTGTTCTTTAAGGCTTGGTCTTGTCCAGCCAGAATTTCTAAGAATCTTAACAGTAGTTTGAATTTTGTATTGGATGTTACTATTTGATGGCTGAATTTCTCACAACACTGTGTTATATATTATATTTAAAAAGTGTATTTTAATGCTTTAATGTTTAGATGTTTTAGTTTTTTGTGTGTCTGAACAAATCCCTTCAGTTGTTGGCCATTCCCTCCTTTTTAGGACTTAGAGAGAGTGACTGCTCCAAGTCATCTAACTAGTTCTGCACCTAAGGTGGTACTAGAATTCATGGTCTCCCAATTTCTTGCCTGGTGCCTTATGTTCTGCACCAAACTTTATTAGAATAATTAGATTTTTAAAAAATTTCTTCATAATAGGATTAGATTGCCTACATTACTTGGTGGGTACTGAACATTTCAATAGGGGCAGCTTAATTTGTTTTATATTTTACATTGCCAGGGTTATACTGTCTGCTAATGGTAAATAGCGGATGAAAGATAGGTATGCTGTAACAACATTCCCAAAAAGGCATTAAGGGTTGTAAACCTAATCTTGCATAGCTTCTTCTCCGGTAATATTACACTACTAACCAGAGCATACAAAACATTTGCTAGACCAATTCTCAAATACAGCTCATTTGTCTGGAATCCACACTGCATATCGGACATTAATACAATTGAACATGTCCAGAAATATTTCACAAGAAGAGTCCTCCACTCCACTCGCAACAAAATACCTTATGCCACCAGATTTGAAATTTTGGGCTTAGAAAATTTAGAACTACGACGCCTTCGGTCTGACCTAAGCAAAGCTCATAAAATCATCTGCTACAATGTTCTACCTGTCAATGATTACTCCAGCTTCAACCACAACAATACACGAGCACACAATAGATACAAACTTAAAGTGAACCACTCCAAACTTGATTGCAGAAAATATGACTTCAGCAACAGAGTGGTCAATGCCTGGAATGCACTACCTGCCTCTGTGGTTTCATCCCCAAAACCCCAAAATTTTAACCTTAGATTGGTTAAATCCTTAGATACTGTTGATCTCACCCCATTCCTAAGAGGTCTGTAAGGGGCATGCATAAGAACACCAGGGTGGCGACCGTCCCTGTCCTAATGTTCCCTTTTATTGTATTCATTTTATGTATTCAATTCATGCTTATGAATGAGCATGATATATATCTAAATATATATATAGATAATATATATTATCTAAAACTGTCAAGTATTTGCAAGCCATTGGCACATGTGTCATATAGACACCAGTGGAGGCAGAGAGTGTCTCCACCCAATGTGGAAAGGAGGAGCTTACCCTGAGTATAAAACCCCCTCCAACCTTTTCCACCTTGCTCTCTCCATCTCTCTCTCTTCATGTTTGTTCCTCATGAGACTTGATCTCTGTTGTACATAGTTAATATGCTTTATCATATGAATAAATACGTTTAAGACATTTATTTATGCATCTGCCTCTGAACTCTTCTATGCTCCTGGGTGTTTCTACGATCCCAATTCCACAAATACGTACTCAACAAATAAATAAAATAAAAATTAAAAAAAATTTAAAAATACAGTTATATTAGACATTGCAGCCATGAGTGGGAACATAAGGTTAGTCTCAAAATGGACTAGTAGATTATTGTTGCTAGATGGTCAAAAATTGGATTAGATTGAGGATTCTGAAAATCTTTCTTCATTTAATTTATAGTTTGTATCCCAGAGAGAAAGGCCTTTAATCTTCTATTTCTATCTGCTAATCCTTGTAATTTGAAGTCTGCCAAAGATAAAGCTTTTACTGGTAAGTCAAATTCTTGTATAGCAATTGAGCAGAGAGCTCTGCAAAGTATTGAGAAAGTGTTCACCAATACCTGACTCAAAAAGACATACTCCAACTTGTGTTCATTATATAGATATCAGCAATGCTGAATGTGTTTGAGGTGCATATGTTCCCATGTCTTTGTCCAGTGATTGATGATAGAGTTATATCCTTTAAACAGATTAACAAGTGGCCGCTTTGACTGCACTGCTAGAACTATAAGAAACTTCCTTGAGCTTATTGTCAGAGTTCTTGTAATTCAGGGCCAATAGTAGAATTGTAATTTGTAGAGTGTAGAATGATAATTAAAGTAGGGATGACATTATATCTAAAACTTCATTAAACCCATCCTTGCTTATAGCTGGAGATTTTAAAAAATCATTAATAGTCAGCTCTACTTATGTTATACATGGATTTTCTAACCTTATTTAAAGACTACATTAGAGTTTGAAGTTTATACCTTTTTAAACAAAACAAAGAACCAATGAGTCAACAAACTTATTGGTTCCAGTAATTAATCTTCTTTTATCTCAAGCTCCCTCATCTGTTATACTGTTTATTGCATGATGTTTCTGATAGACACTTCCCTTTTTTGCTTCCTCTTGGATGTGTTCCTAAGGAAAGATTGTTTGTTTACAAGGAGAATCTCATTTTTAATTCTACTGGAGACATTTGTGGGCATGTATGTCAGAAGAACTAATTGTGATCTATAATTGTGGTCTCTAAGACACTGTTTGAGGGTGACGATTCAAACTAAGCTTCCAAAAGCACTAAACATCTGCCATTGCTTTGCTAGATTTATTGTTCTTTGCAAATAATTATAAGGGCCAGGCTACAAAAAACCCCCAATAAAGATTTGTCTAGAGCAGAGGTGGGATTCACATAATTTATCTACCAGTTTGCCCAGCATCAAAAATGTGAGCGCGCCCACCTCCATGCATGTGCATGGCCTTCCGTTGCCTTCCATTGCTCGCACGCGTGGCTTCCACGCATGTGTTTGGCTTGAAAACGTGGCTAAATAGGATGGCATAGCGCCGGTTGCTACTATCAGTTCGCCTGAACTGGCTGAATACCACCTCTGGTCTAGAGCTATCTAATCGGGAATAAGCATGTGATAATTTGATGAAACTGTTATAAATGTGAGGATCATATCAGAGTAACTTGAATTGGGAAATCTTTATGGCTAGTGTTCACTTCCCTTAATGCGTTTCAGTGCCTTGTCTGCACAATTCCCCACCTCTCCCAAATTTCCTTGTGTCTGTTTTATAGTTTTATAGCTATATATTATAAAATACACTGGTTGATGCCATTGTTGTAGCAACAGCATGTTTACAAAATATAGAGTTAGAAACACAAGTACTTTTTCTATTTAATAGTTGGGTTCTTTGGTTTATATTTTATCACATGGAATTGTCCTATTCTAGCTGTTAAAATCTGGACCCAGCTCCTATTTCAGTGCAAGATTATACACCACTGACAAGCTGGGTGATTAGCCAATTAGAGCTGGAAACTTTGCAGGGAAAGAAGTGAATGGTTTTGTTTCCTTATAATAAGAAAGCAACAGTGGGGTTAAATAAACAGTAATTTTGCAACAATCTTGTGATTAGAGAACTGATTAGAGAGTAGCAGTTGGCTACTTCTTAAAACAGAGTATGAAATTCATGAGGAAACAGAGTGTTGTTTTCAGGAATAAAACAAGCCAAGTGTATTTTGATGGAATGAAATAGTGATTTGTTTTCTTGGTTTTTCTGCGGCAGTTTTATTCATTACAAAAATTAGCTTGATTAGTTGATTCATATTGATAAGTATGGAACTTTTTTTTAGTCCCATACCTATCAATATGAATCAACTAATCAAGCTATTTTTTGCAATGAATAAAACTGCCTACAGAAAAGCCAAGAAAACAAATCACCATTTCATTTTTTTAAAAAAATCTCCCTAGAACTTTGTAAGATCTCTTTTCAAAAGATGTACAATCTTCCCCCCCCTTCTTTGTTGTGTTAAACTAATTACAACATAGAAAGAAGTGGGGGGGGGTAGGGGTGAAATCCAGCAGGTTCTGACAGGTTCGAGAACCAGCAAATACCACCTCTGGCTGGCCCCAAAGTGGGGAGGGAATGGGGATTTTGCAGTATCTTTCCACTGCCATGCCCACCAAGCCATGCCCACTAAGCCACACCACACCCACCATGCCCACAGAACCAGTAGTAAAAAAATTTGGATTTCACCACTGGGGGGGTGGAATCCTAGGTTTTGTTCATTTACATTTGTGTATGTTTTACATGGGTTTCCAAATTCATTACATGAAAACTGCTTGATTTGCAATTTTGCTTGATTGGAAGTCTGATATTTTCTTGCCATAAAGACCATGAAAAAATATTACGTTTACCAGCTAGCTAGTAGATCTTTAGTAAAACTACATTTTCTATTTCAAAATAACTTGATAAAGGCATACCGCAAAACATTCATTTACACCACTGTTGGGATTGTTTTCCTAGAAATTAAGACTGTTTGCATTTGTAAATAGCTACTAGCAAGTAGCAACAGAATAATCTTTCACTTTCACTTTGACAAGTTTTCCTTTCCTGCTTAAGTACTAAGTCAAGAGGTGGGTAAGTTACAGCCATATTTGCCTCCTACTTCCAATTAATAAACCTCCATGGTATCATGCCCACATGGATATATGCCCACTTAATTTTTGGTGGTATGATATTTTTGTTCACTTGAACTCAGCCTCCATTAAAATCAGCCCGAATTTATTCCCTTTAGCTCTGTAGCCATCAATTTTAATTTTTTTTAAAAAGAAAATACTAGAACCTTAAATTTGATAAATGCTTTTAAGAGGTTTTGAATAAACCACAGCACTTTGAAACGAAAACTTGGTGGAATGCCATATATTGTTGGTATAAAGAGCCCCAAGGGTTCTGATATCTGTGCAAATGTTCACCATTATCCATCTGGGGCAATGGTGCAGATTTGACCACTAAGAACTCAATTGCCAAATCCAAAAACAACTTTTTAAAAAAACAAATCAACCAAGGAACAAACACATTGACAGGTAAGCAGGTTAATCTAATCCAGGGCAAAGAATAGAACAAGTTCCAGAGGAGAAAGAGGTTTGGTAGGATTCTCTGAAGGGAGATGAGCTGAGTAGCTTGGAAGGCATGGGACCAGGTTACCTTTGGAATCTGAGAAGGTATGTTGGAAACCCTGTCAGTTAAAGAACTTTGCCTTCAGTCGTGAGAATCTTCTCTGCCATTGTCCCTGACCCATAGAATATTTTCCTCCCAGAGGTGAGGCAGGCCCCCATTCCTCTGCCTTTGTGAAAAAAAAGAGTTAAAACATGGTTCTGTGGCCTTGTATGAGTATCCAAAGGGTTACTTAGCCCCGGGGATGGTTGGCACCCTAAGGGCCTCCTTCCCTTTTTAATAAATTTTAACAATTTTAATTATTGTTAAAATAATTATTTTAATTATATAATTATTATAATAATTATTATAATATAATATAACAACTATATAATTATTATAATATTATTATAATTATTATTTTAATTATTCTTGTGTCCTTCTTGAAATTTTAATTCTAACATTTTAATGCTTATATACTGTTTTTATATGGGTACCTCTTTGAGGGTGATTCAGAATAAAATGTGATAAACAAACAAACAAAAAAAATAAAGGCAAGCTCTGAATTGGTGGTTTCTTAAGGCCTGGTGTAATCTTCTATGAAAAATGGTTAGTAGGGTTTGTGTGCTAGCTTATAGGGCACCCTTGAGGAATAGTTGAGCTTTAAACATTTGGGGAGGAATGCTGGTTCTGCATGTTAGATTAAGAAACATCAGGTTAAAGTGAAAATTTTACTTGTATAAGGATTATTCTTATGTTATTCATGTTGTCTTGTATTCATGTGTGGACTGCACCAGTAGAGGCTAAACCAATTTCGTTGTATACATGATGTACAATGACAATAGAGGCTTTGAACTTGAACTTGAATTAACTATTCTCCACTCTTTGGAGGCCCAGATGTGATTTCTGGCTGTCTAGTAAGAGCTGCTGTGATCTGTGATCATTTTGATTAAACAGTGACATCTGACCAAGGAAGGCATACAGGTAGTCCTCGACTTATAACAGTTCATTTAGTGACCATTCAAAATTATAATGGCAGTGCAGAAGAGCCTTGATAGTACAGGGGTTTAGTGCACCCTGTTATTAACACAGCTGCCTGCAATTTCTGCTGGTTCAAATCACACCAGGCTCAAGGTTGACTCAGCCTTCCATCCTTTCTAAGGTTGGTGAAATGAGGACCCAGTTTGTGGGGGCAATAAGCTGACTTTGTATAAAATATACAAAAGTATGAAGGCTATTGCTTAACGCATTGTAAGCCGCCCTGAGTCTCTGGAGAAGGGCGGCATATAAATCAAATTAAAAAAAAAAAGTGACTTATGGTCGTGTTTCACACTTACAATCGTTGCAGCATCCCCGTAATCATGTGATCAAAATTCAGATGCTTGTTAACTGGCGTATTTATGACACTTGTAGTGTCCTAGGATCATGTGTTCACCTTTTGTGACCTGACAAACAATGGGGAAGCCGGTTTCACTTAACAACTGTGCTATTGACTTAACAACCATATTATTAACTTATCAACTGCAGTGATTTCCTGCAAGAAAGGTCATAAAATGAGGTAGAGCTTCACTTAACAAATGTCTCACTTAGCCATAGAAATTTTGGGATCAATTGTGGTTGTAAGTCGAGGACTACCTGTATTTTCTCATGGTGCCTACCCTCTGGAATGGAATTCTCCCCTAGACTTTTATGTGGTTCCCACCCTGATGGTATTCCAGAAGACCTTGAAAAGCTGCCTAGTCCCCCAGGCCCTTGAAGTATGGTGGATGTGGTCCCCTTGTTAGCTGGATCTTTGGCTTTAGATTGTGTTGTCCAAATGGATGTTGCTCTGTACATTTTGTATATGGCAATTTTTGTTAGATTTTGAGCCACCAAAAGCCAATTGCCTTGGAACCAGGCTGCACATAAAATAAAAATTCTAAATATTTTAGATGTATCCATTCTTGTGCAGATGCTTTCTCTTTTTAATGCTAAGTTTCTGCTGTTAGGTTCTGTTAAATTGCCAGCTCATTATTTTCACTATGGTGATGCAATCCCTTAAAGTGCTACAATAGGTTACAATACGTTTGTTAAAAGCTAGCCCACTTTACCAGCTACAGAAAATGATGCCACCATCATGCTTGCTGAATGCACCCACTTTGGTGGCAAGAAGTAAATAATGCAGACAGTTTCCTGATAAAAATAAATGGTTTAATTTTATTGGCTGGGAACATTTTTCAGAAAGACAGGTACGCTAAAATAAAGATACAAAACGATATAACAAAGCCAGCTAATGTCATCATGATTGCAGGTGCTATTAGAGGAAGAAATGGTTGGCATTTTAATATTTTCAGATCAAGACTACATTTGCTGTTTGGAAACTGATGGGTTTTGTTGGAGGACAGTGGTTTTGATCCTACAGAATAATTATTTAGCATATTTGTATACTGAAACAAATACAAATCCATAATTTTCCACTTCTTGCATGTATCTGCTATAAATAAATCCAGTGAATCACATTTCAAGAAAGGGTTCACAAGCTATTTAGTGTTTTTGTCTTTTAATGATTGAGTGAAATATAAATATAAAAGATGATATGTGAGGTACCACATTTCAATTTCAAGGGGGCTGGGATATCTGAATGAAAATAGACTTTTTTTTTTTAACCAAAATGATTTATTTCAGCTTGTCAGGATTATTACAACTGAGAAGGAACCAAATTATGATCTAAAATACTACCTTCAATGCTATTGTTGGAGTTGGTTTTCAGCAGGCCCAATTTATTTGCTCAGCCAATAGATAACCCTTAATAATGGAAAGTAATAAATAGCAGATAATAAATAAAAGCAATAATATGGTTGACAATTTTTTTTTTCTTGAAGGGATCCAAATTCTAGTCATAGTTTTTTCATCCACTGCCCCATTTTTGTTTAATTTTATTCTTTTAAAAAATTTCATATTTTGCTAGCATTTCCTGCTTTGACTGTGATGTTCGGTACTTAGTTGACTGTAGTTGAGCAACTTATAAATAGCTAGCTTGGCTTTGTTTAAAATGTCTCCACATTCATCTGTCTGGCTGTTCTTGTTATTCCAAGAAATATGCTTAGCCTGGGCAAGGTTATTTTTAAGGTGAGCATACTTTTAATGAATTACAAATTCAGTTGGTGAAGAACCAAGAAAGCAACAGTAGCTAGAAACTGCTTTGTGACATATTTTTATAATAGAACATATTGAATAATTTAGTAATAGATATTTAAAAGGGATTTTATACCTTTTGAATACCTATTCAGCATCTATTGCCTAACAGTAAAAGTGCCTCACAAAATCACTTTTTCTCAAATAGTGGGAGCTCTTTTTAAAATGGATTGTAGGAGGGATTCAGCTGCACAGATCATTCTTTGGTCTTCCCCACTCATGAGATGCAGCCACTTCCTTTGTTTGAACATCTACTTAAATACTGTTTAAATTATGATGGTCCTCTGCAAAATTGGGATAATTGTCAGTTGATCTCCACATTAATGATTGCTCTAATATCAGAAATGTAATGATACCTACTTCTAGGGATAAACTATGTCTAAAAGATGTTAAATGTGATGCAGAAATAGAAGAACCAGAAATGTTGGGTAATTTAAAAAAGTATGGATTACAAGATAGAATAAGCACTTAAAGTGAATTACAAATGACAAATCAAGAGAATGACCTTGATAAAGACTTTTTACTGAATATATAAAAGAAGTTGGTTAAAGTTTTGAAAATCAAAGTGAAAATAAAATTGATATACCCAGTGGTGGATTTCTACCACCCACCCGCCCGGATGTCATCACAGGCTCTCTGCGCATGCGTAGAAGCACTACATGCAAGTGAAGCGCTCACAGTTCTGAACTGGTAGCAAAGGTAAGTGGAACCTATTACTGGATATACCAAAGAATGATCCAGATAATAACTTTTTACTGGATTTACAAAAAGGATTATCTATAGCCTTGGAGAAGGCTTTGGGATAGGAAAAGGGGGAAAAAATCAAGAGAGACCAAACCCTACAACATATGAATGAATCAAAGGTCACAATTGTTAGAAGTAAATGGAAAGAACATAAAATTGGTTTGTCTCATCAGCTTTATCTAGGTTAAAGTGATTTCTTTTATAACAAAAAATAAATAAAATGATTGTATAAAGCTCTGGTAACCCTTTATGTACTTTTTGTTGACATCAGGACTGAAATGTGTAGATGAGAAGAGATATTTGTATGTAACTTTTTTAGGGGTGAAGAGTTTATCAAATTTGTTTTTAATTGTGATGAACATCTGAAATCACTTCTTTATATATTTCTTTCCCTTTATCTTACTTTCTGGTTTTTTGTTTTATTCTTTTTTCAGACTTTTTTTTTTCTATTTCTCTTTTTTCTGTGTTTAGTTTGTATTTGCTTTTACTATTGTGGTTAAAATCTTTAATAAAAATTATGGGGGGAAAAGAGTTAAGTATTTAAGCAGTGCAGATTTTTCATTCATAAAGTTCTTTTACTTGCAATTAAGTAGATTAGGAGAAACTATATTAACTACTTCCTGCACAAACAAAAAGTAATTATCTCCCACAGAAAATTAGGTGCTGCATTCTTTTAAATATTTATCCAAATACATTTAAAACAATTAAAATAATCATATTATTTGGATTTTTAAAATTAAAATACACGATAAAAATATTGTCAGTTTCATCAAATCAGCAAAATGATTACCACCAGTCAATTTTCCATTGCTTAAAAACAAAATGATCAGGGTAATTTTTTGATCCTTTATTTTACTTTTACAGTACATTACTTTTTTTTATACCATGGCTCCAGCCTTATAACATAATGCAAAGTTTTGTTCACCTTTGCTTTTAAATGTTTGACTGTTTTTGATGACGTGTTCTTTGCTACTGTGGATTGGGAAACTGAAAATTCTGGGAATAAGGAGAAAAAGTAGGTAATTTCTGTGCAAATGGTAAGCAGTGTGAGAAGTGTAGATTATTTATTTTAGAGCAATTTATGCAATTTATGAATAATATTAAAAATATGTTCCATAAATGAACAGTATATGTTACCCTTTGTGCACATGTATTTTTAAAAATGATAAACCACTTCTGCTTTGGATATGAAAGATTGATGTCATAAAGAAAACAACTGATAATTTTCCAGTTTTTGTTCAAACGAAGAAGCTTTTTAAAGTTACATATTTAGGTTTAGGACGTAGGGACAGGAAAGGGAAAATGTTGCCATCCTCTGCCTCCAAGTTATAGAACTTTAGGTTTCAGATGGAAATTCTGCTTACCTGCAGCTTCCAAAAGATCTCCAGTGGGCAAGTTAACTCAGACTTCTCACCTCTAAAGTGGCGGGGCAATTGTTTCTTTACAATAACAAATTTAGGTAAACCATTTACTGTTCTTAGTCTACTTCTTTTAGTAAAAATCTAATTCCCTGACAATTCCTGTTTTTTTGCCCTCTAGGTTCTTCCTTACCATGAAAAGTATTGGCTTCTCCTCTTATTCTTCCCTTTTAGGAACACTTCTAATTACATCTCCCTCACAAGCTGAAGTTACGCTTCCTAATAAAGGCAAAAAAATACATGGATTTGACCATGTTTTGGCATAGACAGTTATGTGCCACTGGGTGATAAAGATATGCTGCAGAAAAGTCTTCATTGGTCTGACTTGAGAGTGGTATAATTGGAATGTCAATTTTTGTTAGAGCTTTTATTACAAACAGAAGACTTGTAGGAGACAAATTACTCCTTTCATCTTTGCATGTAATCAATAGGCTTCAGACTGCGGGATGGAGGTCATACCATATTCAAAGACATCTGATGCAAAAACTTGGGACCTGCTTCAAGATAACAGTTGCCTCTAGATGACATGGGCAGCACATAAATCTAATAAAAAAATAGATAAAATAAAAAATAAAGGTGAAAAATATACATGTGCATACATTTCTTTTGATATTTTTGAATCTCAAATTCTCTTATAAGGAAGAAGACTCATTTCTTAATCAGATTGCTTGTTCAGCCCAAAAAATATCACGTGCTCACAATAAAAAAAAGAAAAGCTTAGACTGCTGGAAACCCAAACATGGGCTTTCACAATTCCTGGCTCTTCTGGTATTGCCAAAGACAAAAAGCAGACCATAATGGCCCTTAAGAAATTGGAGTTCTTAATATGGTTTCTCTTCCATTGGGATCTCTAATGAGAAAAGCATGGACTGTTTTGTTAAACTATGATTCTTTTGACCTATGAAATGTTTGAAGGTGCATTTCAGAGTCACCATTTGTGCATGGAATTTGCCAAGTGACCAAACCAAGAGATTGGCAAATAATCCCTAACAATATAAATGTTTTAATTATCATGTTAAAAAAATAGTATTGAGCTAGTTTATCTTTGACAGGCTCTGAAACAAGAACATCATCATTGGGTCAGACCTGGAAGCCATATTTTACATTTAGGCCTTCAGGCGTGCCACATCTTCTTTTGTGGGAAAATGGAAGGGGGGAATTGCATAGAGTGTAGATAATATATAGTCAAAATAACATTCATTTCTCAGAGTGTCAAGGATGCATTGCTCTGGCACCTGGAGTCAGATGACTGGGAGTTGTTCTCATTTGGACAGTGGATGATTGGACCATGTGATGGACAAGAGGGTGATGGGCAGGGACTTGAACTTTCACTTGGGTGGGGAAAACCCACTTTCAGATTCAGGTTTTCCCAGATGTGCCAATATGACATCTCTAATAAAAAGTAACTTTGAAGAAATCCAAGCCTCGGAGTTTTCTTTCATTGGGGATGTTTCTTGGAACCCTGACACATTGTTCATTAAACAGACTCCTGTTTCCCTTATAATGTAATTGTTAGGGGGAGTCATAGGGGATGTCTTGCTAAGTTGTTTTTAGAAATTGTTAGTCCTTTGAAGTAGATTAGATCAGCAAAAAAAATACTAAAATTCTAGTTAATTATTTTGGCTATGATATAAATTTTGAAAACCTCCCAGTATTTCCCCTTCCCTCAAAAGAAAGACAAGGCAAGACAATCTTGAATTTTCTTTCTCATATTTTCTTGTGTCGAGCTTTTATTTATTTTATTTTTATTTTATTTTGAATTTGTATACCGCCCTTCTCCCTGAGGACTCACGGCGGTGAACAGCCAAGTAAAAACATCAAATACAAATATTAAATACAGTTAAAAATATATAAATTTGGCCCCATTAATTAAAAACGATAAACAAAACAATTAAAAACACTTAAAAAAATTAGGCCAGCCCGGCTTGCTGGAAAAAGAAGGTTTTAAGGGCACGGCGGAAGGCACTGAGGTCATGGATTCTCCTTATCTCTGGGGGCAACTGATTCTAGAGGGTAGGTGCCCCCACAGAGAAGGCCCTCCCCCTGGGGGTCACCAGCCTGCACTGTTTGGCTGATGGTACCCCGAGGAGGCCCTCTCTGTGGGAGCGCACGGGTCAATGGGAGGTCGTCGGTGGCAGCAGGCGGTCTTGAAGATAGCTAGGCCCTATGCCATGGAGCGCTTTAAAGGTGATAACCAACACCTTGAAGCGCACCCGGAAGACCACCGGGAGCCAGTGCAGCTCACGCAGGAGCGATGTTACATGGAAGTGCCATGCTGCTCCTGTCACTACCCGCGCTGCTGCTTTCTGGACCAGTTGGAGCCTCCGGGTGCTCTTCAAGGGGAGCCCCATGTAGAGAGCATTGCAGTAGTCAAGGCGAGAGGTGACGAGGGCATGAGTGACTGTGCACAGGGAATCCCGATCAAGAAAGGGCCGCAACTGGTGAATCAGGCGAACCTGACAAAAGGTCCCCCTGGTTACAGCCGTCAGATGTTCCTCCAAGGACAGCTGCGTATCCAGGAGGACTCCCAGATTGCGAGCCCTCTCTGTGGGGGCCAAAGACTCGCCCCCAATAGTCAGTGATGGAGTCAACTGACTATATCGGGATGCCGGGAACCACAGCCACTCAGTCTTGGAAGGGTTGAGCTTGAGCCTGTTCCTCCCCATCCAGATCCGTACAGCCTCCAGGCACTGGGACATCACTTCAAGGGCATCGTTGGGGTGGCCTGGGGTGGAGATGTACAGCTGAGTGTCATCAGCGTACTGGTGGTATCTCACCCCAAAGCCACGGATGATCTCGCCCAGCGGCTTCACATAAATGTTGAACAGGAGGGGCGAGAGGACCGACCCCTGAGGCACTCCACATATAAGAGGCCTCAAGGTCGACCTCTGCCCCCCTGCCAACTCGAACTGCGACCGGTCGGAGAGAAAGGAGGAGAACCACCGTAACACAGTGCTCCCCATCCCCAACTCTCATGTTTTTCTAATGGAAATGCAATACTATGAGTACATAGCCAATTTGTGACTTTGGGCCAGTGTCCCTCAGTTCATCCGACCATGTAGAACAATATTTGGGAAGAAATAAAAAAAGGAGGGGAGAATATGTACACCATTCTGGACTGAAGGAAAAATGGCAAATGAATCAAATAAATAAATCCCAATGGATGGCTGAAAGGTACTAAAACAGTGGTGGCTAACCTTTTTGCCATCGTGTGCCAAAAGTCGGGGGAGTGGGGGGGGGTCACGCGCTTGTGTGCCCATATCCATAATTCAATGCGCCCCGTCCCCCTATGCATGCCCACATGACCCCACCGAGCTCCCCCGCTTTTGGCACGTGATGGCACGGTGGGCCAGGTAGGCCCATTTTTTGCCCTCCCAAAGCTCCAGAGGCTTTCTTAGAGCCTAGAGAGGGCGAAACGGCCTTTCCCCCCCGGGAGGCCCTCTGGAGGCCGGAAACAGTCTGTTTTCTGATTTCCGGTGGGACCTAGAAAGCTCTGGAACCTGGGGAGAGTAAAAAACGGGCTTTTCCTCCCCTGGAGGCCCTCCAGAGGCTGGAAACAGCCTGTTTCCCGACCTCCGGTGGGCCCGGAAGACCCAAAATTCAGCTGGCTGGTGTGTGCATGCACACCGGAGCTGAGCTAGGGCAATGCTCACGTGCCCACTGACATGGCTCCGCGTGCCACCTGTGGCACGTGTGCTATAGGTTCGCCATCACGGTACTAGAATAATCCTGGCTACTTCATACATGACACTTTGCCTTTGCTTTATTTTATTCTGCTTCACCCCAATATAATCTCCATGCAGTGGTGGGATTCAAGTAATTTAACAACTGGTTATCTGCCCTAATGATTTCTTTTAACAACCAGTTTGCCAAACTTCTCAGAAAGTTAACAACCGGTTCTTCCGAAATGGTGTGAACTGGCTGAATCCCACCACTGCCTCCATGGCATAAATTATTTCCATGGATTTTTAATGAGGATGTGTCTCAATTAAATTAGAATAAAGCACACCACTAGCACAGAATGTGATTACTTACCACTCTGAGCAACCCTATGGCTTTAAAAAAATAGTAAAATAATTTTATGGGAAATAATAGCTTATTTTTGGGGAACTTGAAGCCAAGGTTTTGATGTGAATCTGCCATTTGTTTCAATATATTGAATATTCCAGGAGATTCTGGCAAAGATTCACATAAGACCTATGTTTTTCTGAAAGAGAAAGAAAGATCTAACCATCAACTAGTTTGTTTAAAGCAGGAATTGATATAATTCAAAAGTATATATATAGCTCTTGGCTGAACATTTTCAGTGACACCTCTGATGGGATTTTCACAAGCAGTGAATTAATTGCCACAAAGTTCATATTTTTCCACTAACCTTCTATAATGCATTATTTAAGGAACATAATTAAGCAACACTCAAATATCTATTGTTTCGTTTTCTTTCGTTAAGGGTAAATCTGCTCTATAAGTGTATGAAAACAGATCTTAGAAACATTCCATGTATTTCTTTAAAAATAGCAAAAATACTATGTGATTTTTCTTTAAAAT
Organism: Pituophis catenifer annectens; assembly: GCF_029215685.1. Classification (NCBI taxonomy): domain Eukaryota; kingdom Metazoa; phylum Chordata; class Lepidosauria; order Squamata; family Colubridae; genus Pituophis; species Pituophis catenifer. The sequence continues at coordinate 113,000,212 of NW_027256882.1, forward strand.
ACCTCTTACTTAGGTATTTTTAAAAGTGGATTGGGAATAAAATTTGTTCTTGAAGAATATCCTGCCCTATAATTACTTAAACTGGATCTGACAGTTATAGCCAAGAAGGATTATAAGATTCTGGAATCCTAAATATGTAGTTGGTCTATTGTTAGCTCCTCTGATAACTTCGTATTGCTTAAAAGGTCATGAAAGTTAAATAGTGTTTGACTTGTGCCAAAAATGAACCGGAATAGCGTCACTCTTATCTAAATAATATAATACAGGAGAAATCTTTGGATATAGTACAGCCAAAATGATACACTTTTAAAGTCCAGTTAATTCTTTAAATTGAAGAGTTAAGTGTTTCACTCGCAAATTTATAGCAGAAAAATTAAGCCAATTAAGAAAAGTACTCCATTTTAAAAACCCTGGATAAATTCTGTAAAAGTTAGATAATTGATAGAATTCATGCCTCAAATGGCATTCTATACCTATGCACTTATGAGTTCTAGGTTAGATTGTTGCAATGAGTACCACATGCTTTGAAGACTAAAGCCCTCAAGCAATTGAAGACTGAAGTGGCAGGAGATACCAAAATATATTAGACCACCTATTTGTGATGTAAAAGATGCCATAATCATATAATACCTCAGATGTTCTGAGTGATGCATTAATTGTTAGTAGATAAATTGAAGATACTGATTATATGAAATGGATTGATAGCTAGTACAGAAAGGGAACGATTGGTATACAGGTAGTCCTCGACTTACGATTACAATTGAGCCCAAAATTTCTGTTGCTAAGTGAAACATTTGTTAAGTCAATTTTGTCCCATTTTACAACCTTTTGTTGCCACAGTTGTTGAATGAATGACTACAGTTGTTCAGTTGTTCAGTTAGTAACATGGTTGTTAAGTGACCATTGACTTTGCTTGTCAGAAGATTGTAAAATGTGATTTACATGACACTGTGACACTGCAACCATGATAAATATGAGTCAGTTGCCAAGGGTCTAAATTTTGATCAGGTGACCATGGGGATGCTGCAAGGTTCTTATGTATGAAAAATAATCATAAGTCACTTTTTTTCAGTGACATTTATTTTAATAGACTCATGACTGACAAATTAATTTATGCTAAAGAGGGCTCTGCATGGAGTTGCAGAATCCTTCCCGCCCTTCTCACGTAACCCCTCCTCATAAAGGACATACAGAAAATGTTTTTCTTTCTCCTAATTTTTGGCCTTATTCTTCCTTTTAGCTTATTTTCCTTTCTATCATTAAGATATATTCCATTATGTACTTTTGAGGCTATGCTGTGCAACATACAATTTTAATTAGGATATAGGCATCCTAATTGGATATCAAAATATATAACAAGAGAGGAAAAAGGTGTGTGTGTGTGCATGTGTGAGGAAAGAAGAACAAGATGTTGCAGGGAAGAGTACCTGATATCTTTGATTTGAGTGCAGATGGTGTGTGGGGGAGGCATCCTTCAGCTGCAGAAAGCTCTGGGAAGCTTTGCCAGTGATGGCATTTTCCTTCCAGCTTCTTTTTCAGTGATAAAATAAGAATCTCTTTGACCCTAAATTAATAATAGAGCAATAATTCTAGTTGTCAAGCTGGCCTGGTGAGTCAACAGAGATCACTTTCTGTGAGGCAGGTCCTGTGTTCTAATGCACCACGTTAAATTTAGGTTGATTCCCTCAAGGTTTTTTTTTCAGCTTTTTTACCTGACGTTGCCTGTCACATCATTTCTTGAATAATTAATCTCCAAGAAGTTAACATTTTTCTTATCTGACGTTGCCTGTCACATTGTTTCTTGAATAATTAATCTTCAAGAAGCTAAAATTGGGCCTGTCACAATTGTGTTATTCCATGTTCTAATCAAGAAAAGAAGCAACCTAGAACTAAGGAGAAATATCCTAACAGTGAGAACCGGTCAAACTAGAAGTTGTGGTTGCTCTATCACTGGATGCTTTTAAGAAGAGATTGGACAGTGGACAGTCACTTGTGTGGAATGGTATAGGCTCCTGCTTGAAGTTGATGGTATAGGCTTGATGGTATAGGGTCTCCTGTTTGAGGAGGGGGCTGGACTAGAAGACCCCCAAGGCCCCCTCCAACTCTGTTAATCTGTTCTGTAGTATTAAAAACGGTGACAATATAATTTTTTTAAATGTCAAAATTTATTGAATGTAAAGAATTTTTATTTTGTTGAGGTTGATTTAGGGTCCAGTTGTTTTATAACTAGAAATGAATTTATTAATGCTGTATTTATAATGTTAAAAAAATAGGGTTTATGCAGTAGAAAAAATGGTGGCAGGTTATTTCTTAATTGCTCTGAATAGAAACATTTTAATTGAGCTGCTTTCAGTTTCTATACCTAAATTTATATTTCGTGTTATATATACATATATAAATATGTATATTTATATATGTATGTATACACATACATACATACATACATACATACACCAGAAAATATAACTAGACAACTTTGGGGACTGAACTTTTTAAGTGTGAACCTTTACGAAGCATGATGCTTTAATATATGCCGATAAGTTACTTCAGTCAAGCTAATTAAAGTGTTTCTAATACTAGCTGTGCCTGACTGCACTTGCAGATGGATTATATGCTTTCTAACAGATAGGAAGCAGCAGGTGAAGCTAGGTTAAAAATCACATTGAATACCCATTCAATTAGCACAGGAGCCCCACAGGGGATGTGTGCTCTATTACTCTTTTCTCTATATTCCAATGATTGCACCTCAAAGGATCCCTCTGTTAAAGTACTGAAGTTTGCAGATGATACAACAGTCATTGGTCTCATTCAAGACAATGATGAGTCTGTATATAGACAGGAGGTAGATCAACTGGCCCTGTGGTGCAGCTGGAACAACCTGGAGCTGAACACTCTTAAAACTGTAGAAAGGATAGTAGATTTTAGAAGAAGCTCTCCTATTCTGCCACCTGTTACAATATTAGGCAACACAGTATCAATAGTAGAGACCTTCAAGTTTTTAGGTTCTATTATCTCCAAGGACTTGAAATGGACACCTAACATTATAACCATCACTAAAAGAGCACAACAAAGAATGTTCTTTCTACGTCAACTCGGAAAGCTCAGATTTCCCAAAGATCTGCTGATACAGTTCAATAGAAGAATTATTGAGCCTGTCATTTGTACCTCTGTCTGGTTTGGCATAGGAACCAAACAGGACAAGTAAAGATTCAATGGATAGTTAAAACTGCAGGAAAAAACAATTGCAACCAGCCTGCCTTCCATTGACGATCTATACACTGCATGAACAAGAAAGAGGGCTGAGAAAGTATTTACAGACCCTTAACATCCGGGACATAAACTGTTTCAATTTCTCCCCTCTGGATGCCCCTATAGAGCATTGCATGCCAAAACAACAAGACACAAAGACAGTTTTTTCCCCTGTGCCATCACTCTGCTGAACACCTAATTCCCACAATGTCCTAAGCCTAAAAATATTTGGCCTAGATATGTAGTAGGGCTGTATTGATATTGTCATTCCCATCTTCTATTCTTTCTCATCTTCTCACCTTTCCTACTAGCTTCTCCTATTGGTATCTATGATTTATCATTTCTAACTATCTGATGAAGTCTATACCTGTTGTATATTATGATTAATGATAGTTACTTTGATCTATGATATATGGCCTATCACTTTGTTGTTTATATGTACACTGAGAGCTTATGCACTGGAGATAAATTCCTTGTCCAATCACACTTGGCCAATAAAGAATTCTATTCTATTCTGCGCTGTTCTGTTCTATATATATGGTAGGAGCTGTAACTATGCTAAGATATATGGATCTCACTATGCCTTTTGTGTTGCAGGTTTGGGCAGGATACTTCTGAAACTCAAGGAAGTCTATTCACTAACAAATTCTTATTACAAGCGCCTATATTATACAAAATATGGGCTTGTAAGATAAACAATAACAGCAGCCACACTTAATGGTGTGTTAATTCAAGCTTAATGGAGTTTATCTCCAGTTCTATGGAGTTTACCTCCACATCCCACTAAATACTTGTGTATGTTAGATGGGAAGTTAAGGTGAGCATTTGAAGATGCATTTGCAAATTTGCTTAGCACAATAAAAGGCTAACAATCTGTCTGAATGGACAATATTTCCAAACTGATATTTTTCATGTTTTCAAATCAGAGATACTGTATATCTTTCCTCCAGGTCTTGATATAAGAGCTTGTTTGAATTGATGTATTACTATCTATATTCAGCCTGTTGTTCTCTTCCCTCTTGCCCCCTTCAACCTTTTCTTAAAAGCAGGAAGAAAATTTGGAATGCACCAAATGTCTATTCAGTGTAGCATCTTGCTTCCATAATCATCAGTCAATGCTTTTAGGCCACCAGGAAACTAATTTAAAGCAATAATAGTTTCCCAGTGTTGCTACCCAGCAACCAGTATGATGTGCTTGAACTGAAATGTTCTATTAACTGTAGGACAATGAATCAATTGCCATTCTATCAATTCAATCAAAATCTCCCTGTCTCTCTTTCTCTCTCTGTCTCTGTCTTTCTCTCTGCCATAAGAGCTACTGAAGTTCTTGTCTTCCTGGACCCCATTCCTGCTATAGAATAAAAAGGAAAATATGACTCGTAGGAATAGTAAAGCTAGGTTTTTCCACAGAGATCCACATTATCATGAGACATTTTTGCATAAATATGCTTTTTGATAAAGTGAAGTGAAGGATTTATCTGAAAACTTTAAGAATTTCATAGCACTTGTTTTCTGGAATGTCTTCCACAAAGAACAATTTCATTTGAAAGTGAAATGTGTTTCCTGATTCCAACATGGATCCTGAATATCCTGAAAGTGAAAGATAGTTTTTATGTTATAGCAATAGCAATAGCAACAGCACTTAGACTTATATACCATCCCATAATGTCTTACAGCATTCTGTAGATGATTTAAAAGATAGAAGCATTATTTGTATATTGCCCTCAACAATCTGACCTTGGAAGGATAGAAGTCTGAGTCAACCCTGAGCCCTGCTAGGATCGAACTCCAGGCTGTTGGCAGAGTTTGTCTGCAATACTGATTTTAACCACCTGTCACCAAGATTCATGTTATGTTTGTAAAGTGGAATGTCCACATTTTTGATAGATATAGTTACAGGGCAGAACTTGAAATGAATACATAATATATTGACATTAATATTTTTGTATGAGATAATATAAATGCCATTCAAAATAGTTTTGGGATGGCATGCTTCTGATTCTTTGGGATAGTAATTCCTACCATAGATTTAGACATCCGTTTATTTCCAGATGATACTTGTCACAGTCATATTTGCCTTTCCATAAAACAGTGTGGAACATTACCCAGAGTGTTTACAGCATTTTAACAAAAGAAGACATGCTATATCTTAAGATTGTCTTTGATAAGAGGATATGGGAACAATGGAAACAGGAAATCTAAACAGCATTAAATCAGAACTAGAAGAAATGACCTATCCGCTTTATATTCCCAGCTCTCTTAAGTATATCTCTTTGACTGTAACTCTAAATATTAATGCTTCCATTTCCAGTTCTGTCCTGCTAACATTGCAGACTAATACTGTATATTTTTGAAACTGAAGTATAAACAGAGAGAGCTAACACAGGTATTTAATTGACTCTCCCAATAATTACTTTAGGAAGTTTTATTTCTTTGGATGGAAATTTCTCATCCCACTCTGCTTCAGATGATAAAATTGGAAGCAGCAGATGAAGCTACATAGGAACAATAGGTATACCACCATAATTTTGCTTATGCGGAAAGGAAAAATGACATCTGGCAATTGTAGATGGAAAATCTGTTTATTAGACGACAAAACATTCTCACTGATTTCAAGTATAAACTTGTCAGCTTTATTTCTTTAATATATTTCTAGGGTTAGATGATTAGGGTTTTTTTATGTTTCTTCACATTCTACACTATTCTTAGTTGCTAGATATTTCTTTATTTATTTATTTTGTCGCATTTCTATGACGCCCAACTCCCAAGGGAGATACAAGAGAAGACTTCAGCAAATAACTGTTTTTGCCAGCACAGCTTTGGAATGACTGTGTTGTTGTTATTATTAGAGTACATACTGTATATCTAGATTTTGCACCTGGCTTTAGTTGCCGCCTCCTCACCTTTCCACAAAAAGATACTTTGGAGGTTGCAAATACTCTGGAGAGATGGCTGAGACTATTACATCTGTCAGTACTGCATGTTTTATATTAATTGAACCAAGGAGAATGGCTCAAAAGATTTCAAAGTCTACCTACCAGATTATTTAGATGCTTCCAATTTAATTGTCTGTTTTGCTTCAGTAGTCAATTATATTTATAGTTATTACTCTTATTCTTTAGTTACCTTTTATACATCTTTCTCTGCCAAAGATATCTTAAAGTACCACAGAGTTAGGATAAACATTCAGTAATTATGATCTTTGGGAATATATATAGTCTTTAATAAGTATCTAATACATGTCACTTTAGCACTTCTTGAAATGTCAATGTATATATAGGCTGCTCCCAAAATAATCACTTTACCAGCAAAAGTCTGTCTGCTTCTCACTTTTTGCCACACTTTTTGCAATTTTGCCATCACCAATAAGACCTACTTTGACTTGTCAAAGTATTTATATACCAACACAGTTTTGAACCTGGCACCGAAACTAAAAGGCAGCCTGGATGATTGCTTCTGCTCTGTGTAATGTATGTGTAATCAAGACCTCTACACATCCTTACTTCCACAAGTGTACTAGCTGAAGTTTCAAATACCAACAATTTAGCCATGTTTATTAATAGATAATATGTTTTTTGAAAATATATCTTTGTTTTAAATAATAATAATATAAGCTTTTATTAAGAGCATTGTTGGTGTAGAGTAGAGTAGAGTAGAGTAGAGTAGAGTAGAATAGAATAGAATAGAATAGAATAGAATGGAATGGAATGGAATGGAATGGAATGGAACGGAACGGAACGGAACGGAACAGAACAGAACAGCCTGTAGCCTCTTCTGTACTACAGAAGAGCCTGTAGTACAGTGGACTAAAGCACTGTTATTAACATCTGCGGCTTGCAATTACTGCAAGTTCAAATCTCACCAGGCTCAAGGTTGACTCAGCCTTCCATCCTTTCAAAGGTAGGTGAAATGAGGGTCCAGATTATGGGGGCAATAAGCTGACTTTGTATAAATATATACAAAAGTATGAAGGCTATTGCTTAACGCATTGTAAGCTGCCCTGAGTCTCCGGAGAAGGGCGGCATATAATTTAAAGCAAAAAAAAAAAAAAGAGAGAGAGAACAGAACAGAATAGAATTCTTTTCTGAGTTGGCACAGGAAGAACATTGTTGTGCTTTTTTGATGACATTTTTGATGTTAGGTATCCATTTTAAGTCCTGAAATATTGTAGAACATAGAAACTTGAAGATCTCTACTGCTGATATTGTGTTATTTAGTATTGTAAGAGGCGGTAGAATAGCAGGGCTTCTCCTAAAATATTTCTTAATATTTCTAAAATGTAGTTCTTAAAAGAAGGAAAGGGAAATGAATACATATATATACATACACACACACACACACACACACACACACACACACACACATACATACACAGACACATAAGATGGGTAAAATGAGGACCCAGATTGTTGGGGGCAATATGCTGACTCTGTAAAAAGCACTTAGAGACGGCTGTAAAAGCACTATGAAATGATATACAAGTCTAAGTGTTATTGCTATTGCTATATGTGTGTGTGTGTGTGTGTGTGTGTATGTATATATATACACACACTGTTTCATTTTTAAATAATTCAGTCCATTGGAACTGGGTGGCTAATATAAATAAATAAAACCAAATAAATATTTTTTTAAATAGAAAAAAAAATTGAAAATGTCAGGTTGGAAATGCTGCTTCTTTTTCTTTCTTCTACTTAACTTTCTGCCTATAGAGCCCTCAAGATGGTGAATAAGTATTTTTTTAATATAGAAAACACACTTAAACACACACACACAGAGTTTCAATTCAGTGTCAGCTAGCTCAAAGTAAAAAGGCCTGATGAAAGAGGAAGGTATTTATCCTTTTCCTAAAAGCAGACGAGTGGGGGCTGAGTACAGCTCCTGAGGAAATGCACTTCAAAACACAGGAACAACCCAAGGAATAGCTTTTTTCCATCTTCCTGATAAACACATTTTTGGAAATGAAGATATTTTCGAGAAGATCTACTGTACTGATTTGGTGCCCATGTAGATTCGTATCAGGATAGGTGATTCTTCAGCTATATTCCCTCTAAACTTGTTGATAGATAAATATAGCAGGTTTGAGGAAAGGACAGCACAGAAGCTTTCAACAAAGAATTGAGAGAGTTAATGCAGGAGAAATTCTTTTTTTAAAAAAGCTTCACGAACTATATTTTAAAAGTTTTTACTCCCTTGCATTTCTGGAAGGTATAATACTTACTGATTTGTCCTTTTGAAATAAAGTAGCTTTGCATTCTCTGATCACTCAGTTTTTATGACAAGTGGAATAGTTGATGGACTAGTTGTTTCCTTCTTGGAAGGCTGCCCTTTTCACTGGTTTCAGTGGGACACCAAGATAAGAGGGGTACATTGGTGAGGTTTGGCCATCTCTAGATAGTAGTGGCAGCAATGAGGCTTTCAGGTCATGTTAGCTGGCAGAAGCAAGCTAGCACAGTGCCAAAGAAATAGGCAGGCTGCACAGAAAGCCTTTGACAACCCCTTGCTCCATCTTTTTTAAAAAATTAATTGTTTGGCCCTCATTTAAGCAGTAAGATCTATAAAACCTAAACAAATTTCTATAATAAAAAGGAACATAACATTTTTGTTTTTCTCTTTTATGTCTGAGAAAATGTCTATTAAGTGTGAGCCCCTGTGTTATAAGAGAAAAATGTTTCAGTTAAATATAAACTTGTTATCAGCTCTTCATCATATTTTTATATCTTATTTATATGACTTGGAAAAGTATTTATAAGGGGTCATGATGGAAGCTTCAGTGTGCTACTGTTGGACTACTTAAAATCAATGACTATTTATCCCTAAGTTTCAATTTGCATTGCTGAATCAAGCAATACAGTATTTTCACAATTGGAAAAAAAAAAAAAGAAAAGAAGAAGAAGAAGGAAGAGGAGGAAAATAACAAAAACATATCATCATCACCATTATCATCTCACCAAACTACGATCTTAAGTGGAGATGTAAATCCCCTTATCCCATGACAGGATTCTAATCATGCATCCTACTCCCATTAAAAGTTACTTATAAAAAACATTGAATTATAAAGATGTTGTCACATCTAACCTGGTCCTCAGGCAATGTAGATAAACTTCAGAATAAACTGAGGTTTATTCACTGACTCTCTAAAACATGTTCATATAGGACTGTTAGATTCTAATATCACCAACAGTTTTCTGTTAGGTGAATCATCAGCTCTCTGCGCAAATAAGGCCACCTTCATGTACGTGATGATATTCTAATAGTGAACCCAGATTCAGGAGGTGTAAGTATTAAACAATCAATTTTTGTTCATTCATTCTGAAACAAATTGGAATATGTCAGAACAGGGAAGAAAGTTATCCTTTCTACTTAATCTGACATCACAGGCCACCTTCATTTTTTCCCCAATTTAATTTAATCTTGCACAAACAAGATTGTGGAAGCCAATATGTTCAGGCAATACCATTAAGCATTAATGGTATTTTTGTAACTAAGTTACAATAGACATGAATAAATGTTCCAATAGATATGGTCCAATAGACATGAATAAATGTTCTTGGGCAAAATGCCATCTAAGTGATCAATTAATATTTTCTTCCTTCCTAGCTGTTGGTGCCAATGAAGTTATGGTAAGTTATCTAGTTTAACTGAGGGTAGAAAACATGTTCTGGAAAGACTATGTGAACAGTCTTCAAAAAACAGTTAATTTTGCTTTCTCCTTGGTTGGGCTCATATTATAGAGCAAGTTATTCTCAAAATTTAGATTAGGTCTTAAATATAACATTAAATTAAAATAAAGCAAACGTTAACAAATATCTTTATTCAAGTCTGTAGCAGGTAACATTTGAAGTTTTCCTTAGGTAAGAAATTATTAGATCAATATATATGAAACATAAATTCATTGGCACAGAAAAGCTTGTTGTGGATTCCTAAAGTCAATATTTTATAGCTTGGTAGACTGATATTTTTGATTAAAGGTCATATGCAATTCATGAGACTTAAACTTTAAATTATGCACCAGAGGGAACTCTGAGAGGATTCATTCTACATTAGTTAGACTTCATTGCTTATTTTGAATTTACTTATAACATCATGAACACCTTCATGTTTTTTTGGCAGCAAAATGTAAATGGATTTCTACTTTCTTTTTCTACCTTCTTCCAGAGTGTTTTTCTATCTTCCCAACATAGCCTTGAGGTTTCCTGGTAGTCTCCTATCCATGTACTGACTAGGCTTGATTCTTTTTAGCTTCTGAGCCCAGACAAAGTCAGTTAGCTATTCAGTCAGACATCTGCTGAGATATTTATTATTTCCATACTACAGAGAATTTGTTGAGGATTGTTTCTTCAATATGTCCCCGCTTATAAAACTAACAATTTTGTTTTTAATAGGTTATTAAACTAAATATAATGTGTGATCCAACATGTGAATAAATCTAAAAAAAGAAGGTAATTGTGGAGAAATGAGCATGGGAAAGAAATGGAAAGGAATAAGTCTTTTTTGCCTTAACGCAAAGTCAAATTTAGCAGAAAATATCATTATTTATGTAGCTTCTGAGCAAGAATAGCTAAAAGAAAGTAGCATAATCCTATATAGTTTCATATTATGCCCTTTCAATTATTATTGGCCACATCATTTAGAACATCTGTAGGCCCTGTTACTATCTTATACCTTCACCAAACATAGCACTGTGAATCATCTTGTAATTCTGTTTATAATAGTTGTTGAATTTAACAGTATTGTTGAGTTTTATAACAACCTATGGATGATTTAATAAATATGGAGGAATCTGGAACTGTAGACTAATATAGTGTAGGCTGATTTGAACTTAATAAAGGAATGCTGAAATAGATTCTCATGCAAAATACAATTATTTACCCAATTTCTGTATGTACTGTTTAGTTTGTATGATCAAAATGATAAACATATTTGATTTATGCTGCAGCTACTATAGAGCAACGGGTGGGATCCTGAACTAGGATTGGGAAAGTCCAGGATCACTAACCCTAACCCTGTGACTAAGACGGGATTAAAAATATGAGAAGAACAGTTCTATTAAATTTAAATTCTAAATTCTATTATTAAGGTTATGGTTGCTGAATATCTAAAGTGCTGCCACAAAGAAGATGTCACCCCATTCTGCAAAGCATGTGAAGGGAGAACAAGGAACAATGGATGGAAACAAATCAAGTAGAGAACCAAACCATAACTAAGGAGATATTTCACAATTGATCAGTGGAACCACTTGCCTCCAGAATTGTGGGTGCTCCAACAGTGGAGGTTTTTAAGAAGAGATTGGACACAACCATTTGCCTGAAATATTATAGGTTTCCTGATTGAGCAGGGAGTTGGAGTCTACAAGACTTCCAAATTCTCTTCCTACTCTGTTATTCTGTTATCTCTTTTAAGATGATAAAAGGAATCTGCTTTAGAAATTTATTTCTTTAAAATAACATTATTTTCCTTCCCATTTTTCAGCAGGATCTGTTTGAAAAAGAGATACTACATAAATGTATATGAAATACCAACTCTTTAATAATAACCCTCTCTCTTAGGACTACACTTCTTCTGTGGATGCTGAGGTCCCAGTTTTTCATGCCTGTTGCCTGTGATGGATGTGAGGTAAGAAATACTGTATAGTCTTGTCTTTTGTTTGTAAAGGAAATCCAAAAACAAGCAATAGTGATAAAATGTGTTCAATGCACTCTTCATCTTTTCCTGTTGCCTTGTGATGAAGCTCAGGATAGAATAAGTCAGGAAATTGGAAGATATCTTTTAGTGCATGTTGCTTAATGCTTTTCAAGAGGAACAAATTCATAGGGCACATACCAATCAAAGATGACTCTGCCTTATCTTTTGTGCCCTGCAATGTAAAGAAAAACATTGGACATTTTCATCATAGTATCACTAGCTAAAACACAAAGTATCTTCCATACACTTATTCTACAGTTTATTAATGGCGCACTTTTGTGTGCTTGCTTCTTCAGTTTTATCTCCTGCTTCTGAAGTTGAAAATCCATCTGCAGAAAGGGTCAGTGTTTCCTAACCTCAGCAACAATAAGATATATGGATTTTGACTCCCATAATTCCCTAGCCAGCATGGGTGGGGCTTGGTGAGGAAATCTGCGAGTCAAAGTCTACACACATCTTAAGGCTGTTGAATTTGGAATAGGAAATAGAGTAAGCCATGAACTTAAAGATCTAGAGGTTATTGCTATTCTGACAAGCACTGATATGTTCCTCACCTTTTATGAGGTAATAGAAAAGAGAAGGAAATGAACTAGAAAGGATAAATGGGCCCAGCCTGAATAACTCTAACTTTCCTATTAAATCTGTAAAATTGATAAATTTATCAAGGTGGAAAGTTGGTGGGATCAAGCTGAAAATGTTGGCCAAGTCACATATGGCAGAAAAAAGTACTGAAGTGGTGAATTCTTGATTAATACAACTTGTATGAAATTAATATTTGCTGAAATATGCAGAGTAGTATAGTATTTCGTTAACGCTTCAGCAAAACAGACTAATAAATTTTCAGACCCAATTTATTTTTATCTGTAGGTATTGTATACTTTGAAACAAAACATATTGAACAAAATGTGCTAAAATGAAAATGCTACAAACTGATCCCTTTTGCTTTTATGCAGAAAAAGCAGTATGTAGTTTAAGAAGGCTAGTTTGTATACATCTTTAGTTGAGATGGTGGAAGGAATTGTGTAACAATAGTATTATGGTAATTGCCATTTTTAGCCTTTTAGTGAGTAATTGAAGTAAAATAATAGAGTGGTAAAGATATTTCTATCAAGTTTGTTTTGTCATGGGTTTTGAGAACTAGTCCTATCAGTCTGGAATATATACCAGTTTTTTCTTTTTAATTTGACTTAAGATTTTACTACCTCACTAACAGTTTTATAGGGATGGGGTGAAAGACACTTGGTAAACCTTAAGGTTATTAAGTGCCCATTGCTGTTTCTAATTTGGAACTCTTTAAACATCCACATTACAAAGGAATAATAAAACCTAGTTGACGAAAAAGCTACATTGTAAGAGCTCTCTGGTATAGTTTTTTTTTGTTCAGAGATATGTCATGTTTAATTTAAAACAAATATACATCTTAAAAAACAGCAAAGCAAGTTGTTCCTAAAAATAACAAAAATCGAAAAGATACGGCAAATATCATATATATTTATATGTAGGAAGATTTATGTGTGTGCGTGCATGTATTCATTTACTCTGATTCTACTTTAATATGGATATTTGGATATCAGTCTTTTTATTTTTATATATGTATCTGAGGCATAAATGAAGCACTGCAGTCACTGTCAACAGACAAAACAATAAACAGGTTTAGAGCTATGGATTCCTAACAGCAGATGGCAGCAAAAAGTCTTCACTGGCTTTTGGTTTTTACACCTTCAAACCAAGACAACTTGCAATGTGAGACCCAATTATACTAGACCTCACTAGTATAATTCATTGCTTCCCATCCTATTATTGATTTGATGTGAGAAAGATGACTATGTATTTTTTATTACAATCAACAGTAAGTTTAGCTTAGGGGCTCATCTCAAGGCTTCAAACATCCTATAAAGACACGTTTACTCCTACAGACTCTTTCATAACAAGCTCTTCTAACTGCAATTAATTGGCTTAGTCTCAGTAATGAGTAAATACAGCTGGTGGCGTTAATAGGGCAAATCTAGAAATGAGTCACATATTCTAAAATGCAATACTTCTAGCTTGGAATTGCCACAAAACTAGGTGTATTTGATAAAGATAAGATTTAGCACTACATACAAGTGACAGTTCATCAAAGAAGGAGGTTGTCCATGGGTATATTATATGTGCATGCCTATTTTATAAATGGAGACATGTTAGATCTGAATCAAACTATAGCTATTGAGATTATAGAAATATACCACAACCAGCTACAAATAAGAACGAATGTTTTGATGTTCCCTTAAACAAAAATAAGATTCTGAGTAAGAAATAACAGACTAGACCAATACACTTCTTGTTATTTTGCATGATATTTTAAAATATAGTTGATTCTAAAAACAAGCAGATGAACAGTCTGCTGTGCTCCCCACATTCTATTTCATGAGAAAATTGGCTACATATGTAATACATGATTATCAACTTCAAAGTTTAGTGACATCATGATGTTGGACTGAGAGCAAGGACATCAAGTCCTAGTCTACCTCAGCCACAAAAGCTCAGTGATTGACTGTGATCTAGTCTCAGTGTCTCACCTTACTTATCTCACAATAGTGTTGTGAGGAAAAATAGGAGTGGGGATTTGTATGTTGTCTTGTGTTCCCGATGAACTCAATGAATTCCCTATTGACTTTTGTTGTGTTAAAAATCAGTAAGATGCTATATAAATCTGTGGTCCTATTAATAATCACCAAAAACAAAAAACTGTCAAATATTATGGGAAGGCAGTAATATGAATCCTAACAATGGAATATTAATATTTTCTGAATTTAGTCCCAGGAATTTGCCCTAAAATAAAACCTTTGTAGTCACCTGTGGTGCTGTTTAAAAATTTGGGAAATTAATTTCTTTGTTAAACTTGCTCACAAAAGTGTGGATCCACAGTTCTTTACAATATAGCATTGTCTTTTTTTTTTCTTGGCTACTTTATGCTTAACAGCAATTATGACATTAATAAGGACAAAAGAAAGCAAATGAATCCACTTGATATATGAATGGTTAAGAGACAGTTTAATATGCTTTTGTATTGATCACATCTGTGTGCACTCACAGAATTTTAATAACCAACAGTATGCATGTAAATTAGACATCTGGTTTACAGAAGAGTAATTAAACACCAGCTTCCATGTAGTGCATGAAGAAAAATGAGTGACAGTTTTGATGGCAGGATCTAGTATAGTTTCATAGAATTATACCCCCATCAGGAAGGGTTTTTAGCGATGTGGGAAAATTGAGCTGCTGATTCAGTTCTACAGAGGAATCATTGAGTCTGTCAACTGCACCTCTATATCTGACTGGTTTAGCTCTGCAATCAAACAAGACAGACACAGACTTCAACAGATAATTAGAACTGCAGAAAAAACAATTGCTACCAACCTGCCTTCCATTGAGGACCTGTATACTGCATGAGTCAAAAAGAGGGCTGTGAAAATATCTACAGACCCCTCACATCCTAGACATAAATTGTTCAATGTCTACCCTCAAAATGACGCTATAGGGCACTGCACACCAGAACAACTAGGCATAAGCACAGTTTTTCTCCAAATGACATCACTCTGCTAAACAACTAATTCCCACAATACTGTCAAATTATTTACTAAGACTGTATTACTATTATTCTTCTCATCCTTCCTAGTACCTATCCCCTCCCACTTACGACTATAACATGTTGCTTGTATCTTTACAATTTATATTGTTTTATTTGTTTCCTAGTATGATTTGATTGCTTATAGTAACCTATGACTATCACTATGTGGATAAAGTCGAGAAAAGTAAATGAGAGGGTTCCCCCCCCCCCCCACATCATTAGAAACTTGTGGACTTCTTCCACATAAATTCACATTTCAAAAGGGTGAAGTTAATACTTTTAAAGGGGGGGGGAAATCAAATTGACTTAATAAACCAACTTTAGTAGAAATTACTGCACATGCCTAAGTCAATACAGAACTGAGAGTAATTACAGGCAACGCTTTGGAAACAAAGGGCTATTTCCATGAATGGATTATATTTTTTCAGACATTTTGTTTGCTTTTGCAATGTCAGTTTCCTTACAAAGCTACCTTTTACAAAGTCAATTATGGTCAAGGATAAGATCCTATGTTAGTGCATTAGGTAATGTATGAAAAATCATGTGAAGAACATTTGGCTTGAGAGGAACTGGAAGCATCGCAGCAAGACCGACTGGAAAAATAGCAGGCTAGGATGAGCTTTGCGAAAATCCACCTGGATGAACCACTGTCGGGGGCGGGGGGGTGTCTTTGGACCAGAACCATCCTGTAGGGATGGTGAAGAAGGAGAGGCATCTCGGAAGACCAAGAGGAATAGGCAAGTTCCTTCTTTAGACCGAGTTCCTTCTTTAAACCGAGTGCAGGGGTGGCAGCCATTGTAAAATGACCACTTTGAAGCTGGGGCAACCGGACTAAGTTTTAGTGCAAGAGCAGTTTTTGAATGGAGTGAGTGAGTGAATGTACAGGGTGAGCAATTGAACAACTCACAGGTAAAAGAAAATTTTGAATTGGATTAAAAGGTGTCCCGGAGCTGAATTGGCACTTAGGAAATTCTATGGAGGGAGAAGAACAAAGAAGAGGCTAAAATACTAAAGCCCAAGAAAGTTTTTGTATCTATAATTGGATTTGGAGAAACTAAAAATAATAAAAGAAAAGAACCCAAGGAAAAGTATTTTTTATGTGGATTCAAATATTTTTGACACCTTTGACTTTTAGTTGGTTTGAAAATATTGTGAATTTGAGAGATCCTGCTGGCTGAAAGAGAGTACTGCAATATTTACTAGAAGGAAG
Source organism: Pituophis catenifer annectens (assembly GCF_029215685.1). NCBI lineage: Eukaryota > Metazoa > Chordata > Lepidosauria > Squamata > Colubridae > Pituophis > Pituophis catenifer. The sequence continues at coordinate 113,016,963 of NW_027256882.1, forward strand.
AAGGGAAAGTACAGCTGTGACCTTGACCACTAAAAGATAATTTGGAAACTGAGAGAACTTTTAAGGAGTATCTGTCTTTCAACATTGCTTGATCTCGAATCTCAATGGCTGTGGAAGATACAAATATTTAACTTGGAGTCGACTGGATAAATACTTAAATTGGACATTATTTGAAAACTAAAAAAGGCTATATGGATTTTAAATTTTAATTAAATGTGACATAATTTAAAAGTTTTAACACTTTCTTAAATTTGCAATATGAAGTCTTGGATGTGTGAGGAATTAATTGAGATGTTTAAAAATATGCGTGAATCACTAAAAGGTAATAAAAAGTCAGAATTTTTTCTGGAGCACAGAAAACAAGAAATAGGGGAGAAGGTGACAGAAAAGAGCATAAATGAGAAGCAAGAAAATAATATTGAAGGAAAAGGAATTGAATGCAAAAAGCAGTTAGATGATTTAACTGGGATTTACAGTGGCAAAACAAGAGTGGATAGGGGGGAACATCCCCCCCAAAAGAATCAGTCAAAGGGTAAAGAGGGAAATAGTGGAAATAGATTAGGAGAAAACATGGGAGAACTATTCGAATAATATATCTAAAAGTGAGAAAAAGTATTTCTGAAGAAAAGATATAATAAATATAAAAAGAAAAAGAAGTTAAGAGAATGGGAAAAAAGGACAAAATTATCAAGAAGTGGAATTTTGAAGAAACCAAGAGAAAATGGTTAAAGAAGGGAAGATCAGTGGAAAGGAGGAAGGGAAATAAGGTAAATATTAGTAGATTTAAAGGAATTGTATTAGTATTATTAATTGTGGATGGTCAATTAAGTTAAAGGGTTTTAATGTAAGATTTAAATATGATGATGTATATTGTTTATAGTAAAACAGAATAGCAGATGAAATGTGAAATGGTAATTTGGTTTAATTTTGAAGACAATTTTAATTAAGACACAAAGTTAAAATGTTAAAAAGTGGGATGGGGATTTTGAGAAATATATTCTGTAATGGAGAAATAAGATTATTAATTGATGTTATTGCAAGAGATTAGGAATTAAGGGTGGATAGTGATACTGTTTATGTGTTATGTATTAAGAGAAATTAAGAGAAGACAAGTATGGAAAAAGAATATTATGGCTGAAATTGGAAATATGTAAAATGAACTGGGGAAAAAAAAGAACAATATGGTAGAAGTTGAAATAAAAAGATATGGTGAAAAATGATTAATTTGTGATAAAGAACTATATGAAAGAGATGAATATGGAAAAAATGGGAAGATTGGAATAGATTAAAAAGATTAATATTTATTTATTTATTTATTTATTTTATTAAATTTCTATACTGCCCTTCTCCCGAATATAAATACATATAAAATGTATAAGATGTGACCCGGTCAACACTCTGTTCATAAAATATGTATGATGAAAGAAAATTTTTAATAAAATTTGTTTACAAAAAAACCCCAAAAGAACATTTGGTTTATATAGGTCATAATATATTGGTATGCTATATTTTTACAATTTAGCAATGACTGTTAGGGGGAAAACATAGGATGCCTGATAGTCAGTATTATTGCTTTACCAATTTAAACAATATACTTAAATTACCTCACAATGTTTGAAAATTTTCATCACACTATTTTTTACATAACACTGTGTGACATTGCAGCAATCAATCTACTTAGGAATTGCTACCTAATAATTGAGCTCATCTCTTGATGATGTGATTACATAGAATATATCTACCTTGTTTTCTTGTCAATGAAATAGGAATGGCATCATCTTCTTCCCAATCCAAATCTACATCTTTGGGATTTTTAAGTGAATTCCCATCCAAGTATTAGCCAGATCCAATATGAGCAGTTTCTAAGTATGCTATATAAAAATATATTAAAATAAAACTTAATTTTTTTCAAGAGTTGTCAAGGTTAACTAGGTTGTGCCACCCGCTTTATTTGAAGGCTGATCTATGATTTTCTAATTCTGCCTTTTTATCTTCCTGCTGCCATATTTGGTCCCTTCTTAGCCAATGTTACACATAATATTTCATATTTGATGCAGCATTATTGGCATGAACTCCACTCATACCAACCTACTTGTAGAATGTTATTCAGACTAGCTGTACAATTCTAGCTGTACAATCTTATCTGTTTGCTTAAACTATTATTTTTCTCCCTAAATTCAAAATCTTGTCCATCATGAAAATTAGTATGGGGGCCTGTTGTTGCCTGGCAACATTCACATAAAAGTAGTATACATTACAGATATGTGTCCTTTTTTATATACATCATTATAATTTTCAAAATCATAAGTAATATAAAAAGTAGAAAGGTTGTGTCTGATGGGGAAGAGAGAGATTTCTGTAAAACAAAAGAGTTCTGTTGCTTGAGATATATCTTCAAAGGAGAAAAACTGAAGGGTAATATTGTTTATACATTTTCTTTTGATGAAAAGCAATCATGTTGAATTATAGCTAAATTTTTGAGATCTTCTAAGCAATGACATTGGACCTTTATTTTTATTTTGGAGCAACAAACAGATTCAATCTTTGGCTGTTAATGCTTCCCTTTATCTGGTTAGAAAGAGGTCTATTATATACTAGTTTAATTACTGGCAGATTAACTCTTTTATTCCTTTCTGCTCTTTCATTTCCATAATAGCTGCTTCATTTCTTATAGTAATGAATTTAGCAGGTTTATCTGGTGCACCAGCTGTGCCCTTTTCTAAACTGAGGTAACTTGACAGTGATTGATATATTAGTAACCTCCAGGTTGAGCTACAGTGTTGTGCACCATACAGTATTCTTGAAATCAGTTTAGAAAGTTTGTCTAATAGAAAATTCAATTATAAAAGTTCTAGTTGGGCTTAAGATAGAACTAATTCTGAAGGAGCTATGTTGGTTGACTCTCTATTTAAAGCCTGACATTTGAACATGCCTATCATCTAAATATCCCAACATACATTTCTTCCTTATTCTCCTGTGCATAAAGGTAAGCAAAGAAAGTCCTTCTTTCTGTTTATTCTTTTAGATAAATTCTTTTGCCATAAAAAGAGAAATATATATATTTCTAATGCTTGTATCAAAAATTATTTTTTGCAGGTAATAAATAAGGATAAATGGATAAGCAACATACTGAAGCCTAGGTATAAAGTAAATAAAAATATGGTTATTAGCACATTCTATATTTTGAATTGTTTTTAATGAATTGCAAAGGCAGTTCAGTTCCATTATCCCACATCTTCTAAGATGGTCCATGTTGATACACATGTTAAAAAGTTATTCCTGAGTGACCTAGACATGATAACCAAAGCCTGGAAACAGATATTGAAAATCCTGGTTCTAAGAGAATGGATCACATCTATTGTACAGGAGTTAGGCTGTAGTTAATTCTTTTGTTCCAAATGACCCAATGTTGCTTTTTTTCAAAGGCAACTGGACTTTGTTTTTTCTTGAAGACATTTCACTTCTCATCTAAGAAGCTTCTTCAGTTATCTTGGGGACAACCAGAACCTAGATGATTGAAAATCTCCATAGACATTTTGTTCCAGATCTCATTTGGACTTCTTACACTATGATCTGGGCTAGATTAGGTTGGATTCTACTTTCAAACATGATAGATGTTTTCCACATAAACGTTTATTACATATTTTTAATTTTCCCTCAACTAAGCATTATTAAAAAAAATTGATCTGAATATGACTAAATGCAGGTTCTGTTTCACTGAGGAACAGGTAATTCAGTAATCAACATTTAGGTAAATATCTGAAAGGAAGAAACACTTTTAAATTTGGACCATTTTGGAGATGTCAGTTCTAGGATTGAGAAGAAGGATTGTAATTAAAGATATTCAACTAATTAACATTTCTGTTTAGATTACAGATCTATACATAACTCAGAATAAGCTTCACTGAAAAGATTGAAACACATTGTTTTGCCTTATGGTTTATTTTTCATTTATTATTGTGATAAATCTGCCTTGTTAAACAGGGCTAGGTTACTTTACTAGATAAACAAAACACTTTGTGTCTATTATCATTCTTAGCCAGCCTTGTGGATAACACTGAATTATTCTGAATCATGGTATTCAAAGAAGAGAATGAAGCACATTGGACAAAAACACTCCTAGATTAACACTATTGCTGGCATGGCAATAGTGGACCAAGAAATATCAATAATAAAGGTAGCATACTTTTTGCAAATTCAGTTGAGTATGCAAAAAAAAAAAAAAAAAGGTAGGAAAGCAGGAAAAAAAATCAGACATTTTTGATTAAGGAATTATTGGGAAAGGATTGAAAATCTGTTTACCACGCTAGTACTTACATCTAGCATTGGTGTGAAATATTATGGATTTTTCAATGTTTTATCTTAGAGATGATTTAGTTTTGATAAATTATTAAAAAAAGACTAAGAAAAACAATAAATAGGTTGTTCCACTATCTAAGAAAGCATATAGTATTTTTTTTTTGTTTTTTTGCTATCAAAAAAAGGTGACTGAAAAGAAACATGGTTAAAAATTTGATGAACTTTATTAACAATTCATACTGACATGGCTTGAAAATCAGCTGAGCTACCTTCCGCCCCAAATCCAAAATGGAAACTACTTTATTTATGAATTAGTCAATGTGCATGTTTCTATAAATAGGTTGACAAGAGTCAGCAGTAGTATTGAAATGGATAGAAGTCACATGGAGAAGGAATTGTGTGTGTATACCCAAGTCAGTTTTTGATGACCGGTAACTACCTGGACTAGGCCTTGCAGTTTTCTTGGGGAGCTTTTTCAGAAGACTACCCAAATACTTGCCACTACCAGTTCCCTAGGGCTGAGAGAAAGCGACTGGCCCAAGGTCACCTAGATGGCTTTGTGCATAAGGCACGACTAGAACTCTCAATCTCCCAGTTTCTAGTCTGATGTTTAACCACAAGATCCAACTGCCTCCAAAGATAGAAAAGGGGGACTGTTTGGAATACAGCTGCTTTAAATTGTTTATTTGTGTTTTGTTCTTGTGAGCTGTCCAATATGTAGGTTAAATTTTTTTCCCATTTCTCTGGGGGAAAGTTGAATAGTGGGTGATTGCAGATGTGGAGACACTTTGCAGCATGTCTGCCAAAAAAATGTCACTTGGTGGGTGATTGCACGCATGGAGACACTTTGCAGCATGTCTGCTTCCAGACCTCTAATTGCTTTCTAAGGCAAGGATTTATCTGGAAAACATTATGATCCTCCCCAGTCATCTCTCAAGTAATGCAGTTGGCAGTCAAGGCCTAGTGTCCTAGAAGGCCCTTTCAATTAAACTGCCAGCTCTCTTTATATAAACTATAACTGTTGTATGATGACAGAATTATATGTGTTACTGTACTACATGTTGTATAGGCTTTTAAAAGAGTTGAATAAATTGATGGAAGTCAGGTCTAACAGTGGCTGATAGGCTTGATGGCTTACTGGCATTTTAGAACCAGAAGCAGGATATTTCTGAAAATTAGCCAAACAAGAACAGAAAACTATATCTTGGAGCAAGAGCAGTTCTCAGCAGTGATTGTTAGAAATAGGATGCTCAGTTTCTTGAATGCCTATTTAAATGCGGCATTTGAAGCTCTGGACAATAACAGTTCAGTGGTGAAATCAGAACTTTTTAACTACCGGTTCTTTTTTTTTTTTAATTTGATTTATATGTCGCCCTTCTCCGGAGACTCAGGGCGGCTTACAATGCGTTAAGCAATAGCCTTCATACTTTTGTATATTTATACAAAGTCAGCTTATTGCCCCCACAAACTGGGTCCTCATTTAACCTACCTTAGAAAGGATGGAAGGCTGAGTCAACCTTGAGCCTGGTAAGATTCGAACCTGCAGAAATTGCAGGCAGCTGTGTTAATTACAGGGCGCATTAAACCACTGTACTACCAAGGCTCTCAAGGTTCTGTGGGTGTGGCTTGGTGGGTGTGGCTTGGTGGCGTGACAGGGGAAGGATATTGCAAAATCTTCATTCCCACCCCACTCTGGGGCCAGCCAGAGATGGTATTTGCCAGTTCTCCAAACTACTCAAAATTTCCGCTACTGTTTCTTTGAACTGGTCAAAATTTCCGCTACTGGTTCTCAAGAACCTGTCAGAACCTGCTGGATTTCACCCCTGCAACAGTCTGAAAAAATAAATCTCAGTCCATACAAGGCATGGAGGGTAGAGAAAATATCTCAGAAAGGGTACTCCATACTCCTCTGGAAAGTAAAGGCAGGCGTAAGGGAAAATGCTTCCAGACTTGCAAGTTTCTGTTATTGTGATCTTACAATAAAGGTAGTGTTAGTACTCATGGCTTTGATTTCCTTTCTAGACTACCCTGAAGTGCTGACACAAAATGGTCTCTGGGCTTTTAATGTTTTTATCAAATTAGTTAGACTAGCCTGATTGATCTGCTGTGATATTTCAAAGGCTGGATTGTAATTGGATTGTAATTGAGTCCCAAATATGGAATCTGAGTCTGTTGTCCAGATTATTCCCTGAGCATGAATCTGACCACATACTTATATCCACATCTGACTCTCATCCTCTACCTTATGTTTAGTGAGAGAATTGGTATACAGTTTATGAAGCATTAAATGTTATTGTTTTTATAAATCATCTTCTTGTCACTTTGACGCTTGCTGTGCTGGTATTCCCACTGGAAAACACAGTGTTTGCCTGTTTTACTATAATTGCATTGTGACTGGGGACCACATAGGAAGGATAGCAAAACTTGGCTATTGCATTGACTAATGCACTGAAATCTTCAAAGACTATATGCAACCTACAGGTATCATCTGCGGGTTTGAAGAATTATAGATCAAGAGCACCCCAGGACAAAATTTTGCAAAGGGAACTGCTTGCTTTTCTTTTTTTAATTAATGATTTAGTAGCTTTCCTTAAAGAAGTGGAGCACAGGAATTTAAAGATGTCCAAATTCTGAAACAGTAGCAACTGTTTAAGCATGAGCAGCTCCAAGCTAATGACCTGCTTCTTAACACCAGGAGAAACCTCTCGGTGGTATGTCCAATTTTCCATCAGTATGGATTTTTTTTGCTGGCCTCTTTGCCCTTCTTACAAGGACCCCAGACATGCAGTTTACTTTCCATGTGACAAAGAAATACTTACACTTAATCTATTCATCTACTGTATATATATTTGGAATAACAAACCTGGCTGTCAGGTACACAACTGAGCTAAATGAATTCTGCTGCTTGTTCTTGTTTTCTCTAAAGAAAAGAAAAGTGATTTTATTTTATTTTCTCTTAAGTCATCCATGTCAAGTTTTAGGATGGTATCTGACCACAACAGAAATCTTTCCAAAAAACAGAATTTTATGTGTGGCAGCTATGTAAAGTTTAGACAAATCATATGCAAAAGCGATTGCTAGAGCAAATAACAGTCAGATTGTCTGTGTGTCAACTTGCCTTGTAAGAAATCTGTTCTGTGTAGTTTTCTCATTCACAGCCTGGGTGTGTGACAAACAAAGAAACTGGCAGCCAGTTTAATATTTTCTGGATGAAGTTTCATATTTGAATTATGGGGAACAAAAGTAGTTCTCACTTCTAACTATTGCTAATGGAAAATTTGGCAAGAGTGTGATATATGCTGATTTCATATCTTTATGTTAAATTCCCACATTCAGTTTATAATATTTACATTAGAAAAGAGTGTTATCACATAATCCTATCTTTCTCTCCATGATGATTTTATGGGTGTTTAAAATGTAACCCACAAGTTTAAGATAGCGTGACTCTGCCTGACATTCAGGTTAATCATAAGAATTACACAACAGTTGTTCTGAACAATATAAAAATATATAAAAATGCCAAGATAGAACTTTTCTACTTAGGAAATGTTAAGAACAGGAAGAAATTTTGTCATTCAGGTAGAATTTCCTTCTTCTTTGGAAAAGATATTCAGATGCTGTGACCTGTCCATGACCATTAAGATCAGAATCATACAGACTTTTTTCCCCCTGTGAAAGTTAGGCTTTGAAGAAGCAGGATAGAAAAATGTTGCTACTTTGGGGCATTGGTTGTCTAGGATTTTAGGGAATTCAATTCAAATCTTTATTGTCAGTGCACAATGTATGTACAATGAGGTTGGTATAAACTCCCTTATACCTTTTAAAAAAAGCAGGCAAATGGATTATAGACAAAATAAGGTCAGAGTTCTCATTCAAGGCACAAATCAACAAACTCAAATTACCTAATTTTGGACACATTATACAAAGACTTAGCTTTCTTGAGAAGCCTACAATGGTAGGAAATGTAGAAGGAAAGAGAAGAGGACAACCTTCAGCCAGGTGAATGGACCAATTCCTATAGCAATGGGTTCATCACTGGAAGACCTGAAGGACCAGGCTGAAGAGAAAAAAAATAAACTATCATACATGGTTGCTAAGATGGCATAAAACCAATCAATCAATCAGTCAGTCAATGTTAATATATAAGGAGTGACCTTAGGAGACAGCAGGAAAAGCCACAGCCTAGGCCCAAGATTGCGAACCTATGGCACGTGTGCCAGAAGTGGCACACAGAGCCCTCTCTGTGAGTACATGTGCTGCTCTTCTGGTTTATGAAAAATGCCCCCAAAACACCCGAAAAATGGCCTAAATATGGCCGGAAAATGGTCCAAAAAACAGTCTGAAAATGGTCCAAAAAACAGCCTGAAAATGGCCCCCAAACAGCAAAGAAATAGGCCGTTTTTCGGACCAGAAACAGCCGAAAAACAGCCTGAAAATGGCCTGAAAAAATGGCCTGAAACTTCCTGAAACAGCCTGAAAACTTCCTGAAAAATGGCCCAAAAAACAGCCTACAAATGCCCAAAAAAATGCCCAAAAAACCAGACATGCATGTGGCAGCCAGCTGGTCTTCAGGTTTCTCACCATCCGGTGCACGTTCATGCACACACAGGCACGCATGTTCCAGTTTGAGCGCTCAGTGTTGAAAAGGTTCGCAATCACTGGCCTAGGCAATGGTCAGATGAGAGGTGGCTGAGCTTGCAGAAGGAACTTTCTAGTTTCTTAAAGGTGTAAAGGTGTACTGTACAGGTGTATTTACTGTAAAGGTGACAGAGCAGAGATGTATTTTCAGACTTGTAGCGAATACTCCTGGGTGTGCTTTTTGTCTGGACTACTTTGGAGAGCTGGCAGCAATCTTGCAATTCTGAAAGCTGATCCATTGCCTCTTATCTAACCTCTGTGAGGCTGCAGCTTTTCTTCCTGTCTTTCAAGATCATTTCCACAACAGTACAATCAATTTCCTTACTTTGTAAAGCATTCGAGTATTAGCTCTAAGTGCCATCTCTTTCGTATGTATGTATGAGACATCATGGTGCATATAAAAAGGTATACATATTGTATAGTGATGGCAGAATACTCCTTTGGTTGTTTGTTATACATTATCGCCTTATATTGTCTAAGTTTTCTTCTGTTTTTATGCTCTTCAGTCTTCACTTAGGTAATGTTGATTTTTTTTAAAAAAATATCTTATTTGGGCTTTCAAAAATGTAGATTATATGAAATCTGAATCTTATAAGAAAAGTAGCATTTAACAGTACAGTGTTCATAGCTGTATTTTAAACTTTAAAGTAAATCATTCTAGTCTGCAATTTAGTATCCCATTAATCTATACACAGTGCATTTGTGTATATTCAGCTCAAATAGTCTTATTATTTTTTTCTTCTGTTCAATTGCATCTAATTCTTGGAGACTGCCTAGACAAATCCCAGCACTTTTCTTGGCAAGGTTTTTCAGAAGTGGTTTGTCATTGCCTTCTTCCTAGGTCAGAGAAAAAGTGGCTAGCCCAAGATTATCCAGCTGGTTTTGTGCCTAAGGTGAGACTAAAACTTATGGTCTCTTATTTTCTAGCATGATGCCTGAACCACTATACTAAACTGTCTCTCTAGGCTTATTGTATGGACATAAAAATGAATCTCTAAAATCTCTCTCCTTCAGCATATTTCATTGTCAATTATTTAATAGTGCTTTCTGGTGTATGATTGCTAGTTTTGCTTGTTTTTTTCATAAAAGTTAAAAGAATCAAAGCTATATAATATGAAGTGGAAGTCTTCAGATGATGGCTTTTACTGGTGTCTTTCTTGTTCTCTTAATAGTTGTACATAAGTTTGCTATTAACTTGCAATCACTAGAGACAAACTGTTGTGCAGTTTGATTAATTAAGTGTTGGTGGAGTTGTTTGGGAAGGCATCCTGATAAATATAGTGCTTATCTTAGAAACTGACAGGGAAATTCAACAATAAGCAGTTACCAGTTCAATAATATTGTGGCACTGTCGCTTAACATTACTAACTATCTGAAATACATTGTTTGTTGACAGAGTTTTATACATATTGCATAATTGGGTGGATTTGGTTATATATTGGGAAATGTTTCTTTAAAAACCCACAACTTCTTAAATAAACTTACACATATTTCTGGAATTGTTCCTCACATGCCAATTAAGTACAATTGGCTATATGTTGCAATGTCCTTTGTATATTTATGTATTTTTTCATTCTCACAGTAGTTGCAAAAGTGAGTTTGACTGTGCTGTGGTGGTACAGTGGTTAGAATGCAGTACTGCAGGCTACTTCAGTACTGCTATCAGTTTGGCAGTTTGAATCTCATCAGGCTCAAGGTTAACTCAGCCTTCCACCCTTCCGAGGTCGGTAAAATGAGAACACAGATTGTTGGGGACAATATGCTGACTCTGTAAACAGTTTAGAGAGGGCTATAGAAGCTGTACATAAGTCTAAGTGCTAAGTGCTGTTGCTATTGACTAAAGAAAAAGGAATGGCTAGGGTCACTTAGTCAGTTTTAAAGGCAGGTTATTAATTTCATAGTCAAAGGTTTATATCGTGTTCCAGTGGATCTACCTTAAAATATGACTCAGACTCACTTTTGTTGTTGTTATGCTTATTATAGAGTTTGGGTGGTTGCGGAAGCAACTCCTTGTTGAATACTGTTTCTCATATGCAGGAATGAACACCAAGTAAGTTTCCTAATAATATTACAGGAATGTGAAGTAATTGTCAGACAAATTTAATATTCAAGAAGGGAATGCAAAATTCTATTTAGTATAAATAGAAATAGTAGGATGTATATTAGAAGAAGTTTCATTATCGTGTTTCATTCAAATGCTAAGAAACTAAGGAATGCTCTATGAATCCAGAAAATTCTTTCTAGGTTAAAAAAAAAAAAGTTGGTAAAAAATGAGGAGCGATGATAAATTAAATGAAAAAAATCTAGGATTTGATACAAGATGGAGAGAATTTTTCTTAGACTGTCAAAATGTGGAGATTTTATTTGTTGTTGATGTTAACCAAGGATCTAACTTCTAATGAAAATTTTATATGTGGAAGATGAAAAGGTATAGCAAGAATGTCTATGGAGATTCTCAGTCATCCGGATCATGGTTGTCCCAAAGGTGCTTTTTTCAAAAGGCAACTGAACTTTGTTTTTCCTTGAAGACGTTTCAATTTCTGAACTGAAGAAGCTTCTTGGATGAGGAGTGAAATATTTTCAAGGAAAAAAAAGTCCAGTTGCCTTTGGGTATAGTCCAGTACACAGAAACATAGTACTTCAATCATGAATAGTCATCATAACAATAATTATACTCCAGTTTGTTATGGCCAGATCTCATTGGGAATATTCTTTTCAATTAGAAGTACCCCATTTTAAAAGGATATTTAAAAATGAAGGGAAGAAAAACTTTTTAACAATAAGAATTCTTAAACAGTAGAATAGATTTGGGAATTTATGGGCTTGTCTCTCATTGTAATTATTTAAGTAAGTTCTTCACCACTTAAATCCTGCCATCTCACTTTGTCTATGTTCTGGGCAGAGAAGGATACTTCTAAACGAAGTACTGAGTTGCAATACCAAATGTTTTTTACCCATTAAGGTAAAATGGATAAAGGTGTAAAGCCCAGAAGTATTGTTGCATATAGGAATAATGCTGGAGGCTGGCATTTTGCTTCACAGCTTTATATGACCTCCATTTTATTATGTTTAGTTAAATGAATCTAAAAATAATAGAATCAGCTGAACACAAACACTGATGACAGTAAAAAAAATATCCATGGACAGTTGTAGCTACAATATTATAGGCTCCAAAAATAGCTGGTTTACAAATTCCCTTGCAGTTCTGGGCTCTTGTTTTTCTCTACCTCGCTTTCTGCCTCATTTTTAGTAATTGATTTTACATGGCACAATACTTTGATTAAAAATGTGATATATAAAAATACAATATTTTTGTTCTGGGCAATCAAAACAACAAATATCATTGATGGTTATCAATCTCTAGCTGGAGAAGACAGTAAAAGAAGACAAATGATATCTACTGAAGAATTCTAGAATATTTTTTGGATTGCTGTACTTCTAGATTTCCTTAATGATTAGCTGCACTGAGAAATGAAAGAAGAAGAGGGGGAACAGAAAGCAGCATGATGATTTGTGAGAGAAGAAGGGAAAGAGAAATCAATAAAGAAGTTGTTACACACTCAGTTAGATTCCTCAAGCCCTGTCTGTCACACGTTAGCTAATTTATAATGGCTCTTCAAAAACGCCCACACTTTTCAGCAATGCTGTCTGAAGCATTTGCTCTTCTTGTTCATTCCTTTGTTTTTAACAGCTTCTTCTGTTCTCACAGTGAAAGGTAAAATAACCCCTCTCCAACTAAAAAAAATAGCTATTTTTTAAAGAAAAAACCTTTGCATCAATACAATAACTCCATTATCAGTCCTTAGATTCCCAAAATACAGTGTGTCAAATGCTGAAACTGAGTGTTAATTATTTATTTTAAAATACTCTACAACTTTACTGACATATTGAGAGAGAAGGGGGCAGAAAGATGATATCCAGATAAAGTAATAAGCTTTCAAAAAACATCTTGATTTCATGGAAACTCAAAATAATTTTATCCATTTGGCATCTACATTTGTCTAGTTGCTTATTTTTTGGTATTGGAAGAAGATTAATGAGAACTATGTCATAGCTCTAATAGTACCTGACTTTCTCACAATGCTCCAAGCAAGCAATTAACTGATAAAAAAACCTTATGCAATATCATTGCCCTGTAATACAGACCTTTTCAGGAACTAGATTTAGATTTTAATATAAAGCAAAGATTTGTGTATCCTCCTCTGTTTTTGAACTGAAATATGTTTTCTATAAAAAATATGAATACTAAGTACATTTTCTTTTTCAAACTTTGTTTTGTTTTTGGTATTTTCTGCTTTCTTTGGCTTTTACTATTTCATTCTGATTTTGTTTTTCTCTTTGGAACTTGTCTCTAGATAGAATCTTTTAAAATTTAAAGTTTCTGCATTGTCCCTTCAGTTGTACCTAGACACCTTATTGAGTACAAATTTGTCTTTTATGCCGAAATGAAATTGCATCTTATGCATATAAAAATAAGCTGACTTATATAGCCTTAGTGCCTTTCAGGTTCTGCCATTAAGAAAACGATTATAAGTAGGATGACTTACGTATCATGTGCTAGATGTGGAAATATGCAGTCATGGGGTCTGGGTGGCACGCCAAACTCAGAGAAATAAAGAGAAAGAGCAATCAACAGATCAATTTATATACTATTTTGCCCATTCAAGCTACCCTGTTTCCCCCAAAATAAGACATCCCCTGATAATAATCCCAATCAGGCTTTTGAGGGCATGGCAATAAGGCCAAGCGCTTATTTCAGGGTTCAAAAAAATATAAGACGGGGTCTTATTTTCGGGGAAACACAATATGTGTTAACTGGTGCAAAAATCTCAAGCAACAAAATTTCCTTAGAAATATCTAGATAAATTCTAGTTGCAAAAGGCAACTTCCCTGTTCGTTTCAATGACTGAAGGATAGAGAGTATAGAAAGTGGTAGACAGAGGGATATTCTAGATTGCCTCCTTTCATTCTCTCTTCTGCATAATACAAAGAAATTGTAGCCTGATAGATGACATATGATAAGGAATAGGTAAAGGGAGCATAAGCCTAAAATTGAAACATAAGCCTAAGATTGAAAATCAGGCTTGTCAGATGCTACATCTTTTCTATCCTGCTCTACGGAGTGGAGAGTTGGTCTCTGACAAAAAGCCACTTGAAGAGACTAGAAGCATTTGAAATGTGGATTTACAGGTGGCTATTACATATAAATTGGGTTGACAAAATCAGAAATGAGGAGGTGACAAGCCACCTGGGAAAGGCAAGGGAAATAATCAAAAGCATAAAAAAGCAAAAGTTAGACTATTTTGGACATGTGATATGACACCCAGAAAAATATGGCATACTTCACTTAATCCTCCAAGGAAAGATTGAAGGCAAACAAGGTCCAGGCAGAAGAACATCACGGCTTCAAAATCCAAGGGACTGGTTTGGACAAAACTCAACAGCACTTTTTAGTGCGGCTGTTGATAAAAATAGGATTGTCAACATGATCACCAACATCCAATGACAGATATGGAAGAAGAAGGAGAAGGAGAAGGAGAAGGAGAAGGAGGAGGAGGAGGAGAAGAAGAAGAAGAAGAAGAAGAAGAAGAAGAAGAAGAAGAAGAAGAAGAAGAAGAAGAAGAAGAAGAAGAAGAAGAAGAAGAAGAAGAAGAAGAAGAAGAAGAAGAAGAAGCATGAGTTCATGTGAATCTCTTAGTGGGTCTTGCTGACCATTGTATACTTCCAGAGTATGCTGGGATGTTATAATAGTTCTAACATCTAATAGTTCTCCTTTGGAAATAAAAGACCCATAGTGAGGTGTTGGCTGCAACTTTGGCCATTAATATTTAAAATGCTTTGGGTTTAAGTCTTGTATGTTTTTCCTTAACTGCCAGAAATCACTGAGAAAAATAATATTGAAGTATTTGGTAATATACACCAGTGTATGAAAATGGTGTAGCTTTATTCCTTTGCCAAGGTGGCAGATATCTAGGGCCAGTTTGGGGATGGATGACAACTAACACTAACCCAGATTAGATGGAAATATTATACTGTATGTTGTCCCCACTCAAATGGCTGCACCTTGCCTGCTTTGGCTGACTTTTTAAAAAATAAATTCAGCATAGTCAGTACATATATTGAAAACTAGGACATCACACTCCTATAAAGTATCTTTACCTACTGTGTGTTAAGAAATCTAACGAAGCAGACATGAAATCTATAATTTTAGGCCTATTTGTCTCTTAATACCTCCATGGTGTAGTTTAGATCAACAAATAATTGTAGACTATTTTATTTATTTGGAATATTCAATACTGTAGAGTTGCACATGCAGTTATTATAAAGAACTTAAAAATAAATCATGGCTGCCAGAAATGGCCATTCAGACAGAGAGGAAATTAAACCTGAAACTCACTTGGTATTGGGAAATTAAACTGCTGTCCCTGAACTTTAATGGAGGCTTCCATGCCTGCACTTAATGATCTACATTCTTTCACAGTTTCATAAATCTGCATACGGTGAACTGATTTTCTTTTAAAGGAAACATGAGAAATATGGATGAGCCTGGTGGCTCAGCAGACTGATAGCATTGTGATTAACACCAGCTGTCTGCAATTACTATAAGTTCGAATCTCACCAGGCTCAAGGTTGACTCAGCCTTCCATCCTTTCTAAGGTAGGTAAATTGAGGATCCAGTTTGTGGGGGCAATAAGCTGACTTTGTAAATATACAAAAGTATGAAGGCTATTGCTTAACGCATTGTAAGCCGCCCTGAGTCTCCAGAGAAGGGCGGCATATAAATCAAATTTTAAAAAAAATATTTCATTTCCGTCACAACCAGAGTGTTTTAGGTACCTCATGCTAAGACTATGAATAAAGTCTCACACTCTAATCTACAGCCCTAGGATACCTTGAAGGTCTCCCATCTATGTATTAGTGGCTTCAAAATTTGCACAATATGTTGGGAAGATGAATGATTTAGTGAAATGCATTTTCCCCTCAATGTAGGTCAGCAAGTATACTCCTTTCCCAACTTGTGCATCAGCCTGTCCAGAACGGTAGAGAACAATGGGGAAAGAGAATGTTAGATATTTCCAAAAAAGGAAAGTTATTTTATAGTCTTAGTTTGACCTAACTCCTATCAGATATGTTCTAACTTTGTGCTTCTGTGTTCTTGTTTCTTAGGATATTATTATGAGATTCGTGTCATAGCACCAAACCCAATGGAAATTAATAGTTAGATTTTTAAAAAAATCTAATAATCTAAAAATTGAGTTTCCATGTGGCTTCAAAATAATCCATCCATCCTACATGAAGGTCCAAGTTGTTCTGGGTACTTGGCTTGCCCATTTTCAGCCACTGCTGCACAAGCTGTACTGACTCCTGGTTTCTTTCCTAGTGCAATTCAAGGTGCTGGTTATCAACTAAATGACATGGGGCAAGGTTATCTGTGATGATACCTGTCCCTGAGGGCATATGCCCATCCCATCAAGTCAGATTAGGTAGACATGTTCCAGGCCCTTCCTTAAAGGTATCATCTGCAAGGACCTTGGAGACATTCCCTTTTTGTTGTTGTTGCCACCCTGACTCTTTGGAACAGCCCCCCCCCACACACACACAATGGAAAGCTGTTCCAAAAAGTCAGTAGAGCAGAAAGCTCCTCACCCATACTTTTGGTTAGAATAAAGTGAGCTCACTGTCCAGTTCCAAAAACTAAAAAAGACATATTGAGTTTATGGAGATTCTCAATCATCCAGGTCATAGTTGTCCTAAAGGTGCTTTTTCAAGAGGCAACTGGACTTTCTGATTTTTCTTTTCTTTGAAGACATTTCATCCAGGAAGCTGAAAAAGTGAAATGTCTTCAAAGAAAAGAAAAACCAGAAAGTCCAGTTGCTGCTTGAAAAAGCACCTTTGGGACACACATTGAATTTCTTCTAAGCAGTTCCCTTTATTGTTTCTCACCTCCAGGCAGGAAATCTCTTTTTTAATTTTTTATTTATTCTGTTTTTATTTAATATTATTGTGAGCCTCCTAGAATTATCTTGAATAAGGTAGGCAGCTATCATCATTATTCTACCAAATTCTTCACCAAAGATGGACATTTCCCCCAAATTAGTATTTATTGAATTTGTATTCATTTCTTCTGTCTGAAAAGAGTGATCAGGACAACTTCTAGTAACAGCATAAAATAAGAAATCAAGTTTAAAAGCATAGAATTAAGAAATGTAATTAAAATTTAAAGCAATCAAATTATCAATCATGTCATTGTTTTTAGAGCAGGGATATTTTTTTAAAAATATTTTAGAACTTTTTCTCAGACTCCTAAAAGATGTCTCTTAAATCTGAGTCCTTGGAAGTGGAAGTTTTTTTTAAAAAATGTGATATTATGTAGAACTATATGGAATTTTATAAGTGTAATTATGAAAATCACTGATGTAAAAAGAGGAAGAGAGAGGACTAGAGAGCCAAACTGTGATTACTTAGTTATACTTGGCTCAAGATACTTTGATCACTGCAGAATCAAACCAACTTGTTTCATGAACTGACCGAAATGCAGTGACCCAAAGTCTGGGGCAGGCATTGAAACTAATTATAGCAAAGACTAGAAACCGTTCAGATTATAGCAGACAGCCTGACAGTCTCTTGTGTATTACTTGCTGAAGCCATAATTGCATTTTTAGTTGAGTTAAAGTATGCTCAGTGGGACAGAACTGCCTAATTAAGAGTACTATTTCCCTGGATGCAGCCATTTGTCATTTTATTTGAAGTTCTGCTACTGTTTTACCCATGGAAGCTGAAATCTCTCTTGGATAAAATACTCATATTACTTTGTCGTAATTTATTCTATGGATTACAAGACACAAATAGATGGAGGATAGTAGATTAAGTTGTTAACAGAAAGGCAGATTGAACGGAAAGGCCTGTGAGTTGAGATTCAGGATAGAAATATCACTTAGTCGTATATACCGCCCCATAGTGCTTTACAGCCTTCTCTAAGCGGTTTAATCTGGGTCCTCATTTTACTGACCTCAGAAGGATGGAAGGTTGGGTCAACCTTCAGCCGGTCAGCATCGAACTGCCAAATTGCAGTCAGCTGACAGTCAGCAGAATTACTCTGCAATACTGCATTCTAACCATTATGCCACATTCTAACCACAATCCACAATCTAATATATGTGCACCGAATGAAGAAGATAGTCTTTTTACTAAATACCCCTGTTATATTAGAGGGTTAAAACCCTTCAGCTGTTTCTGAAAAGTGAAATACTATCAGTGGCAGATAATATCTCACAAAACTTCACCTGATTACAATTGAAAGAAAAACAATGCTTGTATTTTTTCTGAAAATCTCTTTTAAGAACTTTGAGCTTACCTCTTGTTGAACTTGTTGATCCAAAAAGTTCCATAAGCAGTATTGATGTGCTACTTACATGAGTAAAGTAACCATATGGAAAGGAGCCATGCATGAATCCCTGTCTTTAAAGCCATTCTCCTCTGCACTTTTACCATGTATAACATCTGAACTGGAAAGCCTTTTCTGATTGTAGAGACTCAGCACAGAATTAAGAGCACTACTTATACATAATGCAAAATTGTGAGAGGAATTCTTCCATAAATTTTCTTCCAGGAAATTTAGAAAGGGCCTGGTGACTCAGCAGACTGATAGCATTGTGATTAACACCAGCTGTCTGCAATTACTGTAAGTTCGAATCTCACCAGGCTCAAGGTTGACTCAGCCTTCCATCCTTTCTAAGGTAGGTAAATTGAGGACCCAGTTTGTGGGGGCAATAAGCTGACTTTGTATAAATATACAAAAGTATGAAGACTATTGCTTAACGCATTGTAAGCCACCCTGAGTTTCCGGAGAAGGGCGGCATATAAATCAAATTAAAAAATAATAATAATTGTTATGCTGAATACAATGGTAGTGGGACTAGTAATGACAAGGGTTAGGTGTAACCTAATCGTAAAGCAGTAACAGAGTTGGAAGGGACCTTGGAGGTCATCTAGTCCAATCCTGTTCTCTCAGGAGATTTATACTATTTTTGATAAATGGCTGACCAGTCTCTTGTTAAAAGTCTCCAGTGATGGGGTACCCACAACTTCTGAAGGCAATTTGTTCCACTGGTTAATTGTTTTCACTGTTAGGAATTTTCTCCTTAGTTCAAGATTGTTTCTCTCCCTGGTTAATTTCCATCCATTGTTTCTTGTCCTGCCTACAGGTGCTTTGGTAAATAGGTTGGCCCCCTCTTCCTTGTGGCAGCCCTTCAAATATTGGAAGACTGTCCAAGCTTTCCATCTATTAATAGAGGAGACTTATGAATAAAGGTAAAAGTAAAGGTTCCCCTTGCACATATGTGCTAGTCGTTCCTGACTCTGGGGGGCAGTGTTCATCTCTCTAGCCAAAGAGCCAGAGCTGTCCGAAGACATCTCTGTGATCATGTGGCTGGCATGATTAAATGCCAAAGGTGCACGGAACACTGTTACCTTCCCACCAAAGGTGGTCCCTATTTTTCTACTTGCATTTTTTACATGCTTTCGAACTGCTAGGTTGGCAGAAGCTGGGACAAATAACGGGAGCTCACTCCGTTATGCGGCACTAGGGATTTTAACTGCTGAACTGCCGACCTTTCAACAAGCTCAGCGTTTTATTATTAAATTATTAAATTTAGTAAATTAAATTATTAAAGTAGACCAAAGTCCTGAAGTACTTCCTATGCAACCTCTTCATGGGAGTTTACACATGTGGAAATTAGTGAAGAATGAAAAGAGTATATGCCCCTGGCAGAGTCATCCAAGACATGAAAATTATACCAAATGCCCAGCTAAAGCAAGCAGCCATTGACGTTGGCAGCAGCAACATAGGAAGATGCTGGGTGTTCGTGATTATTTGGTTAATCATGACAAAAGGATCATTTCATGGTATATGGGAGAAAATAACAGTAAACCATTTCTATATACTACCAAGACGACCATATGGGAAAAAATGTTACCATGATGGATGATATAATGTCAAATGATGGACCCCTAAGGTCAGAAGTCACTCAACATGTTACTGAAGAAATGCTGAGGATCATCTGGAGTACTAATGATATTTATAATAAAGCTAGAATAAAAATCTTTGGAAAGTCAAGTTGCTGATGTTGCCATGTAGAAAAAGAAAACCTGAAGCTGCCAAGGTAGAATTACAGTGGGACCATGGAATGTAAGAAACATGAACAAAGGAAAGCTCAAGACAATGTAAGCTGAAATATGTCAACTACATGTTGACATTTTACACATCACAAAATTGAAATGAATAGGATTTGCACATCAGATTTTTCAGTTAAAATATCAAATTGTTTACTACTTAGGACATAAAGAACAAAGAACGAATGATGTTGTTTACATAGTCAGGAAGTCTACAAAAAGACCAATACTGGGACACAGAATAGTCAATGCCAAATGATTTTGTGGAGAACCCCTTTACTGTGATATTCATCCAAATTTATGTTTACCAGGTTAATGAGTTTTATGGTTTAGTGCAGTCTGAACTCAGCAGAACATTCAAACAACTTACAGTATGTCGCTTGGAGTTGCAGTTTGGAATGCCAAAAATTGTCATGAAAAGGAAAAAAAACATAGTTCAGTTGTATGACTTAAAAAACAGAAATGAGAATGGCTTATCAGTTTCTGTCAACCCAATGATTTTGCAGTGTCTGCCCCCTGGAATAATACCCCTCCTTAAGATTCACCCCTTCAGTTAGTTCAGACGATTTTGAAGATCTGGCTTTGCTCCCAGGCCTAAGATTAGGATAGCAGTTCATGAGAGTTACTGATTTCTTGCTAAATTGTGTTTTTTTCTGGACGTATATGCTTTTTTTCCTGTTTTATTGGTTCCTGTCCTTGAATGTAAACCATTCAGACTCATCTAGGAGTCAGACAGCCCCCCCCAATGCAGTAAATAAATAAATAGATAATAAATTCTTCCAACAGGCAAACAGCATCTATCTACATGGACATTACCAGATGGAGTGGATAGAAATCAATTTGCTTTTTTTTATTGGTACAGAGAAGGGGAAGAACTCAATTATCACAGCAAAGTCATGACTGGGGCTGACTCTGGAACATATCACAAACTGTTCAAGTAAGAAAATAAAAGCAGCCAAATGAAGCTAACCAATTTCCATGATACCATCATGAGCACATGCCCACTCTTTTCATGATTTTTTTTTTTAGTAAATTATGTGTAAAGTTCTTACATGCATAACCTAATAATATGTACAATTTAAACAATCTAAATTATAGAAAACCCATGTACTATACTTTAAATTCATATGATTGTTCAGTGCCCTTTGTAGCTGTGTGGACAATTAAATCTGGATCTCCCCGATTCAAAGATAATATTTTCAAATATGCTCCACTTGTGCTTATGTAGGGTAGGATTTTGCTTGCATTTTAAACTCTTAGGAAATTGATTTAAAATATAACTTGTGGACCCTAAGCTCCTTTCTGGAATATAATCTATTACAATGCAGGCTTGCATAAAGAATTAGCTGGTATGAGTTGAGTTGCTGCTGAAAACTTATGTAAACACATCTTATATAAATTTTGTATTAGAAAGGAAATAGTAGAAATAATGTACCACATTGCAAAATGAACTGTTTAAATTCCTTTACTCTAACAGTGAAAAAAAGTTTTCATTTTGACAACCAAATATAGAATATTAAAATAAGGTTCAATGAATTGCTACTGTGTAAGTTTGTCATTATCAGTTTATGAACGGATGACAGAACACTTGTAAGAATCCAATATTTTATGAAGGAGAGGTGAAGGTTATTCCATCCCAAAGAGTATGATCACTTAATAATGGTTGAATTCAGATATTAATTGAAGTACTTTATAATTGTTCATCTCAGAATTATAACAGGCCATAATTAACATTTTTATCTGATTCAACATTGTCTATAATAATTCATTAATGCCTACTCAATTATGGTTTAATATGTTCCAGTTTCTTCTTACTTAAAGATTCAGTAATTAATACAATTAGGAATTGCATCTACTTTCCCAGAATTCAGGTTCTTTCTCTCTGGACATTCTTTCATGGCAAGGTGACTTCCTTTACACAACAGGTGCCATTTTTTCTTTTTGCTTATACAAGCAAAAAGACTGTTGAACATTGAAGACTGTTGTTATGATGGAAAAGACAAGTGTAGTTTGAATTACATTCTGCCTTGGCTATAAGGGATCCAAGACTGTCAAATTGAATCTCTTGCTTCAAAGATTTCTATTTTCCTGACTTCAACCAAATGTTCACATCCCACAACTACAACACGGCTGTGTCACATAAATATACTGCTATGGGGACTCCCATTTTTCTGTCACATTTCAAGAAAGCTATGGAAATCTTGGGGAACAATATTGAAGCGTAATCCAAAAAACAAACAAACAGACAAAAACAGGTTCATGTGATCAGTTGAGCAAAATGAGGAGCTCAACCTGTATGGGATGGAATAGCATTTCTCTTACATGCAAATTTGTAGTTGTTCTAATGTAACCATAAATATGAATGCCCAGAGTCTGCCTGAGACCAATATTCCCATTATAGGCTAGTGCTTATTCCTGGAAAATGCTTATGTAGGTATGGTAATCACAAAGGTTTGCTGTATATCTCTCTGGGTTTGAAGAGAGTTCCTGTAAAACATTGAATTGTTGAAACAATTGGACTGATTTGAGGGATTTGTTTTGGAATCTTATCTAACATGTTGGATGACAGCCTTGACTAGGATACAACCTTTTTTTTTTTTTTTGTATAATCTCCTATTATCAGCTTCTTGCTAGTTTTCCCAGCACCACAAGAAATGGATGAAAAAAAAAAAGAGATTTTATTTATGGTTAGTGTGCTTGCTCTGATTGATGTAGGGATTGACTTAGAGGATTCTGGGTGCAAACTAAGTAGGAAATTATTTTACAGTAATTTTCCAGCCTAGATAACATCATCATATAGGTACTGTCAGTTCTATATTTTTTTCAAAAAATTGCATGTCTGAACCACCTGTTTTAATAAAACCAAGATATATAAATTAAATTTCTGGGTAATTAATTAATTAATTGAAGAACAATTCTAAATATAGGTTGAAAAATTAATTACAAAAAGAGTCTGTAAAATGTGTCCTGAAGTTTTGAACTACAAAATAGGAGTGGTGTTAGGGATTGGTCACCTTACATGTAATGTTTGTTTTTCTTACTTTTCTACTTACCCTGTAAGTAGACCAGTTTCCTTGTAAATTATGTTTATTTACAACCATTAGTTGTTGGAAATTAGTGTGGTTTCTGCAGACGAAGAAGCTAAATTATGTACAGAGACTCAGAATAACCAAACCAATTTGGCACTGCCTATATATATTCTTGAGGGTTTACATCTGTACCTTTTCTTTACAGCTCAACTGAAGGATTTGGTGTGGCAGAGAAGATTACACTGCTCACTTTTATTTCAGCAGTTATTCTTATGGCTATCTTGGGAAACCTACTGGTGATGGTTGCCGTATGCAGGGACAGGCAACTGAGGTGAGTCCTTGCATATGTTAGCGTCAATCTCTTTGCTTCAAAGAGGTTCACAAAAAGTGAAATAAAAAGATAAAAACAACACTGAATGTCAACAGTATGATAAAGAACATTCTGCTTCCCGCTCATGCCTGGCTGTTAGTGTCATATCAAACTTCTGATGTTTGCAGTGTATTTGGGATTGGAATATATGTAGCTGGTCTGCAAATGTCTAGCATTTACAATTCTATTTTTAAAATGGTTTTTAATTGAAGATTTTTAACAGTAATAAAAGCTAATACAAAATGAAATTATTTAAAGAGAAAGAATGGAAAAAAGAAATATAGAGAAAAGAAAATTCAGAAAATAAATAAAAAAAGAACAAAAATATTTAGAGTGACTTCCAATCTTCTTTACATCAAGTACCAGCAAATGTGACATCCCTCCTCCCCCTTTGAAATTACTTTACATATATCACTTCTTTCCATTTCAATCCGCCATCCAAAAACCAGTGATAGTCTTTTCTAGTTTCAGCAAAAAGCTCATAAAGGGTTTCCAATATTTTATAAAAATATTCATTACCTTCATCCCTCATGAAACAAATCAATTTTATATTTTTTGCTCTTACATAGTATTCTGACATTGTTAATCCTTAATTTGATATTGAAATATTGTTCTTCAATATGGATATTCTCCATCCATATATTTTATCCATTTTTGTCTCCTCCTCCTCTCCCTCTCCTCCTGCTCCATCATCCTATTATCTCAAATTTAAATTAAACCATTTAAATTCTTGTTAAGCTTTTTGTCAGGGCAAAATCTCTGTTCAAAGGGGCCCTTTTGGTATCTTCCTTTAGTAATGGCTATTGAAAGGATAAAGCACTTCTAAATTTTGGGATCATTATGTGGGTAGTTAGCTGGTTGGAGAAGATGTGCAGAATGGCTCAAGAAGGTGTTTCTTGGTAGAACTGGAAAGTCTGCTTGAAGTTCTAAATCTATGGCCTGCTGTTTGACATCAGCTTGTGTGCATTCATAACCCATCAAAGTGGTAATAGTGGTAATAGAAAAGCCATAGAGTTGTAGTTTGGCATGTATTGCTTGGCACCAGGGATACTGAAAGCTCTCAATCATAATTAAAGGGGTCAAGCCAGCTGAAAAAAAAGATATCTTAAGACAATAGGAGAAGATGAAAATCCAGACAGCAGTAGGCCAGTTTCATAGTGAAGGACCAAGTTTGAAGTGCAACAAGGGGATTAAAGAAATGGGTCTCAAAAATTTAAATTGAACTCTTTCCAAGAAGGAATGATCTGTAGGGGCCCAGCTCCTACTTTTAGGACTCCAAAAAGTAGCTGGACTTGGATCTTAGCCAAAAAGATTTTAATCACTGAAGGTATATGCTAAACTCCTTTTGAAGAATTGATTGATTTGATTGAATGTGCTGCACAATGTTCTTAAGGTGAAATCCTTTAATAAAGTTCCCATAGTGTTATTAGGATTAGAGCAGTGGTTCTTAACTTCTGGTCCTCAGAGCTCTGCGAGACCGCAATGTCATCACAGAAGTTCTGTGAAGGCTTGAAAAAATATTATGTTTTAAATCTTGGGGTTCCTTGGTCACAAAAGGTATTTAAG
The DNA here is from genome assembly GCF_029215685.1 of Pituophis catenifer annectens. NCBI lineage: Eukaryota > Metazoa > Chordata > Lepidosauria > Squamata > Colubridae > Pituophis > Pituophis catenifer. The sequence continues at coordinate 113,042,037 of NW_027256882.1, forward strand.
GGTGAACAAAAAGTTGAGAACCAGTGGATTAGAGTTTTCACTTTGACCTCTGCTGCCTGTATAAAAATAATTCCTGACTACACAGACATAAGAGAGAACAATGAAGGTTTTTAAAGATGTAGATAAATTATCCAAAGAAAAATTGGATGTACTGAATACAGTTAAGCATTTAAAAACAAGAAAAATAAAACAACTGGAAAAATTTAATTCCTGAGTCAGTCTTTGACATCCATAGGAATTACTGTTCTGAGCAGCAGTTGCCTTGATAACCACTAGGCACCATCCCCCATTTAATTTGATTATGTTTTAGAGACTTTTATTTAAAAATAATTTAGAGAGAAACTAGTGTCTTATTGATGCCTTCCAGGAAATATATATCTTTCAGAATTGATTAACATTTATTAACCTGTCAGAAAGATTTCTTAATTTAAAGAAAAGAACAAAACCTGAAAACCATCTATTGTGGGTTTTTTTTTTCTTTTTTTTGAAGCTTAGATTTTCATTTTTGAAAAACCTTGTTTTCAAGCTTGGTTAATTAAAGCATTAGAACAGATAATTATACCATTACTTATCATTAATACGTGATTTTATTTTTATTTTGCTTCTGTTCTGCCACACAAATCTTCATAGCAAAAAAGGAGCCTTATTTCACTTGAATAAATTGTGCAGTGCTTGCTGTTTTGATCACAACTATTTGAAGAACATTGTTGTTTTATTAAAGCTATTTAATATTTAACCAGTGTGTAAAGCATTTTAAAATATGAAAGAAAATACCAGTAAATATCAATCAGCAATTGAGAAAATATGTAAAATGATTATATTTCTTCAAGTAAGGATTGAAATAGGATATCTCTTTTTATTCTTTACATACACAGTTGCTGTTTTTTCTCTAAATCATGTCTGACTTTGTGACCCCATGGACCATAGCATGCCAGGCCTCCCTGTCCTACACTGTCTCCCAAAATTTGCCCAAATTCATGTTCATTGCGTTGATGTCACTACCTAACCATCTCATCCTCTGCTGTCACTTTCTCCTTTTGCCTTCAATCTTTCCCAACATCTTGGGTCTTTTCCAATGAATCATTTCTTCTGATTTGGTGGCCAAAGTATTTGAGTTTCAGCATCAGTATCTGTCTTTCCCAAGAACAGGATTGATTTCCTTTAGGTTTGATAGATTTGATCTCCTTGCAGTGAAAAGTCTTCTCCAGCACCACAATTTGAAAGCATCAATTCTTCAGTTCCTTATGGTCCACCTTTCACAGTCATATATTACATATATATATTAAACCATAGCTTTAAATATATATACCTTTAAATATATGTACCTTTGTCATCAAGGGGATGTCTCTGCTTTTTAATATGTTGCCATAGTTTTTCTCCCAAGGAGCAGGTGTCTTTTAATTTCATGGTTGCAGTCGCTGTCTGCAGTGATATTAGCCCCCCCCCCCCCATAAAATTTGTCACTGCTTCCATTTCTTCCCCTTCTATTTGTCAGGAAGTGATGAGATGGGAAGCCTTGAACTTAGCTTTTTTAATGTTCAGTTTCAAGCCAACTTTTGCATCCTTCTTTTTCATCCTCATCAGTTCCTTTTCACTTTCTGCTATTAAAGTGATATTGTGTGCATATCTGAGATTGTTGATATTTCTCTGAGCAATCTTAATTCTGACTTGTGATTCATCCAAGCCGACATTTTGTATGATGTACTCTACATATGTTAAATAAGCAGTGTGACTTACACATAGAGAGACACAAGCAAATTCACTCCAAACAGGTATGTTATTTATGTCAAGTATTTTTATTTGATTATATTGCCAATTTAATAATCTATTATTTCTTGGACAGTTACATCCAAAGCAAATATTACTGTATAGTGCTTTAAGAACAGAATTACATAGCTGTTGCGGAGGAACAAAAATGTGTCAGATTTTCTTTTCTTTTTGTGTGTGTAGTATAGTCAAACACTCCAAGCCTTCAAGGTAGCAATTAATATTAGAGTAAGGAAATGAGTAGTCCATTGTGTACTGATGTAGAAGGAAAGCTTTATTACATATTTCAAAAGCAGAAATACTTGACTGGCAAGGGAATTTATGAGAAACGTTGGCAATTTTTTCCAGGTTCTCAATTCATAGTTGTGACAGTTGCAGAGAAAACTACAAACAAGAGTCTTGGTTTATATGTCATTCTCTTCTTGGCATCAATCTACATATCTTTTGATCCTAGCTAAAGCTTCCGAGGCTGCAAACTTTATATTGAAATAGTTACTGCGGTTCCAATACTAATTCTAGATTCCAAAGAATCTGCAATATATGGATTGGTTTTAGTTCTTCCATCCAATCATGACCAGTTCTCAGAGACTAGCTGCACAAGTCTCTGTACTTTTCTTAGCAAGACTTTTCAGAAGTGGTTTGCCATTGCCTTGTTTTAAGGACTGAGAAACAGTGGTCTGCCTCAGATCATCCTGCTGGCTTTGTGCCCAAAGAGGAACTAGAATTCACAGTCTCCTAGTTTCTAGCCTGATGCCTTAACCACTATACCAAACTGGCTCTCTATATAGTCTATAATGCTTGGCAAATACTAAAATGAAATTTTTTTCATGCGTGAGTAATGACCGCATTCAGGACCAGAAAACAGTTTGATACCATCTTTTTAGAAAATTCTATATTCATAAACATTTTTAACAATACAATAGGATGCTTCAAAATGTATGAAATCAAGTTGCTATCAGAATAGTGTTAACTAAAATGCATCATTTTGATGGATAAATTATAGGTTTTTTTACCTAATGTTTTCTGACCATGATTGCTAATGAAAATTGTTTTAAAAATTGAAAAAGCACTTGAAGTGAGCTTGTTCAAATTGAAAACGTACTAAAATATAAATCAATTCTATATGGCTGATGAGGGTAATCTGTAAATTTCACCTTCAGGAGAAATAGAGTTCCTTTTGGAACAACTTTTACAAATAAACAAATATTAAACAAAATGTGCATTTGATTAATACAGAAATAATGCAGTAAATGGGTAACCAATTTTAAATTCAGAACTAACTTCTGTCTAATACTTAAGGATCAATGCTTGTATATCTCATTTTACAGGAGAATCAAGACCAATTATTTCATAGTCTCTCTCGCCTTTGCTGACTTGCTAGTATCTGTTTTGGTGATGCCATTTGGAGCAATTGAACTGGTTCAAGATAACTGGATTTATGGAAGGATGTTCTGTTTGGTTCGCACTTCTCTTGATGTCCTCCTCACTACTGCATCAATTCTTCATCTGTGCTGTATCTCATTAGACAGGTAGGAGCAAAGAAATGTCTATTTTATTTTGCACTGTTTATTTTCCTTACAATCTATACTTTTCAGTGAGATGCAAATTTAGGATCAGGCTGTAGAGAACTATTCTATATGCAGTACTTACTCTGTGCTCCACCTCTCCTCATTAATAGGTGTTAATTCTGCATAAGGAGTGAAATATATAAGCTGGATACCCTGGCTGGAGAAAATTTTGTGTTCCTTTTTTGCTTTGGGGGAAAGTTTGAGAGTATTGATCATTATAGAAGCTCAAAATACCCGGCATACCTTTAAAATTCCAAACCTTCAAAAACATCATGCTGATTATTCCTATGGTTTTATGTGTGTACTTACTTTTTGGGCTCTTAAAACCTCCTGATGTCCGAAACATTAAAAAGCCCAACATGTTTGTTCTTGTTTATTACAAGTAATATCACAAGGTACTAGCTCTGCTCTTAATGGCCCTGGGCAAATAGCACCTTTTCCAACTAGCAAATGTTATTTAGGACATAAACTTTCATGAGCTGTAGCTCTCCTCCTTAGAGCTGTCATTGCTTAATGCAGAAAAATATTACCTTAATTTTAGGGTTTTATGACTACAGAAAGGGATTGTGCTTTTTATGTTGTTTCGTGTATTATTCTCACATAGGAGTGATCCTTGGCTGCGATAAAAGCAAACTTCAGATGACCTTCAAAACATTATACTGCATACTGTGTGCCTGTCCATATTGCACTTAGTCACATTACTACGATAAACAAAGGAGTTCCAAATGAGGGGATAATATGGGGGCAGTAGCATCTCCAAGAGAGGAAGATATTTCCCATTCTTTCTTCAAGAATACCCAGACTGCCCATCAGTTCCCCACAAGGCTTGACATCCTATATCATAGGAAACAGACTTAGAAGGAATAGGCCATTTATCCAAGAGTGGGTTTCCTTCTCCAAGGACTAATTTCAAGCCATCTTTGCATTATCAAAGGCTGCTAAATGGAAAAGGGATAAGTACAATAGCCTTGAATACCGACAAATCATTTTTATGAAAAGGGAGACATGCAGGCTTTCATCTTGAAGGCAAGTGCTGAATTTTGATTAACAATGGAAAAGTGATCCATTATTCACGCTGGGGTTAGGCTCCGGAATCTAAATGGCTCCTTCCAACTTTATGCTTCTATGATTTTATGATGCCAGAAAATGTGGGTTAGATACTTCACCTTGGAGCAGATACAGTGTGGCATGCTTGAAGCCATGTCACTGATACTAACCACTCCATTCCCCAAAGTAAAATTAGAAGTTGGTGACCAATTTTAAGACTAAGCTTAAAATGTCCTGCTAGATCTTCTGCTCTTCTTTCTCTCTCTCTCTTTTGATCCTGCCTCACTGCCCTAGGCAAATGATACTTGTAGTCTGTGACAATGACTCTGTTGCTTGTGTCTTAGCAGGAGCTGACAAGGCATTATAACTAATTGTCAAACCCATCTTAAGCACTGAGCTATGTAATTGAAATTCACAGTACCAGATTGCCAAAAGCAGTGATTTATTCCTCCAGAATTGTGACTGGATGCTTGAGAACATCGGCTTCTTCCGTGGGATTTATCTGCTTTATATGTCAAGGGTTTTCTGTTATGGTTTCATGCTCTTTGCTATCATCTTTGGCTTCCTTTTGGGTCCCGACCCTCACTTAAAAGCCATCTCTTTTTCAGCAAATTTCATAAACTATTTCAACTTCTTCCCTCAAGAAGACGCTATAGAGCATTGCACACCAAAACGACAAGACACAAGGACAGTTTTTTCCCCCATGCCATCACTCTGCTAATTCCCTAATTCCTACAACACTGTCAAACTACCTAGTAGGGTTGTATTACTATTCTTCTTCTCATCTTTCTTACAGGTAGTGCTCGACTTATAACAGTTTGTTTAGTGACCATTCAAAGTTACAATAACACTGAAAAAAGTTTCTTATGACCAGTTTTCACACTTTTGACCCCATAGTCATATGATCAAAATGCAGATGCTTAGCAATTGACTCATATTTATGACAATTGCAGTGTCCTTTTGTGACCTTCTGAGAAGCAAAGTCAATAGGAAAGCCAGATTCACTTAACAACAGTTTGAATTTAACAACTAGTTTGTTAAATTAATTTAACAACTAATTTAACAACTACAGTGAGTCACTTAACAACTGTGGCAAGAAGAGGAAACTCACTTAACAAATGTTTCACTTAGCAACAGAAATTTTGGGCTCAATTGTGGTCATAAATCAAGGATTACCTATATTTCCTTATCTTCTTATGACTATAACTTTGTTGCTTTTACATTATTTACATTATTTGTTTTATTTAGCATCCTGGTATGATTTATGTTGATTGCTTATTTTGTATCCTATCACTATCGCTGAGTGTTGTATCTTATGATTTCGGGTGAATGTATTTTATGATGATTGTGATCATGATTTATCACTTGTTGCTTGTATGTACACTGAAAGCTTATGCACCGGAGACAAATTCCTTGTATGTCCAATCACACTTGGGCAGTATTGGGCAGAATTCTATTTTATTTTTTTTAAAAAAATCATTTTTTTTAAAGGAGTGCTAAATTCAGCATAAGAAACTAATATTCTAATATTCCACTATGGCTAAAAAATTACTAAAAACAGTTTTTGATGGTGGAGATATATAGATATAATCTATATTTTTCCTATCAATACAGAACTATTCCACTGATAGATTTGTCATTTGATGGTTCCTAGAGAGGCAAATATCTCATGTATGTAAAATCCTTCCATTTTACGCAGAGTAACCTTGTTAAAATGCTCACAAGAGATTCACATACATGGAAGATATACTAGATCCTCCTGACTTGCCATGAAGGCAAGTCAGGAGGAGTCAGATAGCAGTTTTTCTAACTAAGACATTTTATTTAAAAATTTAAATTTATTTCAGTTTTATTTAAATCAGTACAGAGTTAAAAGAGGACGAATGTACTTTTTTCCTCCTGCAGGTGATATTTCCTGATTTTCAGTTCTCCATCTGAACCTGATTTTTTTTTCCTCCTCTGCTGGAGAAAGCTTCCCAGCTCTCTCTTAAGGAAGAATCTTTAGAGATACTGTTCCTGTTCCTTCTCAGTAGTGAAGAGGGAAGATTTGCAGAATGAAAACTAGTGATGGAGAAGGATACATCTCCACGCCCATGTTTTGTTGCTTTGAAACAAAGTGCTATCTCTGGTGACATCCATTGGCCTGAAAAATACAAAAATATGAGCTGATCTTCGGAATTGTGCCAGTTTGTTCAATAATGACAGGAAGCAGCTGTGACAGCAATAAATGACAACTTAGTACATGGCCGCAGCTGATATTCTTTATGAGACTTCTATGCACAATGCTAGAATTTATAGGGTACAAAAATAGGAGTTACAACAAAATTCTTTTATTCAGCATAATATATGTATATACTGCTGCACTCTCTCCTCCAATTACAATAGAACAGAAATGATATTGTTCCTCAAATATGATACACAAGCACATAAAGTAAGCATATTCTTCTCATTTATCTAGCTATTTTCTTTGAATATTGATTTAATATTCAAAGATTAAGATTAATATTCAAAGAATATTAAAATTCTGAGATTGAATTTAATATTCAAATATTAATTAATTAATATTAAGATAATACCTTTATTAATTCAGCAAATACTCCTTTCTATTGACCCACTGATAGTAAAATACAGTATGTATATAATTACATTTCAGTACATAAAACATAGGAAGGATTCTTTGCATATTAAACACCATTTGTCTATGTGGAATAACTGCCTCACGAGAACCAGGGCTAGAGTCATTACTTCATTAAGCTATGTGATTAACTTATTAATGACTTGCCTCCTAAATTAGACAGAGCTTCATTTCATCAGTGCTGGCCATCTGGGTTCTCATGCATCTATTGACCGGAACTGACCTGCTAGGTTGTTTTTTTTTTAACAGGCAGAACCTTTTGTTCTCAGCCAGTGGAAGAAACCTAATGGCTGATTTTAGGCTTCCTGCAATCTATTTTATAGGAAAGTAAATGAAGGAATGATGTAATGGGTCAACATTTCTGCCACCCAGCCTTTTCTTGCCCATGTGGATTGATGCTAATAAGATTTACTGGCCATGGATGCCCCAAACCTTTCAATATATTAAACTGAGAATATGTAACATAATGACATTTTTAACCAAGTTGTCTATTGTTTATGCTTTTATCGCTGATACGTTGTTTTATTTATATTTTCTGGCATAAACTACCTTGGGAAAACTGTTTGAAGGGCAGCATACACCTTTTAATAATAAATATGATATTAGGAGTGTCAGTTTTCCTCCATATCCATCACATGCTGATAGAAATATTTTATAGGACAGCTCTGTAGGAAAAAAGAACTAATGCAAATGTGGCCCAGTTCTTTCACTTGCAAATTTACTTGGCAGGAACTACATCAATTTTCATTTTTGCTCAGTCAAAACTCAGTCCTGAAACCCTGTATGAAGTCCACCAAAAAAAAAAAAAAAAAGGACAAGAAATAAATGATGAGAGGACAGACTTTTTCTGCCTAGAGGAATCTGATTCATGGAAGCATCTAAGGCACAATTCACCACTGGTAACACTCTAGATCTCAGAAAATATTCTGGAGAAGAACAGGATGTAAATGGATGTCAGATGGACTTTCCTAGGAGTTGCTTATCAGAAGGCCTGCTGCTCTTTGCCTGTATCCCCTAGCAAGTGTTTGCTTATTTTATTTTCTTATTTGTCTATTCTGTTTTTGGAACACCTGTCATACTTTCATGAAAATCCCATTGTGTAATGTGAAATGTAGCCTTGCTTAATTTCATCAGCACCTTGATTAGTAAAGAGTAAGTGAAAGAGGTTCTTTTGAGATAATAGAGTCTGGGAGATGTTTGTGAATAGTGCTAGAGCTGAATTCTCAGACTAAGAATTTGGGGGCATCTCTAAACAGATTTTTCCCCAGCTATTTTCCTTCCACAATCTGGGATAACTCTTTGTAAAATATAAATGCCTTTTTTGCTTTCCTTACACCCCATCTTGCTTGTTCCTTTAATCCCTGTTAATGTCTACAATACATCTAGCAATTTGGAAAGGCAAGGGAGATAATGACTAGGCTCAGAAACAATTACTCATGTTTGAAAAGGATTGTCATTAGCTTAAGAATGTAAAGCCATTCTTTAGCACAGTCCTGGAAAATTCAAACAGAAGAATTGTGTATTATTCCATGAAAGAACATTAATAGTTTCAACCTTTTGTATTAAAAGATCAGTTTAAGATTTAATTGACATTTAGTATCTAGAAAATAAAATATTAAGAAAAATAGGCCTTTCTTCTGATCTACGTAGAGATACTCTTATATGTGTGTGGCTGATTTTTTATGATTGCAAAGTTCAACAGCCTTTTGCAGAGACATACATTGTTCCCCTCCGCTAATAAATCTCTTTGAATATATAGAAATCCAAAACAAACATTGTATCGGTAGACATAAAGCTACACAATATTGAAATATATTTCTTCCACATCTATTTCGCCTTGAAATTTATGATTAAATATGTACAGTATATGAGTAGTCCCTGTTTATCCCTCTAGCATCTCTGTGATCCATCTGTGATTAAGGTCTGAGATCTTCAAATACCTGTTTAGATCCTTCCCAAAGGTGTTACTTGTCATTGGCCATGGAGTTCTGCTAAGCCACTTGCAAGACTTTGATGTTGGAGATGCTATGCCATGATAGTCTATCTGAATGCACAAGTCCAACTGATAGTTATGGGGAGGGGAACATTCAAGTTTATGGATATTCCATTGTGTATCCCATAAAGTAAATTCTCAGTCTCAGTAAAGACTGAGATTCTTCTTAAAATCAAGTAGTTTTTGTAAATATCTTTACATAATCTCTAATATAGATTCCATTCTAGATGAGCCTGCTGAATTTTTGTACAGATGAAAACAAACCAAGAGCTGGAATTGAGTAGCTGGAATTAAAATAGGTAAAAGTAATTAATTCCTAGTCCCAGCTATAAATGAACTACATTCCTCCTCCTAAGGTATTTTAGTTGTTCAGCTGTAATGAAGGAGAGTTACTGCAAAAAAGGAAATGAAAGGAACAGGACTGATGCTGAAGGGTACAAATGAATCCTTGTAATTGGGACAGGAAATCACTTATGGAACATTTTTGTTCTACTCGGTTCAACAGTGTTTTACTAATCTGTTTTTAAATATATGAGAACAGTAATTAATTCTATTGTCACTGAGAGCCTCCCAAAATACTTTAGTGGAACCCTCTTACAAAACATGTATGTATGTTAGTAAATAGATTTTCTTAGCTCAAACTTACTAACATGACAGAAATAGGGTCATGATTTAGACACATTGTGCAATACATGATGTGCAAGGTTACAATTATTGATTTTTGCTCCTTCCTTAAAGCATGTATTTTGTCTCTTTAAGCCCTAAATAAATAGATCCAACCAAGCAAGACATTAGTAACTGAGTTTGCCACTCTGGGAGTAATTTCTTCAATGCCCAAGAAACACATCTAAATAATACAATTTGGGATAAGCAAAGCCCTCATAATTAAATAGATTTTGGTAATAAAATATTGCTTTGAATAAGATGAGTTTAATTGCAGCTGTGAAGTAAAATATTCTTTTGAATAGGCCAAGCCCCTTATTATTATCTTTATTATTTATTTAAATTAGAACTGCACACTCCCATAGACTCATTTGAGCTCTTAATCAATTTCTGAAGACAATAAGTTGTTTGAATAAGGAAAGAGCTTGCCTGAAATACTTAGCCGGTTTTTAAAAATAAAATGAAAGAGTTGATAATGAAATCTTTTACTTATTTCAGTGACAGAGTCAGACCCTCAGAAAGTTTTATCTGCAACCATCAAAATCATGCTGCATCTTTAAGTGTCTTGACACTGCTTATGTACATATCTAGATCCTCTTTCATTCAATGTACTTTATATGTGAGCACTACTAAAAACCACATTCTTACATGTATGGAATAGACAAGAACTTTATATACACTGTGCCAAATCCAACAATAAGCATAGTACTGAATCCGGTACAAAATGGGAGAAGTGCAGGGGTGGGTTCTACTTATCTTTATTACCGGTTTGCAACGGGATGTGTAGATCGCCGATTACAACATCCAGGGTGGTTTTACTAACGGTTCTTGCAAATCGGTCCGAACCAGGGGCAACCCACCACTGGAGAAGTGGATCAAGTTTTACCATTTTTATGCCATGTACATATAACCACATGCTCCAGACAATCACAGAAAACACCAATGTGAATTCTTTGAAACCCTTAAGTTTTGCTACGGTACAGGGGTGTCAAACTCACATCATCATGATGGCATCATGTGATGTATCACAACTTTTTCCCCTTTCACTAAACCAGGCATGGGCATAGCCAGCGCATGACGCATCCGGCCCAAGGGCCACGAGTTTGACAGCCCTGTTACAGTAGGAGAGTAGCCCTGAGAGTCATCACGGAAACATCTGGGTTTTCTTACATTCATTTCTCACATGCATTCAATCCATCCTTAAACTCTCCCATCTCTAAATTCGAAGCTGGGTAACATAACTTTTGGTAAAAGTCTATGGAGATTCTCACTCATCCAGATCATGATTGTCCCAAAGGTGCTTTTTCAGGAGGCAACTGAACTTTCTTTCTTTCTTTCTTTCTTTTTTGAAGACATTTTGCTTCTCATCCAAGAAGCTTCTTCAGCTCTGACTAGATGGTGGGGAATGGAAGGATTTATATTTCTTGCGACAGCTGGTCATTTGCATTCTTTTAGGGAGTTGTTGAGGCCCTTGGAAGTTTATCTGTGACTTCAGGGTCCCCTGAGTAGTGCAAATGGTTCCTGTAGTCTGCAGTTTTTTCTGGAAACTGCCACACAATTCATGGCTGCTTATCCCAAAGTGCATAGCTAAAAGTTTCAGTCATCCAGGTCACATCTGTCCCAAAGTTGTTTTTTTTTTTCAGGAGGCAACTAGACTTCCTTGTTTTTTCTTTGAAGATGTTTTGCTTCTCATCCAAGTAACCCTTGGTAGATAGGCTATGTGTGGCATCAGCTGGCAGGCATGGTGTGTGTACTTCTTATTCCATTTGACTGGTTTTCCCCTTGTAGAAGAACCACTCCTACATTACTATTTCATTTAGCTAACCAGCTACACCTAATATATTACCTCCCAGCTCCTTCCAGAGATCTGAAACCAGCTGCTCTACATTATACACAAAACTTGCAATATGTGCCTAGCCTGTTGGAGAATGATTTCAATCTTGGCCTACTGTACATCTTCTCTTTGCTAAAAACATGTCTCCTGAGAGGGCTTTTCAGGGGAAATAACGCTTTTCTCAACTATGACCATTCCAGCTATTCTAGGACACTTGGGAGTGGTGCTAGCTTGGTTTAGATTCTGCTTTGCCAAGAGTGTTATTATGCATTATGTTGTCAAATTCTGTTTCCTAATCAGTTATCAGCAGCTCAAATGACATCTATTTATATGTCAAGCTAGAAATGTTTTTCGAGTGAGTTCCTGTTTTTAACCATGCTGCACATTTTATAATATTTATCCATTTTAGAGAGCTTCACAAATTTGTTTTGCTTTGTATGTCTCTGATGGCATCAGCAAACTTGGCCAGTTTACTTCTCGTTCCTCAGTTCTTAATTAAATTTGTGGAAATTATTACCACAATATTTAGGACTGAGATATTTTGGATACGGCAGGCTAGAAATTACTATTCTAAAACGCACATATGTTCTTCAGTCTGGTTTATTTCAATCTTATCTATCAGAAACCAGTTTTAACATTCTTCTACAAAAGTATAATTCTCAGGATCCAACCCACCTCAGTTCTCAGCGTTTGCCTTTGAATTCCACAACCCAAATGTATATGGAGTGCAATCTTTTATAGTCTTGTAGCTTCCCAATTTGTTTGGTTAAATGAACTGCTGTTAATAATTCATAATGGTCAATGGTTTTCAAAGAAATTCCTGATATCTGAGTAAGTATTTGACTTGAAGATGCTTTCGCCTTCCATAGATAAATGATAGAGGCAGATGCTTCTGTGTGCAAACTAATCCAAGTCTATGCATTTTTAGCTGTATAATCTTTATCATCAAAGGTTTGTTAGAGGGGATTGCTGCCTAGGAAGAGTGTATATATCCAACATATTCTGAAGTTCAACAAGATCATTAAAATTTCAGTGGAATTCTTCTTCGGAGGAAATCTAAACATGGGAATGTTTTTTCTTAGAATTTTACTTTTTTTTTTTTTAGAAGTGGGACACATGAACAGAACAGATATTAAGATAACAGATATTTAGTATTTGTAAACAGATAAACAGAAAGACCACAAATTGGCAAGGATGCAGTGGGAGTGGGAGCAACTTATGACTTCCTGCTAATTTCCCCATTGATTTTGCTTGTAGGAAGCTGGCTGGAAGCATTGATCATACAATCATGATCCCATGATTATAAGGGCATTGCAATTGCCACATCTTTGTGAATAAACATGATCTAAACATCATGGAAATTTCAATTCCAGAGAAATAAATGATGAGTCCTGGATTTTTTAAATGTTCTTTAAATTAGCAGATTTTAGGTATCTTGATTTAAAAATTGTTGGGATGTAACTGTTTGGGCTAACTTGCAGATACAAACAGATAAACACAATAAGTGTTTTAATAGTATACAGATAGATAAATCTGAAGACCCAATGCAGTTTATAGGGGCAATAGAATTCTCCCGCCACCCATGAATTGTACACCTTAAAGCCATGTCACAAATTGCTTTTAAAACTTTGGAATTTCAGTTACAAGTTAATTGCAGCAAAATAACAAGGTATAATTTAGTGGTGGCATTAAAATAATTCCTGTTAGTAAGCTCTGTGTTTCCTATATTCTTATTGTGATGATAAGAAATGTATGTGGTCTGAATAAAATTGTACTACAACTGTACTTAATATATTACTAGAATTTTATTGTTATTAGTTAACTAAACAGAGGATATCTTGACCCTGTATTTATGACTATAAGTGTGCAAATTTATGGAGAAATATGCCTATTAACATGGAAACCCCAACAAATATGAAATTCCAAGATGACACTTATATAGCCTTTGCTTTTATTAGTTAATATAACCTTACATGAGCCTGTCAGCTGCAGATTACCAAAAATTCATAAATCTATGAAGCAGAACAATCTGACTGAATTGTCTTCTCATTGTGGTTAAACTAGCAACATTTCCCAATGGTTTCCATATCATTTTACTACTTTAGTTTCAGTGAATTCAGAGCCAGGGGATTTCCTGCTCATTTTCTGTCTTGCCAAAAAAAGAAAAGTAATCCACAGACTTGTAAATATTCAATGCAAAATTGTTTCAAAGCCATTATCAGGTGCTATCCTGTAGAGGACTCTTTAAATGTGAAAGAATTAATGATTTAACATCCTCACAGGAGCAGTCCTTAAAGCAGGTGTGTCAAACTGAAGGCCCAGGGCCTGGATCCTGCCCATGGGGTACTTAGATCTGGCCCACAGGGCCGCCCTGGAAACAGTGAAGGACCGCCCCATGGTGCTTCTGCCAGGGAAAACGTGCTACTAAGCTCCATTTTCAGCTGCCAAGGCCTCCTGCAACCCTCTGCCAGTGAAAATGGAGCTTGCGAGGGCTGCATCTGGCTCTCCCAAGTTCCGGTTTCACTGGCAGAAGGTTGCAGGAGGCTGTGGCGGCCAAAAATGAAACTCAGGAGCCTGTTTTCGCTGGCAGAGCACTCGGGCCACCACAAATGCCCCCTACAGGAATGATGTCAAGCTGGCCACATCCATCCCGGTGCCCTGAGATCAAACACAACCTGATGCAGCCCGCAATGAAATCGAGTTTGACACCCCTGCCTTAAAGGATGTATCTTCACCACTCCATTCCTCTGAACAGCAAACCACACAATTGAAGAAGCCTACAGGATTGTGGCCCAACAAGCCATGAAATTGTAAATAACAAAAATGTAAGATTTCTTTTTAGATGAAGGCTTGTCATTGTCAGATTAAGTGGCATACTTGCCCAACCTGTCTCTCTTGAAGTGTCTTATTGTGTTATAACTTGATTAATGTGACACTTGAAGTGAGGGAGTTCTTTTTGACTGAATGCTGTGATTTCTATACTTTTCCTGTCCTCTCAAAGAGTCTAGTTTAGTATGCTCCTAAGAACTGCAACTGAATATGCTCCTATGGTATCAGACACAAACCTTTAGATTCTAAATACTTTGAGAGAGTGAAAGTGTATGTGTGTGCAGAGACATCTGTGTGTGTTATCTATTGTTTCAGTTTGTATGGGTACATCATCTACTAATGGCAGATGCGGTCATAATAGGCAGATACAGTAGTAGGAGATAGAAGGAAAATCCACTTACCACTTACCTATCTTGTTGGAAAAAAAATTACTGTGAATTGCATATTCAGAATGGCTGAAACTTCTGTTCCTGAAGTGATACCATAATCTCTCCATATATTAGTACATTTTTATAATTTATCTCCTCCATTCTTTCATTAATAATGTGGAGACATTGCTAATGGGCTTCAGGTTACCACTTTTGATTTTTGTACATCAAACACACATTCTTGCATAAAGATAGAAAAATTCTAATAAAAATTACTGGAAATCTCAAAAAGAAAAGGAGTATTTCTAATCTCCTCCCACTCATCTCATTTAAGATGTTCTTTTATTTACTGTAAGTGGGGAAAATTCACACTTAATGGGAGAAGCACCTAGAATATGACATGCAGCCTTCTTTTGGAAATGGCAAGAAGTCTTACCTTAGATGAGTGTACTATGAGTATGTCCAAACGCTTGTGTTCTTTTTCAAAAGATTTATTGACAATCCTGAATAATTTCTATGTACCTTTCCAGTTACTTTAAACAGTAAAACTCTTAGGAAAAAATGGTCTTCACACCATATATAATTGGCTAAAAAGGTTTGCTTCCTTTCTTGGTTTAACATTTTTATTGAGTTATAAGATAAAATAAGATACAAAATACAAAAGTAAATAGGAGAACTGGGGGGGGGGAAGAGAAGTGAGGAAGGGTAAGAAAAAAAGAAAAAGAAACATTGACTTCTGACTCTTTCTGTTGCAGTAAAATAAGGCATTAATATCAAATCACAACTTTTGTTTTTCATAATAATATAAACAAGCCATTTCTATAAAGAACTATCAATCTAACTGGTAAAACCCAAAATCAAAGTTTCAGTCTTTCATTCACTTCAAGCACAAAGTTCAGAAGTGGTCTCCATGTGGAAAGAAAAGTACTTATATTCTTTTCTTTAATCAAAATAGTCAATTTTGCCATTTCAGTCAACTCCATCAACTTCTGCAACCATTTGTCCATGGTAGAAGTCAAAGTGTCCTTTCATTTTTGTGCATACAATAGTCTTGCTGTTGTTAACATATATAGTAACAAAATTCCAAATTTTTTCTCCAGGTCTTTTTCCATTAAGCCCCAAAAAAGGTCACTTCCTTTCTAACTGGGGTGTATCCCATTATAAAATATCATTTTGCCAGAATGCAACCCGCTACACCTCTGTTCACCTTTTTTGGAGAACAAACTTTCATTCCTTGCTTACTTTTGTAAGAAGGGACCTTACTTCCAAAGTAAGTATTTTTATTTTATTTTATTTTCCAAGAAAGCTGACAGAAACAGCATTTGCCAGCTTTTGCTGTTTTAATCAGGATGCCCCAGTGTCACAACACAAGCTCCTTTAGAATTATGGGCAACACTGCAACTCAGGTAGTGTAGGGTAGACCTTGTGGTGCAATGCCACAACATGCTATAATTTCATGCACACACCCCATTTCCTGGGAAAGCTGCTAGTTGATGAAGTCCATTTGGAAACCATTGGTTGAAATGACGCTGGAAGCTCATGTGTTGCTTTGTAGCATGTGATTTTCTCTCTGGGTTGCCCCCTCCCTCTCCCCTCCCTCCTTCCCTCCCTCCCCCCTCTCTCTAACACATGAAAGGTCAAGTAGGCGAACGCCCTGGGGGCCTCAAGGAACTGCCAGCAGGCATTTCCAGGCTTCATGTTGGAGACTTAACCCCTGTGTAAATAAATTAACACACTTTTTGGTATTTTAATGATCTCATCATACCTTCTAATGATATGCAGAGACTGCTTTTAAACATTCATCTCCAGTAAGGACTTTACCTTTGAGTAGGCTCCCCGTGTGGAAAGCAACTTTTTTCTGTCTTTCTCTTTGCTCTATCAATAAGTTAAGTGCTAAGCTATCCTTAATGTTGACAATAGTGCAATGCTTTTCATTCTTGCCAGTATATGACCACCTGTGCAGACCTTTCGGCTCATTTAGCATAAACATCAGCAGGAGGGGAAAACTCTTTCCGAGACAAGAATCATTAGGATGTTCCTCAATAATGCTTTCCTGTGGTTCAAATAATGACAGTTGCCTCCCTATTCACCAAATATTTACATTTTTAATGCTACCACAGAGTGTCTGCCACACTCTGGAGGTGAGTTAGATGCTGCTTCAGATTTCTTGCATATCTCAAGGTTGTTTGCATGATGAACATAAGAAGAGGTGGAGCTCACAGAATTGATAGAGAAAAAAATCCATAGAATAGAAATGGTTAAAATTCATTTCTATTCTATGAATTTTTCTTTCTTTCCTCAAATTTGCTCTTCTTGAGACTTCTAGGGGCACTGAGCCTCGGTGGCGCAGCGGACTAAAGTGCTGTTAAGTGCTAGCACTTAGCTGCCAGCTGCCTGCAATTAATGCAAGGTCGAATCTCTCAAGGTTGACTCAGCCTTCTATCCTTTCGAGGTAGGTAAATTGAAGATCTGGATTGTGGGGGCAATAAGCCAACTTTGTATAGAACAACACCGCTTGGGGGCCCCTGAAAGCCCTAATAAGCAGGTATATACAAAAAAGTATGCAGGCTATTGCTATAATGCATTGTAAGCCGCCCTGAGTCTACGGAAAAGGGCGGTATATAAATTGGACTAATAAATAATAAATAAATAATAAATTTAGTCCTCTAACCTTTCAGACTGGGTTAGATCAAAAGCAGAGGGGGGAGACCAGGTTGAACAAGAAAAAAAAAAGAATGAATGAATGAATGAATGAAAGAAAGGGAGGGAGGGAGAGAGAGAGAGGAAGGAAGGAAGGAAGGAAGGAAGGAAGGAAGGAAGGAAGGAAGGAAGGGAGGAAGGTTCCATTAAGCTCCATTAAGTTTTGCTTGTATAGTACAGGGTATTTTAGATATCTTACTGTTAGCTAAATGATAAACCAACGAACAAAGAAAGTGTGGATAACACATGTGTGGATAACAGTCCACAAAAACGAGAAAGGAAAACTCTTAAGGGCTATAAAAATGAGCTTAGATAAATAGAAGACAGACACAGATTGCCATATCTCTGTCAATCTCTTTATTTTGATCCTGTTGCGTTTTACTTCAGGGCAGAAAGATTCTTTCAAGGCTGCTTGCGCATGTTGGCTTGTATGCAGGGCCGGATTTAGATGAAAAGAGGCCCTAGGCTATTCCACTTATGAGGCCCTTTCACCTATAGTGAAAGTGTAATTTTAATTTTGCTAACAATTTGAATGTAGGCCCCTCTTGATCTTGAGGCCCTAGGCTGAAGCCTAGTTAGCCTATAGGAAAATCCGGCCCTGCTTGTATGAATCAATAGAGCAGAGTAAAGCCACATCAGTTCAGAGCAGCATTCCACAGGGAAAAAAATAAGAATATAAAACCATCAGTAGCAGTTTAAAAAGCCAGATACTGTTAATTAAACATTGTAAGAAAACAGAAGAACGGTTTCTAATGCTCTTTAGCTGGAGGGAGAGCCAAATGTTCATTCTTTGGGTAGGAGTTTCACAAAGAGGACAACATTCTTGTTACTAATCTTGCAAAGCCCCAGCCTGCAGCCTTAAACATAAACAACCTTTCATAGTTTGTTTCATATTCTCACTGAAACCATCCAATCTAAAATGAATGTACTTCTTTTAAAGAACAATAAGAAACCAATTTGAGTTTGGAGATTTTGAGAAGAATGAAAAGGTTCATGAAGATTTTGTTCTGAATAGAAACAGTAACTTTCATCCACTTCCGAACTTTTTTCCCTGTCAAGGAAATTCAGAAATGCATAAAGATGACGTTTATTTCCTTATTGTTGGAAAAATCACTGGGACCATATCGAAGAGCAAAAATAAAAGCTACGCTGTACATGAAAGGAAAGAGCGAGAGAAAGGGAAATCACGTTTGATTCAGACATGTGGCAAATTTTCTCATTTGTAAATTTTGTGTGCTTTAAATTTAAAACTATTACACCTTTCATGTCCTTGGATAAAATAGGACAACATTCTAAAGCAGGGCTGTCAAACTCCCGGCCCACGGGCCAGATGTGTCATGCACTGGCCACTCCCACTCCTGTTTTAGCAAAGGAGAAAAAAGTCCCGATACCTCAGATGATGACAACGTGACAACATGAGTTTGACACACCTGTTCTAAGGGAAGTGGGATATGAATGTGAGCAATGTCTGTGGAGATTCTCAGTCGTCCAGGTGATGGTTGTCCCAAAGGTGCTTTTTCAAAAAGGTGACTGGACTTTGTTTTTCCTTCAAGACATTTTGCTTCTCATCCAAGAAGCTTCTTTAGCCAGAACTGAAGAAGCTTCTTGGATGAGAAGCGAAATGTCTTCAAGGAAAAACAAAGTTTGAAAAAGTACCTTTGGGAGTGTAAGCCATATTGATCTTGCCTTTGCTCTTTATTTATGCTAGCTTTCTCTTGTTGCCTTTCCAGGTACTATGCCATCTGCTGCCAGCCATTGGTTTACAGGAATAAGATGACTCCTCTACGCATTGCTCTATTGCTGAGTGGCTGCTGGGTAATCCCAATGTTTATTTCTTTTCTTCCTATAATGCAAGGCTGGAATAGCATTGGCATCATGGACTTGGTGAGTAGATCTCAGTTGCCTGATATGAAACCTATTCCAGGTCAAAATCCGAATGCTTTTATTTTGCCTACAGCCCTGCATAGCCTTGAATGATTCTATACCATTGTTATTGATTTACGAATAAAGGCAAATATACATGTCCCAGGATAATGTTGCAGGATCCAATCTGAGTTAGTCACCAGGACCAGAGGTTTAGTCTTCCAAGCTTTTGGACTCATGCTGGAGTCTATCCTCAGGAAAACTCTCTAGTAGTGTGTGTGCTTTGGGCTGTTCTATGTGTGGTATTTATATGGTGCCTGTTGTGTGTGGCTTTTTATTGATTTAAATATAAATTACATAAATTATAAATGTAACATACATTTTGGAGGTATAAATGCTGCTCTAGGTTCTCAATACTATCTACAGTGGCCCAGTAGTTAGAATGCAGTATTGCAGGCTAACTCTGCTCACATTGCCAGAAGTTTGTTTCCCTCAATCCTGACTGGCTCAAGGTTAATTCCCTTTGAACCTACACAACTCTCTCTACCACAGTGTAAAGCAGCAGGCCGGCAGCTGAGTCATGGTGTGTAAAAATTCCCATCACTGTGTACACTAGACTTGTGCAGTAAGCAAATGTTATTTTTCTTTGATGTTTTCTCGTAGTGACTTCTTGTGTAATTCTTGGATTCCACAAAATATCACTTATGAAAAACTGTTCTAGGTTCTCAATATTATCTACAGTTTAAAATTCTATAATAATAATTGAAGAAGAAAATTGCAAAAAAGAACAATAAAAAGTGTTTTTAAAACAAGAAAAATAATGTTAACGCTGAGCTTTAACTCTATAGATGATTTTAGTTTAGTTAAAGTATATCCCACTAAGATTTGAGCTAAACTAACCTCTGAGTTTAACTAATCTCTGGGGGAAGGGAGAGCCTTCAAATTTTTTAAGGATAACTCCATTTAATCCTTGTTTTGTAGCTGTTTAAATTAAAACTAGCACAGTCTTTGGGGTAGAACAGGTGATGAATCTCATGTGATATTCTGACTTTTCTGAATAATTGTTGGTTCTTTTTGAACTTTTGATTATTCTAGTGTTTTTTTATGTTTTTACTGTGTAAACTATCCAGAGTGATAACAGATTAGGACAGCCTATACATTTCATAAATAATATAAAAATAATTAATGGTACTGTGCTCATCCAGTCCAAATATTTCAAAATGTTTCCAGATAATTTACACCATTATCTTTGGATAGCGAAGTTTTTCTCCATATCATAGAGCTGAGTAAATGTACCCTCCAAAACGTATGTTACTTGCATTTTTCTAATAGCTTTAAGCAATAGGCACATTTTTCAACTTGCTGTTTTCTGTTATTTGTGGCTTACTGTAATTTGGATGATTACTATAAACTTGATTCCTTAGTTATTAAATGATTTAAATGACAATGGAAAGTTTGCTCCCTGAATCCAAGAAATGAAAATGTCTGTAAAGTGAAAGTACATTTAGTTCATACCAGTACTCTGTGTTTATTCATTTTGAAATGTTTGATTAACAGTAAAAAAAGTTAAAACAAGGCTGGAACATTCAAGACCTCAGAGACAGTTTACTACCTTTAAATCTGTTGTTATAAGCCCTGGTATTCTTTCTGGTCACAAAAGTTATAGAGTCGTATCCTATAATTCTGAGGTCAAAAGCACCCTAAAATAATAGTTAAACTGTAAAATAATTTCTTTCTCAAGCATCCCTCCAAGACTTAGGTGGAACAATAGGAAAGTCTGGACTTCTCTAAGTGAATATGTTCATGTTGTATTCATTTTGTACTTAATTCTAATGGGGGAGATCTTTGTTATATAAGATAGGTAGATGTCCATTCTATTTCAGGGGTAGATCTGAGTATGTTTTTTGCAAGAGGGTTTTCTTAAACAGGGGTGACAAACTTGATTTCATTGAAGGCCACATCAGGGCTGCGTTTGACCTCGGAGGGCTGAGGTAGGTGTGGCCATGGTGGGCCTGGCCAGCTCAACGTCACTCATGTTGGGGGCCACCTGAGTGCTCTGCCATAAAAAATGGGCTTCTGAGCTCCATTTTTGGCTTCGATGGCCTCCTGCAATCCTCTGCCAGCAAAAACGGAGCTCTGGAAGACCATGCACAGCCCTCCCGAGGTCTGTTTTTGGCTGCGACAGCCTCCTGCAACCATCTGCCAGCAAAAACAATGCTCGGGAGGGCCGCGTGCAGCCCTCCCAAGCTCCGTTTTTGCTGGCAGACACATCATGGGCCTTTGTTGTTTCCAAGGCAGCCCCACTAGCCAGATCTAAGCACCCCATGGGACAGATCCAACCTGCGGGCTTTGAGTTTGACACCCCTGTCCTTAAAGAACAGTCCTTTCAGTTTAAGGATAGGCAACTTGTCCACCTTATCTATCTTTCTGTATTGATAGTATACCCTTTGGGGGAAAAAAGGTCCTGGATCTTTGTTTTTGTACATGATAACTGCAGTAACATTGTTGTATGCATAAAGATGGAAAGATTTGGCACTACCTACTATGGAGGAATGGTTAATGAAGATGATGGAACTTTCTGAGATGGCTAAATTGACTTCTTTGATAAAAGAAAATACAATATTTATGTTTATTGCTCCCATATGGACCTTTTGCATAAAACAGAAAATTGATAATTAGAGAGTACAGATTATAGAAAGAAGAAAGTTAGGTTTGAATGATAAAATAAGAGGTACATTTATAATTATACTTTTAACTGCTGTAAAAAAAGATCAGAAGCTATTTCTCTGTATTCTTTTTCTTCCTTTGCTATTTTTTCTATTACTTTCTTGCACTTTTAGCTTTTTCTTCAATTTCTTTCTTACTTCATATTAGCTGCATTAGTACTTTTTCCTTTTAAAAATATTTAATAAACTATTTTATATTTCATAATACATTTTTAATGTAGCAATGAACAGGACAAAAGTAAAATCTAATGGTCTGATACGAGGCTTTCCGTGCAGCCAAAATCTTTAGATAGTGTCTGCCAGTCTGCTCAGATCATTATAGCTACTAACCACATGGAAGTACATGGAGGAAGGATTTGTAGTTCTACTTATACTTTTTGTCATGTAGCCTAGACAAGTTTTTTTTTTTTTTTTTTTTTGAGAGGGAGGAATCACCAAAAACCATAAAATTTTGGACAGTTCTCTTTCAGCTGTGTGTTCTGTTAGTTCTATAACTACACAGATCCAAGAGCCTCTAAAAACTGAGTCTTTGGCAATTTTTGCACTGGAAAGCCTCTCTGAGCTGTGATGAATTTCAAAGATTTTGGGGGGGGGAATGAATATGGGGTTTTGAATGGTACCAGAACTCGCTATAAAACCTATAATTTTAAAAAGTTAAAAGAAAAATATAAGATTATTAAGCAGAGCTGTAAGAGCAAGCCTTTTTTCAGGAACTCAAAAAGATGGAACATATTTTATTCTGCAGGGTTTTTTTAAAAAAAATTCTCTGTCATCATTTATGGAAATAATATTGTTAATTTATTTCCTAAAATTGTTATTTTAACAAAATTTTCAAAAAGAGGCTTGCATAGCAGTGTAACTATTCATGACTAAAGACAGCTACAGATAAATATAACTAACTATCAACAATGAGATCCTGACTTCCGGTTTGCTGTTTGTCCCCGCCGGACGCTCCTTCGGGATCGTCGAACCCACTGCCTGTAAGAGCCGCCTTTTTCAGTGGAATGGCGGCTCGAAAAAACTCCGTTTCCATTAGGAAACGGAGATAGAGCTGGCTGGGGTGGGTAGAGTCCTCTGCCTAATCCCAAAAGTTTTTTATTTACTTTTGGGAGGGAGCGGAAGAGACTCCCCGTATCCCCAGCCGATGCTCCGGGCTCTGGGAGATCTCTGCTACATGCAGAGCTAGGGGGCAAAAGCAAGCCTGCAAATCTGTTAAATTAATTAAAGAAGACGTGAGCTGGACCTCTGATACTGAAGCGCAAGTATTCTTCTTATTTTAGAAAAGTTATTGAAGTTGTTTAAGAAGTGAAAGGAAAAAAGATTTTTAAAATGGCGATTGCTGCTGTGACTGCTGCGGCTTGAAGAGAGGCTGAAGGGGAAAGTCCTTCCGTTTTCTATTACAAAGTAGCGGAGTGAATACTTCTGGCTGTAATTGAAGGCAAAACCTCACTCTCACTCTTGTTTTTTTTTCCTTTTTTTTTTCCTGGGGATCTGATATTGATCTTGGTTGGAAAAAAGCTTTTTTTTCCCTCTTTTCCAGTAAATCTTGTCTGTGTGGAAAAATGGCACTGAGACTTATAAAGTTTGACAAACAGGCAGTGGGGGGGGGATTCCCCCATTAACAAATTACATCAACAAGTTCTAACTCTCCTGTCTCAGAAACCTGATTTTAATATAATAGAATTTCTTCTTGAGGAGATTGTAAGAAGGGATGAGATTGTGAATCAGCAACTTGAAAAATTTAAGCTGGAAATTAAAGAAATTGGTGAATTGGTGAAATCTAAGTTTGACTTTTTGGATCGAAAGATTTTAAAAACAGCTAATGGTTTAGCAGACTTTGTGATTCAGTTGGATGCAAATACCAAATTATTAGAGTCTAAAATGAAAAAAACTGAGGAGAATTTGGATGACAAGATCCAAAAAATTAAAAAGGATTTGGCAAACATTCAGGATAATAGTTCAGAAGACAAACCTAAAATGGAGGTTGACCAAAAGATTGGTAATGAAGAAAATGTACAACAGAGGATTGAAAGAGAAGTTTTAATGATTCAATATAATTTTACAGAATATGCAATTAGACTGAGAGGTCTGCAGGAAAATGACAGATATGATTTAAGGAAGATATCTTCTGAAATTCTGGCTGGGATTTTAAAGGTTCAACCTGATGAAGTGTTTTGCAGGATTGACAGAATTTATAGAATAAACTCCTGGTTGGCAAAACAAAGGCAATTGCCTAGAGATGTGGTGATTTATTTTACTGATAAAGGAATAAGAAATGATATTGTGCAGAACTCTTTTAGTTCTACTTTGCAATTTTGTGGAAGAAAGATTTGGATTTTTAAGGAGCTCCCGCCCAAGATGTTAATGGAGAGGAAGAAATTTGGTTTTCTAGTGTCTGAGTTAAAAAAAAGAAATATCCTATTTAGGTGGGATGTTCCAGTTGGTTTAATATTCAGACACCAAGGAGTAAGATACCAACTGAACACTGTTGAAAAAGCGGAAGAATTTTATCAAAAAATCTTAAAAAAGAATTTAACATCTTTAGGCATAATACAGGACAAACAAAAGGAGTTGGAAACAAAGGGACAATATCAAATTATAGAGGCTGTGGTAGATAAATTGTCTTCGGACTCCCTGGATACCCCAGCTGGACTGTCTATAAATATGAGAGCAGTGTCATCTGATTCCAATGTGATGAATTATCAAGTTACAGACAAGTGCGTAAATCAACCAGTTGATATACAAGTGATGGAAAAGAAATGCGAGATAATAAAACAAAACCAACAAGATCAACTAGCTGATACACAATTTGTAGGAAGGAAACCAGGATGGAAACTCAACCCGCAAAAGAAAAAGAAAAGAAACAGATCTCATAGAAATAGTAGTTTCTAAACTAAGCAACAGCGAAGCCAGGGACTTTAAGAAAATGAACGAATATGTGAAAATAGTGGAGACGAAGTATTGTTTAATACTATCTTGAGGATAGTGGCAGACCTCTGCAATGCCGTGATTTTGGGATGTGAAAAGAGCCTTACATTGTTGGATTTGAATTATCTATTTTGGATTTCTTTTACCGATAAATATATTATAACTATTTCGAGTTACAAGGCAAGAGAGTCATGCTGGGGCATGCAGAAGATCTGGCTGTTACCCACTAGAATGATGGGAATTAATAATCCTGATGAAAACCACAATTACAACTATATGGAATATAATCATAATGTCACTCGGGTGGTTGTTTTTACTTTTATATATACATGAGGATATTCATTACTGATGGGGGCAGATGATGACTGAAGATTTTGAACAAACTGTTGCTCCAGGATGCTATGTTACCCAATTATGGATGATGGATTCAACAAGCCAGTGGAAAGACGTCAAAGAAGATATTATATGGATTATAAATTTAAAGTTATTGTCTTTTTTTCTTTTTATAAAATGGAATGTATACATAGATATATGTATATTTTAGCAGAGTGGGCAGTGGTTCATATTTAGAATTGTAGTGCATGGTAATTTTACGGGAAACTGGGTTGAAATAGGTTAGTTTACTGATTGATTAGTTTAAGAAAAAGGATTTTTAAGTCATATATTTAGGGGAGTGGAGGAATTGGATAGAATTGAATAAATGTTAAATTTGGATGTGGGGAGAAGGCTGCTTTGAAATGTTATATTAATATATGTAAAAGATTAAATGTTATGTTGTTGTAATAATATACTATAAGTTTGGGGGAGGAGAAAAAGGGCAAATTATTGCGAAAATGGGGGTTATAAGAATATTATGCTAAGGGTCAGCATTTTGAGGAGGGAGTAAGGGAATGGTAAAATATTATGTAATTAGTTATGAATTAGCTTAATGTTGTGAAGAAGTCACAGGGGGGGATGGGTGGTGAGGGGGGGTTAGGGAAGAGGGGGGAGAAAAGGGGGAAAAAACTTGTATTTGAAAACTTTTTCAATAAAAAAAAAACAATGAGATCCAAAGGTAGATATTTGAGGCAGTTATTAAGTCTACCTCTCTTCATAATATTGATGGAATCGTCATTCCGGAATCTTCCATATCTGAGATTTCTGGTTTGACAGCCTCGTAATCCTAGAAGATTATGATAGGAAAACAAAATTGCTCTTAATAATTTTTTTTCTCAATTTGTCTCAGAAATATTATAGCAGGATGAGGGACAACCATTTTTACTATTAGACTTAAAAGAAAACAACAGTTAAGTGAATAGTGCTTTGAATGCTGAGTCACACAGCATACATTGTATGGCAGAAACATTAATTCTTACATATATTCTGGATATCCCTTCTCCTCTGTTAGGCATACAGGATGGCTGACTACACGTACAGCATTAGATTGCTTCCCAGAACACTTCAGTAGATCCGTTGTTCAAATAAATATTTGCTTCATTAATCCACTTCCCATTTTCCATTGACTTCCTTTCTGAAAGTTTGTTTTTCTGTAGTTATTGCCTGACATTGACAGTATTCCAACTCTCATGATTATTATTCTCTAGATGAAGGATTCTAATCCATGACAAAATCTGCTGTCAATAACACATGAGAGGCAATATTAACTCTTTTAATGAATTATGGGTCTGATACAATTTTTGTTTAATTCATAGATTTTATAGTAACCATGCAAATTCTATAGCTTTTGAATTTTTTTTTTAAATCACCCTACCTGTCTCAGGAAACCATGAGCAGATGGAGAAAAGTTCAGAACCGGTTTCCCCACTCAGCCTCTCCAAATGTATTGAAATCACAACTCCTAATATTCCCTTCCAGCATACAGTAACTGCATAAAATAATACTGATATTTGATATCAATTCTATTGTAATGGTTTATCACTTGTGCAATGTGTAGAATAGTTTTTTCCAGCATGCTACCCTAGGTATTTTGAAACCATAGTCTCCAGATCTGGATATTACATTATCGATCAGTGGCATTCATTGCAATAAAATACAATGTTTTCCTTAAAAGCTTAGTAATGTTCATTTTTTTTCCTCTTCCCATCCCTTCCTTTCATCAAAACTGATATATGCTGGACAATAGAACAGATTTTTACAAACTCAAAAAATAATCACCCAGAGTTGCTCAAAATCTGGCACCATAAAATTTTAATAAATTATTATTATTAATTGCACTTCATTTGTTCCCCGTTTTGATATTTCAGTACTATATTTTCTTTCTGAAGAAGTTCAAAAGTTATTGAAAATAGAAAAAACATTCAAGAGAGTTAACAACAGTGGAAAAATAGAAAAAATATGAATAGGACAAAACATAATTATGAAAGAAAAAATGGACTAATTGTGAGATAAAAATTGTATTAGAGGTTGGTGAAGAAAGATCTGTGATGCTAATGTCATTTGTACGCAATGGATAAATGAAGCTAAGAAAGAAGATTTTATTTTCAGGGATATTTCAGTAAGCCTCTAATATTTCTGTGCTTTTTTTTATTTGTTTGTTTACCTCCTCAGGTAGAGAAAAGGCAGTTCAACAATGCATCCAACTCAACTTACTGCATATTCATGGTGAACAAGCCGTATGCCATCACCTGCTCAGTCGTAGCCTTCTACATTCCATTTCTGCTAATGGTTCTAGCTTACTACCGAATATACATTACAGCAAGAGAGCATGCTCACCAGATACGAATCTTACAGCGTGCAGGAGCACCAACTGATGGACGACCCCAACACCCGGATCAGCATAGCACGCACCGTATGAAGACTGAGACTAAAGCTGCAAAGACCCTCTGTATCATCATGGGGTGTTTCTGCTTGTGCTGGGCACCTTTCTTTATCACAAACATAATAGACCCTTTCATACATTATGCAGTTCCTGATCAGATATGGACCGCTTTCTTGTGGCTGGGATACATCAATTCAGGACTGAATCCCTTCCTTTATGCATTCTTGAACAAGTCTTTCAGACGTGCCTTCCTCATCATCTTGTGTTGTGGTGATGAACGATATCGAAGACCTTCCATCTTGGAACAAACGGTACCTTGTTCTACCACTACTATCAATGGATCAACTCATGTACTGAGGTGAGTTCAAGACTATCTACTTTAATGGAAGCTTAAACAATAACGTACATGTTTGAGAAAATAACTATGTTTTTAACAGTTAAAAAAATAACTATGTCTAACTATGTTTTAGCTGTCCATCTATGAATTCATAAAGGAAAGCTAAGATTTTTACTTTTCAGAGAAATAATGGTATATGTAATTTGTAATTTGTAATTTTGTAAATGATTGTATATACATTTTCAGGTGGAGGGAGAGAAGTTTTGTGAAACATTTACAGGAGGGTAAAATTTTGTGTCCTTTACAAAAAAAAACCTATGATATCCTAAAATTTAAATTTTCAGAGAGATGATTAAGGATGCAATATTTCATTTTTGTATGTGACAGGTTAAGGTAAAAGTACAGAGGTGGTGTGCTTGTGTGAACAAAATTATATTGTGTTAAATAAGAACATTGTTCAGTGAAGAGCATAGATCAAAAGATATATCTTAAATAGGTGCTGAAAGTTTAAAAGGTTCGGCATCATCCATAACGAAACAAGAAATGAATGCCAATGGGCTACTTATATACAGGTACAAAACACACATTCCTGGGTCTTTGCATAGCAAATATCTGGCAGTTGCAGTACCGTCAAGATATCTCCTTCAGTTCTCAGCTAGGAGGCAGATAAAACATTTCCTAAATTCCAATAAGCTTCTCATCTCTGCATTATCTAATCTCTGTGTAATGGAATGCTTTCTGAAAAACAGATGGATATTTGGTCATAATGACAATTATTTTGAAGAGTTTCCAAAGGCAGCATCAGGTTAATTAATTTTTCTTGCTGATAGTGCTGTAGGATGGACAGTTTTGCTATTAAAAGAAAAAAATATTAATAGGTAAATAATGGACACTTTCTTGCTGCTGCTTTCATTCCTTAGTCTTTGAGGAATTGTTCCTTTTAAAAAAAATCTGATAATTCAAGCATCTTAAGAGATGAAAATCAAATCACAAATCTCATCTGCTGAAAATAAAGATTCTGCAATAACAAAAATTCTTTTAACATTATTCTATTAAAAAATAGTGATAGGAAAAAAGATAGGAAAAAAACACAAGCAGCCTGTTCTTTTACATTGCCCCTTCCCTAAGAGAAGGGGAAAACTGACAGCATCTTAAAATTTTCACCTTTGCTGCTTTGCCTGTTACATGAAGTGGGATTTGCAAAACGGTCAAAGCAGCCTTTCCTTTAGAGGAACTGGTGGGCAGTGATGTTCAGGAAGGCTGATGTAAAACTTCTTTCTTCTCCCAGTTTGCAGGCAGGCATCCTGTAGAGTGCTGTCTGAAAACTGTACAAAATTTTGCATGATATGTCTAGGAAATATGAAAAATTGTAGGTCATACTAGTAGTTTCAATTACATAAGGAACATGTGTTGAATAATCCTGAACCTTATTTGTTTATTTGAATTATTTACATCCCACATTTCACCACCTGATAAAGTTGCTTTCAAACATCAAAATCCAGTTGCTCTTAAAAAGGGATATATGGTTTTAAAGGAAGCCATATTTTTTTAAAAAACACAGCAAACTATTACTATCTCTGAAAAGTTTGAAAAAAATACTCTTGATTGAAAGCTAAAAGAAGGAAAAAGTCAATATTACATTAAAATCTTTAAGTAAGTAAAATAAATTTGTATTTTAGGGCAAATCTCTCAGTTTTGTTTCTGCACAGTATTTTTTTATTTTCCTGACTATAATGATATTTTGTTTCCACATTGATTAACAAATTCAGCAAACACTACATGAAACCTTGTGTATGCTTCTTCTAAAACTGATTTTTACATAGAGTTTTCTGTCCTGTACCCTTGCAAAAACATTTCTATTATGTAATGTATTATTTGTGCTGAACTTTTAACCACTGCTACATTTCATGAGTAGTTTTGGAATTGCAAACCACATCATCAAATTTCCAAAAATGTCAATTTCTGTGCACATGGAAAGATGTAAGAAATTGATTTACAAATCAGATGGCACTGATTTCTTGTCCTGCGTGATGCATGGAAGCACCTGTAAAGCAGTGTCTCAGAAAAACTCAATCGATGGATAGATTCAAATGGCAGCAGATTGTTGGTGGGGCCTTTAGTCCCCAAATCTTTTTCTCTATATATGAAGATATTTACCAGTAATACTTCCCAGGATCATATATACAATCAAGCAATTAATATGGGTCATGGTGGAGAGGCCTTTTTCTTACTTGCAGACAGGATTTATTGTTTACTTCTCCTACTTATGGTTGGAAGTTGTCTCATCTTTAGAAAATTAACTTCAGGAGTGTCATGCTTTAAGGTAGAAGCAGGGCCTTCTTAAAAATGTGGAAGTATGTGATATGTTGTGATATGTGTTACCTAATCCAGGGATAGGCGGCTGTTTGGTATCTTGGTAATATTTTTGCAGCTTGCATGGATGAAAAATATGAAGAAAAACAAATAATGTCTATCGTATTCAAATGAGAGGGGTATGTTCTGTACTTTCTATTACCTTTTGTTTTTTTGTCCTGAGGAAGATATTTTTTATTTATTTTTATCCCACCTTTATTATTTATACAAATTACTGAAAGTGGCAGACCTATCTAACACTCCTTCATTTTCCTATTTTCCTCACAAAATTCTGTGAGGTGGATTGGGCGGAGAGAGAGAGAGAGAGTGACTGGAGCAAAGTCACCAAACTTTTATAGCTGAAGTAGGACTGGAACTCATGGTCTCTGTCGCTTTTTAGCCTGGAGCTTTAAGCACTAGACCAAACTGTGTCTTTTTTTGTGTGTGGGGTGGGGTATTTTTTTAATTATTGTCCAAAGACATTTTGAAAAGGCAGCTATATAAATAATCTAAATAATAATCGCAATATTATTTTTAATAGGGTTTTTTCTTTTTAAATATTATAAATATATTTTAGAGCTTACTAAACAGCTTTTTTTTTCTTGCCTCAGAATAAGGGTAAATTGTTATACACATAAGGAAAATTGCTCACCCATAAAAAAAAAAGCTTTTTTCATTCTGAGTCACATAATTCTTATTTAATTTATGGAACCATATAGATATATCCTAGTCATTTGTCTGAGATTGCTGTTGTTTTTTGTAAAGATCATATGGACTTATGACCTTTAATTTTTACTTAGTTGCTATGATGGATAACACATAAATGTTTGAAGGGACCAGGTAGTTTATTTTTCTTTTGCTGGGTCATGTTAAATAAATGTTAATGCCTCGATGTTTTCCAGACTCTATTTAACCATGAAAATTCGCTCCATCATCATGCCGACTCACTTCTATCCATACTCTCTCAGCTGGAGACCCTTAATGATCGATCGAATATGACTGCACAGAAATACGTGCGGTGGACTCACTTCATCAAGCTGCAATTAGGTTTTGTTTCCTCAGCTTCCTAAACTGATGAAGAAGCTATTTTGTTAGCGTCCCGTGTGACTAAAAACTTTACCTGTGAATTAAGGATGGAGACTCATCCTGATTTTGATTGGTGGTCCATTGCACTCTCTTTAGAGGTGGGTTTACATTATGTGAGCTGCTTTTTTTAAAAAAGGAAAAAAGATGTCATTGAACTCACCTAACTGATAGTATTAGAAGGTGCACCAGAGAGCCTTCATCCTCAAACCCAAGAGGCTTACTTTATACCTCTATCTATGTTCCTGGGTTTGAATGGTGGAGTCTTGCAAGTTAGTGGTTCATCTGAAGTTATTACTGAGAAATGGGGGGAAAACTTTCTCAGTGTATCATGGGAAAGGTATGGTTCTCCAGCTATGATCATCTCTGATGTAGAAGAAAGCTTCCTAACTATAATCTGTCATGTGGGAAGATTTTTACAGTAACATTCTATTTCCAGTGGATCTATAAACTGGAACTTCTGGAAAGAAAATTAACATCACAATTTGGGGTACAATGAGAGTTAGGATTCCTGGGATCCTGGAAACAATTCACAACTACTCTTTATTTCTTTGTTAAAGGGTTGAATATTTTCTGCATCTCATAATACCAAATTTTCCAATCCAAAAGAATATGTGGATTTGATAAGAGAGAGAGAATATAAGGAAACTAGACTGAGTCATTATTTTGGTGATATCTCCTAACCTAATGCTTGCGTATCTCCATGCTTTCTCCCTGATCCATGCTGCATCCCTATTAACCTCCCAGACACTCACTGTACCACTTGCACACCCCTCACACCACTACCTGACCCATGGGGTGCCTCCTGTGCCCCTCCCTACACCCTTGTGCACCCTCGCTCACTAATGCAGCACTGCTCCATGCATACCCACAAGTCCTCTTTTACCATGTCGCACCTCTCATACATTCACCTCAACCTGCACATACTTCTGATGCACCCCCTCACACCCTTGTGCAATCTCCCCCACCAGGCACTTACCTGCCTGCCAGCCTAAGACTTCCGGCTTCCTGCCAGCTTCTGCACTAACTTTCTTCATGGGAAGTTGACAGGGAGCATTGGAAACGACAATTACATGACCATGCTTGGCTATGGTGGGAAGGCAGCATAGCAGCACTGAAGCACCACAACTTTGCCAAAATTATGCCTTCTGTAAATTATGCCCATTTGAAATAGAGGTAGTTCTTGACAGTTCATTTAATAACCGTTCAAAGTTACAATGGCACTGAAAAATTACCATTTTTCACACTTACGACCAATGCAGCATCCCCATGGTCATATTTATGACGATTGCAGTGTCTTGGAATTATGTGATCATTTTTTGCAACATTTTGATTAACAAATTCAGCACCGAAGCCAGATTCATTTAAGAACTGTGTTACTAGCTTAACAACTCCAGTGATTCACTTAACAATGGTGCCAAGAAAGATTATAAAATGGGGCAAAACTCACTTAACAATTGTTTCACTTAGGAACAGAAAGTTGGGCTCAATTGTGGTCGTAAGTTGAGGACTTATCTGTATGTTGATTCAAAAAGTGTTACCCTATTATTTAATGTTTTGCCCAATTGAAGATTATAAACAAAGAAACAGACACGAGAGTTTTATTCTATATAGATTCACATAGTTTAATGGTTAAAGTGTTGGATTAGGAGTCAGTTCAAATCTACCCACAGCTGTAAACTCATGGCTGACTTTGGGCCAGTCACTCTCTATCAACCCAAAGTACCTTACACATTTGTTATTTTTTAAAAAAATGGGAAGAACGAATGCTATGCATGTTGCCTTATAAATTCAGCACAAATTCTATCTTTGCAATTTATTTTCCCTGTGGGTGAAAATGTGTTACATTAAAAGAATATTTCCTGAGATTCCTGAATTTAGGGGTTATCGAGAAAAAAGAATAGTGAGATTTTTTTGTGTAAGTACAAAATACAGTATGAGGCTCATCAGCAAATTGAGGGTGACTTTGATGATAACCTCTATTTTGATGTTATATAAGATATATTCAGTCAAGTGTTGAAGGATATTTTTCATTTATCTTCTGTAACTCTTGTCCTAATGTTTATGTTCTGTATATATTTTCTAATTCTTTACATTTATATCTATATCTGTGTATACATTTACTCATACATTTATCCATCCTGCTGCAGTTAGGAATTTGTATTTTTTTTTGTAGACATATCCCGCATTTAATATTTTTGATTGTGTTGTTAGAAATAATGGATCCAAGTATGGGAAAGCAAAAGATTTTTGAAATGGATTCACAAAGAAACTAAATTTATTTCTAAATAAAAGTGTCAAATCAATGCAATCAAATACAGGTGGATATAGTACAGTAGTGGAAAATAATTTATTTACAAACCCCCTCCCCCCAAACTTATATATATATATATATGTGTTTTCTTAGGTTTTCGCGGGTGTTTGTATGTAGGTCTTTGGTTATTCGGGTCTTCTCCCATGTAAAATTGGAAGTGTCTTGGCGACGTTTCGACGAAGTCTCATTCGTCATCTTCAGGCTGGTGTTCTCGGCTTCGTGCTTCCAGGAGCAATGTGAGACAGCTGCGATCTCACATTGCTCCTGGAAGCACAAAGCCGAGAACACCAGCCTGAAGATGACGAATGAGACTTCGTCAAAACGTCGCCAAGACACTTCCAATTTTACGTGGGAGAAGACCCGAATAACCAAAGACCTACATATATATATATATATATATATATATATATATATATATATGAACTGTGCAAATTCAATGGTAATGTAATATTTACATTGATTCTGAACATTAATTAAGGAGATTATTGAACACTGCTTTGTATATTACTCTGAAACTGATTCAGTAAAAACTGCAGATTTACAAGCACATGTTCCAAGGATGTCAGAAAAAAATGCATTTCTGTCAGAAATTAGACAATATGTAACCACAAATCATAATTCCAGAGGAAACTAGCTCTTTTCCCCCAGTGATGTCCTTGTGGTGTTGCCAGAAGCAAGGTTATGCATCTTTTAGAAGCCAGAATCACATACCATGTTTCCTACCTTGTGTGGGAGTAATATTTTAGAAATATAAGCGCACATTTAATGACAAACTTTTCATTTCTGTCTCAGATGGCTTACTAACTGCAGAAGGAGTTAAGTGGCAACAGCTGGGGTATGTATGCTATTGCCAATATGTAAAACTCTCCACAATGCTAAAATGTGGCCATTTCGAGATTTGTCAGAGACATGGTATAATAACTAAAAAGCCCAACATGCTGCAGAAAAAAGATGATTGAAGTTTTCTCAAGATAGATTACAATTAATATTCTGAATTTAGAATCAATATGTGACACTGGCCAAATAAGTAGCACGAATATTTTTATCAGAACAATAAAAACCATGCAATTTCTAGAATCAGAGAAATACTTTAAAATTCAGGGAAATCTTTTTAAACCTGATGGATTTTTTTTTCTGGAGGTCAATTCAAAGCAAAGAGGAGCTTTAAATTCAGAAGGAAGCTATAAATATATGCCCCTAGTTTTTTTTAAAAAAACTTTTTATAATAACTACTAGCATAACTAATGTTATAAGTAGATACTTTCAGTGTGATGCTAAGGAAATGATCAAAGCAAAGTCAGCCCTTGATAAATTGCTGCATATGATTTAAATAATTAAAGGACAATATTAGCCAGTTGAACTAAATCCAGAAGTAAATCAATAATTGGTACAAACTACTATTTGAAGAGAAACAAGCTTTTTTTTTCCTCAATGAAAGTGTAGGAATATTTTAATTCATTTATTTTTAAATTTTATTTTTTTATTTCTTAATCTTAATCAGTACATTGCCACCCATCTCACTATCCAAAGTGACTCTTTAATTTTAAATTAAGAGTTGTGTTTTTGTTCCTTTTCCAGGCAAAGATAGTAGTGTAATGTGCTCCATTAGTGATCAGCACAAGCAACTTGAATTCTGTTCCAAGGAAAGCTTTCAAAAAGTGTTGAAATTCAAGTTTTGAAATAAATTATCAGTACTTTATACATTGTTTAGTCTAGATGTAATAATTGTCAGGTCTGTTTTCTTCAGCTGAAAGCATTGTGAAATCATAGATGTAATAGTATCCACAACCACTTCCCTTCATATCCATCAACCAACCTTCCTTCCTTCCTTCCTTCCTTCCTTCCTTCCTTCCTTCCTTCCTTCCTTCCTTCCTTCCTTCCTTCCTTCCTCCCTCCCTCCCTCCCTCCCTCCCTCCCTCCTTCCCTTCCTTCCTTCCTTCCTTCCTTCCTTCCTTTCTTCCTTCCTTCTTTCCCTCCCTCCCTCCCTCCCTCCCTTCCTATAGAAACCAAATCCTTGTACACCCTAATATTTATTTTTAGGATAGCTTTTATGCCTCACAACAGTCACACTAGAATAGTAAAAAAACATCCTGGGAGACTAATTTGCATTCTGGTAAATGAGCATTTTATAACAGATTGTGCCTATTGTGTTAATCATTTTAATAACAGATAACGAATAAATCTCCCCTAGGAGTTATTTGTAAATGGACTACTTTAGTCTAATCATTCCAGATTTGTCCCCAGCCATTACCAATACTTGAGACAACACTAGTTAGCCAGCACTAGCAAACCAACATTAGCTGTGCAATTTCCCACAGTTGTGCTAACACAAGATAGGCAGACTTTCACAAATTACAATTTTGAGTTTTATATAGGAATACAGAACTGGTTGTACACCCCTATTATGTTACAAGTTTGTTTTCAAAGCGGGAAAAAAATAGTTACGATGGGGAAGTATTTTTGTAGAATTAAAGAAACTACTCATTTGTTCCTACAGTATTTGCAAGCTTTATGTTTTTAGTAGCTACTGTATAAGTAATGTGTTGTTAAACCAAAAGCAACACTGTGACAAACAGCAGACTTGAATGCACTCTAGCCAAAGTAGAATTGAAACGGGAGCCTTGACATTTGGATTTACTTCTCCTGCTTACAAATATTAATAATAGGTTTAAGTTTCAGTTCCTTCCAGCATTAAAACAGCAAGTTTATTTAATGAAGCATGAATATGATGAAGCAGGAGAACACAGATATATAAAATTGAAAAAAAGGCGCCATCAGATATAAACTAAAAGGGTTCACAGTCGAGCTTAAACCTTTTATGGTATACTGAACTGAATTTTGTAGAATTTTTGGATTTTGGGAAAATATGCCATTCTAAGAGTTGCATGTAATGAGTATAATCTATTTTTTTGTCAGCATTTTTTATTGAATTATAAAGTATTATAAATGATAACAAGTATAATCTAGTAGAATTCAACATTCAAATCAAGCTACAATATCTAGACATATTGCTATGTAAGTGCTCCTCA
Source organism: Pituophis catenifer annectens (assembly GCF_029215685.1). Taxonomy (NCBI): domain Eukaryota; kingdom Metazoa; phylum Chordata; class Lepidosauria; order Squamata; family Colubridae; genus Pituophis; species Pituophis catenifer. The sequence goes on from NW_027256882.1 coordinate 113,078,831, forward strand.
AAGTTGTAGAAAACCTCTCTAAGTTCAAGATCAGAATTTGGGGGGGTTTATAGTAGCCTGCCTGAAAAGAAAGCTAATTTTTCATGCAACTGACTTTCTTTTATTTACTTTTATTCCACCTTCATTATTTTTAGAAATAAGTCAAGGCAGAGAATATACATAATAGTCCTTCTTCCTCCTATTTTTCCCACAACAACAACCTGTGAGATCAGTTGGGCTGAGATAAAGTGGCTGGCTGATAGTCACCCAACTGCCATTCATGTCTAAATCTAGAACTCAGTTTTCTAGTTTTTAGCCTGATCTCTCAACCAATAAATCAAAAAATTGGTTCAAATTAAAATCCTACCTATAGACATTTTTCAAATAGTCATATCTCTCCAACCTTAAATTATCACCACAGCAAGAATTTTCTCCTACCTGTACAAAATTGCTGGTCCTGGGCTGCCTTTGACAAAAATTATTGCAAAACTTTCCTGCTAATACAGAAGCCAACCAAGATTCATGCTCGCAGAGGGATAGTTAAAGGCCATGGTTCCTTGGGATAATCTCCCAGAACCAACATACATAAGGCTGGATTTGGACTGTTGCAACTCTTTTCTACGCTCAAAACCAGTGATCTCTGCTTTTCAAAATCAAATAAAAATAGAATTAAAAAGAAAGTTCCACTGATAAAATCCGATTGCAGAAAATATGACTTCAGTAACAGAGTGGTCAATGCCTGAAATGCACTACCTGACTCTGTAGTTTCTTCCCCAAACCTCCAAAACTTTAACCTTAAACTGTCTAATGTTGACCTCACCCCATTCCTAAGATGTCTGTAAGGGGTGTGCATAAGTGCATCAGCGTGCCTACCGTCCCTGTCCTAATATTCCTTTTTACTTACTCTTTACATGTATTCAAATTATGTTTATACTTTTACCAGTTATCTTATATATACTTGACAAATAAACTTATGAAAATTATGAAATTATAAAGAAATATGGATGCAGAAGACATTAATGAAACATGCCAAAACAGATCTCTTGAGATTTGATGCAAAAGACTGTTGGATGTTTAATGACACCACTTCCCTGTCCACATAAGGATTAATGAAGTACATTGTGAAGATATTGTTTAAAAAGTAACCTGCAAAAGTTCAATTGAATAGAATTAGTGAGTTGTAACTGAAAGACTGTCTTTAGAGATTTGTATTCTTGTGAGAATTATTGCATCTCTGATGGATGAAATAGAAAATACTTTATTGAGAAAAGAAAATAATAAAAGTGGTTCACCAGTTGTTATTGAACTACAGCACCAGGCAGCCTAGTCAATGTGGCCAATGGACCATGGGATGAATTTATGTACAGATGTTGCGTTTTGGGAGCCTTTAAGATGCTATTTTGTGAACAGTTTTCTTTGTATATTTTGTACTGTATGACTTATATTCATCAGTAAGATGCAGTTCTTGTTAGTGCTATACTATTTTGTGCGTGTGTACATGCACATGCACATGTAAGAGAGATAGCAGGCTCTCTAATTTAAAAATCTGAAAACAGCCAGTTCTTATTACAAATTTGTAATTAAGAGGAAACATGCAACTACGTAGCTAGTCTTTCCTGCTGCATGTTTCCTCTTACTTACAAATTTGTAAAGAACGCTCACCTTCTATGTTTGATCATTGTCTTAACCAATGAGATTTGTCTTGCTCTTTGTTTCAAGACACTTTAAACTTCAGCATTGAGTTATACATTTTGAGGGCTATAAGAGAAAGACAGTAGAGATGGTGCAATCGGATCTGCTGTGGTTTTGCCTGCTTATATTTAAGTTGTCCCTGTGGTTTTTGTCCATAAGGATATTCTTGCCATAGGAAGCTTCATAAGATGTCAGTAGAGGATTCAAGATGACGTGAATTTCATTTCCATTGCAGTACCTAGCAATATTTGAAAGCATCTTGTCATCTTGATCTCTTGGCGTGGGGGGGAGTATGGTTCAAAATAACTGCTGCATTCTCTCTTAAAATACGGGAAGTGATACCTTCTGTGCAAATTATGGTAATACAGATAGTCCTCGACTTAGAACAATTTGATTAGTGACCGTTCAAAATTACAATGGCACTGAAAAAAGTGACTTATGACCTCCTTTCACAGTTATGACCTATGCAGCATCCCCATGATCATGTGATCAAAATTCAAATGCTTGGCAACTGGTTCATATTTATGACTGTTGCTGGGTCCCAAGGTCATGTGATCCCCTTTTCTGACCTTCTGACAAGCTAAGTCAATGGGGAAGCCAGATTCACTTAACAACTGGGTTGCTAACTTACCAACTGCAGTAATTTACTTAACAACAGAGGCAAGGAAAGTTGTAAAGTGGGGCAAAACTCACTTAACAAATGTCTCACTTAACAACAGAAATTTTGGTCTCAATTGTGGTTGTAAGTCGAGGGCTGTCCTGTTTCTATTATTTTGGGTGGGGGTATTTCATGCATTGTAAGTAAATGCAACTCAGGTAAGGACAGTCTTGGGAGTCAAGGGTAGCCTTGATCAACTGAAATAATGGGATTACAATATTGGGCTAACAAGATAAATTTCAACATGGAAAAATGCAAAATCCTTTATTTGGGTAGGAAAAATCAAATGCATGAGTTTGGGATGGGAGAAATCATTCTGGGCAGCATTATAAGCAAAAAAAGAACTGGGTGTTTTAATGAATCAAAACTGAAGATGTAGAAGATTGGTTAGACCTTTTCCAGAAGTCAAAAGAAGAAATACGATATAGTACGGACCTGGATGGGGAGGAACAGGCTTTGACTCAACCCCGCCAAGACCGAGTGGCTGTGGGTACCAGCATCTTGGTCCGATTGAGATATTCCATCATTGACCATCGGGGGTGAGGTGTTACCCCCGGTGGATAGGGCTTGCAATTTGGGTGTCCTCCTGGATTCACGGTTGTCTCTGGAAGACCATGTAATGACCGTGACCAGGGGGGCATTTGCCCAGGTTCGCCTTGTGCGCCAGCTGCGCCCTTACTTGACCAAGATGCCCTACACACCGTTACTCATGCACTGGTCACCCGTCTTGACTACTGCAACTCTCTCTACCTAGGGCTACCCTTGAAAACCACTCAAAGGCTTCAGCTGGTGCAGGATGTGGCCACGCAGGTTGTGATGGGAGCATCCTGACACTCCCATGTTACACCCCTCCTGCACAACTTGCATTGGTTACCGGTTGCCCTTCGGGTGAGGTTCAAGGTGCTGGTTATCACCTACAAAGCCCTTCATGGCCTAGGCCCTGGATATTTGTCGGACCCCCTGCAGCCAGCGACAATCCCCAATCACCCGGTGCATTCCCACAAACAGGGCCTACTCAGGGTGCCGTCGGCCAGACAGTGTCGGCTGGCGACCTCCAGGGGGGGAGCTTTCTCTGTGGGCGCTCCCACCCTCTGGAACCAATTTCCTTTGGAGCTCCAAATGGCCCCTGACCTTCGCTCGTTTCGCCGCGATTTGAAGACCTGGTTGTTCCGCAGCCTGGACTGATGTGGGGGGGTTAATGAATTTTGAATTGTTTTAAATCAGAACTTTAATTTTATATCGCTTTTAATGAGGAGCTATGCATTTTTACTGTTGTGAGCCGCCCTGAGTCCTCGGAGATAGGGCGGCATATAAAGTGCATTAAATAAATAAATAAATAAATAAATAAATAAATAAATAAATAAATAGTGATATTAAATTATAGGAAGGCCAAATTTTATTGGCATCATTCCCTCTTTAAAAAGTAGAATATTTTGAAAGATCTTTAAAGATGGCATAAGGATATTGTAACAGTGGATTCATTTGCTACAAAGGGTTGGATAACATGATCACAAGGTCCTTTCAAATCCTCACATTCTATGAAAAAGGAATGAACTTACTTAAAATGCAGTGATTTTAAGGTAAGGATTCACCAAAGAAAACTCCGATACTTATCACTTAGTAAAGGGATTTAAGTGTTATGGATTCTGGGGGGAATGGCATGAAATAAAGGAACCCCCACAATATCTGAGGGTTTAACACAACAACATTGCCATGTTTCTAGGTTATCCCAAAGGTGCCTTTTCAGGAGACAACTGGACTTTCTTGTTTTTTCTTTTGAAACATTTCGCTTGTCATCCAAGAATCTTCTTCAGCTCTGACAGGATAGTGGAGAATGGAAGGGTTTATATTCCTTGCAGACAGCTGGTAATCTTTTTTTAAAAAATGCTTTTAATTTGATTTATATGCCGCCCTTCTCCAGAGACTCAGGGTGGCTTACAATGCGTTAAGCAATAGCCTTCATACTTTTGTATATTTATACAAAGTCAGCTTATTGCCCCCACAAACTGGGTCCTCAATTTACCTACCTTAGAAAGGATGGAAGGCTGAGTCAACCTTGAGCCTTGGCGAGATTCGAACTTGCAGTAATTGCAGGCAGCTGGTGTTAATCACAATGCTATCAGTCTGCTGAGCCACCAAGCCCGTCTGCATCCTTTTAGAGGGTTGTTGAAGCAGTTGGAGGTTTTAGAAGTCAACGGCCCTCTAAAAGGATGCAAATGACCAACTGTCTGCAAGGAATATAAACCCTTCCATTCCTCACTATCCTGTCAGAGCTGAAGAAGCTTCTTGGATGAAAAGCAAAATGTTTTCAAAGAAAAAACAAGAAAGTCCAGTTGCCTCCTGAAAAAGCCCCTTTGGGACAGCCTTGATCTGGATGGCTGAGAATCTCTACAGATGTTTCTAGGTTGTTTTATGTCCATGTAGAGGAGCATACACCTTCTGCTGATTAGTAAAAGCAGTTGTATACTGGCTTATCATGATTGCTGCCTAAACTTGGTTAAAAAAAAAAGAACAACCTGCTGCCTTCTCTGGCACTCAGGAGATTGTAATCTTATTGATAACATTCTCCATCTGCTGATAGAATTACTATTAGTAAACTTCCATGAAATCCAACTGGTTTTTTGTATTGTTGATATTTTCCACTTCCAAGAGGCTTTCAGAGGTTGACTAAGAAAGGGGGACAAAGGGGGGGGAAGAGAAGAAAGGTAGGACAGCACTTGTAAATGTCAACAGATTGGAGGAAGTAATTGTAAATTACATTTGCTTTTGGATGGATTTTCTTTTGACAAATTGCTGGATTAAGTATTCAGAGGCTTTGGATAATTTAAACAGACTTCCCACTATTGCAAATGGTCTAATCTAGCCAATACAAAGTCTAGCTCCCTATGGGAGACAAAGCACTATACAATAGTTACAATACAACGTGATTAAATGATGCTCCCTGTATAATGCAAGAACAGACAGTGGTTAGGGAGGGAAATAAAGACCATTCAGTGTCAATCTGGTGCCTCCATTGTTTTTGAAACGATCTTAAAAAAGCTATGTGAGTCATAGCTGTAATTTTCGTGAGTGCCATGATTTTAAGTTCCTTTGTATTAGCTTTGTCTCCTGCATAATAAGCTGAAAGTCACTTGGCCCTCAAAATATATTTTCGGATAGTATTGAATACTGCATCAGGTTTGTGAATAATTCCTTCCTGCTTCTTCCCTCCACTACCATTCCCATATTACGCCACTAGTCTTTTCACTCAGAGTACTTCTAATTTGGCAAAATGTTTGTCTATGTCATAACAGGCACAGTCTCTTTAGATAAGAAAGCCATTGTTGAAACCATCTGAACATTTCAAGATTCTTAAGAATAAAACTCTAGTTTAACTGGATATATATACCATTAGTAGTGAGAGCAGAATGAATCTTTCTGTTTTATGTAGGACTAATATGTGGTCAGATATTCCTGTGACCATTATAAATTAATCAATCTCACTCTCCCACCCATACTTGTGACAGGCCACAACAAAAAACAGTTGCAAAAAATGGTCCTCTGCCCATCGATGACTAACAATCAATATTTATAATGTAGCTGTTTGCCATTCTGAATCCTAAATCTGGACAGGAACCGATGAAAGATGCATCAGGGTGTATTGTATTTTAGGACTGTGCAATTTGATGGGATTTTATTTTTGATGATGAAGAAGTACTTTAAATATATATGTGACCATGAACCTAGCACCTGTTTATAACTCATTAAGCAGCAATTTGTATTTCCAAGTTCACCCAGCTGCAATGCAAGTAGCCCTTCAGCAACTGCATAATTCTAGGAAAAGGAACAGTTTCCTTAATGTGTTGAAGATAACAGTTGTGTCGATTTTCCCATTCATTCCAAAGCATCTCTTTCCCATCAGATCCAAAGTATTGAACAGCTCTAGGGCATTTCGCTCTTCCAGCATCATGATTAAAATCCAAAGAAACATAACTAGACCCAAGAATAAGAGAGTAATAATATATAGGCAAGCAATTATCTCTATATTACAGGTGCAATCTTCTAATCTACAACATTTCATAGTCCTGTTCAGATTTCATATTATTCTAATTTCTGTGGAGATACCTCTGCCTGCCTTCTTTTCTTAAGAAATAGACTTTTGCAATTTCAAATGATCAGACATCATTTACTGCTGTTGTCTGCTACATGGCATAAAGTGTTACATTATCAAGAGATTTAGTTTGCACAAAAGCAAGTAGGCCCAAAAACTTTATTCTGTTAATCTATTTCTTCCCCAGGGAAATAACACTGGCAAGGTAGAGTTCTTGCAACTGATCAAGACCTTAGAGGAAACTGTGATAACCATTTTTCTAGGTATAGGATAGGATAGGAGGGAATACAATATGATATGTGTCTTAGAAGATCTTTGGAAAAGTTACCCCCCTTTTTTAAAAAAAGAAAACTTCTTCAGTTGGATATATTTTCTTTTAAGATCAGATTTAAAAAAAAAAAAATTAGAAGAGCAACAAAAATGATTAGGAGAGTGGAACAGGGATGAAATGCTACTGATTCACTCTGGTTTGGGTGAACTGGTAGTGATGAAAACTACCGGTTCGCGTGAACTGGTAGTAAAAAAAAAAAAGCTGCAGGTTCAGTAGAATCGGTAGTTTAAAAAGCTACCAGTTACTCCAAACGATCAGCTGAGCCGCACGGTTTAGCTTTGCTAGAAAGCAGGAAATCCTTTGGTGCATACTGTGCATGCATACGTGCAGTGTGCACTTGGCGCACAGTGTGCATGTGTGGCCAATGAACCGATACCAAACTGGTTCAGATTTCACCACTGGAGTAGAGGCACGTATGAAGAATGGTTGCATGAATTGGGTAAGTCTAGTCTGATGAAAAGGACTAGGGGTGACATGATAGCAGTCTTCCAGTATTTGAGGGATTGTCATAAAGAAGTCCTGAAGGCAGGACAAGAAGTAATAAATAGAAGGTTATCTAGGAGAGAAGCGATCTACAAATAAGGAGAAATGCCCTGACAGTCAGAACAACTAGTCAGTGAAACTGCTTGTCTCCAGAAGTTGTGGGTACTCCAACACTGGTGGTTTTCAAAGAGATACTAGACAGCCATTTGTATAGTGTTTCCTGCATGAAAAGGGTTGGATTAAAAGACCTCCAAAGTCCTTTCCAACTCTGTTATTCTGATGTACCACAAAGAGGCACCTCTCATCAACTTTCCCCAAAGCTGATGCTCTTCAGAATATCACTCCCCAAATTCTTGGCCTTCATGGCTCCTAATAGTAATCCATAATGTGGGTGCTCCATTGCTGGAAGTTTTCAAGAAGAAATTGCACAGCCATTATTCTGAAATGGTATAGGGTCTTCTGATCAAGCAGAGGGTTGGCCTAGAAGACCTCCAAGTTCTCTTCCAACTCTGTTATTCGGTGTGAACATTATCTAAGCAATGACAGGAGTGAATAATGTTTGGCATGAATGGGTTTGTAGAGGAATATATTTCAGGGCTGTCTTAATTCACCCACTCACAATGATGTTGCTCTGTACTCTGCAGTAGGAAATGATTTTTTTTTTCCCCTGAAGAAAGAACAAAATATTATCTCCAGTCTTTGCCATTTAACATATTTTGTGTGGGGATAGGCATATGTAGACTTGTGTCAAGGGAAATCTTTATACAGTACTTTGATTTTAAGAAGTAGAAAGTTCCTTCTGCAATTCCTAAAGATATGGTCTTCCAATGTATTTTTTCTAGCAACAAATAATGCCATACTGAACAGCAGTTTCAGTTGTGAATGGCAAAATACTTTGATCCAGCAAGAAGTATCAGCATCAAACTAATGTAGCTTCTTAAAATTCCACTCAGCAGCTGGCATCAGAAAGATGTTTTGGTTTTGATTGCCCCAAATCCATTGGAATTGGTGATTCATATCTAAGCTTTTAATGTAATTTGAAACCCTTATTTCCAGCTCATAGCAATTGCAACGCAGCATTCCTGGGGTAAAGCATAGCAATTCTCTCTTTCAAAGATACAGCAGGAGGATAGTTAAGGCTTAAGAGATTTTGCAGCAACAGGATCCAACAAGAACCAGATAGTTCTTTTTATCGCCATAGAAGATCAGACTGGTTTTCAATCTTAGGCTCTTTCCATTACTAATCATGAAAAATATTTACTGACTGAATGCAAGGTGGTAAGAAGGCACAAATGTCTCAGCCATTCATTGGATTCCTAGACTCAATAATTGCATGAAATTGAAAGGGGCAATTTAGAACATTGAAACAAACTTGGTACAGGAATCAGAATGAAACAAAAGCATTCCTGAAAAATATATATCCAGCTTGAACACATCTAGCCCTTTTCACTGGTTTCTCTTTCAAGTTGTTATTTCCCACTGGGTTTTCTCTCCTTCTTTGGTGAACTTTGGTTTCTTTTTCTTTCTACGTCTTCATATGTCTATTAACGTGGACTCTAATGAACATAGACTTCATTACCTTGAAAGGTAATGTTGAGGCTGCCTAAGTTTGTTCCTGTAGCAACGGTGTAACACAGTTGCCTTTTGAGGAAGATATAAGAGACAGCATGGCATTGGTATATATAGGATATTGCTCATCTATTTCACCATCAAAAACCCTTCCCGGAGCCGCATATGCCATTAGAACAATAGATTAAAAGAATAAAAAGGTTAAAAGGAACCTTGGGGAATATCTAGTCTAACTCATGACCTAATGTTAATGCCACTATGTTGAACTGACCAGCAATCAACTCCACAGGAAGGCTATTGAAATTGGCTGGATGACACAATCTCACAAGTCTGATTATGTTGCATCTCTTTTCCCTTCTTATAATCCAGTGAATTAGGGAGGTAGCTGTCTGAGCTCCTTCTAAACGATGTCACTCTGCTCTAGACTTAAAAAGTGTTTCAGCACCTAGGTGGCAGTTCTTGCACATGTCTGATTTATTGCACATCTAAATATTTATTCCATCTTTAGACAGATTCCTCTCCAGATCTCTGTTGAGGAATCTTCCATGCTCTTTCCACTAGTGCAAGAATCCAATGGGTTAAGGGTTTAGAAATACTACTCACTCCATTTATTTATTTTTTTTACTTCAGTTGCATACGTGGAAAGGATTTTGGTAATGTCAGACTTCTTTGGTCAAACTTCTTCTTTCTGATATTGCATGATTTGATTCTGAGTTTAGCCACCTACAATACGTAATCTGAATCACAATCAGCAGCACTCAATCAGATATGTCATGACAGCAAGGACTAAGCTGGACCATCAAACCATCAATGCTTGCATAGGAAATAATCTGTCTGATTATGGTGCAGTTTGTTCGATGAGATCCAAGTGTATAAGCGATGTGCATGCTGGTTGAATCAGCAGTTCATGATTTAAAAAAATATTTTAATGGTAAAACTGAGCCAAATAATTACTTGCCTCATTCCTCTCTCTAAGTCCAAAGCTGCCAGTGATGCCTGTTTCTGCTTGGCTACAAACTTTTCCACTGAAATCATTTATATGTGGAAGCATTTCCTTCAGAGATTTTTCAATGCTGACATAAAAAGCCCTCTATTTCCAGCTCTGTTGTATCAGTTGTCAGGATGTAGACTTGGAGAATGGTGATTTTGAGGGGTTTGGAAGAGATTCCAGTGGTTCTAAAGCAGTCATTAATGATTGAGGAGCTTTCCGCTGCTTGGGCATATTTCTTGCTTATGATAAATGACATTACGTTCGTTTTCCTGATATCATGTTCTGAGTAATAGATAGTGAATTCCTCAGACTGGAAATAGCTGTTGTCTATCCAATCTAGTTTATTGATGCTAAGGAGGTCTATTTTCAATCTGGCCATCTCCCATTTGATGATATCCAATTTACTCTGGCTCATTCCTCAGACATTCCACATTGCTATCCAATATGTCTTCATGTAGCATATGAATTATTTTTTAATTAAGGGTTTTATTTCAATAGAAATATGCTACTTGTTTCTATGTTTCTTCTCTTTAGTCTTTCTGATTTATATTTTTTCCCCTTGGATATTAAACAGAGATCTGGAGAGGAAACTGTCTAAAGATGGAATAAAGCCATTCATTAGATTTTCAGCAAATTGCTCTTAAACATTTAGGAGAAAAATCCTCTATTGAAGAAGACCATTTTTTTCCAGTTCCCAGGTCAGCTAAAGATAGCTTTTGTACTCCTTGATCTGGACAGTATTTAAAAGGCAACTCTTTTATTGTTCGTTTTCTTGGCTGTCCAATCTGCCTAGCCTCAAAGCTGCTTCTCTGGCTATTAATCACAATGTCCATATGTCCATAACTATTTAGGAAGGTGTCTGAATTTTTCAAATGAGGTTATCTGTAGTAGGCTAGCTTTCTTATCTCTTTCGTGGCATGCTAGCTTTGGGGCAACTGTTTTCCTAGTTTATGGTAGGTATAAAGAACAGCTGTTTGATAGAAAGTAAACAAATTCAACTTAGATGTTCCCCTGTAGCTAACTGTGGAATATCGAGTGCAGCATTCTTTTTCTTTTATTCTCATGCACAATAAACTCTGGATCAGGAAGCACTTAATTCTGACAGATTAAAAACAAATGGATTCGTAATTGAGAAGTCTTCTCTTTTCTTCTCAAAAAACAAAAAAACCCTAAACCCCACTAATTCAAAGGCTGAGAAAAACATGTATGCCTGATTCATTGTTGCAGATCAAATGCAATATTATTCTTCTAGTGTTATAAAATAAATTCTGGATATTACCAGAATCCTAACCCTAAACCTGAAAAATTCACAATTCTGGTTCTTTTGACAATTTCCAGCTACTGGGCATATTGTCTAGAAGAACATAATGTCTTCTTGGAATATATTGATTCAGAGTCATATTAATTTTCCAGTTATATCTGCCAAAAATACAACAATATCAGAATAAGACCAAGCCAACTTGGTCATATTTAATCATAATTCTGGATTTCACTTGAGATAATGGAAAGTCTATCTTTGGAAGGAATAGGGTCATACATTTAATGTTAAATTTGGCTAATTTTCATAATTTGAGCCTATTAAAGGTTTTTTTTTTAAAGGTTGAAAAGGTTTGAGGTTTCACGGGTTTAATCATATTCATGTATTCTACTTTGATAGATATTACATGTTATCAGAACAATGGTATCCAGTTTAATTTATATTACAAGAGATTTTTTTTCTTTTTGCAACATTTTATGAAAATGTCACTGCGCATTATTTCTTTATGCCTGTTTTTCTTTAAACTCTTTTTGTAAAAAGCTTTTAACTGGAAAATGATGGTAGAAACTTTCAGGAGTTTTATTGACTTAAAAAAAAAATCTGAAAATTACTAAATTCCCCTACAGCCATTTCAGTAAGATCTGCAACTAGTGCTCTTTATTTAAATAATTATTTTTTTCCGATGTCCGACTTAAATTAATCTTTTCAGATAAATCAAATTTAAAAAAAAATCTACAGATATAGAAAATCTGTGTTGCAATTCAGAGAAATTACAGTGCCCTTTTTTCATCAGAATGGGCTAAATAGTGGTAGTGAAGCAGTAGTGATTGTTTGCACCTGAGCAAAGTATTCTTGTGCATTTCTTTTAAACCTGTGTAGTTGAAGGTTCCTATATTGTCCTTCAGCTGAGTTAGAGAGGAGCTATCTTATTTGGGTTATCTAGTTTTGGAAATCTAGTTATTGAACTTCGATATTGTTAAATTTTAAATGTCATATATCATATATTTTTAGACTGTTATTTCTGTAACTGTTTGTTTTTCTTTTTCTTTCTTTTTTTTTCTTTCTTTCTTTCTTTTTTTTTTGGAAAAGGCCTTCGGGCTATTCAATAAAAGAAAGACACATTGTCGTTCAGGTGAAACACAAAACTTTGTGGAGTAGGGAAGATGATGTAAGTGACATCTAGAGTACTACCTAGGTATATGGTAGCAACCTAAAATGAAATAGAAAGTATTTTATAAACCAGGGTGCATTTAATTTAAATCGAGTTGATTTAAATCACAATTTAAATCATGATTTAAATCACTAGTAAAAAGGCTTGATTTAAATCAACTTGATTTAAATCATAATTTTTAAAGAGCAACTGTCATCTCTGCTACTCCTTTGACCCACTGTTGACTCACTGATAGTCCCAGTGTTGCAGAATATACAGCCTCATGCTACATAACTAAGCTCCATTTCATGCTGAATAAACTAAATTATTTACGTATCTTAAATACAAAACTATCTTATGATAGATTTTTACCCCAAAAGTTTTTTATTAAAATAAATTTGATAAAAATCAAAAAAATCCGATTTAAATCAAAAAAATCCGATTTAAATCAAAAAATCATGATTTTTTTGATTTTTTTTTTAAAAATCATTGAATTTTATCCACCCTGTTATAAACCCAACTTTAAATAAATGTTAGATAAAGGAGTAGAACTTTTCTTCTCTAGGACCATGGCTATAATTACCATAGTATCTAAGTTTATTTATAAAAAGACCAACTTATTAAAACATCAACCTTTATTAGCTTCTGCTTTGAAAATTTTACTGAAATGCCATGATGGTTAACAAAAATATAGGTTTTCTTTAATGAGTTTCCTTGCAGATATTATAGATTTAAAAAAAAAATGTAAAAAGGGGGATTTGTCAGCATTGGTTGGTGCATGTTGCAGCATCTCAGAAATTTTTGACATTTTGCTGGATTTTGCATATTATCTGTCTGCAAGACAAGAAAAGTTCATGCTCATCCACAAATAATGAGCACTATAGTATATAATGGGATTGGAATTTATGTTTCAAAACACAAGGTGAAAATCTGGATTTGAAATTACCCTTTTTTGTATGTATGACAAGTGATCTGGTACTTCTTTGGAAAGTTGTTTCATCTGAAATGTGATTAAACTTACCCTTTTCTTTATTTGGTTAAAAAAAAAAATTCTTTAGTTTGATGGCAGACTAATACAGAATTCAGAAATACATTGGTAGTATAGTGTTCTTGTAAGTGTATGTTCTATGTATCATTTCTGGGTAAACAGCCAGCAGTTCTTGTCAAAAAAGCTCCTTCATGGCTGAAGATTGAGACAAAATTCAGGAGGCCTTTAGAACAGAGAAATATAAATGGGTATGGAAAAGCAAATGCTGGGACATGAAAGACAGGTAGAGAAACTCCCTAGCTCCCTTAGCAGTAATCCTTGTCTCTCTCACATTGCCTGCTGTTTTTCTTTAAAAAAAAAAAAAGTTTTATTGGGTTTTTTTTTCTTTTCTCCTCTCCCACCTTCACCCACATCTTTCTTTCTTTCTTTTTTTTGAACAGAGTGTTGGTCGTTTCTTATCTTAAACAATTAGTCAAATTCAATACATTTTACTCACTTAAATTTTTGTCAATATCGGTCTTCCCCCCTTTCCTTTTTTTTTTGAATATACCTCAGTATTTCTGTACTTGCATACCTTCTTCATTTATCCCTAAATTCTAACTTTACTATTTGTACATATTTATCCTCTTTTATTCTTAAACAATTCATTCTTTTTCTTAATATATTTATATTTGTTTGTTCAGAGCTGCCTTTCTTCCACTTCATTTTTTTTTATTGTACAGCAATCGTTATCCTCAAATCTAGCCTCTCCCTCTTCTCCTTCCAACTTTCTTTCCCCACCTTCTTCTTCTCTTCTCTACTTCCCCTTCCCTTCTCCTTCTCGTCCTCTCACTTTGTCTGCTGTTTTTCTGTCTGATAGACATACATAGACTTTTTAGAAATGTTCCTATTATCCAATCCTCCAAGTTCTTCGGTTTCCCATTTTTAAAACCAAGCATTTCTGTCATATATGTTAGTTAACTTACACCACTATGAAAGCAGCGGAAATACAGCAACCCAATGAGTCTGTAGATGGCATAGACCTTGTCAGTTCATTAAACAGCAGCAACAGCAACAGGATCAAACTGCTGGCGGTTCATTAGCCCAGGTACCTCATACTACTGTTTCAATCCACCAATCAAGATTGTAGGGCTGAGAAGGCAGTAATGTCTGTGGGCGAGAGAGGGGAAATTACTGGGAGATAGTCAGATATATCTCAGAAAAACTGGTGAGAATTCTGCATCTTGTGACTGAAAGTAAAGTTGCATCGTTACAAGCCTAATGAGTTGCATTTTCATTTTAAATCAGTTGTTGCTTTTAAATCAGTTGCTGCATACAGTGACACTGTGGCAATTATTTCAACCCCAAAAAATAATCACAAGAAAGTACAGTTTTTAAACTTCGACTAGGATTTCAGCTATTTTATCTTGAGATAGTTTTTCTCTCGATTTCTATCACTAAACTTCCTTTTTTAAAAAAATAGATTTTTAATTTTTTTTAATAAGGATTTCTTTTAATCCAGAGTTTTTCAGTTTAGACTTAAAATATCTTAAAAGTTCTTCAAATATATTTAGTTGATTATTGTAATTATTGAGATTTAGCAATATAGGATATATTACTGATTTTAGTTGAATTTATAATCTTCTTATATAGAGCAAAAACTATTTGCTATAATAACTGCATTCTTTTGTTCTTTTACTATATATTATCCAACATCAAAGAGGCTGTTTCAATTCCAAACAAGATAAAATAGATAAGATAAGATAACCTTTATTGTCACTTTATCTGTGTATAAAGGTAAAGGTAAATGTTCCCCTCGCACATATGTGCTACCCTGTTTTCCCCAAAATAAGACATCCCCTGATAATAAACCCAATTGTGCTTTTGAGTGCATGGCAATAAGGCCAAGTGCTTATTTCAGGGTTCAAAAAAATATAAGACAGGGTCTTATTTTCGGGGAAACACAGTAGTCATTCCCGACTCTAGGGGGCTGTGCTCATCTCTGTTTCAAAGCCGAAGAGCCAGTGCTGTCCGAAGACGTCTCCGTGGTCATGTGGCCGGCATGACTAAACGCCAAAGGCTCACAGAACGCTGTTACCAAAGATGGTCTCTATTTTTCTATTTCATTTTTGCGTGCTTTCGAACTGCTAGGTTGGCAAAAGCTGGGACAAGTAACGGGAACTCACCCCATTACGCAGCACTAGGGATTGAACTGCCAACCTTTTGATCGACAAGCTCAGCATCTTAGGCACTGAGCCACCGCGTCCCAATAATTTTGAAATTCTGATGCTCACTCTCAAAACAAATACATATACATATGTATACATACATATACATATACAATGAAATTCTGATGCCTGCTCTCAATCATATCTATCTATCTATCTATCTATCCATCTGTCATCTATCTATCTATCTATCTATCTATCTATCTATCTATCTATCTATCTATTTTATCTGTCAATCATCTAACTTAACTTAAGTAATGGTGTTACTTAATGCAATATTTAATCTAAACAGAACAAATATGTTCCTGGTCCATAGAAAGACCTGGGTTAGGGAAGTAAGTTGTGTAGAGACACAATTTCTTCAGCACCTGTGATCTACATTCGTTTTAATGCCTGCAGTCTTGTCCAGAGTATTCAGTGGAAACTCTGTCATTTTTATCTGACAATTCCATATGCACTTTGGAGCCCAGCTTCTGAACTATGAACAATCATTAACCAAACTTCAGTCACAGAGTTCTAACCTTCACAGTTAGCTCTTGTTGCCCTGAGCTGTAAAAAGGACTGCTATAAATTAGTTTGGAAGTCTCACTAGGGAGAAAAAAAGGGAGTGGGGGAAACAACTCCAAACAATGTGAATAGAGAAAGTCTATTATAGCAGTATAAATTAAATCCAGATATTTATCTTTTACCATTGCGGAAAGGCAAAGGAAGCCTAGGAAACAAAAATTAGACTCTAAAACAGCACAAGTAAGATTAATGTATTTTTTGTAAATATCTACTCTGAAAGAAAGTGATAACATTGAAAATAAAACCTTTTGTTAGAAGATTTGAGATAAACCCTTCTTTTTGTGTTTCGTCTGACTTTGGAAATGAATATATTTGTAATCAAAACATCTTGAAAGTTGGCTTTCTATTGATGCACTAATGCAGGCAATTTATTTCCTTAACTAACTCACTGATCCATGAGCAGGGCCAAAGCTGAAGGGAAGGGCAAGAGGTAAAACACAAAAAACATGGGCCACCAAGATAGATTGGAACGTAGGATTTAATTGGTCTTGCTCTGTACGAGTATGTATAAATAGCTTCACTGTAAATAGCAAAGAAGGAGGAGGAGGAGGAGGAGGAGGAGGAGGAGGAGGAGGAGGAGGAGGAGGTCCATTGTCTTGTTTTCTGTATCAGTGTCAGGGTTCCAAGTAATACACCCCACCCATGACGAACAAAACTCCGAGGCAAGTAGATTCCTCAAAGAATAGTTTTATTTGGGAATATCATGTTGGTACAGTCCTGGTAAAAACTGACTCTCAAGGTTTCCATAGTTTTCACCTAATTAAAAGTAGAAGTTTTCCACCTACTCAAACAAACAGTCGTATGATCCAATCAAGGTGCTGTCTTAGTTTCAACTAAATTCTCAAGAATAAAACACAGGTAAATGATATGATAAATTTACTGGCTGTAATAAAAATAGATGAAGCAGTTGATTCTAGGTGACATGCGTAGGACACTACATTACATCAATTGCCTTTCAATTGGGTTGTTTGCAAATCCATAAATTGTTTTCAGTAATAATTCATATGGGTATTTCAGAGACAATCCAATAGTTTTACTGTTTTCTGCTCTTTTGCTTCACTTCCTGAATGAATAATTATTTTCTATCTAAAATATATCTTATTCAGTAATGTAAAAACCACCATATGCATTTTCATTAACAATGGATAAAAATCAGTGTGTCAAGTTTCCGAAAAATGCCCTAATTAATTCATGAGCCAAGATCCAAACTTCAAAGGAAATATAGTCATTTATTAGGAGCAACATTTCGGCAATACTGGGATGCAGTTAGGACTGATCCTCCGTAGATTTACCTTCCCCTATAACCCTGTCTCTCCCCTCCTCTCTGGCCATGTCATAAATCACATTCTCCAATTAACCACTTTGGCTGTCTGTGAAACCTAACGCCCTCCTTCTGATTGCGGTCGGAAAGAATGTATGGAATTCACTTCAGTTCTCCCTCCCTCCTGCTCATGGCAACTTGAAAGCTTTGCAAGTTGATACAGTGTTGTTTTGGAATAACAATCTAAGACATTCTTTGAAAATGTTTAGGAAGAAGTCCTTGGACCTTGTTGATGTGCAGTAGCTGTTTCTTCATCACAGCAGGCTCTCCTATGAGCCTAAAAAAAAAGAGGCACTGTTTTTTTAAGAAAGGATCCCTTAAAGCACCAGTGTCATTTTTTTCCCTAAGTTCACATGGATGATTGGGCTACTTTAACCAATAGCAAAATGGTCTGGTGTATATTCTGGATATTCATGCAATATCCCTCAGGCTTCTTCCATACCATTTTTTAAACAGGCATTGCCCTAGTAATTATTGTTTTGAGTTATTGGATCACAGCCTAGAAATCCATTCTAGGCCTTTTCAGTCCCTCCAGAATGTGCTGAAAGATGAAGCAAGCACAGTTTCTTGTCCACATACACACCTGTCTGCAACTACAGTGATTCAGTTACACCTACAACCCATTAGGGAAGGAGGGAGGATGGAAAAACAGGCAAAACCTTTGACATATTCGTGAGCTCGGCATCTCTGATAATAAAGGACAACTTCTTTTCCTGCTGTGGCTGCACTGAATGCCTACTATTACCTTGTTGGATGTCCTCTACAGTGGCATTTCTAATTTGAGTATGCTTTTTTAAAAGTAATTTAAATGATGTTTCAGCAAATTAAATCTCTCTGCTATTTCATATGCATGATTGTTTCCTGTTTCAATATGCTTTGCCCAGCCAGCTTGCATAATGAATTAATTCTTCAGTGTGGGAGCATTAGCATGAAATAGGAACATAATTTCCTTATGGGTTGCTGGAGTCCAATGGTAGCAGATTTCCAGGTGTTCCATTAATGCCTCTTTCACAGATAAAACACTGGCAGTGAGGCTTGTTCCCAGGGGCCTGGCTGGATCCACATTTGGCAATTCTTAATCTCTTCTGCTTTGCTGTCATGCATAAAGAATCCCATAGAACAGGCTATGGTTTCTCCTCTGTATTCTTTTTCTCCTTAGACCTTATTAACTGAAGTGTCACATTAGCTAAGATACTGAAAGTCTGAAAAGCTTCCATCATGACCTTACCTTCACATTAGACATTGCATTTGATTCTTTGGGGCTTTGTAGTAAAATACATGGTCCTTATTTGGTGTTAGTTAAGTTGAAATAAACTTGTCATTAGCACAGGGGCTTGCATAGTGGTGGGATTCAAATAATTTAACAACCGGTTCTCTGCCCTAATGATTTCTTCCAACAACCAGTTCACCAAACTGCTCAGAAAGTTAACAACCGGTTCTCTGAAGTGGTGCGAACTGGCTGAATCCCACCACTGGGCTTGCAGGATGTTATCTATTGTCTTTGGGATTCAGAAGTCGTGGGAGCTTCATCTCTGGAAGCTTTTAAAAAGAGACTAGACTGCCATCTATCAGAAATGGGGTAGGGTCTTGCTTGAGTGGGTGGGGTTTGGACTAGATAACCTACAAGGTCCCTTCCCACTCTGTTATTCTATATTAATATGAGGGAGAATGCCTGTAATAAAACCAACCTAGTGACCTCTTTGCTTCATTTTCATTTGAGTAGCTTATACTGATGTTGAAATTATCTATGGGCTTGGCCATCTCAGTATCTTAGTTTTTGCCAAAAGATGTGCACCATGTAAGTTTAAAGTTAGGAGGATCTGGGGATGAAACTGAAAGTTCAATAGCAACCTCAGACTTGATTTCAGAAAAGCTAAGGGTTTAGTTGCAGATACTTGGGTATTGCTTTTCCTGTATTTGCCCATGTTTGTTGGCTTCATAGGGGAATCTCTCTGTATAAAATGCAGAATCAATATTGGTTCATGTTGAACATTAAAAGTCTGTTCACCCTTCCCATCTGTTCCTGCTATTCTTTTTTTGAATGGAAGAGACATCCGAATCAACCTGTCTTTATCTCCAAGCTGCTTAATTGGAAAGTTGACAATGGTATATTTTTCTAGGCATCTGGTATTATCATAGCAAAAGATTTATCTTTAGATTTATTTTCAGACAGCTTTAGACATTTTTGATAGATTTCTTTTGAATAAGGAAGAAACTTCAGATTGTAGTTCACTGATACTGGATCAGAATATTTGGCATGATTTTGATCCAGAATGTTCAATATGAGAGAGCATTGTCCAAGGTGGCTGCCTATATAATGTGAGACAGCCTAGCTCAGATATTTGCATCACAGTTTACAATCCACTGGAATTGGCTGAGAGAAATCTCCTAGATCTTTCTTCCTGCAAATGTGACTTGCAGCTACAGAATGCAAAACAAAGCAATAACTAAATATTTAGGGTCTATATGAGTATACACCATATAATAACATAATTATTGCAGTCGTTGGTAATCATATGACCTTTAAAAATACTTTTTTTATTGCTTGAGTTCTTTTGATAGCAGTAGAATACATTGAATCCTAGTATCTGATAGGCCAACTATATTCTGAATGTAGTTTAATCACATTTGATAGAAGCAGAACAGAAATTTCAAAACAGGACTAGGTTATGAGTAGTAGGGATGTACATGAAATCAGAAATGCATTGGAAAAAATGGTTTATTTGGTACAAATCCTCTGCTTTACTCCCAGGATAACAAGAATAATACTGTGAATTTTTAAGCTGGTTAATTTTGAACCTGTCTTGTTTATGCAATTAGTATGTATAATTACACAATCATTACATAAAGAATGTGTGTATACATACACACATTTATATTCTGGGAAAGCTCAGGAATCTTTGGTAGGAGACTGACCAGAAGCTATGGTAACAGTGCACTTAAAAAAGGCCTACTGGATCACCCCTATGTGCGTATTTGCTACCACTTCAAAGAACTCATAAAGCAGAATGAGCTATTTTTTGCAAAAATCACACTGGTGATTTCTGTCCACCTGTCCAGGTCTGTCTTTCTGCATGCTTAATCATTTTATCTCTAATAAGGTCCTTCCAGTATGCCCAGAAAGAGACTCCTAAACTTATTTACATATCTCTGTGGGGTTTTCCCCCCTAAAACTATATACACAATCAGTAAATATAGCGGTGAGAACTTCAGTATTAGGGCTAGAGTTCTAACGTTCATTAGAAGTTATGGAAATGTTGTATTTTATTGGACATTTATGAATCTAAAGATGATTTTAATAATGTGGAATGCACTATAGCAGTGATGGCAAACCTTTTCAGCATGGAGTGTCGAAAAGGGAGCACACGCACGCTCCTCAGGGCCGTGACCAGGAAGAGGAGCTGTCCAGGGGGCATGTGTGCACCAGATAAGGTACTTCTGGTTTCCAGTGCGCACATGCGTGCCTGCAAGCAAGTTTTCTGGTTACTACTGCACACGTGCACAAAGGCCAGCTGATCGGCGCATGCGCATGCATGCCGGAAATCCAGAATAGGGACAGGTGACGCTGCACGCATCAGGCAACATGGCTCCGCATACCACTTTGGGCACTATAGCTAACAAGCCCATCTTGCATTGAGTCAATAACAACAAATTCTAGCTCTGTTTGGATATTCTGGGACTCTGGTGACAGCAATGCAGATTCAGTGGTGGTGGAGATAGTCTTCTTATCTTTCCTGTGCAGAGGAAAACTGCCTGTAACACACTTCATTTTCTGTCTCTGTGGATCTTCAATACAGCTAAGTATTTTAGAAAAAGTTAGATGCCAATTAACATCATACTGGAAAGTCACCGATCAGCCAATTTAACTGAAGAAATCCTTCTAGGGAATTTCCCATTCCCTTCTTACAGAAAACAACCGTAGCAATTCATTTAAAGGCTCTTTCTTAATATCTGTGCCTCTGTTAAGTTTGCAGCCACTTCTGAGTCTTTTCTATTACAAGGATGCTTTTCACAGCATAAAAGACCAAAGCAATAACTAAGGTATCAATACCTTTCACAAAGCTGCTGCTTTCACAAAGAGATGGATCTGCAGTTTCACAGAAAGAACTCATCCATGTTTATTCTACTGTATCAGGATGTTACAAATGGTGCTTTCAAATAGAGTTTTCCCCTCTCAGTACCTCTAAGAGGGGGGTTATTTTTCTGAAAAGTAAACAGTTATATAGATGAAATCCTATTTGCTTCCATTCCTCCTCCTTCACCTCAGCTATAATGTATGCACCACCCTGAGCAATCACTTTGTCAGTTTATAGACTCAGTCAGACTGGTGCATTTACAATGAATGAGACTATTTCTGTGGTCTGTATGAAGAACAATGAGGTCAAGGATATTGGAGCAAGACAGCTTCTCTCATTTTGTTCCCATAAAAACCCTGTGAGTTAAGTTCAGGTGAAATTTATTTTATTCATTCATTCATGAGCTTTATATTTTACCTTTCTCAAGGGGACATACATAGGTCATGCTCCTGCCACTTTTCTTCACAGCAACAACCCTGTGAGTTTGTTGTGCTGAGAGAGACTGATTGCCCTAAATCAGCTGGTCGTTTTCAGGGTAATTCCAATCGTCTTTTAATATTCCAGTTGTAAAGCATTGAAAAAAAAGAAACAGAGGACTTGATTTTGGCTGCTCAAGAGCAAGCTATTCAAAGTAAGGAGATCAGGGACAGAACTGAAAAATTATCAAATAATTCAAAGTGCAGATTGTGTAAAAACAGCATAAAAACAGTAGATCATATACTCATTATTTTTATTATAGACACAAAAATGTGGAATTGTAGCTGCCAGTTCTTCAACTGGTGTTGGCCCTCATACACATCAGGTTCTTCTCAAGAACGTAGGATATTGTAATGTATTAGCATAGTATTATACATCAACATATTATGTCCAGATCCAACCAGTGTGGACTTTTGCAATTAACAGATGGATATTTTGTCTCAGATTCTCTAAGTGCTGTCCTATATTATTTTGGTTTTGCACCCAGTGTACCAATAACTACTTAGGACCCTTAGGTGCTGATGTTTATGTCATAATCTGTCAATTTTGATTTATTTTATGATTTTTTTCAAATTCTTTTTTATTATCCCTTGATATTTCCATAGCGATTAGCCACAATTTCTTTTTTTCAACTACAGTTAGTTCTGCTGTGTTATACTCAAGGCTTTATCAGATTGTATTCAGAAATTCTACAATGTTTTAATCTGCTCATTTTCAATTACTTTTCCAACTCTGTGTTCCTAACAATTTTTCATTCCCGGCATATGATAATTTTTTCAGATATTTCAGTGAATCATTTTGGCAACTGTGTTATAATGTTGTTTATAATTAGTTTGTGCAATCTTCTTTCATGATTTGAGCGTATGAATCTACTGTTTCTTCTGCTTCTAGACACAATCTGAACTTTGAATAATTTGACAATTTTTCACTTCTGCCCTTGAGTGGTAACTTCAAATAGCTTGTTCTTGGGCAGCCAAAATCAAGTCCTCAGTTTCCTTTGTTAATGTTCCAGTTTTAAGCTATTGCCAGGTTTTATCTTTATCCACTTTCCCCTTTATCTTTTGGGGGGAAAAATGACCATATAATGCTATTTCTTGCTAGCTTTCTGTACTTGCTTTTATTGCATTATTTTGATATTCATGCTTTGTTTCCTGTATATTTAGTAAATTCTAACTTTTAAGTTGTATCCATGTTTCTTCTGTTTATGTAATCAGCCAATGCATGTTTTCTCCATCAGCAGTTCGTCAAAAGAAACAATGGATTATAAATTTATTATTATTATCTCTTTTATTCATTAAACATGAAACTCAGTCAACTGAACATTTAAAAATGTATCATAAATACCATTGATTGGTACTAATGCTTGATATGGGTTGCTGCCAGCCTCCTAGGTATCAACCAAGTATCTCCTTAAAATATACGATGTTCTGAGTAGCACAGTTTTTTGCAGTTCTGCTGGTGATATTGCAGGAAACTGCAATTTCTTGATGTGTTTTGTAAAATTCTTGGACATGGTACCAAGTGCTCCGATGACAATGTGTATCACTGTTACATGTTTCATCCATACTGTGTGATTTCAATGGCCAGGTCACAATATTTCATGATTTTTTCCAGTTCTTTTTCTTCAATTCTGGTGTCTCCTGGTACAGTGATGATGATGATGATGATGATGGTGATGATGATAATGATGATGATGTTTATTATTATTATTCAAAATCACATTGTTAAAGGCTTGGTTAAGAATACTAATACAATATAAGATTATCAGAGAAAATTCATACTGGTTTGAGCCAAAGTATGTATTGAAGGCTAATCTCATTTTTACAAGATGTCAGAGTAAAAAGTATTTTACAAATTGAACTGCAAAACATATTTAAATGGAATAATTTATGCAAATTATGCAATAAATTATGCAAATTGTGTTTCAGAATGTAACATCACGCCTGTGTAAATGCATATCTCCATCATTAATTTTAGATGGTTACATGATATTGAGCTACTACAGCTAAAGTAGTTTATTTCTCTACCTGGAATATATAGCAGACTTGTTTATAATACAGGGGGTGACATCTGATCTGCAGTTAGATAAAATAAAGTGTGAAATGCTTAAAGCATGACACTACGAATATGAAAAAACAAATATCAGAGATGATTTTTGACAGTTCAAAAAAGCCCTGTCCCCAGAAATTATTTCCACAACCAGCAAGGTTACTATTTAAGTTAATTTCACTTGCAATTATATGACATAGAGGAGAGGAGAGGAGGAGAAGAGAGGAGAGGAGAGGAGAGGAGAGGAGAGGAGAGGAGAGGAGAGGAGAGGAGAGGAAAGGAAAGGAAAGGAAAGGAAAGGAAAGGAAAGGAAAGGAAAGGAAAGGAAAGGAAAGGAAGGGAAGGGAAGGGAAGGGAAGGGAAGGGAAGGGAAGGGAAAGGGAAAGGAAAGAAGGAAAGGAAAGGAAAGGAAAGGAAAGGAAAGGAAAGGAAAGGAAAGGAAAGGAAAGGAAAGGAAAGGAAGGAAAGGAAAGGAAAGAAAGGAAAGGAAAGGAAAGGAAAGGAAAGGAAAGGAAAGGAAAGAAAGGAAAGGAAAGGAAAGGAAAGGAAAGGAAAGGAAAGGAAAGGAAAGGAAAGGAAAGGAAAGGAAAGGAAAGGAAAGGAAAGAAGGAAAGGAAAGGAAAAAATATAAAGCTCTCCTAAACAATCCACCAGCACAAGAGAATGTCTTTTGAGTACTTCCAGAAACCACCTATTGAAAAGGTTATATTTAATCTGAGCATAAGAGAACAGTATCACAGATTAGGACTGACATACGTATGCCTTGCTTTTATTTATCTCAAAGTCTCTTTGCATTAAAGAATGTCCTGCTTTCTCCTTGAATACATTCTCTTTTATTAGCTTAGTCCAAACATAAGGGTTTTCATTTGATCCACATTTGCACAGCCCCTTGACAGGCAAACCATAACTAACAATTTATTCAAAATAGTGTAATCTAAGAGATCATTTGGTAATATTAATTTCCAGGTGAAATTTTTGTGCATATTGTTTTTCCTGATGATTAAAACAATATCTATAACTATTCTTGGCATTGCTTGTACATGCAGCCAATGAGAACACTGTTGTAAATAGAATGAATCTATGTGGGATTCTTTTTGTTGTTGCTAGCTAGCCAGTCTATGATGATGAGGGTTTTTGTTGGTTGCTTAGGGACCAAGTTGAAAGAAGGGAAAGTTGTGATTACATTTGATGAAAACTTCACTACAGCTACTCAAAGAAAGTAATGTACATAGAGTTTTAAGAAAGTGAGATTCAAGTTCCAGTATCTCATGAGATCTACAAAGGTGACATAGCAGCAAAAACTACAAAGGTAACATTCAAATTTTCTCCTACTTTATTATCCACTTTCTTGTGTTGAGGTGGAAGATTTAATTTAGTTGGAGCAAACATGCAGAGAAGCAAGGGAACATGGGAATACTAGGGGTTTTTTTTGGGGGGGGGGAAACAGGCTGTGTACATTTTTGGCTTTTGCTCAGCAGGCTAAATGCCCATGTTGTCTTCTGTTTAACTGGCATTCATCTTGAAAGCTAAAAGTATAGTAGGGTTTGAAAGCTGCCTTCAACATACCTGCAGACTGGCCCATCTGTAGATCTCCCATTAACTGTGAAGATATGCAGGGAGTTGTAATAAAATTCCATTGAATGCATTCAAAACTTTCCCATGGTGTCAAGAGTAGCAATTACACACAATACGGAGCCTGCTGATTTTTGTATACTTCCCCTTGCCAGAATTAGATTGGAAAGTGGAAAATCATTAAGTCTATAGTTTCTATTCTCTGTTTTCACTGGATTAAAGGATTGTTCACTACTGCCTCCCCAGTTTTGGGAATCCTGTTTCTAATCCTGTAGGCCTAATCATTAAACTACAAAAGTATTATGACTTTATATCCATGCTTAGTTGCTTATGAGTGTTATTTTAATAAAACAATACTGTCTCATATATACTGGATTTCTGAACAATTAAAATAATAGAAATTCTGATGGAAGGTGAGTCACAACAGAAGAATTTATACAAGGAAGGATTATCAAGTCAGTAGAAAGATAGTTATGGATCTCCAGGCTACTGTGAACAAGTTTGAATCTCCCAAGACAGACCAGTTATACTGAAGAGGCTTGAAGAAGTTTTCAGATGTCATCTCAAGGGTCCTTCACATGGGCCACATGATTAGCTTAATGCCAGAGGACTGGAAGAGGGCAAATGTTGTTTGTACCTTTGAAAAGATGGAAAAGAAGGAACTTCAAACAAATCAACATCGTATCAATTCTAGACAAAACTATGGAACAGTTGATTAATCAGTTTGTGAGAATTTAGTCAATAATGCATTTCTTGAAGAAGCAGACACAGATTAAAAAAAAAATCCTGATATACTGATCTGCTCTCCTTTTTGAACTTAGTGACTAGTTTAGTTGACAATAAAGACACAGTACAATAAGCACTGTTCCCATTAGACACTAATAGAAAAGATGATAAAATGTGGCCTAGAACAGTTATTACCATTTGATGAATGGTACTCCGTAAGCTAAAAGTTACTCAATAACTACTATATACAGCAGTGGCGTCGGTTACTCAGGTATTGAGTAACATAGTGCAGGGCTATATTTTAGGCTCTGTGATAGAAGTATGTCTATGGAGATTCTCAGACATCTAGGTCATGGTTGTCCCAAAGATGCTTTTTCAAAAGGTCAGAACTGAGGAAGCTTCTTGGATGAGAAGTGAAACATCTTCAAGGAAAAACAAAGAAAGTCCAGTTGCCTTTTGAAAAAGCACCTTTGGGACTCCATGATAGAAACATTTAAATGGAGTCTGAATGGCCATCTGTTAGGGATGCTTTGGTAGTGGATTTGGCACTACACAATTAAAACAGATACTCTCCGAGATTGCTTCCACCGCTTATTTTCTGTTGTTCGTCTGGGGACCTCTTTCTTTCATCTTATTTCTCACTTTCTATCTCTTATACATCTTGTGATAAATATCTTATTTAAATGTTCATAATGACTTGTTAGCAAGAAAACAGGTACATAAGCAGGTTGGTCCCAATGTAAACACCACCTGGAATCTAAAAATCTTTATTGACATTTTGTTCCTGCCAACCAAAATCTTCTTGCCAACCTTTCAGGTGCTAGTTTTGAAAGTCAAAACTGTTTTCTCTACCTTGGACTGGCTTCAGATTAAACTAATTTTTAAAGTTCTAGTATTAATTTTATTTGGGACAAATAATTTTAATGCTTGACCTGCTTGACAAGTGAAATTCTGATACTTTTCTCAATAACCACTAAACTAATTCTTTTGGTGCTACTTGGAAAATATCCAACTATGGTCTACAGCAGAGTCCCCCAACTTTTCTGGTTTTGAGCCAGGTGTGTGGAGGGGTCCTGTGCTCACCTGCCACTTCTGTGGTCCAGTTCCAAATGGCTCAAGGCCTGGTACTGGGATGCAGCCCAGGGATTGGGGACCCCTGGTCTACAGTGTATAGACATTTGTTTCTTTTGTTTCAAACAAGATATTTGCGTTACTTCCAGTGACCACAGGCATTTGCCTGAAACCACATATAGCAGTGAAATTGCATACGGAATGGAAACACACATTTACTTCTAATTTTGCTATAACTTTTGCCTCTCTGTCTTCATGCGAATCTGTTCAATTTGATAAGTGTAACTATCTTTAATCTGATAACTGTATGGAAACCTCTTAGGCTTTGGAGGAATGCAAATTGCAAACTACTGTATGTCTTTGCTCACAGCAGTGCATCTTCATAGGTTCATTGTGAAAAAGAATCTTAAATAAGTTGTGGGGTTTTTGTCTGCAAATTCCTTTTTCTATGCCACCCACCCCCAGTTGCAAGATTGAAAAGGAGAGGGAATTATCATTTTTCAGCCTGCCCTGCTTGGAAGTACCTCTGCTACTCTGAAGAATTGATGTTATAATACCACTAGACAAGATTGGGTCATTTATTACTTATAATTAAGGAATTCTATGAGCCATGATGGCGCAGTGGTTAGAGTGCAGTACTGCAGGCTACTTCTGCTGACTGTCAGCTGCCTGCAATTTGGCAGTTCAAATCTCACCAGGCTCAAGGTTGACTCAGACTTCCATCCTTCTGAGGTGGGTAAAATGAGGACCCAAGTTATTGAGGGCAATATGCTGACTCTGTAAAGTGCTTAGAGAGGGCTATAGACAGTGGTGGGCTCGTGCCAGTTTACTCCTGCCAGTTCTCCCAAAACCATATGTTAAATTTCTGAGCAGTTCGGCGAACTTGTTGTTGGAAGAAATCTTTCCCCACTTCACAGGGCTAATCCTGCAAGGAACGCAGGATGGAAAGATTCTAGTGCAGGGGTCTCCAACCTTGTCAACTTTAAGACTTGTGGACTTCAACTCCCAGAATTCCTCAGCCAGTTTTGCTTGAACAGCTATTTACAGAAGGGTTGGCATAGCCATAGAAGAAATGGCTGAGAGGCAGGATGTAAGCTTGGCATTCTGTCTGATTTTTTTACTGCCTTTCTGAGGGCATGTGATTTTTCCTTAAATCTGGATGATTACCTTAGGATATCTTGTGAAGTGAGTGAGACCAGCTGGTATCTTTAAGTGGTGCAAATGGATTTAATGATTGCTTCTCCTAGGTGCTTTGTCAGTTCACTGAGCACAGGAGTCTCTTGTCTATGGGGATTCTTCAGTCATCCAGGTCATGGTTGTCCCAAAGGTTCTTTTTTCAAGAGATAACTCAACTTTCTTGGTTTCCAGAAAGTCTGGTTGTCTCTTGGAAAAGCAGCTTTGGGACAGGAGTCTCTTGCATTGCTTCAGACTGACCAAGCTACATGATTGCTCACTGATAATAAGTGGATTCTCCTTCCAATTTATTATAGTTTGTTGTCATGATAATATGGCATAGTAACATGGCACCAATTGTAGAAAATTAGCACCCACCCCTCTCCTAGAAAAATGAAATATTTTGAGAAAGATTAAAAAGGAAGAATATATTTCCCTGGATTAGAAATGGAGAAACATGTTTTCTTAGAGGGAGAAAGCAGCCCCCACCTTTCTTAATAGCTC
Source organism: Pituophis catenifer annectens (assembly GCF_029215685.1). NCBI lineage: Eukaryota > Metazoa > Chordata > Lepidosauria > Squamata > Colubridae > Pituophis > Pituophis catenifer. The sequence goes on from NW_027256882.1 coordinate 113,107,763, forward strand.
GTGCAGATGTCAGCACGTAAAGATAAAGAGTCAGATAGCTATATTCATAGACAAATATTCTCTGTAGCAAGATCTGAACAAAGACAGAATGGGATTAGCCTCACTCAAATTGTTAATTTGTCTCTTTAGCTCGGCATTTTGTAGCCCAAATATGCCCACCCACTTTCTGGAGAACTTAAATGAGTGGTCTGCTAAAGGGTTTCACTTTATGAGCAAGAGTTGGCTGTATTTTAACTATTTTAATTACTCGATGTGCTCTGGCACCCACCCTGATTTGTAACTCTGGGTTGCAGGTATTGCTGAGGAAAAGGAAGGTATTCAGACAGAATGGTTTAGTTTTCCATGACAGCTGTGACTCATTGATCTTCAGTGTGTATTCTCCCATTTCTAATCTAATGATTGGTGCATATGGCAGCTTTTTGCAAGCAAAGAAGCTTTTTGTATTTTTGTACAGGTAATCCTTGACTTACAACAGTTCATTTAGTGACCATTCAAAATTATAATGGCACTGAAAAAAAGTGAGTTATAACTGTTTTTCACACTTACGACCGTTGCAGCATCCCCATGGTCATGAGAGGCTGGGTGAGGCTAAGCGCCCCTCAACTCAGTGACATCAAGTTGACCATGCCCATTCAGTCACATGACCACCCAGCCACACCTACCCAGCCAGTCATTAGGGCAGAGAACCGGTTGTTAAATTATTTGAAGCCCACCACTGGCTATAAAGCACTGTAAAGCGGTATATAAGTCTAAGTGCTGTTGCTATTGCTATGTCCACCAAGCACAAAGGGTCTACAGCAGACGCTGCATGATTACAAATCTCTCTTTATAGAGTATTGAAGGTAGTGAACTCTAATACTATTTGGAAAGAACAAGTAGATCAGTTATAGACTTCTTTCTTACTTCTGTAAAGTTTATTTTAAACTGATGCTTAAAGGTAATATTTTTTAGTTTGTATCATTATTTCTCTAGGAGTAAAATAATAAATTGAAAATAATATTAAAGCAACATGGAAACCATGCCACATTAAAGGCAGAAATCCAAGACATTATGGCAGTATAGAAGAATGTTCATTTGGCTTTCTCAGAAGGATCTTGGTAATAGGTTTATCTGTAAAGGAAATTATTTTATCTTAATTTGAGTTAATCTGTCTGGAACTTCTAGTGGAAAGAGTTAGCTATAAGAAAGGCATGCAGTCTGTGAGTTTGTTTAGTATTTGTATATACTATATGCGCTTATCAAATATGGGGATGAAATAAGAGAAAGCTCACATTTTGTTCTATGGAGATTTTTGTGCATGGACACTAAACTTGTGAATGAAAGGACTAATCTGCTGTTACTATCTGAAGAATGGATATGTAGTGCAGATGCTTTGTATACAAAAGTCCCACTTCATTTTAATCCAGAGGAAAGATTTTTTTTTTTTTGTCAACCCCTGAAACTGAGCTAGGTAGATCAGTAGACATGCAAATATCTATACTCTTAAATATATAAAAGAAGCAGTAAATGAACACACATTTCATTCACAATTCAAAATAATGAGATAATATAACAAGTTAATGAGCTGTGGTGGTGCAGTGCAGATTACCTCTGCTGGTTGCCGGCCAAGTTCAAATCTCACCGGTTCAAGGTTGACTCAGCCATCCATCCTTCTGAGATCAGTAAAATGAGGACTCAGATTGTTGGGGGCAATATGCAGTCTCTGTAAACCGCTTAGAAAAGACTGTGAAGCACCGTGAAGCAGTATATAATTCTAAATGCTATTACTATTGCTAATAGGAAAGGATTCTTAAGTAAAACTTAGACAACCCCACAATGGCAGCCAAAATGAATCATGTCTTTGATAAATGACCAGAAAAAGCAAGCTTCTGCTTCTTTCTTTCACCATCTTGAAGAAAGAACTTCTCCTATTGAATTAGTTACCACTGTCAGAGTAATAAACAAGATAAAATACTAAGGGCCATCATCTATACTTTCTTCCAGGAGCTGGTTGATGCATCCTTCTGGTTATTCCATGTTATTTGCACAATCTTTGCTAGGAGTTTAATTATCTGATTATTTGTAGCTATATCTCTCATTAATCCTGTTTTGTGTTTTTCTTTCCTTTCCTCCCTCATCCCACTGTGTCTGTCTGTCCCTCCTTCCTGCACTAAAAGTGGCTGTTCCACTATCTCCAAGTTCCTCCTGCTGTTCTGCAATAGACCAGTTCCTGTCTAACCCTGAATATATTCTGTAAGTCTTTTATTTTATTACGTAGGATTACACATACATGTATGTGCATGTTTGTGTACTTATCATTTTTAATAAACTTCCATAGCTTTTTATCATCATTTCATGGATCACATCTGGCATTTAGTTGGAAAGGACCATGGAGAATTTGGTTTATAGGTCTTCTGCTTCCCTCTGATATTTTCACCAGGAAGTTTATGGAAAATGAGATAGGGAGTGTCTGTCTTATTGAAGCAAAAGATAGATGAGCCATATCTAGGGCATCTTCATGAAACAGAATATTTCTAGGTGGTCCTAAAAGAACGCTAGGAAAAATACAATATTTATTTATTTTATTTATTTTATTTTATTTTATTTTTATACCGCCCTTCTCCAGCAGGACTCAGGGCGGTGGACAGCCAAAGTAAAAACACAACATACAAAAATTAAAACAGTTTAAAAGAATATTAAATAATGTCGGCCACAATTTAAAATAACCCAGTTAAAATTAATTTCAAATTAAAACCAAAGGATGGGATCAAGCCAGCCCAGCTAGATGAAATAAGTGAGTTTTAAGGGCCCAACGAAAAATCTGGAGGTCTGGTATCGTGCGTATCTCTGAGGGTAGGTTGTTCCAGAGGGCGGGTGCCGCCACAGAGAAGGCTCTCCCCCTGGGGGTCACCAGCCGACATTGTCTGGCCGACGGCACCCTGAGGAGGCCCTCTCTGTGTGAGCATATTGGCCGGTGGGAGGCAATTGGTGGCAGAAGGCGGTCTTGTAAATATCCAGGCCCTAAGGCATGGAGCGCTTTAAAGGTGGTCACCAACACCTTGAAGCGCACCCGGAAGACCACCGGGAGCCAGTGCAGCTCGCACAGGAGAGGTATCACATGGGAGCGCCCCATCGCTCCCATAATCCCCCGCGTGGCTGCATTCTGGACCAGTTGGAGCCTCCGGGTGCACCCCAAGGGGAGCCCCATGTAGAGAGCATTGCAGTAGTCCAGGCGGGAGGTGACGAGTGCTTGAGTGACTGTGCGTAGGGAGTCCCAATCCAGAAAGGGACGTAACTGGCGTATCAGGCAAACCTGATAAAAAGCCCCCCTGGCCACAGCCGTCATATGCTCTTCTAAAGACAGCCATGCATCCAGGAGGATGCCCAAGTTGCGAGCCCTCTCCGTGGGGGTCAATGACTCGCCCCCAATAACCAGCGATGGCACCAGCTGGCTATATCGGGACGCCGGAAGCCACAGCCACTCGGTCTTGGAAGGGTTGAGTTGGAGCCTGTTTCTCTCCATCCAGACCCGCACGGCCTCCAGGCACCGGGACATCACTTCAAGGGCATTGTTGGCATGGCCTGGTGTGGAGATGTACAGCTGGGTGTCAACAGCGTACTGATGGAACTCCACCCCAAATCCACGGATGATCTCACCCAGCGGCTTTACATAAATGTTGAACAGAAGGGGCGAGAGGACCGACCCTTGTGGCACCCCACAAACAAGGCGCCTCAGGGTCGACCGCTGCCCCCCTGCCAACACAGATTGCGACTGGTCAGAGAGATAGGAGGAGAACCACCGCAAAACGGTGCACCCTACCCCCAACCCCTCCAACCGGCGCAACATGATACCATGGTTGATGGTATCAAAAGCCGCTGAGAGATCCAACAGGACCAGGATAGAGGAACAACCCCTATCCTGAGCCCTCCAGAGATATCCACCAACGCGACCAATGCCGTTTCAGCACAACTGGAGTATCGGACTAGTAAAATGGCATCAAAAGAACCAATAAGTTCAGTGTAATTTTGTATAAAGGTAAAGGTTCCCCTTGCACCTATGTGCTAGTTGTTCCTGACTCTAGGGGGTGGTGCTCATCTCCGTTTCAAAACCAAAGAGCCAGCACTGTCCAAAGAGATCTCTGTGGTCATGTGGCCAGCATGACTAAATGCCAAAGGCGCACTGAACGCTGTTACCTTCCCACCAAAGGTGGTACCTATTTTTCTACTTGCATTTTTTATGTGCTTTCAAACTGCTAGGTTGGCAGAAGCTGGGACAAGTAACAGAAGCTCACCCCGTTATGTGGCACTAGGGATTTGAACTGCTGAACTGCCTACCTTTCGATCAACAAACTCAGCATCTTAGCCACTGAGTAATTTTGCATAACGACAGTTAAATATGAAAATAAATTCCTGAGTTAACAGTGATTAGCCAGAAAAAGGATCTTAGGGATCATGATCTTGGATAATTCAATGAAAGCATCCATCCAAAGTTCACCCACCGTGAAAAAAAAAAGCAAATTCTGCCATGGGATCATTAGGAAAAGAACAAAAATTGAACCTACTGGTATCTAATGCTTTCCTAATGATGTGCTATACAGTTCTGTATATCAAAATGGGGCTTGTTGATCTGAAAAAAAGACACCCCCCCCAAAAAAAACAGCCCAAATAATGAAGAAGTTAAATCAATTCTCCTGGAAAAAAAATCTTACAATATACATCACCAGAGTGGTTGACTTTAAAAAGACATTAGATTCATGCAACTTAATATTAAGAATGGCTACCGATCTTGATGATTTTATAGGACATCCCAGCTGAGGTTGCTGGGGGACATAAATGATAAGATATTCATACCTGCATAGCCTATTTGTGGCTTCCCACTTCCTGCTTGGCCACTTGGGAAATAAAATGCTGTGCCTTCAGTAAATGTATTTTGTCATTTGTCCCACCATGCCAGAACTTATTCTGGTCTTTCTGTGGCTTTCCTTGACAAAGCAAGACAGGAAATTATGTAGAATTTATTGCAAATTATAAGATGTGTCAATTTCTAGCCAATCCAAAGTACAAGACAAGTAGCAATTGCTTTTATTGATACTTCTGTGCCTGAGTAAGTAGAGTGATAAGGATAAACTATTGTGATGCACTAGGGGCACCAATCATGCACACAAAGAGTTTTATCACATCAGGAAAAAGAAGGAAAGGAAGGTAGGTTTTTTTTAATATTTCTTTAAAATAATTATGTTTGTCCAGCTGTCTGGTCAGTAGAACAAAGATTATGAATTTTATCAGGGACACAACAAAGCAGAGAGCATAACATTGATTATCTGGCTGGATAGATTGATGGATTTATTTGTTTTTTATATTTACCTGTCCCAGAATGGCACACAAGGAAAGTAGGAATTTTGTACAGAGATGCAACTAAGTGCTATTTGTAATATAAATCCCATCCAGTTACCTGCCTCCCAAGTTGTCCATCACTTTTACTGAAATCTGTTTTATATGGACTTTTGCCCTTGAGAAAATCTCTGAAATATAACTTATACAACAAGAGCCCTTAAATTAAAAAGAAAGAGAGAGAGATCTGAAAAATGTCAACCTTGTTGCAGAGGATAATGGAAAGTAGTTAATTAAATGATATTGTCCATATGTAGTGCTTCCTATTATGGAATTAGTTTTTTTCCACTTAGTATTTTGGATATCATGTTTGATGTCTAGGAATCTTGATATTATAATGACTAAAAAATAAAAATATGGGATGGTAGAAATGTTTTAAAAAGAGAAATCTCTCCTCCCCTACTTCTACCCTAATTTTTGTGCATTTGAAATGAATGACACTGAATTAAGAGAAATAAGCTAAAAAGAGAGATGATGTACACAAATTGTTGAGAGAGAGAAGCTAAAACAATTGGTGAAGAATTTGATTAAAAAGTCATGACTTCTTTAGAAATGTTTTTTATTACTCAGAAAACTGGAACACGAAGCCATTAAATGGCACAATCTGGAAGATTATGGAATGAAGTATAACTTCACACAGCAGTTAATTAAGCACGGTTTTATTAGAGAGGATAGCATTTATTGTACACTTTGGGACTTTTATAATGGAAAGCAAGCTAAAAGAAAAAAACAGAATAAAATTTAGAATCATTTTTTTTCCTTCTGTGTATCTGTTATCAAGTGTGTTGTCACTGGATTGATTCAAGGTATAATGTCAGACCAGTTCTTACCAAACATACTATATGCCTATTTCATTTTAGCTTTTACAAGATGGAAAATACTTTTACTTCTTTTCATTTTGAATTGTTTAATGTTTGGTACTATTCCTCATACATACCACTCTCTGATAAAATGAAGTTAGGAGTGCTAATATATAGATCCCAACAGCTGTATAATATGGAAAAAGAAAAAGAAACATGGGGCAGCCTTGGTTGTCCAAATTGACCTAAAGCATTAAAACAACTGAAAATCGATCCCGGCAAAGAAAATTGCGAGTGACATATATTATTAAAGTGATTCAAATATTTAGAATGATAACAATGGGAAATTAATTAATTAATTAATTATTAATTCAGCAAGTACCATATCTAAATTATACAGCAATCAGCATTCCATTCAATTTCATTGCACAAGAAATATAAAGAAAACCCATTTAATGACTGCAGGTACAGCCACAAGTCTTAGAATTGGAAATGAAGACATAGAAGTAGTGGATAGCTTCTGCCTTAAAGGAATTATCAGTCAAGTAATATGCCATAGATTAGCTCTCGTAGGATTATTGAAGACCTTAGAAAAGATTTTCAAATGTTGTGATGTGTCTGGACCTGCAAAGAGTAAAAATTGTGAGACTGTGGTTTTCTATATGATGTTCCACGGATGCAAAAGTTAGACTTTGAAAAGCAGGATAGAAAATGTATTGGAGCTTTTAAATTTTATCTTGGAAAGGATTCTTGACAATACCATGAAGAGACGTGGAAAAAACAAATTAAGCATTAAAAAAATCAGTCCAGAGTCAAGGTACAAATGATGGGCTCAAACTTCCATAGTTTAGACTGTTTGTTTGTTTGTTTGTTTGTTTGTTTGTTTGTTTGTTTGTTTGTTTGTTTGTTCGATTTATATGCCGCCCTTCTCCGGAGACTCAGGGCGGCTTACAATGCGTTAAGTAATAGCCTTCATATTTTTGTATATACCTGCTTAGTAGGGCTTTCGGGGGCCCCCTAAGCAGTGTTCTTTTTTTTTTTTTTTTATACAGAGTCAACTTATTGCCCACACAATCCGGGTCCTCATTTTTCCTACCTTGAAAGGATGGAAGGCTGAGTCAACCTTGAGCCTGGTGAGATTTGAACTTGCAGTAATTGCAGGCAGCTGGTGCTAGTTAACAGCACTTTAGTCTGCTGCGCCACCAAGGCTCCATTATGCAAAAATCTAGTACCCTTGAGAAATCCATAATGCTCAGGAGAGTATAAAGAAATAGAAGGAGAGGACAACCAGCAGCAAAATGGATGGATTAGATAACAACAAATGCACCATTAAGAGACTAAAAGGTCAGGGTGAGAATAGATCATCTTCAGTGTTTTTATTTATTGATACCAGCCCAGAATCACTTGTTGAGATGGACAGCTATAGGAATCAAATTATTAATTGATTTGATTTGACTTGATTTGATTTGTACTGCTACCTAGGATCACTTGTTGAAATGGGTGGCTGTAGAAATAAAATAAGTAAAATATTGAAGAAATATTTCATTCGTCACTGAGAGTTGACACTAACTTGATGGCACTTAATCTATTAATATCACCTCCAATGATTTAGATAGAATATTTTCATAGAGACAAAATTATCTACTTTATAAGAACCCTTTAAAAGATGTTCAGGTTAAACAATGTATTTTAACTGCTGGAACCATCATAGATATATTTGTGTGGATGGTAATAATGAGTAGGAAAATAAATGAGCTGAAAGATGCATTTGACACTCTTGATAAACCATGCAGAGTAAATATGCACCTAATTCCAATGGATAAAAATTCAGAGACTCTGATTATTAAAAAATAAGAATTGAACCCAATGAATAAAATGCAGCATGTCTCAGGAATTCTTACACATATAAACCAAACAAAATAACATTAAATATTGCTTATAACAGGATAACTGGAGTTGGTCATTTAATAGACTTCAAAACAATGTCTTCGTAAGAACACTGATCTTTTTTTATTATTATTATTAAAGAGTTTTACAAAAAGAAGAAAAAATACTTTTTTTTACAAGTATTTCCCCATCTCCCCCCTCCCTTCCTTACCCGCCCCATCCCCCCCAAACTTCCCAGAACAAAATACAGGGTATAACAATTAACAATCATATGCTAAACTAAGCTAATTAACTAAGGATTCCTATCCCCCCCTTCACACTTTAACTCCCCTTTTACTTAACTAGATATAAATACTCTTAATTTTTCTATTCATTCATAAGCTATTTGATACTTTTTAGTCTGATATTTGTTTTGAATATAATCAATCCATCTTCTCCATTCCAATATATATCTTTCTTGTGAGTGATTTTTCAAAAATGCTGAAATCTTCACCATTTCTGCCAGATTCATTACTTTTAATGTCCATTCTTCAATGGTAGGCAAATCTTCCTTCTTCCAATATTGCACCACCAAAAGTCTAGCTGCATATTTAAATTTAAAATCAATTTAGTCTCTATAATCATACCCAGCAAAAACAATTGTGGAGTAAACTTTATCTTCTTTTTAAGAATATTTTGGATAATCCACCATATTTTAATCCAAAATGCTTTAACTTTTTTACAAGTCCACCATATATGATAATAAGTGGCATCTTCACAATCACATCTCCAACACTTAGATTGTAAATTCGGATACATATAAGCCAACTTTTTAGGATCTAAATGCCATCTATAGAACATTTTATAAAAATTTTCTCTTAAATTTTGTGCTTGCGTAAATTTTACATTTCTAACCCATATTTTTTCCCAAGTTTCCATCATTATTGGTTCCTGAATGTTTTGTGCCATTTTATCATACAATCCTTAACTAATTCCATTTCTGAATCTATTTCTATCAATACATTATATAATCTTTTTATATGCATTTGATCTTGGTCTCTAATTTGTTTTACCAATTTTTCCTCATTCTGCATGATACCAATTCTCTGGTCTTCTTTCCACCTAGCTTGCAACTGTCCATACTGAAACCAAGTTTGAATTATTTTTTCTTCTTTTAATGCCTTTATAGATTTTAACTGCAATATACCCCCTTCCATTTTAAGAAGTTCTTTATAGGTAATCACCTCTTGCTTTTGTTCTACACTTATATTCGCTATCGCATGTCTGGGTATTGCCCATATAGGTATCTTATAATTTAATTTATATTGATACTTTTTCCAAACTCGTAGCAAGGCATTCCTTAATATATGGCTTTTAAAGGTCTCATCCACCTTTTTGTCATATAATAAGTAAGCATGCCAGCTATATAACAAATCATATCCTTCAATGTTCAATATTCTTTCTTCTATTGAGTTAATCCAATCACTAATTATTGTTAGGACAGCTGCTTCATAGTATAATCTTAGATTAGATTAGGCATTTTAAAACCTCCTCTTTCACGTATATCTTGCATTGTTTTTAACTTTATTCTCGGTCTTTTCCCTGCTCAAACAAAATTATTAATACCCTTCTGCCATTCCCTCAAATTTTCTTTTTTCTTTTTTTTTTTTTTTATTGTAAGAAGTTATAATAATACAATTTTTTCTCCATCCGGTTACATAGTATGGAAAAAGAAATAAATGCAAATTACATATTGAACATAAATGAGTGATTTTTTCAGCCCAGATACATAGTAGTGCATAGCAGTAAATACAGAAAAAGTGGAGAATTGTGTTCTCATATCATTTAGGTCGTATATTATATATCTATAATAATCTTCTACTATACATTAATGAATACATAAATTTTGTCTCCTACTTATCCGAGTATCCTCTCCTTGCCATCTTATCTTTCCTACCATCCTCTCTACATCTTCTCTTACTATTCCGTTTTACTATTTCTTGTTCTGGTCTCTTCCCTTTTTATTTCAATTTCCTCTTCTCTAGCCACCCGTACCACTTGTCCCATACGCTGTAATAATCCGAATCATCTCTGTCATTAATTTCTAATGTTAATTTGTTCATCTCGGCACACTCCATTATTTTGCCGATTACTTGTTCCTCATTCGGGATTTTTTTCTCTTTCCATTGTTGGGCGAAGGCAATTCTTGCTGCTGTTATTATATGCAATGCCAAATATTTCTTCTTTTTTGTCATTTCCTTCTGAAGAATTCCCAGGAGAAGTATTTTAGGATCTAATTCGAAAGTTTCACCTATTATTTCTGAGAGCCAATTACAAATCGTCTTCCAGTACTTTTTTGCTTGGGAGCACGTCCACCAGCAATGGTAAAAGGAACCTTGCTGGTGTGCACACTTCCAACACCTTGGGTTAGAGTTAGGGAAGATCTTAGCAATTCTAGCCGGTGCTAGATGCCACCTATAAATCATCTTGTACTGGTTTTCCTTATAAGTGGTTGCCTTGGTGAGTTTTATGTTAATGTTCCATAATTGATCCCATTCTTCCAAATTTATATTTTTCCCAATATTTTTTGCCCATGCTAACATTGGGCCTTTAACTACTTCTTCCATCAAATCATATTCTACTAAGTAGTTATATATTTTAGCTAATAATTTTTTATCTGTACCCATCCAGATTTTGTCAAAATCTTTGCTCCCCATTTCTATGCCATATTGTACTTTATCTTTTTTGTGTCTTGATTTTATCTGCGCATATGTCCACCATTCAATACAAATGCCTTGTTCTTTTAATTGTTCTAATGTTTTGAGGTTCCCTGCCTCATCTAGAATTTCTTTGTATTTTACAGTTTTGCCATAGTCCAGAACGTTTGGGTAGATTATCGCCTCCATGGTTGAGAGCCAGCTGGGAATTTTAGTGTAATGTTTCCGTCTTATTTCGTCCCACGTAGATTTTAGTATGTCCCTCAGTTTATGTTTATTGCCATTCCCTCAAATTTTCATCTTTCTTGAGTATTAGTATCATTTGGAACAAAAATAGAAACCTAGGTAGAACATTCATTTTTATTGCTGCTATTCTTCCCAACAGAGATAGTTGTAGTTTTCCCCAATTCTCCATCTCTTTCTGTATTTTTTGCCATAACAATTCATAATTATTTTTATATAATTTTACATTTGAGGCTGTGATATATACCCCTAAATATTTAACCTTTTTTACTATTTCAAATCCTGTTAGTCTTTCTAGTTCTTCTTTTTGCTTTACCGTCATGTTTTTAGTTATTATCTTTGTTTTTTTGTTTATTTATTTTAAATCCAGACATTTGTCCATATTGGCTAATTATATCCATTAAACCTGTAGCTGATTGTACTGGTTGAGTTAAAGTAACAACCAAGTCATCTGCAAATGCTCTTAATCTGTAATCATGATGTCTAATTTTAATTCCCTTTATTTTATTTGACCCTCGTATTTTATTCAATAAAGGTTCCAAAGTTAAAATAAACAATAATGGTGATAGAGGGCATCCCTGTCTTGTTCCTTTTTCAATTTTAAATGTTTCTGTTAAACCACTATTAATTATTATTTGTGCTGTTTGTCTCTGATATATTGCTCTAATAGATTGTGTAAAGTATTCTCCAAACTGCATCTTTTCTATTATTTTCAATAAAAAATGCCAATTCAATCGATCAAATGCCTTCTCCGCATCCAAAAAGATAAGCGCTGCAGGGACTTGGTTGTTTCTTTCCAAATATTCCAATAAATTTACAATTTGTCTTACATTACATTTCATTTGTCTCTTATAAATCCAGATTGGTCATTATGAATCATTTGTTGCATGATTACCATTAACCTATTTGCTAATATTTTAGCAAAAATCTGATAATCAGTATTTAAAAGCGATATTGGTCTATAATTCTTAGGTTGACTACAGTCTTGATCCTCCTTTGGAATCAATGAAATAAAAGCTGTTCTCCAGGAAGGGGATACATCTCCTCTGGCTTGAATCTTGCAAAATAATTCCTTAAGCGGTTCTACCATTTCTAACTGCAAATTTTTATAATAAACAGCTGTCAGTCCATCTGTGCCCAGAGATTTTCCCCCCTTTAACTGTTCAATTGCTAAAATAATTTCTTCCGAAGTTATTGGTTGGTTCAGTCCTTCCCTTTGCTCTGTTGTAATTACCGGAATATTCTCCTCCTGTAAATATCTGTCTATATCTTTACCTTGAATTGTATCACTAGCATATAACTTTGTATAGAATTCTAAAAAAGCTTTTTTAATCATATTTTGTTCATATATCTCTTTACCTTTGTATTCTATTTTTTCTGTAGTACGTAGCTTTTGTTTTTTCCTTAACAAGTAGGCTAACCATCTACCTGGTTTATTTGCATTACAAAAAGTGTTATGTTTAGCATATTGTAAGTTAGTTGCCACTTGGTCTGCCATTAACATATTAAACTGCCCTTGCAACAAATTTATTGTTTCCTTTATTTTCTTATCTGTTGGATTTATTTTTTATTTCCTCTTCTAAGTCCCTCCGTTTCTTTTCTTGTCTATGTCTATATTTATTATTCAAATATATTAAGGTTCCTCTCATATATGCTTTACTTGCATCCCAAACCATTTCCATAGGCGTACCCTTATGCATATTCATAGCAAAAAATTCTTTCATTTGTTTTTTACATTCTTTCACATTTTCCTCATATCTAAACAAATTTTCATTTAGCCTCCAAGACCTTCTAGCTCCTTTTTCTTGCTCTAATTCCATCCACACCGGACTATGATCAGATAAAATTCTTGAACATATCTTTGTCTTCTTTACCCTAGAAAAGAAATCATTGGTAATTAGTATGAAATCAATCCTAGAAAAGGATTGATGTCCATCAGAAAAAAAAGTAAAATCCTTTTCTTCAACATTTCGTTTCTGCCAGATATCTCTCAACTCCATATCATCCATTATATCAAAAAAAGATTTAGGCAATCTTGCACGATTTTGGGTATTTTGAAGTAATCCTTTTTTGTCCTTTTGGGTATCCAATACTCCATTCCAGTCACCCATTAATATACACAATTTATAATCCCATTGTATTATTTTGGTATGCAAAAGCTTATAAAATTTTTCTTGCTGTTGGTTAGGAGCATATACTCCAATTAAAAGTGTTTTCTTCCCTTCTATTAGGAATTAAATTGCAATATATCTTCCTTGAGCATCTGCCTCAATTAATTTGGCTGTTAAATCTGTCCTTAGGTATATAACTATACCATTTTTCTTCTCTGGAGCAGATGGAACAAAATGTGTCCCCAATCTTGAATATATCAAGTATTTTTGATCTGTCACTCTAATATGCAAATTAATAGGCAAATTACATCATTTTTAAACTGTTTCAAATGAAATATTTTCTTTCTCTTTTGTGGTGAATTCAAACCATTGACATTCCAGGTCAAAAATTTAGTTACCATTCTTGGCACCTTGAAGCTTTAAGAGCGCCAGCTGAAGATCCTCCTTCACCTTTCTCTTCAGCCTTGCTCCTCCCACTGCTTCTGTTTTTGTAGCTTCTTGAGCTTTCATTTGGGTTTGCTGCAACTTTAAATCTTGTTCTTTTCGCTTTGCTGCAGCGTGAGTCTGCCTTTGATCTTTTGGTTCTTCTCTTTTTTCTACTACTTCCAAAGGTTGATCAGTACCAAAAACTTGCAATAAATCTTCTTCAATAAGCGAGGTCTCTCCTGAAGCTTGTGGCTGTTTACTTTCCTTCTGTCCCTGTATCGCCAGCTCTTCTTTTCTTCTCCTCATTTCCTGAGATGGTGGGCATCCAGCCTTTAATACATTAGTATAAAAATCTCTTGCCTTCCAAATTGTGTTAAGGCGATACCTTTTTCCCATATAATTCACCACCAGTCCAGCTGGAACATCCCATCTAAACTGAATCTGTCGATGTCTAAGTTCATCCACCAAGAAAGCAAACTCCTTTCTGCTTCTCAACATTTTGGGGGGAATTTCTTTCAGCACTAAAACCTCTTGTCTTGCAATTTGAAGTTTATTTTTATAGAAAACTTGTAAAATTTCATTTCGGGTCCTCCTCGTTGTAAAGTAAATCACAATGTCTCTTGGCAATTGATTCTGTCTGGCAAACCAGGAATTAACACAATATATTTTATCAATTTGTAATGAGAGATCTGCTTGTTGCTCCCCAGTTATCTTTGCAAAAGACTCTGCAAAGATCTCTCTCAAGTTCTCTCGATTGTGTTCTCTCAGACCTCTTACTCTCAGGGCAAATTCCATCATTCTATACTGTAACATCACCACTTCATCGTCTGCCCTATCCATCTTGGTCTGAACTTCATTTTATTTTCCAAATTCAAATTGGACTGATTAATTTCTTCTACTCTTTCATCCAACAATTCAATGTGTTTTGCCAGACCCTGAAATGCCATTACTATGTCTTCTCTTATTTCTTTATTCTGAATTTGTATAACTTCTTTAATTTCAGCCATTTCTTCAGATACTCCCTTAATTTTCCCCTCTAAAAAAGAAGTTTGTTGCTTCAAAGTGTCCTGCAGAGATTCCTGTAGAACTTCCAAAGTCAATATTTTGGGTTTGAAGTAGACAAAGATTGTAGTTTTGATGGTTGTGCTGGTGATCCTCCAGCACTTTTAAAGCTAGATTTTATTTGCTTAGAAGCCATTTTTAGCTTTCAATTTATACTTCCTACAGCAACCAAATCAATAAATCCAAATATTTTTAAATCTTTTTTAAGTATTATAGTTTATTTAAAGTCCAAACTGTAGTCTTTCCACTTTAAATCTTTCTTTCTTTGTTGTAGAACCCAGTAATCTTAAACAGCCTCAGAAGCGCTAACTATGTTAATTATCACTTTAACTATAACTTTCACTTTCACACCCTGTTACAGTTTAGGCGCCATTTTTGCTTTCATTTTAAAAGTCTTAGAAGGAAGAAGTATAGACACAGAGTTAAAGTTCAGTACGTGCAGTTGTTAGGACTCCTGTTTTTGTTCTGCCTGCTTTAAGCTTATTTTGAATCTGAATGTTGATTGCAGGGGTGGTCGCGGCATCTTGTTCTGCTTGAAGCAGAAAAGCCTCAGATTCGGAGCTCAGTCGAACTACCAGAGAGCTCTCACCCTCCAAGCTCCAGAATTGCTCCTAGGGCTTTTGGGGAGCTCTACCTTTGTCCAGATGCTCACCTTCCTCTCTTCTCCCGAGGGGAAGGTTTCCAAACCGCCAGACAGCTGATTTGCGCTGTCTTGGCGGTTTTAACAAAATTGCAGGGCTGACAGTCTGAAAGGAGCATCTGTCAGCGTCTGCGGTGCCACCGGAAGTTCTTAACAACACTGATCTTAAGGGAAGTTACTGCCATGCTGTGGATGTAAGAAGAGTTCTGCTAACATTTGAGCACACCACCCTTCAAGCTTCCCTGCTTTGTTGATATCTCTCCCATACCTATGTTCAAGGACAAAAAGATATCAAATTGCTATGCTATTCCAAGGAGAGGGGGGGAGAGAGAGAGGGAGAGAGAGAGAGACACGGAAGGAGGGAGGGGGGGAGAGAGAGAGGCCAACTCTGAGCTCCAGTTATAATGATTCAACACTCACAGCCACTTAAGTACGCCCCCACTCCTTTGTTGAGGCAAAACCAAGATGGCAATACCATATCTGGGCCTGAACACAACCTGTTTATCTCCTTGAATGTGATGCCATGGGAGGAACTCACTTTCAAACCCATTTTTTCGGCTTCTGCCTCCTTTCCTGCTGCCTCTTTCTCAGCCTGGCTGCCTTTAGTTTGACTCTTTGCTTTTCTTCTTGGCCTTGGCACTGCCTAATCCATCTATTTTTCATGCAGCGCTCCCAGGAAGGCATCTTGTCTCTTTTCTTCTTCCCCCTGTTTGATTGGCAGTTGTGTTAGCCTGACACTAGAGGTGGGCTAAGAAGGGAGGAAGGAAGGTGCACTAATGCTTCTAGTGCACTAATGCTTCAGTCAATTTTTGCTGGAATGTTCACTGTATTCAGAATAGAGCTGGAAGGGACTTTGGAGGTCCTCTAATCCAATCTCCTGGTCAAGCAGGAGACCCTATATCATTTCAAACAAGTGATGTCCAATCTCTTCTTAAAAACTTCCAGTGATGAAGCACCCACAATTTCTGAAGGTAAGCTGTTCCATTGGTTAATTGTTTTCACTGTTAGGAAGTTTCTCCAACCTAGAATTTCAGTAAAGATGGATGGACTTAGGCAAGTTATAGTATGTACTCATTACAAAAACAAAAACAAAAAACAAACCGATATTTAGGAGGAAAAACTGATTAGAAGCATCAGTGAGCCTTCCTTCCCTCCCTTCTTAGCTCTCCTTCAGTGTCAGGCTTACAGAATTGCCAATCAAGTAGGGGGAAGAAGAGGCGAGACAAGATTCCTGCCTGGGAGCTCTGTGTGAAAAATAGATGGACTAGACAGAACCAAATCCCAAGAGGAAAAGCAAAGAGTCAAACTAAAGGCAGCCAGAAAGAGGCAGCAAGAAAGGAGACAAGAGCTGAGAAAATGGGTATGATTTTTTATTTATTATTATTATTTTTGAGGGGAAAGTTCTTCTAGCCATTTCCCTTGGCTGTAGCAGCTTCAGAAGAGAAGAGTCAAACCAAGACAGGAGCAAACAAGCAGAAAAGGTGAAGAACAGAAATAGAAAATGGAAATTGAAATTGAAATAAATAAATAAAGACAGATTGAGCTGCTGAATCAAATATGCTCTACACCATAAGGATGCATACATTTTAAGACAAAACTACAGAGTTTGGCAAAACTCTAGAAATATGGAATAGAATGATATGAAGTTTCAATGAAATTTAAAAATCTATTGTAGATACAGGGTCAAGACAAAGTAGATGATTAAAAGAGAATATTGTAAAATATTAGTTTCTAAAATAGTTGAAGGCATTTGTAATTTACAATTACTTTTCTTTTTGGTGGGGGGGATTTTCTTGTTCTTGTAAAATAATGGCACCCATCCATTGAAAGGAGATACAAAACATAAAACAAAAAAAGCCAACCAACTGTTCAGGTTTCCATTGCTTTTGTGTCTTTACTGAATCTGATTATTTGTGATTCAAATAAATAAATAAATAAATCTGGGAGAAGATGAATTTTTGCATGATACTTTGCTATAGAAGGATAAAGGAAATGAAAAGTAATCAAGCAACTGACCACTTTCCCCCCCTTTTTTATAAGTCAATAAGAACCCCTCTCTATTTATCATGTAAATAGCCATGGTGGCACAGTGTTTAGAGTGCAGTACTGCAGGCTACTTCTGCTGATCATCAGCTGCCAGCAGTTTGGCAGATCGAATCTCACCAGGCTCAAGGTTGACTCGGCCTTTCATCCTTCCAAGGTGGGTAAAATGAGGACTCAGATTCTTGGGAGCAATAAACTGACTCTGTAAACTGCTTAGAGAGGGCTGTAAAGCATTGTGAAGTGGTCTGTAAGTCTAAGTGCTATTGCTATGTGCTTAAGTATATCAGTAATAAGAGGAGCAAGAGTATGTTCATCCCCATAGAAACAGCAGTAAAAAGATTTTGATGGAAAGATAATTCATATACAAAAGGAGACTGCAAAAGGAGAATGTACTGATATATATATATATATATATATGTTTTCTCAGGTTTTCGCGGGTGTTTGTATGTAGGTCTTTGGTTATTCGGGTCTTCTCCCATGTAAAATTGGAAGTGTCTTGGCGATGTTTCGACGAAGTCTCATTTGTCATCTTCAGGCTGGTGTTCTCGGCTTCGTGCTTCCAGGAGCACTGGAAGCTCCTGGAAGCACGAAGCCGAGAACACCAGCCTGAAGATGACAAATGAGACTTCGTCGAAACATCGCCAAGACACTTCCAATTTTATGTGGGAGAAGACCCGAATAACCAAAGACCTACATATATGTATGTATGTATGTATGTATGTATGTATGTATGTATGTATATATGTATGTATGTATGTATGTATGTATGTATATACTGATAAAAGATAAATGGACTCAAAAGACATGTAAGAGTACCTTACTGACCAGAATTTTAGCTATAATTGGGGAAAAACATAAACTAAACCCTGTGGAGATTATTCCTCTGTTAAGTACAACTCTGGAGAATCAGGAGATTACAGTAATGGTGAAACAGATAATGCCAAGTCTGAAAATCATGTCTAAGGAGCATTCCTCAAAAAGTAATCTAAGAGTGCCTGTTAATTCACATTTTTAGGAATTGACTATTTTTTCCCCCTCGAATATCTATTGGTATTTTCAAATTCAGGGTTAGATTTTTCATGGATTAGATTCCTAAATGTAACATTATTTCTTTATAGAAGACAGGGGCTGTGGAGGACAGAGAACTTGACAACTATACTATATCAGTGATGGCTAGCCTTTTTGCCATTTCATGCCAAAAGCGAGGGGGACCATGGGGGGGGTCAAGCGCACACTTGCTAACAACCATAATTCAATGCACCCCGCCCCCAAGTGCATGCATGCGTGACGCCGCTTTTGGCATGCGATGGCACGGTGGACCCAGCAGGCCCATTTTTTGCCCTCCCCAGGCTCCAGAGGCTTTCTAGGCCTTCCTAGAAAGGCCGAAAACGGCCTTCCCCACTCCCCCGGAGGCCCTCCAGAGGCCAGAAATGACCTGTTTCCCAACTTCCAGTGGGCCCGAAAGGCCCAAAAATCAGATGGCCAGAGCACGCATGCAGGCTGGAGCTGAGCTAGGGCAATGCTCGTGTGCCCACAGATATGGCTCTGCTTGCCACCTGTGGCATATGTGCCATAGGTTCACCATCATGGTACTATATCATCTCTGAAACCTACTAGATACAGGAAGGGAAGTGGCTAAGTGGAGCAATATGTATATTTAGGTTTCATTGGTGGTGGAATTGAAATACATTACTATGCTACAAGTGTCCAAGTCAGATCTTGCCTTACTATATTATTATTAACTTATTAATATTTATTTTCTTCAGCCTGTACAAAAACAAAGGAAAGAAAAATGGTAAACATGTAGGTAAAATCTTTAGTAGAACAGATGCCCAAAGCTCTGATCATACTAGTCAGCAATTTTGACACCAGGATTAGTACAAAGGATTATGTATTTAGGAACAATGTAGCTCTTACCTGTTGTAAATCCAGAAACTCTTCTGTCTTTAACTCTAGAGATAGAGGAGTTAATTTTGCAGAGTGACGCTTGAGTCCGTTAATAGCTTAGATATGTTAATCTTGAATTGTATCTAGGACAGTAAGACCCTGAGAGATTACACTTTTTGGTGTGCTCTAGGAGTGTTTTTCATCTTGACCATGCATGGCTTCATTACAAAAATGTGGGCCAAGTTAATGTCTTTTCTACTATTTCCAAGGAAATTCTTGGAGAACTTCTACAAAATTCCTATTTTGTAGGCAGAAACCCTTTTCAAGTAGGGATCATGTTTATTCACATTAAACAGAAATCTAGAGAACCAGAATAAATTCCATTTGCTTCTCTGAACAGATGTTGGTGGTCTGTTCATCATATTGTTATTTCCGTGTTAAAACATCTTTGTGGGATGATGGATTCGAATCAAAAACACATTCTACAATTTCCTTTAGCAAATTCTTAATGTTAAGAATACCAGATCATATTTTTTCAGACTTCAAAGGCAGAGTGTTGATTAGACTCCAGCAGAAAAACATTCATGTTGCTAAGGCAATTTAGGAACAGAGTGATTCATCTTAATAGGGAATTAGCAGTACTAATTATGATCAAATGATTAATGCTGACAGTCTGCAAAGGAAACATGGATAGGGAGGGGTAAAGGGAGCTGTGATTGTGGGAAACTGCCAAGTACATAAATGA
Source organism: Pituophis catenifer annectens (assembly GCF_029215685.1). Lineage (NCBI taxonomy): Eukaryota > Metazoa > Chordata > Lepidosauria > Squamata > Colubridae > Pituophis > Pituophis catenifer. Next base: position 113,127,673 of record NW_027256882.1, read on the forward strand.
GGGATCATCAGGCTCATTCAAGGATGATAAACATGTAGAATGATTTTAATACATTATTGTTATGAGCCAAAGGACAGAATCCTTGTGAAAACTTTATTAGTGGAAATAGAAATATGGAGAGAATAAGTTTAAGTTTTAATTTATAAAGCAGAAGCTTTCTCTGTGTATTGTAGTGTTTAGTTGTATGTGATATTTTGTTGCTATTCCAACAGTTGAATGCATCAGCAGAATTTATTGGAAAGATGTAATAGGAATATTAAGCATTTATTAAGAAACATTTAGCAGGTTAACTGTTACTGCACTACAGTATGTGGCTCTCCATCCATGGTTTCCTCCTGAAGCATAGTTTACATCTACAAGACAATTTAATTTTTCTCTTACTGCATATAATAAATCTTTTCTGGACAGTTTGAGAATGTTGGGTCTCAGGAGTAGAAGATACAGGAAAATTATGTTGCATGAATGAGAATCCACTCATTCAGCACAGAGTTGTGCTGTTTGATATTTACTTCCATCATTTCAGTCTCTGGTCAGTGATGGTTCAATCAAAGGAAGTGGTGTTTTGAGATTAGGCTGAATATATAAAGATGTAGCAACCGCATAAGTAGGGTGGACAAAAGCCAAAACAAGATCCCTTAGGAGAAATAATTAAGAAGGAACAAATTGTTAAGGAAACAAAGAAAAAAAATGTCACCTTAATCAGGCAAAAGAAATTTGGCATGAGAACATGGAAAACCCATCCCCAAGGCCCATCAACAGCTACCAGACTTAAAAATAGCAATGCAACGACTTTGGGGAATAAAAGAGATCCTGAAATCTGCCTACTCTTAGACTTATCTTAGAATACAGATTTGGCAGCTTCCATCCCATTGGCTAGTGCCTGCCAGCTGTGTTGACAAGAATGACAAATGTGGATGAGTGTGTGCATGTGAAAAAAAACATTTACTGTATATGGAAAGTACCTTTGAGACAACCATGACTTGGATGATTGAGAATCTCCATAGACATTCTGTGTGGCTATTTTCCAGGGCTGTGAGTAACTGAGCATTAGCTGAACCTGGGAGCACATATAACAATGTAAAAGTCAGCTGATCACAGAAACGTAAGACATCCAGAACAAGGAAACTGGATAGTTGTTCTAGATACTTAGAAATTGATATTCAGGACCATGGAGAGCGATTTGAATACAGATAAATCCAAATTACTTCAGCTCACTTCTGAAATAGCTGGCAGCAAATAAATCTGGCTAGGAGATACCTTTTAGAAAGTCATTATCTTCATGTCTTTTAATTTAGAATTGTATCTCTAATCATTTCCTTCTTTAGAGGTGTACAAATCAGAGGAATTTGCTGGTGAATTCTTGTCCATATGAGAATACTTCTGAGATATTGAGAGACCAACAGCACTTCCTTTGAATTCCTGGGACTGGGTAGGAGTTTTAGTTTGAAAAGCCAAGATGTCAAATTTTGCCTTCTTGGATTTGCCACTCCCAAAAGTTGAGGATTTACTATCCTGAATCATACATATATTATTGACATTATATTGAATTAATGGATGTTTTATTGAATGTAAGTTCCAAACTGCTTAGAGTAGGTAGTTTATAAATAATTGCAATAAATACTCCTTGGGAATTTTAGGTAATGAGAATTAAATTGATGAAAATCAGAATGCACAGGTATATTTGAGAAGTCTGTCTTGTTGACCTGAGGTCTATATCAAGAAATTATTATGTATTTCTTCAATTTACACTCTGCTTTTTAAAACAACTTGAGTTTTGAATTAAATTGAGGTGAAGAAAAAATTCCTCATAAACACACTGAGATTTTTGTTAGAATAATTTCCACTTCCCCCACTCGATAGAATCTCTGTAAGGACAATCCTGTTGGTCTCTAGTAGGCATGGAATTGATCATGCAGACATGGAATTCTGTCCCTTCTTCTCCCTTTGCATCTTTAAGGTTCCAGGCTGTAGCAGGCTACAATAAAACTTATGCATAAACTGAGACTACTACTCAATGTAAAACACTTGCTACTATAAGGGAATTCAAGGTGTTCGTACTTCAGTAATTCCAAGTATATGAACAGAAAGCATTTGAATTATATCAAATACATATAACCAGAATCTGAGAGAATCAAAATGGATATCATGAATAATCTGACAATTTAGACAACATAGTATTTTTTGACCCACAATTGATGCTATTCCGAACTAGTTCATAGATAAAGATTAACAAATTTTCTTATCTAAAATGGTATAGGTCAGGGGTGGGCAAATGTGGCTCTTTTACAACCTGTGGACTTCAACTCAGGCAGGAGGCTGGACTAGAAGACCGCCAAGATCCCAACCAGTCCATTCTATTCTAAAAGAAATAACTGAATCTAAATAACAATTAGCTTTTAGTAGGTGATTGAACTTAAAAGTTAAGAAAACTGTGATTTTTTAAAAGATCAGAAATACAATAATTAAATTTGCTTCTTGATTTTGGTTTAATCATTAGTATTTTTGGCAACCATAGCAGATAAAAAAATAACATTTACTTTACTGTCTGCACAACTTCTTTGCTACCTTTTTTCAGCAGTGATAATTTCTTAAACTTCCTTTTACAATCTGTGCTCTGGAATACTCCTTAGAAGCTGTTGCTTTGTAATGGCTATTTTCTATTTGTAATGTACCATTCTAAAGATGTTGATAAAATTTGAATCACGTGTGCTTTGGTTGTTACAATGTTACATGCTAAGCTAAAGTTTGATCTCGGTAAAAATATAGTAAATAAGCCAGAAACAGCAGTACTTCATATTCTTAAGTATAACCCAGAAATCTCTTTGAGGTTCTTTATCTTGGTATGATTGTCCATTGTGATGGAATGTGCACCTGCAGGAGTCTACCACCTGTGAGGTGGTTTGGCAAAACACAGCTTTCTCAGAAAGCGACCCAGGTCAAGAAACTGCTCAGTCATAAATTGGAAGGGGGAGGAGGAGGAAGTTCAGTGTAACCACGCCCTAGTATCTGTCAGGATACATTTAGTAAATTAGAAAATTATAGTTTTAGTTTGGCAAGATTCTGTCCATTAGGAGTAAGAAAATAAAAGATTGAACTTGATAGAACTTGCTGTCTCATCTCTGGACTAGGACCTGACATACATCTAGTATTAATGTCTATAGATAGAAAATGGAAAATACAGAGATTCTGATACGAGCTGAATTTCAAAATTTTCAAATAAGTTATGATCATGAACAGGGACATTTTCTGAATACTAAAAAAATGAACTTTGTGACCTATAAACAGTTCTAATATTTACCCTTGCACCTTTGCTTCTGAAGTTAGACTCTGATAGCAAATTGTTCAAAGTTGTTGGTTAGCAAATGGGGGGAAGGCATCCTCTTAGATTAAGGCCATAGTTTTACTCCAATCAAAATTCAAATTGGAAGCCTTACCAGCAACCAAGGTTCAATAGCAAATTAATATATGCTTCTAGTTCCAGAGAAAAGTTGAGATTTCCAAAGAGATTTCGGCATCATACAACATTCATGAAGATACTTAAATAAAAGACTCTCCCAATTTTCACAGCATTTCTAACTGTTTATCCCAAACCAGGTTGCTGAATGCACCAACCAATTCCTGAGTAGATCATTCTGGATCAGATACCTCCTAATATAACTGCCTATTCCTTTCTCCTTGTCTCCTGGCTAAATATGGATTGAGAGCGAATCCATATTTAGCCAATTAATCCATCAACTGAGTGAATGAGATTCTGGTTCTGGTGTTCAGGGACAAAGTCAGGGCTGGTGGGACGGTATTTTTTCTTCTCCAATGGATTTTCTGGGTCTGATCTATTTAGTATCTTGTTTGCTCTTATCATAAATGAAATAAAAATAAATTCCTGATGATTTCTGTAGAGAAATGTGAAAAAGTAGAATCACACAGTTTTATGCAAAAGGAATATTTTGTATTTACCAAGCATTGAAATGATCAAGAAGTGAAGCATGCCTCCCAAGAGAATAGTAGACAAGTCAATATATCTTTTTCACTGAAGTGCACTTGAAGAGAACTGTTCCTCCATCAGAAGCCCTCACACAGACAAATACCAGTGGAAATAGATAAGAAATTATTCAGCTTTGTGATTCTGCAGTGTGACAGCCAGAATGGAAGTTTCTCCACCCGCTGAAATTTGGACAATCGACTTTCTCACAGTCGGGAATATGTCGGTTCCTGCAATCCTCACATCACTTGTTTGTTTTTGTTTTTATTTCCAGTCTGGTTAAGGGGAGGCTAGTGTGTTTATATCAGTAGTTAAACATTTAACATGCTAGAGCAGCAGACTAAAGGATTGTCCATCTGCTTGAGCTCTTGTCTTCCTGGTGAATCATGGTGCAGATGGCAGCGCCATTTTCAGAGCTATAAACAGTATCATTGTCATAGCTCTTTGAATGGTACTGCCGTATGTACTGAAAAAACAGCATTTAAATGTATAAGGGTCTTGGGTCAAGCGGATTATCTTCCTAAATAATGTGGAATCCTGAAGTGGGACTGAATACTCCATTAAACTTCAGAGGAAATACTCCGAGGATGTTTTCATTTTTTTAAACGAACTGCAAAGCTGTTACAATGAGTTTATAAGACAAATACATATGTTCTGATCCATGGGAAGAACAGCAGCAAGAAGAAAATAGCAGGAGACAGTTTGTAGGAACTACAGTGTCCATGGGGTAATCTATTTCATTTTTTGATGTGTGTATGTGCAAATGTGTTTGATAATTCTTTTCAATAAAGCAATGGGCCAAATCTATTCTTCTGTCTGTTTACCATAGTGAATAACAATACCCATAATCTGTGCTGCAAACACAGAAAAAAAAACATTGAAAATTAAAGAAATTCTTCTGAATACAGAGACTACAGAGTTTTTATTTAGAACAAATAAAAATTTTCAACAGATAGAAACGTTCATTACATTAAAAGGAAATGTAAGGGCTGTCATGACATAAAGTATATTCCAAAATGAAATTTCATTTTTTTTAAAAAAAAGTTTAGATTGGGAAGCATCATTTCAAGGATTTGTAATTTGATAAAACGCAAAGTTGTTCAAAGTTTTAATATACCTCTAAAGTAGAAATGGAGAAGCTAAAGGTGTTCTGACCTAGGCTTCCTTAAAAAGCAGGAAGCAGAGTCTTGGTTTCGGCAAAACCTTTTATTTACACGACTGTGAATTCCTTTCATTCACAGTCACCAAGGCTTGGCAAGCAGTCTTTTCAGAGGAATATTTATCAACACAAACCTTATCTCGCTTGGAAAGCTGCCAGAAAACTAGTTTCACTAGTTACACTAGTTACACAGTGTAAGGCAAAACTTGGCACAGAGTCTCTTAGAGTCACGAACAAAACTTTCCACTCTTGAAACAACCAAACAAACAAATTGTTTTCTGCAAGAGCCCATTCCCCGTTTGCTCCTTTTTTGTTCCCTATGGGAGGGGCAATCACCTCCAAGGTGTGGCTTTACTCCCAAATCGACCCTGCTTTCTTAGTTGTTCTTTTGTTCTGGCAGCTCTGTGCATGCGCACGCTGGGAACAGGCTCCAGCTGTTCCTCTGCCTCACTGCTGTCTAACTCCCTCTCTGCCTCCAACGCAGAGCCCTTGTCCGAGCTTTCCCCAGGCCGCAGGACTGGCCAATGTTCCTCCCCAACCTCCTCACTGTCCGACTCTGCTGCCAGCTCCACTGGCTGCCAGCGGGCCATAACAAAAGGAATGATATTAACTTAACATTGAAAAAGTAAGATAGAAATTTTCAGGGCTTGAAATAGATCTGATCACCATTAGTAAATCTACTGGCTCTTTTAGAAATGGTAAAGTGAAAGAACATGAGAGAACCACTTTAGCCTAATGGTTAAGGCACCAGGCTAGAAAGCAGAAGACCATGAGTTCAAGTCCTCCCTTACACATGAAAACCAGCTGCATGACTTTGAACCAGTCACACACTCTCAGTCCAATCTACTACACAGAGTTGAGTAAAATAGGAAAGAGTACTGTGTGTACTGTGTGTGTTCGCCGCCTTGAGTTATTTGTAAATAGCAGCAGGAAATTTGTAAAAAATTATAACATGCTAATTCATAGACCACTTCAATAAGCAGTTTAGGCATAACCTAGTGGATTGCTGAATGCAGAGGCAATCACATTCATTCATACCTGTAATGCAATGGAGAAAATCCTTTGCATAGTGGGAGAATACAGATTTTACATGCAAATAGTACCAGGTTCAATTCTAGCAACTGAAGTTCTAAAAAGGCAAAAAAGGAAGGAAGGTGCAGTATGACTGAGGGTTTGTAGAATCCTGATCAGTTGGAGTAGAAAATATTGTGTCATTTCTTTCATTGTAGTAGTTCTAATAAAGTAACCCTACTGATGTTTTGGAGTAAATATACAAAGACTCTTGAAACATCTTAAAAACCAGTAAATTATTGCATACATTTCTGAAGATTGTAGATTGTTATTTACAAAACTTAGTAATCAATACATTGTTCTTTAAGGTTGCCCTATTGTTGTTGGTTGGGTAGTGTGGACCAAAAAGAAACCTGTAGGATGTAAAAAGAATTTCATACAGGTAGTCCTCAACTAGCAACAGTTCATTTAGTGACCGTTCAAAGTTACAAAGGCACTGAGAAAAGTGACCGTTGCTGCATCCCCATGGTCATGTGATTTACATTCAGATGCATGGCAACTGGTCCATATTTATGACGGCTGCAGTGTCCCGGGTCATGTGATCATCTTTTGCAGCCTTCTGACGAGCAAAGTCAGTGGGAAATCCAGATTCATTTAGCAACTGGGTTACTAATTTAACAACTGCAGTGGTTTACTTAACAAATGTGGCAAGAAAAGTCATAAAATGGTACAAAACTCACTTAGCAAATTTGTCACTTAGCAACATAAATTTTGGGCTCAATTGTAGTCATAAATCGAGGACTACCTGTACTGTAGAATAGAATAATAGAGTTGGAAGGCACCTTGGAGGTCTTTTAGTCCAACCCTCTGCTTAAGCGGACACCCTACACCACTTCAGACAAATGGTTATCTAATCTCTTCTTAAAAACTTCCAGTGCTGGAGCATTTACAACCTCTGGAGGCAAGTTGTTCCACTGATGAATTGTTCTAACTGTCAGGAAATTTCTTCTTTGTTCTAAGTTGCTTTCTCCTTGATTAGTTTCCACCCATTGCTTCTTGTCCTACCCTCAGGTGCTTTGGAGAATAGCTTGATTCCCTCTTCTTTGTGGCAGCCCCTGAGATATTGGAACATTGCTATAATGTCTCCCCTAGACCTTCTTTTCATTAAACTAGACATGCCCAGTTCCTGCAACCGTTCTTCATATGTTTTAGCCTCCAGTCCCCTAATCATCTTCATTGCTTTTCTCTGCACTCTTTCTAGAGTCACAATATCTTTTTTACATCATGGTGACCAGAACTGAATGCAGTGTTCCAAGTGTGGCTTTACCATGGCATTGTAAAGTGGTATTAACACTTCATGTGATCTTGATTCTATCCCTCTGTTTATGCAGCCTAGAACTGTGTTGGCTTTTTTGGCAGCTGCTGCACATTGCTGGCTCATATCTAAATGGTTGTCCACTAGGACTCCAAGATCCCTCTCACAATTACTACTATTGAGTGTGGTACCACATATACTGTACCTGTGCATTTTGTTTTTTCTTGCCTAAATGTAGAACCTTACTTTTTTCACCATTGAATTTCATTTTGTTAGATAGCGCCCAATGTTCAAGTCTTTCAAGATCCATCTGTGTCTTGAGCCTATCTTCTGGAATGTTGGCTATTCCTGCTAGCTTGGTGTTGTCTGCAAATTTGATGAGTCCCCCATCTATCCCCTCGTCCAAATCATTGATGTATTCTCTAATGTAGATACAGCTCTTACTGATCTAAACTTTTCTTCTTGCCATGTTATGCATCAAAGAAATAAACATGTGGTAAACATCTACTGTCGTCTAAATACTCTTCTTTAGTCAGTGTTTTTCTCAAGAATTCTTTTTGGGTCTAAATATCATAGTTTTTAAATTGTTGTTTTGTTGAGCAAGTAAGAATTGCAATAACAAATGAGGTTGGCAAATGGCTGTCAAAACTTTTCCCTACTGTTGCCAACAAGACAAGATTGGAAAACCAAAATTGGAGCAAATGCAACAACGGCGAAGCTGTCAGTACAAGCTTAAGTAAGTTCAAGCAGGAATGGTTCCTTATATATAATGTATTACACAGCAATTCAGAGATTTTGAATATGGGTTTTCCAAAAAAAATTCCAATTAAAAGGTCAATTAGAAACAGATGGTATTATTTAAACAGATATATCAATAATCTCCAGTGCTTAATATTCAAAGTATCGTGTAAATATTTAGACACTATTTAGCAGCTAGGACAATAAATGAAATAAATGGGAAGAATGTGTTATCATTTTTTTAAAAAATAATGTTTTGACTTATGTTTTATTAGGAGTTGTTTATCTTCTACTTTGTTTTTATATATTTATTCTTCTGTGATTTCTGTTTAAATAATCTGTCCTTGTGCAGTCAAAAAGCAATCTATCTGATCATTAGAGTACTGACTTGTTCTATTAAACCTGAGCGTTGCCTTGAAACAATGTTCAAGTTTCTGATTTAATTTTGATCAGTAGTAGCTGCTGCTGTTAAAAAAGGAAATCCAATTTTGAAATTGAGCAGTACTTAAAAAGTTTTGCTGTAACTGTCTCTTTCTGACAGTTTTTATACTGATCAGGTCTGCAACTTTCAGCCGAGTACTCTGATCGATAACTTTCTGCAGAATACTCTGAAGGTTTTGAAAGGATAGTAGAACTAAACTATTTTAATTGTCAAGATGAAAATACGTATAGAAACAGTATCTGTGATGAATTGATTACACACTAAAACCTCAGTAGTCATCCAATCATCAAGAATGGGCACTAAAAGCCCATTGGCAAGCTACACAGTTCATGTGTTAGCAGTGTTACAGGAGGGTATTAAGGTGTACTCATAACTATCAACACCACAGCATTTGAGAATGATCTTATCCAGCAGCTTCATCTAGAACAGGGGTGTCAAACCCGCGACTTTTATAGCAACTTTTCTATAGCAACTTTTTTCCCCTTCACTAAAATAGGTGGGCATGGCCAGTGCATGACGCATCTGGCTTATAGGCCACAATTTTGACACCTCTGATCTAGAAGTTAAATAAGAATGGGGAGAGAATTGTGCATAAGGAACAAGGAGAGCCAGCATAACACCATATCTCCTATTCCCAACTACTTAAGCCTGTCCAGAAGGACACCATCATTAATGGCACCAAAAGCTGCTAAGAAAGTCAGAAAAGCCAGAGACAAGCCTTCTTCCTTGTCCCAGCATGGATTATCAACATTCAATACCATCTCAGTACTGTATCCAGGTCTGAATCATGTGTTAAAGAGATTCCCATCATATGTTTTTTCCAGATTTCTCTGAAATTGCAGTCCAGCTACCTTCTTAGAAAGGAAAGGTTGAAATTGAATCCAACAATGACTTCTTGAGGAGATAGATAACCACTTCTTGAACAGTGGTATATGAATCAAACTAGACAATGCTTTTGTTTCCATACATTCAAATTCATCAGAAGCCTGGAAAATGTTCGACATTATACATAGAGTATATGAGATTATGTAGAAGACAAGATCAGTTATCTCTAGTGATGGGTATTAATTGGTTATTAATCCTGGATTATGCATACGCACAAATCATTTTGGTCCTCCAGTCCATTTGTTTTTGCTCTATGAGAGAAGTATGTTGGTTTTCTGCAAAAAGAAAATTGGTTCATGCATTTGGGTTGATAAACAATGTGGTACCAAACAAATACCAAAATAATTTCAAGTTCTCAAATGTGTGCCATTAAATGCTTGCAACATAAATGCAATCCGTAAGATTTATGCAGTCTCTTTGTCATTTACTACATCTATGAAACATCTTCTCTATGAAGAAAAGTAACTATGGAAATATAAATGCTAGTTATTTAAGACTGAAAAGATGAACACATTAGCTCTTACCTTGTTTCTTTCTATACCCTGAGAATCAATTAACCTCTTTGTTACTGGATGAATTAAAATATTGTGTAAAGTGTAATGCACTAAAGATAGAACAAAGTGTTACTACAATAAAATGAAAAAACATGAGCGAGATAAAGAGGTTTTGTGAAATACTTAATTAGAACTAATTAGGGAAAGTGATTTACTGTATAACAAAGAATGGGAATGAACAAAGCAGAAGTCTGAACATTGGCTGTAAAATACATTAGTTTTAAAATTTGCCTATGGCAAATGGATTCATGCAAATACATGCTGGAACAATTTGTGCAGTAACACACATTATTATTGAAAGCTAAGATTAAAATTTCAAAAATTATCGTACAAATTAATTTATTGAACATAGTTTCTTCACAATGTGCTATTTATCAAGTTTTTTAGTAGGGAATCTGCGAGTGAATGATGGACACTAGAATCTGGTATTGGAGAAAATTAAATTAGAAGAGGAATTCATATTGTACTTCAACTCTAAAACAATTAAAAGCAGAATTATTCAGCAGTAAGAAGACTAATCTATGTGTGAATGTGTTTTTGTTCATATGCTGCAAATTCAGCAGGGGTTATAGAAAATATATGCACATTAAATATGCAATACTGAAACAAAAATAATTTGTTATAATTAAATTCCTTTTCTTACAGTAGCAATAAAAACTGTATCCTGTGATCATAATATTAATCTCATCTGCCAAAGGATTGCTAAATTCTTGGGCATTTACCCACAGAATATACTGATATCATATAGCAATAGCACTTAGACTTGTATACTGCTTCACGGTGCTTTACAGCCATCTCTAAGTGGTTTACAGTGTCAGCATATTGCCCCCAATAATCTGGGTCCTCATTTTACACACCTTCGGAAGGATGGAAAGCTGAGTCAACCTTGAGCCTGGGGAAATTAGAACTGCCAAATTGAAGGCAGCCGGCAGTCAGCAGAAGTAACCGGCAGTACTGCATTCTAACCACTGTGTCACCACGGCTCATATGCAAGATTATTTCAGAATTTCCAGATGATGAAAAAGAATTGTTCCACATTAATGGTGATTTTAGTCCCCATTAAAAGGGATGAATAGAATAACAGAATTGGAAGGGGCTGTTGAAGGTCTTCTAATCTAATTCTCTGCTTAGGCAGGAAACCTTATACTATTTTAAACAACAGGTTATTCAATCTCTTCTTTAAAACTTCCAGTGTTGGAGCACCCAGAACTTCTGGGGGCAAGTCATTCTACTGATTAATTGTTCTAACTGTCAGGAAATTCTGCCTTAATTGTAGATTAGTTTTTATCCATTGCTTCTTGTCCTGCCTTCAGGGGCCCCTCTTCTTTGTGGCATAAACATGACATTATTGTAGTGTAGTAAGTAGCTATCATATTGAAGGTTAGCTAAAAGAAAAGATTTGTACAGAAAGATTATTATGTGGGACTTCCCAAATATCATGCAAGTCAAATCTTGCTTGAGAGAACATAATAGCATCCTGTACTGTAATATGTTTTGGTGACTACTGCTGCTCTTGTTCAGAGACAGCATGGGAGCAGAGGGAGCTTAGATTAGTCAAATCTCTTTATTTTGATTATTGACTGGCATAAAATCTTAGACATATTAGGCAAGGGGTAAAATCCATCATAATTTTCTATTTTTCTTCCACTGAAAGAAATGGAAGACCACAAATACATTTCCTTTAACTGGAGACATATTTAAAACTTCCTCATCTCTGTTTGTGCTCAACCCCCAACCCTCATCCTCCATGATCTTCTGAAAAATTGAAGTTTATAAAAAAAAAATAAGTGTGAGGATTATGCTAATTATCTCAAGCCAAAATTTATCTGACTATTCTTTTTCCATAAAGTGTTGGCTTTCTCTCAAATGATGTCTCTCCCTGTTCCTTATCAACATTGTTGATAAGAAACCTGTTGCTTCTCTTCTCTTACAACTTTTGTTTAATCTTAATCTTAAAAGAGAAAGTTGATTGTTGTATCTTTGAAAGGGAAAGAAAGGTGGATGCAGTGGATGATTTCTAACGTTTGCTCCTTGGACTATGTGTTCTTGAGCTTTAACCATTGATTTTATACAGGCCCCTTTGGGGCAAGGAAGTGCTCTCTTATCATATAAGAAAGTGAATTTTTATTCTTTTATCGGCTGCTTTAAAGACAAGAATCATTCTCCAAATGCTACAATATCCATTCTAGAAAAGGTTCCTAAAAAGTAAAGATGTTGGTATTATGATTCTCAGCTTCAGATTCCAACTGCTATCTCCTTAGATCCATCCAGACTTTCTCTGTTAAAGAAAACACTTTAACATAAGTGGTGTCTAATGCACTTTAGTGGGCATGAAAGATAATTTTCTATGAGAAACTATTGTAATGTACTAATTGGTTCTAAGTCTTTGACTGCTCTGTTTAATCATGAACTTCACAGAAAATGCTTTGTTGGCAGTAAATGTTGTGCCTAAGAGATATTTATTCTAAAAGCTTTGATTGCTGAAACTTGGCAAGCATTTTTGCTCTGTAAAACAGGAAGCATTAAGTGTAGGCAAGTTGGAATGCCTTTCACACTATCAAAGATTGTACCATGTTAAATGTACATGTTGTACCATGTTAAATTATTGTTAACTCCAAAACATTGTTTTTAGATTTGTTGTACAAGGTTCCCTGATCATATTATTCTGCCAAACAGAAACTCTGCCTCAAATCGAAGGAAAAGCGTTGTACTGATGTTTATATATGGTTCTGTGAATTGGAATGGGACATGTCGCCACAGCCAACTCACCATGGCTAAATTACCATGAGAAAACTCACTATGGCCAACTCACTGCAGGACAATTTAACAATTCAATTTAATTATTTAAAATAAATAAATAAATATTTTAATTTTTGTCATTCACATTTCATTCTGTCCTTCCTTTTGCATCCTTTCTTTAATGATTCCAATCCACAATTTCTTTGGTATTAGTGTAAATCTTGTCCCACATCAAGTTGTCCTGTGATGAGATGGCCATGGCAAGTTGGCTGTGATGAGTTAGCCATGGTGAGTTAGACGCAGCGAGTTCGCTGTGGCGTTTTCATAGACTCTGTGTGGATTTATCCATACTTGGTTCATTCTAACCCATTCTTGTGACACTTAACATTGGAAAAACGGTTTGCCCCATGCTAAGTTTTATTTGATGTTGGCTTGCCATGTGGTGCAAACCCAGCCAACCATAGATTTACTCAGTAAATCTTATTAACCAACTTAATACACAGCAAAGGAATGCGTTGCAATCTTACGCCTAAGTGCACATCATGAGTAAATACACCAGACTTTATAATACACTGATTTACTGATAATAGATTTACTGTAATCATTTGGAAAGCATTTTTTACTCCTATTATGGCCAATATCAGCAATAAAATGTTTGGGGGGTTTTATTGCATACCATAACTGTCTGCTTATTGGGAACTCTGATTTGTGGAATGCCTAATCATTGCAAATTTTGGTAATCTTTGACAATGACTCATGTTGTTTCTGGCGCTCCCCCTGTTTCTCGGAAGGTGGGAATCACTGTAGCCACCCATAATTTTTATTTTCTAAGAAAACATATGCAATATTTATGCAGCCAAAAGTTATTCTTGGAAATAAGGATGATGATAGAAGTTAGTGCTTTGTGTTGCACATACAAGCTTATTCCATTTAAGGTGAAACCTCTGTTTAATGCATCAACAGGGAGTGTCCATTATACCCACTCAATTAAAGAGTATATAATTTCTTCAATGATATCATTGTGCTAGTAGAACTAAAGGATAAATTTCACCCATTGCATCCCAAATCAACTTCAGTTAGGTCACTTTCTCTGCATGTATTTGTTTTTTCCCCTACCTTTCCATAATAACTATATTATTTTGAATAACTGTTTTGCCATAATATATTTCAGTTAGTGTTCAGAACTCCAGAAAAGAACCAAAATACAAACAAACAACAGTACATTTATTGACTGTTCAAAGTTACAACGGCACTTAAAAGAGCCTTATGGCCATTTTTCACATTTACACACTTCTTATTTTTTATTTATTTTTTTAAAAAAAAAATTATTTATTTCATCAAGCATGTATTTTATGATAGATACAAGTGTAAACATAATTAGAAATACATGTAAAGGATATGAATAAAAGTCACCTGATCAAAATTCAGACCCTTGGCAACTGACTCAAATATTTATGATGGGTTGCAGTGTCCCAAGGTCACGGGATCACCTTTTGCAAACTTCTGACAAGCAAAGTCAATGGAACCATGTCACTAACTTAACAACTGCAGTAATTCACTTCACAACTGGGGCAAGCAATGTTGTAAAATGAGGCAAAATTTATTTAATGTCTCACTTAGCAACATTAACTTTGGGCTCAATTGTGATCATAAGTCAAGGACTACCTGTACAGCTTAGAGTGTAATGTTTTCCATAAGAACACTTTTTTTCTTGTTGCTGTACCTAGATCATTTCTTGCAACTCGGAATGGATTATGCTGTTGATAGACAAGGTCTTGCAACCTCTTTTGTGCCTGAGTCTGAGAACAAGAGGAGCATACTATCTTCCTGTATCCAGGGGTGAAATCCACTTACCTTCGCTACTGGTTTGCAAATGGGAGCACATGCGCGCACGCGCTTGCTTCGCTCACACGCAACACCTCTGTGCATGCGCAGGACCTTCTGCGCATGCACAAAGTGTAAAAAACAGAATGTGATGGTGTCCGGGCGGGTGGGCAGAGCCTCCCACCAGCAGCGCTACTGGTTCGCCTGAGCCGGATAGAACCGGCTGCATTTCATCACTGCCTCTATCTTAGCAGAGCAACTACATATGGAAGAGGAGATGTGAAGTCAGTTCAAAAGCCAGAGTGTTTAGGCTATTATTCAAAATGTTGCAATCCCCACTTTTTTCATGCACATACATGTGTATACATATCCACAGCTATGTCTTCCTCTAAGAAGCTGACAACATAAAATCAGAGGCAGAAAACAGATGGATTAGTCAAGAAGGAAGAAATGTATAAGCCAATATGCTCACATAGAAAATCCTCCCCATTTTAATTCACAGTTTATGTAATGACTTTTCTGCTCTCCTTTGAACTTCTGCAAAGTGCCACTTCATGATTTCTTGCAGGCATTAAAATTAGTATTAGCTGCATAGTTATGTTTTAATTAACCTTAAAATTACCCATTCTAAAGCAGAGTTTCTTAAATTATGTCCTACAGCCAGCCAATACTTCTCAAATAACATGAAAGTATTCCATAAGTTGATTCCAAGTTCCAAGAGAAGAGTAGTTGGGATTGATTCAAACCATTTACCCAATAAATAAATACTATATTGATGGGCCTTTATTTACTATAATATGACATTTAAATGATCTGAGAAAAAAAATCATTAGAAGATTTTGGAAGAAAATTCACAGAGAAGGAGCTGTTAAGTGAAACATCACTGAAGATCATACTGGCTGCACAATCTTTGTGAGAGTGTCTTCTTTTCAGCACTCAAAACAATCAAAATCAAGTTTTTGAAACAGGGAGACTATTACACTACCTTCTTCCAGGCATCGATGAAATATGATGCTCTATGCAAGCTCATAAATCACAAATCAAGTAAGAGAATTTAAAAACTGTGGCTAAACATACAACCAACTTACAACAATTTGTTTAGTGACCATTTGAAGTATTGAAAAAAGTGATTTATGACCAGTCCTTGCAGTCCTTACAACTGTCACAGCATCCCCATCATCATGTGAACAAAATGTGAGTGCTTGGCAATTGACATGTACTTATGACAGTTGCAGCGTGATCACTATTTTCAGTCTTCCCAGCTGGCTTCCAATAAGCAAAGTCAATGGGGGAAATTGGATTTGCTTCACAAGTGTGTGATTTATGTAACTGCAATGATTCACTTATACAACCAGGCATAACTCATTTAACAATTGCCTTGCTTAGCACCAGAAATTCTGGTCTCTATTATGATCGTAAGTCAAAGTCTACCTCTATTGATCTCAACATCCCATCCTCTTTTTTAAAAAAAGAGAGCATCGTAGGTATTCCTCATTAAAATGGAACATGGTTTAGTGTTCTGACATTATGAAAAATTTAAGAAATTCAGTCCTAAACCATCATCATTAGTTTCATTTGTTTGATGGCCAGCCTTTATTTCTATTATTGTATTGGGACTGCCTAGTAGGTAAACTAGTGTATAGGACAGTGATGGCTAACCTTTTCTGGACCGAGTGCCCACAGCGCACCCAGAGCATCCAAAATGCACTGCGCACACAGCTCCCGTGCATGTGTGTGTGTGTCCCCTGCAGGCACCCTGTCACTGCGTGCATGCACGCATGGCCCTCTGCGCACGTGCCCTGTCCCTGCATGTGCCCCATGCCCCACATGTGCCCTGCGCAACCCCCTCACATGCCCCGTGCCCCGCATGTGCCCTGTGCACCCTCCTGCAAGTGCCCCACCCTTGCACATGTGTGGAAGAAACCCAGCTGGCTGGTGGGAGGCATGTTCACATGCGTGGCACAGCTGAACTGTGATGATGGCTTGCATGCCATCAGAGAGGGCGCTGCATGCCACCTCTGGCACGTGTGCCATAGGTTCGCCATCATGGGTATAAGATGATACCACAAGGGAAAGACTAAGATGTAAGAGGTCTTTGATTTAAGAGAACTTTTGAGGACTCCTTTTCTTTTTTTATCAAATAATGTTAATCCTATTTTAGGGCAACCAGTAGAATCCTAAATGTTTCTATGCTCAGCATAGCAGGAATCCTTGTCAACTCTTTTCAGCAACTGTGGATGAATGTGGTTTCAAAGACCACAAAAAAGAGTCTTTCTGATTTCAATTATAGGAGCTAAGAAGGACCAGAACTTTTGAGTATATTCATCTCAGACAAGACTATGTACATTATTTTAAATAAGGGTTTGGAAGATCATTTAAGGGCCTCAAGTGAGAAGCATGCAATCAAATCCTTTCAAATCTTTCTTGCTATTATGGCAACTCAGTCCGGTGGTGCAAGCGAGATTTTATGATTATATACAATTGCTAAATTGTCTCATAAAGTTAAGCGTTCTGACTCAGAAAAAAAAAACACTCTAGGGATATAGAAATAAGGACAAGTATGTAACTCCAAACCATTTGGCAGCAGAACAATAAGGCAGCCTTGGTGATAGTAAAGTTTCAATTGCTCATGTAAATTTTGGAAGCTGGAATTTAATCATGGCACAAATCAAATTAAGATGCTAATAGCTCCCATGATAGACATAGCGGGGTAACCAAAATTATTTTGGTGGTGATCTCAACATAAATTAATCTTTTCTTTGGCTTGTTTGCTAGAAACAGAACATGCTGTTGCATTTAAAGGGATAGTTTAATATGAGAAAACAGTGAAGCCCATTCTGTCAAACATGGAATTTGAAGTGGTTCATTGGGAATTTGAAGTGGTACACTTGAAGATGTTGTAGATGCCTTGGATGTGTGAATGTGTTTAAGGTTATAGCATGGACAGCATGGACACAAAATTGAAGGCTTTTAACGCTTAGCAGTAATAAAACTGGTTGATAACTACATGGTACAATTCTAAGACTTTTTAATGTAAAAATAATCTAGCAAAGCACATTCTCAATTGTAGATTTGTGTGTTTGTGTGTGTGTGTGTTTCATGGAAATACACAGTTATTTACAGTTCTCTATATTTGTAACCAATGTTTGTCAGCAGCGTAACTTTATGTGTTTATCCCAGGGGTGAAATCCAGCAGTTCTGGAGAACCAGTAGCGTTGAGTAGTTCGGAGAACCGATAGCAGAAATTTAGAGTAATTCAGAGAACTGGCAAATACCACCTCTGGCTGGCCCCAGAGTGGGGTGGGAATGGAGATTTTGCAATATCCTTCCTCCAGGAATGGGGAGGGAATGGGGATTTTGAAGTATCCTTCCCCTGGAGTGGGGATTTTGCATTATCCTTCCCCTGCCATGCCCACCAAGCCACACCCACCAAGCCATCCCACACCAACCAAGCCATGCCCAGAGAACTGGTAGTAAAAAAAATTGAATTTCATCACAGGTTTATCCCAAATATACCCAAAATGGAATTTCAGATGAGATGCTACTTAAGTTTGATAGTCAATCCCCTCATATGCATGAGGAACTGCACATGAATGAAAACTAGAAAACCCAAATACTTTTCCTTAATTATTTCCTTCTATAGCGAAACCAAATGACATTTTTTCTTTTCTTCTTCTTAACATCTTGGCCCATAGTTTAGCTTCCAGAAGAAAGAAACAGGCCAATACTTTCAAGTTGTAAAGACTGATGTTGCATAAAGATACCGTAGCTGTTGTTTTAGTGACAATCTTTGCTCTATATCATGAGTGTCAAACTTGATTGTGTCACGTGACGTATCGTGATGAATTGTGACATTTTTTTTTGCTTTTGCAGAGCTGGGGTGGGCGTGGCCTGTGCGTGATGCATCCAGCCTGCAGGCCGCCAGTTTGACATATGATATCCTAAATCCAGGCTTTGATAGCAGTTCAACCCAACAGATCCAATTTGAGGTGCTCTGCTATGGAGCTTGCTATACTGTTTTTCTGCTAATAAGTGTTGTTTCATTCAACAGTTATAGTGTGAAGAAAAATGCTCAGGGCAAGATATGACTTTTTAGCCACAGATTCCAGCAGAGACCTTTTAGAGGCTTAATTTTTGCAGGAATAGCAGCTCTGGGAAGGAGTCAGACCTTGCTCAGTAAAATCGACCACTCTACACCCTGTGCTCTATGTCCAAAGAAACTTATCTTGGACAAGTCAAACTGTTGATAAATGTTCTTCCTTCACTATAGAGTTTTTTCAACCATAGAATGATTGATGGAGTACAAATTCTTTTTAGTTTGTCTAAAGCTTTATTATAAGCTAATAGAATCAAATAGATATTTGTATTGTACAGTTTGTATTGAATAGTTGTATATTTTCTTTCTTCAAATCCATTAGGAAGTAAGTATATGGAACAGTGCAGATGGGAAGTTTTTTAAATTGTTTGTTGTATTATTTCATAAAAGTTGCTATTGTTTAAAAGGATGCATGTTAAATTAAAAACTGTACTTAATGGAACAAAATTTGGTCCAGTAAATTAATTTAAGAATACTTTTTTTTTTAAAAGTATTATAGAATATAAGATTTAGAATGGATTTTTGAGAGTAACTATTCTAGATTTCTGACCAGGGTAGAAATCCACAACTCCAACAAATATCTCTAACAAGTATCTCCAACAAATAACTACCCAATCTTTGTTTAAATTCCCATGCCATCCCTTCCAGTGAAGGAAAGTCCACCACTTCCTGAGGTGTGGCACTTGGTGTGGCAGCCCTTATATTATAGATTTCTCTTTTTCTTCAGAGGTACATGCATTAACCATACTTAATAATTGGGGTTTGTGTATGTATTTTTGTTTTGTATATTACACTGTCCTAAGTCCAAAGTGATAATTAGAAGGAAGGAAGGAAGGAAGGAAGGAAGGAAGGAAGGAAGGAAGGAAGGAAGGAAGGAAGGAAGGAAGGAAGGAAATCCTATCTGATCAGCAGGAACCAAAATATTAGTTTAAAGGTCATACATATTTACTCAGTGCTGACATATTCCAATAAGTCTTGTGTGTATAGTTGGAAAAGTTCAGTTCAGATTGATTTTAGCAAAGCATTTAAATGAAAGTGCACTGTCATGAAATAACAAAAGAATGTCAGGAACAAATTATTTATTAGCGAGGTCAATGGAATAATAACACTTTGGCATATCCAAAAAGCGTTCTTGTCAGTTTCCTATCAATTTCATTATTGTACACTTTTCAATGGATTTATAAACAGAACTGTTGTTATATTATTATATAAATATTAGTTGGCAAATTCTTCCAAAGAGATGAGATTACCATTAAAAAGTCTGCTTGCAGATTTCTCTCTGCCTGCAAGGGTAAAGAAACCATAGTATTCCCTTCTGAGGTTCTTGCTCAAGTCCGGAAGAATGTATATAAAAAAGATGGTCCTGTAGGAAACAATGAATATGTAGGTTTTCTCTGGACAATTCTTCTTTGCAGCACAAACAAGCCAAAAGTTTGGACCCATATTTTAGATCAGCGGTCTTCGACCTTTCTGGCTTTGTGGCCCAGCGGTGTGAGTGGGGGAGGAGAAGGGATGGTTCTGTGAAGTAGCAGGTGCATGTGCGTGGACACGTAGCTCCATTTGCATAAGTGAAGGACACATATTGCTCATGCAAGTGGAGCTGTACGAGCTCATGTGTTTGCCCGGTGCTTATGCGGCCCAGTTCTGAATAGGCTGCATCCCAGTATGAGCTATGGCCCAGGGGCTGGGACCCTTGTTCTAGATAATCTTTCGCATATTGCATAGATCCAATCTTGGGGTGGAGATGGGTACATGAGTAACTCTCAGTGAAACCTGCTACCTCAAAAAGGACTGCAACTAGTGTCCCAGATAAAGTTCTGCAAAGGCATGCAGGGCTACAGCTACAGTCTCTTCCTGCTGCTTAAACAAAATCCATGAATTCTGGTGAAATAGTTGGGGGACTGACCTGAAAAACTGTGATAAAGGATTTGTAGCATCAAAATGGAAAGCAGAATTGAGAAACTAAAGCCCCACCCTTTTTGAATAGGCATCGCATGCATTTACCAAAAAGACAGGGCTCTGATCACTTGTTTGCATCCATCCCTTTGATGCTGTTTGACTCCCCCTTGCAGATGTCCCAACTTCTATAGCTATCCATGTTCAGTAGTCTCATGGTCAGAACGCAGAGAGTTGTTGAAATAAATGTTTAATAGTTATTCTGTAGGAAGCAATGCCAGATGCATACATCATTCTCTACGAATAATAAGGGGCAGAAAATTAGCCTTGTATCTCCTTTCAAGTGTGGCACTTGTGGAATATGTTGATTTGGAATGCAACCATGGAAACGGGCCTCTTTAAAAAAAAAAAAAAGCTAAATTCATAATGCATTCAGTAAGAGGGGATTTTTGTTAGTCTAAATTGTTTGAGATCTATGACTTAAAGGCACTCTTATATTAGTAAAAATAAATATAAGACACAAAAAACATAAATGCAATAATGAGTAGAATTCCTGACCATCTGTTCTTCTGGAATATTTCACTTGAAAAGGCAATCTTTTTGTTCTCTAGTGAACGGCTTTGATAATTGCCTTAATTTAGTTTAGTTTCATATATATCCTGTTTCTCCCAAAATAAGACATCCCCTGATAATAAGCCCAATCGGGCTTTTGAGTGCATGGCAATAAGGCCAAGCACTTATTTCAGGGTTCAAAAAAATATAAGACAGGGTCTTATTTTTGGGGAAACATGGTATATATATCTTGGACATTCTTGATTTTTAACTGGGTATATATGTACCAAAAATGGCAACAGCTGAGTACCTTTCTGGGTCATTAGCATCCATTGAGAAAGTTGTATTCGTATCTGTTTACAAAACTACACAAACTGTATTATACCCATTCCAGGAAATGTGAACTAACCCTGAGATGAACTACCTCAATGAATGAATGAATGAATGAATGAATGAATGAATAGTATTTATTGCAGTCAGTGACCAGAACTGCAAACAAAAAATACCTCAAATATTTATCTTTACTCCAGTCTGTATATCATCCTAATAGGCGCGTAGAAAAATAAGACAGTTTATGATAACCAAAAGAAAAACCAAAACCAAATGTAACTTCATCTGTGTTCCAAAACATTGAGCGCCATATAAAAAGCTTTATCAGCATTCAAGACAACCATCTGCTGATCCAATTTATCCCATGTTAATCTCAGAACTCTCCTGTCCTAATTTGGAAATATTGGATGTGCATTCACTTAAAGGTGAAGAACACCTAATAGGTACCTCATATGAAAAGTATCAGATAGCTGGGGGAACCCCTTCCCTGTAAAATTGGGACAAATAAATAGCTGAGAGGCATTGTGATATATGGACCAAAAGTTGGGTTATACAAGGATGGACATCTAATGCAATAGTTTTGATCTCTGCAACTGATCTAGCTTTGTTATTACGGTAAGCATTAACAACTACAGGTAGTTCTCACCTTATGACCACAATTGAGCCCAAAATTTCTGTTGTTAAGTGAGACATTTGTTAACTGACTTTTGCCCCATTTTATAACCTTTCTTGCCGCAGTTGTTAAGTGAATTACTGCAGTTGTTAAATCAGTAACCCAGTTGTTGGCTTCCCCATTGACTTTGCTTGTCAGAAAGTCGCAAGAGATGATCACATGATCCTGGGACATAGCAACGGTCATAAGTATGAACCAGTTGCCAAGTATCTGAATTTTGATCACATGATCATGGGGATCACATGATCATGGGGATCTACATTCAAAGATCGTAACTGTGCAAAACGGTCATAAGTCATTTTTTTCAGTGCTGTTGTAATTTTGAACGGTCCATTAAATGAACTGTTGTAAGTCAACAGTTGTAAGTCCCTGTACCTGCTTCTCAAAAATCAAAAACCAAAAACCCCCACAAGATTATTCCCTTCTCATTTTGAGAGCTCAAGTGTAGCACATAAGCAGGTTTTGTTACGGTGGCTGCACTTTTTATTTAGCAAAACATCTATGGAGATTCTCAGTCATCCAGGTCATGGTTGTCCCAAAGGTGCTTTTTTCAGGAGGCAACTGGACTTCCTTGTACTTTTAAGGGTATACTTTACACTTCAGTCTGCATCTCAAGCCTGCGTCTGTCTTCTACAGTGAAGGGACACAGGGCAGAAAACATCCTGCAGCCAAGAAGGCTCCACACCCACTTGCGCTACTCAGGTGTCCCGGAGGACACAGATAATAGAACACCACTTTGGGGGGGGGGGGGCAAAAAAGCCCTACTAAGCAGGTATATACAAAAGTATGAAGGCTATTGCTTAATGCATTGTAAGCCGCCCTGAGTCTCCGGAGAAGGGCGGCATATAAATCGAACTAATAAATAATAATAAATAAACCACCAAGTAGCGTCAACGATCCTCTAAAAGAATGCAAAATACCAGCTGTCTGCAAGGTATATAAATCTTTCCATTCCCCACCATCCAGTCAGAGCTGAAGAAGCTTCTTGGATGAGAAATGAAACGTCTTCAAAAGAAAAAAACAAGAAAGTCCTGTTGCTTCCTGAAAAAAGCACCTTTGGGATATTTCTATTTAGCATTTTATCATGCATGTGTAGATATATGTATATTTGATATGCTGACACTCTAAAATGTATGCACTGTTAAAGCATGAAGACTCACAGAATTGTGTTTATTGTTTGGGCAATATAAATTATTGACGAAAATGGCTGTATTTTTCAGAGCGTTTTTGTCAAAAACAATTGGAGATCTTTGCTTGCTTACTTCAGAGGAAAAACGTATAAGCTTCAAATAACAGCAATTAGAAATACAGTCATCAGAGCTTGGTCATGTTGCTGTTTTCCAAATGGATTTTTTTCAGTTATGATTCATCCTCTGCAGGAATACTGTGGGCTCTGTAAAGAGAAATTCTAAAAAAAGAAAGTAAAACCCTTTTTAAAAGCTCTTCAATGTATTCAGGATAACAATTGTATTATGCAGCAGATTTCAAACCCATCTTTGGGTTTGGCAAAACAAGTGGATATTGATGCCTAATCCATTTCATATTGCTGCAACAATTTAAAACTCTGTGAGCATTGTCTCATTTCTAAAATATGAAAAAAAAACCCTTCTCTTGTATTGTTAAATCCAGAAATAACTCAACACTTTAGAGTAACAGCCATAATTCCATAGCTATTTCTGCTTCTCAGATATAGTAATGCAAGATAAACTGTTAGGTAATCTCTGACCTCCTGAAAAGCAGGATTTAATGACTGCATTAGATGATGAAGAAACTGAGATATATAATGCACTATGAAAATAGCTTCCTTTCATAATATTACTGCTCTAATAACATTCTCTTTCTACCACTAACAGATTTGAAATTCATGTTTGATTATCTATAGGATTTGCATATGCTTTTTTTCCAATTAATTACATTTAATTTTGTTAATGTTGGCTTATTTTAGTATTAAGAAAGATTTGGATTTAATTTTAATTATCTGTCAATGCATACAGTATGAAATATTGTATATTAAATGTAAAAGGGCATCAAATGCTTTTGATTCTTAATCCTTTGCTCCACAATATTTCTCTCTGCTTCCATATGACAGACCCAATTTGAGGATTTTTCATGTTGGCAGCCAATAGCCAGCATAATTAAACTACTATGCGTCACTGAAGCACATACATTTCTGCTTATTGGTAGCCTAGTTTTTTAATGTCATATGCAAAGCTATGTCTTTCCCTTCTCACGAAGTCATGTTTCAGCTGAAATAATGAATGTGGAAAAGTTCTGTAAGAGGAAAGCTAGAATTTCTGGTAGAAATACAGCTGTGTGCTTTAGATGTCACAGGCAGAATTTGGCCATTAAGAATGATTGTGACTTGTCCATTGCTTCTAACATCTCATTTTTAATCCTACCATTTTTTTTAAAAAAATAACAAAGGTAATCAAGACACTCTGCTGCCTGAGTCCAAGAGTGACTTTTGCTATTCCTTGTACAAATACTAATTCAATAAGCAATAGATAATTTCTACCACATTAGGACAGGGAAAATGTTCTCTCTTGTGCATTAAGCCAATAAGTTGGGTTTTTTGTTTCCTGCAAAGCAGGCTAAGGGATTTAAAGCTCTTTCACATAGCGACCACTTCACTTAGTGACCCAATTCTTAATCTCAGTTGTGGTTGCTAAATAAGGACTATCTGTAATATATAACCTCACATTATATGGTGGTTTAGGCATATAATTTAGCTACTACCTTGCCACATTTTCCATTTGACTCTCTCACCTCATTCTAGTAGTAAGGTTTGCCTGCTCAGCTAGCTGCAATTGCAGTGCATCTGATTTCAGAGCGTGGCTTGAGATAAAAGATAGGTTTTCAGGTCCAGATTTCTCCTCAAATAAGTTCCTTACGAACAGGGAGAAAAATTGGAATTCAATTAGATCGGGGTGTCAAACTCGATTTCATTGAGGGCCACATCAGGGTTGTATTTGACCTTGGGGGCTAGGTGGGTGTGGCCAGGATTGGCATGACCAGCTCGATGTCACTCGTGTCAGGGGCGCCTGTGGTGGCCCAAGCACTCTGCCAGCAAAAACGGAGCTCGGGAGGCTGCAATGGCCTCCTGCAACCCTTTGCCAGTGAAACCAGAGCCCTTCAGCCCTCCCGAGCTCCGTTTTCACTGGCAGAGGGTTGAAGGAGGCCATCACAGCCTACTGAGCTCCATTTTTGCTGGCAGAGGTACCGTGGGCCAGTCCTTTGCTGTTTTCAAGATGGCCCTGCAGGCCAGATCTAAGCACCCCATGGGCCGAATTCAGGTCTTGAGTTTGACAGCTCTGAAGTAAATAGAACACGGCAAATTCACTGAGTATTTCTAAGCATCAGAGTAGTATACTCTGTATCTTACTCGGTATTATGTTTGAACCAAGCTTATGAGGGCAAGGCAGAGGTGAAATCCACTTACCTGTGCTACCAGTTTCCAAATGGGAGCGTGCGCGCGCTTTGCTCACGCACGACACCTCTGCACATGCACAGGACCTTCTGTGCATGCGGAGAGCATCAAAAACAGGACATGATGATGTCCGGGTGGGTGGGCGGAGCCTCCCACCGCCAGCACTACTGGTTCACCTGAGCCGGATAGAATCGGCTGCATTTCACCACTGGAGCAAGGTTCAAAGAACTGGGCTGACTTTAAAAACTTACTTCTCATAAACAAAATACATGAACAAATATGGCTGGACAGGAGATCTCTTTTAATGGAATGCTTTTATTATATGGGTAGACCTCATTTAGCAACTGACTGGTGACTTTTTGCAGTTATGTCAGTGATGGAAAAGTAACTTTGCAATCAGTCCTTGCATTTATGACTTTCACAGGTCTGTGAAGGAAAGCTGAAATAAGATCATAAGCGCAGTCATGGTTTTAATGTAGTGACCACTTCACTTAGTCTCAGCTGTGGTTGCTAAATAAGGACTACCTGTAATATATAACTGCACATTACATGGCAGTTTAGGTTCTGGCAAAAAAAAAAAATCTAGACACCACAGGAATATTTCATTATTTTAGACTAATTCAAAGGAATAAGAGAGTGATATATATTATACAGTGGTACCTTGTGATACTCAACTGCTTTGAAACTCATTGCATTTGGTACTCAACGCATTTTGACATGAGAATGTTGTCCCATATTTGTCGTTTGTTTGGTACTCAATGCACAAGATAGAACTGTCAGTGTCAGCTACCATGTGACTCACTATGTTATTCCTTATGGGGGAAAATTGTTTGGTACGTACTATTTTTGGTACTCATCCCACCTTCAGGAACCAATTAACAATGAGTACCAAGGTACCACTGTAGTTTATGAGACAAAGTTTGTGACTGAGCTTGAAACTCTGGAAAGAAGGAAAATAACTGCATTTACTTCTTGGTATAAACATTGTTAGAATAAGCAAGAAATTGTGGAACCAATTTAAAGATTAGGAAATAGATTTCCATTAAAAAATTGTTTGGGGACCAATTTTTTTTCCAGATTTGTGCTCTGCTTCATCAAATACTTATATACATTGCTTATTTTATTTTTATGTCAGTTAACAGTCATCATCCTTCCAAACTTATATTTCCACAACACCACTATTTTTAAGCTGAAAATATTCCCAGCCTGTCAAGGATCACGTTGTGTCCATCATGCTATCAACTTAACTGCATAGCAAATTGTTGGCATTGCATTATAACTGGACTCATATTTCCATACTGTGGAGCAGTTCCAGCACAGACTAGAAGAAAATGGTTCCACTTCATGACAGAGACTGAAAATATGAGTTTACATCTTCAATATTTCAGAAGTATTGAAAAAATGTGGTTCACTTTATTTACAGTATTTACCAAATTTATATACTGTAGTTACACATTTCTTTGGGATTAAATTGTGACTAACATAATTTTTGGATATTGTTCTTAGACTTCTTTGCTATATACACCAGGGCTATATACTCAAAGATCTACTGCCATGTTTTCCCGAAAATAAGACCCTGTCTTATATTTTTTGAACCCTGAAATAAGCACTTGGCCGTATTTTTGGGGAGGTCTTATTATTTGGGGGCACATGGAGGA
Organism: Pituophis catenifer annectens; assembly: GCF_029215685.1. Lineage (NCBI taxonomy): Eukaryota > Metazoa > Chordata > Lepidosauria > Squamata > Colubridae > Pituophis > Pituophis catenifer. Next base: position 113,154,951 of record NW_027256882.1, read on the forward strand.
AACCAGAGGAAATGGCAGGGACCGGCTGCGCATGCATTTAAATATTTTTGGGGAGGGCTTATTTTCAGGGGGGGCATGCGCTCAAAAGCTTGATTGGGCTTATTATCAGGGAATGTCTTATTTTAGGGGAAACGGTAGGAATAGTAGAGAAATATAGTTTCAGCATTCTCTGGTCCCAAAGACCTTGGGAAAGAGTGTGTGTGTGTGTGTGTGTGTGTGTGTGTGTGTGTGTGTGTGTGAAATGAAAATATAAACTTACATTTTGACTTTCTTCAGTTTTGTCTTGTCAGAGCAAACACTTATGGCGAAGTTTAATTTTACAAGATGAATGAATGCTCGGTTTCAGACATGAATGATTCTCTAACTGTTAGCATGAATAATTCTGAAAATATAAAATGAGTATTTATCAGATTGTGGGGAATAAAATTCATGTCCAAATGTAAGTACAGTAAGCTTTAAAGTCAACATCAAGATATGAAACATTTCTTATCCAAATAGGGAAAGGAGAAGAATAATGTGGAGCCCATTAAGAAATGGTAAATTTGACTCAGTCTATAGATAAGTGTTGTGAATGTTTTCATTATCCTGACTCACTGTCAGACAATGTTAAATCTTCCCTTCCTAGTCACTGGAGTTTCTTAAACATATGAATGTATTTTTAAAGTCAAACTCAAACACATTCACCATTTTAAAAAAATCAAAATGTAGACAATTATTAAAATATCAAAAACACTTTTTAAAGTTGGAGCAGTGGTGGTTGCTACTGATTCTCCAGGAGGCTCCACCCACCTACCCAGATGCTTCTGCGCATGCTCAGAAGCTTCTGCGCATGCACAGAAGCTTTGCGTGCAAGCGTGGGTGCACCCATGAGTGAACCGGTAGCAACGGGTTTTGAAACCCGCCCCTGAGTTGGAGTAGATGTTTTCAGAGGGTTTCATAGAGTTAGTTGTATATCTTTACTTGGAAATTCTTTACCTAATCAGTGGCCTTAATTCTGATGTCAGTAACATGTGAGTGATGCAAACATTCAGCATTTAACTCTTCAATTTTTTTTCTTTACAAAAGAGTAGAAATGGGAATAGAAAATCACTAGGAGATACACTATTTCTATTTCTACATTCCAACCCACACAAATTCATCCAGATTGCCCAAAATTATGTTGTTGAAATTCAGGCACTTTGGGCATGAGGTTGGTACCTAACAGATTTTTGAATTAGAAATGGGAGCAATTCACCTTCCAGAGGCTTTTTTATCCAACCCTTAAAAGAAGAATGATGGATGGATGGATGGATGGATGGATGGATGGATCAATGGATGGATGGATGGATCAATGGATGGATGGGAGAATGAATGAAGCTGAAAAATTGGTTTCTTTCTTCATGTGAATCCACTAACATTTCCATGCTTTTGCCTGTGGCCTTCCAGCTGTTCAAGGGAGTAAACTGCAACTCTTAATCCTGGGGATGTTTCAACTGGATTTCTCATAGACATTTGATTTCTCATATGACTGACATTATAATAGGTAGAACATCTAACCAGCCTTAGGTGATCTCAAGAGTTGGGTCACGTTCTTGTAAGTGGCATGGTGAGCTGATGCCTTACTGGCTTTTGCTGGCTAGGAAGACAGATTTTAAGAAGGGAATTGTCACTGGATGCTGGATCCAAGCCAACATGATCTCTCCTTAGTAAAGGAGAGAGAGATGAGGTCATTCATATGACTCTGTACAGCTGCTCCTCATGAGTAGACTACAAAAACTGCTATCTTTATGGTCAGCTAATGGGTGGAGTAGCTAAGGTTTTATTGTAGTTATCATGTGAGCTTCTAACTCCTTAAAACTAATGGTTTGGAAAGTTAACAATTGATTAAGGGACCAGAGGGATTTGAAATGATAGTTTTGCATTATTTAGAAGCTATTTTCTTATGGGAAAGTGGAGATTGCTTTTTTTTTTTTTTTTTTAAAAAGGAAACCTTAAAGGCTGAACACTAGAGCCAAAGGAAAAAGAAAATGGATCAGAAATCCTCAGGGAAAACTTTTGAATACTTTTTAGCTAAGTGTTTGGACAGAATGGGTCAAATGCTTGATAAAATTGAGAGGACATGTATTAATGAAGTGTAAAACAAGAAGAACTACAATGGATGCCTATGAAATTAATTGGAATGGGGATTCAAATGTAATACAAATAGATCTGATGGATGACTCATTCCCTAAAAGGAGATGAATAGATATTAAACCAGGGAACTGATTTGGATATATTTTTTTTCTTTTGAATATACAAAAGAGCTCTGCTAAAATTTGGAAGGACTCTTTTAGAAATGACAAATACATTTTACTTATTAATACAAAAGAATATTAATGTTCTGAAGGATTTTCTCTTTCAGACACAGATGAGCAACAAGTTACTTCTGGGAATATTTTTTAAGAACGGGGTTAAAGAATAATTTTAAATATTAGGGAAGATTTATAAAATTGGCTTGTTCAACCAGGGTTAAAAGAAGAAAATAGTTATATCTGGTTGCTCTTACAGATCTTTTGCTGACAAAGATTGATTGACATAGCATTTGGACTTTGTTTTCCTTGTCAAAGAGATGAATTATGAGAAGCAGAGAGATTACATTTTATTTAGAGATGATGATAAACTAATAAAATTGATTTTACCTGCTGAAGTGAAGTTACTTCTTTTTTCTTCCTCTTTCCCCCTTTATCCCTTATTATCTTTTATTTATTTATTTAGAACAAACTTGTGGGCCGCAGGCCGGATGTGTCATGCGCTGGCCATGCCCATGCCCAGTTTAGCGAAGGGGGAAAAGTCACAATATGTCCTGTGACAACGCCATGACTACGCAAGTTTGACACCCCTGATTTAGAAAAATTATATTGCTGCCTACTTGCACATGGTGACTCAGGGCATCTTACAAGGACATAAAAACACAATATAAAAGAAATAAAAATAATAATAAAAAAATAATAAAGTCATAACCACACCCCACCACCCCACCCTGGTGACAACACACACTCATACCAGCCATTTAATGGGCTCCATCCTGCTCTGGGTTCCCCAGGCCCGCTGGCAGAATCATGTCTTCAGGACCTCCTGAAAGAATATTAGAGTGAGGGCCAGTCTAATCTCCGGAGGGATAATGTTCCAGAGAGAGGGAGCCACCACAGAGTAGGCCTTCTTCTGTGTCCCACCAAATGTATCTCCTTAGAGGTCAGGACCCGCAATGTTCCTTGCCTCCCTGCTTAAGTGGGTCAAGTAGAAGTGACCGGCAAGAGAAGGTCCCTCAGATAATCATGAAGAGCTTTATAGGTGACAACCAGCACCTTGAATTCTACCTAAAAATAAATTGGCAACCAATGCAGCTTCTGCAGGAGAGATGATACATATGCACACCAAGGTCTGCACAAAACATGTGGGCCACTGAATTTTGCAGCAATTGGAGCTTCCAGATGCTTTTCAGGGGCAGGCCCATGTAGAGCATGTTGCAATAGTCAAGACGAGAAGTGACTAGGGCATGAGTGACTGTGAGTAGGGATTGTTGGTCCAGGAAATGGCACAGCCCACAGTTGCATAAAGGCCCTCCTGAACATGACTGCCACCTGCTCAAAAAGCAGGAGTCGCAAGTCCAGAAGAACACCCAGATTACACACAGGGTCTGTTTGGGGCAGTGCCACCCCATCCAAGACCAAAGTTGGCAGTTCTCCATGGACCAAAGAATCCCAAACCCAGAGCCAGTCAGTCTTACCAAGATTCAATTTCAATCTGTTGCTCCCCATCCAGCCCCTAACAGCCTCCAGGCTGTTGTGAGAGGAAGTCACGGCATCACTTAACTCACCACGAGCTGAGATATACAGCTAGGTATCATCATCATATTGATGATAACTTGGTCCATGGTGATGGATGATCTCACACAATGGCTTCATGTTGAATAGGATCAGAGAGAGTACCAAGTCCTGTGGGACCCCACAAAGCAGTGGGGCCAGCAGGCCAGGAGTTTAACAGCCCTGGTATAGATAATCTGTTTCATTCAGAAACCTCTGGAGCTGCCACACAACCATCTTCTCAATAACCTTTTACTCCTTCCTTCCTTCTTTCCTTCCTTCCTTCTTTCTCTTTTTCTTTCTTTCTTTCTTTTTGCATTTTTGTAGTTTGTTTTGACTTTCATTCTCGTTATTTATAATTCTAAATAAAATTACTGGGAAATAAAAGAGTTGAGCTCGGTTGATACTTAGATGGAAGACAGGCAGGAAATCCCAAGACCTTTGGCTAAAACTGGGATGTATTTTGAAAAAGGAATCCTACATATACGCACAGAACATACAAGAACACGCACGTGCATACACAAACACACAGACACATAGACACACAAGATTCCCACCTGTGCTCTAAGAAGGAGAGAGCAGATGCTTCGCAGTCTGCAATAACTAACAGAGTCATCTTAATCTTTGTGCTTTATGTCTTTATGATGCGATTTTGAATTATCTTGTTTGTGTTGTAATTAAAGAGCTGAGCAGATGGAGGAAGATTTATTTCAAGACAAGACATCTACTGAAATAACCAAGTCAGGGTTCCCAATACAACCCTGATCTATTAAATGGAGGATTATGTACTCTCTGTTTTTTATTGAGGTAAATCGGCACAGAGAGACAGATATTCTACAGAGCAATGATCCATAGTGAAGTGCTACTTAATAGCACAGTGGGTTGTTTTAGTCTTAATGTTGTTTTAGTTAAATGTGTATGCATCATGCATATAATTCAAAATTAATCTTACTCTCCCTTTCTCTCTCAATGTTAACTGTTTTCCACAATGATTCTAAAGCCATTTCTATCCCTAAGGCAGATGGAAAATCAACAGATTGCCTTTTAACAAAAGTTTATTGACATCTTTCTTATTCCTAAAACTTGAATTAAAGCCACTGCAATGTTTAACATTTTTTTTAACATCTGGGATGCATTGAATGACACCCAGATTGTGCGGGGCGATGAAGTGAAATTGGATTGAGCAGTACTGAGTTGCCTTTTGTTTAGTAAAATTTGTATTGGTTAACTTGGAATAACTGCATCCATCAGATGCTACTCTTCATTTATTAACCAAAATTAGAGGAGAAAATCTGTGTAGGATTTCCATCTTAGTAGTTGCACTGAGTTTATACAATGAAAAGATAGGCATGTCTAGAACCTGAATGGTGCCCTCTTTTCTACAATAGAAATTAGGATTCTTAATAAAGTATGAGAGGACTCCAGAGCTGAGCTCAGATTATTCCTGCTTCTAAGAAATGATGAACACTGTTGCAGAAAACATGGCATAGGGATGATGCTATACGTCTTCTCAAAATATATGAAACTCCCCTTCCCCCCATAATCTATGACAACCTTAGTTAAAATCAGGGCTGATAAAAGTAACAGTATTATAGGTTCATTTGGGAGCTAGGGATATATAGGTAGTCTTTGACTTAGAATTCGTTTAATGACTGTTTGAAGTTACAACGGCACTGGAAAAAATGACCATTATGACCATTTTTCACACTTACAACCATTGCAGCATCATGTGATCAAAACTTAGACACTTAGCAGCTGACTCATGTTTATGACCGTTGCAGTGTGCTGGATTCATGCGATTGCCTTTTGCGACCTTTTGACAAATAAGGTCAATGGGGAAGCTAGATTCACTTAACAACCGTGTTGCTAATAACAACTGCCGTGATTCCCTTAACAACTTTGATAAGGAAGGTCATAAAATGGGGCAAAACTCTCTTAACTATCTCACTTAGGAACAGAAAGTTCGCTCAGTTGTTTGGCATAAATTGAGGACTAGCTGTATAAGGATTGGGATTAAGGCTAGGCGGGGATGAGTAGGAAGTTGGGCTTCAAAAAAATAGAATAGCACTGAAATCTCCAGCAGCATGGGAGTCATTGTTGTGGGGCAGACCTTATAATCCTTTTTCTTAGATGAAAATAAAAGTAGGAAAAATTGGCCAGCCAGTTCCAGGAGAGCTTTGCAGCCTGGAGTTCGCAGAATTATCACGGCTGCTACAAATCCTATCAGGAATTTCAAAACCACACCATACCACAGGCTCTGCTGCTGAAAAAAAAAAATGAGATGGAGATGAACTAAGGGCAAGCCTGAGAACCGAAAATCTGTCTCTGCCCTCCCTTGCTTCAAAGGGGCTTCAGGCGGGCCAAGAACAGCCAAATATCTTTTTCCAATTTAATTTCCAGTAGGGAAATCTGGCCATGAACACAATGTTTTATAGACTTTTGTTTATTATATGTGGGTCTGTAAAAAAGAAGACTTCTGAGTCTTCTTCTAATGAGTAGGCTTCTAGAAATGTATCTTCTTTTGCTCACCTTTGTTAGAAGGCCCAATAAAATCTGCCTAATGAGTTAAAAGAAAAAGAAAAAAGAAAAATCGGACAGCACAACAATTTATCTCACTAAAATTCCAGAAGTGCTAGCAGCTCTGTTCCCACAAACCTTGGTTCTATCATTTGTTTTGTGTCCAGTGAAAACAAACTCTTCTGAGAGTTGACTGTATAGGCATGGGAAAAGAGTGATTGTACGCGATGTAAATATGTGCCTCCAGATGCAGTGGCACCATTGCCATGGCAACATAAAAGCAAAGCTGGCTAGAAAAAAATTGAGCAGATGCACAAAAGACATTATGGTGCTACAGCTGCATTTAAACATTGTTCGGAATAGCTGTGACCCATGACATATTCCTGAAATAATGTAGGAAGGAGAGTGAATAATAAATCATGCCCAAATATCAGCAGATTTGAAGCAAATTACTTGCCCAAATATCAGCAGGTTGGAAGCTAATTGCAATTGATGCATGTGTTTTGATTTGCTAGGAAATGGTTAAACTGACAGTGGAGTCGGGTTAGAAGCCAGAGGGCATTGTGAAAATTTCATCTAATGGAAAATAGACTTCACTGGCTGCAGAATTGTGGCTGTGAACCTCATGATGTTAATAGCAAACTTGCATTGAGGCAACATTTTAGTCTAAAACAGTATGTTTCTTTTGAGAGGAAATTCCTGGGGAGAAAGGTTGATACTTACCTTTATAGATTACTGCCTCATAAGGCCTTCTAGTACATGCTGCTTGCTGGAAGTGCCCTGTGACTAAATAAGGAAAATAAAGATTTTATCACATTTGCTTTTTACTTTCAAGTGGCTTATTTTTTACTACTTTTCTAACTTGGCTGTTGTTTTTTCACCATACATTAAAGACATTTTAACAGGGATGCTCATGGAGACTGCAGAGACATTCTTTGAAGTAAGAATTACAAGAAGCGACAGGCTCAGCAGGTGGCAGCTTCTAACTGATCTTGACTGATTTGGAAAAAGGAAAATCAGGTGCACTTAATACTTGAATAGGAAAGCGTCAAGTAATCATGGAGCTCCCAGTAGAAGGCAAACCACATGTCCAAGAAGTCACAAGGAATTAAGTTGATTCAAAGGGAATTTATATGTACTTCACTTTTAAATAATGCATAACTCTCAGAAAAAAACAAAAAATAACTTGGTTAGGATGAGATAAACTGAAATGAAAGAGTTTATTTGTCTATATACTGTATAGCAGTGTTTCTCAACCTGGGTCGCTTGAAGATGTGAACTTTAACTCCACCCAGAATTCTCTGGGTAACCAGCATGGCTGACTGGAGAATTCTGCGAATTGAAGTCCACACATCTTCAAGCGGCCCAGGTTGAGAAACTATACAGAATATCTGCCTGTGTGGGCTGGGTGTCACCATGGGTTTGGGAGCATGAGTACGTGTGCTTCACTTGAGATTTAAGTGTAGCTGGGAGAATGCCCAATTTAGATTTCTTTTCTGAAATGTGTGAATTTCCCTAATTAATAACCACGTGCATGTTGTGAAATTGTTATTCTGTGCTGCTTTTATGTGTACATGTGTGTATTTATGGTAGGGGAAAGATACGGAGCTCTAACCTATCACTAACTCATGAGTAGCAAGGGGAGGGATTCAGGTGGTTAGCTGTTATCTCAGTTGGATAGGAAGGTCCTGCAAGCATCAAATTAATGTAGAAGCTCCTTTTTTCCTTCCTGATTGGGTTTGGCAAAACTGGAACCAGTAAGATAAAGTTGCTAGAGAAAATGTATGCAAACACCTTCAAGATCTTGTCAGTGCTGCTTGGGCTCAGTTTGAGTCCTGTGTTACATAGACTTTGTTTACTCTGTCTGTTTACAGGTTAATTTATGCAGCTTGCTATATAGCTAAGGCTGTTTCCGGAAATCTTTGCTAGTTTTTGTCTAAATGGAAAAGAAAATCTTTTAGTTTTTGTTTCCCAGTGTTAGGTCTGTATTAGCACAATGCAGCTCCAAACTGCCTGGCCTTCTAACACAATGGGAAAAGTGTATCCATTTATTTAAACTTTTATTCACAGAAAAGGAGAATTTGTTTCTTTGCCCCTACCCCGCTTCCAGTAAGAGGGCAACTCTCCTCTTAAGAAGAGATGATGGTAGCATAACTACTTCCAGGTGAAATAGTCAAATCCAGACACCCAGAAACTCAGACTATGTATAGATGGGAATCTCAGAAAAGACTATAGCAAATTGTGTAGATGTAGGAATTGTATATCACTCCCTCTCTTTGCCACAAAGCACCTGTTGTTCTAACTCTCAGTAAATTTCTCCTTAGTTCTAGGTTGCTTCTTTCCTTGATTAGTTTCCATCCATTACTTCCTGTCCTGCTTTCAAGTGCTTTGGAAAACAGATTGACCCCCTCTTCTTTGTGGTAGCCCCTTAAATATTGGAACTCGGCTATCATGTCACCCCTAGTCCTCCTTTTCATTAAATAGACATACCCAATTCCTGCAACTATTCTTCATATGTTTTAGCCTCTAGTCCCCTAATCATCTTTGTTGCTCTTCTCTGTACTCTTTCTAGAGTCTTGACATCTTTTTTATATTATGGCAACCAAAACTGGATGCAATATTCCAAATGTGGTCTTACCAAAGCAGTATAAAGAGGTATTAACACTTCGTGTGATTTTGATTCATTGTTCACTGTATTGCACTTGCAATGTCTCTCCTAGTACTATTATTATTATTAGGAGAGGATGGGTTTCTTAACATTAGAACTGAGCATAGATCTGAGCTAGAAAAGAGAAAAAGGATTTCCAAACATACATCATACCATCTCCTTAAATCAAACAGCATGGAAATGGCCCCGCATACCCCAAATCACCTTTTTCTCTTCCAAGCATTATTTCTATATAATAATTTTTCTTTGGACCTGAAGATATGTAGACTTTGGAGGCCTGAAAGCACATTGTTTCCAGCATGGTAAATATGGCCAAGCAAACTAAGTTCATGCCTAATGTCATTAATAGGTGTAATGCCGGGGGAAAAAAGGTTAGGTTAGATCATCTTGGAAATTAAATTATACCCAAGTCTTCATTTATCAGTTAATACATAAATGGAGGGTTTCTGTGAGCTGTTTGATCTTCTTTTTCACATTCTTTTTAATAGATGGACTGATCTATCTAAAAATAAGGCTGAAAAGTCTATCTGCTATTTTTGAAGAACTTCTCCTGCTTTCTCAAAGTCCTAGGATACTTCTCCAAATTGAAGAATTCCATTTTTCAATATTAACAACCCGATGCCCTTTCCCATCACATACATTCTCTGAACAGTAGAAGAAAAAAATCAGGATCACTTACAAATCAAATCAAGCTTTTGGGTTTGTCAACTATTGTATTCATAACTAGCTATCACAAAATATTCCTGGGTCAGAAAGGGTTACCTTCTTGATATACCATGGAGAATACTGTGGCCCTTCGTATTTTTATATGCTGTGGAAAGTGCTGAAGAAAAGAGGGCATCTGAGATAGCAGTGAGAAACACTTAAATGATCAGTGCATATTTCATCTTAAATATGCTTTCCTGAATAACAGAGCTGTCCATTTTCATCCATAGCCTGTAGGGGGGAAAAACCCTTCAATTCTAGCATCTCTGATTATTATGTATTAGGTCCTCCTATGTGTATTTGTGATAAGCTGCACTTATCAGAAAAAGGAGAGGCAAATCAAGCTCATTTGTTCTGGGGGGAAAAAGCACAAGGAAATATCGACTAGTGCTACAAAGTGGTGTTAAAGAAATTCCGAGTTGTATATTTAGTAACATTAGTAAAGAAGGAAATTAGACAACAATATCTCTTTGTTTTTTTAATATTCTTGATATTTCAGCTCACAGTCTTAATAAAAAAACATATTCCAAAGACTGCATGATAGTGGCTCTCGAGAAGAGCAGCTGCCTATTTACTTTTAAATTTGGATTTTCAGATTCTTGGAAAGTGAAGCATAGAGGATCTTCATGAAGAAAATGCAGCCTAGAACTTCATACAGGGACACTCAAGGCATTTCTTTCATTGGTTTCTAATGTCATTTCCCCCCTTTTTATAGGTACACAGTCTTGTACAATGGTCATCACCTGGAACCTGACAAGCTTCCAATCCACAATGATCCAGAATCCCAAGAGTCCTGCTTCTAACAAGTGGTCTATGCTGAAAGACACAAGAGGCTCATGCATCAGGAACTTAAATGCCAGATTGATATTGTCTGCGTTGCCATAATGCTGTCTTGTATTGGCTTGACATTGGCACCAACAGCTCAAGTGTGCTTAACGATAACATAGAGCGACATGGAGTGGTACAAAGTTACTGTTGCTTCTGATTGATGCTTGGAAGTCATAATGCTTTGCACGTGATGAACAAATGATAAGCAACATGCTTGATTGTCTTTGTGTTTGTTCTAAGTGATGTGTCATTCACACATCTTTTTCTTATGTGCTAACAATATACGTCTTTTCCCCAGACCTTGAAGTTTGACCTGAAAGTGCTAAAATGCAATTATATTTCTGCTTTACCAAAAACTGAGAGGTTGTTTCTCAATTATTTTTAATAACGAGCTTTGTCGGTGATGCAACAACAAAAAGGAAGCATTGCTGTGTGTTGTTTTTCCTAGGCTGCCTGTAGATGCCAAAGAACATAAATAATATTCTTGAAGGTGGAATTGATGCAATACAATGTCCTGCAACCCCCATCAAAATGATCTACTGTAAGAAAAGTAGTCAGTTGAGAAGGCACATTTTTCACTAGTCAGAGCCCATTAGCTTTAATCTCCTGACATTCTCATTAGGATTTTCATACCCTGATTTTACTGATTTGAAGGAAAAGTTGTTTGGGGACTTAAACAATTGAGGAAACAAATAGCTTACCTATACCAGCCAACTAATTGGCATCTTGTGACGTGTTTACTTAGGCACATTCAAATCACCTCTGTAGCTTGATAAGGTAGTAGGAAAAACAATTGATGTGTTTCTTAAGTCATTTATTTCTCACCCCAATTTGTCACAAGCTGGGATATTCATTCCAGGATGGTGAACAATGAACATAAAAGCAAGTCAAGTGTCTGAGTTGATCAGGATTTACTATGATTTCAGTGTCCCAAAGAATCAGGGCCATAAGATAAATCAGGAGGAAGCCATTTCCAGGAACAAATGACATAAGCTTCAGCAGCTTGCTGAAATAGTAATGGCAGTAGGAACAGTGACTAATGAAGGGCAGGATAGCAAGGAAAAGTTTAGTCTGCAGATTCTCAGTAGAAGATTAATTGACTGGGCTCCCACAACATTCTACATAGTAATGTGACTTGTGGACTTGTGATTTAGGGTGTCAAACCCAGCCATTAAGGTTTGTAAACTGTGTTTTATGGACCAGTATGTTGTGTGAGCTCTGAAGTTCAACAGGGTGAAGATCAGCAGCAGAGACTTTATAGAGCTAAGTAGAAGCTCATCGGCACCTTGAGACACTTGAATGTGTTATCTGCCTGGAACAGTAAAGCTGCAGTGTTGCCCTTCTGGATTAACAGATCAACCTACAGCTCCTTTGCTTGACATGCAGGAGGACATTAGACGCTGGTTGCTGGGAATCTTAAGCTTTCAGATGCCTCATCCCTTTCCTGTTGTTGTTTTTCTTCTTCTTGCACTTTGCAGAGCTATTTCTCAACATGACTGTCTGTTTCAAAGGATGAAAGAAGAATGTCACTGTCAACAGTTCTTTCTGCTGTGTCCTGCATGCAGATGTTACTCTCTATATTAAATTTTCCCTTTTTTTTCATGTTATATTGACAGGCATGGCTGAAAACCCAAGGGATGCTGGAAGGTTGATTTTCATGTTCTTGGAAGAAACAGATCAAGTATAAATTCATAGGAAGACTGTGCAACATTTCAGCATTGATTCCCAAAAGGTGGTTGGGAGACACAGGAGCACAAACTAGCTCCTGTCTCACATTATTGAAAACAGCTGCACGATCCTGCATGACAAGTGCTGTATTTGCACAGTTGCAAACACTGAAGCACCTTTTGGAAATTGGGTCTGAATCATTGCATTGTTCTTATTTGTCCTGTCCTTGACTGAAAATCTAACCAAAGATGAAAACTGTGTTCAAGAAAGTGGATGGGTACTTTGTTACATTGTGTAATTATGTACAGACATTTTTTTAATATACAGGAGATAATTCTGCATTATTTATTATTATTTTTAAAATAAAACTATTTCCCATTAAAGGTTTCTAAGTGTACAAGCTAACACCTTGTTAGTTTTTATTTGTGCTTGCTATTTTATTATTCTGTGCCTCTGTGACAATTACTCAGAGTAAAAAGAAGGAAGTATCTTTTTAAAGGGACAGAGCAAATGCAATTCAAAAACATTGTTATTGGCCTGATCTTGGCAGGTGATCTGGTTGCAAGGGGAATTTCAACTTTTGTATGCTGGCCTTCTGTTAGTCTCTTGGGTAAGTGAAACTGACTTTAATTTTGGTGGTTGACAATGTAATAATCCCTTTTCACATCTGCTTAGAATCTCACTAACATCAGTGAGATTTAGTCCAAGCTGAGTGTGCAACAGACTTCAGTTTTGTTGTTTTCATTCCTTCCAATTGTACAAGATATATCCCTCGATTCAACAGGAATATATATACTCTGTTCTGCAGGCCCCATATAGCTGTTAATTTCCATGCATGAACACTTCTGTCCTGCCAAAAAAAAGCCTTGATTTCACTTTTAAAGGGCAGAGAAAATTAAAAGGCTTTCTAGCTGGGTGGTTTTCTTGGCAACAGTAAGTCAGTGATTTCCTATTATTATTTTTGGAGGGATCATTTTAAAAGTTCCCTGGTCTAACTGTGCTTAGTTTTTTGAGCTATGCTAATATCAACAATGTATCTCTTAAAGGGAAGTTTAAAACCAGGTTTCAACGTGGAGAATTAGAGAGCAAACTATGTAGAGGGTACCAAATGCAATATTTATGAGTTTTAGTGTAGATTTGAGTTAGGATAGGCCAGTGGGTTAGTCAAGTCATGCATCATGTAAACTTGTATCTCTACTCTATTTCCAATAATCAGGAAACTGGGGAAGAACCAGCTGCTGCTCTGTTCCTTTTTGCTCTCCATGAGAGGGCTTATAGGCTTTTTAATGGATTACACTACTACACTATATGTATAATGTATATTCATTATATATATGTCTCTCTTAGGCCTTGGGAATTCTCTTAATCTTCTTTCCTCCATTCCCTAAGCAGCTTTGCTCATGTGTTGAGACTGAGATCTACTGACTTGCACGAAGCACATGTAAATAAAGAGCCAATAGCATCTTCGCATCAGAACGTCCAACCATTCCCAGTTCCTTCCAAATATTTCTCCCCTCCTTTTCAGATATACTCCAAGACATGGCATAGTCATACTCATCCATAGGAAAGTTCCATGTGCTTAGAAATCATTTAAATGACTTGGGTGGGAGTCCAATCACTCTGCAGTTTCTTAGGGGAATTAACCACAACAAGAGGTGTACAAGGTCCTCTTATACAGCCCTGCACACAGATAAAATAGTTGTCATGTGACTGGAAGAAGAACTATTTTAGAATTATAAGTATCTTATAAAGTACTGTAGGGAACCTAGGGCTTCTAGATGTTCTTGAATGACCGCTCCTAACATTTGTTAACATTGGACATTACACAAAGTTTCCATTCGTGATCACTTTTTAGGTTTTCACCTGAATTTATTTGTATCATGCCAATAAGTCTGACAATTAGGTTTGATAAACGAGCAGGAACAATATTTATATCCTGAAAAGTTCTTGTGCAAGCTTGGTTGCCTCAGATTAATGCCTAAGATTAATTAATTAATTCTAATTAAAGTACTTTTACTTGACCTTTAGAGGGTCTTCTTTCCTGTTGAATAAGTCCATGTTTGGTTGAGGGTGTGCTGGTCATTCTTCCCAAGTAGAATTCTGCTGGATGTTTTATTTCTTTTTATCATCTGCACACATTACACGGAGCAACAGGTTTGCCCCTAGAGTAGACTGAAGCTGCACTATGGACGGCAATCAGATTTTTCTACTTTTTCCAAGAATTACACTGCAGCTCATGCAAAATATATTCTGAAATGGGAAGATTCTATTTTATGAAAATAACTTCTAATCTAAGTGCACAACAACTGATCTCTCCTGTATCCATTAGCTGTTTGCTTTTTCAAAGATGCAATAAAGGAAATTTAATTAATGTATTCTACAGAGAACATTTAAAAAAACAACACACCCTGGAAATTACTAAAAATTAAGAGAAGATATTAAATACTTCAATTAAAAGTTGATCAAGCCTGCCTGGAAGCTGGATGGCAATAAGTGCACAGCTTAAATGCCAGGATCGTAAAGCTACACAGCTTATTTGAGGGATTCAGCTGAGCAAACAGCTGCATACCAGTCTAATAAATGGCAAGCCATAAAATAAGGTGATTTAAGGCTGGGAGTAACCCCATGTTGATGCCAGGAAGAAAGCAGACATATAGGAGAAGCTCAAAGGCTGTAAGCAAAAAAAAAGAAAAAAGCCAAAGGTCTTAACTAGTTGGATAATGAAACGTCTGCAAAGAAACAGCCGAGCTCAGAGAGCAACAAAGACCCAAACTAAGGACTTGATTGTAACAGAAAATGTACATGAAACTATTCTGTCTAATCTGATTTTTCTTTAATAGTGATGTTACAATGGAAAAAGCTATCCCTAGCCAAATGCCAATGGCTTTGTCAAACCTGCCCTAGATAGGTCCCTAGGAAAGAAAGACCCTCGACTCCATTTGGCTGAAGTGATAGGTTCTTTTACCAAGGATTAGTGGTTGCAGCAAAACCAAGATCAGAACTGACGCTCCCACACAAAGTGTTACAGAATTTCCCCTTCTCTCTGCCCCTCACTCCTGACCAGTCTGTCTTCATCGAATGGTATGCCACATAGGTGTTTTGGGAACAGCTCGAATGTTTGGTGCCACTTGGTGCATTTTGCATTCCTATCTCAGGCTCCGTGGCCTTGAAGACTGGAACAGGCTGGTTCTCACATCTCTGGCTTCCATCAAACTTGCCACTCCCTCCCCTCCCCTTGCTCATCTGTACCCTCTATATGCTAATTGACTACTTCCTCTCCCCCCACCTTCCTCTAACAATTTATGACACGTTGCCAGCAAAGTGCTAAGATAAAGATGGCAGATCTGACAGGCTTTGTTATCAAGCACTTCCTGGATATTATTTCAGCACTTGTGATGGACCATTGCACTGGAAGCAACAGATTCCTTTATGGGATACAAAGTAAGACACCAACCTTCTGTCCAGCCTCTTAATCCTGGTTTGAGCCGACAGCATTCCTGGTCTAAAGCAAAGATCTTTTAAAAAATGTGTGGAGTTCTAACTGAATTGGCAATGACATTTTTAACAAGGAACCATTTTCCTATAAAATGGGAAATTACTAACCAGGAAAACTAGGAGCCCTAGAAAGTTGTGGGCATCTCATTTGGTCATTCTGACATGATTTTTAGGAGTGTCTGAAGGAGAGGGAAGGGGCATAGTCAAGATAACAGCAAGAGCAGCACACTTCATTTGAAGGAAGCTGGTTCTTCCTACAATTAAAGCAGATGAATAAAGTCAGCCGAAGTAGACTCCTGTCTTCCATTGGGATTGATGGAATTACCCAGGTTTCTTTACTTAAGAAACCTGGTAGGAAAATAACTTTTAGTGATGAAAAAAATCAGCAGTCTGTTTGTTGGTCCAAAGCAGGGGTGAAATGCTCCCGGTTCAGTAGAGATGGTGGCGGGTGGTTCGGAGAACTAATAGCAAAAATCCATCCTCCCCCCCCCCCCATGGACAGCTGAGCCGCACGATCATCAGAGGCTTTTTTTTTTGTACTTTTAAAAGCATTTTTTCTACCACCTCTTCCGACCAAAAAAATTCTTTTAAAAGTAAAAAAAAAAGGCCTCTGATGATCGCGCGGCTCAGCTGGATCATCAGAGGCTTTTCAAAGCATTTTTTTTCAGCAACCTCTTGGCAGAAGAGGTGGTAAAAAAAATGCTTTGAAAAGTCTCTGACGATCCCAGCTGAGTTGCCTGATCGGCAGAGGCTTTTCAAAGCATTAGAAAAAATGCTTTGAAAAGTTAAAAAAAAAAAAGTTGGCCACGCCCACCCAGTCACATTACTCCGCACCCCACCAAGCCACGCCCACAGAACCAATAGTAACAAGTTTTACATTTCACCCCTGATCCAAAGCCATTTTCTCTTCCTCAACAATTCAGGTGAACAATCATATAGTTGGGACCTGTGAGTAGCCACAATTCTTGTCATCTATTCAGTGAAACTCTGTCTCCTCCCCGTCTCATCCCAAACATTTAGGCATTATTCCTGCCTTCTTTCTTTTCTTCCTTGGATGCATTATGGGCACAATTTGCTCCAGATGAGGAAATCTTGTTGCTTTTTAAAACAATAAACTTATGGAAAGTAGAGCTGGGGAATTCAAATTTTAGAGCGATTGGGTAAGGCTAGCAATTGTTCACCATTAAAAGAAAATAGCCTGTAACTATTCATATTTTATTTACTCTGTTAGTCTTAACCTACGCTTTTATGTTGTGCACAATCCCCTGATGGAGAAACATATATACAGGAAGACTATCCACTGAGGGAACCTGAGAGCTTTGTTCTACTGTCAAGAGTTTCTACGGGAAAAAAAAAAAGTAGAATATCCAATCCTAAATCTAACCTTATATTTGGGGACGTTATCTGCTTTTTCTATATACCAATGTTCAAAGGTTACTCTGAAAGTGCCCCTTCCCCCCACTGACTGCCAAAAATCAAACAGAAGAATTATAATTTGTACAAGAAGAAAAGAAGAGAGAATTAAAATCCTTGCTGGATTTATACCTTAAAACTAAACAACATTGAGAAGTGCACAGAACAAAAGAGAATTCATGAGTCACCGATATACACTTGGCCAGCAAAACAACTTTTCCTTTTCCTTCTGAAGTACTGAAGAAAAATTTCAGTAAACAGATCAAAAATCAGAAGCCAATACTTAAAATGGTTTTTCAGTAAAATGTGCTATAAACCATATTAAAGATGTACAACAGCATGAACAAAGTGCAGACATCTAAGCATATCATATCTACCTAAAGTCTCACATTCTCCAGGAACAAAACAGCACAGGAATGTTCAGAGCAAGACTCTCTTGGCCAATCAAAGGCAGGGTTGACCTTCTCATAGTGAGTATACTTTCCATAACCATGGACCCCACCCTTACATTGGCCCTTCCAACCTGGTCAGGCAGGGAATTCAATGTAGATCTCACAAAGATTTCAGCATTGTGAAAATCAGTATTGGTGCAGGAATCCAACATCTGACAAATGCTTTTGATCACTATTCTTAGCTTCTCTTTTCTATAATCTGATTAACATTAAATGACCTTTAATGAAATGATTTTATTTCTGAATTGCACCGTAATATCTAGAGATCCATATATCAACATTACTAATTTATGCTTTCATTTTTTTAAATGAAATGATTAACTGGACCACTGCTCCTTCTCTATGTTCACACTTTGACACAAATTGCTGAAATAGAATTTTATAGTTCCCTTAGTCTGTCCATTGCATAATTCAGCATATTCTGCTAAGTCGCCTTACCTACAACAGTATTGTCTCAATATACCTAGATTGTCGCACATACATTCATATGTACGTGTAGTGATACTTATCATGTACTTTATCTGGAACACACACATACATTGCTTCAGTGTAGGAAACCTTTGTTCCCATTGTAATCTAGTTTTTCCTTGTAAAAAAATCAACTTAGAGGAGAACACCTACCACAAAGCAGGTATTTATTTGCTGTAGCCTTTCCCAACCTGTGCATGATTCTATCCATCATCTTTGTGATTGGTGCAATATCAATAACCAGAATCATAATTTTGGGAGGGGATACTTAGATTCAGCCTTTGGACCCAGGATTGAAGTGTTTAGTCTGGATAAGGACACCAATTTGTAAGAATAATAGACTACTTTTATTAGAAAGGAAGGTGGAAATATTTAGGATGGGGTTTACTTAGGAATTCATATACAATGAATTATTGTTGAAGCTAGAATTGTTCTGTAGGCAATTGATTGTTCTTTATTAAAAGTTTGGCAATAAGGACACATATCCAAGCATCTTGAAGAGATAAATCACTTTTTAAAGAGTCAGTTGCTCTGAAGAAAGAGTTTATGAAACACGCTGGACCTCAAATATATCTCTGAAATCTATTCTCCCTGCTGTTTCAGATACTGTTATAACTTGGGTATACCTGTACTTTAAATCAAGTTACCTGGAAGTACACCTGGAATTGGGATGTCCTTTGGAACTGATATTTATTAGGGTGTTCAAAGTTGGTGTTTTGCAAAGCAGATCCAACCTGCTTTGATCTGATACAAACTCATTCCCCACAGTTTCAAAGCAGCTGTATAATTTGAAATATTTATTTCCATATGCTGATCCTGATTGTAAGCGTGAACCATGTTTCCTGAAGACTCACCATGTCATGTCTGTGCATGTGGAAACATTGTACACTGGAAGCAACTGTATGTGTCTTCCACTGGATGTAGCTGCTTGAACTGCTTGAGAAGTGTTTCACTCATGATAAAATATCACTGTGGACAGTCTTAATATATCCAAGATTTTAGAGACTAGCTTCTCAGTTTAATATAAATCAAAGTCTATGAACTGTGTAATTAAAAAAAGAGAAATTTCTTTTTCCAAATATGTATCCAAAGATCATGATAATGATCCGTTTGAAACAAACTAGTGCAAGATGAAGCCCTGTTCATTGAGGATTATTGACCACAATCTACTACGCTGGTCCAATGCAAGTTGGTAGACAGATGTTTTTCAACTTGCCAGAAAGCTTTCATATCTAAAAGAGAATTAGAAATTTGTTGTTAGTTGTGAAGTCATGTCTGACCCATCGCAACCCCATGGACAATGTTCCTCCAGGCCTTCCTGTTCTCTACCATCCACTGGAGTCCATTTAAGCTCACACCTACTGCTTCAGTGACTCCATTCAGCCACCTTATTCTCTGTCGTCCCTTTCTTCTTTTGCCCTCAATCTTTCCCAGCATTAGGTTCTTCTCCAGTGAGTCCTTCCTTCTCATTAGGTGGCCAAAGTATTTGAGTTTCATCTTCGGGATCTGGCCTTCTAAAGAGCAGTCAGGGTTGATCTCCTCTAGGACTGACCGGTTTGATCGCCTTGCAGTCTAATAGACTCGCAGGAGTCTTCTCCAGCACCATAGTTCAAAGGCCTCAATTCTTTGGCACTCAGCCTTCCTTATGGTCCAACTTTCACAGCCATACATTGCAACTGGGAAAACCATAGCCTTGACTATACACACTTTTGTTCGCAGTGTGATTTCTCTGCTTTTTAGAATGCTGTTTAGATTTGCCATAGCTTTCCTCCCCAGGATCAAGAGTCTTTTAATTTCTTGGCTGAAGTCCCCATGTGTGGTGATCTTGGAGCCCAGGAAAATAAAATCTGTCACTACCTCTATTTCTGCCCCATCTATTTGCCAGGAAAATTAGAAATGATCCTGACCTTATCCTTTACATAATGGTGGCGCGACAGAAAGCTGTCATGCCACCACACTCTGAACAACCTTTGCCAAGAAAGGAAGGTTGGAGACTGGACAATAGTTAGCCAAAACAACCGGGTCCAGAGCAGACTTCTTGAGGAGGGGCCTCATCACCGCCTCTTTCAAGGCGGACGGCAAGACACTCCCTCAACGAAGTGTTGATAATCCCCTGGAGCCAGCCTTGTGTAACCTCCTGGGAGGCCAGCACCAACCAGGAGGGACACGGGTCCAGTAAACATGTGGTCGCATTCAGCCGCCCCAGTATCCTGACGCCCCGTCCACGTCCTCGGCAGCAACAGGATCGAACTCATCCCAAATGACATTCTCAAGACCGGCACCCATCATCCCGCCTGTACCTACCCAGTCAGAGACCAGGCCTTCCCGAATCTGAGTGATTTTATCGTGCAGATACTGAACAAAATCCTCCCACCGACCAGTACGTTCCCACAGAGAGGGACTCCTCAGGGTGCCATCAGCCAGGCAATGTCGGCTGGCGACCCCCAGGGGGAGGGTCTTCTCTGTGGCAGCACCTGCCCTCTGGAACGATTTGCCCCCAGAGATACGAAGGATACCAGATCTCCGGGCCTTTCGCTGTGCTCTAAAAACTTTTCTTTTCCATCAAGCAGGGCTGGCGTGAACCCCCCCCCCTTTTTAGCTCTTTTTAGCTTTTTAGCTTTTTAAGTGTAAATTGGGTTTTAATTGGATTGTTTTAAATTGTGGGCCAAAGCTGTATAATTCTTTTAATTGATTTTAAATTTTGTATTGGTATGTTTTTTATCCTTGGCTGTGCACCGCCCTGAGTCCAATAGGAGAAGGGTGGTATATAAATTGAATAAATAATAATAATATAATAATACCAGCTTTTAATGACAGTATTACTTCATTGTATATGGCTACTTTGAGATAGCATTTTCTAAGGTCTTAAGCAATGACAGGTCTTCTCTCTCTTGAATTGAAAATTCCAAGAATTGCTCCTGCATGTAAAACACCATCTTTAAGTTACGTTTGTACCCAAACTGAATTATTATCTTCATATAACATATATGAAGCATCATTAATATTGGAAAATACTGTGTAAAGTTGTTCTTGCTATCAATTCCTATTCACTTCGTATCTTTAGTATTCTTGGTCTGAAAAGTAGAGCTACATGAGTCATTTTTGTTCACAATATTGCTCATACACTAGATCAGACATAAGTAGAAATCCAGGCGTATAAAATTATTCATCTAACTCCTCGTTCCCTATTAATTTGTAAGCAAAGTGTGGTAGATTTTTTTTTACAGGTTTAATTGTATGAGGGGAAAAATTGTGCAAGTGGGCAACCACCCACACGAGAGACAGAGAGAATCCTTTATTTCATATTACTGTGAAAAAAAAAATCATTACATTTTGAAAACCAATCAAATTGCCAAACAATTTTCTAGTTGCACTCCAAGCTGATTATCCTTGTCCTAGAACCATGTACAGACTCTAAGTACAGCATAATACTCATTAAATAGCTAATGAGAACAATACGCAAGACATACAGCTTAGATGTTTACTTCTGATTAAAAATGTTATTCAGTGGGTGGATTCTCAGTCCTATTCAAGATATATCCATCTACTAGTTCCCCCAAATACTGACATCCACTTATTGGGGTCAATTTGTAAGCTGAAATAAGTTACAGCATCCTTTGCACCAACACATATGAAAATGTTTTTAGGAATAGTTTTAAGTCACATTTGGAACAACAATATCAAAGCAAAACAAAAATATAATTTTCTCTCTCAATGTTATAAAACGACTCTATATTGCTCTCAATTAATTTGAAATCTTGTTTAATTTTAGTGAAAATGTCCATAAAAGGAAGATTTTTATTTCTCTTATAGTACCACAAGCCAGTCTTCTGTAACAAGTAGTTGGATAAAACCTGCCTTTCTAGACTTCGTAATAAATAAAGTAATAAACTTTCTCATTTGATATAAGAGACACGATTATTTCAGAACCATTCTCTACCACTAGATGGAATGTGGCGAATGTCTTTGAAAAGCAAAAAAGCAACTTAGTTTATCGTTTTCACTATCTTTGGAAAAGTTGGGAGAGAAAGAAGTTTGGACAAATAAGGGAAATGTTTGTTCCATTTATCCATTTACTTGTATTTCATCTTTTCAAAGATCTTCAAAGAAAGGCCATAGCAGAACCCCTGCTTGAGGCTTAAACAATTAGTTTCTGTGGATGGGATTCATCTAAAATCAATTCCTCGCTAACTTCTGGACCTTTGAGATAAGAACAGTACAATTCCTGCCCTCCAGTGTTGTGAGAGAAGGCAGAAGATCCATATTGCTGTAATAAGAAGCCACCTTCTCAGCGGTCTAGCTTTCTGCTTTCAAAAATGAAAAAGATGGAAGAGAGACGGATGATCTCATTATGTTGACTGCACCTTTAGATATCCTGTTTACTCTTTCTAGGTTTGTAAGCCTCCATAAAAAACAGTAAAGCAATGAAGATCCATAGATCAGGAGTTATCAAAGGATGTTGTGCTGTAAGTTCTAGAATGATAAATGAGTTTGTGTGGATCCCTTCCTGTAAATAAAGCAAATTATTTCTTTGGGGTTAAGAATAAAGTAGAAATAAATGTACCATTTACTTTCAGTAATCATAGTTTTAGTTGTACAGCATATAAAACAATAATAGTATCTTGTAACTTGATAAAATAAAAAAAAATCATGGCAAGTAATAAACTGATCACATCTAAAACCATGTTTTAAAGGGAAATGGAGATTTGCTTAGTTTTTCATGATTCCTGAAATCTGGATTTTATTTTTAGGTAGCTATTCCCACTTCACTTTCCATGGTATAGATTAATATTTTCTCTTCATAATGGCAACTTAGAAATTTCCAACTTGGCTGCCATGTTTTCCAGACTGGCAGCAAATTCTGGTAGTAAGGGTTAAAATTAGTTCATTAACATAGTGGTGCGGAAGCTCCCTGACACCAGTAACCATTTGTATAATCCACTTTTCTCCTTGCTGCTAACATCACTGGCTTGTCTGGATTTCATTTAAGCTTCCCTCATTATAAAGATTAAGAGGCATCAAGATTATTGGTGACTTTCTTGGATTTTTTTTGATGGGAAACAGTAGTGAAAATTGATGGCACAATCTCACTATAAAACTTCAAATGATCATCACAGACTGGGTAGCATGGAGACAATATATAATAGTGGGATAGATTAGGTCAACAGCCTACGTGTTTGACCAATAATTCCCTACCACTACCTTCTGGACACATTTGAACAGAAAGGTCCAACCCTTCCAGATAGCCCGGAGAATGTCATGAGAAATGATATTAACAGCTATGGAGATATCTAGAAAACTTATTTTTAGATATCATTATACACCAATAATTATATAATAATCATGAGCTTTGGTGGCACAGTGGTTAGAGGGCAGTACTGCAGGCTACTTCTGCTGACTGCCAGCTGCCTGCAATCTGGCAGTTCAAATCTCACCAGGCTCAATGTTGACTCAGCCTTCCATCCTTCCTTGGTTGGTAAAATGAGAACCCAGATTGTTGGGGACAATAGGCTGACTCTGTAAACCGCTTAGAGAGGGCTGTAAAGAACTGTAAAATGGTATATAAGTCTAAATGCTAGTGCTAGTGCTATTTTCCCCTCCCCCTCATAGATTGGCTGAACCATTAGGGCTCCTAAAAGAATGAATCAATTTTATGTTGCACCATACCTTGGGGAAGCACTTCTTTTACAGTACATCCGAAAAACAGAATATCTACAATATCTTCACCTGGGTAAATTTTTAGCAAACCTGTTCCTGTTGAGAGATTTAAGAGGTCAAGTGTTATTTTCTTTCCTTGAATACTGAACATATTATAGAAAATATACACAAGGTATTTCTATCTTTTCATTATGTTCAATTTCAAACCCTTCAATAATTTTTCTTACGTCTATTATTTGTTATGTCTTTTGAAGTCTCCACTGCACTTCCTTCATCAGGTTTTCTCTTTTTATGATCCCTTCTCTTAGATTCTGCTCGGTCTACTCACTTCTTATCAGGGTAGTCTGTTCTTCAATTCCTCCCTAATTCAGGCCTCATCTTGAGGGGCCACAACTGAGGAAGAGCTGCCTTGCAAGATTGCATTTGGGGGGGGGGGCATATACTTTTAGTCATATGCTGCCTACTAAAATTTCAGAGAGAAATACTATTAATATCTCAGGAAAACACTGAGAACCTGACAATTTTCTCCACTAAAATGTCTAGAGGGAAGAGGAATTTTGAGGTGAGTACTGCTTACTGAAGGAATTGATTTCCCTGATTTCCCTGATTTCATTATCTTCCCACTCCAAATACTAATTCTTCAAAGTATGCCAGTGAAAGGGTTCAGGAAGAAAAGGAATTGATACCTGCTAAATGGATTAGAGGGAATAGAATAATCTGATATATATAGTTGAGGTAATATATCACAAAATATCTAAACATTTTGGAAAACTTCAAAACTTAAAACTTTTAAGCAAGCTTAAAAGAACAGACCATGACAGAGGATATACTGTATAAATTAAATATTTTTAGAAACACATATCCACCTACCCACCCACAGAATTATCTGATTGGCAATACAATTACACTTTGATTTAACCAACTCCATTTAGTGGTCTTTGGCTGCAATGAAGCAAATTTCCATCTGGACCCCTTGAAATAATGAACAAGTCACTGAATAGGAAGTCCACATGAGGGACTGAAATGTATGATAATTTACCTTAATTTTATGGCATTGTGTCATTTTTATCTTTATTATGTAAATGACAGTAATGGCAGGAAATGATGTAATTTGCATCAATTGTATAATGGCACCATTATACAAATAGCATAAATTTCCATGATGATATACTTCTGTATTCACCCTAAACGATCTATTCACACAAGTTTTCACTGTAATGTTTTACAAAGTTGGCTCCAATGATAGACAACTACTAAATGAATAGTGTGTAAGCTCCAACAATTTTTTTTTTATTTTTATAAGTTGCCAAAATTTCTGGCGAGCAATTTATAGAATCTAATACACATCACTTAAATAAGTAATTAGTAGTCAATGTTTAGTAAATAGGTGATAAAACAATAGTTCGAGAAATATTGTGGCTTTTATATTATACAAGCCAAAAGAAATGGAGTTGATATACAGATGAGCAAGACTGTTGCGCAGGTACAGTAAGTGACTTTATTTTTAGACCTTTTAGATCTGTAAAACAGCTACATCTAGTGGCTGAATTGTTTCTAGGTTTGATTCCATAGTTATCTGATGTGGGAATTTAATATGTGAAAGCAAAGAACAAAATCTAAAGCATCTTAGATAAAAAGATCTTAATCACTTTAATAATAAACTTATGTGATTGATATTTCAAAATATTGGAATGATTTATAGAATTCATTACTTAGAATGGAAAAAAGCATCCATGAGATGTGGAATATCCTGAACATAAGAATGACCTAAAATAAAGTCTAGGTTGATCCTGTAACATCAAGAGACTGCTAGGTGGCCTTTAGCAGCCCATCTCAAATAGTTAACATCGGGATGGAGAAGACTCCAGGTTGAATCAGTCATTTTCTCATGCTTCATAAGGTGAAATCTAGACAATTTTACCAATTGTTTTCAAGGAGAGCATAAAAGGCCATGGTTTAATAAGAGGAAAATTTAATTTGATATGATTAGATATTTAGGAAAAGGCATGATCAACAAATTTGGTGGGCTAGCTTATATCCTATGCTAAGGAGATAAAATTCATAATTATTTGGTTATTTTAAAAATGATCTGAAGATATTAGAATCAGCTTTAATAGAAAGAAATGCACATTTCTTCATTTAGGGAAAATATCACATGCACGGATATAGAATGGGGAACATACATATATGAAAGATTATTGTACTGTATTATTAATTAATCAAGTTGTTTTAGCAAAATCTTATGGATGTAAATATGAGTATGAATCTTCGGTGTCACACAGCTAAAAAGTAGCAGCCATTTGCAAAAGTATTGATTTTATATCATGGAATTTAACTGCCCCACTTTATTCTGTATTGGTCAGACTCCACCACAAATACTATATCCTTCTCTGGATCTACTCTTTAAGAGGAATTCAGGCAACACTGAAAGGTTTATAGAATGGTAACAAGGATAATCAGGATGCCAGAAACCGTTCAAGCCTTGGGAAAACTGAACTATTATAGCACTTTAAATATTTGCAGCTGTCACGCAGAAGCTGTTATTAAGACCTGTCTTTTATCAACTTACACAATAGGATATGGAATAATAAGTTACAGAAAGCAGATTCGGACTAAATGTTAGAAAAGTCTTTGAAACAGATCAAGCAGAAACTAGACAGTGATGTAATTTAGGAGTTAATCTGAATTCTTGCACTGAATTAGTAATCAGAGACCAAAGCAGCCCCTTCCAATTATGATTCAATTTATATCATATAAGCAATTTGACTTACTTAACTGCAATGCTATGTCTAGTACTGAAGATTTATTCTGAGGAAAATCTCCAGTATTTGACTTTCATAGATTTAACTCATATATAATATTGACAATTGATTCTTACATATGCCGACTAATTTGAATAGAATTTACATAGAGAAAACAAAGAGTAGAATTACAGGTTTAGGAACAAATAAAGGACAAGAGGGAAAGAAATAAATCCAGAGCAGATTGTGAATTGACAGGCAGGGGGAAGAATAGTTTATCTGTTATATTTATTAAAAGTGTAATCATTTTTCTGCTAACATCTATGTTCTTACAGCAAACATAAAAAGCTATAAAGATGAAAATATAATTAATGAAAAAGATTTACAAACATACCCTAAGGAAAGTACTCCAGGTAATACCTTATAATACACTATGTTATCTATTTTAATATTGATTTTATACCCTGTCCTTTTACCAAGAAATAGAACTCACAGTCAGAAATCCATTTTACAATGGATGACAACTATACCAATTACCAGCTCTTAATATCTGACAGTTTAAATCAGTAGTTTATCAAGAGTCTGGTTTCAAAGCAACCTCATCAACATGGCATGTTGTTTTAATTACTATTTTATGAATAAGCTTAAATTCAAACTACTTGAACCAGAATCAGGATGCCCACAGGGAAATTGTCTTCCATGGATACCAAATTAAGATTCCTGGTCAACAGTCATGGTTTGTTTGTTTGTTTTGGACATTGCCTGTTTACTATCCGATTGCAAACTGTACATACCAGATTTGCATTGACCTTGGTCGGCTTAATTCTTTACTTTATTGCTTCTACATGCAATTAAAATTTCTGAAAGATCCCTGTACAAGAAGCACCTTTGGATTAACTCTACAAATTGCATCACAGACCTTTAAATAGTTTCAGGGACATATACAGCTATACATACACAAGAGAGTGGCGTGGTGGCCTAGTGGTGAAGATGCTCACCTTCCACTCAGAGGTTTGAGAGTTCAGTCTTAGGTAGAGGCAGATGTTTCTCTCCTAGGGCATAAAGAAAAAATATCTGCTGCAAATTCCACGTGGACGTCAAGAAGGCCATCTGGTCATTAATCACTCACCTCCACCCAGTCACTCCAACTTTACCTTGAATAGGGCTTAAAGTAAAGGTAAAGTTTCCCCTCACACATATGTGTAGTTGTTCCTGACTCTAGGGGACGGTGCTCATCTCCATTTCAAAGCTGAAGAGCCAGTGCTGTCCATAGACGTTTCCATAGTCATGTGGCCGGTATGACTAAATGCCAAAGGTGCACGGAACGCTGTTACCTTCCCACCAAGGTGGTTCCTATTTTTCTACTTCCACTTTTTATGTGCTTTCGAACTGCTAGGTTGGCAGAAGCTGAGACAAGTAACAGGAGCTCACCCCATTATGTGGCACTAGGGATTTGAACTGCTGAACTGCCGACTTTTCGATTGACAAGCTCAGCATCTTAGCCACTGAACCACCGCATCCCACATAGGGACATATATAGATAGATAGATACACAGAAGTTAGGATTCATAAAAATTCCTCTCAAAATTAGCTCATTCATACCATTAATAGTTGCTTTGCTACCCCATTTTTAGCATCAGACTTCCTTGTTCCCAAATTATAAGATTTGCAGAGACATAAGAATTCCATTAGCTACTGCTCTAGTAGGAAAACAAGTCTAGCATATATTATTATGATATGAAAAAAATGTATTTATGCTTTTGTTATAGCTTAGTTTCAGGTTTGGGAAACTACAGGTTATCCGTAATTTACAATAGTTCAATTAGTAACCGTTAAAAGTTACAAGGGCACTAAAAAAAGTCAATGGGAAACCAGATTCACTTATCAACTGTATTACTAATTTAACTACAGTGATTCACTTAAGAAATGTGGCAATTAAAGTCATAAAATGGAGCCAAACTCACTTAATGAATTTCTCACTTAGCAACATAAATTTTGAGCTCAATTGTGATTGTACATTGAGGACTACCTGTATCACAACGACAGGCACTCCTCCCTTAATGACTAGTTAACAACATTCAAAGTTATGATGGACTCAGAAGGGATACTTTATGGCCTGTAAAACACTGTTTTTTTTATATACTGGATTCACTTAATAACCACAATGACTTGCTTTATGCCTATTGTAAACAAGATTGTAAAATTGCATCATATCACATGGTGGACTTATGACTCAAATTCTGAGCCAATTGTGGTTGTAAATTGAGGAGTACCTGTATGTAAATACCACTACCTCTCCCAGATCTTCCCAACTGAGAAATTAGCCTCAACTTTGGTTGAAAATCATAATTTACACTTAGAAATTGTATCCCCCACCCCCCCGGAAATAGAAAAAAATTCAAGCTGCTAATCACTGTAAAGTGTGATATGGGGAAATGATACAAGGGCATGTATACACATATGCACACATTTTATTTTTGATCAAAGACCAGTTATCAATTTTACACTACACGTAATCAGGAAGACAATAAAAAAAGAGAGAAAATGAAATTCTCAAACAATTAAAACAGTGAGATTCTGATTTCCTTTAACAATAATCCCCAAATAGGCAAAAGCTTGAAGACTTTTCCTTAGATCTATATCATGAAACATTTATTGATTTTATGTACGCTAAGAGCGTATGCACCAAGACAAATTCCTTGTGTGTCCACTCATACTTGGCCAATAAAAAAAATCTATTCTATTTTCACAGTCCCAAGTCTGAGTAATGGGTAGATCTCAAGCATCAGAAAAGAAGTTTTTAAGAAAGAGTGGAAAACAACTGCAAACCCTAGAATAAAAAGACTCTTAGCAGGCCACAGAAAACATCTTGAAGCTGTTATTTCTTCCAAAGGAAGTGCTTGCTATAAAGCACTGATTGAAAAGGTGTTCAAACCTCTATAACTGCCACAATTCACTTTTTTAAAAAAAATTCAGAGGTATAAGAAAAACTATACATCAAAAGTAACTTTGTACCATGTAGATATTTTGTTAGATTTTGTTTGCTAAAGAATTTACTGAAACATATAATTTGGCTAGAGCTCCCTAAACCTTTGCATGCAATTATTGTTTTCGGAAAATAATGGGTTATCAAACCACAGAATGCAGCCAAGTTGTTTCCGTGACTATTTGGGCTAGTTTTGTGTATTGATCAATTAGGCCTTCCGCTTTTTCTTTTTCACCAAGGTTTATAACATTATTGCATTTGAAATAGAATGAAACAGTCTTGGCACCACATTTAGCCCAATGTTTATATGCAAGGTCTTCTTCTATGGTCATAAAATATGTTGATGAAGAAGTGATGGTTATAGAACAAATTTTTATCTGGTAAGAAAGATAAAGTACAGAATGTGGAACCACAAATGGAAGGCTGGAGAATGATTTCAAAAAGGATGCTTTTCTGGATACAAACAAAAAGCTGACTGAGCAAATTAAAGGAAAAATACAAATGAAAAACCATGACAATGGCCTGAAAAACATTTTCTTATTAGACCTATAAAAGGGGCTTGTTTTGGTGAAGATGATGTAACTTGTGTGGATGGCTAAATTAACTTGACTAGAGAAAAAACAAAATATACACTTATGGTTGATTGAAGCCCTTTATAGACCACCTTGCAAAAAATGGCACAAAATGCATTTGTGTGTGTGTGTGTACAAAATATGTGGAGTGGGATAAATAATTGAAATAAAATCCTACAATAGTATTCAATTGGATTAAAAATTAAAATTGTTGGAAGTAAAAGGTAGGAATATAAGATTGGTTTATGTGATCAAGGTTAAATTTTTTTTTCAATGTTCTGCTAACCCTTTATGGCCGTTTCCAGGATTGAAAAGTGGTTGCTTTATGGACTTTCTTATAGATAAAAGATGGGATATGGGATGTTTAATCTTATAGTGGGTGAGATGTTATTAAATTTGTTTATACTTGTGAAGAAGATTGGAAGACACATCTTTATATATTTTTTTAATTTATGTTCTTTCCTTTTCAGCTTCTTCTCTTTCTCTACGTTTAGGCTGTATTAATTTTTATTGTTGTAATTAAAAACCCCTAAGCCTCCCTGTTTAAGAATGATCATATTTAATCCTCCCATTAATTTTCTTGGATCAATAAAATGGAAGAAATATTAAAGCATCATGTGAAGAGTGATTACTGTTGAAGCAAATATGAAGAGTTTCAGCATTTGGACAAAGTGTCAATACGAAAACCACCAGCAATAACAACCGCAGAATCAAAATACAGCGATGTCTGATCCTATACATGATCCGTAATGTTTCTCAGCTTTCATTTGTTTTTCTTGTAATTGTTGAGGGATACAAATCATTTTCAAAGTTTAACAATATCAAAATTATTAATAATCTCAAAATCCAAAGATCATTGCTTTTACAGTATATCCAATTGTATTCCAGGAAATCAGGATCTGTTGATCTTCATATTGCTTCAAGACTTTCCTCTGCTCTACTGAACTGAATGAGCCGTAAGCTGGTTTCATTTTTTAAACATTTTTCTTTTGTCCCAATTCATTTGCAAAGTTCATCTTGATATGTTTTGTTGGCTATTGTCCAAGTTTTTCTAGGCTACTAATAGTCTTCTGCGACTGATTTATCAACTGTTCTCTATTCCTGTCCATTAAATGGGTGATATCATTTGGAGTGGTTTGCCCTAACAAGCTTCCTCTTACAGGTAGTACATGGAATTATACAAATATTTACTTTCTAATATTATATCTGCTCCATCTGTTCCTTCAGGTTCCTTGCTTGAGAGTTGGCAAAGCAACATTTTAACTGGGAGAGATTGTGTATAGAATCATCAAGGAACAACTGTCAACCTACAAAGACTTTCAGCTTTGGTAATAAACTAAAAAAGTTGTTTAACACATCTGTTCCTGAAAATCTTAATAGAGGCAATTTTTAAAACATTTGGCGCTCCAAATGCCACATTACCTGATTCTGTATACTTTTATAGTTCTCTTTCTTGGTAAACATTTGAGCATTTAAAATAAAATTGTACTACATCACTTGCCCTTAGAAATGTCCCCATCTTTTTCAAATTAAGTTTCACAGTGTAAAAGCTGGCTTAAGGAAAAGACACAACTACTTTTCAAACAGCCTTACCTTCCTTGGTTGACATTACATTTGACATGAAGTGCAAGCATGAGGTATCCTTTGTATTGGAATTGCAGAGACTTTGACAACTTTATCACGCATATCATATGTGTATCCATTTTTCTGTTGTAGTGCAATTTAGTGGAGCAGTTTGGTATCTTAAATTGCAACTAAGCATCATTCATTTCATAATGTGGTTATAACAAATTTTACATGTTCTTTTAAGATATCCTACATTTTTATTGGGTGTCCAGAAGTTCTTTAGAGCCTAAAATGTTTCTCTATTTGCTTACTCCAGTTCTGGTCTTATTTATTTCAAACAAATACAGCTGAGGAGGAGGAAGAAAAAAATCAGTTAACAAGTGTACCAGTAGAACTTTCGAGGAACATCTGAACATTTGAAGGTTGAGGAGTTCTGATAAGCAAAAGACTTCATAAGTGACAATTATCCTTTTCAAAAATAAATATTATTTTAAAAAATCTGTGGTTGGCTGGGCTTGAGGACATTTCCTCCATCCTATTACTAAAACCAATGTATTAACACAAGGGATGAACACTTGCTAATGGAATAATAGAATGATAAATATATCAACCACAAACTTAGGTCCGAGAGGCTTGCAAAGGAAATACCGATGATTTTCTAGTTTGAAATGGTTACTTCAGTCTTTCAAAGGTTACCATTGAAAAGTTAAACTTCAATGCTCTTTTAATTGCTTTATAAAAAGCAAAATAGAAGTCAAATGACATCAGTATACGTATACGCTCGTGTGCAAACACTAACACTCACATCGAACACAACTCAACCACAGAGAAATATACATACAAATTCCTATTGTTTATACAATTAAAAAAATACAAATAAAATGAGGCCAACTTTATCACGGGGCTTAGTTCTGTACTAATATAGAACGTAAATCCTTGACTATGCTTTTTATTCTTGCTTTTCATACCCCTCTTCTCAGTGGCACTAATGAATGCAAAAAGTATAATTATTGCTTCAGACCAGCATGAAAAAGCAGAGAGATAAGCTCTCTAGAGACATACATAATAGAAAAACACGATTGGACACCAATCACCATACATTTCCACTTGCTGAGCAGGAAACCTATTCATATCTAACTGCTATTAAGCAATGGGTGTTTTATTTGAACCTTGATTATTTAACTTTCAGTGTCAATATATTATTCCAGACAACTGGTAATCTTGTTTTTGAAATGCCTAATTATGCAACTAATTTAGCTATCTCAAGGCCATCCAGAGAAGAAAGGAGTATGTTGTCATTTTCAGAGTTCACAACACAGCAAATAAACAATGGAACTGAAATGCAATTCTTCTTTTTGACTGTTCTTATAATAGAAATAAACGTCGCATCCTTTAACATAATAAGAACAAATTCAACAAAATGTTTATCTACTTATTATATAGTAAAATACTATAAATTTCTGATGAATTAAGTATCATGACAAGACAATAACTATTGGCAATATTATTTGGTTTAGCTCACTTCTATGATACTAGTTATAAGCATACAAGTTATTACACAAGATATTATTTTTGAGACTTTTCAGTCCCTGTCAGATGTTGAAAAGAATTATGATACCAAACGGACTCATGGAACATGTTTTGGGTAAATCCAATCAAGATGTTGTAAAAAGTAGCATCACAGAATTCAGGCAAAAGTAACAGGAGCAGCCATACATAGAAAACTATGCAAGTGGATTAGTTTGTTTTTTTTAAAAAAAGAATGTACTTGCATCTTTCCTGAAAGTAATACGTACTGAAGAAGAAAACTGCAACAGAGGAAATTCATTTATTAGTTTATTGCTTTTTATTTGCCTTGAATCCTCTATCCCACTTGTGCTTTCATTTGAACACTCAGGCTGATTTTATTAGCTTTCTGCAAATCATTTGCATGGCTGCTCTTTCCACTTCTGCCATTTGTCAGTGGTTTAAGGTCTTCCAATTTCACTTCCCCTTGAAAAACGCACAAGACTCAAAAGGCTGTTCAACAGATTTACTCAGAATGGACTCTTAGATGCGTAAGGTGGGTGAGAGCGGGGAAGGCACAGATTAAAAGACTCTTGTGGCTCCTGAACACAGCATATATAGGGTTTTGCTTCTGGCAAACCAACAAAAAAATACTATGAATTATATGAGCTAAGAAATTCAAATGTTTTGCCTTGCCGTAATTAATTGCCTTCATTAAAATAAAATTTGAATTAAATCTCATAATATAAACATATGAAATAAAGTCAACTTCATGAGGATTTTTTTTTTTTATGTAGGGTCCTCAACATTCACTGCAACTTCTCCTGATACATTTACTATCGTTCCAATAGATGTTGGGGTAATCGTGAACCACACAAATTCGAAGATTTCTCAGTGCACTACAGCAGTGGGTGAAATCCATCTGGTTTCTGTGCTAGCAATGCCAGTCAAAACACAGGAAGGCCCGAGAGAGCTTGCACCTGGATGCATTCAGATGTAATCGTCCTCTACTGGCTCTCCATTAACATCACAATAATGGATGAAGATAGCAACTACCCTCTGGAATACCCCTTTCTTCATCTGACGGAGTTCAGAGATCTCTTCACCTATCGTTTCCATGCAAATATCTGCTGACAGTTGTCCTTTTCTCCGGGGAGCGTAAATAGTAGCTAATTTTAGATGCAAAGAAAAAGAGAATGGAATCAAATACAATTGTCACTGGAATGACAATTTAAAACAAATCCATAATAAATGCTACATCAGGCATAAACATTTGTATTTAACAATCTATCATACAAAAATAGCTTCCCATTGAAAAATTAATAACAGTATGATTTGAATTATTATGAGATATATATTCTTTCAAAGCCCAGCTTGATTAGACCTTTTCCTTTCTTGTTGGGCTTCAATGCCACTTGAAGCCAATGTCATATAAAATATTTTCATATATGCCTCTATAGAATTTGAAAAGATACAAATACAGTCTAGATAGCCTTCCTATACGTTAGTACTCTAAATTTCTTTCTCAATTAACCATGGAGGAAAAAATCCATAATTGACATATTGCTATGAAAAAAAATTGCTAGGAAAAAAAATTAGAAATACTGTAACTGATTTAGAAAGTTAAAAGAAAAAGCTAGGATATTATGCAGAATTCAAAAACTAATCTGTGTTCTTTATCCCAAATTAACTATCTTCATATTCTGGACTTCATATTGCACCAGCTATAGACCAGTGATGGCGAACCTTTTTCTCGTGGCGTGCCAGAAGTGTGTATGTGCGCGCGCAACAGCTCGTGTGCGTGTCAGCACCCATAATGCAATGCGAACCCTCCCACATGCACATGCGCACATGACCCCCCATGCATGAACCCCACATTGCGCATGCGCGCCCTGCACATGCACTTCGGGCACCCCTCTGTCCCGTTTTGGGCCTGGAAAGTCGTTATTTTGAGGGCAGTCCGGGGCTTCCCTGTCTCCCCGCCCGATAAGACTTCTGGCATACCCCAGGCCTCCGGAGGGAAGCCCCGGCCTGCTGCTCCTGCCACCGCCAACCCCTTGCCCCCAGCAAGAGCGTACTGCCCCAGGAGGACTGGAGGAGAGCGCAGGTCCTCACTCATGGAGATCCACTGGTGGGGAAATGGTCGCGGAAAACCAAGTTTACAATCATCTATTGTGGATATGGATGCTTTAGAGTTCGAAATAGAGGGACTCCATAGCCTAAGTGAACACTTCAAACTGGGTTACTGCTATGAAAGTATTTAAACAATTACATAAATACATCAATAAGAAGTACACAGATAAAGATATTCCCTGTAACACTGTAAATATATTACACTTTTGTTTAAAATGAAATTACATTACTGTGTAATGCTTCAGTTTCCCTGGTAAACACAGGGCACTCAAATGTTTACTTACTCTTTTCATCATCTTCAAAATCATATCTTGCATAGCCATTAGGATCAGCTGTCCTCAGGGACCTCAACCATGGGAAATCTGTTATCATCGAATAGGGAGCTCCATCCACAACACCTACAGCAGAACAGCCAGAAAATAGGT
Source organism: Pituophis catenifer annectens (assembly GCF_029215685.1). Lineage (NCBI taxonomy): Eukaryota > Metazoa > Chordata > Lepidosauria > Squamata > Colubridae > Pituophis > Pituophis catenifer. Next base: position 113,190,573 of record NW_027256882.1, read on the forward strand.
CTCTGAACTTCTTTTTTCAATTGAAATAAGCTTGTCTTGCCTACAACTGTCTTAGACCTTTGATGAAGCAGCATTCATAAAATAATACAGACATTTGGTTATCTGCAAGATATACACAATAGGATGAGGAGATATACTAGTTGCACCTATTTTGTGTATCTGACTACACATTTATAGGTGAAACATTGCCTACATATATCTTCTATGCCTTTACATTATGTGTTGTTATGGCACACATGTCACTTTTAACACAGAGAAGTCTGCCACTGGGAGGAAATTGCTCCTCTCCTGTGCTGTCATTTTGCCTTGCTGAACTGTACTGAACTAAGGAAATCAAAACGTTTGTAATACCATATGCATATTATCCATATCAACTGAATTTTTTCTTCCTGCATACATTTCACATTTTCATCATGAAAAATAAATTATTTTTAAATATAATTTATATTTGAATATTTAAATATATATACAATTTAGATTTTAAATGTAATTTATAATTTTTTAAAAAGTCTAAAGCTGGAATGAGCTAGTTTTTGTTGTCTAACATATAGGCTATAATTTGAGAATCTTTTCTTAAGAAATTTTCATAACTGCTTTCAAGTTCTCTGTAATACCTTCTAGAGTGTAAATATCTCTCCCCCAGGGATATCTTGTAAATTTTTTTAGATCGTCTTCTGTTCGTGTGGCTTCAGGAAAGAATTCATATTTAATAAGCTCTCTGAAGGACCAAATGAAGAAAACATATGCAAATAAATGAGATATTTACCAAAAACAACTTAAGATGTTGAAATTACAAACAGGACTTTCCCAAACTGATACTCAATAGATGTATCTAACTCATGATTCCCAGCCTCCCTCATTTGTTAGCAGTTGTTGGTCTTCAACTCATTTTATCTACTTATTCAATTTAGATCATTACTTAAGTAAATATTCAAGGTAATTGCAGAACATATAAGGAAATCAATTTGTGGACTACTGTTAGATGCAATAAAGTAACAAGTACAGCTGTGCTAGAGTGTGATTTAACCTTACTCCATGTGTAAAATATAAGATGAAAGAATTATTAATATATCTACCTATTCATTCACAAACACACACAAACTACATGTATGCATGAATGTATGTATCTACTGGCTCTTCACCCAGGGCTTTGGCAAGGAAGTGTGAGATCCCTCATTTGATCAGGCAGGGCACATTTTATATTTAACTTTTATGTTTTATTGATTTGATTGTAATTTCTTTGATGGTTGTAATCATTGGAACTTGGGAAGCATACAAGTTTAAATAATAATAATACTACCAGTACTTTTCTTTCTAAAACTCCAAAAGAACAGAATTTTTCAAAAGATGTCTGACTTTAAAGACTGCCATTAATATTTCAGGCTTTTTTTACCTGAGCCAAATCATACCAACTGTTTTATTTGAAAAAATCAATGCCATCATTCTGAAGCTGGAAGTTGTCTGTCCCATTCAATTCTGAGGAATGCATGTGCTCACAAACAGAAACACAAACAAAAATGTTTGGCGATCAAGAGCATATGGTTAGCTGACTTACTGATTGATATTTGCTATTGTGTCCATCCAGCTGCGAATCCGGACTTTATTGCGAACATTTGGAGGATTACTGAATTCATGAATGACACAGATATGATACGGATAAGGACCACTAAATATTTTTTGCTCAAGAGTCAGCGTGTCAACCTGTAAAATGGGGAACAACATGCTTATAACAACAGAAAATAGCAAAATACATTTCTGCAAACAGATAATTTCAGTAATTTTCACCATAAGAATACTTTTGAAGATTTCTGAATCTATTTTACTAAACATGGCATAATTTAAATGTTCCTGTTGTATGAGCAATAGATTTATGTGTCGTTACCCCCCAAAAACTCCTTCTTGGATTACTGCCTTGTCATGGCGAAGAAGCTTGCATAGCTCAATGAAGCTATGAGCTATGCCGTGCAGGGCCACCAAGATGGACAGGTCATAGCAGAGAGTTCTGACAAAATGTGATCCACTGGAGAAGGAAATGGCAACCCGCTCCAGTATCTTTGCCATGAAAACCCCATGGACAGTACCAAAAGGAAAAAAGATATATTGCTGGGGAAGAGCAGAGGGCTAGTACTAGTAGCGCCAGAAAGAGTGAAGCGACTGGGCCAAAGCCAAAAGGACGCTCAGCTGTGGATTCCTCTGGTGGTGAAAGGAAAGTCTGATGTGATAAAGTTCTATTCTCAATAGGAACCTGGAATGTAAGATCCATGAATCAAGGCAAGTTGGACATGTCAAACAAGAGATGACAAGACTGAACATCAACATCTTAGGAATCAGCGAACTAAAATGGGACACGAATGGGTGAATTTAAGTCAGATGACCATCAGGTATCCTACTGCAGGCAAGAATCCCTCAGAAGAAATGGAGTAGCCGTCATAGTCAATAAAAGAATAGGAAAAGCAATACTGGGATATAATCCCCAAAATGACAGAATGATCTCAGTTCGAATCCAAGGCAAACCATTCAATATCACAGTAGTCCAAGTCTATGTCCCAACCACTGGTGCTGAAGAGAATGAAATTGACCGGTTCTATGAAGCCCTACAGCACCTTATAGAATTAACACCAAAAAATGATGTCCTTATCATCATGGGGGATTGGAATGCTAAAGTAGGAAGCCAAAAGATAACCAGAATAACAGGCAAGTTTGGCCTTGGAGTACAAAATGAAGCAGGGCACAGGCTGATAGAATTTTGTCAAGAGAATATGATGGTCATAGCAAACACTCTTTTCCAACAACCCAAGAGACAACTCTACTCATGGACATCACCAGACGGTCAACACAGAAATCAGATTGACTATGTACTCTGCAGCTAAAAATGGAGAAACTCTATACAGTCAGTAAAAACAGGACCAGGAGCTGTGGTTCAGATCATAAGCTTCTCGTTGCAAAATTTAGGCTTAAATTAAAAAAACTAGGGGAAAGCACTAGGCCACTCAGGTATGAACTAAATCATATCCCTGATGAATACAGTAGAGGTGACAAATAGATTTAAGGAATTAGATCTGATAGACAGAGTGCCTGAAGAACTATGGATGGAGGTTCACAACATTGTACAAGAGGTAGCAACTAAAACCATCCCAAAGAAAAAGAAACGCAAGAAAGCAAAATGGCTGTCTGAGGAAGTTTTGCAAATAGCTGAGGAAAGAAGGGAAGCGAAAGGCAAGGGAGAAAGAGAAAAATACATCCAATTGAATGCAGAATTCCAGAGAATAGCTAGAAGAGATAAGAATGCCTTCTTAAATGAACAGTGCAAAGAAATAGAAGAAAACAATAGAATAGGGAGGACCAGAGATCTCTTCAAGAAAATTGGAGATACGAAGGGAATGTTTCGTGCAAAGATCTCTTCAAGAAAATTGGAGATATGAAGGGAATGTTTCGTGCAAAGATGGGCATGATAAAGGACCAAAATCACAAGGACCTAACAGAGGCAGAAGAGATTAAGAAGAGGTGGCAAAATTACACAGAAGTATACAAGAACGAACTTAACATCCCTGATAACCAAGATGGGGTGGTCACTGACCTCAAACCAGACATCCTAGAACAGTGGTTCTCAACCTGTCGGTCGGGACCCCTTTGGGGGTCGAATGACCCTTTCACAGGGGTCGCCTAAGACCATAGGAAAACACATATTTTCAATGGTCTTAGGAATAATTTTATTGTTGGGGGTCACTACGACATGAGGAACTGTATTAAAGGGTCACAACATTAGGAAGGTTGAGAGCCACTGTCCTAGAATGTGAAGTCAAATGGGCCTTAGGAAATCTGAGCAACAACAAAGCTAGTGGAGGTGACGGTATTCCAGCTGAGCTATTCAAAATCTTAAAAGATGATGCAGTAAAAATGCTACGCTCAATTTGCCAGCAAATTTGGAAAACTCAACAGTGGCCACAGGATTGGAAAAGGTCAGTTTACATTACAATTCCAAAGAAAGGCAATGTCAAAGAATGTTCAAACTATCGCACCATTGCACTCATGCTAGTAAAGTTATGCTCAAAATCCTACAAGCTAGGCTCCAGCAGTATGTGGATTGAGAACTACCAGAAGTACAGGCAGGATTTCGAAGAGGCAGAGAAACTAGAGATCAAATTGCCAACATACGCTGGATCAAGGAGAAAGCTAGGGAGTTCCAGAAAAACATCTACTTATGCTTCATTGACTATGCTAAAGCCTTTGATTGTGTGGATCACAACAAATTGTGGCAAGTTCTTAAAGAGATGGGAGTACCAGACCATCTTATTTGTCCCTTGAGAAACCTATATTCGGGTCAAGAAGCAACAGTGAGAACTGGACCCGGAACCACTGATTGGTTCAAAATTGGGAAAGGAGTCCGGCAAGGCTGTATACTGTGGCCCTGCTTATTTAACTTAAATGCAGAGCACATCATGAGAAAGGAGGGGCTAGATGAATCAAAAGTTGGAATTAAGATTGCTGGGAGAAATATCAACAACCTCAGATATGCAGATGATACCACTCTAATGGCAGAAAGTGAAGAGGAACTAAAGAGCCTCTTGATGTGGGTGAAGAAGGAGAGTGCAAAAGTCATCCAGCCCTCTCAATTCCTGGCAAATTGATGGGGCAGAAATGGAGTTAGTGACAGATTTTATTTTCCTGGGCTCCAAGATCACTGCAGATTGGGACTGCAGCCAAGAAATTAAAAGACGCTTGCTCCTGGGGAGGAAAGCTATGGTAATAATAATAATAATAATAATAATAATAATAATTTTATTTCTATACCGCCCTTCTCCCGAAGGACTCAGGGCGGTGTACAGCCAATTTAAAAACACAAGACACAACAATAATTAAAAATTAAAATAATTAAATAAATTTGGCTGATTTAAAACCCCAAAAATTTAAAATACCCCAATTTAAAATTATTAAGTCGATAGCCCGGCCTGGCGGAACAACAGGGTCTTCAATGCGCAACGAAACACCCGGAGGTCGGAGATCTTGCGTATTTCCGGGGGCAGTTCATTCCACAGGGCTGGGGCTCCCACAGAGAAGGCCCTCCCCCTTGGTGTCGCCAGCCGACATAACTTGGCTGATGGCACCCTGAGGAGACCCTCTCTGTGGGAGCGGACTGGTCGGTGGGAGGCTATTGGTGGCAGAAGACGGTCTCGAAGGTACCCGGGTCCTATGCCATGGAGCGCTTTAAAGATGGTAACCAACACCTTGAATCGCACCCGGAAGACCACTGGGAGCCAGTGCAGCTCGCGCAGGAGGGGTGTCACACGGGCACAACGGGTTGCGCCCATAACCACCCGCGCGGCCGCATTCTGGACCAGTTGGAGCCTCCGAGTGCTCTTCAAGGGGAGCCCCATGTAGAGAGCATTACAATAGTCCAGCCGGGAGGTGACAAGGGCATGAGTGACTGTGCGCAAGGCGTCCCGATCCAGAAAGGGCTGCAACTGGCGGATCAGGTGAACCTGATAAAAGGCCCCCCTGGCCACGGCCGTCATATGCTCTTCTAAAGACAGCCGTGCATCCAGGAGGACACCCAGATTGCGAGCCCTCTCTGTGGGGGGCAAAGATTCACCCCCAATAGTCAGCGATGGCACCTGCTGACTATATCGGGACGCCGGCAGCCACAGCCACTCGGTCTTGGACGGGTTGAGTCTGAGCCTGTTCCTCCCCATCCAGACCCGCACGGCCTCCAGGCAGCGAGACATCACAGCAAGGGCATCGTTGGGGTGGTCTGGGGTGGAAATGTACAGCTGAGTATCATCAGCGTACAGATGACACTTCACCCCAAAACCACGGATGATCTCACCCAGTGGCTTCACATAAATGTTGAACAGAAGGGGCGAGAGGACCGACCCTTGTGGCACTCCCCATGCGAGATGCCTCGAGGTCGACCTCTGCCCCCCTGCCAACACGAACTGCGAGCGGTCAGAGAGGAAGGAGGAGAACCACCGCAGAACGGTGCCCCCTATTCCTAACCCTCTTAACCGCCGCAGCATGATACCATGGTCGATGGTATCAAAAGCCGCTGAGAGATCTAATAGGACTAGGACAGAGGAGCAACCCCTGTCCCGAGCCCTCCAGAGATCATCCACCAACGCGACCAATGCAGTTTCTGTGCTGTGCCCCTGCCTGAAGCCCGACTGGCACGGGTCTAGATAGATAGCTTCATCCAGGTGCCCGGGCAGTTGTCGTGCCACCACACTCTCAACAACCTTCGCCACAAAACGAAGGTTGGAGACCGGACGGTAGTTAGCTAATTCAGCCGGGTCCAGGGAAGGCTTCTTGAGGAGGGGCCTCACCACCGCCTCTTTCAAGGCGGCGGGAAAGGCACCCTCACTCAGAGAAGCAGTTATAATCCCCTGGAGCCAGCCTCGTGTAACCTCCCGGGAGGCCAGTACCAACCAGGAGGGACACGGGTCCAATAAACATGTGGCGGCACTAATCCTACCCAGAACCCTGTCCACATCCTCGGGAGCCACAGGATCAAACTCCTCCCAGATAATATTCTCAAGGCCTGCTCCTGTCTCCTCCCCTGGACTCATCCAATCGGAGTCCAAGCCATCCCGAATCCGAGCGACTTTATCATGCAGGAATTGCACAAAATCCTCAGCGCGGCCTTGCAAGGGATCTTCCCGCACTCCCCCCCGGAGGAGGGAGTGGGTCACCCTAAACAGGGCGGCTGGGCGGTTCTCTGCAGATGCGATAAGAGCGGAGAAATGATTAGATTTCGCCGCTTTTATCGCCACTAGGTAGGTCTTGATATAAGACCTCACCTGTGTCCGGTCGGAATCGGATTGACTAGTCCTCCAAATGCTCTCTAGGCGTCTTTTCCGACGCTTCATCTCTCTCAGCTCCTCAGAGAACCAAGGAGCCAATTGAGATCGGCATCGGGTCAGAGGCCGCAAAGGCACGACGCGGTCCAAAGCTCCGGCGGCCGCACTCTCCCAGGCGGCCACCAGCTCTTCAGTCGAGTCGTGTGCCAGAGTCTCAGGAAACGGCCCAAGCTCCATCAGGAACCTTTCGGGGTCCATCAGGCGCCTGGGATGGAACCATTTGGTCGGTTCCGTCTCCCTGCGGCGGGGGAAAGCGGCAGGAAAGTCTAAGTGAAGGAGCGAATGATCTGTCCATGACAAGGGTTTGATGTCTAGATCCCCTCTACCAAGATCATTCAACCACTGACCAGAGACAAAAATCAGGTCCAGAGTGTGTCCCCCTATGTGAGTTGGGCCTTGAACTAACTGGGTCAGGTCCATGGCCGTCATGGAAGCCATGAACTCCCGAGCCGCCTCTGACGCCTCACCCGCAGACGGAAGGTTGAAATCCCCCATGACAATAAGTCTGGGGGTGTCAACCGCCACCCCGGCAATGACGTCGAGTAGCTCGGGCAGGGTCGCTGCCACGTGGCAGGGAGCCAGGTACGCAGTCAGCAAACCCATCTGCACCCCACGGCCCCACTTCACAAAGAGGGACTCACATCCGGCTATCTGAGGAACAGTGGTCTCCCTCGGACAAAGACTCTCCCTAATAATCACCGCCACTCCCCCACCCCTCCCCTGGGCCCTTGGCTGATGAAATGCACGGAAACCTGGTGGGCACATTTCAACGAGGGGGACCCCCCCCTCTTGGCCCAACCAGGTCTCCGTAATACCTGCCAGGTCCGCACCCCCCTCTAAAATAAGATCACAAATGAGGGGGGCTTTATTAACGACCGACCTGGCATTACACAACATCAGCCGCGGACCCTGGGCCTGAGATTCTGCACAACCCAGGACACGAGTCGCGCATTGGGGGCCGGGGTGCGTAATTACTTGTAGACAGCGTGTGCGCACCCCCAGCACATGATATGGCCCCCTGCGCCCGTCATACCTGCCCCTCCCACTCATTGTTTCAATTACACAGCCCTTCCTATCGTCCCCCTGCTCCCCGGTTAAATTTCCTTTCACGACCCCTCTGTTGCAGCCAATCGACCCATCACCCCGCTCAGTTGCTATCTGAACCCCCCCGGGTCCACTTTTACAACCCCCTCCCTTCCTCCCGGGTCCCCTTAAAATTTTGGTTAAAAATTTAGCTAAAAAACCCCTCAACCCCCTTCTCGCACCATGCCACCTCTCGGGGTTCCAAAGCCCGTCATTAAGTTAGGCCCTCGATAAAGTGGAGGGCCAAACCTGCGAGAGGGGGGAGTCTCGCAGTGCACATAGCTCTGCCGCCGAGTACATCAAATAAGATCAGAATGAGAAAGCAGTTTGGTAGGGTCCACAGTCCTAGGACAGAAGGTCTTTTTATAAGCAGCAACCTGGAATCCCCTGCTCTCTCACAGCAGCGGAAAGAGTTGGTTTATACAGTCAGCAGGAGAAAAGTTTTTCCCAGCCACCCTCTCACAGTGGCCGGCCAGATGTCCAAAAAGCAAGGAATTTGATGGTATCATCCCTTCTGATAGAAGATGGTTCAAACAGCCAACTTCTAGGCAGCATACTAAAAAGCAGAGAAATCACACTGCCAACAAAAGTGTGTGTCAAGGCTATGGTTTTCCCAGTTACAATTTATGGCTGTGAAAGTTGGACCATAAGGAAGGCTGAGCACCAAAGAATTGAGGCCTTTGAACTATGGTGCTGGAGAAGACTCCTGCAAGTCCCTTGGACTGCAAGGCAATCAAACCGGTCAGTCCTAGAGGAGATCAACCCTGACTGCTCTTTAGAAGGCCAGATCCTGAAGATGAAACTCAAATACTTTGGCCACCTAATGAGAAGAAAGGACTCACTGGAGAAGAGCCTAATGCTGGAAAAGATCAAGGGCAAAAGAAGAAGGGGACGACAGAGAATGAAGTGGCTGGATGGAGTCGCTGAAGCAGTAGGTGTGAGCTTAAATGGACTCCAGTGGATGGTAGACGACAGGAAGGCCTGGAGGAACTTTGTCCATGGGGTCACGATGGGTCGTACATGACTTTGCAACTAACAACAACAACCCCCCAAAAGAAACCCTACTCTATGATTCTATATTTTATTACTGATTTGATTTCCTCCAATGTTTATAGAAGTGAGAAACAACATTTATTTAAAAGACATGTGACCATTTTGGGTAATTTACCCAGGTTTGGGAAGTACTGATATAACGGTGCAACAAACATAAAATGAATAAAAAAATCAATTAAAATATGCCATTAAAGTCAGTTTATGCTAGTAGTCTTCTTATGCTAAAAAGAAAAAATAGCGGAGTATAGAACAATACACAAACTCTTTTGCTTAAATGAAAGCTAGCTACATACCTGTTGCATTGGACGAAGATAAATAATCCGGTTTCTTTCTGGAGGCATCCGAAGTATCTGATCTAGGACCTGATCCATATTTAATTTCTTGCACTGAGCATAATCAAAACGATTGACAATGGGTGCATTCTCTACTTTTAAGTGCTTAAGAACACGACATCTGGTGGCTAAAAGGGAAAAGCAACCAAGTAAACAATTATAGTTAAAATTAGTCATTTAATATTACAGCCATGGGAGACGAAATGAAGAAACTAATTTCAGATTGCCAATCTTTATGAAACAGTTTAGCATGGACGGTTAGCTTAATTTGCAAAAAGAATTGGTGGTGATGTTTCAAAGCATTCATGATACTATGACAAGGAATCACAGGGAGATAATGGACTTAATGAATAACATAAATGGGAAGTTAGAAAGTGCTCCACAAGGGATAATGAATAATGACCAAAAAACCCAAGAAATAGAGGAGACAATGGAGAGACCAGGGAAAAAGGCAGAACTAAATAAACAAATAAAACAAGAAGATAAGAAGGAGAAGATAATAAAAATTTATGAAGCAATTCAGGGAAAATATATGATAAAAGACCAAAAAATGATACTGGCTAAACAGAAAGATATCTTGGAAAAGAAAATGGAGAGTTGGGCAAATCCTCTGGAGGTTTGGCAGTGAAAGATAGGAGAGATGCAAAAAATATCTAAGCTAACCAGGAAAGAGGTAAACCAGGGGTTGGCAACCTGCGGCTCCGGAGCCACAAGTGGCTCTTTGGGCCCTCTGCTGCGGCTTCCTGTCCCATCACTGGTTCACCCCGCCCCCCTTATTTCTTTTTGGGACTCCAGCCTGAAGCGGTAGGAAGTGAAGGCTGCCTTACGTGCAAATGTGGCATGAAAGCAGGTACAGGGCAGCTTCGCTCCTGCACTCTCTTCCTCCCTCCTCCTCTTGTAACCCCCTGGCTGGCTGTGGCTGAGCTGGGAGTGTGTGCACATGTGGAGAGACCCTCCTTAAGCGAGCCGCTGCCCGCCCCGAGCGCGCCTTTCCTGAGTTTTGGCGCTCATTTGAGGAGGGGCTCCCCACCCGTGCGCAGCTCCCGGCTCAGCCACAGCTATCCCGGGCATCCTGAGAGGAGGAGGGGGAAGAGGGTTGCCGAAGAGTGCAGGAGCAAAGCTGCCCTGTATCTGCCTTCGCACCACATTTGCACATAAGGCAGTCTTTGCTTCCTGCCACTTCAGGCTGGAGTCTCCCTGTGCATGCAGTCACAGCCGACCAGGGAGTTATGAGAGGAGGGGGGGGGGGAGGACAGTCACCAGAAGGGAGGGGAGAGAGAAGGACACACACACACATACAGAGAGAGAGAGAGAGAGAGAGAGAGAGAGAGAGAGAGAGAGACATAGAGAGACACAGAGTGATACTTATAGAGGGGGTGAGAGAGGGGTGAGAGAGGGGTGAGAGGGAGAGGGAGAGATACAGAGGGAGAAAGACACAGAGGGGGGAGAAAGGGAGAGATAGGGAGAGAAAGACATAGAGAATAGTTTTGTGGCTGGGTAGGCGTGGCTAGGTGGTCATGTGACTGGGTGGGAGTGACATTGAGTTGGCCACGCCCATCCAGGTTTTGTGGCTCCTGGTGTGTTTTCTTTTTCTGTAGGAAACGGGTCCATGTGGCTCTTTGAGTGTTTAAGGTTGCCGACCCCTGAGGTAGACAAAGATGAAGACCCAAGGGAGGAATTTGGAAGGCAAGTCAAAAAACAAATAAGAATTGAAATATTAAAATGGACAAGAGATGACGGATAGAGGAAATGTTTTGTAACACAAGTTTGGCTTTATACTGGGACTAAGTACAGAGGCAGACACAAGAAACAGGGAAAATATTATTATGCACATTTTTAATATAATATATTAAAAGTAATAGCTAGACAAAAAGATTAGAGGTTGAAAGATGGTGATACTATGTACGTTTTAATGATAGTTATTGTTACTAGAATGGGGGACTAAAATGTTGAACAATTAAATAACGAAGGCTGATATTTTAATAAAAAATGTATAAGATTATTATTACAATTACGTAAGTATGATTTATTTATTTATTATTTATTTTTGTTGCATTTCTATGCCGCCCAACTCCCAAGGGATTTAAATAACAAATAATATTAATACTATCATTACTACCTGTATTCAAATGAATGACACTCAGATGCCTCACTGTTCATGTATTGATACTGAGGTATATTAAAAAAAGAAAAAAGAAACAAAATGTACATACCGTGAATGAACATCATTTTAGGGCAGTCTTTCAGCACCAGGTCTGTTATGCCGCAGTTAGTCAAGGTGATTCCAACAAGGTTTTTTGATTTTAGTGTCAAAACCTAGAGAATTTATTTTTAGAGTTAAAAACTATTACATGGACCACACCAAACCAATTAACCAGTCAAATTAATAATCGCCAGGACACCTAATGTTGGGTGACAAAATGTGGGCAGCACTGAAAATGGGGATCTATATCTGAAATTCTCTTTTCTTAGAAAATCTTTCTCCTTCTCTCCTGACATCTGCAACGTTCTTAACTGGAAAACACTGGCTACTCTGGCATATACTGAAGTGTAAATTGTACGCAATCAATTTAGCAAGAAAATATATTTAGAAAATACAAGTTTCAATCAACCTGGATGTGACTGAATGTCCATAATTCTGACCCAAAGTACTCACCTGGATGTGGTCATCCTCAATCACAGGATCACTGGTGCTTGTGGACTTGTCAGCTGTCCGTTTTCTCTTCACTGAATGTCGAGATTTTGGTTTGGCTGCTTCTGAGAAGGCAAAATAAAATAAATGATTGGTTACAGTTGTGACAGTTTTAAAATACTGAGAATAATGATGTATCTTGAAGATTTCCTTAAAAATTGTTAGATAGAATTAAGATTCCAAAATCAATTTCAGAATGGTGGGCAGTGGCCAGTCAATGTGACAAAATATTAAGACTTACTTCTTTTGGAATGTTTTTTTTTTTTTAAACATTTCAGTCTATCCCAAAATCAAATAAAAAAAAATGAAGAAACACCATTTTATGGTGTTAGAAAACCATAAAATGTGTTAAAATGAAACAAATAATAGGCTGAAGTTTTATCAAATTTCATTTAGTCTGTTGAGGAAGGCAGGAAATATGCATAGTATTTTCTATATATGACTTGCACAAATGGGATTAGATGTGCACTGTACAATTAAATAAAATGACATGATTCTAGGTGTAAGTTAGATAATGCAGACTTCTCGGGATTTAAGAAAGAGATTTAACTGTTTGTTATCTCACTTTATAAACAAAAGTAAAAGCCGAGATGTAGTACCATAGATATAATTCAAAGCAAAAATTCCCCAGAAATGCTGATGAAAAACTATGTATATGTGCATATAAATATATATATTCAACTCCTCAGAATTCAGCATTAGGATTTATGCTTCCTTTTGTTTAGTTCAGTTCATAATTTGGACCTCCACAGCTGAAGCATACATGTTATTTTATTGTCTGTATAATTGCAATGAAGCAATGGTGTGAGGATGACAATCACTGTGGTAGAAATCATTTGAGTTCCACATAAATAGAGGCATTTACAATTCCTACTGTCATTATAATTAAAATACAGTACCCTTAATTTGGAAAATGAATAATCACGTAAGAAAAATGAAACATGCAAGAATTACCGTTATTTCCCTGAGTATATATTTTAAATTGAAGAACTGACTATAGAATATGGTTAACAATATCTCTTTTGTGTGCTGACAGTATTTCTCAGTTCACCTTATTGGGAAGGTGTTCAACATTGCTAAAATTCTTAGGGAAAGTACAGTACAGGTTCTGTGGGAGTCATATTAAAGAGGTTAGAGAATATCATTGAAAGAACTATACTGATGAAAACAAGTATAGAACTACAATGCAATACCATAATAGGATTCCTATATGAAATCAACTCAAAAATGTCATTCCAAAGCAGCTTTCGTTCTTCCATTTCTATTCATATGCAGATCTGTTAATACAAGAATTGGGATAATAATTTTAAGACGGCATTTCTGCTATTATAATAATATATCACTTTTGTATTCTACACTTCTTTGGAGCTAGGGTGACAAAGCAAGACAATTTATACAAGACAGTAATTTACATAATGTAATCTTACCTGGCTGAGACACCAAAGGCACATGGGAAAGTTTACTTCTGGCTCTTGTTAAAGGCCTACGGGGATAATCTTCATTGTATTCCATTTCAAACTGTGCTTGCTGTAAAGTACTGCCCTCCTCATTAGCAGTCCCACAGACACCCTCATTAGTCCTCTCATCACTGGCTTCCCCTGAGGAATCAGTGTTTGCTAATGTTCTCAGAGAAAGTTCTGCTCCTCCCACAGATGGCCCATTTGTACCAGAGGCTCCACTGGTAGATGGACACTCATCATCAGAAGCACCATTAGTTCTCTTTTGCTGGCTCTGAGGCACATAGCAGGAACACCTGGAGCATAAAGAATTATCTTCATCATCCCGTTCACTGGAATCTTCATTCCTACAGAGACACTTCTCAGAATCCTCTGCAGCTATAGAAAGGGACTCAGTAGAGCTATCTGCTTTCCTGACATCTTCCAGGCTTTGAGAAGCAGCAGAGGACGAGCTTCCTGGAGGTCCAGTGTCCCCACCACAGCTTGGGTTACACTCTTTGTTTTTATTTTTTTCTGTGGTCACATCACTGGCTGCTTTCATATCTGCTTTAATCTGCTCACTGGTGACTTGACAGCCCTTTTCACAGCTGCTCTCCTCAGAAAGAAAAAGTTTCACCCGACTGGCACTACATCTTTTCCGCAGTGGAGCTTTGCCTTTACCACTCACTGCTGCAATATTGGAAAAGCAGAAGAGCAATATAAAGTAATGCAAAGCCTGCAACACAGACAATTACAGGACACAGGACACATAAATGTAAGTCTTAGGTTGACTAGAATAGAAAACTCAGGATAAAAAGCTATGTAGTGATAGGAATTAGATAGCAAAGGTCAGCAGGGGATAGCAGAGGCCAGCAGAGATAGGTGGTAGAGTGAGGGTGGTCAAAAAGATGGGCAGGCAGGGAGAGCTGAAGCACAGGCTGTTTGTCAGGTAGGAGAGGCATGAGGCCCTTGTGTAACGGCCATAGTTATCAAAACATTTTTTAAAAAATCAAATCATTTTAGATAGTGAGATTAATTGAAATTAACAAATGGGTTTTGGAACTCAAAGGCCATAAATTATTCTGTTGGAAACACTAAATTTCAGAGGTGAGAAAAGTAAAAGTTGTAATTTTTGTAGCTCAAAATGAGGACTTTTTGATGCTCTCAGAGCTTGGTTGTTTTCTTGCAGATGCTTTCTTGCAGATATCAATGCTAGTGATATTGATGTTATCTAGCTTGGGTAATGAAACGTCTGCAAGAAAACAACCAAGTTCTCACAGCACCAAGGACCCCTCATTGTAATATATTTCCCATCCAAACTCATGGGCCTCTGGAAATCCATCCCTGCATTTTAAAAACTTCCTGAAATTAGTTAAGTATTCACAGTCATTTTGCCTCCCCATAAACCCATTTAAAGTTTAAATGTTAAGTCATTTGTAAATTTAGTAAATATTGTGAAGGTTTGAAATGCCTAGAAACAACTAAAATTACCTAATTCACCATCCTTTTCTAGAACTATTATACCATATTTTTCAGACTATAAGATGCACCTAAATTTAGAAGAGGAAAACAACAACAAAAAGTTTTTGGCCTACCTTTTTTCGGGCCTTTTCTCGGGCCTTTTCCAGTCTTTTTTTGGCCTGTTTCCGGGGCTTTTTTGCCCCATTTTCGGGACTTTTTTCAGCCCCTTTTTGGGGCTTCTTTTTTTTTTTTTTTTTGGCCAGTTTTTGAGGCTTTTTTCCAGCCTGTTTTTTTTAGGCTTTTTGGGACCATTTTTGAGGCTTTTTTCGGCCAGTTTTCCGAGCTTTTTTTGTTGTTGTTTTTTTCAAAAAAAAAAAGGGCCGAAAAAAGCCTCAAAAACAAGACGAAAAAAGCCTTAAAACGGCGAAAAAAGCCTCGAAAATGGGCCAAAAAAGGCCTGAAAACAGGGCATGCAGAGGTCAAAAAATGGCTGGGGAGTGGGCGGGGCTTCGGCAATATTCGGTCTATAAGACATACAGACATTTTCACCCATTTTGGAAGACAAAAAAGTGTGCCTTATAGTCCGAAAAATATGGTAGTTTATACAACAAAAATGCTAAGGTATGTGTTATTTCAAAAATATATATATATATATCAGGAAAACAAATATACTTGACATAAATATAAGTAATATCAAGCAATTGTAGATCTGTCAGATTATCATTCTGAAACAAATTTGAACATATCGAGCATTTTACAAATTACTGTAAAAGGCTTAGTTCAGATTATTGCAAATGAAACTGTATAAATTCTGAAACACGCACATTCCCTTAACCTCATTAAAACCCAAGAGGAGAGAGAAAACGGCCACATTAAATCAAAGTGTCTTCCTTTGTATGAACTTAAGAGAATTTATAGTATGATTTGATCCCTCAAACTTCAGTTTAATATCTTGCCTTATTGATTTAAAATTCCAAGATCTAGTTAAACTCAAAATACAATCCATGACTGGATTTAATTCTAAACTCCTTTTAAAACAAAGTAGACATCTATAATCTGCTGGGTCATCATTTCAGAGACATTTCCTTATCTAACCAGAGAAACAGAATGACCTTAGGAAGGTAAAAAAGCAGTGGGAACAAAAACAATTTTCAACTTCCTGTTGGCTTGCCCATTGATTTTCTTTGTACAAATTGGCAGGGGGTGTTGGAAAGATGTAACCACAGCAGTATGGCCACACAGCAACACTGAAGCAGCCACAATTCATGAGCCCTGGATTTTGGATGTTTTCAAATCAGCCCATTTGAAGTATGATGATTCAAAAATTGGTGCCCTATAATGCATGATTTGCCCAAATTAATGGTTACAACTAATCAAACAGAAGAGTTTCAGCAGTGCATAGACTGTACTCCAATAATAATTCTGAAAGGAATCTTTATTGAACAAGGCTACTGCCTTAAGGTGATCAAAGCTGTATGTATAGACTGTTTCTACAATAAATGTGAACATCTTATTAAAATAGGATTTGAAAAGCTATACTATTTACTATTTATTAATCAAAGATATGCAACTGCTCTTCTCACCAAAAGTGATTTGGGCAACACACAATTAGATAAAAACCTCAAAACCTCAGATATTAGAAGACTACTATCATGTCTTCTCCAACCCTGCTCTTCATTAGACTAGATATAACCAGTTTCCATAACCATTCATTGTATATTTTTGCTTCCCCTAATCATCTTTGTTCTTCTTCTCTGTACTCCCAGAATCTCAACATCTTTTCTGTATCGTGGTGACCAAAACTGGATGCAATATTCCAAGTGTGGTCTTACTAGTGCACTATAAACCAGTACTAACACTTCACATAATCCTATCCCTCTGTTGATGCAGCCTAGGACTGCACTGGCTTTCTTTGGCAACTTCAGCACATTGTTGGCTCATACTTAAGTGATTGTCCACTAAGATTCTGAGATGCCTCTCATAGTTATTGTTGAGCCAGGTGCTATCTATTCTATACTGGTGCATTTGGTTTTCCAAATGTTTTGGTATTTAAAAATTTCTCTTCTCAATAGAATTTGAAGCGCTATGCAGACCCATTTTGTAACACAGAAACTATTTTTCTACATACCCAAGGAAATTAAAACTCTCACCTAAGGGCTCCTGGATTTCCACTGGATCTCTAACTCTTTCGTCTCCATCTGAATAACTTTGTGCAATGCTGTTTGTGATACAGGATCTTGAGCTTGCCATGTTTTCATCTTCATCTTCACTGTCAGAATCATGGACTGTAATGGGTGCTAGGTTTACACTAGGCTGAAGACCACTAGGTCCTGAAAAAGACGAGATTATCAACAATCAATTATTCATGTTCCTTAAGTCATGACTCACCTTGATTGAGCATGTCTCACCTTGATTCAAACATGTGTATAAACTAACTGGGATTTGTATTATGGTTTGGAATACCTACCCAGAGGAGTTTCTGCAGTCCATATATCTCTTTTTCTCTTCTTCAAGTTCCCTTCAAATACCACAGAGAGTAATAAAAACAAGTGTGTACTCTGTTTTGTATCAAGCTGGAATGCTTCACAACCCTCCTTTAGACATTCACCTGAACATACTGAAGTCTTAAAGAAAAGCAGATTCACTACTGCTTCCAAACATTCAGGTGGGAGGTCTGAAGGGAGCTATGTGCATGTTCATATGAATGCAAACACAACTACTGGTGTGACTATGTTCCTTGCTTTCTTCAGGCCCTGATGATATTCAGAGCTGAATATACAAGGGTAGTAATCCTTCAGACCTCCCCTGTGGCGGCCAGAGAGAGGTCGCATTGCATATATGACTCCAATCTCTATCTAGTCTGAGTCCTTCATAGGATTAGGCAAATTAGATTTTGTTTTTTGATGTTCTTCAAATCTTCTAGTTCCTTCCTGCCACAATCAATTAGTACCATACAATACAAATAGATTAATCCAGTTGTATATTTGTAAAATGATAAAAATGTATACTGTTGCATAAATATAGCAAAAAAGAGAGAAAAATGAAAGGTATCAGATATCGTAATGACAACCAGCGATTACTAAAAGCCTTCTTGTTGGTTGGAAGTAATGTTTTCTTGGCCAGGAAACTATATTTCTAAGATATCTCTGCACAACACCAATCCTCAAGGAAAAGGATACATAATAGTATCTCATTGAATAGCAAAGTAGCAAGAAAAGTGTTTTGGCAGTCAGAACAAGGTTAATGTGGTATACCAGGCAGCAGTGCAAGCTTGAAATAAAAAGTTCTTACCTTGCTAGAACTATTAACTTATTATATATGTATAATGCAATATAATATAAATAAATAAACAAGCTTATGTTTTAGCAATGAATCTCAACTTCCACATCAGCAATATAGAAAAATCTATGCAGTTGTTAGAAGTCGAAAATGACTTGATGTGACTTAATCAATTCAGTGAATCAATGGTCTATTTCCATAGTAACGTAACAATTGCTGTACAGAAAAATTTTGTACAGAAAATCAAATTTCCGTACAGAAAATTGATTTAATATTTGAAAGCAACTAATGTCAATATCAGATGTTTAACTTCAAACTATGCCACTTTAAACTGTTACCATTTATTCTAACAGTAATAGTATCTTGGTGAACCTTAACAGCAATAAACTGATTTGCATGCAGCCAGTGAAAGAAGTAAATAAGAAAAGGATGTTGACATGAAAATTACCTGCTTGTTCTTCATCGATTTCCATGGGAAGAAGTGCTTGATTAGTTGCAATTGCTTCACTGTGGCTCTCTACCAAGGCCACTCCATCTTCCTGTGCCACCTCCTCTATCTCATTCAGTGCTGTAAAAACAAATAAGAATGATCCAGATAAAAACAAGAAAACTCTATCCATGACCTGTTCGTGTAGGAAATCTTCCAAGTGGAACAGCATCACTCTTAGCCTGGAAATAACTAATGGACCATTTTTAAATTTTAAATTTTGATGGAGGCTTTCCATGTTGTACTGTACAACGTAAACTGAGAGGGAAAATGTAGTTTCCAAACTAAGAGATAAGAATGCTTACAATAAAAAGATCATAATTCTACAAACTGTACAGTAACTTTAATGTACAGAATTGCAATATACTCTTTCCATCTTTGTTCTAGTTTCTTTAAATTGGTTTCTATCTGTGCATTGGCATTCTTTAGCATACTAGTCCAAACAGGAACTCCTTCAAGTTTGGAAAATGCTTTCCCCCCTCCTTATTTTTCTCTTTGTTCCTATCTTCAATCACTTTATAAATGTTATAATATGAAAAGGGCTGTCAGTTTGGTCAGTGGTTAAAGCACTATAAATCAGAAAACTGTGATCAATGGGCCAGTCACTTTCTCATAAAAAAAGGTAATGGCAAATCACTTCTGAAAATATTGCCAAGAAAACTTGGCAGGTTAACACTGCCCTGAAGGAACACGTGCACAGCACACACAAATATTGAAATATTCTGCAAAGCTAACATTTCAGTAGCAGTTCAGAATGGCAGCTGATAGTAACAGATGCCAACTAAATGCATGTTATGTAAATGGTGGCTTATTATAGCTCAATAAGCACACTTGTATAGCAAAAGAGAAATAAATTCTTTATAGGACACGTTGGGATTTATATATACAACACACACAAGGATGAACATAGATACATTGTACAGGCTTAAGTATAGCATGAAAACCAATTTGGTGCAGGAGTTAGGGCATCAGAGTCGAAACTGGGAGATGTGAATTCCAGTCCTGCTGAAGAATAAAACTAACCGGGTAATCATGCCAGCTAGTCACTTTCTTTTGACCTAGGAAGGAGGCAATGGCAAACCATTGTTGAAAAACCTTGCCAAGAAAACTGTAGGGACTTATCCAGGCAGTCTCTGAAAATTGGGCATGACCGAATGGAGAAAAAAGGCAGAGCATAAAAAATTAGTTTAGTAATAGGAATTAAGTTAAAAGTGAAGAAAAGGAAAGATGTGAAACTTCTCTGGAAGGAGAGGACGATACTTTTCTCCTTGTTTGTGGCCTGTATACCATATATAGACACTCAATCGCATTATTAAAAAATTATTAAAAATTATTAATAAAACTTACCATCTGCTGCATTCTGCTGTTCCTCCATCTGTTCCTCCTGTCGCAATTCATTCTCTTCATTTTGATCATTTGCTTGCTGGTGGTTATTATGGTGAATATTGGCATTATTGTTCTGGTGATTATTATTGTTGTCGTTTTCATTGTTGGAGTTCTGGTTGCTCACCAAAGCAGAGGAAACTCCAATTCCTGTACCTGCACTCAGACCTACACGAGCACATCCCTGAAATACATTAAAGGATTACTGACAGGACAGAATTAATCAAAGATCACAAGATTACAGAAAACTGACATTTGAACACAAAGTGACTGTTTCTGACCCTTCATAGATACTTCAGTGCTCTTCTTCAGAGAAGACTGAATACTTCTGAAATGGCAGTAAACCCTTCTTGATGATAGGCTGTATAAACACTGCTCTTTTATCTTTGTAAGTTATTGGCTTAATATGAGGATAAATAATACTTTTTCGTATTAAGAAAAGTGCCAAAGCAGCTTCTTTGAAGTTTCTTTGCCAAGTTACTCCGCAAAGCACAAACGTTTCCTCCTCATGCTAGATAGAAAAGCCTGAGTATTGTAACCTGACCTGGCTCTGCTGACAATGAAGCTATTTCGTCCAGTATTGGTTCACAACATGTGGCCCACTCCTTCCCAGCCTGAGTTTTGCAGATCTTCAGAAGGTAAGTGAGGGGTTCTAAGGGCCCTTGAAGAGGACTATCTGGTGTGTCCAATGCCTTTAGGGACCTGGAAGTGCAGGAAATTTGTGTTTGTATATGTGTGGGAAATTGATAGATGGGCGTTCTAAGGCACCTCGCAAAAATAAGAATTTTACAGAACCCACTCAAGTCATTCTTCATTCTGTAGAATTCTTAACTTTGAAACAGGGTGGTATATAGCTTTATTTTGGGGGGGGGGGGTTGCTGTAACTCTGAACAGTCATTAAATGATCTGTCATACCTCGAGGATTACCTGTATTTTTATAATTGGCCTCTTGCTTCATACTTCTATTGTAACTTGCAATAGTGAACTAGTTTTCAACACTTTATGTTTTATCATTATGCAGAATTAATCTGACTTGAGATGTGGAGTGCACACAAGTCCTGTTCCCAGATTCTGACCATCCTTGCTGCTTTGAAGATTTTCTTTCAAATTACCATTTCTATTGCATGAAAAACTACCAAAAAACAGGATGCAGGAAAACACAGGAAAATTACGATGAAGCTTATGGAAGGCTCATGTTTTCAACTCAGGCTTACCCTTTGTGTGAGCAGATGATTACCTGCATAGGATTTTAATTCCATACATTAACCAGATGAAATGTTATCTATTTAAAAGCACTCAGTAGAAGCTTAATATAGTGGGTTTGGTGCACACTTCAAAACTTATTATTTTTTTATGATTACCTTGGGTGGTTCCCGAAACATCTGGTCCAGAGAGATAAACTCCAGGCTTGGTAGTAATTCAATAAACTGACTAAAAGAGTCTAGTTTTATTGCATGGCATCTCACCAGAGTGAGATCAAAAAGCCGAGTCCATCTTGAATGATCTACAGAAAAAACAAATGGGCTTATCACATTTTCCTAAATGCCCTTTCCAAGTTTGAATAAATAATTACTCCTCTTTGACCACATCAATTTGGGTTTCCTTCTTCACTGCTATCAAAGAGGATTCCCAGTTATTCTAATTAATCTATTTTTCTGAAAGCCTCCATTTTCACAGGTGGCTAGTTACACAGAATAATAAATATTATTAAGACTAAAAAAAACCCTCACCCCTCTCAAACTTAAAATATATTCCCTTTGTTACAGTACAGGTGAAACACAGAAAAATAACAAATCAAACATCTTGGAAACTAATACTAATTATTTCAGAAGCTTAGAGTGGGAGCATTGAAAATGAAGATTTTTTTGTGACTGATCACAATGAGTGTACAATCTATAGGTTTCAATGAAATAATTCCTTCCATTAGCACAGCTTTCATTTCATAAATAGAAGTTTCCTCTCTTTATGAATTTAATGTTCAAATAATGCATTTAACACCCTCTTAGCTTTGTAATCAGGGGTTCATGGTCCAGGCAGGTTTATATAGTAACTTTCCATAAAATGAGTTGACATACTTTATTAAAATATATTTTATATGAGACTATTCTTGAGTGCTTTTGAAACTACAACTAATATTTAGGAACTAGAGTGCTCAATAACACTCTTCTTGGTTTACATATGCACTGAATACCAATTAAATACTGAGTTACACTCAGTATATTATTAGTTTATAATCCCCTAAATAATCTAAGACCAAATTATTTGAGGAGCTGCCACTTTCAATACTTCCACCTAAGCTTACTTGCTCTTTATGTTCTGTGGAAGATCCCTTTCTTATGATTACAATAGGTCTACAGATAGCTGAAGATAATTTAGTGTAAAAGAGTTTTTTAAAAAAACTATGGAACCATTATGAGGACTGTGTGGAACTACTTCTCTGATATTTTAAAAAATATTTGCTTATGTATTTTACAATATATATCCAATATAAAATGACAATGACCTCATACAAATAATAATTACATTAGTATTCATTACTACTACTATGGTTCATTTGCTCTTCCCCCTAATAGTTGATTTTATGGTTTTAATTTTTGACTTATTTATCATATTGCATTGTTCCATTTTTGTTATTTGTATCATAAGCCAACAATGCTAATGTTCTGACAGTATTCATCATTCAGTAAAAAATGGAACAGCAGTGCTTCCTTTCAGAACTATACAAATTAAAATAAAGTGATATTTTTAGATCAGTCATATAGGCTGACATGATGAAAACATACAGACCTCAAACTTGTCATATACACAACAAAAACAATTATTAAAAATAATCCATTTATTTAAGAAGAGGATATATGAAATATATTGAGGGATTTTAGAAGATGTTAGTGAGTACAATACCTGTGATCCAGCTACTTGGATTATGTAAATGAGGACAGTTGTATATGACAAGATATTTAATTGAAGAGAAGACTTCATTTACTGCTTTCATTCCTATATCTGTGATAATGCCTGGATTTTCAACCACATCAGCTAATCCATATTTCACCAGATCTGCATTGATCATTTTACCTAGATACAGAGAAAGGAAAAAAGAGCCATTTTTTTTTTCTATGACTTTATATGGCAATGCAGTCTGAATACTGGCCACAGCTATATTAACTATTCATCCCTTGGTCTTAGAAAAATATAATAGCAAAACAAAAAAACAACAACAACATATTTTCTAATAGTCACAAACTTAAGGACTGATCTGTAAGAGCTAACTTAACAAACTGTGCTAAGGTTAAATTCTACCGAGCCCCTACTTTATTTCTGTTTTAAAAGACACTCAACAACAATCAAGTTTGGCATAATTAATTATTCTATTAATGTTAAAGACTATGACAGAATGGGCTGCAAAGTTGAGATATACAAAATCAGTAAGATGAAACATCAATATCCCATTACAGATACAGATACAAAGTTTCTGTGAAAAAACCTTTAGCAAATTTGTTATTTCCTTACTCTCCTGGCATACACAAAGGAATAGAGCTATGTCCACAGGCCTGCATAATGTATAGCCTGCAAGCCACACATTTTCAAAAAGTAATTAGCTGACTGCTACCAAATGTTACCGCCTATAGGATCTACAGCTTCCAGCTAGTTTTTACATCCATGTCCATCTCAAAAGGCACAACAGTACCTCTAGATTTCATGGACACTGCCAGCTTTGCGGCTGCCATTTTGCTGTTAGCTGTCAAAGAGCTAACTGGCCCACTAGTTATTCCTTTGTGATCCATGTTTATTTTTAAGAAATCAATCTGGTTGTTGGTCCTTTGCAAATTGTGCAGGCCTGCTTTACCATATGTTATTGCTAAAAAGACCCACCAGTATAAACTTTGGTTATTCCCTTTGCAAACGCTTGATTAAACCTTCAGGAAATGAGAACTTCCAATATTTTTTTTGTAATAAGACCTATGCACATTATCTCATTCTATGGTCTCATCAGATCAAGGTTTAATTCCCAAAAGAGAAATTCCCAATGATGTACAGAGAATTTTCTGCAGCTAATCTCAAGAAATGAAATGCTGTCCAGGCCATGTATACATACTATTATAATCAAGATTCCTTCTCTAAGTCCCAAGCAAGTTTGATGAGCAACCAAGACTTTACGGTTGCCTCTAGATTACACAAGAACGTATCTTAACATTTGTACTCCTTTTAGGCAAATAATAAAATCCAGATCTACCCTAGCTGCTGATAGATAACCAACAGAAAGAGTGAAGGATTTCATACACTGTAACAAAAACTCATCAACGTATCCAAGATGTAGTGTTTCAAACTGGGGAAATTCCAATTCTGCCATTTTTAGAGCAGAGAATACTCCATCTTTGGTTAGGGAAGGCTGAATTCGTACTTCATGCAACCTGAAATAAATGAAAACCAAAGAAAGAAGTAAATGTTAACATGAGTCCATTGATATTAGAACCTTGATCAAAGCAAAGCAACAACAGAACACTTTTATTACATCAGTATTATTTCTTGGTAACATCTATTATGATATATATTACATGAATTAAGTAAATAGAAAACAAACCATGGCAAAAAAGCAATACACCGTATTTAAGAAAGCATAAACAAAACCGCATGAATGGTAATTGGTAAATGGCAATGGTAAACAGAATAATAATTATGGTAATGATTGAAGCCTAGGAAACAGCCTCTTCTCAGTCAACAGAAGTGCTGATTTACTCACCAGCTTATCAGGTACCTAAGAGCTGGCAGTACAAGGAAACAACAGCCAACAACTTTCCGTATTTTTTGGAGTATAAGACACACTCCCCCCCCCAAAAAAAGTGGGTGGAAATATCTGTATGTCTTATACAGAGAATGTTGCCAAAATCCCACCCACCTGCCAGCCCCCACCCACCAGCCATTTTTGGCCTCAATGCGTCACGTTTTCGGCCTCCGCATGCCCCATTTAAGGCCCGTTCCAGACTGCGGGGATTACCATAGTCCATCGTTACCGATTGCTGCCTCTGCGTGTCACATCTTTGGCCTCTGCGCATCACGGTTTCGGCTGGTTCTAGGTGGTGGGGATTGGCGGTGATCCCCGCTGCCTGGAACGGGCCTTAAGTGGAACACGCGGAGGCCGAAAACGCGACACGCGGAGGCCAAAAATGCAACACGCAGAGGTGCTGATGGGTTGTGGCGATCCCTGCAGCCTGGAACAGCCGATTGGCGGTATTCCAGGAGGCTGATCCAACCGCCAATCAGCTGCTGAATCAGGCTGTGATAATGTGCTGGAGTTGACCAGGCTGTTTGCTGTTAGGACGCTAGCCAGAGGAATAACGAAGGATGCTGGTAAGCAGAGGCAGAATTTTTTTTGTTTTGTTTTCCTCTCCAAAAACTAATGTGTGTCTTATACTCTGGAGAGTCTCATACTCCGAAAAATATGGTAATTACCTTCGTGCAGCAGTTATGATGAGGTAGCCAAGATCAACTTCCAAAGCATTCTTGCAAGCTCCTAAAACTATAGTGTGCAAATTTCTGAAGCCCCCTGAAAATCCAAAAAAATAAAAAAGTAATAATTTTCATTGTGTTTCAGGAGCAATAATCATAGAAGAAATGTTGGAAGCAAAATTGAAAACCCAAACTTTTCATTTCTTCTTTAAATGAAGTAAAATACTTCATTTAAATATACTATAGTATATGACTACTATTAGTTAACAGATAATAATCTCAGTACTGGAAAAGATGTGGCTTTGGAATATATGAAACACTTGGAATTATTCCTGAAAAAATAAATTCAACAGTCAAATATTGACAAATACATACTTTTTTCCCCTGTATGTCAAACAATATCAGTACACATCCTTCACTGCAATATCTGCATACCAGTCTGAAACTTTTTTTCTAATATATTGAACAATTTTTCTAACATTGATTCACACTCCAGGATCACAGGGTTAGTCCAAAGCGAAATCATACCCCTAGATTAAAGAGAATAAAGAACATGCACACTAAGAAAACCTTGGGGGTGGGGGGACTTATTTCTACTGTTGTCCTCCATAACCTCTTCAGTCCCCACAGCTGCACTATTCTCCAACAACATAAATACGATATGTTGCTTTATTGTTAGCCAACTTTCTCTATTTCAACAGTTTGCAAGTTCAGGAACTGCAGCCAAATTCGAACCTCTCACAAACACATGTTCACCAAGAGAACATTTTATCCATTGAGAAGCCCAAGGGGAAGTATTAACTCCTTAAATTTCAAATATAAGAATTCTCTATAGTCAGATGTACCTAGTATTTTTTTATACTAAAAGCAACCCATATCTGAAGATCTGAAGATATTAGCAATATTAATTTTTATAAAGGAAAAGATGAAGAAATCATGGAAAGTAAGAATTGTTCTTAATTCCAAAGAATTTACATACCAGATCTCCAACTGTCTTCTACAACATGCTGAATAAGACCTCCAAGAAAAGGAACTCGAACCAATTCCAGATGTTCCAAATTTCGAGCAGAAGCTAAGCCAGTGACCAGGGGAACATACTTCAATGAGTTTGTGGGTCCTATAGAAGAAAGAAAAATTGTAATTCACGTTCAGAGGCAGCTAAACAGAAGCAGAGAAATGTTAGCATATACTTTCTCTTTTAATAGGATTTCAAGCATTTCCATTTATGTGACAAAACTGTTACTTTCTCAGTAAAGAATGTAAAAGCAGAAAATGTATAGATACAAAAATAGTTTGCCTACATTCCTGTAATTCTGCAAAGTTATGGTAGATTATTTTTGATATATGGGATAAAATTTCCCCGTTTTACCTCCAAATGATGTAACTAAATCTTGTGTCATACAGGAGAAGGCAGCTGACACAACTTATCAGAAAAAAATTACTTCAAACTGTTCACAGTTTTCAAACTGTGAACAAGGAACAGCAATTTTAACAACTGAATCAGTATTAATCAGATTTGGAGCATATTGACATTACATACTAATAATTAATAATCCATTTCTTTACAAATGCTTGAAATGTTTAAGAAATTGTAATATTTTAACCTACATAATGTTTGAAACAGCAAGACGGCTTTTACCTGCACAATTTCTCATGACAAAAGTGCGTAAGCTGATGCAAAGGAAATCCTTAAAAGGTTGTGGTTTGGTGAGCCTCACCCACTTCAGGTATAGATGCCTCAGCATTGGAATACAAGGAATGTCAGGGACATTAACTCCTAAAAAAATACACAGAGCAGCAAGCTATGGTCAAAACCAGACATTTCACAGAGAAACACTGCAAATATAAATGGTTTGATTTGTCAGTCAACAGGTAGTTCACAACTTACAACTGGTAACGGAACTTCAGTCATCGTATCACCAGATTCAATTTTTATGACTATTTTTACCATGGTCATTAAGGAAACCACATGGTTGTTAAGTGAATCAGACTTCCCAATTTACTTTTGCTTGTCGGAAGCAGGCTGACAAGGTTGCAAATTGCAATCATGTGACTACAACGTGCTGCAACCTTCATAAATGTGAGCTTGTTGCCAAGTATCTGAATTGTGATCATATCACCGTGAAGGCAATGTGACAGTCATAACTTCAAGGATTGGCTGTAAGTGACTTTTTTCATCATAACTTTGAACTGTTGTTAAATGAGCTATTGTAAGTTTTGGACTACCTGTAGTATTAATCTAGTAATACAATGTTGATAGTGAGCATGTACTTTACAATGTTGAAAAAAATCTGTTTTATCTATTAATATGAATAGCAACCATTCTACTATTGAGAAAAATAACAAATCTATTCACAATATGTTCTGATTTCATAGCTTTTCAAAATGCTTAGCTTAATATCAAAAATACGTAATTCTTACCTACTAAGTGCAAAGTCTGAATTTTAGCTCCTATTGGTATTTTCAATTTATTTTCAGGTGGAATTGGGAAGGCACCATTACGATTACGAAACTTCCCTAGGATGTGAACCTGGGGCATGTATGTCCAAATGGCTTCTACTAGTTCCAAATGGGAAGTCTCAACACCCTAAGTAGTATGGGAAAAAATCCAGAATAAACAGTCAAGCATCATCATAGCAAAAACAGTATTTATCTTATTTGTATTACCTGAATATTGCCAACTTATGAATAATTCTATATTAGTATTTATTAAGCCAAGTACACTGATAATTATTTGTTGTACATTAGTTGCATATAATATATGAATTAAAAATAGCAGATCTAAATCTCTTTGCTAAAATTTATAGCCTGCCTTTCTAAGAACCCATAGCATAGCAACCAATAAAATTATCATTTAAGTATCCATAAAACAACTCTTCAGACTGTTATATAAAACTATATCCTCCAGGACTATTTTAATAAACCACATGTTGATACATCATAGCTAGTTACATTAAAGTTGTCAATTTTTGCAACTCCATTGCCAAATTATTTTTCCTCACTCTGCAACTAAACTATACACAAAGCCAACATAATCAGTGTATATATCATGTGATTTTATGTAATACACTGTTCTTTCTATGCTATGTTTCATTCATAGATTGCTGACTTCTTATAATAACAGATTGCATTTTAAACTTCCAGATTTAATTGAAACAGAAAACTGCATGTGAGATTTTAATTACAGTTGCTTCAGACGCGATAATGAAATCCAGATTCAAGGGCATAAATTTGATCCATAAAATGCAAACCCATCTGTCCTTCCAAATTGTCTCCAATATCTTCTATATTTGTCCCCCTAATTCTTATCCAAAATGACAGCTGTCAAATGAAATTACATATTTATGTTTTGAACACATACCAAGAGATTTGGGCAAGCCTGCAAAGCTTCTAGTACCCCGGGAATGCTGAAGGCTTCATAACCCCGAACCCTACGTCTGTCAAGGTGCCTGGGATGAAGGCCATATAGCTGCTCAATGTCTGGCATTTTCTTCAGTAAGGTTAGGAAGCTGGAATCTGTGAATCCTACACAAACAATCCGTATTTCATTTTTTAAATTAAAAACTGTATGTAGATGCACAAAGACAAGTAATTTTATCGTATATGCACTACCATTTCCATTTTGGCATACTCTTTTGTAATTTTAGAATTCAAAGACAATACTGCAGAAAGATGCTACTAGTATTGAGGAAAAACTGAACTATATGCAAGAAGATAACATAACTGAAATAATTGTTTACAAATGGAAGGTGTTAAATATATATTTAATCAAATAAATATTTAATTCCCCAAAGTATAGTTTGGTAAGTGGTATCAGAGATCTATGTTATAAAATAGAATAGAATTCTTTATTGGCCAAGTGTGATTGGACACACAAGGAATTTATCTTTGGTGCATACGCTCTCAGTGTACATAAAAAGACAAGATACACTTGTCAAGAATCACAAGGCACCACACCCAGTGACAGTCATATGGTACAATAAGCAATCAAATCATACTAAGAAACAATCAATATCAGTATAAATTGCAAGGATATAATATAATGGATCATGACTAGTTTTTTCATCACACATCTTAGATTTGTGTGTGTGTGTGAAAGATGAGGCTTAATTTCCATCTGAATACATTATTCATGTACTCCCAATTTTAAATTTTCCTTCAAAAGGAAGAAAAGACAGTTGGCTCATTGTTCTACAAGGCTTCCTTATTCCCTACTTTAAAAGGAAGTACTACACTTGTCCTTTCTGAATCTGTAACTTTTCCTAAGTTTTCCTGACCTTTCAGAATGCCTGCAAAATATTAGGCAATTTCAGATACTTTCCATAACAATCTAGAATAAATCCCCAGTTATTCAGGATGAAGATTAAATTTAAAGATTAAAGTTCCATTTCAGAAGATCCCTATTTCACTACTTCTGCATAGCTGACTGCCTAATCAAGTTGTTTTCTCTTAAAATACATACATGTTACTAAGACCTTCTGCTATCTCTTTATTATTCAGGGAAGCTTTCCCATACACACATAACGTTTGTGGAAATTCTGTGGTTTTTTTTTTAATACTATAGCTAAACAGAAAATGTAATTAAAGTTGTCAAGTTTACAGCACCACTTACCAGTGGGCATATACTCCCACCAGCGACCTGCGCAGAGATCCACAACTTTTACTACTCTTAGATACAAGATGACAGCTTCCTTTAACTTCCGAGAGAGGCATTCCATGCACATAATATCCTGCAGGGGAAGATACCTTCAGGAAGAAAATAAAATGGGATTAATTTTTAGATGGTTTCTTTCCTCTACTATTATACTAAAGAACAATTTGTATACTAAAGAACATTTATTAACAACTACAACAAGAAATAAATTCAACAGAATAAAACCAAAACTGTAATAAAACAGGTCATCTGATTTATTTATTCTTTTTCAATCATCAAGTAACAATTGTTCCTTCAGGAGAATCACATCCTAAAATATTAAAAAGACAAAGACATCACATGTGTAAATATTGCCATCCAATCATGGCACCAGGGCTTCAAAATTACCAGGCTGAATTTTTAGAATAGCTGGGAACTATATTTGTCAGGCAATGAAAAAACAATAACGTAAGTTACCAAAGAGGATATTTGATAAATGAGTCCTGCATCTTATAGTCATCCAAAATAGAGAAAGAGAAAACCCTCTCTGTAGAACATTTTTTTTTATTTCATAGGCCAATGAAATGATAAATCATTACTACACCAAAAGAGGTAATCTGAACCTTCTTTTGAAACTTTTAAAACAATTCAAAACCCCACTCCCTATCTGGAACAGCACAACCCCAAAGGTAAGGGCAGGCTCTACTTTTAGAAAGCATTAAGACCTGGCTCTTTCAGAGGGCCTTTGGATATGGTGAGTATTGTTACTTGCTCCTGAAGAGTAATATCCTAATGCCTAGTGGCACTAGGCAATGTGTGGATGATTAGGATACTTTTTTTCTGCAACACAAAGCGTTTCACAAAGTAATACATGATGTATTGGCATAATGTTACCCAAACCTCTAAATGGAAGCAGTTAAATGTCAACATTAGGCAGGTGCTTGTTATCACTGACCATTAAAGTGAATGATGGGAGATATTAAAACTAAAACAAAATCTGTTTTCTTACCTAAAGATATGGCAAAGCACTTCATGTGAAAGCTGGTTCATGTAGTCTTTCAGCTCAGCAGCTTTGATGCATACAGGACTTTCCCGGCTTGTGGAATACATTTTCATGTTTTTCCGTCTAGGCCCCATTTTGATTGTATTTGCAGATTGCAGAGTACTGCACTTCTAAGGACAGTGGAACTGAAAGAGAAAATTAAAATAAGTGAACAGTTTTAATGGCAACTTAAATTAACATAAAGTCTATGTAAAATTTATATCTGTACAAAGCTTAAAAAACACAATTCAAAAACTAAGAGAAGCCTTCTGGAAAGATGTGTCATACTCTCCACTATGCACAGTATCTTCCATTTGGATGTAAGGACTTTCTGATTAGGAGAAACCAGTTTGTAAATGAAACCCCCAAGTCACATCTGTTGTGAAAAAATCATTAGTGTTTGTAAAGAATTACAATTAGTGTTCCAAAGCCAAAGGAATTTTTTTTTTGATTAGCCTAGTCCTGCATGACTCCACTTAAGTTCTTAACAAATAATATCAGGCATTCATATTCAGTCATAATCACAATTTATTCCAATGGTGCCTATCTCAAATTCAGAGAGAATTGCTAACATAAGTAGTGAAGGATTAAAACCGGTAGCAAATTTCAAAAGACATACCAACTCTTCTGCTGTCTTAGAAATAAATCTCACTGAATTTAGCAAAGGATAGTTAAGTCAACATCCATAAAATTAATTTAGAAAAGAAAGTGGCCACTTTTTGTAAAAATTGTAAAAATTTTGTAAAAATTGTTAGCAATTAGACTTTTTGTATATAATTTCCCACCAGTTTCCCTATTTACAATCTTCCCACAACTGTACACTGTGCAATTCAGATAACATCCCATGCCTCTCATAAAGTAGCCTATAATTTAAAAATCAAATACTGCATAACAAGTTCATCAGTATGCAAGATTTTGCATCTGCATCACGCAGATTCAACGCAGTAAATAAATGCATTATTCAGAGGCGTTAACAATTATACTACAGAATATACGAAGGGTTTTTTTTTTATTCATAATCCAAGAAATTCATTAGTTTCCCCTTCAATTGGGCTGAATCCACACAACAGAGTAGATTATGCTCAGATGGATTCCAGTTTATTCTGTGAAGCCAGTAACTGTATTTTGGTAACAACATGCAATTATGAATACTTGTTTTGTAAGAATCCTTTACTGTACTAAAGGGGGGGGGGGAGGAAATCATTATTTCAAAAAATTCTGTAAACTGGCATCATCCAACTGGCTAGCATTATAATCCCCCTATAGTGGGAGCCCCCAAGATTGTAGTTCATTCCAAGGGTTTGAAGAGCTCCACTATTCTACAAAAACTTAAGCGGAAGAAATAAAAACAAAAACACTCATTTGGTGTGCCGGGGGGACAACAACGGAAACCATAATAAAGCTGACCCCCATCTTGCCTTTTTTTTTTTTTTTAAAGGCAATAGGAATGAGGAAAACACAAGAGAGCTGCTTGTCAAGTCTGGAAGACAACAGCAAGACCAAGTCCAACCTTCAACCCCAGCTGTGAAAGCCTAAACAAGTTAGTAAGGAGGGGGGAGGATTTGGGGTTAAGTGTCTTCCTTGCTCCTCCAGAAGAGCCGGGGGTCCCCTTCCTCTTCCCTCCTTCCTTTTTTAAAACTCCATCACCAACCCTTCGCCCTTCCTGGGCTCCCCAATAACCGCTGAGAATTCCTTTCTCAATAGGATAATAAGTAGGCCGCGGGTGCTCAGGCTAACAAGACACGGAGGGAAAAAGCTGGTCATTCAAGAGCGTCGTTTTTTATTTATTTTTTTACCCATCCCCGCAGGGGCTGCTCCCTTCTATTGACATCTCTGGGTTGTCTCACACCAGCCTGTCCGGAAAGGGGGAAGGTCAGAAATCAGTGCTGACCCCCACCCTCTAAAACGGTCTGCCATAAGACAACCCGCCCCCCCCCCCCGTCGCGAAAGCAATGGCAGAGACAGCCCTGACTGCCCAACCGTCAACTGCCCTCCCCCAAAGCACCCTCAGGGACCAAGTCCCACCCTCTCCCTCGGCCGCCTACCTTTCCTCATTGAGACTCTAATCCGAGCAGCTCAGGAGACGCTTTCCCCCCCACCCCCACCCCATTGCCTCACAACACTTCCGCTTCCTGTCCATCCCTCACTACTTCCGCAAACTCTGCCCCTCCTCCCCAGGAGAGACCACAAAGAGAAGAGGGAGGGAGAGAGAGAGAAGCGGAGGAGTGGCTCCGCAACCCTCACTTCCGGCACGCGTAGAGAGACCAAATTTAGGTCCGAAGGGAAAGAGATTTCTAAAAGCTGTCGCTGGGAGGATTTTTTTTTTCTTCATTGCCTTTCTGCCTTTTGCTCTTTAAACCGGATCTTCTCATTACACTCATTTCAACCTGGTTAGAAAATTGAGCACTCCCCCCCCCCCCACAAGCGTTGACAAATCCATAATTTTGTTGATTATCCTAGCCTTAAAAGAGAATTCCAGTCTTTTTTTCCCCCCCTCATAGATATTGCAGCTCTTTGCATCTTCGTTTTTCGCTTTTACTTGAAACTGTTAGCATTGCATCAAAAAAGTTAATATAACTTTTTTTTTTTTTAACTCTTGAGCCTTTAAACCTCCAACAGCTGGTTTCTTAGTGTAAATGTTTGATCTGGGGAAAAAATGGTCAGGACATTTTATAAAAAAAATCCCGCAGAGGGAATTTTTGGACATAAAGAGATTTATGCATTGTGTTTGCTTTTTCTTTTTGTTTTTATTGAGGTGAACAGTGGTTTAGTAGAATGCCTTTCATCCAGGGGTGAAATCCAGCAGGTTCTGACAGGTTCTGGAGAACCGGTAGCGGAAATTTTGAGCAGTTCGGAGAACAGGCAAATACCACCTCTGGCTGGCCCCAAAGTGGGGTGGCAATGGAGATTTTGCAATATCCTTCCTCCAGGAGTGGGGAGGGAATGGGGATTTTGCAGTATCCTTCCCCTGTCACGCCCACCAAGCCACGCCCACAGAACCGATAGTAAAAAAAAGTTGGATTTCACCACTGCTTTCATCCATCAACAACAACAAGGGTCCTTTCGTGAGAGCATCCAATGAAGAGCAAGTGGGCGATGCCCTGTGAAACTCTCCCCGCATATGGAAGAACGCATCACTCGGGAACCGGAAGTGCTTCCGAGGGCCTCTTTGGTCTGGAACCCCTGCGTCCTTGCTACCCTCGCCAGCATGGCCACCGCGCTGCTGCTTCGCCGTCTGTCTTTGGCTATGGCCGGTCAGCCGCCCCGACGCTTTCTGGGCTCGGCGGCGGCCACGGCGCATTTCCAGCACCTGCTGGTGGAGAAGAAGGGAGCCGGGCAGAGAGTGGCGGTGATCCAGCTGAACCGCCCGAAGGCCCTGAACGCGCTTTGCGACGATCTGATGAAAGAGCTGAGCGAAGCGCTGGACGCGCTGGAGCGGGACCCGGGCGTGGGCGCCATCGTGCTGACGGGCAGCGAGAAAGCCTTCGCCGCTGGCGCCGACATCAAAGAGATGCAGCACCGGACTTTCCAGGAGTGCTACGGCGGCAACTTCCTCGCCCATTGGAACCGCCTGGCCAGCGTCCGAAAGCCGGTCATCGCCGCCGTCAATGGCTACGCGCTGGGCGGCGGCTGCGAACTGGCCATGATGTGCGACATCATCTACGCGGGCGAGAAGGCGCAGTTCGGGCAGCCGGAGATCCTGCTGGGTACCATCCCCGGTGCCGGCGGGACGCAGAGGCTGACCCGAGCGGTGGGCAAGTCTCTGGCTATGGAGATGGTCCTGACCGGGGAACGGATCTCAGCCCAAGAAGCCAAGCTGGCCGGCCTCGTCAGTAAAGTCTGCCCGGTGGAAAAGCTGCTGGACGAAGCCATCGGCTGCGGGGAGAAGATCGCCCGCCACTCCAAGCTGGTGGCCGCCATGGCCAAAGAAGCGGTCAATGCCGCCTTTGAGCTCACCTTAGCAGAGGGCAACCGGCTGGAAAAGAGGCTCTTCCACGCCACTTTTGCCACGGAGGACCGGAAAGAGGGGATGAATGCCTTTGTGGAGAAGAGAGATGCCAAGTTTAAAGACCATTAATTCCTCCCACCTGTAGCCTTTTGGGAGGGGGGTGTAGTGACGGTGGTGGGCTAGGAATGCAATTACATTTATAGAAGACAATATTGCCAAAAGAGGCCTTTGATTTGCAATCCCTGGACCCTAAAATGACAGCTATCTCCTTGCCAGAAAGTAGTCCCAGCTCTGATTATTGGCACCATAGTGTGCAAAAATCAATTTCTTTGGAAAGGTGGTAATTAAAAATAAAATGATCCCAATTTCCCTTAAAAGTGATCTTTGCAGAATGCCTGGGATTGCATAAAAATGGAAGCTTTTTGAATTGAAGTCCAATCCAAAATGGGCAAAAATTTGAGGTGAAAGGAATAGTTATTACTATTACTAGCACTAGAATTATGGATTGATGTATCCATGATTCTTTACTGGTGTGCCTGCTGGATTCTTTTAATTTGGTGATAAATCTGAGCTTTAGCTACCGCTGTCCCATAGAAGCTATAGAGTAAGGTACATCTGGTGTGATTGCATGTGGTTAAAAAGTCGCTAAGGTCAGTTCTAATCAAGAATATGCTGGTGCATCAGTGGAAGCGCTTCATAAACTTGTGTTAATAACAAACCAGTAAACGAAAAACTGCTGTGTCATTGCAATGGAAACTTGGTTAAAGCATTCCGTCCTGGATAGGCTGTTCGCTTAGGTGGATTTTCAACATTTTGGCTTATTTTCTTTTGAGAGTGGGCATCAGAATTTTATTTTTTAATGTGTGACAGTGTGTTCACAGAAAAAAAAATTCAGTAAAGGTTATCGTATAAGCTAATGAAAAATGCAAAAAAAAAAGTATTCTCACATCTTCCACTGATTTCTCAATTGCAATAAACACTTAATAAAATGATGTTATTTAAAAATAGATTGTATCCCTTGCCCACTGCCCTTCATCTAATTTTTTTTAACACATAGTTTTATTCGGATATATTCAGGAGTAACTGAGGTAAAAGAGGAGTTGCTTACTCCAATAGTGAACATCATATTTCTCTTTACTGCTGCTCTTAAAAGCTTTTTGCCCAAGACAGCTAATAGAACCATCTCTGAATTTCAGGACTAGAACATCAGCCATTGCTTTTATGCCCTATAATTTTAGGAATAATCTGCCAAATTGTAACACTGAGTAATGTATTTTAGTTCAAAAAGCCATGTGTAGGCCATTTCTGTCTCAGAAGGCAATCTGGTTCTGGATTGGGTGGCCCTGCTCAGCTATAGTTAGTTATGGCTTGGTGACTTCTCAATAGAACTCACTGCAATGCACTTTATATCGGGTTGTCCCTGAAGAACACTGAAATCTACATCTGGTACAAAGAGACCAACCTCAATAGTTAGGAGTACAACCTGATTTGTCTAAATGACACCTCTACTGCAAGAGTTGCACTGCAAGAGTTGTGAGTAAGCTTTTTGGGTACAATTCAAGGTGCCAGTTGTCACCTTTAAAACCTAATATATCTCAACCTGGGTCTTACAACATCTGGATATCTGACAGCTACTTCAAGTGGGATTGCCCCACTCAAGAAGAGCTGGAAGGGAAGGCTTGTTCTGGGTGTGATTCCTTTCTCAGGGTATTGCTACACTTTCTGAACAGCGTACCCCTGGAAATTAGAGCAGATGCAACCCTGCAAATATTTGGAAGGCCATGAAGACCTGGCTTTTTCTCAGATTTCCAGAGGCGATGGTATAAATTCTGTTGTAGAAGGGATACTGGTTGACTGTTTCTTGGTATTTTTTAATGCTGTTTTATAGTCTTTCATCCCATTATTGTATGTATAGGTAGTTCTCAATTCACAATCACAATTAAGCCCAAAATTTCTGTTGCTAAGTGAGACATTTGTTAAGTGACTTTTGCCCCATTTTATGACCTTTCTTGCCACAGTTGTTAAATGAATCACTGTAAGTCAGTTAAGTTAGTAACACGGTTGCTAAATGAATGTAGCTTCCCCATTGACTTTGCTTGCCAGAAGGTCACAAAAAGTGATAACATGACCCTGGGATGCTGTAACCACCATAAATATGAGACAGTTGCCAAGCATTCAAATTTTGATCACATGATCATAAGGATTCTGCAACGGTCGTAAGTGTAAGAAACAGTCATAAGTCTTTTTTTTCAGTGCTATTGTAACTTTGAACAGTCACTAAATGACCTATTGTAAGTCAAGGACTGCCTGTACTTGTGAAACTATTCAATGGAAGTTAGAAAAACTGGTCAATGTCCAGAAATCAGGATTCTTAGTAAAATATAGTATATTTATCTCAATATGGTGAACTTAAACCGAAAGCCCTGATCAACTTGGTACCAAGTAAAATAGACCATTTACTTTCACATGAATCTATCCAGACCATATAGTTAGACTCTCCACTGATAATACATTCCCATTCTTCATATGCATAGGCTGAAGTCAGACTGTTGTCTAAACTTAAATAGGCCATTTTCTTCCATACTGTAGAACTCAAGTATCAATTCAACTCAAACTCAATCGGGTCATATGACGTATCGCAACATTTTTTGCCTTTGTGGAGCCAGGGTAAGCATGGCCTGTGCGTGATGCATCTGGCCTTCAGGCCGCCAGTTTGACACCCCTGCTGTAGAACATTACAACCTGTAATCTTTCTGACACCAATGTTAGTTTTTGATATGAGGAAAACAATTTTCTTAATATATGTCAACAAAAATACTATTTTTGGTAATGTTGGCCCCAGATAATGGCATGAAAGAATCCTGAATCTTGAGTGATAAACATCTAAGCATGAATTTTAAAAAGCCTATATTTTTTTTTTCTTTAGTCTATTCCCTTCTAGTGCTTGTTTGTGTCATAGAATATGTAAGAAAA
This sequence comes from Pituophis catenifer annectens, assembly GCF_029215685.1. Classification (NCBI taxonomy): domain Eukaryota; kingdom Metazoa; phylum Chordata; class Lepidosauria; order Squamata; family Colubridae; genus Pituophis; species Pituophis catenifer. The sequence goes on from NW_027256882.1 coordinate 113,228,672, forward strand.
CCTGGGAAAGTTACAAATGCAAGATATCAGTAGTAGTAGTAAGGCTCTTTGTGTAATACAAAGCCAACTGCCAAAAAGAAACTTGTGACCTACCAATATATGACACGGGGGCAATTTGAATGATATGTGCATTTTTTCTCATAGTTGCCTGTTCCTAACCTTGATGAAGCCAAAATGACTAAATGTGTGACATCACAGTGCAAGCTTCTCTCTTCCATATTTGCATCACAACATCACACACTAGGACAAAATTTATGTAGAGACTCACATTTTGTTGCTAACCTTCCTGCTGCACACAGTTATGTTAGTTGTGTCAATGTAAAACATCAGTTTATCACTTAGGATTAATTTTTATTCAGAGAAATAAGAGATATGTTTGAATTTGCAAGTCAATAGTTTTTTTAATTGCCAATTAGATAGACAGTGGACCAAAAGTTGTTTCCAAAGCCTTTTTCATTCTTTAAAGATGATCCATTCAACTTAGCTCTTGGTCTTCTATTCCTAAATACAAGGAAGGAAAAAGAAAAGATTAAAAATTCTCATTACCAAGAAACATTTTTTTTATTTTTTTATTTTAAAATGCATTTGCATTTATGCTTTTTTCCTTGATACTTGTAAGTAATAACATCTCAATAGTAATTGAGATTTAGTAGTTTTGGGTAAATATGCTCTGTGTCCCATTAATTTTTATCCCCACCACTCCTTATTTTTCATATCAATATGACTTCTTGAACATTTTTACCATATTTATGCATGCCTCCGAGTCAACTTTACGCTTCACCAGTGTCTGAGCTACTCTAGGATTTTTTGGCAAGATTTTAAGAGGGAGTGCCATTATCTTCTTTCTAAAGCTGAGAAAGAGTGACTGGCTCAAAGTCACCCACCTGGCTTTATATCTAAGGCTTCTAGTTCTCCTGTCTTCTGGTTTTTAGCTTAGTGCCTTAACACAAAACTAGCTGTTTCTCAGATCAATACTGCTAAAAATTTAGAAACCCATGGCACATTTTTAAATCTGTGATCGAAGTTGGTATTCTACCAACCAATGCTTATTTTCTATCTTAGGCAGATTTATTGGAGATTTGTGCAATATGACAAACTGGATATACCTTTTTGGAGCATGTTCCTTCATGACGTACGCCAATTTTACGCCCAGTTGCCCTGTAACAGCAGAGAAATAATTTGTGTGAATGACTAAAGCCTAGAACTGTACTGGCCAACCTTACAGGTGTTATATTGCTGAGATGATATATAGAAAGTGCTTGAAGATTAAAAAATATTTCTATTTCACCTTTTGGCTATATGGTCCCCAAAACATAGCATAAAACAATGCCATCTTAATTAAAAACTTACAATAAGATACAAAGGAAGGAAGGAAGGATAGTTCTAGTTAAAAACAACTATGTTATTCTCTAATGGTAAAATACTGATTGGGTTGATTGCTTAAAAGATTTCAGAAGGCAATTTCATAAAGAAAATGCTTTATATATTTTATACATATAAAAATATAGTGAATTTATATAAATTATATATATAAAACAGTGAACTGATGATCAGATTTCTTACAGAGTTCACCTATTGCCTTAAGCCATACTGTATGTTTTTTTAAAATGTGATTTTGAAATCAGCTATTATAATTTATAAACTTAAAATGTATTATTTTTATGCAAGAATCTGGCCATTTCAGTAAACCATGCCTCAACCAATAGCTATGTGTCATATGCCTTATTTATTTAGCGTTCTACATCATAATGTGGTGTTTGGCTTAATGTGTTATGTAAATCCACTTCATCATGATTAATTCACTAAGTCTTGATTTGAGAAACTGTAACTTAGTTTGATGAATTTAGGCTTCGTTCTTCGGAATCTGACCAGTTGGTATAGACTGAGGACAGAGAATTTTAGGAGGCTAAATCACATTAATCGCATATTCATGATGAAAAATACAGCTACTTAAAATTTCATAAAGCTTTTTAGACAGGATCAATGCCAGATATAAGTGGCCTTTTGGGAAAATGTCTCCCTCTTTTATTGTGCCTTTATGGAAATTTTAGCAGGACTGGGAATTGGGTCTGTTTATACGATCAGAACTGAAGCTTTGGGCTAGATCTGGGTTCCACAATCCAGGACTTTCCCAAATGCTCTCATCTGAATAGGAGACAATATGTATAATAACTCAATGGTACACATGCTAGACAAAAATGAAGTGCTAATTAGCCAGTTCTATATGTTCCCCCAATCCAAAAGTAACCAGCAAGCTGAAGTTTGAGAATCAGTCAGTGAGGATCCTGGATCACCAACTGTTCCACTGCCCTATATGGATATCTGCTTTCATAGGCGATACCTATGCCACTAGTCAATAGAACAGCAGCCAAATGTGACTTTCAGGCATAGCCGTTATTTGCACATACCATGATAACTGCTGCTATACAAGCAGGGAAAAAGGAAGAGAAGGAAAAGGGTTTACTCACTACCACTCACCATATAAAGAAAAGAAGAGTGGCAGTGGATAGGCAAGATAGCAATGGTAGAATGAAAGGGCCAATGAAAAGAAGTAGCCCTTCATTGTTGCTCTTGGCTGGATTCAGCCATTTCTTAATTTCTCCTAATGCTGTATACCAGAGGTCTTCAAACTTGGCAGCTTTAAGACTTGAGGACTTCAACTCCCAGAATTCTCCAGCCAGCTGTGCTATATACTGTATACTGATGCAGCAGGCATTGTGAGAAATGAAAATGAGGACTACGCTTGGCACATTGATGCCATTCACCACATTTTCCTCTCAAAATTGGATGCAGCCAACGCTTGGCCGAGCATGCTGCAACTGATCTTGAATTTTACACAGATAAAGAGCTATGCTCAGAATAGGGAAGGAGTGGTAAATACAACATAATGGGACCATGCGTTTGGAAAGGCAAGCTACTTATATGTACAATTCTCATTGTCTAATGTTTTTTTCAGTTGAGTTTTGTTTTATGCCGAGCTTACCGGATTCTAGCACACAAGACACACAGGTGGGGATAGGTCTTCCCATCAGTGCCACATACTGGCACATGATCTTGTGGACAGTCTGCAGCCGTGCCCTTTTGTGGTTGTGGATATTTACTGCAGTCAACCTACAAAGATGTTCCAGACAGTTTTAACAAATGCTCTTTGGTATTGCTTATTTTGAACAATCTGAGAAGACAGCTGTCCAGATCTGCCTTCCTGTTCCTTCATACTGGGCCCCTTCTCATCCCATAATTTTATTTATATGCATGTTTGTTTGTTTATCAAATGTATTTGCTGCCCATTTCTTGGTCCAGGCAACTCTGACGGTCTTAATATCCACATAAAACAAATATCCAATAATTATAAATATAAAAAATGGATTAAAATTACAAAAATGAAAACAAATTAAAAAATAAGGGTATGGAGGAGAGAGGTTAGATGCCTTCTCTGTCAGTTTATCAACCATCTCCAGCCAATAGACCTCATGTCAGCCATCATTGTCGGCTTTTAAGGTCTTTATGAACTAAAGGAGAGAGAATGGATCCTACCTTCTGTGGCAAGATGTTCCAAAGAGCAAGAGCCGAATGAATGAATGAATGAATAAATAAATAAATAAATAGTGGGACAAGTCAATCCTATTGGGAAAATAAAGTTCCACAGGTATCTTGTACCCATGTCATAAAGGGCTTTAAAGGTAATAACCAACACCTTGAATTGCACTCAGAAGCAGATCAGCAGCCAGTGAAGCTCATGTAACAGTGGTGTTACGTATGACACCCTAGAGGCCTTTAAAACTGTCCTGCTGCATTTCAGACCAATTGTAGCTTCCAAATACTCTTCAAGGGTAGCACCATGTAGAAAGTGTTGCAAATATGTGTGTGTGTGTGAGTGTGTGAAAAGACATGTTTTACATCAGAATGAGCTATAGTTCAATTTTAAATTACAGTACATAATAGTAATACTTACACATTTTCCTTCATGTGCCATGTCTAGTTTGGGTTTACTTCTAAAAAAAAAAGATCTGAACTTAATAAATGAAGGAAGTAGCAAATGTGACAGTCAAGTTTCAAAGTAAGGCAAACAACATTTTAAAAATTGGCAATGCATATTCTAGGCATGCTTTTACATTCAAGAAGTTTCTCTTATGCTAATGGTTACCACTTAACAAAAGAATTCTAATTGTCTACTTTTAGTTAGTTTCATTTATTTAGTTTCATCGTATTTTCACATGTAATTCATTGTTAATATCCCAACAATTCAAGTGTTTCCCCCCATTTTTTACTATCTGTCATCAAATGGAAAGATATATACACATTGCCTTTATAAGGCCGAGAATCAGTCTTCATATAACTCAAACATTGTTTAGTTAAATAATGTAGGTAAACAGAGGACTACACAAACTCTGTTGCTCCTTAAAATATAAATCAACATGAATTTCTGCATTAGATTGTAGATTAAATTTTCAAATGTTTGGCTCTTTTACTTTATCCTGGAGGCTAATGCCATTTTTTGACCTTTAACTAGTGTGCTGTTGTACGTAAATAGAGGAAAGATAGAAGCACTCACAAGATTTTGGAACATAATTCACATTTGTTAGAATAAGTCTTGCCATCAGTTCCACACACTGGATCATAGATATCAGGACAACCATACTGGCCTTTTTTATCTTTTGGATATTGGTTGCAAACAATCTGCAAAATAAATGAGAAATCAGATTGCAATAGGAGTCCCTTTTTCTTTGTTATTTATATTTCAGAAAAACAGAGCTTGTTGAATTAATGTCCCTTCTAATTTTGGAAGATGGCCAAAAAGGGCACGTGCTATTTGCTTTAGGAATTTGTGTTGTTGTTGTTTTTAATTTATTTTAAGGGCTACCTGAGTTAAAAGGACTGTGGTTAACTATTAATGATTTAACCGGAATTTGACACAATGGACTAGCCTGTTGTGGAAAAAAGTCAATAATACACATTTAGAGGCCAAGAAGTAATTTGTTAAAATAACAGCAATGTTCTTCTTTCTCTAAACATCCACATGCAACTGACACTAAAGATCAGCAATCTTCTTTAATGAGTGTTGCTGCCAAGGTCACGTAGTAGGTGAGCTGTAGGAAACAGTGAGTAGTTCAGAGGCCAAAGTGGGTGGCTTCTCTTTGTGACATCCTGTTTCTTCTGCCGTCCATCACATATCCTCAACATAAGTATCACTCCAAATCACAAGCAATAATCTTTTTGTACTTTATCCTGCTTTGGCCAGAACTCACCTTGAGTAATATCTAATTCTGAGTCCTCAACTTTATAGAAATTAGAATAAGTTCAGAAAAGGAATATAAAATATAGAAAGGCTAAAAGAACAGTTTAGAATTGAGAAAAGAACACTGGAATTGGGCTGGTGACGGTATGCGCTATGATAGCATTTTTCAAATACTTGAAGAAGAAGGTCAAGATTATTTTCTCTCCATGCAGAAATAGCGTATTTTATTTTCCAAATCTGTACCTGTGTGGTTCTTCCCAAATGCAGGAAGACAGATTCATTTTATTTTGAAGAAAATTTTGTAACGGTAGAATGGCACATGGGAATCCATTACTTTGACAGATGGTGAACCGTCATCTGTCTGAAAAGATTTAATTTGGATTCCTGCACTGAGCAGGGAGGCTTGACATTCTAGTTTCAATATTGCACCCTTTTAACTCTAAAATTCTGTTCTTCTGTTCCTCCTTTCATTCCTTTTGGCCTGCTCTTCTGTTCTTTTAAGCAGCATGGTTGCATAAGTTTTACCATAAATTCTAAGAGCCGTGGTGGCGCAGTGGTCAGAATGTAGTACTGCAGGCTACTTCTGCTGATCACCGGCTGCCAGCAGTTTGGCAGATTGAATCTCACCTGATTTAAGGTTGACTCAGCCTTCCATCCTTCTGAGGTGGGTAAAATGAGGACCCAGATTGTTGGGGGCTATATGCTGACTCTGTAAACCTCTTAGAGAGGGCTATAAAGCACTGTGAAGTGGTATATAAGTCTAAGTGCTATTGCTATTGCTAGCAGAATTGAAACTGGCCACTTTAATTCCAGTATTTCAAACTGCAAATTACAGAAAATGGCTCTGAAACATAAAGGTCTCATCTTCTACAATTGCCCATCAAGAATTAGATTGTTTATATTTATTGTTACATATAACAAAGAATCATAGCAAAGTACTGATACTTTAATTCCATGACTGTGAGCATAATGTCAGCTGCTAAGCAAACTTGAAACATACCAATATATGTCAAACTATAAACTGACCTTATGTCCTGAGATCCCAGGAGCTGAAAAATAATAAAATAAGCAAATAAATAAAAGCCTCCAAGACTAAAGGTTTATTTGCGTTACACTTAAAATGCTATCCTTAATTCAAGCCATTTTAAGAAAATCTTGTCTCGACTGAGACACTCTGGCAACAGCTTGCAAGATATTCAGTCTGGACTACAGGTGACCATATCTGCCAATGGACAGTTCTGCTGCTGCTGTGCCCTCCCATTTCTTCAAACCAGGAGATTCTCAATATCTTTTTTCCACTGAGTGAATCTTATCTTTTCTTTTATGCACCCCAAGAGAGCATATGCACCAAGGCAAATTCCTTGTGTGTCCAATCACACTTGGCCAATAAAAAATTCTATTCTATTTTTACTTTTCACTTATACATATACCAATTTATACACCAAATACATACACCCATATATACATAGTGATTGAGTGATTACGTGCCATCAAGTAGTTTTTAAGTCCTAGCGACCAGATAGAGTTTCTCCATCACAATCTAGCCTTGACCTGGTCTTCAAGTCTATACATATACATGTATGGTGTACATAAACAAGTTAATTTAATACATACAAAGTTGAAACATCAAAATGCACATACTTGCAGCTATAACAAGCAGCTTTAAAATATAACTTTGGTTCTTATTGTTTGCTTCTAATGTTGCTTCTAGATATATTTTTATCAATACTGTTACAATAGTCCAGCAGTTATTCTTCTTTTCCTAAACTGCATACTTTTCCTTAGGTTTTTTTTTTTTAAGGTACCCTATTTAATCATTTCTTCAGCCACTTGTGGAAAACGTATGTTAAGTGATTGAAAAATGATGTAACGGCAATTCTAGACCTATTTTTAAAAAGCTCAGGAAAAAATAAGCAGTTCAGAGAAAGAAAGATAGCAATATGATGAAAAAATATGAAGGATTTTGAACCAGTTCTCTTTACAGAACAAGTGTTCTATTATAATTGTTATGCTATTACCATCACTAGCAATGGTAGCTGTAGAAAGCATTAAAGCATGACAATGACTCTGTTGAGGGGATATTTTTGCCTCTACAAAGTAACCAATGAATTGTTGAAGTTAGCCTGTAACAAAGTACTTAACTAGGAAAAATTGAGGCACCAAAAGGGAAAAAGGCTAGCAGGAAAATGTGCCCATAGGTCACATTTACAACGGGAGTGGGATGAATACAATGCAATGACCATTCCTAAAAAGTTACTGCCCTGTTGTGGTAGGACAGTTCTAAATGCAAGACCCAGAGTCACTGAAAGTATCTAAGCATCTTTCAGGCCACTGTAAAAGAAGTGAATATCTCCCCAATCTAAATAATTATGCACTTATGCAGAGAAAGTCTATGGGACTCTAAATCAAGGAAAATGGGGCATCTCTGCCCTTGTTAAATCAACTCCATATATCTTTTTAAACAAATTGTGATCTAGGATTGGGAGGATATGATGGTGGGATTTGTTCTGCTTTTCTCTCCCTGTATTTAAAAGAGTTCTGGAAATTTAAATAATATTTAAATAAACTGCAACAAGTTGTCAATTTTAATGGCATTCAGCTTAAATATTCGGAATTTACCTATCTTGAATTATGCTGTCTAAGATACAGTTGAGATACCAGATAACAATTATCAGTGTTTTGGTTTAAAAAAAAAAAAACCCACCTTATTTGGGAATTTTTAAGAAAATTGTAGTATGAAATGATATGAATAATATGAAAACGAGTCCAGGCCTCTCATTCTATATCTTTTAATACATTTATCAGAAAAAACAGTATCAAGACCTGCTGCTTGAATCTTTCGTCGCAAAGCAACGAAAAAGTAATTCCTGCACACTTCATGTATTGGAATGCTCATATTTTGCTATATGTTTTATCTATTTCTTTTGATATTTCTGTCATCCCCTTCTGTAATAAACCTAAGGTCTATTAAAAATAAAGCTATAAATTAGAATATTTGCTATCAGTAGTGAAATCATATAACAATCTTCCTTTATAGCGGAATAAGTACATTAATTATATTTTTAGAGATATTAGCTTGGGATCAATCAGAATCTTACCTAAAAATAAACAGCAGTTTACTAGGCAAAGGATCACACATGTCGTTGTGAACTTCATGGCTAGTGAACTCAGTATATTGTTCTCTCTGGATTTTGAGTACACTATCCAGTCCAAGTACAAATGTTCACAGTCATATTTATACTAGAATACCTGAATGCAATGTCATTCTTCATCTTAATCACAGTGACCTTTAACAGTGACCTTCTTGAATAATTTTGATGATGTAACCTAAGGTGGTTTGTTTGCTTTCTTCTTTTCATGCACGATAACTTAAAATATGAGTCAGGAGGAAATCTTGATGGCTTAAGTCCAATAAAAGTTGTTTTGTTCAGCTGAGCCTTTTTGTTGGCTAAATGGAGAGGTAGTTTTCATCATTTCTTCTCCCCTTTATCATCCATTATTGAAAATCCATTGTTCAATGTTGGGATCTTTCCAAAACAGTAAAGAAGTTGACCTTGAGGTCTGCAAACATGGCAGGAATTGAAAGTAATGGGTTTATTTCTTTCAAAAAGGAGGCTGTTCTGAATTGACTTCCTAATGGAAGCATTTCTGCTGGCAAAATATAATGTCTGGGTCCAATCTTCTATTTACATATAACTGCTATAAATTTTGATGTAGTATTGTATGTGAAATTTGGGCCTAGAAGAAGTGTCATATCACAGATAGTTAGAAAAGCAAAGAAATGGATCACAGAACAACTAAGCTAAAATTCTCACTTGAAGCACTAGTAACCAGTTTCCAACTATTATATTCTGAATACATCATGCACAACTCAGTTCCTTTCAGAAATCCATAATGCTTGGGAAAGTTAAAAGAAACAAAGGAAGAAGATGGCCAGGCAGCAAAGGGAATGTATCCAAGAACAGTGGCAATGAATGTACTATTAAGAGCTCTAAAGGGGCAAGTAGACAACAGATAAGAGTCAATATTGATTTGATGGCACTTATCCATCCACCCACCATCCACCCATTCATGCAGAGTAAGAGCATCCCAGTAGGTCTCTGAATTTCAAAAGCTGATAAAATACAGAATAATAGAAAAAGACATATTAGAAAAAAGAAAAGCAAGAAAAAGAAGAATTAGAAGTGTAACAAAAAAAAATAAAGGCAAAACATGTAAAACATACATAGTAACCAACAAAATAACATTACAAAATATTTCTACAATCAAAACAGATTTAGTCATCGAATTCCAAAATCATAATTTCATTTCTAATCTCTATCCTTTTAAAGCAAGAAGTCCAAAAGTGGTTTGCAAATGGAAACAAAACTAAGGCAATATTTTTTTGTTTTTCATCAAAGTGGTCAATTTTGCTATCTCAGCCAGCTCCATTTATTTCACACAATCCATTCTTTCATTGTAAGAGTTTGTATATCTTCCCATCTCTGTGCATAAAGAAGTCTGGCTGATGTTATCATGAATAAGAATAATATCCCAGGTTTCCTTTCAATCTATGTATCCATCGTACCTAAAAGAAAAACCTCTGGTTATAATTGCACATCAATTTTTAATATCTTCTGTATCAAAATACATTATTTGCTCCAATATTTCTTGGCACTCTTGTAAGCCCATTAAAACCTACTTCTCATTGGTTACATTTCCAACATCCTATTAGATATTATGCAAAAGTAAGGAACTGTCACAATCATTATCTTACCAGAATCAGAGATTGCAAAATCCCCTTCTTTAGAGGTTGGATTGGCTTCTCTTTGCCACATTGCCCTTTCTCACATTACATTACATTCTCATATTACCTGGGAAGTTCCAGCAGAACCTGAAATACAAACATCTGGCCTATAAGGAAGGGTTTCTCCCCTTGCTTGGTTTAAGGAGGTTTACAAGGATCGCTTGGGATGGGACATAATTGAAATACTGGTTAATATTATTGACAATTAACTGGTCAATTTGTGATCTATGGTGGGAAGAACTTTTTGCACTGAAGATCAAACTAAACTATATGAGGCAGACATCTGAGTTATTTCCTATGTTGCACATTTGTTCCCTGAAGGAAAAGCTGCCAACTGCACATTTCAGTTAAAAAAAAAGTGGTCAAGAAGAAGCATTTTCTTTCCTCTTTCTAGTATATATCAACTTACATTTGTTATTCACACTAGCTTTCCTTCCTACAAAGAAAGATACACAGGTGAACAAATCTGAATAGAAGATGGCAAAATATAGAAAAAAGATTAAACAGCACTTAATCATCATAAATATGGACTGTTCCCCATGGAGGCCACCGTTAGGACCATAACATTTGGTCCAGTTGTATATTTTGGCTGTTTGAGGGAGTTTAAGTGAGGAAATATCTCTAAAATCATGACAGGTTGTATAGTAGTGTATACTTAACACTATTACACAACTTGTCATCATTTCCTTATCTAAACAATGGAACAAAATGATTGTGGGTGGGGGAAAAAAGCAGTGGCAGTAGGAGCAACTTCGAACCTTCGAACCTTCTGTTAGCCTTCCTTCCTTCCTTCCTTCCTTCCTTCCTTCCTTCCTTCCTTCCTTCCTTCCTTCCTTTCCTTCCTTCCTTCCTTCTTCCCTTCCCTTCCCTTCCCTTCCCTTCCCTTCCCTTCCCTTCCCTTCCCTTCCCTTTCCTCTCCCTGGATACCTATGGGACTATGTACTCTAAATAGAAGTTGCCTGCAGAGAGTATTTGCTTTGCAAAAGAAGTGTGGTGGCTTAGTGGCTTAAAAGACACCAGAGAAAGATCTATGCTTCAGTGGTTCGAGTGACAGAGTGAGCTCTCATCACTTACCTCAGCACATGCCAACCCAGAAGTAGGAAAGCATGTAAATGTAAGTAGATAAATAGGTACCAGTTTGGTGGGAAGGTAATAGCATTCTGTATTTCACCATAGGTTCTGCACTGCAGTGTGATGCCATGCTGGCTATGACTGGAATCATGATAGCACTGGCTCAATGACTTACAAAAACAGAGATGAGCACTGCCCCCTAAAGTTGGCTATGACTAGCGGAGTAAAACCCGCAAGAAAACCTTTACCTTTTTTTTTAACTTTCTTTGCAAAGAGCAGCAGGATATTTGGAGGTATTTTCTGATGAAGTTCCCCTTTCGCAGAATGCGACTCTACCTTAAATAAGACCTTTATGATTATTTCATAATCATGTGTCAAATTTTTCAACTTTCAATTTCCAAACATTAACTTTTTAACATTTCATGTTAAATGTATCTTGTTGCTGTGTGTTTGCTGTGCAGGCAACTAAGGAAGTTAACTCAATAGAAATATGCAACTTCCCTTAAAGTGACAATTAAAAAAACATTTTAAGACCACAACAGGCAGACACAGTTCATAAGTGGCTCAGACCAACACCTCCCTAATTCTTGAAAATACTGTATAAGAGAGATAAAATACAATCATTCTTGCAAGTTTCCATTATTCTAGCTAATCTCAATAAAGCTAGTTACAATAAACATGTGTTGATTTTTTGGGGAGGGTCTGGTCTACCTAGTGGAACTGACATGCTGTGAGGTGCTTATGGTCAGAATGATTAAAGGAGCATAAAAGGATCCCAAACAAACAAATAACACATAGTAATAAAGTTCCACCCACTTTTAGTCTGGTTTAAATTTTGGAAATCTAATCATTAAAATTCATCAATAGCACCTTTAACAATTAGGATAATTAAACTCTTGGTCTCCTATTAGTTGTAATAAAAAGTTGCAAAATGATTCCTTTAAATAAATTAAAAATAAATTAAAAATTGTTGATGAGAAATAGAAGAAGCAGTGGAATAAAAGGAGGAGAAAGATTACAACTACAAGTCCATCTCATCTGGACCATCATACTATTCAGCTAAGGAAACAGAATGATTGCTTAATTAAAACTTCATTTAGAATAGCCCCTGTGTTTTAGGGTTAGGTTGCATCAGATTGCTAAAGCACTACATTCTACTTTTGTAGAGGATTAAAAACCAGCCTTGAAGGAGGAATGCAAGAATAGTTAGGAAAACATCAAGGTACCCTTGAGATGGTAGGAGTGATAAAGGAACTTTCTGTTTTGATTCTCTTTAGTATAAGAATGATTCTATCAGATGTTGAACATTCTGTTATTATACCATGCAACAATAGGCTTTCCATAGCTGAGCTTTAATGTGGTAGGCCAGGTGTAAAAATTAGCCTCCTTCATTATCCAAAAGAATTGGTGTGTTTTAAGTAAATGGCCCTCTTAACAAAATAAATTCTTTTGCCCATGAGGCAAATTACACCTGAAACTTACTAAAACTTTTATTTAAAAAACAATTTCAAATACTATTTTGAAAGTTCTTTCACATTTTGACTTGTTCCACTTTGTGCTACCTTTCTCTTTTTATTCTCTCTGCCCCATGAGGCATATTCATAATCAAACTGCAGTTCAATTTAAAAATCAGAATATATGTTTCCAAGCCATTTACTGAGCATATTCCTTCTAATGAAAATAATTGACTCCCTTTTTTAAATTAAGGAGAATGGGTGCTATGGTATATGCACCAGGAAGCGTGAAAGCAGCATCTTTATCAAATATCATTTTTCAGTGTACCAGATAAAAGGTTCATGTAAACTGAATGAAGAGATATAATTTAGTTTAATTAACTTTATTCTATTAGCAAATCAAGAAAATTGATTTTTTTTTTACAATAGACACTAAAGATAATATATATTTGTACAGAAAAGCACAAGAATGTATTCTCCTTAAGAATAATGTTTTCTTTTTTGCAGTCTTCATCATTGTCCATGTTCCTGGAAAATAAAAGGAGAACAAAACATACATGTAAATTTTATCATAGCAATGAAGAAAGCTTCAGGTGACTAGATAAAAATGTCTGATAGAAAATATGTTCTAACTTAGAAGTGGAAAGGATATTTTAGCAGGCTTTAATCTACCAAGATCAAATAGGAAAACAAAATGAGACTCTTTTAACAGTTTGCGGAGTTAAGAAAGCTACAGCCATTTTCTGCAGACTAGAAGTCTTATTTTTTTTCCCTCCCTCCCTCCTTGCCTATGGTTAACAATGCTATCAGTAGTACAGTCTTAAGGATAGCTCCTTCTGGTATATCTGCTCTATTTAAGTAGAAACCAGCCATGACTGCTCAGTTTTGGACAAAAGTAGTAATTCTCCTGTAAACTGTTTGGTAATAGGATTCTGGACAGGAATTTGCCCTTTCTGATCCTTGTCTTCAAAAAGAAAAATAAGGGGTGGGGAATTGTGGAACTACCGTTCTTCCCTCTTGCATCATGATCTGAGAAAGAAGAAAATGCTTCAATAGTCACTCCAACAGCTTTGATAAAGTGTACAAAAGAAGCATCAAAGGAGACCTGCTTCCAATAATATATGTAGGTAAGATCTGCAGTTTATTTAGCCTCTTTCCGCCACCCTTTCATGATAATGGATTGAGGCCTGGATATCCTGACTTCTAGCTAGAAATCTGGACCTCAGCACAATTCAGGAATGCTTAGCTTAAACACTTCACCTGCCAATATGATTCCACTGTTGATAAGCACATCTTGTAAATTATCCACACTAGGTTGCCTTGGTAAACTGGAGGAATTCTCTTTTTTGAAATATCTGGATGATCTTGAAAAAGCTAAGTAATACTCCAAAATCAAAGAATGTAAGTCAAGAGGTGTCCACTCCATAAAAAAAGAGACTTGACTCCATCAGACCCAAACATTCTCCCATATATATATTTTCTCCCCTCAGGCCTATAGCATATACCACTTCCCAGTGCTTTACAGCTCTCTCTAAGTGATTTACAAAGTCAGCATATTGCCCCCAACGATCTGGGTCCTCATTTTACCCACCTCCGAAGGATGGAAGGCTGAGTCAACCTTGAGCTTGGTGAGATTTGAACTACCAAATTGTAGGCAGCCAGCAGTCAGCAGAAGTAGCCTGCAGTACTGCACTCTGACCATTGCACCACTGCAGCGCTATACTATTATTGTTGCTGATGACTTTTCTTTCCACTTTTCAGCTCTATCACCTGGCTGTCATTCTCCAGTTTAGGATTTCAAAAGAGCAGAAAAATGCTTACCCTACTTTCAGATAACACTGCCAGAGAGACGTGAGGGAATAAGGGATGTGGAGGGAGAGAAAATGATAGACAAATAAGCATATACATACGTAGTTCTATCACTCTGTCTTGCATAGGCCTTTATGTTCTAAGGCAGTCTCAGGCATTGCCCTTGAAGGAAGAAAACAGTAATAAGAAGCCTCATGATATTACTTCATCACATATTTCAGAAGTTGGCGTTACATATCGGGGTAGAAATGCTTTCTGTCCCAAAGTCATCTGTAGCAATGAATCAAGGGCCTCAGGCCAAAAATAGATAATGTCCAAAAAATGTCTGTGGGCTAGCTAGGATTTCCATTACTAAGTAGTTGCAAATGCACACAAACTGCTTTTCCTGACATGTCAGACTCATATACAAATATACCCAGATAGAATCTTTTTTTTTTTGCAGGCACAATCTTGCTGAATAAGCCTGCCAACAACTGATTTGCAGTAGGCTTGGTCAGAAGTAAGATTTGGGGCAAGCACACCTACTCCAGGCTGATTTGCTTGCTCTCTAGTATGTTGCTGCAATTCCAAGATATTCTATACAAGCTGTCTGCTACTGTGTTTAGGTTTAACTGTCTAAGGGTGCATATTATAGACATGGCAGCTATGAGCCAGACTTTACAAACACACTTTGCCATAGCATGTTGCAGTACAATTTTGCTTTAGACCTAAGCCACTGTGATTCTGGAGACTGAGAATGGCTTTACTACAAACGCCATGCCAGCTACTTACCTGGCAGACCTTACCTATGTGTACAGTTTTCTCACAGTGCTGGTAGAGCAAAACGTGTGAGTTCCTTGCCTGGCAGATGTGATCAGCAGGGTTCAGCACATGACAAGAATATGCATTGTTCTTTTATAATGCATTACCTCCAATCTCCAGTGCTAGGAATGGCTCTTAGGAAAGTAGATTTCCGAGGAAGTATGTGCGATAATGTCTTTTTAAGAGCAGAATTTCAACTGATCTAGTTGTTAGCAACAAGTCCTACAAATAGTTTGACTTACGTTTTCATATGACAAAGTGCGCATATATTGAAATAGGAAACACCTTGCTTGGAACAGACTGGTTGATAGTTTGGTGGACATATTTGTATTGGTTTGGCAAATATGCTGCATTCATCCTGCAATAATAATTCAATATTCTTAATTGAAAGTTGGAACAAATCAGTGAAAAAGAAGTAATAAGATGGTTAATTCCTCAGCTTGTGACTTAATAAAAGGGCATTTTGTGATTAGCTGTTTTGAATAAGCAAGCAACTCCCCCATGGCAACTGTACTGTGACTATACATTCAAATTCCAAATCAGCCCAGCAGATAAAATGTTGCTTCTCTGTTGGGTATAAGTTGATAATAATGAATATCATATTTTCTTTTTGAATCAGTGGAGGCTTCCTACGCATTGCAACTGAGCAATGTGGAGAGGATAGCTCAGCTGGTACTGAGACATTAAATTCCTACCCATTTTCTATGATTCAGAGGTGCCCAGGTTCTCTTTTTACATAACAAGGAACATGCTCACAATAAGGAACAGGTTGCATTCAGCCCATTCACATGATTTCATTTTGACTTGAAAATAAGAAATCAAGTGATTGAATAATCTGTTTCAGGGAAGATATGGTGCTTTGGGACATTATTGAAACAATAATAATAAAAAATAAAATAAACGGTTGGAAAACAACCTTTGCAATATATTGCAATAATGTAAAAGAGAATCTTACATTATTTTTGTATTAATACAATTTGACATGATTGTATATTGAAAATAATTCTGTGGTAAAACAGGTATTTCATATATGACTCATGATAAAATATTCATTATTACTTACCTCTTCCTCCCCATCATTTTTCTCTTCCTCCTGTTCTTCCACTTCCTTCTTCTGTTCTTCAGTTTGTTCTTGTTTCTTTTCTTCTCCTTTCTTTTCTACATGCTCTTCCTGCTTCTTTTCGCCTTCTGGCTCTTCTTTTTTTTCTTCCTGTTTTATATTTTCCTCCTCCTTCTTTACTTCTTCTTCCTCTTCTTCCTCCTTCTTTACTTCTTCTTTCTCTTCCTCCGCCTTCTTTACTTCTTCTTCCTCTTCTTCCTCCTTCTTTACTTCTTCTTCCTCTTCCTCCACCTTCTTTACTTCTTCTTCCTCTTCTTCCTCCTTCTTTACTTCTTCTTCCTCTTCCTCCGCCTTCTTTACTTCTTCCTCTTCTTCCTCCTTCTTTACTTCATCCTCTTCTTCCTCCTTTTTTTCATGTGGCTCCCATTCCTTTTCTTCTTCCTCTTCCTCCACCTTCTTTACTTCTTCTTCTTCTTCTTCCTCCTTCTTTACTTCATCCTCTTCTTCCTCCTTTTTTTCATGTGGCTCCCATTCTTTTTCTTCTTCCTCTTCCTCCGCCTTCTTTACTTCTTCTTCCACTTCCTCCTTTTTTTCATGTGGCTCCCATTCCTTTTCTTCTTCCTCTTCCTCCTCCTTCTTTACTTCTTCTTCTTCTTCCTCTTTTTTTTCATGTGGTTCCCATTTCTTTTCTTCTTCCTCTTCCTCCTCCTTCTTTACTTCTTCTTCTTCTTCCTCTTTTTTTTCATGTGGTTCCCATTTCTTTTCTTCTTCCTCTTCCTCCTCCTTCTTTACTTCTTCTTCTTCCTCTTTTTTTTCATGTGGTTCCCATTTCTTTTCTTCTTCCTCTTCCTCCTCCTTCTTTACTTCTTCTTCTTCTTCCTCTTTTTTTTCATGTGGTTCCCATTTCTTTTCTTCTTCCTCTTCCTCCTCCTTCTTTACTTCTTCTTCTTCTTCCTCTTTTTTTTCATGTGGCTCCCATTCCTTTTCTTCTTCCTCTTCCTCCTCCTTCTTTACTTCTTCTTCTTCTTCCTCTTTTTTTTCATGTGGTTCCCATTTCTTTTCTTCTTCCTCTTCCTCCTCCTTCTTTACTTCTTCTTCTTCTTCCTCTTTTTTTTCATGTGGTTCCCATTTCTTTTCTTCTTCCTCTTCCTCCTCCTTCTTTACGTCTTCTTCCTCTTCCTCCGCCTTCTTTACTTCTTCTTCCTCTTCCTCCTTTTTTTCATGTGGCTCCCATTCCTTTTCTTCTTCCTCTTCCTCCTCCTTCTTTATGTCTTCTTCCTCTTCCTCCTTTTTTTCATGTGGCTCCCATTTCTTTTCTTCTTCCTCTTCCTCCTCCTTCTTTACTTCTTCTTCCTCTTCCTCCTTTTTTTCATGTGGCTCCCATTCCTTTTCTTCTTCCTCTTCCTCCTCCTTCTTTACTTCTTCTTCTTCCTCCTTTTTTTCATGTGGCTCCCATTCCTTTTCTTCATCTTCTTCTTCCTCCTCCTTCTTTACGTCTTCTTCTTCCTCCTTTTTTTCATGTGGCTCCCATTCTTTATCTTCTTCCTCTTCCTCCACCTTCTTTACTTCTTCTTCCTCTTCTTCCTCCTTTTTTTCATGTGGCTCCCATTCCTTTTCTTCCTCTTCCTCCACCTTCTTTACTTCTTCTTCCTCTTCCCCCTTTTTTTCATGTGGCTCCCATTCCTTTTCTTCTTCCTCTTCTTCCTCCTCCTTCTTTACTTCTTCTTCTTCCTCCTTTTTTTCATGTGGCTCCCATTCCTTTTCTTCATCTTCCTCCTCCTTCTTTACGTCTTCTTCTTCCTCCTTTTTTTCATGTGGCTCCCATTCTTTATCTTCTTCCTCTTCCTCCACCTTCTTTACTTCTTCTTCCTCTTCTTCCTCCTTTTTTTCATGTGGCTCCCATTCCTTTTCTTCTTCCTCCTCCTCCTCCTTCTTTACTTCTTCTTCCTCTTCCTCCGCCTTCTTTACTTCTTCTTCCTCTTCTTCCTCCTTCTTTACTTCTTCTTCCTCTTCTTCCTCCTTTTTTTCATGTGGCTCCCATTCCTTTTCTTCCTCCTCCTCCTCCTTCTTTACTTCTTCTTCCTCTTCCTCCACCTTCTTTACTTCTTCTTCCTCTTCTTCCTCCTTCTTTACTTCTTCTTCCTCTTCCTCCGCCTTCTTTACTTCTTCCTCTTCTTCCTCCTTCTTTACTTCATCCTCTTCTTCCTCCTTTTTTTCATGTGGCTCCCATTCCTTTTCTTCTTCCTCTTCCTCCACCTTCTTTACTTCTTCTTCCTCTTCTTCCTCCTTTTTTTCATGTGGCTCCCATTCCTTTTCTTCTTCCTCTTCCTCCACCTTCTTTACTTCTTCTTCCTCTTCTTCCTCCTTCTTTACTTCTTCTTCCTCTTCCTCCTCCTTTTTTTCATGTGGCTCCCATTCCTTTTCTTCTTGCTCTTTTTTATGGTGTGACTCCTCCTTCTTTTCTTCCTCCTCTTCATCTTTCTCCTTTTTTTCATGTTGCTCCCATTTCTCTTCTTCTGGCTCCCATTTCTCTTCTTCTGGCTCCCATTTCTCCCTTTCTTCCTCCTCTTGTACTTTCTGCTCACACTAATTGATAAAATATATTCAGTTTTATATAAATATACAACTTCTGAGTTCTTTATCAGTTTCATAACATTTGAACTCCCAAACAGTACATGACAAGAGTTTAAGACTCATCTCGTTTCACTTAGCAGGAATTGTTGCTCCAATGACAGCAACCTACAGTAGTAGCAGCACTCAACATTATATTAAATATGGCTGCGGAATAGTTTTGTGGAACAATATCTATGCATTGTTCCAAATGGCAAAGGATTCATTTCTATTCAGTATTCAATCTATGACAGATAATTTTCTCTGCATCAAGTGTACCATATATTTAGATGAGGGTTTCATTCCCAGTATGGAAACATTTGGAGTTACAATGTAGAGCTGGAGTTAGCAGTTGGTAGGAATAAAGCCAAAAAGTGATTGGTTTAAAAATGGCAGGCAGGCATTGGTTTAAAATGGCAGGCAGCGTGTCTCAAAAATTATGCGATAACTCAAATTGCTGCACATTAGTTTGTGGTCTATGTGTTAACTAGTTGATTTGTGAGAAAGATTGAGCTGGATGCCCTTTATATGTGTGTTGCCTCAGAACTCAGTTCTCTCAGCCCTCTTATTTAACAGCTGCATGAAGCCACTGAATAGGCATCAGGGTCAGGTGTCATCAGCCTGTGGATATACTCTGTTATAGATCTCATCTCTGACAGGTTCTTCTTGAAGAGCAGATAGCAGCTGTGGCTAGCAAGGCCTTCACATAGATTTACTTTGTGCACCTGTTGCATCTTTTCCTGGACTGGGACATTGTCTTATGCTTGTTTATACTTTGATCACCTATTAGATAGAATACTGCAATGTACTCTACATGGTGCTGCATTTGAAAGCCATTCAGAAGCTATAGCTGGTTCACAACAGAAGACATGAGCAGCGATGGGCAGGCCATACTGTCTATAGGGCTTAATTTTCTTTTTGTTTGTATATGTTTGTATATGTCAAGCTGGCCAGATTCAGTGTAATTGAGTGGTCTAGAAACTTAAAATGTATAAACATCTTCCTGATCTTTCTATATCAAGTGCAAAGACATTAAAAGAGATTCTAAATCCATTCATCTCAACCCTCAAAGTCAAGAATAAAGAGTAGAACTCCATATATCTTATAAAAACCTATAGTTCATATATTCATCTTGATGTCTCAATTAGAGCTTCTTTTTTTTCTTCATTTACCTTACAACCTGTTTCTTTTATTTTCTCCCCTTTCTTTATCTCTTTATTTTTCATTTCTCATCTTCCCCATTTCACTCATGAGCTCCTTCTCCCTTTATTTTTTTATCTTATTTTCTGTTTTTGTTCTCCATGTCTCAATTGAACTAAGACCAAAGTCTCCAATAATGTCCAACATATGCAGAAACTTCCATAAAGGAGAGACAAATACACATACATATGCATACAGCCCAACACACACACACACCAGTCAAAGTCCTACTGTTCTGTACATAATGCGCATGTAAAAAGTGCTGCTATGATTGCCATCTTTTTGGCCAACCATGCAGGTATTAGTGCCCACCAGGAAAAGGACAAGGAGAAAAAGACATCAGCAAGATAGAAAGCATTGGTGTCATCTCACAAGTAGACAAATAGTGATCCATTCTGTGCTAAGAACTGATAATTGCAAGTTCATGGCTCCCATCAGAACATATGTAAATTAAGAATTTTTTTTGTCCTTTTTGCTTGCTTACATTGAATTGGATTAATGCTTGTAATGCCTGTTCACCAACTCTCCAAAGATTTTTTATTCTTTATATTTTTATCTCTCTATTCCACAAGTAATTGGGTGGGGCCAGCAACTTTGCTTTCTTTCCTTCACGCACCATGTATAGTATATTAATATATACTCTTTTTTGCTGTAGTATTTCTTCTCCCACATTCTTGAATAGTGCATGATAGTGCATAATGAGTATTGACAGATAAGAAATGCTGAGCATGGAAGAGTGAATAAATCAGTGACAGTGGACTTGACACTATGTCAACTCTGAAGCAAACCTGGCTGAAGCCATCTTGTGCTGCCTCATAGTTGCCATGAAGCCTGAGAGGAGGAAGGGAGGGGAGAAGTAGATAGTCTGGCTAACAATCAAAATGAAAAGTTTCCTGTGGGAACCAAGACCATTGTAACTAGTGGCTTTTGAAGGAGGGGATGAGCCTGCAATCCATCCTTAATTGGACAATGTGACCAGGGACACCTGGGAGGGAGGATTTTACTTTTTTAATTAGGTGAAAACTATGGGAACTGTTAGAATTGGTTTTCACCAGCTGTGCCAATATGATGTATCCAATAAATATATTCTTTCAGGAGTCTACTGCCTTGGAGTTATGTTTTCAATGGGTGCATTACTCAGAATGCCGACACACTATTCCAAAATAAATTTTAAAAATCCCAAATTGCTGAAATATATACTATACACCAGATAAATCTTGTAATCTTTTGTAACCAATACTGAAATTTCAGCAAGCTTCTGAAATTTCAGAAAACCTAATCAACCCAAACTTTTTACCTGGCGGGAGGCATTCTAGCTACCACTTGGCACATGATAGTAATTGTATTCAGGTATATTGAAGCTACTTTAGCCATATGAGCATAAGCAGAGAGACACCAATCAGTCTTTTTGAATCAAGCCTGTCATATGGCCTCTTCCATTACCTATTAAGAAGATGACGTCCTGAGGTCATGTGGTAGATTCATTTATAATGCTTAAATAAAGATGCCAGGGTAGTAGAAGTAAGAGTAATCAGCAGAACCAAGATTCTTTCAAGACTGTAACTAGATTTGGCCCTATTTTGCTAGGAAAAGATTTAATGGTACAGATGCAACCATCAACCTTTGAGTTGATAATGAAGATATCAAAGTGGAGGAAAGGTTCTACTTTTTAGGATCAACCATTAACAGTAAAATTACCTGCATTGAAGAAATATGTCAGAGACTAGCAGCCATGAAGGTCTTGGAAAATATTGTGATGTGTCTACACTTACAACAATAAGAATTATGCAAGCCATGATATTCCTTGTGACATTCTATGGAAGTGACATTCTGTGTTGGACTTTAAATAAGCAGGATAGGGATAGTATTGATGCCTTTGAACTGTGGTGTTTGAGAAGACTACCAATAATTCTGTGGACAGGAAGAAAATAAGCTAATGGATCATCAAACAAATCAAGACAGAGTTCTTACTTGAGGCACAAATAAACTAGCTCAAATTATCCTACTTCGGATTCATTATGTGCAAACCTAGCTCTTTGGAAAAGGCATTTATACTAGAAAAGGTGGAAGAAAAGAGAAGAAGGGGATGACCAGCAGCAAAAGTGGCTGAGCTCAGTTACAGTATAATGCATCATTAGGAGACCTGAAAGAACAGGTTAGGGATAGATGGTGATAGAGAAAATCTATCTATGTGGTCACAAGGAGTTGAAAACAACCTGATAACACATAATAAACACCTCGATAAATGTTATTAAGGATCAGAATGTTTAATATAAAGGAAAAATAAAAGGGTGTATTATAAAGGTATGAAAGGTCTACAAAGGAGAGACTTTTTTTTTCCAAAGTGGGAGAAATGATACCATCTACTGGACACTGCCAGTAATTGAATAACCTTTCTTGTTCCAACAAGTGAATGAGGTTATATTGCAGCTTTGAGGTTGCTTAGTGCAATGTATGACTGTGAAAGTTGGACCATAAGAAAGGCTGAGCGCCAAAGAATTGAGGCCTTTGAACTAAGGTGTTGAAGAAGACTCCTGCAAGTCCCTTGGACTGCAAGGCGATCAAACCGGTCAGTCCTAGAGGAGATCAACCCTGATACTTTGGCTACCTAATGAGAAGGAAGGACTCACTGGAGAAGAGCCCAATGCTGGGAAAGACTGAAGGTAAAAGAAGAATGGGACAACAGAGAACGAGGTGGCTGGATGGAGTCACTGAAGCAGTAGGCATGAACTTAAATGGACTCCAGAGGATGGTAGAGGACAGGAAGGCCTGGAGGAACATTGTCCATGGGGTCGTGATGGGTCGGACACAACTTCGCAACTCACAACAACAATAACAAAGTGCTTATGATGTATATAAGAATGACCTTGGGAGACAGGGGACTCCCCCGCAAGTTCTCAGGCTGTGAAGGAGATCACAGGAGGATTTATGTTAATATAGCCTTACAATAAAACAGAATTAGCTCATCTGGTTGTATTTTCTTTTCTGGTCTACATGATAAGGAGGACACTTCTTCACAAATTAACACAGAGGGAATCAGAGAATAATAGGAAGTGTGGCTTTGTAGTTGAATAGAATAGCAGCATACATGATTGTTATTGATTTTAAATTCTCATCCCTTTAAATTCTCTCTTTTATTTTGGTCTTTAGCAGTGATGACCCCCTAAATTAAATCAGTATGTTTGAAAAATCCAGTTAATATAACAATAAACACATTCCAGCTCAGAAAGCAAATTTATTATCAGTGGATTATCAAAAAGATAATTTGGGGTCATTCTTCTGCAATTAGGAAAAAAATAGGAATGTTTTCAGTAAGTTAATTAATAAATATCAGTTTCTCTTCTAGAGCAAGAAGTTATACAGCATGTACTTTCGAATATTATTATTTTACTTATTTGAAATACAATGCATAACACGATTGTAACCTATTTAGTAAAATCTAAAGTAATTAAGTTAATAAATCTGGCATCAAGATGATATAAAAGTCCTGTAAAATTAATGAATATGATTGTAGGAACTATTTTATTCAAATTTTAAAAGAAAAATGGTAAAAAATTCACAAATAATTGTAATTATTTATTTAATTTTATTGGAATTAGATACAATAAGGAAATAGAAAATCCAGAGTTTAGAAAAAATATAAAATATCAGACTATACATGGTTCAAAAGAACTGAAATGAAAAATTAATATCATGTACTATATATGTTAGTTTTGGTACAGTGTATTAGGTTGAATAAAATTACTTTAGATATTAATATAAAATATATATTGTCATGTAAAGTTTTAATTAAAAAATCAAAATAGAATAACTATTAATTCAAATTTGAATTAGGAAATTTAGAAGATAATTTTGGTGCATTTATTACTTTAATTATTAGTGATAAGAATCACATAAATATCTTCAAGGTATCACATTATGGAATTTTATATTAGTCTAATGGAATTGATATATTTAAAACAAATTTAAAGAAATGTCACTATAAATTTATATTTCATATTAAAATGTAATTAAAATGAAATAGAAGGCCACAGTGATATTTTTATTCCCACTTAGAATAGTTGCTGTAAAAATGGTTTGCTTTTTAAAATCTTGTTTGAAACTTAATTCCTTTTACATGTGATGAACAATTTTTCTTAATTTATAACCCTAACTCAACAAAATAAATTTGAAACATCAATTTGGTGCTTTATTTATTTAATTAATTTTATTCTATTTGTGTATCACCTGACCCCTATTTGTAAATCATCTGACCTCTAACAACTCTGGGAAAAATGTAGCAAGAATTGCTGTCAAGGCAATGATTAGACAAAAGAAACTTGAGTCCATTTCAGAACCATGTTATACCTAAACGCATTCACACACCCCGTTCACAAAAAGATAGAGGGAAGGATGGGGGAAGAACATTTAGACATGCAAGATTCTGTTACTATAACTTTGTAATAAAAATAATATTGGTCTACAGTATATAACTTTCATTTCCAAGTTTGGCCTATCTTGAAGGGCTGACAGATACCCACTTTCCAAGAGAGCTACACTTCCTAGGGAAACACCTCCATCATGGCCCTTGAGAAGGTCAGTAGGATTGACCTTGAAAGGGTCTTATTTCCGAGGCAACATCAGACCAGAGGACAGGCAGTGTACAGAGAAAGTGTGCTTCTGGGATCCCAACAGAAGGCATTGTTTAATTGAAGGAACCTGGAGTGCATCAACCTTGCTGGATCCAAGTGGCCAGACAGATGCTAGGAAGGATAAGTAGCCATGCCATGTAAAGGTAATTAACAACACCTTGAACTGCACCCAAAATCAAACTGAAAAACATTGCAATTTGTAAATTAGGGGGATTACATGGGCATGCCCATTACTGTCCATGTTGCTGCATTCTGGACAAATTAAAACTTCTGGATGATTTTCATGTGAAACCACATATAAAGCACATTGCAGTAGTCAAGCCATGAGCCATGAGCATGAGTTACTGTTTGAAAGACCTCATAATGGAGGAAAGGTGCAAGATGAACCTGTGGAAAGCCTTTCTTGCTCATAGCTGCTGCTTGCTCTTTATCATGTCCATATTTCTGCTGTGGCCTAGGCTGCCTCTTAGTCAACCATACTCTAGATGCAGCTCTTCTCTCTGTAGCTACAACCACTCAGTCTTGTCAGTATTGAGCTGAATTGAGTATTCTGCTCTGTCTATCCAGATCCAAACAGTCTCCAGATACTATGTCCACACATTGACAGCTTCATCTGCATAGCTCAGGGTTGAGTTATAAGCAATATAGATAATATTGAATCCCAAATTGACCAATGACTTCACCCAACGGTTTCATGTAAATGTTAAAGCAGGAGAGAAAAGAGGATTGAGCACGGAGGTACCACTGATGCAATTGCATCAGATTAGTTTTGGTCGCCACGATGTAAAAAAGATGTTGAGACTCTAGAAAGAGTGTAGGGAAGAGCAACAAATATGATTAGGGGACTGGAGGCTAAAACATATGAAGAATGGTTGCAGGAACTGGGTATGTCTAGTCAGATGAAAAGAAGGACTAGGGATGACTTTCGGTTTGGCATCGTGGCGAGACAGTCGGGGAAATAGCGGGCTCTGCCGAACCGCTGCCGATGGGTCTTCGGACCGGAAATGTCCTGCAGGGACGGGGAAGAAAGAGATGCGTCTCGGACGACCAAGAGGAACATGCAAGTTCCTCGGAGGTCAGAGGGAACTCTCTGTGAGTTGGCGGTGGGGAGCGGCAGCCATGGCAGCTGCCATGAAGCTGGGACAACCTGGCTAAGTATAGAGCTGGAAAGAAGAAAGAAACGGAACAGCGTTTTTTTTGAAGCCAGGTGAGTGACAGCCAACTCAGGCTTGAATAACAACAAGAGAAACATTTTACAACTATAAGATCCCTAATGTGTAATAGCGGCTAAGGAGCATGGGGCAAAGAGGATTTTGAAACATAATTTGGAAAAGACAAAAACCCAAATGAAAAATGACTTCTGAATAAACCAATTAGAAACTTTAAACAATTAGACATGGTCAAAGGATTGGAAAGAAATAAAGAGATCCTTTTTCCCCCTCTTTCTTTTTTAAATGGCAAGAAAAATAAAAAGAATGGATAATAAGCTTTAAGAAGAAGAAAAAGAATGTATAAATAAAAGGGAGGAAAAGAAAAAAAGAAGTGAGAAGAGCTATTTAAATTTGGACTGGACTTTAAATATGATTTGATATTTTTAAATTAAAAAAGGAAAAAGAGAAGTCAAGTAAGATCATGATGTAATGGAAACAAAATGGATACTTATTAAGCAATTGGAAATTTTGGATTGCAGAGAGACACCATCTGGAGTAAAAAGGAACATTGCAACTTGGTTCTTTGTTTTGGAAAATTCACAGATAATAACCGTGGGAACTTGTGGAGGAGGATTTTCTTGTCTACAAGAGGCTTGACTTTTGGAGGAATAAAAAAAGAAATAGAAGGGAATACAATGGAACTTTATAACTGGAGCAATTATTTGATTTGGAGAATGGAAATAAAAGAAATATCTATAATGTTGCACAGCGGATAAAATTTGAGGATATAAAAATTGAAATGGAGTATACATCTGTGGACAAGAAAATGAAGATGGAGAAATAAGACATAGAAGTGGAAAATAAAGAAGATAAAGATATTGTGATTAAATATGAACAAATAATTGAACATGTGAATACTAATAATAAAAAGGAGGTCTCTAGAGATTATATTGAAATTAACAATAACACAATGATGATTATACTGAGATTAATAATGATATAATTATGATTATATGGAGATTAATACTGAAAGATAAAAGAATAAAAGGTTGGAAAATATTAAGAAATTTAAAGAAGTCCAGGACCTGGATTTATAAAATGACCATATTGAGATAAATAAATATGAGAAGAATTATGTTATAGATATTTAGAAATGAAACAGGGATTGAAGGTAAATTATATGGAAAACAGATTACATTAAAAGAAATATAGCAATGGATATAATGAACCAATTTTTTGTTAAGATGTTAAAATACTACTTGAGGAAATTGATGATTATAATAACTGGGATATTGTTTAAATACCTATAACAATTGTTATAATTTGAATATTTTTAATAATATAACTACAAAAGTAAAAGATGATTATGTTGGGAGTAACAGTGAGAAAAATAAAGATAATTATACTGGGATTAACAGTAACTAAAATGATTACAAAGGGATTAACAGAGAAAAATAAAGATGATTACACTGGGATTAACAGTGGAATAAAGATATATTTTGTACATTGGGATTAATAGTGGAAGTCATGGGGAGGGAGGGTTTGGGGGGGTTAGGGAGGAATGGGGGAAATGGGGGAAAAATTGATGTTTGTAAAACTTTTTCAATAAAAAAATAAAAAAAAATAGTGGAAGGATAAAAGAAAAGATTAAATTAGAAAATTGATAGTTATAATAATAAAGTAATAATGGAATAAAGATTTAATGAGCATAATGAAACATAAATATGTTTGAATTGTATTGTTAATAGTGAGGATTTAGGGTAAGAAATGTTGTATTATGAGTTATTAATTGAATTAAGAATTAAAGTGGGTTAATAGAAGGGTTATTGTTTTGATTAAGTAAATATGTGTTAATTTTTTTAAAGATGGTATTAGTTGTATATGTGATTTAAGATTTAGAAATAAGTGCTATGGCAAAATAGAATAGATAAAATTTTGTTAAAGATTTTGACAATTGAACAAAGTGATGACCAGATCAAAGCTCTGTTCCGAAAGGATGTAATTTTTATGTTTGGAAAAATTTTTTTAAAAAAATTGCAAAAAGAAAAAAAAAGGACTAGGGATGACATGATAACAGTGTTCCAATATCTCAGGGGTTGCCACAAAGAAGAGGAAGTCAAACTATTTTTCAAAGCACCTGAGGGTCGAACAAGAAGCAATGGATGGAAACTAATCAAGGAGAGAAGCAATTTAGAACTAAGGAGAAATTTCCTGACAGTTAGAACAATTAATAAGTGGAACAATTTCCCTCCAGAAGTTGTGAATGCCCCAACACTGGAAATTTTTAAGAAGATGTTGGATAACCATTTGTCTGAAGTGGTGTAGGGTTTCCTGCCTGGGCAGGGGGTTGGACTAGAAGACCTCCAAGGTCCCTTCCAACTCTGTTATTCTATTCTATTCTATTCTATTCTATTCTATTCTATTCTATTCTATTCTATTCTATTCTATTCCATGCGCAAAAGAGCGCGTGCGCATGTGAAGCAAGCATGCGCGCGTTGCCCCACTGCAAACCGGTAGTAAAGTTAAGTAGAACACACCCCTGGTACAGATACTCTATTTCCTCCAGGATCCTTTGTAATTGCTATCTTTCCTAAAAGGAAAGATTGGAGACTGTACAATAATCCTCCAAAATGAAGGGATCTTTATGTAAACTCACCAATCTCTATTTTTCTGTGTAAGCTCACCAATCCTATATATATATGTGTCTTTTGTGCATATTTCAGTTTATATATGAGGAAATAATTTTTCCTTAGAACCTTTTGTGATTGGATACAATAATTTTAAATTTTACTCAAATCTCTTTACAGCAAGTTATTTTTTATATGTAGTAGCCTAAGATATCTGGAAAATTGTAGTAGTTTATGTATTCTGTTTTTAAAGGTGTTGCTATGATGTGAATATCTCAGTATTTACCTCCTGCAATATTCTGAAATCTAAAGCTTAAAAGAGTTATTATAATTTATCTGTTAATTTTATAAAATCAATTTTGATTTTGCTTAGTTTGTCTCCCACAAAAGAAAGGAAAGACAGTCACATATCTCTAAGCTATATAACCAGGAGATTGCATTGCAGAAATTATTTGCAAAAGGAGTGGTAGTGCTATTCTTACATTTTAGTTGCAAAAAAGGGGCAGCTTAGTTGTAATAGTCTTGTCATTTTTAGACCCTGAGATTAGGGGAAGGACACCAAGTGAGGTATCCCTGCAAGGTAGGTGAGTATCAAGAAGTAAGCCAAAATAGGATTCAGAGGCTGGGTTTAAAGATACAGAGAATTAATTTTAGTGGGGAAAAAAAGTTTGAGACCTCTATCAATCTACCCTACAGCTTAGCCATTCTTCTACAACAGTATTCATAATTTTATGAATGCTGTAGTAATTTTAAAAGTTCCATGAAGGAACAAGCAGATTGGGAATGATTCCAGGTATAGAAATTGGCCCTTTTAATGACATTTCTGTGTGCTATTTTGGGGTAACTTGCCTTTTCTATGCACTGTCCTCCATGCTGTATGTTAATAGTATCTCCGTATTTCCTTAAAAAAAAAGGGTAACATAAATGTGATCATTCAATCAGTTAAATCACAAAAAATTATTAGTCACTTCCACACAAATAATACTGCCCATGAACATTCAGGGACAAGAGAGAGAGAGAGAGAGAGAGAGAGAGAGAGAGAGAGAGAGAGAGAGAGAGAGAGAGAGAGAGAACAGATGGGGAAAAAGATTAGTACAAATAGTTGCCTATATTTATTTATCAAATTGTGCCCTTGCAATTATCCAAATTCTATTAAATGCAAAATACACTAACCTCCACGCTTTGCAAAAGAGACATATATTAGCATACGTCACTCCATTAGTAGCACAGAGAGGGTTATGCTCATTAGTGCATATCTGTATTTCTGGGTAGAGCCAGCAGAGATCTTGCTAAAGGAGTCATGGGAAAAAAAACAAAACAAGACCCAAGCCATTGCATGAAAAGAGTTGCTGTATGCAAGTATATGTTTAACATATAATACTGATTACCATGCCTTAATTCTTATGTCATGTCCATTTCACTCAGGAAATTAAATTTAAAAAATGTCAGATTTTTCTCTACCTATTCCCTACTTTCTTATATAGCAGGAGGTTGAAACTTGTTATATTGAAGTTAGATCAGGGGTGTCAAACTTGATTTCATTGAGGGTTTCATCAGGATTGTGTTTGACCTCAGAGGACCGGGGGGCATGGCCATGGTGGACATGGCCAGCTCAGGGACACCTGTGGTGGCCAAGTGCTAAGGCAGGACTTCCCTGAGACCCTCCCTCACTCTCATTATAACCTTCCTTCCTTCCTTCCTTCCTTCCTTCCTTCCTTCCTTCCTTCCTTCCTTCCTTCCTTCCTTCCTTCCTTCCTTCCTTCTCCTTCCCTCTTTCTTCTCCTTTCTTCTTCCTTCCCTTCTTCCCTTATTTTTCCTTCCTTCCTTCCCATCTTTCCTTCTTTTTCTTTGTCTTTCCTCTTTGTCTTTCTCCTTTCCTATCCCTTCTTCCATGCTCAAATGCAAAAGGAGAAACTTTTCCTTTTGTTTTGTTTTGTTTTGTTTTTAGTTTGTTTTGATAGCCCTCTGCCAGCAAAAATGGAGCCCGTTTTCAGCCTCGATGGTCTCCTGCAGCTCTCTGCCAGTGAAAATGGAGCTAAGGGATACTTGTGCCCCCAATGCCCCATTTTTGGCTGTGATGGCCTCTTGCATCCCTCTGCCAGCAAAAACAGAGCACCGGGGGCGCCCACAGCCCTCCAAGCTCTGTTTTCACTGGCAGAAGCACCATGGACTAGTCCTTTGCTGGCTCCAGGCCAACCCGTGGGCCAGATCTAAGCACCCCATGGGCCAGATCCAGCCTGCGGGTCTTGTGTTTGACCCGCTGAGTTAGATTAATGGAATTGTCATCAAGACACAGTGATGCTGAGTCATTATATTTTTAAAAGGCAGTCAACCTTATTACCCTCTTCTGCAGCAAAAGTAGACATTTTTTTCTTCTGAGCTTCAAGAGACACATTTTTAGCTTTTTTAATATATTTGGACTGAGAGAAACTTTTATTCAAAATAGGTACTTTAAGCTCACAACATCAACATACACACAACCCCAAGAATTTAACTGCCAGAAATCCTTCATGGGATAAATACATATAAGGAAAATAGTATCAGCTTCTATTTTCACTGTTTTATAAATATGCACACACAAAACACATCCCCAGACACACTCCCAGACACACCTATGCGCAATTTTTCTCCTTCTAAGCTTACAGTTTGATAGTGATTTGCCTTCTGTACTTTGATACTCCTATACTGCCATTACTTGTTCCCTAGTTAGCCTAAGCCTTAAGTGGATCTTTTTGTCTCTTTCATATATTAACAAATCCTTTAATTTCCCCTTTTAAATTCAAGTTAAATTCAAATGATCAAAAGGTAACAATCCATTACCCATGCTTCCTAGGTTTCAAATAATGTTAGCATTATATTAAAACTGAGTACTAGATTTGCTATATATCTCCCATGATTTTAGTCAGGCTTTGATGGTGGGAAGGGAAGGTTTGAACTTCTTGCCAATACTATGGACTAGATCAGGGCTATCAAACTCCCGGCCCATGGGTTGAAAACGTGATTGCTGGCCATGCCCACATCCAGTTTAGTAAAGGGGGAAAAAGTCCCGATATATCATGTGACTACGACGTGACACCGTGAGTTTGACACCTCTGGCCTAGATCATTAATGCTACTAATGGTTTTAGTATGTCCTCCCCCGACTCCCCCCTCTCTCTCACACAAACACACACAATTTAGCATCAGTTCTAGCTTAAAACTCTGGGTTACAGAATGAAAAGTCTATAGATGTAGATTAAAATTCTAACATATACCTTGCATTCGCCTTCATAGCTTATACCAATGTTAGCTCCGGTGCTCCTTGCAGGGAAAACAGAAGGAACAAATGTAGCAATGAGCCTTAATTAAATTGACATTGATAACAATTTCATGTTCTTTTGTACATGTTTTGGAACATGGCATTCAGTATGTTTGCTGCTCAGCAGTATACTTGAATCAAGCTGCTAACTCTGGTAAAAAAAATAACTCATTAAGCAGATGAAATGTCCAAGACACTGATGCACATGGCAGAACTTTGTTAGCAGAATCTCAATATATTACACAAATAATTAAATATTATTGCACTTCTAAAGGCTGTTTGTAAATTTCCTCTTACAGTAACCCATAAAACATTAAGATGTTATTCCAATAGCTGAAAATGACTACTATATTGTTAGTGCCCTGCAGGTTGAGTAAAATAATGTACAACATATATATTTATTTTATGCTTCAGTTTATATGTCACTCTATTTCCAAAGACCCTGAATGGCCTTCTCCTGGGAACACTTCTTATAAATTGATTACTTACCTTTTTTCAAAACAAAACATACATTTGTTATCATATGTTTTTCCATTGGTCCCACAGACTGGCCTGTACTCCTTAGTGCATACTGTAATGTACTTGGGAAATTCCTTGCAGTCATCCTGCAATGATAATGAAAATGTTCAGTGTTTATTCTTCAAACCAAATTGTGTTTTGTTTTGTTTTTTTTACATTTGTCCACCAATAACAACATATAGTCTTCCATGAAAAATAGAAGCATATCTTTTACAAACACATGCAAAAGCATACTGATTATAAATTACACATGAAAAAGGAGAAAAATTATACACAATTGTATCAGAAAAAATGTGGCTACCCTATTGGTCTGTAAAGATCTGGATGATTACTAGCTAGCAATGTGGCCAGCTCAATGTTGTCTGGAATTTCGTAGTTCAGAAATGGTAGCTTTGGAGAAAGCAACTTTGCTGAGAAAGGGAAAAAAACACAAGTACAGCTAGTCCTCAACTTACAACAGTTCATTTAGTGACTGCTCAAAGTTACCATGACGCTGAAGAAAGCGACTTGTGACCGTTTTCCACATTTATGACATTTGCAGCATGCCCTGGTCACATGATCAAAATTCAAACATTTGTCAACAAGTTCATATTTATGACATTTGCAGTGTCCAGGGGTCATGTGATCAGCTTTTGTAACTTTCCTACAAGCAAAGTCAATGGAGAAGCCAGATTCACTTAACAACAATGTTATTAACTTAACAACTGCAGTGATTCACTTAACATCTGCGGTAAGAAAGGTCATAAAATGGGGAAAAACTCACTTAACAAATGTTTCACCTGGCAACATAAATTTTGGGCTCAAGTGTGGTCATAAATCGAGGACTACCTGTATTAATAATCTGTTTCCGGCAAGAAAAATTATTCCTTATCCTTCTCTCTGTTATTAAATAGTACTATATTTTAAGGCAGACTACTACTTGGCATAAGTGCCTTTTAAAGTAGTCCTCAACTTATGACAACAATTGGGACTGGAATTTCTATCTTAAATCAATGCAGTTAAAAGCGAGATTTCACATGACTGTAGTGACCAAATGATTGCAATCCTAGTTCTTCCCATTGCACTTATTAACTGAACACCCACCCCAATCTAAACCATCTTGAGGTTGGTCCCTGACATCCCCTAGCCTCAGTGAGGTAAGAGATTGCCTCCAACTCTCCCTATCTGCCTTCCCCATCTCTATTCTTTTGGTCACCCTGCACTCTGTCTTGTAGGGTGGCAAGCAATTCCAGAACTGTGCTGCTTTGCAGCTGCTTGCCATAGCTCAGGAAGCCTCAGCTAACTATCATTCCCCAACTGCCTTCTCTCCCCAGCTCCATGTGGCTCCCCAACCCACCCCATCAAGCAAATCTGCAAGCATTCTTTTATTCACTAACAAACAGTTTATTCACTAACAAACAGAAAAAGGACATAAAATATTTGATTTATTTAAAAAATCAGTAAGAAAACAAAGAAACAGAGCTGTTCGTGTATAAATCCCCAACTATAACCAGAACTTCTACTGACTAAATGAGCATTGCGTATTTATTGGGGTGGAAGTTAAATTGCAAAACATTGAGGCTGAGAATTTATGCCTCAAATTAGGACAATGAAAGACATATGGAGATTTTTTTTTCTTATTAAAAGTGATATTTGCTGGGGGAATTGAAGTGTTGCTTCAAAGAGCAGGGCCAATACCAATGGGTTAAACAACAAGCATGTTCAGGCTAGATATTAGGAAAATCTTCCTGATTATATGAGCTGTCAACCAGTTGAATATGCTGCCATATGGCAGTCTTCATGTCAGATAGTTTGCACAATGCAAAAAAATAAAAATAAATGGACTTGAACACTAACGTATCAGAACCAAAGGTGTTTGTGCTTGACTTGAAAAATAGAATGAACAATAGGAAGTATACTTAAATGGCAAAAAGAAGAGTAAGTGGATAAATTTGTGTAGTTTGGTAAAATGTTTATTAAACATTGGTAAGAAAGAAAAAAAAGTCTGGACATAGAACGTTGCAATACTTAGAGACAGCAGAATAGATTTAGAAGAGAAAGAACTGGAGAAAATCACAACTTACTAAGACCTGCAAATAGAAGTAGAATGACTGTGGCAAAAGAAAACAAAGATAGTAACAATAGTACTAGCTTTCCAAATTCCAAAATGTCTGGAGTATTAGCAGAATGCTCCTGGCATTGATAAAATCACCATAATTCAATTGCAAAAGGCAGCTTTACTTGGAACAGCTTACATTCTTTGATAATACCTTTAATATTATTAAACAAAGCCTACCCCAGATCCTTGGGAAGCACTTGCTAGATAGATTAAAATACTAATATAAACCAGAGAAACTCTGGTTTCTCTTCAGATCGTATAAATCTTTCGCTTTTACATTTTCTTTTTTCTATTCGTAGATTTATTAGGGAGACTATATTAGTTCAGAATAAAATGTGGTTTTAGAAGCATTATTTTCAATGTATTTTGCATTTTATCCATGTACAAGATTCTATCTATTTCATAATGTAATCTGCCTCAGAAATCCTTCTGAACAAAAGGTGGTATAGAAATTATTAATTACTAATACAAATTACTATTATAATTACAAGTCATATTCAAGTGCATGAGAGAAATAGGAAGGCTTTTCAAAGGAATGATTAAAAATTTGATTTCAAATTAAGTATAATACTTACACATCTTCCTGTATATGCTAGATCTATATAATTTCCGCACCTAAAGAAAAACCCTGAAATTAGCAAACATTTTACCGTAATGATACTTATTCCTTATATAAAACAGTTCATTAATAAGTGTCACAATTATACACACATATGTGTATGTATAGATATGTATGTGTATTCACCCCCATCCTCTATCTATCTATCTATCTATCTATCTATCTATCTATCTATCTATCTATCTAGTGTTTCCCCGAAAATAAGACCCTGTCTTATATTTTTTTGAACCCTGAAATAAGTGCTTGGCCTTATTGCCATGTGCTCAAAAGCCCAATTGGGCTTATTATCAGGGGATGTCTTATTTACAGGGAAACAGGGTATATATATCCATAAGTAGATATTGGGACATCTTGCTGCCGGAGATAAGATCCACTTCCAACTTTCTGCCTTACTGAAGGACCTTGGCCGGGGGCCCTGTTGGGGGCACTCTATGCTGAGGGTGGTTGGTTGAGTGGGAGACAATAGTCTATTTGTCTCTGCATCATTTGTCCTCTTGGTTTTTATCAGTGGTGAAATCCAATTTTTTTACTATTGGTTCTGTGGGCGTGGCTTGGTGAGTATGGTGGGGGTGGCTTGGTGGACATGGCAGGGGAAGGATACTACAAAATCTCCATTCCCACTCCACTCCAGAGGAAGTATACTGCAAAATCCCCATTCCCTCCCCACTCCTGGGGGAAGGATATTACAAAATCCCCATTCCCTCCCCACTCCTGGGGGAAGGATATTGCAAAATTCCCATTCCCACCCCACTATGGGGCCATCCAGAGGTGGTATTTGCCGGTTCTTTGAACTACTCAAAATTTCCGCTACTGGTTCTCCAGAACCTGTCAGAACCTGCTGGATTTCACCCCTGGTTTTTATCCTTTAATTGTTGTTAAGTTTAATGTTTTTATTATGTCATTGTAAACTGACTAAATTTATCCAGAATAAATTGGATAGCGGATACACACACACACACACACACACATTCATTTTTGAGTGCACATGATAAAACAGACTTTGGTTTACAACAGGTAGAAAGTACTTAAATCACTAGAGTACAAATAATAAGGTGAATTTTCCTCTAAACATCTGTAATAATACGAATGGATTACTAAATGGAAAAGGCTTCTACTGTATAAACCCATAATGACTTAAAGCAGAGGTGGGTTTCAGCAGGTTCTGACCAGTTCAGGAGAACCATTAGCGGAAATTTTGAGTAGTTTGGAGAACTGGTAAATACCACCTCTGACTGGCCCCACCCCCATCTATTCTCTACCTCCCAAGTCCCAGCTGATCGGGAGGGAATGGGGATTTTGCAGTAACCTTCCCCTGGAGTGGAGAGCGAATCGAGATTTTACAGTATCCTTCCCCTGCCATGCCCACCAAGCCATGCCCACCAAGCCACACCCACAGAACCACTAGTAAAAAATTTTGAAACCCACCACTGGCTTAAAGTAAACTTCATTCAGCAGTCATATGGAATAATAGAACAGAATAACAGAGTTGAAAGGGACCTTATAGGTCATCTAGTCCAGGGGTGGGCAAATGTGGCTCTTTTATAACCTGTGGACTTCAACTCCCAGAATTCCTGAGCCAGCTTGGCTTGTAAAAGAGCCACATTTGCCCACCCCTGACCTAGTCCAACCCCCCGTCCAAGCAGGAGACCCTACACCATATTGCTTTCTGTCTCAACTGCTTTGCCATATTAATATCCATATTAATATTTCAGTGACAGGATACTAGTCAAATAGACTGGATGAAGCAGAGGAGTGATGACTTGGGTATACTGAAAGAGATAATAAGATATCTGAACAACAGAGGTGATAGCAGTTCTTTTTCCCTAAAAAATGTTACTGTTAACCACCAGTCTGCTGATTCCTACAATATCCACATTATCAAATATTCACATGATTTCGTTGCACAGCATACATTCGTTGTCATAAGTATGTCCATCAGTTCCACAAACTGGCATATTCTCCTTATGGCAGTGAAACAGGCCTTGTTTATATGTTTGGTACTGTCTGCAGTTAAGCTGGAAAATGAAAATGAAATGAGATCACAAAATGCAATACACAGGATATTGCTATTTTCTTTAAGATCGTAGGAGTAAAATTGACTGTTTTACCTATTTACTTATATTTATTTCTGAGTAGTTGGGCATGGGGTTGCACTCTAAAGGCCTGGTATTTTTATGTACTTCAATGGGACTTAAAAATTAAGCTCAAGGTAGGAGCCTACATAATTTTCTTATCTCTTCAAATTATTAGCGCACTTCAGCTCTGAAGGCAAACCTGTACTTCAGAACATGTGGGACACTCACTTAGCTCCCCTCTGTAACTTGTGTTTTGTCCAGCAGCATCTACAGAGGTGGGATTCAAAAAGGCAAAACAGCATTGGCAGCCATCAAAGTCCTTCTCCTTTTGAATGGATGTTCAGAATACCATGATCATTATCTTGCTTTTCTGATCCTTTTCACCTTGGGATACTGTGGTTTAATGGACAGAACAATGATTTTAAAAATGGGTGCAAGTATGGTAAAGGTCTGGGGATTTACTCTGAATGGAGCAAATTTACTCTTCCCTGTCTCCAGTGCTTTACAGTACTTTCTGAGTGATTTACAATATCAGCATATTGCCCCAACAAATTGGATCCTCATTTTACCAACCTCAGAAGGCTGAGTAGGTCAGGATCGCTCTTTCTGGCTGTGGCAGAATTAGCTGCAATACTACATTCTAACCACTGTGCCACCACACTCTATGACTGAAAATTTGGGGAGTTGTGTATCTCATCACCTCTGGAGGGAACTTGCTGCAGAAGGCACAAGGATTATGTGGCTTGGGATGAAGAAGTCCAGGAGTTATATGGAGTGTCTAATCATAAAATGGCTTTTGTGATAGATATATGCCATTTCTCACAAATTATCTATAGTGTAATCATTGCAATACCTAATCTGTTTTCATTACTACATGTAGTCCTTGACATATAACCAGTCTTTTTATGTTGGTTCAGAGTTATAACAGTGCTTTATGGACCGTAAACAACTTCTGGTCATGGTAAAATCTTCTTCTCTCCCAGTAGTCATGTGACTGCTTTTCAGATGCTTGTCAATCAGTTTGCCTTACACTATGGTTGCAGCACCCTGTAGTCACATAACCATGATTTGCAACTTTTTTGCCAGTTTCCAGCAAAAAACACCCATTCAAAAAATTGGTTTGCTTAATAAACAATGCTGTTCACCAGCGGCTGCATGATTCATTTAACAACTGCCATGAAAAATGTTGAAAAAACAGATCTAGTCACATTGGTGCCTCAACTTACAAGCACAATAACTTATGATGGAATTTCCAATCCCCCAAGTGTAGTCATAAATTATTATTGGAAAAATGGTTAGATGACTCGAGGTTGGGAGTGGAGAAACGATCAAAGAACAGCAGAAACAGGAAATTAAAAGAAACTGCTACAACAACAGAAATGCAGAGAGAGCTTTAAAATACATTTCTTATGTTTCTGAATCCATCCATCCATCTCCATGAGGCTACCAAAATATGTATCATCCAACACTCTCCACTCATAAGAACTAGTCATTTGGTCCTTTTTCGGATCATCCTTAAAGTTTCTCATTTATATTTCAAGGAATCAGATTCTCTATTCTGACCATAGGAATCCCTCCCTGTTTTTTTTCTTCCCTTATCAGGTTAATCTTCAAGTCTTCTTAATTTTTCCCATTGCTCTCCATCTAACTTTAGTATTTCCTGTTTTCCTCCTGCATACTTTACTACATTACCTCATTTCTTGCTTTCTTTTCTCCCCTGTTTTCTATTGGATTGTGCCATTTCTCAGAATATGGAGTCTATGTTCCATCTTCCATCTCAGGTCACCCGCCTACCCTTCCTGATCAGACAACCATAATGATCTGCCATCTTCTACCTTTTTATGAGATTCCTGAAAGAGCTTCAGAAGAACTTGCCTCTATCCACCCATCTTTTTTACACGTTAAGAATCTATTTTGATTCCATGGGATTAAATACATCTTCCAATAGACGGATGACAGACATGTTAAGGTCAGCTGAACACTTGCTGCTTTAAATGTCTTTCTAAATTATAAACAAATTTACAAATTTGTTTACAAAACAAATCAACAAAAGGTCTCTTCAGAATATTAGATCAACACAGGGACAGATGCCTGTAAACCGAATATGAAGGTGGACACCACAACTTCCTAAAGGGGGATACAGTTGCGTCTTGTTAAGCCATTGTTCAGAATAGAGTCTGCACATTTCCTCCTTCTGTCTTAAGCTCTATAAGAGTTAATAACTTACTTTTTTTTTTACGTGGAGGGTCGGTATCTGAACCACTTTTTGGAACAAATGGCTTTTAGGTGGGATGGCCAGGATGTGGCCATAACTTGACCAACCTGGCCAAAAGTCAGTCTTAACCTGAGAGAAGGAAAAAAAAACTGATTTAAGAACTAAATGGAAACTGATTTTTTAAAACACCATCTGTTTCTTGTAATCTGGTGAATCATGGGAATCATCACTGAAACATGCAGTGAAGCACCTGAATTATTATTTTTTTACTGCAGTCTTATATTTAAAAGCATGACTTGATAGCCATTGCTCACTCAAGATTAAGTCAAGTGTGCAGGCTATCAAGGAGATATGACCTGCCCCTTCCCACTTCCACCAGCCAATTTGAATTACTTCAGGTCAGCGAAAAGAAAAGTCACTTTTTCCACAGCTGCCACAGAGATGCAGCAGGCTGTCAGAAAAGAGGCTGATCATTCTTTTCTTTCTTTCTTTTTTTTTTGAAATATTTTTATTAAACAGTTTTTTAAAAAAAACACCAAAAAGAGATATTAACACTTTCTTCTTTTCAACAGTTTGGCATCGGTAATCCATACTTATATTTATACATTTTCTCTCTCTTATCTTAATATATATTTTATACATATATTTCTAATATACCATATATATACCATTATAATGTATTATATGATTCTAATTATTTTATTTACATTTGACATAAACATGTACCCAATTTCCTTTCCACAATTTTTATTTCTTCCCATTTCTTCCTATATTTCTCCACCTAATTCAACCGTTATTTAGTCTTCCCTTGTCCTTTTTTCCCTTTTCTTCCAACTATTTATACCATCTCTCCCAGACTAGGTAGTATTCTGTTTCCTCTTTTTCTTGTATCTATTTATTGCAGATCACCTTTTCTTGATTTGCCTGAGATAAAGCTTTTTCCTTTTGCTCATCTGTTCTAAAGGCAGTAGACTTCAATTCCATGCAGATTCTCAACTTTGATGGCAGAACTGGACTTCTGGCTTCTTAGCTAGAGAATATATTATTTTAAAGGGTTTTTTTTTTTTTTGCTTTAATTTATATGACTCCCTTCTCCGGAGACTCAGGGCGGCTTACATTTCGTAAAAGTCAGGTTGCTGTCTTTTATATATTTATTTACACAACTGGCATATTGTGTGTTTTTATTTCTGTATTTCAGGTTGTTCTACGCAAAACAGCCTTTCATTTATTAAGTGTAGAGAACCACTGAGATGACCTTCAAAAAAAACTATATGTTGACAGTTAGCAAAACATGACTTAAGCATAGGACCGAAATAAAATATTAAGAAAAAAAATTAAACTAGCTCCACCTTAATTCTTTATCGTAAAAGAGCAGGGGACAGCTAATGCTGTAAAAGCCTTTAAAATTCTGCTGTTATAGCCTATATCAGTACAGTTACAGTATTACTAGTGGAGTCTTTCTTGATCTGACAAATATCAAAGGGCTGACATCAAGTTTACAAATGTGAAATTTCCATACAATCGCTTTTTACAAAGGATAAGCTGAATTGATACTTCCATTTTTCAATTTGCTTTATTGCATCTTTTCCTAATTTGATTCTTTTGTTTAGGAAGAAATGACCTGTGACAATTCTGTGTGTTCATTTCTATGTATTTTGTTCTTGGTAACAATGCAGAGGATATGCAGCAGTGGTGGATTGCCACCGGTTCGGACTGGTTTGCAAGAACCAGTAGTACATCCACTGCCATGGATGTCATCATCATCGGCGATCTGTGCATGCAATCCCATTGCAAACCGGTAGTAAAGGTAAGTAGAACCCACCCCTGGTATGCAGCCTTGCAAATCTATTTATTAACAGTATCACAAGCAGGCAATTTCTTGAAACATTCTTGAAGGGTATCAATAATCCTGTCACCCTTTGCCTGCTCTTACTCTTAAAATCTGATTAGTTTCATTTTGGGATTTGGTACTTAATCAAATTTTTAAGTACCAAAAAGTTTTTTAAAGTTTCAACCTGGTCTTCAGACTTGTTTCCCTTGCCTAACTGTTGATTAAATTGAACCAGTCTATGATCCAATTCCATTAGTTATATAAAATAAGTGTTTATAGCTTTATGTGGTATGGAGCCATTCCCTGCGGTCAAACCTATCATCTTCATGTAGAAATGGGGCTACTGACCTGAACTGCAAAAATACAGGCAGCAGTACAGAAAAGACATTCTATGCTGCCATTTCTTGATTATCCATATATTTGCAACCCAGATCTGGTTGCCCTCATGGAAGGGAAGAATGAATTGGCATTACTATTCATTCCAGGACTATGTGCAGTTCAAAGCAGGGGAACTCCCACAGCATATTAAGCAACTAATGTATTCCATAGATGTATATGCATTTCATGATATTCATTTTTGAGACACTTCTTTTTGTTTCTGATTCTGAAGAATTTATTTAATTCCTAAATAAAAAAAAGTTAAAAAAAGTAATATAAACAATATGTTACCTGACCTTTTCTGAAGCTTGAACAGCTGAAAAATAAAGTATTAGAAATGTTCAGTTGCAAGGTATATTCAATCCCTCTCATCTCACAGTTTTATTAAGTACTTGAGTTTCAATTATTAAGATTCAATTATTAAAACATATGAAGAACGTCTGCAAGATTTGGGTTTGGCTAGTCTAAAAAAAAGAAGAATTAGGGGACGACATGATAGCAGTATTCCAGTATTTCAGGGGTTGCCACAAAAAAAGATTGAGTCAAATTATTCTACAAGCACCAGGAGGCAGGACAAGAAACAATGGCTGGAAACTAACCAAAGAGAAAAGCAACCTGGAATTAAGTTGAAACTTCCTAACAGTGAGGACAATTAACCAGTGAAACAGCTTGCCTTCCAAAATCGTGGGCGCTCCATTGCTGGAGGTTTTTAAGACTAGACAGTCATTTATCTGAAATAGTAATGGTTCTCCTGCTTGAGCTGGTGGCTGGACTAGACGATCTTCAAGGTCCCTTTCAGCTTTATTCTATTCTAAGAGGCAATTCTTCTAAACAATGATCAGATACTAAAAACAGCACCACAGAAAATTAATTGATGTTTCTATGATCATTCACAGTCATTGGTTTGAGATGGGTGACTGTACAAATTGAATGAATGAACGAACAAACAAACAAACAAACAAACAAACAAACAAACAAACAAACAAACAAACATTTGACTTTCTGGTGATGTTTTGTTATGGCTGAATGTCCATTAATTCTATGTTCTCCCACCATTGGATCCTCACCAGCCCTTCCTCATTGCTGCCCTAAAAATGAAATTGGAACAATGATTCCCTGACCTTATCTGCTCATATGAGACTAACTGAGAGCTGTTCTTCCCAGTAGTATTCTACATTACCTCTATAAAATTTCCTTAGGAAGGCTATGAACAAGTTTGCAATTAAAAATGCTTACGTTCTGCTTCTCTCTCTCTCTTTCTGTCACATGCTCCGTAGATGAAATATTAGCTGTCTGGATTACATTCACAGAGAAGCTTGTAGATTGGGCATATATAATAAATCACTGAATAAAACATTGATCTTTTAAAAACATTTTTTTGGCAAATTTCATGCTAATGGAATTTCTCAGCATTTACATCTTTTCGATGTATTTCCTAAAAGGACTATTTTAATGTGATGCAAAACTACCACTGTTCCTGCTTATTATTTGTTAAATATACATTTTGACCAACATCTAGCAACTTGAGTGGTTTACAATTGTTAAGAACATTGAAAAACAAAGAACAATGCAAAAATACAAAAACACCAGAAGACAAAAGAACAATGATGGCAAAGAAAACAAACCCAGTAGACAGCAAAAAGAAAAAAGAAAGAGTCTTCAGTTGTCCTCATCAAAGGCAAAATGCCTGGTCTTGTAGACCCTTCAAAATTCCAGTTGAATGGGGGTCATTTGACTCTTTGGGGGAACCTCATTCCAGAGGGCAGGTGCTACTACAGAAAAGACACACTTCTGGGATCCTGATAGGTGGATTGTTTAATTGATGGAACCAACCATGCCATATTGAACCAGGTAGGCCAATACTATAGGACACACATGGTCCTTCAAGTAACCAGGCCCTATGTACTATGCCATGTACTATTGGTGCTGTAGCCGGGGCGGCTGTGTGTGTATGATTTTATTATATTAATTTATTATATGACTCTTCTTTTATTAGTTTTATTATTTTTATATGAGGTTTTATATTCTGACAGCTGCCTTGAGTCTCTATGTGCGAATAGGCCGCAATATAAATTTCCTAAATAAAAATAAATACAAATACTATTATTTTTAAATGCTACTGCTGCCGATAGGTGTATGTTAACCCTTTGAAGTAGTCTAGACAAGAAGCATAACCAGAACATCAGCACTATATTGGAGGGTTACATTAAACAGAATCATGCAAGACTGAAAGTATTTTCTCTTTCTCGCATTTTAGTCTCAGGAAAACTAGGAAGCGTCCTTTCTGAAACACTTCCCATGTTTTCCCCCATCTGTTGACTGAACTGCCTTTTATCAGACCATTGCCTAGGCTGCCTCCGGTCTCCCAAGGTCATTCTCATGTACCACACAATATGAGACAGGCAGAAAGAAAATATTTGCACATCACTGGTGGTCAATGTACTTGACAAAACTCATGAAAGAATGACCAGGTTTACCTCAGTGAATTCCTACAGCACCGTCAAACTTTGGTCTCAGATCCTATATGTAGAGATTTTCTCTCATTAGCTCTAATAACTTGGCTGATGAGCCTTTT
Organism: Pituophis catenifer annectens; assembly: GCF_029215685.1. NCBI lineage: Eukaryota > Metazoa > Chordata > Lepidosauria > Squamata > Colubridae > Pituophis > Pituophis catenifer. The sequence continues at coordinate 113,272,715 of NW_027256882.1, forward strand.
ATTAGTTCTTTCATCATTTTTGACTCAGAGCATATTTGCAGTGCCATTTCCAGTTGCAGTTAAAGTCTAAACCTATCCAGACTAAGATGACTGCAACATTTTGAAAAGGGTACAATCTGGATTGGAGGCTTCCACATCTTCTCATTGGCTGCTGTGCCCTCTTGATTTGTCTACCAGAGGAAAGTAGCGGACAATAGCTTTCTTTTTTATAGGAAGGCCTTACTGTACACACAAATACATGAGTGTGTGGTGTGTGTGTGTATGTGAAAAATATACAGGCTTCTTGCTTGAAGCAATATCATATGATGGGACCTTTGAGGTGTCCCTTTTCTTTTGTACTGCCTGCCCTGTGAAAATCATCTCTTTCCTTCCGTCCCTTGCTGTCTCAAAAAGTGTCTCCTACTCTCTTAGTGTTCAAGAAGGACCTGAAAACTTTAATGCATTAAATGCATCTATACGTAGGCAAAACAACCACCATTCACTTTACATTTAGCCAGCTTCAAAAAATACAATTACATTAAAATATCTTTCTTTCATTTTTAAAACTTATCTTCAAGAAGGTGTTTTGCTGCCTTTCTTACAATGTTATTTCACTGGCCTGGTTGCACAGGCAGAATATCTGAAATCCTTCAGATTTTTTAAAAACTGTTGTCTTTATATTTTTTCTGGACTTTTTTTTCTTTGCCTACTAAGTTCAGGAATGCACCATTTTGTCTCTTCTGTATACACATGGAGACCTAAATCCAATTTCTTAAGATATTTATACAAGTGACTGCAGAAACAATGAAACAGTGCACCAAGATTTACAGTCCAGGGAAAATAGAGAGAGTAGGGAACGAAAAGCAGTAATTACAACAGCAACAATAACAACAATAAAATAACATATTGTGTTATGTTTCCAGTCTTGGACATTATATATGCGAATCATGCATTCCAATTACTATGCTATTGAGATAACATTGTAAATGACAGCAAAATACTTTTTTGAAGAAGCACATTGAAAAAGACATCAAGGGGTGTTCCTTTCTCTGCAGTGTAGCTAATAAAATGTTATAGCGGAGTAAAGCACACCAGCAACTGGTGTGAGAAAACAGTTCTTTAAAAATATAATAGGAAAATCACCTCCAAGGTTTGAAAATGGGAGAGGGGAAATTAAACAATGTTGTCCATTCCTAGTATCTAAAAATACAGTAATTGCTGGCCTGTTCTGTAACAGAACAATCAAGCCATAATAATAACATGAATTGATTTTTGGTGCCAATTAATTTCTATAGGTGTCATTGCTACCTAGTCATAACTTAGACTGAAAGAACTAAACAAGGCAAGTTACTAGGACTAGCCAAAACCAAACTAATTCTAAAAGTCCTAGTATGACTAAGTGTGAATCCAGCCCACTGCCTTAAATTCAGTATAGAGATTCACTATCCACCTTAATTTTCCTAATGACAATTTAATGCATCAGGCAGGCAATAGAGGCTGACTAGCCCAAATGTGTCAAAAACACATCAGCATTTCATAAGGCAAAGCACTTATTACCCTACCTTGTTATGTTTTTTTTTAAAAAAATGTGAACAAAGAGTTATGTATGAAGTTATGGTCACTTATGGAGATTTGAAAATCGAAGCATAATACTTACCTGAAAAAACACAGCAGTGTTTTAGAGAAAGAATCACAAATATTGTTGTTACTATCTTCATGACTAATGAAGTCTGCCTTTTGTTCTTCCAAGATCCAGCTACTGACTTGCTCTAAGAACTTAGTGACAGCAATCATGAATGTACTTATAGCACTCCATATCTATAGAAGCCATCACACTCTCTCTCAACCAGGACAGAGTTTATCATCTTGCTCTTTAACAATGGGCAATCTTACGTTATTTCAGCAGGGCAGACGTAAGGAAACAGGAAAGCAGCCTCTTTTCAAAAACAGCTCAACAATGAGATATAAAAGGAGCCCTCCCACTCTCCTACTCAGTGAGTATCTTCTCAGGGATTGTAGGATAGTATTTTTTTAAATAGAATGGAATAGAATAACAGAGTTGGAAGGGACCTTGGAGGTCTTCAAATCCAACCCCCTGCTTAGGCAGGAAACCCTATACCATTATAGACAAATGGTTGTCCAATCTCTTCTTAAAAACTTCCAGTGTTTTCAGGAGCATTCACAACTTCTGGAGGCAAGTTGTTCCACTGATTAATTGTTTTAACTGTCAGGAAATTTCTTCTTAGTTCTAGGTCTAATCTATGCCAATGGCACTACACATTATTACTGCTTTATGTCTTTTTGTAAAGATCACTACTACTTCTGTAAGCCTTGAGGTTTCCTTAAATGTGCTTGTAGACCCTCTTGTATTTGCATGCTGCTGCGCTCCCTGTTATTTAATTTGTTAAATTCCCATCTTTCCTTCAAGAACTTTAGATGACCTTCATAATACCCACTCCTCCAATTTCCCCCCACAAAACAATGCTGTGAAAAAGGTTGGGTTGAGAGCGATTGACCCAAAGTTACCTAATGAGTTTTCATCACTGAGGATACTCTCCTAAACCTAAAATTTCAAATTCAAATCTTTCCCCTTTCAGTATATATAATTGTGCCTCAGTAGGTGGCAACATTTGGTCAACCTTGCTGATCTTGGAAGGCAAACAGGACCAGCCCTGGTTAGTACTTAGCTAACTTACTAAGGTTATGCCAACTCTTTCCTCTTTCCTAGTGGCAAATTAATGCATTTTGGAAGATAATAATGTTGATTTAATTGTGAACAGATTTTTCTAACATGATGTTCATTGAATTCCATTTCCTTTGTGCTGATAGCTATTTCTCCTGTACACAATCACTTCCTGACTGCATTCTAAATGAATGTAGAATCTAGCCAATTGTGGTTGATCTCAGAAAGGTAAGCCATAGCTAGATGAGGAAATATTTGTGAGTGGGACCAGCAGAAAATAACAGGCTTTTGGCAAGACAGGAAAGTCCAAAAAGCACGATCCATGGTGGCACAGTGGTTAGAGTGCAGTACTGCAAGCTACTTCTGCTGATCACCAGCTGCCAGCAGTTTGGCAGATCGAATCTCACCAGACTCAAGGTCGACTCAGCCTTCCATCCTTCCAAGGTCGGTAAAATGAGGACCCAGATTGTTGGGGGCAATATGCTGACTCTGTAAACCGCTTAGAGAGAGCTGTAAAGCACTAGAAAGTGGTATATAAGTCTAAATGCTATTGCTATTGCTATTGCTATTGCTATTGCTATTGCTATTGCTATCCTGAAGGCAGGTAATGGTGAATCATTTTCATAATACCCACAGGAAAATAGCATGGAGCCATGCTCAAATCTAGGACATTTTAATATATGATTACAAACAATAAATGGAAACTTTAATAAAGCATTTGTAGTGCACACATTCTCATTTCTAGCACAAAAGAATGTGTCATTCAAACTTTCAATATAAAGAGCTGGGATGAACACACTTGGGTTCCATTTGTACCTTTCTTTTGTGTATGTTAAGGAAGAGGCTACTTGCAGGAATTAAGAATATATATCAATATCCATCCATCTTTCCATCCATCCATCAATGAAGAGCCATCACATCTTACTTTATATATGTGACACAATATTTTCTTGAGAAAATATTTTCAAACAGAAAAAATGAGCTGGACTGGTTCCAAGAAGCCATAAGTTGAATGGCAGCCAGTAGATACCGTATATATTCACATATAAGTCAAGAATTTTAGGTGCCAAAATACGGCCCCCATATTGGCCCCCCTTTGGATATTCAGTATATCCAGAGATGGCATTATCTGTGAGTATGTATGATGATACTTTTTAAGAGTGGCTTTCTATGAGATGGTCAGTTATATATATTTGAATGAATGAATGAATGAATGAATGAATGAATGAATGAATGAATGAATGAATGAATGACACAAACAAACAAACAAACAAACAAACAAACAAACAAACAAACAGTATCTGTATATTCCATAGATCAGAGTGCTGCAACCTTTCCAGCTTTGCAGATCAGTTTGGGGGTGGGGGGAGAGAGAGAAAGGTTCTGCATGAGCAGCCACCAAGTGCACACATACGTATGCTCAGTCCATTTGCACAAGCAGTGGGCACACGTTCCTTCCAATCACACAAATGGAGTGTGTGGGCACATGCTCATCTGCTGCTTGCACAGATAGAGCCTGCACTCTCCCGCCACTTCTGCTGCCCAATTCTGAATGGCTCATAGCCCAGTAGTGGGCCACGGCCCGGGGATTGGGATACCAGTCATAGATAATCATGTATAAGCCCAACTATGGATAATCTGACTTTAATTCTTTTATCCAAAATACCACAAAAATGTGCTTCCTGGGATATGCCATTTGTGAAAAATTAAAGCATATAAAAATGTTGACAGTCAATTTATCTATGGATGGGCTTATATATAAGTATATATATGTTATGTTATAAATACTCAATATAAAGGGCTCTTATTTGTAAACCTTGTTTGAATATTGAATACCATTTATTACCTGTTTTATGTTTTCACTGAAACTTTATAGGAATTAACATGAATAGTGTAATGGGCAACTTGCAGTCTGGCCCAGCACCAATCACCCACGCACCCCACACATCTGCTTTCTCCTCTCTGAGTCAAGCAGAGAAGCCTGAAGAGGGATTCTGCTTGTTTTCATTTGAATGTAAGCAGAATTACGTTTTTCAGTGCAGAAAAAGGCTACATTGTGGACTGGAAGGCCTTTGATCTTATCCCATAAAATTAAAGACCTATTTGGATGAAAATGACAATAGACTCTAGCCAAATATTAGCTAAGGAAAATGTCTCTTGTGTACCTGCCTAGATATTTCCATTTTCCATTTTCTTTTCCTATGCATCATCTTCAGATCTTTTCTGAGAATCCTTAAATATGCCATGGACTGAAGCTATCACATGTGAATCCAGTGTCTGCTGAGGATCAAAAAGCAGCCAGAGATTATGGACCTGCTCTTTCAGGAAAGTTTAACACCATCCCAGCTGAATTTCAATCCCGACTCCAGTTTTTATTAACAAATAGCATTGTTTGGATTTAATTTCAGGTTATTCACTCTTATTCAGCCATTATTGCGGTTTGGCATTATTCAATGGTAACAACTGGTTTCTTGCAGTTAGTTGGGAAAGACCAGTAGAGGCCAAATTCCAAAAGTCTTCCCCAGCAGACTCATAAAGGTTTGAATATCAGTGAGGGCTGTGGGGGAGGAGAAAGCAAACTGAAGTTTTGTGAGACACAATATGTTAACTGTGGTATTGGACGTGGTCTGATAGGAAGATCTAGGTCCACTGCAAATTAATGTCTCTGAGATCCAGTTGGGTCAGAGAGTCTATAAGAATACTATGACTGATGATATCAAAACTCACCAAAAGAAGTGAGAGAATTATGAGAACTATACCTCCCGTATCTTCTTTCCAGTATCAGTCATCCACCAATGCAATGAAAGCAGTTTTAGTACCATATTCCAGATAAAAGGCAAAATTGAAATATATGCAGGCAATCAATATTACTCAAATACAGCCAGAGTTTCAAGGCCACCATGTTCTTGATCCCCTATTTATAGGTAAGAGTCATTTAAAATTGGGACAGATCTACAGTCATCAGGAAAGACTGGGAATCCCTAATTTCTCCTGAGTTAGCAGCCTTAGTATAGCTATTCCCTCAGTACAAGAAAGTTAGAATAATGCAATAATCCAATATTGAATGACATATAAATAGGGTGATATTGTTAGAACATTGCATTGGTTTTATTTAAAATAGCTTGTACCATTGTTGCCTCTTCATGTCAGAATAACAATGGCTACCATTTATGTAGAAAAATATCTTAGCATAAAATTTCCGATGGAACCCATCTCATTATTGATGCTATGCAAGTTCAGTGAAGATTAAGTATGATTCAAATTTAAATGTGCTGGATTTTTTTCCCCCAGGGGTAAGTTTATTTTAAACAGAGGTCTGTCAAGGTACAAGATAGGTAGACCTCTTTTCATTATATGTCAAGTTCCTTGTGTGTCCAATCACACTTGGCCAATAAAGAATTCTATTCTATGTCCATAAAATTACAGAGATAAATTAACGAGCTTCGTAATGATGGTAAACCGTGGGTGGTATATGAAAAATTCATAGAAGAAGGAGGCATAGAGGACCTGAGACTTGTCAGTGAATCATTTTTGCTTTTATTTTCAGAATCTTCAAGCAATAGTTTCATGTCTTAGTGACTTTTTAGAAGAATATGTACTGAATCTAACAAACTGAATAATCATTGAGAAATATTTTATTCTGTCCATATATCCTAAAATAATATTAGTAGATGATGAATGCTTCTTTTGCCGTGTGCACGTATTTTGAACAAAGCTTAGATTGAGTCACATTTGGAGTAGGTCCTACATACTGGGAAGCTAGCTCTCTAGATGCAAAGTTTGATTATATCCAATTAAAATGAATTTAGTTAAATTTGTTTTATCGATCAGTAGAAATTAACTTTCTAACACTAGCAATTAAAAATCTAGGGAATAGTTTTAACAGAGATACATATTTTTCTTCATCATGAATAGCGCTTCCTGATTTGCAGTCAAGTCTTCTTTCATTTGTCTTGGAAAAGAAAAAGAAATTGTTACTCTAATATCATTGAAGATAGTCATCTCCTTCAGCCTATCATTTGCAATATTGAGAAGACATATTCTATTTACATGACTTCATTTTTCTTTCTCTTAACCTGCTCATTTATATTTTAGTGTTCTAAGAGATAGTTTGCTGTTTATATAGGAACTGCAGTCTTAGTACATTTGCCCTCCAAAGTAATTTCAGTCTTGCCTGAGATCCATCTGATAGCACCCTTAGTTACATAGGCATGGCTACAGTGAAAGAATGGAACAATATTTAATGGAGCAACAATAATGTGCAAATATTTAGATTACAAAAGTTTTTTTCCAGTCCCTGGACAGATTCTGACCAAGATTTAAGTATAGTATATCTTAGATACTTGCATAAAGTTGGGCCTACAAGGAATGGACCAGTGGTGGAATTAAAATTTTTTTACTACTGGTTCGGTGGGCGTAGTGTTGCTTGGTGGGTGTGGAAGGGGAAGGCTACTGCAAAATCTCCATCCCCACCCCACTCCATGGGAAGGATGCTGCGAAATCCCCATTCTCTCCCCAATCCTGTGGGAAGGATATTGCAAAATCTCCATTCCCATCCCACTCTGGGGCCAGCCAGAGGTGGTATTTGCCGGTTCTCCGAACTACTCAAAATTTCCGCTACCAGTTCTCCAGAACCTGCTGAATAGCACCCCTAGAATGGACCCAGTGCAAGACTTCAATTACTCTCAGATATGGGTCCATCAGAGGATCAAAATTGCTCCCATTTCATAAATTGTTCAACTGAAGAACAGTCTCTCTGCCACAACATAAGTTTGAAGGTCTTGAGATGTTTCCAGTTTATAGAACAGTCAAGTTAATAGGATTACTTAAATGTGTTCCCAAACGAATTGTTAAAAAGGGAAATTGTTACAACAAATATATGAAATACAGGTACTGAATTAATTTATTTTTGTGCTTCTCTGTAGAATTAGTATTGGGGATAGTTTATCTATGCTTAGCTTTACAGTCAGAACAATAAAGGGCAGGGTGTATAGTAAGCTTTTTCATAAATACCTCTTTTAGAAGTGTGTTCAAATCAAGATAATTCCTCTATGTCTTTTAGTTTCTGGTCAGTTTGCTGGGTAAATAAAATAATGAATGAAGCATCAAAATGTGCAGTGAAAGAAATTTTAATGTGCTAGTATCATAAAATAGCATTTGTAAAATCCAATATTATCTTTGGAACACATACCATAATTTAATTAAACAGTCAGATTGATGGTTAAGGTGATCAAGATAGAAGCTACAGTGGCCAACCCTCAATCACCATGAATGATTCCACCATTGAGACACATCAAGAACTTTTGAAAACATTTCTGCCTGGAGGAAAGCCAGCCATAGCCACAAGATAATACCATAGATGTAAACATAATTGGAAGCATATTCTTGTATATTTTCTTGATTCATAAAAAACATTTATGAATTAGGAAAGGAAAATCAACTATCATTGAGTAGAAGAATAGCATAGTATATGCGGTATTGTTAAAAGTCATTAAGTACATCAGCAGTGTCTACCTCCTCTGAAAATATGGGCCTATAGAAGAAAGGCTGTTTCAACCTCATGTTTGGTTAAAACAATGGATAATTTTGTCCAAGAGTCCCTGAATGTAAGAAAATGGCTGAAGAGCATTTGAAAGCTTCTGTTGCATAAATCTGAATTAACTACTTCAGAATATATTTAAAAGTTGTGGAATATATTTCATTTAACATCTTCAAAGAATTGGTTAACAACATGACCTGGTTGAGCTAAAATGTGTTGTGAAACATATTTAATAGAACTTCATATAGGATGAGCAGCTCACCATTTTTACCTTTTGGTCACATTCACCTTCATAAGGAAGTAAATAGACATGCACATTGTGGCAGCATTTCCCCTGGAGATGGGACACCACAGGTACACTGATGGATTCTGATAGGAATCTCCCAGGTCATCTCTCCTCATTATTTGTTCCCCCTCACTCCATCAATCAAAGTTCTAGGTTATTTGGTTCCATCCAGTGGTGGGATTCAAGTAATTTAACAACTGGTTCTCTGCCCTAATAATTTCTTCCAACAACCAATCTGCCAAACTGCTCAGAAAGTTAACAACCGGTTCTCCCGAAGTGGTGCGAACTGGCTGAATCCCACCACTGGTTCCATACCTATGTCCTTTCAGATCAATCTCATGGAATTCCCTATTCAACAGCAGCAGGAGCTGTACATGTTCTTTTTCTTTGCTTCGGAAACAAACAAAAGGTCTACAAGTTTATAATGCTGGCTAGAGTACTGGGTTTTGCATGTTGTTGGCCAGCTAAGGAGAGAGAGGGACTGTTCGCTGACTGACGTAGTAAGGTTCTCAGTAGCCAGAAGACAAGGACTCTTTTAAAACAGGCCAAGGATGCTTGTAAGGGTTTGGATTAGGCCTATCAGTACATATATAGTGACAGATTTTCTCAGATCTGATTCCAAATGATCTATTAGCTGGCAACAAACTCTATGAACTGTTCATTAAGTGTCTTGCTAAACAACACCTGAATTTATTGTCGTACGTCAAACCATTGGTGTCACAGCCTAGATTGAACTCCTTTGTGCAGCTTGTTAGGGATTTGGGAAAACACTCTGTGTTTATCCTTCAATCATAATTGGCTTTCAGCTTCAAAGGCTAAACAATTGAATGAAGAATAAGTATTGTGTTTCTTCCCCCCCCCTATAATTGCACAGATTATTTTGTCAAGAGCAGAGCTCCGTCATAAGATTTTCAAACATATATTGTTAGTTCCACACAAATTCTTGTGCCAAACAAAACAGAAAACAGATGGGAAAAGACTATATTTCTTTTTTCTTTTTTGGCAAATGGATCAGTTTTAACTGAGTTGTTTGATATTTAAATAAAAATTGGTAGTTATATCATCGTAGCTCATTACAAACTATGGCAGTATGTAAACACTGATGGTTATTGATCAATGTAATTCAAGGAATTGCTGACAGGTTGGGAAGAACTGGAAATGCTGGATAACTTCTCTGTCTCCTTGTCCTTCCATGTTTAAGAGTCACGTCAAGGTCCGGGGAAACCGAGAAAGGAAGAGAGGTGAACCTAGTTGCTTTTCCAGTGTCATTTACCTTGAGTGCACACTCTCCTTTGTGCCGTATCTGAAGATTTCCTCCACTTTCCCTTCAGAAACAGGAGAGAAGAAAAGGTGAGGGGTTGGGCAGGCTGTGTCTGAGACAAACTGCCCTAAGGCTTGGGCAGCAGGGCGATGCAGTAGTTGGCCCATGAGCTGCCACTTGCTTGGGACGATGTGCCATGGAGTTCCAGAGTAAGAAAGTGACTGACCTCCTAGCTTTGCAGAATTCACATATGTTTGGATAAGTCACACCGTCAGTTCCACAGAGAGGATTGTATATTCTGGGGCAACCGGGCAAGTCCTTCAAATGGCTGCAGATGTCTACCTGAGGAACCTGTTGGCCCTAGGAAAGGAGAGAGATAAAATCCCCTTCTGAAATCCCCATTCTTTTGGAAAACACTTGATCATTAAGGTTCTCTGGTGCCTTCTCTGATGCAGCACCTTCCCTATGGAATAGCAACTCTACAGAGATTTTCATGGCTCAAATTCTGTTGCCTTTTAGTAAAGCATTAAAATATGGGTGTTCCCCAGCATATTTGAGCTGGGAGGTAATGAAAGGATTGGGAGATGCCGGGAAGGGAGATGAGCAACCCATTTCCGTTACAGTTCCCCTTATGTGGCCATAACAATTTTTCTAAGTAAGGGACTTACGTCTTGTTCACATGTCCCGTTGTGGACTATTGTGATCTTGTTTCCACTCAACCTGAAAAAGAAAGAAGAATTTGGCCTCAGATTCATGTGAGCCACACAATGGCCAAAGCGGGAGAACTATTGGATCTCTAAAGGTCTCAATGGAAGAGACGTCAGAGTGAGCTCTATGGAGTTTCCTCAGTTAATCTGACTTGTGTTTGGGACCCATTCTTCTGGGCAGCATGAGCCCCCAGGGGCGACTCTCTCATCCAAGTGGACACAGATCTCAAGAGCTCACCTTTTGGCGATACAAAAACCACATTTATTCGGGTAGGTGACACCATCACTGCCACAGATGGGAGCTAACTCCAATGTGCATTTGTTGGGAAAGCCTCCGAGTTGCACCGTGAACTCGCTGCACTCATCCTGTGAAAAGAAGGACAGAGGTTTCTTTCAGCAATGTTTCCCTAGTGGTAAGGAGGCTGATCCTTGGTGTTATCAGGATTATGGGGGTATGTTTATATTGATTCTTTTTAAAGTTCTCCATTAGGAAAGCTTCTGGCAGGTAAGTTGCTGTTTACACACAGGCATTAATTTTTCCATATCCTATTGGTAGATACGTCTAGTTTGCAAAACAATTTTAAGGAATACGTTCAAATATTATATAATCAATACCTTTTCTTTACATTCTCCTTTATGTTTCACCTTTAGATCTTTCTCTTCTGACCTACAATAAAATAAAGAAAAAAATTAAATATTATATATATATTAAAGGTAGTGTAATTTAACTGATGTTTTCAAGGACATATTGATTGTCTCTGCAGTAGCCTTAAGTGTTGAGAACAGTCAAGATTGTCTTGAGTGGTCAAGGCAGAGTTTGGAAAATTGCAATCCCAAGTGTTTCTTACCTCACCGCACAGAACATGCATAAATTGGGATAGGTCACATTGTTTGTGCCACAGATAGGCCTATAATCATCTGTGCAGAAAATAGGTTTGCCTTTCATGAATTCCGGAAACTTACTGCATTCATCCTACCATCAAAATTAAATAAGAATTAAGAATACCAAGTAAGTAGCTGTGGATTAGATCACGGTGTTTATTTCAGAATAAGTAAAAGAGAATTTCTGACTGCTAGCACCAGCGGCAAGGTGGAAACCTCTTAGGCTTGGTGGATGCTCTGTTGCTAAACAACAGCAACCTGTCTTTCTGTGAATGTTGAAAAGCATCACAGTAGAAGACAGTGATAAACCACTTTTGTTCTGCAGAAACAACATGGACATCACCAGGAGTTCATTTCAACTTGAAGGCAACTCACTTTATTTACCTTCTTTGCTCAGGGTCAACTAGTGCTTCCATTTATATTTTGGCCCATGTGAATCATAAAAACATAATGCTGGTACTAACCTCTTCTCCATTTTTGCTAGCAATTCCTAGAATGAAAATATAGAGTTATACACTGTAGACGCAGAAGGTATTATCTCAAGAAAAGAAATGCATAGATTCAAAGTGACACAAAAGCCTGTTGTACCATGACAAAAAATTACTCTACATTTATTAATTTTAGTTCATCAGTTTAGAAAAGAAAAGAAAGCTATTGTTTTTTTCTCTCTGTTCAGAGAAAGGCAAGTGAATTTCAATTGAAGGAATTAGAAACAAAGGAAACTTTTTTTATACTAGCCCAAGATGGTCTTTTGCCCATCTAGTCCAAAATGAGTGTGCTCTAATTGGCTTTGCCTTTCTAAATTTGATGTCTGTAAATTGGACATATTTGGTGTTACATGGAACCCTGACACCTGGAGCTGAACCTGAGCCTTCTGGCACGAAAATCTGATTTCCACTAGTCTTACTATGTGTTCAGCTTTCCCCTGCTGTCATTTCTTTGAAGTCAAATGTCACTTTTCCTGGGACCGTGAGCTGTTATGGAATCCAAGAGAAGACATTGTTTCTTTAAGGAATTGCTGACAAGTGAAATGTTCATGCTACACATGTGCCAAATTGTCTTTTCATATTCATATCCAGATTGACAGCCTGTATCTAGATCATCTATATTGTCTAGATCATCTAGATCTATATCTGTATCTATAGCTATAGCTGTAATCTACCTACCTACCTACCTCCCCCCCCCACGGAAATATGACTTCCCATGGACATTGTTTTGATGTCTTGGAAAATCATCATCATCATCATCATCATCATCATCATCATCATCATCATCTCATCATCATCATCATCACCACCATCATCATCATCATCACCACCATCATCATCATCATCTCCAAGTATGTGTTCTTAGGACTCAAATGGTTGCATGATCATCACTCTATAAACCTAGAGTACTCACCTGAGAAGCAGCAAAAAAGTATTAATAAGGCATGTATTGCCTTGGTGATGCAGAGATCCATTGTCCCTTGTTCCTAAAATCAGAGTATGAATCCCTGAAATGTCACCTAATGTATTTTGTGGCTTATATTCATGTTTCATCGTGATAAGGTAACCATGTCCAAGGCTGTTTGTTATCTTAGATTGGCAAAGAAAACTCCTTACTCCCAGTGAGAATTATAATGCAACTTGCATTTTTAAAGTAACCTTTAACCTTTTTTCCCCTTAAAACCCTGTCTCAACCCTCACACTAGAAAGGGGTTATATTTTAAAACAAATAAAACCATAGCCATTGACTTGCTTAACCACTTTTTTAATGGACATAGTACATTTTCATAACCTCATTACTATACAGTTATTCTGGATAATTATCATCCTGAAAAGATTTCCTCATGCTAGATTGTTGCACAACTGAAAGCAATCATTTGATTGTTTCTCTTCATGCTATTGATAGATGGAAGATAAATGTCCCTTAGTTAGTGATATCAGCTTACTTCTTCAAATTATATAGAATAATACAATAAAGTTATATGAAATAATAGAATAATTATTACTATTAGAGTTAAGTTCACTTTCAGACATGCAGTGTCAAGGTCTTTTGGGAATTTGGGAGTTGATCCAGGAAGCAATGTATAGAGCAAATGTGTGAATTTTTTCTAATTTTTTTATTAGCAAGATGCAACAAGGCATTTTCAGGCAAGTTAAACAATTTAGGCAGTAATTTGTTAAAAATGTTAAACCAGCAAGATTCTTTTTCAAATTCTTCTGCCTCCCTGCAATATTTTTGATGTGATATGTCTGTATTCAGGACAATGATTTGTAAACTGCTTTACAAACTGAAAGGATATTCTATATCATAGGCAAGAATGATCCTGCTGCCATTCCCATCCTCTCCCCTCTGGCAAATATTTCATGTATGCAGTACTTCACAAAAGAGATTAGTAATTTATTAGTCAAAAGGATAGTTTCAGAATGAATTATTTTATAAATTAGAACTATAACTTTACAAATAATTGTTCAAACAGATTGTTGAATACAGTTTTATTTTTCGGATGCTCACAATCTTTGTTAGGAATGTACAAAGCATTCAAATATTTCCTTGAAGAGTTGAGGCAATTGTGCTTTCTGAACATCTTGGTGGGGCTGCTTTGAGAGGTTTTTCCAAGTTTCTGTATTTTTCGGAGTATAGGAAGCTCCAGACTATAAAATGCACCTACCTTTTTTGGGGAAGAAAACAAGAAAAAAAAAATCTGCCTCTGCCTCCCAGCAATTTGCCTCCTTGCAGCAAACAGCAAACAGCCTCTTTAGTTTCATTTTCATTTTCATCAGAGCCTGATTAGCACAAGAAAAAGAAAATCTGCCTCTGCCTCCCAGCAATTTGCCTCCTTGCAGCAAACAGTGGAGGCCTGCGCGGCAATAGGCAATGGCAATCCAACCAGCCTGAAACAGCTAAGGTCAGCTAAGGTCGGGAGGCTGATCCAACCGACAATCAACTGCTTGTGCTAATCAGGCTGTGCTGAAGCTGAAATGGGCTGTTTGCTGTTTGCTGCAAGAAGATAAATTGCTGGGAGCCAGAGGCCAAAGGGTGGGGGATGGCGGGTGGGTGGAGCTACATTCAGTGTATAACATGCACCCAAATTTTCACCCTCTTTTGGGGGGGGGGGGAAAGTGCGTTTTATATTCCAAAAAATATGGTATCTGTACATGTATATGGATACAAAGGAATAATTTTTGCTGGGACTGTCAGCAAAAGGAAGCTGCAAAGCGCTTCTCATAGAGCCCCTTTGAATACAGAGTCTTTGTCTCTGGGAAGTAATCATGCACAAACTTTGGCTATGAAAAGTGCCTTTGCCTTAAGAGAGGCACTTTGTGCCACAGAGAGGATGAGATGCTTATTATTTATTTATTTTTTTTTAATTTGATTTATATGCCGCCCTTCTCCGGAGACTCAGGGCGGCTTACAATGCATTAAGCAATAGCCTTCATTCTTTTGTATATTTAAGCAAGGGAAGACTGCAGTTCTTCTTAATGAGATGCCACACAGTACTGTAGTACTTGCTTGGGCACTTCCACAAACATGTATGATAACTACATGATCACACAAGCTGTATTATCTAATTCAGGCAGCAACTACACTTCGTGACCAAGTGTTCTCTCTCTCTCTCTCTCTCTCTCTCTCTCTCTCTCTCTCTCTCTCTCTCTCTCTCTTTGTCTCTCTCTCTCCCTCCCTCTCTCTCTCTCTCTCTCTCTCTCTCTCTCCCCCCTCCCTCTCTCTCCCCCCCAGGTGTGTGGATGTGTGAGTGTCTATGGAGATTTTCAGTCATCCAGGTCATGGTTGTCCCAAAGGTGTTTTTTCAAAGGCAACTGGACTTTGTGATTTTTCTTTGAAGACGTTTCGCTTCTCATCCAAGAAGCTGAGACCCGAAGAAGCTTCTTGGATGAGAAGTGAAACGTTTTCAAAGAAAAACCACAAAGTCCAGTTGCCTCTTGAAAAAGCACCTTTGGAATGTCTGAGTGAATTAAAAAAAATAGTTCAGAAACTGTGCAATAAAAGTTTTAAATCTGCTTGCTTTTCAGTTACCTGCTGTTGGACTGTTCTCCTAAAATGTGGCTATATGTTCTGTATTAGATTGCTTGTTTAATTAACTAGCAGAAATCTTTTCTAGGTTATTGTAAATTAAGACTTGAAATTTTGGGGAGGAATATTGTCATCATAAAAAAACAAGTTTTTCCTGCCTCCATCTTTTCCAATAAGGAGGAAGAGTTGCTTTCAGAAAAACCTTTGAATTAAAAAAATGGAGATTATAAAAAAGGCATATAGTCTGGTATAAATTTCATGGTTGCTGAGGTCTGACTAACTTAGATGCTTCTGCTTCTGTTGATCTACAAAGGGCAGTTTTAACTTCGTATACTGCTATTGTCAAAGTTATTTTTAAATTTATTTGTCTATTAAAAGTATGTTTATGTAGCTTCCATCAAATTAATCTGAGCTGCTTACAAATACAATGAAACATACAATAAATAATGCTATAATATACCATAACTGTAAACAATCATTCCATTAATATGCACATCCTAGTATCACAATCTTTGTCCTCCAATGCCTATTTAAGTAGCCTATGATGCCATGTGGTTGCAATAATCTGTTGGTGATTTCTGAGATGTTTTTGATGTATGCCAGTGTTCTTTTTTCACATCTTGTGCTGCTTGGGTTTTGATGAAGATGAATGGATATTCATTTTGTTAGAAGAGGTTGTATAGATGATCTGTTTCCTTTTTCTGTCCAGGGTTGCTGTATTGTGTTTGTGTTCATCTAAATAGTAGCCATACACAGCTTCTCTTATGGAAGGTTGAGTTGTTACTTTAGTACTGGAGCACCTAGTTGGTGTGGGTGGTTTTATGACAGACTTGTGTTTCTGATTTGCCTTCATTCTCTCTGCTGATAAGGATATGCAGGAAGGCTAGTCTGTTGTTTTCTCCTTTCCTAGTGAATTTTATTCCACTTAGTGTTACTTATAAACCAGGCCAATGTATTAGATTATCTGTCCATGATTTTCATGCCCCTAAGTCTGAATATATATTGTTCTGCTACTCTGCCTCTCCCAACATCCCCAGTATCTAGAATGAAGTAAAAGGCTTCCTTTCATCCAACTGCTATATACCGTATTTTTCAAAGTATAAGGCGTAGTTTTTGGGGAAGAAAATAGGGGAAAAAAATTCTGCCTACCAGGTATTCATCTGGCTAGTCCTTAGCCTGGTCAGCTTCAGCACATTAGTTTGCTTGCTGGTTTTGAGGTTGGGGCAGGTTGGGGCTAAAAAACAGCTTCTAAAGCATAGCTGATTGTCAGAGGGAGCAGCAATTAGAAAAGCAGGCATAGCACGGAAGATCGCTTAGCTCGCATTGGGGCTGAAAAACAGCTTCAAAAGCACAGGTGATTGTCAGAAGGAGCTCCAGTGACTAAAGCAAGCGAAGTGTGGAAGGGATAAGAGAAGGCAGCAGCTGTTCTGGGTAGTCATTTTGGGCACTGCGCATTGCGTTTTCAGCCTCCAAATGCATCATGTTTTCGGGCGGCAATCAGCGGCGATGGGCTTTGATGATCCCGCAGCCTTGAAGGGCTCTCAAACGGAGCATTTGGAGGGTGAAAACGCAACGCGCGGAGCTCAAAAACACAAGCCATTGTAGGTGGCAATCTCTGCAGCCAGGAAGAGGATGAGCGGAGGCCAAAGGGTGGTGGCCGGTGGGTGGGCAAGGTTACATTTGGAGTATAAAATGCAGCCAAATTTTCAGCCTCTTTTAGGAGGGAAAAAAGTGCATCTTATTTTCCGAAAAATACGGGTAAATGACCTTTTTTGCTGTAAGAAACTCTAGTTGTAATGCAAATTTGAATTGATATATAACAATGTGTAATTAGCAAAAGCTTGGCCTTTCACTGAACAACCTGGATGCAAGTATATAACTATGCACACATTGTTGCTCTTTTAAAATCACTTCCTCATTTATTGTTGACATTGACCTTATAAACCCAAATGGCTGATTAGGGGAATGAGAGAATGTTCCTTTCTCACTCAAGTCTATTAAGTCCAAAAATACCATATAAGCCACTGAGAAATAGTTACATTATTGGGATCAGAAATTAAGCAGCCCTAAGTGCTGAAAAGATTTGTACTTCGTCGTAAACTTGCTATGTATGTAATTCATAAATTATTAATTCCAGAGAATATCCTTGGAGCTGTTCAAGGAAATTATTCTGCTCTTTTTTGGCCCACAACAATTTGGTATCTGTGGAATTAAAGCAGCTTAAAAATATCTCTTTAGAGTCCAGAAAAGAATCTTAGTTCCGGATGTCGATAATCAAGATATGTTTCAATCTATCCTCCCTTTTATTGCATATAGAAACATAGAAGACTGATGGCAGGAAAAGACCTAGTCTTCCCTTTGAGGTTTTTTTATTTTTAAAAAAGAATATTTTTTCTTTTATTGATATCTTCCTTAACCCTCATTCCCCCATCCTTATGTCAATCTCTGCTATACTTTTAAACTGGCTCATCCAGAACATCCAGTTTCTCCAGGATTTTGTATTCTTTTCTGGCTTTGAAAGAGAGTGCTAGTTAATATCTTTATAGAGTTATGGTGAAACAGCTGATATGGTAGTGACATAGTACTTTCTAGCCTGAATCTAGTTGTCTAATGATGATTGGTTCGCAGTAAGTCATTTTCAGAAAATGAATTCTTAACATAAAAAAAAAAATGTTAGAAGACGTCAGAAGATTTTTTATTTATTTATTTATTTATTTTTTTTTGGTGTGGAATGCTCTGTTTTGAAATTCATACTGTTTAGTGACATAAAACCTTTTGCAATATATGGAATCATTGATCGTTAGTAGAGTTCAAAACATGCAGCAAAGCCTATGCATTTGATTCAAATGGATATTATAAAGTCTCAGCCTCGGCTTTACTTTGGTAATTTGGAAAGTGGACAGATTTTGCACAAGGTGCAGTTGCCCATCTCATTTTTATTCCAAATCAAATAGGAAGTAAATAAATAAACAATAAGCAGTTATCAAACACATGAATAAATAAGGAAATAAGATCTGAAGTTTCATGTCCCACCATTAACTATACTGGGCAGTGCATGTTTTATTCTTAGTACATTTCTATTCTGCCTTCCTCTGGGAATTCACTGATGATTGTCAATGCAGCAACCCTGTGAACTCTATGCCTCAAGGAGGACTTCAGCCTGAGCCTCCTTAGTCCCAATTCAACTCTTTATCACTCCCCCAGAAATTATTACATCTGGAGTAATCAGAGTTCAAACACCAGCACAAGAGATTTGATAGACAAAATAATTCCATAAAGAAGAATATGAAAGTGGCAAATAACTTTCATTTTATTTTCATTTCATTTTATTAAATTTGTATACCGCCCTACTCCCGAAGGACTCAGGGCGGTGAACAGGCACGAAATAAAACACATAAATACAAAAGTTAAAACATGATTAAAACCCAATTAAATAATTTTTGCCCGAGACAATTTAAAACTCCCAATAATTTAAAATGAATTAAAATTTGAGTTTAAAAATTTAAAAGAAGGGGAAAAAATTAGGCCAGGCTGGCCTGCTGAAATAGGAGTGTCTTCAAAGCACGGCGGAAAGTGCGCAGATCCGGGATCCTCCGTATCTCCGGGGGGAGCTCGTTCCAGATAGTAGGTGCCCCCACAGAGGAGGCCCTCCCCCTAGGGGCCGCCAGTCGACATTGTTTGGCTGACGGCACCTGGAGGAGCCCCTCTCTATGAGAGCGTACCGGCCGGTGGGAGGCTGTTTGTGGTAGTAGGCGGTCCCGTAAGTAGACAGGTCCTAAGCCATGGAGCGCTCTAAAGGTGGTAACCAAAACCTTGAAGTGCACCCGGAAGACCACCAGGAGCCAGTGCAGCTCGCGCAGGAGAGGTGTCACACGGGAGCGCCATGTTGCTCCCATAACCACCCGCGCGGCTGCACTCTGCACCAGTTGGAGCCTCCGGGTGCTCCTCAAGGGGAGCCCCAGGTAGAGAGCGTTACAATAGTCCAGGCGGGAGGTAACGAGGGCATAAGTGACTGTGTGTAGGGAGTCCCGATCTAGAAAGGGACGCAACTGGCGAATCAGGCGAACCTGATGAAAGATCCTCCCGGTCACGGTCGTCAAGTGCTCTTCTAAAGACAGCCGTGAGTCCAGGAGGATGCCCAAGTTGTGAGCCCTTTCTGTGGGGGCCAGCGATTCGCCCCCAATAGTCAGCGATGGCATCAACTGACTATATCGGGATGTCAGAAACCACAGCCACTCGGTCTTGGATGGGTTGAGCCTGAGCCTGTTCCTCCCCATCCAGATCCGCACGGCCTCCAGACACCTCGACATCACTTCAAGGGCATCGTTGGGGTGGTCCGGGGTGGAGATGTACAGCTGGGTGTCATCAGCGTACTGGCGGTACTTCACCCCGAAATCACGGATGCTTTACATAAATGTTGAACAAAAGGGGTGAGAGGACTGACCCTTGTGGCACCCCACATATGAGGGGCCTCGGGGTCGACCTCTGCCCCCCTGCCAACACAGACTGCAACCAGCCGGAGAGAAAGGAGGAGAACCACCGTAGTACAGTGCCTTCCACCCCTAACTCTTCCAACCGGTGCAGCATGATACCATGGTCGATGGTATCAAAAGTCGCTGAGAGGTCTAACAGGACCAGGACAGAGGAGCACCCCCTGTCCCGAGCCCTCCAGAGATCATCAACCAACGCGACCAATGCCGTTTCCGTGCTGTACCCGGGTCTGAAACCTGACTGGAATGGATCCAGATACGTCGTCTCATCCAGGTGCTGGGGAAGCTGTTGCACAACCACACTCTCGACAACCTTCGTCACAAAACGAAGGTTGGAGACCGGACGATAATTAACCAACATTGCCGGGTCCAGGGAAGGCTTCTTGAGGAGAGGCCCCACCACCGCCTCTTTCAAGGTGGCGGGGAAGTCACCCTCACCCAATGAAGCATTTATAATCCCCTGGAGCCAGCCTCGCGTCACCTCCCGGGAAGCCAGCACTAACCAGGAAGGACACGGGTCCAATAAACAAGTGGTAGCGTTCAGTCTGCCCAGAATCCTGTCCATGTCCTCAGGGGTCACAGGATCAAACTCATCCCAGATAACATTCTCAAGACCTGCCCCAGTCCCTCCCCCTGAGACTACCCAGTTGGAGTCCAGATCTTCCCGAATCTGAATCTGAGTGATTTTGTCATACAGATACTGAACAAAATCCTCGGCTCTACCCTCCAAGGGGTCCTCCCGCGCTTCCTGGTGGAGCAGGGAGCGGGTCACCCTACACAGGGTGGCCGGGCGGTTATCTGATGATGCAATAAGAGCAGCAAAATAACTACATTTTGCTGCTTTTATCACCACTAGGTAATTCCTAATATGGGATCTTACCAGTGTCCAGTCCGATTCAGAAAGACTGGCCCTCCAACTACTCTCTAGGCATCTTTTCCGGCGCTTCAACTCCCTCAGCTCCTCAGTGAACCAAGGAACCAAATGAGATCGGCGCCGGGTCAGAGGCCGCAAAGGCACGACCCGATCCAGAGCTCCAGCGGCCGCCCTATCCCATGCGGCCACTAGGTCTCCAGTCGAGGCGTGTGCCAGAGCCTCGGGAAATGGCCCAAGCTCCATCTGGAACCTATCAGGTTCCATCAGGCGCCTGGGGCAAAACCATCTTACCGGCTCTGCCTCCCTGCGATGGGGTACAGCGGTTCGAAGGTCGAGATGAAGGAGAGAGTGATCTGACCATGACAAGGGCTCGGTGACTATATCCCCTATCTCAAGATCACTTGTGCTACTTGTACTAACCGTCTGCTGTTTTTCTTTTGAAGCATGTATCTTGGGAACCCAGCATTTTAGTTAGGACTTCTAAGAGAAGAAATACACTTTCCTAAAGAGTCTCTTTTGTATTGTGGAAAACTTCCTTTGTAAAAGATCACATATATCTACATCAGTGTGTGGTATCAATTTTTTTTACTACTGGTTCTGTGGGTGTGGCTTGGTGGGAGTGGCATGGCTTGGTGGATGTGGCTTGGTGGGCATTGTAGGGGAAGGATACTGTAAAATCTCCATTCCCTCCCCACTCCAGGGGAAGGATACTGTAAAATCTCCATTCCCTCCCCACTCCAGGGGAAGGATACTGTAAAATCTCCATTCCCTCCCCACTCCAGGGGAAGGTTACTGTAAAATCTCTATTCCCTCCCCAATCCAGGGGAAGGTTACTGCAAAATCCCCATTCCCTCCCAATCAGCTGGGACTTGGGAGGTAGAGAATAGATGGGGGCTGGGCCAGTCAGAATTTTTACTACCAGTTCTCCGAACTACTCAAAATTTCCACTAGAACTGGTCAGAACTGGTCAGAACCTGCTGAAACCCACCTCTGATCTATATGCCTTTTCTTACAAATGTTCAGAGATACTATTGAGGTTGCATTGTGAAATCAGGGCTTTAGATTTCACACACCTTTGTGCAATGTGGCCAATTAGTTTTGCTAAATAATAATCACAAGTTAGGATAGTATAATTCTAATAGCTGCAAATTATTAATATGCATTTCCTTTCGGGATAGCCCCAGTAAGTGTCCCTTCTCTCCTGCAAAGAGTTGCAAAATAATTACTATTTACTTTTCTATTTTTTAGTATCATTTTCACCATTCTGGACCTGGACAATATTGATCTGCCAGCAAATCTTAAACTGCAGATATAAAATATGATGAAATGGTTTCCATGGCTTTGTTTAAATTATTTATTTATTTAATTTAAACATTTAATTATTTATTTGGAAGTTTTTTTTTACTGAAATTGGGCCATCACATACTTTTGCACTAGGAAGGCAATAGTGAGTGCGAACATGGGAGAAAATACCTACTATACAATGCTGACTTTGGTTTAAGCAATGTACAACACAAAAACGATGAAACATATAAAATTTAAAGGGGGAATAACAAACTTAGCACACAAGATGAAATAGCCCTTCTGCTCTCTTAGGCATGGTAAATGAAGACTTAGTTGCAATTTATGAGTTGAAGACTTAGTGCAACATTTTTCCTTGCTTTCTCCTTGAAAATCAATAAAAAAAAATCACAGTGCTGAATTTTCATTGCATCACACTTATGTTGGGAGCAGCGAGGTGCTTACAGCTTGAAAGAATTAGCTGGTGACATCATGTTGCCTGGGGACACCCAGTATCAGGGTCCTTTCATATCTCCAGCAGGAGCTGGAATGAAGGACAGGAGCTCACCCCACCCCAGGGCAGCATTCAGGTCTTAAACACGAGTTTGCTAACTTCCAAACCAGCGTCCTAACCATGTGACTCAGCATGCTCCTGAATTTTTGTTACTTGCCACCATAAATGATGTAGTGTATCCTCATTTATGAGTTTTATGAAACCATGGCCTACATGATAGTAGTTTTCCCACTACTATAATATAATGTTGATGCGGGTTCTTGACATGTAAATTGTGCCACAATGTTGATGGAGGATTATTCCTGTTAAGATAGGAACCTTTTTCAAAATGTCTTATATCTGCAAAATCAAGGGCTTCTATTTTTTTATTTTTTTAAAAAAAGAACAACCTCTAAGGTACTTTAACTGAGGTGGAGGTAGGGAATTTGAACATACTTTTCCAAGGCAAAGATGAAAATAAATTACACTAATATTTATATTTGATCCTGTTTTAATTACATTTCCATATTTCATTAAATAATTGATATAAAATAATTCAATTATATTAATGTAATTATGGGTATCACTTTACATGGTGTCAGTATATTTTGTAGATTGTCCTATCTGAAGACAGCCTGATAAAATTTCTGTGTATTTAGTTGAGTAAATACGCTAATTCCTATCTGCATATTTCAGATTTTTTTAATCACTGTTAATTGGAAAAGTAATAAAATCAAATTTTACTCACATTAGTTAGAAGTTAATCCTGTTGAATTTTATGAGACTTACCTACATCTAATTATTTAACTGCCTATATCTAGAAACTGATATATAAGTTTATCTTGAAGCTCAGCTACAAAATTACAAAAGAGCTGTCAAAAACCAAATCTATTTTTGTCTGCCAACAGATGAACCATTTCTTTGTGGCTAAAATGGTAAAACATAAAAAACTTTTCTTAGCAAAACTCTGAGGTAAGATTTTGGGTTAATCATTCACAAATAGTACTGTTTTTTTCTTGTCTCAGCTTTATTCTGTAAGCACATTATAATTTACATAGTCTGGAACATGCTGCTTTATTATTGTAATAATCTTTAATAAACAGTCTTTAGGAATAATATCTAAATATTTCTAACTTTGGTGACTAGATTTCAAACACTACTGACATTTGGAGAAACGTTTTGTTTCAGTGCTGATTTAACGCTTTTCTATGGGCTTAATAAATTGCTCTACAGATTCCAATCCATTTTTTAACTTTAGCAATACTGCCAGTCAAGTGTTCTACAAATTCTCCTTCGTCTTGTTTTTCTCATCTGTGCCAGAAAAAGTGTCCATCGTGGTTCTTTCCATGGGTGGCTTGTTAAGGATGTGAGGTTATCATTGATAGACCTTTTGTATGAGTTCCTTCTATTGAATATCCCTCATGCAGTACTTGACATCTTCCCATTTGGTGTGTCCAATGGTACATCATCACCTTCTTTTAATGAACCCATAATCCCTTGCGGGGTGGAGTCTGGGCAACTGAATGGAGCTGAGTGTTTACTGACCGGATACCCTTCTTGTCGTCAATGCGGAATTATATGCAGCAGATATATTCTCATCGTGCCCAGAGAGAGAAATATCTGCCTCTACCTAGGATCGAACTCACAGCCTCCTGATTGTGAGGAGAGAGCTCCACCTCTAGGCCACCACACCACTTTCAGTGTGTCCAAGGATAGATCTAGTGGAGAAAAAAATCTTTCTTTTTGTCACCACTTGGGGTAGAACGGGAAAGGAAGGGAAGGGAAAGGGAGGGAGGGAGGGAGGAAGGAAGAAAAGAAGGAAGGAAGGAAGGAAGGAAGGAAGGGAGGAAGGGAGGGAGGGAGGAGGGAGGGAGGGAGTGAAAGAGGGAAGGAGGGAAGAAGGAAAGAAGGAAGGGAGGGAGGGAAGAAGACAGGGAGGAAGGAAGGAAGGAAGGAAGGAAGGAAGGATTACATTTCAGCATTTCAGCATGCAACAAGTAAGCTTGTAAAAAAGCAGAAAAAATGCCTAGAAAAAGAGGAAAAAAATTACTCTTTGATCCATGAACCTGTAAAAATAAACAGTTCAGCATGAAGGGCTGTGTCATAGAGAAAGAAATACTTTCAAACCTCTTTCATTACCTAATTAGAGTAGAGGTATTTGCCTATAATGAAATGAAACTCGGCTCTGCTAGCGTCATAAAATATGAGAAAGCACTATTTTTTTTTCATTCAGAGCAAGAAAAGACAAGCAGACTTTGCCCTCACAGTAGTTTGAGGGCATGTAGAGGAAAATGGCATGTATTCCTGTCCCTGGGAAATGGTTAGTGGGTCCTTCTTGTGGGGAACAAGAAGTAGTGGCAGATATATGTCCTTTGCAAGTATGGAAAACAAAGTGTTGCATAGTGTAGTTTTCCAAAGTGTTTGAATACAGCACTTTGAAATGTTCAGTGTCACTGAGAATGACAGGAAGACATCTTTATGTGAGCCTAGTTTAAATACTACATCAATCATTACTGAAATTCATAGATATAAAAACCTTCGGCTTTTCAGATTGTCAGTCAATGTTATTTAGGAGAAAACTCTCTTGATTCTGATCATTCTATTTGGTACATCATTAAAACTGCCCAGAATATCATCAGGCTCTAGCTACCAGCCCTGGACGACATCTTCGAATCTCACTGTTTGAGGAAGTTGCATAACATTCTCAGAGACTTTTCCCATCCTGCTTACAATCTTTTTGGACTGTTGCCTTCTGGCAGAAGATACAGAACAATTAAAACTTGGACCACATGTTTTCTGAGTAGTTTTTATCCCAGACCTGTAGTTGCACTCAATAATGAACTAAAGGGCCACCTTCAGTGAGCTGTTGGACAGCATTACTTGGTCTGTTGTGTGGATGTTTGGATGGTTTAGGGGTGGAGAATTGTGGTGGGTGGGAGTATGTTTGGGGATTATTATGTGTGTTGGACCTGGTCTTTGGGTGTTAAGTGAATTTCGTTGTATGGGTATGACTATTATTATTATTATTATTATTATTATTATTATTATTATTATTAAATCTTTAGTGAGATTCACAGCCTTTGAGGCTGGTTAATAGCTCAGCAGCTCGAGTCCTAACCAAGGACCTAGGAACTGTTAAGTTATCATCGGAGGATGTAAGCTGTTCCGAGTAAGGTGGTTTTTTGTAGAGTCAAAATGTTCAAGTCTGGCAAATTTAGAATTTCTAAATAGCGGATAGCCCTTTGGGTATTGCTCCAAGGGCTCCAATTACAATCGGGACAACACACGATTTCTTTTTCCACGGTCGCTCAACTTCAATTTGCAAGTCCTGGTACTTTGTGATTTTTTCTTGCTGCTTATCTTCAATCCGTGCATCACCAGATATTGCAATGTCAATGAACCATACTTTTTTCTTTTCAACTATTGTTATGTCAGGTGTGTTGTGGACCAAGTGCCTGTCAGTCTGAATCCTAAAGTCCCACAAGATCTTGAGTTTCTCATTCTCTAAAACTTTCTCAACCTGATGTTCCCAGTGGTTTATGCTGTACTCAAATCCAAACTTCTGGCACAATTTCCAGTGAATGATCTTAGCAACATGGTCATGGCGTTGTAGGTAGTCAGTTTGTGAAATTTTGCTGCACCCACTGATCAGGTGGTCAACTGTCTCATCTTTCTCATTGCAGAGGCGGCATTTGCTGTTGGTGGTAACATGTTGAATTTTTGCCTTCATGCAGTTTGTGGCTAGGGCTTGTTCTTGAGCTGCCAAAATAAAGCTTTCTGTTTCTTTTTTTCAGTACTCCTGATCTTAACCAGTTCCAAGTTAGTTTCTGGTCAGCTTTGCCTTCAATACTTTTCAAGTATTGGCCATGCAGAGTTTTGCTTTTCCAATTTTCAGCTCGCTGCTCAATTACTTCTTTCTTATATTCTGCTTTTGTTTTAGTTGTCTTTAAAAGGCCTCCTTTATTTACTTCCTTAATCATTGGTTCTTAATTTTTCTGGATGTAATCATTCAAGCTGTGTTTTTCTTCTTCCACAGTCTGCTTTACTTGTAGGAGTCCTCGACCACCCTCTGCTCTTGGTAAATATAATCGGTCAACATCACTTTTAGGGTGCAAGGCATGATTCATTGTCATAAGCTTCCTTGTTTTTCTGTCCAAATTGTCTAACTCCATCTGGGTCCAGTCAATTATTCCTGCAGAGTATCGAATCACAGGTATAGCCCAGGTATTTATGGCCTTTATGATGTTTCCTCCATTCAATTTGGACATTAATATCTTATGAATTCGCTGAATGTACTTGGCTTATTATTATTATTATTATTATTATTATTATTATTATTATTATTATTATTTAGTGAATTGAATTGAATACTTTATTTGGCCATGTATGATTGGACAGTCAAGGAATAATTATGATTATCACCATACAATCACCATAATAGTAATAATAAGAGGGGGAGCAAGAAGGAGAATAATAAGAATAAATAAAAATGCTACAGGCTTATTACTTGGGTAAATACACATAGCCATTAGACAAAACTTTGAGAATTAGCAGAGTAATGGCCTGAGGGAGAAAAAACTCTGTCTCTGTGTCTAGTTGTTTTGGCCTGCAATGCCAAAAGAGCCTGTAGTACAGTGGACTAAAGCACTGTTATTAACATCTGCTGCTTGCAATTACTGCAAGTTCAAATCTCACCAGGCTCAAGGTTGACTCAGCCTTCCATCCTTTTAAAGGTAGGTGAAATGAGGACCCAGATTGTGGGGGCAATAAGCTGACTTTGTATAAATATACAAAAGTATGAAGGCTATTGCTTAACACATTGTAAGCCACCCTGAGTCTCCGGAGAAGGGCAGCATATAAATTAAAGAAAAAAGAAAAGAAAAGAAAAGAAAAAAAAAGCCCTATAGCACCATATACAAAGTGTGTCTAATATTGAATATTGAATACAATAAAGACAAATAATGCATCCTAATGCAAGAGATAAATAATGATTTTGTAATTTAGAACTGACCTAACTACCAATTGCATAGTAATAATTTTCATGTTAATAATTATGAAACAAACATTAGAATGGTCAAAAGCCACAGTTTGGGACAGCTGGGGCATTTGCTGAAGTGGGTTTTTTCCCCAGCTGGCTCACCTCAAAAGGGGAAGCAGACTTTTGCATGTGAGCAAGCTGTGGGAAGGGAGTCTGTTTGAATGAGCCCCAAATACATTCTTTTATAGGCTTCTGCTCCATGGATCAGACAAAGAACTCTCAAAATCCCATATGGTAATTCATAGCTTTCATAATGCCTACAAAATATCAACACATTTAACAGTACTGCTATTGAAAATGTTTTGTTTAAGAATACTCTTGCTGAACATCACATTGCTGTTTTACAACTATTTTTGGTTTGTAAATACAATACACTAGGTGCTCTTTAGGTGTTCTGTAAAGGAAGGGTTGACCCAACTCTTCAATTTTATATTATAGGCTGAAATATCAACAAGTAGAATGTCTTACAATCCTGATATAAAGTGTATTCAACAAAATTTGAGCATGGAACTGCAGAGAATGAGAAATAAGTGCAGAGCCTATGACAACTGAAAATCAATATATCAGTAAATTAATTACAATGTTGTAGATGAAATAGCATTACTAATTCATTTTTATGAAGGATCCACTATTAATTGTGCCATTATATTATGTGTTTTTCATTTTATAAACCTCCTTCCTTCCTTCCTTCCTTCCTTCTTCCCTCCCTCACCCCCTTCCTCACCACTGCTCAACGTGATAGTTTAATTAGTAATATAGTGATTAACTATACCATATAGCATTTTAAAATGCAGTAAAAATACAATCAAGTATAGTCAAATAGCCATAATATATATTTTTAAATAATACAATACAATACAATACAATACAATACAATACAATACAATACAATACAATACAATACAATACAATACAATACAATACATTAACAACAATAACAAACCAATGGTATCAATTCATCCTCCATAGATTCCTCTAAACAATTCAGTTTTTAAAAACTTATGGAAAACCAAGAATGAGGGAGGCAAATTTGATTTCCACCACCAATTCAGATAAATACACAGTAAATATATGAAATCAGTTACCACAGGACTTTAAAATATTTTAAATAATATTACATAATATTATTTAAATAAAATATTATTTTATGTAATATTAAATAATATTACATAAAAACAAAATCACAAAAAAACTATTTTTTCTTTAAACATTTTCTCCTACAGATTCCTGTAACAAAATTCTCAATTTATATTGCATAGACTTGGAACTTTTCCATCCTCCTGACTGGGAATTCTGTGATCTATTGTCCCAATATTGGGGACAGGCTTCTAGATAAAGAAAGCTGATACAATTCTAAAAGCATCAATTTTAAAAGTCCTTTATAAATATATAATAACAATTACAACAATCTATAAATAAGTATAACAAAAACTTCAGCAGATGTTTATTTTCAGTTCTGACACCTGCAATTTTTTTTTACTTCCTTCTGATCTCATTGATGGAATTGTCTGGTTCATCCTATATGAGATTCCTCTAGTTGATCCGGTATCTAAATTAAAATGGAGGGAGAAAGAACAAATTTAAAATATTGCATCTTCAGCACCATATCCCTAGTTTTTATCTCTAGATAGAGACTTGTTATTTCTAGCAAGTCCACTTGGAGTATTTGCGTCAATATTTTATCTCTATTCATATTATCCCTAAACAACCACTTTCTTTTATGAATTTTTCCCAATCCTTTTGAACAGAAAGAGTAGTAGTCTGGACGACATATCACTGTTTTTATTTTAAAATACTTTTTGAGGGACTGGTGTGTTGGAGGCATTTGGTGACTCTGGTGATTTCCTGGACTAGTCCCTGCAGTTTTCTTGGTAAGAAAACTGCAGGGATTCAGTTTTCAGTTTTTTCAGTTTTTTCAATTTTTTCAGTTTTTTCAGTTTTTCAGAAAGCTGCCAGTTTTCAGAAGTGGTTTGCCATTGCTTACTTCCTAGGGCTGACAGTGACTGACTGGCACACGATCACCCAACTGGCTTTATGCCTAAGGCAAGACTTTGAAGTCCTCCAGAGTCTAGTTTAGTGCCTTAATCATGACACAAAACTGGCTTTCATTAAAGCACAGGAAATCCTCATCTAATGACTATAATTTGGAACTGGCAATTTGATAATTACATAAAGTAGTTGCTAAGTGAAATAATGAACTGTGCATAACATCTTATTTCAGCTTGCTTTTGCTTAACTCTAACCCCTTATTTAAAAGTAAGAGCAGAGAATCAATACGCTCAAATGCTGTTTGCTGTCATGACTTTCACTCATGGCTCTACTTTTTGAACACAGTATGGGAAGAAGGAAAAAAAAAATCCAGGGGAGTTAAATATTATATTGCAGAATTGTTATTGCTTGCAAAATGCATTCCTATCCCCTTCATCATACATTTAAACAGTTTTTCCATATATTTGAAAGATCCACTGACCTGAAAAATCTGTTTGACCAAAGAGGACAAAGAAATAAATGGTTTGTGCTTCACAATCTTATTAAAATTTCAACATTCAGCAATGTAAGTTAATTAATTTAAGATTCAGAGAAACTCTGTTGTGTTAACTTTCTTTCTCAATATTTCTTTAAAGAGTGGAGGAAAGCTAGTAACTCCTCAAAATTTTCTGCTCTGATGAAAATGAAGCATAAAAGCCATAATTTTAGTAGATTGAATATATTAATTATGGGAAAAAATAAAACTTCGGAAGGAGATGGTGGGGAAACAGCATACGGCCAAATTGTAGGAGATGACTAGGTTGAGGCTGAGAGAGAGGTCAAATGTGTCATCAGTCTTGAGTCCCTTTGTTCCCACAAGATATGTAAGTCCAAGTCCACTTTGAATTCCATTGACTCTTATTTATCGGCAATTTACTTTGACCATTATTACGTCAGATTCTTGTAGAAAGTGTTAACATGCAATAAATCGATATTCATTTGAACCGCTCTGACTCCTGATTTCTTACATAAAACTAGCAAAATAGCAATTTTGTTTATCATATGTTATGAACAATATAGCAACATCATGTTTCTCATATGAATCACTATCAATGAAAATTATTGGGTTTTTAAAAATTATTAGTTAATATGTGCAAGTAGATAAATTAGGAATTAGAACATTTGTATAGTAAGGTTTACCTTGAATAATCTATTGTGTGCAACATATTTTTTTTCTGCCTAAAAAAATATTCAGGTTTTACCAATAATATAAAGTGACTGTAAAAAAAAAAAAAAAAACCTAATATAAACCGATGCAGTAAAACTGCTGGTGACCATTAAAAATGAGCTCTATTTAATCGTACCTGCAACTTGACCAATTGCTCCAAGCAGAATGGCTGTTATAATGATCCCGGGATCGAATTAAGCAGCGGTAACCAGAATAGCAACACAGTTTCTTAGTAATGGTCATGATGTCTCCATGATGAAGTAATGACGAATGATCAACTTCAGAAATCTGAGAATAAAATTACAACTTCCATTTAATGAATTGTAAATTCATTTACCAAGCACATAAACCTAAAAAGCATAGAGTTTCCAGAAAGGATGTGTCAATTCTCC
Source organism: Pituophis catenifer annectens (assembly GCF_029215685.1). Lineage (NCBI taxonomy): Eukaryota > Metazoa > Chordata > Lepidosauria > Squamata > Colubridae > Pituophis > Pituophis catenifer. Next base: position 113,303,833 of record NW_027256882.1, read on the forward strand.
TTAATCGAGATAGACAAGGATGGTGATGTTGAATTCAATTCAATTTAATTCTGATTACATGTGATTCTCATCCTTGTTTTAGGAGTAAAAAAAAAAAGACAATTATAAATCCCTCCTCGTTCTGTTTTCATAACAAATCTATCAGGTTCAGTTGAGAGAATGTGACTGGTCCAATCTAGTGGGTTCTATGATCATGTGGGGATTTGAGCCTAGATTTCCTTGATCTCAATACCTTAATCAGTAGACCATCTGCTCCCTACATAATGAAAAGATTATCCAGATTTTCATTATGTCCATTGAAATATACGGAAAGTGCTAAAACTGAACTGGCTGAAAATTCATGAGATTAATATCAGGCAATAGAAACTGAATCATTGACATTTCCCAACCTTCACTATTAAGAGGTAATGTCTTCTGCTATGGAGCAAATGAAAAAAGATCACTATCTTCCAAGTGTTCCAGATGTATCTATACAGAAAAGCAACAGGAAGCAACATTCCTAAAAATCTGGATCCTTGATTTAATCCAGAAAATTCATTTCGGGACACTGCTACAGGCCATTGTATGCCAAGACAATTAGACACAGAAGCAATTCCCTTGTGCCATCATTCTGCTGAACACCTTATTCTCATAGTACTGTCTTATGCCTAAGTATATTTACGCATGTTGTCTGGCTGTTATTATTATTCTCATCTTCTTTACTACTCCCTCTTATAGGTATCGTTATTATAATTATTATTGCTCTATTGCTTTGCATGCACACTGAAAGCTTTTGAACCAGAGAAGGTATGTCTAATAACACTTTATTGTTGGCCAATAAAGTATTCTATTTCTATTAATTCACCAAAAATATATGGGATAAAACAGAGATAGACAACTTGATACTCATCACAGATTTTGAGTTACTTCATTCCCAGCCAATTTGATTAAAGTTCAATATTTCAGAGATTTGTATCCAAACTTTTATTGGACAGCAGAACTGCCTACACCAGATTGTCTGCTTCTAGTTCATCAACTATCTTATTTCCTGTTCTCATTATTGTCATAGTTCTGCAGCTGTGTGTCTTAAAATATCTTCAAGGAAAGTACATCTGCTTAAAAAAATTACCTCTTCATTATTGTTGAAAACCGTTTTGATCTGGTAAGTAAGCCCAAAATAAGAAACTGGGGTGCTCCAGGTTGCAGGATGTAACAAAATCAATGTGCCATTTCTGGTAACCTGGCACAGAGAGATATCCGGCTTTACTGCATGAAACAAGCAAATGAATATTATATGTAACTGTATCTATTTTACTTAGACTTTTAAATTATTACATACTGTTAACATTTGTCATTTTTAATGAGCTCAGAAGGGTCACATTTATTTCAAGGCTGCAATATGATTGCATATTAGCTACTTGTTCTTTTATTATGGGAGAAAACTGGCAGGAACCAACTCAAAGTAAATATTTCAGAATAAGAAAGGTGACTGTCAAAGAAAGATGACCAAGTCAAAGTTGTGTTGATATATAAGTTTCCTTGAAGCCTACAGTATAGTTTTCGAATGAAAAACTGGGTAGCCTATATCAGAATTAACACATTTGTGGACCTCTAAATAATCGAGACTACAATTCTCAGAAGCACCAATCAGCATGGCTAATGATCAGATTAAGGGAGCTAGAGTCCAATACATTCAGAGGGAGCTCACCCAGATTACATATATGTGCTTAAAAATGTATACTCTTTGATCATCATAAGTGTAAATGGTGTCAAATCTCTGTGAAAATTAGCCAGGTGGTCTGTGTGCTCACCTTGGCAGGTAGTAAAAAGATTAAGCAGACCTGGTTACTAACTGACTAACCTGGTTAATACCTGATAGGAGACTAATTGGAATTCCCTTGGCTAGGAAAAGAAAGGGAAATTGTCAAGAAGCTACTTGAATGTGATCATGAAGTTATAGAAGTCAAACTCAATTTTCGAGACTTGGATTTGAACTATATGAAAAATCAAAGACATTGTAAGACTGGTGGGCAGGAAGGTTTTCAAATTTAAACATTATCCCTGAAATGGGATTACTATTAGACAATCCTAATTTGGATAAATGCATTGTTTATTCTTGTCTGGCAAATTGTTTTGATTTCAAAAAAGCCACTCAGAAATTTTCATTGGAAAATGACACCTTCTTCTCTCTCAGAAAGACTCACAAGCGAGCGTATGTTGCCCTCTACTGTCCATATTATATATTGCAGCCAAAAGGAGAAATTATTTTTGTATATGGAAATTGTTATTTTTTGTTTCTCCTCACAGCCTGTTGAATTGACAAAATGAACTATTTTGCATGACTTACGGATGTCCTTGATGAAGAAATGTCTGGTATGTTTCTCATAGACAAATACATCCGTCAAAAAAACATGAAGAAACACTACAATTGGTTCATACTCCTCAGTATATGAACAGGGATTTTCTCTTCTGCAGGAAGCCGAATATTCTGTGTTTGTTGTCTCAGAATTAATGTCACAAATTACTGTTCCTGATGCAGACCTGCATTTGAAACCAAGATCCAACTGAGCCATGATTTCTACCTCTTCTTTTTTAAAAAAAAACCTTAACTAATTATCAGATTTAAAACATCCGCAATGAAAATAAATAAATACAGACTTCAGAAAATATGTTTTAGAAGGTTACCCTTGAATTATTGTTAGTATTAGTATTGTTAGTTACACTGAATTCTCTCATGGGATCAAAACATTTAATAGCTCTATCCCACAATTAGTTTTCATGGGTTAGATAATTTTATCAGTAGATAAAAACTATTTCTCATAATAATCATAAACATTTACTTTGCCCTAGCTTAGACAATATGACAAGCCCAATGCTATCAGCCATTACATTATTGGCTCATTCATCTCTTAAAAACATTTCATATACAATGCTTTACTATGTATTCTACTTCGTTAACAAATTTGATTTTATTGAGTTTAATTGAGACCACTCTAAAGCGCATAAGCAATAGTTCCAAATTCTAATGAAGTTTCAAAATGGAATTGTACTATGACATCACTGCTCCATCGTTCTTTTGCACTGCAACATCATATGAAAGTACTTAAGAGGCAGAGTTTATGTCACAGTTCAAGCTTCATCACTTGTCCTTCCTTCACAAACAGCTTTCTGATCAGGGTATTTACAAGATGGATAAAATCTATGTATCCATGCCCAATTTTTGACCTTCCTTTTAACCTGCAATTAACAATTATATGTGCAATATAATAATACATTAAATGACTTACTTTGTTTGATTTTCATTTTCATATTCAATCCGAAATTTTAAGTTTGGATTTTGACTCTGCACTTTCCAAAAGCATGTGAAGTTCCCCGAATAATTATTTGCTTCACAGTAGAAATAGGCCTTTTTCTCTGGATCTAGAGGGCAAAAATAAAATGGCCTTAAATACAGCATGTTTTAGAGCATGCTAGTGACTATTTCTAATTTATGATTTAATGCAGGGCATTTTCAGGGCATTGAAAGCATCAAGATGAATAAAAAAAATGTAAGAATTTATTTTGCAAATATACACAAGTAAATTATATTATGGTACAATGTACATAATAATTCTGATCCACAAAGAGAGAGAGAGAGAGAGAGAGAGAGAGAGAGAGAGAGAGAGAGAGAGAGAGAGAGAGAGAGAGAGAGAGAGAGAGAGAGGATTCTCAAGTTTGTTTCTTAATGTTCATGCTATTCTCTCTTTCCAATCATCTGAATTCTATCTTTTTTTTAAAAAAATATTTTTATTTATTTATTTATTTATTTATTTATTTATTTATTTATTTATTTATTTATTTATTTATTTATTTATTTATTTATTTATTTATTTATTTATTTATTTATTAAGTTTATATACTTTTTCCCATTGTCTCTGCAAAGGCAGGAAGAAGTCCGGTCATGCCTTACTCCTGTTGGTGATAATTTTTCTTCTTTATCTATAGTGGAAATATTATTACCAATCCAAACCTTCTATATTTTACCCTACTCTTATTTTAAATTGTATGTATAAGATTTTATTGGCGATATATGTTTGCACCTTGTGCTTTGATATGGCCTATGGGCTAATCAAAGCTATCATTTTAAACTGTATTTTATTCCAATTTCATTTTAAATTGTTTTTATCAGATTTTAGTAATAATTTGTGTCTGGAACTCTGCACTTCAATATGGCCCAGGGGCTAATCAATAAAGTAAAGTAAGTACCAGTCCAAACAATATTCCAAAATACATTATTGATTAGAAAAGCCATTCCCATTCCCATCCTTAATTCTATTCCCTTTCCACAAGCAAGTAAAGAAATGTAAACAACCTTGCTGTTTGCGTATTGAGAAATAAGTTGCATTTGTCCGTGTGAAGGAAGGAGTGGGGGAAGTAACACGTTTCATTCTCTTCCTTCAGGGAAGAAAAAACTGCTTCTCCCTTTCCAGAAAGGAGATGATGATGATGAAGAAGATGATGATATAGAGAGACGTGGAAAGATTGACAAAAGGGCATAGGCATTTAGGACAGAGCTTTCTGTCTTTGAAGTTTCTGCCCATGATATCATAGCATCCGATTCTTGATTTGCAATCCCACATTTAGGATTCTTGTGCTAGCAAATCCTAGTGTCAAGGATCTATATATAATGGCTTACTATTGGATAGTCTTTTGGGATATCAATTCTCATGCTGAAGCTGTTTCCTAACTTTGTCACAGCTTTATGACAGCTATCAAGTCCATATAGCTGTTCCTGAACATCTTAATTTGGGGGATAGCCACATGCCAGGTTATTGTGAGTATGGATCATTGATCAGATCTATGGGGCAAGAATAGACAATACCACCTGCTACTTGTCCTCACTTTACACTGCCATTATTATTATTTTTAATAAGTTGACCGGTGTATTGTTCAAATGCTAGAATATTTCTTTTTTTAACACACTGAGCTATTTAGGAGCCAGAGTGATACCGTTCTTCCTTATAAGTAGTAGCAAAACTGATGAAATGATATACCAATGAACTTGGGAAAAGAAAAGAAGAAAAAAGAAAGCACATTAAAGTAGTTGACTCTGGGAAAGAAAAAAAAAATATTCTAAAAAAATAATTCCCAGGTTTTTCACAACTGATTTTATTTTTGCATGTCAGGCAAATGTTATTAATGGAACATCATTGGTAATAACAACTGCAGCATTGATTTTGGAGCCCAACAGAGAAAATGGAAGAAAGGAACATTTACTTTAAACCTGATCGTTGTACTTAACATATTGATGCTTTAACTTCGTTAACTTTGTAATGCATTTTTTTCAAATATAATATGAATGTATGAATGTCTAGTGAGAGAAAAAGGAATAGCATAACAGCTGTGGAATTGTCCAGCATCTTGATCTGGACATAATTTTCTTAAAGTGGCTTCATGACTTAGATCAATCAGCATGAGAATGGGGCAGGATCATCTTAAGAATGCAGTATGGAAGTTCTCTTGTCAAGTAAATGGGTTAGAGTATTGTAATCTGGTTCACCTGTAATCATAGGATTCAGTGGTGGGTTTCAAATTTTTTTACTACCGGTTCTGTGGGTGTGGCTTGCTGGGCGTGGTATGGCTTGGTGGGTGTGGTTTGGTGGGCATGGCAGGGGAAGAATACTGTAAAATCTCCATTCCCACCCCACTCCAGGGGAAGGATACTATAAAATCTCCATTCCATCCCCAATCCAGGGGAAGGTTACTGCAAAATCCTCATTTCCTCCCGATCAGCTGGGACTTGGGAGGCAGAGAATAGATGGGGGCGGGGCCAGTCAGAATTTTTACTACCAGTTCTCTGAACTACTCAAAATTTCTGCTACCAGTTCTCCAGAACTGGTCAGAACCTGCTGAAACCCACCTCTGATAGGATCCCTTCATTTTGAAATATAACTCTCACAACTTATTCAACTCTGTAGAAGTAGGAAATCTATTAGATTGGTTGATGGAATCTGAAAAATTCCTGAACACTTTTAGGGGATTTCTGGATAACATTTTGGGTTTTTCTGCTAAATCACTTCAGAACTCTGAAAAACGTGGAACTGTTAGGCTAAATTTCATTGACAGGGTTTCTAAACTGAAAAAAAAAAAAAAACTGTTAGAAGCACTTCACAGTATCAAGTGCCCAAAAATACCTTTATGTGTCTCGGCAAACAAACATTTTATAGGAAAGAAACAGAAGCTAAAGAGAAATGATAAACCTAGTGAACAAGAATATGGAGAATATAAGATGTAATCAAAGAACAATTGGTTGCATAGGGATTTAGTTTTTACTACTTTTTGTACACACAGTTAAGAGAAAGATTCAAGATAGATAAGCACATTTGAAATTGAGTATCAAAAGGCAGAATTTGAAACTGAATTATATACAAACGATGAGCAAGTCATTGCCAAAAGTTCTGCTAAAATTTAAAATGACAGATGAACAAGTGGAAAAAAATGTATGGTAAAATGGCTAAGAATTTTGAAGATAAAATATTGTTGGAATAGTAGGAAAATTTATATTATGCTAGAACTTAAAAGAGAATAATATTTGTATTATCTTGTTAAAATTCTCGAATAATATTATATTTTAAAAAGAAGAAACAGTATGCAGTGTCGATGCTGCTCAGAGGGCTTACCTTTCTTGAGAATTGGTTCATCTATTTCTCCTTTTTCATTCTTCTTTGTAATGTAAACAGCATTGGAACTTAGAAGCTCATGTGTAGTGTTACTCCAACAGGTATAATTGCCAGCATCTGGAGTCCCTCTGACTCTTACTGTCAAAGTCCTGCCATTTCCTACCCATTTCAGGCCTTTCTTCCAATAAACCAATCCATGCTGACTTTCAGATGTGTCGCAGATGAGCATCAGGTTTTGGGGAAGTGCTGAATTATCTGAAGACCACTGACATTCCACGAAGTGCTCTGAACATTTCAAAATCATTAAGTTGTAAAACTCTAAAAGGGCAGGCAATGGTCAACCAACTGGTTCATCTAGATCCCAGTGCATGTACCCTGAAAATGCTAACTTGTTCTTACATTACAGCACTTAGTTTAAAAAAGTAAAGATTATACCACATGTAAATCAAAACAGTGCTCGTCCTTAAGCAGCTACCATAGTGAACCCATGAACAAAAGGCAACAGCTTCAGAAGAATGTAATAGGGTGTGTAGTTTGGGTAAGGCTCGGTTTCTACCTGCAAGAAAACTTGGCATGGATACAAATTAATGTTTAATAGCCCCCATATTGGAGGTACATCTAGCAGGAGAGGTACATCTAACAGGACCAAGAAGAGCCTTCTCTGTGGTGGCTCCTTCCCTGTGGAACATTCCTGCAGAATTAACTTTGGCCCCAATTTGACACTCTTTCACAAAACCCTGAAGATCTGGTTTTGCCAACAAGCCCAGGGAGCCCAGAGTAGGATGGAACCTATCAAGTGACTTATTTGATTGATTAGGAAACTGGAATTGTCATCAGGAAATTGGAATTGTCAACACTGTTAAACTTTTTAAAAAAAATATTAAGTTTTTATCTCTGAAAGCTACCCAGAGTAACTGAAAGTGAGTTGAGTGGCAATATAAATTTTCTTAAATATATAAATAAATAGTGAACTCTCATGTACATCTGTTATGTGATAACATTTTTTTTCCTTTTAGTACAGAGTTACAAATAGCTGACAGCATAGACATTATATACGTGATCATTTGGTATAGTTTCATTTCTATCTTGAACCCCTGTGGAACAGAACATTCTATTCTACATTTGCAATATGCCTACAAGTGATGCTTGTAGTTACTCATTGTCAAATCCATTACTGTGATACAATTACACATAGTCTTCAACTTATGACCATAATTGGGACCAGAATTTCTGTTGTGAAGCAAGGTGGTTATTAAGTAAGTCATACCTGATTTTACAACTGTTTTTGCTATGCTTGGTAAGCAATTCACTGCAGTTAAGTGAATCACACAATTGTTAAGCAAAGCCATCTTAGAATAACAGAGTTGGAAGGGATCTTGGAAGTCTTCTAGTCCAACCACTGCTTAGGCAGGAAACCCTATAGCATTTCAGACAAATGGTTATCTAATCTCTTCTTAAAAACCTCCAGTGATGGAGCACCCATAACTTCTGGAGGCAAGTTGAATTCTTCTTAAAAATAAATATTTGGGATTGCATCTGAAGTGCTCTAAGGCCTGCATAGCATAACCCCACACATTGTTAGTGTGGTGCAGTAGTTATGGTTTTGGTAAAGAAGATATTATTCAAGTCTATTCTTAGTAATGGAAACTTACTAGTGACTTCAAGCCAGTTTCATGCAAAACTATCTGGATTATTGTGGAGAAAAATTGGAGGAAGTGTATGGTGAATGTCATTTTAAGTTCCTGGATGAAAAACAGAATCTTATCAAGTAATGAATACATTTCAATAACTACAAAATTTCATTCAAAAACTCAGTGACATACCATTTGTTCTTATTTCTTGTGTTGCTGCTCTGTGAGCAACCAAAGTCAGTGTAAACATCAGGATAAATACAATGATTGTCATCTGTAAGGAAAAATAAATAAATAAAAGTAAAAATTAAAAAGAGCAACTCTATATATGATCGCACCTATCATTATGTAAGAGGCTTGCATATTTATAAATGAAGGCTCCAGACGTTTCGTGGATTTATTTACATTGTGAACTATTTTCCTCTGTATCTTATGAACTGACATATTATCTGCAAAGTATTTTCTTGATACTGGTAGTAATCTTTAATAAAGTAATCCCATTTACAATCATGGCAAGAAGCTAGCAGAGCCTTAAATCCTACTACCATTTTCATGGCGAATACACCCAACCTATAGAATATGTCAGTTGCTAAAAGCAAGGGTTAAAATATATAATGGAAACTATGCAACCTAGAGTTGCACCAAGCAAGTTAGACTGAAAATAAAATGGAGCATCAGGGTACTCAGATACCATAAACATATTTTTTCCCTCTGATGTTTGAATGGTCAGAGAAACGCAATGGTTTTGATGCTGAAAACAGAAAGGGCTCAGTGCTAAGAAATTAAAATGATTGAGTTTGTGGTAACTCCAATAGCAAAAGAAAGATTATTTGTCCCACACTAGGAAGATTTGATGTGGCAAAAATAATTGGCATTTATTACTTTATTTTCAGTAAATTTAACACGACTTCTCTCTTTTAAATTATTCAGGGGTTGAAATTAGTCGTTCTTTCATATAATTTACAATTGATACATCTTAACTAGTTTCTTTGGATTGTTATTGGACCTGATTTGATTTTTTTAAAAAAGGGGGCATATTAAAATAATTGCAATATATGCCACAAAAAATAAATAGAAAAATACAAAACATCATAGAAGTAAGAGAATCAAAGACAATCTATCATTCCTTATTGAACACCTTCAACAGAAAAGATTTCATCATTCTGAGGAAACTATTTTTGTTCAGACAGTTTTCCTGAAGTTCAGCAAAAAACTGTATCCTTGTAAGATTAAACCCATTGTTAATTATCCTTTCTTTGAAAAAGTCATTTTTTTTCCCTGACAACTTAAAGAAGCCTGCCTAGAGTCTTCCCTTCACCAAGCTAATCATAAACAACATTTCTAATAATTCCCAGAGAAGGGGGAGGGCCTTCTCTGTGGGGGCACTTACCCTCTGGAATCAGCTGCTCCCAGAGATAAGGAGAATTCAAGACCTCAGTGCCTTCCACCGTGCCCTTAAAACTTTCTTTTTCCAGCAAGCCAGGCTGGCTTAACATAACATTTTTTAAAAACATTTTTAACTGGTTTGTCATTTTAAATTGGGGCCAAATTAATATATCCTTTTAACTGTTTTTAATGTTTGTATTGTATGTTTTTAGCTGGCTGTACACCGCCCTGAGTCCCTCGGGAGAAGGTGCAGTATATAAATTCGAAATAAAATAAAATAAAATAAAATAAATTGGGTTTAGTTAAACCCAATATATCCTAACTAAGGATCTTCTGGATACATTTTCCTCAAAGAAGTACACTATCTATGGTCCACCAACGTCCCAAATCTTGTTCATATATACTGCTACATGGATTTGCCTCTGATCCCAGACTCATGCCTTTGAATTATTCCTATACAAAGAAAGATTTTCTATTTGTTCCCATTGAAATTCATTTTGCTTGTTTCTGCCCACTGCTCCAGTTTTCAAATCTTCCTGAATCCTGATAATGTCCCCTAGATGTTTGCTTTCCTTACTATTATTACATCATCTACAGTTTGGATAACCACATTTTCTAACATCTCATCAAATAATTTACAAACATTTTGAAAAGTAAAGGAGTCTAGAATTCTATAGTGTGCCACTTATTATTTCCTATCATTCATTTGTCCATCGGTCCATCTTCCTTCCTTCCTTCCTTCCTTCCTTCCTTCCTTCCTTCCTTCCTTCCTTCCTTCCTTCCTTCCTTCCTTCCTTCCTTCCTTCCTATCTCACAAGAAGTGACAAATAAATTGATACACAAATAAATATTGATGTACATTTCATATATACTTCTTGCCAGTCAGTACTCCTATCCTGGTAGGGCTGAATTTGGAAGAAAAATAAATACATTCTTACCTTTTCAGCTATGTCAGCTATTGCCAATGGTAGTGTAACATCACTGAATTGCGTTCTATCTGCTAAACACTGCTTGCCTTACGTATATATATATACGTTTAAATTTTGAAACCAAAAAAACACTTGGCTTAAACCACAGGGCCACAGAATTACAACATTTCCCTTTTTGCAAGCAATAAAAAAAAATTAAATACAAAAGAAACCGCTATGCAAAAATTGGGAGTCCCTAATAATTCTCAGAGAGGAAATAAGATTATTAGACTAACATTTATACTATGCAACAGGAATTTCCTTTCCTGCCTAATTTTCTTCCAGGCCATGCAAGCTTTTGCTCTACAATTTTAGCGTGACCTCACTGGAAATCCAGAATATGTTCTGAATTAGAGAAATGGAAATAACTGAATCTGGATGGATTTCAAAGTCCTGTCTTCGCATGCATTAAAAGCAGGAGAAAACATAACTCAGATGCAGGCATCATGCTCTAAAACGAAAATACATTTTAAAGTACAGGTAGTCCTCGATTTACAACCACAATTGAGCGCAAAAGTTATGTTCTTAAGTGAGAATTTGTTAAGTACTTGCGTCACCGCCTACTACCACCAATAGCCTCCCACCGGCCGGTACGCTCCCATAGAGAGGGGCTCCTCCGGGTGCCGTCAGCCAAACAATGCCGACTGGCGGCCCCCAGGGGGAGAGCCTTCTCTGTGGGGGCACCTACTATCTGGAACGAGCTCCCCCCAGAGATACGGAGGATCCCGGATCTGCGCACCTTCCGCCGCGCTTTAAAGACCTTACTATTTCACCAGGCTGGCCTGGCCTAATTTCCCCCCTCTTTTATAAAAGATTTTTAATTTTTAAATATCTTTTAGTATTTTATACATTCAATTTTAAATTGGTTTTAAAAGTTTGGGGATTTAAATTTGTCGGGGCCAAAATTATTTAATTTGATTTTATTCTACTTTTAAATTTTGTATGTATGTGTTTTATTGTTTGGCTGTGCACCGCCCTGAGTCCTTCGGGAGTAGGGCGGTATAGAAATCAAATAAAATAAATAAATAAATAAAATAAATAAAGTGAGGTTTGCCCCATTTTACGACATTTCTTGACATAGCTGCTACGTGAGTCACTGCAGTTGATAAGTTAGAAATCCGTTTGTTAAGTGAATCAGGTTTCCCCATTGACTTTGCTTGTCAGAAGGTGATCACATCACCCCGGGATGCTCTAGCAGTCAAAAGTATGAACCAATTGCCAAGCATCTGAATTTTGATCACATGATCATGGAGATGCTGCAAAGGTTGTAACTGTGAAAAACGGTCATAAATCACTTTTTCCATTGCCACTGTAACTTTGAACGGTCGCTAAATGAACTGTTGTCAGTCGAGGACTACCTGTATTAGTTAAAATAGATATTAGTTAGGATAATATGCCAGACGGTGAGCAGCAGCTGGAACTCAATATGTAACTGAAGAAGAGTTGAGGGTCTTGCAGAATACGAGGACTTTGGGACATCTAGTTGCAGGAAAAATTGCAAAAACAGAATTACAATGGCAACATGGAATGTAAGAAGCATAAACACAGGAAAGCTCAGTATTGTTAAAGATTAAATGAGCTTAGTACAGATTAGCACAGTTGGCAACAGCAAAATGAGATTTTATTTTTTTAATTTTATTTATTTATTTATTTTGTCAAGCATGTATTTTATGACAGATACAAGTGTAAACATAATTATAAATACATGAAAAGGATACGAATTGGACACTTTCAGTCAGAAGATTCACTGTTTACTACTCAGGACATGGAAAACAAAGAGGGAACAGTGTTACTTACATAGTGAAGAAGATTATAACAAGAACAGTGCTTGGCTACAATGACATCAATAGCTGAACAATATCAATTAACCATCATGGATAATCCTTTAATATATGATTATATAAGTTTATGTTCCAATGTCTGGTTCAGAAGAAGAGGAAGTTGATGAGTTGTATGATCAGGTTTAAATCAAAATTTACAAGAACATGTAAACCAGATTTGTTGTGCATGGTGGAAGACTGAAATGCTATTCTTGGAAATATTAAGGGTGAAAATGTAGTTGGACCACATGACCTAGAAAACTGAAATGAAGCAGGAAAACAACCTATAGGTTTCTGCTAATCCAGTGATTGTTGTTAACAGTCTTCATACATCTGAACGAATGCCAAGATATATAGACATTAAGGAGTATACAAAATTTTATTGGTTAAAGTAAAGCTCAGTTATAACAGCCAAAATAGGGCAGTGACTGACTGTAGAACAGATCATGAATTACAAGTTCAAAAACTAAAATGGGAGAAAAAAGTCACCTAATTTCTATGATATGAACTTGAGCATATCCCAAGCCGTGGTGGCACAGTGGTTAGAATGCAGTATTGCAGACTAATTTAGCTCAATGCCAGAAGTTCGATCCTCACCAGCTCAAGAGTGACTCAGTCTTCCATCCTTCCAAGGTCAATAAAATGAGGATCCAGATTGTTGGAGACAATATGCTGACTCAGTAAACCGCTTAGAGGGTGCTGTAAAGCACTATGAAGTGGTATATAAGTCTGAATGCTATTGCTATTTTCATGGAGAACATCAGGAATCTCTTTGAAGTCTTGAACATCATTGATCAGAACCAGAGAAACCATAGAATGAGCCTGCTGTTGTTAAAAAATTAGGGATGAATGTGAAAAAAGACTGCCAAAGATCAGGAAACAGAAGAAAACTGGATTTTAGAACAAATTGAAGAAATTGCCAAGAAGAGAATTGAAGCCAAAGTCAAGAAAGAAAAAGATTTCAAGAAGGAACTTAAAAAAAGAATTCCAGAGAATTGCTAGAAGTGTCAGGAAGCAGTATTAAAACAACAGCTTTGAAGATATCTAGAGTAAAAACAGGCATGGAAAAACAAGAAAAGTCTTCCAAAAGATCTTTGAACTCAGAAATAGGTTTAATATGTTTAAGGTCACCAATGGACAGATAGCCCAGAATTTTTTGATAGTGAGATGGGTGGCACACAAATTTAATAAAAAAATAAATAGTAACTGATTTCAAGAAGATCAAGCAAAGAAGTGTTGTCAACTTACAGTAGTCAACCTCCAAGATTTGTTAGAAGACAGTTCCTACCTATAAGAATCTATAGTATTAGATGATAGTTATATCAGCATTCTGGTCATTACCATTCAGGAAATTACAGGAATTGATGGAAGATTTTCAGAAATATGGTAAGCAAGAGAAAAATATCAGTAAACGTTGTAACCTTTACTGATCTTATATCAGCAAATCTGGAGAATGATACATTGACCAAGAATAGCTCAATCTATGTTCTGATATCAAACAAGGAGATTTAACTGACTGTGGAAACTAAAGTACAATATATTTAATTTTCCTTTCTAGCAAATAATGCTACCACCATCCCACAAAAATGAAAGCCCTATATCCGTGATGGTGAACCTATGGCACGTATACCACAGGTGGCACGCGGAGCCATATCAGTGGGCACGCCAGCTCAGCTCTGGTGTGCAGACTCCTAGAGAGGCTCTGGAGGCTGGGGACGGCAAAAAACATCACTTCCTGTCCTACTGGGATTTGGGAAATGGGCCATTTCAGGCCTCCAGAGGGCCTCCGAGGGAGTGGAAAAGGCTGTTTTTGCCCTCCCCAGATGCACAAAGAGGATCTGGAGCCAGGTGAGAAAGAAAAACGGGCCTACCGGGCCATCACGTGCCAGGAGCGGGGGGGGAGCGGGGTTGCGCACACATGCGCAGGGCGGGGTGCATGGAATTATGGGTGTGGGCACGCACGCACCTGAACCTCCCCCACCCCTCCCTCCTGGCACGCGATGGCAAAAAAGTTAGCCATCACTGCCCTATATGTTCAAGTTTGCTTTACAAAAGGCCGAGGAACCTGAGACATTATTGCTAATAATCCTGGATAATTAAGAGAGTCAAATAATACTAAAAAGAGATTAATATCTGTTTGAATAGAAGCTGTGGAAAATACTTAAATAAATAGGAATCTTCAGAATATCTAATTGTCGTCATGCAAAATCTATACATGGCTCAAAAAGCCACATTACAGACAGAACAAGGTGAAAGAATCGAATCGAATCGAATCGAATCGAATCGAATCGAATCAATCGAATAGAATAGAATAGAATAGAATAGAATAGAATAGAATAGAATTCTTTATTGGGCAAGTGTGATTGGACACACAATTATTGTATTTACAGTTCACCATACACTACTATAATTAATAAGCACATAAAAATGATAAATTAGCCACCACTGGTCTTCAACACTTCAACATAGCCCAGGCTATGATGTTTCTTCCTCTGGTTTTAAAATTACATTCATCTTCTTCCCACCCGGCTTCCCTCAATATACAGTATATTTCACATATAGGTTGAAGAAATAAGAAGAAAATATACAGCCTTGCTCTCTCATTTACCAATCCGCCAGGCTGTTTACTAATCCTTTACCAACCCACCAGTCTGTATCTCAAAAGATCCTTCACTTAAAGTACTGAAGTTTGCAGATGATCCAACAGTGATTGGTCTCATTTGAGACAATGACGAATCTGCATAGAAACAGGAGGTTGAACAACTAGCCTTGTGGTGCAACCAGAACAATCTTGAACTAAACACACTCAAAACCATGTAGAATGGTGGTAGATTTTAGGAGAAACCCTCCTATACTACCATCTCTTACAATACTAGACAACACAGTATCAACAGTAGAGGCCTTCAAGTTTCTAGGTTTTATCATATATTAAGACTTAAAATGGACACCTAACATCAAAAACGTCATCAAAAAAGCAGAACAAAGAATGTTCTTTCTGCGTCAATTCAGAAAGCTCAACCTGCCCAAAGAGCTGCTGATTCAGTTCTAGGGAAGTAATTATTGAGTCTGTCATCTGCACCTCTATAACTGTTTGGTTTGGCTCTACAACCCAACAAGACAGGCACAGTCTTCAGAAGATAATTAGAACTGCAGAAAAAATAATTGCTACCAACCTGCCTTCCATTGAGGATATGTATACTGCACGAGTCAAAAAGAGGGCTGTGAAAATATCTACAGACCCCTCACATCCTGGACATAAATTGTTTCAATTTCTACCATCAAAATGATGCTATAGGGCACTGCACACCAGAACAACTAGACACAAGGACAGTTTTTTCTTGAATGCCATCACTCTGCTAAAAAACTAATTCCCACAACACTGTCAAACCATTTACTAAGACTGTATTACTATTCTTCTTCTCATCCTTCCTATTACCTATCTCTTCCCACTTATGACCATAACCACATTGCTTGTATTTTTACTATTTATATTGTCCTGTTTGTTTTCTTGTATGATTTGATTGCTTATTAGTACCCTATGACTATGACTAAGTGTTGTATCTTACGATTCTTGATGAATGTATTGTTTTCTTTTTTCTTTTTTTCCTTTTATGTACACTGAGAGCATTTGTGCTCTCTAATGCTCATCTAATGCTTCTAATGCACTGTTGCAATATTGCTTAGTTGTCTATCTGGGGGATAGGAGATAGCTTCCTTCATAGCAAATGACTAAAGTTATCATTTTTATGTGCTTATTAATTATAGTAGTGTATGGTGAACTGTAGATACAATAATTTTATCTAGGGTGTCAATTAAGACCTGAACATTATTTCAAGAATTCCTCAAGGGTAAAAAAGTTGAGAAAGGCTGATTCAGAATATAAGAGAGAGTTTTAATCCTTTCCAAGGATCCTTTCCCAAAAAACCACATTTTGAGAGGGGGAAAATCAGCAGTCTACGAATGAATGAATGAATGATCAGAATTCTATATGAGAGTGGAATATACTAGATTCTTAGAAATTGTGTTGGGATCTAAACTATGGAATTTTCATATAAATGAGAGTATAGTTTTCATTAAAATGTCCAGATTACAAGATGGTTTCCCATTATGATGTCATAAACTTTTATGGGGAATTTAGAGAATATAGAAGATTCCATTTTATCCTGCTTCCCTGTAACGCTGCCAAAATGAGTCAGAGCCTATTGATTCTCAAAACTAGTTTTCCTGACATGCAGTCTTTCTTTTTTTTTTACCTCAGTCTCTAATACTGTTTTTTTCCATTACCTATCAATAATAAATATTTATGTGTGAAATCAAGTACCCACTAAACAAATAATTCACTCAATATTGTCAAACTATTCACTAAGTCTGCATTACTATTACTATTAATCTTCTCATTGTTCCTATCACCCATCTCCTCCCACTTATGACTGTATGACTGTAACTTGTTGCTGTATCCTTCCAATTTATATTGATTGTTTCCTAGTATGATTTGATTGCTTATTTGTACCGTTTGACTAACATTAAATGTTGTACCTTATGATTCCTAATGATTGTACCTTTTCTTTTTATGTACACTGAGACCATATGCACCAAAAACAAATTCCTTGTGTGTCCAATTACACTTGGCTGTATTGTATTGTATTGTATTGTATTGTATTGTATTGTATTGTATTGTATTGTATTGTATTGTGTTGTATTTATGAGCATCGTCCCAAAACAAGACACAAAACAGATTTAGAAACTACTATGTAACAACCTTATAAAATCAAGCAATTAAAATATTGAATAAGAACACGGTACACAGCAGCATAGATTTGGCTGAAAAAATGTGGAAGCAAAAAAGGTTCTGCTATAAATCAACAGGAAGAGAATTTCATTTTTATGATTATTTTAACAATATTCTTAAGCAATATACAGTACTGCAAGTCCCTTATACTTGACTTAATAGCCAACTAGTATTCAATTCATTTCCAAACAGATTAATGTGTTCATTAGAGTCTATTTTCTTTGGAAACCTAAATCTAAGTTTTCCCTTCCTACCTTAGTGCCATATAAAATATATTATAATAGTCTGACTTTGTCACTGCAGGAAGAAGAACTGGAAAAGGGACATTTTGTCATGGAATTGCTTGCCTCAGCTGAACCTGAAAGCTGAAAGGTCAGATTAGAGAACCCTTCCTCATTATTACAAACAGAGACCTCTACCCAGAATCATTCTGTCATGATTTTAGTAATAGTTTATTAACCCAGTGTGTGCATTTTCAACATCCAAAAATGAAACTATAATTGATAATCAGTACAATTTTAAATAATGAGGTTAATTATATATACAACAGTCAAACAATGAACATTTAATAATGTATTTGAAAGGTCACCTGCAAAATATTTGATGCTAATACCATCTAAGGTAAACATATAAGTGGATGTTAATCATCTATTTGAGGAATTCACACATTATATTATTCAATGAGAGGGAGATGAAGAAGTTGTTCAGTGAGTGACAGGGAAACTGGAGGAAAAGTAGAGTTAAATAATTTTACTCAGTCCTAGAAGATAAAAACAGAAAGAAAAGCACACTTTTGCCAGAACAAAGGTCAGAATATTTCAGACTTTCTCCTACAACAATAAAGGAAACATTATGCAAGATGTAACTTTTGATAGTCATAGACATAACACATGCTAAGGGAGAGTATCTTTTGTACAGTCTTCATATAATCTAGGAAAGGATAGAAAAGAAAAAAAAAACAGAAGGAAAATTAATCACCTTTTCTTTTCAATGCTGAACTGCTTGCACAGACCTGGTCTTGAAGGCTGGTGTTAGATGGTTCCTCCAACAGTTGGACAGGAAAAATGATAGGAAATCCTATCAGTAGTTGCTGCTTGATGTTATTTTGCCTAGGTCAGTTTGAGTGTAGTCCCAAGCTTTCTGAGGACACAATTCTCTTGGTAACTCAAATCTGTTCAAAGAATGAGCATCAGTACACTATTATTATTACTTTGTTTGATTCTGGATAAAGCTGAAGCTGGTGAACCTTTCCAGGATGTGGAACCCAACTTAGCAAGAACTAGAGGCAGAGAAGTCTATACTTTTAAACTTTATAAAGGTAATATGCTATAGGCATTTGGTTTAGCTCCTGTAAGGCTCTTTGGGTTTGTAATTTAGTGAAAGACCCTGATCAACTTTTTCTACTCACTGGGTTCATGTCTAGGCTGCTGAGGGAAATCTGGCTTCAGATGTTTCGAAGAGGTTTCTCTCTGAGATAAGTAAGTGACTGGCAGGTGAAGAGAAAAGTTCAGGACTGGCTGTTTCTCTCACCAATTAATTGAGAGGAGAGAAGCTCTTCTTTTATAGAAGATTTCTGCCCTGAGGTAAAGGTAAATGAGGTAATACTTCCTGAAAAAAGGGGCAGGACAAAAAAGGTGTCCAGAAAGATATGGAAAACTGAAAAGGTTATGTTAAAGTGGGTTGGGCTTCCTGCCTTCCAGAATTTGCCAAAATTCTGATTGCCGAAGTTCTGTAATTATTTGGATTTACAAGAGAGGATGCAATGCAGTGCAATGAGTCACTGAAAAGGAAGCAAAAATAATGTCTAACATAAGAAATGGTCCAAGAATTCATGGTGCTAGCAACAAGCAGATACAAGTGCCACTGTTTATCAAAGTCCAGCAATAAGCCAAGCAAATGAAAGAAACAAGGGGAACACTCACCTTTTTCCAAGTCCTGATGAAGGACATCCACTAGTATGAGTAATGTTGTTTTCATCCCTTGTTTGGCCTTGAAAATGCTAGTTGCCTGTATCATAGGCAATGGTAAGTGAAACCTCGCCATCTTTTCAATTGCTTGATAAGCCATGGTGTCACAGTGGTTAGAATGCAGTATTGCAGGCTAATTCTGCCAACTGCCAGCAATTCCATCCTGATCAACACAAAGTTGACTCAGCCTTCCATTCTTCCAAGGTCGGTAAAATGAGAACCCAGATTGTTGTTGGGGGCAATATGCTGACTGTATAAAACAATTTAGACAGGACTGTAAAGCACTGTGAAATAGTATATAAGTTTAAGTGCTATTGCTTATCTTAAAAACAAGAAAAGATTGTAGTTCAGATGGCAGTTGTCTAAAATGGATGATTCCAAAGAAAGAATCTTACGAAGAAGCTACATCACTGACTTCATCAGGATTCCTCCACTGAGACACTAAAACTTCCTGGATCAAGTTTCTTACATTCTCTCCACTCCCAAAGCAACCAAGAAGGCTTGGCTCAAACTCAGAGGTAGATGAAATCATGCTAGATAGCACTCTACCATCAGAGTCTGCTATATACCATCCCAGTCCTCAGGATGAAAGTTACATTGGAAAATGTAGCCCCAGTGGACTTTGACTCAGATACATGGTGTCAAGACAAATATTGTGCAATGTATCACTGTGGCAAATGTTGTACATGGCATATTGACAAAATGTGCAATGCATCATGGTAGCCTGATGTTCTTCCAGTTCTTCCAGTCCATCAGGTAGGATGGATCAGCCGCACTATGTAATCAGACTAAGAAATCAACTCCACAGGACTACTTTTATTAAGAATGGCTATAACAGAATCTCAACTGATTATGTTGTGCCTCCTCCTCCTACCTATAGTTCAGTGAATTAGGGCAGTGTCTATCAAATCTGCTTAGGGAGTCCACTGTGAACTTAAAATATGTTTCCCGCTCATAATCATGGCAATTGGAACTTGCATATCCCTATAAAATCATCACTATTTCTCTTTACAGGTTGTAGGCTACCTCAGATTGGGTCACTGAATGATAACGCTCCAACACAAGTTTGGAAGAACACAAACACTTCTCTCCTTGTGTAGATCTGAAGATAAATTCTTTTCCATGTACAGGAAGATTTTTTTCTTCTTCATATCTCTTCTGCCATTTCATCTCAATAAAACGAAGATCCTGGGGTTCAGAAGACAGAGGGGAAATTACATTCAATACCCTGGTTATTCAGCATCATTAGCAAACTGATGGCAGTCCAAATGTCTTAATTAGACCTCTACCCTACCCTTTGTATTAATGTTAAACAGCACCATGGAATAAAATGGAAAAAGGAAAGGGCTAGGGCTAGGGTTAGCAGAACCAAACATTTTAATTGCCACATGACTTAGTATAATCATCCAATGATTGCCATGTAAGTAAGAACTGAACCAGTGTATTCATCTGCTTCAGAATCCACAAGATCTTCTGTGTCCAGAATTGTGTTCCTAGAGTTTATGATCTACAGGCTGCACCTGTAAAAAATAAGGAGAGGCGGGATTTTAGGGAATTAGTCGCCGAAGTTATAAATTAAGAGTTTATGACACTTTCATGAGTTTATGATCTGATTTTAACAATACATTAATGGAGACTAATTAAAATGGTGTTTTCATGGATAAGTTAATGGAATATAGAAAATTGTCTGGCTTTAAAATAAAAAAAGAAAAACAACCTTTAAGATACTAAATAAAAAATGTGACAGTGGATGAATAGAAACTGTTAGTGGATTTGACTGGTTTTGTCCTGGAACCTAAGATAGTTAAATACTTGGGAGTAAATATGTCCAAGGTGAAATACCTGTTTGTTTAAAAATAATTATAAAAAAGTTTCAAGGGAAATAAAAAAAAACAGATTTAGTGAGATGGTAAAAACTTAATCAATTAAAATAAATGTATTACCTATAATGCTTTTCTTGTTACAGACAATACCTGTATTGAAAAAAATGGCGTGACTTTGGTACAATGACAAACAGATTTCAATAAATTCATATGGACACAACTGTTCAAAGTTACCACAGATTTGAAACAAGTTACTTATGCCACTTCCTCAAAGTTATCACTGCTGCACCATCCCATGGTCATACGATCCCATTTTAAGCACTTGGCAACCAGATCATGTTTATGACTGGGTTGCAGGCATCCCATACAATTGTATTGTGTTACTTTCTTGCCATTATCTGGGAATGAACACCCATTGGAAAGCTGGATTTGAAACTACAACCATATGATTCACTTCATGCCTGTGGTGACCAACTTAACCTACTATACCTACTGTATAAATGACTATAATATTGAGTCTGGTCACATGGTAGCTCAACTTGTGACTACAATGATTTACAACCAAATTTCCAGGTTCACTTGTGGTTGTAAATCAGGGATTACCTGTTTTAAATATCTGGAATAAATATAAGACAAGGCTGTCCCCAAGATGATCATTGTACACCACAACTCCAGAAGCAGGCCAAGAAAAATGCTTAAATTATTATTATTATTTTTTTTTTATTGATATTTCCAAAACAAAAAAGAGAATGTACAATCCATCTCTGCTTTCGGAGGTACAGTGTATTTACAGTATAATAAAACAAAATTTAGAAAAAATAAGGTTACGATCGTAACTATACATGATACTATACAATATGACTATAGTAGATGTGCCAAGTCAAGATTCTAAAGTCATGTTTTCGTCTTATTTTTAAGCCAGTGGTACCAAATGCCCCATACATCATAATATCTTGAGTTGTCCTCGTTTTTTAACTCGCCTGTCAGTTTCGCCATTTCTGCGCACTCTAAGATCTTATTTATTAGAGTTTCTTCTGAGGGTATAAGTTTGTTTTTCCACCATTTTGCGAAGGCTATTCTAGCCGCAGTTATAATCTGAATTATCAGTTGGGTTTTGTTATTGTTTAAGCCCTCTTCAGTCATGCCAAGGAGGAAAAGTTCCGGAACTAGGGCTACCTCCTGTCCAGTTATTTCACAGAGCCAGTGTTGGATTTTGGACCAGTACTTTTTAGACTCAGGGCAAGTCCACCATAGGTGGTAAAAGGTGCCGACCGATTTTCCACATTTCCAACATATGGGAGAGAGATTTGGGAACATCTTAGCTAGCCTCGCTGGGGCTAGATACCACCTATGTAGCAATTTATAGTGATTTTCCCTAAACGTTGTCGATTTGGTTATTCTGTAGTTTCTATTCCACGCTATCTCCCAGTCATTGAAATTTAGGCTATGTCCTAGATTTTTTTCCCAGATGTTCAATTGTCTTTTGGCTATGGACTCTGCCTTATCTTCATCCAATAAAAAGTGATAGATTTTGGTTAACATTTTTTTTTCTGGTCCCCAAATAATTTTGTCAAAGTTTCCATGTTTTGCTGCTATTCCGAATTTGTCTTTATCTTTTTGGAATCTTGAGTTGATCCGAATATAATTCCACCAATCCAAACTAAAGCCCTGATCCCTCAATAACTCCAGCGATTTAAGTTTCCCTTCTTCATCGAGGATGTCCTTATATGTACCCCATTTATGATCATCTCTCCTGTTTGGGGCCGCCAACGATTCCATAATAGAGAGCCAAATGGGTACCTTAGTATAGATCTTCTGTCTAATTTCGTCCCACGTACAAATGAGGGTCTCCCTGATTTTATGCTTATGGAAATAGGATTTTTTCTTATTCTTTACATCCCAGAGATGGGAGTGCCATCCTTCTAGAAGGTCATGTCCTTCCAAGATCAGGGTTCTCCTATCCTGTAACTTGATCCACTCCTTGATCCAAATTAATTTTGCGGCCTTTTGATATAGTTCCCAGTCAGGGAGCCCAAAGCCTCCCAAATTCCTTTTCCCTTGGAGTATCTTAAGGGAGATCCTCGATTTCTTACCCTCCCACAAAAAGTTCCTAATGCATTTGTTCAGATCCAGAAAGAATTTTTTGTCTAGTGATAGCGGAATATTTTGGAATAGAAACAAAATTTTTGGTAGGATATTCATTTTGATCGCTGCAATTTTACCAGTCAGGGACAATTTGAGCTTTTTCCATCTTTCTAGGTCTTGGCGTGTTTTCTGTAGAAGGGGAATATAATTATCCTCTTTTAGTGAGGAGAGTCTCGCGGTAATCCATATTCCCAGGTATTTTATTTTCCTAACTGTCTGGAGGCCTAATGATTCTTCCAATTCTCCCTTTTGTAGATCTGTCATGTTTTTCACTATCATTTTGGTTTTGTTCTTATTAAGTTTTAGGCCCGCCACCTCTCCATACTCCTGGATTTCCTGCATTAACTTTGCACCGGATTCTAGTGGGTCTTCCATTATGAGGGCTACGTCGTCCGCGAAAGCTTGGGTCTTAAAAGTTTCATTTCTAATCTTTAATCCTTTAATCTCTTTGTTGTCTCTTATCTTTCTGAGTAGCACCTCTAACGCCAAGATATATAGTAGAGGAGATAAAGGGCATCCCTGCCTTACTCCTTTTTGGATCTGAAACAGCTGGGTTCTATCTCCATTCACTAGTATGTTTGCCCTTTGGTTTTTATATATGTTCTCAATCATCTTCCTGAAGTTGGTGCCGAATCCCATAAGATCAATTTGGTTTATCATAAAGGTCCAATTCAAGTTGTCGAATGCCTTTTGGGCATCGACAAACATTAAGGCCAGCTGTTTTTCGGGATGTTGTTCGTAATATTCAAAGGTGTTTAAAACTATCCTCAGGTTGTCTCTAATCTGTCTCCCTGGGAGAAAGCCATTTTGGTCTTTGTGGATCCACTGATTTAAAATTTTTTTGAACCTCTCCGCAATTATATTCATGAACAGTTTATAATCTGCGTTCAGCAATGAGATGGGTCTGTAGTTGGATATCTGTTTCGGATCGGCACCTTCTTTCGGTATAAGCGTCAAGTACGCTTCCCTCCACGAATCTGGGATTGTGATACCCGCCAGGGCCTCGTTTAATATTTCTAACAGCTCTAATTTTAAAGTATCATCAAATTTTTGATATATTTCCCCGGGGAGACCATCTGGGCCTGGAGTTTTATTTTTCTTTATTTTAGAAAGGGCCGTTTTTAGTTCCTCTATAGTAATCTTTTCATTTAACATTTCCTTTTCTTCCTCAGAGATTAGCGGTAGTTTAGCTTCCCACAAGTACTGTTCTACCTTGCTTGTCGCTATTCCTTCATTTTTGTATAGATCTTCATAAAACCTTCTTATGCTCTCTAATTTATCTTCTTCCTTTGTCAGCAAGTTGCCCTGAGAGTCTTCTAATACAAGTATTTGGTTTTTTTCCTTCTCTTTTTTTAGTTTATACGCCAGCCATCTCCCCGACTTGTTAGCGTTTTCAAAACAATAGTGCTTGGATCTTTTTATTTTCTGTGCCATTTCCTCCTGGTCCAATAAGTTCAATCTATGTCTCGTCATCAACCACTGTTGTTTGGACGCCTCATCTCCCGGGCATTGCTGGAGTTTATCTTCTGCTTGCAATAGCTTATTAGTAAGCACTTCTGTGGTCTTTCTTTTTTCCTTGTTTTTGAAGGCAGTATATGATATAGCTACCCCTCTCACGTAGGCCTTCATAGTATCCCACACGATTTCTTTGGCTGTCTCTCGATTTGCTTAAATTATGAGCATTTCCTGGCAAACCTGTATTAGAGTGTAGTTAATTACAGAAGTTATAAATTTGATTTGTTTGGCCTTTGCATAAATAAGGACACAATTTGAGAAAGGAAAAGAGAAGCTACAGGAGGGAATAGGGATGAATTTGAAATAGTTTTATACAAAGGTGACAAAGGTCTGGGAGTGGGGGGCACAGTTTTGCGGTGGTTCTCCTCCTATCTCTCCGACCGGTCACAATCTGTGTTGACAGGGGGGCAGCGGTCGACCCCGAGGCACCTTGTTTGTGGGGTGCCACAAGGGTCGGTCCTCTCGCCCCTCCTGTTCAACATTTATGTGAAGCCGCTGGGTGAGATCATCCGTGGTTTTGGGGTGGAGTTCCATCAGTACGCTGATGATACTGATGATACTCAGCTGTACATCTCCACCCCAGACCATCCCAATGATGCCTTGGAAGTGATGTCCCAGTGCTTGGAGGCCATGCGGGTCTGGATGGGGAGAAACAGGCTTCGACCCAACCCTTCCAAGACCGAATGGCTGTGGCTGCCGGCGTCCCGGTATAGCCAGCTGGCGCCATCGCTGGTTATTGGGGGCGAATCATTGGCCCCCACGGAAAGGGCTCACAACTTGGGTGTCCTTCTGGACACACAGCTGTCTTTAGAAGGGCATATGACGGCCGTGGCCAGGGGGGCCTTCTATCAGGTCTGCCTGATATGCCAGTTGCGCCCCTTTCTGGATCGGGACTCCCTACGCATGGTCACTCAAGTGCTCGTTACTTCTCGTCTGGACTATTGCAACGCTCTCTACATGGGGCTCCCCTTGGGGTGCACGGGGCGCTCCCATGTGACTCCTCTCCTGCACGAGCTGCATTGGCTCCCGGTGGACTTCCAGGTGCGCTTCAAGGTGTTAGTGATCACCTTTAAAGCGCTCCATGGCTTAGGGCCAGGGTACTTACGGGACCGCCTTCTGCCACCAATTGCCTCCCACCGGCCAGTTCGCTCCCACAGAGAGGGCCTCCTCAGGGTGCCGTCGGCCAGGCAATGTCGGCTGACAACCCCCAGGGGGAGAGCCTTCTCTGTGGTAGCACCTACCCTCTGGAACAATCTACCCCCAGAGATACGAGTGATCCCAGACCTCCGGACTTTTCGTTGGGCCCTTAAAACTTATTTCTTTCAGTTAGCCGGGCTGTCCTGATTTTAGGGCTGTTTTTTTTTTTTTTTAATTGAATATGAATTTTAAATTGGAAATGTTTTAAATTACGGGCCAAATCTTATTTAATTATTTTAAACTTATTTTAACTTTTGTATATAAATGCTTTTATTTTTGGCTGTTCACCGCCCTGAGTCCGAAAGGAGAAGGGTGGTATAGAAATTCGAACAAATAAATAAATAAATAAATAAAAGGTGATTGTAAGAATTTATAAATTGCTATTAAAATATGATACAGAACCATGGGCCAAAGCAAATAATCATAGATTCCTTAGGTGTTTCTTTGAGGTATTGAGAGAGATACCTTCCCCCTGACAGGTGTCTCCCATAAATCAAGAGGAGGGAGCAGTTTGGGAATGCTAGACACAAAAAAGAAAAACATTTCTCATTACAAATGTATAGGATGTATATATACGTCATATATGCAAATGTATGAGATAACACACTTTGGCCTTATATTTCTATATGTCAACTTTATTTAATCAATTCCACACACCTAGGAACTAATTTTTCTCACAACCCTTCTCTTCCATTTTGACCTTTAACATACATATCTGACAGAAGAACAGGATTGAAACAATGACTAAACATTCCTATTAAGCATTGCCCAATGCCAGGGGTTTGCAACCTTAAACACTCAAAGAGCCATTTAGACCTGTTTCCCACACTGGGAGCCACAAAACATGGGTGGGTGTGGTCAACTCAATGTCACTCACTCCCCCCCAGCCACATCTACCCAGGTTATGTGGCGCTCAGTGTTTTCTTTGTATGGGAAACAGGTCTCTCTCTCTCTCTCTCTCTCTCTCTCTTTCTCCCCCCTCTTTCTCCCTCCCTCCCTCTCATCTCTCTCTCTCTCTCTTTCTCATATCCCCCTCTTTCTCTCCCTCTCCCTCTCTCCCTCCCTCTCTCTGATCTCTCTTTTTCTCTCTATCTCCCTCTCCCTCTCCCTCCCCTCTCTCATCTCTCTTTCTCTCTCTGATCTCTCTCTCTCTATCACCCTCTCCCCGTCTCTCTCCCTCTCCCTCCCCCCCCCTCTCTCTCTCTTTCTTTCTTTCTTTCTTTCTTTCTTTCTTTCTTTCTTTCTTTCTTTCTTTCTATTTCTCTCTCTCTCTCTTCCCCTCCCTCCCTCTCCCCCATTCCCCACACAACCCACTTCCCAACCCATACACCCAGGGAATAACTGTAAGGAAATTTGGCCACGTTCTATCTCTGGAAAGATACAAAATAAACCTTTCATTGCAAAAGGAGTGACTGTCAGGCTGTTACATCACAGCACCATGAGGTTGTTGCTTTACATTATCACACACACTTCAGGAAAGCATCATCCCAAGCAGCAGCACGCTCACACAGGCACACATACACAACTTGATCCAAAGTGGCTGGGAAATATAGTCCTTGGACACCTTGAAGATGCTTGGCAGGCAAAGTATGGGACAACCCCCCCAAAGTTTCCAAGAGGAAAGAAAAGAAGCTTCTCACTCTCTCAGAAAGCCCAGCATGCTCTCCTTGGAGCTCTTTGGTACCTCTTTTTCTTTCTTACGTTTGGAAATCCAGGCTGGCTGAAGAACGAGTGCAAGCCACAGCAAAGGCTTTCCCCTCCTCCTCCCCTCTCCCTCCTTCTCCTCTTGTGTGCACCCTCCCAGCCCCTTCATAGCCAGCCAGGGGGTCACAAGAGGAGGAGGGGGAGGAGGAGGAGAAGGAGGAGGAGGAGGGAAGCCTGCACCACAGCTTGCACTTGTTCCTCAGTCAGTCCAAAAGGATTTTCAAAAGGAAGAAAGAAAAAGAGGTACCAAAGAGCTCCAAGGAGAGCATGCTGGGCTTTCTGAGAGAGTGAGAAGAGGCTCAGAGATAGGAAGCAAGAGATAGATAGATAGATAGATAGATAGATAGATAGATAGATAGATAGATAGAGACAGACAGACAGACAGACAGAC
The DNA here is from genome assembly GCF_029215685.1 of Pituophis catenifer annectens. Classification (NCBI taxonomy): domain Eukaryota; kingdom Metazoa; phylum Chordata; class Lepidosauria; order Squamata; family Colubridae; genus Pituophis; species Pituophis catenifer. The sequence goes on from NW_027256882.1 coordinate 113,331,807, forward strand.
AGACATAGAGAGAGCGAGACAGAGAGAGGGAGCCTGACCCCCAGGGTGGGCATGCGAGGTTCAGCAGGGCCAGTCCCCTTTTCCCTCTGCCCGAGCTTCTTAAAGCCATGAATGGGTGCTGCGGGCCCATACCTTTTTCCATCATCCCATCCTCCCAGATCCCATTCCCACCCCACCAGCCCTCATGTTAGTGAGGCCGGCATTGGTCGTGGCTGGGTCGGGCCAGTGTCTCAGGATGGAGAGCAGGTTGAGCATCTCCCCATGCGACCGAGGCATGTCCAGCACCAACAAGGGCTGGAAGAAGCTCCAGCAAGAGTGAGGCACTGGAGAATCAGCCGCAGCAACTTCTCCATCCCACGCTGTCACCCTTATCTTCTCAGACCAGGCGAGGAGTGACTGGGAGGGGAGGACAAGGGTTGGGACAGCCAGTGATGGGACAGGGACCACAGCAGAGAGCCCAAAGAACCTCATGCAGCTCTAGAGCCACGAGTTGCCGACACCCACCTTATGTAAAGTAGTAGGATAACGCTTGCCAGAAGAATTAGGTATCCTAGAGCCAAGTTGTGCAATCAACCTGTCCTAAGTTACCGTAAACTAAGCCAATTGCATTAAATACTGGAAGCATGTTCTTGCTTTGCCAAATCTCTCCTTTATCATGGCTTTTACTTTGAAGGAATGATCAGTGAGATTAAACCAACACACACCTGGAAATTCGTCACAGCCATGCACAATTTTGAATAGCATAAAATCAAAGGCCATTCCATTCTGAAAAATTGCTATTCTTAGTTTTTCATGCTCCTCATTCAGGAGAACTATAGCATTTGACACACATCAGGCATGTCAGTAGAAGCCAAAATCACAAGCTACATCTGATTTACTTCGGCTATGTCATGCGGGCAAATTCATTGGAAAAGTCAATGATGCTGGGAATGGTTAGTAGAACAAGAAGAAGGGATACTGGCTTGATAATATAAAGACTGATGCAAAGATGAACATCCAACACAAAAAAATTCTCTAGGAGAAATTAAGGAATGAATTAAAGTGAAACAAGAGTTATTGGTTGGCTACCAATCCAGTAACCGTTGTGTTCTATACCTTGGCAATTGTAAATAGATACGCTGATCGACATAGATACAAATTTTAGCAGACCCATTTCTTTTCTGGAAAACAGAAAGTAATGGAAAAAAGAATATGAATACAATAAAATAAACCAAATACTATAGTTTCAGGGGCTTAACTATCAAAATTAGACTCTTACGAGGACCATTGCCTCAAAGTCCATTAAATTTTATCTTCAAAACTCTTCAGGGTTTCATAGTCAAAACATCACCTTTGTTTCTTCTGCTCTTTTCTCAGGAGCCTAGAACAATGGTGGTGCTTGTTTTTGGGTTTCTGCAGCTGGCATGTGCTTTAGGTGAACGTAAGGTCATGCCTTTAAGCTTGGCACTTCTATGAGAAACTAACAATGCAAAGTATGGGGCTTTCCACCTTGGAGGTAATTTTTTCTCACATGTATTTTGCTGATATGCTCACTTTCTTGCTTGCACCTGCCTGTAGGCTGTAATCCCAGGTAGCATTCTGATCCTGATACAATCTGACTTGTGCTTGGGCCAGGTACTACTCCTGTTGAAAACATTGTGCAGCAGTAAGTGATTAAATTAAGATGATCACCTTCTGGGATGGGAATTAATTCAAAACCTAAAGGCGTTGATCATCCATATACAATTTCTTAGGGAGAAATCTTTAATTGCTTCAAAGGCAAGCTTCTGAGGGCCAGGAGTACCATAGGAAGCACATCTAGTCATTCTCATCCAACTATTGTCAACCAGAATTGCCAGGCAATTTTTTTAATGTTCCTGCCATGCTCAGATGGTCAAAGAGGATGCCTATGGATGAAAAGAACAGTGATTTATTTGATTTTTATCCTGCCTTTATTAATGTTTCTAAATAACTCAAGGCAGTGAGCATACCTAACATGGAAAAGAAAATGATTGTACAAGGTGGACTTGTGAAATGGCTGAAAATATTTGGTTGCTGAACTATGGAACATTGGTGAAAATAATCCCCTTTCAGATGAAATCAGAACTGTACTTATTAGGATTTATGGAAGACTTGAGTAAATAAAATGGTGTCTTATTGCTGTATATGATCACTGCAGCAAGATTATTACATACTGTACACAGAAATAGAATAAAGAAGCTCCAAATGTAGAAGACTGGATATTTGAAGTTATGGACTTGATGGAGATGGCAAACTGACATGCCTAACAAAAGACTACAGAGGCTTTTATTAAAATCCGGAGCTTGTTTCTAGATTATATTAGCTTGATGATAAAGGGTTTTATAGATTAAATTGGGGGGAGATGACAGAAAATTTAAATAGTTATTACAATGGTGTAAAAGAATAAGAGATGGTCTCTGTATTGTACTGTTTGTGTTTATTTTATGTGTAAAAATTTTTAATAAAGTGTTTGCTTATTTATTTATTTATTTATTTATTTATTTATTTATTTATTTATTTATCATGTTTATGTCCTTTGAGAGCTATATGCAATGAAATTTGATTTTAATGTATGGCGATTAGTGTACATTTAAAGTAACAATAAAGTTATTCTAAGTCTAAGTCTACCATAAATCTACATTATCCACATGTATGTATGGGTGAATAGACAGACAGATAGATAGATTAACAGGTTGTGCTACCTCTCTTCTGATTAAAGTCATCCATCAGGTCAAACAAGACTGATTTGATGTTATAAATTTATATGAATCATAGTAAAATATGTTCATGTTATTTATTTTATAATTAATTATCACAGTCATTTGTATGCCACTAAGTCTCCTTAGCTTCTGTTATCAGTGACATAGTCCTAGTAAACTTATGACAGCTTTACTATCACACTCTTTATATGTATTGCTGTTGAAGAAGCTGCAACTGGTACAGGACACAACTTTCTGATTGTTTAGCTCAGGGGTGTCAAACTCACAAAGTCATGGCGGCATCACATCACATCGGGACTTTTTTGCACTTCACTAAACCAAGTGCAGCCATGGCTAGCATATGAAGCATCCGGCCTGCGGGCCTGGATTTTGATAGCCCTGTTTTAACTGCATGATTAAATGGCACAATATCATATAGGTCAGTAGTGATTCCAGTTACCTTCGCTACTGGTTTGGAACTGTGAGCACGCACGTGCGCGTGCTTGCTTCGCTCACTTGCGGCGCTTCTGTGCATGCACAGAACCTTCTGCGCATGCACAGAGAGTTCGTGATGACGTCCGGGTGGATGGGTGGAGCCTCCTGCCGCTGCCACTACCGGTTCGCACAAACCGGAGTGAACTGGTAGAAACCTACCACTGATATAGGTCCTTAAAGTAGTGCACTCTATTTTTAATTATGGTCCCATTTCATATAAGACATTAGTGGCTCAGGTGTGTTAAAATGGTGTTTAAAAGTTCTTCTCTGTTCATGGTCTATCAGTAGGTATGGATCAAAGTAAAGTGGCTAACAGTAGAATCTTCTCATACAGAGCAGAGTTATGGAATTGTCTTCTTAGAGAAAGTATGATTGGTCCCAGATTGTACTGTAAACATCAGTTGAAAACAGCAGCAAGCATGGGGTGGAAGGTCAAAATCCATAATGTAGAGTATTCTGATACAAGCCAACCTTTCTGAACATTCATGCAACATTCAAACAGTGGGGCTTGTTTGTTGACACTAAATTTGCCATCTTGTTTATTTTGTCACACCCTTGCAGATGCAGGATTATTATTTGCTGAATCCTTTTGTAAAACCTCACAACATCTGGGGTCCTTCAGATCTTCTCCTTTCGTAGAAAAAGTAGAATCTTGACAGGATTATTTGCTCAATCATTTTGTAACACCTCAGAATACTCCAGATCCTTCAGATCTGTAAGACTCTAGTCAGGGGTGAAATGCTCCCAGTTTGGACCGGATCGCCCGATCCAGTAGCGATGGAGGCGGGTGGTTTGGAGAACCGGTAGCAAAAATCCCTGCCCTCCCCCAATGCCCAGCTGAGCCGCACAATCAGCAGAGGCTTTTTTTTTACTTTTAAAAGCATTTTTTCTACAATCTCTTTGGCGGAAAAAATGCTTTTAAAAGTTAAAAAAAAAAGCCTCTGATGATCGTGCGGCTCAGCTGGGATCGTCAAAGTCTTTTAAAAGAAAAAAACCCTTTTTTTCTTTTAAATGCCTCTGACGATCCAAGCTGAGTTGCCTGATTGGCAGAGGCTTTTTAAAAAACTCAGCTTGGATCGTCAGAGGCATTTAAAAGGAAAAACCCCTATATTTCTTTTAAATGCCTCTGCCAATCCCAGCTGAGTTTTTTAAAAAGCCTCTGCTGATCAGGCAACTCAGCTTGATCGTCAGAGGCATTTAAAAGAAAAAAAGGGATGGGTTGGGCTGGGATCGTCAGAGCCTTTTGAAAGCATTTTTTTTACAATCTCTTCACTGAAGAGGTTGTAGAAAAAATGGTTTTAAAACTAAAAAAAAATAAAAATTGGCCACGCCCACCCAGTCACATTACCCTCCCCCACCAAGCCACGCCCACAGAATGGGTAGTAACAAATTTTAGATTTCACCACTGGCTCTAATGATACATCAACATAATAGTCCCGTCTTTAAATATGAATGATTTGGTTGTAAGTCCAAACCTGACAGGATTGCACTCCCTTAATTCATTACAAAAGGTGTTGACAACCCTGGGTTACAACTCATTCTGACGGCTAGTGCAAATCAGGGATATTTTGTTATTGAGTATCGTGAATGTCATGGCACCAAAAACTTAGTGTTGACAGAGAAATGTAAGGTGTAATGTTAAAGTTTCTAAACATGAATGATCCTACTAATTTGGGCAGTAAGCAAGGGCAACAAAATATAGCAGCACCTTCATTATGATTCTATGAATCTGTTAGCCTTCCTACATACACCAGATAAACTGGTGTAGACCAGGAAGTACAGTCAGATAAGCTTATTTTTCTTTATTGTAAAACTACCAACAGAAACGTGTAAGTCTGAAAATAACAATAGAATAGAATATAGAGTATGCAGCTTGGGATTGAACTCTTTCGTTCTTGGTGCTCTCTGAGTTTGGCTGTTTGTTTACAGACATTTTGTTACCCCAAAGGATCTTCTTTTCTTAAAGATGCATTTTCCTGGACCTTAACAACCATCACAGAAACCTCAGAAAGGAGTCACTCCATTAAGTCATTCCAAACCATTCATATATTGCAGAACTCTCTTTAGTACTACAGCTAGAAGAAGAACATTAGCAACAAACCTGTCATAAAGTTTGGTTCCTGTGTCCATATTACTGGGCCATACAGTTTGGTTGCTGATAAATACCATATTTTTTGGAGTATAAGACGCACCAGAGTATAAGACGCATCTTAGTTTTTGGGGAGGAAAATAAGAAAAAAGCTGATTGGCAGGTGGATTGGTCTCCCGAAATGCCCCCAATCAGCTGTTCCCAGAGGTGAATTTTAGCAACAGGTTCCTTGATTGTGAGATTTGTGCCTTGCTTTTTTTCTGCCTCTGAAACTTCTGAAACTCTGTTTCAGAAAAAACATTTTTTCTGCCTCTGAAAGCCTCTGAAACAGCAGCTCTGTTTCCGAGGCTTTTTTTCTGAAGCTTCCTTTCAGAGGCTTTTTTTCTGAAGCTCTGTTTGGAGATTATTTTTTTTCTAAAGCTTCATTTCTGAGGCTTTTTTCAGCCTCTGAAACCTCCGTTTGAGAGGCTGGGTGGGGCTACATTTGGAGTATAAGACACACCCAGATTTTCACCCTCTTTTTTGGGGGAAATGGTGCATCTTATACTCCAAAAAGTATGATAACTCTTTTAGCTTGTTCATCAGAAAGACTCTCCATGACTCTAAGATTCTTGTCAGTATCATTGGTGATACAGGTAGCCTTTGATTTACAACTGTTCGTTTAGTGACTGTTTGAAGTTACAATGGCATTGAAAAAAGTAACTTATGACTGTTTTTCACACTTACGATCAATGCAGCATCCCCACGGTCATACTATCAAAATTGGACACTTAGTAACTGTCATACATTTATGACAGTTGTAGTGTCCTGGGATCACGGGATCATCTTTTGCGACCTTCTGACATGCAAAGTCAATGTGGAAAACCAGATTCACTTAACAGCCATGTTATTAGCTTAACAACTTCAGTGATTCACTTAACAACTGTGACAAGAAAGGTCATAAAATGAGGCAAAACTCCCTTCACTACCAACTTGCTTAACAACATAAATTTTGGGCTCAGTTATGGTCGTAAGATGAGAATTTCCTGTAATTGGCTCTGACAGTTTTAAGCAAAAAGGGTATTCCATGTTATTATTATTTTTTTCTCTTCTCCATCTGAACTCTAGCAATTTATCCCTGGATATTATCGAGCCTTTCTCATCTCCTTCCATTCGTCCCTGGCTTCATTGTCTGCTTTATTTGATTCACGGTGTCTGATTTAAAACTCATGACTGTAAAGCTAAATGTGATGAATCTGAATGGGTACAACAGTATCATGAGGCGTGGCAATGGATACTGCCTTGTGTTCTGGGAAGAAACAGGAAGATGTAGGATCATTGGCCATGTTATTGCCATGTTATTATTGGCAGGAACATGAAGGGTGCAGTCTGTATTATGCAATTCTGACATTTTTTTTTTACTGGCCCCTCCTTGGCCCCCACATATCTCTACGTGTAAGATGTGTTGCAATCAGTAGATTTGCAATATAAAGTGGTTTGGCTGTGCTTCTTATATGCCTTATAAGTCTCTGGAGCACGTACTGTTGCATGATGTCATTTAAGACACAGGTGGATGGTGTATATGCCTGTTGATGGCTAATTTGTCTTAGTACTAAGCTTTCAGCCCCACCCCTTTCTAGTACTTAGTTTGGTAATGAAATGTCTGCAAGAAAACAACCAAACTCAGAGAGCACTAGGGTGAAAAGTATCGAAAATCTATGAAGATTCACCAGGGTCTTTTATCTATGAATCTAGAAAATAAATATGTCATGTACAGTATATCAGAAAGTCTAATGTATACATTACTCAACAAAGAAATTAAACTCTCTTTGATTTTTGTATTTCATTATTAGGTAATGAATTGCAGGATCTTCATTTTTTATTTTTCTTTCATTTTTATAATTAATGTATAGATATACCTCATTTAGAATCCCTAATTGTGTTCTATGGTTCATGGGGTTGTGAAGAGTCACACATGACTTGTCGACTGAACAAAAGAAAAGACTCCCACCGAGACTGTCTATGAAGCAAAGTAGCTGTGCATACACATGCACACACACGTGCAAAGAACATAGAAAAGAAGTTGTGCCAGCCCCTCCAAGGGATACAGTTACTTTAATGTGAAGTGCTTTACTAATGCTAGCATGTTTTTGAAATGTCCCTTTAAATGCATATGTAGAGATGACAATCCAAGATCAAGATAACTGATGTTGAATGCTTTGGCCAAGATCGGAAAGTTCTTAGAGAACTCTCTAGGATAGTTCCTAGAGAATCCAATGAGGCATTAACAACATCTGAGGCCAAACATTAAAAAATGGAACATGCACCCAACGCTATTTCCTCCTTTACAGAATAGCCAAGAATTAACAAGTGAAACAAAACAATCTGGAAAGAAAGAAAACTGAAAGGAAAATGGAATGTTGTGCAATTCCTTGAGGGCTGATAAAGGGAGTGTGCCCAACGTCAAAGCTTTTGGCACGTTTTATTCCAAAAGGAATTTGAGCAGCAAGAGCTGTCTGGTTTAAGAAAGACATCTGGCAAAAGTGAAAGGAAAGAGAGAATAGAATCAACATGTCAAGGTAGTTTTATTACCATTTATCCTCTTCTTCTCTTATGTAAAATAACAGGACTCCTGATGGCAGCCTAGCCACTATTTTAGCTTAATCCTTTGCAATTCTAAAAAAAAAAAGTGGGATGGTATCCATGAAATAAAACTTCTTTCTGCTTCCCAAAAGACTTCTGTTTTTGTTTAAAAATATATATATACAGCTGCACATACAGGCCCAACTGTTCATGTACTTCCTGCTCCCACCACACAATTGTCTGCTTCCTCTTCCATTCTCCTGGTATCCTCCTTTCTCTCACAGTTTCTTTTTCTCCCACAAATATATCATTTCCAACATAGGTTCTCTTCACCCACCCACATAGTTTCTTTTCTACTCCATAATCTCTGTCTTTCATTCTCAAACACACATACTTTTTCTTCTTTCCCTAGAACATGTACTTTTCCCCTCTCAGCACACAAGTTTTCTTCCCTCCCCCAGAAAAATACTGTCTTGCTGTTTTGTTTCCATACATTAATTCACTCTCACATGTGTGTGTCTGCTTGAAGCTCTACATTCTTGATGTTCTACCTTGTATCTTGGCTTGCAAGTCTTACACTGCTTAGGAGATGGACAGGACCCTTCTGTCCCCACAATATCGAGGTGCATATTGAGAGATTGGGAAGCCAAGACAATTATCTAAATCAATTGCCTCTTGATTTAGAAAAAAAATAATAGAATGATGAAGTTGTAAGTTATAAGGGATCACCAGGATCATCGACTTCAACCTTACACAATGTGCAATAAACTTCCAGATGTGGAGAACTCACATGTTTCATTGTTTTACAGATCTTAACAGTTTTTCCTTATTTGAATGAAATCCAAGTAGCTCAAATAATACTTAGTATTTTTATCCTAATTTCTGTAGAGGTAGAAAGTGGTTTCTGACCCATCTTCCCTGCTTAGCTATTCTTTTAACTACCTGAACTAATGTCCCCTCTGTGTCTTTTCTCCAGACTGACTGTCCTATCATTCAATCTGTCCTCATAGGGCAATTGGGCAAGTATCTGTATCATCTTTGTTGCTGTTGTCTGAACCTTTTTGAATCTGTCAATATCTTTCTGGAAATGTGGTACCCAGAATCATACACGGTACTCTGGTCGCACCAGTCAAGGGATAAGAACCAATTGTGTCTTTGATACCGTGCTTCTTCTAAAGCAGCCCTACTAGCATTTAGTTCTTCCAAGCAATGGTCTCATACTATTTTTCTTTCTTTCTTTATGTATACATTGCCAAAGAGGAGAGAAAAAGGAATACTTAAAAAGCGCTTTGTGAAAGTGAAAGGTGTGACAAAAAAGAGAGAAAGTGGGATATGTCATTATACTAGTAAACAGATGCAATTCCATATTCACTTATCTAATGCAAATTTGTGGGTCAGCTTATCTGAGGATGGCTTATCCATAAGTAAATTTGGTATTGTGCCACTTAGTAGAGAGCTTATCTTTGAATTGTTATTCATATAATTGATAGCTAATCATGACCTTCTATTGACATTCTTACAGATATTTTAAGAATGCTGTCTAAAGTCCCACCTCCTTCAGCCTCTTCTTCACAGGACTTAATAACTCACTTCCTAATAATCCTCACTGTCTTTCTCAGAATCAGTTCCTACTTTTCAGAATCATTCATAAAACCAAAAAAAACCCCCCCATCACTAGATGTGGAGCCTGACAAATACAGAATAAAGGTGCAGCATAAATAATTTGTGATTTTGAAAGCTTACTTCTGTGGCTGCAGTTTACAATTTTATCTGGTTTCTTGTCATTGTATCGCACTCATCCTTCATACTGAGTTAGTAAACAGTAACAAACCAATATGTCCTATGCAGGTGTTTATTAATTTTGTATGCCGTGAAATCCTTCTGACAACCAATTGCTTACCACAAAATAAAATACAGTAAAAACATCTCCTGTAAGAAAAAAAACCCGTAAAAGCAAATGTAATAAAATTATTATGATATGAACAGGGAAAAAAGGTATCCTCCCACAACACCGGGACCGAAAACAATTGGGAATTCAGATGGTCATTTGCTTCTGATTTTCAGAAAGTCTGTAGGACTTTATTTTACTAATATTTGGACTAGGGCTGCTGAGACTCTTTCTTTGAATGATTATCTATTTTTATTTGATGTATTGAAAAGCTGAGCTCGTGGTGTATATAGGGCAGAAGAACACATTCTCTGTAACATTACCTCTGGGATGACGTTAGCCCTCAGACTCAAACAAACAGCTTCTGTTTGGAAGTTAAAACTCCTGTTGGAGTTTTAAAGGGCCTTGAAGACATGGCTCTTTGCCCAGGTGTTTGGCAAACATGACTTTAGCTCCCTTTAGACAATGTGAGTTGTTTTCCTTTGTTCTCATTTGGTTTAGTCATCTTTCCATTCTAATCTTTGTTTTTGTTATGTCCTTATAAGGACATCCGCCCTGATTGGCTGCTAGCCATCGGGCGGGAGATTTGAATCCCTGTCAAGGGGGCGGTGCATCTGCCGGGAGCGAATATAAGGAGAGCTCCGGCAGCGCGCCAGCAGTCTTGTCTTGCTACTTTTGTAATCAATAAAGTTATTAAATGTATCGAACTGGTCACGTCTTCTGTTCCTGCGCCTGATCTAACACTGGCGACGAAGGACGAAGAGAAGAGAACCTGAGAAAGACTCACGGCACGATCGCCCACCGAGCTGAAGTCACTACACCACAGCGACTTCCAGAATGACTACCCCGCAAGCCCCGATGACCGCGCTGAACCCATTCGACCCATCCCGGGAGAAGTGGAGGTCATACATGGTCCGATTCCGACAGTTCCTGCGAGGTAATGGCTACCAGAACCTCGACGATGAGCGGAAAAGAGCCCTCTTCCTGGCTCATTGCGGATCGGACGTCCTAGAGATGGCGATTGACCTCGTGGCACCCAGGGACATTGAGGAGATGTCCTGGAACGACCTGCAGGAAGTCCTACAGGAGCACTACGCACCTACAGGCACCCCCATCGCAAACAGGTTCACCTTCCAGCAAAGAAACCAGCGGGAAGGTGAATCCATCAAGGAATTCGTGGCAGCACTTCGCCAAATCGCTGCCAACTGCGAGTTCGACAACGTGGATAATGCCATCCGAGACCGCGTTGTTTTTGGAATGCGAGATGTGGGGCTGCAGAAGAAATTCCTGAGCCGAAAGAGGATCCCGCTCAAAGACGTCCTCGACGAGGCAACAGCAGCCGAAACATCAGAGAAAGCAGCTGCCGCGATGATAAAGGCAAGAGAGATCCATAAGATCCACAAGTCGGGCCTGACCTCATCAGACGAGGCAACCACACAATCCGAGTCAGATGAGGAAATGGCCGTCCACAAGGTCTCCCGCCCCCCCAGGCGGGAAAACCCACAGCATGGCGACCGGGGAGAACGATGCGGCAGCTGCAGAGGCGACCACCCCAGGGCAACCTGCAGATGGAGGGACGCGACCTGCCGCCGATGCCTGAAGAGGGGGCACATCGCAGAGGCCTGCAGAGCCACAGATCCAGCCCCGGAACCACCCAGACCACGAGTCCAGGAGAATCGCAAAGACAACCAGAGGACATCCAAACGGTCCGCAAACCAGTCCCGGTGCGGGGAGGAGGACTATCCCCGAAATAGAATGGTGCACCAGACCACCATCGCTCACACAAGCGACGAGGGGACCACCAAATTCCATGTGACGCTGCTTGCAGAGGGGTCACCGTGCAAGATGGAGGTAGACTCCGGATCCGCCTACTCCATCATGGACTGGCAGCACCTACAGCAGCTGAAGCCATCCTACAAAAAGGCCCAGCTGAAAACCCCAAAGTCGAGGCTTGTGGACTTCAACGGAAACCCCATTGGAATCCTGGGCAGAGCCACCATCCACATCAAGTACAACGATTTCAACGGAGAGCTGCCCATCACCATCGTGGAGCACAGCCGACCGAACCTGTTAGGTGTGGAGTGGTTTAAGCCGCTGGGGCTTTCCATCGAGGGCATCCACGAAATCCACAGGGACGAACTCGACACCATCATCGAAGAGTTCAAGGAAGTCTTCGATGGTAAACTGGGGAGATTTGTGGGGAGGCCAATCTCTTTTAATCTGGATAAGGGAATCACCCCAATTAGGCTTAAGCCCCGCCGAGTTCCGTTTGCCCTGCGGCCTAAAGTAGACGAACAGCTGGATAAGCTGATCGCCCAGGGCGTCCTGGAACCGATCGATCATGCCTCATGGGAGACCCCCATTGTGACCCCACTGAAGCATGATGGGTCTGTGCGCATCTGCGCCGACTACCGTTGTACCATCAACAAGGCGTTGGCACAGAGTGCATACCCAGTCCCAGTTGTGCAACACCTGCTGCATTCCCTGGGATCTGGCTCAATTTTCGCGAAACTGGACCTGGCCCAGGCTTACCAGCAACTGCCAGTGGATGAAAAAACGACGGAGGCACAAACAATTGTCACGCACAGGGGGGCATTCAAATGTAACCGCCTCCAATTTGGAGTCAGCGCTGCCCCCGGCATCTTCCAATCTATGATGGAACGCCTTCTCCAAGGCGTTCCAGGGGTGGTGCCTTATTTCGATGACGTGCTCATCTCCGGTGACTCAAGAGCTCAACTCCTTGAGAGGCTCAGGCTCGTCCTGCAGCGGTTCAAGGCCAAGGGCTTGAGAGTCAGGCGGGACAAGTGCATCATTGGAGTACAGGAGGTCGAGTTCCTGGGCTACCTCATTGATAGCACGGGCATCCACCCCACCAAATCAAAAGTGGAAGCAATCCATGAAGCTCCAAGCCCAAAAAACAAAACGGAGTTTCAGGCTTTCCTTGGGTTGCTCAACTTCTACGCCTTTTTCTTAAAACAGAAAGCCACCGTTGCTGAGCCACTCCACCGCCTGCTGGGGAAATCGGCTTCCTGGAAGTGGGGCCAGGAAGAGGAAGCAGCATTCCGGGCCATCAAAGGACTATTGACGTCCAAAAGCGTCCTCATCCAATACAGCGAGACGCTGCCCATCAAGCTGACTTGTGATGCGTCGCCATACGGGGTGGGGGCAGTCCTCAGCCACGAACTGCCCAACGGCACGGAAGCCCCAATCGTCTACTTCTCGAAGACCATGTCCGGCGCAGAACGGAACTACAGTCAGCTGGACAAAGAAGCCCTGGCCATCGTGGCTGGAGTGAAGCGCTTCCACGAATACCTCTACGGAAGACGCTTCACCATAGTCACTGACCACAAGCCACTCCTGGGACTCCTCGCAGGCGACCAACCCACCCCGACCTTCATGTCCCCACGGATGACGAGATGGACCATCTTCCTAGCCGGCTACTCCTACAGGCTCGTGCACCAGCCAGGCACAGCCATAGGAAACGCCGACGCGCTCAGCAGATGCCTGTCAAAGAATCCAGTCGAAGACCCAGCCCCCACGCTCCACCTATTCCATATAGATGACGATGCCAGCTGCCCAGTGTCATCCGCGGATGTGGCCGTTCACACCCAAAAGGACCCCACACTCCGCCAAGTGAAGTCCTGGATCCTCAGAGGGTGGCCATCGGAAAAAACAGAGGAGAGGTTCAACCCGTTCGCCAGGAAACAGAAGGAGCTGTCCACCATAAAGGGCTGTCTGCTATGGGGAGACAGGGTGCTGATCCCAAGCACTCTGCAACGGCAAACGTTAGAGACTCTGCACAAAGGGCATCCGGGCATCGTCCGCATGAAGGCCCTGGCACGGAGTTATGTCTGGTGGCCCTCCATGGACAGAGACATTGAGCAATGGGTCTCCAGATGTGACCCGTGCCAAGAAGTTCGGCCAGCACCGCCGCAATCCGAAGTCGCAAAGTGGGAGACCCCCAGCAACCCCTGGTCGAGGATCCACATCGATTTCGCGGGTCCGATGCAGGGGCGACACCTCCTCATCGTGGTAGATGCCTTCTCCAAGTGGCTCGAGGTGGTACCCATGGCATCTACCACAACAGAAGCGATGATCCGAGCCTGGCGCCGTCTGTTCGCCACACATGGACTACCGGACGTGCTGGTCTCGGATAACAGCCCCCAGCTCACATCCCTGGCCATGGAGTCCTTCCTGGCAGGACTGGGCATCTGCCACGCCCTATCCGCCCCTACAGGCCGGCCGGAAACGGACAAGCGGAACGCATGGTCAGACTGACCAAAGAAGCCCTCACCAAGATGGGCCTGGGAGACTGGCAAGAATGCATAGATAACTTCCTCCTCACCCAGCACATCACGCCACATGCCACCACCCACAAGAGCCCGGCCGAACTACTGATGGGCAGAAGGTTAAGGTCACCCTTGGACCGGCTGCACCCCCAATACAGCCCGGAAGTGACCACAACCGCCAGCCGCCCGCTTCGCGCCTTCAGCAAGGGAGATTCAGTTTTCGCGCTGAATTTCAACGGCTCTCCTAAGTGGCTGAAGGGGAAGATTGCCAGCACAACCGGCCCCAAATCCTACACCGTCGAGTTGGAAGATGGTCTGTAGACGTCACATCGACCAACTCCGGAAAAGGTGGGGGGGAGCACACGAAAACCAGCCTGACGAGGGAGGCCTACAACACCCAGACGAGGTAGGCCTCCAACACCCCGGCGAGGTAGGCCTACCACACCCAGACGAGGTAGGCCTACAACTCCCCGGCGAGGTAGGCCTACAACAGCCTGACGAGGTAGGCCTACCACACCCCGGCGAGGCAGAGCAACACCATCCCGACAAGGTCGGCCTGGCACACTACCAGGTACTGTCACGTCGGCAGTCCAGCGAAGTAGACCGGGGCCAACCTCACGGGGGATGCCAACACCAACCCAGCCAGGTGGGCACCCGGCACAACAGGGCCAGGGACTACCAACCCAGCCCGCAAGTAGACCAGGACCTGCCCAGAGGAGGAGCAGCGCACCCCACCAGTGACGGCAGCCGCCACCAGCCCAGCCAGGGAGACCGCAGTTCCAGGCGAGTAGACCGGGACCCAGCCAAGACGGGCACCCCACCACCCATGGGCGAGGGTGGCACATGACTCCCCGGCGAGAGGGACCCCCGCCCATCACAGAAGACAGCCAGGAAACAACAACCCGACCCGGATGACCCCAGGCACCACCCGACGGTAGACCAGGGACTAGGGGGAAGGGAAAGCCAACAACAACCCGGCCAGGGAGACCTACACCACCCCGGCAGGGAAGACCTCCGCCGCTCCGCAGAGGTAGTCCCGCAACAACGTCCCGACCAGGTCGACCACCACCAACCAGACGGGGTAGACCAACACCAGCCCAACCGAGGGGACCAACGCCCCCCCTGCGAGGTCGGACAGCACAACGGTAGCCAGCATAGCCAGCACCACCCGCAGCCGGCGGACCGGACCCGAGGGCACCGAGTGGAACCACCACCCAACCAGCAGCAGGCCGGACCGCGACTGAACCGCAGCGCCCGGGAGACCAGGGAGGAGCAAGCGACAGACTTACCGAGACTCAGACGCTCTTCCCGGGTCGGAACCGAGCAACCGAGACGAGGCGATAGATCCACAGGCCAGAAGGAAGACCAACAGAACCAGCCAGCCAAGGTCTGCGGTCCGGCCGGAGGCGCTGGGGGTGACCCCGCTCACTCGACAGCCGAACCGAGCCCGGTTCCGGAGAGGGAACCAGGAGACGAAGGAGCCCCGTCCATCCAGGCCGGAGACAGAGAAGAAGTGAGACTGCGCAGGTCAGCTAGGGTGCCGAGGCGTCCTACGTACCTGCGCGATTACGTGACTTTTGTGGACGAGATTTGACAGTTCGGACTAAGGGGGGAGGAGTGTTATGTCCTTATAAGGACATCCGCCCTGATTGGCTGCTAGCCATCGGGCGGGAGATTTGAATCCCTGTCAAGGGGGCGGTGCGTCTGCCGGGAGCGAATATAAGGAGAGCTCCGGCAGCGCGCCAGCAGTCTTGTCTTGCTACTTTTGTAACCAATAAAGTTATTAAATGTATCGAGCTGGTCACGTCTTCTGTTCCTGCGCCTGATCTAACAGTTTTTGCCTCATGTTCTCCTTGCTTTTAATATTTTAAACAATGTGTAAACTATCCAGAATGGCTGGGGTTGGTTTTATTATTATATACACAAAAATGACAGTATACACAGCAAACGAGATGACCATGCTGGATTTCGTATCACAAATCACTAGTCGAACACTTCCCAAGCGTTTAGGACTGTGTGATGTATCGGCGGATTATGCGAGCAGATCCCAGCAAGGTGGCCTTCTGCAGCTGACCAATGGTGATCTTGTTAGCGCCAATTGTTTTTAAGTGCTTGCCTAGGTCTTTAGGCACAGCACCCAGTGTGCTAAGTACCACTGGGACCACCTGCACTGGTTTATGCCAGAGTCTCTGCCGTTCTATTCTCAAGTCCTGATATCTGGTGACTTTTTCAAGTTGTTCCTCATCGATTCTGCTGTCACCAGGTATGGCAATGTTACGATCCACACTTTTTTCTTCTCCACAATTGTGATATCTGGGGTATTATGTTCTAAAACTTTGTCAGTCTGTATTTGGAAGTCCCACAGCAGTTTTGCATGCTCATTTTCGACCACTTTTTCAGGCTATGATCCCACCAGTTCTTTGCTATAGGCAGATGGTAGTTCTGACACAAGTTTCAGTGGACCATCTGAGCGACTATGTTGTGACGTTCTTTGTAGTCAGTCTGAGCTATTGTCTTGCAACAGCTCAGTATGTGGTCAATGGTTTCATCTGCTACTTTGCAGAGTCTGTATTTGGGGTCATCAGCAGATTTTTCTATTCTGGCTTTGATTACATTTATTCTGATGGCTTGTTCTTGGGCTGCAAGAATCACGCCTTCTGTCTCTTTCTTCAATGTTCTGTTGGTCAGCCATAACCAGGTCTTTTCCTTATCTACTTTTCCTTGGATCTTTTCAAGGAATTGTCCATGCAGTGCTTTATTACACCAGCTGTCAGCCCGAGTTTGCAGCGCTGTTTTCCTATATTGATTCTTGGTTTGCTGCACTTTGAGCAGTTTCCTCTTGTTGACCTCCTTCAAAGCTGGTTCAACACTGTCTTTCACATAATCTGCCAGAGCATGCTTCTCTTCTTCGACTGTCTGCTTCACTTGCAAAAGTCCTCTGCCTCCTGCTTTTCTGGGCAAATATAGTGGGTGCAACGCATAGTGTATGGTCATCAGTTTTCTTGTTTTCCTATCCAGGCTGTCCAGCTCTGCCTGTGTCCAGTTCACGATCCCAGCAGTATATCTGATGACGGGTATGGCCCAAATATTTATAGCCTTGATGGTGTTACCACCATTCAGTTTGCTTTTTAGAAGTTTCCTGACCCTTCGTGTGTATTCTTTGCTGACCACATTTTTCACTTGCCCATGCTTGAGGTTGCCCAGCTGCAGTATGCCCAGGTATTTGTAGGCTTCGGGTTGCTGGCACTTGATGGTTTGTCCATTGGGCATTTCAATTCCATCACTGTCTACTATCTTCCCTTTCTTCAGTGTCACTGTGGCACATTTGTTGTTGTTGTTGTTGTTGTTGTTGTTGTTGTTGTTGTTGTTGTTATTATTATTATTATTATTATTATTATTATTTTGTTGTTGTTGTTGTTGTTGTTGTTGTTATATGGTGGTTTTATAATGTATGATCTTGGTTTTAATTTTGGGATATTAAGTATTTATTTTAACCCAAATTACAGATGCAGGACGAAGTACCATATTTTTCGGAGCATAAGACACACTTTTTCCACCCTAAAAGGGACTGAAAATTTGGGTGCTTCTTATACTCCGAATATAGCTTTTTCGAAGCTTTTTTCAGCCTTAACGAGGCACTAGCGATCTTCTGGGCTTTGCCTGCTCCCTCTGACTCTCAGCTATTCTTTAGAAGCTTTTTTTCAATGAAGTGATCTTCCGGGCTTTGCCTGCTCCCTCCAATTCAGCTGTTCTTTAGAAGCTTTTTTTCAACCCTAATGAGGCGCTAGTGAGTGAAGTGATCTCCGTGCTTTGCCTGCTTTTCTCATTGCTTCTCTCTCCAAAGATCAGTTGTGCTTTAGCAGATGTTTTTTATCCCCAAGCAGGGATAAAAAGCATGCCCACTCAAAACCAACAAACTAATGTGTTGAAGCTAACCAGATTAAGGATGCTAGCCAGATGAATACCTCTCTAGCCTCTGAATTAGCCTCTCTAGGAGTCTCTGGAGGCTGGGGACAGCAAAAAATGTCACTTTCTGTCCAACCGGAAGTTGGGAAACGGGCCATTTTGGGCCTCCGGAGGGCATCTGAGGGGGTGGGGAAGACTGTTTTCATCATCCCCAGATTCATTGAGTGGATCTGGAGCCAGATGAGAAAAAAAAAATGGACCTACCCAGCCATCGTGTGCCAGGAGTGGAGGGGGAGGGGAGTCACATGCGCATGCATAAGGCAGGGTGCATAGAATTATGGGTGTGGGCACACGCACGTGTGAACCTCCCTCGCCCCCCCCCTTCCTGGCACGTGATGGCAAAAAGGTTAGCCATCACTGGCCTATAGGGAACTACAAGTCTACAAGTCTGGAAATTTCTAAAATGCATTACAGAGAGACAGTATATCCTTTACAAATTAAATCAATACTTCTAAGCCCCTCAAAACCAACAGAATAGCTCTCATATTTGCAAGGTGAACTAATAGAGGAGGATTGTGAAACAACCACACTGGATTAACTGCTAAACAAACAGGCGGATCTCCCTGATCTCCTTGAATATTGATAGATGGAGTAAAAAAAGAATCTGGGTTGACAGCTTTGAAATTGTCTTCTTTCAAAACTAACTATGGAACATGACTAAGTTAGAGGGAATTCCCTCATACAATGCAAGCCAGATGCCAAGCACTGAATCGTAATCATGTGATCGCAGGCACACTGCAACAATTGCAACTTTGAAGACTGTTATGATCCAGGATTGGCACGCAACCACCATTCCCCAAAATCTCTACAATCCAGCAATTCTCGGTCCGTTCCCCAAAGTCTCTGCCCACAGGGCACACCTACACTCCAAGAGCAAGGCTTGAACCCACGTGCCTGAACATGTTCATTCAACTTCTGGGCAGTGGAAGTCCATCAACATCAAGGCAAAGGATCAAATGACAGTCACCAACATCAAGGATTCTGGAGCAAAGTTCTTCTTGGAGCCATGGAAAGTGTTACCGCGAAATATAACATTTGCTCCAGACAAAATCCCCTCCCCACAGTGTCTCCTTAACTGCTACTCTCCAGCTGACCCTCATGAGGAGGGGCCGGGCACCCTCCTTCCGAGTAATCGGGTCGCCTTGCACTGACTCTGTCTCCTCTCCATTCTTTGCACTCAGGGATCAGGTGGGGGAAGCATTTGCTTGTCTCCGGAGCTCCGCCACTCCTCTGCTCCACTGCCTGCCCTTTTCATCTCCTTCCCCCTTCCTCAATCAGCCTGCATCCACTCTTCCTCCCTACCTACTCTTCCGAGGCCTGAGGGATTTGGGACTGCTCGTCCTCATCCCCAGATCATTTGTCAGGGGCCATAGGGCCTGTGCCCACTCCCTCCATTGGCCCCAGCTCCATCTCCTCCTCCTCAGACCCAGGCTCCAACGTAGCTATGAAGTCCCCTCATTCAGTGCTGTCATAATTTTAAATGGTGGCTGAAGTAACCCAAGTAGACTCTGTATTGGGATTCCTCAGCTATGGATACTCAGGTTTTATTTTGTCCTCTGATTTATGCCATGCATTAGCTTTAATTCATAGCATGTTATAGTTGCAGGAAGGAATCTAACTATAGAATCTCTATACAGAGTGCTTTCCCTTAAGCTCTCAGAGCAGAGCAGAGAGTTTTGCATGACTTCTACAAACTTTGCCCTGTGGAAATTTTTAGGGTGTGGGGGGAATACTCTATTTTTTACACTGCATATATCCTGTGTGGTGTTTTTAGTTATGCTGACCTCCAGGAGACACCAATTTAATTGTTTTGAGATTCATCAGACACGGGTAGTCAGAAATTATTCTATGGAGTTCAAACCCTCTATCAGGAATTCAAATAATGGACCTTTGTTCTTCAAGTAACTTTAAACAGTGTTTTAGCTTTAGGAGCTAAACCTAGTCAACTTTTCTATCCTCTGTATGCGACCTTTTTAGTTTTTAAATCTTCAGCAAGCTTTCCATAATGCTGCTTTCTTCTTCTCCTGTTGTTGGAAATGTTGCAATTGTTCTTTCAGCATCCTCCTTTTTAGGAATTGCCACATATATTGAACTTTTTTTCCCCATTAGCTTGTCCTGTCATGGAATCCCTAAGTGTTCATTCCAACCCACTTTTTAATTTAATTTTTAATTTTAATTTTTATTTATTTTTATTTTTTTATTTTTTTTTTTTTTTTTATATACTTTATTGAGTTTTCCAATATTTAAAAAGACAAAATACAATCTCAATCTTGATCCGGGGTACGGTGTTTACACATTTCATAAGTCAAATATTGGATGGATTCCATCCATAACTATCACTATACATTATATTATACAATACTATATAATCCTCTACATTTCTATACAATTGAGTCCATTTCTGGTGTTTAAGCAACTATAGCCTATTATCATACTTTTATCCTATTCTTTAACCAATTATACCAAATTCCCCATACTTCATAGTGCTTAGAATTTTCTTCATTTTTTAGCTCGTTTGTCAGTTTAGCCATCTCTGCGCACTCTAGGATTTTATTTATTAATGTTTCCTCAGAGGGGGTAGATTTAGATTTCCAAAGTTTCGCAAAGGCTATTCTAGCCGCAGTAATGATTTGAATTGCCAAATGGGTTTTATTGTTGTTGAGACCATCTTCCGTCATACCTAAGAGAAAGAATTCCGGGGCCAGGACTATCTCCTGTCCCATTATTTCAGAGAGCCAGAGTCGGATCTTTAACCAAAACTTTTTGGTCTCGGGACAAGTCCACCAAAGATGATAAAAGGTGCCGACCGTTTTTCCACATTTCCAGCATAAAGCAGAAGAGTTTGGGAATATTTTAGCCAGCCTGTCCGGGGCTAGATACCACCTATGCAACATTTTGTAGTGGTTTTCCCTGAATGTTGACGATTTTGTTATTTTGAGATTCCTATTCCAAGCTGTCTCCCAGTCATTGAAATTAAGGCCATATCCTAAGTTTTTCTCCCAAATGCTTAACTGTTTTTTAGCTATCATCTCCACTCTATCCTCATCTAATATAAAGTTATAAATTTTGGATAGCATTTTCTTATCTGGACCCCAAATAATTTTATCAAAATATCCATATTTCATTTCAATACCCCTTCTATCTCTATCTTCTTGAAATCTAGACTTAATTTGGAGATAGTTCCACCAATCCAGATTGAACCCCTGGTCCCTCAATGCTTCCAAAGGTTTGAGCTTCCCTTCTTCGTCCAAGATATCCTTATATGTGCCCATTTTATAGTTTCCTCTCCTATTTGGGACCACTAGAGCTTCCATAATCGACAACCAGCTAGGAACCTTGGTATATATCTTCTGCCTAATTTCCCGCCACGTACAAATCAATGTCTCTCTTATTTTATGTTTATGAAAATACGTTTTCCTCCTATCCTTTATATCCCAGAGGTAAGCATGCCATCCTTCGTGGAGGTCATGTCCTTCTAGTGTCAGAGTTCTCCCTTCTTTTAATTTAATCCACTCCTTTATCCAAATTATTTTTGCCGCCTTTTGGTATAATTCCCAATCAGGGAGCCCAAACCCTCCCAAATTTCTTTTCCCTTGAAGTGTCTTAAGAGATATCCTTGATTTCTTACCCTCCCACAAGAAATTCCTGATATATTTATTCAAATCCAGGAAGAATTTTTTATCCAGTGATACTGGTATGTTTTGAAATAAAAATAGAAATTTCGGTAGAATATTCATTTTGATCGCCGCAATTTTCCCGGTCAGGGACAATTTAAGTCTCCTCCACCTATCGAGGTCTTGATTGGTTTTCTGCAATAAGGGAATATAATTATCATCTTTTAATGAAGATAGTCTTGCGGTAATCCATATTCCCAGATATTTTGTTTTCTTAACTACCTGGAGGCCTAGTAGAACTTCTAATTCTTTCGTTTGTAGGTTTGTCATATTTTTCACGATTATTTTAGTTTTGTTCTTATTAAGTTTAAGGCCCGCGACTTCTCCATAGTTCTGAACTTCCTGCATTAATTTTGAGCCGGTGTCTAATGGGTCTTCAATTATAAAGGCGACGTCGTCCGCAAAAGCCTGGGTTTTAAATGATTCCTTCCTAATCTTTAAGCCTTTGATATCTTCATTTGCTCTAATCTTTCTAAGTAGGACCTCTAGTGCTAGAATGTAAAGTAAGGGGGATAGTGGACATCCCTGCCTGACTCCTCTTTGGATCTGAAATGTCCGAGTTCTGTCTCCATTCACTAGTATGTTTGCCCTTTGATTATGATAGATATTCTCTATCATCCTCCTAAAGTTAGTCCCGAATCCCATAAGATCTATTTGATTTATCATGAAGGTCCAATTTAAATTGTCGAATGCCTTTTGGGCATCAACAAACATTAAAGCCATCTGCTTTTCAGGGTGTTGTTCATAGTATTCAATAGTATTTAAGACTGTTCTCAAGTTGTCTCTAATCTGTCTCCCAGGGAGAAAACCATTTTGATCCTTGTGTATCCATCGGTTTAGAATTTTCTTAAATCTCTCCGCAATTATAGTCATAAATAATTTATAATCTGCGTTAAGCAATGAGATGGGTCTATAGTTGGAAATCTGTTTCGGGTCGGCACCTTCTTTCAGAATGATCGTCAGGTAGGCTTCCCTCCAGGAGTCTGGGATTGTTATACCAGCAATAACATCATTTAAAATTTCTAGCAGTTCCAATTTCAGGGCATCATCAAATTTTTGATATAGTTCCCCAGGGAGACCATCAGGGCCTGGGGTTTTATTCTTCTTTATTTTAGATAAGGCAGATCTTAACTCCTCTATGGTGATCTTTTCATTTAACATTTCCTTTTCTTCTTCCGAAATTTGAGGGAGGTTGGCTTCCAACAAATACTGTTCTACCTTATTTAACTCAATTCCTTCGTTTTTGTAAAGACACTCATAAAATTTTCTTATACTTTCTAATTTATCTTCTTCCTTTGTCAACAAGATGCCCTGCGGGTCTTCTAAAGCTAATATTTGGTTTTTTTCCTTCTCTTTTTTTAATTTATACGCCAACCATCTCCCCGACTTGTTAGCATTCTCGAAACAATAATGCTTAGATCTTCTTATTTTTTGAGCCATCTCCTCCTGGTCCAATAAATTCAATCGGTGTCTCAACATCAACCACTGTTGTTTCGTCTCCTCGTCTCCCGGTCGTTGCTGTAATTCGGCCTCAGTTTGTATTAATTTTTGAGTAAGTTCTTCTCTACTCTTTCTTTTTTCCTTATTTTTAAAGGCAGTATATGAAATAGCTATTCCCCTGACATACGCCTTCATAGTGTCCCACACAATTTCTTTGGCTGTCTTTCAGCATCCTCCTTTTTAGGAATTGCCACATATATTGAACTTTTTTTCCCCATTAGCTTGTCCTGTCATGGAATCCCTAAGTGTTCATTCCAACCCACTTTTTAATTTAATTTTTAATTTTAATTTTTATTTATTTTTATATGCTGCCCTTCTCCGGAGACTCAGGGCGGCTTACAATGCGTTAAGCAATAGCCTTCATACTTTTGTATATTTTATACAAAGTCAGCTTATTGCCCCCACAAACTGGGTTCTCATTTTACCCACCTTGGAAAGGATGGAAGGCTGAGACGACCTTGAGCCTGGTGAGAATTGAACTTGAAGTAAATAGAAGTCCATGAAATGAATTCAAATATCAGACTGTGGGGTAGGACCAAAAAATTATCCATATAAACAGACCAAATTAAAGTGATGTTTTTTATTATTGTAAAGAAGCTAAAGTTATTCTTAATTTTCCAATATACAATGAACTTGACAATGTAATGTACATTTATTTTCAGACCTCCCTGAAATTCTTTGACTATTTCAATAGCTCCTTGCCTTATCTACAGAGTCGCTAAAGGTAATAACCTGATTATGTTATATTTATTCTTTCTTCTCTCGAACTTTATTGACATGTTTAGCCTTTTCTAAACCAGAAAGAGAGAAGGAAGAGGGAAATAGATCTTTTCTTCTGAGCATCTTGGAATATCATCATCATCATCTCTACCGCCACCATCATCATTGTAACATATAGGTAGTCCTTATTTATCACTCATTTGTTTGATTATTCAAAGTTACAGCTGTGCTGAACAAATGGTACTTATGACCAGCCCTCACACTTGCCATTGTTACAGCATCCCTGGGGTCAGATAATCAAAATTCAGGTACTTGGTGACCAGCCCATGTTTCTGACTGCTGCAGCATCTTCCAGTCATGTGATCCCCATTTGTCACCTGCCCTACCAGCTTCTCAGAAGCAGGAAGTCACAAGACATGGTCATGTGAAGCCACACTTAATGACCTGTGTGGTCCTTGCGTAATAATCACACAAAAATGTTAAAAACACCTCATGTCAACATGGTCCTCACTTAATAATTGTTTCATTCAGCAAAAGAGTTTCTGGTCTTAGGGTCATTAAGTGAGTATTAAACTGTATTAAACTTGTATGCCACCCAACTCTCAATGACTCTGGACTTCTTGGTCATTTTCTTTCAATAAGTTACTCTTGGGCTGTTTTTTCCAGATAGCTCCTGTTCTTTGTTGTCCAATCCTTTATCAACCACTCTGCCCAGATGTTCTTCCAATTTTGCTTGGGGTCTTCAGATACATTGCTCATTCCTTCACTGATCCTCTCCTAAACTCCATTCCCTATTGTCCTCCAATGGCTTAACCCTTTCTGTTTGATGCACATACTACACCCCAGTAGTGGGTTTCAAATCCTGGCACTACCGGTTCGCTATTGGTAGCGTGTGGGTGTGCATTCTCGCTTCGCGGACATGCAGTTTTTCTGTGCATGTGCAGAGCATTTTTGATGACATCTGGGCAGGTGGGCAGAGCCTCCCACCACTGCCAATACCGGTTTGCCCAAACTGGGGTGAACTGGGAGCAGCCCACCACTGCTACACCCCCAGTTCACCCAGAAATATAAACCACAGAGCAAACAAGACTCTATCCCTTAGGAGTCTTGGCCTAAAAGGCAGGTGCAGTTGTTCATAGGTGTTCTGACAAATCCAAGAATCTTATATCTGTTCAGATGACACCTTTCATACATTTAGTAACATACCTCTAACCTTCGAAGAAACTTTCATTCTGCCTCAGTGCTATGTTAACTATATTCCATTGACTTTTCTTTAAAATCAAAATCTGTTTTAGAGGAACACACTTTTTATTATGCTTGTAACAGTGTTGTGAGAAAGATTTGTCTGACAATGACTAGCCCAAGGAATGCTAGAAAGTTTCAAAGACATTTGAAACTACATGTCTTTTGGCATAACTTGACTGTCCATACTTAGCTTATTTAATCCAAAACTGATTTTTCTAGCAATCCCTTTTTTTATACTGAGAATCTTTACAACACCCCAACTGTTATGATGGAACTGTCGAGTGTCAGCCATTCCCTCGACACATGATCCCGGGGACTGTGACAAGCCAGAAGAACCGAGACACGGTGAAGGGGGGTGTTGTAGCGTTTAGCAGGGCACGGTGATATCAGGTGGTGGACGGTATAGGGAATCTGGGGACAGGGTCAATAAAATGATGTCAAAGGAAACAAATGCCCTTCAATACGAGGGACAGCAAGATCCAGAAGTAACTGAAGGAGTAAATAGCGCGGTCACTTTAAATGCACAATTGAGCAAGGGCGGGGCACTTGGGGGCATTCTATAAAGCCAGATAAGTGGAGGAATCAGGCGTCTCCGACTTTGTTTTTCATCAGAAAACTTCAGCGCTTACTGTATGACCACCGTGTAAGCTACGATTAAACCAGATAGCTTCACCTTTGAGTGTGTGCGTGTGGAGTTTGTTCGGCGGAGCACAGGTGGTTCCAGAGGAGGCTGACAGGAACACCTAACAAACTCAGGGCACAGAAGGGGTAGCATGACAGTTAAGGAAAGAAACAGGGTCATCAAAGAAGATAATTTTGAGCCTAGAAGGGTAACCATGAGAAAGAAACTCTAGAGTAGTCTGCCTTAATTATCTCAAGTCATGCAAGAAAATTACCTTGGTAGGCTTTTCAGATTCTGCTGCATTATTCTACTAGCAATAAAAATCTAAGTAATTCTTGTTTTCTGAACTTGTCAGCCTCCTAAAAAACAATCTGAAATAAATCTATCAGGTATAAAACCAACAATCCCAAAATATAGTAACAATTTTAAAAAAAGATTGGTTTTATGATCCTTGCTTTTTCAGTTGTTTTTTTTTTTATGATGATGATGATATACATGTGGGTAACCCTTGTTTCATTTTTAATCTAGGTTTTTGATGTAATTCACTTCTGCTTTTCATCAGACTTTTTGATGTCTTTTCCTAGGAAGCAAAGTTTTATTTTCATTATATGTTTAGGACCTTTGAATTTATTTGCATATTATGCATGGCATATGTAGCTCATGAGTTACAAGTTCCTCTTTCTTCTCTTATGACTCAATTTGCTCTATAATCAAGAGTGCAGACATTAGTGATAGGGACACTTAGTATTGCTGTGACCTGGGTTTGAATATATAATTGATATGTCTTCCACTAGCCACTATTTATTCCTGACCACTTTCTCAATTCATCCAGATCTACATGCTAGATCTAACCACTGTTTATAGTAATAATTCAGGTTTAGTTCCAAAAAAATTGCTTTGTAGTATACAAAGGTCCAAAACACACAATTAAATGAGACATAAAAAATGTGACATAGACCTAGATTTTTGGGTCTGATATTCCTCAGAGTTTCCTACTGTCTAAATAAAATGAAACTCCCAAGTATAAAATACAAAGATTTTGATCCAAAATAAAGCAGTATCTCGAGAACTTCTGGGTGAGGATCTACATTTCTGTGGGAGAACAGGACTGACTCTGTAAATTAGATTCACATTTCCTATTACTGGTTTTATATTCCATTTTTAATTAAAAAATCAGCACATATATTTTAATAGATCTTGCAGGGGGGAGCAATGCAGGAGCAATGCCATGCTCAATGTCTTATATCTCTAGGATGAATGGCTACATTCATGTCATGTGAGTGGATTTCAGATGGTGTTTACACAAATCTCTCAAATCTATCTTCTGCCTCCCTTCGATATACCACATTGGCATTTAGTTTGGAGATTCTCACAATTGGGTAGATTGGGAGGAAATTATTTGTTTTTCAAATAATTCCCTCCTGTTTTATTTATAAAACTGCCCAATTTATGAAAATTCTAGGCAGCATATAAACACACCTCCTGAGTCCCATCAGATAATACTACTTTAAACATGGGATCTGGGGCGTGCCGGCCTGTGGGAGCTTATTGGACAGGCAGAAACCATAGGAGATAGTCACTCCTTTCAATAATAAGACTGTATGCCAGGAAGGGCCTTATAAGTAACAACCAGGTCATTAAACAATACTGATAACTAATACAGCTTGTGCCGCAGAGATACATCCATAACTGCCCATTTTGTGGACGAGCTGAAGCTTCTCTGTTGCCTTTAGAGTCCAATCCCTTGTAGACTTCACTTGAGATGCTGCAAAGGGAAAGCTCTACCAGTGATATCCTTTCATTACTCAATAAAGCATGCTGGTTATAACATAAAAAATATAAAATACATGACAGTAATATCACAATGTGCATTCATGAGTTTTGTAAATTTATTGCGTGCAGTTAATAATAGCCATATAACTTTCAGGACATTTAGCTTTATGCAATTTTCACCAGACAAGTTCATGTTTCTTATTTCTGTGGTCACAGTGTAGAAATTTACAAATGCCATCAGAGGAAGTGTATGTCTAGTTCTACTAGGTTCCCGTTCTGTAATAAAGAGAGTTTCTATCTTTGCTATATCATTTTCCCCTTCTATTTATGTAAATTTAACAACCAAAGATTTTTTTTAAAAAACTCCCAGATATATACTACTAGGAATTCTGGTAGATAATCTAATGTTTTATTTCAGGCATAGAAACCAAGTGGTGGTATAAAGAAATTGGCAGTGAGATAGTTTGGAAATTCATTATCATTATCTTTTCACACATCATTCTGAGTTTACTAGTAAAGAGAAGACAGTCCTCAGTAGAGCTGTCCTTTTAAAATATGAAAGTAGATGCTTGTCATCAGGTGTCAAATGTGATCCCCTCAAATTAGTTTACATAACATAGTACTTTCTAAAGAAAAGAACCCACCACTGGTGGGTTGCTACCAGTTCGCCCCAGATCGGGTGAACCAGTAGCGGTGGATGCGGGAGGCTCCGCCCACCTGCCCTGGCGCTTCTACGCATGCACAGAAGCTTCTGTGTGTGCGCACAAGCAAACCAGTAAAAACCGGTTGAAACCCACTACAACCAATTTTCCATAGAGAAAATATATTAAAACAATGAATGGATTTTAGGGCTTGGCTGATCATTTGTGGAACTATTCATTCCCTTAGGTCAGTGGTCCCCAACCTTTCTGGCTCTGTAGACTGGCAGCAGTGGCAGTAGCGGGGGCAGAGGGGATGGTTTTGCATGTGCACCTGCCATTTGTGCATATGGATCTTCGTACGCTTGTGCACTTGCTCACTAATTGCACAGAACAGTTCACAATGGGCCACAGACCAGTACTAGACCATGAACCAGCAGTTGGGGACCCCTGGATTAGGTAATTTCACCCAGTGATGGGATTCAGCTCTTTTGCACTGGTTCAGGTGAACCAGTTGTTAAATTACCCCCTCCGCCGCTATCAAAACGGATCCTGGGTGCTGTGTTGCAATGGAGATGGGCAATGGAGCAGTCAGTGTGAGGGAAGGAGAAGGCCACTTTCCTTCTTTCTTCTCCCTGCTTCCTTCATGCTGGCCTCTCCATTGTCCATTTCTCCACTGAAGCGCAGTGCAGCGCCCAGGATCCACTTTGATAGTGGGGGGGGTATTTAATAATTTGCCTGGTCAAACTAATCCCGCAGTCTCCCCTACATTGGGCCCAGCTTTGATCATGCTGCCAACTTAAATCCTCGCCCCTCTCACTTTTTCCCCACAGATTGACCAACATCCCCTGCACCCAGCTCCATGAGGAGGGGGGAATCCTCTCTCCACTTCCCCCCAATTCTTCACTTTCCTTGCGTGAGATCTCAGGAACATCAACTCCTTGTCTCCCCCTCTCCTTATTCCTCAGAAACCTTGCCTCTTAAAGGCGCCATCCAGAAAGCTGAAATAGTTGCAAGACCAACGTGCACCTTCAGAAACTTTTGGCAAAGGGAGGAAATTTAAAAATCGGTCCGGCTAGGGTCAGGTTGGTTGTCGTGGGACACTTGTCCTGCATGTGCGGTGGAGCTGGAGGACAAGAATGGGCCATGCCTCTCACAACAGCCAACCTGACCCTGGGTGAATCAGTTGTTAAATTATTTGAATCCCGCTGAGTTCACCACATTTTATTTACTGAAGAAAATACAAGATTGTCAGCTCATTCTTGTAACACAACTTTTAGTTATTTAAATTTTTATCTAGCTCTTCAACTTTTACTTATTTAAGTTTTTACCTAGTTTATTTTCAGAAAGTAGAGCAAGTTACAGCATTACAGTAATTATAGGAAAATAAAACATGTGTCTCCTGTCTACATCTACATTTTGTCTTTTTGCCTAATTTTCTTATTAGAGCAGTCAATGTTTCAAACATGATTTAGAAACTGTGCTTTGGAATTGGTGGAAGCATGAGCACAGGACATCTTTAAAACAGATATGTCCTGTTGAAGGCTTCCATGTGAGCTTAAACATAGACTTGGCTACTTTAGTGAGTGGCATTGAAGACAAAGTGGCATTCATGTATCAACTCCTTAAAGCAATCAAGTGCCTTTTCAAAATTATGGAGAAAAATGCAGCTACTTTAAATAGCCGCATTGAAGTAAGAAAAATGTGCAATGTATTTAGCAATAAGTCTCCCAATCACTTCTAAAACATTAAAATATGTTACATCATTGAACACTGAATTTAAAATGTTTGATTGCCTAATTTAGGGTTTTTTTCCCTTTTATAACCATAAATTTCCCATTTAACTGTTACTTGCATCATAGTATATAATAATACGTCATAATGAACAGGCATTACAATAGATATTAATCAAAATCATGTGCTATATTAATTCCTCACTTCTGAGATAATTTTCTTACACAAGATCCTACAGCTTTATAGAGCATTGCTATATACTTTAGAAATAAATAACATTTGGGAAGTTTTCCTTTCCTTATTGCACTGGGAATATTTGCATAGACAGTACATATGGGTCAAATGAGAAACTTCCTTTCTGAGTTGAAAAGGGGAGAAGTTGAAGGTTTAATGTGATTAATTTATATACAAATTAGTTCTACATTTAAAGATAGTGTTTGATATTGCTGCTATTAAGGATTTTATTTTCTTATCTCCATAATTGTGCAATTGTATGACTTTCATGGGTTCACTGGTGAATGTGCTTACGAAAATGACCACTTTGCTATTTATTACAAATTACATCATAGATGAAGACACAGAACTATTGAGGCTATTATCCATGATTCCAGTTACTCGAAAGTTAACTTTGCTTCCTTATCTAGTTCATGGTGCCCATCTGCCTGCTTCTTTTTTGGAATTTGTATACATTATAGCTACCCATTGGGCATGTCATGCTGAAACATACTTTTGGAACTGCAACAGAGGGTATTTACCTCCGGACCAGATCAGATGGAAAACTCTTTAATCTCTCTAGATTGAGAGCGAAGTCTAAAGTCCAGCTGAAATGCTTACAGGATTTCCTCTTCGCTGACGATGCTGCCATCACTGCTCACTCTGCTGAAGACCTTTAACAACTTATGGACAGTTTTAGCAAGACCTGCCAAGACTTTGGAGTAACAATCAGCCTGAAAAAACACAAGTCATGGGTCAGGACATGGATTCACCTTCCTGTATTACAATCTCTGCAGAAGAACTGGAGGTCGTCCATGACTTTGTGTACCTCGGCTCATCTATCTCTGACACTCTCTCTTTAGATACTGAGCTGAATAAACGTATTGATGAAGCGGCCACCACATTTTACAGACTTACAAAGAGACTATGGCTTAATAAGAAGCTGACGGAACATACAAAGATCCAGGTCTATAGAGCCTGAGTCCTGAGCACACTCTTGTACTGCAGTGAGTCTTGGACCCTTTACGCACAGCAGGAGAGAAAGTTGAACACCTTTCATATGCGCTGTCTCCAATGAATTCTGGTATCACCTGGCAGGACAAAGTTCCAAATAGCGCTGTCTTGGAACATGCTGGAATTTCTAGCATATATACAGTATTGAAACAGTGCCGTCTACGCTGGCTTGGGCAAGTTGTGAGAATGGCTGATAGTCGGATTCCGAAAGATCTCCTGTATGGAGAATTAGTGCAGGGAAAGTGCCTCAGAGGGAGACCACAGCTGCGATATAAGGATATCTGCAAGAGGGACCTAAAGGCCCTGGGAATGGACACTAACAACTGGGAAACCCTGACCTCCAATTGTTCAGCTTGGAGGCTAAAGAGGCAGCATGGCCTTCTCCAATTCGAAGAGACACTTGTTTGGCAGGCTGAGGCAAAGAGGCAGTCCCGGAACCAGCGAAATCAGTGTAGAAGGGATTGCCACTTTCAAATTGTTTTTTTTAGTCACACTAGATGCTGTTTTAGGACCTCTTTCCAGAGCACAATACCATAGTCTTTTGAGACTGAAGGTTGCCAATGTTTGGCATTTATAATGCATTTTTCTGGTGTAAGGAAAAGCATTTTTTTTTACCCAGGTATTTCATCTTATCTACGCTTTAGTTATTAAGTTTTTTTTAAAAAAAAAATAGTTATGTAACCTTTATAATTGGTTATTTATTAGTATAATCACTTCTATACCAATTTTCAAGGAGACAGAGTAGTTTATAAAGAGATATTTATTTATTTATTTATTTATTTATTTATTTATTTATTTATTTATTTATTTATTTATTATATTTCTATAGTGCCTTTCTCCCATAGGACTCAAGGCGGTGTACAGTCAAGAAAAATATAGATATACAAAACATCATAAAATTGCTAATTAAAATTATTATTATAACATAGTTTGGCCCAATTAAATAGAACCTAAAATTAGATAACATTTTAAAAACATTCACATGTTCATATGTTTAGCCCCGCTTGTTGGAAAATCAACATCACATATTGCACTGACTCATCTCTTGGTGGGATGAGCACATATAAATTTAATAAATACATAAAATAAAATAAAATAATTTTTAAAAGCCTGAAGCGTAGTGCCATTCTTTTTTTATATATAAAATTTTTTTTTTACACAAACACACAAACAAACATACAATACATTTTTTCTGAACAGAGTATTGGCCGATTTACAAATTTATATAATCTTTAGTCATCTCTAACACAATTTAAATATTCACTTTTTGCCATAGTGTTTATTCTCTCTAGTTTTTATAAACCAATATTACCCTTCATCCTAATCTCTAATCCTAATAAGATTCAATTTTTCCCTTTTCATCTCTAAATTAAACCCCTTAAATTTAAAATCTCACAATATAAAATAATCCCAATATTTCTTTAAATCCCCTTATTATAATCATTTTTCTTTATCAAAAAGTACAATCCAACATCTTAATAAAGCTCAGTTAAATATATAACATTCCAATCATTCATTTCTTTTCTATTATTTTTCTTAAATTTTAACTCCAATTTTTAATTACAGCCAAAAATATTCCACCTATTACAATTTCATATATTAAACTTATTCATATTTCTAAATCTTATTTTGTTCCAAATAGTACAATCCAACATCT
This sequence comes from Pituophis catenifer annectens, assembly GCF_029215685.1. Lineage (NCBI taxonomy): Eukaryota > Metazoa > Chordata > Lepidosauria > Squamata > Colubridae > Pituophis > Pituophis catenifer. Next base: position 113,364,585 of record NW_027256882.1, read on the forward strand.
TAATAAAGCTCAGTTAAGTATATAACATTCCAATCATTCATTTCTTTTCTATTATTTTTTCAAATATATGATCTCTTCTTATTAAATAACAAACCAAATTACTTTGTACAATACATTGTCTTAAGTTTTAACTCCAATTTTCAATTACTTTGTCAAAAATATCTTAATCATTTCTAATTTCACAACTAAATAATAATGTAATTAAATAATATTAATAAATAATGTAATTAAAAATATTCCAATTACTACAATTCCCTAATTACAATCAAAAATATTCCACCTATTATAATCTCATATATTAAATTTATTCATCTTTTTAAATCTCATTTCAGTTCATTTATACATCCATGTAATTTTCCATTACTTTATACTTACTTAATTTCATTATTACTGTTCAATACCTTCCAAGTATCACAATCTTCATTATAACATTTTCTAAAATTCATTGTATATATAAGTCTTACTTCAATTCCTTTTTTAATTCTAAAAGTTTACAGCATATTCCTCTTTTATTTCTTTCTCCCTTTCTCCCATTTTTAAAATTTTTCTTCTTTTTCTTCCCCCATCTTTTTCTTTGTATTTTAAAATCTTGAACTCTTCTCTTTTGCCCTGTATTTCCCATTATTCTCCATCCCTTTTTCCTCTTTCTTATTTTCCCACTGTTAATCCTAGTGTAATCATTTGAATTTTTTGTATTCTTTCTATTCCGCCCTTTTTTCCCTCCTTGTCTTTTTCTACCTTCTCTATTTTTCCATTGTTAATCCCAATGTAATCTTTTACGTTCACTTCTATTGCTAAATTTTTCACTTTACTCTCTATATTCCTCTCCTTTTCATTATTACAACCCACATGATCATTTAATTTTTCATAGTCAATATCTTTATTTTTATCTTCATCTTTATTTCCGGTCTCCCTTTCTTGCTTCTCATTTGTTATTTCTTTATCCACTTGAGTATACTCTGACATAATTTCCAGTTCATCAGATTCCGGTTTTCCATGCAGCATTGTAATTATTTCCCTTACTTCTGTTTTTAGTGATATATGCATCATTTTCATCATTTTGGTGCTATTCTTGATGTTGCAACACTAAGATGCCATTTAAACAGATTTTACTGATGGATTTCTTAGTAGCACCCAGTAAGTGAATGTGTTATGCAAGTTGAAACAGACATACAAAATGTCAATTTATAAATACGTGAAAGTTCACATGAATGACTCCCTTCCAAATAAAGAGTAAACAGCACTTCTCAAGAAGTGACATTTACAAGAAAATCATTAAGGTAGCGATAACCTCAGGCTTCTGTAGCTTGGATCCAATGTTTTAGAACTCAAAGTGAAAGAAGATTCTGATATTGCCTATGCTTAGTTTGTACGTGACCTTACCTATTTCCTTTAAAATGATTCACTGAGTATTATCTCTGGATTATTTCTCATTTATTCTTCAAGAGATGTGTACCATGATCTCCAAACTGACTTGTAGTGGCAGTATAGCTGAAAGATTTGTGCATTCCAAAATAAATAAATGAATAAATAATTCAGTGGTACTGGATGGGGGAGAATATTAAATATCTTCAACTGTTTAATCTGTAATTTTAATTTATTTTTCCCCCACTCAAAATTGAAATCTTTTGTTGGATGTTAGGTTACTTTTCCTAGTTTATGAGAGTTTTGTACTTCCTACTTTCTTTGAAGTTTAATGAAAGAAGCCATCTGGATCTGTCATTAAACTTCAAAAAAAGTGCAACTACCGTGTTTCCCCGAAAATAAGACATGTCTGGATACTAAGCCCAATCGGGCTTTTCAGTGCATGTGATAATATAAGCACCACTACCCCCGCAAAATAAGCCCCCCCCCAACTTCTTACACACATGCATAGCCAGTCCCGCCATTTCCTCTGGTTGCTTGCCGCGCAACCAAAATGAGTTGAGGAGGTGAGATCAGATGAGAGGGGGGGAAGGTGGGACATGCCCTCCCCTCCCTGTTCTTCGCGCTGGCCAAGCGGCCCAACATGTCCCACCCGACTCCAATGGCAACATCACCTGGCTGCTTCCCTTCCCCTCCATCTCTTTATCGAGAGGGGTGGTGGGGCAGGGGAGAAGCAAGATGAGTGGAGTGAGACATGGCTTCCCTTGCCATCTCTTCTCTCCCCCTCGCTGGGCATGACAAGGCTCCTGCCCCTTGCTTAGCCACCTGCCCCTTTTAGGTATGCAACTTGGGGGTGGCAGGTGGGACGGGCAAGAAGCGGGATGCAAGTCTTACCTTTCAAGCTCCGTCACTTTCCTTGCAGTTATGTCCAGGGAAACACACTGTAAAAGAAAACCTTCTCACGAGTTCAATCACACTTCTTGAACTCGTGAGAAGGTCTTTTACAGCGTGTTTCCCTGGACACAAATGTGAGGAAAGTGATGGAGCTGGAAAGGTAAGACACACATCTTGTGGCCCAACACATCCCACCCCACCCCAATGGCAACAGCAGCATGGCTGCTTCCCTTCCCCACCATATCTTTATCGAGAAGGGTGGTGGTGTGGAGGAGAAGCAAGATATGTGGAGCAAGACATGGGTCCCCTTGCCATCTCTTCTCCCCCCCTCGCTGGACATGTCAGGGCTCCTGCCCTTTGCTTAGCCACCCGCCCCCTTTAGGGATGCAATTTGGGGCTGGCAGGTGGGATGGGCGAGAAGCAGGATGCAGGTCTTACCTTTCAAGCTCCATCACATTCCTCGCTGTTGTGTCCAGGCAAACACGCTGTAAAAGAAAACCCTCTCACAGGTTCAATCAAACTTTTCGAACTCGTGAGGTCTTCTTTTACAGCATGTTTCCCTGGACACAACAGCGAGGAATGCGACAGAGCTGAAAAGGTAAGACGCGTGTCCTGCTTCTCACCCGCCCTACCTGCCACCCCCAAGCTGCATTCCTAAAGGGAGCGGGTGGCTAGCGAGGGGCAGGAGCCCTGTCATGCCCAGCGAGGTGGGGAGAAGGGATGGCAAGGGGAGGCATGCATCTCGCTTCTCCACCATCCCACTGCCCCTCTTGATAAAGAGATGGTGGGGAAGGGAAGCAGCTGTTGCCATTCGGGTGGGATGGGACGCGTTGGACAAAGAACAGGGAGGGGAGGTGACAGCAGTGACAGGACATCCAGTCTCACCTCCTGCACCCCCAAAATAATAAGATCCCCCGATAATAAGGCCAAGCCCTTATTTGGGGGGTCAAAAGAAAGTAAGATCCTGTCTTTTTTCAAGGAAACATGGTATATACTGATATAAAGTGTGCATTAAGCATAGAGCTATGGAATTTCATGTTGCAGAAAAAGTCTGGACAGCCTGGGATGCTAGTACTACTAGTATCGGATAATTGGGAATTATTTAAGGATACTTTTCAATTTAGAATAGAATAGAATAGAGTTGGAAGGGACCTTGGAGGTCTTCTAGTCCAACCCCCTGCTTAGGCAGGAACCAGTATTGGAGCATTTACAACTTCTGGAGGTTGTTCCACTGATTAATTGTTCTGTCAGGAAATTTCTCCTTAGTTCTAGGTTGCGTCTCTCCTTGATTAGTTTCCACCCATTGCTTCTTGTCCTATCCTCAGCTGCTTTGGAGAATAGCTTGACTCCCTCTTCTTTGTGGCAGCCCCTGAGATATTGGAACACTGCTATCATGTCTCCCCTAGTCCTTCTCTTCATTAAACTAGGCATACTCAGTTCCAGCAACCATTCTTTATATGTTTTAGCCTCCAGGTCTCTAAAACATACTCTTAATGTCCCAATCTGAGTTTCAGTTGTAAAAGAGAAATCCAGAACATTTGAAAGATATTTTTGTGTGTGACTTTTGAAAATCCTGAGGCATAATTAGTGGTTGATCATTGCTGAAGATCAGAGTCTGGCCAAATAAATCTTGATGTATTCAAGCAAGGTAAGTTCTTTTTTTTTTCCCTGAAAATGATTTTGTTTGTTTGTTGAGAAAGCCATTTCCGCTCCATTCTCTTTATATATGGATAAAACCACGAATCTAGTTATTCCCCCCTCCATGTTCATATTTTTTTTCTAGTCTTATTGTATACATCAGTGACATTGAGGTAATTCTTACAGAAAAGTCCAAGAAGGCTCTCTTTTATCCACTTCTTGATCAGAACATGAAACCAAGCAATTATTACTATTGCATAACTGCTATATAATATTCATAAATGTTCTCGGTGTGGTTCAGGAGTGATAATGAGATCAGCTTTCTAAAGAACTTCTGTCTCCTGTGGAAACATCTGAAATTACTGATGACGTAGCTTGGGACAGAACAAGGAAATCCCATTTGATGATTACTATCTCCTCCATAATGCAATTGGTGAGATCCCAAAATTCATCCAAATGTATTCAGTCGTAAGACTAAAAGAGGAAGTGCTTAAGGCTTTATCTCAGGAGTTATTATACTAGCAGCTTGTTTGTTGTGTTCAAACTAGACACCTGCCTCCTTTGAGGATGATGCATATTAGGGGATTCAAAGCACAAAAGATCAAGTCTGAACTGAAGAGCTTCCCGGTTTTCTTCCACCCCAATGGTATAAAGCAGGAGATCTTTTGTTATTTGGAGAGGAGCTGTTAAAAGTTTTGCCAATGATAGTTTTGTTACTTTTCCTTCAGTTTTCTTAACTGTAAGATGCCAGACTGAGGTCAAGAAGCATTGTTCCCAACTTTATCTGACTACCAATGTCAGACAAATTTCACTGGCTTCGTAGTGTCACTGTTAAAGCAAACCAAATCATGAGTAACACTTCTATTCATAGCTCTTATAAATAAATAAAAAATGCAGCAATAAGAATAAGAAGTTAACTGGCGTCTCATGAAACAGGAAGTGGAAATAAAGCATATGTACCACTGTGATTAGGTGAATGGCAAATCTTCCAAGTTAATTTTTTCCCCCATTTCTTATTTTTGTGAATTTGATTCATCAGACTTGACAGCTTTTTTTAAAAGTTTACATTGAAATAAAATTGTTTGCATCAGTGGTGAAATCTAAATTTCTTTCCTACTGGTTCTGTGGGCATGGCTTGGTGGCTGTGGCTTGGTGAGGGGGTGGGCGTGGCTATGTGACCATGTGACTGGGGGATCAAAAGACAGAAACTCACTAAGAATGTCCTAAAATCTGAATCCAAGCTGATTTATAATAAACATCGTTAATTCATCTCTTATGGTTTCTTGTAAATGAACATCTGGTGCCAGCAGAAAAGCTGAATTCCTGTGTAGCATTGATAATGTGCTAGATATCCAGAGATGGCCAAACAAATCAAATAAACAATCCCTCAGAACATCTTCTATATCAATCTTTCTCAATCTTTTTTTTTTTTTTTTTTACCACGGACCTCCTTTAAATACATTTTGTGGCCATGGACCATGGCCACAGACCCCCAAGGTTTAAGATTTAAATCTGGAATTAAAAATATAACCCATTTAAACAATGGCAGAAGGATATTTCCAAGTTTATATGGCAAGGGAAAAAAACCAAGAATTAGATACAAGCTATTACAAGATGCTAAGGAAAGAGGGGGTTTGGGTTTACCAAACCTGAAATTATATTTCAAGGCATGCTGTCTGGCCTGGTTAAAAGAGTGGGTGAACCTACAGAACAAGAGGTTACTTCAATTAGAAAGCATGAATTAGGGTTTGGCTGTCACAATTATCCATGGTGTATATGTGTGTGTGTGTGTGTGTGTGTGTGTGTGTGTGTGTGTGTGTGTGTCTTCTCAAGTTTTCGCGGGTGTGTGTATATAAAAAGTTAAAATCTTGGGTGTTTTCCCGCATCATTAAAAGTCTGTTAATTGTTTGGGATTTTGGAGGATTTTAAGCTGGGATTTTAGCCAGGATTTTAAGTATTTCAATTAACAGACTTTTAATGACGCGGGAAAACACCCGAGATTTTAACTTTATATTTTCTGCAGGAAAAACACACATAAATCCTATGAAGAAGTAAGAAAATAGCTAGAAATAGGGCTGCAGAAAAACCTTGGTTACGTAGGAAAAACCTGGCTAGAGGAAAAACACACATAAATCCTACGAAGAAGTAAGAAAATAGATACTATACCTTTACAGGGAGGATACATGAGATGTGGGTGTGGCTTACTGATGAAGGCTAACGAGCTAGAAATAGATCTATATAAGTCTCTCACCTGGCAGCAGGAACTTGCTGGCTACCAGAAAAGAAAAAAGCCCAGAATCGAAGCCAGGTTTTACCTACATAAGCTACGATGTTATGCAGCCCTGGTTCTGTGAAATCTCATTCACAAGTTTCTGGGCTTTTTGTTTCTTGCTGACAGACAGCAAACTCTGTGCTGCCCTTTGGGAGACTCAGATAGCTATTTCTGCCTTATAAGGGTTCGTCAGTGAGCCACACCCTCTTCTCAGGTATCCTCCCTGTAAAGGTACAATGTTTCTTTTTCTTTCTTTTTCGTAGGCTTTTATGTGCATATTCTTTCTAGCCAGGTTTTACCTACGTAAGCTACGATGTTATGCAGCTCTGGTTCTGTGAAATCTCATTCACAAGTTTCTGGGCTTTTTGTTTCTTGCTGACAGACAGCAAACTCTGTGCTGCCCTTTGGGAGACTCAGATAGCTATTTCTGCCTTATAAGGGTTCGTCAGTGAGCCACACCCTCTTCTCAGGTATCCTTCCTGTAAAGGTACAATGTTTCTTTTTCTTTCTTTTTCATAGGCTTTTATGTGCATATTCTTTCTAGCCAGGTTTTACCTACGTAAGCTACGATGTTATGTTAGCTTGATAGATGTTTATAGAAATGGCTAGTTTATATTACTATGAAAAAGCAAAAAGTTGTGGTTTGATGTTAATGCTTTATTTTGTTGCAACAGAGGGAGTCAGACGTCAATATTTTTTTCCTTTTTCCCAATCCTTCCTCACTTCTCTTTCCCCTCTTTCTCCCCACTGTTATCCTATTTACTTTTGTATTTTGTATCATCTTATAACCTGATAAAATGTTTAATAAAAAAGACTTAAGATTTAAATCATAACATTTCTTCAAGCCTTCATGGACCCCCTGTGATAATACTGCCGCCCCAAGAGACCCACCGACCACAGGCTGAGAATCACTGTTCTAGATTGATAAAACTAGTGAAGACAAGTATTACTAGTTTGTCAAACCACAGAGTCAGCATATAGCTAAAATTGTGCCATCAGATTTACAGTATTTATAAATCTGTAATCAGATTTACAGATTTACAGTTATTTATTGTCATTGTTAAAAATGAATCAATAAAACAAAATAAAAATGGATGCTTTGAAATCATCACCAGAAGCTTGATGGAAATGTGGAAGGCCAATGGGAACACTTTCAACAAAAAAAAAATCATTGCACTTGAGAGAAGTTGGTTGTTATGAAAAAGAAAATGAACAGCAAACAGCACTGTGAATTGATGAATTATTATTATTATTATTATTATTATTATTATTATTATTATTAATAATAATAATAATAATAATAATAATATTATTAATATTATTATTATCTTTTATTCATTAAAAATTAAACTCAGTCAACTGGACATTTAAAAATGTGTCACAAATACCATTGCCTGGTGCTAATGGTTGATATGGGTTGCTGCAGGCATCTTAGGTATCAACCAAGTATCTTCTTAAAATATATAATGTTCTGAGTAGCACAGTTTTTTCCAGTTCCGCTGGTGTTATTGTGGGAAGTTGCAATTTCTTGAAGTGTTTTGTGAAATTCTTGGACATGGTACCAAGTGTCCCGATGACAATGGATATCACTTTGACATGTTTCATCCATAGTCATGTAGTTTCTATGGCCAGGTCACGATATTTCATGATTTTTTCCAGTTCTTTTTCTTCGACTCTGGCGTCTCCTAGTACCGTGATGTCAATAAATTGTATGTTTTGGTTTTCGACAGCTGTGATATCTGGCGTGTTGTGTTCCAAGTGAAGATCCGTCTTCATTTGAAAGTCCCACAAGATCTTCACCTTCTCATTTTCTAAAACTTTTTCCACTTTATGTTCCCATGACATTTTGGATACAGGTAAATCGTATTTTTTACATAATGACCAGTGGATTAATTTAGAAACTCGATCGTGTCTAGCTTTATAATCAGTTTGTGCGATTTTGCTGCATTCACATATTAAATGTGAAACAGTTTCGACTTTGTTGTTGCAAAGTCGGCAGTTTTATTATTATTATTATTACATTCGTAGATGAAGAAAGTTTTTAACATTCCATTTCACAAAAGTGAGTTCCATTGTGTACTGTGAAAAAAAATGTAACGTAGGATAGATTGTCTCCTATAAAAGGAGAGTGAGAGCTTCAAGAAGTGTAACAGACCTGAAACAAATCAGTCTTGTGACTTTTGTATGTTGTCTGAATCTTGGACTGAAATGTGTCTGAGGCAGAAGAAACAAATGAGTTAAATGCCAGTATGTTGACTTTCTAAGTAATTATTGATAATTACTTATTCTAATATGGCTGGCAACAGAAGTTGTTGCTCAAAATTGAAAGATATGGGATCTAGGTTATGTCATGATACTCCATCAATCGGCATAGAGGCTAATTAAAAACAAATGAGACCAGCAGATTATAGTGAGAAACATGGCTTTACAGGGATCAACAAAGAAATTTGGAAACAAAGCAAAATATGTGGGAAAATTGCAGCCAATTTGGCATGAAGAATACTTTTAAACAATGTCCAGTATAGGGGCAATGGATTTACCATTTTTTTATGTTTAATTTTGAGTGGGATTCCACTATTGTAGACATAACCAGTGTGCAATTTTGGAGTCTTTCTGGATTCATGGATCCTTCTTAAGCAGGAATCCATGGAGGCATCCATGGAGAGGGAACTACTGCACAGCTTCATGTTGTGTGCCAATTGCACTCTTTCCTAGACCAGAGGGTAGTGTGCATGATCACTCTTACTTAGTCAGCTCCTAAATGGATTGCTGCAATGTGCTGCCTTGAAGAGCATCTGAAAGCTGCAACTGATCCAGATGCAATGATGTAGTCTATGATGACAATATCTTGAATCACAAATATTACACTTTTATTACACAAGCTGCATTGAATCCCAGGAGATTTCCAGGTATAAATCAAGCTCTGGTTATCCTTGCTAAAGCCCTTCATGGTATGGTGCCAGGATATTTAAAGAAACATCTCTCTCTCTCTATATATATATATATCTCCCTCTCTCCCTCCATCCCTCCCTCTCTTTCTCTTTCTTAGTCTCTGCTCATTCTACTAGATTTGTGGGATATGTTTCAGGATTCATCAATGGAAAAAATGTCATCTAGCATTATTCAGGGCAGAAGCTTGCCTTTTGGGTCACACTGTTTGTCCTCTGGAAGACCTGACTCTCTGAGATCAGATTGGCCTCAACTCTACTGGCCTTTAAGAAAGTGCTAAAGATCTGGGTACTTGTGGTTGTGATTATATCAGTTTGGTGGCTATGTAAATGAATAAATAGGTAGCTAACAGAGTTGGGTTTCACTTACCTTTACTACCGGTTTGCATCGGGAGCACACATGCTTCTGCGCATGCGCAAATCACCCATGATGATATTGTGATGGGTGGGCAGAGCCTCCCGCCGGTTTTACTACCGGTTCTATAGAACCGGACCAAACCGGGAGCAACTCACCACTGGTAGATAGGTACATGATAGATAGATGGATGGATGGATGGATGGATGGATGGATGGATACTGTAGATAGATAGATGATAGAGATGAATATCATCTCCAGCTGTTTCTAAATTTTTCAAAAAAGCCATTCCACTCTGGATCTAAATATTGTTTTCTTTTTGTTTGCCTATTTTAAATGCCTCTAGGAAACTACATACTTATTAGCCTGACATCAATACCTGGTAATATTCTTCAATGCCTGGGAAGATAATCAAGCAATGAATCTGTGAATGCCTAGACATTCACAGGCAAACAAAATCAACCAGAAGCCAACATGAGTTTGTCAAAAACAGATCATGCTAGACAAATCTTATTGCATTTTTGACAAGTGACTAATTAGTGGGCCAGCAAAATGCTGTAGATAAAATTTATTTGGACTTCAGTAAGGCATTTGATTAATAGACCACAACCTACTACTTGATAAGATAGAAAAATGGGTTAGACAGCATCACCATCAGATGGATTCGTAACTGGCTGATCAACCACACTAAATATGTAGTCCTTAATGGAACTGTATCAACATGGAGGAAAGTATGCAGTGAAGTACCCCAAGGCTCTGTCTTAGGCTTAGTACTCTTCAATATCTTCATCAATGAATTGGATAAGGGGATAGATAGGGAACTCATCAAATTTTCAGATGACACCAAGGTGGCAGGAATAGTCAACATAGATAGGCTCAAGATACAGAAGTATCTCACCAACTTGAACATTGGATCCTCTCTAGCAAAATGAAATTCAATCGTGAGAATATAAAGTTCTACATTTAGGCAAGAAAAACAAAATGCACAGATATAGAATAGATGGTACCTAGTTCAATAGTAGTAACTGTGAGAGGGATCTAGAAGTCCTAGTAGACAACCACTTAAATATGAGTCAGCAGTGTGCTGCAGCTACCAAAAAAGCCAATGCAGTCCTAGGCTGAATTAACAGAGGAACAGACTCAAGATCACGTGAAGCATTAGTACCATTTCATAATGATTTGATGAGACCAAACTTGGTATATTGCAACCAATTTTGGTTACCACAATATAAAAAAAGATGTTAGAAAGAGTGCAGAGAAGAGCAACAAAGATGTTTAGCGGACTGGTGTCTAAAACATATAAAGAATGGTTGCAGAATTGTGTGTGTAGTTTAATGAAAAGGAGGACTAGGAGTAATATTATAGCAGTGTTCCAATATCTAAGGGGCTGCCACAAAGAAGAGGGGGTCATCCTATTGTCCACCTAAAGGCAGGACAAGAAACAACAGATGGAAACTAATGAAGGAGAGAAGCAACCTAGAACTAAGGAGATATTTCCTGATAGTTAGAACAATTAATCAGTGGAACGACTTGCTTCCAGAAGTTGTGGGTGCTCCAATACTGAAAGTTTTTAAAAAGAGATTGAGCCCATTTACTTGAATAGTATAAGATTTTCTGCTTGAGCAGAGAGTTGGATTGGAAGACCACCAAGGTCCCTTCCAACTCTGCCATTTACATTCGGCCAACCACATCAATTGTTTAAATTCCTTTTTGATGGAAAAAAAAGAAAGAAAAGGTGCTAATCTTTTTTAAACATCATATATAGTATGATGATTAAACATTTATCAACATTTCTAGGATGTTGTCCAAGTATTTAAAAATATCTCCATGCAAAGTAACTGATGGTAAATGTCATGAATTCCATGCAAAGCAGCTGATGACATACACACTTTGAGTAACAGCAAAATAACAATGTATTTACTGGCATCAATGATGGACAGTTGTAATGACTTGTATTAGATCCACAAAACAGTTCCTAAGAAGTGGGGGGGGGGAATCAATTGAAACCTTACAATATTGGACCCTACCTGTAAACATTCTCTCTGTAAACATTTTCCTATATGAAGAACATGGATAGAGACCCTTCCTTGAGATAACATAAAATTATTATGGTTCCTGCCTAAATATGACATATAAATTATATACTTTGTATACAAGTCATAGAATCATGGGTCTGGAAGGGACCTTGGAGATCTTCTAGCCCAAGGCAGGAATTCTTATGGCATCCTGCACAAATGGTTGCCTAATCTTTTCTTGAAAACCACCAGTGATAGACAAACCACAACTCTGGGAAACAAGCTGTTCCATTGATTAATCCTTTTTACTGTCAGGAAGTTCCTCCTTATTTCCGGGTTGAATCTCCCTCTGATGAGCTTCCACCCATGGCTTCTTTTTTTTTATTTTTTTTTATTTTTTATTTTCAAATTTATATACCGCACCTTCTCCCGAGGGACTCAGGGCGGTGTACAGCCAGACAAAATACAAACATTAAAAACAATTAAAAAGATATATATTAAATTGGCCCCAATTTAAAATAACAAACCAATTAAAAATATTTAAAAAATATATTAAGCTTGCTGAAAAAAGAAAGTTTTAAGGGCATGGTGGAAGGCATCGAGGTCTTGGATTCTCCTCATCTCTGGGGGCAGCTTATTCCAGTGTCAGGTTTTCAGGCTGTCTTCAAAGGCACAGCAGCCTAGGCCAGGCACCATCTCCCGGCCCTCGAATGAGTGACAATGGGTGGCATGGGAAAAGGAAGCGTTCGCAGTGAGGTGGGCGCTGTTGACCTGGCGACATCTGCTAGAAGGAGGCCAGAGACCGTTTGAAGTTTGGACTGACCATAAGAATCTGGAGGCCCTCAGGACCCCACGGAAGTTATCACCCAGGCAAGTCCGGTGGGCCCAATACTTCAATCATTTCAACTTTGAGCTGAAGCACATCCCAGGGGGAAAAACGTTCTGGCTGATGCCCTCTCCCGAATGCCCCAATACAACAGTGAGTGAGAGCAGGTAGTGAATGCCATCATCCCCTCTGCCCAAGGGGTGGGTCAAGTAGTCACCAGACGGCAGCGTCGTGACCAGCAGGGCCAACCAGCAAGTGACTTAACGATAAGGCTCAAAACGGAAACATTGGCGGACCCCTGGTTCCGAGACAATCAACATCTCTTGACAAAAAGGGATGACCTAACATGGAAAGGGATGAAACTCTATATCCCAAAGACTCTACACACCCTGGGTCCTCAAGAGGAGCCACGATGTTAAGCCAGCAGGGCATTTTGGTTTCCTAAAGACTCTGCATTAGTACGAAGACAGTTTTGGTGGCCCCACATGAGAAAAGACATAGACAGCTATGTAAAAAGTTGTACCATCTGTGCCACGATGAAAACCCGACCAGGAAGACCTCCCGGGCTGCTGCAGCCAGTAGCTGAACCGACAAGACCATGGGAGGAGATGCATTTATCCTAGTGCTGACATCCAGAGGGTAGGTGCCCCCACAGAGAAGGCCCTCCCACTGGGGATCACCAGCCTACATTGTTTGGCTGATGGCACCCTGAGGAGGCCCTCTCTGTGGTAGTGCACAGGTCGGTGGAAGGTCATCGGTAGCAGCATGCGGTCTCGAAGATAACTAGGTCCTATGCCATGGAGCCCTCTAAAGGCGTTAACCAACACCTTGAAGCGCACCCGGAAGACCACTGGGAGCCAGTGCAGTTCACATAGGAGCGGTGTTATGTGGGAGCGCCAGGCGGCTCCCATGATTACCCGCGTGGCCGCATTCTGGACCAGTTGGAGCCTCCGGGTGCTCCTCAAGGGGAGCCCCATGTAGAGAGTGTTGCAGTAGTCCAGGTGCAAGGTGACGAGGGTGTGAGTGACTGTGCACAGGGAATCCCGATCAAAGGGCCGCAACTGGCGAATCAGGCGAACCTGACAGAAGGTCCCCCTGGCTACAGCCATCAGATGTTCCTCCAAGGACAGCTGCGTATCCAGGAGGACTCCCAGATTGTGCGCCCTCTCCACCGAGACCAAAGACTTGCCCCCAATAGTCAGTGATGGAGTCAACTGACTATATTGGGATGCTGGGAACCACAGCCACTCAGTCTTGGAAGAGTTGAGTTTGAGCCTGTTCCTCCCCATCCAGATCCGCACAGCCTCCAGGCACTGGGACATCACTTCAGGGGCATCGTTGGGGTGGCCTGGGGTGGAGATGTACAGCTGGGTGTCATCAGCGTACTGATGGTACTTCACCCCAAAGCCATGGATGATCTCACCCAGTGGCTTCACATAAATGTTGAACAGAAGGGGCGAGAGGACTGACCCCTGAGGCACTCCACAAATGAGAGGCCTCGAGGTCAATCTCTGCCCCCCTGCCAACACGAACTGCAACCGGTCTGAGAGAAAGGAGGAGAACCACTGTTTTTATCTTGCCCTCAAGTGCTACAGAGAATAAATCAACTCCTCTTCGTTGTGATAGTTGTTCTAATATTGGAAGATTGCTAACGTGTTTCCTCTGAGCCTTCCTATCATTAGGCTAAACATACTTAGTTCCCTTAGCCATTCATCATATGATTTATGACCTTTGTTGCTCTTCTCAGCTCTCTTTCTATGGTAGACCAGAACTAGACACAATATTTCAAGTGTGATCTCACTAATGCAGCATAAAATGGTACTATCACTTCTAATGATTTTGATACTATCCCTCTGTTGATGCAGCCTAGAACTGTGTTGGCTTTTTTGGCATATTTACTGACTCATATTTAGGCAGTTATCCACCAGGACACCTAGATCCCTCTTGCAATTACTACTGTTGAGCCAGGTACTTCCTATTCTATTTGGTTTTTCCTGCTTAAGAGCAGGATGTTACTTTTCCACCACAGAACTTCATTTTGTTGGATAGGATCCAATGTTCAAATCTGTTAAGATCCTTCTGAATCTTGAGTCTACCATCCAAATGGTTGACAATTCCACCCAGCTTGGTATTATCTGCAAATTTGATGAGTTCCCTTTCTATTTCCTCATCCAAATTGTTTATGAAGATGTTGAAGAGCATCAGCCCAAACATCGGATACCTCATTGCATACTTTTTTATATGTAAATATAGCTCCATTTAGGACTTTATGCTTAGTGAGATTGGTCAGCCAACTGTGAATCCATCTGGTGGTGGTCTAATCCATATTGTTCTATCTTACCAAGAAGTGGTCTACTTTGTCAAATGCCTTATTGAAGTCCAAGTATACTATATCCACAGCATTTCCCTGATCTACTAATCTCTTTAACAAAGAAGGTAATAAAAACCTATGCTGGGTTCCAATAATCGCCTTATTCATTTTCAGTTGGTCACAAATCCACTGTTTGATTACTTTTCCAGAATTTTCCCAGGTATTGATGTCAAGCTGATTGATCTTTAGTTTCCTAGATCCATTTCCCCCACCCCCCCCACATTTTTTGAATATTGGAATCACATCAGCTCTTTTACAATCCTCTGGCATTCACCCATGTTCCAGGAGCTCTGAAAGATTTCATTCAGTGGATCCGAGATCACATCTGCCAACATCTTTTATACCTTAGGATGTAAACCATCTGGTCTCAAAGATTTGAATTTGTCAAAAGCAGATAGGTGTTCTCTTATCAATTTCTTGCCTACTTTGATGTGCATTTCTAATCTTTCTTCTATGGTGCTTTTAATGTCTTGGGCTATTTTTTCCTTTTTACGTAAAGACATATGCGAAGAAGGACTTAAGCCGTTTTGCTTTTTTTCACCTTCTTGCCACCTTCTCCCATTAGTGGATCCACCATTTCCTTGACTTGCTCCTTACATATTGAAATAAACCTTTTTGTTATTTTTGGCATTTGTTGCAAGTCTTAGTTCATTCTGAGCCTTAGCCTTCCTGACTCTCTTTGCAGATTTGGGCTACTTGCTGCATTCTGCTCTAGCTGTACAGTATGCACCTCTTTCCATTTTTTAATACTTGTCCTTTGTGTCCCCCAGTTTGTCAGAGAGCTTTTTGTGCAAACATGCTGGTCTCATTTGAAATCTTTTTTTCTTTCTCTGTAGTACTGATTTTTTGTTTGGGCCTTTATTATCTCAAAGTCCAGTCCCTTAAAGTTTAAACAGTAGTCTGACTTTGTTTAGTTATATGTGTCTGCATCATGGTAAATTCTAATGTGATATGGTCCAGCATTAAATCCAGTATTGCTGACCCTCTAGTACCCCCATGTATCTTTTGGGAGACAAAGTTGTTAGCTAGGCACATCTGGAACCTGTTTAATTTCCCACTCCCTGAACTGTTTGTTTCCCAGTTGATGTCAGAGTAGTTAAAATCTCCCATTACAACACTGGTGTGTTTCCTGCATGCCTCAATTAATCCTTTTGTGAAAAGGTTATCCATTTCCTCAGCTTGGTTAGATAGCCTGTTAGCAATATAGATAACCTATAGCAATGTTGTTATCTCCCCCCCCTAAAATTCATTCAAATAATTTCAAGATGCTTTGATCCTTGATATTGTGTATGCCAACTCTGGGTATGTCAGAACTTGACAGTGTATTTCTGCAGAGATCTAGCAGTTCTTTACATACATTGCAACTCCTCCCCCTCTTTTGTTGAATCTGTTTCCTTTGAACAATGTATATCCTAGTAGTATATTCCAATCATGGGTTCCATGTCACCAAGTGTCAGTAATAGCTACAATATCATACCTTATGTATTGAAACCTCAATTTCTCCCTCTTTGGTCCCCATATTTTGAACATTAGGATATAGGCATCTGAACCCTTTATGTCTAACTCTGCATTTGCTTCCTGTATCTCCTGTTACATGCCTGAGTACCCCTTACTTCTTACTACTCCCTTCCTCATTGTTTGATTTGTTGACTTGGGATATATGCTTTGCTCCTAAAAATTGATCTCACTCCCCTCCAGATTAATTTGAAGACCTATGGATGCCAAGTCAACATTCTCCCTGGTCTGTGAGATGCAGCCCATTCCTTGTCAGAAGCCCTTCCTGTAGCTAATGTAAGACATGGTCCAGAAACCAAAGTTCTCTCAACAGTATCATCTCTTGAGTCAGTGGTTTACCTTTAAAATCGTTTGTACCCATATTGGGTTATAACCTTCCATTGGAAGCACAAATGAAAACACCACCTGTGCTCCTAACTCTTTTGCCTTCACACATAACTGCTCATAGTCCCTTGATATGCTTTCTAAGGCTCTTTATTGTTCTATTGTTCATCCCAACATGAAAAAGGAGAAAGGGATAATAATCACTGGGCTTAATTATTTGGGTAAGCCTCTCTGTTGCATCTTTGATCTTTACACCTGGGTGACAACATACCTCCCCTGATAGGTTGTCTGGTCTACAAATTGCTGATTCTGTTCCTCTGAAAGTGAGTCACCAATCATCACCATACAATGTCTTCTCTTTGGGGAACTCAGTGGACTCCTCCTCTTTGTGACAGTCTAAACTACTTTTCTTCCTGTCACTGGAACACTTGATAAAGACCCTACTCCGGATGCCCACATATTTTCTTCCATGAGGAGGATATGAACTTAATTGTTCAACTCCACTAGAAGGGACAATCTTCTTGGGTTTTTTTTTTTTTTTTTTTTTTGTCCTCTGAATGATATGTAGCCATTCTTCTTCCTCTAGGGCTTAATTTTTCCTTGTACTTCTTTCTTTCTTGATTCATTTAGTTTGAATATAATCTCCTGCCTTTTTGAGGTATTCCTTATTTTCATGGATGAGAGTCAGAGTGGCTAGATGTGCCCCCAGATGTTCCATTTTATTCTCTAGCAATATGACCAATTTGCACTTGGTGCAGGCATAATTTGAGTCCTCCATAAGCAGGAGTGCAAACACAGTATACACCTTGCAGATTACGGTGTTAGCCTCTCCTGCACGAGCTACACTG
Organism: Pituophis catenifer annectens; assembly: GCF_029215685.1. Taxonomy (NCBI): domain Eukaryota; kingdom Metazoa; phylum Chordata; class Lepidosauria; order Squamata; family Colubridae; genus Pituophis; species Pituophis catenifer. Next base: position 113,381,956 of record NW_027256882.1, read on the forward strand.
GCTCCCAGTGGTCTTCCGGGTGCAATTCAAGGTGTTGGTCACCATCTTTAAAGCGCTCCATGGCATAGGACTAGGATATTTACGGGATCACCTTCTGCCACCAATAGCCTCCCACCAACCAGCCTGCTCCCACAGAGAGGGACTCCTCAGGTTACCGTTGGCCAAGTTATGTCAGCTGGCGATACCCAGGAGGAGAGCCTTCTCTGTCGGAGCTCCTGCCCTTTGGAATGAATTGCCCCCAGATATTCATAACATCTCTGACCTCCGGGTCTTTCGCTGTGCCCTCAAGACCCTACTGTTCCGACAGGCGGGGCTGTCTAACTGAATGATTTTAAATTGGGTTTTAATATTGGGTTTTAAAATTTGGCCAAAACTATTTAATGATTTGAATTAATTTTAACTATGATATTGTATATTTATGTTTTTAATCTTGGCTGTTCACTACCCCGAGTCCTTTGGGAGAAGGGCGGTATATAAATAAAATAATAATAATAATAATAATAATAATAATAATAATAATAATAATAATAATAATAATAATAATTTCTCCATGGCTTTGTTACTGTTCAGGATTTGTGCAGCTTCAGAAAGATATTAACTTGTAGACTTCCTGCTTAAATTTTTAGGTGATCACAGCACGAAGTCTGAGTTCTTTTAAGCTTGCAGTGAGCTTCTTTTGGCACTTCCAGAATCCTCTAGTGTTATGCAAATACTCCCAGTGACTTGATACATATAATAGCACAGTATTGCTTCTGGATTTGAATATTCTTGGAGACTCTGATGAATTCTCTTGTACATTTTCTGAACAATGAGTTCCAGATATCACATTCTACATTGATAAATTTTGCTGTAAAATTTAATGTAACTTATATTCAAGTAATATAATTATTTCAGATAATAAAACCTCCTACTCATAATATATTAGAATGTGCATTTTACAAAAAAATCATGTGTGACATTCATTTACTTTGTATTTTATTGGTTTATTTCCATTTTTTTTATAGCTACCCATCTCAAGATATGACACTGTGTGTCTCACAAAAACAATATAAACATATCAAAATAATACAGAAATTTAAGAACAATTTTAAAAACCATATAAAACCATAAACCCATATTGCAAAATTTATAGATTGCATCATACAATGAGGGAGGATATGAAAATTAATGTATCGATCTCACAGGAAATAAGAGTGAACAATTGCAAGACTATCCCTAAATGGTAAGTAGAACAAATAGATGAATTAATGTGCCCCCCACCCTTTTTTTTAGCAATAGGAAAATGAATGGAGAATTTTGGACTATGCAAATGTTGGCAGGCAAGTAGGTGATAGCTCAGTTGTGAGGAATTCATGAAAATATAAGTGTTAACTTTGTTATGTGGTAGTGAGGACTGAGTATGCCAGAGAAACATAAAAGTAGGATGAATCCAGTGATGTAAAAAATATGTACTGTATTTTTTGGACTATAAGATGCTTTCGACTATAAGATGCGTTTAGCTTTTGAAGAGGAAAACAAGAAAAAAAACCTGCCTCTGCCTCCACGGCCCGTTCACCATGGTCCATTCACCGTGGCCGATTTGTCATGGCCGATTCACCACCACCCATTCGCAACGGCCTATTTACCACTGCTGCGGCCTGTTCACCATGGCCCATTCACTGCTGATCACCAGCTGATTGGCACTGCACCAACCCCCCTTTCCTTCGCTGCAATATGCACTCTATAAGATGCAAAGACATTTCCACCAACTTTTTTGGGGAGGGGGAAGTGCGTTTTATAGTCCAAAAATATACGGTATATTAAAACAAAAACAGAGGAGGTTCAATAATAAGCAGATAACTGAATGAGAGCCACTTTGATATAGTGGTTGAAGCATGAGACTAGAAACTAGGAACTATAAATTCTAATCCCACCTTAGACACAAAGCAACTGGGTGACCTTGAAACAGTCTCTCTCTCTCTCTCTAAGACCTCAGAAGCAGGAAATGACAAACCATTTCTGAAATCTTTCCAAGAAAACTATAGGGACTAGTCCAGGCAGTCATCAGGAGTCAACTCTGACTTAAAGTAATTCCCCGCTCCCCCTCCCCAAATGAATGTCAATTGTATACAAAAGCACAATGAAAGTATGCTGATCTATTTTTATCATGTAGAGAGAAGGAGTGAGAATTGAGTCATAAAAATATGTAACAGAAGGATGAATGGGTTGAGGGGAAAGGAAAGAATGAGAAAGATGTGGCTAGATGGAGTTAATAAAATCTTAAAGACAAAGAAGTGAAAAAGTTAAGAAATAAAATGCAATATATGAAGTGCGGTTTATAAGGACAAAGGTATATTGAGAAGAGTATCAAATTGAATTGTTTTAAACTAGTTTAGATATTTTTCTTTTCATTTTCTTACTTAAGTCAGAAGTCTCCTATATTACAGTATTTGAAATTTTGGGATAAATATGCCCAGATTTGCAATCTTAATGGGTTTTTTTCAGATTTATTTTAATGTAACAGTGAAAAGGATGAAAGCTGTTTAAGTAGACATCATTTTGAACTGTTATAGCATTAGTATATTTAACCTTTTTTGTTTATATCCCCCTCTGGTGGTTTGTGTAATGCTTATATGGAAATCTTCTGAACTGCCTTTTCACAATCATCATAATGTTTATGACAGTTTTAAAGATTAAAACATTTTGTCTACCAGGGGCAGGAAATGAGGGGTTGCAGATGTTTCATTACTCTTAACTAGGTAACATCAGCAGTGCTAGTAAAGAGTGGGGTTTTCTCTCGGTTTATATTCTGGTGTCTTGCCTGTCTGTGTGGGTGGGGGCGATCTTAGAGATTCTTTGGTTGGGCTGTTTACTGATGGCTTTTTGGCCGTTCTTGATTGGAGTCTTGCTTACTTGACTGTTGGTCTGAAGTTAACCTTGGAGTTAATCTATGCTGATCTGAGTGCTGAGTACTGGTGATGGAATCTTTTTCTCTTTAGGGCTGGTCGATCGTTTCTTTTGCATAGTCTATAGATATTGTTAATGTCTATGTGCCTATTGATGGCTGATTTGCCAGAGTGCCAGGCTTCTAGAAATTCCCTGGCATTTTTGGACTTGGCCTAGTCTAGGATTGTCACATTTTCCCAATTGAAACTATGGTTAAATCTGTTTATGTGTTGTGAAATTAAAGAATTTCCATCAGGTCTTCTGTCTGCCAGTTGGTGTTCATGGATGCATTCTGCCAGTCTTCTGCCTGTTTGTCCTATGTAGTAGTTGTTGCAGTTCTTACATTGTATGTTGTAGATGATTTTCTTCTGGGGTTGCTAGGTCTTTTGGTTTGCTTAAGATATTTTGAAGGGCTTTAGTTGGCTTGTGTAATACATGTGATTGTAGTAGTCTGTTGGTGGTTTCTGAGATATTCTTGATGTATGGCAGTGTAGTTCTTCTTAGGATTTGTGTTGGTTGTACTGTATTGAGTTGAATGGTCAGGGACTTTTTGATAAAGTTGTGTGAGTATCCGTTTTGTTGGAATGTGTTGTATAGATGCTCCATTTCCTTTTTCTGCTGTTCTGGGTTGCTGCAGTGTGTTTGGTCTCATTTAAATAAAGTCCTTACACAGTTTCTCTTGTGGGAGGAGATTGTTGCTTTGGTAGTGGAGCAGCTGGTTAGTATGGATGGTTTTTCTGTAGACTTACATTTCTAGTTTGCCATTGTGGTCTCTGCTGATCAAGATGTCCAGGAAGGGTAGCAAGTTGTTTTTTTTTTCTTCTGTAGTAAACTGGATTCCTTTAAAAATATTATTGATGGTTCTGTGGGTGGTCTCTTATTGGTCCTTTTTTTATTATAGTTATGGGCATGAAAATTCCCCCACATATGTACATGGTAATAGTATGTAAATTAGCAGATTTCTTCTTTTCCCTCTCTCTTTCCTGCTTCTCTTTCTTTGTTTTCTTTATTCTCTTTAATAAATATTATTCATCATTTCTTCTGATAGATACTGCAGCATGAAAAGCACTCATCTTTTAATAGTTTTTGGGGAAAAAAACCAAAATACTAAAATGACACAACCAGCTCACGCATGGCTCTCTATATTTAGAAATTTCTTCTTTCTCCCTCCTATTAAACTATAACATTTCTCTTTTAACACAGGTGAAGTGTTTTTTTAATCTGGCAAGAGCTGTTCATTTTTTAAAGTTTTACTAACTAGTATGTGGAATAAGAAAAGGCAACTAAAGACAAGCCCAAAGAACCCAAAAAACTTTGGGCTCTGAACAATGGAGAATTTTATTGGCGGATGAATAAATTCATTGGATTCCCTTGAAGTTTCAAATCTGTAGACTCTGTTCATTGAGACATTGCCTGTTAAGAGTATGGAGGAATTTGTATCTAATGATGAAATCAAGGAGCAGGAGATGTATGACGCTTAGATTCAATTGGGCAAGATCTATCCAAAACAGTCTTAAAGACTGGTGGCATTCATGCAAATCCCCTAGAGACTTGTAAATAATATTTGTCTTCCTCCATTATCTTCCTCAATAGAACTTGTTGTCAAGAAGTGCCTTTTGATGTCAGAGACTCTCTCACCATTATTTAACAAAATTAGCATCATGCATGAAACAGAGGAAGACTGAATGTGCTGAACAATAGGGATATTTGCATACAACTGACACCACTACTAGAACAAATTTTTCCTAATCTTACAAGCCCAGGCAAGGCATTGTAACAATATAGATGAATAATGTATTCCAGAATTTTGGGAAACAAATATTTTACTGGGTTTTTGTTTAGAAGACAACCCTGTCTAATTTACTTGCTATCTGTGAAGTAACTCTATGGCCCATAGCATAAGAGAACATTATTGATTAAGTTTAAACAACTTGTTAGTAGAATATTTTGACATCAGGAGATGCTGTTTCAATCAGACATTTTCCAGTCAAGACGATATTTCAAACATGGCTGACAGCTTCATCTTTACCCAACATGAAGAAGAAATAGATGTGACATCATCTCCCAGAGACCTTTTCAAGAATAACCTTAAACACTGCCACATACTGACAAAACCAAACAATATATTATAAAACAGAGTATATTTGTGTTGTTACTTATGTGATAGTGTATAATAGTAGCCTAACATCCTCATTCAACAAATACTTCTCTTTTAAATCCCATCCTTCTTCTGAGTTCTTCAAATCGGAGTCTTGGGAATGACTTTGTCATCACATCTGCATCTTTAGTCCACATTTGATTTTCACGTGCAAACAAGTTCTGCATTTCCTTCCATAATGCTGGTTCTGGCTATGGCACTGTATCTAACCTAAGTATCTGGTTCGGAAGCCTTTATTGGCTCCTGCTGATTTTCTGATTGAAACTGTAGCTGGTTTATGTTCTTCTTTTCTAGTAATTTTCAGTATGGCTACACATAGTCCTCAACTTATGACTATCCAATTAGTATCTGTTCGAAGTAACAACAGTGTTTCAAAAATAGACTTGTGACTAATTCGGAAATGACAACCCCTGTGAGACCTCCATGATCATGTGATTAACATTTATCATTTCAGAAGTGGTGGCCATTTTCAGCCTTTGCAAGGCCTCCACAATCATGTGGCTGACATATGGTATACCAGAAGCAGTGAGTGCTAATAATGATCGCTTTCCCAGGATCACGTGAGCAAGCATCATCTGGGCAGTTCGTAACTGGCATTCCTTTGTTTTCGCTTGTGTGCAGGACCAGTGGAGTGAAGCTCATGCATTCATACTGCTATACTGTAAGCATTTTATTTTTTGAGCAATCTTAGTGGCTGTTATTGATCTAGGGAGGTTATTTTATTTTCTTTGATTTACTTTATTTTTATTTCTTTTTTTATAAATTTCTTTTCCAATTCTTGAAAAGTAAATTAAAAAAAATAATTTATGACTTGTGGTTTTGAAGATTAGATAATACAGATTATAAAAAGAAGTCACATTGAAACTTTAGCGAGATAAATTTACAATTATACTTATAACTGCTGTAATTAAAACCAGGTCACTTCTTTATATCTGTTTTGTTTCTTTTCTATTTTCCTTCCTTCCTTCCTTCCTTCCTTCCTTCCTTCCTTCCTTCCTTCCTTCCTGTATTTCTTTCTTTCTTTCTTTCTTTTTGTATTTAGCTTTCCTGATCCTTTTTTTCTTTGCTTTTTTCCTTCTTATTCTATTATAGCTTGTATTATTCTTGTTTTTAAAACTTTCAATGAAGTTATATGTAAAAAGGGAGAAATCTATTTGCCTATGGAATTTAAATTCTCCTCTTCCTAAATCATTAATAATAATTATACTTATAATAATAATTATAAATTATTATAGCATTAATTATTTTTATGTAAGAAATAACATATCAAAGAAATTGGTAGATGCAAATTTTATGGAAACTTATTCCTGACACTTTTGATGATGCTAATCTTTTTTGGGTAGAGATACCTATATTTTTTATTTATTTTATTATTATTAGTATTATTTGCATCTTTAGCTCTTCATCATCTGACAAAGATTAACCTTCTGCTATTTAGGCACCTTTATTTTAACCAGTTCATTTTGAGCCATGTAGTAGAAACAGGAAACTATCCTGATGCTAGCAAAACCCATACTGTTGAGATGATTCCCTATGTCTAAGCAGCACTAAAATGAATGCAGAGTCATTTTAGATGTTGCGCCTAAGACATTCTATCATGACTAGAGAAATGCATACTAGAATATACATTTATATTATTAAATTGAAAATCTGGCATCGTTTCTGCAACATAATATTGGGATAATCCTCTATTTTAAATGAAAGCAATCGGTAACCACACTGTGGCACCAAAGGAAAGCAAATCTAAGGAATGCTATAAAAGTGTTTTCTCTAAACTCAAACTCATGAAATCCCATGGATCCTCCTAAAAAAATTATAGAGCAGCACCCTGACTAACATTGCATTATTTTGTGTTTTCACACATTGTTTTTTAAAAAAATAAATTAAAATAAATCAAGGCCAGCTCCAAAGCTGAGTTGTGGCATGGGGCATCTGCCTCAGACAGATTTCTCCGTCTAGTCTTTCTCTTCCAATGGATAGGTGAAGTAAATTTGAAGTACATTTCTGTGTAGGTAGAATTTGCAAGAAGATAGGCTTATGTCAGCTCCAGTAAAGAAGATCCATTGCAGGCTTGAGGAATCTTTTGTCTGTCAAGATTTGCAGTACTATGATTTGAGCTTTTCAGGATTCACGTGTCAGCTATGTACATGACTGAACAAGCGGCATATTAAGCCACTTTAATAGCAAGCCACATTAATATACTAGTCCCCCCAATCACCGCCCATATGCATAACAAATCCATCAGTCTTTCTCTCCCTTTCCCTCTCCTAATCTCCCTGTGCTTGCTTGTTCACTCTCTGCATCATTTTCTTTTTCTCATTTTCTAGCATACTTTAGGGACCACTGCCTTCTTTCCTATTTTCAACATTATAAATGTCAGCTTTGGTGATATAACTACTACAGCATTTTCACAGAAGTTGATAAGGACACACCAGGGACATCCATAGTTACCAACACCTGAATAGATGCAAAGCTATATTTATTTATTTAAAAGATTGATATGACTGCCCATTTTGTAGAATACAACTTGGGGTAGCTCCCAATAATAATAAAAGCAAAAAAAAACCAGTAAGAAAATACAACAAAATAAAGGGAAAAAAGCAAACAAATTAAACTTCTAAACAATTATATCCAATGCATCAATCGACACAATCCTTGAACTCCAATCTTATTCTATCCTAGACCCTTGGGAAAAAGTCACCCCTTTATTGCTTTTCTAGAAGTCTAAAGAGGAGGGGACTGGCCAGATCCCAGAGTGAAGAGTGTTCTACAAGGCAGGGGTTGCTATAGAAAATGCATATACCTAAGTCCTACTAGATGACAACATTAAGGGATGGGACCTGGAGTGTCCACAAATAACGTGGCCCTGTACTACACAGGGTTTTAAAGATAATAACCAGTACCTTGAATTGACAATGCTTTAGGTTTTTTGAACTGATCATAAAAAAGCTGAAAGTCGATGGCTGAAAAACCAGAAATGGTTTAAATATTTATTATGAATTTTACAGCGAATCTTTTTGATCTAGCACCTTGTCTTGCTCTATATAAAATACACTTCTAATTATATGCTCAGTGCATTTCATACTAGTAAAAGGCAAAAGATTTTACACAATCTGAAGAAAGTTTTTGAAGTCTGACATCAAAAAACTGCTTTTTACCACTTTTAAGACAAACTACCAACTTGAAATATTACTTAATATTATTATTGGGTTACCCAGATCTTTCTTTACAAGTACATTTAAGAAAAGACTTTGGTACATTTGCAAGACAGAAAGTTATACATATTTTTACATACTTTTTATCCAGCAATTTTGTTTTTCTTTTGGAGAATAGGAAAAAAACACACATTTACAAATGCATCTGTTGTTGTGAATTTTTTACAAGCTCTGAGTATTGATCTGATACCAAATCTGGTGCGTACCAATCTTGTTTTTCTTCCTCTTCTTTTGTTTAGCAGTTGCTGCTACTATTGTATATAAGCATAAATACTTACTTTTTATTTTCAGAGTCAAAAAAGAGAAGGACAGTAATCTGCAAAATTGGAGATTTAAAATGGATTTTCTTTTTTCTTTTTTTTTAAAAAAATAATATAGTTATAGTACATTGGATATTTTCTCCTTTACCGTGCTTTTTTGTTTCATGTTTCATTTCTTTTAATTTAGATCCATGTTATTTAAAAGTTTTCCATTTGTGTATCTGCTATTAGAGTGCAGTACGCCTGCAATATTGTGAAACTGACCTTGACAAATATCTTGTCAATATGAAGGGCATAGCACCATGAATCAGCTGGTAACTAAGTGGATTTTTGTGTAATAACCTGGACAAATATGTAATAACCTGGAAATGTTACAACCAGATATTTGAACAACATTTTTTGAGGCCCCAGTGCTGGATTGGAGAAACCTATTAGTGATTGGTCAAATAAAGCATGAAGGACAGTTACTACATTTGATGGCAATTCTAAAACTGAAGTGGAATATAAAAACCGTGACAGTGATGGATACTCTTTTTTTAAATAAGGCATTCACCTTTATGGCTCCACTAAGAACAAACTTTTCCTGAGCTATACTCTGCAAACTATCAAACATATAATTTGTGCTGGCAATTTCAACTTAATTTAGATTCTCAGCTAGAAAGAAGAGGTCCAAAAAAGACCTGTTATATATTAGAATGGAATGCAATAAATATTTGTTGCTTATTAAATCCAAATATATTAATTACCATTGTTTTGTTTAGTTTATTTACCACCAATCAGGGGTGAAATGCTCCTGGTTCGGACCGGATCACCCGATCTGGTAGCGATAGAGGTGGGTGGTTCGGAGAACCGGTAGCAAAAATCCTTCCCCCCCACCCCGATGCCCAGCTGAGCCGCACAATCATCAGAGGCTTTTTTTTACTTTTAAAAGCATTTTTTCTACAACCTCTTCGGCTGAAAAAATGCTTTTAAAAGTAAAAAAAAAAAGCCTCTGATGATCGCGTGGCTCAGCTGGGATCATCAAAGGCTTTTAAAAGAAAAAAATCCTTTTTTTCTTTTAAATGCCTCTGACGATCCAAGCTAAGTTGCCTGATAATTAGAGGCATTTAAAAGAAAAAAAATGCCTCTGACGATCCAAGCTGAGTTGCCTGATCGTCAGAGGCATTTAAAAGGAAAAAAGTATCTGCCGATCAGGCAACTCAGCTGGGATCGTCAGAGCCTTTTGAAAGCAGTTTTTACAACCTCTTCGCCAAAGAGGTTGTAGAAAAAATGGTTTTAAAAGTAAAAAAAAAATTGGTCAAGCCCACCCAGTCACATTATCCCCCACACCAAGCCATGCCCACAGAACCGGTAGTAAGAAACTGTCACCAATGCCACCAATATATGTAGATTTGCATTTCAGTGAATAAAAAAGCCCATCTTCTAGACCCTACCAGCAGATAGTCTTTGGCTGATGAAATCTGGAGAATGCCCATTCTGCTAGATCTAGTTGGATGGATAAAGACTTGGGAAAAGGAGTACCTCAGGTCCTCCAGTTCCAAGCCATGTCAGGATTTAACCAGCACCTTGAATTGCACCCAAAATCATACCAGAAATAGAAGTATCTCTGCTTGATAGTACAGAAAATACAAGTTGTCTATCTGCACAGGAAATGACCTGGAGAACTATCTAAAATAATTTCCCCACTTTAATGTAATTTAACAATACAATAGTTTTTTTTATGGGATTTTTTTTTTTTTGCTGAAATGTTTTAATATTTATTCTTCTTTCTTTCTCTTTGTAGCAAACACTGAGATCCCATCTGTGGACAAATGGAGTCTTCTACATATAAAGTTTCTTGTATGGTACCTTTTTCCTCCTGCTCTTGTGGTCAGGAATAAAGATTTTTCAAATCTAATCCAATCAAACAACAGACTTAATTCAGTGAACGTTGTTCTAAATCAGAAGGAGATGGGTTATATTTAGTTGCACAATATGGTCCACTTGAGAATGATACCTTTGCTATGAAAGTGGCAGTCTTAGAACACTTACCATTAAGTAGGTCCTCTGAATATAATGGGGATTGTTTATAAGTAAACATGCACAGGATTACTCTGAAAGAGAAGTGTCACATGCTTAGTTGCACACAATGTGGTCTATTTAAGGACAATAATTTCCATTGTGGTGAAGGGAAAACACCAGGCTCCTTGTAAGCCATAGCAGCAGAAGTATGAGCGTCTGGAAATTCAGTGCCAGCCTGTTCTGTTGAAGAAGAAGGGGGTAGGGGCTGGAGGAAAAAGTTGTTGGAGATGGCAGGTTTGAAGATCACAAACAAAAACCTGAAGAGGAAGATCAGTAGATCATTCTTATCAGGCCTATATAAGTGAATTCACCCATTGCAACATATTGTCCAGGTAGAAAAGAAAGCTAGTTCTTGAGACTAGAAAGCCTTCCTCACGTGGAAGGAAAGGAGTAAGACTTATAAGGAGCTGCTTATATCCCCACAGCTGAGATTGGAAGGCTTATTGTGACTCTTGGTGAGAGCGCAGGACAACAAACTGCTCATCCAGAAGAGATGATGTCCTTGGTTAGGCATTATTTTGACTGCTATTTTGAGTTCTTAGTTTGGACTGGTGACGCTTCAAAGAACTATTATTATTTTCAGATCATGACTTTGAATGCTGAGAGAATAAATTTTCCCAGGTTCTTTACACATGTGGAGAGTCCAGAGATTGCTTTCAGTTAGTCACTAGCCAGCTCCCCACTCTTTCCTTGTAAAGATCTCTGCCATATCCACTATGAAAGTGACAATATTAAGACCATTACCACAAAGCCTTTTGAATTTAATGAGGGTTGCTTCTAAGAAAGAACATAGAGGATTACAGTGAAATAGAAGCTTTGTGTAAATGTATGGGTTAATTTCTCTTATGAAGGTAGCTATGGGTAATGCACTTTTTATATCTGTCCCATCTTCAAATCTGTTCCTCACCAATCATTGACCAATGAATTCAGTTGTCATCTTATCTAGCCTTTGTAAATTTTCAACTGCATGAGGTCATTAGACATTACCAATAGCTCTTTTCTTTGTTGACCCATTGTGTGACTAACTCCCCGTTGCCTAGAAGAATTTACTATAACCTTGTCTCTCTGCCTCAAGCAGGGTTGCGATTGAATACTCATAAAGAAGACAGTCACATCACCTTCTGTACATATTATATTTTTTATTATTAAAACCAAAATCTTTGAAAATGTTCAACAAAATATTATACAAATTGCTGTTTGATCATAATATTTGTGGAAGTGGAACTATATGTTGCTGCTTCAATAGAATGGCTTTACTTATCATGAATGTTTGTTAATTTTTCTGATGAGCTCAAAAGCAATTGTGGTAGTTGCACACAAAGAAGGGAAGCTGTAACACTACTGCACATTTCTAATGTCAACACACTGGGGAAGTTTTCTGATAATATGAAGAAAATCTCCAAGATACTTTTAATCTGCCATTCCAACTGAACAATGCAAATATCTTCTATCAATCCATTATAATCAGTATAATTCATGGTTACTCATGCAAATGAAATGAGTAACAGGAAAACTAACATCCACAGCAGCAATCACATCAATTTTTTGCATCACTATTCTTATCATTTCTATTTTTATCAATCTGTTGCACATAATGTATATAATCATCATCTGGAAAAAAATGGATTTCCTGATTTAATTGTAATAACTCATAGCTAATGATCTGACAAATATTTTAGACACTGTCGAAACAATTACAGTTCTGAGCAGTTTTGTACAATGGAGAGCGCTGATAATTTAAAATTTAAATCTCTTGTCTAAGGTTAGTTTCTATATATTACAAGTAAAATTCAGGATGAAGCAAAATTTGTTGATCATAGAATTTCAATTATTGTCACCAAGACGTTGTCATACATATTGCAAATATGAAAAATGAACATGCTTCTGAGCTCCAAAATGTTCATACTGGGTATAATTCAGATTAAAGTACACAGTTTTTTAAATCCAGGTTGTAAACTGGATGCTTAGTTCTTTTCTACAGGTAGTTGATCTCATCAATTTTCAGGTAGCACATAACCTGGGTTAGCACATGCTTCATGGTACATGACCTCATTTTTTAATTCTAAATGATACTATCATGAATTATGCATTTCTCTTTCTTTATTAATCAGGATACATGCTACAGTCATGGATTTGTTCATGGATAAGAACTCCATTAACAACAAAGAGAAGAAATGAATGTATTAAGGACTCTGGGATCATCACAGAGTTTAATATTGTTAGAAAGTGATAATGGCTTCAGTCTCCTTTTATGACATGCATTAATAAAGACCCCAAAAAGTAACATTAGTTATTTTTGGCTAGCAGCTGTTTAAGCATCACTGCAGAGAGGCGATATATTCTATATTCTTGTTGTGGTCACCGGTTTTGCCAATTAACTGGGCTAGGAAAAATGTCTTATCATGCCATGTTAACCTTCTCCTCTTGCAAGATGTCTTGTTTTATAAAAGTTACACCTCCTTACAGCAGAAGACCTTGAACAACACTGAACAACTAGCTACTAGGCTTCTAGAGGGTGGATTTTCATTTCATGTTTTTTTCTTTTTGTTAGCATAGTAGTATTGGAAGGAACTGTAGAGCTTTTCTGATATTCAAGAGATGAATAATAGGAAGATTATGTCATTGTTGGGGGAAAAGAGGAAGTGTTTTACACACTGGCTCTTTCTCTCTTCCCCATAGTTCAAATTTATTCTCAAGTAAATTTTACAAAGGCTCATAACCTCAATTTAATTCTCCTCCCCACTTCGCCTTCCCAATCTGCAGTCTCATTCTCATGTCTTCTGCTTCCAACCTCATAGCTCAGCCCACATTAATGTGTATTTGTAGCACAGCTGCAATCCATGGAAAATTAGGAGACACAAAATATATGCAACTATGGAAACTTTTACTTTTGAGAAAGTCAAAAGTAAGCTTTTTGTCCCACTAAAAAGAAATTTAAAAATAGATCAACAGATTAATTTATAACCCACACAGTACAGTAGGTCTCAACCTACTTAGCAAAAAATACTAGATTGATTGAAAAGTTGGCAGACAAAATAATGCAAAGAATTTGTTACATAATGGCTACTAGACTTGGAGGACTATTAGATAGCAACAAGGATAACTCTTTCTACTCCCATCTGGTAGCTGTCTGGACTTTTTACAGGCCAGATCCGTTAACCTTACTACATTAGTGGATAGCCTTTAGTTTTAATTATTATTATTTTTTTAAAAAACTCAGACTACTCTAATTTAATCTATAAAGCAGCTATTATGAAGGTGGCCAAGTCATCTGAAAGTCAGCTGCTGATTTGACTCACAGCTTTAGTATGACAAAAATTTCTCACTGACCAACCTACAAAAACCTCAGGATCAGTTCTAGAATTTAGTTTGTGATGAAACTAGATATAGCAAGCAAGTGCATTAGGCTTTTCAAAAGAACAAAACCTACCAATGTCAAGGAAATAAGTATATGGTATTTAGAACTAATCTTCATCTTTTATTTTATTTTATTTTATTTTTTAATTTGATTTATATGCCGCCCTTCTCTGGAGACTCAGGGCGGCTTACAATGCGCTAAGCAATAGCCTTCATCCTTTTGTATATTTATACAAAGTCAGCTTATTGCCCCACAACTGGGTCCTCAATTTACTATCTTAGAAAGGATGGAAGGCTGAGTCAACCTTGAGCCTGGCGAGATTCGAACCTGCAGTAATTGCAGGCAGCTGGTCCTAATAACAGGGTGCTTTAGTCCACTGTACTACCAAGGCTCTTATTTTTTAAAAAAATAATTTCATTTTATTGATGGATCCTTGGTTTTGATAGGGTTGGATAACATTAATATGCAGAGTTGCTCTCTCTATAGAAAGCAATTTAATACCAAATTAATTTGGGTCATACTGAAGAGATCTTCATGGAACTTCAGAGCATGAAGATACCCCATCTAACTCAGAATTTACCTGAATCTGATACACATTCTTATTAAATATGCTGATTTATATAAATGTAAAGTTTTACAAAAAGTGGGACTGTAATAGGATAAATTTGGAATCTGTCTCTCCCTAGTAACCCCAGTGGGGTTCTCAACATCTCTGTCTGAACAAATGTTTGTATTGTGCATCAGAATTTGTGAGAACTATGTTGTACTAAGAAGTTCTGTCTTTTTTTCTCTTGCTTTTCTTGATTTTAGACAAAGAACTCTCCTACAGGAATTCAGAAGCATTACTTTCAAAAGATGAATTCTGCAAGATATATATTTAATTTATTGCAGCAGCTAAACTTATCTAAAATTTGTCAGCTGTGTGTCTAATATATAAATTCTTTGGCTACGAATTCTGTCATCCTCAGCCCATATTTTGAGGAAAGTCTTGTATAAACTTTGCTTCCAAAAAGTTATACCTGTTTAAATTTTATGTAAAATTATCTACTTAACTCCTTCATGCTGATGGTGTCATTTTAATAGTTTAACTCATCTTCATCAAACCCTTAAATGGTTGAAGCTGGGGAAAATATTCTTAATTTCCTTACCTCTTTTTCCTGTATCTGTAATTATTTGCTTGTCTACTCCATCTTTACAAAGACTCATAAACTCAGTTTAATTCTCCTCCCCATTCCATCTTCCCAATCTGAAGTCTCTTTCCTGCTATATAGTAGAACAGGTGTAGAGCGTGGACTAAGTAGTCAGTGTTTCATATGCTAAATTGTTAGAAAAAAGAAGAAAATCCTGCCAACTGATTGACAAAGAGAGAGAGGTGCAGATGGGAATCCCTTTCTGGGGTTTCAGTTTGCAAAAAGGCCATGGTGCCTGCATTGGAGGGAAACCACATAAGTCTATCTGGAAGGTTACATATCTCTATACCTACAGTACTTTAATGGTGACCCTAATTCCAGGGTTTGTCAGTGGATATTGGAACTAAAAAGCAGTTGAGCCAGACACAGGAGGGACACTTAGGAACTGGAGAATCACTGGGGATAAAAACCTCCAAATATATTCTACAAGGTATCTAAAGGGCATCGAAAAGTTTTCTGAGAACATGCCCATTACATTACAAACCCAGTTACAGTAGTATCAGGTTTACAACTTTCTGTATAAAGACTTTACAGTTAATGTGTTTTATAAAATATAGAACTATGAATGATATTTTTAAAATATATTTTCCTTGCCAATAATACATAATCTGTTGTAAAAAATACAGCTAAAACCTTATTGAAAATATGATGGTCACAAGTTAGAACAATATAAGGAAAGCTACTTGTTGCAGCCCTTCGTTATTTTTTTCCCCAGGAAAAAAAAAATCAAATAACTTCATTCCTGTGTATTTAAAAATGTATAATCTGAACATTTTTTCTTAAACCAGGAAATCAAATTTAGTTTTAATTCTTATTTAGCTTAACTATAAATGTTCAATATTTTATTTTATATGCATGACAATCCAGTTATAATCCAGCTATAATCCAGCACAGTTAGTTCTTAAGGTCAGCTAAAAATTGCTACTTTATGTTCCAGAGCTGATTCTATTCACTTTCAGGAGAACGAGTGGGAAAATAGTTGTCACGGTTTTTATTGGTGATGGCTAACATTGTGCAGCATAGGATGGGAATCCCATATTAGACAGTTTCCTGTTGGTGTATAATGTTTTCCCTGCCAAATTGGCTTGGGAACCTCTGGGAATGACAGGCTGAAAGCTAGTTGCATGTATATCTGCCACTGG
Organism: Pituophis catenifer annectens; assembly: GCF_029215685.1. Lineage (NCBI taxonomy): Eukaryota > Metazoa > Chordata > Lepidosauria > Squamata > Colubridae > Pituophis > Pituophis catenifer. The sequence goes on from NW_027256882.1 coordinate 113,398,265, forward strand.
TGGAGAACAGACCTGAAGTTCCAGGACAGAATTGGGTTGGAAGGTCTCCCTATCTCTTGACCTCTTGTCTAGCTTAACCATAGATCAAGCCCATTGTTTCACTTATCTGAAATAAAACTCTATTTTGCTAGAGCAAAAGGTATGCTCTATCTTAAGCGTGGGTAAGCGTAACAATATCTTAAGGTGGGTAAGGAAATGGAGGTGTACAAATGTAGAACGAAGGTGTTGGGGTCATATAAGTATTCCTTCGCATTCATATATTTCCAAGAATGACTTCTTTCTGAGTTCCTTTCTCCATGTGTCTCATTACAAGACTGTGTTAGGCAAATAAACAGCCCTCAATAAGTTCAATTAGAGGTTTCTGCATAAACTGGATGTACTGATTTTAAATGCTAAATCTGTGGCTGCTGCTGAAAGCAATTGTATTTGAATCAGTAAATTCAACTTTAACCAAGATTATTTGGAAGTAAATTCCATTAATACTTTCAGTAGAATTTACTTCAAGGCTACTTCATTAGGATTGTTACCTTAAAACAACATTCTGTTTGCATTTCATGGGACTTCTATTTGAAAAAAAATAGCATAATAGTATGCAGCATATCATGGTTATGTTTAGTTGACTGAAATTGTCATAATGTGAATGATATATATTGCATACAATTTTAAATGTAGTCTTGGACTTTGAAACCTCAAATTTCATTTTAAAAACATCAATCTATCTTTCAGCATGTCTTTCAGCATCAGCCATGTTAACTGCTAACAAAATTGCTCAAAATAACAGGTTGACTTTTTATTTCTAAATATTTGTATCTGAAAAGGGCAAAAACATCAATAAGATGTGAGAATTTTTTTTAGAAACAATGCAACCTCCCCACCCCCAAATCTCCAAACAGCAGTTGTTCATCCTGACTCTTAATACCCTTGTATTAAAAACTGGAACCTTCAGTTCCAGTGAAATCAAGGTTTCCTTAAAGATAGCTTGGAATTTTAACACTTTTGTATTCTGCAACATAATCTAAGTTGCTTTAACTATGAAACTATGAACTATGCAGTGACTTTGTTTCAGCATACAGAGGCTGGTATGGCTGGTTTTGTGCTTGAAAACTGTAGGTACACAATATACAAAGAAGACCCTGCACATTTCAGCTTAAATACAAGGCATAAAAACTGGTGAATGTTTTGTTAAATAAAATAATATCTTATATGTTGTACTGAGCAATGATTTAAAAGAGTTGGATATTTCATTCTCCTGAAACATTTCAAAAGCTTGAAGCTTGGTTCTATACCTTTAGGTCAACTGGAACAATAAGGCAAAACCATTGTCCTATTTAGCTAAATATTTTTCTGACATTTTCTGCCAAAAGTGTACTGTAGTCTGTTTTTATGTGAGTCTCAGTTTCGTATGAATAATCACCAGAAGGCATAGAGGAAAAACCTAAACTGGACTTTTTGACAGCAAAAAAGGGAGTGATTAAATACTTTGAAAAGGTACGAGGGAAATATTTTGGAATTCCTGTGAGAGTATCACTTCTCTGCTACATGTTAAGCAGTCTTTAAAGAACCATTTTTTAAAAAAATTCAACTCTTAAGGCAACTGCATGACCAGGTTTGGTAAACAATGGGACAGGTAGACAATTGGCTTCAATCCCTCTAAATATTATTTCAAAGCACACGGTCTTCTTTTATAGTAATACTTTTTTAAGTCAAAACCAATAAAACACTAGGCTTACCTATACAGTAGATTATGGTATTGACTGTCCTTGATTCTTTCCTCTTTCCATTGCATCAGACTCTATTTTACTCAGCCCGCAGACGAAACTCCCACAACAGCTGGCACTTAGTAATCAGATAGCAAAATGTGTCAAAAACACACCTACACATGCTTTTCAGTTTCACCTTTGGTAACCCTTCTCTTGCATAGGCCCAGCCCCAAGTTATTAATTTCACTTGAACATGCTTGAACATTTGCTCTGGGTGAGAGGGAGAGGCTATAGTGGCAGTTTTGAAATGGACCAGCTTGTCAAATCTTTGTCTTGAAAAGTGACAATTTTAGCATACATGGAAATACCCTTTTGCAGGTAGATTCCAGATTGCAACTATTTTGTTAGTGGTGAAAAGAAATGTATATTTCCAGTAACAGTCTAAAAGCTAAGAAAATGCAGTTTTGCTGAATGGAAAGTCTTTTCTTGAGTAAACAAATGCCTGAATCTGGTACAATAAATTAGTAACTGCTCTACATTTATTGCCCAATAAATATTTGTGCAATAAATGTAAATAAATAATTGTCCAGACAGGTTCTAAATGAATTCACCCCCACCCCCATTTACCATGTTATATTTGTGTCAGCTTGTAAAAGTAGCACAAACTTTTCCAGTACCATCAAAAGAAAATGTTAACACAGTGTGATGATACAAAAACACAACGGATGATTAAAGAAGCTACTGATGCTGTGTTACCATATGCAATCCAACTTGCTAGAGTCAAAGCAGCAGATTTTTTTTTTTTGTGATTAGCTAATAGAATATTGAATATTGTTTCAATAATTTAAACTTCAATAATTTATTAAACTTTAAGCAGCAGGTCTCTCTGGTCAGATTTTATTAGCATGCTTCTAAATGAAATAAATTCTAGTCAGTGTCTCTTGAGGGAGGCAAGATTGAGTTTGTTGCATTCAGAGACACAGCTCAGTTTGCAGTAACATACAAAATCCTTATACACTGAGTCTGTCCAAGTAGTAAAAAGCTTTCATCAAAAAAGATGGTGGGGAGAAAAATCTTGACTTGTTTTCTTCAGGATCTCAGTACATATAAAGTCTTAGATTTCTAGACTGCTCTTCAGTTGCTGTTACATGACATTTTCAAAAAGCTGTAAAGATCTCATGATATTGTCATCCTGGAAACAACAAGAAAATACAATATACATATTTTAATTGCTGACAGTTTTGTCCAGTCTGTGATAGCGATGGGGGAATGTTTTCAAAGACCCACAGATGATCTAGTTTACAAATTATCACATATGATTCTGCATGTATGGTGAGGCAAAAGTGTGAGATGTTTACTCTGAAAAAGAGCAGTCAGTACAAAGTCCAGTTTCTCTGATCCCATGCATCTGTCCTAATTGTTTTGGGACTCATTAATTTTAAGCCTCTGGATATATTTAAAACATCAGAATATTATATTACTTTGGCTGATTTCCTGAATTCTGGTGTCTTGTCTCTGTGTGTGTGCACATACATACTCTAAATATATTTTTCTGGGTTTTTTTATTTTTGTTATAATGTTAATACAGCTACACAGTTTAGCAGACTTTGTAGGTGAAAGCTTTGGACCTTATGCATAACCAAAAGCTCCAGCAAAAAAGGAACATTTTATCCCTGACCAATTGACCAACCCACCATCCCAAGCAGTCATCTTGTCAAGAGGTTGAGTATCTCTGTGCCTGCTGAAAAATGGGCATAAGCATGATTCTGATCTGATTTTAATTCTTTAAAACACTAAGAAGGTTTCTTGGTCTGTCTCAGCAAGCTGTTAAGTATTATAGGATGCTATATAAATTGCAACCCTTTTGGGGTTGCAGAAATAAATTGATACATGTTGCCAACTTTGATGTCCATGTCCAGTACTTTAGGAAATCTTTTGGCAATATTTTATAATAAACCATTCAGTTAATTTACTATATTGTCTAGACATTTAAGTATATGTAATCAGTATGGGAATTTTATATATCACATTTGAACCCAGAGGCACCCAGATATAGACTCTTAATTAATTTGTTTCAGTTTCACTGTTAGTGACTAGATTTATTATTGCAAAATAATGGAAATCTGAAGTGTATCTCATGTAAAGTATTTCAGAGATATTTCAATGTGGGAAGTTGTCTAGCCTGAAAAATTAACAGTAAGAGTTTTGGAAAACTCTACAATAAAAGAAAATTCAATCACATTTGGTCATCATTACTATTAAATGATGGGGGATTTTAACCTGCCATCCGCCGATGAGGTGTCTGAGGTGGCTTGGGAGCTCATGGCTTCCATGACGGCCATGGACCTGACCTTAGTTCATGGCCCTACTCACACGGGGGGAAACACGCTGGACCTGGTTTTTGTCTCTGGTCAGTGGTTGAGTTATCTTGAGATAGGGGATATAGTGATCGAGCCCTTGTCATGGTCGGATCACTCCCCCCTTCGCTTTGACCTTCGAACCGCTGCACCTTGCCACAGGGAGGCGGAACCGTTGAGGTGGTTCCGCCCCAGGTGCCTGATGGATCCAGATAGGTTCCAGACAGAGCTTGGGCCATTTCCTGAGGCTCTGGCACATGGCTCGACTGAGGAGCTGGTGGCCGCCTGGGATAGGGCGGCTGCTGGAGCTTTGGATCGGGTTGTGCCTTTGCGGCCTCTGACCCGGCGCCGATCTCACCTGGCTCCTTGGTTCACCGAGGAGCTGAGGGAGATGAAGCATCGGAAAAGATGCCTGGAGAGCGGTTGGAGGGCCAGCCATTCCGAATCTGACCGAACACTGGTAAGGTCTCATATTAAGACCTACCTGGTGGCGATAAAAGCGGCGAAGTATAACTATTTTGCCGCTCTTATTGCATCATCAGATAATCGCCCGGCCGCCCTGTTTAGGGTGACCCACTCCCTGCTCCACCAGGAAGCGCGGGAGGACCCCTTGGAGGGTAGAGCCGAGGATTTTGTACAGTATCTGCATGACAAAATCGCTCAGATTCGGGAACACATGGACTCTGACTGGGTAGATTCAGGGGGGAGGACAGAGGCAGGTCTTGTGAGTATTATCTGGGAAGAGTTTGATTCTGTGATGCCCGAAGACATTGACAGGATACTGGGCAGCCACATGTTTACTGGACTCCTGGCTGGTGCTGGCCTCTTGGAAGGTTACACGAGGCTGGCTCCAGGGGATTATAAATGCTTCTCTGAGTGAGGGTGTCTTCCCCGCCACCTTGAAAGAGGCGGTGGTGAGGCATCTCCTCAAGAAGCCTTCCCTGGACCCGGCAGTGCTGGCAAATTACCGTCCAGTCTCCAACCTTTGCTTCGTTGTGAAGGTTGTTGACAGTGTGGTAGTGCGACAGCTCCCTCAGTACCTGGATGAATCGTTGTATCTGGATCTGTTCCAGTCGGGCTTCAGGCCTGGGTACAGCACGGAAACAGCATTGGTCGCGTTGGTTGATGATCTCTGGAGGGCTTGGGACAGGGGTTGTTCCTCTGTTCTAGTCCTATTAGACCTTTCAGCGGCTTTTGATACCATGGACCATGGTATCATGCTGCACCAGCTAGAGGAGTTAGGGGTGGGGGGCACCATCCTACGGTGGTTCTCCTCCTTTCTCTCTGACCTGTTGCAGTCCATGTTGACGGGGGGCAGAGGTCGACCCCGAAGCCCTTTGTATGTGGGGTGCCACAAGGGTCGGTCCTCTCGCCCCTTCTGTTCAACATTTATGTGAATCCGCTGTGTGAGACTATCTGTGGTTTCAGGGTGAAATACCATCAGTATGCTGACGACCCTCAGCTGTACATCTCCACCCCGGACCACCCCAACGATGCCCTTGAAGTGATGTCCCAGTGCTTGGAGGCCGTGCGGATCTGGATGGGGAGAAACAGACTCAGGCTCATCCCATCCAAGACCGAGTGGCTATGGTTTCTGACATCCCGATATAGTCAGTTGGTGCCATCACTGACTATTGGGGGTGAGTCATTGGCCCCCACGGAGAAGGCTCGCAACTTGGGTGTTCTCCTGGACTCACGGCTGTCTTTGGAAGAGCACTTGATGGCCGTGGCCAGGGGGATTTTTTATCAGGTCCACCTGATTCGCCAGTTGCGTCCTTTTCTGGATCGGGACTCATTAATTACGGTCACTCATGTTCTCGTTACTTCCCGCCTGCACTACTGCAATGCTCTCTACATGGGGCTCCCCTTGAGGAGCACCCGGAGGCTCCAGCTGGTCCAGAATGTGGCCCTGCGGGTGGTTATAGCAGCAGTGTGGCGCTCCCATGTGACCCCCCTCCTGCGCGAGCTGCACTGGCTCCCGGGTGCGCTTCAAGGTTTTGGTTACCACCTTTAGACCGCTCCATGGCACCGGACCGGGGTATTTACGAGACTGTCTTCTGCTACCAATAGCCTCCCACCGACCAATACGCTCCCATAGAGAGGGGCTTCTCAGGGTGCCGTCGGCCAAACAGTGTTGACTGGAGGCCCCCAGGGGGAGAGCCTTCTCTGTGGGGGCACCTACCATCTGGAACGAGCTCCCCCCAGAGATACAGAGGATTCCGGATCTGCGCACGTTTCGTCGTGCTCTCAAAACTTTTTTATTTCAGCAGGCTGGCCTGGCCTAACTCTCCCTTTTAAATTTTTAAATCGTTTGATTTGTTTTATAAATTGGGTGTTTTAAATTTGTTTTTCGGCCAAAATATTTAATAATTTTAATGGACTTTTAATGTTTGTATTATCTGTATTTATCTTGGCTGTTCACCGCCCTGAGTCCTCCGGGAGTAGGGCGGTATAGAAATTTGATAAATAAATAAATAAATAAATAAATAAATAAATAAATAAATAAATAAATAAATAAATAAATAAATAAATAAATAAAACATTAATAATTTTTTCCTTACAGATGACCTTTACGTGTTGTATACATACTCTTTTGAAAAGAAAGATTGATGGTAGGAGTAAAAAAAAAATTGGATATTGCATTTCTCTTTAAATGCATTTCTCTTCTCCTCCCTCTTTTTTTATGAGTTTGTTGTCAGTTTTTATTGACATCAATAACAATCTTGTTTCTGATACCTTTGTTGTTATAATTTTTGATTTACTCTTATAACATAAAAATATTTTTTAAAAATGACTCTACCTTCTGCAGACTCAAGTTTCTGCATTTCTAGGAAACTGAGCCCTGGTTTCTATAAGAAAGTGATGAACCTGTTTCCAGCTCTTTTTCCTGAACCATTTTCTTCAATTCCATAGCAAATTGCCATTTAATTACTACAATTTACTCTGTTATTCAGAGCCCCGTACTTTAGGCTTGGGAATATGGTTAGTGATAGCCACATATACAGTAGAATATGGGCAAATATGACCATCACAGTTCAAGATGCCCCAATAGCTTTTTTTTTATTATTATTTGATTTATATGCCGCCCTTCTCCGGAGACTCAGGCGGCTTACAATGTGCTCAGCAATAGCCTTCATCCTTTTGTATATTTATACAAAGTCAGCTTATTGCCCCCACAACTGGGTCCTCACATTGGCAAGAGATCAATTCTCGCTCCTTGACTATGACTATCATTAAGTGTTGTACCTTATGATTCGTGATGAACATATCTTTTCTTTTATGTACACTGAGAGCATATGCACCAAGACAAATTCCTTGTGTGTCCAATCACACTTGGCCAATAAATAATTCTATTCTATTCTAATTAATAGTGTGCCATTCAAGTGCTTTTCTTTATGCCCTAACTCTTCCAAGAAGCAATGGCTGGAAGCTGGTCAGATGGAGAACCAAACTGAAAATAAGAAGAATTTTTCTGACAGCAAGAATGCTTAATTAGTGAAACAATTTGCCTTCCACAATTGTTCCAGTGATCCATCACTGGGGATTTTCAATAAAAGAATAGACAACCATTTGCCCAGGATAATATAAAGACTTCTTCCTTGGCAAGGGTTTGGACTACAAGAACTCCAAGGACCTTTCCAGCTCTACGATTTTATGATCATTAACTGAATGGTAGAAATTGTTGTTGCCAGGGACCTGTGATAATCTGGCAAAAGGTGATAATTTCATTTTTACAAATAAAATAGGGTGCATGATAATATGGGAAAGGGTTAGCATGACAGATCAAACAATGCTGAGGAAAGATGGATGCTGAAGAAGGACATATTTGATAAAGCTGGTGTTTCTCTACCAGAATAGAAGGCCAGTGAAATAGGCAAACATGAACAAATGATTTAGGAGAACTACAGAATGTGTTCAGATAATGTTTATTTATTTTGCTTACCCCAAAGCCTGTTTCCTGGAGATAAGGAAATGTAATTGTAAATCATAAATGGTTATACAAGTTTGATCTGCCGATTCTGTACAACTACTTTGCTCTTGTTTGGGATTTGGGCTTAAATAAAATAGACTCAAATTCAAATTTATTGTGGTAGGAGCTAATAGATTTATTATAAATGTTACATTTCTCTTTCTGACAAAATTGCTTCTCATACTGGGTATAATTGGAATTGCTTTGCTCAGATGGTAATACAAGAAATCAGAAAGGGAAAGAAGAAGAAAAAAACCCTGCCTATGTCTGCTTAGTATTCTAATGAGACAAGGGAGGTTAAACCTAACTTTAAAGAACCGGTTGCAAAGACTGAAACGGAGCCTGAAAAATAGGAAGTCTGTCACAGACAATGTTTAAGTAAAGGGAAATGCAATCAGACTTTTAAGAAGAGCTGGTCACAATTGTTTACTTTTTTAAAAAAAGTTAAGCACGCATGCATTCACAAGTAGCTGCAGCAACATGGGGTAACTCTACCCTCCTGTCCTTTGGAGTACAGAAAAGATAACTTTGACCTACTTAAAGAGAAGAAGAGGATGACTAGCAGAAAGTTAATCCATTCAGTTGTAATCAGTGGTGGGATTCAGCTGGTTCGGGCTGGTTTGGGCGAACCAATTGTTAAATTGGTGGCTGGCCCCGCCCTCCCCACCATGCCCCTTCCATGAGTCCCCATGCACCCATTTTGGCTCTCAGCTAAGAGCAGGGAGCCCTACTAGGCCCAAAACAGAGTGCGGGGGGGGCAATGCTCCCGTGGCCCATTTTTGCTTTCAGGGGGGTGCAGGAGACAAAGTGCTGCCTGTCACCCTCCCTGGCTCCAGTGGTGGGTTGCCCCTGGTTTGGACCAGTTCGCAAGAACCACTAGTAAAACTGGCAGGAGGCTCCACCCACTGCCCTGGATGTCATCATCAGCGATCTGTGCATGTGCAGAAGCAAGGCGTGCACACGAGCGAAGCAAACTGGTAGTAAAGGTAAGTAGAACCCACCCCTGCCTGGCTCCCATGGCCACGCCCACCTAGCCAGTCATTAGGGCAGAGAACCAGTTGTTAAATTATTTGAATCCCACCACTGGTTATAATGGTGATGGTTGCACCATTGGAATACTGAAAGGCCAGGTTAGGGACAGTCCTCAAGGAGAAAATCTATCTGTGTGGCTGCTAGGAGTTGAACATGACTTGATGGCACATAATCAAGAATGATAACTTGAGTACAATATTGTGTGGTCAATAGACTACTGTATGACAGTTGATCATTCTTTGCAAGTAGCTACAGGGGAGAATCTGGATCAAGACAGTGAACACGGATGATTCTTTTTAAAAGGAGCAATAGAAAGATAATTTCTTCTTCTGAAGGAAAGTAGGAAATGAAGGATTTTTATTTTGTTCCCGCTCTTTCTGAACTGAGTAAATTAAAGGGGACGAGATGTTTTGCTATTGTCTTGCCCGTTGTGCTAAATGGGGAAACTAAAATGATATTAATTTATTTCCATCATAATATTGAATAAAGTGACCTGAATGCTCATATTCAATAAAATAAGGAAATTTAATTTTACAAGCTAATAACTACCAAAATTAAAACTGACATCAAATTATCCACTGGGAATCTAACTGAGACGTACAAGCAAATGCTTCTAATAAAAATATGAAGGTCTATTCTTCTAATGCTTCTAATAAAAATATGAAGGACTATAAAATAGGGATGTCAAACTGGCAGCCCACGGGCCAGCTGTGTCATGTGCAGGCTAAGCCCACCCCAACTCTGCAAGTGGGAAAAATGTTGCAAAATGTCCCATGACGGCAACGTGAAGTGGCGAGTTTGATATCCGTGCTGTAAAGGAAGAACTAAGCTTCTATGCCCCACTGAAAAAAGTCCCCACTTTACATATAAAGGTAGTCCTTTACATTTTTATTACATATGTATTTTCATTATATTTATGGCATTTTGTTACATATATATTCTACCAAGTATCATAAGCATGAAGAGTTATTTGAAAAACAGTGTTTATATGCAATGTTTAATTAGATCTGCAAGGCCCAGCAAACCAACTGATCATCAAGTATTCATCTGAGAAACAATTATAGGAAGAAAAAATATATATAAAATATATGCTATGTATTTAATGAAGTTTAGCTATTTTAATTAAGGAGAATGCAAAGTGATCTCCTAAGGGAATATTAGAGATCTCTATTGGATGCAAGTTATTCTTAAAAGGACTTTGTAGCCACTGAAAAAAATCAAAGAGTTTTTAGGAAGCAGATGGGTTACACGTTTCAATTTTTAATGAAATTCTAAATATATTTACACTATTATTTGGCTGATTCCCCTTTCAGTTACAGTTTGATAATATCTGTAGTTTTTTCTACATATAAAGGCAGAAAGACAATGGCTTTCTGAAATATACAGTATTCTTACTGTATACTTACCAACTAACTGCCTTATTCAGCACTTGTTCAAACTTACAGTGGTGTTGAAAAGATAAGTGTATGACCATCCCTTGAGTTTATGGCCATTGCAGCATCCCCACAGCTTCAAAACAGTGATTTAGGTGTTTTGCAACTACTGCACATTTATAATGGTCGAAGTGTCCTGTGGTCACCTGTTGGCCATTTGCAACCTTCACAACTGGATTCCAACAGGCAAAGTCAATGGGAAAGCCAGCAGGAAGTCCCAAGTCACAGTCACATGACATCAGTCTTATGATTCACCGTGATTTGTTCCATTACTGTGATTTGTTCCAGTCCCTATTGCAGTTGGTAAGCCAAAATGATCTGTACTAGAAGTGTCAAAATCAAGAAAGCAAAGCAGTAGAAGCAATCTTTAGGGCAAATTCCTCCATGGTTAGTTTTTTTAAAAATTACTAGAATAAAGGATTTTTAAACACTGGGAGAGATTAGAAACAGAATGTTTCTTTGAGCCTTCATTACCATGTTTCCCCAAAAATAAGACCCTGTCTTATATTTTTTTGAATCCTGAAAAAAGCGCTTGGCCTTATTGCCATGCATTCAAAAGCCCAATTGGGCTTATTATCAGGGGATGTCTTATTTTTGGGGAAACAGGTATTTTATTTACAAGAAGTTAGCGTCTCTATTTTGTTCATTGTATAGCAATGATGATCCCCTCCCTCTCCAATGAATAAAACAAACTGAGTTAACTGACAAGAAATAAATAGACCCTTTGGCTTGTGTTCTTTCCAATGAATTTCATGCACCAGTTAATTATCTCCATTTGTTTCAGCTATTTCAATACATTTTTCCACACCACATGATCAGAGTTAGAGTTAGCGTTATCACTTAATGATTGACAGTTACCTTTGTGAATGTAGATATTCTACAGCATAACCACAAGAATATTGTGCCAATCAATTAAATCTGTTGTGGGGGAAAAAAACCTTTGGGCATGAGATTTTAATCCTAATGGCAGGCAAAAAAGGAAGTATTGACCATTTACTCTTACTAATTACATTTTCATTTATATATCCCAGGGTTTTCCAAACTCCACTGCCTACTGCGGATTTGGGCAGGCACAGCCCCCCAAAAGAAATTTTGCCTTGCCTATATTGTCCTTACCTCCTGACATGACTCAATAAACTCATCCAAAGTTACAATGCCATCTTTGTTTTTGTCCATTTTCTGTAAAGAAAAAGAAAGAAAAATGGAAACATTTTGACTCTGTATTGGCTTTGAAGCATAAGACAGAAATGCTGCAGAAGCACAGCTCTACATTCTGCAGATGTCTACAGACTGTATTTTCCAAATATGAAACGATTAAAAATATAAATTTTCCATGTAGAAACACATGAATATTACCTGGAAAAATACTTCTACATGTTGTCTTGGAGCATCTTCCTTCAGCACTGGGTAAGTATACTTGCCCATCATGTCATAAATTGCCTTTACTATGTCCATCATTTCCTGAAATTATGACAATTAAAGCACTTATTTGAGATATCAAATAAGATTAATTTTCAAATCCAATACAGCTATGGCAATGACACCCTAGAAATCTATTTTTTTTTCTTTGAGTGCTGATTTTCCACAACAAAACAATACTAACATGGCAATATTCCATTAGGAGGTTTAAAGCTGCACATAATACAGAATTGTTTCGATTAGAAGGTTTATTAAATTCATAGCTGTGATACCGACATTTTCAAATGAAAGTTTAAAACATAAATGCAGAGTAATATATATGTATTATGTTATGCATACCTGTGTTTTGATCCTTTAATTAGAAAATATCTACTTAGTAACTTTGAATTCAATAAACTTTTATACTCAAAACAAAATTTGTTCGGCATGCCCAGACCTGGCGCTATATTTGGTCTTGTCAGAGATCTTATAAGGCACAGGTTGAACATTACTTGCATTTGCAAGACCATGGACTGGATTTCTGATAACTATGTTTACAGATCAGTACTCTTAATTGTTATTTCTAAATTAGATTCAGATATTTTTGTAAGCAGCTTATATCCAATGACAGTTTTGCATCAGCAAAACCCATTTCTCTTTATCCAAGATGGGTCATCTAGTCTTTTCAGTTTTCCTATCTCCTTTTGCTCCCTATACTAGATCCTTACAGTTATGGAGTGTTACTTCAGTTCTGAAGTCCAGTTTTTTTAATTAGCATCTAAGGCTGTAGTTAATAATGTAATTATTTGTTGATGCAAAAGCCATCCCTGGATATTGCCGGTCAGTCTCATCAATACAGTACAGTCAACAATTCTATGTACATAAGAAAATGTCAGTCGTGCTGGATGCAACCCTTTGTTTGTCTCACATAAGTAAGCAGTAAGTGCTGTTACTCCACTAAAAGTAAAAAATCTTGCAGCATATTAAAAGCTAACACATCAATTATAACATAAACTTCAAGGGCTTGCTGTTCACTCTGTTGCATATTTCATTTGATCCTATCTATCAAATGCATGCATACCTTAATAAACTTTTTAAACCAAAAAGGTGCTGCTGCAAAACTCTAGTTCAACTCTCTGGAAAATTATATTCATGTATTTTATTAACTTGTTTTGTGCATATGCTAACTGAATCAATGAGCCAAAATGTCATTGTGAAGATTTTGGTGCTCTCTGAATTTAGCTGTTTGCTTGCAGACATTTCACTTCCCCAATAGGTAATATCATCAGTGTGAATGAGGGTGGGGTTTGCTGCCTGTTTTTATACATAGTAGCTCGTGAGGTAAAGATGAGGGTGTAGTTTGATCATTGCTTAGACTTGATTATAGACTTTTGCCCAGTTGTTTATCTGATGCTAATTCCTGCTTCTAGGTGTTACTATACATCCTTTAACAAGAATTTTTTCAAGGAAATTAAAATGCTTTAATCTAATTGTTAAAATATTTTAATTTCCCTGCAAAAATGAAAACAGTATGATACCTACTATATGATCCATGCTAGTTTTTTGAGTAAGACGTTCCGGCTTTTATTCATTCTCCCTTGGAAAACAGCATGTCCTTCAGAATCTCAATAGAACATAGAAAAATAGAGATGGAAGGAACCTTGTAGGTCTTCTAGTCAACTCCCTGCTTAAGCAGGAAACCTATATCATTTCAGACAAATGCTTGTCCAGTCTCTTTTTGAAAACCTCCAGTGATGGACTACCCACAACTTCTGAAGGGAAGCTGTTCCATTGGTTAATTGCTCCCGCCAATGGGAAATTTCTCCTTAGTTTCTCAGTTTCTCTTAGCTTCTCAGTTCTAATTTAATTACATTGGGAATAAGTCTCACTTGGATTAAACTGGACCAATACATGTAGAAACTCTGCTGTCACAAAATTCAACCCAGTTATTGGATGAATCTGATGTTTGCCTGTTCCATTTCAAAGAACAGCACAAAAATTCCTTGCAAACATTTCCTGGCATAGTGTGCGGCTCAGAAGAGATAATGAGCTTGTGTAATTTATTGAACATATTGAGGGAAGTTGTTGCCATGTAAATTTGTAAAGGGCTAAAATGGCCAAGTTGACATATGGTGCTTTGTGCATTGCAAATTTGTCTGTGAGATTATTACTGGAGCCATAAATGCACTATGTACTTCTCTCTTTGTATTTCCTGTTTGGGAAAATTATTTTCCCAAAATAATTTTGCTGAGATGCAAGTCAGAGAGTCTGTTCTTCCAAAATGTTTTGTCTGGGACAAGGCACCCAGCAATCAGATTGCTTTCTGCTCTGCTCTGTTGTTATTGTTTTTGCAACATACGCTATTCAATTCCATGTGATGGTTCAATTCATCTCAATTTTGTTAATATCTATATAGATGTGTTTCCTATGTATGGTGTGATCTGGACAAAGTTAAAATGCCTCTGCTCAATGAATTGCAGTTAAAGAGAATGAAGTAAGATTTAAAGGTTATTGCCCGTTCTGATGTTATGGGTATATAAGCCCCAATAACAGACATGAGAAGTCTTGCCCAGGCTTTGTCTCCACTATGTTCACCATTCCTAATTTCTATATTGAATGGGAAGGCCAGTATTACAACATTTTGAGTGCTGATAGAGTTGATTGGTTTTTATAAGAATTGAGCGAGACCACAATTATATGACCAACAACACATAACTGGAACTCTGATATCTCCTCATCTCATCTCATCTCATCTCATCTCATCTCATCTCATCTCATCATCTCAACTCAACTCTTTTTGAATTGCATGGATAGAAGTAAAAGTCCCTCCAGACAACCTCTTCTCAACATGGGAAGACTGGTGATAATACAGACACTATTTCTAAATATGACCTAAAAACCCTGAGCAAAGCTGTTGTATCTGTGACATGTGTTACAGTGTGGTCTCTCTCCTTCTTTCTCTTTCACTGTTTATCTCATATTGGCACCTTCCAGTTGTCTTAATCCTTATAAAACCAATAAAACTTATTGTATGCTAAAAGCTATGGCATTTTAAAAACTAATTATTTTATTAATGAATTCCAAAAAAATTAGATACTTGCTTGTAATATTCCCTTCTTTCAATGCTTGTTTTAAGCATTGAGTGGTTTTCCCAGCTAGCCCTGAACTAAAGCAACATGGAAACAAGATCAGTCTCTGAGCAAAACAGATTTCCTCCTTGTAGCAAGGCAGATTTTAGCTCCAACAGGGAGTAGGAAAAAATCTTAATGCCCTTTGTCTATATAGATCTAACATTCATTCTATATTTTATACAACAGATGTTTGAAATGTTTGACAAGATAGTTAGAAATGCACAGATACCAATAATTTATATACACTAAAAGCTAAATCATTATTATTTTTTTAAAGAAATATTTAATCCAGAACTAGTAATATAAAACTTTTTATTAGCCTGAATTGCATTTTGCAGGTTTAATCAGCAGCCAAAAGCCTGGAGAGGACTATAAACCACCTTACCTCCTTGTTTATATAGCCATCCTTATTTATGTCATAGAGATTAAATGTCCATCGTAGCTTTTCATGAACTGTTCCTCTCAAAAGAATGGAGAGTGCCATCACAAAATCCTGTGGATCCAGGAATACAAATCTGATTTAACTGAATACTGATTTGCTTTAACCAAATGAAAATGCTTTCATAGAACAATATTTGCAAATGATGCTTTATTAGAACCAAGATCTCATATAAAAATATTCAGTTATACTTAATAATTCCTTTGTTCAAGTCTAAGGTCAGATCAATCTGACTAGATGACAACTTTTCCAAAACAGCTGAAAGAATGGGAAGTCAGATGATTATATTATTAAATTCTCAAATGGCAGAAAGTGAAAGAAAATTTCCTATATTTTAGGCATGCTTAAGAAGCCTATGATAGGCATTGAATCAGGTATGAATAAATATTTAGACATGAGTTATACATTTTAGAATTAATAGCTTTACTGATTAAATCAACTATCGCAAACATTTGCATTGTAAAATATTGATGCAACAGGTAAAAAGCCCCAAAGCCCATTCTTATGCATCACCTCTATTCACCTTGTATAGGAACTAACTTATTAAAGAAATCCTAGTGACCTCATGTAGGTGTATACACCCAGATTTGCACAGATAGACATAAACACACAAGCTAATGCTTGTTGGCTTATATTAAGGACAAATAGCAATTCTATCAGCAATTTAAAACATGGTATTTGGTACAATCACCTGGAGATTATTATGATTTCTTTACCTCAAATTTCACAGATCCATTCTGCGCTGTATCAAATGCATTAAAAAGATAATGGGCGTACATACTAGCATCTGAAAAACACAAGTCAATTGAAGATTATATTATTAAAATAACGAAAGTAAACCTATGCAGAGCTGAACGGAATATCCTCTGGGTTCATTTTTGATTCTGAGAGGCCTGATATGAAACAGCATAGCTGACAGATCGCCATTTTCCACTGTGCATAGGTAATTTATGTGTGCTTTCCTTCTTTTCCAGTTTCCATACTTCTCTTTCAGGAACTATAGATTGAAAAAATGTATCTTCAGTTCTGTCTAACTCATGAGTTCTATACTTTAAGCTAGCTCTTCTCAATAAAAGAAATGCTGTCACTCACCACCATGAGGGAAAAACTGTGCATAGATCTGTTTGAATGTTTCTTCATTAACAGCTCCACTAGGGCATTCCTATGGGGAAACAAAGAGTAAAGCTGTTTTTTTTTTTTTATTTATAGTATCACCTGGTCCCCACTACACTCTTACCATCATATTTCTGACCACTGAATGCTATATGCTTAGAACCGAAGAAATTCTCTTACGGCAGTTTTAATCAATACTTTCCCCTCTTTGCTCAATAAGCAATTTCTTTTGCCATTAGCATGCAGTGAAAATCAAGTTTAAGTCCAAATCCTTGTTCTGTTGGAGGGGGTGCTAAAATCCATTTTGCCGTCTGGAACAAAGACCTGCAGAGACCATTTTGAGCCGGATCCCCTCAGGCAATTAATTTTATTTGATTCCCCACAAAAAAAAAAAAAAAAAAAAAAAAAAAGGAATGGCAGAATCAAAGCTAATTAGGGAACAATTGATTGTGTGAAGAGACACAGTTGTTTTGCAATTTACCTGTAGGTAAATCTGTCTATAAATGTGCAGCATAACAAGATTCTGATCTCATCTATAGTGGGGAGGGCGACTGTTGATCATATTAGCACTGCTGGCTGTTGGAAACCAAAGTGGAACTACAGAGATACAGAAAAACACTGTCCCATGCTGTTAACCAGATTTAGGCTCTGGCTATGCCTTCTGGTTCTAGTGTTACAGCACTTATGTTCACCTCTGTTACCTTGCTTGCTTATTGAGAGATTGGAAATAATTGATAATTAAACTAGAATACTTTTGGCACTCGTTTCTTGTTGTTCCTCTCTGCATCATCCTGGTGCCATTGCCACAGCCTCAAGACAGATCAGCCTTAAGGAAACCCCAAAACTTTCCATTTGTACTTAGTGAAATATCTGGATATGCAAATTTTCCAGGAAAAGATGTTTTTGCTTTTAGATATTTAAATATCTTTGGGGCAAAAGATGCTTGGTCAAAAGAGAACAAAATGAACAAATGAGAATTAAAGTAATTCCTCAGAAGCAGGCATCATCTGCTGACAAATAGCAAAAACTGAAGTGCTAAGGAGTGATAGCTTTTGAAGGAGCAAATGAGTTTGTTCCCACCGAGGGCGAGCAAAATTAAGTTCTATTGATTTTATTGGAAAGCTTTAAAATACTTTTAAGCAGGATAAATTAGCAAATGCTCTTTAGAACAGTAATAAAAGGAGAAAAAAAATTGCACTTAAAAGCACTTTTGACTTTTCTCTGTCAGAAGGACCCAACTGGCACAGACTTCTGGGGAAGAAATGGTAAAATGAAGATGGCTCTATTTTTAGTGGAACTGATTGATGACTGTGGCAAAAGAGTTAAAATAGGCTGTTTTTAAATGATGATATGGAATAAGAATATGATAGACATTTTAGATTGAGACTGATCTGAAAGTGGGTTTAAAAATTATATGCAACAAAAATGACATGGCAAAAAAAGCTCCGCTAGTTATACAAATGAAACCAGCTTTTGTCTTACTAATTAAAAAGTATATAGAATAACAACTATCAAAAGAGTGGCTAGGATAATTTCCCCATATTGGAATAACAAAATAGAGTTGTTATGTTTTAAGAGAAGATGATAAATTTTAAAATAAAATTGTTTATATTTGTTGTGATGAAGAGGGAAGTTGTTTGTTTATATACAGTATCTGCTTCTCCTTTACCATATTATTTTTTCTTCTGTTTTTATTTCTTTTTTCCAGCAATATATATATACACACATATATACATATACATGTTAATTTTTATCTTTTTAATTGTAATGCTTAATAAAATTAAATTAAAAATGACCCAGCTGGTTACCATCTATAGAAAAGGAATTGGGACATTATGAAGCAAGTTATAAAATAGAGATTTATTTTTTGCATTTATAGATCAAAAATCTATTATGAATATGTACAAACATTGTTGGTACAAGTCTATCTCTAAATTGATAGGTATTTGTGATACCAATGTTGCCATTTTTTTGTGAAAATGATTAAAAAAAATGGAAAAAGTGGTGAGAGATCATGGAGAAGTACATGTGGAAAATGGTTATAAGTTTGGAAGTCTTATAAAATTCTATGCTTGAAGCATGTTGAAGCCTTCCATCCTTCTGAGGTCGGTAAAATGAGGAGCCAGAGTGTTGGGAGCAATGTGCTGACTCTGTAAACTGCTTAGAGAGGTCTGCAAAGCACTATGAAGCGGTATATAAACCTAAGTGCTATCACTATTGCTATGCATTTGAACTTATTAAATGTTACATTTTACTATTATCACTTTCAAGGACTGCCCCATTCAATTCTGATTTACAGGTAAAGAACTATTTTAGAAAGGAAACCGAGGACATCGAAGCAGTTCATCAACAGTCAGCATCCAAAACAACCCAGACTAAACAGACATATAGATAACCTGGGGTCACATAAAACAAACAAAATGTTAAAAAGTTATGTTTATGTAATTATCAGCTGCAGAGGCCTTCAAGAAAGCCTTGCTGGCCTCAGAAGAAATTCCTGAAGGCCTCTGACAGCGAAAAGGAGGCTAGCGGGTGACACATGCAAGTGAGGCGAGTCAGTGGATGACACCCCCCCAAAAAATAAGACCTGGTGCCTTTTTTGTGGCAAAAAAAATATATATAAGACAGGGTCTTATTTTCGGGGAAATATGGTACTTACCAAGGACATCTAAATTATATTAAGTAACCAAAATATCTTTACAATTCCCAAGGCATGTCACAACATTTGAGCACCCTTAGTATTTCAAAATTGAAAGCTGAAAAATTTGACACACCCTAGACAATACCTATCAAGTTGTTTGGTATTTCTGTTTAAAATACAATAAAATAATTTCTAACTATTTAATTTTTTATTATTTAAAATTTATAATTCTTTTTATGTTATTCTAATAAATATTATGCAAAACTAAATGTGCTCTTTTGGCAATGTGTAGTTTTCATTCTTTAGGGAAGAGAGAATAGCTATAATTGCCAAATGATATCCTCAAGCTATGACTTTTCAGGGTGTTTTCATTCTTGGCCTGAAGGGTAACAATGGTTTCCTGCATAGCTGAAATTTTTGCTTTTCCCCCTCCATGTAAATAAATTTGAGGAAGTTTGGATAATTTTTGGCAAGATTTGAATAACCCTTTCTGAGTGTCAAAGTGAACATGTACTTTTAATTTTCAGTCTTTGGACTGCTTTCAAATGCGCCTACTAGTTCCAATTCATTTATACTTAAATGGTCACAGTTTTGTTTCACAAGAGTCAAGAATGCTCAAGAGATCTCATTAGCAATAGAGAGAATAACTTAATACAGCTAAATCTTCAGACTTATTCCTTGAGAAATAAAGCAGGTATGCTCCTTCATGTAATTTCTACATAACTATGACAAAACTAGTTCATTAAAAATTTTGATGAATATTCAGTCTGGTTAATTATGCACAATCCTTTAAACTATATAACTAGAAATTTGTGCATATCAGGGATAATTGGGGTATTCCGATGTTCTTCTGCAATTCCATAAATTGAGAATTTTCACAGCTAGGGTATGAAACTTTATGGGAAAATAACAAGTTACTTTTTAGCCCTTTTTTCTTACATACCCAGAAGCTAGCTTAAGTTTTCTCCACAAAAGTATTTTTTAAAAAAATCAGTGCATTCTTATACTATGCAACATTATACCATCATACAATTACTTTTTTTATAAACACATTTTGATAAGTAACCTAGATATCAAGATCTTTTGCATTTCAGTGCAAGAAAGAGTCAGCTTTCAACTAGGATTAATCAGTCAAGTGCTCTCAACACTAACAACCATGTTATGCATTGATATACGTCCTCGGTGTTCTTGGCCCTTGAGACTCAGACCTTGAATTAGAGTCTTGCCTTCCTAATCCATGTGGAGACATAAAAAAAAATGCTCGATTGTATAGAGAAAAATTAGGCTTAGCCAGGATAATTCATATCACTCTTGATATTAGAATCAGAAATGATCATGTCAGCTATGCCCAGAGGTTCCAGAATTTAAGGTCTCCTCTAAAAGCAAACTAGCATTAAAACTTTTGGAAGTTCACATCCACCAATGTACTGTCTTATTAGTACCTCATCACATACTGACCACAAGGAGACAGTAGATTTATTTATTTGTGAGATTTTTACCCTGCCTTTATTACATGAGAAATCAAGATTTAACATTATACTCCATGTCACCTCTTTGTATACTATTCCGCCTGCTCTTTGTCTGAGACAGTGTTAATCTGAGTTCACTTGTATCTGCCTTTCATCCTAGCTGCATATACACATAGTTATCCACACTGTTTACTATCCTCCTAATAAAATGTAGTTAGCTACATCCGGTTTTCCCTGACACTATCAGGTATTCCCCTGAATAAGTCTCCTTACTGTTGCCAACAGGAATAAAACTTGCTTCATCACTTTTTATCTGACGGGATTCCCACTTTCTGTAACACTTACAGGAACACACCCAACACAGCTTCCAACATTCCAGGACAGCCTAGGTTTGGATATTTGAGACTTAATTTTCAACTGTGCTCCACCTAGTGCCTGAAATGTAATCCGTGCTATGAACTGTTCTTGGGAGATGAATGCTGCCTTCCCTTAGCTAACAGGACGCACTTGGATTGTATCTATACCTAGATGTTTGCCTCTTATGCTTACTAAATATTTGCCTCCAGCCTGAGGGGCCAAGAACAGTCTTGGATTAACCATTAAGCAAAGTAACACAGCAGTATGGAGCATTCCACATTATAGTAAGTGTATAAAAATGTATCATGGCTTTTGGTAGAAGTATACCCATAACCTAACACCTGGTGCTGTGACCCTAGGGTGGAAATGATCAACAGAAAGCAAATAGACACCAATGATTATGGTGTACATTGATGCCATGAGAAAGGTGTGAAAAGGTAGCAGTAAGGTCAATCACATAGCTTGTCAAAGCACTCCAGAGGAAATGGCACTGGCTGACTACATTACCACCCTCTCCCCCCCTTTATCTTCCAGTTACCTATCTATTTAAATGTTATTGCCAACATATATAACATGAGGAGCAGGCTTGTTCAGGGTTCTCTCTTGCAGGTTGCCAGTAGGGAATCCAGTGACTCACTGTAAGTATTTACACGAAAGTATATTTTGTTGTTTCTATTTCTCAAATACCTTGCTTGCTTTTTGTTAGGGTTTTCCTCACAACAATAAATTAGGGCATTCTCACCTGAAGCTCAAACTATTTTATTTCTCACACATTATGTAAAGATCTAGCTCTCTGGGGAAGGCTATAATTGCTGAAAAAGGTGGAAGATGGATGAATTCTGTTAAAGTGATAATGAGTACACCATTGGAAGAGTGCACCAGGTTAGGGACAGATCATCATGGAGAAAAACTATGCATGGGGTTGCTGGGAGTTGGCAATGAATTGATGGAGTGTAAACATCATGAAGAACCAAGAGAGGGTGTGGGGGCACCACAGAATTTTTTCCCTTAGCTATCATGTCTTTAACTATTTCACTGACACTCAATTTTACTTTTCAGCACTTAATTAGACTTAATGTCTTGTCATTTAAGCAATGGAAGGATTGGGGGATACCACTGTGTGCTGAGTTTAAGGCATCAGTTGGCCTTAATCCAGCCGATCAAGGGCACTCTAGGTTTTACATTTTTTGTTATATGAACATTGCTGATTTCTTAAAGAAAATAATAGGCTCAATAATAATCTATCTAATACATGGAGATATTCATTTATAATAAGAGCCTTGGTAGTACAGTGGTCTAAGGCACCCTGTTATTAAGCTGGTTATTAAGACCAGCTGCCTGCAATTACTGCAGGTTCGAATCTCGCCAAGGCTCAAGGTTGACTCAGCCTTCCATCCTTTCTAAGGTAGGTAAATTGAGGACCCAGTTGTGGGGGCAATAAGCTGACTTCATATAAATATACAAAAGGATGAAGGCTATTGCTGAGCACATTGTAAGCCGCCCTGAGTCTCCGGAGAAGGACAGCATATAAATCAAATTAAAAAAAAAAAAGTTGTCAAATTCTGCTCCAGCAAATAAAAGCAATTTCCTAGCCAATTTGTATTTGAAGATGTTGAATTGTTTAAGTATGTTATTGGTTTGCCATACACCAAGATTTGACCCTGAAAAGCTTTGGCAAAATAATTGAGATCAAACATAGCAAAATACATCCCCCTTAGAAATATTGAAATCAGGATGACTAATGAAGCAAAAACTTTACTACCACACACCTTATCAATAAACACTAATGTTATGAAACATTTTTCTTTTTATGAAATTAATATATTTCAGTGAATGATACTTATGGTTCATTGCTGAAGTAGAAATTTGATCTGATAGTCATATGTTTCTTTGCCATCTCAACAATCCAGCACACTGTGTACACTTATAGCTGCCCAAACTGTAGGCTTTTAGACTAAGATAAATTACAACATATATATTCATTTTTTTCTTCCTAAATTGGGTTCTCTCCATCTGAATCCACTACATTTAATAATATACATAGTGAAAACAATACAATTGTACCTTTTGAATAAGTTTTGAATAATTGTGGCAGAATCAAATTATTAATTAGTATGAGTCTTTTTAATATGCAGCTTGAACAGTGAGTTATCACTATGGAGAGCAATAGCTCACTGTTCAAGCTGCGTCTTAAAGACTCACATTAATTAATAATGGAAAGGAGGAAAGGAGGGAGGGAGGGAGGAAGGAAGGAGAAATTTAACATTTTATCTTTGAAGTAATCATACTATCCTATCTGCCTCCCACCCCCAAGAAAAAAAGCATCTTCATAATACTATGGAAGGAAAAGAGAACTTCAGTGAAAATTGTAGCTTACAAATACTTATTTTGTTAGGTCATTCATTCTGTTATTGTCAAACAATTTGTACAGGTAAGTTTAGCTCCTAAATGCTTGGATTTTTTTTTTTAAAAAGATATGACCTGAATGGCCACAATTGTGAAATACAAAATACGTCCAAGATATCCCAAAGTAACAATGGACTGTCCCAAAATCTAATTTGGCACAATGAAGAAGCAATAAAGAGATTGGCTGAAATTGCCAGGTTACAGAGCTATTAAGTTCATCCACTATGTACATGAGAAAATTACAACACAGGCTACATTTAACAGGTGAGTGACATGTTTTCAGCCTGGCCTCCTTTTAAATCTATCTTTATGACATTAAAAATAGCCATAGTAGCCTTTTATCTGTCTGATTTTAGACCTAAAGAAGGACTTCAGAAAAACTTCCTCTCCTGTTCTGATTTACTGGTCAGTTCATAATAAGTATATTTTACCATCTTACATTTTTGAATCCTCTGTAAAGCACTTGAAGTTCCTTCTTTGTGAAATTGGTTTGTGCCTCAAGTTGTTCTAATCCTTCTGGTCGATAACATACTGTTGTCATTTCCAATTCATCTTCAATTTTATCTAAAACAAGGACAGAGTTTGATTTGGAACACCATACTGTTTGAGAAGTAGTGGAAGGAATTCAACAAAAACCAATTAATTTGGACATAATTACACATTAAGCAGTATACTCATTCGGTTCCATTTAACATAAAATCAACACAAGAAGCAGAGGCATATTGCACATTTTTTATAAGAGTTATTATCACACAAACTATTATTATTGCATTCCTGTTGTAATGCTCTATTCCTTAATGACATTTGAAACATGTTTCAAATTCAACCAGAAGATCAGAGTCAAGTTCCTGCTCACTGATTTGAAAATATTTTCCAACATGCAGCAACTTTTTTAGAACAATATCACAAATTGCAGGTAGAACAAGGACCCAACGTGCTAAAACAGAGTAGACAAAAAGATGTGAAATCCCCCTCTAACACACTAATGTGGCAATGTGTATTGCTTAACAGATATAAATTACTTCCACATAATATATTTAAGAGCAGAACGAACAATTATTACATTCAGCAGGCATGGAGATCCATTTTTCTTTTGTTATGCAACAAAAGAGTTGGAGACATTCTAACTAATACGGTGTTAGCAAAAACCAGTGTAAATTATTTTGGAATTATTTTCCCCAATATATGGTTTTTATCCTGCTAAGTGAAGAAATAGTAAAAAGGCAATAAATTCCTGAAATGTATAGGTTGTGAAGTAAGTATATCTTGCCTATGTTATAGATCAGCCTTCCCAAAAGAAGCTACATTAATTAGCCTTGATGTTATTATTGCTGAATTACTATTCTAGAAGTTAAATCAGTGCTTATTCTAAGGATACGTTTATATTGATGCATGTTAGTTGTTCTTAATGTTTATATTTGTTGTGTATTATTTATACTTTATTATTATATATTGTATATATTATATGTATCATATATTGTTCCTTTTATATATTACCGAGAGTCACATGACTGCAGTGGTTTAGAAAACTAAATATATAAATATTTCTTTAAAGTGACAGGCAGTAACACTGTGGAGAACATTTCTTTTCCCCAAAGTCTTGCTTTTCTGTATAATAATTTTGAGCACTGCTACTATTCACATATATCTTGTCCATAGATGGAATAGCAACTTCCTAAGATAATGAGCAGAGAGCAATTTCAATGTAATTAGATATTGTTATGAAATGGGGTTGAGGGGTACCCCGGACCGTGAACCAGCTCATGAGCAAACACACTGAGACTGAAATAATTCTGACAGAGGGGTCTTGTGTAAAAATATAATTTACTTTAAAACATTTAAAAAGCACTATGTCTTTAAGAAAGCACATTAAAAACAAAGTCTTATCTGGATATGTGAAGCAAGGCTATCTCCCTAGATCCCTCTCCACAATACCGAAACAGTTCACAAGAGAATAAAGCTAGCATGAAGGTAAGCAGCTTCGGCGTCGATACATCATCAAGGCAATCCAAATGGGGGCAGCACAAACTTCACAGCTAAAAGTCACCTGAAGTAAAAATGGTTCAAACAGCAAACATTGCTTGAAGCTTGTGGGAGGAAAAAGGTCCAGCAACAGCAGTCCCAATGATAGCTTGCGGGCTACGAAACAGCAAAAGGCAAGCATCCGTGGGAGTTTCTCTGCAACGGCGTCTGGAGTCCTTATCTGCATTCTTCTCCCATCTGCGGCGTTGCACTAAGCTTCTTGCAGGAGCTGTGCATTTAGGCCTAAATCAGGAGTCTAGGCCCGAGTAGCAAGCAAAAAGGTCCTTGCTTATATGGGGAGTTAACCTGCAATTAACTAGGGCGGGGAAGGCTTGCAGGTAATTACAAACAGGCGATGGCTTGATTGAAACCATACTGTTTGTGAGTAGGCAAGTAGCCACAGCAATCCTAGAAACACTCGTGACAGATATTGTCTTCTATGTTTGATTGTCTGTGTTTCTAATTACAATTAGAAGTTTGCATTCAGCTTGGGGACTTGTAGCAAAGTGCCTCATTGCATTCTATGGCTATATACAATCCATCACTTGGAAATCTTGGAAAGGATGAAAATGAAGAACATTTTATAACCTATGAACTTGACTTGATTATATGAATATGTAGAGAAATATCAATTTAATCTACAGATTTTTTCACATACATAAGCTTTAAAAATGGCGAAAAAGTTGCAGTAAAAGTTACAACTTTCCTTAACATCCACAATTCTGTAGGCAATTTATATAGTTGTTAACACAGATTCTGAGATTTTTTTTTTTTTTTAAATAAATTACCCTAATAATGAACTTCGTTACATACATTTCCCCAATACATTCTTCAGGACGAACAATTACATTTTGAATCCAACTTTAAGAAAGAAAGGTGAAACCTTCGTCAAGTTAAGACTGACTTCTGGTAATCTAAGTCTTCATGTATTTTTTTTTATAATGTTGGAATAGTATGTCCTCTTCTGGAATGCTTCTTCAATTATCCAGTTTTTCCAAGTGTCTGTGTATTCAATGGGGATCTTTGTAATGAAAAGGCAAATAGATGACTGGGGTATTTTTTTTTTTCCCATTCCATTCATTTGTGCCAAATCTCAAACTGCCTGGACATGTCCCTGCGGTATTCTTGGCAAGGTTTTTTTGGAAATATTGACTCTTTCCTAGGGCTTAGTGAGAGTGATTGGCCCAAGATCACCCATCCGGCTTTGTGCTAAAGGCAGGACTAGAACTAACAGTCCCCTGGTTTCTATCATGATGCCTTAACCGTTCCACCAAACTGGCTCTTGTGAGGCATTATTAGTAGTTAGCTGTTTATTTTCAACTACCCCGTACAGTTTGCAGACCCGGGTTTTCCACTCTTATTCATATTTTGATAGAGTTTGAAATTCAAGGAAGACACTGTTTTTGTGGTTTTCATAGATGGAGATAAACGCAATAGAATAGAATAGAATAGAATAGAATAGAATAGAATAGAATAGAATAGAATAGAATAGAATAGAATAGAATAGAATTTTTTATTGGCCAAGTGTGATTGGACACACAAGGAATGTGTCTTGGTGCATATGCTCTCAGTGTACATAAAAGAAAAGATACGTTCATCACGAATCATAAGGTACAACACTTAATGATAGTCATAGTCAAGGAGCAAGAATTGATCTCTTGCCAATGTTAATAAATTGTATCTCAGAACAAAGTATCATTTGTAGTACAGATAATATCTGTGGACATATTATATCTGGACATTGTCTCAGGCTCTTTCCTAAATGTCTCTTTCTCTCTGTACATATACGTACACATACATACACACCCCAAACCTGAAAATGGATTTTTGAAACCGGGATAGATGTTTATTTCATGCTGAGCCATGTCACTGATGCTATGAGCACAAAGTACCAGCAGAAATAACCTTAGCTCAGTGGAATTGCTCCATGTCTTCATATAGGAAGTAACACATTTAAAGCTAAGAGACACTGAAAAGCCTCTCCCTAAATTCATGTTATCTATGTGCTAATTATTCCAGCCTCCCTTCCACAAGATTGCCTCTTCTCTCATGACGCTAAAACTTGGCCTCTTTGTACATCCTCATCCACAGGCCAGGGAGATGGTTGAGGAAACTCTCCTGCCTCACAATCTCATTTGCGGGCCAGCTTACTCCAGGCCCTGCTAGGATGTATCACGTTGATCCCTATGTAGCCTAATCTAGCAACAACAACAACAACAACAACAACAACAAAAATACTTGTGGCAAAATGAGAGCTTTTATTGAACACAATGGTATGGAGAACCTGAAATGGATAGGCACGTGTGCAAGGTTGCCAATTAGTCTCTCCAGAAGAACATCTGTGGCTTGACAAACAATAAGATACCAGACTGAGTGTTCTCAATGGCCTCAATTCTTTGTTAGAAATACCTTCCCTTGTTGCCTAACTATTTTTCATGGAGCCTGCAAAGATACAGGAATCTGTCTAGAGCATAGTCCCATGGAATAAAACCAGCAAGAATGAATCCTATACATTGCTGCTGGTTATGGGATGGACTCCTATCCAGATTTCATGAAAGGAGCAGCTGGATGGATCTTGTACTTCTGGGACAGCAGCCTAAGAAACTAAGAGAGGTGAGGGAAAAAAGGAGAGAGGGAAAGACACATGAGCAAACAGCAGCAGCTTCCTGAAAAGCCCCCTTTCAATTGGAGACTGTTAGAAATCACCTTTTGCATTGCTGCATTTAAACTAAGCATCAGGAAAGCAAAAGGTGCACAACAGACTTTAGTCAGTGATAGCAGTCATTGGCATGGAATGCAAGAGAGAACTTAACTGAAAGAAAAGATGAATGTTTTCCCTACATATGGGAGACACCACTCCTGACTGTGGGGAGTGGCGGAAAAATGGTTGTAGTAATACTAATGAATATTAGTAATATAGGAAGATTGTATTCAGATATCGCAATGGATGCCAAGATCAATAGAGATTATATTTGGAAACTCCCTTGCTTACCTGTGTGATGACCAAGCACCTGGCATCCTCAGCTCCTGAAGTGAGTTAAGAACTTGATGTAGGACAAGATATCTATATGCATTCTAGGCAGAGAAATGTTAGTCATATGGACACTCACCAAATTTGTTGTCATATTCAATTCGTTTTTATGACGTATCTTTTTCTTCATAGATTTCAATCATTGAAGTTAGTTTTAGGTATGCATGATAGGCATCTAGCATCTGTGTGCTCGCATTTAGTAATTTATATGTCAATTGTGACTTGAGAGTGAGATATATTTGTCTGTCTGTCTGTCTGTCTGTCTGTCTGTATGTCTGTCTGTCTGTATCAGGAGTGGGTTCTACTTACCTTTACTACCGGTTTGCAACAGGGCTGTGCATGCGCTCTTCTGCGCAAGCGCAGAAGATTCTGCGCATGCGCAGAAGCATTTTGATGACATTGAGGTCGGTGGGCGGAGCCTCCCACCAGTTTTACTACTGGTTCTATAGAACTGGTGCAAACAGGGGGCAACCCACCACTGGTATGTATGTATGTATGTATGTATGTATGTATGTATGTATGTATGTATGTATAGGACAGGTTATAAAATTTATAACCTGTCCAGTAGAATAAAGTCAAAACCTTAAGGTACCCATTTTCCTACCTAAAATATTAAAACAAAATCCTTGAGAAAATCTCTGTCTCTCTCCCCCTCCCTCCCTCCAAGACAGTAAATGTTTGCAGTTATGTTCAAGATTAGAATGCGAGGGATTTTGTTTAAGGAACATTTTGGGATCTTCTTGATCATTAAAGAGATCCAGTGGTGGGTTGCCCCTGGTTTGCACCAGTTCTATAGAACCAGTAATAAAACCGGTGAGAGGCTCCACCCACCGACCCGACATCATCAAAATGCTTCTGCGCATGCGCAGAAGAGCGCATGTGCATCTCATTTTCCTAATAGTTTTTCCAACACAAAAGATCAATACCATTGACTAAGTGATTTCTTTTAAAACATGGGTGCCCCTCCTATATTTATTTGTTCAATTTATTTATTTGTTCAACTTGTATGCTGCTTTTCTCTGAAGACTCAAGGCGGCTTACAATGCATTTAAAAACCATATATAAAAACATTAAAAATTAAAACATTAAAAACAATTAAAACCCATTCACACCATTCATGGCCGGATCTCACTAGATCGCAACAGCGAGATCAATGGCCCCAGGCCTGCCGGAAAAGCCAGCTTTTCGGAAGGCCAATAGGGTGGGGATTGTCTGGATCTCAGGAGATAACTGGTTCCAGAGAGCTGGGGCAGCCACAGAGAAGGCCCTCCCCCACGGGCCCACCAGCCGGCACTGTTTAGCTGACGGGACCCGGAGGAGACCAACTCTGTGGGATCTTACCGGTCGCTGGGAGCTATGCGGTAGAAGACGGTCTCAAAGATAACCTGGCCCTGAGCCATATTACTATCGGCCAAATCATCAAGGCTTTTGTTCTTTCCTAATCACGCTAATGTCTTTTATAAATATGCAGTGCAGATATTTCACAAATTTGAGCAGGTCTCATTTAAAGCTGATGAAACTTATCTCCAGTGCTTATTGGAAAAGCCTTTCTTGTTCATTCAAAAGCTTTAATCTATACTAATGCTGTGTTCTTGTTTTCCCTTTTATCCCTTTTTTCTCTGTCAAGCTTTAATTGACTCTAAGTAACTTTTTTTTTCTTTGAACTTTCCTAATTTGCAGTTCAGCTTCATTTGTGGGTATCCACTCCTTTGAGGACAGCGATGGTCTGCAGCTGATGGACAGCAACTTGGGAGTGAAGTTACTTGATTATGTATTCTGTCTTCTTTACTCATTTTCACATTTATTAAATTTATTAAATTTACCTGCTTTAAGAATGGATGGAACTATCCATTGTTCAGTTTTCTATTGTTCTGTATTAAATTTGATTTGATCACTTTCTGTACCAGTTTCTGACTTTTTCAAACTAACTAACCCAGCATAAAAATCGGGGTAGTTTTTTGTATGCAATACATGTATTTAGGGATACTCTTTGGAAGACATTTTAAATCTTACTTTTCTATGCAACTTTTGAGTTTCAAACCTCATTTTGAAATTCATTTTGCCAGTTTTGGAACTGCCATATCTGGGTGGAAAAAATCCAGATGGCCATTAAATGGCAGTACTGGTAGGAAATATATAATATTCTAACTCTTTGCTGCCATCTAAAGGATTATGCAGAGTTTGCAGTCCATGTATGACTGCCTTAGTCAGAGATCTGTTCTTACTTGCAAACTGAATTGCAAAATGGAATGTTCTGGTATCATGGTATCATCAGATACCACGGTATCATCAGACTAGATCAGGGGTGTCAACTCAAGGCCTGGGGGCTGGATCTATCCCATGGGGTGCTTAGATTTGGCCTGCGGGGCTGCCCTGGAAACAGTGAAGGACTGGCCCACAGTGTCTCTGCCAGCAGAAACGTAGCTCAGGAGGGCTGCGTGCAGCCGTGCCAAGCTCCATTTTCACTGGCAGAGGGTTGCAGGAGGCTGTTGAAGGTGAAAATTGCTGGCAGAGACTCAGGCCACCACAGGTGCCCCTGACACTAGTGATGTCGAGCTGGCCATGTCCACCCTGACCCCCTAAGGTCAAACACAACCCTGATGTGGCCCTCAATGAAATCAAGTTTGATATCCCTGGACTAGATAATAGTCATGGTATCATGAAATTAGGAATCGGGAGACCATAACTTCTACTCTGGCCTTAGGCATCGATCTAACTGCATAACTTTGGCCCAGTAATTCTTACTCAGGAAGAAGGCATGGGTCAATCACTTCTAAAATCTTGCCATGAAAAATGGCAGTGACTTGCCAGGACTCAACACATTCTCGAGGCTTCCACCCCCAAAAAGGAGATGCAAGCTGAACAATTTTTATCTCCCATCAACAATATATGTGTTAGATTCTAGGCACATGTTGTTTTTTTTTAATTTGATTTATATGCCGCCCTTCTCCGGAGACTCAGGGTAGCTTACAATGCGTTAAGCAATAGCCTTCATACTTTTGTATATTTATACAAAGTCAGCTTATTGCCCCCACAAACTGGGTCCTCATTTTACCTACCTTAGAAAGGATGGAAGGCTGAGTCAACCTTGAGCCTGGTGAGATTTGAACTTGCAGTAATTGCAGGCAGCTGATCTTAATAACAGTGCTTTAGTCTGCTGCACCACCAGAGCTCCCTTATGTTTTCTTATGTTCTGTCCTTTTTCCTTGTATGCAAATTCCAGAACAAGTTACTGAATGTCTTTTATTTCACAATATTAGAAGAAGCAGTGTTTCAAAATCCAAACTGAAGTCATTATTCTTGAGAATGTTTAGAATTTCTTAACTGACGCAGCTCCCATGACAAACTAAGCTGTTTGGTCAAAGCAGGGAAAGCTTGAGACGAAATGAATCCCGGGGAGTTAAAGACAAAAACATTGAAATAAGGATTGAAAGTGAATGCATTCATTTGAGAAAGAAATGGGAACATTGCTGTAATAGGAACTATCGTATTTTTTGGAGTATAAGACGCACCTTTTCCCCCCAAAAAAGAGGGTGAAAATCTGGGTGCGTCTTATACTCTGAATGTAGCCCCAGAGGCTGAAAAAAGCACCAGAAATGAAGCTTCAGAAAAGAAGCCCCCAAACAGAGCTTCAGAAAAGAAGCCCCCAAACAGAACTTCAGAGACTTTTTTTCTGAAGCTGTTTCTGAGGCTTTCATGGCAGAGAAAAAGTTTTTTTTCTGAAAAGGAGTTTCAGAGGCAGAAAAAAAAGCAAAAAAAAACAAAAACAAAAAAAACCCAAAAAACACCAAGGCACAGAGCTAACAACTGAGGAACGAGGAACCTGTTGCTAAAATTCACCTCTGGGAACAGCTGATTGGGAGTATTCAGGGAGGCTGATCTACCTGCCAATCAGCTTTTTTCTTATTTTCCTCCTCAAAAACTAAGGTGCGTCTTATACTCTGAAAAATACAGTATAAATAAGAAAAATAAGAGAGAATATGGGCTCAACATCTATGTCTTTCATTATTTAAACATTAATGCTTTGCATATGAGTAATTAAGAAGGCATGTATTACTTAATAAGCATATTTGAGACTTGGCGGGATAACTCCCATGATTAGAATCGAGCAATCAAAGCATGCCATTTATTCAGACTGAAATGGAGAAGAAGTGTTACATTTTGCGCTAAATTTTCACACTTGCTGTGAATGAATAGGTGGGTACTATAAAATGCATCTGAGTTAAAATGTGTTCTCAAATGAGAAATGAGCAGCTACATAACAAAATGTAGTTTTTTGTGGCTACTTTTTTTTTTTTTTTTTTGTGAACGATGTCCAAGTTCTGGTGTATGAGCCAATGTCTGCATTCTGATATTCCACAAGCCATGCTTTCAGAACAGATCCGACACCACACTTGGCAACACATGTCAAGGCAGCACAGGTGGCGAGAGCCCTTTCTCTCACACACCCTGTTATCATGGGGTAGAGAACAGATGAGGTAGCCCCTGGAAATAAGTGATGGCACTTCACATTTCCAAGTTGCTACCCAAAGCAATAACTGGAACCAGCACATTAAAATGTTTTGACACCTGCTGTTTTCTACGCTATAAGCACAGCCAACCACTACAGATCATATATAATCTGTAGATATTTCCAGTAGGATTACTATAGCCTCTTGCTATTATTGTGACTCGCATTCCTGTCGTTTAGTGTAGCCTGATGATATAAGAAAGATTCCTATAATTGACAATATTCATTGTCTATTTATTTAATAAATTTATATGGCCACCTATCTCAAATACATAAGTTTGGAAGGTTAACCATTAAAAGTAAAATAAAAAACAGGATAAAAGAACCACAGTTTTTTTTTAAAAAAAAAAACAACACCTATTGCATAGAATAGCTGCCAAGAATATTCACAAGGACCTATATTAAAATGTGTCATAAGATGAGCTCACCCAGACTATCAGGGCCTGATAGTCTAGGCTTGATAGCAAGGGTTTTTTTTTAATATCTTGGAAAATACCAGCAAGGTCAGGGCAAGTCTCATTTCAAGACAGATGATATTCCAGAAAGTAGGTGCCATGGCTAAAAAGACTCTTCCTGGGTTCTGCCAGATCGAAATCTCTAGCTGATTAATTCTACGTGACAGTCTGATTACACCTTATTTTCTATGCCATTTAGCTATATGAAATCACTGGGAAATTTTCCGTGAGAATTTGGCACTCCATATAATCATTTATGGATGATAACCTTTATTTATTTATTTTAATTTACTGGAATCTCAGTGATTCGTGGATTCTCTGTGTCAAAAATTAAACTATACCTACATTAAAAAAGTTTTCAATGAGCAACAAATGAATTGAACTAAGAATTGATAACAAGCCTATTCTGGATGGAGACCTGTTTTCCCAGTGAAATGGTCTTAAAGGTTTGGGAAGTTCTAGAACTCTCAGTAGTAGCCGGATATTGTGCCTGATATTCCAGCTGCATGCTCTCTTGGATACTTGATTTCTGGCTACCATGAGCAAAGTATTTAATGGGGCTGCCTACGAAGGAAACTGCTTGATTTATATTTTTGTGTACAGTTTGAAACAAGAGCCAGTGTTGTGTAGTGGTTAAGGTGTTAGGCTGAGGAGTTCCAAGGTGAAGTGTACTCCTACCCATTAATACTGTAATCTTAGGACTGGTCTTTTGCTTTCAGCCCAAGGAATTGTCAAGGAATTCTTCTTGTGGAAAAAAAAATGTAAAATGAGTATTTTGTACACCATCATGAGTAGCAATAGCAATAGCACTTAGACTTATATACCACTTCACAGTGCTTTATAGCCCTCTCTAAGCGGTTTACAGAGTCAGTCTATTGCCCCCAACAATCTGGGTCCTCATTTTACCCACCTCGCAAGGATGGAAGGCTGAGTCAACCTTGAGCCTGGTGAGATTCAATCTACCAAACTCCTGGCAGTTGGTGATCAGCAGAAGTAGCCTGCAGTACTGCACTCTAACCACTGCGCTACTGCGGCTCTTATACTTGGAAGAAAGATGGAATCTAAATAGATATTTGTTATATTTTCCTTTAAATATCACGTACTACACTTGATGTAGTAAAATTGGCCATGCACATATCTATTCATATAGTGTTTGAGAGAGAAAAATACCTTATTAAAATTATTCAGATAAACTATCGGGTTTAAGATATTAAACCCGATAGATATTAAGATATTAAGAATGACAAAATTTCTTTATATTAAAATTGTAACTTTATTGAAATTATTGCATTTATATGAACAATACATCACAACATAAACAAACTAATACAAACTTGTCTCCTATTTTTAAATGAGAAATGAAGAATTTATTCCAGTATAATAACAATCATGAACTGTGAACAAGAACACATTTTAAAGACCATGGAATGGAACACAATTACTCAAATAATTCACAAATGAGACATAAATAATTATCACAAAGAGCATATTATTTTCTCACAAACCTCAGACAAGAGAGGTTTGTTCCTAAAGTCAGGTACTAGATTAATCCTTGTTAGAAGTTACAAATAAATAATGAATTTAAACTGCATTTGACAGAACCATTAATTGTTTTTAATTTATTGTGAATTATTTTTATTAAATTGGCACCACTTTGGGATTGTTTTAATAAACATTCAGGACAGAAGTATGTTGTAAAAGTTTTTTTTAAATGAATTGTTATCAGTTAGATGGCATTTGACTTCACTTGGCAGAAGTTAAAGATATTTGATTGGTATGCAACACTTACTGATAAACTTTATTCTTATACTCTGTCACTGAAAAAAATGCTCAGTTCCCATTCTGGCTATCCGTAAGTGGTTTAAACTTAATGCACCCAGAATGGTCTGAAGATCCATTAACAGGAGTCTAAAGGTATGATGCTAAACACAATGGCCGCTGTGAAAGAGGCAAGTCTAACAGTTTATCCTGCTGACAAGCTTTTATGCCCAAGATGTATGCCTCCATAGTAGTCAAAAAGCTTTTAGGAAATGGACTGAAATTGCTGCTGAGGCATTGCTTGATAACAATATCTGAAACTAGTAATCATTTATCCCAGTTACATCAACCTGTCTCTCCTGGTCAGACAGAATGAGCATGTTGTGGACCCCATTGATTAAAGAATTTTGACAGGCAAGGTCCAAAAAAAAAAAAAAAAGAGGCTTCTCTGTCATTGCCCTACTGAACAACTTTCCCCTGAGGTGAAGTTGGCACCCACTCTGTTGGCTTTCCAGAAGTGTGTTAAGACCTGGGTCTGCCAACTAGCATGGAGATCCTAGAATGGGAGGCAATCTTATGGTGTTTGGTGCTTGAGAACGTTCTTCACATCTTTTTAACTTTGTTTATTTTGTATGGATTTTTGTTTTGTTTTTATCTCCCACAGTCACTGATTAATAAATGATCTACCAATATACATTAAAACAAGATCCTACATTTTACTCTGATAGAACTTTATATGTCGTAGCTTAATATTGTTATATTACATGATTATAGTACTATAATTACGGATTACTATATTATATTATATAACATGATTATATTACTTTGTTGTTTGTATGTACTCTGAGAGCTTATCCATTGGAGACAAATTCAATGGGTGTCCAATCACCTGGCCAATAAATTATTCTATTCTAAGATACTCTTTAGGAATCATTTTGTTCAAACTAGTTCTGGATTGGATATTATCCTTTTTGGGAGTATTCACACTTTATTCATCCTACTTGACAGCCCCATCACAAGAAGAGGCAACAGTCATTTTTGGAGGGCAAGAATGGGTAACATTGCTCTGTATTCATTGTAAATGCAACCTCCAGTCATGCTTTCTTCTTGTCATTTTAAATAGTCTTTATTCTTTCCCTGTTATGTCACCTTGAATGTTCTTATCAGTTTCAGCTGGTGTGCTTTACTTTGTTACAGGATAACCCCAGCAGTTCAATTGCTAT
Source organism: Pituophis catenifer annectens (assembly GCF_029215685.1). Lineage (NCBI taxonomy): Eukaryota > Metazoa > Chordata > Lepidosauria > Squamata > Colubridae > Pituophis > Pituophis catenifer. The sequence continues at coordinate 113,434,710 of NW_027256882.1, forward strand.
TTTGCAGAGGGAGAAATGCCTCGCCACTGAATCAATGTTTATTAAGTTCATTAAGGTCTTCCAGAACTAGATTTTTGAATTATGTTACAATGGCACCATAACTGTAACACCTACCTAGTAAGTAAACCTGACAGGCTTTTCTATTTTTATTATTGGCTCCCCCCCTCCAGGTATTATCCTTTTTTCTTAAGCTTTTTGAAAATAAATCAAATTATGCATCATTTAACCCATATTTTATTTGGGCTATTTGGGAGTTGAGGATAAAACCCTTCTACTTGAAGTGCCTGGAAAGATAATGAAATGGTGCAATCCAGGACTTACATTATACATGAAGACAGGAGGCCAGAGAAAAGTAACTACCTCAGGGGAAGAAAAATAGTAATTAAAATATTCTGGTTCCAATTCAGCAAATCTCAATTTTCAACAAAAGTGCTATAAATATTATGCTGTTATAGGATTTCTGGTTATAGCATAGGCTGCACTTAAGTTCAGCCAAGGAAAACTATAGCAATTTTTCTAAGGTAGAGTTCTTGATTGTGTGTGTTTTTTAAAAAAAATTAAGTAACAGGTTCTCCAATTTGGATAACTTTGAAAACCCCTGCTTTAGGAGACAATAAAGGCCAACATGGCATTAAGAAAGGAAATTTTATTTTAAAGCTGATTACGTGATGTGCGTGTATCTGATTTTGGTACTTTCTAGAGTATATATACATTTAATTTACAAAATTAAAACAAAAGTAGTTTAAGTGTGCAATCTAGATGTGGCAGAAATAATGTTTTATGATGAGAATGTTTAGATTTCCTATCTAATTAGCCAGAAGCTTTTCACATCGTTTTTTTTTTTTAATTTAAAGGAAAGATGATTTATTTCTCAACATTTAAGAGGATATATAAATGAAATTTCTACTTAGGCAAGAAAAGAAAACGATTACATGAACAAACATGTGAAATCATCATCTTTACTTATAAAATTGCTATGAATTGTAGGAACGGGATGAATTTATCATTATAAAAGAAAGATTTGATATTATATGTGAAATTTATATAAAAATATTATTAGATACAAGTTAAGAATAAACTTGGAATTATTTCCCATTTGGCAGTGACTTAAAATGATTGGTTTTAAGATTTTCCTGGCTTAAAAGCTTGTTCTAATATCTATAGTTACTCAAAGCTTGTTTAAAATTTTAATTAAGAGAAAGTTACTTTCATTTCTAAGCTATAGCTGGTCTCTTTGGCAGATTTCATAGCTACAGAAGAAAATTCACTGAAACAATATATTATTTCATATCATGCTTATTGTTCTTGCACTTCAAAGACCTTTTTTTTCATTTCTGGGTCATGACCCCAGTATCATGTTTCCAGAGAACTTTTTTAATCATCTGCATTTACTTCAATGATTTCTAGTTCACTGGTTAAATAACCTGATTCAAAGTAACTTTTTAATGCCCCTGAATACTTATGCATATATAAGCATAGTTAACAGTCTACATAATAGTAACTTCATCAGGACATATTAATTTGGATTGTAATAGCGAGCTGTACCACACAAAGATCTGATTGGTTTACTAGCTTTCAGAAATGCACTTTAAAGTCCAACACATGTGTAGACCCATACCACCTTACCCTCTATGGCTGCAATCCATGTTCCTCCGTATTGAAAAGCTGGGAGACTGGGGACATGATAGGGAACAAAGATCTTCAGTTGAAAATCAAAGGTTGGAGACACATGATTGCCAAGGGTTTTCTTCTGATCCAAAGGAGTGCAGGAATAAAAAAATATTGCTTCTGTTGATTGCAGTACAGCCATAACTTTCGGCTAATTGCAACAAGCCACCACTAGATTGTAGATAGTGGTGAGAAAGCAATGAGATCACCTCTTGGACCAGAACAGGGTCTTCCCTGCTTGTAGAAACACTTAAAGAAGAGCTTGCTTGCTTGCTGTAACCATACATAGTTTTACCTCAAATACTTGCATGAATGATATATATCTACAACTGGAACACTTCATGATTTTATATCTCAGTAATCTGCTTTGTATGAGGACCATACTCCAATGCTACATCCGTAGACTTATTAGAAATCTGTGAAAAGTGCCTTGGTCTTAATAATAAGACTGAGGAAGATGGTGGAAGAACTCAGTTGATTGATGCTAAAGTGTTAGTTGGTTTTCTTTGTTAGGAATATTTGCAAGAGCTCATTATTAGTTATTCCGTGTCAACTTCTTAATTTATCTGCATATGCACTCTGCAACAGATCAGAAGCATGGTTTGTACCTGTAACTTCCAAGTCCCAGCCTACTTTTCCAGTTTAAGCAGAACCTTGGTGGTGGGAAATCGCAACAACCATTTATATCATATTAGAATAAAAAGGGGGAAAATTATTTTGAAAGTTAGTCAAATTGATTTAAATTTTACCTCTCTGAGACAGGTAATACCACCGGGCGAATTCTAGGAAAAAGTAAGAAAACAATTTAACAAAAAAGGGCCATAGACACTTTAATTTTTTTTCCCCCAAAAAAACGTCAATGTAAAAGTTGATGGGATCCTATTCTTGCTATGAAAAGAGCCCTATCTTCTAAATGGTATGTTTGGATTTTTTTTTTCTTCTGGATATGAACTTTTTCATTTGAATGGCCCCTGCTGTTTTTCCCAGGTAGAGATAACAAATGTGAAACTTTTCCCTTACATGAAACCACAGGACAATGAATGACAAGACAAAACAGGAAGGCAACAGGCCATCTGCTCATGCAACCATGCAACTGAAGAAAAGGTTCACGAAACAGTTGGAGAAGTAATGATTCCTGAAAATCATGAGGATCTTTTAAAGATATGAAAGGACACCTTTCATGCAACTTCAAGAGCTTAACAAGGGAATTGGAAAGGTTTAGGGTTCTATTTTCTGAAATGAAAGAGTTGAGTCTTCTGTTTCTTGTCAGTAGTAGAAAGGAAGAATGATCCCTGCAAAGAAAGCCTACCTCTAGTCAATTTTGATTTTTTAAAAAACCAAAGTGATCAAAAGTATTGTCAATAACCAAAAATGTTCCATCTTTTCCTAAGAAGAAATAAAGTGTTTAGCAATAAAGCAGGGGGGAAAAAAGAGACAAACAGCATCTACTGTCCATGTTTCAGTTCAAAACCCTACAAATGGTAAACCCTGGAAAGAAAAGTAGAATTAGTTAGAATTGCTCTAAATAACAGCCACATTTTCTCCAGCCTTGAATTTATAATACAGAAATCTGCTTCTATGAAAATCCAGTTGTTTAGTACTGCTTTATGGCCTTTTGGTTTGTGCTATGAATATGAAATTTCACTCCATTTTTTTCTCTCTCTAGACCATAACAACCAGCTTTTTCCAATTCTCTAAAAGCTATAATACAGATCTCCTGTGTCTTGTTTATAGGCTTCATTTATCCAAGTGCAACCTGTGGCGTTGCATGAATGTGTTGCAATTTACAGCCACTTTGGAATTGCACAAAAATTCTATTAACACTCTCAGTAGGGGCATAAGCAATTTAATCAACCACAAAGAACAGATCCCGTCATTCCTATGAAAAAAGAAACATCAGGTATACACAAAGGTTGGCAAATGCAGGAAAAAAAAGTTTGTATTGTTAACTGCTTGTCATGTGCCTGACTTCCCTGTTATTCTTAAGGGCTTTAATTGGTCACTTTACATTCATATTGCAAACTGCAACATGTATATTGTTAAAATTAATACCACTCAAACCATACAGAACTCTTGCCAGGTATTTTCCTTACTGAGGCATAGCCCTAAGCCATCATGTTTTAGTAGTTTGGAACTGATCCACTGTATTTTGTAAACCATAGTTTGTTTCTTAGGTGTAAGAAGGGATATCCCGTTTGCACATGTGCTGTTAAAATTAATCAGGATGGCCCACATGCGGATATATTTATCAACTTCCAAAAAGGACAACATATTCAAGTTCGCCAACAATAACTTTATCCAGTGCTAAAGCAACAACAAAATAATGAAACAATTACAGCGAGCAAGTAAAAGAGCCTCATATTTTTAAGTGTAGGAAGATGGGCGAATTGTAACTACTATTGGTTTTTCTGTCTCAGAACAGAAGCCTCACTTTTACCCCTAAACAAGATCAGTGAAATTACCAATACAAACACTGGAGAAAATATCTCTCCTTTCTTAAAAAATAATAATAATAATGTATGAATAATTGGATGAAGATTCACATTAGTAAAGAGGTAACATACAAATTTGTGGGAAAGGATTATGTTGTGGTTTCTACAGCATTAGATTTGCAATGATTTGCCAACATAAACAGTGATATTTATAGTAATCAGCAACATCAGCACAAGTTTGGCAAGAACTATAAGCAGAGTAGAACTACATAGAAGACAAACCATATGAAGAAACCATATGTTTTCCTTTAAAGCACAAAAGTAAGTTTACAAACAAACAGCCATTTGTGAGGTAGCTAAGCTTTGCCTGAAAGAACTGCTTCATGACAAGCTACAAAACTAAGACAATTTTCCTTGTAAAGGCATTTCTTGGTTCTAGCTTTGATTTGTTTTTCTTTGGTTTATTTATTGAGGAGATGTAGATGTGTTAAACCCCTGACCATAACCTATATTAGAGATCTACTGGACTTCAAAAGTGTCAGTTACCTATAATACAAAATGCAAGTATCCCACCATAATAATTCTCCAAAGTCAAACAGTACTTAAGTAGCTCAGCAAACTGTTATTTATGATATGAAATGACAGATTCCTAGAAAGCTATAGAAAAGAAAGAGGAATGACATGATGTTCATATTTTGTAGGGATTAGGGATTACCCATGGATGGGAACTTTTCATCGTCATTGTTTTAGGGTAGGTAGGCATCTCTGATTTGTTTCTATGTAATGAAAAGATCTATATAATAACAGAACAGCCAAGTTTATAGGAGATTGAAAGCCCCATCATCTACTCTAGTAATTCAGGAAATCTAGTCCTGAATTAGATTCCTTCCTTCCTTCCTTCCTTCCTTCCTTCCTTCCTTCCTTCCTTCCTTCCTTCCTTCCTTCCTTCCTTCCTCCCTCCCTCCCTTCCCTTCCCTTCCCTTCCCTTCCCTTCCCTTCCCTTCCTTCCTTCCTGTGCTAGCCATCTCATCTGTTCTATAATGTGGAGTAGATTAACTCCAATAAACTTTCCTCAATGAATTATCAGCAGCTCATATTTGGCATTCTATATTGAAGTAGGGACTGCTATTCTAAAGTTAATTGTATGGTTACTTTTTTCTGTATTTTGCTGGCATCTTGGCTACCACATGAGTTATGGACATGGTGAAGACCCTACATTTCCTGGGGTTGTGAAAACTTCACCCAAACCCTAGAGATAGAATGATTATCCTTTGGATAGGATTATAGAAAATATTGCAAGTCATCCCATGGTTTATTACCTGGAAACATACACTCAATCCCTTACCAATTTAATTTTCAAAAAAGAAAGCTAAGTCACTGCTCCAAGCAGACAAAACATTGCCCAGAGGAATTCTGAGCAGATTTCAAAGTGAATGGCAGGAGAACTGCCAAACTCTGCCAAACCCTGCTACGTGGAATGGTGATTTGGCTTTTCTTTAAAAATAGAAACAGAACAAGAATCATGATCAGCATTTGGCCACCTTGTTGATTATATGTAATTCTTCTCTTAAAAATCATATCACTTTCTCAATAATCCCATCAGATCTATGCCAACTTTTGCAGACAGTTACAATATTAAGAAAAGTAGAGGGAGATGGTTTATGCATACATTCACCCTTTAATTAAAGAGATAGAGTGGATGTGGGATTTGGCCAGTCTTTATCTGAAATAGTTTATATGCCCCATTATTTTCAGGTTGTCTAATTGATCTTTATAGAAATGATTCTTTATTCTAAAGCAAGCAGATTTGTTTATTTGTTTATCAGATTAGGTTAGGTGTGTTGGGTTGATGATGATGCCATGAAGATACCAGAAAACAATCTTTAAGAGAAGGGGCTGGGGAATTACTTTAGATGAATCTTAAGCTTATTTTCCATTCACTTTTCATTGAGGGTAGTAGGAAATAGCTGTTTAATTTTGACATTTTGTTGCTGGATTTTAATACTGTAATCTTCAAAATGATGAAGGATGGGGGGAAAAACATGTGTTTTTCACCATGCTTTAGAGGATTACAGTTACTTAAAAAATGTGAATTATACATTTTTACTTATGATTTCCCTTTAAAAAATTATGCTTATTTTCATTTGGTTGACCAAAAAAAAAGCACCCTTTTTGTTATATAAATTATTATATTTCATGCTGCACAAAAGACTATCACTCTAAAGCTATTTACTACAGGAAAGTTACTGTATGAAAAACAACTTCATTCGCTTTCTCTTTATTTTGGATCCTTCTTGGATGAATGAAACGATCCATATTTCTTATTTAAACGTGTCTGGATTTTCTTAGTGAAGTCACAACAGTATTTGGGAGTTCAATGCTAACTTCTTACATTTTATGTAATGAAAGAAGATGATGAATTGTAGCTGGTAAGGCATTTGTTAGCCAACAGCAAAAGTAAAATGAAAGAAGCATTTAGGTAGCCATACAACCAGATATATTTATCTGTATGTAGTTTGAATTAGCATACTTTATTTTACAATCTAGGGGTGAATGTTTGTTACAGATGAGCTAATTGCATTGCATTTCTCTTTTATACTTAATTTGTTATAACATTTTGTCTGAATCATGGTATGAATGTTGAATAGTAACATTAATTCTCAATCCTTGCTTAAAAACTGCCCCGTTTAGCAAGTGTTCAAAGTTATGACAATGCTGAAAGAGTAGATTTTTGACTGGTCTTCACACTTTTAATCTTTGCAGCATCCCTGCAGTCACATGACTAATTTGGGTGCTAGGGAGGGTGTTTATGATCATCATTGTTTCACAATGATGTGATCACCATAGGTTGCTTTACATCCAGCTTTCAGCAAGCAGAGTCAATGGAGAATCCAGCAGTAAGATAGCAAGTTATGGTCATATAATGCCTCACTTAATAATCATAATGGATGTGAGGTCATAAGTCTGTCATAGGCACATGATAACTCACTTAAAGATTGTGCTGCTTAGTGATGGAGTTGTCATCCCAATTAGGCTTTAAAGTGAAGACTGCCTGTACAGGAAATAAATTTTAGTTGATTTCAGACAACCAGTTATAAAACTCAGTATGAATATCTTTTGGGTAAAAAGAATGAAGTGTTACGTTCTTTAATAACCAAAGCTATTGGTTGTTATGAAGTACCTAAAAGGGAAAACACATGTGTGTTGGAGACACCTTAAATAAAAAATATTAGAAATGCATAGCAGCAGTGCAGGGTTGCTACATGGACCAAAGAAAATGCACTGTAAGCCGCCCTGAGTCTCCGGAGAAGGGCGGCATATAAATCAAATTAAAAAAAAAAAAAAAAGGCAGAGCTGCTTTAACATGTTTTCATTAGGGCTATATGCATGGCCATGTCTGCTCTGAATCCATTTTTTCCTTTCCAGCCCAGATCTCTGCAATCACGCTCTTATTCTCAGGCAATGTAGCACTTGCCAAGAATAAGGAATACAAGAAGATTCCATGTATTCCTTTGGATTCTTTTCTAAATTCCTTTAAACAGTAGAATAGTAGTAATAAAGAATGTAAATAGCCTTAAACAATAAACAAATGTGCCTATAAATGCTCACCTCTCCAATTAAAACTGAATTTCACTGATTAATTATAAACATTTAGCTGATTGACCTCCTAATTAAAGTTTATGGTTCTCTTGAGCATTTTGTAGTTTAATGTAGAGTTTTACTGATATGTTGAAGTGGCTGTTTCTGAATTGCAAGTAAACATTTAAAAGAAACAGCCTAAATCTGCACAACTTTCAGCCTGGAATTAACCCTTTTTCTGGGTTCACACAGTGCACTGACCATAAAATAACAAACAGGCAGGGTTCATATAACAAACACATATGAATCAGAGTTAAAATTAACCAAGGGTCACTCATGGTTGAACTGTGAAAGCTAGGTGAAAAATCAGCTATAGATAGATTGATTTTGAGCAAAATGAAAAACAAACAAACACCAAACAGGACTAAATATTAGTTAAAATTCTGATATTATTATATAGTAACATGGACAAAAGCTAAATTCATACCGTAATTAACCAGTTCCCATTAAGGCATGTTAAGTGAATTCAGCTATTATGTATAAATAAATAAATACACAATATATATATATATATATATATATATATATATATATATATATATATATATATATATATATATATATATATATAAAGAAGCTTTGATCTATTCATTCATTCAATGATGGGGACTTTTAATCTTTTTTCCTTTGCTTAATAGTTGAAGATGATTAACACTGAACTTAAATAACTCTAAAGTTTTTTTTATAAATCATCACCAATACATGACAATACAATACATGAAGGTTATTTTATATTTATTTATTTTATAGCACTAAGTGCCAGAGTTTTGTGTTCTGGGTAGATCTAAGTGCTATTGCTATTATTCATTGAAAAGCAGCACTGACAATAGAGGAGCAATAGGTAAAGAGGGCTATTTTTTAAATTGTGTGTTTGCTCAAAATCAATCCAGGATGAGCTGATTTTTATTTTATTTTTTTTACAAGGGACTCACTATTGCTTTAATAGCTCTTATATATCTTTATTTATTGCATTTATTCCATTTTGTTTCCAGGATCTGAACTAGTATACACGATGTTCTCTAACATCATATTCTTTTCTTTAAAAAAAAAACAAACCCAAACTTCAGTTTCATCTTCATAGAAAATTCATAGAAAATGTGTGGGCAAATTAGAATAATTAACTCAATTTCACCAGGCAAGATTTCATGATTAAACCGAGATTTGGATTCAGGTGTCTCTCTCATCCAATATTCTATTTTCTATACTACACTAAAAAGCGGCATCAGCAGCAAGCTTTTTCAACAAAAAGCACAATCACAAAAAGCAATAGAAAAGAGTTAATCGGTTTTGCAATATATGCAGCTCCTTTTTATCATTGTAATTGTTGATGTATAACTCTGAGCAAATCTTAAACTGAAATACAGAAACATCAAGAGATTTCTAAACAGCATGTCATTTAATTTGGCCCACAGCTTGGAAAAAATGAAAAGAAGACATTTGGAAAAAACACCTTGCCCTATTCGGTCTTATTTTTAAACAGACATTATATCTAATAGATATACCCTCTGTTTATATTGCGGTAAATAAGATCAGAATCAGACAGTGTGTAGTGCTACATTGTCACTGACTCCTGAAAGAAAATGGATTACGGTCTCAAGTGCTCAGCAAAGCTGTTTTATTGTCTCTTTATTATTCAGGCAGCCAAACAAAAAGACCCTATAAATCTAGCAATTCAGAACCTATGCTAGCTAATATTTTCTTTTATGGCTCAGTTGGGGTGATAAGATCTCTTTCAAGAGACTGAAATATAACATTGCCTTCAATGACAAGCGCAAAGACAAATGAGCAGCTATAAATTGTGTAAGAAAGAGTTGGTAAATTATTGAAAATATTTATTGTAGTTAAGAGACAATAAAATTCAGATCAGGGCATCAACTTCCCTTTCTGTGGAAAATCCCTATTTCCTGTGACTAGCTTCATGACACAAAATAATTTCTCATATAAACCTGTTGTTCAGTCCCATGGAAATGAACAATCCAAAATTCAAAATTTGTTGTATTTTGGACCCAGATTGTTGGGGGGGGGGGGCGGCAATATGCTGACTCTAAACTGCTTAGAGAGGGCTTTGAAGCACTGTGAAGCGATATGTAAGTCTAAGTGCTATTGCTATTAGCATGCAGTTTCTCTCAGTGCTGATCTGAACAATAGTTGCAAAGTACAATTCAAATTTAAAAAAATGTTCATCCTTCAAAAGTACCTATGAAAATGAAAAAAGCAAAGGTGGCTGGGTGGCAGCCTTTAAAATAACATCCAGAATTTGAAGTGAACCATTACCTTTATAGGCCATTAAAAATGTCAGAAATAGCAAGAAAGCTTTGATTTGCCCTAATTTTCTGCTAGCCGCAATATCCCAAAAGTCAGGAAGTTGAGTTTTCATTAATAAAGAAGATAATACATTTCATCATTAAAATTTGCTCAAAAGATAATAAAGAAATGAAGAATGTGCTCAAATGTAACATCTTTCTCGTCTTCCTTCTTCAGTAGCCACAACATTCTGTCAAGGAAGAATTTCTCTTGCAACCGGGATGGTTATTTACATAGTGTTAAAAAAGGAACATATGTTTGAATATTTGATATTTCTTTTATTATGGAATGAGGAACTCTGGCTCTCCAAATATTCCTGAATTAAAGCTCCCCACTTTATTTCCAAACTGGAAATAAAGGTTTCTCCTAGCTAGGTATCAGTCATTCAGAGCCAATAGGATAGAAATATCAGGGAAAGCCCAGACAATATTACAGAATTACAGAGTTGGAAGGGACCTTAGAAGTCTTCTAGTCTAACCCCCTGTTCAGGCAAGAAATCCTACTGGACACCCATTTGTCTGAAATGGTATAGGGTTTCCTGCTTGACTAGAAGACCTTCAAGGTCTTTTCCAACTCTGTTATTCTATCATCCTGAAATATTTATTGACCTTTCTCTGTTACTTCTATCCTATTGACTCTGAATGACTGATACCCAGTTAGGAGAAACCTTTATTTCCACTTTGGAGAATATAAAGACTCTCTGTTTTGTTTCTTTTTGGTTTTCATTAGCCTTCACAGCTTGAATAAAAGCTGTTTTGAATAACAGCTTTTAATACATGGCTTAGTATAGCAAGTGTGTGAACTCTGCTGTAATTCTGCAATGCTTGGTGATTTGAAAAAAAAAAAAAAATCAGATGCTTGCATGTCTCCATCACAGCACTCTTAAAGAAAACTCTCACTATCACTCAAGACCATTTCATACTGTACAAAGCTGTTATTCTTCTTGATATAATCTTATCTTATCAGCATTCTAATTAACCTAAATTCCAAAGAAGTTATTTGTTCAAATTAAGAGCATAAGAACTTGGAAAACTGTACTGATGGATAAGACACTAGTCCAATATTATATCTGATTTAATGGCCAAGTATATTTAAGAAGCTCAGAGATGTGCACAAAAACAGGATAAATCCCTTCAATTGTTCTTTCGTAGGTATTCCAGTTATGTGATTCCATGATTTCAGAGAGCAAATATCCCTAAGGAGTAGTAAACATCCAATCCTTCATGGATTTTCCCCCCCCCCCTAAGTCTATTAAAACCAAGTAAATTCAGAGCCAGCATCAAATTGAGGACAGGAATTCCACCATAAAGTGAAAACAAATACCTTTAATTGATTCCAATTCCTCCATTACTTTAATTGATTCCTAATCATTAATTTTATGAGTGACCCCAAGTTCTGACATTGTAATCTATAATCACCTTATCCATTCCATTTATATTTTTATATATCTATGTCATGTCTTCCCATATTTTCTTTCAGTCCAAACTCAAAATCATGAAACAATCTTAGTTTTTCAGTTTTGGTTGGATAGCTTATCATTTCAGTAGATTTTTTTCATACACTAGGTAGTAGATCTTGGCTCTGACAAAAATGGACGGGACTGTACATTTGAAGGGCATAGAGTGAACTTTCAGGATCTGAAATTATGAATTGGGAGAAACGAACCTTTGTCTTTTAGTGTCTAGTTCTGTGGGAACTAACATAACAGCAGTTTTACAGCAGTAAAAGATGAAGATCCCATTCAAAAAAGAATATGCTCCCCAAGTTAGCCAAAAACCAGTCAATTATTAAGCTTTGATCCCTTTTCAAAAGTAGATTTGAAAGTCAATGTCCTTATTAAACAAAGTTCTTGCTAAAGCATTTTGAATTATAAATGAAGTTACTCAGTTTTAATTGTTTTCTTTTTTTTCTTGCAAAGGTTATAGTGAACTTCCTATGATGAGCTCAAATAATGCATTGCAAATAAATGTCTTATTCCCTGAAGAACTCTTGCATTTAATAAGGATTTGACCTCACTGAAAAGAGTAGAGTTTCTTGATTTATTAATACCTTGGTTTTCTAGGTGTCAGCATATTTTAAGCATTTGGATAGAAAAATGAATGAGGCACCCAGCTGATGATAAATCATAAATTTAGCATGAACTTGAACAGAGGCATTAGAAGTGATGGCACACAAAGGACAGGTGAGCTTCGAAAGAGTTGAGCTCTTAGTGTTGAAACTACACAAAACTTTTACAATTGGGATGTAGTAGTTTTATGACTAAGTTAAAAAAACTAATTATGTTTTTTTTTCTTACTATGTGCAAGAACAAAGATGAATGAGATTACAACTCCCTGGGACAGTAGTGGGATTCAAATCCCTTCACTACGAGTTTGCTCATGGGTGCGTGCGTGCTCGCACATGTGATGCTTCTGTGCATGCGCAGAGATGTCTGGGCAGGTGGGTGGAGCCTCCCACTGCTGCTGCTACTGGTTTGCCCGATCCGGGGCAAACCGGTACAACCCACCACTGCCCTGGGAGACTAAAGCTCCCAATTAGGAATGTTCATTCAATATGTGTGAGTAATCATCAATTGCCAAATTGGATTGTTGTATTTTGGAAGAATTCTGGGGTTACTTTGTGCTATGGTTATCAACTGCACAAAGCTGAGATGAAGTAGTTGTAATATATTTAGAAAAAAATATATAGATTAAAAAATTGGCTTTGCAACAATTAATTTTCATATGGAAAAGAGCCTTCTGTATACATGCAAAAAGGTGTTTTCACCTCACAGAGAAGTATGACAGTCTGACTTAACTGGTCTCCATTTCACTATCAACAGCTAATAGTAGCTGTTCCAACTCAGTGAAGAGAAACGGGATATTGCTTGGCTTTGTGACTTTGTGTTGAAGATATATCTGAATCAAATCCTTCCTGTGGTGAAAGGCATCATCAATGATCTCTAACAACAATAATTCAACCCAATGAAGCATGAGACATACTATCCAGTGACGCGATCCTAGAGAATATGTATTATTCTTATCTTTGCTGCCTGCTTGGCCAATCATAACCCCCAAGTGTGAACTAGCTGCTAGGCAAAATTGAAAACCCTATTTGGAACAATAATAAAAAATAAGATTACTACTCTCGTGGAAAAGCTGTATCTGAATAAGAGTTGCATAAATCTATATTAAATATAGCTGTATTGTATAAGGAGTTAGGTTTAGGATTAGAAGTATTTGGTATTTAAGAGCATTGGAAAATTGCAGAAATAAACTGTCTTATCCTTCACAGTTACAGATATTATATCATAATAACTTAAAGGGGGAATGTTGAACATTGAACTTTCTGCTTCAAAACTTAGCCCTTCATTATGGTTTTAGAATAGAATAGAATAACAGAGTTGGAAGGGACCTGGGAGGTCTTCTAGTCCAACCCCCTGCCCAAGCAGGAAACCCTACACCACTTCAGACAAATGGTTATCTAACATCTTCTTAAAAATTTCCAGTGTTGGGGCATTCACAACTTCTGCAGGCAAGTTGTTCCACTTATTAATTGTTCTAACTGTCAGGAAATTTCTCCTTAGTTCTAAATTGCCTCTCTCCTTGATTAGTTTCCACCCATTGCTTCTTGTCCTGCCTTCAGGTGCTTTGGAGAATAGTTTGACTCCCTCTTCTTTGTGGCAACCCCTGAGATATTGGAACACTGCTATCATGTCTCCCCTAGTCCTTCTCTTCATCAAACTAGACATACCCAGTTCCTGCAACTGTTCTTCATATGTTTTAGCCTCCAGTCCCCTAATCAACTTTGTTGCTCTTCTTTCTAGAGTCTCAACATCTTTTTTACATCGTGGCAACCAAAACTGAATGCAATATTCCAAGTGTGGCCTTACCAAGGCATTATATTTTCTGCTAGTCTTCTTCAGTAGCTATTAGCTTGGATGTCTCTGAAAGTCATCTGCTAGGAGACTAATGGGCTTCCTTATGCAGTTCACTGGCCACTGTATAAACAGACAAAATTAACCAGGGTTCTGATCCAGCAGGGAACTGTTTGTATTTTTAAGTCACTGTTCTTTCAGCTGTGGCTTCTTTGTACAGTGTGAAGTTGATACTATTACCCTGCTATATAAAATATAGAATAATAGGTTGTAAGGGATCTTGGAGGTCTTCCAGTCCAATCTCCTGTCCATTGCAGGATATCCTATATCAGTGATGCCCAACCTTTTCCAGACACAGTGCCCAAAACGTGCATACCCGGACCCCAAAAATGCAATGTGCACATGGCTCCTGTACATGCGCTCCGCCCCTGTGCATGCACATGCACACATCCCCCCTGCACATGCCCTGCCCCCACGCATGCACAACAGAGATCCGATGACCAGTTGGCTTGCTGAAGGTGCACACATGCGTGGCAGAGCTGAACTGGGGCGACGGCTTGCATGCCCACAGAGAGGGTGCTGCGTGCCACCTCTGGAACGCATGTCATAGGTTCACCATCACAGTCTTATACCATTCCAGACAAATGGCTGTCTATTCTTTTCTTGAAAGCCTCCAGTGATGGACCACCACACTTTTCAAAGGCAAGCCATTCCACTGATTAATTGTTCTCACTATCAGGAAATTTCTCCTTAATTCTAGGTTGGATCTCTCTTTAATGATCTTCCACCTGTTACTTCTTGTCCTGCCCTCAGGTGCTTTGGAGAATAAATTGACTCCCTGTTCTCTGTGACAGCCCTCTAATACTGGAATACCATCATCATATCACCCCCTAGCCTTTCTCTTTGTCAGGCTAGACATAACCAAGCTAGTTCCCTCTAGTTTATCATATAATTTAGCAGTCCTGTATCACTGGCTCAAAAAATAAATAAATAAGGAAAGATTTATGGCCAAGTACCAAAAAAGCATAAGTATATAGCTCTATTCAAAAGAAGTGGTTAGTTTGCTGTCCTAGATTAAAGTATTGCAGCACTGGCAGCATTTAGAAAACTCTGAGAAAGCTAGAAAGAAGGAAAGAAAATACATTCAGCCTAATGAAATTAAGAAGGAATTAACAGAAGGAGTCAGGAACCAAAGCATGTGGGAGAAAGACTGGATGACAAAGGATGCATCTGTAGCCCAGGAACAGATGGGAAGGGATTCAATACTTCCACTAAGAACAGGAAGACAACTAGTTAGAAAGATTTATCTTAGTGGCAACAAAACCCAGTATGATTAAAGCTAACTTTATTTCTATGCATTCATAAGTGATCATCTTACAGACTTTTCTGGTTCTATTAAAAGCATTTTGGTCAGTTTCTTATACAGTATTTCCCATATTGGAGAGAACTCAAAATAATTTGTTAAGGAGGATGCTCGGGGTAAACAATTCCACTTCAGCTGCAGCCGTCAGAGCTGAATTGGGATATTTCTCACTGTACACCTATACAATCACTAGGGCGGTAGCCTACTGGCTAAAAATGACTCAGATGGAAGCCAGCAGACTCCCCAAAATCTGTCTAGAGGAACAGCAGATTTCAAATCCTCAAAGGTATTCCTGAATAACCCGGCTGTCAGAAATATTGAACCGATATGGCATAGGGTTCCCATTGTGTGACACACTGAAGCAAGTTAAACAACGGATTAAAGATATACATGGGCAAATGGACATGGCAACTCTTTCAACTAATCACTCCCTTAAACTGCTGACAGCAGTTAAAACAACTTTCACCCTGGAAAAGTATTTACATTTAGAAATGCCATCAGTGGAGAGACAGTTATTTGTTAAGTTTAGATTCGAACTTTTAGATACCAATGTTAAATTCAGCCATTACCGGAAAATCCCATATGACAAAAGAACATATGACAAACATGTATATGTGGGGTAAACGTCGTGGACGACACGGCACATATAATATTCGAATGTAGGCTGTATGAGGAAGTAAGAAAACAATATCTGTCCCCAATTATAAATAAATTTCCCCACTGGAATATAAGGCATAAATTAGCATTTATGTTGAAGGCTGACTCTCCTCCCATGATAAGGACTATCACTCGCTATCTTAAAAGGATGACAGCAATACGAGCCAGTTATATCGAAAAGAATTTCATTGAGTGTAAGAAAGATGAGCTGAGTTAGAGAGGAGCTATCTTATTTGGGTTATCTAGTCTTGGCAACTTAGCTATTGAAATCTGATATTGTAAAATTTTAATGTCATATATCATATATTTTTAGATTGTTATTTCTGTAACTGTTTTGTCTTTTTCCCTTTTTCTTTTCTGTTTTGTTTGAAAAGGCCTTTGGGCTATTCAATAAACAAATACAAATTATACAGTATTTCTACTGCTTAGGCAATGATAATGATCAATACAGTGCCCTAAGGGAACAAAGAAAAACCAGGGAGAAGACAAGACAAAGCCGAGAAAGAAAGGTTTAGTAGCTTCTCTCTCTCTAGATGCAGAATAAATGAACCATTAACAGCACATGTTTAATTAAATTGATGAAGAAAAATGATGCAAGAAAAAAAAAGACAAGAACTGAGTAAAATCTTTTAATAAAAAGTCGTCGTGGATTTACTTAGCTCTGTTTTTTTGGATGTAGCTCAAGAAAGGTAGATCTGTTCTGACCTAGACTTCCTTAGAAAGTATACAGCATAAACTTAGTCCCGGCAAACCTCTTTAATTCAAACGGCTGTGACCTTATTGTCATTCCCAGTCCGAAAGGCTTCTCAAACAGTCTATTAGGGGAGTGTTTACAAACACTCACCTTATCTCCCTTGGAATGCTACCAGAGAACTAATTGTCAAATGCAGGGCAAGGCCAAACTTAGCACAGAGATTTTCCAGAGCTTGTACTGACCAGATGATCTAATTGCTTCCTGCAAAAGCTCACATCCCATTTGCTTCTCTTTTTTGTCTTATGGGAGGGTCCAATCATCTCCAAGCCTTACTCCCAAGTCGACCCTGTTTTCTTAATTGTTCCTGTCTTCTGCCAGCTCTGCACATGCACACACTGGGAACAGGCTGACGCTGTTCTTCTGCTTCACTAATGTCAGACTCCTGAGACTCTGGAGGCAGCAAAGAACTACCAGATGGCCTTGGGCCCCTCTCTGCCACTGACTCAGAGCCCTCATCCAAGCTTTCCCAGACTCCAGGACTAGCCCACGTTCCTCCCCAACCTCCTCACTGTCCAAATCTGCTGCCAGCTCTGCTGGCCACTAGTGGGCCACAACAAGATGTTTCAAAATAAGGAGATACTAAAAACACAACCAGAAATAATGCCAATGAGGAAAAGAATGGATGATAAAAATAAAGCCCAGATTATTGCAAAAAGTACTAGTGAAAATCGGAAAACACACACATGCACACATACACAGAGAGAGAGAGAGAGAGAGACAGAGAGACAGAGAGACAGAGAGACAGAGAGAGAAACAGAGACAGAGAGAAAAGAGGTACAAGTGGCTTATATAGTTGTGTTACCATTAGAAGTGTTAATGCTCTGAATCAGCTGAGCCCGATAATGACATGACAAAATAAAGATTTCTTTAATATATCCATAATAAAAAGAGGAGAAAAGAAACAGTATTCATTTGTTTGACTTAAATGGCCAGTCATCTTAATGAGCTATATTGCTGGGCAGCTCTCACCAACATTAAGATAAAATACACTAGCATCCACAAAAAGAAAAACAAAACTCCAAACCCCTAAATCAATATTTTCATTATTTAAGAAACAAAAAAACATTAGCTCATCTTTTTAAGGTCTTCAAGAAGGCTAGTTGGCTGGGAGCCTATTGGATCTTAGGGAGGAGAATTTTCCACACGATAAGGCTTGAATTTAAAAAATCAAATAAATATGACAAAATGCTAATAAAAATAGAATTATTTGGGTCAGATTTTGGATCAGTTTTCTCCAACAAAAAAGTAGGAATTTTATCACATCACTTAAGAGCCAGATAGCGTTAGAACTGAAATTTGAAGTTAATAGAAAGATGGTCAGGGATTGCTCATTATTTTGAATTTATTTATATCTTAAGGATCATGATAATAAGAGTTTATAATATTTGAAAATAATATAAATCCCATCATACAATGAAATTGACAAATGTTCTAATCATCAAAAAAGGGAGATAAATATTAGTACCTAGAAAGATTCCATAACCAAAAAGTAAGACATCTGTAAGCACCTTAAATAATGATGTCATTTCTCAAAGACAGCATAGATGTTTGAAAACTTGTTTAGCTAATCTGATGTTACATCCTTTTCTGATTGGGTAACTTCCCCAGTAGATTATAGGATTGCTGCAAATGTAAAGTATCTTCAATAAATATACTGAAATCTATGTCAGATCAGGGATTGCTTAATCATGATTAAGCAAGCTCTGAGTCTTCGGAGAGGGGCGGCATATAAATTTAATTAATTAAATTAATTAAATGATGTTCTAATTAACCACTCTAGATAAATAAGAAAATGAAATGGATGCCTCTAATAATAAACTGGATCTTCAGCTGATTAAAAAAAGGTTATTTCAAAGAATGCATTTCAGTTGTGCCTCACAAACAGTATAGTATCAGGTGGATAACAAGGTTCAGTCTTGGATTTTGTATTTAGCCTTGAGATTTGTGCTTGTTAACATTTATATAAATGAATAGAACAAAGACAAAAGCAGAAATTTATAAAACATACAGATTTATAGAAAATTGGGATACCTAATATACTAAGAGACAGAAATGAAATTCAAGTGAATTTCATAGGAGAAATAGGCTAGAATAATAATATGGAATTTAATAGAATGAAATTCTACATCTATAATGAGAAATTCGTTTGGGAATACTACTTACGAAAAAGATCTAGGAATAGTATTTAATTACAAAGTAAATGTGTGAGTCACTTGTGTGATGTGGCAGGGGAAAAAAGGGGAATGCAATTTTAAGCTGCATTCATAAAAACATAATTCCTTTATCTTGGGCAATAGAAGCTCTGCCACATTATGCACTGGGCAGACCTGTTTGAAAAATTGTATTCTCTTCTGGGCAGTATAGTTTGTCTGAATCCTTATTAAATGTGAACAGATGCAGAGAACGGCAAAGCAGGTGAATAGAGACTATGAGATGATTTAGCTTTGAGAACAAAACACCGAGATGGGGGAATATAATAGCATTCTTAAACCTGAGTGGATGTCGCACAGAAGGTCGAGGTGTGTAATAATGTCTTTGAATTGCGGGATTTCCCCTGAGTGTTAGGAAAAAACTTTCTAATATTTTGAAGAACTCAACAGTGGAACCAATTACTCAGAGACCTGATGGGCTTCTTTCATTGGATATGCTCAAACTAAAACTATATACCACCTGCCATAGATGCCTCAATTTGTATTCCTACAATGAGCAGGAATACAATGTACTTGAAATATAGTTGAAAACAGTACCTTGAATGACCTTTCCAGACTGTTTCTGTGCAATTGTTTTAGAGCATGATTGTTTTAGCATAACTTGGTGCCTATTTTTAGACAAATTTAAATTGAAAAATAGTATTCAAGTATAATAAGAATTGTAAAGTTAATATAGCTCAGAGATAAACAGCCTCTTCTCTTAATCACTCATCCATTTGTGGCTAAATTATATCAAACATTTCATCCAAAATGTTTAGAGCTTCAAGAACTAATAACATTGAGCTTCTGGATTAGAAAACAGTTCACTTGAACGAGTTTAACTCAAAAATCATTGACACAGAGAATATATGTAATACCAGGTACAATCACAGCAAGACATTATTTCATCAAAATAATGAAATGGGAGTTATGATGTCATGATTCATTTTTTTTTATTTGTGCCTCCTTGCTACCCCCTAGGTAGTAATTCCTTAAAAGGAATTTCTGTGCAGCATAGTCATCCTTTAACATGGACTAGTACCTACATTATTCAATTCCTTCCATAACCATTAATAGCTTGCTGTTGAGACCCTGGATTTATTTAATTTAATATAATCAATTTCTTATATTTTTTGGAAAATTCTGCCTTTATTTTGCTTTCCTTGCAGCCACACACATAATACTTTGGATCCATCTTTATGCTTTTGTTGATTCTGCTCTCTTATGTTGATTTTGATCTTGAATTGTCCTACTGTGTAAAACCTGGAACAAAAATCCCCATGTTGATTAGCTTTCAAGTGTTTATCTCTGACATGCCTCTTCTTTATAATTATATTACACAAATGGTTTACCATAGAAACTAATTCAATTTACTCATGGAGTGGGAATAGAACCTTTCTAATTAATAAAGATGAAATGGCTGAAGTCATTGGTTTGGATATCCAAAGCAGACACCTTTCTGTTCAAGTAGAGTACTATCCCAGATGTATATTTTATTAGTCCAAACATTTCTCTATGATATTTGTTTAACAAAAGGGGATGGCACATCGAGAGTAATATCTTGTTGAAAGAAAAGGTCGTGTAACTTGCATACTCATCCAATTTAGCCAAACTTTCTAAAACAAGGACTTCTAAGATATTTCACCCATATTGCACAGATACGAAGGTGCAACAAGTCCAGGGACTATTTTTCCATACAAACCTTAATTGTCAACAAGAGATTGTTTATCCCACTGCAGTAAATCTAAAATTCATGTGTGTTTGTAAGAGAGCATATACAATATATATAGTGCAAAACATTATTTTCAAAACATTATTATATATTTCCACATGTCTTAGGGAATATGGTTGTACTGAATTCTGGGAATTAAAAGAAAAGATTTACAGGATTTTACAGTTAACTTGCAGCAGAAAAAAAAATAGTCATGCCAGAATTTAAGCTGTTCTGTCTCGTATTTGTATAGTGTATACTTGACTTAACTAAGCTTTTTACTGTATCTGAGAAGAGTCTGATAGCTTCCCTTGCATTTAGATTTTATTTTGTTCTTGCTTTTCATTTTGATCTGTATAAATTTTGATTAAATGTATCAGTCAAGGAGAACTGCATAGAATATTTAATACCCCATGGGATTAAAAGGTGAAAGCTTGAGTGGAAAATGCAGCATTTTGCCTAATATAAATTGCAGGGAAATAGCATAAATTGCTATGTGAAGGATGCCTTGATTTATTTAAAGCATTTATTACTAATCATCTCGGGTCCTGTGGCCTTTTTTTTTTTTTTTTTTGTCATTTCCAATCCTTTCCAAGTTTTCTTATAAGATTTCGTATATACAATTTGTGACATACAATTGAGATCAATAGTTTAAATCATGGTGTATAGGTAATACCTCCTAGTTGGCTGAATAAGTTATTTCACTGCAAATAGGCATGGTACATAGTTGGGTTTCAGCAGCTTCTGACCAGTTCTGGAGAACTGGTAGTGGAAATTTTGAGTAGTTTGGAGAACCGGTAAATACCATCTCTGACTGGCCCCACCCCCATCTATTCTCTGCCTCCCAAGTCCCAGCTGATCGGGAGGAAATGGGGATTTTGCAGTATCCTTCCCCTGCCATGCTCACCAAGCCACACTCACCAAGCCATGCCACGCCCACTAAGCCACACCCACAGAACTGGTAGTAAAAAAATTTGAAACCCACCACTGGCATGGTAGATAAAGCAAAAATTTACCCATTTGGGAGTTGGAATTCTTTATGCAAGCTTATAATTTTCCCATGCCCAGTCACTTAGCAAACTTTCCCCAATTGCTCTTCCCTGGATCCATAATTAATTAACCACCATTTGGGTGGAAATTCTACTAGCTGCAATCCCAATATCTCCTGGAGACATCAGAATCAGGAAGGCTACTTTAGCTCTGTATACAGATTCTGATAGGTTCCCATGCAAGAATGGCATTTTCTCAAAATGGCATATGTTTCCATTTAGATAGGGACCATTTAGTGTTCACAATTGAAATAAATGTATAAATGTATAAATAAATAAGGCGGACAAGAAAGTATACCCTTGCCCAGTGGTGGGATTCAAATAATTTAATAACCGGTTCTCTGCCCTAATGACCAGCTGGGTAGACGTGGCTCAGTGGTCATGTGACCATGTGGGCGTGGCCAACTCAACATCACTCACGTTGATGGGCACTTCACCTTAGCTGTTACAAAGTAATAAGGGTTAACCGGAGAGGCAGTTTCTGTAAGCAGGGCAATAAAGATTAGGCTAGAAACAACACCAGAATGTTTCCTTCCTGCCTTCCTTACAGCATTAGCCCTGTAAAGTGGAAAAAAACAAAATAAGTTTTCTTCCAACAACCGATTCTCCGAACTATTTAGAAACTTAACAACGGGTTCTCCTGAATAGGTGCGAACTGGCTGAATCATTGCCCTTGCCTATAATTCCTCAACAGTAATAATAACATTCAAAACGGACCAAAGGTATAATTTGTTTTAACAATTCTGCAAGGTAAGTCACTTTTTAAACTGGTCTCATTTATGCAGAATGTAAGCCAGAATTCTTCAGAATTTTCATCTTAATATCTTACTGTTGTTTAAAGTGCTTATGGAAAGGGCTTTTTTTTACTGTATCACCAGGCACAGTTGATAATGCATTGATGATATTACCTAGTTTGGTAATCAAACAGCTTCAACAAAGCTCAGGAAGCACAGTTAATCCTGAGCTACAAATATTGTCTTCTATCAATACAGCTGATAAACCTGGATGATGGCATTAGTTGTTGTTTATTGCATTGCAAAAATTGGGAATAGGAAGCGGTATAATTAGAATATAAGTAGATTTTTTAAAAATCTGCATTTATAAGACCTCCCAATTGTCAACAGTGGCTAGCTTTTCAGAATTTTAAATGAGTCTTCTAGCCTCAGGTGGAGATGCCTTAAACCTATGACATTCTAAATAGAAAAACATGTTATTTTTCCATGAGTAATAAAGGACATGAACCAGCATATTGTTCATTCACTTGTAAGCCATTTTGAACATGCATAATCGATCCATCCATCCATCCATCCATCCGATTGGAGGCTGAAGTATTCATTTCTTGGAGACTGGAATGGGTCTGAAGCTAAGGCAGGTTTGCCTATGGACTCAAATCAGTCTCTCTCTCTCTCCTCTCTCTCTCTCTCTTTCTCTTTTTTTTGGGGGGGGGGTTAATTCTTGCAACATGCTCTTTGCCAAGAAAAAAGTCCTTACTGCTTTTAAACAATATATTTGTTTAAAATATATTTAACGCTGCTGCCATAAGGCCTGAAAAATGCTTGCTGATAAAAGTTTTGATGTTCCCAAAATTCCTGCTTGCAATTGTTGAGTGCACTGCTGTTATGTTCTCTCCAAATATATGAGTCTCAAATGTGCAATTCTAAGCACCATTCTGGCATCCATTTACAGCAATTCTGAATTTCTAAAACTCCTGAATTTTTAACATCTGAGTCTGCGATTTTTGGCAAAATCAAGCGCAACACAAAGTGCATTATAAAGTCTAGCAGTATGATTTATTCAATGAATTGTAGCTATGTGATCTAAAACAGCTGTGCTTTGGGGCATTTTTCATCCTAATTTATAAAATTCAAAATTTGTCCTCTCATTCTGTTTACAAACCATACCTTACAGAAATGAAAGTAACTGTTGTTTATTTTTGGCAGATCCTGGGAAGTTGAAGCCTTGAAGAATCATTAAATCAATTAGTAAAGCCTGCTGATGCTTGAAGTAGGATCTCTGAAATGAAGTTTCATTTAAAAAATAAAATAAAAGATGCTGTCAGCTATACTGTTAGTTATTGTGCAATAAATGTCACTCTGTCTCTCGCACATTGGAATAACAATTCTGTTACATGCTTAGAAAAATCTGTAATGACGCAATTTAAGTTTTATGGAATAAAGTGGCAAAACTTAAGGGGTTTATAACTGTTAATTTCTAAAAGTCATATTATCACCTAGTTTTTCTCTACTTAAAGATGTAATTCTTTATGCACCAGTGGTGGAATTCAATTTTCTTTACTACCAGTTCTTGGTGGGCATGGCGTGGCTTAGTGGGCATGGCAGGGGAAGTATACTGCAAAATCCCCATTCCCACCCCACTCTGGGGCCAGCCAGAGGTGGTATTTGCCGGTTCTCTGAACTACTCAAAATTTCCACTACTGGTTCTCTGAACTACTCAAAATTTCTGCTACTGGTTCTCCAGAACCTGTCAGAAACTGCTGGATTTCACCCCTGGTATGCACACATGAACTAAATGAACCATACACACTGTCAAAAGCCAACGTTGAGAAGACACTGAGAAAGTTCAAGATTTTATTTATTTATTTCAAATGATAAATACAGCTACTGTATGGTGCTGATGCTCCAGAACTAGGGAAGGATTTTTAAAAAATCTCTGGCTCCATTCCAACAATAATAGTAAACTCTTCCATACAACTACAGGGAAAGTAGCAGCTTCTAAAGTACAAATAATACCAAGAGAGAAAATACAAGCTGAGAAAATATTAAAACAGACCACATCTTTCACCAATATCACAACTGAGATTTGAAATGAATGTTTTTTCCTTAAGAAAAACAAACAAAAAACAAACCTACAGAACAGCCCCTTACAATATGATAGCTGAACTGTAAACACAGACTTAACATTAAAAATATGATTCAATCAAAAATATTTTTTCTATTAGTGAATTCAAAGAACTTCAACTATTTCAAATACTTTGCCAACATTCCTACAGAATCACAGCCCTTGTTCTGTCCCCGTACCACACACGCACCCCCACAGACGGCCCAGAGTTAATAAGCCACACGACAAAACTCTTTGAAGATAAAGCTGGCAGCAACCCAGTGGCTAGCTGCCAATTTAGACTTTACTCACACAAAACAAAGATTAGACTGCAAGCATTCCGATATAACAGGCAGAGTTTCAACAATACAAGGATTAATCCAAATGCAGTCCAATAAAGCAGGCAAAGTCCAGTAACGCAGAGATCATGGATTATTTCCAGTTTTTGCTCGTCACAAACTGAACCGGCCACCACACCCACATTTATATCCTGTGGGGTGTGGTCCAGTGACTCAGCTAATCTCTGGCACGCCTTCCCCTCTGCTGCGCACGCTTCTCCCTGCGCCTCTGCCGAGGGTCCAGCCAGCACTTATCTTTTTCGTCGCTGTCCACCTGTGGCTGCGGGGACGTGTTTGGCTCTGAGCCTATCTTTTGGCCTTCAGTGTCCTCTGGAGGCATTGCCAGAGAGGAGGGTCCTGGAGAGGGAGGCCTTGCCAACTCCTCTTCCTCACTCTCAGAGTCTGCATCGGTCAATAGCCCAGGCTCAGGCAACGGAGCCACAACAGCCCTGGACTACTAGTGCTGACATAGCCCTTCTGGGGTCTAACTGCTCATTATAAGATAGAACAGTGCTCTCTTAGCAGTTTGAATGATGACTGCATTTCTTTCTAATAGCAATAGCACTTAGATTTATATACCACATCATAGTGCTTTACAGCTTTGTCTAAGCAGTTTACAGAGTCAGCATATTGCCCCCAACAATCTGGATCTTCATTTTAGCGACCTCGGAAGGATGGAAGGCTGAATCAACCTTGGGCCAGTCAGGACCGAACTCCTAGCAATCAGCAGAATTAGCCTGCAATACTGCATTTTAACCACTGTGCCACCATGGCTCAGTACGGCCTGTGTTTTTTAGAAGGTGGTTTTAGGAATCCCCCTCGAGGGGTCCACAAATCAACATTATTTACTAGGCTGAGCTGAATAATAATACAATATTAATATCCCATTAAACAAATGAGGTAGTGGCTGTGAATCCATCAATTTTAATTTTTACTATGGTAAATATTGAAAGATGTAATTATACAAACAAAAGCTCTTTGAGGATTCTCCATAATTTTGAAAAGTGGGGAAAAGTCCTGAGAGAAAATTGTTTTAAGAAACTTTGTAGTAAAGGAATTTCAAATGCCAAAAAAAAAAAAAAAAAAAAAAAAAAAAAATCGACCCTTTCCCTGAAGCCTGTGAATACCCTATATAGATATAACCTATCATAAATTCTAAGGAAGGATATGGAATGGAAGATGGTTTTTCTGTTGCTGGAGGGAAAGTGATGGAATGTTTGATTGATGGCACTTTTGAGTGAGTAGCATTTTCACAGCACTTCTTGTAACTTCATCTAACGTGAACTATACTTCCAAGAAACACAAGACCACTAAATCATGAACTCAACTCAAACATAAGATCTAAAATTACTTTCTTAGTTCCTATATAAAAATAAGCAAGAAACTCTGACAAAATTAATCAAAATGTAGCTAAAATCTTCAAATGCATCCGATTCCCAAAAACCAGGAACGGTCCTCCAAGGATATACAGAATTCAAAGTTCTATAGCAATTAAGCAGCAACTGTATAGGAAAAACAATTGTTCAGCATTTTCATGTAATTGTACAATTGTTATACACAGAGCAAGAACTGCTGTTCATTTGGCAAGCAGTTCTGGAAACCTAGCAAACTTTACTAGAAGTACCTGAAAGGAGGAAAAGCATTGTAACCATCCAGCCAGGTTCTATTCTTTCCTTATCAATTTTGCAATGGCATGTATTCTCAGGGCCTCAGCTTCAAATCCTTTAAATCAGTATTTTTCAAACTTGCAGTTTTAAGTGAACTTCAATTCCTAGAATTCCCCAGCCAGCATCCATGCATTTTAAAGTTGCCAAGTTTGAAAAACACTGTTTTAAATTAAACATCATTAGTAAGAACAACCATTTCATTCATTTCCTTTGAGCTGGGTTCAAAACTATAAAGTGATAACCAGGGTTCAAGCAAATACAGGGTAAACGTTTGGATTTGGGGGAATGTGTCTCCATCATAAACTAATTAGTTTTAGCAGTTTATATAGCCATATGCAAATTTCTATCTTAGCTTATATGTCTACATAGAAATAAAGCTAAATAGCTTGAGGAACATGGTGCATAAATGAACCTGCCTCTGCATGCCTTGAATATTCATGCATTGACCACCAAGTATTTCATGAAGATAGACTCCTTTGTAGAGCTTTGTGTATAAATGCGCAAACACATTGATATATAGGATGCTGGGAATTGGAGTTTATGTATATGCCCTCTTACCTCCAAATTACTATTATAAAGTACCATATTCAGATTAATATACAATTATGATATACAATTCTGTCAGTCTCATCCACAAATGCTACTTATCTACTTTTTGTTTTTATATTTTTAGCCTGCCCTTTTCACTCAAGGTGGTGAATATCCCAATACTCCTTCCTTCTCCTATGAGCCATGGTGGTGGTGCAGTAGTTAGAATGCAGTACTGCAGGCTAATTCTGTTGACTGCCAGGATTTCGATCCTGAATGGCTCAAGGTTGACTCAGCCTTCCATCCTTACGAGGTCAGTAATAGCTATTGCTAGTTTCCCCACAACAACCACCTTATGCAATAAGTTGGGCTGAGAGAGTGAAATTCATACATTCAAATTCATACTGAATTTGAGGGACATAAATGGGTGACTCATTCCTAGGCATTTCTGTATATACAATTACTACAATAGCCTTCACCAATAGCAGCCTGCCTGCCTGTGAGTACAATTTCACAGATTATATGGTTAAACAGTAAAGCTGGCAGGATTTTGATTAGTTTCCCCTAAACTGAGGATGCAGGATTTTGCTTTGGCTTTTTTAATGCAAATGACTGGATCTGAATTTTGAATAATATGCTGCAGGATATACTCTAGAAAACAAGCAGAGCAAAAAACTCAGTAAGACAAAACTTTGATTTCACTTATATTTTAAACGTAATAAAAATAAATACAGTAAATAGGAATACTCCTTATTTAATCATTTCCCCTAGCAACATTAAAAATGGTAATTTGGTGGCCACATTTCAAGGACTATATCTGTTTTGCTGCGATTTAACTGCAGCAAAGCTCTCTAAAGTATGGAAGATGATTTTATAGCAATCATGTTAGACAGTTCTTATTCAAAGTCTATGAGTTCAGTGTTAGGGCTAGAGATTGCCAGAAGATGTTTTTATGAACTACATGATGTTTGGGCAAAGTATGATCTGGATACTGAAAAACTACACTCTGCCCTGGGCAGGGTGGATTTGATTTAAATCGAGTCGATTTAAATCATGACTTAAATCATGACTTAAATCACTAGTAAAAAGACTTGATTTAAATCAACTCGATTTAAATCATAATTTTTAAAGAGCAACTGTCATCTCTGCTACTCCTTTGACCCGCTGTTGACTCACCGATAGTCCCAGTGTTGCAGAATATACAGCCTTGTGCTACATAACTAAGCTCCATTTCATGCTGAATAAACTAAATTATTTATGTATCTTAAATAGAAAACTATCTTACGATAGATTTTTACCCCAAAAGTTTTTTATTAAAATAAATTCAATAAAAATCAAAAAAATCTGATTTAAATAAAAAAATCTGATTTTTTTGATTTTTTTAAAAAAACCATTGATTTTTATCCACCCTGGCCCTGGGGAATGGACCAAAGTCAGATGCTGTAAGGCAACATTTCTCTTTTGAAGAGCTAGGTTAGGTATGTTGTGTCTAGAGACATGAAAATGCCTTTAGGAGGGTAACTAACTTATCTAGCCTCTTCTTCCATCCTCTCAATTCTATGCATTTTGCTCACATAATATGATCCTGCAGCACTTACAAAATACCAATGCATTCTTTATAGAAACTTGGGAGTCATTTCCCATTGTTCAAGAGGTCCTGAATATAGGAACATGCAGGGAGCCCTAATTGGCATGCTGTGGCCATAGATTTGTGAAATGTCTTTGCCTGTGGGTGATCACACTAATTGTTCAAAGAAGGAAGGGGCCAGCTTTTAGGTTCTGCAACTATAGTTACGTCTTAACTGAGGAAGGTAAAATATACTTTTGTGCTGTCTCACATCTCTCAGCAAGAGAACGCTT
Source organism: Pituophis catenifer annectens (assembly GCF_029215685.1). Classification (NCBI taxonomy): domain Eukaryota; kingdom Metazoa; phylum Chordata; class Lepidosauria; order Squamata; family Colubridae; genus Pituophis; species Pituophis catenifer. The sequence continues at coordinate 113,463,563 of NW_027256882.1, forward strand.
CTTCAGCCTCATTTAATTTCTTATGCTCTCACGATACAGGCATACAGTAGTGTAAATAGAAAGTCCCAATTAATACGGTCACTGACTGCAGTGATAAAATAGTTGGGCAGACAAAACTGCTCATTCAGCACCTGGAGGCTGCCAGGTTGGTTCCTATACAGATCTCCTTGTGAATGACTTGTGCAAGGAGAATTGCGTGTGAGACATATTACCTTCAGGATTTTCTTAAAAACAAATCAGCAGATGGGAGGAACAAATGGCTGCATACCGCCATTTCTGAGGTTATCTTTGAAATCTGAGGGATTTTAACTCTTTTTTGTAAAATCTAAATTCTGGATCCTTCTTTCTTTCTTTTTCCAGTCCTATATTCCCTTCTTCTCATTTCTTCCAGTTCTGCATCTCATTTCACTTTCTTTCCTCCCCAGTCATTTATCCTCTCTTTTTCTTTTTCTCCTTTAGTGTTTTTGCTGTAGTTCTATGTCTGTGCTTGGAAGAAGCAGTTGGGAAATCAGTTTCTTTTATGAAGAGGATATCCTATTTTGTAGACACCTCATTTTAACCCCCGTTTATTAGTTAAATGAATATTCTTTTAAAAACTGGATCCTGACCTTTTCTGGTCAGGCAGCTTCTAGGAAGTAGATACGTATACTGACAGCCACATGCACAAGCACATTCACATTTAAGCAAGTATGTCACATCCACAAATTAATTACATCGCACAGCTTTTGCAGATTTATTCCTTCCTTTGGCGGCATGGAGGGACCTTTATAATACCAGCGTCATCTTCCTTTTGGTTAACTAGAATTATTTCATTCAGGCATGTAATTTTCCTTCCTCACTCTGAAATAGGATGGGTGATTGGGGTGTCCTGTTACCCATCTCACATTTGCTTAATGTTTATACTCAAGATATCTATTTCTTTTCATTTCTCATTAATCTGGGAATCTGCACATATACAGCCCATTTCAGTTAATTTTAGGTATTTTTTGTAGATTAGCAGAGCCTGATGGAGGGGTTAAGTATGTCATGAGTCTCTAGTTCCTTTGTACCCACAAAAGATACAGGTCCAGCCCACCTTGAATTCCATGACCCTTATCTATTCTCAATTCACTTTGACTGTTAGTGGTTCAGATTCTTGAGAGCATTAGCATACAATAAACCTATATTTATTTGAACTGCCTGGACTCCTGATTTCCTGTGCTTGTCGTTTTTCCTCCCAAAACAGTATATCAGAACATCCAGAGAGTAATTAAGATTCAACCTGCATATCTATCTGAAAGGTATGATCAGGCAGCCATCTTGGAATTTCCATTGATTAGATGATTCAAGCATCTCTAATTGCATGTAGAATCGGTGTGCTGATGCATGTGCTTTGAATGTAGATAGCATAGTTTTTATAAATAGTATTAATTTAGCAGAGGGACTGGATATATTTTAATCTTATTAGATATATATCCTGCCATTCATCTTGAATTCCTGCCTCTTCCAATTTTTCCAATAGTATTAATCCTTTAGGGTAGGCTAAGGTAAGAGATAATAATTGGATCAAAGTCGTCTTGTGCATTTTCGCAACTGAGGATGAATCTCCCAGATCCAATTCCAACATCTTATGCATTTGGGAGGATTGTTCAGCTTATGTTGGATGTGAAGAGAGTCCCTGAGATTCTTGGAACTAATAGTAAAGCATTCTTCAGCTAAGTGCATGAGGCTGATGTATATGCTTAAGGTGAACACTGAAAAGATTTTTGAACATTCATGTGCTTATCTATTCTCATGATATCTAAGGTCATACAAGCCTTTATTTTCTAAAAACCAAAACCAAAACCCAAAACATTGAAGAAAACTAAGTACAGGTAAACGTCAACTTACAACTAAAATTGAGCACAAACTTTCTGTTCTTAAGTGAGACATTTGTTAGGTGAGTTTTACCCCATTTTATGACCTTTCTCGCCACAGTTGTTAAGTGCATCACTGCATTTGGTATGTTAGTAACCTGGTTATTAAGTGAATCCGGTTTCCCCATTGACTTTGCTTGTCAGGAACTCGCAAAACATGATGACCCCATGACCTTGGGAGACAGCAACCATCATAAATAGGAACCAGTTGCCAAGCATCTGGCATGTGCCAGATTGATCATGTGAACAATTTTGATCACATGATCATAACTGTTAAAAATGGTCATAAGTCACTTGTTGTAACTTTGAACAGTCAGAACTGTTGTAAGTCAAGGTCTACCTGTATATTATCAATTTTCTACATATCTAAACTACTATCCAAATTACAGCTCAACATACACAAAAACCATCTGAACAAACCTGTACTTATATTAAAAGAAAAGCTGATGATTAAAATACTTCAGGCAAGTACTGAGTACTAAACAAGGAAGGAAAAACAGACTTCCTACAGAAAAGAAAGCTTTAGTAGAAGACCTTTGACACAAACTGCTTCTAAATTTCTGCTGCAGGTTTAGCTCTGAACCTTTCAGTTTTCTGGTTATTCTGAGAAAAGGCTCTAGAGTATTGCCTTTGTCCGTGGAAGGTTCCTGCTCAATTCCTGTTACTCAGAAAAAAACAAAAAACAAAATCTGAAACAGAACTTCAGATTCAGATTAAGCAGCTGTCCCTATTACAAGGAGTATATCTTTCAAAGACATTATGATGTACAAAATCCAAAAGCAGTGTATTATAGAAATGGACACCACAGAAATAGACAAGCAGTATTACTCATTCCCTAAACAATAAGATTGACGATACTTTCAAAATGGGATTGGATGTTCTTCTTAGCCAGGTCTCCTTATATAAAACCTTATTCCCCGCCCCCTAGTTGTCCTCTTCTGCCTGTCTACCTGCACATAACATCTGTCTAAATCATTCTTCCATTTGTGAAAGGAACCTAAATCAGCCTTCATTTGTTGGCATTATTAGTTGATATATACTATTTTGGATTTGCCAGCCCATTTCAAAGCAGAGATCTTTGTTATGTGTCACTAGAATTGTATCTTACGGAGGCAAAACAACAACTACAACTCTTGGCATTAGAATTGATCTTCAGTTAGATGGTTATAAATGTAAACAATAACAACCAACTTAAAAAGAGTGTTTGGGTCTGCATATACTGCATGAGGAATTTTAAAATACAATGCAGGCAGAAAAGTTTAATAGTTGCATTGTGTAATAATGCAGTAAGTAATTTAAATCATTAATACCTTCAGTGTAATGGTAAGAATGTACTAATCCCTTAGGGATTAAGAGATCAGGAATATGTCCTTTGCATATGAAGTGGCAGAAATCAATAGCCCATTTAAACCCATACCTATTGAAATGTGAAATAAAGCCAGCTTGAAAGGCTAAAACAGCATGAGACTCCAGCTTACCACCTCTATGTGGTTAGTTTGTAGAGTTTGGAAACATAATACTGTATAGTAAAGTCAAGAGTTCTCTAGCCATTTATTTCTAATAAAATTAATTGGGATCTATGAAGTAAATGAAGTGGGCAGGTCAGAATGCAGTGGAGGGAGGAGAGAGAGAGAGATTGTTTAGGATACTGCACTCCCATTTTATGGAGGCAAGAGGTTCTCTATGTGATTTATAAAAAAACTCAAATGAAATCACCTACAGCAGGAGGAGAAATTGCATAGGGTTCACATGGAATCCAAATTGTTTAGGAAGAATTTCATTTTCTTTGTTTTTCTTTGATGTCTCTCTCTCTCTCTCTCTCTCTCTCTCTCTCTCTCTCTCTCTCTCTCTCTCTCTCTCTCTCTCCCACACACACACACCCCACCCCATGAGCTATGAACGTGAAAATGATGGAAGGAGATTTCTGTTGCTGGCAGCTGAGACTTTAAGTCAACTTCAATAAAAAATTGTGAAGAAAAAAATAAAGAAAATAAGTAAAAGAAAGGGGGAGAGAGAGAAAGAATATGGGTGATTAGCTGTATCTTGTCTCATCTGTGAGGAATACAGCCTTTTTAGCCCAACCAACCTCCAGCTAGGATATAGGCCTCAGAGGATTTCTAAAATGTTTCTGTCAAAGGCTATGCCACCTCCAGATGAACTTTCTCCTAATAAGAGTGCTGATTTACATTTTCTTCAGCAAGAGGAAAATGTAATGAGGCAGAACCTAGGGGGAATGCTGGCAAAGACTCTTGTCATATTTTCAAGAGGCCCAAGTTATCCAACAAGCAGTCTAGCCCAACTCTTTATTATAATGGGAATTCAATCTTAAGAGAGTTATAGAATTCCAGTGTTGTGCAGACAGAAGAAAGAGCATGAAAGCAGTTTTGGAGTTACATTTGGAATAAATCTACTCCTATTACCAAAAAGCAGGACTTTTTTTTATTGAATGGAAAACCAAATTAAGTTACATCAGCTAATTAGTTTACTGAAATTACATTAAATAACTACTGGGAATAAAAGGAAATCTACAAAAATATAATGTATAATGGAGATTTCTACCTAATGCTATTGTGATGCCCCTCTCTCTCTTTCTCTCTCTCCTATCTATAAATGAGGAATAACAACTCATGGACACTAACATAAGATGATAAAATTTCTATCAGCCCAAGGACTGAATAATTTTTCAACAGATAGAGCCCAGCTGATAAATGTTACAATCTGTCAGGTGGTAGACAAGCAGAAAAGCAGGTGATTTATGAAACTCTCTGGGATCTGCCTTACTGAAGTTATAGGTTTCATTTGGATTAGGAAAGTTGTTCATGCCTTGTCAAGTTCCTGTGTAGATCTAGGAGATATAACTTCCAGTTCTCTTATTTAAATGATGTCTAATTATGTGCTACAGTAGAACCTTTTGTAAAAGTTAGAATTAGTGCTGAGCTTTTAGGACTCTATTCTGGGAAGGGTAGGCTGGTGTCTATGAACACGCCAACTGTGTTCCTCCTGAGCCAACTTGTGTTCCTCTTCATTAGAAAAAGAAAACAATGCAGCCAAATAATCTTCCAGGCTTTAGCCTCATCTGTTCTGACCTAGGCTTCCTTAAAAAGTATGAAGCAGAGTCTTGATCCCGGCAAAACTCCTTTTATTTACAAGACTGTGAATTCCTTTCATTCACAGTCAGCAAGGCTTGGCAAACAGTCTTTCAAAGGAATATTTATCAACACAAACCTTATCTCACTTGGAAAGCTGCCAGATAACTAGTTTCCGAAGGCAGTGTAAGGCAAAACTTGGCAGAGTCTCTTAGAGTCACAAACTGAACTTTCTTGAAATGAACGAACGAATGAACTGTTTCCTGCAAAAGCCCATTTCCCATTCACTCATCTTTTGTTTCCTAGGGAGGGGCCAATCACCTCCAAGGTGTGGCTTTACTCCCAAGTCAACCCTGCTTTCTTAGTTGTTCATATCTTCTGGCAGCTCTGCGCATGCGCACACTGGGAACAGGCTCCAGCTGTTCCTCTGCCTCACTGCCTCTAGCTCCTTCTCTGCCTTCAATGCAGACCCTTCATCCGAGTTTTCCCAGCCCCCAGGACTGGCCCATGTTCCTCCCCAACCACCTCACTGTTTGACTCTGCTGCCAGCTCTGCTGGCCGCCGACAGGCCACAACATCATCATCCTTTGAACTTCACTTACTTCCTGTAGGCTTTCTTAGAAAATGAAATTAGTGAAAGACTGTAGCTCAATGCTTTATTGGAAAAAATATGTTGGTTCACTGAGATTATGGATGATGAAACCCAGCATATTTGGAAGACACCAAGTTGGGAAATGTGTGATTGCTGAAAATTGCAGTACCCGTATATAATACCCATGCAACTATTGTGTTACAATAATACAGCTAATTCAATATGAGAATGGAAAAGGGTGCAACAGATTGGCTCAGTTCATAAAGTTACAAGAATAGTAACCGAGCAGAAGATAATTGCAAAATTAAACCTCTAATATTTTATCTGCACTTGCATATTTTGTCTCAAAAGGCAGTTGAACTGCAGTGTAGCTCTGAGCTCCTTAAAAGCTAATGTCTCTAAAACCAGCAGCTAGCCTTTTCATAACCTCATATAAGAACACAATATTTCAGACATATGCAAACTCTTTGTGTTATTTAGAAGGATGTGCATAAAACCTAAGCTATTGAATAGAAAAATGTGATTTTTAAATTAATTAAAAAATATTTTAAAATCTTAAGAATAATGGGTTTGCATCTGAGGGGTAGCTTGATATTTTGCAGTTAAATTGCAACAATATCCTCTATAGCTAATATAGGAAGGAGAGTCTGATAATAATTGGTAGTGCGCCAGGGAAAATAAAGCATGTAAAATGTAAATATAAAGCTGATTGACAAGCAGTGAATGCCCATGTATTGATAGAAACATATACATTTTTCCCTGGAACTAATTGGACATTATATCCCCCCCCCCCCCCCTTATAAAAAGCTCACAGCACTTTCTAGTCAACTGCCCACTGGGACAAACGACAAGATGAAATCTATCTAGATTGCTCAAAAACATGGCTTTATGTCATGCACCATTAGATTATTATGTTTCTACTCATTTTCAGGAATTATGCTGAGCATGGTATGAAAATGCTAGCAATTTCAGTAAATGTAATACCCTTCTTAATTGATAAAATATTACTGAAAATGAACTTTTCTTAAAGGATTTAAAAACAGCAGTGGAATAGGATTTGTTTTTATTGATTTGTTTTTATTTATTAAATATATATCCTGCCCATCTCACTGTCAAGCACCTCTGGGTGGTTTAAAATATCATAAAAGCAGACTATAAAAAATTTAAATGTAAAAAAAAAAAACCTTTAAAAGCATTAAAAATTAAAAGATGCTAAACAATATTGCTTGAACAAACAATATTTTGTGGAAGAATTTTATTTAAAGAATAAATAACCCACCATTTAAACTAATTTCACTTCTACATTGTTCTGCTTTACATTTTAACTGTTCTTAAGGAAATATTTCTTTTAATGGACAGAAATAAAAAAAAAATCTACCTAATGCCATCACTCCATTTCTCATGATTCTAACCATACTCAGATTGTCAGTATTCTAAATGAATAAAAATAAAAATGAAATTCAAGGACTCAGGAGATGATAAAAGATACTCAGTTGCATCATTTCTATTTTTATATATTTCACTACAAAACAAATAGATCTATACCAAAAACATTTTGGTACATAAAACACAGATTGGTTCCTCTTATAAAACTATACATACCAAAAAAGGATTATTCAAATGAATCAACCAACACAAGTTAATTTAGATCAGCAAAGATTGCAAATCAATAATTGAATTCCATTCAGAAGGTCCCAGGTTCAGTGCCATTATCTTCATGGAAATGACTGCTAGTCAGTACTGAGTTATATGGACTAATGTTCTGGCCTAAAATATAAAATATGCTCTGACTCAAATTGTGGTTTTAATTGTTCTGGCCTAAAATATAAAATTTGTTGCTGTAGCCTAAAATAGAATTGCTCTAGTCTACAATATAAAATATTTTCTGACCCAAATCCTAAAAACATAGCAACTTTTTCCTGTTCCTAAGTCCCAGGCATCTGGTTAGAAACTTCGTATCTTTACAAGTCACATATATCATCTTCAATACCTGACAAATCTCTTAGGAAATTTATTATACTTTCTTTATTATACTTTATTATACTTTCTTCTTCTGGAGAATAGACTTTTGATAGAAACAAGACACCATAATGTGGGAGATCTAAGAATCTGCCACATCAAAAGCTAACTCTTTGCAGCCTGCACTTTCCAGAAAAGTAAACAAAGCTTCTCAATGAAGACTCTATATCTTATTGTGCCATTTTATCAATATTAACACCTCTCAAGAGTATATATAATATTTAAGAGAAATAAAAAATTACCCAGTTGTTTGACAGTGGCTCTGGCAAGGAATAAGAACCAAACTCATTAAACTGATCCACCAGAGCTAAGAAAATGAAAACTTTCTTGCTGCTTGACCTGCTAAAATTCTCTTTTACCACAGCACTTTTAATGAAATGTGTTAGTCAGAAATGATGCCACTAGATGCCTCTTGATGTTTTGGTCTTGCTAAGATCATTTGCTCTCCTGTTCAACGTCTTTATTCTTAAGAATATAAGAAAGCAATTATTTGCATGGAAGAGTTTTAAGCCTCCAGCGACAGTTTTAGAAATGACAACATGCAAAGCAATGCCACTCAAAAGGCTGGGTTTTGTTTTGAAGCTGGAATGCTCAAATTGGCCATTTTGAGATAGAACAATTTAAGGTTGAAATATTCCACATGTCCTTGCTACATAAATATTCAGATGTACTTATCAATATATACTTTTATGTAAATTTTAGGAAGCATATTGGGATGAAGTATTTTTGTTTAATCTTTTTAGAAGCCTCAGGCAATGATCCATTAGATTAAAAAAAAAACATATCTGCATCTTGTCAGAAATAAGTCTCATTAAATTCAGTGAGTCTTATTCCCAGATGAGTGCATGTAGCCTAGTCTATTATATTATCATGATCATCAAAACACACATGATTCAACAGATTTAACAGAAAATGATTTAAACAATAAGGGGGAACCATCTTCAGTGCTCTTATTATTGATTTTTCCCATCTCTGTTTTTATGTTCATGATAAGGCATTTTACAGAGTTTGGAACCTCGTTTTAAACTAGTGAGTTTCACCACAGTTTGCAATTATCTAGTATGGAATGTAAATTTTCCTACCTTGCAATTCCTGAATATATGATAAAACCTTGGCACATCTATCATATTCCTGTGAGGCAATGAGAACAGCTATAGTATCAAACAAGATGTAGCTTTTCAGTTTACATTATTAATTTATTTCAAGTATCTCTATATTACATTTGAATAAGAAAAAAAATCAGAATTTGGAGCTAATTCTTTGATAAAGTACAGCAAATTTAAGGAGTTAATTTAGAATTTGTGTATCTATGTGTGTGTGTACATTCATGTTTTACCATTACATAGGACTTTTCCTGTTATTTCTTTTTTAAAAATGTAAAATTTTACAATTTACACAACAAGATTAATTAGATTGATTAAGGATCCAATAAGGTCTGTAAACTAATAAATCTAGTCCTATTGTGATGAAAGATCAGTTTTAATCCAGTATTGTACCAGTTCATTTGTGAATCCAACCTGTATCCCTGTTCTTTGAACCTTTCAACCCTGTGGGATTAAGTCTTCCCCAAACAATCCTCTAAGGGAATAAAATGAAAAAGCACAGAATAAAATGGGATTATCAAGACAAGGAAACACAGAAGATCTCCAAAGATGATCGGTGGCTATATTCAATCACACTCACTGCTGCTATGCTAGAAAAGAGTCACTATTACAATGAAGCTGTACTAGTATTCTCCTAACACAAGAGTTCAAAAGACAACAGGCAGGACTAGATGAAACGAATAGCTCTTCCCCCAAATTATGACTGTGACTCACTTAGCAGGCTGTTAGTATTTTAAATTCATATATATTCTTTGCTTTTAAAAAAAAGTTGCATGTACTTTACTACAAAGTTTACGTGGCTGAGTTCTTATATAAGAAAACAAATGAGGCCCACTTCAAAATAAAATAATTTCTTCACTCTGCAATACATATGTCAACAGATGAATGATGCCTAAACATACATTAACAAAAAACTTGATTATTTAATAAGAAGTAATGAATTTACAGAGTATGAATAAGAGTTCAGCCTACAGGAAAAGAACTAGGGAGAATACAAATTAGACGTTTGGCATGAGAGACTTCAACAATTGAGGAAATTATTCTCCACAACCTGCAAATTAAGTTTGCCATTTTGTTGCCCTATTGCACCCTCCTCATATGCAAAGTGAATCTCTGTAGAGCCTCTTTGATCCTGAATTCCTAATTTTGCAGAGTATAGAGTCCCTTTTTAGAACTTCAGTGTGGACTCAAGAAACATCATGAGAACATGGTGAGGCAGAACTTGCATGGTCATTTTTGTCCTCCATGCTGGGTGTTGTAGGGAGTCTTAAAGGGTCAAGTGATTGCCAATTAGAGTTATGACTGAAAGCAATTGCTTAGAATGTCAGTTGAAAATTTGCCTTTTTCAAAAAAGTAAAGAAAATTAAGGAGAGGGAAAACATGGATACATGTTATCTTGGTGGGGGAAATCTATGATTATATATCTTTCAGTCAAATAGGTGAAGAGCTCTTCAAAGCTCTTGTTCTAGGGCACCTAGAACTCTAAACAGGATAGATAAACTCTAAACAGGATAGATAAATATCACCTTAGGGTGATAATAGGCTACAATATTTTGTAACCAAATTAATATTATAAATAATCATCATTAACTTTAATTTCCCCCCCAAGTTTGTTCACTCAATAATTTGTCACCTAGAGCAGGGGTGTCAAACTCGTGGCATCACGACATCATCACGTGATGTATTCCCCTTCGCTAAACCAGGTATGGGTGTGGCCAGCACGTGATGCAACTGGCCTGTGGACCGTGAGTTTGACAGCCCTGACCTAGAGTCTAGAAATGCCATAATTTTATTTATTTTTTTAAAAAATAGGACCTTGTAGAACATTAATTAAACAATACCTTCCTTTGCGTAAACCATGTATATTCTTCCTTATGTTTGCTCCAATATAAATTTGCCTGCTGTGGTCTTACTAATATTTTTGACTAGTTTACTTTCACCCAAACATTGGATTGGAGACAAATTTATAATCACACTCACTGCTCCAATACTCTATAAACATCTACTTTCAAAAGTTTTGGAATTATAATTCTTGCATCCCAACATATTTGAAGGAAACTAAGAAGAGAAAGGCTAGTCTGAAACTTTCGTCTGCTTAATTCCGTGACATCATTGCAAATAGAATTCATTCATTCTAGGAGATTCTTTTCATATACTTGCTCTTTGGCATGGCTTTGGACTCCAGTTAGAAATTTTAGAAGGCTGGAGAGAAAAATAAAACCAGAACACTGAAGCTATTTAACAGCATGTTGCAAAACATACTGCCAAATCCTAGGAGGACACTTTTACAACCAAGAGGTAGCTGCAATTAACAACCAGAGCAGTACAAGAGATGTAGTCTATTAGCACCAAGAGATGTTGGATTAGTGCATGCTGATTCCTGCAAATATTACATGTAAATTAAATTGCAGGATTTGAATGAAGTTGAATGGTGCTACTCCAAAGCTAAATAGTTTCAAATATTTATCTAATCCAGGATTTTATAACAGCAGCAATTCAATGGTTTTAAAATGCAATCATGCCCTCAGTATACTTTGGCATATGTATTATATTATAGCTTCCTCTATGAAGTTATTACAGTACTTTGATTTATATCGTAACAGGTTATTGACAGCTGATTTATCTTCCAGGTAACCACAGACGTTCACAGATGGATTTACCATAAATTTACCATAAAGAAGAGGGGGTGGAGTCTTGCACTCATATGGATGGTATTCCAAAACATAAGCTCCTATGGAATCCCACACAGTTCTGCTTTCCTTCACAGTCTACCCAGGTGAGTCCTTTCCTTCATAGCATCTACATTGTTACTAGCCTTTCCATTTGGTAGGTTCCCTGTTAGATTTAATTTCATATCAGGGTAATGTGATCTACATTCATGTTTACAGTATGTAAACATGTATGAACAATCTACATAATATCTAGATTTTTTTAAAAAAGAAAAAGTATAGGGTAGCCTTGCTATTTCTTTGGTGCCCAAGGCAATTTTAAAAAACTCTATATAGAGACACAACAACAGTTTATATAAGAGAGATCTGCTCTTTCGCGTGATAGATGATAGAACACATTTCTCACTAACTGACTACCAAGAAATTATCTATATCTCTGTTTTATATTTAATTCTTGCTGGATACCGTATAAATTCAAGAACAAAGGTTCAAAGATTTCCCTAGATAAATTTATTTTAATTTTAAGCACTAGCATGTCAACAGATATCTATTGTTGTTTTTTATGCCTCATGGGAATGTGTTCCAATGGAAACACATTCAATGGAAGTATGGAATTTGGCTGCTAAATGCCATGTAAACTATTAATATCAAACAACAAACTAGCATCCAACATTTTTAACAAAGGGAGGGAAAATGTATTTAATGTAAAAGTTACTGTATTATTTCTATCACTAATTTGTTAAAGTGTTCTTTGTACCAAATACAGACTCCTCCTCCTTTACTCTTCATACTCTTTCTCGTCACCTTTTGTACTTTTTCAAGAGGCATGTCCTCCAGAACTGACTGAGACTTATTTGGGAAGAAAACGTGCTTAGATGCAGGCAGTTAAGGCATCACTAATGCTTCTCTCTGTCAAACACTGTACTCCTAAAGTTCAGTGATGTACAGATCCCAAGGGAGGCACATTCCACTAAACAAGAACTCAGGGTAGTAAAGTGAATTGTAATGGAAGGAGGATGACACTTTTATATACATTTTTTAAAAAAAGTTAAATCTCTCCTTAGTGAGAATCCCAGAAGCCTACAAAAATCACAAAACAACATTCAGCACTGCAGAATTCAGTTGGAAGGATATATAAAGATAAAACTGATCCCCTCCCCCAAACAAACACATTTGTGCCACAATACTATGAATCTAAACTCAAGAGTTTGATGAGCTTACCGTAACTCCCAGTGAATGGACATAAGGCTTAAATCTCAGCACGTTATTAACATTACATTAGACGATATTAATTATATCATATTCACATACACACACACATACACAAACAACTGCATCAAGTTTTGAGGAGCGGATAAAAGTTGTAGAGTTTCTTACCATCTGACAAGTCTATTAGTCCAAGGTAATGCAAAAGTTTCAGAGAGGAACAAATCACCACCACAATCCCTAAAGTCTGGAGCCCTTCCGACTCGCCTTTGCTCCACATCCTTTAAAGTAGCACACCAATCTGGTATGCTAAGAAAACGGCAGGCAGGAGTTGAAAGCAGGGGGAAAACCAGCCGTTTGATGCCTTTCTTCCTGCTGCTCTGTTAGTGCAAGCCTCATTTTCCTTCATTCATCCCTCTGCTTCTCTCCGTTTGTGCGGGAGTGAGAATCTCACCCTTTGCCTGTTTCCCTCTTCTTTCTCCTCCCCTCCTCCCCTAATACCCACTCTTAAGGCTTATCATTTCTATATTTTAACTGATGATTTAGTCTCTCTCCCTCTGCCTCTCCAGAGCAGTTTGTATCGTTCATTTAGAACAAAACTCCACATTGCTAATCATACAGCAGTGTCTGTGGTGGAGCTGTTATTTTCCACTAGGGATTATTTGTTTAACTCTTTTTCTTCTAGCTTTCCTTGCTTTGTACGATGGAAGATGTGGTAGGAAATCTCTTCCCAGTTCCCTTTCCCCTATTATACACTTCTCGATGCTCCAAGTAAGATATCTGAGTCTCAAGACTTCCATTCGGAAATATGCAGCTGGTCCAACTGAGGGCTTCAAATATGCCCAGGGGTCAGCTGAAGAAGTTGCAAGACTGAGCTAAGCACAACCTCTGCCTCACTTACTGCTGACACTACTACTAGTCATCCAGTTACTCAGTTCCACTATTGGTCAATAAATGTAAAAACAGGGAGATGGTAACTTATTAACTTATTTTAATATGTCCCCAATCAGCCAAAGCATATGTATTTTGTCATTTAATAAACGATAAGTTATTGTTTAATAACAAGGCCCTCATCAGTCAAGTCAAGCTTTATTAACAAGCTTTTTAGGACTATGGATAGAATAGATCTTCCATTTTTAAATGCTGAAATCCAAGATTTTAGAGTTCGTGCCTGGAAGCCTCGCCACGTATCCAGCAAGCATCCCATAATTTTCTAGAATAATTTCAGCTTCACTAAAATTATTTTTATTAAAACTGGTTATCCGGTGTCTGAAAAGGCTGCTGATTCTGCCCCATTCATATCAGATATTTGTGCTTGTGTTGTCTTTTTTTTTTTTTTTTTCCAGATGGTTAAATCCAGTCTTCCATCCAGCCTATGTTTTTAGATGTCAGAACTGTAGCCTGGAGAACCGGAAGCTGATAATTGTCTTTGTTCATGAAAATTTATGTTCCATGTAAGCATGTCTTATTTAATTTTAAATGTTAAGACAACGGGACACAGCTATCCGATTCCAATTCCACTAACATATTTTTCTATGCAGATTGTTTAAAATTATCTACACCTTATGTATTTGCTTAGTGAAAGGAGAAATTTCTTAAGGAGAAATTTCCTGACAGAACATTAATCGGTGGAATGATATGCCTCCAGAAGTTGTGAGTGCTCTAACACTGCAGGCTTGTAAGAAAAGACTGGACAAGCATTTGTCTGAAATAGCATATGGTTTCCTGCATGAGCAGGGGTTGGGCTAGAAGACCTCCAAGGTCCCTTCCAACTCTGTTATTCTGTTAGGTTACATTTGTGCTAACTTTATGCTATTGTATTCCTTTAAGATCATAACTTTTGGGTTGCATTTCACATAATTCTTAACATATATTAGATTTTTTAAAAAATATAGTCAAAAGGTCTGGTCTTAGTATACATGTATTTATTTCAATTTTTGTTGGTTTAAATTCCTTCTTTTAAAAATCCTAAAAATATGTCCCTTGGATAATACTGAAAGGACTATAAAGATCTTGGAGAGCCCTGGTGGCACAGCAGACTAAAGCACTGTTATTAACATCAGCTGCCTGCAATTACTGCAAGTTCAAATCTCACCAGGCTCAATGTTGACTCAGCCTTCCATCCTTTCTAAGGTAGGTAAAATGATGACCCGAATTGTGGGGGCAATAAGCTGACTTTGTATAAATATACAAAAGTATGAAGGCTATTGCTTAACGCATTGTAAGCCGCCCTGAGTCTCCGGAGAAGGGCGGCATATAAATCAAATTAAAAAGAAAAATGTATTTCTCTAAATACATAAGCTCATATATCAGGGAGTCATCATACATACTTTCATGTATGTCCTTTCTTTCTTTCTTTAATCAAATTATATTTTTATTGAATCTTGGAAAAAAAATAACTTAGAACATTGCTGCAGTGTTAAATTAGATATGAATAGCAAATGCAGAATGGAAATGATACTATTAAAGAATAATGATGAAATGTGTCTGCATATTTGTGTGCTATCTTACACAGCAAACACACCACTTAAAGGTCAATCTTGTCAATCCAATTTAAACACTTATGTGGATTTTAGCCTTTTTGCTGCTTCCTGGTTATTTTAACTCTCAACATTTCCATCCAATGCATAGGCAGAAACAATATGAGATTTTTACTTGTGTTCCATTGAACACTATATAAATTTCCTATTCAGATATTGTTATTCAATGCTGCAAAATCTAAAAATGAGAGGATGGGTTTTATGTGTGGTGACATGAAAGGACTGGCATGCACAGCATTATTTCATTCTTAGCGTGGTCAGCTGTGCTTTTCAAAATCTATTCGGTAATGCCATAAAATGTTATTCCTAGGTAGGTATAACTGGATAGCTTAATTTTTTTAAAAAAATGTGTTAAAATCACTTGAAAAGTAAAATGTCTAATCAAGGTGAGTTTCAGACCAATACTTAATAAAAGATTACATTTTTTTTCTTTTGCAAAAGTTCAAGAATACTGAGATATTCATCCAGAAAAGAAAAAAATTGAAAGTGTTATCTTAAAAGACAGAAGAAATAATGAAAGCGTTTTCTGAAGTGCCATCTGATATAATAATACATCCAATTTGTTACATTATTTATCAGATTGCCATCCCATTTTTCTATGAGATCACATTCTTTAAACCCAAGAATCCAAATGCACTGCTCAGTTGAGAAAAGTCTTAAAGGAGATAGCTTGAGTCTAATAAGCTTTTCAAGGATGCTTATTGTGGAGCCCAACTTGAGTTACTTACGATCTTCAAGCAAGAAATAAATAGGCATTGCCATTTTAAGTGCATTGGCATATCAGTTCATCTGGCACTTGAGAGCATGCAATTTTTCAAAAGCTTGGTTCCTTCCAGGCAGAGGAAGAGCACAAGAAATGAATCAGATTTGTCAGCTGTGTCATGGATTTTACATTCTGTTTTCTACTCTTGATACTCCCACCCAGGAACTGTGTGCAATTGTGAAGCCAGATCCTTCCTAGTTAACAACAGACATGGGAAACATCAAGGATATATGATAGAATCCCTATTCCTGAAGTGCTGTCTACTAATTTTTCTGCCCACTGTGGTTTCTGGTTGAAAATGCTTTTAATATTTCAAACCTTCCCAATACCATAGCAGGACAACAGACCGTATCTTCATTTCTATCTCTATCTCTATCTCTATCTCTATCTCTATCTCTATCTCTATCTCTATCTCTATCTCTATCTCTATCTCTATCTCTATCTCTATCTCTATCTCTATCTCTATCTCTATCTCTATCAAGTACCTTCCCATTTCTCACAAAAGAATCTGTATTTCCAGATTATATTTTCCTTGCAGGACCCAGTACCATTTCAGAAAAAGGAGTAATAACCCTGCTTAGTTATAGAATTGGAATTATTATTATTTAAGTTTCCTCCAGTATAAATAACTAGTGTAGTGTTCCAGAACTTAATATTTCTTTCTGATATTTCATCGTTTGTGATAAATCATCTTTCCTGCTGATACAATATTCCAGGAATGGAAGTTGATACTTAGGAACCTGTATCTAGTTCGATTTGATAGCTCTAAGGAGGAGCAATCAGTTATGGGTAGAATTCCTGCAATTGTCCAGATTTTCATGTTAAATTACTCTCAAAGATAGGGTGATAGGCTGATTATTAGCATATATCTAGGCTTCCCTTTTCTTTAGAATTTAGAGTCTGGGAATGGGAAAAGCCAATGCAAGTCTCTAGGTAACTTTTGATAGCTTTCACCCCTCCACCTTTATATTTGAAGCATATGCCCACATACACCTCACATGCATATAATGTTATTGTTTGGATTTGGATATGAATAACACACATGGATAATGTAGACTTGGATATGAACAACACATTCAAAGTTATTCTTTATGATGGGTTTCACTAGGTTTCATTGGTGTGTCTCCTCAGTCCTCTTTATCTTCCAAATCCTCGAAAATGGCAATTCATGCAGAAGATTCAGGAAATGAAAGGAAAAAAAAATGGAAGGAAGTCTTGGGGGGGGGGGAAACAATCTATCCTTGCATAGTCAGTTAATGAAAGAAAGAAGTCCAATGGTGTAGAGCAGGGGTCCTCAAAATTTTGAAACAGGGGGCCAATTCACAGTCCCTCAGACTGTTGGGGGGCGGACCAGCTAGGTGCGTATGGCTAGGTGGTCATGTTTTTGAGTGGGTGTGGCTAAGTGTTATGTGACTGGGCGGGCATAGCCAATTTAGCAGTCCATTAAACAATACATGCAAATTAAATTTTAATTTATTATGCTTCTGGGGGTGGAAAGCAGGTTAGTGAAGGGATGTGGCTGCCTGGGGGGGAAGGGATGTGTGTGTGTGTGTGTGTGTGTGTGTGTGTGTGTGTGTGTGTGTGTCCCTCCCTCTCTCTCTCTGCAGCCTGGGGACGGTAACAGTACCACTCCAGTACCACTTTGTGGCCAAAAAACAGGCCTGTTTTTGGCCTCCTGAGGCCTCTGCGCATCTTGTTTTTGGCCCCTCGGCTTCCAGAAGGTGAGTGGGGGCCAGCAGATAGGTGGGGAAATGTGGGCGGGACAGCCTCATGGTCCCATGCAGGCCAGATTAATGACTTTGGTTGGCCGTATCTGGCCCGCAGGCCATAGTTTGAGGACACCTGGTGTAGAGGTTTGCAGACTGATTTGGCTCTGGCCACCCTCATCTAACATGCCATGGCTCAAGTTTTTTTAAAGCTTCACAAAATTTACTCAAATAAATTATTCTGGGACTATTATCAGGATCACAAACAATCTTTATAATACCAGCATTAGTAACAGTAACAGAGTTGAAAGGGACCTTGGAGGTCATCTAGTCCAACCCTCCTGCTCATGCAGGAGACCTATACTAGTGATTAGGAACAGGCATTGCTTTGCATTACCATCCACTTGTATCCTTCTTCTTTACTCAGCTTTCTCATTCCCCCCACCCCCAAATCATTTGAAGAAACTCTCAAAAAAGCATAGATCAATCATACTCCTAAGTGCCTTACGATGGTCTGTAAAAGTTAAATGTGGCCAGAAGCTTCTCTATAAGAAAATAATAATAAAATGCTGCATAAAATATAAAATTATAAATTTTGGTGATTGATTAGACTCCATCTCTCTGTGGATCTTGGACAAGCTCTGACCTTCTTGATATGCCTTGAACTCAACTAGATTGCTTCTCCTCAATAGCATACAATCAAGCTCTAACCTCTAGCACTAATTCATCGTGTGTCTGAAATGAAAAGATGTACATGAAAATAACTTTTGGACTAATAAATCATGTGTCCCATGTTCTTTTACACAAACACACCCCTACCTTTTGGGGGTGGGGGAGAAACAACAACAACTCTGGACTGACCTCTAGTGTTCTTAGTACTTCATCTTGCCACTACATAGTGACCTGAATGAACAAATCAACATAAAGGGCAGAGGACTCCTCTCTGAGACATTTCCTAACCTTTAGACACTGGCCTTGCCTTCTGCCTCTTGAGTAGCCTCTTGTAGTTCTTGCTGCCACTATTTATCTTCTAGGAGGCATCTTACTTAGAAATCTCTTCCTAATTACAATATGCTGTGTGAGAGAAGCAAGGGGCACCCACAACCTGTTTGTTTTTCTGACAAATCAAAAAGAGGAAAAAAATGAGAAGAAAATAAATTCTATAATGCCATTATGTAACATTAAGGTGTAAGGCTAGAGGGAAAAAAATCACCATCCTCCTATCTTTTTCTTCTTGGACAATAGACAAACTTGATTTTAAAAAGAGAGAGAGAGAGAGAGAGAGAAGAAATAATGTAAAACTCCCTTTATCTTTAAGTTGGCACATGCAAAACTTTTCAGTAGTAAAGGAGATAAAATATAGAGTTGTTCAAATTACCGATAATGACTTAAAAGGATTCCCCATACACAGACATAAAGAAAAATATAAAGCTCTGGGCAAACCACAATATACTTGATTGCTCCTAATTTAGAGGCAACTTTGCTGTAAAGAAGTTCCACTTTATATAAAGTGCACACTCATGGGTTTATATGGAAAAAAAAATACCCAGAAAACAAAGATTAAAATTCTAACTCAATCATCTAACCAGGAAGCAAAAGCCTTCTGCTTGCCTCTCTGGGCTTTTTCCAATTTCTTATCAAATTCAGCCTTTAATCAAGGACTCAGGAGGACAACATTAATTTTATCTAAGTCTGGTAACCATTTTCTGCCGTTGTTTTAAAAGTCTCTATCAGAATTGGAGTAAGATAAGACAACCTACCGTTCCTGTCCTAATATTCCTTTTTACTTTCTCTTTTCACGTATTCAAATTATGTTTATACTTTTACCTGTAATCTTATATATGCTTGACAAATAAATAAACTTAAACTTAAACCTCTCTGTCTTTATGATTCCTCAATTGGCTTGAATGTAGATTGAAATTCATATAGGCAGTGAGAAACTGGAATCTCATTTGACCATTCACTATAATGGAAATGAATGAAATCTGCCTAATGGTAAAGAGCCATCTAGTCCTAACTAATGGAGGACTAAGGGTAATATCTTCCATCCAGAAACATAATCTTGCCTGCTATTACTATAGATGTCTCATAAATTTTCAGTAAAATAAGTGCTACCCCAAGCTTAGAAGCTTACGGTTTTGTATTGATAGCTCCCATGATCTAAATTGCATCTTATTAGATAAACCTTATGTCTCAGAGAATGACACTCAGATTTAAGATATGAAATACATTCAGATTTTGCTTGGAAAGTTTCCCAGATACATAAGAAACCAAAAAATACAAAGTTCTCTTTGGTATCTTTTGAAGTGAAGCAAAGTCAGACATTTTCAATTCTACTTAATTGTGAAGTGTCCAGATCAAGTTTATATACTTCCAGTAAAAATATATACACATATATATACATACACACAGCATATATAATACAAACTTTTTAAAACATAATTTATTAAACATATCAAATATAAAATGCTAACGAAAATGAAAAGAGTTAGAAAACAGAGAAGGGGAAAAGGGGAGAGAGAGCAATGAAGGATAAAGGGGGAAAAAAGAAAGAAAAACATTAACTTCACACTTTTCAGCACAGTTGAATAAAAATAACATTACAACCTCAACTTTCTACTTTTGCATATTTAATATGTATTAGTCATTTCTATAACAAACTTGTCTAAACAGCAAATCCCAAAGTCAAAGTTTCATTTTTTTTTCTGTCTCAAGCACAAAATCCAGACGTAGTTTCTAAGTAGGAAAAAATATAATACAAACTTAATTGACTTCAAAGTGACAATTCTGGATGACCATAGGAACTTGATGATAGCTTGAAATGGCTCCCAGGAATATTTTTAAAACAGAGGACAAAGTAATATGGATTATCATAAAGCACATCCTACATTCTTATAACTCTGACTGTATTTATTTCATTTCCATACCAGAATCCCATTAGAATATCACTAAACTATTTCATCAGTCTTTGTATGTCATGTTAGAGAATGACAGCAGTGAGGAATCACTGCACTTTACTAATTCTCATCCCTGAAATCTTTCCTCCCACAGCAGTAAGCACATGAAGTAGTAAGTAGCTAAAAATGTATTTGTCAATAATACTTTGAGTTGGATTATTGAAACAGAGGAAGCAGTTGGAGGCAATAATTTTGAATGACCCTTCCAAATGCTGTAATTCTATGCTTCTATGAAACTGTTTTTGGATAGCATGATTGTTTTAATACTATTGGGAACTATGCTATAATGGAAAAATAGAATTCAAGTATTAAAAAAATTCTAAAGTTGGTAAACTCTGAGGTAAACAGATCTCTATTCCAGCCACTCACCCATTGTTAGACGGCTTCCAAAATGTATAGAGATCCATTTCATGAGCCACCAGAACTACTAATTTGTTACTAGGCAATACAGTCAGAAAAAGGTTTAATCATTACAAAAAGAAGTCAAGTAATACTATGGCTACCAACTCCTTAAAATATTTTTAATATGATTCTATCTTGGTATAAAATAAGGATAAATTTCCTGAACATTATATTAAGGATTGTAATCTTGAAATTTAACCCCTTACAATTCAGAAAGTCCCTTATTCTTTGATCATGTTAACAATTTATGAAAAACACATTGTACCTTTCTTTGCTGTTCTGCATCCCTTGGCACTGAATACAAAGGATACTATCTTTGAAAAGAACACCACTTCCAATTCTACTTTCTGTAAAATAATTTTGACTAATGACATTCTTATTCTATCCATCAAGATTTCTAGGAGGAAAGAGTGATCTGCTATTTTTCGTTCTGTCAGAGTTTTTAATGCAGTCCAACTGCCATCCATATTTGACTTTAGTATCATTTGCCTGAATTATTTACATCAATCTGTAAAGGATTGTAAAAGGAAATGATGGAATTCCTAGTAGCAAGTACATCTGCAATGAGATGCAAGCAGTGCTACGAAAATCATTTCTAATGCTGCTCACTCTAACAAGATTGCTGCAAGATTCTCTGTTTCATGCCTATTCTTTTTGAAGGCTCCTTATCCTCCTCATTCTGCCTCATCAAGCCATTATTGTTTTTGGAAAGAGATTGCCCTTTTAGAGATGAAGAGACTTTCCAATAGAAAAATACTGAGGAACATAGTAATTTATAAAATTATTTATTAGACTCCTTCTGGCTCCAAGGTCAGAATAACAAATATACAGAAGAATATAAAAATGAATGTACTAAATGGAGAAAAAAGTTGAAAATTACACCACTACAGATCCCAGAGTCCTAAACGTAAAGAGTTCCATAATTGGCATGCAGTCATATAGCAGTAACTGTACTTATTTCCATCTGCCTTATTCCTGTTAGAAAAGCAGGGTGGTGCTTATGCCTCTAGTTGTACATAAAATGGTTTAGTACTGAGTCTGTGTAGTATTTCATATGAGTCTTTTTCTGGCATCATCCTGATGCTTCTTGAATGCAAAGCATGTTCTTTAGCTATAGTCCAGTTCTACTTCATTGTTTGAATCAAAAACCATCTGTGAATCTGAAGTAAAACGATAAAATGGTGATATGAGAATAAATCCATAGTAAATATTAGATATAACGGCTATGCAGTGGCTCATATCAAGAGAAAAAGAGTTCCCTATTTTGTAAGGACATTCACAAAAAGACAGTTGGATACTCCCTCCAGCAACTGTTATCTTTTAATGGGATTGTGCAGCTGCCTTCCCAGATGCAGCATGACATTAGTAAAGCCATAGGAACTTTCAAACATTGCCAACCAATATTACCTGCCTGATATGAAGCAGTGCACAGTACTACAAAATAAACACTTTCCTTATAAAATTTCTCTTGCAAGCAGATTCTACAATGCACTACAAGTACAAATGTTTTGTTTTTATCAATCTTCCCATGCCTCAAATAGTAATAAGATAGGAATGCTGAAATTGGCATGTATCTTCTGTTTGCTATCTACCCATATCCACTGGGCTATGCCATTCATCAGTTTGGGGTCAAGTAGCATTAGTTTGCTGATGTTAGCCAGCTGTATATCTTGAGCCCAGACTGATCAAGTAATTCTGTTGAAGTTTTGTCCCAGTGTCTGGAGACTGCAAAGAACTGGATGGAGAGGAGCAAACTGACACTGAATTCTAGCAAGACTATGTGTCTGTGGGCATTTGGGCCATTCAACCAAGAAATCTTCCATCTTTAATCCTGGGTGAAATAAAGTTGAATCTGGGACTGGTAAGCAATCTGGACTTACAGTTTATGCTTAATGAGAAAGTGGTAGCTACAACAAAGAAGATACAGTATTTGTACAGATTCATCTTATCCAGTTGCATCTGTTGCTGAATATGGAGGCCCTCCAGGCAGCACTCACACCCTAATTGCTTTATGGGTAGATTATTGCAATGTGATCTATATGAGTCTGTCCTTGAAGATCACTCAGAAGTTAAAACTTGTCCAGCCTACCTTGGTTTATGCATGAAATATCACAACTATACAAGATGCATTGGTTGCCAATTAGTTTCTGGGTGCAATTCAAGTGCATAGGGCCTGCTTATTTAAGGGACTGCCTATCTCTGATAGTATCCATCCATCCAGTCATGATCAATCAGAATGAATGCACTCTGGATCTCTTTGGTTAAAGCCTACTACCTGTTGGGACCCAGGAAGTATGTTTTTCTGTCATGGTATCTACCATCTAAAACAAAACTGCCCCTATATGGTTCACACTTTGCTGATGTTCAAGAAATCCCTGAAACCCAACTGTTACGTCAGGCTTTGGCTAAGATGGATGTTGATTCCCTATAAGATTTTATCTGTTTGAAGAATTGCCTTTTCAGGATGTATATGGCTGGCATCTTTTACTGTTTTATTATGTTTTAGAGTTGTACACCATCCAGAGTCCTAGAGACAATAAATAAATAAGTGGTCTATCTCATGTGAAAGGCAACCTTTTTGGTTTCCTGTCACAGTATGCTCATGGCTACAAATCTTGCAGCATCAATAGTTGAATGTTGCCCAAATCAAATAAGAAAGCAGAGAAGCTGGAAATTCATTAGAATTACTTTGACCCTCAGAAGCCCAACTTCTGAGGAGCCCAGCA
The DNA here is from genome assembly GCF_029215685.1 of Pituophis catenifer annectens. Lineage (NCBI taxonomy): Eukaryota > Metazoa > Chordata > Lepidosauria > Squamata > Colubridae > Pituophis > Pituophis catenifer. The sequence continues at coordinate 113,487,227 of NW_027256882.1, forward strand.
ATTGGAACCCTGCATTTTTAACTAACTGCAGTCTTCAGATCAAAAGCAATGCCATGTAAAATGCATTAGAATGATGTAACTGGGATGTTAATAAGCATGCATGGTGATAGCTCTGCATGTTTTCTCCAGGAAAAAAAAATCAACTTTCCGAGCTAAAGCTGATGAAAAGGGTTCCTGATTACCAACACCATTTGGGTATTCAGAAGCAATGTCAAATCCAGGAACCATAACTGTGGACCGAACTCTTACAGAAGACTGCAATCTTCATTTAAAACAGAACTAAATTCTAAGAAAAGACCCCCCTCCAAGAAATGATAGTTCTGTGTATTTAGCTTACCCACATCCAGTCCATATGCTGTAGAATTATTTCTGCTCAGTTATCTTCTTTATTGTATTCTTTCCCCCCTCCTCTTCTGCCTATTCTATGATAATACTAGTTTACATGCAATGTGCCGGTATGCAGGAATCATTTCAATTATTCCATCTCAAGTACTTCATCTTGTATTTGTCAGCACTTGAATTGCAGTAGCTGCTAATTTATCAAGTGGCGTTAGCATCCTCATTTTCTCCTTGTAGCCTTAACTATTTGAAACCAATTTCTGTCATGTCAAGAATTAGTTGATATTCATGAATAAGCTTGGCTCATTGTAAATATACAGTGGAAATCAGCAAGCAGGAATAGAGTTCTGACAACTTACTTCGCTAGCATATTAATATAAAGCAATTCTTGCAAAAATCCAAATATGTGTGCTGAAAACTCATTTCTGGAGAGCATTGAAGATAACCATCAGACTTGCCAGCAGCTTTCTCTTGTGTTACTGGGTGACTAGAGAGGGGGGAAGACAACCCCCTCTCCACATTCCACTATGATCATAGATTACTAAAAACCACCACTTTATTACAAGTATGCAATAGACATTGAAAAATAAGATTGAGACATTTTCATTGACACTCAATTGTCCATGCATATCCATGCAGGAAGGAAGTCTTTGTAAATAAAATTGCATGCATATTGGCTTCTATTCAAAGAAGAACCGAGTGGTTTCCATCTTACATATACTTTAAATTTTATAAATATTCACATACTGAAAAAAAATATTCTCTTATTTTTGAAGGCCAGTATCAGACAAGTACCATTTATGCTAACATTATTCCAAAAGACTTAAAAGTTTTATATTATGTTCTAATTGTTTTTAATCCAAAGCATGGACTGAAGTGAGATAGAATAAATGGGGCTAATGAAAAGAAAGAGAAGTCTGACAACTACTGTACAAGCAAGAAACAAAGGTAAATAAGCTCACAGGCAAGTATATATTTATTACCTTGCTTCCAACTTCTTACAAGTGAGATGCAATTATATAATATACATTTTAGAGATGATTATTTAAATTGACAAACTTGTATCAATTTTAATTAGAATGCATTACCATGTACATGAATCAGAGAGTAAGAAGATAATGAACAGATGGTTTCATCTGGGACTCTATTTACCTGGAACAATATTTCACAAATTATGATATTTTCAACTCATAAAATTTAATTATTGAAGCTATTTAAGCAGTCATTTCTATTTTAAAGAGAACCCACAATCAGTTCATACCATCATACAAAATGAAATTATCTTCTGCCTAGTCAAATTAAACTTTGCTTGTGGCTGCAATGTGAAAATATCATAAATGAACACACCAAGATTTAAACTCTACTCTTCTCTTTCTCTCTCTCTCTCTCTCTCAATAATTTTAACAGAAGTGTTCAAAATTTTGGGACTTTTCCCAACTGAACTCTACTTTTCCCATCTAAACTCAGAAAAGCAATTACTTTTCCTCAACTCATACTTTACTACATGACTCATAAAGACCACCAGAGGACCATCTTTAGGTAATATTGGATATAATTCCCCCCCTCCTACTTTTGATGCTCAACTGCTATCAGTTATTCTAAAGAATGCAATATAATTTCTCAGAAAGAATTGCAGACAAAAACTCTCTTTTTAATCTGTATCTCCTCCTTGCATCTTTCAGCAGACTAAGTTAAGGTCACCTTTTTCATACTACATTGTTACAGTTGATTACAACATATCATAGTGTGATGCACTGTTAAATAGATGGGGAAATTATTTTTATACAATATTGTTTGGATCAAAGAATACGTATGCCTGAAGTACACTGTGTGACTATTTAACATTTTGCATATGCCAAACACTTCTAATACACCACAGTTAATTATTATTATTTTTGACAATGACATGATAAATTTCTTGTAATACTAGATTATTCATGTGCTGACTAAAACTATATTTAAAGAAGTCAGAGAATGTGGGCAAATGTACTAGTTATAACCAAATTCAGTAATACTTCGTTTTCTTCTAACATGATGAAAAGGGAGTTATTAAAATATCATATGCTTTCTGGAAAAGATTGCAGTGAATTATTTCCACGAGTTTGGAGGAAACACATAAAGTTTTTCTGTTGTAAAGACAAAACTTTCCTAAGGGACACTGCTTGGATGATGGACTTGGTGACATTTATGGAATTGTGAGTTCTTCATTGATGGGAAAGAAATTGGAGATGTTTTTAGACAAAGATGAAACCACAATATTTGTGCAGTGAAATTGTGCCCATGAATATTTCTTGAGTAACAATATATGGCTGTGCTCCCTGACTTACTACATATAAAATATTCAGCAGATCTATAAACAGCTTTTTCAGGGGGTTTCTTTAGCCTTTGAACATCTCACTTTTTTTTACTACACCATCATTAGCGAATAATGAAGTATTTGCTATGACTGACAAATTTATCTTGAGTTGAGGCTAGCATACTATGGAGTTCATATGAATATTAATATCTCCAGAGAGGTAATCTGCTGCAGAACAGACTTTTTATAATTCATACCAAAGAGAATATTCCCTATTTATTCTCTCCAAAAACACAAGAGCAAAAAACATTCCTTAAGTTATTCATCCCTATAGCTAATGGCTACTACATATATTTATTTCTTTGCCGATATACAGTTTCCAAGAATTAACATTATGGCACCAACTCTAGAGACTTCAGTTTGATTTTGATTTTTTTAAAAAATTATCATTACAACCTGTTCTTTTTAAGCCATTTTCAAAAATTATTGAACTGAGAAATGATTTTTATATTTACAATTAAGGACATGACTTTTACTATATTAGAAGTTGCATGTATCAAGCTATGCTCTTTTCATGCTTAATAAAGCATTTTCCTCTTTCAAGGGATATCAACATTGCACAGTTGCAATAATAATGATTTTAAGCTGCCAATTAGCTATGTATGTCTAATGTTGATGTTTGATTTATTCTGCCTGTAAATCAGAATTCTTGGTGCTATTTCTAAACATTAGAAATATGAAAGAAAACAGATCTTAAAATGTTAAAAATCAGAAAGTTTTATACATATATATATATTCTGAGGTTTTCGCGGGTATTTGTATGTAGGTCTTTGGTTATTCGGGTTTTCTCCCGCGTAAAATTGGAAGTGTCTTGGTGACGTTTCGACGAAGTCTCATTCATCATCTTCAGGCTGGTGTTTTCAGCTTCATGCTTCTAGGAGCAATGTGTGATCACAGTTGTTTCTTCCTTTTAACTGCCAGTGGGGAGTGTGAACTGATTGGGTGAGAGCTTGGCTGTGTTCTGTTTGGGTGGAGGTGTGTTCTGATTGGTTGGAGGCTTGGTTGTGCTCTGATTGGATGGGGGATTGGCCTCCAATACATATATGTTTTCATAATGGGAAGCACATTTTTAAACCTTTTCCTTCCTTAGTATTTAGTCATACTCAGTACAGTGCCACCTTCATTCTAGTTACAGCATAGGCATGTGCCTTCCCAGTGGACATGAAGGATTGAGTAGCTATGACTGTTGTTAGGTTCAGCTTGCAGCTTACTCCTAACTTGTTGGTCAGGCAATATCTGTTTCTTTAAGAAACAACTGAGCCACGTAATCAGGGTTTGCTGAACCCTGTAATTAGGCTACAGTGCATAAATAAGCAGCACAGAGAAGCGTTCGTTCTTCCTGGTTCTTCCTGCTTCTTCCGGATTGATACCTGATTGTATCCTGTTGCTTACTGCGTCTGTTATATGGTACTGTATACCAGAAGTTACTAAAGTCTGTTTGCTTTGGTAAGGGAAGATATTTACTGGACTGATATTACTGTTTATGACCTTGGACTGTTTTACACTAAGACTGCTTGTTATCTATAAAGTATTATTCTCACACGAGCTGGACGTTTATTTCCTTCCCTGTGTGTTTCTGCTCTGCTCGTTGCACAAGCAACAAATACTTTTTACACACACCCTAACATTGGTTATGGGCCCAGAACGTTCCAGTGCTCTTTAATTTGTTTTTGTGGAAGTGAGAAGTGCAGGCAGTGGGTGTAGTAGTCAAGATGATGGTTTTTGAGCAAGGTACAAGTTATACTACCATAACCCGGTTGGATGGAACAAACTATGTTACTTGGTCCACAAAATGCTGTCTACTTTTGCGAAAAGAAGGACTGTGGGACGTGGTTAATAATCCACCGGACATAACTGCATTGAATGCTGCTGACGAAGAAGATGCCAAAAAGATAGCGAAGTTTCACAGGGACAACGAGCGTGCTTTATGCATCATTGGCCTAACATTGGGAGACCAGCAACTTGTCCATTTCCGGGGCGAAGAGTCTGCTGCGAGGTGTTGGTCAAAGCTAAAGAAGCTCTACGTTCGTGACTCTGTGGGTGTCCATATTTACCTGACACGGAAATTATTTCGCTTACATCTTCAGAAAGGAGGAGACATGATGGCTCACCTGGACTCCATGACAGGGCTTTTCCAGGAGCTACATGAGAAAGACCTTGTGTTTACTGAACTGCGGCAAGTTTATATTATTCTTTCATCGTTGGATGACAGTTATGACTCTTTTGTTTCATCATTAGAAGTATTGTCTAGAGATGAACTAACATTGGCCAGTATAACTGGTAGGTTACTGGATGAGGCCAAACGTAGGCAAGAACGAGACCAGTTAAGGATGCAACAGCAACCAAAAATGGAAGCTGTATATGAGAATGTCAATATTGTTAAACGCTGTTATGCATGTGGGGCTAAGGGGCACATTGCAAAATATTGTAATAAGAAAGTATCTGCTAGAAACTCTGCTAAACCCAGGAAAGGGTGTAATTTAGCAACCAGTTCATCTATTAATATAAAAGATGATTGGTGGGTGATTGATAGTGGTGCCTCTCAATCAATAACAAAAAACAGAAAACTGTTTCTAAATATGAAGAAAAGTACTAAAAAGGTCAAATTAGCTAATGGCTGGAATGTGACTGTAGCTGGGGAGGGACTTGTTCAATGTTCTATTAGTAAGCACCCTTTACCCATGCTTTATATCCCTAGTTTGAAATATAACCTTTTATCTGTAAAGTCATTACTACATTCTGGGTTTACAGTAACTTTTAAAAACAACAGATGTTTGCTGGAATGTGAAGGCACTGTAGTTACTGCAGAATTAGAAAACGACTTATTTGTCATTAGGGATAAGTCATTACTGTTAGTTCAGTCAAAAGCTAAATTTGGAAATGTAAAGCCTCATGATGAATGCTTACATTTATTACATAGAAGGCTTGGTCATCTGAATTTCAGGTTGTTGAATTTGACTGTTAAGCAGTCTAATGGCATTAAGTTAAGGGCTTGCAGCAAATACCTGAACTGTAATACTTGTAACCAGCATAAAAGCAAAGTTACACCTGCAAACCGCTGCAATGGGTTTAAAACAACTAAACCTTTGGAGGTAGTCTTTTTAGACTTAATAGGGCCAAAGAAACCCAGTTTAGGGGGAGCATGCTATATTTTAAGTATAGTTGATCACTTTACCAGATATGGTTTTTGCTACCTTATGAAGTCCAAAAGTGATACGTTACAATGTATCACAAATTGGCTTCGTTTTGTTGAAAGGAAGCAGAGGTTTAAGGTGAAATGCATTGTTACTGACAATGGAACTGAGTTTACTAACCATCAGTTGGCTAAGTTTTTGAAGGATGCTGGGATACAGCATAAACGTTCTGCCCCTTTTCGGCCGGAACATAATGCATATATTGAAAGAAGAGGCCAGACCCTACAAGCTATGACTAGGACTATGCTGGCTGATGCTTGTTTACCTGATAAATTGTGGGGAGAAGCAATACTATGTGCCAATCATATTTTAAATAATGTGGTGCACTCCTCTACAGGAAAAATACCTTTTACTTTATGGCACGGCAGGAAGCCTGATTTAAGTTATATACATACTTTTGGTGCACCAGCCTGGGTGCATATACCGGTTAGTCAGAGAAGGAAGGACCAACAGAGAGCAAAGAAAATGATTTTTGTTGGCTATGAGGCTAACCATAGGTCCTATAGGTTCTGGGAAAAAGGAACAACAAAAGTTTTGTGTAGCGCTAGTGCTAAATTCCTAGAACATGAAGGCTGGGACAGGTTAGAAAAAGCAGACTATGGTTTTACAGATATTGATGTTAGGATAGACCATATTCCTGATGATAGTTCATCTGAGATGGATGATAAACCATCTATTAAGGTGGAAGAACAGGAACAGGAATTAGGGTTAGGGGAGGATGAACCCATTATACCTGATGTTAGTCCTGTTATGCCTAGACGATCTTCCAGGGACCGGCATCCACCAGATCGCTATAAAGCCACAGTGGTTTGCCAAGTAGATATCGAACCATCCAGTTATCATGATATAAAATTATATCCAGAAAAGGAGCAAAAAGTCTGGCAAGAGGCAATGGATAGAGAAATTGATTCTTTGAAGAGGCTTGGTGTCTATGAAGTTGTAAGAATACCACCAAATGAGAAACTTATAGGCTGTAGGTGGGTCTATAAGGTAAAGAAAAGTGTAGATGGGGTAGTAACCCATAAAGCTCGGCTTGTTGCACAAGGGTTCTCACAGACAGATAGAGACTATGATGAAGTTTTTGCTCCAAGTTTACGAGCGAGCACTTTGAGAACGATGCTTGTTTGGGCAGCTAGAAATAAATGCTCTATTACTCATTTAGATGTCGAAACAGCTTACTTGAACGCTCTGTTGAGGCATACAATATATATGAAGAAACCTCCTGGTTATGATACACAGGATAGAACTGAGTGTTGGAGGCTACAAAAAAGCCTATATGGTTTAAGGCAATCAGGTTACGAGTGGAACCAATGTATAGTGCAGGAATTACATAACATTGGGTTCTATGAGGGCGTAGCAGATAAATGTCTGTTTAAAAAAGAACAGGATGGATGTGTTTCATTCTTGTTACTCTTTACAGACGACATTGCCATAATTACCAGAACTGACACTGAGGCCAGAGAGATTATCAGTCAGTTGCAAACAAAATTTAAACTTAGAAATCTAGGACATATACGGCATTATCTAGGGCTGGATATCCTGAAAACATCTAGAGGATTTAAAATTTCACAATCTAATAAGATCTGCAAATTGTTGACAAAATATGGGATGGAATTATGTAAACCTGCCAAGACTCCTATGGCACAGGAATTCCAGCAGGATAGTTTGCAGAGTCCACAGTTCAGTAAAGAACTGTATCAATCATTAATAGGCAGTTTGTCGTATTTGAGCAACTGGACACGGCCTGATATAGCTTTTAGTGTTAATCAACTAGCACAATATAGTTCAGAGCCTACTGATAGGCATTGGCAGGCTGCTAAACGTGTTCTTAGGTATCTTAAAAGAACATTGCATTTTGCTATGTATTTAGAACCAAATGCCAATATGATATTAAAGGCATATGCTGATGCCAGTTTTGCCAGAAAATCTACGTCTGGAATAGCAATCATGTTGGATAACTGCCTGATTGGATGGAAATCAATTCGCCAGAAACACATCAGTTTGTCTACCATGGAAGCAGAATTTTCTTGTCTATCACTTACATGTACTGAATTGATTTATTATAAACAGTTGATGGAAGATATTGGATTCAAAATGGACTATCCTATCACGGTTTATGAGGATAACCAGGCAGCCATTAAAATGGCAACAAATCTTGCTGTAAAGACAAGGACTAAATACACTGATATACGCTATCTGAATGTTCGGCAATGTGTTAAGGATAACATGATTACATTGGAATATTGCGCATCAGAGGACAATATTGCCGATAACTTTACCAAAGCGCAAGGTGCCATTAAACACACCAATTGTTGTGAAAGATTTGGATTAAGAATCTGAAATGTAACTGATACCACTGTACAATGTATGATTTGGATGTGTATTTTTGTTTCTGTATCTATTGTGTATATTGTCCTGTCCAATGGGGAGAATGTTAGGTTCAGCTTGCAGCTTACTCCTAACTTGTTGGTCAGGCAATATCTGTTTCTTTAAGAAACAACTGAGCCACGTAATCAGGGTTTGCTGAACCCTGTAATTAGGCTACAGTGCATAAATAAGCAGCACAGAGAAGCGTTCGTTCTTCCTGGTTCTTCCTGCTTCTTCCGGATTGATACCTGATTGTATCCTGTTGCTTACTGCGTCTGTTATATGGTACTGTATACCAGAAGTTACTAAAGTCTGTTTGCTTTGGTAAGGGAAGATACTTACTGGACTGATATTACTGTTTATGACCTTGGACTGTTTTACACTAAGACTGCTTGTTATCTATAAAGTATTATTCTCACACGAGCTGGACGTTTATTTCCTTCCCTGTGTGTTTCTGCTCTGCTCGTTGCACAAGCAACAAATACTTTTTACACACACCCTAACAACTGTAATTTGCCAAGTGAGTAGTTCACTCTCACAGGCTTGAAATCCTATAGTACCTGAAACTGGCCTGAGCGTACCATATATGCATCTCAAATGGTGCCCTAAATTTAAAACTAACCTCCACCCTCAAAGTGAGCATTAGACTGAAGAAGCACGTCTGTTTCCATTATCATCATCTGTGACTTTAAGAGGACTCTTAAAGATGGCTCTTATATCTTGAAAGACATTGGAAGTGTTTTTGTCTCTTCATGAGTTCATTCGTGTATTTTTAAGCTAAGATCTGTCTTTTTTACTTAAAAATAAAGGATGCTTTGATCTGTAAGAACAAAGAACATTACTGAACAAATATATTTTTTAAAAAATCCAATGGTAATCTCCAGTGCATGAAAAAAATAGAATTTTTTAAAATATTTATGCAGAAGCCTATCACTACCAGTTAATTAAGACTTCCAGTGTGTTTAGTGTCACAATATTATAGTATCAACATGGGGTTGATCAACTTGGGGTATGAAAAAAGTTATTCCATGATTGTAGAGCTTGTCTTAGAAAATTGTCAGCCAGTTGTTCTCCAGAGTGTTGCAAAAAATCATTTTTATGATATAAGTATATTTGAAACAACAAAATCACCAGCATGCTAAAGCATGGGTGTCAAATGTGATCATGTCACGTGATGTATCGTGACGATTTCTGCCTCTATGGAGCCAGGATGGGTGTGGCCTGTTCATGACGTATCCTGCCCTTGGGCTACCAGTTTGACAGGCCTGCACTAAAGGCAAAGGATATTATAATTTGGGTTAATTGATCTCAATCTGATTTCTCAGAGTTTGTGAATAAAGCTCTTTTTTACTGGATATTTTCCTAGCTGTAACAAAACTCTTCAAATTAACATTTTACATTCACAGTCACTTTGAAGCAAAAGTCTAGATCTGATTTGTGGGTCCACTAATGCCTATAAATCTTAATCATTCTTTCAATCAAGGTGTAGAAAAAATAGCATATGTTAGCAGGGTGTGCAAAGCATTTTATGAAGCGAGGCTGCAGTAATACTTCAAAGAGGAGTACTTCAGACAAATGTTCATGTTTTCCAAAGCACTTCTTTCAAATGCTTTGCACAAAGCCTACATACTAGGAAGACAGTCGCATATAGCTGCCAATTGCTATTATAGATGAAATGAATTATGGGGAAACTGAGTAACTAATTGCAGAACAAAGAGAAATGTCATTCCATACTTCTTCTAAGAATGTATAATAAGGTAGTCATTTCTTATATAAATGGTGATGGCCACTCCTAGCCTTTTAAGCAAAATCAAAATTCATGGAAATTCAGCCAACAACAGTTAAGAATTATGGAAAAGTGGCATTTGTGTGCCTGATGATGGAAACAAAGAATTACTCAGTCACAAAGAATGACATAAGTATTAGTTTTGTGCACTTTTGTGCTTTCAAGAGAATTTGAAAGCAGACTGTTGGGATTCTTGGTATAATACAACAGGGTCTTAGGTACCGACATGTTGTAATAGACTAGAGTAGCTCTATTCAGATTAGATTTGAGGAGTGCCTTGAAAGGACTGAAATGGTGTGTTTTTAAATGTGTGAAAAATTCATGTGCAAAAGAACATTTCTGCTACTATAATACAAATGTGCCACAGATTTGTCAGAAGTGTGCATCAGTACACACATACAAATTAAATAGCCTCAGGTAATAAAATACTACTTTCTAACCATCCATGCTCACTGGCCAAAGATCAAAGCTATGCTCCTCTCCCAATACTTTCCCATGAATAAAAGATAGGTGGTATTTCAAGAGATATGATATGATCAGATGTTTATCCAAGCACAGGCAAACTCTATCAATATTTAAGGCAGTTCAGGCTAGAGTCTAAATTGCTTGAAGGATTTTTACATAAATCCTATTATAAACTATAACGCTGCCTGGAATATATTAATAAGTGAAATTCAATTGATTCACTCTATCTCCTGAAAATATACCATCAAATGATTTCAAAAACTCACCAAAAGATCTTGTGTATTTGATATAATTCTTCTCTATATGCATGATATGACATGCTTGATATAATTCTTTCAAAATAGTTTTATATCATATAATAGAAGTTTGTATGCAGAGGAACAGAATTAAGCACTTTTACCAGAAAGTATAGGAGCTATTAAAGTGAAATTTTAGCGCTAAGTGGGAGTTAATTGAAGAGCTGGATGGAAAACTATGGAGTGGAGTGAATATCTGGAAGAAGGGAATATCTGGGAACTGACAAATGTACTTTCGGAGGAAAATACCAGGCTGGTGGCATAGAAGAAACTGACGGTTAGGTAGCATAAATTCTGCAGATTCTATGACTAAAGATTGAGTAGCATTCAGAGCAACCATGGCATCAGAGGAGCAAATGGAGTGGTGCCACCATTGCCTGGAAACCAGGAGCTGGGGGAGGATATTAAAATCAGTATTGGTGCCAGGATACAAACTGAGGTAGTACTTTTTGGAAGAACAGATCGCTTGGAGGAATTCTTTGCTTAAGAAGAGAAGATTTGGTTTTGGTGAGGGACTATTGTTTTATTTGTAGACTTCTTATTGCTCAGGGTGCTGAGATTCTTCCTGAGCAGAAGAGGTCATAGGCGCATCAGTGATGCAAACTGAGAGCCTGATGGAAAGAGGGGAGATACTCAGATTCCTTTTCAATTGGGTCAGCCATTGATCACTGGCAAGGACAGCTAAATGATCACTGTAGTGTGATGAGATGGGGCAGTGATGGTAGAAATCAAGTGAAATTCCCCTTGGGAAACTTGACTGATTGAATCATGATGGTATGTGAGGGACTCCAGTTATTCTACATTAGATTAAAAGATTTACACTGACAGTAGTGTCTCATTGAAAGAGTTGCACCACAGGAAGATTTGAAGGATGGGTTATGGTTGCTCTCTTGGGTTTGCATTGTGGGGTGGATGGCTCCCTGGATTGGAGGTGAGAAGTCTATGGAAGGACCTGGCTAAATTCCTGCCAAGGAGGAAATGTTCTCCTGAACCCAGTGAGAACAGCTGCAGAGACTGCAACATTTAGCAAGATGTTTGAAAGATGATTGGGTTCCCATTCTTGAGACAACTGAATAATCTTCATGCTGTTGCTACTAGGAATAAATATTTCAACACCAGAATACAGCCACACATAGGATTTATCAGCTGGAGAAGCATAGCTCGTTTGTGTATGCAACACAGATTTTCCTTTTCCCTTTTTGCAGAGCAGTTAGTTTGGTTATGGAATCAACCCATTTGCACAAATTTACACCCTTCTCAATTATTCAGATTAAAACTAATCAAACTCATCTCTTTCTGCAAATACATCTGCCAGGTTCAGCTGACCTGATTAAAGTGGCTAGGCAAGCCCAGCCTTTAAATGAAAGTGGACTCCATTTACCCCTTATTGAGACAGCTGCTATTGTTTCTCCATGGACTGATTAAAAGAGAAATTTAGCTAATTCTATTGAATCTAATTGCTTTTCAAGTGCTTTTTTTCTTTTTAAACTAATTTGGGGGCTCTGCTTTGTTTCCAGTGGTACAAGATTTTGCTGAAAAGTATCCAACTCAACTTGCATCCCAAATCCAGCAGTAACTACCAGTATGCAGCACAACAGCTGGGCTTTTCATTCTGATTGGGTAATTGAGGTAGTGTTCTAAATATAAGCCCTTATAATAGGGTTTTCTTTGGCTGTCTGTGGTTATAGAGCAGGGGTGTCAAACTCACATTGTCATGGCACTGTCACATGACATATCAGGACTCCCCCCCCCTTCGCTAAACTGGGTGTGGCCAGTTCGTGATGTATTCAGCCCGTGGGCTGGGAGTTTAACAGTCCTGTTATAGAGGGTGAGGTTGAAAAAAAATGTTTAAAAGTTTTAACATCTTTAAGTAAATTATTGCAGTAGCAGACTAAAAACTAAATCTCAGGTCCTGATGACCGACCCAGATTAGATCCTGCAATCATGGAACATGTATATTTGCCTTCATTCGTATAGCAGTAGCCCTCATGGAAATGGGTTTCTTTCTTTTTTTATTTTTTTGGTGCTTTCAAGTCAGTGTTGATTTTTGATGACTGCCTGGAAAAGTTTCTGCAGTTTTCTTGGCAAGATTTTCAGGAGTATGTTGCCTGCTTCTTAGAATTGAGAAATACCTACTAGCCTAAGGTCACTCTGCTGGCTTCATGACAGGACTAGAACTCATGGTCTCTCCGTTTCTGGCCTGGTGTCTTAACTACTACACCAAACTGGCAGTTACTGGGAATTAAATTCCCACTGAGGTGAGGTCAGAGATGGAAGGGAAGGGGATACAGTGGTGAAATCCAATTTTTTTACTAAAAAAAGTTCTGTGGGCCTGGTTTGGTGGGCATGGTGTGGCTTGGTGGGCATGGCTTGGTGGGTGTGGCAAGGGAAGGATATTGCAAAATCTCCATTCCCACTCCACTCAGCCAGAGGTGGTATTTGCCAATTCTCCGAATTACTCAAAATTTCCACTACCAGTTCTCCAGAACCTGTCAGAACCTGCTGGATTTCACCCCTGGTATAAATCTCTGGCTGAAGATCAGGGGTGTCAAACTCACGTCAAGTGACGTATCAGGACTTTTTTCCCTTTCAATAAATTAGGCATGGCCAGCACATTATACATCTGGCCCATGGGCCAGGAGTTTGGCAGCCCTGCTGAAGATGAACAAAGTAAACATTTTTGCAGCCTGCTCTATTAACTGGCAAATCATATTTTCTTTCGTCCCTCTTCTCAGCAAAATACCATGAAATGTTGGGTATGAATCAAAAGGATGTATTCTTTCAGGTGTTGCTTTATATTGTGTATAACAAAGTGACACACAATGATTTTGTCTCTTTCATCTTGCCTTTCTTTCAGCAAGAACAGCATGACAGACCGAGCATAATATGATGAACTTCTTGTCAAGAAATACCACATGGTAAATATTAGAACAGTGTGATGTCTTGGATTCGAAAATGGCACTTCTAAGCATGTGGGGATGAAAATGTACTTACAGAGGCATTTCTTTAAGGCAGCTGTGTCTTTTTGCTAGATCTTGCAGAAGGCCACTATGCAGAAATAGGATGAAGAGAGCTGCTTTTTAGAGTTAGACTATCTTTGGGCTCCTGCATACTCTGAAATGCTTTTTATTAAATATTTTCAAAGTGCTGCAGCGTTCTGTTGGGTGTTCCAACAAAAGGCCTTGTCAATTCATTCCCATCAATCAAATTTCCGGCAAAGTGACATACAAAAGGGCAGAACTATATTTGTACTAAAACATTCATGCTCTATTGCCAAGAAAATTGAGGCAGCTGAACTAATCTGGATACAGATGATTAGGAGAGCAAATTAATATTGAAGATAAGCAGGGGTGAAATCTACTTACCTTCCTTACCAGTTCGTGTCACAGGGGTGTGCACACCTTCTGCGCATGCACAAAACCTGTGCATGCGCAAAACCTTCTGCACATGTGCGGAATGTAAAAAAAAATACTTTCTGGTTAAAACCAGTAAGTAATGACACCCGGGCGGCGATCAATACCGGATCACCGTATCACAGGGAAAAATCACTACCAGATTGGGTGATCCAGTCCGATCCAGGAGCATTTTACCCCTGAAGGTAAGCCAGTAAAACTCAGGATACTGCAATGTATCTTGAATTATACCATCATCCTCTTCACTGCTAAAAAGAGTATGGTCATGAATCCAAGGAGAAGATCAGGTTTATGTCTTTCCATAACAGCACAATGTTCTGCACATATAATTGTTCTTTTTCCATAGTAAACGCTCTCCGTCTCTGTCTCTCGCTATCCTCATGTCTGACACACTTTTAGTACATAAGACTGAAACAGAGAAACAGGATATGTTATGGTTAACATCCAGCCTGCAAAAACACTGAGGAAAAGTCCTTGCAGAGATGTGAAAGGCAAAGCAATGGTAGTAGAATACATGCTGTTGCTTTCAGTTGTTTCTTTCTTTGTGTGTCTTATACATATATGTTAAACTGGGAAACTGCACCTTTTCTAAATTTTATTAATCTTCACCCAGATTAGTGCAAAGCCAAATATAAATACACTTCCCCACATGCATATATTTCACAACAATGTAAAATGATATCTATAAATGAATGACAGCCTTTATACACTGATAGAGATCTTGGTCTTTTCATACACAGCCATTCTTCCCTCTAAACTAGCTTCATGTAGGAAGTTCCTTCTATATTCACCTTAAGGCTCATCCTTGATCTGAAATTCAGATGAGCCCAGTGTTATTCATGATGTCTACAGATATCAGAAATAAACATTTAATTTCCTATCTGTTATTGAACCTAAGTTGAGGATATGGTAAGCAGTGAATAAATTATTTGCAGTTATTTTCTGTGCTTATTAGAAAACTAATCTTTGCCTTGTAAATTGCTCAATATGTGTGAATTATGCTAATTCAGAAAGTTTAATTTTTTAATTTCTGCATTGGCTAAGAAACATGCACATAGAGATGTTATAAATTATGAAAATCAATCAATTACATTCAGACAGAACTTTCTGAGTTTTTAGGGTATAAAACTAGGAAGTTTACAAAATAACACAATGCCAATAATTGAAGCAATCAAGGCAATCTATGGCCATAATTCCAATGTTTATAGCAGGAGAGATATCAAGTACATTAGCCTCCTGACCAGAAAGCTTTATTATATCATTACTAGTTCATAAGGTTAATCACAGTGATCAAGAAAAACACTGTGTCTAGAAAAGGCAGCCTGAGGGAGTTTTTAAGATAAAACTTAGCTCTATCAGTAAATTTTAATATGCAGATGAGATTGCATTTTTTTTGTTACTGCTTCTCAACATCATGTTGGTTATAAGGCAAACTATATTTTTTATTTATTTATTTTTATTTTCATCAAGCATGTATTTTATGACAGATACAAGTGTAAACATAATTATAAATACATGAAAAGGATATGAATAAAAGAAAACATTATGACAGGACGATAGGCATGCTGGTGCACTTATGCATGCCCCTTATACATATATATATATACCTTATACATATATATATATATATATATGTGTGTGTGTGTGTGTGTGTGTGTGTGTATGTATATGTATATATATATAAAATATACCCTATACATTAGGGCTATGCGAATCCCTTGAAACAGAGTTTTTGAAGACACTGAAAAAAAGAGAGGGTTTTTATCCCAGTGAAATAAAGTAGTTGTGGATGGACATGTATGTGAAATCTGCTAAGAATGACTTCCAAAACACTCTGGGAAAGGGTGTGGCTGCTTTAACAATTTGACAATAAGTGTTCTTGTATCCTTCTCATGCATACCAAAACACCCATTTTAAATGATTTATATAAGTCTATTGTAATATCTTAGCACAATTATAATATCTTGGTAATGGGTGCTCCTGCCATTTTATGCCTTGTATCCATTCATTTGTACCAATGAATTGCCTACCTTTCTCCCTCCCAGAGTGAAGTTAGTTCCATTCCTGTTAATGTTAATTTGCATCCTCCTTTATTATTTTTACAAATAACTCAAGTCGGCGAACATATCCTGCACACCTTCCTGCTTATATTCCTCAACACCTGGCTATGTTATCAGACCTGGGGACCAAGTGGATCAGTGACATCTTGAGGTGATTTTACTGATAAATAAATAAAATGTTGCATGAGCAAGACTACTATCTTTAAATTTTAAAAAAGGAAGCAGAGGCTGATAAAACCATTTTTTCATTACTTTTTCATTACATTAATTTCAGAAAACAACGACTTCCATACATAAAAATGGCCTGTTCAGTTGAGAATATGCATTGCACAGACTTAGAATCTTGAAATTAATTAACTGGAACTTTTTGAAAATCCTAGATGCTTAATTAATTAACTGAATGAGCTCCCGTGACCTCCTGTTTGTTCTTTTGATTTTCAAATATATTTTTTTTTCATTTTTGCTGCAGTGTATCAGCCTGTAAATCAATTAGAGTGAGATTCAGATTTCGCTATTTTATAAAGCAAGAAAACATTCTATAAAGGCATTCAAAACACATTCTATAATTACATTTTTTTTTCAAAATCAAAAGCTTATTTCTTAAGTTTACTGAATTGAAAACTAAAAGTTAGGTTTTCTTTTATTACATTAAAGGCAGTCTTGTAATATAATTGCTTTTAGCAAAGTAGAAAATAACAGAATAAAGTATACATGTAAATCACTGATAAAGTGATAACATGTAAATATAGTTTAAGACAAATATTTTTAGTTTATTATTTAGGCTATAATGACTATGGGATTAGTCAATAATTTTTATTACAAATATTTGATATTTGTAATTGCCATAATTATAATCATTACAGAAAGTGGAAAATTACGTAAAGCACTTGCATAATTTGGTCTAAACCAGTGGTGAAATGTAAAATTTGTTACTGTTAGGAAATGGTTATTGCCTAATTGGTTGGCCAGGAAATATATAAGCCAACATTGTATGTTTGTATTATGTGAATGTATTATGTAGCTTTAAGAACTGTGCTGAGTCATTCTGCATCCTAATTGGCTCTGTAGCCAATGTATTTAAGGAGAGCTAAATTATGGTTAGTGTGGACACTACACCATTTTTACCTGCTGCTACGCTGTAACTCTTTTTGATCTCTCTATGGTCAATTGATTGATCATGATTATTTATTTACTGCTTTCTGATATTTATTGAACTGTTTTTATATTGTTCCTGATTGTTCCTTGTATTTTTCTACAAACTGGTAAGAAGATTTTATATCCCTGGATTGATCTTATATTGCACTTTATATGGCTAAGACTTGGATTGTTAAAGGACTATGATTTTGTTTTTCCCTAAAAGTAAAATACTGTACTATAAAACCCAGTTTGTCTGTATGTTATTCACAATTACTCTCAAAACGTTTCTGTGCGTAAAACTCTAACGGTACTCTGCTTTATAAACCACAACTTCGGGTGTAACTCAACAATATCCTTAACAGTTACTACCAGTTCTGTGGGTGTGGCTTGGTGGGGGGTGGTAATATGACTGAGTGGGCATGGCCACCTTTTTTTTTTAACTTTTAAAACCATTTTTTCTACAACCTAAAAAAAATGCTTTTAAAGCCTCTGACGATCCCAGCTGACTTGCCTGATGGGCAGAGGCTTTCTTTCTTTTTTTAAAAGCCTCTGACGATCCCAGCTGACTTGCCTCATCGGCAGAAACTTTTTTTTTAAAGCCTCTGATGATCCCAGCTGACTTGCCTCATCGGCAGAGACTTTTTTTTCCTTTTAAAAACATTATTTCTATAACCTCTTCGGCCGAAGAGGTTGTAGAAAAAATGCTTTTAAAAGCCTCTGATGATCCCAGCTGAGCTGTGTGATCATCAGAGGCTTTTTTTTTTTTACTTTTAAAAGCATTTTTTAGGCCAAAGAGGTTGTAGAAAAAATGCTTTTAAAAATAAAAAAAAAAGCCTCTGTTGATTGCGCGGCTCAACTGGGCAATGGGGGGGGGGCAGGGATTTTTGCTACCTGTTCGCCGAACCACCTGCCTCCATTGCTACCAGATCGGGTGATCCAGTCCGAACCAGGAGCATTTCACCCCTGGTCTAAACAAAGAAACACTGTTTTATATGCTTTTTAATATTTTTTTCAGAAAAGAAAGTTTATCAGCCACTTTTGTAGTAGATATTTTAAACCTGTTCATACAGAAAGGATGGTACTCCAGTTGATTTGTCTTTGTGAAAAATTTACTATAAATTTTGTACAATTTACATATCAAGGATTAAAATACCCCATTTCTTATGAGTTACAAATTTATAGATGATTTACAAATTTAATACTATTCATTCTGGAATAAATCAACATAATATCTAAGGTCTATAATTTATGAGGTAATCATTTAGCCTATTTCTCCTCTTAGTAAGATTTGTGAATCATGGACTGATTTTGAGTTCTGCACTATATCCTCCTGTCATGCTATAACTAATGAACTGTTCTTCAATTTCAAGTCTATATTTTTGTAATGTTCATAATACCTTGGAATCCCAAATTAATAAAATTTAAGAGATTTTTTTAAAAAGTTCAGGTACTTTGAAACTGCCAGTCTTATGAATCATTACTTGCACCTTTATTGGATGGTAACCATTTTATATATTACCTCATAATTATGTCATAAAGTTCATCTCTGCTGGAAGTGTTGGGGATTAGCATACTTAAATACAGCCTATCTAAGTGATTAGCATTACTCTTTTTGGGACTCTTTGTGACCATATTTATGTCATGAAGGGATCAGATCAAACTGCTGCTAGTTGGTAGAAATCACCATCCAGTTTTTTAGATTATTTTTATAGAATCCATTCCCAGGTTAGACCATTTAATCTGTCTAGAGTCCTTATACTGGTACTACTTATGCTAGTTAGAGCAGGGGTGTCAAACTGGATTTCTTTGAGGGCCAGATCAGCATTGTAGTTGTCCTCTGCGGGCTGGCTGGGTGGGGTGGGGAGATGGGATGGATGGCTCCTACAGCATTCTGCCGGCTGAAATTAGGCACAGGGAGGTCACATGTAGCCCCTTTGTGCTCTGTTTTCAGCCTGGATGGGCTTTCCTGCAGCACTCTGCAGGGGGCCAATGTGTAGCCCTCCTGCATCCCATTTTTTGCCTGGATAGTCTCCTGCAGCATTCTGCCAGCTAAAATGGCGTGCAGGGGGCCACACACATCCCCTCCCATGCCCCATTTTCACTAGCAGAGGCACTGCAGGCCAGTCCTTTGCTATTTCCAGGCCAGCCCCTCAGGCCAGATCTAAGCATCCCACGGGCCGGATTCAGCCTTGAGTCTGACACCCCTGAGTTAGACCTATATAACTTATACTTTTATATTTATATTGGAACTTAGTTGAAACTATTGCACTTCACTTCTGAAAATGGTAGTAAATATATCATTAAAGGCAACATAATTTTCATTTTTTCAATTATGATATTTTAAAACCCATATGCAATTTCTTGAAATTCTTGAAATCTATTATAATTCTGTTTCAGTCTTCAAGAAGGCAGTGGCATGCATTTGTATTTCTTCCCAGAATCATGAAAAGATCAGCATCAAGATGTCACCACAGTTAGTTTCTTTAGCAAATACTAGCATAAATAGTTATGATGTTATCTCATTGATACAGAAGGAATGAGTTTTGATATCTTCCAAAATAATTAGAAATACGCATGATAGAGTTGACATCGGAGGTATTGTTAGTGTTATCTCTCTCTCTCTCTCTCTCTCATACAGTCAGGCTGCAGCTAGGATAATGAAGCAAGAGAAAAAACTGCTGCCCTTCAATCAGGACACAGAGTTGCAGGCCAACCAGCATACGTCAGTAGCAGCGAACATAGAAAAGCGACAACTCCGATCTCGCAGCATACCCACAGCTTCTAAACTGAAAGTAGGGGCCTGATGATGACAAGTTAGAGAGCTTGTTGAAATGTTGCCAAAAAGAAAACTTTTAAAGTGTTGGTTAGGATTTTAGCCAGAGTTTCAAAAGATCTTACAAAGTGTTTTGTTGGAATTTTGGAGGATTTTAAGCTGGGATTTTAGCCAGGATTTTAAGTATTTCAACTAACAGACTTTTAATGACGCGGGAAAACACCCGAGATTTTTTTATATATATATATATATAAGCTGACAGTGTCTTGTTTTATTTCTGATTGTTTTTTTAAGGTATGCAGTAGCTCAGAGACCGATAGCTATCAATACAAGAGAATATTCGTAGCTCAGGCTTGAACTGTTGAATCTTTAGTGCTCGCTGAGATTGATTATTTTCTTGCAGATGCAGTGAAATGATTGTAAGAA
This sequence comes from Pituophis catenifer annectens, assembly GCF_029215685.1. Classification (NCBI taxonomy): domain Eukaryota; kingdom Metazoa; phylum Chordata; class Lepidosauria; order Squamata; family Colubridae; genus Pituophis; species Pituophis catenifer. Next base: position 113,507,839 of record NW_027256882.1, read on the forward strand.
AAGAACCAAACTCAGGGAGCACCAAGACTCTGAACTGCCAACTATCTTAAGGCTGTCATTCAAGAATTACAATAAAGGCTTATCTCCGAATCATATTTGTCGAAATTGTTGGTGGAATTTTACCATTGTTTAGTTTTTCACTGATCCACCCTTAGAGTATCAAAACTCCACCCTTCAGACAGTTATCAATGCAATGTCTTAAACAATGTTTTAATTCATCAGTCTTATTTGCCAACATATTTCACCAAGAATCTCAGGTGCCTGCAATATAACAAATACAATCTAATACCCATGGGGATCCAATGAAGAATTAAGTCAATTTAAACTACATTAAAACATTCATGGAAATAATTCTCCATAAGCAACTAAGACCATTAAGACAATTGATACATAGCCAACAGGCAGGATAATATAAGCCATCATCAAAAGATGCCACCTAAAGTTGCTATTATAGTGAGAGCGTGGCATACAAACTTAATCAATGAAATAAAATAATTAAAAGTTCTCTGGAAAAGTTTTGTTCTTAACAAAAAACTGGTCAACAATGGGTCCAATTTCTTGGGAAAGGCAGTTTTGTAGAACCAGGGCCCTAACAGATAAATAATACCTCTTAATTGTAGTATATACTTATACAATTAAAGAATTATGCTTCAATATACTGTAAACAAATTTTGTGTCTTCCTAATCAATTAATCCTCTCCATCCACATACCAATCTTTGATAAACCCCAAAACTATATTAGCGATAACCTTGCCCTTTGAGTAAGCTTCCAAATAGTATTTTCATAATTGCTTGATAAGCAAATCTTTCACTTGGATCATTTTTTTTTTACAAAAATGTTATTTCTGTTTTAGAACTGTGTTAAATGTAGTTCAATATAAATTTTGAATTGGCAACTTCTCCTTTCTTCAGGCAGCAATTCAAAGAAGGCAGCATTATCAAAAGCAGCTTAAAAAACCTCTTATCATCAGAAAACCAAATTCTGATCTCATTTATCCTAGTTTATATCCAGAATAAGCGATTCAGCTGAAATTCAATTCAACTGTGATAACAGACATTTATATTGACACTTAAATCTGCTTTTCACTCTAGTCAATTAATGCTACCAGCATAAATCTTAATCCCATTTTTAATTCTGCTGAGCAAACTTTTCTTCTTGGCTCTGGGTTCTTCTTTGATTTAAAGCTAGGAACTAATTAAAACTTACAGACTGGTCCAGATAAATGACCTTAATTTTCCATCCATAAACTTCTGGTGAAGTTTTTCAGTTTTTGTGATAGTACAAGTGAAGGCTAAACAAGATAATGAAAACTGGCAAGGATTTATTTTGTCATGAACCTACCAAAATGAACACTGGCATTGCATAAATGGAATCTCTCTTGTGTAACTGCTGTTCTCCTCTAGAAAGTACATTAAAATAGTGTAGATCTGGGCAAACTACAAAAACAAAAGCAAAAGCATAGGCTTCCTTCTATTTAAATATCAGATATGTAAATACTTTTTTTAAAAAAGGAATTGGGTAAAGTGACATAGAACAGATACAGTATATAGGGCAGTAATTTTTTTTTTTTTTTTTTTTTTTTAGAAAAATGAATCTATCCTGGTAGTTATTTATCATTTAAACACATTCACTGTTGAAAAATAAGCAATTTTAACAACAGCAAAATGACCTGTCTTTTAAAAATGTTTAAAGAATTTGACATTAAGGTGTCAGTCAATTTCTGGGACACTATAAACTATTTTTCCATTGCTCCACACCAAATAATGGTGATGCCCAATTATAAAAGCTCTGGAAATGGGAATTGTGGATAGAAAGTGGGCTATTGCAGAATGAAAAGTGGTCCAAAAATAAAATAATCAGTATAAATCTTTGGTAAAAGACAGTTGGTCTGTGGAGTTTAAAACCTACAACTTATTTTGTTTAATCATGAATATATTAAAAAATGTAAGCTATGAAAACAATACAAGTAGTTGAATGATGTCAGCACTATGAATAGCAAGCAGTTTTCCTGACATTTTAATAGTTACTGCTGCTTAAATAGTGAGAAAAACATGATTCCTGGATGAATATACATAGAGTTGTGAAGACAATTTGGTGCCAAATGAATCCTGAAAGACTGAACCATCTGGAAAGTCACATCACATTAGAATTCACATTTGTTTTCATTCCTTTCTATCAGATCCAGAAGGTATAGGTCAGGAGGGAATTCTCTAGAGAAGTACCATGTTACATAAATCAAATTTTACTGCATGAGCTATCAATTCATGGTGAATTTTATGTTACAGATCAGTGCTTGCTGTCACTGATCACTTTTTCAAATTGTGCATTTCGAAAACTCCATTCACATACCTAATAACTATGAGACAGATTTCATACTGTTATTAAAGTACTAAATAAATCATTCTAGTTATGCTTTACCAGATCTCAACATTTTAGTTAAGTTCCCCTAGCATCAATGCTATCCTTGAACTTGAATATACATTATTCTAACTTAATGTATATATATACCTTGTCTGAAGACATTTCCATGCTTATGTTGCCAGCATGACTATATACTGAGCTCATGGACTGCTGTTACTTTCCTACCAAGTAGTATCTATTTACTCGCATTTGCATGCTAGGTGGACAGGTGCTGGGATAAGGATGGGAGCTCACATCATCATGCAGTGTTCAGGTCTGGAACCCCGGCTGTCAGCTTTCCAGCCAACAAACTCAGCGAGTTAATCATCGAGCCATTGCGCCCCCCAGGTGACAATACCTTTGCTCAAAAATCTTTAAAATATGACTCTCACTCTTCATAACTGCTGTATAATGACAACATAATCCCATCACAATGGAGAATCAAATCTACTAATGAAGGAGAATATTTGTAGCTCAGGGTCGACTTGAGGGGTCCTTGATGCTCTCTGAGCTGGCTTGTGTTCTTACATGTTTTATTGAAACGTCTACAAGAACACAGCCCAGCTCAGAGAACACCAAGGATCCCTCAGAATCAAGAATGTCAGTACACATTATAATGAACATTTCTTGGAAAACATAGAGGTAAACCAGATCCTTATTTTTATTTGTTGAGAAGATGTTTTGAGGGTGGGGTGTTTTTTTTTTTTTTTTTGCAAGACAAAAAAGGAAACTGTTGTGGCCCGCCAGCAGCCTGCACAGATCATGGCTGATCCCGATGACGAGGAGGCTGGTGTGGTGTCGCGCCAGCAGCCTGCGCAGCCGGCGCTCGCATTGGACAGCGAGGAGGCTGAAGAGGATGTGGTGCCAGAGGCAGAGACTCAGCCAGGGCCTTCAGAACCTCCAGAGGCTCCTTCAAGTGGAGAGAATGAAGTGGAGGAGCCTCTTCTCAATGCTCGAGCACGCAGGGCTGCCAAGAGGCAGGAGTGGCTACTCAGGAGGAGGAGGTCTCCTCGAGAGTAAGGCTTGAGGATAATTGGCTACTCCATTAGCCTATTTAAGTCACACGCAGTAAGTTTCTTGCTGGAAACAACTTGTAATTATCATCACAGCATTCTTGGAAAAGTCTTATCGTATTTTGTTTTCTGGGCTGGTTGCCAACCTTTGCCGGACTTTGGTTTATTCTTGCTACTAAATAAATTTGATAAGGACTATTGGTGTGTGTCAATATCCTCGGAAATCCAGAACTCGGGCAGAACAGAACCCCAAGAAACCTGCATAGAAGTTACTGTCTCATATTCTCTCTATTTTGGCTTCATATCAGCTGCATATTGTTAGTGACTGAGCCGGAGAAAAAGTAGAAACAATTAGCCACTGGGAATTGGGAAATGATTCAAAGGGAAATGAGATAAAACTTGAAAGCACTTCTTAATCTTTCATTAACTGATTCATCCTGGGATTTTCAATGTCCTAAAAGAATGGTTTGTCATGGCTTGCAGAGTTTTAATTTGAAAGCCATGTAAAATATCAATTTTTGGTTCATTCAGGACCTATAGTTTAAAATCTCTTAATCTTCTTAATCTTAATCTTCTTGTTAAAATTTGGATCAGAAACATTAGCAGTTTGCATCTCCCCTGTGATGTGAGAACTCTGTTTCTCTGGAAAAAGTGAAAAGTCCAGAAATCTGCTCTTAGGAAGAAGCAGATTCCTTAGGATAATAATAATAATAAAAAAATCACTGCTGGAATATTGTCTCAGAATGACATCCTGTAGGTTTAAAATATGCACAAACAGTGATGTACTGATGGACACAGAAATAGGACTTCTAATAGGAAGTGATGAATGGCCCCAGCTGTCAAACAAATTAAGTATCTTTTAGGAAAATAACCACAAATAGCTTCAGATCAGTGGTGAAATCCAAATTTTTTTACTACCGGTTCTGTGGGAGTGGCTTGGATGGCATGATGTGACTTGGTGGGTGAGGCTTGGTGGGTGTGGCAGGAGAAGGATGCTGCAAAATCTCCATTCCCACCCCACTCCAGAGGGAAGGATATTGCAAAATCCCCATTCCCTCCCCACTCCTGGGGGTATTTGTGGTTCTCTGAACTGCTCAAAATTTCCTCTACCTGTTCTCCAGAACCTGTCAGAAGCTGCTGGATTTCACCCCTGCTTCAGATTTTTTTCAAGGAGCTTGGGTTTTTTTTTTTTCCAGATTTTTCAGAAGAGGAGACAAAGCTGCTGCTGTTACTTTAAGAATTTATGTAGATTAAAAGCAACCCCTCTACTTCTTTACATTCCTGCAGGAACCTGAACATGATGGGGCTCTTCTAATGTATACCAGAGAGTTGCCATAGGGAGAAGGTTACCATTTTTACCACTTGATAAAAAAAAAAAAAGCAAATATAACAAATATGTTGGCTTGGTCTTTCACTACAACAATTAGATAGCTAATAGGAATTAATAGGTGACCAAGCTATGGTGCTCAATGGATGAGTTCCAGGGTAGTTATGTGTCTAAAATAATGGTAATCTTGCCGTTTTCTCTTTGTTCCAAGGGTAGGCAATTTAAAGAGAATACTGCCAGAAAGAGGAAAAATGTGACAAAAACATACAAAGAAATGTGCAACTTTTCTCTTTTCTAATTAGGAAACATAGACATCTCCTATAACTAATAATGATTCAGATTTCTATTTCTTGAAAGGGCAATTTTACAATCAGGTATAATTATTGAGGAAAAAGTGTTCTGTCCATTAAGCATCTTCACTTTTTCCTCCTTCCTTCATGTCCTAACCCAGAGGCAACTTTTTAAAAGAAAAATGATGGTAAAATGTTGACGATAGTCTTAATACAAAACAAAAATTAATAGTTTTATAATATGCTTGATTGAAAGTCATTGAATCTGCTATACTGGTCATTTTAAAACATATCCAAATTGCTTCTTATTTTGTTATCAGAATTAGCTTATGTCAGCTCCACTAGGTAGAAAAAAAAACCAAAGGATCAACTTCACAGAAAAGTTAAAAAGCCATCTTCCCTGTGACAGGCCCTTAACTGTTGGAAGATTGCTATCATGTCACCTTTAGTCCTTCTCTTTATTATACTAGATGAATCTAGTTCCCACAACCATACAACATATGGTTTAGCCTTCAGACCATTGAAGAACTGTATGTAATATTCCAAGTATGGTTTTACCAGTGCAGTATAAAGCAATATTATCACTTCATGTGATTTTAATGCTACCCCTCTCTTGATGCAGCCTAGAACTTTTTCAGCAGCTGCAACACACTGCTGTCTCATACATGTGGTTGCCCCTTAGGACACCTAATAATTGGTGAGACACAAACCAAAATAGGAAAATGATATATTTTTATTTGAACTCAAAAACAAAACAATAATCTCTGGTCTAATGGGGTCTTCAGGTTTGCCCACATTGTCTACATAGATTTGTGCTTTGAACATATATAGAAGACTTATTATAGATATTATCCTTGAGTACTTCTAAATACTGAATAGGAAATGCACATTCAAAGGAAATTGCTTTGTGTGCCTTAAATCCTTGATGTTATGTTCTTTGATAAACTCAAAGCTAATCCAAGGTATTTAATTGCCTGAGGTGACAGACAAAACGCCCCTATCCCTGCCGTATATAAAAGCCAATGCAGTTTTCTTAACTTTCTATAAAGATTGAATTTTTTCTTAGAAGGCTAAGCTGGCCATAGTTGTTCTACAATTAGATAAGTGGCATATAAATTTAAATATATATATGTATAAGTAAGATAATCTGAATGGCATACAACAATTCAGTATCTTGCTGCTTCTTTTCTGTATAGGCCACCTGAGAGAATGGATTCTTTTACCCCTACAGACTTTCAGTTATTATGTTATTATTATGCCTGTACAGTAAAAGAAGGGCAGTTGTGATGTTTGGTTTATGGTGCATGACAGCAGTTTCTTGTATTATTGTTTTCCCTAAATTCTGGCTGAGAAAAAGAGATCTTTAATAGTATACTAACACCTCAAGTGACATTTAAATTTATATAACCAATCACTGATAACATATTAATGTTGGCATGTAGTTAAAAAATTACTAGAAATAAATAAGGGTTGGTTTCAGATTTATAACTGGTTCCTTTCAGCTCCAGAAAGGTCTCCTCAGAATGAAGAAACACATTTTGATTATTTTTTTCCTTCCTTCTACAGTTTCTAACATTACCTTTGTTCCTTTGGATTCCCAAACCCTCCCAGAACAAAAATTTTGAGGACTGCAGGGGGCAAATTGAAACTGGTGAAAAATTTCTTCTTTTTTGGTGCAAACTTCTCATGAATGGAATGATGAATCCACCCTACAGAACTTTTTAGCACATTTAGCTACTGCCAATTCATCAACTCATTTAATTAAAGTTAAAAACAATTACCAAAGAAGAGTTATGTTTTCACAGCATTATTGTGGCACATTTTTCTCCAATTGTTAGAAAACACAATAAATATAACTTGAATATTAGCCATTTTCTCTGCATGGCATTTCTCAAGCAAGTTTCATTTAATGACTTCTTAGTCAGCCAAAATATTAAGGGGAAAAAAATCCTCTTATTGAGGTATAACTAATAGTCAACATTATCATGTTATGGAATTTATATTCATTGAATAAGACTTTTTTTTTATTACTGATAGATGATGAAAATTCCAAAAGTAAATACTTTTGATGCATGTATTGAGGACAATAAGCTACTAATGGTTCCAGTACGCATAGAAACTCACCTATCAAGAAAATGAGACAAGTCTCATTATTTATTTATTTTTCCATCAGTTGTCTTGCCTTATGCAGTCATCTCTCATGCAGAAAGGCAAGCCTTTCTCCTGATTTGAAAGTTTTTTTAAAAAAAGGTTTTGCTGTCAGGGACAAGACATTTCTGATTCCTAGCATGAAAAAATTAAGTTGGTTCCAAATCAAGCTATCAACACTTTTGGGTTTTGTTGTTTTGTTATCACTTAGAAGGATTGGGAATGGGAACCTAGGCTAAATCTGGGATCCAGCTCTTGTTTGTTTGTTTGTTTTGTCAAACATGTATGAGATAACAGTTATAAGTATAAACATGGATATGAACTCAGGAAATGGGTATGAATAAATGGGGACAGTAGGACAGGGATGGTAGGCATGCTAGTGCGCTTATGCACGCCCCTAACAGACCTCTTAGGAATGGTGTGAGGTCCACAGTAGACAGTTTAAGATTAAAGTTTTGGGGGTTTGAGGATGTAATAACAGAGTCAGTTAGTGCATTCCAGGCATTGACCACTCTGTTGCTGAAGTCGTATTTTCTGCAATCGAGTTTGGAGCAGACAGATTTATTTATTGACCTTGTTATGCATTCACTGAAAAATGTTTTTTAAAAGTCAGTATTGGTACTAGAAACAAAGGTAGAATAATACTCTTTTGACTCAAAAAATAGAGGTGTCAAGGGCATGACCCCTAAATTTCTGAAATCATTTATGAAGCTGCCTTTTATTTTCCATGGCTATGAATCACAACTTGATGGATTTGAATTAATCTTAACCAGTGATTTATTCTAATTTAAAGTAGACTGCTCTTCTCCTAACTGTGCCACAGGAGGAGGAATGAGGGAGAAGAAAACAGAAGCCTGAGTTTGTCATGTTCTATTTCATTTTACATGGCAAGACTAATATGGATACTAATCAACTGAAATAAAGAGTCCTAACAATGCTGTAAAGAAAGATCATGAACATAAAGGTAAAAGTATTCATTCAAATAATAGGTCACTTTTGCATACTTTTGATAAAGCTCACTTCCTTTCCTTTCCCCACTGAATCTGTAGCACTTGCCTTTGTATTTTTTAATTGAATTCACTAGGATTCCCTCTCCCTTTTTCCCCCAGTTTCCATCCCCTTTCTTTGCTCTGCTTTGCTTTTATCTTGCCCTTTGGGAAAGGTGGGGGAAGTTATTTTCAATTAAATCACCATTTCACTTGTGGAAACTTCAAGGATGATTCAACATTTCATCCACTTTTATCAGGCCTTAGAGAAAGAGAATGCTTTTAAAATGCTTTATTCTGGTGGTCTGTTTCACGGGCAGTGTTTATTAGAACAAGAAAAAGGGCATTCCAACCCCTCAAGGTGAATAACCATCTTCAAACCAATATTCAATACAACCTAGATATAAACTATGCGCTAAAATATTAGAAATTTATTTTATGAATTTTGCATTCCTTAACTGGAGTTTTCAAAACTACAAGCCAGACAAGGGGAAAGTATAAGGACACACTGTCTTGCTGTGCTTGTTATGTCAATAAACACAATCACCAACCTTAAGGGTTAAAAAAGCCCAAATGTATATATCAAAAGTTATGTGTACAGACAGGAGTCATGATAAGAAGCTTTCTACATCTTTGGCAAATTGTTTCCCCAAGCAAGTCATGTGATGATGTTCGATGGTTTTTTTTTTTTTTTAAATTATGACTGATCTGTCATGGCTTATTATGAATGTTAAATGCTCTCATCAAATTGTCCAGAGATGAAGAATCTCAATCATGGTGTCACTTCACTTTCTTGTGGGAATACTGATCTTTGGCTGGGTTTTATCATTCACATTATTCATAGTTCCCACAGAAGACCGGCTCCAGGGAAAGAGTACTTTTAGCCAAGGTCCTTTAAAAACTTTAGCATCTGTAACCAAAAACACACATCTGGATAACTATGGAATTTCTTCTGGGTAAACATGACTAGGGAACAGCTGGCAGGAGGGTTTAGCAAAGGCTTACTATTTGTGATGCAAACAAACTGGGAAATGAAAAGTAAGATTCAGACTAGTCAGTTTCTCATTCGAAGCCTAGGAGAGTCTGATTTAAAATAGATAAATAAATAACCAAGAAAACAGGAGCAGAGGGAGAGGAAACTAAATTAAAATTGTAGCATGGGAGAAGGTTCTTTAATCATGAGCTTCTCCTGAAGGTTCATCCTGCAGTTAGTCCCTTTTATTGGTTTACTGCATTGGGAACAAAGCTTTCACTACATTCTGTTAGGCAAAAGATTAAAAACATCCCTGCTACATTCAGCCCTTCCTTCCCAGCCATTCATTAAAAATGTAAGAGAAACTACAAAGATATGAATAACATCATGAGTAGTTTAGCACTGAGCCAAGGGAAATAAACAAATAATACAGAAATAAATCAAATGAAGATATTGGTAAACGCAATAAAACTAAAATATGTAGAAATTGTGGCCCATTAGTAGACAAGGAGAACTCAGAAAGGATGCAAATCTATTAAGTGTGAAAGTGCTAATTTTTATAACAGAAGTAGATCATATGTCCTTCAGTGAACTGGAAAATGGCCAATGCAAGAACAATTTTTTTAAAGGGAAGTAGGATGTGACATTTATCAACAAATTTTTATAACTTTCTCTCGCTTGGCAAATTAGTGAGAAGCATTATTAAAGTCAAAATCCTTAAGCACATAGAAGATCAAACCTCAATGAAATAGACTCAACTTGGGCTTAACAAAAGTTAAGCTGTACTTCAATCATATTTTATAATTCTTCAAAGGTTTAAACATGGAGGGTTTATGATTTAACAGATAAGATTTATGCAGACCACAGATGACAGGAATTTCTGTATGATCGACATTTCTATTGAAACTCGTCAAAACAGGTTAAACTGGATGTTTGTTCCTCCACTGCAGAGAATTCAGGAAAAATGCCTTAAGTCCTGCACTCATCCTCTTTTCCTGATTACCTAGAATATAATTCAATCCGTGCCATAGAGTAATAAAAATGTCATCAGCCTCACAATTATCTCTAACAAAAAAGAAATAGACTAAACTATAATTTCCCTATTTATGTTTTTTGGAAGGGAGTTGCCTTGAATTGTGGACTCCTGGCAGTTGCTTGGATAAGTCCCTGCAGTTTTCTTGGCAAGATTTTGGAAGTAGCATGTCATTACCTGCTTTCTAGTACTGAGAGAGAGTGACTGGTCCAAGCTCATCCTAGATCAGTGCTTAAGGCAGGACTAAAACTCATGGTGTCTTAATTTCTAGTCTGATACCTTATACTGTATATACTGTATATATATATATATATACAATGTATATATACATTGTGTATGTGTATATATGTATGTACTGGTATATGTATATATTTGTGTGTATGTGTATGTATATGTATATATATGTCTCTCTGTCTGTGGTGGGTGAATGTGTAAAAACTGGCTCTCTTTTGCCAAAAATATTTAGCAAAGATCAATTGCACAGAGTATAAACAAATGTCTTTCTTAAAGGCTTCCTAGCTGCCTTTATACCATTTTTCAGTTGTATTGAAAAGCGTTCGTGCATGGGGATGGGAGGACACAACAACAGATACTGAAAAAACCAAGCTCCAGGAACATAACACTGGATCTTTATGTGAGGAGTGAAAGAGATTCGTGTCTGGTTTGAATCCCAGAGATTTTTTGGGGGGAATGGGGAGTGAGAGAAGCAAGAATTCTCACCAATGTAAAAAATGTATCACTCACCTCAGAAATTCAGAAGAAAGCGTAAAAGTTGCTGCAATTTCCAACAACCAGAAATAAATAATAAATAATTATCTCAGTACCTAAAAACAGACAGTGGGGTGATATCACTCATATCCAAAGCCAGCCCTAAAGTAGTACAGAACACTTGTGTAGAACCTTTCAAGGGCTCTTAAGGAGGCTTATTAATTACAGGATAATAACAGAATTCTTCTAGATATATCATTCGACACTTACAAATCTATCAAGAGTAAAAAAGAGAAACTGTGCTTTCTTTTGAATAAATATATACATTGATGCAGATGTAAGCAATCAGTGTCTGAGAGACTGCAATGAATATTTTGAATGGAAAGTATTCACCAGGTATGTGAATTTTCAGTGTGTGGGGGGGAAAAAAGGCAAATTCACTATTGGTAATCATTAAGAAAAGAACTGAAAATAATAATCACAATGATACCGGGGTGGGGAAATATTGAATGGCAAACATGAGGTGACCAAACAGGAAAAACCTTCAAAGCAGCTACTCAAGCATGAAAAAAGATGGAGGAGCTGCTTAACTTTTCCAAATATATGTTTCAAATGTATTGCCTTCCTCTGTCAGATATTGCCTGCATATGATGCACCAGAGACTAGAAGGGGTTAAGTCTTTACAGACATCACATGTGACTATATCAGCCAATGAACTCTCTTATTGGACTCTTACCTAGAAACCACTTGGATATCTTCCCCTTTTTCTCTCTCTCTCTCTCATCTATCTCTCACCGAGACAACACGTGAACTTCTCTCTCCTCTCAACATCTGAGTCATACAGTTAGGGTAAAAATGTAACAGGACACCCTGTTCATTATCGTATGCATGTATATATTTGTAAATAATAAAAACAACCTTTTGAACCTGAAGCTGTATTAACCAAATAACTTCCTCATAGAACCAAATGAGCACGACCATCAATATATATCTGATATCCTCACCCACCCCCCAAAAATCAGAAGCTTTTAATGCAAGGCTAAATTTTCCTGAAGAAAGAAATACTGCTATTCAACAATATTATTAGAAATAATGAAACAGATGGATTGAAGGCCTTGGAAATGTTTTTACAGCATCTTTTTAAAAAAAATCTGGATATCACCAGCAATGGTAGATATAAACACTGAGGCTAAGACAAGGATAACACGCCCTCAGCACAGAAACATAGATCTGAATCATAGACAGATACTATTTTATAGGTTGAGGATGATAATTTGGAATGAAAAAAAACTGTGCGAAAGAAAAAAATACATTTATAAGTGAACTGAAATTTAAAGAATATTGAAAAGCAAGGCAAAATATTTTACATTTTCTAAATTGAAGTTCCTGATTATAGCTTGAGTTTAGAATTTTATGGGAAACAAAGAGCTGAGTTGTAACTAGGACATTAAGGAGAGATGAGTAATTAAAGAAAATAACTATATGATTATACAAACTGTAGCTTAGTAGTAAAGTGACTTGATGACCCACAGTAAATCAATATCCAGATAGTCCCTTCTATCACCATGTTTCTGTGCTTTTTTTTATTTCCTTTCTTTTCCTCAGCTCCTTCTTTCTTTTTCACCTCTTTCAAGTAATTCCTTTGATTATATTTCTCTTTTTAATTTTAACATTTTCTAAAGACACTTTGGAGAAAGGTTTCAAGCATTGCCACCCTTTTCTTCATAACTCGATGAGCAAAAATATGGGCAGTAAAAAGAAAAAGGAAAACAGCACAATGTAGAAGATGGAATGGCAGATAAATGAGAAACAGAGGATTCAGAATTGTGAATTTATTTGTACCTGAAGGGTTTCTCAGCCTTGATTGCACTAGTAGTCTAGAACAGTGGAATAACTTATGAGTTTAGCCTGATATAAGTTCTGTTTGCTATATTGTATTGTTGTTGAATATGATGCAGAGGGGAATTCCTGTGTGGAATTTCCTTGAGCATACTAAAATATGCTAAATAGCTAAAGTCTTCCCTCCTTATGTATATTTCAGAATGGTCCCATATTCTGAGGAAAAGCTGGCAATTGCTCATAGTAGCTGAACTGGTTGAATATGAGTGTAAGCTTAATGTCCTAGATCAGTGCTTCTCAAAGTGGCCTGGAGAATCCTGAGGTTCCCTGAGATCCTTTCAGAAGGGTTGTAATCTCAAATAAATAAATACGTTTAAATTTGTTTGGTGGGGTGAGTGGCATTTAAGATAAATAAACAAACAGAAAATATTGATAGATACAACTTACATAAATCAAAGCTCTGAGTTCATCATTATTTTTTTAAGAAAGTAAAGAGGTACTGAGATCAAAATGTTTACAAACTATGGCTCTAAATGAAAGTTGTAGTGATTAAAAAAAACCATTTTCTATCATGCTTTTCTGGAAACACACACATAGAAACTAATTAAATTCTTTTTCCTCCAACTATTCTAATATTCTTCTAATTTCTTTAAATCAGAGTGAAGAACACTGGCTTTTCATAAAAAACAAAATAAAACCTGATGCCAACAAGATTTCAAACTCTTGTAAATTGGTTCCTTCATTTGAAAAGCTAAAGATTTCTTCTGTTATATTTCTCAAATGAAGAACCTACTGAGAGAAGTTTAAACATTTCTTTTATACCAAAGTCATAACATAATCTCAACAATGCCCAAATATTTTGAAAACGCTACTTGCATAAGTGGTAAATTAACTGCAATACAACCAATGTTGTCATTTGTTCTGATCTCACCAATGCGTGAGTTAATTAGTGTAATTAAAGCACTCTGAGTAAACCAAATAACAACATTTTAAAGTAATGTCTTCAAGGATAAGAAGAATCTTCTTATTCATACAAATAACTCTTGGGAGAGAATCGTAACTAAATACTGTGCCACCAAAATGTCTACCTATATTGTATAACAGCAGTGTTGAATGTAGTAGTTTGATACTTTATGTGTTATGAATTGAAGCCAGTCGTGAATGAACCTACTATAGCTTGTGAACATATGATAAATGAATCTCTCCAACATCTGATATTTTGCGCCATAGAAATATATATATATAGATGTCAAACTAACACCTACAGCTAAATAGATCTGTATAAAATAAAACCTGACACCCAGTTTGGATCATACTTTCATAACAAATATAAAATATATGACATGGTCCACATATTAATCTCTTTTTAAAAGTGTAATGGATTTGAGTTAAGAGTTAAAGCCTCAGGCTCTGTGAATTGATACATAAAATGTCTTCTTCCGGCTTCATTTACCAAATATGAGGAACAAGTCAGGAATCCTGGTTTGCATAACTGAGCTTTTGAAGTTTATTCAGACAATGGTAGAAGAAGCCAATTGATAATTGAAAGTGAATCAGAATTTTGTGGAATTCTGATCTATTATGGTATGCAGACACAGTCAACAACACATTTTGGCTTGCTTTAAAAATGGATTGATTTTTACCTGTTTATTATATTTGTGTTGATTAATCTTATATGCTACCCTGAGCAACTTGAAATAAATAATATTTGATAAAAATTAAAAGAGTATGGGGAGGAGAGGATCCTTCTTGATTTATAAATTATTAAATACATTGATCATGTTATACAATAATAGTTCGTCATTCAGCTTTCTTCAGACAGATCTTACCTGTATAAACGTTTAGTGAAGATTCAATCTTTTTTCCAGAATTAAAAGCTGTCACTCATACATTGAAGAATTTGGTTTCTAAATTTAACAATGTACACATGCTAAGAAAATAATTAGACAAAGGTTTTTATACTAAGGTAATAAAATGAGCATTGCTTGATTTCAGAACCTATCAGAGAATGAACAAAATATTTGAGAGGGAAACTGGGTAGTTATATCATGACAATAACTTTGCCATGCCAACAACTTGTTTGGAACTAGATTTAGCATCTTAACAAAGCTTTTAATGGGAAAATTAATAAAGCCTCTATAACTTTTGTACCTGCCTCTTCAGCACTAATAGCAATAGTAATAGCACTTAGACTTCTATATAGCTTCATAGTGCTTTTACAGTCCTCTCCAAGTGGTTTACAGAGTCAGCACATTGCCCCCAACAATCTGGGCCTTCATTTTACTGACCTCGGAAGGATGGAAGGCTGAGTCAACCTTGAACCGGTGAGATTTGAACTGCCGAACTGCAGCTAGCAGTCAGCTGAAATAGCCTGCAGTGCTGCACTGCGCCACGTTGGCTCTAATGCTGTTAAATCCATTTATCATGCAGTGCTTCTTTGTAAAACTGCAAATGCCTCTTTTTTATTCCCCATGTCTAAGCTGGCCTGATAAATTTTATGTTAATTTTATTTCATTAAATGAGAAAACTTTGGTTGTAAATTTTGGCATGCCATCTGCCCATAACTAAAAACACGTGACCTAATAAAAGCCCAAATGAATGTCTACAGGCAATGTTTACATTATTGTTATTTAATTATCATTTTGTCCTTGTTTCCAATACTTGATCAAATTGAATTGAATTAATTGATTAAACTATGATCCTTATTCAAAACAAAAGTGATTACTTCAAGATAGTCCATTTATTGTAAGCCACCTAAACAGTATATATTGCCCAAACAGTACGATGTATATAAATTCAACAAACAAACAAATTCTAATTTCATAATCACAGGAAAATCTTGATTTGGTTTGTTTTTGAATAAAGGAGACAACAAGGATATTAATGAGTTAGATCAGCTTATTATCAATGAGTTTTTGACTGTAACTGATGCTTTGCAAGAATTTGTGTGCATCAAAATGAACAATGGAATATTAAAGCTTCTTTTCATTTCACACATACCATAAACAACACAATTTATTTTCATTTTTTACCCTTTTCTAACTATTTTGAGTTTTATTTTAACAATGTTACTGTAAATTCCCCCCAAAGCTACTTATGACCCATTCTGAGATTCCAATAGCCATTCCTACTGTGGTCATGTGACTATGCTTTAGGTGCTCAGCTACCAACCCGCATCTTCAGCTGTTTGCAGTGCCCCCATGATTATGTCATCATGATTTATAATAATTTTGCCGGAAACCAGTGCTTATTACCATTTTCCAGAAAAAATTGCCGATATCAAACAATGGGTTTTCTTAATGACCACAGCATTTATTTAATGACTCCTGCAAAACGTGTCATAAAATCAGATTGGTCACCTGATGATCTATTTTATAACTGTTATGACTTATCACTATTATTGTCAAGCTCAATTATAGTTGTAAGCTGAAGGCTATCTCTATTTTCCCAAGCCTCTAGTTAGAATGATAGTGATTTATGTTTCTGTCTTTTCTTTGCAATATGACCTCATTTTCATTATTTTTTTTAAATTGTAAGCCACCCAGAATCACTGTAGAGATAGGTGCTTTCAAAATTTAAATAATATTCAGCATTAATAGGTTCAAATATGTCTACCTGGCTGAAATTGCTTTTCTCTCATTGCATCCATCTTGTCAATGACGTATAAAAATTGAAGTTAGTCCAAGAAAGTTACAAAATTTGTCATTGGCCTTAAATACAGTTTTTCAGAAAAGTGGCAATTTGTTTGGAAAAAGGCTCTCTCTGCAAAGTCTTAAAATGTTTGAGAACAACAATTTACTCTCCAAAAATGCATTTAAATATTACTGAACACATTTCTCAAAACCAAATTATAGGCTGAAAGTCAGAGTCAGGGGTTCATAAGCTGTATAGGTCTCAAAGCGGTAGAGTGCTACATATTGGCCAGGTGTTCAAAAGAAAAGGGAAAATTGCTGTTCTGATTTCTCTTTGTTACAATTTCAGTCACTGGCTGCTCAGCTTGGTGTAAAACAGAAGATTATCCAATGCAGGTACAAGATCAGAATCTTAAATGCAAACTGTGCATTTGGTTCAACTTTCATTCAACCATCTCAAGAAAACATAGCCTATTCTCACAATTCTTTTTTGGTCTTGGAAAATAGCAACCACTTTACAAAAACTAAAAAGGCAATAGAATTGCCAAAGACACGTATTAAGGACAAGACAAGAAAATGATGTTGGGCCCAAACTATAATGCCTTCACTTCCTTTAAATATAATGGAATGCTTGTTATTACTTATAAAGCTTTGTAAAGGGATTGGATATCTATCAGACCATGTATCTCACACAGATTCTGCCTGTCCCATCCAAGTGAGCAGAGAACACCTGCTTGAAGGCCCCCAAAAGTATGGCAGGAGAGGGTTTGGAAATGGTCTGTGGGAGCTCCTATCCTGAGAACCAGCATGAGGCTCTTTCCCACTTTTATGGCCTTACAAAAGCTTTTGATTCCTCTAGAAGGCTTTGGGTGGATGAAATATCAGGGCCAGATGGGCCTGAGTATGTTTAATCTATTTTAATGTAATGCCTAATGGAAGATCAATGACCTATATCCGTGATGGCGAACCTATGGCATGCGTGCCACAGGTGGCACGCGGAGCCATATTAGTGGGCACGCCAGCTCAGCTCTGGGGCGCATGCATGCGCCGGCCACCTGATTTTCGGGCCTTCTGGGCCCACCAGAAGTAGGGAAACAGGCTGTTTCCTGCCTCTGGAGGGCCTGGGGGTGTGGGGAAGGCCCGTTTTTCTTTCTTACCTGGCTCCAGATCCTCTCTGTGTATCTTGGAACGGTGAAAACAGCCTTTCCCACTCCCTTGGAGGCCCTACAGAGGCTGAAAGGGCCCATTTCCCCACTCCGGGTGGGACAGGAAGTGACATTTTTTCCTGTCCCCAGCCTCTAGAGATTCCTAGAGAGGCTCCTAGAGACGTTCCTAGAGACTCCTAGAGAGGTTCTGGAGGCTGGGGACAGCAAAAAATGTCACTTCCTGTCCCACCGAGAGTTGGGAAATGGGCCCTTTCAGCCTCCGTAGGGCCTCCAAGGGAGTGGGAAAGGCTGTTTTCGCTGTTCCCAGATACACAGAGAGGATTTGGAACCAGGTAAGAAAGAAAAACGGGCCTACCAGGCCATCATGTGCTAGGAGCGGGGGGGAGGGGGAGGGGGTTGCACACACATGTGCATGGGCACATGCGCATGTGACCCTCCCCCACCCCACCCCTCTCCTGGCACGTGATGGCAAAAAGGTTAGCCATCACTGACCTATATACTATTAAAACTCTCCTGTCTGCTTGTAACCTTCAATTGGGCGAAACGGTGCATCACAGGGCAATAATTTTTGAAATAAGGTACTGGATAGATTAATTTAAAGAGAGCATCGGAAGTCTGAGACCCATTACTTCTCTGGAGTTGAAATTTCAAGGATCTTCAGACCAGTTGTATTTGTAAGATTGTGGCCCCTGCAGCACCGCTGTTTTCAGATGCCATCACATAATTGTAATTTCAGATGCTTCCTGCCAGCTCGCCACAAGCAAAGTCAATGGGGAAGATGGCAAAGACTTTTGCTCTTACTCCAACTGCCTGCCTGTGGTCATTCTGTTTATTAGTTTAGGTAGGAAGTATTTTGAAACAATGCGTCATGTGTTGTCAGTTAATGTTATCATTTGTATGCAGTATATAAAGTTTTGTGCTCTTACTACTTTCAAAGCACTTGTCTTTCACAGACAAGGCTTTATTAATTGAATCATACTATTTCCATAACAAGTTATGATTTATTTGAGAATTAAGTGAGCTCTGCAGGTTTTATGAGTAATATAAATGTTGCAATGCTGATAAGATTCCATAGATTTTGCTTCTGAAAGGTTTGTCTGCTGTCATGGCACACTTTCAAAACCCTGTGTTATCAGTGGGTGTGGGTGTGTATGACATGATACATCTGCCACATTTGATGTTTGCATTCTGTACAAACTGGTATCTGCCACATTTTAATTTATACCTATTCATATATACAAAGCTGGCAAATGTCATATTACACTTGATATAAACAACAAATGTATTCAACTACAATATGCACAGAACTACAGGACTGTATACAGAGTGCTTATTTCCACAGAACTATAGTAAGACAGGCTTCAGGGGAATTAACTATCCAATCTTGTTTACTATTACCAATGGAGTTCAATACTTACACTGAAATTTCAAATATTAATTTGCCCAACAAGCAAAAAATTTTCAGGATGAAAAGCACACGTTTTAATGTGTTTAAATACCTATTTTTGATGAGCTGGCTTTAAAGATAAGAGTTATTGTAAATGAAACAAATTCATCATGTGCATTCATCTGTGATTACCTGTTCTTCCATGTTATTGCCCTTATTCTGTTGTTTATGTCCTCCTGCCTCTCAAATTTTAGATACGCCTTCTTGGATTTTCTAAAATGTTATCACATCAGTGGTCTCCTACATGTATAAAGGCAATGAATATTACTTAAGTTGTCAGCAATGAACAGTTCTAGCTGTATATAATTGAGAAGCCTGTATGCAGAATAAACTATTTGTAATGGGGAAAAGGTGAATTAATTAGGTAAGTATTCTATGATTTTTTTAAAAAATGTAAGTAAGGATCTTGTAAGCAAGCCCTTTGGGAACACATACACAAAAAGCCAGAATGGGAGTTCCACTGGGACTGGGCAGGCAAAATCAAGTTTACACCCCTTTAGTCAAGTACCTCAGATTCAGAAAATATACATAAATAGAATGTACCTCTGGGTATACAGATATAGAGATGTTGATCATGATATGTAGATACCCGCCCCATCCCTCTTATCCTTTTCTTTTCTCCAGAGATTCTAGTACAGGGGAAAGAAAAAAGACTGAGGTGAGTGGGATTCATAGTTCTCTTTAGTTGACTTTTTAAGATTTGGACTTTCTAAGAGATTGGACTGCCATTTGTCAGAAATGGTGTAGGGTCTCCTGTTTGGGCGGGGGGTTGGACTAGATGACCAACAAGGTCCCTTCCAACTCTGTTAATTTGTAATCTGTAATTTGCGCACATACAAGGAGTAAGGTCAAACTTCCTATGGGGGACTTTTCTGAGAGGGGCAAAACATTTTACTATTACCTTCTTATTCCGCCAGTTTTTCACCATTCAGTTTGTCATAAGCTTAGTTACAACTGCATGGACACTGGAAGGATTTATTGTCACCAATTCAGATTCTTCACAGCAAAACAAATGGCAATACAATTTTTTCAAGTACAATTTAATTCTTACTTTGCAGATTCACGAGAACTCCTGTTATTGGTATTCCAATAGAGTACATACAACAAGCTAATTTCAAAGCCACGAGGTGCAGTCATAAGGATTCGTTTACACGAATCAGCAACAGTCAAATTTAAAAGTATAAGAAATCTAAAAGTATAAGAAATCTATCAAAGTTGCTGATTGTAGGTTTTAACTTCACATGTAACTTTTCTTTATCTACTTTTAGATTTTTGCATCAAAATTGATAGTTAAAAATAATAATATAAAATTGGGCTCAATGAAAATAAAATAAAAAAGAACAAGGTAGCATAGTATTGCTTTTAACATATTGGGTTGGGTTTTTTTTTTTTTTGTTCGCTTTCTTCCTTATATTATTATGTGTTTGATTCTTGGTGAAGACATCTTTATTATCTCCAGCCTTTTAATAGTGTGTTAATGCTGCCAGATGTTTAAAACTTCTTTTTTTCTTTAATCTAGCATTTTACAAATTTGCAAGTCTGGATATATACCTAATAAAAACTAAATAGTTCACAATAAGACCCATAAATAGGAAGAACTATAATCTCAACAATATAAGTACTCTGTATAATTTGCAGAGATTTTCACTTAACAAGAATTACCGTGATAACATAAAACAATACATTAGAATAAAATATGAGAAAAGAAAACAATAAAGTAAAAATAAAGGCTGTAGCCACAGAATATAAATTAGAAGCTGTTTTGACAGCCCATCCTCTCTTACAGATAAGTGTTTTTTCTGCCTCTCAGCAATTAATTATAAAAAGAAGTAATTAGAGGCTGCAATTAAACTATACACTGTAATAACACTATACACAGTAGTACGGGGTTTACACCTTTTCAAGTTGTATCGGGTAAAGAATTTCCTGCCATTCCCAAACTGGATAGTCAATTACCAAACCAATGCAAAACCCCTGAATGGATAGAAAAATAAATAGAAGCTGGCCACACATAAAAACCGCTTTAACCAAGGCATCCAAGGAATCTAAAAAATATGCCGATAAAAGGAGACGTGAGACCCCACCCTTCTGGGTGGAAGATAGAGTATGTCCACCAAATATATTAAACTGCGAATACCAAGTAGGAAACTGGGTCCGAAGTACATAGGCCCTTTCACCATTATTAAAATAATAAATCCTGTAACAATAAAGTTAAAACTACCACCTTTGTTAAGTCGAATACATCCCGTGTTCCATAGTAGCCTCCTTAAACCAGCAAATAACATATGGATAACAACTAATTGTCCAGGACCTATAACAGGTAACCCGTATGAGGTGGAAACAATACTTGATTCAAAAATAAGGCATAGAACACCCAGACAAACCAGGAAATGAGACAACTAATGGATAATCGATGTCTTTGTTCTCACCCTTGCAGGAGGAAACCTGGTAGGGGGGGGCAGCATGTCAAGTAGCAAATCTCCTTGACACACACGTTACTAATGTGATGAACCTGATGGCAAGAACCTTATCCGTGCAGGGAAGGGGCGTTCAAGAATACACCTGGATTCAGCAACAGAGCACGGTGGAGGGGGGTGTGTGTATAGGAAACACATTGATGGTAGTAGGTGACGAACGGTATAGGAAAAAGGAAACCAAGGGGGGGGAACCCGGGCGATCTACAGCAAAAGCGGCGACGACAGCTGATGACATCATCCACCGGCATTTTCAGCCTTCAAATAGGAGGGGCCGAAGCAGGCGGCATATTCAAACATGCTATAGCTATAACTCATCTACAACGCCAATAGAAACTCAGCAACTGGGACTTCCGGTTTGTTTCTTGCTGCTGCTAGACGATCCCTTGGGATCGCCGCCCCATTGCCTGTAAAGAGCCGCCTTTACATCTGAAAGGCGGCTCGAAAAAACTCCATTTCCATGTGGAAATGGAGATAGAGCCGGCGGGGGCAGGTAGAGCTCTCTGCATAGCCCCAAAAGTTTTTTTTTTACTTTTGGGGACGAAGCAGATGACGCTCCCTATTTCCCTTGCCGCTGCTCCGGGCTTTGGGAGACCTCTGCTTATGCAGAGCTAGGCGACAAGATCAAGCCTACAAAAATTAACAGAACAATCAAAAAGGATATGAGCTGGACCTGTGACCCTGAATCGCAAGTATTTTACTTATTTTACAATAGTTATTGAAGAAGGAAAAGGAAAAGGAAAAAAAAAGAATCTTTAAAAATGGCGACTGCCGAGGCTTGAGAAGGGGCTGAAAGGGAGAGTCCTTCCGTTTCTTATTGAGATACAAAGTAGCGGAATAAATACTTTTGGCTACACTTGAAAATAAAGCTCTACTTTTGTGTTTTTCTCTTCCTGGAGATCTGATATTGATCTTGGTTGGAAAGAAGTTTTTTTTTTCTCTTTTGCCTCTCTTTTCTTTTTTTTAAAATAGCTTGTTTGTGTGGAAATATGGCATTAAAGCTTGCAAAGCCGGACAAACAAGCAGTGGGGGGGGATTCCCCCATTAATAAATTACGTGAACAAGTTTTAAAGCTCCAGTCTCAGAAAACTGATTTTAATATAATTGAATTTCTTTTGGAGGAGATTGTAAGAAGGGATGAGATTGTGAATCAGAACTTTGAAAAATTTAAGCAGGAAATTAAAGAATTAGTGCAATTAAAGTTTGATACTCTGGATCGAAAGATTATAAAAATGGCTGATGGCTTTGCAGAATTTATGATCAAGTTGGATGAAAATACTAACTTATTAGAGTCTAAAGTGGAAGAAATTGAGGACAATTTGGACAATAGAATACAAAAAATTGAAAATGATTTGACAAACATTCAAGACAATAGCTCAGAAGAAAAACCTAAAATGGAGGCTGAACAAAAGACTTGTAATGCAGAAAATATACAACAACGGATTGAAAGAGAAGTTTTAAAGATGCAATATAATTTTACTGAATATGCAATTAGACTGAGAGGTTTGCAGGAAAATAACAGAGATGATTTAAGGAAAATATCTTCTGAAATTCTGGCTGGGATTTTAAAGGTTCAACCTGAGGAGGTGTTTTGTAGGATTGACAGAGTTTACAGAATAAACTCCTGGATTGCAAAGCAAAAGCAATTGCCTAGAGATGTGGTGATTTATTTTACAGATAAAGAAATTAGGAATAATATTGTGCAAAATTCCTTCAATTCTACTTTGCAATTGTATGGAAGAAAGATTTGGATCTACAAAGAGCTCCCGCCCAAGATGTTAACGGAAAGGAAGAAATTTGGTTTTCTGGTGACTGAGTTAAAAAAAAGAAATATTCCATTTAGGTGGGATGCCCCAGTTGGTATAATATTGAGATATCAAGGAGAAAGATACCAACTAAATACTGTTGAAAAAGCGGAAGAATTTTATCAAAAATTTTTGAAAATGAACTTAACATCTTTAGGCACAATACAGGATAAGCAGAAGGAGTTGGAAATAAAGGGAAAACATCGAATTACAGAGGTTGTGGTAGACAAATTGCCCTTGGATTCTTTAGATACCCCAGCTGGATTATCTACAAACCTGAGAGAAGTGGCATCTGACTCTAACGTGATGATTCATCAAGTCAAAGACAAGTATGGAAACCAATTAGTTGATATACAATTGGCAAAAAAGAAATATGAGATACAAAAACAAAACCAACAAGATCAAGTTATAAAGCAGAATGAAAACCGATCAGCTGATATACAGCTTGTAAAAAGGAAACCAGGATGGAAATTAAACCCACAAAAAGAAAAGAAAAAAAGAAACAGGTCTCATAAAAATAGAAATTTCTAAATCAAGCAACAGTGAAGCCAGTGATTTTAAAAAATATGAATGAATATGTGAAAAGATAGTGGAGGCGAAGTATTGGTTAATATTATCCTGAGGACAGTGACAGACCTCTGCAATGCCGTAATTTTGGGGTGTGAAAAGAGCCTTAAATTGTTGGATTTGAATTATCTACTTTGGATTTCTTTCTTTTATCGATAAATATATTATAACTATCCTGAGTTACAAGGCAAGAGAGCTACGCTGGGGCATGCAGAAGATCTGGTTGTTACCCACTAGGATGATGGGAATCAATAATCCTGATGAAAGCCACAATTACAACTATATGGAATATAATCATAATGTCACTCGGGTGGTTGTTTTTACTCTTATATATATATGAGGATATTCATTACTGATGGGGGCAGATGATGATTGAAGATTTTGAACAAACTGTTGCACCAGGATGCTATGTTACCCTATTATGGATGATGGACTTAACAATCCAGTGGAAAGACATCAAAGAAGATACTATATGGATTATAAACTTAAAGTCATTGTCTTTTTTTTTTAACATAACGAAATAAATATATATATATATATATATATATATATATATATATATATATATATATATATATATATATATATATATATATATATATATATTAGCAGAGTGGGCAGTGGATTAAAGATATCAAGAATTGTTGTGCATGGCAATTTTGTAGGAAAGTGGGTGGAAATAGGTTAGTTTACTGATTGATTAGTTCAAGAAAAGGGATGTTTAAGTGATATATTTAGGGGAGTGGAGGAAATGGATAGATTGAATAAATGTTAAATTAGGATTTATGGGGAAGGCTGCTTTGAAATGTTATATTAATATACACAAAAGATTAAATGTTAAAGTAGGATTTATTATATAGTCTTAAAGTGGAAGGTTGTTTTGAAATGTTGTAATAATATACAGATATAAGTTTGGGGGAGGAGAAAAAGGGCAGATTATTGCTAAATTGGGAGATATAATAATATTATGCTAAATTAGAAGTTATCATACAATGTTATAGTAGAATGCTTTTTTTGAAAAGTATGGTAAAAGGGGGAAGTAACAATATTAATAATATTTTTAATAAGTAAGGGTCAGTATTTAGAGGAGGGAGTAAGGGGATGGTAAAATATTATGTAATCTGTTATGAATTAGGTTTTTGTTGTGAAGAAGTCACAGGGGGGGATGGGTGGTGAGGGGGGGGTTAGGGAGGAGGGGGGAGAAATAAAAGGGGGTAAAATTTGTATTTGAAAACTTTTTCAATAAAAAAAAAAGAAAGAAACTCAGCAACTGAGCAGCCAGCTAACTCTGTCTTTGAACTGAAGTCACGGTGCCAGCATTTTCTGTAAGATCGTCGCGTTAACCGAGATTAAACCCTGGGT
The DNA here is from genome assembly GCF_029215685.1 of Pituophis catenifer annectens. Classification (NCBI taxonomy): domain Eukaryota; kingdom Metazoa; phylum Chordata; class Lepidosauria; order Squamata; family Colubridae; genus Pituophis; species Pituophis catenifer. Next base: position 113,533,010 of record NW_027256882.1, read on the forward strand.
TGTATTAGCCGATTCCTTGTGTGTGTGTTGTGCTTTACCCAGCTTCGGACAGACGGTTCCTGGAATTCTGAGACTTGGGCTAAAATGGATTCTTTTTTAAAAAAAGGAATCAATTCAATAGTTTCTGAGCTGCCATAAAGTAACTGAAAATAAATAAAAAGTGTTGAAGAAACTTGCTTGCAGGGAGTTGGGTCATTCTTAAGATATATTAGGTGGAATTCTGCCCTGTTGAATTTTCTGAGCTTTTGTTTAAATGGCTTTGTAAAACGTGGGAATCCTACAACAAATAATTGAATAGATCCTTGAAACCTCTTAATTCGATCAATTTCCGATGTTCTCATGCAGCACCAAATATTTTCATTTTTAGAAAAAATAAAAATAAATGTATGACTCGTTTCTAATAAAATGATGCTAGGCTGTTTTCAAGAAGCAGAATGCAGGACTGAAAACCATAAAGGCAAGTTTCACTATATATCAAAGCCTCTTCCATTATGTGCAGAAAGATGAACAATAGAGTTGTCCTAGGGAAGGAATATGTATGTCGATGCTTAATCTCTCACCACAAGATTTACCTTTTCAGTTCCCGGATGCCACATCACCTGGATTTGGATGTGTATTGCTTGAACGCTCTAGGCTTATTAGAATTGGCAATTGTTATAAATACATGACAATTGCTAAGCACCCAAATTTGGATCATATGATCAAAATAATTATAAAAGAATAATTATGTGCAGCGTTTGAGTCCTGTTGTTGTTTTTTCTTTTCATAAAAAATGAAGTTCAGAAAACAGAGTTACTGCATCAGCAGACCCTACATCAGTGGGATGCCCCTGGTTCGGACCGGTTCGCAGAAACCAGTAGTGGAACCAGTAGTAAAACCGGTGGGAGGCCCTGCCCACTGCCCTGGATGTCATCATCGGCGATCTGCGCATGTGAAGAAGCAAGGTTAATAAATTCGCTCAGATTCGGGAAGGCTTGGACTCCGACTGGGTGAGTCCGGGGAGGGAGACGGGCAGTGGTGGGTTCCTCCCGGTTCGGCCGAGCCGGTAGTGGTGATGATATGATGTCACCAAACCGGTTCTCCCCCCCTCCCCCCCCACCCCCCACGTTATTCTTACCTTTTATTTGGTCCCACCCCCAATCTATTGCTGCCTCCTGAGTCCCAGCTGATGACTAGAGGGAAAAAAACTGTTTAAACTCTTGCTGCGGGGCTTCAAAGGGCTGTCCTACAGCTGATCAGTGTTAAAAGTAAACAAATGAGTCGGGTCGTAAGTGCGAGGACTGGTCGTAAGTGCAAGGACCTTTCAGAAATGACACTGACCAGCTAGCCATGCCCACCTAGTCACATGACCCCCAAGCCACACCCACAAAATAAGCCACGTCCACAGAACCAGTAGTAAAAAAATTTAGAACCCACCCCTGGAGACGGGGGTGAGTCTTGAGAATATTATCTGGGAAGAGTTTGACCCTGTGGCTCCTGAGGACGTGGACAGGATTCTGGGTAGGCTTAGTGCTGCCACATGTTTATTGGACCCGTGTCCCTCCTGGTTGGTACTGGCCTCCCAGGAGGTTACACGAGGCTGGCTCCAGGGGATTATAAATGCTTCTTTGAGTGAGGGTGCCTTTTCCGCTGCCTTGAAAGAGGTGGTAGTGAGGCCCCTCCTCAAGAAGCCATCCCTGGAACTGGCTGTATTAGCAAATTACCATCCAGTCTCCAACCTTCGTTTTGTTGTCGAAAGAGTGGTGGCACGACAGCTACCCCGGTACCTGGAGGAAGCTGTCTATCTGGACCCATACCAGTCGGGCTTCAGGCAGGGGTACAGCACAGAAACAGCATTGGTCGCATTGGTTGATGATCTCTGGAGGGCTCGGAACAGGGGTTGCTCCTCTGTCCTGGTCCTATTAGATCTCTCAGCGGCTTTTGATACGATCGACCATGGTATCATGCTGCAGCGGTTGAGGGGGTTAGGAATTGGAGGCACCGTGTTATGGTGGTTCCCCTCCTACCTCTCCAACCACTCACAGTTTGTGTTGGCAGGGGGGCAGAGGTCGACCTCGAGGTGCCTCGCTTGGGGGGTGCTGCAGGGGTCGGTCCTCTTGCCCCTTCTGTTCAACATTTATGTGAAGCCACTGGGTGAGATCATCTGTGGTTTTGGAGTGAGAGTTCACCAGTACACTGATGACACCAAGCTGTACATCTCCACCCCAAACCACCCCAATGATGCCCTTGATGTGATGTCCCGCTGCCTGGAGGCCGTGTGGGTCTGGATGGGGAGAAATAGGCTCAAGCTCAACCCTTCCAAGACTGAGTGGCTGTGGCTTCCGGCGTCCCGGTATAGTCAGCTGATGCCATCGCTGACTATTGGGGGTGAATCTTTGCCCCCCACAGAGAGGGCCCGCAATCTGGGTGTCCTCCTGGACTCACGGCTGTCTTTAGAAGAGCATATGATGGCCGTAGCCAGGGGGGCTTTTTATCAGAAGTTGTGCACTTCCACTAATCTATTGAAATTTCTACCCAAGGTGCTAAATTCTTGTCCATTATAACTGTTTTTAGAAGGTGCTGTTTAAGCCTTACTTCCACTTGATGATCAGGTGTGCTATGTTAGAGATCAAAGGCTAATAACTTTTTAATGTCAGCCACTAATTCCATCTCCCTAATGTGCTGACTTCTCACTTTGTCTATTGGTACATAACGTATTTGTGATTCCCTTTAGTCTTGAACTGTGAATGTAATAAAATGAATATCTCTGTCACAGAAAGCAACTTGTACATCTTTTACTGCCTTTTACTACATAATATTACTATTATATAAGATGCATTTTTCAATCCAAATTACAGAATTAGTTTCTTTGTAGACAAATGCGGCTTTCAGTAGGAATCCATAATATTCTAAACATCAGTTTAAATCCCCCCAAAGACACATGAAGGAAAATGGAAAAAACAACAACAGAATAATAAGAAAAATGCAGAAGTAACTTGAATCTAAATAAGAGAATAGGCATACTGTCATGAAACAGCTGCTCCTCAAAGATATGGCCAAGGTTTGTGTGCAATATAATATTTCATTTATAACCTGGTTTTCTCTATGAAGAGCTGACTGTAGCCTCTTTCTTTCCAGTTTTAAGCTTTCTACTTTCAAGCTTGCAAAGTAGGCTAGCTGAGAGACAATGACCGATAGCCCCGTTATGTACCTGGATCTCTCCAGTTCTAATCTGATGCTCTAGCTGGAGATCATTTTTGTACCTGTGGTTTTTTTTTTTGTTTTTTTTTTAAATCTCTTTCTCAATGAGTTTGACTTCTGGCAATTGCATCAACACATCCATGTCATTGTTACAGCAGCAATATTGAACTTGTTTGCCATTGCTTATGAGCTGCTTTTCAGATGGTCAGAGAACAGCAACATAATAAAGTTCAGGCTATCTGCTAAACAAGGGACAGGTGCAACTCAGAACTTTCCCTTGCCCTGTAGGAAGAAATATCCTTCTGGGTTTAGCTCCAAGTGGGGAAAAAGACACTGGAAACATGGAGACTGCTTGGAAAGATGGTTTAATGGTGGACAGGATCACATGGTTTCAGTTCCTGAACAGAAAAGGGGTGAGATGCTGAGCGTGCCTTGGTTTTATGCACTCTCTGTGCTTTGAACTTCCTGGAGCACAGGAAGAATATCCTGATTGGTTGTCAGACTCTCAGGTTGTCTAGGGGTCTTAGCTAACTTTGTAGGTTGTCTCTCAAGCTTGCTTGAGTCTTGTCATGTGGTGAGTTTCTGTTGCTAGATGGGTCCTATTGTGTTGCAGATGATGGCCCATTGACAAAGTTGAGGGGAAATGAATGAGCTTGGCTGAGGCCTTAATGGCCCATTAAGAAAGGTGGGGGGGGAGACAGGAAGCTGCTTTGTCTTTAAAACATGTTTCTCCATTTCTCATCCAGGGAAATATAATATCCTGCCTTTTTTAAATATTTCCTAAAATATTTCATTCTTCTAGGAGAGGGATGAGTGCTAACTTCCTACAGCCCAAAGCCAGCTCCACAAAAAGTCTGTTAACATAGGAAGCAAAAGGGTTTAAATCTATAAATATGTTTGCCTTGCAAGACTGTAGCTGTATAATTCTTTTGTTATATCTTATAAAAACTACTTACCAGGAGTTCTAGGATTCTTCTGAGCTTGTTGGAAGAAAAAAGAAGCCTTTCCCTTTAAGGATTGTTGGAAGGCAGAGCTTTCCCTTCTCGAATTCAAAACTCCCAGCTGGGAGATTACTTTGAAATGATTGGAGGTCAGCTGTTTGAGAGCAGAATTAGTTTATTGTTTATAGGAAAGCAGGCAAGAAACAAATGCAAGCACAGAGTTCCCAGACTATCCTGTTTGAGCTGTAAGAAAAACCCTTTTTTATATCCTAAAATGTCTTTTGATTTTTCTATGTGACCCTTTAAAGTCTTTTGAAATTCTTTTGATTTGGCATGTGAATCCTTTGATTTGTATGTGTGATTGTTTTATTGTGTTTAAATCCTGCTTTTTGTGATTGGGTTCTTCTGTCCTGGATCTGGCAAATAAGTAATTGTTTTATGGTCCAATCTCTGTTTTTCCTAGCCCTTTGTAGTTGTTCATTCCCTATAATTAATCAGTTTGCTGTGTTTTAGTGAATATCTCCTTTTCTCATGTGTTTAAAATTCTAATTACTTTGGCTTGATTTCTTTTCCTTTTTGGGTGTTTGCTTTTTTCTGTGTCCCATACCTGTTTGGATGTTGCAGGCTCCTGTAATTTTGTCCTTCCTTTGTTGTGGAAAATAGGGTGGCTTCAGCTTCTTAATGGCCCATTGATAAAGGTGGGGGCTCTGCCTGAGTTTCTGTTTCTATTTTCTTTTAGGGAAATTTTCCTGTTCTTTTAATATTTTTTTTAGTTTCTTTTCCTTTTTCTAGGAGAAGAGTGAATCATATCTTCCAACAAGCTCATAAATTGATCCTGGGTTTGTCTGTCAGGTGAAGCCCTGCCATTCTTTTCTTCTAGAATCTTTTTTAAAAAGTTACTATCTCTAGCTTATATCCCTAGGATTTCCTTGTGGCCTCCTATCCACATGCCAACCATTCTTTGCTAGAGAAGGCTAGCCAGGTGCTACCATCTGTTCTGCTTCAATTTAGCAAAAATAGATGCTAGAACTCTCTTCAGCAGCATTTTCCAGAAAGGTATAGTGGAAACTATTAAGAATTCTTAATTTTCTCTCCCTGTACACAGTTATGTACATCTCCTCCTCCCTTGTGAAATCTAAAACATTAAAGTACTGGATACTATGTATGACAATACCATTCCCTTGAGGTGTCCAACCCAAGTAATTTGCTGTATTGTGAATATGAGAAAACTCATTTACCAATTAGGTTCTGCAGTGTAGAGCCAATAACTAGCATCTGTGTTCTCTGAATTATAAATATGCCTACTGTTTGCCTAAAACTATCCTCTTCTTTGCATACCACATTCATATTAATGTATAATGAGAATATGAGTTTCTTACAATTAAACAAGGAAATAAAAGCTATTTATTACAAACAGTTGTGTGCTTTGGTATCTAACTGTATTATCTAAATTTCTATACCTTTGACCTTAATGGCTCTCTTTCTCAGAAAAGAAATCTGCCAAGTATGGTTATCGCTGTAGCTTTAAAAAGGTCTGAGAATGGATCCATCTTTCCAAGCATCATTCCGTCATGTACATTTAATCCTATACATGTTAGGTCAAGTCAAATGTCTAATGTATTCATAAGTGGGTTTTACTCATTAAAGTATTTTGCATTGTAATTACTTCATGTTAGTTAACAAAGACATCAGTAACAGGCCATGAAGTTGTCCATTGTTCCTCCAAACAACATTCATAACTCGATAAAACTAAATGAAAATAATTTTAAAATAGTAGCAAGAGCCGTCAATGTCAACATTCAACAGTCCCACATGAGTTTCCATGAGATTTCAGTGTTCTTACTTGTGACAGGGTGACATGGAACAACATAAAAGTGATTTCGAGATATGTTTAAAGCTGTACCAGGTATGTGATAATGTGTGGGACATGAGAACCTTTTTAGGTGTGGTTTCTGCCCTATAAAACAATTTCCCACTAAGATTTAACTGCCCCAACTCTGTTAGTTTTCAGGAAGGCTTTTAAGTCCTTGCTATTTCCCCAAATGTTGGGATCAGAATGTTAGGTGAGTTTGTTATAGTGGTGGAGTATATGGTGGGTGTGCCCCAGCTATGTGTTTTGCTGTTGTTGTCTGGATTTTGTGACTTTGTATTTATTGTTGTATGGAGTCACATTCTGCAAGTTAGATGGACATATAAATCTTTAAACAAAAAAAACTTCTTAATTTTATATCACTTTTTGTACAAGGTTAGTTTTGTAGGTAAAATGCATGAAGAATGATCAGAATTATGGTTTTGATCCCTCACTTCAGACTTCTATATTTTTATATGCAATGTCTTCACTTTTTCCCCTAATTGTGTATTTATAAAGTTTATGGAATCAGAAATCTGAATGAAAACAAGGAAGAAAGTAACTGAAATTCTCAGTCAAATATCTAGTGTTGATGAACAAATCCCCCAAAATGTGTTAATAGCACCTGAAATGCCAGAGTTTCAAGTAGATGAATCAGGCTATGTTACTGGCAAAAGCACTTTGAGATCCCTACCCAATCAGATCTGGGAACATTTCTTCCTGAGTGCAAATGATTTTCACAAGATCCTGATCTTTAAAAATATTTCAATGCTTGTAAAAGACAGATTGATACAAAGGTCTTCATGTCTAATAACTTGTTTTTAGTCAATTGGCCTTTTCTCACTTTTGAAGTGCAATCTATTTCTCATTGAATTGGCAGTCCTTATCTTGCCCCTATTGCATCTGTTCTGTTTCAGGGCCAGATGCTACCATCCTGATTTTGCTGTGCAGTGCATGATAAGTAAAATAATTGGTTGGGATTTTTTTTGGCTTTCTTGGCCTCCTTTTTCTGAACAACACCAATTGGCAAGGAAACCATCTGCCCATAATAATGCTGCAGAATGGAGTGGGTTTGGCCGCAGGATTGTGACATCTCAAAACCTCTTCTCTTGACCTTCCTCCTTCTGCCATAGCTCAAGTTGCATAGGGAAAGAATCAAACTGAAGGAATAAAGTAAGTGCATTAATTATTTAAGAATTATATTAAACCGGTAATAGCCAAAGAGTAAAAGCATGTACTATTGGATAAGTATTCTAGTACTATTGTGCAATTAGCAATCAGTAATCATTAGATATATTGATTGATTGACTGATTATGGGCCTCAAGTTGTTTTCAACTCCTATCAATCCCACAGGTATTCCCCAAACCTGTTCTTTTAAGTCTGCCAATGATGCACTCATTGCCACATAGATACAAAGAGATAAGTCCTATTTACATACCATTTAAACAATGCAATCAAAAGCCTAGGAATGAAATAAACCGTTTTGAACAGATCCTTATAGCAGCCAACATCCAGAACCAGATAAACCATCAATCAAGAAACAATAACCTGATCAATACCAATAATCAAGGAGGAAGCCACACCTATACCATGACGGCAGCTAACACCACTCTTCCCAACACTGATGATATTACAGTAAGAAAACAACCAAGAGAGCACTGAGAACCCAACAATTTCATCAAATTTTGTGTGAAGGATTTTTTTTTTTAATTTTTAGAATGCATTTTATAGCTTCTGGTTATTAACCTGTGCAAGGGTTGAAAATTATAAAATAGATGAAATACTTGTGGAGTCACTTGACTTAGACTTCTGCTCTTGAAAAAAAGGCTAAAATTAAGGGGGGTATTGTCTTTTTAAAAAAATTATTTTAAGCTTACACTTTTAACAATTTTTAAAGAAAATTACAGCAGAATAAAGATTTTTAAAAAAGGGAAAAAATGTATAAGGCAGGAGTGATGCATTCCCCCTTCCTTTTCCATTTGCCTAACTGCTAATCAGAAATTAAACATTTAAACTTTACACAGAACATTGAACATCGAAGCTTATTGCTAGTATCTCTTTAAGTCATTTCTTCTATTATGTTTAATTGATCTCATAACTCTTTTCCTAGAATTCCATTCTAAATGTCCATAATAGAAAGATAACCCCCATTCGAGTAGAGGCCTCTCTTATTTAATACATATCATACAAACCTTTACATTATTTGGGTAGCCCATTTTCCTTATGATATATATTTATATGAATTATTTTCCTGCTGGAAAGAGTTAATGAAGTGGTGACTAAACCAAAGCATTCTGCATAACAACATCCTGCTTTAGTTCCACTGTAAGAAAATGCCAATTTTAATAAGGAATCAAAGTGATGGGAGATAGTCGAAATCAAGTATCCTTTATTGTTACAGTGATTGCTGGGATCCTTGCCAAAGAAATATAAAATAGAAATATAAAAGAGCCCTGAATAAAACAAGGTGACAAGCTATATACAACCATAGGCTATATCATTTGTTATACAGGAATGATGTAAAAATGTTGTGAATCATACTGTGACCTCTATAACTGGAATGTCTTGCACAATACTAAGGAGATCACTTTTCTGATGTCCCCTTACATTCTTCTCATCTATTTCTGACTTAGATATTAACACCAGGTAGCATAAAGCAAGGACATTTATTGTGCTAATATGCTGTGTCCTTTCATGCCATGAAAGACAAGAGCCTGATTTTTGTGACTTTTTAGATTCATAGTTTCATCTGTCTATCAGGAAATTTATGTTAAATTTATGTGAACCTGAACATCTAAAATTCTAAAGAAAGGAACATGAGGAAAAGTTGCCAAGATCTAAAGCTGCATTGGGATGAATATTTTTAAATAAATCTTGAATGGTCCAAATCAGTTTTACCAGCATTAAAGCAGTCTAGACATATACACACAGATTCCTCAGCTTATGAAATAGTCATTTTTAAATGCAAATGATATCACACAATTGACCCATCAACAGTGAGGTTCCCGCCAGAAACTTTTTCTGTATTCGCAGATGCTTACACAGTGGATCTTTACCTCCCTCTGGTGATTGGTCTATAAAACTTGTTTTAAGTCTCTGTAAGGTTTGGCAGTACATTGCAACATATTTTGGTTTATTTTATTTTTAATCTTTTATTGAACTAAATCCAGGGAGTTGTACATGCTCAGCTCACATATATATGATTTATAAGGCACAGAAAGAGTCACAAACACCAATGGAAAGAAGTTCGAATGGAGTTCGAATCTTCCCAGGCTCAAGGTTGACTCAGCCTTCCATCCTTTCTAAGGTAGGTAAATTGAGGACCCAGTTTGTGGGGGCAATAAGCTGACTTTGTATAAATATACAAAAGTATGAAGGCTATTGCTTAATGCATTGTAAGCCGCCCTGAGTCTCCGGAGAAGGGCGGCATATAAATCAAATTAAAAAAAAAAAAAGAAGAAGAAGTCTAATTCGAATGGCTGATTGCTCCAGTGGCAATCTCCATACTGCGTTTGCAGTATGAGAAATACATTTTATCTGTATTGTGTCATAAATAAATATCTGCTGATTAAATTAATCTCATTATATACTAAAATGCTTATCGCCAATAACTTTATAATATATAGTACAACTTAATATGAAGTATTAATATCACTTTATCCATAGTGTCCAGGATTGCCAGATTTTAGCCTACTTGAATTATCAATATCTGAGAATCTAGGAGGTAACAAACAAATAAAAAAGTGAAAAAATGAATCCTGAAGAAAGTACTTGAAACTAAATCCTACTTAATTTGGTGACTTTGAAATCATTTATATGCACTATGACTAGGACAGGAAAACATTACACCATTATAGATAGTTACCATCACACTTCTGTGTTTCTACAGAAAGTAAAGGCCAAAAAGAGTAATATTTTTAATTATGTTACTGTAATTAATACTTGTAGCACATGATAGTTGTTGGTTCTAAGATATTCTCCATAACCATAATCAGCAAGGTAAAAGAGTGTCCTTTTTATGTACACAAAAAGCAGTCAGGCTGAAATAAACTTGCTGGGGTTGTATTGCTACTTGAAAGTTATTGGTGTGTGTGTGGTTTTCAGCAGTCACTGCTTAATAGTGCGGTGATTTTTCCTAGCCAAAATCTATTTCACATGCAGGAACAGAGGCTAATTAATTATGTCTGGTACATCTCCTGTGTGTCATCTTTGGGATTTCCAAATAATCCACAATTTCATTTTCTTCTCCTCCTTACTCATGTTGCTTAATGTCCATAAAGGATTGTAAAGCATTTGGACAAATCATTACTGATCACAAAAATAACATTAGCAATGAAAGCAGGTGGAAATAAAATGCTCAGAAATTGAGGGCAGGATCTTAATTCTCAGCAGCACAAACATGCATTGGTGTTCTTAACATCTGTTGTTTACTTTGGCAGAAGGTTTCCAGGAAGAAGAAACTGACTCTCCCACGAATTCCAGTGTAATTCATGATGGAAGCAAGGTATGCAGGTAATTCTGTCCTATTGTCTAGGCCCAGATCATGTACATAGTTGCTCTCTAATTCAGAATAGGCTATTTGTATTTTCTGTTACTTACAACTGGTTAAAAAATTAAAACAAAAAACAAATAACCAACCCACATACCAAAAACCAGTTCTAGTACAGCTAGTCGTCAACTTACAACCATAATTGAGCCCCAAATTTATGTTGCTATGTGAGAAATTTGTTGTGAGTTTTGCCTCATTTTATGACTTTTTAAGCCACATATCTTAAGTGAATCACTGCAGTTATTAAATTACTAACAGGTTTGTTAACTGAATCTGGTTTCCCCATTGACTTTGCTCGTCAGAAGGTCGCAAAATGGGACCACATGACCCTGGGACACTGCAATAGTCATAAATATGAGCCAGTTGCCAAGCGTCTGAATTTTGAACATGTGACCATGAGGATGCTGCAATGGTTCTAAGTGTTAAAAATGGTCATACGTCACTTTTTTCAATGTTGTAATTTTGAACGGTCATGAAGTCATCTGTCCTAAGTTAAGGACTACTTATAATAGTAGATTCATGATACTTCATGAAGTAAAATGAGGAGGGAGAAGAGAGATTATTACTAATCTGTTCCAAGGCAGTGGCAGGAAGCAAATTAACATATCTGCTTTAAGAAGCAGAGCTTGCCAATTTGCTAGCTGTATCAATGTAATCTTATTATCATTTAAGGGGGGGGGAAATGGAAGGGACTGCTATAGCTAGACAAAAAAATTGGGGAAGAGGGAGGGAGAAAATATTTTTAACAGAATAACAGAGTAACAGAATCACAGAATTGTATGGGACCTTGGAGGTCTTCTAGCGTTAAACGTTAAACTAGCAGCTGAATCTTTTTCCCTCCAAAAAATTCATACATACATAAAGTGATTTCGCCATCCTTTGACTATGATGAGTCTTGTTGTCTTTGAACATTTGCACCAGAAGTAAGAAAACGTTAAGACTACAGAAGAATAGAAAATTAGACTAAATTGATTTATTCTAGCAATCATTATATTTGACTGCATTTCAGTATCAAATTAATGTTTGATGTTTTTCAACCAGTAGATGAGATTATCTCAGTCTAAGGATTTTTTTTTCTCAGTATTTTTTGAAGAAAAAAAGGAAAGGCAAGGAAAAGAAAAAATGCAAACCCAAATGAAAATACCTCCTAATTTAATATTTTCTTGGAATAGGAATCTTTAACTTCATTTCCATTGCCATGATGTACAAGGATAAGTAAAATTTTCACACTCACTAAACAAAGGAACAAACTATGCATTAACATCTCATTTACCTGCCTATAATGTTATGAAAAAAAGGTGTAATTTGGGTACCCAAGCTTTTCCTTCCAAATGGTTGGATAGATGCCAGAAGCAAGGTTTTTAATCTATCCCTATATATATCATCTATCAAATGAAACAGGAAATAGGGCATGAATTGCATTTCTGGGAAGAGAATAGAGCACATGGATACATTGGACAATAGCATAATTAGGATGGCATTTGTGGCAAGCTTCAGGCAAAAACCAGCAGTCTTTGACTTGTGAGTGGTTCATGAATGATTAAAAGTTAAGAAACATTTACTGTATGGTGGAGTGGTACTAGCAGCTCATTTTTCCCCCTAATATCCAATTCCAAAGAAATAATTGTGTAATTCAAAGGAATTAAATCATATAAAAATTGTATTATGCTAGCTGAACTAATGGAAAGAATGACTAGAGGAGTCTGAACAATTCCAGGCCTGATTCAAACCCCCAATTTAGAATATTACTTTGGTCTTATAATTATTATGTACTGAATGCATGCCATACAACCATCATTCCTCTTCCAAATTTAAATTTAAAATCTGTGTGTGTGTATTTAATGGCTGAAATCTCGTAAGCTTATGAGATGTCTCATATGATAACTTCTGCAAGAACAGTGACAAGCCCCAGATTAAGATGCAACCTCGGTTTTGAAAAGACTGAATTAATTATATGACTGATGAGGTACTTGGTCAATTAATATGTGTTGATATCTATGAATTGAGTACAAGTAGTCCTTCACTTACAACAGTTCCTTTAGTCACCATTCCAAGTTACAATGGCACTGAAAAAAGTGACCGTTTTTCACAATTACAACCTTTCCAACATCCCCATGATCACGTGATCAAAAGTCAGATGGCTCATATTTATGACCGTAGTTGTTATCCCAAGGTCATGAGATTCCCCCTTTGCGACCTTCTGACAAACAAAGTCAATGGGGAAGCCAGATTCATTTAAAAAAATAGTAATTTATCAACTGCAGTGATTCACTTAACAAATGAGGCAAGAAAGGTTAATCATAATCACTTAATAATTGTCTCACTTAACAATAAAACATTTATTTTAAAATTGTAGTCGTAAGTTGAGGACTACCTGTATTCAAAGACAGTACGTTTTACATCTTTATACTTTCACCCAATGAAGACAAACTCTGCCATTGAAAAAGCTACCTGGATGTGTAGCCTGTTTTTGTAAAGGGATTAGCCAAGAGTCAGTCTGTTCTAAACAGGAATCTTATGTCATATAAACCAGTTGCTTTTCTATCAACTCTGGGGATCAAAAGCATCCATCAGCTTTCGTGGTGCCTTTGGGCTTGCTAGCATCCAGCAAATTAAATGATGGATGATAGCAAAAGATCAAGCCTGGAAATAGAGTGTTCTTCTCTAATTATAAAAAAAAGAACAAGGTAATTACCCTTTGATATAGTTGGAAAAACAAACTATCCCTAAAGCAAAATGCCTATTTTCAGGATATAAAGTAAACAAAACAGCTATGGTATATGAATGATGGCAAAAACAAAACAAAAACCCAGCCCTTTCAAAATCTTAATCATACAAGCTACAAGTTTTTTTTTTCTTTTACATTAGATTTTGCAAACACAAGAGGAAAAGAATATTCCGATTCACAACTCTCATTTTCTTCCCATTGAAATGTTAATAACAACAATAGCAGGAACAGGAATGAGGATATAATGATAATGAAATAGAAGTAGAAAGACTGTGGCAAAAGAAAGCAAAAATAATGCCAATAGTAATAGGTGCCTTGGGTGTAATCCCAAAACAAAATGGAGCACTATTGGAATACCATCAAGGCTGACAAAATCACCATTGGTCAAATTGCAAAGGGCATCTTTACTTGGAACATCCTGCAACAATACCTTTAACACCATCAATCAAGAACATGTACCTATCCCTGGTCCTTGGGAAGTATTCAACAGATGGATAAAAATGCCAAATCCAGTCTGAATGAAGAATTATGCAATGGACCATAATAATAATAATAATATTGCATTAGCCAGAATTAATGCATACAAAGCCAGAACTGAGAAGATAGCAACAGATAGCAAATGCTGCTTCTGCAAAGAAGCTGATGGATCACCTGGTTAACTGATGCAAGAAGATTACACAGACTGCCTACAAACAACAGGATGACAAAGTAGCAACAATGGCACATTGGAGGATCTGCAAGAAATACCATTTTCTTGAAGCAAGAATTGCTGGGACTGTAAAAAAAAAATCCTAGAAAATGGAGAAGCTAAAGTGCTCTAGGACTTTAGAATTCAAACAGACAGGTTCTTGCTATATAACACCTCAGTCTTAACTGTAGTCAATAAGAAAGGCAAAAAAAAGTCTGGGTAGTGGATGTAGCAATACCTGAACACAGCAGAATAGAAGAAAAAGAACTGGAGAAGATAACAAATTCCAAAGACCTGCAAATAGAAATAGAATGACTGTGGCAGAAGAAAGCAAAAGTAGTACCAATAGTAATTGGCACCTTGGGTGCAATCCCAAAACAACTGGAGCACCACTTGAACACCATTGACATTGACAAAATCACCACCAGTCAATTGCAAAAGGCAGTTTTGCTGGGAACAGCTTACATCCTGTATCTCTATCAAATATTCATTTCTGCCTATCCCAGGTCCTTTCATTCAATAGCTGAATGAAAATGCCAAATCTAGTCTGAGCATCTGGCTTACTGTGTGATGAACCATAATATTACTAGCATTTTCTGTACTTAATATTTTATATGAAAAATTAAAGAATTTAATATTTATTTATTTAAATGTTCAAGCTACCCAAGCTAGAAGCTAGCTGGGCTTCCAGGAGAGTTATGGTAAACTGTGAAAGTTGAGCCAATGATCACGGCAAAGAACCAAGGAACAGGTGACTAGGCAAGTTCATTCAAACCTACCTGGATAAGGAGAGATTGGAAGATTACCCACATGTTCTGGATGGCTCTTCATGATATGTCCACAGATACCCAATATTGACTGGAACTGTCCATGAAGAAGGGAAGAGAACCTCTATTATGTGGTGGCTCCAATTTTCAATTCTTGGAGTTGTGCCAGAAATGGTACCAAAAGCCACTGAGAGATCAGGGAGCACAAACCACCTCTATACTGGCTCTGCCATAGGTCATCAATAAGCATGACCAAGGCCATTGCCACAATACATGAAGTATAGTTGATCACAAGCTGAATCTGACTAAGCAGATGATACTGTCAATAAGGCAAATTCAATCATAGGTTGTATCAAAATCAGCAGGGGAGACTTTCTATTTTATTCTCCATTGGTCAACTCCCAAGCTGCTGCACTGGCTTTGTGTAGGAGTTTGAATTAATTGCCTTTTAAAGTGGAATTAAGTTATTTTCTATATTAGAATGCTCTATACGCCTTGTGTGCTTATCTGATCCATCTCTTCCTTTAGTCTTAGTTGTGGAGGAGGAGAGGAGAGGAAAAATTCAAGGGGGATATATATTGGATTCCAGAGGTAGAAAGGGCAAATTGCAATATCTAAATCACTGGATTTGCAATTAATCAAAAAAGCTCAGGTCAATCCCAGCTGCCTTTAAAGTGAAATCAATAGAATAGTGTATAGTTGTCTGATTATTTGTGAAAGACCCTGCATGGACTTTGTGCAGGGGATCTGCAAAATTCTTAAGTCTCTTTTCTTTTTTAAGAGCCTATCAACAAACTTCAATGATGGATAAAAGCCATCTGCTGGGAGTGAGGCTGAGCAAGAGTTCCTAACAGTGGGGAAGAGATCAGTCAGAAGCTATGCAGAACGTCACTATTGCATTTTATATTTCAATGTTTGCAAATTTTTGTGTGCCACACTGAAACAGGAACACATCTACTACTGAGTGGAGATGATAAAATGAGAGCAGAAATGCCCCAATCTCATTGTGGAATAGTATCAAAACCCGGGGGTAGGTTCCACTTACCTTTACTACCAGTTTGCAATGGGAGCTTCTGCGCATGCGCAGATCATCAGTGATGACGTTGAGATGGGTGGACGGACCAGTTCGCAAAAACCGGACCAAACCAGGAGCAACCCACCACTGCCAAAAACCCATGTAACATTGCCAATGACATGTATGAAACAGAGGGAAGCAGATATCTTCATTCTTGAAAGAACTTGACTAAAACAGGAAACAATAGCTTTTCCAGTATCTGAACGCAAACTATCCAGAAAATAGCAAGGAGCTCTTCTCTATCATCTCTTGATACAGAATACTGAATAATGAATTTAAATTACATGAACAAAGACTCTAATGGTATGTTAGAAAACTTTTCTGAAGTTAAGACCTTATTGACAGCAAAACCAATGGCTGTAGGAGATGCAATCTATCCTAGGCTGGATAGACACATCGGTACTTATTTTAATTTGGAGCCTTCATTTAGCAGAGGATCAGACCAGTGGTGAAATCCAATTTTTTTTTTACTACCGGTTCTGTGGGTGTGGCTTGGTGGGTGTGGTGTGGCTTGGTGGGCATGGCAGGGGAAGGATACTGCAAAATCCCCATTCCCTCCCTACTCCTGGGGGAAGGATATTGCAAAATTTCCATTCCCACCCCACTCTGGGGTCAGCCAGAGGTGGCATTTTCTGGTTCTCCGAACTACTCAAAATTTCCGATACCGGTTCTCCAGAACCTGTCAGAACCTGCTGGATTTAATTCCTGGATCAGATCCTGTGATTTAACAGGTCCTATGGAAGAAGACTTTACCATCACTAGTTTGGAAAAATATATGTATCCAGGTATACTATTAAATGACAAATACAGCTTCATTGTAAAACTTTTTCCCCCTCCACGCATGCTAGCTTATATTGTCTGCGTTCACATTTCTCTTCCTCCTCTTTGTTATGAAACCAGGATTCAGTATCCATCTTAGACAGTGGCATATCTAAAAACAGACAAAATCTTTATTCATTTATTTGCAAGTAACTCTCAATGCTAACCCAGTTCAAAACCAAGGAGAAACTATATGTGGAAATAAAACCAGAACAATATACAGCAACTAAAACCCAGAACAAACTATAAAGATAAATAAAACAATGCAACTAATGCTAAATAATATCAAACAAAACAAAGGGAAAAAATTATGAGCCATTTCAGTGTATCAGGTAGTAAACAATACATGAAAAATTCAGATTAAAACAAAATCCCCAATTTTTGTAATGTATTAGGAAATCTGTGCAAAGAGAAATATTTTGCATCGTTTTTCAATTAGCTGTTAAAATGCCTTTTTTTAGGAAGGAGTTTTTGAGAGCTAGGCACAATGATGTTCCATCAGCATTCTTACAAAGGTAGATTCATTAAGGTACTCTGCCCATGTGGCTTTTGGGAAATAGAAACATATATTGTTTCAAGGTAATTTTACAGGGATCTGTGTAAGGTGTCTATTTTCCACTCTTGCAGCATCTTCCAAGAAATATATTATTTCCATCTTCTTTGTTCAAACCCCGTCAGTGATGAAATTCAGCCGGATCTATCTGGTTTGCGCAATCCAGTAGGGCCGGCGGTGGGAAGCTCCGTCCATCCGCCCGGACGTAATCTCGCCTGGTTTTGACCCTCTGCGCATGTGCAGAAGATTCTGTGCATGTCTGGAGGAGGTGCATGCTCACATTTGCGATCCGGTAGTGAAGGTAAGTGCATTTTACCCCTGGACCCCATCTATGCTTCTATCCACACAGGAGCCAATCTTTTTGTGGCTCGAGTGAGCACATGGCAGCAACTGTGCAAATATGACAAATACATCAGTATGAATCTAGACCCCCTAATTCCACTTTATTAATTTTATTTTCTAGTTTTATTCATCTTATTCTGTTTTATTTTGACATTCTGAGCTTTGACCACAATAATAACATTTGGTTTGAGTTGAGTTGCTTGTTCAAAAATGGATCAATTGCACATTATTTTATTTATTTGTCTCACACCTTTCTTATTTACATAAATAACTCAAGGCCGTGAACATAACCAACCCAACTTCCTCCTCCTATTTTCCTATAATTGCCACCCTGTGAAGTGGATTGGGTTTAGAGAGAGTGACTGGCTCAAGGTTAGCCAGCTGGCTTTCAAGGCATGGACAGGACTAGAACTCCTTTTCGCCCACTTTCTAGTGAAATGATGTTGTAATGCTTCTATTTTGTTTATATTCCAATGGAAGATATCATTCAGTTTCTCCATCCCAAAAGAACAACTTCAAAGCCCTCCAAATTCAGACTACTTCCAAATAATTTTATGCCGATATGTTTAAGTATTTTACAGTTCAAATTTCATACTCTACAACTCTACAACTTTTAATCCACAATCCAAGAACTCTGTTTATCCGGTCAACTTGATTATAAGTAAGAACTATGAATGATTTCAATCTTCTTTGCCTGATCCTAAGCTTGGTGATAAGGAGGTTACTTTTTATTTTTAATGCAGAACCAATATGGGAAAGGAGGAGGAGCTATCTTATTTACAGATACATTATTATATATCTGTACCTGCTTTAATGCAATGTTTTTTTAAACATTTAAAGCACTGTGTTTTTTTTAAAAAAAAAACACAATTAAAATCAAATGTTTTATTTGCAAATATCCATATCCATGGCACTTATTACTAATAGGTACCCAGGCTTTGAATCTGAATGAACTCAGGTTTGCATTATCATTTATGTAAACTTTGTGTTTGACATTCTGAAAATTGAATCAAAAACATTTGGCTGCCATCCATCTCTTTTCACTATAGAATCAATCATTTTTTGTCCACAAGGTCTTGTGTCTAACGACCTTCCCCAAAGAAAGTGTCTATGTGATGAAGCATGTGCCTTCTGGAATTAATGGGGAAAATGTGATGGTTGATTCATGCTACAAAGAAACATATTTTTCAGCAATGTCTCCTTCTAAAATCACTGCACACAAAACATAATTCCAGGTGGAAAAGTTTGTACCCACATTTTTAAAAAGTCATAAGTAGAGATCTTTGCATTTGATAATTCTTATAATTTCTTCTGTATTTTTCTACATATGCAAAAACAAGCAAGCTCAGCGGGCACCAAGGACCCCTCATTTTACAAGTCTTTATAGGTCTTCCATTCTACATGTAAAATATGTCAATCTGAGAGAAAATGACTTGCTTGAGTCATGATTGATAAGTAGGCAGAGAAGTGGGGCTTTTAAAATCACCAAATCTGACACCTAATCCCCCCATATTAATTAAATATAGCTTTCTGTATTTTTTATAAAATAACAGTTAAAAAGGTTAAAATGACAGATAAGACACCAGATCTTCTCTATGCCCTATTATAACTGAAATGCAGTTTTCAGTGCTACTATACTTCAATAAGCAAATGGGAATTGTAATGAAATGTGTGGCTGACCTTGAGGAATATAATATAATAGAATAAGAATAATAACAGAGTTGGAAGGGATCTTGGAGGTCTTTAGTCCAAGGTCTTCCTGCCACTTTAGGCAGGAAACCTTATACCACTTCAGACAAATGGTTATTCAACATCTTCTTAAAAACCTCCAGTGTTGGAACATTCAACTTCTGGAGGCAAGTTGTTCCACTGATTAATTGTTCTAACTGTCAGGAAATTTCTCCTTAGTTCTAAGTTGCTTTTGTCCTTGATTAGTTTCCATCCATTGCATCTTGTCCTAGCCTCAGGTGCTTTGGAGAATAGTTTGACTCCCTCTTCTTTGTGGCAACCCCTGAGATATTGAAACACTGCTGTCATGTCTCCCCTAGCCCTTGTTTTCATTAAACTAGACATATCCAGTTCCTGCAACCGTTCTTCATACGTTTTAGCCTCCAGTCCCCTAATCATCTTTGTTGCTCTTCTCTGCAGTCTTCTTTAGTCTCCACACCTTTTTTACATTGTGGCGACCAAAACTGAATGCAGTATTCCATGAGTGGCCTTACCAAGGCATTATTAAGTGGTATTAATACTTCATGTAATCTTGATTCTATCCCTCTGTTTATGCAGTCTAGAACTGTGTTGGCTGCTGCACACTGCTGGCTCATATTTAAATGGTTGTCCACTGGACTTCAAGATCCCTCTCACAGTTACTATTATTGAGCATAGGAGGAACAAGGGATGTTTAGGCAAGAGAGGGAAGAATCCCTAGTGGCTTAATGGTCAGAGAAAAACTTAGGAAGCGCCCACTTTAATGGGTCAAGCAGATATAATTGAAGTGGGAGGTTTGTACTTTCAGACTTGCCAAATTCTGTTAATGTAGTTTGCAAAGAAGTATAATTAGTTCATCTAGACCTCTCTGGTTTAGCTAGGAAGGCTGACAGGAATGAACAATGCTAAGCTCACTATACTCAAACCTACTCAGCATTCAACAGTTTCAGCAGAATGATGAAGTGAGTATCATGATGTCAATTTAAACTGTATTCCTTACATACAGACATACAATATCATAATGCACATACAAAAGAGACAGTGTCTATGCTGTAGTGTGGCAATGCTCATTTAGTCATTTCCCTCCACCACCCACTATCTGCCTGGCAGATGCAAATCAAGAGATCAGACATCTAAGATAGTAGATGCTTCTTAAAATCTATTTCCATCTTATTCATCTAAAATCTAAATCTAAATCTAAATCTAAATCTAAATCTAACTTTTATTAAAATTAAGTAACTGGCACTTCTCCAAGATAGATCAATTTAGCTCAATAGTTTGCTGGTGGTTAGTCTGTGGTGTTGCATCAATAAAAATGAAGCAGATTCTTTCAGTGCCCATCACATGCTAAATACTTAAGGGAACAACAGACCATTTTTAAAAATCATAGATGTCCTTAGTATTAGAAAATATGTGTGATCTCAAAGTATAAAAAAAAAAAGTGGAAAGTCCACACAATGTATGACTATCACCATTAATCTTTCTTTCTTTCTTTTTTTTAAAGAAACAATTCACAATGAGTATTCCAATAGAAAATCTGAAACTAAGTAGATTAAGAAATCTAGAATCAAGTTCAGTACTTTTCTCCACAGCTTAAAAAAAGACAGCTGCATACTGCGTACAATTGGTTGCAATTTGATTTGAATGGCTGATTTGATTGAATCAAGTTGGCTCACTCTGCAATATTGATTCAACTTGAAAAGTCAATTGATTTGATGTTTTGAATTAAATACTTCAGTTGGAGCAATTTGATTTGGAAAGTCAAATCAATTCCAATTGTTGACCTGACTTCTGAAGGAACTTCTAATTCTGAAGTTTAATAGATTCCTTTTCCAAATCAAATGTCCAAACTGAAGTTTAGCGTGGTCTTGCTGTGCCACCACTTCTGCCTTCATTTTTGGGATAAGAAGCAAATGAAATAAATGATCTGTTTTTTTAAATTATTTGCTTCAGGAGTTCAGTTTAACGAATTGTTGCTTCCACACACATTTATACCAGCCCATTAGGTGATAAGAGTGACAGTCAGTACTGTTAAGGAACACAGATTATGGGACAGAATTTGTATTAATTCTGTCTGTATTAAGGCCACAAACCTATTCTTCCCTTTAGGCATTTAGATTCTGAGGTAATTTGTGTATGGGGATGAACAATAAAAGGAAAATTAAGTGTCCTTGCTGTCACCACCCCCTCATTATAGGCTATTTTCTCATTTACACACCAGCCTTTCAGGACAGCCAGTGAGGACTGAAGGACAAATTCTCATGCCATTTGCCAATGGATGGAGAAATGGATATGCCACTGTTTATGAGCGAGAAGTCCTGTTAACACAACCTTATTTCAGTTTTTAATTAGTGAGGTGCTAATTTGGGGGGCTACACTCTTCAATATTTTTATTAATGATTTGGAGGAACAAGCGAAAAGAAGGATGAGCAGAGGAATAGCACACAAGGACAGATTAAGGGAAATGATAAAGTTTACCTTTAACAAAAGAAAACTGTAAGTAGAGATGGTAGAGACATAGTAGCACTCTTCAAAGATTTGAAAAGGTGTTGGACAGAAAAAATATCAGGACCTATTCTTTATTGCTTCAGAGAAAAGGACAAAGAAGAATGGGTTTATTTTATAGACAGCGAGTTTCTGATTTAATAGTAGAAGGCCTTCTTAACAATAAGAGGAGTTTGACAGTGGAATTAATTATCTAGAGAATTGATGGGCTTCCTTTCATGAAAGTGTTCGAGTAAAGGCTAGGTAACTGAGGAAGATTTTAAAAAAAGATTCCTGCATGGAGTAAGGGGTTAGAAAGATGGCATTCTATGAATTATAGAATCTAATTTAGGGTCACCTGCAATTTTTTTCCTTTTACTCTGCTTTCATATTATTAAGAAAATAGGTTAATTGATAGAGAGCCCAAGACTGAAGTTTGTGATACCATATCTCTGTCCAAATGGATAAGAAGCTATTGATGGGCATTCTTTGAGTACAAATTTTAATTTCCACTTAATTGTTATACATCCCGCTTATACTTCACTAGCTTATTAATCAGATTTGTTTGTTGAAATCAATACATGAAATCATACAGTATATTAGGTCCACAACATTCTCATAACCTGGTTAGGAAGCTACTAGATCTTTTCAGTGAAGTAAGTGTTATTCTTGATAAATCCTTCTTGACTTCTGAAAATTTTCTGAATTTTCTAATTTTGTTGCTAGATCAAACTGTTGCTCAGAAATGTTAATCTCCAATTGCCTTATGAGGTCGTATATTTTAGATAAGTGCTACATTTTATTCTATTTGATCAGGTTTTATTATTCTCATTATTTATAGAATGAAGAACAGTATGAAAATGTTTACATACATAATGAAGAGGAAATAAAATTTTAAAAAGCAGATTTGGATGCAAAAGTATCATTTGTGGGAAATGTGTGGGTGCTTGTTAGAAATTATATAAAACTCAAAGAGAGTAAAATATCTAACACATGCAAATCTCACAGTTCTCATCTTTTATTATATAGAACTAAAATATATCCTTTAGGTCATCCATGTTGAAACACAGCATGGCTTCCTGTGAGAGCCCGTTGTTTGGAAACTAAAAGACCAGCTATCTATGCAGTTAACTCAAATGTTCCTCAATGGATGTGATACAGAAAGCAACAATAAGCTGAACAAAATAATAATGTCTTCTGCCAAGGACCTGCTGGATAATGCCATGAAAGTCACATCAATTACATTTAGACTTTGAAAATTAGAAATATTAAAAAAGAAGGACTAGACGCAGAAAATGATCCCTTATTGGATTCTTTCATGGATTCAGTCAAGATCCTCATTTAATAATTCAGAATTTTCTAAACAAGAAAGAAAAATATCTGACTTATCAGATATTTGTGCTAGCATCTGCACAAAGTTGTCATTTAGAAACAGAACTGAAGTAGATCACTGAAGGTTATTTTCAATAAAAAAAAAAGTCACTGACCTATGGAAGCCCCATGTGAAGTAAAACATGAAGCATTATGAAATGCTGAATAATGACTCAAGACAAAATTCTACATTGCAAAAAGATGCTTTATAAATTAATTGCGAAAGTTGGGATTTGAAATATGTTGGCTACAATTTGCCTTGAGCTCAATAAGTGAATAAATAGTCTCACAAAGTAATAAGTAATTTAAAATAGTTAATCAGCTAATCAATTGATAGAAATGCCACCCAAAACTCTCTACCATGCCTTGTCAGGCAAGCAGCATTCTACAAAACCTCAATTGCCCCTGCCAGACCTTCTAACCAAGGTGCCTTGTGCCATTCTCCAATCCAGCATCCCATTCTCACAATACTTCTGGGTAAACAGCAGAAGCCTATAATGTATACAGAAAGAATGACCCAACGGACCACAGGTTGTCTAGTAACTTCTTAAAACAAAGCAACAAAACTGAAAGCTTCTCATTGCATATTATAAATGTGCTGTGGTAATTATAGCTACTTTTACATTAGGGACCAACTGAATACAACTCTTTTTATATCACAAGGCATTCCTAACTTTAGTTTTCTGCTGCACCCCAATCTGCCACCCTAAATCCACTCCTGAAAACACAGTGAACTTCGAGAAAGCGTGCCAGAGTTACAGGAGAGGAATTAATGCCAGAATTTAGAAGCATTTTTTGCTCTGGTATAATTATTGTCCCATTAGCATTGTACAACCTTGGACAATCCAGCAGCTGAACTTCAAAAAGAAAATCTTAATGCAACCATCCCAATCTTGCTGCCCTACAGAATTTCTAGCTATCATTTGTTGCTTGTTTTAATCTTAGTGATATCAATGAACAGATAATTCAGAATGTCTGTTTGTTTATATTTTTACATTTTGAAAATACGTTTCCAGCCATTTTTTATAGGTCTATAAAACAAAAAAGTGAGTCCAAAGTTTTATTAGGATCTTCTAAAAGAATCAGTAGAAAATGGATCGAATTACAGCATTGATTCTAGTATACAGTATACATTTTTCTTCTAGAAAGGGGAGAAATAGGGTTGAAATCTGTACATTTTTACAAGGAGATTGCGCAAAGATTACTTTGGTTACAAGAGGAACTTGTGGCTCTTGTTTAATTCCTGAAATGTGAACAGTGCAAGAAGGAAAGAGTACTAAGAATGTAAAAATCCACTCAGAACTATGAGTAACTTGAAAGCCACATATTTCATGGTACACTCAGACGATATTCATTAAAACATCTCTGCAGCCACAAGAAAAGGAATAACATTTAGTAACCTAGTTGTGTGTATTCTTGGTGTTGTCTACTCAATTACAGTAACCGTTTTATGCTGTTTCTCTTGTACCCTGTAGGACAGCCCTTGTTGCAAGATTGTTTTGTTTTGTATTAATATTGTTTAGTAACCTTTCCATCCTTTCAAAGCATAACCTTCCCTTCTCAGTCCTCTGAAGTTGCTCTTTATACCATGCCTAGCATAGCTGATGAATGAACTCAGGTGCAAGACATGCCTGGGCTAAATATTCTGGGTGCATTATGCTATCTAAAAAACTCCTTATGTACTCCTTATGACAGTATTTTTGCCTCCACAAAACTGCCTTCTCCAGTTGGTTTTTAATACTGAAAACTGAACATCTATATAATAACATCTCTATATGTGGAAACCTCCATATCAAGTGTAGTTTTCCCCCATATAAAAGTAGGCAGGGAATATACACGTTGGTAATGAAGCGAAAAGATGGGTGTCTTTAAATTTGGACCAGCTACATAGCATGATTTCTACATTTTTTATGATTGCATGAAAGGGGTGGACCCTAACTATGACAAAAACTAAACATTCCATGTCCTGAGACAGCAGAGCATGCATTACCAAAGAAATGAAGATGTTTTCAGATAATTCCAGGTAAATAATAATAATTAATAATTAATTAATAATTAATAATAATAAATATACTGAAGAATATTTTGTTTGAAACAAATTTAAAACAGGTATAATGTGACAGCCATTTCTTATATGTATGTGTATTTGTACAGAAGTATCACATGTAAACAAAGTAAGCATGCAATAGGTATCCTACAAAAACAAAATGTATAATTATGCAACCTTCCTAAAATTTTTCAGTATTTGTTTTGTTTTTGTATCTCATATTTTTCCATTTCTATACTTGACAGAATATCAAATGACTTTAATTTTTATTCCTTAAAATAAAAACAAAACAAAACAAAACAATACCTTGGTGTAGCTGCAGATGAATGTTACTGTCCTCACAGTGCATTTATAACCTTTTCTGATGTGTGTTTACAGCCTCTTGAAAGCAATAGAAGGCAAAACAAAAATATTTTTCTATATGCATTTCCTGCCTTGCAATCTTAACAGGCAGAAATGATAACCCTAACAATAAATCTGGTAGTTTATAATATATGTCCAATATTCAATATTATGTACTTTCTTCTTTAAACCTTAAATTCATATGATACAATGAAACTGTTATAAGAATAATGCATATTAACAGGCAAGTTATATATTAATTAAAGTATATAAACTTTAATGAAGTTTTGTTTTCAAAGAATCTAAGACTATATATAGTGATAGGAATCATCAACTGCTCCATATACTTTTTTTTTAGTGTGTGGGGGGCTAATATGTGCTATGGACTTTGGAACAAAAATTAAATGCATGTTTATACACACACACACACACACACACACACACACACACACAGACACTGTATGTCGGTATTACTGTACATACAAAAGCATATACAATAAAAACACATTTCACATAAATCATTATTTCTATAACAGCAACACTGACTTCTCTTCTAAAAGTGCTGTTCTGTTTAATTTTTTAAAATATACATTCATTTTTATGCCATCTATTTCTGCTTTTATGTCAGTGTAAAGTATACTTTCCTCTACAATAGTATCAAAAGCAACAATGGTCAAGAGTTTCTCTAAACATCCACGATCTAAGTATAATTTCATAACTTCACATTGATATTTTTGTGAACTGGATGTTAACATTTTTCTGTGAAGTTTTTTGTTGTGGTGGTTGTTGTTACAGGCTCCCAAGTCTCAGGAATGATTTTGCATACATATTAATTTGCTAAAAAGTACAACAATATAAAAAAAGAAAAAAAATCAATGCAAAAAGCTTAGAATATTATTGTGGTAGGAAAACGTATTTGGTAAACAAGGTTTCCTGCAGTAGTTGCCTTTGAAATAGACTGGGGTATCAAAGTTTATGAACAGAGAGATTAGGCGTAACAAACATCATTTTTACCATTTATGCATAACATGCCGTTAATGTTATTAAAAACAATTTAGTACAGTAATCTCATTTGTTGAAAACAAAGCTACATACTGTACAGGTAGGCAGTAACAAACATACATTCAAATACACACACATTTATATCTAGGGATCTCTAACATGGTTTTTTAACAACCGTGAAGCTCACTTGTAATTTTCTCCCTTCCAGCTTTATTGCAGGTTAAAAAAAAACAAAAAAACAAAGTGATTATCCTTTGGAAAAAAGCTTTTCCAGCAACCCCCCCCCCCCAAAAAAAAAACCCCAAAACAAAACACACACCAATAATTCTTCTTTAGCATCCTACCTGCATCTGTATCTTCCAGCAGTCCCATATGTTCCAGGGCTTTCACAAATGCCACAATTATCACCAGAACAACAATCATTTCAAGTCCCTCCAAGTTCATCTTGAAAAATTATTTGTGTGAGAGCATCTTTTCGTAGGGCAGCATGCTGACTTTGGAGTTAGAAGAGCTTCATAAAAAGCTGTCCCAGATTATGTTACGCTAGACAACCAGGTTACTCTACAATGCAAAGGAAGCCCTACACATTGCCCCCCAAAAACAGTACTATTGACAACAAGATGAAGAGAGGAATGCAAGGAAGTCATATCTTACCATGTCTGCATCACTTGCCTGCACAGATAGGATACAGATGTTTCAGTCTCTAAGGCAACAGAAATATACAGGAGCTACTTTGTTTAGCACACACACACACACGATTTATGCCAAAGTTTACAAAATAGTGGCTTAGCTAGAACTGATGGCATTTTTCAATATGTTCGTTGTAAACGAAGCTCCATTACTGCATGCAAAAACAACATCTGGTTTCAGTCTAAAATAAGGGCATGCGAAGCAATAGCATTAAATTATTTTGCTACAGCTACTACAATTGCTTTGCAACATTATGGGCAGAGGTCTAAAATAAAATCAGTAACTGATTACAGAGGGTATCATTCAAATATGTACATTTTCCAGTTAACTTATTTTTGGAAGTTTGAAAAATGGTCAGCGATAAAGATTTATTCCTTTCATTTATAAGCTATTTTTCCTTCTGAGGAAGCATGAATCACTGTCCAGCAAAGCAATTTGTTATAAAATAAAACGAAATGCAGCATTTTAGTTTTACCACGATTAAACAGTTTTCTTCAGAAAGAGAGTCTGATCTCAACAAATGTCCAAAGAAAAGGATTCCTTCAGTTCTAATTTCTTATAACCATACTGTGCATAAGATCCACAGGTAAGAACTCTGAAAAAGGATCTCCCCAGATCATCTTAACATGAAGGCTGGTGGACACTGCTAATGATTTAGGACTCTGTGACATGGACCAGCTACTTCTGGGCAACCAATGTAATACATTTGGTTCTTCTCCTTAACAGTCAAACAGTAATGTCCTGCATGTGCTACAATTTCAATGCATACCTACATAAACAAATACATACGTATATACATAAACCTCAGTACATGATGGGTCAGTCTAATGAAGTAAGTAATGCAAGTTCGGAAAACATGGAGAGGCCTGGTCCATAGGATCACCAAGAGTCAGATACGACTGAATGCATAACATCATTATCATCAATAAAATGGTAGCTCACTTGATGCGCATAAGGATCATATTTGCTTTCTCAAGCCACAGTCATTGCAAATCATTCCAAAAATATTGGTCCAGCTCCAGATGATATTACCACATAACACAAAGGTTCAGCAGAAATTCAAAGCATCTAATTTCAAACTTTACCTTCATAAGTAGGCTATAAAATAGTCAACTGAATTTGCCTCTAGACTGCTTAGTGTAACCTTTGTAAACCAGATGAAAAGGCTAACTAAGTATTTCATAAAAGATACAATAAAAGTAGAGCCCTCTAAAACACCACTGTTGCTCCATTATAGGTGTGACTATGCATTTTCATCTGGATGTCACTGAATGCACCACAATATTTACTCTATTTGCAGTGTAGCTATCTTCCAGTTCTTTCAAATGAACAAATTCTCTCAGGAAACCAAAAGTTGAAGAGAACATTCAAGAGCCACAGTGAAATAATGGGACCATCGCTTTGATAAAAACCACCATCCATGTTGCAAGGTTGATGAATGGTCCATCTACATGTATTTCTTGACTTATGACCACAATTGAGCCCAAAGTTTCTGTTGTTCAGTGAGATATTTGTTAAGTAAGTTTTGCCCCCATTTTACAACCTTTCTTGCCCCAATTGTTAAGTGAATCAGTGTGGTTGATAGGTTAGTAACTTGGCTATTAAGTGTATCTGGCTTCCCCATTGACTTTGCTTGTCAAAAGATCCAAAAAGTGATCACAAGACCCTGGGACACATCAAAGGTCACAAATACGAACCAAGTACCAAGCATCTGAACATTGATCACATGACATGTGATCACATTCAAAGGTGGTAACCTTTGAAAGTTGCTGTTGAAAATGACCTCTTGCAAAGACCATAACTGTGAAAAACAGTCACAAGTCCCATTTTTCAGGGCCGCTGTAACTTTGAATGGTCACTAAACAAACTGTTGTAAATTGAGATCTATTTGTATTCCCAGAAAGTTCTGACTCACTAGCTGGATTTGGGTAGACAGTCATAGTATAGATACTGATACCACTTGTGACCAATGGAGAGTTTCAAATTTTTTTACTACCGGTTCTGTGGGTTGGCTTGGTGGGCGTGGCAGGGGAAGGATACTGTAAAATCTCCATTCCCACCCCACTCCAGGGGAAGGATACTGTAAAATCTCCATTCCCTCCCCAATCTAGGGGAAGGTTACTGCAAAATCCCCATTTCCTCCCGATCAGCTGGGACTCGGAAGGCAGAGAATAGATGGGGGTGGGGTCAGTCAAAAGTGGTATTTACCGGTTCTCCGAACTACTCAAAATTTCTGCTACTAGTTCTCCAGAACTGGTCAGAACCTGCTGAAACCCACCTCTGCTTGTGACAACTAATCTGGGATTTTTCCATCTCAAACATTTTGGATGGAAAGGATGGGGAGCCTCTATGAATAAGATATGTGTCCTTATGAGCCAATATCAAGGTATGCAAGTTATTAGACTGCAACATGCACCATCTCTGGAAACGGACATTCAGAACATAAGGAAGATTACATTTACCTATGCATGTTTGAACTGAACACATTATTCAACAATTTTTTTTTTTGCATATTCAAAAAGAGGGGGGACCCATAGGTGGATAAAAGTGTGTCATTCTTCTTTTTTGTCATTATCCATAGCTAAGAAGGAAAAAGTAGCACTGCTAACACCACGTGTCAGGGATTTGGTCTGGCAAATTACCGGTTTGGAAAGATTCGTTTGTCATACTTGCAAGAGCCTCTAAACTTGGGACATACATTTTCAACAGCAACTTTCAATTACAAGTGAAATTCACCTTCAATATGACCTTTGACAAATAGTTACCTCTTAAACAATAAAATATAAACCTCCCACATGGTGAAAAAGTCTAACATTCAAAAGAACATGTAAAGGAAACTGGAGAGGGTGGGGGGGGGGAAACTAGAAAAGAAATTAAGTGCACAACCAAGCAGGTCAGCCTGCAATAAGGCTGTCCTCATCTATAAGGGAGCAGACCTTGTAGTTACCGTCTTAGATGGGAGTGGAGGAAGGAGGCTTCCTCTTGGAATATGCCCACCTGAGTTTGGTTTCAAGTATAGCACTAGCTAGGATCCCAAGGCAGGGCTGGGAGAATGGCTCTTACTGTTATCTTCTGGGAGATTCTTGCAACACCGCTCCTCAGATAAGTTCATATGAGATCCTGTGTGTGAACTTGGCCTCAGAGAAGAGGTGGGATGGCTGCTCCTCTCCTGGCCTCCTTACCTAACTGTTCAATGCTGTGACTGAAATGACAGTGGAGTTCCCCAAATAATAATAAATAATGAAATAACTAATAAAAAATATCAATAGAAAGAAGCTGAAGGAACTATGGACCGTGTAGCTGGCCGCTGCAAGATGATTCACAGACTGACTACAAACAATGGCATCACAAAACAACAACAATAGTGCATCGGAAGATCTTCAAGAAGTATCACTTGCCTGCAAGCAAGAATTGGTGGGACCACAAAATAGACAAAGTAACAGAAAATGAAGAAGCTAAAGTGGTCTGGACTTTAAACAGACAAACATCTGCCCCCTCAACACCCCAGGCATAACAACTGTTGATAAGAAAAACAAAAAATGTCTGGATAGCAATAGTACTTAGTTTTAGATACCACTTCATAGTGCTTTACAGCCTTCTGACATTGCCATATCTGGATACAGAAGAATAGAAAAGAAAATGGGGGGGAGGGGAGGATCACAAAATATAAAGACTGGAAAAAGAAATAAATGACTGTAGCAAAAGAAAGAAAATGTAGTACCAATAGTAAGAGGTGCCTTGGGTACAATCTTAAAACATCTCAAAATATCTGGAGTATCACCTGTACACAAGATACTCATCAGTCATTCACAAAAGGCAGGTTTACTTGAAACAGTTTATATCCTGTGACGATATCTTTATCACCATCAAACAACATTTCCCTATCCCAGGTCCTTGGAAAAAACTTGACAGGTAAACCAAAATGCCATGTAAACCTCTGGCTGACTGTGTGACCAACCATAATAACTTATTAAGTGTATGTGTTGCCCAGCTCCCAGTGACTCTGGGTCATTGATACTGGCAATCTCTCAAATTGATATTGTTTTCTCTGAACAATATCTTCTTGGGAGTTCACGGTTCTTGTAGGAACCATGTACCTGACCAATAAACATCTGAGCCACAAATGGGATTTGGTTTTTTTGTGTCCATGGAGGTTATCTGGTCATGGTTGTCCCAAAGATGCTTTTGTAAAAAATGCAACTGAACTTTTTTTTCTTTTTCTTCAACATGTTTCACTTCTCATCCAAGAAGTTTCCTCAGTTCAATTCAGAATGGAAGAAAATTCTAGGCAACACCTAAAAACAGTCTGTGATATCAGTAAAATGATATTCTCCACCAGTCCAGTAATAAAACCAATGAGAGATATTGTCACCTGAAATCCCTTGTCAGGAAAAATCTGCCTAAAATCTGTAATCATTAATTGGTTGAAGAATCAGTAAGGCACTGTCAGGTTCCTGCCAGAATGCTGCTATTCTGAAGAGAAGGGGGGGGATGCTTCTTGGGAGATGAATGCTTTGAATGCTTTTGCTGTAACTACTTGGGGAATTAGAGGAAAATAGTGGGCCCTCTTTCCCAAATGAGCCAAGGTGGCGCAGTGGTTAGAGTGCAGTACTGCAGCTACTTCAGCTGACTGCTAGTTCAGCAGATCAGCGGATCAAATCTCACCGGCTCCAGGTTGACTCAGCCTTCCATCCTTCCGAGGTGGGTAAACTGAGGACCCAGATTGTTGGGGGCAATATGCTATTTAGTATACTGTCTTTGGTGTAAGCCGCCCAGAGTCCTCGGAGTGTAGGCGGCATAGGATTATGACTAATAAATAATAATAATAAAGTTGGTTCCAGCCCATTACCCATGACCGTGGCATCCCAAGGCCTGTTATCATCATCCCACCTCGCAATTCTCATAACA
This sequence comes from Pituophis catenifer annectens, assembly GCF_029215685.1. Classification (NCBI taxonomy): domain Eukaryota; kingdom Metazoa; phylum Chordata; class Lepidosauria; order Squamata; family Colubridae; genus Pituophis; species Pituophis catenifer. Next base: position 113,565,053 of record NW_027256882.1, read on the forward strand.
CCTTTGTGGCATCATATTGACTAATTGTGGATATGGGGTACTGGGTGGGGGTTGAACAGGGGAAATTAGCTTAACACTTCTTGCAGGAATTTTCAGACTACACCTGACTTCTCTGCAATCAATATCTCTCAGTAAAAGTTCCTTTTGAAATGCAAATTGTTTTATGTGTCATGCTATCCTGAGAAGGTAGCTGAGGCAGGTCCTTACATTAGGCGGAGTCTGAAAAAGTGGTCAACCCAGAGAGGCATCTGTCCTACCTGGGGATCATGCAAATGATGTCTACTCAAGGCAGTGATCAAGAAGAAGTTGAATGCTGGGAGGAGGCCTCTGCCAAGACCTACCCAGGAGCAAACTCTGCTGAACGGAAGGAGGGAGCTATAAGTCTGGGTGACTCAACTAAGCCTAGGTGGTCCATATGCATTGAAAGAAGGCGACTGGGATGGGAGAACAAAGGGAGCAACCCTCACCTGAGGCAGTCATCGGTGCGGAGGGAAAGATGAGCTGGAGACACTGGAAGTTGAAGCGGAGGAACGGGACAAACCTGACCATGCCGACCTTCTCATGAAACAAGCCATGAAATGGATGCCTTCCAGAGCCTGAAGGCATGAGAGGCTTTAGCTTGGATATTGGGAGATGACAGCCATCAGAGCAGAGCAGAAAATTGAGATGGGAAAGCCTCACCCCTGTACAACATCATGGGGGTGGCTGCAAGGAATCCACAGGGGGGCTCAAGGGGAGCAAACATCTCGAGAGCAGGTAATAGGGCAATTCTTTGAAGACAGAAGACCCCCCCCCCAGCATAAAGTTCAATGAAGGCCCTCAACAACTAAACTTTTTCGTGACTGTGCACAGGGAATCCCGATCAAGAAAGGGCTGCAACTGGCGAATCAGGTGAACCTGACAAAAGGTCCCCCTGGTTACAGCCGTCAGATGTTCCTCCAAGGACAGCTGCATATCCAGGAGGACTCCCAGATTGCGAGCCCTTTCTGTGGGGGCCAAAGACTCACCCCCAATAGTCAGTGGTGGAGTCAACTGGCTATATCGGGATGCCGGGAGCCACAGCCACTCAGTCTTGGAAGGGTTGAGCTTGAGCCTGTTTCTCCCTATCCAGATCCGCACAGCCTCCAGGCACTGGGACATCACTTCAAGGGCATCATTGGGGTGGCCTGCATAAAAACCATGCAGCAGGGACTCTGGCTGGTGGCTGAGTACATTGAGAAATTTCAAGATCTAGCTTGTCATCCTGACTGGTCAGAAGACATCCTAGTGAGTTGTTTCAAAGATGGGCTGAATGACAACCTTTATATGCTTGTATCGCAAGAGGGGCCCCAGCTCGTCTCCATGACTGGTGCTTGCTAGCCAAAGAAGTAGAGATTGACCAAGCTCCTGGGGCCTAGAATGAATGGGTAGATAAGTGGCATGTTAAGGCCCCTAAGTTGTTTAAATGTTCCATAATCAATTCCCTGATAAGCCAAAATGACCATAACCATTTTTTTTCTTTTTCCCCATTTATTATTTTCTTTCCTCCAGGTGTGGATCTCTTTCTTCTGGGGAGTAGCATGTCAGGTTCCTACTGGAATGCTGACATTCTGAAGGGGAGGGGGGATGCTTCTTGGGGGATGAATGCTTGGAATGCTTTCGCTTTTGCTGTAACTTCTTGGGGAATGAGGGGGGGAGGAGTGGACCATCAGGTTGGCTTCTCTATCACCTGGTTCCAACCTGTTACCCAGAGCCGCGGCACCCCGAGGGTGACCTGTTATCATCATCCCACCTCGAACTTCTCATAACACCTTTGCAGCATCATATTAGCTAATTGTAGACATGCGGTATTGGGTGGGAGTTGAACAGGGGAAACTAGTTTAATGCTTCGCGCGGGAATTTTTAGACTCCGCCTGACTTCTCTGCAGTCATTGTCTCTCAGTAAAAGTTCCTTTTAAAATGCAAATTGTTTCAAGAGTCATGCTTTCCTGAGAAGGTAGCTGAGGCAGGTCTTTACAGGCATCCAGTTCTCTTTCCTGGTTTAAATCATCATCCTGTACAGCACAGAACTAGTGCAATCTCAAGAGAGCATTGGTCTTACTTTTTAAACACAAAACTATTATTTAAAAAAAGAAAGCCTCTAATGCCATGTTTACAAAAATAGGTCTAGTGCACATTCGAAGTAGCTTTAAGCTTGGGTATATAAGGAAGTCAGGTAAAACCTGACAAATATTTTCGAAAGTATCAATCAGGTATTACATATCCAGATATTCCTGCAGGAGTTAAGGGTCTGGTATCTCTTGGAGTCCAAGCCAGGTTTTTTATAATGGGCAGAAATCAAAGGAGAGAAGCTCACAGAATATTAAGTGGCCAAAAGGAGTGGACAAATCCCAGCCATAATTGAATCACCAACTAGATCATGTCTTTGGAAAAAATTGTATCTGGAGAACATCAGACCACCTGAACTAAAAGTGCTTTTTCCTTCCAATGATAAATGTTGCAGGGTTCTCTTTAGCACAATTATCATAACAATAAAATTGAAACAATACTCAAGTGAAGTATTTTCAGTTCAGAACTAATACATCCATGCGTATCTTAAGACAGATTCTTTTTCTCACAGCCTCATGGTGGACTGGAGACAAGGGAGTCTTTTTCTTGCTAAAGGGAGACCCTGCAGCTGTGGCTTGATAGTTGCTTGAGTCTTTTTCAGGCTGAGAACTGACCCTTGCAAAAAAAGAGGAAAAACACTATTTTAAAACCAGGGTGGCTAAAGTCAGCTTTAAACAGCCTCTGCTGTGGGCTGGAGATGAGATGAAGGCAATGTCATGAGGGCATGCCTCTAACTGTAGCAAGAATATGCCATCTTTATTACATCATATAAAAATTATTACTGAAGAATGTTCTTACTGCAGTGAGGGGGACGTTAAGGATGAGCCTTAAGTAGCAGGAAGATTCAAAGAAAATGTGCAGAATGTGAAAAAGAGTTTTCCAAATGAGAAGAAGAAAAGAAGTTTCAAATTAGAAGGTTAAACATGAGCACGCCTCTGGGAATATTTTTAACCTTTTGATATTTGATTTTGCTGAGTACATTTTTGGCTATCTTGTTGCCCTTTGCTTTATGAAATCATTTTTTATCCTATTCTCTCAACAATTTTCAGCTCCTCCCAATCTAATTTAACCTGGCCTTGATATACTGGACTGCACTCTATTAATGAAGTCATGAATAGAGATAAAAAAGCATCAAGCCAACATAAATTCTTTCAGATCTTGGCATCTTTTTTTCTAACTTCCATCACTGCTAATATGCTATTTTTTTCCCATCCTGTTTGGAATGAATGAAAGAAAAAAGACAGAGGGAGAAAGGCAATGCAGAGATCTGTGTTGTTGTTTTTTTTTAAAAAAGGGGGGAGGCTATCTGCTGAAGTCTTTTTAAGCCAAAGGTGTACTTTCCTAAGATTACGTGGTGATTGCTGTACAAGAAGTGACACAGTTTCTTTAAGGAATTCTAACAGGTGTAATGTGAACATCCAGGCACATTCTAAGTCACCTTTTTCTCTTTGAATCTTTATACAACCTAAATGGACAGTAAGCTTTAGTAGAACTTCTGCAAATAACCACTGATGGGAATCATTGAGAGCTACTGGTAGGGTTTAAAGTATAGCATTACATTGTATCTTAGAATGGGAAACATAGGTCCTTCCTCCATAAACTACTCGCCTTTCCCAAATCAATAGAGACATCACAAAAATTCACAGAACATCTAACAATGATTCTGAACAAAAATATTTATTCCTTTGTCAGTCAGGAGAAATAACCACTTTCATAATGGGACCTTTATGAGATAGAAGAATATAAAACACCATTGGTTGAAGAAAGGATGAGATGCAAGATGCAGAGCTGTGCTACACCACTGCCCGCCTTGCCTACAACCAACTGAAAGCCAGGATGAATTATTTCCATATTATAGCCGTGCATGCCTTCAGATAGAGTTGCATGTCACTGGTCTTTCTTCTGTTAGAAAACATCTGAACACATAAATTGTTGAGACAATCAACCTCCCCTTCCTGTCTCTAGAGAATTTCTAGCAAAACAGACAGTCAGGACTGGAAACAGGGGATGTGGGGGATAGGGAGCTTCATTGCATAATGTGCTCATTCAAGTAAGTTTTGTGGAATTTTTAAAACCAGTTTACATCAAGTAAGCTAGCAAACTAGCAAGCCTATTCTTTTTCTTCATTTAACTAACAAAATTGCTTTGTTTTTTACTATGAAACAGTGTGTGTGGGTATGTGTGTGTGCATGCATGCATGCATATGTGTGTGTACATGTATGCGTGTATGACCATGCATACATCTACATATGCTTACAAATACACCTCCATTCCTAAAAATGCCTACAAATATAGTATGAAGGCCTTTTCTTCATCCTTCTCTGAAGGATGAGAAAACAAAAATTGGGACAGGAGGAACTAGTTCCATGGGTTGTACAGTACATTCCTGCTGGCATCATGCACTAAATTAGTTTACAGCACCTCTACCAGATAGGTCTGTAACTAGCTGACAAATCATATTCAACATGTGGTCCTCAATGGAACTACATCTACATGGGAAGAAGTAAGCAGTGGGATACCAAAGATTCCATTTTGGCCTGAATACTCTTCAATATCTTCATAAACGATCTAAATGAGGGAATAGAAGGGTAGTTCATCAAATTTGCAGATGACACTAAACTGGCAGAAATAGCCAATACATTACAATACAAACTCAAAACCCAAAAAGATCTTGACAGATTTGAATATTGGGCCCTATCTAACAAAATGAAATTCAACATAGATAAAAGTAAGGTTCTACATTTAGGCAAGAAAAACCAACTGTATAGGTATGGACTAATGCCAGTAATTGTGAGCAGGATCTTAGAGTACTAGTGGACAATCACTTGAATATGAACCAACAGCAGCCAAACAAGCCAGTGCAATCTTAGGCTGCTTTAATAGAGAGATAGAATCAAGATTACATGAACTTCTAGTACTTTACAAAGCCTTAGTAAGTCCACACTTGGAATACTGCATCCAGTTCTGGTCACCATAATATAAAAAAGATGTTGAGACTCTGGAAAGAATGCAGAGAACAGCAACAAAAAAGGATTAGGAGGTTGGACATATGAAAAATGTTACAGGAGTTGAGTATGTCTAGAGAAAGGACCAAGGGGGAAAATTCACTAAAACGTCTTCAAATGGTACTTTAAAAATGTATTAATACAATCATCCCTAAATATTCTCTACCAATATATAGTTGTATAAATTTGCATGCCACTTTATTTAATCATTCTAAGTGGTTCACAACATAATACATACCCCAAAAAACCATAAATATAAATCCAGACAAAATCCAACAGCTTCCCTGATTTCTCAATCCACTGATTCACTAATTACTACATCTTCAATCGCACATCCTCCCTGAAGGATTTCTGAAAAATTACTGCATTTTTTAACTGCATTTTAAAATAAGAGACGTAAACCCTTCCAGTTTTATTTTAAAATCACACTGCATTCAGCCTACATAATTACTTCCATTTATTTCCCCAAAGCTACATTTTACCTTCCTGTAACTCACTGGTGCTCTGTTCTTTCTCATCCATAAACTACAAAGAAGAGAGAGAGAGAGGGAGGGAGGGAGGGAGGAAGGGAGGAGAAAGAGAGAGAGAGAGAGAGAGAGAGAGAGAGAGAGAGAGAGAGAGAGAGAGAGATTACTGTTTTGAGTTCCAAGTATCTCTTCGACTTCATAGCACCCATAAAATGTGTGTCTAATCTTTTAAAACAAACATCAGCTATTAGAAGTTTATGGATCTGGGTGAGAAAGAAGTTAATAGAAAAAAAGGAGCTTGCTACACATAATTTGATTCAAGGTTTCTTAACACTGAAAAGTAAATGTTAATAGCTGCTGTATTTTACTCTGACATGGGCACAATCATTTTGTTGCAAGCTGTTGAAGACTGAACAAAAAAAAATCTATAGATGTAAAAGTTCCATCTTACATTTAGATAAGCATTGTATTGTTCCCTGCAATGATTGGAATTGAATTCATTATGCTGGACCTTTAATTGCAAGTTAACTGAGTCTTAGCAAGCAATCCTTGCTGGTGTTTAATGTCAATAAATTCCAGGACATTTTTTAAATTTTGGATCAAGGCTTTCACAATTTCTGAAAGAGCTGCTTCATCAGCCTGATAGCCGTTCAATGTGCTAGACTATCATTGTCTTAAACCTAGTCTTAGCCTTCTTGGCAAGAAAGTAAACTGGGAAAGACTGTTCTTTATGAAAGGAGAGAAGAAATGGATTTGGAGAAGATGTGCCCAAGGCTCCATATCCTTATTAAAGCTACTGGTGGCAGAACACCTTAAGCAAGGCTTTCAACAGTTGCTTTTCATATGATTTAGCATGAATTGACTAGATGCAGCTAAAGACCAAAATACACTTTCAGTTATTTTGGACTACAGGTGACATGATAACAGTGTTCTAATATATAAGAGGCTGTCACAAAAAAGATGAGGTCAACCTATTCTCCAAAGCGCCTGAAGGCAGAGCAAGAAGCAATGGATGGAAACTAATCAAGGAGAGAAGCAACCTACAACTAAGAAGAAATTTCCTGACAGAACAATTAATCAGTAGAATGACTGGCCTTCTGAAGTTGTGGGTGCTCCAACACTGGAGGTTTTAAAGAAGAGATTGGACAACCATTTGTCTGTCCAAATATAGGGTTTCCTGCTTGAGCAGGGGTTTGGACTATCTCTGTTTTCTGCTATTCAGTTTTATTAGCATTTCCATTTACTGTAGGTATCATGCAGTGGTGGGATTCAAATAATTTAACAACTGCTTCTCTGCCCTAATGATTTCTTCCAACAACCAGTTCACCAAACTGCTCAGAAAGTTAACAACCGGTTCTCCCGAAGTGGTGCGAACTGGGTGAATCTCACCACTGGTATCATGTCATCCTAATCTTGAGTTATGTTCTAACAATGATGTTGCATTTATCAAAGTCATTTATATCATCTCAAGCATTATCAAGCATTATCAAGCATTATATCAAGCATTAGTAAAAGTAAAAAAAACAAAAAACAGTTCCCCAAATAAGTGTTTGTGTTTCTGATCTGAACATCAAATTACTAGAAATCTCACAGTGTTTATTTTTCCTTATTTGCCAAACACAAATTGTTATCAGCAGACCCTAAAAAGGAAACAATTCCTTCAAGGTGGTAGGAAGAAAGAAAGACTGCAATTCTACATTAAAGGAAAGAGCATCTTAGCTCATAATACAGACTCTTTGAAAATAATAGTTTGGTTACAGTTCTATATATGAGTTTCTTCATATCCTTCCTTTTAAAAAAAAGTCACCCCCCAAATAAGTGCAATGTATTATTGTCTGAGTAATGGTTTAATTTTCTTCTGCCTATGGCTATATTTTAAAAAGAAATAATTTATGTTAAAAAAACTGTTGAGGTTCACTCAGGCAGAACATGCCACTTCAATATTTCCACAGTCCTATAATATCATTCATATTTCTTGAAATGCTAAAAAAGTATTATATTCAAGAGCAATTTATTTTGTGCTCAAAAGTGACACTCAATGATTATCTTTTTTATTATTTACAGTGGTATAACCCAATATGCTGAGAGTTTAATGCAAATGCAAATTAAGCCTTAAAATGCAAGAACTGATGCCTTTTCCAATTTTAATGCAGTGCTAACTGAAAGTTCAAAAGAATAATGGTTAACAGTCCAGGGCCATTATTGGATTTCTGTACTTTATAATACATAGGAGAAAGCAATATTATATTCTCCTGTAGACTTCAAAACCCCATTTACTTCTTATTACTACACAGTAATAGAGGTGAGATCAGCAATGCTTGATATCTATTTTCAAAATAATTCATAATCAAGGAAATAAAATAGGCTATGTACAAACACGAGATGTAATTGTACGGTAATACTGTGCCTTTCCCATTTTTTATCATTTTTTTCTTCATTCTTGTTTATGTAACCAGATTCCTTTTGCTAAAAAGTAAAGTAAGATATTAGCACCTTTAAATTAGAGAGCTTAGAAAGCAGTGGCTTATCACAAATTTAATATACTGCTATTGTTTCATTTTTAGTTGGTTTCTAAACCAACCAACCAACCTACCTACCAACCTTTCCTAATTGGATACTGTCTCAGGTTATTTGAAAACAGAGTATCTCCATTAGAGTTGTAGTCCATATATATAATGGTTGACTAGTTGGCAAAACTGATGGAGACTGATGGAGCAATCACTTTGGTCACACCATTTGCTATTTTATGGGTTCCACCTTTGTACTGCCTTGATTTGATATATCTTTGATATCCTGCCCTATTTCAGATTATGTAGAATAAATATGTAGAACTGAAAGCAAAATGAATATGAGTCATCAGGATGATGGAGGAAGAAGAGGAGGAGGAAGACAAAGTAGTTATAGTAACAGTAGTAATGTAGGAGGAGGAAGAGAAACCAATTTTGGCTACATCAAGAGAAAAATAGTTTTCAAGTAAGGAGAATTAATAGCTCCACCTAATTTTGCATTAGTCAAATTCTACTCCAATTAGTGTGTTCTGAGCAAAATGTTTTAAGAAAGATTCAGAGAAACGCAAGCAGGTTCAGAGAAGGACAAAAAGGATTATTAGGGGATCAGAAACTAAGTCCTATGAAGAGAAAAAGAAGGTATTGGAAACGTTGAAAAAAAAAAACGAAGGGGGAAGATGATTGCACTCTTCAAATTCTTGAAACAGTAGAAGTTCAAGATCTTTTGTTTATCATTCCTGGGTGAAGGACATGGAAGGATGGACATATATTACAGAAGGCATGTTCTAGTAGTTAAAAAAAAATTTGTAACAGGAAGAGTATTTGACAGTGGGATCAATTACTCAGAGAAATAGAATGTCCACAATTTATATTTATGCAGAAGCAAGACAGTTAGCTGTTGTGGATGCTTTATTCTGCACAGACCAAGGGCCTACATAGCTTCTTCTAACTGTAATGTTTAAAATTATTTTAAGTCAGTATATGATAACAGTTTTTTTTAAAGGAGGGAAGTTGTTCATATCCATGGCATGACTTAATCACAATTTGTTGAATTGGCCATGGCTTGATAAATTCAAACATCATGCTAAGCTAAAACTAAACAAAACACATTATGATGTAGGCAATATGCGAATTTAGTCACTAGATGGTACAAGTAAAACTTTTTTTTCCTGAAGACCTTTATGACTTTTTAAAAAATTTGTATTGGTTACTTTTAAAGTTTTCATGCAACCTGGTTGAATGGACTACCAAGTGCCTTTCTTATTCCCTCAGATGTGGCTGAAGACAGATTTATAGTTAACATTCATGATCAATGCTTATTTTGTAGGGCTATGCAAGTCATTGTAATGTTGATTCAATTCAGCAAACCTTTACTAGTATCTGGGTAAAATACATTGTAATATGACCATTTTTGTCTTCTTGGGCCCTTCTGTCAAAATTAGACTTTTGACTCAATTTCAAATCAATTTAAATAGTCAAATAAAATACATATGATTGAATGTATTTTAAACTTAATTCATTCAAATAATCAGAACCGATCCAATTCCATCAGGCCTGCCAACTAACTAATGTTCAGATTCAGAATGTATTTTATTGCATATAAAGTGCATCTATTATATATACGCTTTTATGGTGCAATTCTGTTCTCTATGACCTACATCATATTTTAATTTGATTTAGTTCAGACTCATGGTAATAACTATTCAACAGCTATTGAAAGCTATTTAGCTGTTTTATAGGTTAACAATGTGACATTCCAGCTTCATATTTTGGATTCTGCCTTAAAATTTTTATTCATCAGGTTTATAGGGCTGCCCATCCCACTATAAATAATTTGTTTCAATAAAAAAATGAATTCTCAGCATCATGTACTTCATATGTCCACTTGTCCATATGTTATACCTACAGGTCACTGGCAGAATGCATACACTGAAATATATAAATGTCCCTGGTAACTCCTGGCAAGGCTGATAAGGTTCAAATCTACAAAAAGGGGAAAATGGATCCAGGAAATTATAGGCCAATCAGCTTGACATCAATACCAGAGAAAATCCTGGTCAAGATACAGTAATTAAGCAAAGCATTGTGAGCACTTAGAAATGAACAAGGTGATTACTAGAAGCCAGCACAGGTTTGCTAAAAACAGATCATACCCAACAAACCTTATTGCCTTTTGTTGATAAAGTGACTAAATTAGTGAAACAGCAAAATGCTATGGACATAATATATTTGGACTTCATTAAGGTATTTGACAAAACCGAACACAACCTACTTCTTGGTAAGATGTGGGATGTGGGATAGACAGTATCATCATCACATGTATTCGTAATTGTCTGACAAACTGTACTTGAGCATGTAGTCCTCAATGGAACTGCATGGAGGGAAGCATGCAGTGGGGTACCTAGAGGTTCTGTCTTGGGCCCAATACCCTTAATCATCTTCATAAATGAGGACAAAGAAAGAGAATCATCATAATTACAGATGACACCAATTTTTTTTGGGAGGGGGCTGTTAACAGTTCGGAAGATAGGCTCAAGATCAAGAAGGATCTTGACAAACTTGACAAAGACTGGGCCCTATCAAACAAGATGCAGTTATGTGGTAAGAAAAGTAAAATCCTGTACTAGGTAGGAAAAGGTCAAACATAATTTACAGAATAGGTGGTACTTGACTCACCAGTAGTAACTATGGGAGAGATGTAGATGTCCTAGTGGACTACTACTTAAGTATGAATCAGCAATGTGCTGCATCTGCCAAAAAAGCCAATGTAATCCTGGGCTGCATCAATAGAGGAATATGATCAAGATTATGAGAAGTGATAGTACTGCTTTATGCCATACTGATGAGACCAAACTTGGAATACTGCATGCAGTTCTGGTCACCATGATACAAAAAGGATGTTGAGACCCTGGAAAATGTGCAGAGAAGAGCAACAAGATAGCAATAGCAATAGCACTTAGACTTATATATTGCTTCATAGTGCTTTACAGCCCTCTCTAAACGGTTTACAGAGTCAGTCTTTTGCCCCCAACAATCTGGGCCCTCATTTGGCCCACCTCAGAAGGATGGAAGGCTGAGTCAACCTTGAGCCTGGTGAGATTCGATCTGCCAAACCTGGCAACTGGTGATCAGCAGAAATATCGCAGTACTGTACTCTAACCACTGCGCCACCGCTGCTCCTGCGGTGATGGTAAAGGGTTTGGAGACTAAATTGTACGATAAATGGTTTAGGGGGCTAGATATATCAAATGCATTGGAGAGAAGAATTGGAGGGGGGCATGAAAGCTGTCTTCCAGTACTTGAGGACATAGAGAAGAGGGAATCAACTTATTCTCCAAAGCACTAGAGGGCAAGACAAAAAATAATGGATGGATGCTTGTTAATGAGATCCAGGCTAGAAATAAGGAGAAGTTTTATGACAGAAAGGCAAAAGCGGAAGCAGTATGCTCCATCCCATAATTGGGTAGACCAGGTTGCCCTGATATACCGGTCTCACCAGAAAAACAATCTCTCCCCTGGTATAGCCGACAAAGCGAAGAGAACCCATGGCTTAGATGTTAATATATCTACCTAATATGCAAGTAGCCCAGGTTCGAATCCCAGAAGGGTAAGGGTATGGCTAGCTGATGAGAGATAAATAGCTTGAAATAGATCTATACTAGTCTCCCTTTATTTCTTTGTCGGTAAACATAATTTCAACACAAAATAGTTCGTTGTGAAAGCAACTGCCTGCAAAGGCTCCTGGACTGGGGCTGAAAGGCGAAAGTAGAAGCAGTATGCTCCGTCCCATAATTGGGTAGACCAGGTTGCCCTGATAGATTGGTCTCACTGGAAAAACACTTATATGATAGTGAGAAGAATTAGTCGATGGAATAGCTTACCTCTTTTAGTTGTGTGAGCTCCATCATTGAAGGTTTTCAAAAATAGACTGGACAACCATTAACTGGGATGGTATAAGACTTTTCTTGCCTTGAGCAGGGGGTTAGACTCAGAGGCAGTATTCAGCAGGTTCTGACCAGTTCTGGAGAACCGGTTGCAGAAATTTTGAGTAGGTCAGAGAACCAGTAAATACCACCTCTGGCTGGCCTTGCCCCCATCTATTCTCTGCCTCCCAAGTCCCAGCTGATCGGGAACAAATGGGGATTTTGCAATAACCTTCCCCTGGAGTGGGAAGGGAATGGAGATTTGACAGTATCCTTCCCCTGACACTCCCATCAAGCCACGCCCATCAAGCCACGCCCACAGAATCGGTAGTAAGAAAATTTGAATCCCACCACTGGTTAGACTACAAGACCTCAGAGATCCATTCCAGCCCTATGATGATATGTTTTTTGTAATTAGTGTCAACTGTACTGGATTGTATGAGATCAATAATTTAAGTTATAATGCAATGCCTTCAGTTTCACTGATTTTAATGTGTTTTCCTATGTGTAAACTGCATGTGTAAACTGCATTCTCACACAATAATCCTAATATATTTAGTTGCATATAAGACCCATGAAGCTTATTTTAGGGTAGAGCTAGAAAGAAAGGAAACTATTTCTATAATATTAGAAGTTCAGCTATGTGTTTTAAAACATAACACAACACTTTGTTGAATATATTCTGCAACAAGTTCTTTCATTCTATTGGAAATTCCATGTTTCTTAATAGGAAACATTAATTGCATATCAGATAGCTGTTATTAACCTGCTTCTGTTTTCATCTAATAAGTCAGTGTAGAGCTTTTTAGCAAAGAAATTAATTTCAAAAAGAGAAACCAAAAAATATGCTTCAGTATAGTGAGAATCATGATCACATTAAGTAACATGGAACAAATGAATGAAGATGCAGTAGAGTCTTTTGACAAGCCAGATTTGACAAGAGTTTAATAGTCTGTCTGATGAGTCTAAATCCATCTCTCTTGCTTACTTGTTCACTCTCTCTTTTTTCTTGGGAGCAGCTTTCTCTGAAATGAATCACAAGCAAAGCGTTTTGAGGTTATCAAATAGAAATGTTCTTTTGGCAGCTTTTGCTCTGGAACTTAAAACAAACAAGCAAATCAAAGACCAGAGAATCAAATGTTTCTTTCTGGAAAACCAGTTTTCTGATCACAGGGGGAAAAAAAACATGCCACAGACAACTTAGAACATTTAGGGACTGAACCCATATGACAGCCCTAGTGTCACAGGATGACATTTAGAAGGTAAAGTCAGTTATGTACAGAGTTTAACAATGCTGGGGTGAAATATATAATTATCAGCCAGTCTTCTAGCAAGGTCCTTTGAATAAAATTGTGTTCCCAATTAACTCAGTTTTCTTTGTTTCATGGTCTTGAGGAGGTTTCTCTCCTCAACCATCTCTTCATAGATTCAATCTTTTGTAACTCCAAGGGAATCACCACATTTCATCCTGTCCTCGGTCTACTAGAGTATTGTCCATATTTCATAGATTTCCCCTCCCATATGTGACTATCTGCTATTAAAAAAAGAGTACATAATGGCTAAGCAAACCATGGAAGGTCCTTCCATGATCAGTATATAATCTGTATACCAAAAACTCAGATTTGTTCCACTTCTAATTTATTTATATATTTATTTATTTATTAGACTTCTATACCGCCCTTCTCCCGAAGGACTCAGGACGGTGTACAGCCATATTAAAACACATATATTTACAAAATTTAAAACCAATTAAAATCAGATATATAAAATTTGGCTCAAAAATTAAGACGTACATAAACCCCTTATAAAATCCGTATTAGGCCAATCCGGCTTGCTGGAACAGAAGGGTCTTCAGGGCACGGCGAAAGGTATGCAGGTCGGGGCTAAGATGAAGCTCTAAGGGGAGCTCATTCCGGAGGGCTGGTGTCCCCGCAGAGAAGGCTCTCCCCCTGGGTGTCGCCAGTCGACACTGTTTGGCTGACAGCACCCTGAGGAGCCCCTCTCTGTGGGAGCGTATTGGGCAGTGGGAGGCTGTGGGTGGCAGAAGGCGGTCTCGTACATACCCCGGTAATAAGCCAGTGAAAAGCCATTGTTTGACCTTAGCCTCTGGCTCCTAGCTTGTTTTGAAGAAATGAGTTAGGGACTTTGGATTCCATTATACAAGCCATAAAAGGGGGTTCTCTGCCTGGTTGCTGGGTGGGCATAGCCATGATGGGCGTAGCCTAGTCGGCCTGATGCACCATGGTGGGGGGCAGGGGTGGGTTCTACTTACCTTTACTACCGGTTCGCAACGGGGCTATGAAAAATAATCAAGAAGCAAAAACAGGTTGTCTATAAGTAGCTCAGAGTCTTTGTTTGGATTGTTTTAGTGATATTATTTTTTTCCATGAGTTATAAAACAAGCTTCTGCTTTGGAAAGAATGTTCCTAGGGCAATTGGTTGTACACGAAGGGCAAAATTGTAATATTTATGACTTATTTATACCCAATATATAATACAGGACCAATTTGTTTCGCAGATCTATCATTACTTTCATAATAATAATTCAAGATCATATTTGGCTCTTAGAAATGATAGCTGCTCCGTTTGATATGTATCCCACTAACCCTTTAAGAAGATCTCTCTCCTTCCAATAGCAATTGCTTATTAAGAATTCCAATAAGAGATTTTATCATTTCTCAAAAGAAACCAGCTGATGAAACATTCCTTCCTAGCTGCTAGATTAAAATGCATGATTTTTCCCCTCCCCAATATTTTCTTCTTCACATCAACAGCTTCAACACTGAATGCAAAGCAGATGGGTGATCTACCAAGTCATTTTCCCCATAGTGCTGATACGTATCTGCTGTTTTGTGACACTTTTGCTATTATGATGGCACAGAAGTGTTGGGTAGACAAAAACAACTTGTCACCCTGAATGATAATTTCTCTACTTTCATTCTCTCCCTGTTCCCATGTCGCTGATAATCCCATCCAATTTTCTGGGTGAAGGGATAAATGTAGCAGCCACAGTTGTGTGAGGAATTAATAACTCCTCATTAAGATAAACAGCGCTGGCACAATTTTAACATTCAGTATGCTTACCTGACAGCTGTGTTACAAACCAGTGAATATTAGCTCACACCAATATGACTTTTTGTTCCTGCCAAAAGGAAATGATATTTGCTATTCGTAGCCTCATTCTGCACAGGTTTTGTCAACTGGTGCTCTTCAGATATGTTGAGTGCAGCTTCTAGGACTGCCAGTCAGCCAAAAGGACACCAGGGTGACGAAGTCTACTCTACATGTCTTAATCCTTTCGGTTACTAATGACTGAACCCAAAATGATGATTGATAGAAAGAGATTTATTATCTCGTGCACTCTTGGGGAGCTTTAAGGTTCTCCTTTCTGACTTCAACAATTTCATAAGTCTTCAGTAATAGAGGAAGGGGTGTGTAGAGATTATCAATCATCCAGATCATGGCATCTTTGGGACAACCATGACCTGGATGACTGAGAATCTCTACAGACCTTTAGTTATACAATTTGGGATGAACACACTTTGAATAATGTGGGAGTAGGAATGGATTTCCAGAGGAAAAATTGCAGATTACAGGAACCAGGAGCACTACTCAAGTGACCCTGAGGACACAGATAAACCTCCAAGTGCTTCAACGACCCTCTAAAAAAGGATGCAAATTACCAGCTGTCTGCAAGGAATATAAATCCTTCCATTCCCCACTATCCTGTCAGAGCTAAAGAAGCTTCATGGATGAGAAGCGAAATGACTTCAAAAGAAAAGAAAAAAAAAAGAACAAGAAAGTCCAGTTGCTCCCTGAAAAAAACACCTTTGGGAGAGGAAGGAGTGGTTCCCATCCATTTTCTCTTCACTCTTAATTCCAGGTTTATTCTGATTCTGGACTTCAGTTTCCGAATTCCTTCCACTCCTATTTTGGATAGATCATCTAGACTGTTTTCCCCTGAAGCCATATTTTCAAATGGTTCCTGTGCTTATTTTTAGCACTTTGATTTTGTTAGTATCAAGCATTGCAGCTGGCATTGGTGACTTGGCAAATCACACTTGGCTCTCAGGTTCCATCAGAAGCTTTGCTTCTCATATCATGAGAAGCTAGAGGGGACTTGTGACACCACATGGCCAATTTGATACCAAAGTCATATCAGTGCTCTTGTTTGCTGAGGAATGTTATTAGGTAATCTCTGTGAACTGCCAGGTATCAGTTACTATATCTGCCTTTGAATCTGAGAGCTCTGACTCAACCCAAAGGCTTGTGCAAGGTTTCAAAGAAGGACTCTGCCTCAGCAAAGCTTTAACAGAATTACCTCACTGAAACAAACTCACAGATCAAAGGGGAAGCTTCCTGTATAGTAGCAAATAAAATCACATGACTCTGAAGAGCCTTGAAGCCTTTCAGCACTTTGCATGCATGATGGCTTTCCTGCTGTGTCTGGCAGCGATACAGGCAATATACAGTATTTCAGTTTCATTTCCATATATGGAAATGCTGAAGAGATCAAAAGATATGGTCAGATTTATGACACTGACAGGAAGAGTTGGCCAATAAGTTGGATCACCGTACCAAGAGGGTAATTTAAATTAGGAAACAAATTCATTTCTATTTTGAATCACTGGATTCATCTCTATTTCTTCTATCCTCAAGTGCATAAGCCTGACTGCAGTGATTATTCCTACTTCTTGATCCATATGTAACAATAAGCAAATTACTCTAAGATATACCACCTGTTGCCTCCTTCAATTCCCATTCATGGAAAGACATTGTCCTCTCTTGCAAGAAATAGAAGACATTTTTGCCCATGAAAACTCTCTTTAGCATAGACAGCTAATACTGTTTGGGTTTCATTCACTTGCTCAACAATTAAGTAATTTAATGCAATTGGTCTTCTTCTAATGCAATGTTACACCACCAATACAGTTAAGACTGATTCACACAAACTGATTATGCAAAACCACTGCGTAAACCCCCACCCCTATGCTCTTTAAGAAAAAAGTGTTTGCTATTTTTATTTCAGCATCATAGTTTCTAAATGGATCCTCAGATATGGATGTGGAATGACATTAATAAATGCTGTAATTCTAATGGTCATACAGTTGGTTCTGCTTTTGAGTTCAGACAAGTGATACATACTTTCGTCATATTATTTTTAACATTTTCTAATGATTATTAAATTCTTGGAAAAATTAGACTCATGGAATGCCTGATGAATACATGTGTGCTTTTTGTCTGCAAGAGGACATAATGCAAGAGGGTATGATGTCTGCAAGAAGGCTCTTACTGTTCTTGGTTAGCAAAAATAAGTGAAAATAGTAGCTGATATTTGCACAAGGGCAGAGAAGTGGAAAATATTCTCTACCCCTTGGCTTACAAATAGTCCTGCAGATGCCAATGCATGTGTGAAAATCCTGCTAGCCCTGTATTATAAAGAAAGACAGTTTATCCAGCAAAATTGGATGATCTTTTCATTCATTGGAGTTTTGTATTAACATAAGTGATTAATCCATTGACAAAGATGATGCATTAGTAGTGATGGTCATTTGAAATACACAGAATAAACTTCTACAAAATTCAGATTTATGCACATTTATCTACTTGTTTACATTCTACACATGCATAGAGTTGCCCTGCCATTGTGTTAAAGAGTATATATAATCTTTTAATCATGACATTAAGGAAATACTTGATACATCTTTAGGGAACTTCCAGAAAAACTTCATCTTATAGAACAGTCCACATCTGGACAAAGGAAATATACAATCTAAGCCAAATCAAGTCACCCATTAGTATCAGAAGACAGTTTCATTTCTTGGAAAGAGTAATGTGTAAAGAAAATTAAGCAGAATATAAGAAATGGTTAAGTTTTCATCAGGACAAAGATGCCACTTTCTTTACAAACTCCTGTCAGTTCCTTCTGCCCTCCCGTAGGTGAGGTCCGATTCTGTATACTTTATTACTTGGGAATTATTTCAGAGTACCTGATTGGGTTGGAGAGAAAAGCAAGAGGTGTGGACCCTGGAATAAAATTAGATTTAGCACGATGGCAAAAGGAAATATGACAACTGGTTCAATGAATCGAAGGAGTTGATTTTGATGCCAAGATGCATGAGAGAACTTGCTCATGGCAGCAGTAGTTGTTTAGAGCAGAATGGCCAAATAGGAAGCAAGGCATGCCTGTTCTACAGCAGTCAAATAATGGTTAAGAGGAGAAGCAATGTTCTTGGCTTGATGAGTTGAGGAAGCTAGCCACTCTTAGCTGGCCCTCAAAGTAAGCTTTTCAGCATATGGCCTGTTAACGTAGGGCATGGCAGGCTAGAAGGAGCCATTTTTTTAAAAAAAAAAAAAGACCTAATACATAAGGGAAGACCATAAGAAATAGAATCATCAGCCTTCTAGGGTACATACATGTACATATATGCACATTAAAGACAAGGCATTTGGATGTAGTGCTGTGAGGCTTTGATTCAGGCTTTCCAAGTATATGTCTTAACAATCTGGAAAACAAACTCAATTGAATACAATCCACCACTGAACGCAGCAGAGCTCATCTTACACTACTGATTATTGTTAATTTGATGGGTGGCATATTCTTCATTTTAGTTGCTTAAATAGCTGGGGCAGAGCAAACTTTAAGATGACACTCTAACCTTGTTAACAGGCTGCGACAGCTTGATGAAGGCTTACTTTGGTTCCTTATATCCCCAAATTGCACATTTCACCAAATAGCCCAATCCTGACTTACCTGCAAAGAAAAAAAGAGAAACATAGTCATTGCTTTGATTAGTGCTCGAGCTTCTGCACAAATGGGTGTTGACAACAATGGGGAAATAATCATTTGCATTATGGAAATAAGCTCCAAATCATTATACAACGAACTCTAATAATTTATAATTGTTTATTTATGGAAAGAGATTCAGTGGTGGGTTGCTCCCAGTTCGCACTGGTTTGGGCCAACTGGTAGTGGCGGCGGCAGGTTCCGCCCACCCACCCAGATGTCATCAAAAACGCTCTGCACATATGCAGAAGCACCGTGTGCTACCAATAGCAAACCAGTAACACCAGGATTTGAATCCCACTACTGGAGAGATTATGTTGAAAATAATTGAAATTGCCTTTTCTTTCTTGTAATTTAATTTGAAATGGACATGTACTAAAAAAATCTATTATTTGTGCCAACTTCCCTGAAACTTTAGGTATTTCCCATGCCAAGATGTACTATTGAGCTAGTTGGAGATAACTCTCTAGTCTTATTTCTTCCTCTATTCTTTTTACTGAGTAAATGTTGTTTCCATAATATTCATTGGCAGATGCACACGAACCTGTACTAGCCTTTGTGTTCCATTTTAATGTTTTGAAAATCCATGGAAAAGATCATCTATTTGCTACTACGGAATTGATATTCTTGGACAGGAAATGAATTTTTCATCACATCTATAACAACATGACTCAGTTGTCCTTCAATATTGGCATCCTTCAGTCTCAAAAGACTATGGTATTGTGCTCTGGAAAGAGGTCCTAAAACAGCATCTAGTGTGACTAAAAAGGCCAATTCGAGAGTGGCAATCCCTTCCACACTGAGGGCAGATACATTTTGTCCCCTGCCCAGCCCCCAGACTTTATTACATCTGTATATCATCAGTCAATATTACATCAAAATTATATCTGTAATCTCATCAGTCTCAAAGCAATTAAACATTTCAGTATAAAGCAGTAGAGACAGGAGAAAACATTTTACCAATGTGCCTTATGTACTTGAAGTAAATCACTGGGATTTCAGTAACCATAATATTTTTGAATAAAGCCATCTTATATTACAAGATTATTATTGTCATGATGCCACTTGCAACTAAACCCACCAGATACTTGGAGACGTCAGTCTGTAGTCACTCTGTTTCAATGTAACTGAAACTGTTGTAATGCTTAGCCCCAACCCCAACTAGTAGTAAAATTTCACATACACTACCCAAAGCTGAACTTTCTTTTTGCATACTGCCTCAGCCTCCATATTGTATACCGTACTTCATACTGCCATGAGGCAAAAGCATTTTTCAATTGAGAGTCACATTCATCCAGACAGCTGTCAAATCATTCTTTTTGTCAAATTACAAATTATACAGTATGTGCAATGGCAATTGTTGAAGAGGTTCCAGAGACTATCCTCTAGCCAACTGGTACTGTGGTTTGTTGCAAGGTAAATATACATAACTGAAGCAAATACATATACATCCCCATTGTATTTCTCCTTTTCTATTGTATCTCTGAGCTAAAATTTGATGGTTTAGCTTATCAGGTAAGGATCTACAATCTTATAAATGAGTAGGGCTAATTTGATAGGACTGCGTAGCATCATAAGCCATTGATTTTCATTTCTTTGTTCTCTGCACAACAAATTAACTTTAGTAAAGCATTTAAACATTTTTACAACACTCTAAGGGTATGTCAATATGCTGCATGTCCCTCCTAGTTGATACAATGAGGGGAACAGTGTGTTGGTTTACAAGGTAATCTTGCCAGAAAATCCATATCGGAGAAAGACCAAAAAATGATGCCACAAATGCACTTACTTCTATAGGTAAATTCTACAGTTATTCAGAGTTAATATTAATATACAGCTGATCAAAAACACATTCAACTTTTCTCTCAGAAATGATTTGGGTTTTAAGGCAAAATATACACTGTGGTAAGTGTAGAGTGGGCAGGCTTACATCCCTGAATGTTTGGCAAATCTAAGAAAATAGTTTATATGAGAAAACATTTACAGATATGTCCCAAAGGTGCTTCCCCCCACCCCCCAAGAGGCAACTGGACTTTCTGGTTTTTCTTTGAAGATGTTTTGCTTCTCATCCAAGAAGCTTCTTCAGCTCTGAAGATATTTACCCTTTTAAACAAACATTGGTCAAAAATGGGCAAATTATGACTAGAAAAGACTTCAAATACATTTCTTTGATCATCAATCAACAGCAGCTAGATTCTCAATTTGCCAACAGTAATGGTCAGGTTCTGACCCCATTTACAATCACAATCCAGAAAGCCTTGTGCTAACAATGTTCCCTTTTTCACAGACTTACAACCAGGGCTGTGGTTGTAAGCAGGAAAGGTTCCTTGATTTAGGAAATCCTGATGCTTTTCAAACATCTCTTACATTTTTCACCACTCGTTCATTCCTGTAATAAGGAGAGAGTTGTACCCTGACCTTCTTCTGCACTTTGAAAAGACATTAAACAATCTTCATGTGCTGTCTAGAGAGAGTCCAGAAATGACATACTATGAAGACTAGTTCTGAAACTAAGTCCCCATTAAATGTTCTCTTGGAATATCTATGATATCTATGGGTGGGTTCTTGCTCTTTCTGTTGTTGTTGTTGTTGTTGTTGTTGTTATTATTATTTCTTTTTAATGAGGTGGGTGTAAGGAAAGAATGATCAAACTGTCGGTCACTGGCAGTGGGAAGGATTCACTGTTTGTTTACAAGATGATAAAACTGGCAAAAGTCAAAATAGGAACCCTGTCCACACCTGGTCCCTCTTTGCCTGATGAGGCATGTAATGATGAGGAAGTGAGTAGCTGGAAACCAAAGCTATCCCATCTAGCAAGCTCACTGACAGCTGGTAGAAGCAAAGTGAGAATGAAAGCCCAGGGGGTATTTGAATGCTGGCTAAACACATTAATCTAGCCATCTGTCAAAACTACCTGTCAATCAAGGCAACACTTGATAAATGATTGATGGTTAGTAAATTGTTTCTTGCCAGTTGGCAATTTAATTTTGTTTAGGGTCTGGGAGGTTGGTGGTGGAGAAAAAAATCATTCATAATTGAAGATGCATCACATCAGAATGTTTAAGAATCCCTTGTATAAGGAATTCCTATCCCTGATATAGGAATTATAATCCCCCCTAAAACATTAAGGTCTCTTAATCTGAATGGCTGGATGAAGTTCCTCATTCTTGCAAAGAACAGCTTGTCACCCAAAGCTGCTTGGTAGCTTTTAAAAGAGAGATGTCTTAGTCTTTCTCTTCCCTTTGCTTAAGCAATGGACTAAATAATAAGATTGCTGCTGGACCAAACGTAATAAAATTCTGCTAGAGAAATTTATTACAGCATTAATATTTTATTAACAGCTAAACTTCTTTACAAGCTTCACTAATTTAATAGCTCAAGCAGGTACAGCAGATGTAAACTGTAGTTTTTTCATGACACTATCACTCGCTATAAAATACCAGGTCTAATGCTGCCCTCTGCTGCTTATTAAAGCTCAAGATGCCAATAAATCATGTTTGCATTCCTCTAGAACTTTCCTATCGTATATCAGAAAGACTCATGGTCTTCCCCCACAACTTAATAAACAAATCCCCAAAGTCCTGCATACATATATTTCTTTTGGTGCTATACTTAGATAAATTATGATTCTGCCTCCAGCAGTCGTCGGTACAGGACTCTGTGTGTGTATGTATGTGTGTGTGTGTGTGTGTGTGTGTGTGTGTGTGTGTCTGTGTATATATATATATATATATTCTTTCCTATTCATCTTATGCCTCCACTGCGTTTTTAAATGGATATATTAACATTTACATTTAAATAGTATTTTAAAAATGCATTTCCTCTCAAAAGATGCATTTCTAAATTTTCATATAAATGGGCTTCCCTAATGAACCTTATATCAGGTTTCAGCTAAAAATGGCATTGCAAAATTTAAAGAAGTGCAAACTACAATGGAGAGATGCATTCAGATTTGCATAAAATTCCAGCTATGTTTGGAGTTTGTAATGGCCAAATTAGTCAGAGGCAGTCTCTATTAAAAGCGAAGATGAAGAGAGAGGCTACAACCCTGGAGGGCAAAAGCAGAGCAAAATATATCCTTCATTATATAGGGTTGTGAAGGAAGGGAGATGGCTGCCTGATATCATTTTTTCCTGCTAACAACATTATGTAAGATACTATAGATCTCTCATACTTCTGTGAAACAATCAACTTTCCTGTACATGCCATATTTAATTGAAGGAAAACAAGCCTGAATTAGCACAAAGGAATATCCATTTTCTATATTTCATCAATTTAAGCTCTAGATTAGGGGTGTTAAACTCAATTTCATTGAGGGCCACATCAGGATTGTGTTTGACCACAAGGGTGGGGGCAGAGTGGGCATGACCAGGGTGGGCATGACCAGCATGATGTCACTCGTGTTGGGTGTGCCTGTGGTGGTTCGAGGACTCTGCCAGCAAATATGGGTGCCTGAGCTCTGTTTGTGGCTGAGACGGCCTACTGCAACACTCTGCCAGTGAAAACGGAGCTCATGAGGGACCTCCTGAGCTCCATTTTCGCTGGCAAGGGCACTGTGGGCCGATCCTTTGCTGTTTCCAGGGCAGCCCCATGGGCCAGATCTAAGCACCCGGTGGGCCAAATCTGGCTCCCGGGCCTTGAGTTTGGCACCCCTGCTCTAGATGAAACATCTAGAGATTTTTCCCTCTCCTCCATAAATTTTGCTTATTGACACCCTTGTATAGATTAGGGCTACTAGATCTTGGCTATAAAAGTTGGGGTGAACACTATATGGCAGCAAAGAATATTCTGTATGCCTTTGCAGCTATCTTCTGATTGTATGGATATTTGTAGCATAGATCTAAAGGCACTATTTTTTAATTTCATTTTCTTTTTTTGCCTTTGAGTCAGACTTGACTCCTGGACAAGTATGTCTCTGCAGTTTTTCTTGACAACATTTCAATAGCCCTCCTACCTAGGGCTGAAACAGTGTGATTAGGCCAATGCCACCCAAGGTCATAGTCTCCTGGTTTCTAGCCTGATACCTTAACCATTATACTAACTTGGCTCTGATAACCTGTCTTTAAATATGTGTCAGAAGCCAAACTCTAGAAAAAAGGAAATTACTAACTGCTAATAAAATGATTTGCCTGTAGCCAGTGGTCTTTGCAGACAGGAATCAAAATCAACAAGATGGCAGCTAGAGCATTAAAATGCAAGTCCCACCTATTTTCATAATCCATATTGTGATCTGCACATTAAAAAAAAGTGTTGGGGCTTTTATTGCTATGCTCCAACCTTAATTAAGCTTAACTAAATTTAATCCTCTAATCTAAATTCTCTGCCTATAAACCTGTTATAAAGGCTTGTACTATGAAATGAATTGATTCTCATCTACACACCGAAATCATTTCCTCTCATATTCAAACCATTATCAGGAACAGAATTAAAGAATGCATATGCCTTTGCCTTCCCTCTTTCAAAAATAGCTAAAAAAGAAGTCAAATAACACTCAAACACAGAATGAAGATAGGATGAGAGGAAGGTGTAGGGGCAGTAGGAAGGAAATTTATTTATTTAGTTAGTTAGTTTACTGTCTTTATTATTGTTACAAATAATTCAAAGTGGCAAATTTATCCAGCACACATTCCTCCTCCTATTTTCCTCACAATAACAACCTTGTGAACTTGGTTGGGCTTTCATGGCTAAGGTGGCATTTGAACTCAGAGTCTTCTGCTTTCTAGCCTGATGTTTTAACCACTAAGCCAAACTGACTCCATGAAGTAGGAGAAAGCTACATGGAAAAGAGACAAAGACAAGAGATAACTACCCAAGAAAGAAAGAGCAGGAAAAAGCATGCTTAGGCATCAAAAGAAGTATTAAATTTATCACACAAACAAACCCACCCATACTTTTCAGCAGTAATATTTACAAGCCATTTCAATTTTTGCTCATTTTTTTAAATTTTTCTACTTGCTTCTTCTTATCAGATGATGTTAGATGATGCCTCCTACTCCCATGTTTACAACAGAAACAAAAACCTAATTTTCTTAGGTAAATGAAGTAATATATATATCTTGTATCCATAAAATGTAACTAGGACCCAGTTTGTGGGGGCAATAAGCTGACTTTGTATAAATATACGAAAGTATGAAGGCTATTGCTTAACGCATTGTAAGCCGCCCTGAGTCTCTGGAGAAGGGCGGCATATAAATCAAATTTTTTTAAAAAAATGTAACTAGGTATGAGGCAATTTTTTGCTCAGTGCTACATTTTGTAAACTTAAAACATATTTTTTCTCACCATCATTCTACAGTTAGGTGCTTACAACTCTTTTTTTTTCTTCTTCTAATAGTGTAGGGGGAAGAATCATGATTATCTCATCCTCTGTTATTTCACAAATTTCAACAGTAATGTTGCAACAGTTCTCTCTTCACAGTGTACATTAGTGCTGATTCACTACTCCTACACATTGCTGAAGGCAACATGTTTTTTATGTAATTGGTAGAGTTACTCTGCAGTAGCTTTACGTTCTTACTACTTCAAACCTGTAAAGCAGATTGTGGTTCTGGTTGAAATTATTTTGAGACATATAACTATCTAACAATATTTAATTTTTAATTTTTTTTAATTTATATGCTTTCCCGTAGCAATACCCAATAATTCTGGGAGGGTTTTTTTTATAATTTCATAAAAGCAGAAATATAAAACATTAAAAGGTTAAATTGTTAAACCATTGAACATTAAAACTGGGTAAGATAGGAAACAATACACAAAATGGGGCAAAGATTGGATTTTCTTGTTAGCCTACTAACTATCTCCAGCATGAGACGTTCCCATCGAGATCCAAAGCCAGTTGGCAGAACCAGATTTTCGAACCCTTTTGGAAGGAAGGCCAAGAGGGTGTGGCTCCTGAGTGACAGGGTTTGAAGCATGTCCCCTCTGCCTAAATGAGTGGGGCAGGCTATTTCCATTAGGGTAAGATGGTATATATTGTGAGTATATACTCTGATATATCCCATGGCAGCCTGTGCAATATATGGGGCCTTTCCTTTTACAAATACAGAATGTTTTATATTGTGTTTCAGCTATCCAACCCAACAGTGTCTACTGTTGTAGTTTAATTTCTATCAGCTCTTATTCAGAATTCTTATTTATGCCCAAAAGTGATAGATGATGGGACTTTAGCATAATTTGAAGGACGCTAAATACTCTGACAGGCCATGCCTCTCCAGCAATACAGTCTTACTATTTGAAATTACTTATATTTGGATAAACCTGACCTTAGGACAGAAAATCTCAAATTTCATGATTGAACTATGTTTCCTTCCCATGTGCATGGATATGCAGAGGAAAGGTCTCAGGCGTTTAACTTTTAGAGGCGTTAAGAGGAAATAAGATACTAACTCCAGCAATTACAACCACCCATGAATTTTATTGGATGATTTAGCTAGCTATTTAGTCTAATCTAACTCATCAATTTTGAGAATAAAATGACTCTCCTGGTATCTTTGCAGGAGTAGCAAGTTATAAATTTGGCATGTATTTATATAATAAACCACTGACAGAACCTCACCTTATCTTTATCCTAGGCCTGTTTATCATTCTTAAAGGATACCTGGCAAGCATTTTCATTAAATGATCTATGGAGAAGAATCTCAAAAAAAAAAGTTAGATACTCCACAGAGAAGCCAAGATATTTTCTACTAAGTATAGTAGCTAAATGTTCCTTAATGCCCTATTTTGTTCAAGAACAAGTTACTCAAGTGCTGCTGATTCCCACTCTTTTAATTACAAAGAGTTGGCACAGCACTTATTTAGGACTAAAGACTTGACTGGGAGGGGGAAGAGGAAGGGATATATATAAAGCTTGTAAGTGGCTAATTCTTCTTTATCCAAAGAATTTACATTTATGATCTCTATAATCCCAAAGGCCATTAAACATTATATCCCCTGAGTAATTCATGATACATGAAACTAGTAAATTATTCTTTTTAGTAACTATATGACTGCTACTAAATAATGAGGAATGCTATCACATAAATAAGAGCAAAGAGTAACAAATAAGAGTGAAATGATCACCTGTAATAAAATACTAGCTGAAAAATGAAGAAAAACAGGCATAAACAAATATGGCTTAATAGTTGATGCTGAAATCCTTTTTTCATTACCTGTGGAATATACTTGAATCAATTCATACCTTAAAAGAACTGGCCAGGAACCAAATATTAAGACTTCATAACTCCACCCTTGAATGAAGGGACTTCTATACGCCTTTTGGCATGCCAATATAGAGTTTTTCTATCATGAAAGATTCATGAAAACAACAAAAAGTTGTTTTGTGTATATCATACATGTACCATATATACACGTATGGTGACTCTTTCACAATCTTTAAAGTGACCAGTACATATGACCAGTACATTTTGGATGATAGTGAGGGAAGCTGGGAGATACAATTCAGAACATCTGGAATACCAAACATGAATTCATGATCTAGAGCAGTGATGGCTAACCCTTTTGCAATCGCATGCCAGGAGGGGGGAGGGGGGGGTCGTGCACACACCCATAGTTCTATGCACCCTGCCCCCATGCATGCGTGTGAGACCACCCCTCCCCCCCTGCTCCTGGCACCGATGGCCCGGTAGGCCCGTTTTTCTCTTTTACCTGGCTCCAGAGCCTCTCTATGAGTCTCGGGAGGGCGAAAACAGCCTTCCCCACCCCCCTGGAGGCCCTCTGGAGGCCAGAAATGGCCCATTTTCCAACTTCTGGTTGGACAGGAAGTGATGTTTTTTGCTGTTCCCAGCCTTCAGAGATTCCTAGAGAGGCTCTGGAGCCAAGTGAGAGAGAAAAATGGACCTTCCCCACCACCCCCAAGCGCTCTGGAGGCAGGAAACAGCCTGTTTCCCTACTTCTGGTGGGCCCAGAAGACCCAAAAATTGCCAGAACTGAACTCGCATGCCCATTGATATGGCTACGTGTGCCACCTGTGACACGCATGCCATAGGTTCGCCATCACGGATCTGGAGCTTCTACAGAGCTCTGTACATTTTTCAGTGGTGGATAGGGATATAAAATATATTACAGTCACAATGACAATTGTTTACAAAAAATTCTAAATATACTAAAAATACACTGTATTTCTTGTAGATTTATTTATGATCATGGCACAACTCTTATAAACCTTCCAAAAGTTGCCAAATGGTACCTGAGAAAAGAAACACGTCAAATATGGCTCTCTGAAACTTAAAGAAGGAAAAGTTTGTATACCTGATATTCCGTAAAATTACTTTTATGCTCTAATTATCTATGTTGTAAGCGCTGAGGCCATACTGTGGGTTTTTTCCCCTTTTCTAAATGGGTGAATCCAAATAGCACCATTCCAGTGAGAACTGTTTGCTGCAAAGATCTGTTACAAACTTCAGGGCAGCATTCTATGGTATTGAGAATATTGGAACTACAGTTTGCAGTATTCATAGCTAGTCTAGTTATAAGTTAGGAACTGCACTCCCAGTATGTAGTAGCATCTGCAGAAGCCCTGGCAAGCCCTGGGGGTGCTAACACAACAACAAATGTATGATGATGTAGTAACACAAATGCCATCAAGATGAACTTGTGTCAGTTATCTGATGCTAGTAATTCATTGATGGCCTGTTCATGGTTACATTGTTACTCAAATACCATTATTTGATGCCTTTTCAACCTCTCTCTTCCAAATATGCAAGTTTTGGGAGGCTGTCATAAAATCTGTATCAAGATCAGAGAGAATTTCTAATTGACTGATTATATATAGTCCAATCTGTCCTCATAGCAAAGTCTGTTACAATACCAGAGTGCAAAATAATGTGCATTCAGGGTATAAAGTCAGTAATAAAATCAATTTTTCAGGAGTGCATTATTTTCTTCTATAAGTAGAAGATGCAGGTTGGAATAGGCTGGTGCTGCCTTTCCATTGAAAAATGTAAACAAAGCATGACTTTTTGATATATTGTACAGTTTACAGATTGAATACTTCTGAAATGCAAAGGCTAACACTTTAAAAATTGTATGATAGATACCCGGCTTTATCTATTTTCAACTAGACATCACTGTGTCTTTTTTTTTTTTAAGAAGCGAAATAACACAATAATGTATGCAATTGTTTAGTTTAGCTTAAATTTGGTACGAACATGGAGAAATTCATCTCAACTATCTATGTTGTACTCCCCTTAAATAAACTATAAGTGCTCTTTCTAGAATCTGCAACCCAATTAATTTTAAAAAAATATCCTACATATCTATAATTTTCAAAATACATCTATAGACAGCTGTCCATATTGTCAGGCATTTAATTTTATAGACCTTCTCTTCCAATTATAGCTCACTATCAACAAAGATCACTTATATTCCTTATTTCAACAGCTAACGTTTCCTGTTCTTTGTCCTTAAATATTAATATTTAGATACATGCTGTTAGCATTTCCTTTTTTTTTTAAACAGAAAATTCACCGATGAAAAACATGTTTCTATCTCTATTTCTGTATCCTGTCTTGAACACTAGATGGCAATCCAGTGTTACTAACTTCCTATAAACATCTGGAAAATTTCATTTCAGGATGTAGGAACTGACAGGAAGATATTCTTTCATTGATCAGTTCAAAGGAAATTGAAATTCTCCCTCCTAGGTTCATGTTATATGTATGTATAACAAGTATGTTATAAGAAGATCAAATCTAAAATCCCACTAAAATTTACAGAATGGAAATGGATGCCCTGCATCAAATATGTATTAAGGCACAGGTACTCCATTCTTGATTCCAACAAATTTTACACAGCTTTTATGTATCAACCACAAAATTTAATTTGGATTTTTATTTCATAGTGGAAAAACTTCAACTTGTTTGGAGGCTACTTAACTCAACTTGAAGACAAGTCTAAAGTGAAATTTCAAAGCTCAAAGCTTCTCACTTACTATCCCAAAGGTGCTTTTTCTTTTCAAGAGGCAACTGGACTTTCTGGTTTTTCTTTGAAGACATTTTGCTTCTCATCCAAGAAGCTTCTTCAGCTCTGACTGGATGGTGGGGAATGGAAGAATTTATACTCCTTGCAGACAGCTGGTCATTTGCATTCTTTTAGCAGGTTGTTAAGGTCACCTGAGTGACCCTGATGACACAGGGCAAATTGGTGTGACCCTGATGACACAGGCAAATTGGTGTGGAGCCTTCTTGGAATTGTTGAAAGGACTGTGTTGTAGATTGGAGTTAGATGATAGATGTTGTATTCCTCTCCCTCTGTTGAGAGAGGATTGTTCAATTTTGACATAGATGGCCTCTTTAACCCCTCTTTCAAACCAGCGATCCTCTTTGTCCAAATATGGAGTTTGTTGTCTTCAAAAAAATGGCCATCCAGTCAAGAGCTGAAGAAGCTTCTTGGATGAGAAGTGAAATGTCTTCAAAGAAAAACCAGAAAGTCCAGTTGCCTCTTGAAAAAAAAGCATCTTTGGGACAACCATGACCTGGATGACTGAGAATCTCCATAGACAGTCTCACTTACTAATTTTTCATTTTTGTTTGTGAGTGTGAGTGAAGATAATTTTAAAATTCTGGGTATTACCCAGGTGAGATTTTTTTTTTATGAGAAAGAGATGAAAATTGAAAGGAAAAATATATTAAACTTAATTCACTGAAATAACATTTTCAGATGGTAGATAAGATTAAATTTCAGGATTTGGACAGTGCTGAAGAATGGAGATGCATTAATGTAACTGGCTTTGATATGAATAAAGATACATTTATTTGAGACTAATTACACTTATTTGGTAAGTGGGGAAAGTGATGGACACCCTATGGCGAATAACGTAGACCCTGCTTATATTCAGAGCAATGGTCAAGTAAAATTGGACAATTTGTTGAGTTTTGTTAAGGTCAACACTGACATTATAGAAAGCCAGCCAAATTTGATGGATATTGTGTATTATTTAAATTCAGAACTCCATTGAATGCTCTTTTGTATTAAGATAAACAAGCAGTAACCAATCAAAGAGAAAACAACAACCCTGTCAACAATGACAGGGGAAGCTATTGTATATAAGCAGAGAAGAAATCCCACTCCCTTCTAGCACTGACTAGTTTGGTAACAAAACTAGTTTGGTAACAAAAAGCTTGCAATCAAAGAACAAGGTCAGAGAACATCAAGGACTCCATAATAGTTCTAACTGGAAAAGTTCTAACTTCAGATTTGTTGAGATTAAGATTGGGCAACGTGGGAAATTTCCTGAAGAGGTGAAAGAGTCGTCATCTACAATAGGTACTATTTTATATTTCAATAGCCTTGAGTAACCACAGTTCATAGATCTCTGAGTGACAAGTGCTGGAAGCAGTTGACAAGGGAAGCTATTTTTTTTTTCTCTCTCTGTTATAACAAGCACTTAGGTAACTTTTCCTAGATCGAATCATTTAACAATTTAATATTATGAATTATGCAAAAAAGTGTTATTTTTGTAAAATCACTTTTACCCTGTCAAAGGAAGTTATTCTCAATTCAGTGTTTAACCAGAACTATAAACCATAAACATGTTGTTGTCAAAATATCTGAAGCAGAGTACACAAGAAAAAAACTTAAAATAAGGCTTCTATCCTTTGATGTGCTGCAGTTTAAAAAGTGGCACTTACCATTTGAATAAATAGCATATAAGCAATGGTGTGGATAAGTGTTTACTCTAGTGTTAATGGAACTATAGAATAAGATCCATTTAAACTCCTGCATGGTACATTAATTGATGTATGTGCAAAAAAGCTTCTATAGTAGAACTAGGGCAATTATTATAGGAAATTGTTTAGTGACTATTCAAAGTTTCAAAAGCATTGAAAAAAAAGTGACTTATGACTGTTTTTCACAACCATTGCAACATCACCATGATCACATGATCAAAATTTGGAAGCTTGGCAACCCACATACATTTATGATGGTTGCAGTGTCACGGGATCAAGTGATCACCTTTTGCGACCCTCTGACAGGCAAAGCCAATGGGGAAACCAGATTCACTTAACATCTGCGGCCAGAAAGGTTGTACAATGAGGCAAAACTCAGTTAACCACTGACTTGCTTAGCAATAGAAATTTTAGGCTCAAAATTTCAAAAGTTGATGACTACCTGTGGTTACTTGAGGGATCGCCTCAAGAGAGACAAGCTGGCATTCCAAAACATGAAGACACCATTTTCGTATTTCCATAGAAATACCAAGATAATTATCACCAGATAGTCATCAGGAATCAAGCTGAGTTTGAAGTTCTTTATTTTCTGGTTTCATTCTGGTCTGCAATTATTTTCAGTATTTTTGTAACTGGAGGGAAGTATTTGATGTTCTGTATTTTATTATCTTTGGCAAGCTTATTTTAGTAAAAGAAACTGTTCTATATAAACTGTGGTGCAGAAATTTTTGAATCATAAAATAAACGTATTGTTCATCTAGCCATTTCATATTCAAGCACAATCCAGCAGTATTTCAAAAAATACATTTTCACCTAGAAGGTTTTATTTTCATAGATGCTGCAATTAATTAGATTTTTTTTTGGTAAACATAAGTTCTAATATATTGCACTTCTGCAATATTAATATTTTCCCCAGAGTGTATATTGTTGCCAACTCTACCAGCTTTTCTTTCATTCTGAATTCAAAAATCCTTTTTAATAATATAATCCTGATGGGGTAAATATGCAGCATTATCTTTTTATTTCTTAGGGGGAGAATACAGTAATTGGGTGTGCTATATCCTTTTAATCTCAAATCTACTTCCCACCTGTCTTTCATATTCTGTAGAATATAATATATTTCATTGCCTCTTTCTCAATATCCAGGAATTTAAACACCGGCCAAGGGGGAAAACCTGGGAAATGGGCATATGGCTTGATTGTACATTTACAACTGAAGGTAGGATATTCAACAGTTCTGATCATTTTTTTTTTTTAATAAAGCAGTCAACTTGATGCCTTGCAACAAGATAACTTGTATCTTGGTACCTTGTAAATACATGTGCACAACACCTAGCACAAAAGCCCAAAAAGCATCTGGAAAGTGAAAACGTTCTTCTAAATTTGTTATATCTTGAGAATAGATGAATACACAAATTCATATAGATGGTTTTAATATTATGGCCTTTTAACTAATAGTTTTGCATATTTTATAAATGTAACATGTATTTTATTATGTAGTGCAACATTATTTTCTACTACTACAGTTCTACTAGACAACTTATGGCAAATTGGCTCATCCTTTGTCAATATTTACTTACCTAAAGAGAGAAACAGAATGGCCATGAATGGGAAAAAAAAACAAAAAAAACAGTGGGAGTGGGAGTGTCTTCTGAATTCTTGCCAGCTTTCCAATTGACTTTGTTTGTAAGAAACTGGGATCGGGTATCAGAAATTATAGTCACAAGGCCACAATTGATTATGGGAGCCCTGCAGTAGCCTCAACTTTGCAAATACAACTAGTCTGAAGATCCTTGAAATTTTAATTCCACAGGAGAAATGGGTTCCAGATTTTATATATATGCTTTAAATTAGTGTACACCAGTATTTTCATTCAAAAATTACTGCCCTATGATGTGCCTTTTTCACTAATTGAATATTACACATAGACAGGAGAGCTTCAGTGGTATACTACACAGCTTATGACCCATTGGATAATTGTTTCAGAAATACTTTGTCATTAGATTATTTAATGCCTTCAACAGTGACAGAGCTTCTGCCTTCACTGAAAGTTTTTAAAAATTCAGGGAGATATTCAGAGATATACCCTATCTACTTTGAAAATAGTCCATGTTGAACTGTATAGCACAGTCAAACATCAGCAGTTGACTATGGGAAATGTTATGTGACATAGGTGTCAAACTTGATCGTGTCATGGGCTTGATCACAATGTTTTTTGCCTTTGCGGAGTCAGGGTGGGCGTGGCCTGCACTTCACATGCAGGCCAGTTTGAGAGGCCAGTTATATGACATTCCATATAGGAATGAGTGTACATTCCACATGCAGGGCAGTTTGACAGGGCTGTTATATGACATTCTGTATTATGTCACAAAATAATTTATGATAATCTTTGTGTCATTTTATAAATTTGCCAAATGTCAATTTCATGGGAGTCACAGATCCTGGAATTTGGATGCATTCTGTAAGTTAGCTCATTTAATGTACCTTTGTTGAAAACTTATTGCTCATTAGTACAGAGATAGATATAATAGCAATGTTCTCAAAAATAGTTTATATGAGTTGGAACGTATGTTCTTTGAAGAAGCACCTTAGCTCAGTCTGATTAATGATTATTCTGGATCTTTAAAAAAACATTGTTCCAGTTTGATTTCTCACTGTCATCAAAGTACTAAGCTCATAACAAGGATGATATCTCTTTATAATCTGTTTTATATTGGAAAAAAAGAACCCGATAACTAAATCTTATTCTTACAAAACTGCATAACAATTCTTTTTAACTAAATGTCCTCTGGGTTATCCACCTGGCAGATGACTTCAGGATTCTTCAAGAATCCTTCTTAGTTCCATGAGCAACTAAGGAAAAAGACGTAATAACTTGAAGGCAGCTAATTTGCATTGACTAGGATTTTGTCTTGTGATCAGGGGAACCAGGATTTTTTTTTTTAAAAAAGTAACAGGTTTCAAGGGATGAAAAAGTTTGAAAACTCATCGTCTTTAGCATGAAAAGCATTGCCCCACAAGTAAGGTGACCAGACGTCCCGCTTTTGGCGGGACAGTCCCGCTTTTGAGCAATTTGTCCCGCGTCCCGCGGCGTTTCAAAAAAGTCCCGATTTTTCTTGAGCCCCAGCTGATGGCTAGAAGAAAAAAAAACTGTTTAAACTCTTGCCCGGGGCTTCAAAGGGCCGCCCTACAGGCAATCAGTGTAAAGCAGTTTTTTTTTCCCCTAGCTAAGCTTCAGAAACGAAAACGAAACCAGGGTCTTTGGTGCAGCGTGACAAAATGAGGCAGAGAGAGATTTATTTTTATTTTTATTTTTCCTCCCCAAAAAAGGTAGGTGAAAAACTGCAAACAATGGGAAATTTAGGAGGAGAGTTCAAGATTTTAAAACACAAAGGAAAAAAAGCTGTATTTAACTAGGGAATTGTAATAATTGAGATACTATTAATTGTATATTGTGTTGAAAGCAGAAATGGTTAAGTTGTGGTTCGGAGGAATATATGGGAGAAATTATTTGGTTTATTATTATTGGTAAATATAATTAATTAATTTGTAAGAAATTGGATTGCATGGAAATAATTGGAATATTCATGTTCATATTGATTAATATACAAAAAAGATAGTTTTATAACTGATTTATATTAAAATGTTGAATTTGTATTAAACAACTGTATTACATAATTACATAATTAAACAATGTGAGGATGGATATAAAAATAGATGACAATGGGAAGGGGTATAATATAGAATAGAAGGGAAAAATTGAATTTGATTAAGATTAGAGATGAGGATGAAGGGTAATATTGGTTTTTTTAAAAAATAGATGAGGAATAAATATGGCAAAAAGGAAATATAGAAATTGTAAATTTAATTGAAATGACTAAACGCTGTTTAAATTTGTGAACCAGCCAAATATTCTGTTCAAAGAAAATACATTGTATGTTTGTATTGTGTGTTTCTAATTATTGCTATTTATTCATATTTGTTCTCTTTTATTCTTTAAAGTTTAACAATTCATTCTTTATCTTAATATCTTTATATTTGCTTGGGGTTGGCTTTCTTCCCTTTCATCTTTTTTATTGTACAGCAATCTTTCTCCTCAAACCTACCACCTCTCTCTTTTCTTTCCTTCTTACTTTCTCTTCCCCCCACCCTCTTTTTCTCCTCCCTACTTCCTCTTTCTTTCTCCTTCTCCTCCTCTCTTCCTCCCTCTCTTACCCTCACTCCTACTCTAATTTCCATTCCTTCATCCCTCTCTATTGCTGTAATCCTTTAATGCATATGGACTACTCAGAGGGCTGAAAAAGTTATTTTTGACTGGTCCTCACACTTTTGACCAGTCCTCGAACTTATGACTGTCCTCACATTTTACATTTTTGCCCTATCTTGTCATCATGGTGAAGAGAAGCAGTTGTGAAATGAGTGACATGGTTGTTAAGAATGCTGCATGGGCATAAATGTGAGGATGGTCATAAGTGTGAGGACCAGTCAAAAGTGCGAGGACCTGTCAGAAATGACTTTTTTCAGCTCTCTGGTTAGTCCTTTTGTGCATATGGACTACTCAGAGGGCTGAAAAAGTTATTTTTGACTGGTCCTCACACTTTTGACCAGTCCTCGAACTTACGACTGTCCTCACATTTTACATTTTTGCCCTATCTTGTCACCATGTTGAAGAGAAGCAGTTGTGAA
The DNA here is from genome assembly GCF_029215685.1 of Pituophis catenifer annectens. Classification (NCBI taxonomy): domain Eukaryota; kingdom Metazoa; phylum Chordata; class Lepidosauria; order Squamata; family Colubridae; genus Pituophis; species Pituophis catenifer. Next base: position 113,601,184 of record NW_027256882.1, read on the forward strand.
ATGAGTGACATGGTTGTTAAGAATGCTGCACGGGCATAAATGTGAGGATGGTCATAAGTGTGAGGACCAGTCAAAAGTGCGAGGACCTGTCAGAAATGACTTTTTTCAGCCCTCTGGTTAGTCCTTTTGTGCATATGGACTACTCAGAGGGCTGAAAAAGTTATTTTTGACTGGTCCTCACACTTTTGACCAGTCCTCGAACTTACGACTGTCCTCACATTTTACATTTTTGCCCTATCTTGTCACCTTGTTGAAGAGAAGCAGTTGTGAAATGAGTGACATGGTTGTTAAGAATGCTGCATGGGCATAAATATGAGGATGGTCATAAGTGTGAGGACCAGTCAAAAGTGCGAGGACCTGTCAGAAATGACTTTTTTCAGCCCTCTGGTTAGTCCTTTTGTGCATATGGACTACTCAGAGGGCTGAAAAAGTTATTTTTGACTGGTCCTCGCACTTTTGACCAGTCCTCGAACTTACGACTGTCCTCACATTTTACATTTTTTGCCCTATCTTGTCACCATGTTGAAGAGAAGCAGTTGTGAAATGAGTGACATGGTTGTTAAGAATGCTGCACGGGCATAAATGTGAGGATGGTCATAAGTGTGAGGACCAGTCAAAAGTGCGAGGACCTGTCAGAAATGACTTTTTTCAGCCCTCTGGTTAGTCCTTTTGTGCATATGGACTACTCAGAGGGCTGAAAAAGTTATTTTTGACTGGTCCTCGCACTTTTGACCAGTCCTCGAACTTACGACTGTCTTCACATTTTACGTTTTTTTCCCTATCTTATCACCATGGTGAAGAGAAGCAGTTGTGAAATGAGTGACATGGTTGTTAAGAATGCTGCACGGGCATAAATGTGAGGATGGTCATAAGTGTGAGGACCAGTCAAAAGTGCGAGGACCTGTCAGAAATGACTTTTTTCAGCCCTCTGGTTAGTCCTTTTGTGCATATAGACTACTCAGAGGGCTGAAAAAGTTATTGACTGGTCCTCGCACTTTTGACCAGTCCTCGAACTTACGACTGTCCTCACATTTTACATTTTTGCCCTATCTTGTCATCATGGTGAAGAGAAGCAGTTGTGAAATGAGTGACATGGTTGTTAAGAATGCTGCACGGGCATAAATGTGAGGATGGTCATAAGTGTGAGGACCAGTCAAAAGTGCGAGGACCTGTAAGAAATGACTTTTTTCAGCCCTCTGGTTAGTCCTTTTGTGCATATGGACTACTCAGAAGGCTGAAAAAGTTATTTTTGACTGGTCCTCGCATTTTTGACCAGTCCTCGAACTTACGACTGTCCTCACATTTTACGTTTTTGCCCTATCTTGTCACCATGGTGAAGAGAAGCAGTTGTGAAATGAGTGACATGGTTGTTAAGAATGCTGCACGGGCATAAATGTGAGGATGGTCATAAGTGTGAGGACCAGTCAAAAGTGTGAGGACCTGTCAGAAATGACTTTCCAGCCCTCTGAGTAGTCCCTATACACATAGCCATGGCCACCCGGTCACATGACCAGCTAGCCACACCCACCCAGTCACATGGCCTCCAAGCCACGCCCACACAATAAGCCACGCCCACAATGGTGTCCCTCTTACCAATGTTAAAATCTGTTCACCTTACCCTATACACACAGCCATGGCCACCCGGTCACATGACCAGCTAGCCACGCCCACCCAGTCACATGACCAGCTAGCCACGCCCACAAAATAAGCCACGCCCACAATGTCCCTCTTTACCAATGTTAAAATCTGGTCACCTTACCCACAAGACAAGATTTCTAAATCTTCAATGTTTAGAGGATCTGGTATTGGGTGTTTTTCTCCCTCAGCATCAGTGGTGGGTTGCCCCCGGTTCGCACTGATACTATAGAACCGGCAGGAAAACCAGTGGGAGGCTCCACCCACTGACTCAGAGTCATCAAAATGCTTCTGCGCATGCGCAGAAGAACGTGCACATGTGCGAGGGAAGCAAGTGCGCGAGCGCATGGCCCCATTGTGAACCGGTAGTAAAGGTAAGTAGAACCCACCCCTGCTCAGCATGAATCCTGCTTAGTCTGATATGAATACATGAGAAATGTATCATACCATGATACAGCAGAACATAAAATATACTTAGCATCCTTTTAATTATTATTGGTGGAATTTGATCTAGTGGCTATAGCACCAGATTAGACACCAGGAAACTGTGTGTTCTAGTCCTATGTTAGGTATGAAAGCTGGCTGGTTGGCTTTGGGGCAGTTATTCTCTCTTAACCTAATCTATCTCACAGGGGTCTTGTGGGAAAAATAGTAGGAAGAAGAAATATTATATATATTCATTGCCTTTATTACTTATAAAGTAATAAAAGTGGGATAAAAAAAATCTAATAAAAATTATTAAAAGTCCTTGTCAGGATTTTTCAAATCCATCAAACTGCTTCAAGGTAATTCCTTAAGGTACTTGCAAGCATGTTCATGTCCAAGGATAGTCACAGACATATTGTGTGAACTAACTCGGTGCTTAATTTCACAAAAGTTGAAAGATATATTCGTAGTGCTCCCAATAATTTGTTAATGGAACAAAGGTATGATTAAGTTCAGAAGTTCAGTATTCACAGTGCATTGTCTACATCGTGTTTAATTACTGACATTTTTCTAATGCACAGGAAATCATAATTCAGTTAACATCTAAGTGGCCTGCAGTTTCTGAATTATAGCCCTTGTAATTGGCTCCTACTCAAACTGTTGATCTAAATTGTTGCATTGGAAAGCATACTGACAGCTATCCATGCTGGATACATTGCACATCAACAGCATGTGTGGAAGATAAGGATGTTCCTATTGTTTTCTAAGGATATTTGAATACAAATGCAAAGGCAGTAAATTGTGTAGTGTTGTGGTAGATTTTGAAAGTAGCCATAAATGTAATAAATGCAATGCAGGTTGTTCTTTCTCAATATATTATCATTTATGTTATAATGATTGCTTTATATTTCTAACATATTAAACTATAATTCTCAACAGACTTATTGTGGTGCAAATATTACTTAATTCAGTCAAATTTACAGTGATCTTAGGAATCTTGTTGCACATCTCAATTACAGTCTCACATTACAGATTAAATAATCATTTTCCAGGGAAACATTTGAAACAATCTAATAGCAATTTGGTACCTGAAATTGCAGCATATTACAGGGGATAGAGTTATCTAGAAATGTCTACTATGCCAATCTTACATTGTGCCATTGGAGATATCGTCTCTAACTTTTCTCCAATTTGGTTGAAACAATAAAGAGAATTTGATATGGAAAGTACATGTTTTAACGCCACATGAATATTTCATCTGCATGTAGAGCAATTCTGATGCTATAAAAATATGTGCTTTGATTGAAAGAAATTACTCCCTTGAATCAACATATTTTCTGTAGTCTAACTTCATAACCATTTTTTCTGCACTCAGGGTACTTACTAATCAAGTGTTTTCTCAAAGCACAAGCCATTTTGGAAAAACATGTGAATAAATTAGTCAAGGTTCAGGTTTCAATAAGCCACTATGCAATACTTTGTAGTTCATAGAACAATTTAAGCAAATGTCATATTGGAGAAACTACTGTCCTTCCAAGCAGAGCTATATCAATGCAACTTTAGAATGCCAATAGGGTTGCTCTGTTCCTTTATTCATGCAACACAGAGAACAAGTCTAAAACTTTTTTTTTTCAATTTGGCTTTGCATGAAAAATTACAGAAGTCTAGGGATGTTTATGTTCTGACTACTAATGTACCATAACAAAGTTACTTGGAAGCTGACTCAAGCATTTCAACTAGTAAATAGATTGAAGTATTACGTTTGCCAACCTTCTGCATACACCAAAAGCTTTCCAAGTTATTACTCATGTCCCAATCAAAGCTAGGAATTGAGATTAACACTGACATATTTACAGTTAAAATATAGCTGGAATAGTATCTTAAAGGAATATCAACATTTTAATGTCAAATGTTCCTGTACTGTTAATTGATGACAGTTTGAATCAGAAAATCAAACCGAACCTAAATTCAGCACCAGCTCAGTAAGTTGCTTCGTGACCTACCTATCCTTCTATCATATTCACAAGTGAAAGAAAAATAAGAACAATAAGAGGAAAACAACAAAAGACAATCCCACGAGTCTGGACAAAAGGCCCCTGTTTCTACCTGGAAACTACTTCTGGACTTTGTGCTTGAGGTAGAAAAGAAATGAAACCTTGACTTTGGGTTTAACCAATTAGATAGATTTGTTTTTATAGAAATGGCTAGTTTAAACTACTAAATAGAAGTAAACAGTTGTGGTTTGATGTTACTACCCTATTCTTCTGCACCAAAGGGAGTCAGAAGTCAATGCCTTTTCTTCCTCCCCCACTCTTTTCCACACTTTTCCCTTCCCTATTTTTCCTACTATTTGCTTTTGTATATTTTTTGTATGTTATATCATATTTAACAATAAAATTGTTAAAAACAAAAAGGGCCCTCTAACAACAAAAATAATTACCATCAGAGGTCCACAACCCCAACCCATGGTTATTTGTTAAAGAGAATTATCATGAGAAAATCACCACCACCATTGAAGAAGCAGATGCCTTCAAAAATGCTTTAGAAGTTAGAAAAAGGACACAGGGAGTATAATGACTCTCTCCATTCTGATCCATTGAGTAAACTCTTCTAGCACACCAGAATTGTGTCAAGCTTAACATAGTGATGGTGAACCTATGTCATGCATGTCCAAGGAGACTTTTGGGTGTTTTGGGTGAAATTTAACAAGATCCGACAACAATTATTTTTGAAAGCAAGCCCCATTCTTGCATGATTTTTCAGAGGCTGTGGAGGCTGTGTGAGAATAGGGTATGCTCTCACATGGCCTCTGGATTTTCCAGAAGTCATGTGAAGAAGCTCTGTGGCCTGCAAAGTCTAAAAATCATTTAAGAATGGAGAATGCTTTCACATGGTTTTTGAAGTCTGCAGAGGCTATGGAAGAGCATTGTCCAAAGCCACTTCAAGAATGAAGATTTCATATGACTCAGAACTGACTCAAGTAGGCCACAGGGGCCTGTCAACAGAAAAAGAATACCACCTCAAGGTAAGCAATTTGCACATCATATACACATGATTGTACTGTATTTTTAAAAATATAAATAAATAGAAACGACTTGTTTCTCTTTTGTTCAGGAATAAGAATCAATTTTTATTCATTCATTCATTCATTCATTCATTCATTCATTCATCTAATTTATATAGCCTCTCATTTCACCAAAATTGATTCTGGGTGGCATACAACAATTTGATGATACTTAATCATGAAACATACAGCTAACTTAAAACTCTTGTTGTTGTTGTTCAGAGAACCCCAAGTGCTTCATTTCGGATGCGTTTGCTGCTGTCTAATAATTTGCTGAACTCCTGCTATTAGCCCTCACTGAAGATTTTTTTTCTTCAAGAAGGGAGAAGTTGAAGCTGGAGTAAGTGGGACATTTACGTTGCATTGAGCTTATCATCTTCTGCATGCTCTTTTAAAGGAATATTTTTAAACAACCATAACATTGAGGAGGACACTGGTATACATGTTTTCCATATTTTTTTCTGATCCAGTTCAGATAGCTTCCCATTCACGACTGTACTAAAATCTAATAGGAAAAAAGGATGAGCTAATCTGGAATGTCATACATATTTGTATTTCCTAACAAATAAACACACGTATGATTGAGTTTTCAATAGTGGATAATAACTAAGATGACTTATGTTATTCTTATGCTATTCTGGAAAGGTATAAACACATGGATTTTCCAGATTGACTCAAGAGCTATCAATACACATTAACATTTGATTACATTTACAATATATATTGTTATATTTATATTATTGTATTATTGTATTTTCTTATAAGCACTGTAAACCACCTAGCTCTGCATTGAAACAGTGACATTATTAATGAATATTCATTATTAATGCTTCTTCAGACATATTAAATATCCAATAGACCAGGGGTGGTCAAATTCACATCATCACGGCATTGTCACATGATGTATTGTGACTTTTTTCCCATTCGCTAAACTGGGTGTGGGCGTAGCAAGCACGTGACACATCCGACATGTGGGCTACGAGTTTGACATCGCTGCAATAGACTAAAGGTTTATATTTTTTTCAAATATTTTTCAAAGCCAATAAGGAGAACCATAAAAACAAAATATACCATATAGTGCAGTTTAGCACCATGCTACATTTGAGAACAGATTCTTCTATCCTGTTGCTAAAGAATATCTGAGAAATTATAGATAACCTTACTAGAATTGTTTTGTTTACCTTCTAAAGAGAAATTATGTTAATGCCTGTCATTGCTATGCCTTCACAGTCCCATTTTTGTTTTATCTGACCATCCAAAAGATAGTTTTCCAAATAGAGATGTATCAGGTCTACTTAGCCATATATGGAATATTCCAATATTGCCATATTTGAGTTCAAATGCATATATTCATAAGTTAGTATGAAATCTGGAGAAAAAATTATATTGACACTGAAATAAAAAACAAAGCCACATATTTTACATCATTCATCAGTATCCAGAGATACTGCACTCACATATACAAAGAAAAGAAAAACTGCTAGTTAATTTTTCCATTTTTCTATGCTAGTCACTTTTTAAAAAATGCCTTTACTGTCTAAATTTGGTAGATACACTGCATGAAATTGTTGATACTACTATATGAGAATCAATGTACATTTGAACCAAGCCTGAAATATTTATCATTGTCCTCACTTTATAAAAATAATACTCAATTGTAAATCTGTCATTTAACAATATGGAATAGAAGAGAATATCATGAGGCAAATCTCTCTAGTGTCCCCTAATATATTCTAGCATTTGAAGTTAGCTTTTGAATAGATAAGATTATCCACAGCTTCGAGCAGCATGCATTCTGGCTCTATTTCCACCCTCAGGGGTAAAGGCAAAACTGTCCTAAAATATACCTCATACAACACACTGAAAGCCAGCCAGTTATATGCCACACAATCTATTCCACTCTGAAACAAAGCCAAGGCATTTTATTTCTAGAGAAAGAGGGAAGCAGTAGAACAGTGAGAGTAAGTCTGCATTTCATTGCACAGCTCTCAGCTACTAGGGAATTCATGCTTTTCAAAGCATGCTATAGTACAGCTTTATTTATAAGTTATAGTATGGTTTATTTGGCTTTGGCTCAGTGTGTTGAGTGAATCAATGAAATACAAGATTCATTGGAGTACCTCTCTCATACTACCTACATCCTTTCTTCACATTCCATTCTGCATCAATGGAAATTTTTTTCACTATTGTTGGTTCTCCACTGAAATCAATAGTGTAGAATGGTGAGTGTGTGAGGAAACCTGAATAACTGAAGTAATTATTGTCATTACATTGCAACTAATTAGGGGTTTTTTTTTTTGATTGGAGGAAAAATATTGATTCATCTGAACATTTCAAATGCCAAATTATATTTCAGTTGCGGATCTTTCCATATGTAATGGATTCAAAAATTCAAAAATGGCCCAAGGCAATTGTCATTCCTTTTAAAAAACCTAGAACTCAATCATTATAGATTATGACAGTTGAACACTTGGCATTATGTATAAATCAGTGGTAGGTTGTTACCGTTCTCCCCGGTTCTTGCGAACTGGTAGTGAAAATTTTGAGTAGTTCAGAGAACCGGTAAATACCACCTCTGCCTGGTCTCACCCCCAATCTATTCGCTGCCTCCTGAGTCCCAGCTGATTGGCTAGAAGGAAAAAAATCAGGGCTCACTTGACAAAGAAGAGAAAAAGAAAAAAAAGACACCTTAGCTTTAAATTGAGAAGCCAAGAAGCCTCCCAACTGATTGGCTAGAACTGATCTGCTCCTTGTAAACCGCTTGGTGGTGATAGATTGGCAATTGAGGCCAAGCTGCCTGAAAGCATTTTCCGATGCTCTCGGTGGTGGCAGAGCGGCAAAAAACTGTTTAAACTCTTGCTGCGGCACTTCAAAGGGCTGCCCTACAGCTGATCAGCAGTAAAAGGCAGTGTGGTGTTAAACCAGTGCGCTCCAAAAACAAATGGGTAGACCGGAACGCTCCAGAAACAAATGGATAGACCGGTATGGCTCTGCAAGCAGTTAAAAGCCTGATAGACTAGTACCTCTGCTAAATCCTAAAGAATTGTTTGTCACATGACCATCAAACCATGCCCACAAAATAAGCCATGCCCACAGAACCAGTAGTAAAAAAAATTAGAACCCACCCTTGGTATAAATCAAGCCTATCTTGTCATATTCTGCAAAACATGCTTTAGCTTTTTATTAAAATCAACTAAAGACACGTATGTAATCACTTGTTCAATTTTCCTGCAAGGTTTAGAATAGAAAAAGTTCAAAGATAACACTACATTTGGTTCATCTTTTAAATCAAGTAATCCTTCAGATTTTTCTCTTTTACCCTTTATTTTTTCTTTATTTTTTTTTCCTTCTCACAAAATAGCAAGATAAAGTAATGCATACAACAGTTGAATTATATCTATACTAGAAGTGATGTCAAAATATTGTTCCATTTTAATCACAACTAAGTTTGAAAGAAGGAGGACCATATCTGTTAGGGTAATGTGTCTGTCTGGACGACTATGAAGAAATAAAATGATGGCGGGTGGGAAAAGTTCCACTGCCATTGATGCTTTCTTTGAATCTGAGAGTTGGACAAGGAATATTATTTGGGGCCTATTTTTCTCCCTAATCAGAGGGGAACATTTAAGCAGGCCTCCAAAATAGTATCTCCTCTATGTTACCTGAATATTGTCCAGCTGTTATTATTGCCTAAACTCTCCATATACAAATATGTCACCAGGGACTCAACAAATAACCCCATGCCTGACAACAAAGCAGACTTCAAGGACTTACGACATCCTTTGTAGGATCATTGGGAGATGCTCTGCCAGAAGGCAGGTGCCACAACAAAAAAAATTCTAAAGTAAAAGGAAATAAATTGGCTTAGTTTCTGAAGAAATATTGCTCAAAGAGCTACAGATGTCAAGATGCTGTATTCTAATCTTTTTCACTGAATACCAAATAATAACATAGCTTCATAATTAGAAATTATCCAGTTGTCTATACGTAGTGATGAGACACATCCATTAAACAAAACCATTTCAGCTTTTGAATAACTTAATCAGAGGCCTGACAGTGGAGTTGATTTATTTCCTTCTGTCCTCTAGTGAAAGGGGACGGGGTGGCACAGAGTTGTCTGTAAAACCATCTTGAGAAAGGCTATTTGGCTATTCAAGTAAAAATGTTCTGAGGAGGAAAAAAAATGGTCTGATGGAAATTTGACCTTCCAAAAACCATAAACCATTTTATGTTAGAATTCGTAGTTTCTGAAGTCTTTCATTTCTATTACAGTTAAAAGAACAATTACTATTTTCAAAGTTTAAAAAATGGGGCCTTTTATTCTTTATAACCACTAGGGCTGTGTAGCAATATGGATTTGATGGACAAAATAAGAAAGAGGCCCACAAACCTAGGTGTCAGGAAGAGTGTAAATCAAGTGTGCTCTGTTATTTGTGCAACATTTTACATGTGGGCACATGTCCATTCCTAATCATATTTTATTTGACTGAAGTGCACTATAAAAGAATATTTCTTGGTTTGAGATTTTGGGGGCAAAACCTTTCCGTTGCTTTTATATGATAATTTAGTACTGACCCCTGTAGGGAAAACTGAAGACTAATGTAATGTACTTGTCATGTTGTATACTTTCATCAACAGACATATTTAACTCCTAGCAGAGTGAATTCTTAAAAATTGTCTTTCCAAATCCTGTTGCCAGTGTATTTGGATAGATCAAAGCAGCGGTCTGCCTGAAACCCCCTTTTTTCCAGTTTAAATCAAAACAGTAGGAGATTTGAGGAAAACATTTCAGCCCTTTACAAGGCCACAGCATGTGAAAGTCTAAAGACATCCATCAATGTGGATTCTCTGTTGTAGCGTTCACTTGTTAATAACAAAACTGGTGTTCATGGCAGGTGGCATAACATCTATTGATTGTTCATCTTATTCAAGAGAAGACAACGTTTTCAACTCGCCTTTTGTGCCATACAAATAACATGAAGCATACTATATCTGCTAAACTGTGACCAAAATAAACATATAAATAACCAGTGCTCTGACGAAACAAATTAAAAATCAGTAGGAGTTCGGTAGCACCTTTTCAGACTAACAGATTTGATTAAAAATGGCTCTTCCCAACCCTCTCCTTCCCAGACCTGGTGAAATGAGTTGTAATTCATGAAAGTTTATGTATTTTAATAAAATTTATTGGTATAAAAAATGTGATATGACCAGACCCCCTTCTGAATTTTGGCCACACCATTCCTCTTCAATAATGTCTACCGTGTTTCCCCGAAAATAAGACCCTGTCTTATATTTTTTTGAACCCCAAAATAAGCGCTTGGCTTTATTTTTGGAAGGTCTTATTATTTTGGGGCATGTGGAAGAAACCAGAGGAAATGGTGGGGACTGGCTGTGCATGTGTTTAAATATTTTTGGGAACGGCTTATTTTTTTTGGGGGGGGGGTATTTTAGTGCATGCGCTCAAAAGCCCAATTGGGCTTATTATCAGGGCATGTCTTATTTTCGGGGAAACAGGGTACTAAGAAAGAAACTAAAACTGTGTTATTAGATACATTAAATAAGGATAAGGATAATTTTATTTCTATACCGCCCCTCTCCCGAGGGACTCGGGGCGGTGTACAGCCAGGAAAAACACAATACAAATAAGACAATTTAAATTTAAAAAATTCTTAAAAGTATTACATTTAAGGCCAAAATTAGCTAAAAACCCCAAAAAATTTAAGAACTCCAAATTTAAAACTCAATTATGAAGCTAGCCTGCCTGTCAGAAGAGCAGGGTCTTAAGAGCACAGCAGAAAACTCAGAGGTCAGAGATCTTGCGTATGTCCGGGGGTAGTTCATTCCAAAGGGCAGGGGCTCCCACAAAGAAGGCTCTCCCCCTGGGTGTTTCCAGCCAACATAATTTGGCCGACGGCACTCTGTGGGAGCGAACTGGTCGGTGGGAGGCTATCGGTGGCAGAAGGCAGTCTCGTAAGTACCCAGGTCCTGAGCCATGGAGCGCTTTAAAGGTGGTAACCAACATCTTGAATCGCACCCGGAAGACCACTGGGAGCCAGTGCAGCTCATGCAGGAGAGTTGCTACATGGGCGCAATGAGTTGCACCCATAATTACCCGCGCGGCCACATTCTGGACCAGTTGGAGCCTTCGAGTGCTCTTCAAGGGGAGCCCCATGTAGAGAGCCTTACAGTAGTCCAGCCGGGAGATAACAAGGGCGTGAGTGACTCTGCGCAAGGCGTCCCGATCCAGAAAGGGATGCAACCGGCGACTCAGGTGAACCTGATTTAAAGTTCCCCTGGCCACGGCCTTCATATGCTCTTCTAAAGACAGCCGTGCATCCAGGAGGATGCCCAGATTGCGAGCCCTCTCTGTGGGGGGTAGAGATTCACCCCTATAGACAGTGATGGCATCAGCTGACTATACCGGGATGCTGGTAGCCACAGCCACTCGGTCTTGGAAGGGTTGAGTCTGAGCCTATTTCTCCCCATCCAGACCCGTACGGCCTCCAGGCAGTGGGACATCACGTCAAGGGCATCATTGGGGTGGAGATGTACAGCTGAGTGTCATCAGCGTACTGATGTACCCTCACCCCAAAACAATGGATGATCTCACCCAGCGGCTTCACATAAATGTTGAACAGAAGGGGCGAGAGGACCGACCCTTGCGGCACCCCCCAAGCGAGGCGCCTTGAGGTCGACCTCTGCCCCCCTGCCAACACAAACTGCGAGCGGTTAGAGAGGAAGGAGGAGAACCACCGCAACACAGTGCCTCCTATTCCTCAACCGCTGCAGCATGATACCATGGTCGATGGTATCAAAAGCCACTGAGAGATCTAATAGGACCAGGACAGAGGAACAACCTCTGTCCTGAGCCCTCCAGAGATCATCCACCAATGCGACCAATGCCGTTTCCGTGCTGTACCCTGTCTGAAGCCCAACTGGTAAGGGTCCAGATAGACAGCTTCATCCAGATACTGGGGGAGCTGTCATGTCACCACACTCTCAACAACCTTCACCACAAAAAGTCTTCTTCAGAAATTATTTGGTTTCATATATAAAAATATGGGATCATTTCTGGGCTTTTTTAAAAATCAGTTATAGAATATGTATTTTGTTTGAAGAAAACTCCAGATTGAACTCCTGGCACCTCCAATTATGTAGCATAACAAGGTTCAACTCAACTTTAGGCAGAGCTATGTAGGTACAATGGTGCAGATATTACAATATCTGCCACCATTGTACAATATCTGCCACCAACAATATTGAGGAGTTGGAAAGTAGTGTCCTATGTCCTACACTCCTAATGTCTTGCTTCTTTCAGTTGTGGAGAAGGCTGCCACCATTTTTCCATTATGAAAGCATGGTTTAGATTATACCAAATTGCATAAGTGTTTGGCAGGCTCTAAAAATCAAGGAAGACACATAGTGATTCTTCTAAGCAGATGTCTTTATTGTTTCACACATATAGACAGAGTCTTGCCAAACTGAAGCAGACTACTATCTACATGAAGCATATATTTTAGGAACCATTAAGGAGGGGCTCTTCACCATCTTTCTCTCACACAAACTATCTGAACTGAATTGCCACTTACTACTCTGGAATGCATTACCTCCCCCCAGGGAATCCAGACTACATTGTGGAAGGATACTTTGATTCCTACAATGGACAAAATGGCTGCAAACATTGATGGTGTTAGCAAAGATGGTAAAAATGACTGCTTTGATTAAAGAAAAGATTATAATTAATTTTGTTTCTACTTGGAACTGCTGTTGGACTTTGTGATTGAGGTGGAAAAATGAAACTTTGATTTTGGGTTTGGCTAATTAGATATGTTTGTTGTTATAGAAATGCTAGTATATATTAATATGTAAAGGTAAAAAAAAATGTATATTATTATCTTATTCTACTGCACCAAAAGGAGTCAAAAGTCAATGCTTTTCTTTTTCTTTTCCCCTTTACCCTACACTTTTTCCTTTTCCTCCTTTCCTCTCCTATTTTCCAGTTATTTTCATTTTTCTTTGTATTTTTGTATTTTATATTCTGAAAAACTAATAAAATATAAAAATGGAACCCAGATTGCATTAAATCACTATGTTTGGGACAAGCAAACAGGCAGACAATTGCAATTTAGGACAAATCAGTAGACATAGTGATGCATCTGTGTCTAAGATAGTAGCAACATGATTGAAAGAAATGGATACGTACATCTCACTCAACACCTAGCTAAATGTGGGTGCAGCATTTTCCAGGTTGCCATGAGGGAACACGACTCCCTTCAATGGATCTCTCTCTCTCTCTTTCTCTCCCCCCCCTCTCTCTCTCTGTGAGTGTGTGTGTACCACATGCTAGATGAGAAACAAAATTCCAGAAATAGACAGTAGTAACTATTTGTTACTGTTGCCAATAAATGGGCTATATTAAACATAGTACAAACAGTACATAAATAAATACATAAAACAACACATATCCATCAGTAGGAGTTAAGCTGAATTTGAATCAGGCACCATAACTGCATGGCAGAGATGGCTCCAGACCATGAATATTTGTACTTCAACTTCTTCCAAAGGGATGGGTCTTGTTGGAATATAATTTGTTTTTGTTTCAATTTACACGTATATGGAGCAATTTTGATACTGAACTTCAGCAGAGGGGTTACTGGATGTTTTGGAGTGGAGAAATGTTTCCAGGCTAAAAAGCAGAACAATTTATGCCTCAGAAGGAGTAAGTAGAAGGCTATAGGCAGCTAATGGGTTTCCTATTTTTACCAATGGACAAAATGGTGTTCTAATGGACAAAATGGTGTTTGGGGAAAAGTGTTTCACAGATGAACATTTATATTTTCTTTTCTGTATTAAATCTGCTGGGTAACGTTTACAACTGCATTAGGAGGTATGCCTAATTTTGTGCAAACAGTAAAAGAAAAATAGAAATACCATAGTCTGATGATGCTGAAGATAACATGTAATATTGTTTGTCCTTGAAATTCTCTGAAGATGTTCCAGTACTAATAAACAAGAATATAGGAACAGCTGGCCAAAAGAAGACAATTGTCAGGCTGTAAGAAGGGAATGATTTTAATACCAATGCATTAATCATCCTTCATTTCCAATTTTCTAAACAGAACCCAAGGGTGACTCTGTCCTTCCCTTCTGGGGGGTTATTATCTACTGTAAATTTGCATATTAATAATGGTTAAATTTGAAAAAAATAAATAAAGAAAAGAGAGTTGCAGCTAAATGCAAAAAGGATTTTTGAGAAGGAAAAACATCCTTATTTATATTATTCATGATTGGCTCCATCATTACTATTTGGGGATAAATTAATCATTAATGGCTTCATAGGCACAACTAAGGTTATTGATAATGAAAGAATTTAACAAATAAAAGTATTGCAGTCAAGGATGGAAATAGTTTACTGCATCCATTCTGCATAATACTGCATCCATTCTGCATAACTCCCCCTTCCCTTCCTAGACCAGCTGGACAGCAAGGCATTCTGAGCAACGTAGTTCTTGAGCCCCCCCCCCCCATCCCCAATCAGGCAGCCTGCTCCATCCTGAAATCCCTAGGGAGAGGAAGATGCAAAGATGAGGGAGAGCGGAGGCAGGCAGCGGCAGTGGGGGGGAGGTGTTGGAAATGGGGCAGCGGGTCGCCGGAACTGTTTCAAAATGGAAAGGTGATTTTGGGGAGGGGGTTTCTTGCAAATGCTGTGACCTCTCCCCATCTGGATCCAGAAGAAGCCCACGGTCCCTGCCTTTGCTGGGACACCTACCTCATTTGGGAAGAGAGTGGTGGATCTTCATTCTGGCTCTTTCTTGGGGTTTTCCAACACCGCTAAATTACATCTCAAGGACCTAGGAGTATTCATTTCAAAAGATCTAAGCCCCAGAGCTCACTGTAACAGCATTGCCAAAAAGGCATTAACAGTTGTTAACCTAATTTTATTAAGCTTCTTCTCCGGTAACATTGTACTGCAAACCAGGGTATACAAAACCTTTGCCAGACCAATTCTAGAATACAGCTCATCTGCCTGGAAGCCACACTGTATAATGGACATTAATACAATTGAGCGAGTCCAGAGGTATTTCACGAGAAGAGTACGCTACTCCTCTGCTCTCAATAGAATACCTTATGCCACCAGGCTTGGAATTTTGGACCTGGACAACCTAAAACTAGGCCGCCTATGGTCTGATCTAAGCTTAGTACACAAAATCGTCTGCTACAATGTCCTACCTATCAATGACTACTTCAGCTTCAACCACAATAATACATGGGCAAAGTAAATCGCTCCAAACTTGATTGCAGACAGAGCAATCAGCAACAGAGTGGTCAATGCCTGGAATGCTCTACCTGACTCTGTTGTTACATCCTTAAAACCCCAAAACTTTAACCGTAAACTGTCTACCGTGGACCTCACCCCATAAGGGGCCATCCCATTTATTCATACTCATTTCTTATGTACCTATACCTGTTTAAACTTATATGTTTATATGTTATGTTCATACGTATACTTGCTTTCTCATACATGCTTGACAAACTAAATAAATAAAATAAATTAAAATAAAATAATTGATACATGTTCTATGCAAAACAGGTGGATAAAATTAAAGCATGCATTTGAGACGGGGGTTTCAGTGGAGGGAAAATGACCATTATTCACTCAGAGTGACCTGTGAGACTCACTGATTTCCAGGTCCTCTGTAATACATAGGATCTTGATCTACTTTATTTCTATATCATTTTTTTCTCATATAAAAACAGAATCTGAATTCAGTAGCCCAGTGACTGAATGCATATATTCATATGCAGAAGGCCTCCAGTTCACTTAAAGATAGCAGGCATGTATGAAATACCTCTAACAAAGTTTTTTGGAAACCTGCATTAGGCGTAACATTGGTTTATATAAGAATAAACAATTGGTCTAAAGAAAGTTATCTATGTGTCCAAGAAATGTAATCAAATTCCTTTAATTTTTTCCATTTCAGAAGTTTTACTTTTGTGCCATGTTAGCCATTAACATTTCTTCTTTGTTTATAGGAAGTACCCTTTTAACTATCTTAAGAAAATATGAATTGCTTAAAAAAAGTTCAACTTCAAAGTTCTCTGAAAAGCTTTGGCATTATTGATTTTTCAAGAACCCTGAATATCTTTAGTAGCCAAGCTCTTTTTCCAAAATTATAGGATAATATGGATTTGTATGAATGTATGTTGATAAAAATACCATACCACCCACTTGCCCATAAACCCTACAGCCTTTTCTGTTCATAGCCAGATGAATCCTCATAGAAAATAACTGCAACTTGTAACTACCAAGAGTAATTAGTTTCTTCACAAATGTGGCGTGTTTTTTTTTTTAGGTGTAAAAACCTTTTCCCCATCTCAAATCTAGAGAATTATATGGAGCACTGTTTATCTAAATCAGATGGCTTAAGCCTTCCTTAGAGATTGAATACTAAACTATATTCCCTCTTTGAACTGAAAAGATTGCAGAAAATTTCAGAGAAAAGCCACGGCTTCCTCTTAATTTCTATAGCTTCCATCCTCAATGTGGAGTCTGAAGTAGCATTAATCAGCTTGGAATAATGAGGCTCTTGTAGGCAGAACAATTTCCTTATTCACTTTAATTATAACATAAGAATTTAATGCTGGGAGTTTGACAAATGAGGAAGCAGGAAGACTCATTGCTTTAAGGGCAATTATGGTCAGATGGAATGATATATTAAATTTCAGTGAAATGAAGTTCTTTCTCTATCAGCCCAAGGAGAGAGGACAATGGTTGTCATGATGGATAGAGCAGATAGATGACAGATAGACAGACAGAGACAGAGACAGATAGACAAGTAGAAAGATAGATGATAAAAGTTTGACAGATGATAGAAGATAGTTATAAGAGAGGGAGAGAGGGAGGGAGAGAGAGAGAGAGATAAAATATATTAAATGTGTATATTCACTAGGAAGAATGAAAATTTGTGGAAGAAATGGAGACAGTAGTTGAAATGATGAGTTTGAGTGAGTTTCTATACTTTCTCAATGATTGCTTACAGAACTCAGTATTAAGCCGAGATTTGATCCATGGTGTAAAGAGGAAAAGGGAAGAGAAGATTCTAAAGAAACAGCTTCAGATTTCCTTGACAGCAGTTACATATATATTTAAATTTTATCCTCTCTCTGATATTATATTTTTTTCCTTCCATAAGCTATGCTTTCTGGTCTCCAAACTCATAAATCACAAACTCATTTTTCTCTTTTTCAGTAAAAAAAAAAAAATCCTTAAGGAGTTTCCAGTCACCAATTAATATAGTTATTGATCTTTCTCTAACCAGACAAGTTAATTTTGGCATCTCTGCTAGTTCTGTAATCTTAACCAATCAACTCTGTAAAGTGGATATTTCAGACTCTTTCCATTTTTTGTGCATACAATAGTGCTCACATCACAGTCATATACAAAAATAATCTTCCATGGTTCTTTTTTAATTGTTCATTAATCCTAGCAAGAAAATTATGGTTTCAGTTGAATGTTGAAAATTCTTTGTATCTTCATAAAGAATTATAAACTTCTTTAAAATTCTTTGTATCATTATATGTATTTGAACTCAGATTTCTGGCTTTTTTACAAAACTACCAAGCATGATAAAATGACCCTTCACATTGTGTATCTTTCCAACATAAATCAAAAGTACATTAATAATTCTAGACATATTTTCTGAAGTCATATACCAACAGTGCATCATTTATTAAAAATTATTTTAAGTTATTACATAATATAAATTTAAAGCATTTTAACCACATATATCCCCATTGTTTCCCTAATATGCTGTGCCCAAAGTTCTTACTCCTTTTTTTATAATCTTTCACTTGTTATTTTTCTATTTCAACTTTCAATAAAAGTTTATACATTTTAGCAATTACATGTTCACCCTTTTTTTCATAGTTCAACTCAAATTCTGTGTTCTGCTGCTCAGTTCCAAATGTCCTATTATCCACCTTAAAACTTTCTTTTAACTTGATTGGTCATAAATCAAGGACTATCTGTATGATTTTTTTTTCTAGTATGTGTTTCTTGCAAATGGTCTATATCTCATTTCACCTTTTTAAAATGGTGAAAAAAATTCTTCTTTTCTGAGGAACATTTGGTCCATTTATATTCCACATGAGGCATTTATAATCCACATTTATGCCAAGAATACATCTCAAAAGTCATTATCTGTAATCAGTGGTGGGATTTAAATAATTTAACAACTGGTTCTCTGCCCCAATGATTTCTTCCAACAACCAGTTCACCAAACTGCTCAGAAAGTTAACAACTGGTTCTCCCGAAGTGGTGCGAACTGGCTGAATCCCACCACTGTCTGTAATGCCTAACATTCTTGGGTTCTTGTAGTAGCTGTTCAGAGTCCAGAATGCTAGGTCTTTTTGTCATTTTCATTTTTTTCCCCAATTTCCCTTTAAACTTTTCTAAAACTTCTTTTGGTTTTTGGAATAAGTTCAGCTGTTATTATGTTTGATCTTCAGAGGTTGTTTACTATGTAACTCATTGAAAGAATTAGTTTTATTTTTTCCAAACATATTTACAGGGAAAAACCTTTGCAAAGAGAGGGAATATTTGAAATATAAAATTTTGATTTCTAAAGAGTGAAAAGTGATTTTCTGACAAGAGAGATTGTGAAAATAGAAAAATGAGAGAGGAGCAGTGAGAACTTAATCAGCTGGAACTCATGACAGAAGTGATGAAATGTGTTTCAGAAGGTGACCAAACTAAAACTTGCTTCTAGCTAATGATGTCTGACTACCTGATCCACTGTCAAAGTACAGCCAGAGAAAAGCATAATATTTTAAACACTTGGAGACGAAATCATTCTACAGTCTGATACGGCATCTGAAAGAAACACTGCCCCAATTTAATTTGACATTTCCCTATATCAAATGTATTTTATAGAAAAGAAAAATTCATCCAGCATTTAGCTTATTCTTCAACTACTGCTTGGAAATTTTTCCTGCAAAGCTACAAAGGGAGTGGTGATGCCTAGGGGCATGTAAGGTTTCATGTCTTATCTAGACCAAATTTATGCCCATATATTGGGGAGTACAGTAGCTCAACGATTAAGACTGAAAAACTGGCAGCCCGGATTTGAGACCCGAGCGCCATTCAATGGGGTGAGTTCCTGTCCTCGCCCCAGTGAGGAATTGCCAATCTAGGAATTCAAAAGCATGCAAATGAGAGTAGATAAGTACCACTTCAGTGGGAAGGTAACAGCACTCTGTGACGTCATGCTGGCCACATGACTGCAGCTATGTCTTCAGACAGCACTGAAGGTTCAATGGCCTTGAAATAGAGATGAGCACATTCCCTATAGTTAGCAGAGTAAACTCCACAAGGGATTCCTAGACAAAATAATCAACTCAGTTTTCTGGTAAAGAGCTATTTAACCCAAAATTCTAAACTGGTTCTTCATGGAACTTGCCAAACACTTATTGTAGATACAGCTTTGCTACAATAATAGTGAAATTGCTTGAAGATCCCACTGAAAAGATCAATAGGTTCAGATAATGAAGTGAAACAGATTTGCCCCCCAAATCTACAGTTATTAGATCAACAGGCATTGTGAATACTGAACTGAAATGACTGCCAACTTTCCTAAATCATTCAGCTGAATAAGAGAAGAGAGAAAAACACAGTCCAACTTATATTTGGTTAAAAGAAAAAAAGAAAATCCAGACTACATATTTGGAATGCAGCATATGAACAGCTCTGTTAAACCAGACTAAGTGACTTCAAGCTCTTACTTCTCACAGTGACCCAACAGAAGCTTCAGGAAGGGAATAAAAGTTACTATCCTTTCAACTCCTCCTCAGCATATACTGGTAGCATATTGTTGGAAGAAACATCCTTCTAGGTTCTGCTCCAAGTGGGGAAAAAGACACTGGAAACATGGAGACTGCTTGGAAAGATGGTTTAATGGTGGACAGGATCACATGGCTTGAGTTCCTGAACAGAAAAAAAGGCTGATACAGTAAATCTTCGGGTTTTTATGCTCTCTCTGGCTCTGCATTTCTTGGGGCCCAGAAAGAGTATCCTGATTGGTTGTCAGACTCCCAGGGGGTGGGGGCCTTGCTGGCTGATGGTCACATGTGCTTCCCAGGTCACATGTGGTGAGTTTCTGCTGCTATTGTGTAGAGGCTAATCCTATCTTTGGCAATTCCTACTATGGCTCTGCCTGAAGGAGGCAGATCTTTGTTATGTAGAATAGACTGGCCCAGGCCTTAATGGCCCATTGACAAAGGGTGGGGGGCAGGAAGGTGGGAGCTGCTTTGTCTGTAAAATATGCTTCTCATATTTCTCATCCAGGGAAATATAATATTCTGCCTTTTCATATTTCCTAAAATATTTCACTCTTCCAGGAAAGGGGTGGGTGCTAACTTCCTACAATTCCTACTCTTTTTTTTTTTCAAAACGTGAGTTTTGAAACAAGTTCCTGGCAAAAGATTAAAATTGATCAGATCAGGGAGCCTTAATGGGTGCTTTTAATTTTCTAATGCAAAGGGGAGGCATTGATAGAGGCAACAGAAAAGGATTCCTTCAGTGGCTTCCAAAAGCTTTCAACCATGAAGGTCTAGCAGCCAGGAAAAAATTTCTGGTAAGAATTTTACAGTATCCAATTTTCCATGCCAATTAATTTCAGACTTCAGATATTACTTTCTGTGAGCTTCCAGTCAGGTTTCAAGCAAACACATGTCCCAAAATTTTTCACAGCCATGATTTTCCTTTAAATTGCAGGCTGCCCATTTCCAAGGGTTGGTTACTGAACCTGTCCTAGCTCTTACTTTAGTACATCCAGGATTTGTGAATCCAAATTGAGGTTAGCCAGTGTACAATATCCATTCTTTTTTTTTGTGTGTGTTACACATAATGAGCCCTGGGATTTCTACTCATGAGACCACCAGTGCAATATATCTTCCTTTACTGGGCAACTGGGCAGCATCATTTGTGAGTCACAGTCAGGGCTAGGGTTTTGGAGATCACTTTTCTGCTATCTCTTCAAGTGAGGGAATTGCCTGAGGGGGATTGCTTCCTCCCCATGGAATTATCAGGGAGATATGACTACTTGGGCTTTTAGTGCTACAGAGCAAAAATCAATCTAGGAGAAGCTTTGTGTGGAGGTAAGTGAAGGAAATAGTTTCAATCTAATTCTGAATAGTGTGTCTCTCTGTGTGTGCATGTGTATGCAGCTACTTTTACAATACAGACAATACAAACATTTTGGACATATTTCTCCTCTCCACCAGACAGAAATCTAGAGTGTACATAACTTGCTGTGGCAATCACTCTCAAATACAATTCTTACAATAAATTGATTACAATATAAATGAGACAAGAAAGAAAACCTTACAATGAATTTCCACCCTCCCCATAGTCTTTCCAGCTGTCTTCTGGGAATTGAAAAGAGTCTTTTGGTCTTTACTTATACATCTCAGGGTCTTTTCTTTAATGTCTGCTGGGTAGCATGCTTGGTGGTAAGGCTGGTCAGTCAGGCTTGGGAAGATCTGCTCCACTCTGGTTGCTGTGATGACTTTCAATGGAGGCTGGATTCAAACCCAATTCCTGGTTCAAACAGATGGAAGGTCTCCTTTGGAGGCAGCATCTGGATCCATGTGCTCTGCTTCCACAGGTTGCAGAGTCCTTTGTGCAGGGCTGAAAAACATTAGAACAGGGTCCCCTCCCCCCTTTTGTGGGTAATCTTCCCAGGAAAGGCATTGTAACAGGATTAGAGATGGGGGGGGGTAGATAGCTTGCAGGCAGAGTTTGAAAAGAAAGAACACAACAGTATTACAGTTACTAAACAGATGATACAGTTCCAACAAAATGGAGACACAACAGATAAGAAAACTGGATTCACATGCTTCAGGAAAGAGATGAACAGGTAAACCTATTTAAACACATACAGTAAATGCAAGACTGATTTTTTTCTTGTAAATCAGCTTAAAACGTTTCCTCATAAACTTGAGTTGTTACTTTAAGATACAGAGAGAGGAGGGAGAAAAAAAAATCAGAAATAAAATGTCTCCTTACTCTGTCTTTGTTGGCCAGACAAACACAGGGCAAAGGCTCTTTCTTTCTTTTTTTCTCTCTCTCCCATTTTTCATTGTTTCAACCTTTTTTTCTTTTCTTTTCTAACAATTTAAAATTCTTGTCTCTAGAGATCAAATACATTTTACAGTTACAATTACCTCGAGGGCGCACAAAGACTTAGACATACACACATAAAACAAGGAAGACAAAGAGAAGAAAACAGAACTCTGAGATTTCACACATACACTGATCATTCCCGCCATAAATCTCAGTTAAATTAGGGAAGGCACAAATCTTAAACATACCACGTGGTTGCATAGAAGACAGAGAAAGAGACAAACAAACAAAACAAAACCAACAAACAAACAAAACAAACAAAACCCCCAACATTCCTATTTATATATCTCCCTTTTCTTTTAAGTACCTTTATTTAGCCAAATTTGTCTCCCGGTGTTATCTCTTAGCAAAGCCCATTTTCGACACAATTTTCCTAATTTCCTTTTATCCATGCCCCTCAATATGGGCACCCGCCTGGCGTCCCAGGCTGCGAGCACTTCATCTACTGGGGTCCCCGCCACCCGTGAACTATCGCTACCCATGACCCTTTCCTTTTCTCCGGAAGGATCACTTCGACTTAGCCGCGTGGCACGCTCTCAGTTTTCAGAGGAAAAAGCTCTGGGAAGGACTTCGATTCCCTTGCGAAGTATGGGCCCCTTCCTCCAGGGAATCACCACAACTTTTCAGATCCAAAAAGGGGATCCGCGAGGACCTGCTGACCCCTGCAGCCAGGTGTGGGCACCTCCTCTTACACACACACACGCTCGCCCCGTGTCTGGGCTGGACAAAACCGGGTTTCCCTTTCACAATTTATTACCCCCCCTTCACACGCTTGGCTTTCGCTCAGCTTCCATTCCTTTTAAACACAAAGTTCCACGTTTGGCAACCCCCCCTTGCTTTCTCTATCCTACCGGTCATGGCTCGGTGGAGCTAGCAGTAGGCAGAGGTGCGGCTAGAGGTCACTCAAAGAGGTGAAATCAGACTGTTTTCCAGGTGGAATTCCACACACACACTTCCTCCTTCCCTTACAGAAGGTCCTGTGCTCTGGCAAAACCCCCATGCTCTCCAGACTGTTAGTCTTTCTGCGGTTAGGAAATGCACAGAGGAAGCAAGATCCAGCTGTACTTGGGAGAAGGGCCTTCACTCACACACATGCAGGCATACACATATTTCCCATGCTTTTCCATACTTTAAAATTAAAATTTAGAGGTACTCACCTTCTTTCCAAGCAGCCTTTGAGCTCAAACTCAAAACCCCTTTAAAACCTAGTTCCAAATGGCCAAGGTCCACGAAAACATACCCACAGACTCAATGGGTCTGCTGCTAGCAAGGGAGGCTTACCTGGGCCTGGTCCATTGGTTAGGTTAGCTTGGAGTCCCACTGGCTCGCCAATTGTTGGAAGAAACATCCTTCTAGGTTCTGCTCCAAGTGGGGAAAAAGACACTGGAAACATGGAGACTGCTTGGAAAGATGGTTTAATGGTGGACAGGATCACATGGCTTGAGTTCCTGAACAGAAAAAAAGGCTGATACAGTAAATCTTCGGGTTTTTATGCTCTCTCTGGCTCTGCATTTCTTGGGGCCCAGAAAGAGTATCCTGATTGGTTGTCAGACTCCCAGGGGGTGGGGGCCTTGCTGGCTGATGGTCACATGTGCTTCCCAGGTCACATGTGGTGAGTTTCTGCTGCTATTGTGTAGAGGGCTAATCCTATCTTTGGCAATTCCTACTATGGCTCTGCCTGAAGGAGGCAGATCTTTGTTATGTAGAATAGACTGGCCCAGGCCTTAATGGCCCATTGACAAAGGGTGGGGGGCAGGAAGGTGGGAGCTGCTTTGTCTGTAAAATATGCTTCTCATATTTCTCATCCAGGGAAATATAATATTCTGCCTTTTCATATTTCCTAAAATATTTCACTCTTCCAGGAAAGGGGTGGGTGCTAACTTCCTACAATATGATACCATATTGTCTCTGAGCATGAGATCACTATATTATCATATTCTCTAGTTTGATATGTGGCTTCAAATGTTGTTGCTTCAAATATTAATTGGTATAACCAGTTCTACTTTTTCTTACTTCCCCTTCCCCTTCCCCTTTTCTCTTCAGTTTCAAGTTATATCATTTCTAATTGCAGGACAATAAAGAAGTTGATGACATCACAAACATGATTGAAGGCAGTAAAACTGAAAAGGATTTTTTAAGACCTTGAGCATCAAACCTTAATAAATTTCTCCAGGATTTTTTTTTTTTTAATCTCAAACAATTTGTCTCCAGTTTCTGAAGAAATTTGCAAATTTCATATTCTTAATAAAAAGACAATGAGATAGATATAATCAAGTAAACAATCAAGAAATAACTACTGGAAAGAGTCACTTGGGTGGCAACCAAAAAATGAAGAGCTTGCAAAACAGTTGCAAGGTTTTTATCTGTGTATCTATTATTGTGATGTGGCTTGTTTTTTAAAATAATATTCTTATTCTCTTATTTCTCTACTATACAAAAAAGAGAAGAAAAAGAAAGAAAAGGAAAGAAAGAAAAAACACAAAAAGAAATAGAGGCAAAATAAGAAAAAATAACAACTAAAACATATTGTCTAATATATGGGGGGAATCACCCTAATTTTTAAATCTTTAGATTAAAAAGTTATCATTTGGAGTAATCTTGAACAGTTATTTCACTATATCACTTTACAGCTAGCTCATAAACAGAAAGACTTGGAAACCCAAGATTGGAATTTGGGATTACCCTTTACAACAATAAAAAGTAATCTCATTTTTTGCTACACCACTGCATTCAATAAATCTATAATTATTCTTATTGTAATAAGTTTTTTGTAATTCATGGGTACATCATATTCTTATAACACACTTATGTTTGTAAAACAATATTAATAGATTATAATTGGTATAAAATCAAATGAGGGCAAGAATAGGACAAGCCTATATCATATGAATAAATGTCCTCTTGTCATTTTTTACCTCAACGTAATAAAGTTAAAAGCCAACCCTTTATTAACATTTCTTGAGATGTTCAGTCAGCATAAAGATATATTTAATCTGGGTTATCCTATAATACAAAATACACTTAATTTATCCTAGTATGATATCTTGAGGTCAATTCTATTTTTGCCAGTTGCAAAGGATCAGATATGTACGTTAAATTGCAGTGCAGAATATTTATTCAATCCTATACGCAAGAATCTAACAGCTAATGGTCAGTACTAAATTGACACTAGATAAGGGTCAACAGAATTCAAAGAGTGGGGGCTGGACCTGGACCATTTGTGGTGACATATTTTAAGCTGATGACACATTTAACTTTGTCCTCCAGCTCTGCTTGTTCTTTTCCTACAATTTCCTGATCTTTTGGTCTCATCTTGGAAACCAGATATCTGGATTGCTAAGTATCTTTGCCTCTGGCTGATGTTATTGAATACAAAATTATTTGGAAGAATAGTATCATACATGATTTGGTTGTAGATGAGAATATAGATCATGTATATCTTTCTGTCAAGGGGGACACCAGGAGATTCAGGCAGTTCCAATATGTATAAAGATTTATTGCAAGTTTAAGCTCTCTACAAGAATCTGAACTACTACAGGGGAAGGGAAATGAGGGAGAGTTAAGAAAGGAGCCTTGGTGACTTCCTGTTTGCTGCTGGCCGCCGCCAGACGTTCCTTTGGGATCGTCAGCTTCCACTGCCTGTCAGAGCCGCCTTCACAACGGAACGGCGGCTCGAAAAAACTCCGTTTCCATGAGGAAACGGAGATAGAGCCGGCAGGGGTGGGTAGAACTCTCTGCAGAGTCCCAAAAGTTTTTCTTTTTCTTTTGGGACGGAGCGGATGAGATGCCCCATATCCCCAGCCGTCGCTCCGGGCTTTGGGAGACCTCTGCGAATGCAGAGCCAGGCGTCAAGAGCAAGCCTGTGAATTTAACAGATTACTTAAAGAAAATGTGAGCTGGATCTGTAATACTGAACCGCAAGTATTCTACTTATCTTTTAAAAATAAAAAATAACTTAAGAGAGAAGAGGAAAGGAAAGGAGGGGAAAAAAGTTTTTTAAAATGGCGTTTGCAGCAGCTGGAGAAGAGGCAGAAAGGAAAAGTCTTTCTGTTTTCTATTATTACAATGTAGCGGAATAAATACCACTGGCTACATTTGTAGACAAAACCTCGCTCCTGTGTTTTTCTTTCTTTTTTTCTTCCTGGAGACTTGATATTGTTGTTGACTGGAAAGAAGTCTTTTTTCTTGTTTTTTTTTTCTTTTTCTTTTTTTTTCTTTTTAACAAAGCCTGCCTGGGCGGAAACATGGCGCCGAGACTTACAAAGTCAGATAAACAAGAAGGGGGGGGGATTCCCTCACCCACAATTTAAAGGAACAAGTTTTAACTCTTCAGTCTCAGAAACCTGATTTTGATATAATAGAATTTCTCTTAGAGGAGATTGAAAGAAGGGATGAGATTGTGAATCAGCATCTTGAAGAATTTAAGCAGGAAATTAAAGAACTGGTAAAATCTAAGTTTGATTTTTTGGAGCAAAAAATTTTAAAAGTGGTTAATGGTTTTTCAAAATTTATGATACAGTTGGATACAAATACTAATTTACTAGAGTCTAAAATGGATGAAATTCAAGATAAATTGGACAATAGAATTCAAAAAATTGAAAATGATTTGATAAACACTCAGGATAATAGCTCAGAAGAAAAACCTAAAATGGATGCTGACCAAATGTCTGGTAATGTAGAAAATCTGCAACAGAGGATTGAAAAAGAGGTTCTCATGGTCCAATATAATTTTACAGAATATGCGATAAGACTGAGAGGTTTGCAGGAAAATAATAGAGATGATTTAAGGAAAATATCTTCTGAAATTCTAGCTGGGATTTTAAAGGTTCAACCTGAGGAAGTGTCTTGTAGGATTGACAGAGTTCTCAGAATAAATTCCTGGATTGCTAAGCAAAGGCAACTGCCTAGAGATGTGGTGATTTATTTTACGGACAAGGAAATTAGGAATAATATTGTGCAAAATTCTTTTAATTCTAATTTGCAATTGTATGGACGAAAGATATGGATTTACAAGGAACTCCCACCTAAGATATTAGCAGAAAGGAAGAAATTTGGTTTTCTGGTGTCTGAGTTAAAAAAGAGAAATATATCATATAGGTGGAATGCCCCAGTTGGTATTATACTGAGACATCAAGGAGAAAGATATCAGTTAGATACTATTGAAAGAGCGGAAGAATTTTATCAAAATAGGTTGAACATGAATTTAACTTCTTCAGGAATGATACAGGATAAGCAGAAGGAGCTGGAAATAAAGGGAAAATATCGAATTACAGAGAATGTACCAGATAAATTGCCTTTGGATTTACCGGACACCCCAGCTGGATTATCTACAAATTTGAGAGAAGTGCCATCTGATTTTAATGTGATGACATATCAAGGCAAGCATGGAAACCAATTAGGGGATATACAAGGGATAAAAAAGAAACATGAGACATCAAAACAAAATCAATACGACCAATCTACAAAGCAGAATGAAGACCGACCAGTTGACACACAATCTGTAGAAAAGAAACCAGGATCGAAGTCAAACCCACAAAAAGAAAACAAAAAAAGAAATAGGTTGTATAAAAATAGAAATTTCTAACTCAAGCAACAGTGAAGCCAGTGTCTTTAAAATATGAATGATTATGTGAAAACATAGAGGAGGCGACATATTGGTCTATATCATCCTGAGGATAGTGGCAGATCTCTGCATTGCCATAATTTTGGGACGTGGAAAGAGCCTCAAACTGATGGATTTGAATTATCTACTTTGATATTTCTTTTTGTGTTGATAAACATATTATAATTATCTTGAATCATAAGGCAAGAGAATCATGCTGGGGCATGCAGAAGATCCGGTTGTTACCCACTACGATGATGGAAATCAATAATCCTGATGAAACCCATAATTATTATTATATGGAATATAATTATAATGTCACTCGGGTGGTTGTTTTTACTTTTATACATATAAGAAGATATTTACTACTGATGGGGGCAGATATGATTGAAGATCTTGAATAAACTGTTGCATCAGCAAGCTATGTTACCCTATTATGGATGTTGGTTTTAACAATCCAGTGGAAAGACCTCAAAGAAGATATTATATGGACTATAAATTTAAAGTTATTGTCTTTTCTTTTTTTTTATTTAGACATAATGGAATATATATATATATATATTTAAGTAGTGTGGGCAGTGAATTAAAGATATTAAGAATTGTTGTGTATGGTAAATTTGTAGGACAGTGGGTGAATAAGCTAACTACAGACTGATTAGTTTAAGAAAAGGGATTTTTAAGAGATATATTTAGGGGAGTGGAGGAAATGGATAGAGTGGAATAAATGTTAAATTAGATTTTAAGGGGAGGTCGCTTTGAAATGTTATAGTAATATATATAGAAGATTAAATATTAAAGTAGGATTTATCGTATAGTTTTAAAGTGGAAGGTGGTTTTGAATTGTTGTAATAATATATAGATATAAAACACTATTATGTTAAATTAGAAGTTATTTTATAATAGTTATAGTATAATGTTTTTTTTGTTTTTTTTTGTTCTCTTCTTTTCTGAAATGTATGGATAAAGGGGGATGTTATGATATTTATAATATTTTTAGTAAGTAAAGGTCAGTATTTTGACGAGGGAGTAAGTAATCTGTTATGAATTAGGGGTTTTTTTGTTACGAAGAAGTCACAGGGGGGGATGGGTGGGGAGGGGGGGGTTAGGGAGGGGGAGGGAGAGGGGGGGGAAAAGGGGGAAAAAATTTGTATTTGAAAACTTTTTCAATAAAAAAAAAAAAAAAAAAAAAGAAAGGAGCCTTGGTGGCGCCGCAGAGTAAAGTGCTGTTAAGTAGCACTTAGCTGCCAGCTGTCTGCAATTACTGCAAGTTCAAATCTCATCAGGCTCAAGGTTGATTCAGGCTTCCATCCTTCCGAGGTAGGTAAAATTAGGACCCGGATTGTGGGGGTGATAAGCTGACTTTGTATAAAAAGAACACTGCTTGGGGGGGGGGCAAAGCCCTACTAAGCAGGTATATACAAAAGTATGAAGGCTGTTGCTTAACACATTGTAAGCCGTCCTGAGTCTCCGGAGAAGGGCGGCATATAAATTGAACCAATAAATAAATAAAGTAATAAAGTAATTCAAGGTAGGCTGGATTAGAGCTCTTATGGGCATGCAGGGACTCATACTGATGACACATTTTATACCCTTCCCTAGGGCTTATCCTGGTCATCTCCTACAGTTACTGAGATATAAATGAACAGTCTGAAGATGATTATTTTTTATTAGTAGTATTAATGTGGTTTAGAGTCTCAGGATCGTCGGGCACCACAAAAACAAACGCAACAAACCACCAACAGATGTTGCTTGGATGGGTAAATGCTGGTTTAATTCTGTAGCTCCAAAAATACTGCAGTCGTAGCGATATAAAATTGGCGCTACAGACGTGTGGCCGGCAGCACCTTTATGCATCCCCACCTATCAGCTGTGGGGCGTAGTCCTCACTGCGCCCTAGTCGCGCTCCACAAACAGCGAATCAGCGAAGAGGGGAGAACAGCCGGCAGAAGATCAGCGTCCTTCTTGAAGCAACCCGTCATCTAATTACCGGCCAGCTGTGAGCGAGGACGCCGCCCGTAATACGAAAGCAGCGGAAACAGAAAGTGAAACCCTACACCTGATGCACCCCATACCATACCCGATCGCCTACCCCGGTGTAAGAGCCCCACTCCCCCATGTGCACATGTGCTGGCCGTCGTTCGCCCTGCTGCCGTCCACCGCGGAATTGGATGCTGCTGATGAAGGAGGGTGAGGAGGAGACGGTGAGCTCATTCGTACCCCACCGCCATAGTGTCAAGCATGGAGGTGGGCTCGACACAGGGACTCATACTGATGACACATTGTATACCCCTCCCTAGGGCTTATCCTGGTCATCTCCTACAGTTACTGAGATATAGATGAACAGTCTGAAGACGATTATTTTTTATTAGTAGTATTAATGTGGTTTAGAGTCAAAACTAATTGAAGCAGCAATGTGTAATAAACAAATCAGGTATTAGATTTATTTACATGAATTAATAATTATCTATTCTAAAGTTATTGCTAACTAATGATACTAAGAACTCCATTTGAGTTCATGTTAAAGAGAAGTAATTCACACAAATAAAAATATTATTTATTAGCATCTTCTACCACTGGACTTGAGATAATTAAGTCTATGACCACAGTAATTTGCATTCAGAAATGCCTTTTGCAAAGGCATTGACTCATAGGAATATCAGGGTAGTATGAATGCATATACAAAACAGAATATATTGACGAGTCATAGTCACTGAAATAAATTCAATATCCCTATATGGAATAGCTAGAAAAAAATATTAAGTAATTCCCAGTCCTGTGGTACAATCTTTAATGTAGTTTGCAAATAAAAGAAACATAATTGTGAAAGACCTTGAAAGGCCACAGTGGTAGATGTTTGAAAACATAGCATTTGTTCTACCATGTTCATTGTAGTGATTGATTTTTCCATTATTTCTCTAATGTCAGGCTGTCTTGTTATGCCTGGCATAGAATTTATTTAAAAAGCGCTTAACCTAAAACATCCATCTTAGTGTGTTGTTGCTTTAAGGAGCTTGGTGAAAGAATTTTCTGTGATAAACTGGTGTTTCACTTAAATCTATTAACTTTTATATTATCTGTTTGATGGTAATGAGTGAATCATTCAGACTGCTTAAGAGTGAGTTTGGAGATAATAATTTAATTTGGTGAGCAGCTGTTCAGTTTCCTACCTGAAATTGTTTTATTCATGAGAAACGCCTGGGACTAAGTGATGGCTCACCTGACAATGGCCCCATAAAATGTGCCTTATTTGCATTTTACAGTAATAGAAATAAACCAAACTTCCAACCTAATATTTGTCAAGTGGTTTTCTGATCTAAACAGGTACGCATTAGGGCACATGAAATATTAAAGGTTATGTATGTTAAGGAAATGCATGCAAAAATGTATACATTAGGAGAAATAAATGTAGAAGCACATTTGAATTTTCATGTAGAATCAGAAAAGAAGCATAGATAAAGGATTTTAAGTCTTAAAGTTTCAGAAAGTACACATGTATTTTCTAGATGCTTTTGCAGATGAGAGTGGATTTGAATCTGGATCTCCCCATCCTTATTCTAATAATAAATGCTATGCCATAGTAGACTCCAAGCATTTCTCTTTCACCCTGGAAAGATTAGGGTCCTGTAAGAAAAAATTTACGATGAAACGTTGGAGGAGTCGCATATGTTTAAGAAGGAAAGAGAAAATTCTGAGGAGTTATGTAACTGGCATGCCAAAATTGTTCAATTTCATAATTTATTTTGTTAAATGAAAGAAAAGAGAGATCCCTTCTATGGCCACTGCTGCTTGACTACTGCAATATGGATTATATTTCAAATGAAACTAATTCATTTGGTCTGCTTTGGATAAATACGAAAAAAAAGAGGAAAAAATACGGTATTTTAAAAAAATCCCCATTGGTTTCTCATGAATTTCTTATCTCAAACTAACAGATTACCTCCTAGCAGCTTCATATTGATGTTAAATGGGAAAGGAGAAAGAACTAAGCCTGCGGCACCTCAAATAATAAGGGACACGGGCTGCACTTCTCCTTCCTTATCAACACTAACTGGAATCAACCCCAGAAGAAGGATCAAGCGGCAACACAACATGTTACCAGCTACCCCCAACATTCAGAGCCACTCCAGGAGAGTACCGCGATTGATGGAATTGAAAGTGGGTGAGAGGTCAAGAACACCAAGGACAAAGATAGCTCTTTGGATTCTATTTCTTGGTGCACTAATTAGCTTTTTACTTTGATAATTTCTAATCACACTATGTGTGAACGACAAATAATTTGTAATCTGTTGTTATTTATAACAACAAATAATGCGGAAGACAGCATTTTTCCCCAGAATTCTTTTCATATCAACCTCCTATTTTAACAGCTTTGAAGAAATATGACTGATAATTTAGTTTGGCTAGTAGATATGGAAATTGATGATGGCTATACTGCATTAGATAAATTTCATTGGGGCACTGTGCTGTGCTTCTGAGTGTTTTAACTATGGTTCAGACAAAACTGAACATATTTTGGAAAGGGTAAGTACAATGCTAGACAAAGTGTTACAGTCAAAGAACTAAGTAATGGAATCCTTGAATCTTTGAGTTTAATGAACCATTTAGACTGTTACATTTAATTTGCTCCTCTGTTGTAGCATCTGGTATAGAGATCTATCTGGCTTGAACACATCCAAGATGGGTAACTCACTCTCCTCATGACATAATGAGTCCTAATGCTGAACTGCTGTTGCTGTTGGGAAGATTTCTGTTAAGGTTCATGCAGGAGCTTCCTTCTAGAATATTAGCTTCATTATTCTCCCATTATTGTTCTGCATTCTGAAACAACAGAGAGACGGTTGTTCCCGTGTTTTATAGAACATCCCTTCCATCCTCAAAGAGCATAAGATATGCTCTCTTCAGTTTTCTCTTTTTCAAGCTAATCAAATCCATGTCTTTATTTCATAGTTTAAAAATGATACTTCCACCTCCTTCCTAATTTGTTCACTCTTGACATCATGGTTCTAAATACGGCAGCCCTATGGACTTGGCTTTTACTTCCTAGCATGTGTAGTTTCAGGCTGTGCATTATTTTTGAAGGATTATTTCATTATGCATTCAGTGGGCTAAACTTCGTTCTAACCCTTCTCATTTAATTTGACATGTGTTCTTCAGTGGTTAGGCTTGCCTGAAATCTATTGTGATTGTTTATGCTTTATAAAGCCTAGATTTCCCTGTCATTCAAATGTGCACAATTCTTTCTCTTTATGGGAAAATGGATAGATTTTGACAGCCAAAATATGTATCTGTGCTTGTCCTAAAACAACAACAAAAAACTCCCACCTTGTTCAGTTTTGACAGCTTGACTGTCATAAAATTTTGCTCACTGGTTAAATATGGATTTAATTTTTAAAATGTTTTGCTATATTTTAGAAAAGCTTTAGGTTTACCAACTGCTATTTATTCATTTAACAAGGCTTTAATCAATGTCATTTGGTACAAAATGACTTGAGACACACCTCACCCAGATTTATTTTAGAAACTGTGACTGGAGCTCATTGAAAAAAAAACCGATGGAAATACACCCCCCCCCTTCAAAATCTTAAGTACAGGTCTTTCCTACTGTATCTATCACTGTTTCTTATCTTTATTACATTCAGTGTAATCTGTTTACAGCCACTACACATAAATGACATGAAATAAGCATTAGTATCAGTTGATGATTCTAGTAACTACTATTGAGTATGGCAGTGTTTTATCTTGAGCAGGGGCTGTGCATCATGGAATCAGTTCCATTTTCTTCAATGACGTACTCTTATCCAGCAATTCCAGACAACTAAAGCACCATTTGACCATTTGTGGCAGTTTTAATTTACTTCTTCTGCTCCTCCCACTTATGGTGCAATTTAATATCTTGAAAGAATAAAAATAAAAGAACATGTAAGAAAAAAATATAGGACTTGTTAAAAAGAAATTATGATATAATTATCTCTTTGGAACTGGACCTGAATATACTTAGTTAACAGAACTAATCACTGACAAAACTGTAATAGGCAGCAGTAAGTTAAATCAGCACTAAAAACCAGACTAAAATGTAATTCTATGGATAAAGGGACAACAATCACATTTTGGATAATATACAAATCAATATATACCATTATAACCCAAGAATGATTATAATTACATTTTGCATCAGATTTATTTTGTACCTGTGATCTACTAACTCATTGTTTCAGAAATAATTCTTCACCTAAACAGAAAAACTGAATGACCATGGATGGGCAAAAAAGCAGTGGCAATAGGAGCCACTTTTTTTCCCCTTTTACTTTTTGTTCCGTTGACAGCTGAGACATTAACGAGGCGAGGGTAGCATGAACAAGAAAGGTTTATTTAATTTATAACAGCAACGACAGGAACGGAACAGAACAGCTTCTGGTAACTGACAGCTCTTTTATACGCCGAGCTGTCAACGTGCTAACCAATAGGAACTCAGTAAAACTCCGCGCGTGTTAGCCACTCCCTTCTAGCCAATCTGCCAGCAGCATCTCTGTTGCCGGGCCGCCGTGATCACAACACTTTTTACTTTTTATTCCTTTATTTTTGTTTAGTTGGTATTCTTGTAAGTTGTAAACTTTAATAAAATTACTAAAAACAATTCAAAGCAACTTTGAAGGGGTGCTTCAGACAACCCTACATTCAAAGCATTGTTCAGCCTAGTGGCTATTAAAATGTGTAATCTAAACATTAGCACTGCCTCATAGCAGAAGTTGTAATAAGTATTTATACTGAATTTATATTTACAGTATATGGTATTTTTATTTATATTTCTTTAGAGGCAGAGGTCAATAATCTGCAACCCCTTAAATATATCCTCCAAATTCTAATTCCAGCCTGATAAAAAAGGAAGTGATAAAAATATGGAGAATAATTATTGTAAGACTATTCAATTTAAAATGAACTGCTTCTTATTGCATTATCCTGTTAATGCCCAGCAAAGATAATTCTAATTATAGTTTAATCCAATTATCAATAATATTTACATTTAATAATTAAAGTTAACAATGGAACTACAGTGGAGCTTTTCAGCCAATGCCAGTTTAGCCGTTTCCTAGAATCTGTGTATTTCTTGATCTTTTTAGCTCAAAGTTTAAATTGCCTTCCTTCGCCCCCCATGTGTGGAGATACACATTTAAATCAAGAACTAGCCTGTAGCTGTCCACCTTTTTATTTTGTAAGAATGTCAGTGGGGCTTGTAAATAAAGATTTCTACCACTTCAATTCTCCACTTTTAAATGTAGATGAGACAAAGAGTGTGATTGCTACATTGCCAATTTCTGATTGGATTTCAATTTCATCTTAATATTTAAGTTTATCTAACAAGGATACTCCAAATTCTAAATTATGATTCTAACCCTTTGTAAAAACTTCAGCATTCAGACACCTGAAGTAGTTACAGTATTTCACTGTTTCTTGCCACCTAAAACATACTGTCATGGAGCCTAACAGATGGCACAGAGTTGGCAGTTGTTTGAAAGCTATAGAAATGCAGCATTTGGCAGTAGCTCAAAAATCTCATCTGAGAAAGGAATTAGAAGGTTGAGGTGCCCAGATTGGCAACCCTATACAAGGAAGTAGTGTTGAAAGAAATAGTTTTGAAGAATTTAGCAGACAAAGGGCTATGTTAGATCAAGATGTTATTGTAATGGATGCTATCCCATACCAGGATTTTCAGAAAATAAATCACCATTGGGATCTCTGCAGTTTCCTGTTTGGCTTAATTTCAGATGAAACATCACCATTTTTATTTTTGTACTGTTACAATTTTGAAGGTTCAGCAGTGTAAGTTTTAGGAATATAGCAGATGCTGCCTTAAAAGATTGCTGTTAAGAGTGAATGTCAATGGAGTTCTGTGGTCCCTTCTGCAGACTGGGAACAATATTGTGGTGGACTAAGAGAAGAAGAAAAGACTGGATGATGCTACACTTCTTGCAGAATCAGAAGTGTAATCTCCCAAATCCAAGACCAATGCTCTCATAGGAAATATTAAGAAAGGTGTTATATCCATAATAAGCCTTCCTTTCCTCCCCTCATTTATTAACAAACTCCCAAGGAGCATGGATGAGGATGATTTTGCAGAACCAAGCAAAAGAAGGCTGGGAATATTCCAGTATGGGAAACTATGGGAAACTTCTAGAAATTTTTATAGCAGCAGCATGTATATCTTATTTCTTTTTAAATTTATTCAATTTCCCCAACATCCATCTCACCTAAGTGACTCTGGGCAGCTTACAATTTTATATCTCTGTAGAAAGGATCAAATAACCTAACAACAACAACAAATAAAAGAATTTGCCATGTACTCTGGACATGTGTCCAGCAGGAATGTGTAGCCCAAATGTAGTGATTTCTACACCGCTGTCTCAGACCTAGATAAGTTGAATAAATTCAAGATGAATTCTAGATTCAGTGTGGTGAAGTAGCAACCCACATACGATCCATCTGGAAACACTTTTACACTTCATTACAAATAGATTTTTTAAAACAAAATGTTTAGTACTTCATTATACCTTTATTATATGCAAGTGGGTAAAATATACCGTATTTTTCAGAGTATAAGACGCACCTTCCCCCCCTAAAAGGGGGTGAAAATTTAGGTGCATCTTATACACCAAATGTAGCCCCACCTACCCACTGGCCCCCACCCTTTGGCCTCTGCCTCTGTTGTGGCCCGCCAGTGGCCTGCGCGGATTGTTGCTGATCCCGACGATGAGGAGGCTGGTATGGGGTTGCGCCAGCAGCCGGTGCAGCCGGCGCTCGCGTCAGACAGTGAGGAGGCTGAAGAGGATGTGATGCCAGAGGCAGAGACTCAGCCAGGGCCTTCAGAATCTCCAGAGACTCCTTCAAGTGGAGAGCACGAAGTGGAGGAGCCTCTCCTCAATGCTCGAGCACACAGGGCTGCCTGAGTGGCTACTCAGGAGGAGGAGGTCTCCTCGAGAGTAAGGTTTGAGGATAATTGGCCACTCCCTTAGCCATTTAAGTCGCACACAGTTAGTAATTTCTGGCTAGAAACAATGTGTAATTATTACAGAGCTTTTTGAAGAGTGAGTGTCTTATTGTATCTTGTTTTCTGGGCTGGTTGCCAACCTTTGCCAGACTTCATTTATTCTTCGTACGTTATAACTTTGATAAGGACCATTGGTGTGTGTCACAATCCTTGGAAATCCGGAGCTGGGCAGAACAGCCTCGCAGCAGTTACCTCCTTGCAAGCAAATGGCAAGAAAAAACAGTTACTTTCAGCTTCAGCACAGCCTAATTAGCAGAAGTTGATTGGATTGGCCTCCTGACTCTCAGCTGATTTGCTCTCAGTTGTTTTGCGCAGGGCTCTGCTGCTTGCTGCAAAGAGGTAAATTGCTGGAGCAGATTTTTTTTTCGCTTGTGGTAATCAAGCTATGCTGAAAACGAAAATGAAAGTAAAGCAGGCTGTTTGCTCTTTGCTGCAAAATTGCTCAGAGGCAAAGGAAAATTTCTTTTTCTTCTTTTCCTCACCAAAAAAGGTAGGTGCGTCTTATACTCCGGTGCATGTTATACTCTGAAAAATATGGTAATTAGAGGCTGAAATGTGCAAAATAACATTTAAATGAAAACATTCCCATTTTCCAATAAGTGCAATGAAATATTAAAGTTGCTTTGGCCAATAAGTTGCTTTCATTCATAGAGGGAGCTATGTTTGTTTTAATTGTTTTCCCATTCTAACCTAAAAGGTTTACCAAATCAAATAGAGCACTTCTGAATTATTATGGATGAAAGGTCCGTGTGTACAAACTGAAAAAGAATGACCTCAAGATACAGAAGAAATAAAAAGATACAGGAGAAATAAACAGAAAACAGAACACTAAAATGATGAACAAAATGTTTTTGACAATGTGTATTAGCTGAACATTTAAGCTAATGTGAAAAGATAATTCTAGCTTCAAGGTCACTGAACCATAATTATTGAAAGTCAGCATGCTGACCAGAATAATGGTAATAAAAACTCAGAGGACATACGTAAGATGAATCATTCCTAGTTTCCAGGAATTTGCCTTTATAGTGGAAGAAAAATATTTATCTAAAAACAGATGAGCCTAATGAAACAGGTGGCTGTGAAAATACTTCAACAAAGGTTCTATATTTGTCTTTTTAATAGTAATTATTATTAATTATCTCCATGCCCTATATATTAATATATTGTCTGTTCAAAAGTAATTGTTCAGGGTTTTTTATGATCCTGAAATCCTACATATTCTTAGATCTAAGAAATATATAATTATATCTAGCATAAAATGATAGTACATTTATACATTACATATATGGTTACATAAACTCTACATTTTAAAACAAATTGGCATGTTCTAAGAAGGTCTGGCAGGGTTACATCGGGCAAATACCAGTGTTGCTAAGCACTCAACCCCTCTGTTCCTTGCTGCACTGCCAAAGGAAGGCATGGGCCAGGGGGCCAGAATTGGATACTAAGCTGATGTCTCTGAAGATATAAAAGGATGCCATACCTTCCCCAAGGCGTGGCCTTTCACTGCATGCTCTTTGTCTGTATGTACTGGGATGGTTTACCCAGCTCTCCTTAGTACAAATTAAAGCTGATATTTTTCCAAGCCTCTTCTTGAGTCTCTCTCTTCAGCATTCTGGTGACTCAAGTACATTTTGGGACTTTACAAAACTTTATTTTAGGATTAAGAAGCATTTAATTTTCCGGTTCAGCCAGTCAGGTTTTTGTTTGTTTGTTTTTGGAAAAAATGCAACATATGAAAACCCGTATTTTATTACTCATTTTGATTGCAGTAATCCATTATAATCAGTAAGAACAACATATGCCTCTTTTTTCCACATAAGTGATCAGCTCCAAGGTACTCTTAATTGTTTACCCTGATCTTTAAGGGACTACTCTCAACACTGACTCCATTCAGTTTTGGAATGGTGGATTTGTGGAACCCACTTAAGCCAACGTACACATAGTCCATCTTTTTGCAAGACTTTCCAGAGCAGCTGCCTCAAATCAGATTTAGATTGCCACTGTGTGCTATCTGTCTATTTCCTTAATAACAGTGGTCATTTATCATCTGAAGTTGAAAGCTTAGTGGCACAAGTAGAAAAACAGCTGGAGATCTATTATGCTCTCAGGGCATACTAATTGCATATTCGAGAAAGAGCTAACACATTACTCCATGAACTAGTAGCCAAGATTCATTTGTAATTATGAATTCTGCTGAAGAACCCCAGGATCTTTGATTTGCAATCACAGAAAGGATTGTTTGAATTATGTTCATTACATGATGGATGTGTACAGGTGCATGGCGGTTTGCTTAGTAGAAAATTGTCTTACATGATGTAGCTAAATGTAGAATTTCTAAGCCTTAGGTTCTGCCAGGGATGTTTTTAAACAGGCTAACTTTATGACCACTTCAGGCTTCATACAATTTTGTAGATCCTTGTAAAAGGTTGCATACCGCAGAGTCAAAAATGTTGTGCCAGTCAGATAAATATGAGGTAAACTGCTCAACTGATAGTGATTTTAGACATTGATTTCATTTTCCCTATGTGAAGTTAATGTACCAAAATTGATCAAGAACTGAAAGCAAGAATAGCAAGTTCTGAAAGGGACAGAAAAAAGCAGCAACATCACAAAGCCTAGCAGAGAGCCATGAGGTGCTTAAAGCACCAGGCTAGAAACTGTTTTAGCACTGCCTTAGGCACATAGTCAATTAGGTGACCTTGGGGCAGTCACTCTCTCTCTCAGCCCTAGGAAGGGTAATGGCAAACCACTTCCAAAACACCTTGCCAAGAAACTGCAGGGACTACAGTTGCACACACTTTGGTCAGTATGCTACATGAACTTCTGAAATTCATTTTTACTGCAGGCATGTTCATACAGTTTCACATATTCAGAATACAGAGGTATCTCAATAGATAGTATTATATAGCTTAACTCTGGCAGTTATATTGTTTAAAGGAGTCTTCACTGCACTATTTAGCCTTTATATAAAGTTTCTTAGAGCAGATATTGAGGGGGATAAGTGTCATTCATACACTTATCTCTACTCTCTGAAGCAGAGAAGTTATGAACATTTTGCAATAATGTTTAGACTTAGTGATAGTGTGAGGAAGGGCAATAAATTGAGATGGAATTCTGAGAAAACAGAGACTTTTTAAGGTCCAAGATAAACAAATGGGAAAGTTTCTTTATTCCTAATAGTGTTACA
Source organism: Pituophis catenifer annectens (assembly GCF_029215685.1). Classification (NCBI taxonomy): domain Eukaryota; kingdom Metazoa; phylum Chordata; class Lepidosauria; order Squamata; family Colubridae; genus Pituophis; species Pituophis catenifer. The sequence continues at coordinate 113,641,329 of NW_027256882.1, forward strand.
CTTTCCCAGAAAGGACAGGTTTGTAATTTGGACATGTTCCTAGGTTCATTATTTTTGTTTATTTATTTACTGAATTTATATTGCCGTCTATTCACACATGGCGACTCAAGGCAACTTACAGAATGTAAAACCTAATTTAAAACAATAAAACTAATAAAAAATAATCAAATAAATTAATATAAGAAAATCACCCCCATCCCGTGCCCCGGCAACAGCAGATTATACAGGCCATTTAATGGGGCCCATCCCACTCTGAGTTCCCCAGGCCTGCTGGCAGAACCAGGTCTTCAGCGCCTTTTGGAAAAGTGTTAGACTGGGCTCCATTCTAATCTCTGGGGAATGATGTTTCAGAGAGAGGGAGCCACCATGGAAAAGGCCCTTCTTCTGGGTCTCACCAGGTGTATCTCTCTAGGGGATGGGACCCACAACATTCTCCGCCTCCACTCTCTGATGTGTTGGGTAAATGTGACCAGCAAGAGATGGTTAAGAGGCCCAAGGAATTTCTGTAGCTGCAAGTATCTATTAGCTGTTATAATGGTTATTCCATTTTTCTTGACAGAGATAAGCTAGCTATGGTTCGTACTCTGGTACCCTTCATTTTAAATTGTGAAATATGCTCCTATTGGGATATTCTTGAGCTTGATCCAGAAGCTCCAGCTGTTACAAAATGCAAGTTGCTGAATAAGACATCTGGCCTTGATGCAAACTCTACTGTTGACAAAAGTGTGTTAGTTGCCAATTAGATGCTGAGCCAGCTTCAAGATTTTGCTTATGACATATAAAGTTCTGAACAAGAGACCTGATAAGGCAACTACTAAGATTTTTAGGGGAAATGTGTGAAATAGGCAGAATCCCATTTTGCAGTAACTTGCACGGCTTCACTATAGTGGTACCTGCACTCTGCAAGGGTCTCCTCCCCAAAATTCATGAAATAAGTATCCTTACCTCTTTGAGATGCTGTTACCTGCCTATTACTTCAGACTGGCAATATTGGATGGATTCTATTTCCCTCAATCACAACCTTTTAATGACTTTTTTTTTTAAAAAAATACTATTTTAATTCATTTTTATTATTGCATTTGAATTGCTTTATCCTAAATTATGTTATCGATGTATGAATGAAATAACATTTGTAGCAAGCAGAAGTGTAATGAAATGTGGGGGGTAACGTTTGGAGACCGGAGGAAGTCAGATGAAGTAGCAGCTGAGCCCACAGAAGGAATCTGGGTATGGTAAATGTCTCAGAAGAGACACTCATTAGTTTCTTGAACTCTAAAGATGAAATGAAGGAGAGATGTATTTTGACTTGCAAGCTTCTGGTAAGGTAACTTTACAATCGAGTTAGAGATAGTACTTCTGGTGTATTTCTTATCTGGACTACCACATAAGATGTTTATTTTCCCATTTCTCAATATGAGATGTAACTCACATGGAACTAACTTATGAACGGCAAGTACCTGGATTTGGTTGGAAATGCAACTGTATTTGAGTATTTAAAAAAATGCAAACAACCAGCTGTCTGCAAGGAGTATAAATCCTTCCATTCCCCACCATCCAGTCAGAGCTGAAGAAGCTCCTAGATGAGAAGCGAAATGTCTTCAAAGAAAAACCAGAAAATCCAGTTGCCTCTTGGAAAAGCACCTCTGGAACTGTGTTTGAGCTTTATATTTTGCTTACTTAATGTATAAGTAAAATGTGCTTTTCCTCTGTTCATTAACATATTGATTTTCATATATTTTTAGTCCATGTTTCCATGCATTTGCATATGGTATTCACAGTATCTGCTTTGAAAAATTAAATGTTTTTTTTTTATTGCTTAGTTATAGGTTTGGTTATAGATTCACCTTAAAGGACACTTTTCAGTACAAACCAGCACAAAGCTTTTGCCTGCAGCTCCACATTAATCTTTTGTATACACATGTAGAATTGTATCAAATCCTGCTTCTCAATCTCTTAATACATACAAGAAAGTGCTAGTGTTGAAAAGGAGTTAAATTATTTTTAACAATATTTTTTAAAAATGCTCCAGCATTGAGGACAGATGCAAAAGTTCAGTCTACCATGGTAATTAAATAGGCTCCAAGCCAGTTCAGCTAAGAATTTTCAGAGAGAATGCAGCAAGATGGTTGGGCTGGTTGTCTAGCTAGTCAGTTTTTCTGCATCAATATAAAGTTTCAATAAAGAAAGCTAAAATGACTTCATCAGATGTTGAGGCGGGTGGTGGCATTCTGATCAGATGGAGACAGCTTATCAATACGCTTAGGTTTTATTCTGGTTATTAACAGTTTTGAGAGGTTTATTGGCTTCTGATTGTATTTTGTTGTTTCGTTATTGTGGTGTGTATCTAGAAAGTCTCCCCTATACAGAAATGCTAACTTTGGTGATGAAATATATGAATTTGTGGCATAGTTTTCTAATTTCCCAAGTAACATATTGATGAAAATCTTATTTCCCCATGTTGAATGTCAGTGTAGAGAAACATCTGTCTTTCTTTAAAAAAAAAACAGGAATGTGACAATTTCACATTCAATAAACAATTTCTTTGAATCTTTTAAAAAGTGTTTCTTGCTGCATGATTACAATTTAATGGAATATTCCAGTACCATACAGAATAAAATAGAGAATAACCTTTAATTGGAAAAGATGGGAGGGGGGGAAGTCCTTATTAGCCCAGAGTAGCAGAAATCAGAGTGATCAAATGTACAGAGAGCTACAGAGCTCTTCTTATTTGCAATCTAAAGCAATATAACCAATGCATATTTACTATGGAATGAGTAAAAAAATGAATTTAGATATTTATGTAAAAACAATGAATTGAAGGGAGAACCAGTTTGGTGTAGTAGTAGGCTAGAAATCAGGAGATTATGAAATCTAGTCCCTTTTGAGGCATGGAACCAGCTGGGTGTTTTGGGGCCAGTCACTGTCTCTCAGCCATGGGAAGACAGTAATGGTGAACCCCATTTCTAAAAAATCTTGCCAAGGAAATTGCAGGAAATTCAGGCCATCACAAGGAGTCAACCACTCAACAGTATTTCAAAGCACCCATGAACACACACGGAAAGAGAGAGAGAGGGAGAAAGAGAGAGTGAGAGAGAGAGAGAGGAGAGATCTTCCCAATTTACCTCACAGGGCTATAGTTGTGAGAGAAATAGGAGGAAGAAGGAGTATTAGATAAGTTTGCCAACTTGTGTTGTTTATAACAACATAACAAAGGCAGGATATCAATAAAAATAAATAAATAAATAATAGTCTGGGCTCTATAAATAATAAAAATGATTTATCTGGATAATATATTTTAATTAAATGAAAGAAAATGAATTCAATAACAGTTTTACATAAAAACATGGTGTTATTCAAATGGGGAAAATAATACACTTATGTAAATCATAGTACAAATTATTACAAGTAACAATTACCAGTTTTCATATATCAGAGATCAGAGATAATTTCTGCTAAATTATCAGTCAGCGGTCAACTTAGACGTTCTTGCCTGGAAAATGAAATATTTACTTCAGGGTTAATTAATTAAGCAAAAATATAATTAGCCAATATTTATTCCCAAAGATCACTTTCCATATTATTATTTTTATTTTCATACAAAATTCTGTGCCATGACACTTCCCTTGCTACTTTCCCTCGCTACTTTGTGACTGAATAGAAGGAATCAAGATTGGATGGCATAATCACTATTTTGGATATTATGTTGTGTTTTTAAAGTTTTCTTTGATGTCCCCAAAGCCCCACTACCAAATCCGATATTTCTGACACTGGTTAACCTTGGCTGATCCTGATGAACTGAAGATCTGAAGAGGTTTGGATATGGTTAGTACCTGTTGGATCCTAGAAACTTGCCACAAATCATAGTCATAGGACTGGAAGAGACCTTGGAGGCGTTTTAGTCCAACCTGAAGGCAGCAAGTTGCCAAGAGTCAAGTTTGACATGGAGTCTTTGCTTTAAGGTTGCACAAACACATTTCTTCCCTCCTTCCACCCTGAACCTTTTCCTTCTTTCTCCTGTCACAAACAGATGCCATTTAGTTAGTGGGGGCAGTTAATTAGTTATAACCATACATTTTTAATAAAAATAAATAGGTGATCATAGATTATAATATACATGTGGACATATTTTTTTCCTCTTAACTTTCAATAGGATTATTGAACTTATTTTCCCCTTACTTTCATACACCATAGTGGCTTTTTATTTTTTTTTAAATAGACAATACCTTATGAACACAAATTTAATATAAGTTGGCAAATTGTCCTAATGGGCATTTGCAAATATAAATGAACTGAATACTCTGCATCAATCTAAAACTAGATTATATTTATGTTTATGCATATTCTAGTCATGTTTTTCTATTATGGCTACATTTTCTTATTCAATCAGACGATCTCATTTTATCAAGAGCAACTAAATGCCTAGGGACAGCTGGCAGCTGATAGCACATATAATCGCTTGGTCCAGTAATTAGTTTTAAATGTTATGTTCATAAAGACATATTCTTCTTCATCTACCCTTAACTCCAAAGATATTTTCTACAGTTGGCTTATTATCTAAATGTCAAGGATCTTAATGTTTAAATGACATAGAAACAAACAGACTTCTGAATTAGGCCCATAGAAAAGGATATATAAATCCTTTTGCCTAAAATGAATCATAGGTTTTGCTTGTCTTTTTCATTAAAGGATTCCTCGGGGACCTTCCCTGAGGCCAATGCATTACAATGTAAATAATATTTTTCTGAATGTCTCACTTTCATTTCTTCCCCATAAAAGAAATTGTGGTAACGGCATCTATCTTTAAATTTCATTATTACTCTGCTGGCTAAATTTCCTAGGGGTGAAAATTCAACAATTAAAAAAGCATGCTAGAAAAAAGATTTTCTGTTGAAATGTAGAGCATGTTTTCACCATTATAGCAACTATGTTTTATATCTGAGAAAATATAAACGATCATGTATCTAGAAAAAAGCTTATTATTTTGATAGACTTCTGAACGTCTGCATTTGTGATTGAAGGCTGTCAAACAGGATTTACATTCTTATAGCAAGCACATAACATCTTTTCTAGATCATTGACTTAAACTACTGGCACTTTTCCTTCATCTTGGAATAATTTTGCTGTGACAAATTTTGAAAGCAATGGATATTGCCACACAGTTGTTACTACCCCTTTGCTATGTTTTCACTTCTTCATTTAGTAGTGATGCTTTAAAAATTCTCATATGACATTCTCCCCAGATTGATGCATTCAGAACTGTTGATCTTGTTTTCAAAATAAAATGGATGCTTGATGGTCTTTGTGTTTTCCTTAATTTTGTACTGCAGACTACTCTTCAAATAAGAAAGAAGACATAGCATTTCTTCAGAAACATTTTTGTTTGTTTGTTTTTTGTTTTAATTCCTGTTCAGGAAATTTTAAAATTTTTGTTAGGGATATTTCCTCCAAAATTTGACAAGAGAAGGCAAATGCCTTTCCTGCTTATTTTAGCCAAATTACAAAAATGGAGAAACTTTTATGGAGAAACTTTATTTTGAGACAAGACTAAGGTGACCAGACGTCCCGCTTTTGGCGGGACAGTCCCGCTTTTGAGCAATTTGTCCCGCGTCCCGCGGCGTTTTAAAAAAGTCCCGATTTTTCATTCTGCCTCCTGAATCCCCGCTGATGGCTAGAGGGGAAAAAAACTCTTTAAACTCTTGCCGCGGGGCTTCAAAGGGCCGACCTACAGCTGATCAGTGTTAAAAAAAAAATGAATAGACCCATGCCTGCAAAAATAGAAAAACAGCCCCTGTTAACAGCTTCCGCTAGGTTAATTAGCTGCGAAAAGCTGCAAAAGTTCCTGGAGCAGATTTCCCCCCCCCCCAGCTATACTGAAAACAAAGGCGAAAGCGAAACTAAACCTGCAACGTGACAAAATGAGGCAGAGACAGATTTCTTTCTTTTTCTTTTTCCTCACCAAAAAAGGTAGGTACAAAACTGCAAACAATGGGAAATTTTGGATTTTAAAACACAAAAGAAAAAAAGCTCTATTTAACTAGGGAATTGTAATAATTGAGATACTATTAATAATTGTATATTGTGTTGAAAGCAGAAATGGTTAAGTTGTGGTTTGGAGGAATATATGGGGGAAATTATTTGGTTTATTATTATTGGTAAATATAATTAATGGATTTGTAAGAAATTGGATTGCATGGAAATAATTGGAATATTCATGTTCATATTGATTAATATACAAAAAAATATAGTTATATAACTAATTGATTTATATTAAAATGTTGAATTTGTATTAAACAACTGTATTACATAATTACATAATTAACCAATGTGAGAATGGATATAAAAATAGATGACAATGGGAAGGGGTATAATATAGAATAGAAGGGAAAAATTGAATTTGATTAAGATTAGAGATGAGGATGAAGGGTAATATTGTTTTTTTAAAAAAATAGATGAGGAATAAATATGGCAAAAAGGAAATATAGAAATTGTAAATTTAATTGAAATGACTAAACGCTGTTTAAATTTGTGAACCAGCCAAATATTCTGTTCAAAGAAAATACATTGCATGTTTGTATGTGTGTTTCTAAATTCTAATTATTGCTATTTATTCATATTTGTTCTCTTTTATTCTTTAAAGTTTAACAATTCATTCTTAATCTTAATATCTTTATATTTGTTTGGGGTTGGCTTTCTTCCCTTTCATCTTTTTTATTGTACAGCAATCTTTCTCCTCAAACCTACCACCACTCTCTTTTCTTTCCTTCTTACTTTCTCTTCCCCCCACCCTCTTTTTCTCCTCCCTACTTCCTCTTCCTTTCTCCTTCTCCTCCTCTCTTCCTCCCTCTCTTACCCTCACTCCTACTCTAATTTCCATTCCTTCATCCCTCTCTATTGCTGTATCCTTTAATGCATATGGACTACTCAGAGGGCTGAAAAAGTTATTTTTGACTGGTCCTCACACTTTTGACCAGTCCTCGAACTTATGACTGTCCTCACGTTTTACATTTTTGCCCTATCTTGTCATCATGGTGAAGAGAAGCAGTTGTGAAATGAGTGACATGGTTGTTAAGAATGCTGCACGGGCATAAATGTGAGGATGGTCATAAGTGTGAGGACCAGTCAAAAGTGCGAGGACCTGTCAGAAATGACTTTTTTCAGCCCTCTGGTTAGTCCTTTTGTGCATATGGACTACTCAGAGGGCTGAAAAAGTTATTTTTGACTGGTCCTCACACTTTTGACCAGTCCTCGAACTTACGACTGTCCTCACATTTTACATTTTTGCCCTATCTTATCATCATGGTGAAGAGAAGCAGTTGTGAAATGAGTGACATGGTTGTTAAGAATGCTGCATGGGCATAAATATGAGGATGGTCATAAGTGTGAGGACCAGTCAAAAGTGCGAGGACCTGTCAGAAATGACTTTTTTCAGCCCTCTGGTTAGTCCTTTTGTGCATATGGACTACTCAGAGGGCTGAAAAAGTTATTTTTGACTGGTCCTCACACTTTTGACCAGTCCTCGAACTTACGACTGTCCTCACATTTTACGTTTTTGCCCTATCTTGTCACCATGGTGAAGAGAAGCAGTTGTGAAATGAGTGACATGGTTGTTAAGAATACTGCACGGGCATAAATGTGAGGATGGTCATAAGTGTGAGGACCAGTCAAAAGTGTGAGGACCTGTCAGAAATGACTTTTCAGCCCTCTGAGTAGTCCCTATACACATAGCCATGGCCACCCGGTCACATGACCAGCTAGCCACGCCCACCCAGTCACATGGCCTCCAAGCCACGCCCACACAACAAGTCACGCCCACAATGGTGTCCTTCTTACCAATGTTAAAATCTGTTCACCTTACCCTATACGCATAGCCATGGCCACCCGGTCACATGACCAGCTAGCCACGCCCACCCAGTCACATGACCAGCTAGCCACGCCCACCCGGTCACATGACCAGCTAGCCATGCCCACAAAATAAGCCACGCCCACAATGTCCCTCTTTACCAATGTTAAAATCTGGTCACCTTAGACAAGACAACAATTTAAATGATTTCAGAACAGGCTCGCTGTCACATAACAGAAATATTGTTTTTTGCATGGCTAGCTATAATGAAGTTCTCTTATTGTGTCTTCTGAGAAGCCAAGACTGTCTGCTTCTACTTCTCCATTGTATTGGGGTAAGAAGGAGAAAAACATTATCTCCCATGTCATCACATTTAACCCAAGCAGTTATTAGAGAAATATTAAAATCTGGAGGAATGCAAAGAAAGCCTTCCCGTAGAAAGCAGACAGAGACTTGAAAATTACATGAACGTTGCTATCTATATGAAATTATTCTTGTGGTGCATATTTAGCTGTGACTTGTTTTATAGGAAAGAATTTCTTTCCTTGTTAACTTTTTCCCAACTTTGACCTGAGGCCTTTGATTGTACTCTTTTGTGGCATATACCACAAAATAGTAATAAGCACTTTTAAATTGTGAGGTTCTTGACGCTCTTTGAGCTTGATTGTTTGCTTGCAGTCATTTTCTTTTTTTTCTTTTTAAATCAAGTTTTATTGGTCCCCACCCCACATTCACCCACATCTTTTTTTAACAGAGTATTGGCCGTATCTTATCTTATACAATTTATCAAATTCAAATATATTTTACTCAATTACAATTTTTTGCCACAATTTTCTTTTTTCCCTTTTTTTAATCATATCTCAATATTTCTTTGCTTACTTATATAAACAACATCTTCATTCGCTCTCAAATTCTAATTTTCCTGCTTATTCATATTTATTCTCTTTTATTTTTTAACCATTCATTCTTTATCTTAGTATATTTATATATGTTCGGGGTTGCCTTTCTTCCATTTCATCTTTTTTGTTGTATAGCAATCTTTCTTCTCAATCCTGCCATCTCCCTCTCTTCTTTCCTTCTTACTTTCTTTTTCCCTTCTCTCCTGCTCCTCTCTACTTCCTCTTCCTTTCTCCTTCTTCTTCTTTCCAACATCAAAAACATAGTTCATTTTTTCCACATTTCATCTACTGATCTATTTTACATTAAACAGTATTTTCACATATAATTTCTACAACTAACTTCCTTCTCTTTATTAACATATTAATATTTTCACTGACTCTTAACCATTTTCTTTTAAACTCTTCACAATCCCATTTCTTGATGCTTTCCTCCCTTTCTCCCATTCCCTTATCTTCTTCCTCTTCCTTTTTTTTATATCTCCCTTTCTGCCTCTTTTCTTTAATTTTCACTCTGTTAATTTTCCCTCTCAATATTTCCCCATTTATTTTTCTTCTTTTTAGTTTTGAGATCTATTCTCTCTTATCCATTTTTATTCTATCACTGTTAATTCCAGTGTAATCATCTTTATCTTTATTTTCATTTATTTCCTTTTCAATATTTTCTCCTTGTTTCTCTTGCTTCTCATTCATCTTTTCTCTTTCTTTTTTCTTGCATTCTAACCAATCCTCTGCTTTCTTATTTCCCTTAAATGCTTCTCTTATTTTTTCAAACATCTCCCTTAATATCTCACATTCATCCTCCCAATTCTCCATATTGTCACTTTAGAAGGCTAGAATTTTCCAATTTATTATTTTCATTTACTTATACTTCTAGTTTCAAAGTCCATGCGGTAGCTCCTTTTTCTTTCCAGATAGCGTCCAGTTTAAATGCTTACTGAGTCATCACAATCTCAATCCTTGTCCTCTCTGCTTCTTTTAATCTTTTCAGCTGTATACTCCTACGGCTCTTTCCCACGATCTCTCCTCCAGCAGATGTCTCTCTTCAATTCACAACTCTTTTGGCAACAAAGTATCCATTTTCCATGGGAACGCCTGTTTCCTCTCTTCCCAGTTAAATCTTTTTATTGTTTAAAAAATGTTCCTCTGTCTCCTTTTCCCTTGTCTTGTTTTTATTTCTTTCAAAATCCAATTTTAAATCCAGGTGGAAGATTCCTTTTAGGGCTTTCGTTTTAACATTAAAGTTCCTCTTTTTTTCCCCCTCTGCTTAAATTCCCAAGTGCAAATTAGCTGCTAATTGCTCGTTGGGACTTCTTTCAAGCTTTTAAAAGTTTTTTCTTCTTACCTGTGAGTTGGCCAATCACTCATCTGGTGATTGAACAGTACTCTGTTCAATCACCACTCCTGCACTTTCTGATCATAGCCGCTCCGGCTTTTGACAGCTCTATGGCTGCCTTCCTTCACTGATGGGTCGAAGACTAATGCCGGCACTTCAGGGAACTCGCTCTTTCCCTACCCATGCCAGCCTGCGTCTTCTTTCTTCACTGTCCCTACAAGACAGCTATGAACCCTAGGGATCCCCAAAATCAGCTGGGATATTGGTGCTCTTCTGGAGCTCCAGAATCCACACCGTATCGCCTGATGCCGGCCATGTCCTCTTCCTGCTTGCAGTCATTTTCATTGCCTAACTAGATATCCTCCTCCTCCTCCCTCTCTTCCTCCCCCTCCTCTTCTCTTCCTCCTCCTCACACTCACACTCCACAGTTTAATGCTGAGCTACACATATTCTCCTTTATTATCATCTTCCCAATTTGTCTAAAATTGAAATAGACTTATTACCACATACCTATTGGACATTCATGAACATGTGTAAATGTAACTAAATGCTATTATACCTTTACAGCTACATAAATCTAAACATGCATATGAACCACTTTGCATACCCAACTGAAAATTCTGAGAATACTTCAGCTCATGAGCATACTTTATGAACAACAGATTGACTGAAATAATGACTTCCTTAGAAGTACATTATTAATTTTCTTGCAAAACATTTTGTCTTTAAGAAATTCGATAATTATCTGCAGTTGGCTAGGAAACTGCAAATATCAATGTTAAACATTATATAATTAATTAAAAAAGTGGAACTAGCTCAACTGCAAGGATACAATACCTAACTGCATTAAGACATCTTTTGGTATTTCAATAAAATTGCCCCCTTCCAAGTAACTGCAAGAAAGATACTGCAGAATACAGATACTGTATTCTGATACAAGTTTTCAAATAAGCCATAAGAAATTGCAATGCAGCACCCAATGTTCAATTATATCTCAAGCAAACAATCTGTCAGTTTAGGAAAACTGACAAAAAACCCAATCATGCTTCAGTGATCCTGTAGATATGAGCAACAGTATGTTTCTGATTGTCATATCTATCCCACTTTGCTGAACCCCTTATTTAGAATTGAAATTATTGAGCAAGATCTGGTAGATAGTTGTCTACCTTCCTTGCTCCCAACATTGCTAGTAATATTATTAATAAGTTTCTGAAATCCCATTAAATTTTCAGTAACAATATAAGCATTATGTCTAGGTGTCTAGTCTAAGTAAAAAGCAGATCTGAATATCTTTCAGTCAGGATTTAGGTCTTAAACATCCTGATTGATGACCTTCATCTGACTTGGATGGGGAGTGTTTGTCTCATCCAGATTTTTTAAAACCTTCAATGTAACTGACCCTGGAATTCTTCTGAACTACCTATGAAGATGGATCCTGGGAGGGAATACCATTCCCTCCCAGGATCCTTGAAAGAGGCGGTGGTGAGGCTTCTCCTCAAGAAGCTGTCCCTGGATCCGGCAATATTGGCCAACTATTGTCCTGTCTCCAACCTTGCTTTATGGCGAAGGTTGTTGAGAGTGTGGTCGCATGACAGTTTCCACAATTCCTGGAGGAAACATCTTATCTAGATCCGTTCCAGTCGGGTTTCAGGTCTGGGCACAGCATGGAAACGGCATTGGTTGCATTGGTTGATGATCTCTGGAGGGCTCGGGACAGAGGTTGCTCCTCTGTTCTGGTCCTGTTAGATCTCTCAGCGGCTTTTCATACCATCGACCATGGTATCATGCTGCACTGGCTGGAAGAGTTGGGGTGGGAGGCACCGTATTGCGGTGGTTCTCCTCCTTTCTCTCCGACCGGTTGCAGTTTGTGTTGGTAGGGGGGCTGAGGTCGACCTCGAGGCCTCTCATCTGTGGAGTGCCACAGGGATCGGTCCTCTCGCCCCTTCTGTTCAACATTTATGTGAAGCTGCTGGGCGAGATCATCCGTGGCTTCGGGGTGAGATACCACCAGTACGCTGATGACACCCAGCTGTACATCTCCACCCTAGGCCACCCAATGATGCCCTTGAAGTGATGTCTCAGTGCCTGGAGGCTGTGCGGATCTGGATGGGGAGGAACAGGCTCAAGCTGAACCCTTCCAAGACTGAGTGGCTGTGGCTCTCGGCATCCCGATATAGTCAGTTGACTCCATCACTGACTATTGGAGGCGAGTCTTTGGCCCCCACAGAAAGGGCTCGCAATCTGGGAGTCCTCCTGGATATGCAGCTGTCCTTGGAGGAACATCTGATGGCTGTAACCAGGGGAACCTTTTATCAGGTTCGCCTGATTCGCCAGTTGCGGCCCTTTCTTGATCGGGATTCCCTGTGCACAGTCACTCACGCCCTCGTCACCTCTCGCCTTGACTACTGCAACGCTCTCTACATGGGGCTCCCCTTGAAGGGCACCCGGAGGCTCCAGCTGGTCCAGAACGCAGCAGCGCGGGTAGTGACGGGAGCAGCATGGCGGTCCCATGTAACACTGCTCCTGCGCGAGCTGCACTGGCTCCCGGTGGTCTTCCAGGTGCACTTCAAGGTGTTGGTTATCACCTTTAAAGCGCTCCATGGCATAGGGCCTAGCTATCTTCGAGACCGCCTGCTGCTACCGACGACCTCCCATCGACCCGTGTGCTCCCAAAGAGAGGGCCTCCTCAGGGTGCCAGCAGCCAAACAATGTAGGCTGGTGACCCCCACGGGGAAAGCCTTCTCTGTGGGAGCACCTACCCTCTGGAATCAGTTGCCCCCAGAGATAAGGAGAATCCAAGACCTCAGTGCCTTCCGCTGTGCCCTTAAAACCCACTTTTTCCAGCAAGCCAGGCTGGCTTAAGAAGAAATTTTTAAATTTTTTAAATGTTTTAATTAGTTTGTGATTTTTAAATTTTTGGGCCAAATTTTTATATATATATTAATTGTTCTTAATATTTGTAGTTTATGTTCTTAATTCTGGCTGTGCACCGCCCTGAGTCCTTAGGGAGAAGGGCGGTATATAAATTGAAACAAACAAACAAAAAAAAAGATTGGTAGGAGGGAACACTATTTTACAATACTGCTGCTCCTTCCTAAACCAGTCCCTTCTGAAAGTGCCAGAGGGAAGCAGAACTCAACCTCTCCTTTGTTTTAAATTACAACTTAATACATCTCTCCTTTGTCTTTCAACATTTACATAAAGATCTGGGGAAAACAATCTATTGATTGGGAGAGAAAGGAATCATTAATATACATCACTACCCCAGGCTAGGAATCTATTGATTGGCATCCACAGGCTGAGATAGACAGAATGGGAAGGAACAAACTGAAATTAAATCCCTGCAAGACGGAAACATTGTTTGTCTAGAAACCATCAGGCTCCTTATCTGCTCTTTTGCATCAGGTAATATTTGTCATAAAAGATCAAGTCTACATCTTGTGGTTTCTTGGAGTTCCATCTAGATTCATAGCTGCTGCTAGAGAAGCAAAGAAGCCATGGCAAAGAGCTGGTGCTTCAATTATAGCACTATCTGGAGCAGGGAGCCCTGTCGATGGTCCCTGTTGCCTTAGTCACTTTTTGTTTGGTACCACTGCAATATGTTCTACATGTAGCTATCCTTAAAGAGTATTTTGAAATTTCAACTGTTTCAGAATGCAGCAATACACGCAGTTTAAGGAGCATCATGCTATGCCCATCTGTCCCAACTGCTTTACAAACTGCATTGGTTTCCAGTAGGCTTTGGAGTAAAATTCAAGGTGTTGGTTATCATTTACAAAAGCTTAATGGGATTGAGTTATTTGCTTGACTACCTGTTTCCCATTGTTTTCGCCTGTTCCACCAGATCCTCAAGAGCAATATCAGGTCCCTCTATGAGGTCCCTCTATGAGTGTTATCTAAGGGGATCCTTTCTGCCACAGCACCTGCTCTAGAAGAATACCATTCCCTCCCAGGATCCATGAAGCTCCAAATCTATTGGTATCCTGTAAGGTCCTACACATCTGGATTATACTTCATGCCTCAAACCTGGATGCTAGATGAGTTTGGTTTGTATGATTTTGCATGTTCTTTTTAATCACAGCTCAATGCTATTGTATTATATTGATAACTTGTTACTTTTATTCTATTTATCTGTGTCAGTTTTAGCATGTGTCGATCATTTATATTATAGCTAGATAGACAAACAGATACAACTGGTACAAAGATTTTTGGTGTGTGAGAACAACCGTAATCTTTTACTATCCAATGCAGCTATGCAGGAACTGCATTGAATGCTGATTTTTAAGCACCGTTCAGAGTGCAGGCTTTGACATGGGACCCCATAATAAATAACTTTAAGATCTGAAGAATTATCACTGAAAACTCCCTAGAAAAATATTTTCTTACTTCTTATTGAAAAGTAGCCTCTAGCTCTTTCAAACACTGCCAATATTTATTGCTGCACAAAGTTTAATGAATTGACAGAATAACGTCAGTTATTTTATGGACTATCAAACAAATTATATTAAAGATCCTGTCTCTTAAACAGGCTGGAATGGCATCAATAAATATTGTTTATTAAGTTAATATGTCTCCATTCAAAGGTTTATTAAATTTATTTTAAAAAGACTAGCGGGGAAATCCACTAGATTCTTATGAATTCTTCCAAGAAATGAAACAATTAGAGTCTAGAAGCCTGCATAACTCTGCAGACATGGCAATAAAGTCTTTTAGTGGTGTTTACTTTTCAATATTCAGACTTCAGTAATAAATACTGACTTATTTAAAAATTCCATCCTAGTGTAAAGGTTAAGATGCTGAACTAGGATTTTGAAGATACAGCTTTGAGTCAACCCTGAAGTATACTTGGTAAACTTTGGACCAATCACATTTTCTCAGCCTACTGTCTCTCACAAGGTCCTTGTGAAGAAAAAAAATGGAAGAAGGAATAGTTTGTAGGGAGACATACAAATAAAACATGGAAGAAAACATGATAATAATTAGCAAATAATAATTTTTAAAACTCTAACCATAACAATTCAGTAATTTATATGCAATAAGATTGAAAATATTAAATAGCAATAGCACTTAGACTCATATACCACTTCACACTGCTTTACAGCTCTCTTTAAGCAGTTTACAGAGTCAGCATATTGTCCCCAACAATTTGGGTCCTTGGAAGGATGGAAGGCTGAGACAACCTTCAGTTGGTCAGAATTGAACTGCTGGCAGTCGGCAAAGTTAGCCTGCAACATTGTAATCTAACAACTGCACCACCACAGGTCTTAAAAGGGGAAGAGAGATGTCATCGCTCTAATATAAACAATGGTGACCAGTCACCTTGCAATGAATTACAATGGCAGCTTTAAAATAATCAGTTTTGGTGGAAACTCTAGATTCCTGAATTATTCACACTATCTCAACACAGGATACTGTCTGATTCCAAATACATTTATAATCCCTGCATCAGAAGAATGGATTTATCTGTCAGTCAGCCTTTGTCCTGGAATCAGAAATCTGAAAGAATGAGCCAGAATATTAGTATCTCTTGAATCCTTCAGGGATTCATTCTCTCATTGTGTCCTTGCTATTACCCATCTCCATGATTCATCTGGACTTTGTCTAGGATCCGTGGCACCTCATCTACTCCTACCCAGAACACATTTCCAGGTAGGTAGTTAATTTTGCAGACTAGATGTCTGAGCACATCAGCCAAGGATGTGCTCAGACATCTAGTAGATTAGTAGAAGATCCTACCTCCTCTCCGTCTACCCATTGGTTCTTTTTATCTGCTTTTATATTAATTTTATAATTAAAATTATAACTTTTAATTTTAAAAGTTAATGCTTTAACTTTTAATGCTCAATGTTTTAATCCTGCAGTTGTTTTATTCTGTTATTTATGGCCCTGAAAGCCAGCCAGAGTCGCCTGATAGCGTGATGAGAAGCAGCATACAAATTTAAGCTGCTTATGAGAAGGAGGCATCATTTATATATATCGTTACCCTAGGCCAGGAAAATATTGATTGGCACTGGAGGCAATAAAAGAGTGGATAGGAAAATAATATCATTTGTGAATAAACACATCCTTCAGACTTCTCTGTTCCTAAAATACTTTCCCCATTTTGTTGGAAATATAATATCTTTATGCATCCCATCTCTGTTTTTTAGGATTAGTGACTCAACATGACGGTGCCCTTAGTTTAAGCGCATATAAATGAGAGCTTTCAGATGCCTCCTTCTCACAAGCAACTTAAATTTGTATGCTGCTGCTCATTTCACTATCAAATGATTCTTAATGGCTTACAATGCCATAAATCTAGTGGAAATGTTGTCTGTCCATACATTTGGAGAATCAGTTCATGCTGTGAGTCCCTCAGAGTGGCCCAAACAAGTTTTTGATTGACACAGAGCTTCAACACTTTGAGCAGTATCCTTCAAATAAGTTTATAGACCACTAACAATCAACATCGTAATTTGAATAATTCTAATGGATAGAATAAGGTTCTTAAGACATTCTTTATGCTGCCATTATAACGAAGATCAAGATGTCAAAGAGGGAACTAAGAAAGACAGGCACTTAACTGTTTCCATGAGATTCAGTGCAGAATATGTCAATGTAAAATTATTTTAAAAACACACTCTATTATGGTCTAATTCATACCTAAACATCCTTAGATGGTGATAAAAAGATTTGCAGGTGTGAAAGTATGACGTTAATTCTCCTTGCTTGTTACTTGCAGATAATAAACTGCATTTATCTGGACCTTACAATTATCTGTTATATGTTACACAGTAGGGATTCTGTGGGCTAGCCTGCATGAAGATAATGCTAATAATTTAGTGTTTCTTTCTGACACTGAGAACACAGATTGTGTCAGAGTATTTTCAGCCCCCAAGCCATTGACTATGTACCATGATAGAATAATTCAATGATACAAATTAAGCCTGAGCCAATGTATATTTTGTCTTGAAGATTAGTATGCCATTAGGATCAGTTTTAAAATGAGGAATATAAAAAGGCAGCACTGAGGGGAAAAATACTTCATAATATTAAAAATATCCATAGGAGGAAACTTATGATCAATCTATTTCATTTTGAGATCCTACCTTCTCTCATATGCTATATAATGAAATTTTTTAAAATGACTTGATTCCAGTGATGTATATTCCTCAGTGTGGCAAGGTCGAATGAATGAATTTTTTTCTCTCTCTTCCTCTCCTTGTCTGTAGGTTCAAGATTAATAATAGGTTCAGTTCTTGCAACATCTAATGTAAATTATAGGTTATCCCTGCATTCTTGCTTATTGATGAAAATAATCATTCATGGAGTATTTAGGAATTAATAAAGCCGAAAAATTAGGGGATGCTGTATTTAAAGTCACAAGTCAAGCACGATTTATTTCTAGATATTTATATCAGCAGTTTACACTGGGGTTTTGTATGTGTGTGTGCAATTTATAGATAAATATGCATTTTTAGTTGGTAAATAATTCACAAGCTTCTGATTTTGCAAAAGAAAATAACTAGAATATTGATCACTATTGCTTAGGAAGTACATAGTATGGGAAGGGTTGCCTCTGTGAGCTGATGTTTCTGTTAGATCTACAAATATATCAATAGCTGTTGTTAAGGAGCTTGGTTTTTTTGTTTTGTTTTGTTTTGTTTTGTTTTGAGTTTTGGGCTGGATGAAATCAGTGCTTGCTGTAGATATTCAGGTCAGTTGAAATTACTGTAAAGTGTTTGATGGAAGCCTGGCTTTCAAAAGTATTTGGTATGAAATGCTGCCGTCTGAGTGTGATAGAACGTTTACATATTATATTTGCTTTGTTTGGTCTGCATCCATTTTTAGCTTGTTTCTGGGTTCAAGAATTGTTTTATCTTTTCAAACTGGAAAGAGCTTGGAATCCAGGGGTCATTCTGAACAGAACAGCAAGTATATGAAGGGAGAGGAAAACATGCTTTTTGACTTGACACCTTTCTTACTTTGCCTTTTAGTTTTTAATGTGGATTTAAAATGAAAAAAGCTGTAAAATGAAAATCTTCATTCTCATAACATTCTGCTCTGAGCTCTTTAGCTTATTTCTTATTTAAAGCAGCAGACCTTGTTCGGTTTCAGTAGTTCATTTTAACAAAAACTGCACCCTTCGTTTTAAATCTCCCATCCCTAAGCACACAGACATTATTTTTCTTATTTGAAATCTGGGGATTGTAGTCTTAGTATGGAGGGCTCCCCTGCTGCTGCTCTGATCTATATTCATGACCCTGCACTGGCAATTTGCATGTCAATGTTTGTTTGTTTTTCACGATGCAAATAATAGATTGGGAGATGGTGATCTAGACTGTGGCAATTAGGGCCAATTCAGGCATTCATGCTGACTTTCCCCTAAGCAAAAGAGAGAGAGAGAGAGAGAACAAGAAAGGTAAATGATCGCTCCTATTAAAGACCAAATACCATTTAAGCTTGTTTAGCTCCATTTACACTATGACTCCAAAGCGCTACACCTCTCCTTTCTCTTTTCTTGTCATGCAACTTACTTATTATTATAGTCAAGTTGAACCTTGGGGCAAAAATCTAATAGAAAAGTCTATAAAAGTTGGGAAAAGACAGGTCACAGGTCATTGTGTATGCTCATTTGCCAATATTCCCAGTGACAGTGATCCAGAAGCAAAAAGAAAAGAGACGTATCACCGTGGTGGCGCAGTGGTTAGAATGCAGTATTGCAGGCTACTTCTGCTGACTGCCAGCTGGCTGCAATTTGGTAGTTCGAATCTCACCAGGCTCAAGGTTTGACTCAGCCTTCCAGCCTTCTGAGTTCAGTAAAATGAGGACCCAGATTGTTGGGGAAATATGCTGATTCTGGAAACCACTTAGAGAGGGCTGTACAGCACTGTGAAGTGGTATATAAGTCTAAGTGTTATTGCTATTACTATTAACCCACCATTCATATTTATGACACATTCATCCCAGCTTTAAAAAGCCAGCTAGCCGGAGTCTTGCCAAACTAGTGCGATTCCTACTTTTGAAGTAAAATAAAGAAAAGCCTTATTGCCTATTCCTCAAGGATCCCAATATGTCATAGATCTGTTTTGAGAGTTGAAACAGAGTGCCAGCATTAAATTTTCTCTTTCCAGATAATTTCCCAAAAGAACAGCCTGAAGAAAAATGTTTGCTGTTCTTTTTGTTTATTAGCATGAAATACAATACTGAAGGCATCAACAGCTCTAATTCATCTAGGTTTTTATGTGCTATAATGTTTATCATATTCTGCAGCCTTCTGAAGGAAGAGAATGGGCAATTCTTTTAAAAGGAAATTTACTTTAGCCATATGACCGTGAAATTTGGGTGGGAGGTGGGAATAGATCTGCTTCATCATGAGATTCTGGATAGTATTTGCATGTGTGCAGCTGAGTGCAAAAAACAATTAACTCTCTACCAGTCCTTACTCTGCTTTTGTAAATCTAACGGATGATATTTCTTGTACATCATGCCAGAATACCAGTTCTGGTTCAGATAGTTATGTAAGGAATGACATGATAGTCATGTAAGAAATCCATAAAAACATATCAATAGCAAAATAGTAGTTTGCTGCAAACCCACCTAAATGATAAAGTCTTTTCAACTGCACTGTCACATATATGCAAACAGAAGATTCATAATGATTACACATGCAGTGCTGTAGTCTCAGCCTTCTACTTGTTAAGCACCCCGTGTGACATTCCCTCTAGTCTTGCCAAACAATAAATAATTATGATAATCATCGCTCAGGTGTAGGCACTCCAAATTAGTTTGTTTTATTATTTATACTCCATTACGGAAAGGCAAATTTTATGACCTAGAGTAAGTTGGGCGGCTTTTTCTCCCATCTGGAATATGAACAATACAACAAAATAAAAAATTGCTGCAGGAATTGGCAATGAAATGCACATAGGTTTCTGTCATGCCCCCATCGGAGCCTGAATCTGCAAAGGAGAACAAGCTGGAGCTGGAGTCGATGGAGATCAAGGAAGTGGCTTCATTGGCTTCAGACGAATGTGGGGAGGAGCAGGCCAAGACAGCCCAGGGTCCCTCAGGATTGGAATGGCTTGTTAGCAGGGAGAAACGGGAGAAGGATGACCGATAAAGGGCAAGCAATGGACATGAGAAGCAACAGAGCTCAGGTGATGAGCAAGGACCCCCCTCCTGATCCCCGAGCATGGAGAGTGGAGAGAAAGCAGGAACAGCACAGGCTGACCCGATAACTTGGGAGGAGAGTGCCCCACCCCTCTTCACAGGGAACACCCGGGGACTGAGATTTAAGGAGACATTGTGAGGAAGGGCATTTGTTGGGAACAAATGCTGAATTGGTAGAGTTTGATGTGCCGGTACAGACATTGGGAGTTTGCAGGACTGCTTGCTTCTTCCTTACTTTGTGGACTCAGTACCTTATTTCTTCCTTTGTGGACTCATTGTTTGTTCCTTGTTTCATGGACTGATTGTTTATTCCTTGTTTCATGGACTCATTTCCCTGTTCCTTTGTTTTTCTGGACAGGGCACAGCCAGAGGCTGCTGTGTGTGTGTGTGTGTGTGTGTGTGTGTGTGTGTGTGTGTGTATGCACACCCTTTGCTCTTGGACTTGCCAAGAATGTGGGAGCATTTGGGGGGATATTTGGAACATTAGAGGGGAGTTTGAAGTCTCAGCTGGCTCTGTGTGACCTTCGTGCCTTGACCTGGGTCATCACAGGTATCAGAATATTTGCAAGATAGCTCCTCTGAGCTGAATAAATAATTTTTCAAAGTAAAAATCTTAATTCCTATTAAGTTTCTGTATATTATTATACGAGAGCTTAAATATTTTCTAACATATTAAAAGTTATATATTTTGCCAATCCCTGGTTTACATCCTAGGCAATGAGCAGTAAGTGGCAGTTGGCGTAAGAAAGTTATTATTTATTTAAAAAATGATAAAAGAATCTAACTTGTAATTTTGCTGGCTGAATCCTAGACTTGGTATCATACATAAGATTCAAAATTTTTGACAGATTTTTAAAAAAAGTGTTAAAAGAAAATCCATATATACATACTTCCTTCTGTAGTGCAAAATTCAATGGCATTGCCAGCAATACAGTTGGATGCTAAACAAGGTTTTATGTCTCATCTATACAGTAGCTTAAAGCATCACGAATACCAGCCATGTACCATTTGCTGGTAAATGGTTTTCATATTGGAAATTTCATGTCATAGGTAGCTTATTGCTACTGATGAAATAAATAAATAAAAATTTTAATACTACCAAATGATTATGAAAAAGAATTTTTTAAGCACATGCCGAACTTTAATGTCTGAAATATTACTTTTCTATTATTCCATTCAGAATAATTTCCTCTTCCCCTCCTATCCAACTATACTGCCTGGTACAACTATATTTTCACAGTAATAAATTCCAAAAATTTGATACAATTTTGCATCGCATTAATGTCTTTAACATTAATGAGTTTCCTATAAATCTACTTATGGGCCCTGAAATCCCAATCCAAAATGATACTAATACTTCACAAGATGAAATCACATGGATCAGTGATCCATCAATTTTTTCACATCAACAAAGAATATCTGACATTTCTTTCAAATATATTATTTGGGAATCCAACAGACTCATAAAATGATTTTTGGATTAATCTATTTTAGATCTGTTGATATCAATTTACTGTATTTAAAGACTTGTAACCTTTGATTGTAGTATTATCATAAATTCCATTTTTTTTTTGTCCGTAATTGAAAAATCCAATAGATTGCCTGACTGGTTGACCTACAGGTATAAACCAGAGGTGGGTTTCAGCAGGTTCTGACCAGTTCTGGAGAACCGGTAGTGGAAATTTTGAGTAGTTCGGAGAACTGGTAGAAAAAATTCTGATTGGCCCGCCCCCATCTATTCTCTGCCTCCCGAGTCCCAGTTGATCGGGAAGAAATGGGGATTTTGCAGTGACCTTCCCCTGGATTGAGGAGGGAATGGAGATTTTACAGTATCCTTCCCCTGCCATGCCCACCAATCCATGCCCACCAACCCAAGCCCCGCCCACCAAGACACACCCACAGAACTGGTAGTAAAAAACTTTGAAACCACCACTCCTGAATATAAACTCCTGAAACTAATCTGTAGTTGGCTTAATACTGTACATGCAATTGAAAATGCAAATGAAAGGACAACACTTTTGTGCTTTGGCAGCCTATTTAGTTTGTCCAACCAGCTATTGACCTAGCAGTCACTAGATGGCAAAAAAGAGTTGACTGTCATCAAGTAGATGTCCAGATTTGTGCAGCTTTGTTGCAGTGTTAAGAATTGTTAAAGAGACAGCATTTGAGAGAACACTTTACTGATTATCAACTCAAAAAACAGTGTAATATATATATATAATATATATATAATAATTATATATATATTATATATATAATAATTATATATATAATTTATATTTTGCTGATAAAGAAATAAAGGGAGACTAGTATAGATCTATTTCAAGCTATTTAGCTCTCATCAGCTAGCCATACTCTTACTCAGATTCAAACTTGGGCTTTCTGCATGTTAGACAGTTGAATTAACCTCTGAACCACAAGTTCTCCTCCCTTCATCAGCTTGAGTCAGGGGAAAGATATATATGCTGTGTACACACACACACACACACACACACACACACACACACAGAGAGAGAGAGAGAGAGAGAGAGAGAGAGAGAGAGAGAGAGAGAGAGAGAGAGTATATGATCATCCTGAAGGATAAGATAAGAGGAAAAATTATAGCTGTAATTTACAGTTAGTTAGTTAGTTAGTTAGCTTATTATATTTATATACCGCCCTTCTCCCGAGGGACTCAGGGCGGTGAACAGCCATGGTAAAAACAATGTACAACAAAATTAAAAGCTTATTAAAATGATTCAATCATTCGGCCAAATTTAAAACATCCAACTAAAATCATTTTAAAACCCCTATCAAAACCCAATTTAAAAAACTTTTATCCTGTCAGACCAGCTTACTGAAATAATAGGGTCTTCATAGCGCGACGGAAGGCACGGAGGTCGGGGATCCTTTGTATGTCCGGGGGCAGTTCATTCCATAGGGCTGGGGCCCCCACAGAGAAGGCTCTCCCCCTGGGGGTCGCCAGCCTACACTGTTTGGCTGACGGCACCCTGAGGAGGCTTTCTCTGTGGGAGCGTATTGGTCGGTGGGAGGCAATCGGTGGCAGAATGCGGTCCTGTAGGTAACCAGGTCCTAAGCCATGGAGCAATTTAAAGGTGATAACCAACACCTTGAAGCACACCCGGAAGACCACCGGGAGCCAGTGCAGCTCGTGTAAGATAGGTGTTACATGGGAATGACGAGTTGCCCCCATTATTACTCGCGTGGCTGCATTCTGGCCCAGCTGGAGCCTCTGGGTGCTCCTCAAGGGGAGCCCCATGTAGAGAGCATTACAATAGTCCAGCTGGGAAGTGCGCAGAGTGTCCCGATCCAGAAAGGGGCGCAACTGGGAGATCAGGTGAACCTGATAAAAAGCCCCTCTGACCACAGCTGTCATATGATCCTCCAAGGACAGCCGTGAGTCCAGGAGGACGCCCAAGTTGCAAGCCCTCTCTGAAAGGGGTAAGATCTCATCCCCAATAGCCAGCGATGGTGTCAGCTGGCTATATCGGGCTGTCGGGAGCCACAGCCACTCAGTCTTGGAGGGGTTGAGTCTGAGCCTGAATTAAAGGCTCAGGTAAAGGCTGAGTTAAAGTTACATCTGTACAAAGTATATTCCATTGTAGAGCCTCCTGAATTATAGCATCTGTGGTGTATGCCAATTGATTGGTTTGAATTATGATGACAGTGAGAATTCTTGTGACTGCTCTATTGGCATCTTCTAGCTTACTATCTGATAGTAGTTCTCCAATGAACCTTCGTAATGAATCTTGAGGGTTGCCACTAACTAGTTTACCCATGATTTTATTCTATATATTTATAGCTGTTGTGCTTTGTAATAGAGGGATTGGCAGTGATGTTCTAGATCAGGTATTGGTTGCACACTTAGTTATTCTCTGGATCTTCTAAGTCTGGGATGTAAAGTGTATTTGCTCTATCTCATGTTGAAACAACAGCTTCCTTTTCATTATGTTGAGAAGTTAGGTAACAAACTTTTCCTAAATTAGTATGGATTTAGATCTTCTGTCCATCCATAGTTCTCTCATATGTTTCATATATCCCCTCTCATTAGGTCTAATGTTGTAATAGCATTCCATTAATCCCAAGTTATTTTGCCTCATCCATGAATGGCTTATTCCCAGGGGTGAAATGGTCCCGGTTTGGACCGGATCAAGTGATCCGGTAGTGATTGTGGCAGGTGGTTTGGAGAACCAGTAGTGATGGCGGTGCAAGGCTCCGCCCACCCACCCATGTGTCATTACTTTTTAAAAGATTAAAAAAAGGCTCTGATGATAGTGCGCCACAGCTGAATAGGTTGTAAAAAAATGCTTTAAAAAAATAAAATAAAAAAGAAGTTGGCCATGCCCACCCAGTCACATTACCCCCCACACCAAGCCACACCCACAGAACCGGTAGTAACAAATTTTACATTTTACCAGTGCTTGTTCCAGTAGCCCACTTGGTGCCAGACTGCCTTAGTTCCTCAACATCTGATAAGAACCTTGTTAATCTGGAACCTTGTTAATCTGGACAATGTCTGAGCCAAACCAATGATAAAGCATTTATTCCAATTACAGAGCTATACTGCCATTGGGGCCCGGATCTTTTCCAGTTCTCATATTGTTTCCTAAAAAGATATAGGTGCAACCAACCAACCAATTTGATCCTATGTAATTTCTGGAAAGATATTAACACTGGTTAACTTTTTCCTCTATAGCATTAACATATAACTAGAAAGCTGAGTATAGAAGTGAAAATACGGTACATTTTACCCTAAATATCCTTGATTGTATGAATAATATTGCTCAGAGGTAGCTGTTTCCATCAGAAGCCAATAATTTAACAGGCCATTTCTTTTGCTCTTAATATCTGTTTTATGTGATTCAGTAGATATAATTTATCAGGGTATAGACAAAATTAACTGCCTGTTTAGCAAAAACAAATAACTTAAACTGCATTCAGAAGTTTATTGGCAATCAGTGCAAGGCTGTAGGCAATGATATAATATATTCCTGGTGAATGATGCCAATCTCCAGTCAGACTGCCACATTCTGCATTGAAGCAGCTTCAGAGTGACCTTCAGAGATCTCCCCACACAGAGTATATTGCAATGGTCTACACTTCACACAGCATCTGTGTTCTGACAAAGCTCATCAACCTATGCCCGAAAAGATGTGTCTGTGTATTAATGGCAGGGGTGAAATCTAGCAGGTTCTGATAGGTTCTGGAGAACCGGTAGTGGAAATTTTGAGTAGTTCGGAGAACTGGCAAATACCACCTCTGGCTGGCCCCAGAGTGCAGTGGAAATGGGGATTTTGCAGTATCCTTCCCCTGGAGTTGGATGGGAATGGAGATTTTGCAGTATCCTTCCCCTGGAGTGGAGTGGGAATGGAGATTTTGCAGTATCCTTCTCCTGCCACACCCACCAAGCCACACCACACCACACCACGCCCACCAAGCTACGCTCACAGAACTGTTAGTAAAAAAAAAAATTTCCAAAAAAAGAGAGGGAGGGAGGGAGGGAGAGAGAGAGATCCACAAAAGGCTTCTGAAGGATTTGGTGTATCATAGCCTTCTTCAAGTATGCAGGAAATATGTCCTGCTATCATGAGGTATTTACCACCTCCTGTCTTTAGCCTACTTGCCCCTCAAAAGGATCCAGCCTGCAGGTAGAGAGACATACTAGAGTCTACAGACTGACACAGGGGTGGGTTCTACTTACCTTTGCTACCAGTTCGCAGCGGGGCTGTGCTGTTTCGGTGATTTAGACACAAGAGGTTGCTTTGTCCTGAATCACTTTAAATACTGACTAGTCTCTCCATATCTATGCCATGTTGTTTTTCAAAATGTTCACACTGAGTAACTTTTATTGAAATGAGAATCAGCCACCAAGATTTCAAATTCCATTATTTTCACATACCATATGAAGACTGTTTCAATTATTCACTGATATATTCATCTAAGTATATTCTATCATTCCAAAAGTACATAATCTTGGGAAGAAGCTTCTAAAAAATAAGTAACTGCATCTATGTGTCTCAGTAATTTTCTCACTTAGCTCTGAAGCTTCTTCTTTCTACTCACTGTAGAAGTAGCTGTACCCCTGAAAAAAGGGGAATTGTGTTTTTTTCCCTCTTATCCAGATTGTTGGGGGCAATACACTGACTCTGTAAACCACTTAGAGAGGGCTGAAAAAGCACTATGAAGTGGTATATAAGTCTAAGTGTTATTGCTATTGCTATCTCATTTTCAGATGTATGAAGAATCAACCAAGAGGCAACCAATGCAGTAATTGAAAGAGACATTTTTTAAAAAGAAGAGGAGAAAGTTCTTAGCTTGGAAGAGGACTGAGACCATCAATTCCTATGTTTCTGTAAAAGCATCATGTAGCAACTAAAAGCATCATGTATCATCTCTAAAAGCACCAGCAGCATTCTGCAAGTATAAATAAGCTAGTGTAGGAGACCCAACTGTTATGTATTCATAAGCTATTTCCAAATCACAGTGTTTTATCTAGATAACCTCACACTGACACTGAAATTTCAGATTAAAAATAATATCAGCATTTGCTTTGCAACAGAAGCTTTCTTCTCCCACAAAGATATCCCAAGGAACTGAGCACTGCATACAAACTCTTACTTTACACATACAGGCTGAGACATGGAGAATGATGAGAAAATACATCCAAGTTAACACATTTTACAGCAACAATCCAAGGCAGGTTTTTCTACTACAAAATAGCTTCCCTCCCCACTTTGATCTCAGTAGGAGCTGTCTTTACACTAAAAAAAAAAAAAAAAACCCGCAGTGAATTCCATTATGATATAGTACAGACTCGGCAAAGAACAGGTGACTAGAGTCTAATGAGTGCAAGTAGAGAGACTGATACAAGTTGAAAAACCTTCTATATCAAATAAGGAGTCAGTATACAATTGCATTTTTAAAAGAACCCTAAAGATGGAGGGTTGCTCTTTTCTTAAAAATAAATTGCTGAGAACAATTAATTCATCCTCATCCCAGTTGTGAGAGGTTCTGTTAATGAATGGCAACCTTTTCTATATACTGTAACAGTATTTCAGTTTAATTTTGTAATTTATAAATTCACAACAGCATATTATATCAGTCAAGATATAATTTTTCTCTTTGCCAATGTGAATATCCAAATGCCTGCAGGGGTTCAAATCCACTGTTCCTTTCTCTGTCTCACAAATTAAGAGTTACTTTCTGCAGTGTTTGGTGGCCTTGAAATTGAGTACTGTATTTTTCGGACTATAAAATGCACCAGAGTATAAGACATTAACCTTTGGGGGGAAGAAAACAAAAAAAAATATCGCTGCCGCCGCTGCCATGACCCTTTGGCTCAGCCTGTTTGCCACCACTGTGGCCCATTCGGTGTGGCTCATTTGTCACAGCCCATTCACCGCCACCATGGCCCATTCAGTGAGGTCCATTCATCCCCAGTGATGCATTCAGTGCAGCTCGTTCACCACCGCCCGTTTGCTGCAGCCTGTTTGCTGCCACCATGGCCCATTCACCACAGTCCGTTCAGCGTGGCCCATTCATCATGGCCTGTTTGCTGCCACTGATCCCCACCATCTGGAACCGGCTGAAAATGTGATGCACGGAGGCCGAAAACAGCCAAAGGGTGGGGGCCAGTGGGTGTGTGGGGCTGCAGCAACATTTAGTGTTTAAGATGCACCGATATTTTCACCCATTTTAGGGGGAAAAAGTGTGTCTTATACTCTGTAAAGTATGGTAATTCTTCAATGTTTACACAACTGCCTATCAGGGTTTCGAGCTTTGGCAGGACACCAATCTCCTGTCAACCTCCAAAATGGCAATGACCGAAAGTGCCATCTTGGGGTTGCCACTGCCTTTTTCTCGGGAAAGCAACAACATTCCTGACAAATAGTATAAATTCAAGTTGAATTGTTATTTTTCTTGTGTTCAAAAACCCCCCAAAACCCAACTTTTCTGACTTTACCATAACTGTCCTTTTCAGAACATCCTTAATTTTAGATAAGTCTCTTTGCTAGAAGTCATATTCAACCACGCTGGATTTCCTTGACAATGATTTATATTTAGAGGCAGTTGCATTTTTTAGAATTTTGATTTGCAAAATTCTTATCTAGACTGCATTTCCTATCAAGTCTGCACAACCATCCTAAAGTGCAGTCATTTGGGCACCAAAAATATTACTTCTATGAACAGAACATGCATTTGCCCAATCAGTGTGAAGATAATTGATGCAGCTTACTACTATAGTATTTTTTTATTAGCTGAAGCCTTTATTTTATTTTTGAACTCAAATTTATCCTGATCAATATCTAACAACTGGTAAATGTTGGAAATATTCATCAGAAATTCCAGTATGAAAGTCTGTACCAAAAGTAAAAAAAAAAAAAAAGCGAAATCATTGAATAAGACTTTTAAAGTACACACAAGTCTAATGAATATTTTCTCAGATAGATTTTATTTGATTTAAGATATCCCCACAAACTAAGACATCTGAAATAATATGTCATCTTGAGCATCAGCTGAGATTCTCTACTTAAAGGACAAAGCTAGAATAAAGACAAACAAGCTAAGAAGAGCTCTGACATTTGCCGTCAGTGTTCAAATAAATGGATTTCTCTCATCCAATCAAACGTTTGACTCAATGTATCCAGGCAACACAAGCTTTTGAGTTCAATAATAGATGCTCAAACCAAATCCTAACTCAGAAGCTAAAACAACATTCCATTTAGTATGGTTTCGTGTTATTATTTTGGAGTGGGGAGACTGTTGTTCTTTTATTACCAAAATAATTCATTACCAAAAGATTCATTGATTTACTTGGCATTCTGCTGAGCTTGGTATGTTTAGGTTAATTTAGCATTGAAAAATATGTTCTGTGTTTACCAATTCCTGCACAGCATATGATCTTATATTTAAGTTATAAACTGGAGTACTTGTCAAAATAACAGAGAATGATGATTACTCTCATCTTCTTAATTTCCTGGAAGGCAGACTGGAAAGTCTAAGTTAAACAGAACTGCTATTGGTTCCCTTTGGCCTTGAATGACATGTTTGAATTTCACACATATCCAAAGGTGCAACACTCATTTGAGCTTGTATAAAATAGAAGCATATCACTATAAATATATAACTGAGCTAAGCTTCAAGCAGAACACTGGATAATTTTAAAAATTGGTGAATAACACACAAATTAATACGTGTACATACATTTTATCTTTAAATTAAAATTCATGTTCAAGCTTCAATCTACCGCTTCGTCATTAGGTATCAAACTTAAAAGTACTTAAAAGCAGTAATTTTTGAAGGCATTCTATCTTCACTAGGATTGTTCATGTTGACTTTGTATATACTAGCACACACCATGGTAAATGCTTAATTGTGAGAGATGGCAGTCACTATACATTTCTATTCCACATCTCTTCCTTGTTCTGCTATCTTTCTTACATCTCATATTTCTTCACCTAAATTTGTGGGACATTCTTGAGCTATGGAACAGTCCCTTCATGATCTATTCTCTTGGGAATTGAAAATCAGAAAGTAGAGACCATACAAGACAGATTTGCACAATTTAAGTAAGGGTGAGTTACAAAAGAAATGTGCACTCTTAGTAACTGTCTAATTCAGCTTGCTTAACATTTATTCTCCATGTAGTTGATTCATAGTGGCATGCATTGCCTCTTGCTATTTTTTTAAATAAAAGTATCTTGTAAACTAATGAATAGCATTTCGAAAACATAATTAACAATAATTTCTCATAAAATATAGGATGATGTCAGGTTGCTAATAAAGAATATTTATTAAAATATTCAAATTGGGCATAATAGTAACTATTTACTAGGTTATGTAATAACAAAAATATGATGAACAAAAATGCTTTTGTTTTCTTTTTAAGGTAATGAATGCATTCTATAAGCTATATAGAGTTGTACACAGACTATTGACACATTAAAGTTTTTCTTCTCCACTTGCATATCACTGAGAAATAAAAGAAAATATTACTGTGAGATCAATTACAGATTGATTGCACAAAGAAAAAAAACACTTGTACACAGAGGAAAAACTTCAAAGTAAATGATAAATTATAAAGAACACCTCGGGGTATGGAAAGCAATACTTTTTATAAGACAAAATGAATATATTTTGTTTTTCCAGGAGATTACCACTTTCTCTCTCACTCTTTTCCCACACCGTATGTTTATTTTTCCCCACTGAGTTATAGAAGAAAAATCTTTCTAATACACCATCTATTATGATAGAAAAATATTAACAACCTAAAATAGTGACAAATATTTGAGAAGCAATTAAATCACCACTGAAATATGCTGCTGAAGAAAAACTCTAAAGGGAAAACTAATAAAAAAGTGATATTAGTATGCTTCAAAAGCTATGAAATTTGCACAAAGTAAGCGCAGGAAGAATCTGGAAAATGGCAATCAGTTTGTTATTTTGTGCCAGATACTGCAGAAAATTATGCACTGTGAGAATAACTATCAGGAAGTTTGGTTAATTTTTCTCTGCAATTGTGGTAAAGCTTCAGATTTAAAGAAGACACTTTGTTGTGCAGTTCACCTGTGGTCATGAAGATGGTTCTGTACTCCTAGTCTGGAGGCACAGAATCTAGCACAACAGGGGCAATGAAAATCCATTTTTGCAGTAATTTTGGGTGTTATTCTGTAATGCTGTTCACAGTTTTCTATCAGCTTTTGTTGGCACCGAACTTAAAGAGCTGGTTGAGGCTTCAGAGCTCTGGGCTCATCAGAGGCTTCTGTCAGTAGTCACAGCTTCTAGTTCCCATGTTTGGGTGTCACAATGGCAAAACATTTCTTTTACAGTGTCTCTGTAGCATCTGTGCGGTCAAACTTGAGGTCTCTTCCAGATTCCAGTATACTATAGAGTAACTGGAAAGACATATGGTGGTCATTCTATTTTGGTGATGTGTCCAATCCACTTATCTGGGCTCTGAGCAATGATTCAATGCTGATGAAGTCCATGTGACCTCCAGATTGGAAAAGCGGTCTTCCCAACAAATACAGAGGATGGAACAGAGAGCAAGCATGTGAATTTTTTTCCAGTTTTCTGATGTTCAGTACAGAGTCCAGGACTTATATCCATATAGGAGTCTACAAAAGCTGTGTAAACTTTCAGCTTTGTGGAGATATAAAAATTGTGTTGACTGAGCACTCTGGTATACATCTGTCTCAGGGCCTGAATGGCCTTGCTTATCTTAGAGGCAATTTCTTTGTTTAAATGGCCCATCTCTCAAAATGATGCTTCCCAAGTATTGCAAGCTGTTTATATTTGTTATCTGGATGTTGTCAACAATGAGTTTTGGTTCTACTGATTTGGTATCTGGCATAGACTAATAAAGCATTTTATTCTTGTTCTGGCTAATAGTCACACCGAAAAGCAATTCTCCCATGAGTCTGAGAATTTGTTCATCATCAACTGTAGATAATTGTCTTTGTGTGCCAGGAGCACACAGTCTTCAGCAAAGAGGATTTTTTGAATGACATATGCAGACACTTCATCCAAGCAATCAAGCAGAGAAGGTCAAAGAGAGAGCTGTCCAATCAGTACCTGATGTACACATTTTCCATTAAACCTTGTACAATGATATATGCTAATGGACTATATTGACAGATACATCTTTTTCTATATTCATTTCCTGGAATTTCTGAAAGTATGTATTCTTAGTATTTAATGTGCCTTTCAAATCATAAAAGGGTAGGATAGGATACCATTCTACTTTCAAGTTTATCATTAGACACATGTTAACAAGGGATGTTTGGAAGGAAAGCAACTCACACTGCATTATAACAACACAAAATTGTATCATTTTCAAAAAAATCTTCTGATTCTCAAGTGTAGATCAATCAGAATAGAGCTGTAAGGAACCTTGGACGTCTTCTAATTCAAGTCCCTGCTCAAGCAGGCACTCTACTATTTCAGAGAAGTAGTTGTCCAGTCTCTTCTTAAAAACCTCCAGTGATGAAGCAGCCATAACTTCTGAAGGCAAACTGTTCCACTGGTTAATCGTTCTCACTGTTAGGAAGTCCTTAATTCCAGTTTGCTTCTCTCCTTGATTCGTTTCCATCCATTATTTCCATCCATTCCTTTTGGTGCTTTGGAAAATAAGTTGACCCCATCTTCTTTGTGGCAAACCTTCAAAGACTGAAATACTGCTATCATGTCACCCTTAATCCTTTTTTTCTTTAGACTAGCCGTCCCCTATTCCTGCAATTGTTTTCCATATGTTTTAGTCTCCAGGCATTTAATCATCTAAGGTGCTCTTCTCTGCACTTTTTACAAAATCTCAACTTTTTTTGTGTAACATGGTGACCAAAACTGAATGCAGTATTCCAGCTGTAGTCTTATTAAGGTTTTATAAAGATTACTGATTTTATAAGGTTTTATAAGTAACTACTAATTCCAAAAACACGATTGCGTAAGTATGAATGTTTTCTGACTTCATCCATTTTTTAAAAGCCAACTCAGAGATGAATTTAGCAGTAATCTTGGTACTGTAAATAAATATGTTTCACAACATTCAATTTTAACATTTTAAATGTAAATAATAGTTATTTAAAATCTGTTTATACATTAGAGCTAGTGGTTTTTGTTATGGATTAGCAAA
This sequence comes from Pituophis catenifer annectens, assembly GCF_029215685.1. Taxonomy (NCBI): domain Eukaryota; kingdom Metazoa; phylum Chordata; class Lepidosauria; order Squamata; family Colubridae; genus Pituophis; species Pituophis catenifer. Next base: position 113,674,184 of record NW_027256882.1, read on the forward strand.
GAAAATGAAATGTACTACCATAGAGATATGAGAATTAAAATATTGTATACTGCAAGACATACAAAATTATGAGTAGTTTTGATGCAAATAACTACTGAAAAACTATAATCTTGAATATAGCCATTTAATTTAGAATCCATGTAAATACTCCATGAGTAAATGGATATGTGCAGTTCACCTGACAAAAGTACTGCCTTTTATCTATTGGGGAACAGGCAAAGGAAAATGATCATTTCCATCAAATATTTTGAATTAATCCATTGGGATAAGAATCATTTTGAAAAAACAGTTTTCTTTCTGCTCCTTTTCCTTTTTTGAGAAGATCCCATTTCAGAGATCATTTAAGGCTAAGAAATTCAAACTCTGAGAAGAAGTTAGGAGTAGGGAAATTTCTCTCTGTCTCAAGGGAGCTTTGTTCTTGCCTACCAGAAGAGAATAACCATTGAGGGAAAAATAGTACTAAATATGATTTAAGATATTTTTTCATCATTCCTATTATGGACTGACCTTAAAACGTATGAGTGTGTGTGTGTGTGTGTTCAGTCTTGTTCTGTTCTACGAGATTGTAGACGTGTATGAATGTTGCCTGGAAGTATATTTGTGAACTGAAACTTGAGAATTCAAATTCCAGTTTGTCCTTGCTTTTAGTTCTCAATTAACAACTGAACCTGAAATCCATAATCTTGCACCTTATATCATCCTCTGAACTGGCACTCTCATTTTGACAGGGAACATGGCCTACCTCACAAATCAGCCATTCTGCTGGTCACAGAAGCCAAGAGTCAAGAGAAAAGAATCTCCTCCTCTACAAAGAAAGACTCAGAAAAGAAATATGGCGGGAAAGAGTTGGTGGTGCAGCAACTAGATTCCACTCTTCAAGACTATAAGTGGGTGCAAAATTAAAAATATGTGGGAAGGCCTTAGGGGTCCTAGCTTGAGGTGGTCAACTCACCATATCTGCATATATATTTAAGTATGTCTTCACTGGTAAAATACATAGTATAATCAGTTCCTCAGAGAGACCTATCTTCAGGAAAATGATGTTAACCACATTATACAATTTCAATTTGTTTACATAGCTTGTTAGAGTTTGCAGCAATCCACACAAGTAAATAATTCAGCAGGATTCATTTATATAAGAAACTTCTTTATATACAATAATATAAAGCATGATGCATGTATACAATACCCATGCAGCAGAAGCCAGAACCAGTACTCAGAATCCAGAAGTACAGAATCAATATAATCACAGAAGCAATAATGCAAGGACAAACCACCTCTTTAATATATAACAGTCAAGCTAAGCCATGCCCAGGCTCCAAACTGTCTGAGTCACCAAACAGTCCCCATTGGCTGACCTGTTGCCATGTCTATTCCAATTCATAAACTCTTATATACTGACATAGCTCAAGTGAGAGAATTGAGAAATAAGTGTTAAACAAGCCTAGAATAAATTTATACCGCGTGAGGCTGTCTACAGCTCTCTTACTATGTTATTGAATAGAGCTTGGTTTGAAAAGTCTAGGGAAGCAATGGGTTCTTAAAACATCTCTCCCAATAAAGGATAGGACTAAGATCATCCATAAGTTTGTTTCACATAGAGACTTCCCATGAAGAGATCATAAAATAGCCATTTCCAGTAGGTTTGAGAGCTGGAGGAAATTCATCTTGCCTAATGATGGTTTGGTACCGTCATTTGGACATTGGATTTACTCACTTTCTTTCTTAACTACTTTAGGAAATTGCTTATTATTGATTTTTGAATGTTAAGAATCTCCTGAAGGGCAAGAGTAGTAAGAATACAGTTTCCTGTTACTGAGATAATTCCTTCTACCCTGGATGGGAATAAAATTTAATGATTTCCCCTTGTCCCGTCATGTCTGACTCTAAGGGGCAGTGCTCATCCCTGTTTCCTAGCCGAGGGGGCCACCATTTTTCCAATATCCTTCTGTGGTCTTGTGGACAACATGGAATACTGTTACCTTCCCACCAAAGTGTTACCTATTTATCTACTTGTGTTTGCATGCTTTGAAATTGCTAAGCAGGAGCGGGGGCATGAACAAGAGCTCACCCCGTCATGTGATACTTGGGTCTTGAACTGCCAACCTTCTGGTTGATAAGCCTAGCAACTTAACTACTAGGCCACTGCATCCTTCCGGTGAAAAAAGTTTCATGTAATTTTAATCAAAAGGATTTGCTTTAAATCAATGGAAAACAGCAAAAGGGGATTTGGTAAGTTAAGGAGCCAGATAAAAGAACATTTGTTGACAGTTATTTAAACTTTTTTAAAAATACATATCAAGTTTTTCAAATTAATTGTAAGAAATTGTCCCATGAGAAAGTTTTGTTTATTGGGAAATAAATATTTTACATGAGGGCATTTTAAAGGGAGAACCAGAATGAACTGACAATTACTATGAACGATAACACAATGGTAAAAAACTATTGGATTATAGTATAAATGTAGGCTGTTTGGTAACAATGTACTCAGAAATTACTTTCAAGATTCTCTGACACTACAAAATGGATTTAACAGAAGCTACAGGACAGGAACAGATTTTACTGGATAAAATTGAGGCTGAGGCTGACTTGAATGTGGATTTGAATTTTTTTTTTTAAAAAATGCCAGACTTCAATTCTGATATAGAAAAAAAATATGTTTGAAAATGGATTTTAAAATACTAGACTTCAAAAGCGATATGGATAAATACACCACAATGAATTTACAAATGACACTGATTGATGTTTTAATAACTAAAGGAGACAGGCAAAAAATAAATCAGAATAACAATAGAAAGCTTTCTTATCTTGGCTTTAACAAAAGGATGTTAAACTACTAAAGCTGTGTCTGAGAGAAGACAAAGAAAATTGTAAGAAATCAGCTTTCGGACATTTTTTAACTTGATTAAAGTTAAAGTTGATTGAAGAGCAAGGTTTTTAAAAGCAATGTAGATTTATTCAACCAGGTTGAATAGATCTGTTGTGGTTTCTGGTAGCAGTAAAGGCACTTCTTTTTTTGGCACTTCTCAAATGATAAGGCTTTGAAGATTGTTTTTTGTTTTTTGCTTTATTTCTTAGGGAAAGTGATAAGTTGAAATATAAAAAATATAAAATAGATTTATTTGATTAAAATATGCAGTAATATATTACTATTTCTAGTAACTCTTAATCGATTGAGTAGGACTGGATGATGAGTTTTTACAATATGCTTATTGTAACAGATGAGATATGAGAAGATTGTTTCTCTGGCGGGAAGTGGGGAGTCATTGCTTTATATGTCTTTTTTTTTACTTTTGTCATTTTGAACTTTTCTTTTTTTTCTCTTTACTTTATATATTTTTCTTAATTTGTATTAGTTTTTATATTTGCACTCATAAACTTTAATACAATTATTATAAAAAAAGAAGAGAGCTTAGCTTGCATGTTCAGATTTATAAATTAAGGGAATACCACAGTGTCATTGGAGCAAAGTAAGAATACAGAAACTCTATAAAAAATATCATACTGGGGTGAAGCTCCTAATTGTAAAATGTGCTCCTCTTTAATAGACAAATTTATAAACCAAAGATTGCAAGGGTTTTAGAAACTTGTCCTCTAATAGTCAAGAGATCAGATTTTATTTTTAACACTAATGATCAAAGTTTATCTGGTTTACATCTAAGCACCAATTTACATCTTCTATCGTAATGCAATAACCCAACATGAAATTACATTTCACAAAACAGATGTATCAAGGGCCCAGGTAGTTTCAATTTGCAGGTTAAAAATGGCCACACTTGTGTACTTCTGGGATATAAGAAGCTGTCACAGTAAATTTCTTGTCACAGAACACTAGCTTCAAGCACGAACTATTTGGATTATCCTAATTTAGACTTCAAAGATATTATGGAATTTTTGCCTGTAAAACAGACAGAAAAAAAGTCTTCCAAATTGAGTCTTTACTGGCTGAAATTTACCAAAGAGTATTGTTTTGTACTTTTCCATACTGTCACTGAACTGTCCACATTCAAATCATTTTAAAGAAAGTGGCGTTCACTGACAATAATTTAGAACAAAGTCTGAAAATTTGGTGTTCTCCTGATGTTCTGGATCAGTTATATGAAAAACTGTAATCTACAACATCCGTTGGGTACTGAACTGCTTTTGATTTGATGAAGATATATCCTAATTTCATTACTATAAATCAACACTAGATTTTGGTTATGCAACTAATATTTAAATTAATGATTTGGTATACATCCTTTATCAGTTCTATCAGATGTCATGATACTCATGCACAGAGTTGGATTTTCTTTTCATCTCTGCTATGACTACCATGAGTCAATTGATTTTACTGATATACAATAAACATATACAATAATATATAGTCATATACAAAAAATAGTACACACACACACACAAAATTATTTGGGCAGATATAGCCTCATGGATGGCTCAAGAGTTTTCTACTTAAATGATGATTTCCTGTAATCTCTCCTTTCTAAATAATCAGAATAACATTATAAGAATAGATAAAACTATCTATTTTAGTTTTTGAGACATCCTCCTTTCTGATTATTTGGCGCTTATCAGGTTTCTTGGTCCACCCATTAGATGTTTGCTTAAAACAAGCCAAACAATGAATGGACAAATCAGCAAATTCAAAGAAAAGTAGCAGACATAATGTAAGAATGTTTCTGAATTTCTCCTAAGCTCTATAAACTATATATATATATATATAGAGAGAGAGAGAGAGAAACTTTTTCAAGGGATGTGCAAAATCAATTAAATAAACATTTTAACATTTCTTGGTTTTAATTTGGAACACAGAAGATATTGAGGGATGCAAACCACATAAAGCAAAGTTTTTTGGGATCCTCCCTCATTTTAAAGAAAGTAAAAGGGTTCTAAGATCAAAATGTTTGAGAATCGCTGTTGTATCTTATTGATTTAGATTAAAACTGTTACACTCAGAATGAATACTTTCACAGATGTAACTTAGTTATTGAAGATGACATTTTACAAATATTAAGTTTTTGAAAAACTTCCATCAGATAGTTTTCCCTTCAAACAGTTTTCAAGATGTCTTGATTTCATCAAAATAATGTTTGGTGCCCTCATGACATCATCTCACAAACGATGTAAATTAGGTACTTGTGTAATAATGCCTCTGACCTATAGAAATACCAGATACAAGACCGAGCATCTGTTTTGCAGAGCTTGTTCCAATTCCTTCTTTGTATCTTTTGGATATTTTCTGTGTTTGACAGCTAGCTGTGTTGAAAGCATGGTAGATTCTGCAGATTGGAGTTGTCCTTGAAATAGGACCCTCTCAGCCTTGCAGGAGAAATTAATTTAGTTGATGAACTTTATAGGAAAAAAAATGATCCTAGTGTTTCTAACCACCATTGTAATATCTATCTATCTATCTATCATGTTTTCCTGAAAATAAGAGCCTGTCTTATATTTTTTTGAAACCTGAAATAAGTGCTCGGCCTTATTGCCATGCGCTCAAAAGCCCGATTGAGCTTTTATCAGAGGATGTCTTATTTTGGGGGGAACAGGGTACCTGATCACATTTTTTCTTTAAAGACTAAAACAGATGATTACACAAAGATGATAAGCACTTGAATTAAGTTACTGAAAATTGTATGGCATGTGGAATTCAAGATTTTAGATTTTATTGGTCCTTTTTTAAAATTAAACATTAATGTTGAAATCATTATTATGCAATGGTAATAACTTTATTATTTTCCAGAACCAGCAACACAATTCTCAGGAGATCGAAGTGTCTAAGGGTAGCCAACTTATTTTGACAACTGAATCAGAGCATCCAATAAACATCTTTCTCTTTTCCTGAAAATAAAATATTTTAAACAAACAACTTTTAATAATATAGAGATACCTGAAGCAACTATATCAGCTAATGGTAAAGTTAGATCTGTGGGGTCCTTGGTGCTCCCTAACCGTGGTGGTTTTCTTGCAGACAGTTCATTTCCAAACTAGGTAACATTATCAGTGCTAGTTTGATAATGAAACATCTGCAAGAAAACCACCAGAGCAGCAAGGATCGCACAGTTCAAACCTGAGCTACAAATATTCTCTTCTATCAAAACTGGATATGCCCTTTATTCATTCATTATTTAATTCAAAAAATAAATGCAGTCATAGCTCTTCTACACCAAATTAATGGAACAGTTCATACCCAGTTGATTTTTTTAAATAGTACAGAACATGTAATCTTGCTTATAAAGTAGTTATTTTGTCCTGTTCTCATTACTAATCCTTTGACTCAGACACTACAAAATTATTGCAATAATATACAGATGACCTGAAATCAAGCCTGTCCAAATGCTTCTTAAGAGATCTAAAACACATCCTCAGAAGAGAAGCTTTAATTAAATCTGAAGGAAAGCTATCCCTAGGTCTCAGGTCTCACTAAGCTAAAATGCTGAGCTTTTAAAAAGTTGGTTGCTCAAGTTGAGTCTAAAAATAAATCTAATCAATTGTTAGTCAACACAGTGACAATTTATATGACTGTAAACCTGATAATTCTGCCAAACAGCTCCCACTGGCCTGCAATGTGGACATGACTGAAGGACATGATATTCAACTCAACCAAGTGATTCAAACTTAGACTGATATACTTATCTCTGCCTATAATTTTAGGAGCTATATTTCGGAAGGGAATTCTAATTTTTTATATTCCATGCTCTATTACACTTATTTTAAAATTTAGAACAGAAAAGAAAGAATATTGTCATGAAGAGACTGAAAAACTAATTTATACCATTTTAAAAAATCTCCCAAATTCAGAATGGCTCTGGTAGCATCTTTTCCAACTGTAAGATTTTTTTTTTAAGCCATAAGCTTTTTTGAGCAGCAGCTTACTACATCATATGAAAAAAATAAGTTTGCCTTTCAATAAAATTTATCAGAGAAAGAAGCTACCAGACTTCTGCTGATTTTTGCTAACAGAGACTAATACAGTTTTTTTTTCCCCTGCAATGCCAAACCCTTTAAATAATCCACAGTTTAAGAAAACATTTTCAGAAGATTAAAAATAATTTAGATAGCGAAGTCATATGAACTTGCAGAATACTTAAGGAGAACAGGCCCGGGAAAGTAATTCTTTGATTGGAAAGATAACATTACTGTATGTAAAATTATTCTTAGCTTGTCACAAAGAAGTATAGTGAGTGATTTTAGCATTAATTTATCCACAGCAAGGAGATATTATACAAGAAGTATGGTAGATAACTTGTTTGCAAAAATATTTCAAAGCCAGTAGAGGAAATTTGAATTCAGTTGAATGAGAGTGATTATTTCTACGGATTTAACTCATACTAGAATCCCCAAATCTTTCCAAATTAATTATCTGGGTACCTAAAGAATTTTACAAAACTGTACATTTCCTTTATGAAGCTATATTTGATGCTATTCATTGTGCTGTTCTATTAATTCTGGGGGTGGGGAGGAGTTAATTTTTGATAAAAATGTCATTGGATGGAATGTCCTCTCCCATAAATAATGACTGTTCACTAAATCAACTACTGTTTGTTGTCCTTTGCCAAATTCTAAAGGGGAAGACACCATAGAAAAGAAAAGAAAAGAAAAGAAAAGAAAAGAAAAGAAAAGAAAAGAAAAGAAAAGAAAAGAAAAGAAAAGAACTCACTGGAGAACATTTTCTGCTTGAATCAGTTAATAGTTAAGCATCTTCAGAACTTAAAACTTCCAGAAATGCAATTTATTAACAGACTAAATTAAAGAAATAATGACAGGTAAGTAACTAATTTGCCATCAAATCTTGAAAATCTTAAACTAAAGAGCAATTAAAATGTGATACCTACTCTACCGCAGCTCTATAAATCTCACTGGCATTTGAATGCTAATCTTTTCAAACAACTGCAGAATAAGAGTTTCTAGTTAGCATGGCATTAACTTTTAGAAAATTCTGAGTTCTGAAGTCAGCTCTTGTTATTCAGTTACTTTGAAATAAAGCCTTTGTTCCAGCACAAAGCAATGTGGTAATTAAACAACTCATCACGTGACCAAACCTGATTTTACAACTATTTTTACTACAGTCATTAAGCAAATCCAACTTGCCCAATTGAATTTGCTTGTCAGAAACTGGCTAGAAGAGTTTAAAACCAAGGGCCACAGTAGACATCTTGGAGAGAAGGTTGCGGGCAAAGTGGGAGAACACATGTGAGCAATACTGAGACTTGGTAGGTTTTCCTGGTGGTGATAGCTGTTGTTTTAATTATGTCATGCCTATTTTAAAGGCTTCCATACAACACCATGTTTCTTGATTCAAATGCCATTCGTTTTCTGCAATCCTGATCAAAGGGGCTTTCCAAAGATCAGCAAACAGGAAAGACTGACAGTTTATATCCCTGTTTTAAAAAGAAAATTACCGTATTTTTCGGACTATAAAATGCTCTGGATTATAAAATGCACCTAGCTTTGGGAGAGGAAAACAAGAAAAAAAAATCTGCCTCTGCCTCTGCCTCCTTGCAGCAAACAGCCTGGTTAGCTTCAGCACTGTCTGATTTAGCACAAGCAGCTGATTGGCAGTTGGATCAGCCTCCCAGAATACTGACGATCAGCTGTTCCAGGCTGCGGGGATCACTGCCACCTATCACCACATCCACAGGCCCCATTTTTGGCCTCCATGCATCCCATTTTTGGCCTCCACATGCTCCGATTTTGGCCTCCATGAATCCCGTTTTTAGCCCATTCCAGGCGGTGGGGATTTGTGTTTCCACCTATCACCGCCGAAAGGGATGCATAGAAAATGGGACATGTGGAGGCCAAAAATGGGGCATGCAGAGGCTGGTCCAACTGCCAATCAGCTGTTCATACTAAATCAGGCTGTGCTGAAGCTGACTAGGCTGTTTGCTGTTTGCTGCAAGGAGGCAAATTGCTGAGAGGCAGAGGCTAAAGGGTGGGGGCTGGCAGATGGGCGGGGCTTCAGCAACATTCTCTCTATAAGATGCACACATTTCCACCCATGGTTTTTTTGGGGGGAAGTGCATCTTATAGTCCGAAAAATACAACTTATTATGATGCTTTATCTAGAATTCCTATTCTCTTCATTTTCAAAGCATTTAGCAGCCAATTGTTTCACCAGCAGTTTGAATGGTATTCACGCTAATCTGTCTGTTTTTATTTCTTTCAACAGTAAACAGTTAATCCCCTTCTACAAAAACTACCAACACACATCTTTATATTAACCCACAATGAGACTGATGACACTCAATATTGACAATTTTCAGCTCGTTTCTGTAATATGGTGATGATTCTATCATGACAAAAAAGAAATAAGAATATGCAATATGGATGTACCTAATAAAACCTTGATAATCATATATTGTGTGACACAGAAGTAGTAATTTATTTTTATTTTATTTATTAAATTTGTATACCGCCCTTCTCCTTTCGGACTCAGGGCGGTGAACAGCCAAAATAAAAACATTATAAAAACACAAAAGTTAAAATAATTATTAAAACTAATTAAATGAAATTTGGCCCATAATTTAAAACATATCAATTAAAAATCGGTATCAAATGTTAAAACCAACATGGAATCAGGCTAGCCCAGCTAGCTGAAAAAAGTAAGTTTTTAGGGCCCGACGAAAAGTCCGGAGGTCTGGAATCACTCGTATCTCTGGGGGTAGATCGTTCCAGAGGGTGGGTGCCACCCTCTGGAAGGCTCTCCCCCTGGGAGTCGCCAGCCGACATTTTCTGGCGGATGGCACCACCCGGGCGAACCGGCCGGTGGAAGGCAACTGGTGACAGAAGGCGGTCCCATAAATACCCCGGCCTAAGCCATGGAGCACTTTAAAGGTGGTCACCAACACCTTGAAGCGCACCCAGAAGTCCACCGGAAGCCAATGCAGCTCGCGCAGGAGAGGTGTCATGTGGGAGCGCCCCGTCGCTCCCATAATCCCCCGCGCGGACGCATTTTGCACCAGTTGGAGCCTCCGGGTGCACCCAAAGGGAGCCCCATGTAGAGAGCGTTACAATAGTCTAGACTTATGACTTCTAACAAATGGTTTCAAATTCTATACCATGAATACCAGAGGCACAATATTTTTTTTAATTTTTTTTTTATTTGATTTATATGCCGCCCTTCTCCGGAGACTCAGGGCGGCTTACAATGTGCTAAGCAATAGCCTTCATCCTTTTGTATATTTATACAAAGTCAGCTTATTGCCCCCACAACTGGGTCCTCAATTTACCTACCTTAGAAAGGATGGAAGGCTGCGTCAACCTTGAGCCTGGCGAGATCGAACCTGCAGTAATTGTACTTTCAATATTATACTTTCAATAATTGGTCTTATAAATTCACAAAGAAAAATTTAATAAACATCAGAGCTACTATGGTAGACTATATAATTAAATATTCTAGGTTCATATTTTCCTCCCAAAGTGCCTTGATTTTTGCTGACTAGGGTTCAGAATCATAGAAACAATGCAACAACCTTCAGTGCACATCACTGGCTTTTTTTCAATGAGTCATGGAAGGTATTACGTAAAAGAAGCAGGATAATTTTACTCTGAGTTAGAATTATCTCCCCGTTAACTGGCACACCACTGAAGTAGGAAATGTAGTTCCATTGTCTTAACTTATGTATCAGTGTTGATTCATGTTCCAAATTACTAAGCAAACAACTCACTCCACCCTAAATCTTGATTTGATATTTAAGTGAGTGAGTGAGAGAGAGAGCTGCTATTGACATACTTGATTTATAATTCATGAACTACCCTGGAAAAATGTGAATTGCTCTTCTGCTTTAAATTGGTTTTCTGTTCAATCAATGGAAATGTCAAGGCATCCATTGCACTTCAAATCAATACTGTTTTAATTTGCCAGGGCTAAATTCTTGCTGAGGCAGTAAAGTTTTCTTTCAGTTCAAGCAGTTACTTTTGAAGAGAGATCCTCCGTTTCCTGCTTTTCAGTGGTTTTCTTAACCTTAGCACCAAGTTAAATTGCTTCCCATTTTCCAGCTGAGAACTTCAGGAAATTCAGATCCTACATAAAGTCAATTACTTACTCTCACCAAAACAACAATAATGAGCAATCTGAGATTCTTTTTTAGCTAGGACAAGAAACTTAATTCAGACTGAATTGTGCACTGTTCCAGATACATTACATGGTGTGATTTTAATGGTTACTAAATTTAGACTGAAAATAAGAAATATTGATGCCAAAACACAGATGACATTATGGTTGCTTAGAAGAAGAAATGAAGAGGAACAGTTTTAGAAAGTGTATTGCATGATCTGAGAATCAAAGTCAGGTGATGAAGCATCGAAATAAATTTCAAATATGAAATTAAAGATGGCTTTTGAACCCTTAGCTTTAGGATTAATCCTAAATCTGTTCATTTTAATCTAGACCTTACACTGGGCTAGCATTTTGATCAAGATGCAAAACTGAATATTATCAACCTACTGGTAACACCTGATCCCATGTCAACAGATAACCTAGTTGCTAAACAGGAATGGGGAGAGTATCAATCATACAAAAAACCCTAAGTGAGATTCCTATGGCACAATCTCTCACTCCTTCCACAACCAAATGGAACCACTCTTTTAGGAAGAAGGAAAACCACTGCAAAACAGTGACCTCCTCTCAAGACTTAGAGGTAATGCAAAGGACACCATGATGGACAGTACCAAAAGTAATTGATTGATCAAGCATCATCAGATAGGCTGCATTACTTCTAATCTGTTTTCCTAAAGTCACCTATCAATAAAATCAATATTGTTTTGGTTCCATATCTGTTCCTGAAACAAGCTGTAACAGGTCTGAATAATCTGTATCTCCTTATTCAATGACTCCCAAAGGGGCTAAAGGGAAGGGGGATTGATACTCACTGTCTATAAGAATAAGATTCACAAATGGAAGCGCAATGAAGATTAAAGAGAATAGATTGAGAGACCAGTTCATCAAATCCAGAAGGAGAAAGGAAAAATGTGCTAAATTTTATACATAGTTCTTGCCAAACTATAATTTGTGTTTTTTTCCTCCACTGGTCAATAATTCTGAGGCCAGAGTTATTACAATCAATGAATGAGGCTTTAACATCTTGCCCTTCAGCTCTCTCGTGCTCTGCTCGCAGCTCGCAGTGCTCCACAATCAGGAAAAAACTATTATGGAATAGATAGATTCTGGGTTGGGAGAATAGTGGGTGTCCCTCTTGCTATAATATGCAGGGAATGTAGCTTCTTTACAATCTTGATCCCAATGGTTGAGACCAGGGCATGTTTCTTATTCATTTCTTTGAATATAGGACAATTTAAATACTCATTCTCCTGCTTTGATCCAAACTATGCCACATTAGTATTTTAAGTGCATTTTTTTGTTCCACATAATGTCTTGGTGACCATTTAAAAGTAATTTCATGCCATTCAGAGTATCCTTCCATGGTATATTATAGTCTCTCCTCAGCAAGGATTCAGTATTCAACTAGTCTGTGCCTTTACCTTCCACATTGATTTTTAAGATTTAAATTCTAGAAATGCAGCATGTAAGGTGTGACCATTTTACAAAACTGACAAGCTTTCAGAAATGAGAAGCTGGTCAGTTGAGCCTGTCAGACTCCCATTTTTCCATTCTACAACCTGAGAGAACCAAAATGAACATTTGATGTAATCAATGCACAGAAGTACTTAATATCAATATTAAATGGTTAATAAATATTTATCAACTGCATGTCCTATGATGCCTCCTGAACCTGCTGTCTCCAGGTGTGCAAATCTCTAAATTTTGGGTGTCTGGACATATTTTTTTGGCATCAGATATATGAATCAGCATGACATGGGTTAGAAAGAAAAACCCAATCTACGTGAATGGTACCAAGTTGGGAAAGGCTATTGAAGTGATCCAGGAAATGATAACAACAACAATAACAACAACAACAGTGCTTTAAATGTACGGTATGATTCATCCCAGTAAAAAAGTAATGCCTCTCAAATCAAAATGTCTTGTTCTGCACACTATGGAAGTGATTTGCTATTGACCTCTTCCAGAATGTGATCTTATCTTCTCAATCTAATCTGTAGCCTTGAGATTCCCCTAGTGGATTCCAATCCAAGTACTAACAAACTTAAGCTGTACTTAAATTTTCAAGATCAGTAAAGATGGCCTCATCAGCCAAGTAATGCTTTTCAAGTGTCTATAACTATCCATTGGAAATTCTTATTGTTAAGTGCTTTTACTTCCATAGTCTATGTGGTCAATCAGGCAGAATGGAGTAGAGTCAGATCTTCTGTTGTCTCCCTTTCAATACACACTACAGACTTTCAAAATACAATCATCTTATTTTGACTGCTCTGCAATTGGAAATACTGTGTGTTTAAGAGTGAAGACCAGACCTGTGGGTAAATTATATTGGCTTATTCGGAAGGCTGCCATAGTCTGCTTCCCTGGTGACTTGAGTTATGAATAACATGTAGATTAAACACTCAGGCACATGGTATTCAGGTTTAACTACCTTTATCAAATAATTGCTTTTCAAATACCTTTATCAATACTTGTTTTTTCTTTTGGTTAAACTGGTCTTATTGTAAATTAGATAATTACAATTCTATGTTAATCTCCTTCCCTATCTGATTATCAATAATGTGAGGGAGGAGGGGTAGGACAGAGAGAATGAGAGAAAGAGAGAGGGGGGGGGAGGGAGGGAGGGAGGGAGGGAGAGATGTTCAAAATGTGTGTGCAGGAAAGCAATATTATCCCTGCTCACAGTCAAACCTTGCACCCACAAGAAACTGGCAATGCTACGATACTTGGATTTAGCCAGTGTGGTGGCAGAAGGTTTGGAAAATGTTGACACGTATTTCTTAAGACTCTAATTATATTTTACTTTATTGAAATTATGATTGCCCCTGCAAGTGCTTGTGTACGCCAAGTACAGAGATGGCACTGTAAGAGGCATAACAATACGGTTAATAATCTTCAGCCACCCACTGGTGCAAAGTTCTCTGCCAAAATCTGCTATGAATGTTATTCTATCTGAAAAGTGACTCATACCGACTTTCTGGCAGCATTTTTCAGATTGCATCCGAAAACAATTAGAGGAACATTGGGTGTAGTAAATGTCTTTTTTGATGCAGATTCCAATTTGATTTTTGAAGTGCCACAATCAAGCTATGTATACTGTGCAGACCCAGCTCCTGAACTAAACATTATTTTCTGGTTGAAGGAAGCTGAAACTTAAGTAACATAGTTATCTGTTATAAACCAGAGATTGTCTTAGATAATTAACATTTCAACTTTGATTTTATGTTCAGATCTTCCCAATGACTGCCATCTGATTTTGAAGTATAACTCTCTGTATCAACATTTCCCTTTGCAACTAGACCCTTATCAAAGTTACACTTCTCATTTGTCTCAGGTCAAACAGTGACTGACTGATATGTCTGACTACAGAAGTAATAAATCTCTGCAGTGTCTAAACCTTGTGCAATCTCTATGAACTTAATTCTGAAATCAATTATCTCTTTTTCCCATAGGCATTTATTTCCAATTTTCAAGGACTTGGTATTACTCCTTCAATCATGGCAAAGTAGGTTTAGAATTATTCCCAAGGGGAAAGGGATATGAAAAATATTGAAACAGGATTAGACAAATCCACCAGTGTTTTCCCCCGGGAAAGTACTTCTGATTCCTGCTATCTGCTCATCTACTATATTCAGTAATTAATTTGTAGATCACTTCCAGCTAAGTGGAAGTGGGAAAAATGCTGCTGTCCTGAAACGCTCAGAATTATCAGTGTTATTAGTGGTGAAAAATTCTGGGAATTATAATTCTGTAATAGTTCTGTCCTGGGCTATCCCATTACTGAAATTAAGGGACACAGGGAATAATTTGTCTTCTCCAAAGGCATATATACATTTTCACAAATCTGAATGGATTTTTCCTACCCCTTTTGTATCTTTTTAAATAGGAAGTGTAGACTCTTCAATATGGGTCTCTCATTTTTTACACATATTCTTTCTGCCTTTGATTTAGGATCCTGTATGTATTGGTCGTTTTTGTGGGAAACAATACCAGGACAACCTTGTCTGCATTCAGATGCTAAGCAGGAACAGGACTGCTTAGCTCTTAGGAAGGGGTAGATGTTTCAATTCAGGCAAGTTGAAGTGTATATAAAATAGGCTAGTAGTACCAATTTTTGATCAGCTGGGTTCGTATAAATATAGAAACCACTGTATTATAGTAATTATTATAGCAGAAAAAAAACAAAGCAAGAAAATGTCCAATGCAGAAACAAGAGATACTCCTCCAGATATATTCTGAGCTAATTTTCATATATTTGTCATAACAAGAAGGAATTACAAGCCAATTTAAGTTGCTCTTTGAGAACTCAGAAAATATAGTATAGCTTAAAGATCTATATATATTCTACATTGTTTTTGTTGGTAGAACCAGACATAATTGATTACAATCCTTATACACATTTCCCAGCAGCAAATAATCCCAGTATAAAATCTCACTTGCATTAAAGAAGGGCACTATGGAATCTCTTGTAGGTTAATTTATGCAATAAAATGACTTTATTATTGTTGGCAAAGATGGTAGAATTGGCAGCAAGAACACCATGGTAGTTATAAGTGCCATTTTATATGAGATTCAGCTTCAAATTTTTTCATTTGATAAATTTGTGGCAAATGTGATAGTGGCAAGTTATTGACAGTTGATAGAAATCTAATTTCTGACTTCTTTTTAATTCTCACACAAATTGTAGTTTCTGGAACATTCTGCCTCTTCATTTATAAGAACCACTACCTGTCTACATCAAAGGACGATAGTATATAATGAAATCCTATAGTTGTTTGTAATTCAACTTTCTGAACTTAGGCCTTCTAAATATATTGTTCCAATATATTTGAAAGATGACAAGTTTTTTAATGAGGAACAAGATTGTGAATTATGTAAATGTAGCCATAAACTCATTTAATTTTTCTTTGTCGCTGCTAGCACTGTGAATATTCTACTCTTTCTTCACTTAGGGCAAAGACTTTTGTGTAAGATTTTCAAAACTTACCACAGCCCATATGAACATCTCAAGCTGTCAGCTTCTCCTAGCCTGTTCAAGAACTTCTAGGTATACTGAAGAAGTAGCTCCAACTCTGGAAATCATATGTATTTCTGAACCTAGAAGTTATAAATGCTTAGAAATTCTAGAATACTCAAGCACCCATTATTCTAATATAGTTGTAGGTTCCCTCCTCAATATCACTCAAAATACTTCCATTTCAATTTCCCTTTCAGTTTAGGACCTTCTCCGTTACTTTCCTGCATATGCTCCCTTCAATTTTCTTGAAATGCTGAAATATGTGGCTTGATCACCTGATTGCTGAAGCTCAGTATTGCTAAATCTTCATATTCCCACACAGAAAATATTAAATATATTACATGCAGCACAGGAACCTTGGTGGCGCAGCAGACTAAAGTGCTGTTAAATAGCACCAGCTGCCTGCAATTACTGCAAGTTCAAATCTCACCAGGCTCAAGGTTGACTCAGCCTTCCATCCTTTCGAGGTAAGTAAAATGAGGACCCGGATTGTGGGGACAATAAGATGACTTTGTATAAAAAAGAACACCGCTTAGGGGGAGGTGAAAGCCCTACTAAGCAGGTATATACAAAAGTATGAAGACTATTGCTTAATGCATTGCAAGCTGCCCTGAGTCTCCGGAGAAGGACGGCATATAAATCGAACCAATCAATCAATCAATCAATCAATAAATAAATAAATAAATAAATAAATAAATAAATATAACCGCTTAATCAAATTAATAATAAAATGAATGCAAATTCTATGGCAGAGAGAGAAGATAGGAAGCTACTTGCTCATATAATTTCTGCAATATATTTGGGCATGAAGAATATGCCCAAAAGTTTATTCATAGCATCACATGTTTTCTTTAATATTCACAAATCATTCTCAAAGGGTGCTTGTGAAAATCCTTCTGTTTTCATTTTTCATATTCATTGAATAGTGAATAGTGCAGCAGACAGGAAGTGAGGCAATTATCTTCTAAAAGTGTCTGAGTTTAGAACTTGATATAAATGGCAGTGAGTTGAATATTCGTATTCATATTTACAGTAAGGAGGCTGGAGTTCTTAAAGGGGTAGGACACCTGAGAACGCCAGATTTTCTTTTTTAAAGCAATTTATTTTATTCAAAACATTAAAATCCAAACCGCAAAAGAAAAATATTGAAAAGAGACAGATCAAAGCTAAACAAAAACATTAAGAAAAAAAGTGAATTAAAAAAACAACCAAAGGACAAAACCACATATTATTATCCCTATTTGAACCTTGAGAAATCTATTTCAACAATAAAGATTTTCTTGAATCATAAACCCTAGCATAAACCACATTAACTAGATATGTTGCAAATAAGAAAGTTCAACAATATCTAGAGGGCAGGAAGAACTAAGTGGAAGATCTAATTAACAACAATATCACCAGTTAAATGACAATCAGCTACACAACTTTAGAGAAGCCCACAAAATCTACTGTTGCACAGTCCTTGCCGTTCTTACCAATACAAAATCAAATTAAATGATCCAGTTGCATGATGAGTGGAAATCAAAATACTTTGTTTAATATGACAATCTGACTTTCTATAGTTATAACAGAATAAGAGATAGTCTGCACAATATAAATGAGAGATGTATATAGTCCAAACAATTTTGTTCCAAAAGTTAAGCCAATCTAGTCTCTAGACATTATACATTAATAATATTTAGATATGAGTCACTTTTGTTTCTTTTTTTAAAGTGTTAGTGGACTGTCAGCTTATTATGGAAAGCTTTACAATGTCTGAAGTGATATACAGACATTTGTTTGTGCAGCAACAGCAAAGCTATTGCATAAACTCAAACTAAACATTTATTTGCTCTAAAGCTCATGGGTTCCTTGCCTTGTCCAGCACCAGGACAGCTCACTATTTTCTGATTTCTTGGGTCTATGTTCACATCCTTTACTCATATCTCAATGTCAATCCTCAGCTGAGACTTCCTAAGGAAGTGTTAAGGTTTTATATTCTAGAAGGGATATTTTCCCTATTGTCCCGTGTCATGTGGGATAGGACGTATAAGTCATGTTGGAAGCCGGCAATTATATCCATTTTGTCATCAAACCAGTGTCTCCATTTGGTTCTGCCCATTTTTGTGGGCTATCCCTTTAGTATTTGACTGTCCCCCAGTCCTGTTTTGGCTGCAAAGGAAATTGGAACTCTGACTTCTGCAGCCATCCTCCCCCCTTTTATATTTAAATGGGTCAGTTGACTGCCAACTTACCAAACATGAAAGTCTGAAGTTCACTAGATTCAAGTAAACTTGAATTAACACCTTTAGTGGGAAGTATAATTGAAAGAATTCAGCTTCAAAGTGGGCAGTTGGAAATTCTCTTTCCAATGGTCGCTGCTCCCAGGGAACCCCTGTCTCCTTATTTCTTTTTCTTTTTCTCAAGTTATGTTCTTAGAATAATTTACAGTTTCCATGTAGTATTGACAGCTAAACTTGTCTTAAATTCTAGCTCTTCAGTACAGTGGTGGGTTTCTACCAGTTCACCCCGGCTCAGGCGAACTGGTAGTGGCGGTGGTGGGAGGCTCCACCCACCCTCCTGGATGTCATCATGGATGCTCTGCACCCGTGCAGAAGCCCTGCGCTGCGCATGTGCTCCCAGTTCCAAACCAGTAGCGAGGTTAAGTGGAACCCACTACTGCTTCAGTTGCACTCTGGATGATAACCAATAGATGCTATCCCCTCCAACTCTTTGCTCCCATCTAGTGGTTGATATGTTGAACAGTTTCAACATGTTTTAAGAGTGCCTATGGAGATTCCTATGGAGATTCAGCTGAAGAAGCTTCCTGGATGAGAAGTGAAATGTCTTCAAGGAAAAAAAAATCCAGTTGCCTTTTGAAAAAGCACTTTTGGATCACGTTTTAAGAATTAACAAACAAACTTTAATTGGTCAATGATAAATAAAAGGGGAAAAATGCAATGCATGGAGTGTGCACAGCTTTCTGCATGCCAGTTAGAGGAGTTTTTTCATGGGCTGGATGAGAAAAAGTCTAAAATGTCAACCAATCGCAAACCTGACTGTTAAAACTGTATGGATCTCAGTGCATCACATCCATTGTAAATGTAGAATAAATAGGTATTATGGATGTTACTGTTGTCTTTGGTGAAGAATGTCACTGAATTAATATTATTGACAGTATTATTCCTATTTTATAAAAACATTCTTCATGCTTTGATCCTATGGTTTAGCTGAATGGTTACTTTTTCTATTCTTCTGTTATTTATTATTAATCTGATTTTAAATTAATCTGAGTGGAATTGTATGCCACTCAGAATAATCTTGAATTGGGGAGATTCAAATGAAAGAAGGAAATAAATCAATTATTTCCTGCCAATTCTTGAATGGAAGATAAACATAGAAAATTCTAATCTTCAACCTTAGTTTAGCTACTGCGTCACTCACAGGGTTGCATCTTAAATAAGGAATTCAACATCTTTAAGGTAGTTGGAAATTCTGCTTCCTGCAGAATGAGTGTTACTAAACTTGTAAGCTCTTATAGGGAAATCTGCAAACAAATCTAACTGGCAAATAAGAGAACTAGAAGGTGCTCTGACATTCCTTTGGTCTCCAAAGGAGGATCAAACTTAGCATAAATCTAAGGAATTGAACTGTATCTATGAAGAGTTATACAGACTATTTATAATGGAGTTCAGAAGATGTTAGATCAAAAACATTGTTGAGGTGAATAGAATAGAATAGAATAGAATAGAATAGAATAGAATAGAATAGAATAGAATAGAATAGAATAGAATAGAATTTTTTATTGGCCAAGTGTGATGGAACACACAAGGAATTTGTCTTGTGCATATGCTCTCAGTGTACATAAAAGAAAATAGCATTATTATACACCTAAAGTCTAGAAGAACTTGGTCTTCCTTCATCAAGAAACCCATCACTTCGATTCTTCCTTGATTGTTCTAGGTCTGTGTAAGTTTTGATAAAGTGCCTATATATTATAAAATCAGATTGGTTTCTGGACCAGAAATAATGTCAATTTCATCACACTACCTAGGAATTCAGGGACTTTTAGTCTAACATCTTGGATAAGATACCGAGTTGGGAAAGGCTAATTTACAATTTTGTCTCCTGTTAGGAAGACTTGTTTGAGGTTTTGGTTTTCAAGCTATAGTTCCATGATATTAAATAGTAAGCACTATTTAAGTGGTAATTAATCTAATTGGAGTTATTTGGGGAGTTGCTTATTGTTTACGAATAAAGTTACAAGAGCCGAAATGCATCTTGTGGAAGCATTTCTAGAGTATGTCCCAGAAGGGTTACATTTAAACATTGAAGGAGCCAGGAGGATGTCAGTATTAGCTTTATCTACTGTTGACTTCAGGTATTTTTTCAGAATTGCACACACTTGCATAAGCCTTTCAAATCCTTTGTGGGTAAGAAGAGGAGGCAATATCTAGTTCCCAAGTATCACGGACTGTTTAGACAACTGATTCACAAGCTCCAGCTTCAATTAGAAACCATCAATACAGATCTAAACTAAGCACTGAAGCCCTGTATAAATGCCATTTTAAATGAGATGTCAAGGACACATAAAGCTTAGGCAGTCTTGGTTCTAAATGGAATAAAGCTGCATTGAAAAAAAATCTTTGAAAAAAACCTATGGTTTGCTCATTTATGCATAGTTAGCAATGCTTATGTGACTTCTTTCTTATCCATTGATGACTTAATATGTACTGAAAAAAAATCACTCATGAACTTTTTGCAATTCTTAAGAGGAACTAAAGCTATAAATGTATATGCTAGTTTATATGATTAATTTCCTTTCCCCTCTCACTATTAAGTACGTTGACTTAAATCTTAATAATTCATTTACCTATGGTACTAGTTCTGCTATAGCTATATATCCGTATGAAAGTGATATTTTTTGAGATTTTCCTCATTCTTTTTTCTTTGCATAGAGCAAATAAATAAGTAAAACTTTTTTTTTATTTTGCATTAAACTATTCACCTGTATCTATTCTATGGAATTAAGGAAGCGCCATTCATATCCATTATAAATGATACAGTTATTCTTAACTGTGGTAAATTGAAGAATAGGCTGTGCAGCAGCTATGATACAACCACGAGAGACTAACGGTTGAAAAAGGTCTACTAATGCCTTGCTCATTAATAAGGAATTTTGTTTTAATTGCTCTTTCTTTCTCCTTTTCCATATAATTTTCTGTGTAATGAATTGAGACCTATTGTAGGGTCAATAAAAATGAGCAAGGTGCTGATTCTCAAAGACCTACCTGACCAACTGAAAAAAAAGCAAAAGTAAAAAAAAAAACAATGAAAGTAAAAAGCAAAAGTAAAGACAATGAAAGATCCTTAATGACAGGTCATGGTACACATGACATCCTCTCACCTAAATTAAGCTCATATACATACAACTAGTCACTTACACAAAACCACACATACTCACACTACATGTTTATAAAGCTATATACGCCAACTGTTTATCTATATAGACCCCCATGTTATTTTTGCTCTTCAACTACCATGTTTTTCCGAAAATAAGACAGGGTCTTATTTTCTTTTGAACCCCAAAATAAGGGCTTGGCTTTATTAACAGGGGGTCTTATTATTTCAAGTGTGCAGGAGGCCCGGGCAGCCTGCACACTCACAGCCAGGAGTCCGGCAGAGAGAGGCTCCCTTTGCGTGCCACCATCAAGCCCCTCCCCTCCCCCAGGGTGTTCATTTAGAACATGAGCGGCCTGAAGGTGCCAAGCCCCACCCCCCACTTGTGCACCTCCCAGGCCTCACCATGTCAATGTGGGTGAAGCCGGTGAGCACCAGGTCCTTGAGCTCATAACCAATGCCACCAGCGCCCACCACCAGCACCTGCGCAGAAGCCACAGCCTGGGCCAGCTTTCCCTGCAGGCTCCAGCTCCAGCCGTCACCATAGAGTGGGAAGCACACTCCTAGAGCAGCTGCTGCCCTGGCTGGAGTTTGGAAGCTACAGAGGGAGAGTTTGGGAGAGAAAAAGAAAGATTTCTGCTGTTTCTGCTGCTTTCCTTGCAAGCCTCCCCTTCCCGCCCTGCTCCTCTCCATTCCGATTGCCCGAGCACTGACTGACCGGAGCGCCTGCTGGCAAGCCCGCAGGTCCAGTTTACTCTTTCCACATGCCCGGCAGTGAGACATCAGGCAGCCATGCCGAGGGCAGCGCCGACAGACACAGCTCGGCCGGCCCAGCCATGGCCAACGCTCCTCACTCATGGCTGAGCTTGGCTGCCAGTGGCTGCCCTGCAAAGGAAGCCCTGGGGCAGCAATGCTTGTGCTGGGGCTGCTGTGGCAGGCACTCGGTAGCACAGGCTATGCGAATGCAGCGCCTGGGCATGGGGGTGAGAGCAGGCGGGCTACTACCATGGCGCAGGAGCAGGCACTTGAGGCCTATGGTTGGTTCCATGGGCAGCGAAAGGGGTGGGGGAGCAGGAGTTTGCAGGGATGTGGCTGCCTTGGGAGGGTTGGGGGGGTGAGGGACCTGTGTGTACGTGTGTCTGTGTGAGAGAGAGGGGGCTTATTTTTGGGAGAGGGCGTATATTTAGGGCCATCCCAAAAATCAGGCTTGGCCTTATTTTCAGGACATGTCCTATTTTTGGGGAAACATGGTAGTCTGTGTGATAAAATGAATGGGCTTGAATTATGGGATGTTTGCATGAATCTGGAGTTTAAAATTAGATGTTGAATGCAGTAAGAATGGTATGTGATATAAATAAAACTTGGGTGAGAATAGGGACAATGCTTAATTAATTGTTTAACAATGAATAGGAAATAGCAATAGCACTTAGACTGATATACTGCTTCACAGTGCTTTACAGCCCTCTCTAAGTGGTTTACAGAGTCAGCATATTTTCCCCAACAATCTGGGCCTTATTTTACCAACCTCAGAAGGATGGAAGGCTGAGTCAACCTTGAGCCTGGCGAGATTCGAACTGCCAAATTGCAGGCAGCTGGCAGCCAGCAGAATTAGCCTGCAGTACTGCATTCTAACCACAGTGCCACTTTAGCTCTTTGTAAGACAAGGATATGAATAAATGCATAAGAAACCCTTGAGGTGACGTTAGTGTTGCTTCAGAATGTGAATATGTGTATACTTTTGCATGCAGATACTGTTTCATTGGCCAAGAACTCAAATAATTTGCAGTGAATAATACAAAAAAATACTGATCTGAAATTAATGTGAATTGATCAATGGTATCAATGTAAAACTAGATAGCAATATTTCCTACTCTTTTTGTGATTTCATTATCTTTAACTTCTTTAGTATTTCTTCATACTCTTTTTCCGAGCTTTGCATTTCATCTAGTTAGGAAGGGAATTATGTAATGGATATGGATATGTATTATCTGTATGAAACTGAGTTATCGATTCTTCAAAAAAGCTTAATAAAGTGATGCCATTTTTTTTTAAAAAAATACCGCCTACTGAATTCCTGCACAAAATTATCCAGAAACAATATATAATATATTTTACACCAAGTAAGGGATAATTTCTTCAACTCAATTTACTTACAGTAATTAATAGATTCTCTTAAGAATCAGACTTTCTTTTATGCTTAAATTAATCAATTCTTTAGAAAATCTACTCTTATATGGATGAATAGAATTAAATAAATTGAACAAAACAGAGCTCACAAAATTAAGATTCAGCATGGTGGGTGACTGCTTACCCTTCTTCTTAGACTCTTTTTGAGGCTATTTCAAAAGTGACAATCATAGACTCTCAGCAGAGGTTTATACCTCAATTAAACAACCTGAGGAGATAATCTAAAACATGTTCACTTCAGAATAATAGAATAATCAAGCAAAGCAATGCTGAATGTGCATTGGTCTGCTCTGACATTTCAAGCAGTCTAAAACTAAGAATGAGAAAACAACTTTCCACCTGTTGAACTAATTAATATAGTTAATATATAAGCCAGCATCTAGCCAGCTTTGGGTGAGATCTTAAAAATCTGTATGGATGAAACTGTACTAATAAATCTATAGGTTGTAGACTAGAGAGGGAA
Organism: Pituophis catenifer annectens; assembly: GCF_029215685.1. Lineage (NCBI taxonomy): Eukaryota > Metazoa > Chordata > Lepidosauria > Squamata > Colubridae > Pituophis > Pituophis catenifer. The sequence goes on from NW_027256882.1 coordinate 113,698,283, forward strand.
ATCAAAGCAAACATTCCAAAAACAAAGAATGGCAAATGACGTTCAATCTGTTGAAGATGTCATAGATCCATCCATGTAATATCAGAAGATGAGTTTGAATTAAAAGTAGCAGCTATCCTTTCAGAAGCATGGCAGAAAAGCTCAGAAGACATAGAATCTTCAGTCTTGGTTTGCTCAATCCCTTGAGGTTTTTTTCAACTATACATTTTCCTGATTTCAAGAATATTAGCCTTAGTAGACTGTGGTGATAAGGCAGAAAAGAAAGAACATCATATTGAGGTCTCTTTTCCAGAGCTGAGATCTCCCCACCCCCCTTTTAAGAGGAAGCCTTTTAATATTCTGTGTGTCTATTGGTAAGACATTGCAGGTGCTATAGGACTGTGTAGTGAAAGGGGATATGAAGATCCATTTGAGTTTCCAGATCACTAGGATAGATCTTTTAAAATATCTCTTTCTTTGAATTCTCCATATTATGTCTATTCCATCACAACTATCTTTGTGGCTGTCCTCCATTTTAGAAAGAGCTGTGGAATTTAAAGACTTTATCTGAAGCACATTTTGACTTGCCAAAACTACTTAAAGGTTTTTACATTTATTCATCAGATGCTTGAAAACAGACTCATCTGTTTTACTTACAGTCAGTGATAGGTTTCAAATTTTTTTACTACCGGTTCTGTGAGTGTGGCTTAGTGGGTGTGGCTTGGTGGCGTGGCAGGGGAAGGATACTATAAAATCTCCATTCCCACTCCAATCCAGGGGAAGGTTACTGCAAAATCACCATTTTCTCCCAATCAGCTGGGACTTGGGAGGCAGAGAATAGATGGGGGCAGGGCCAGTCAGAATTTTTATTACTGGTTCTCCGAACTTCTCAAAATTTCCACTACCAGTTCTCCAGAACTGGTCAGAACCTGCTGAAGCCCACCTCTGCTACAGTCATGAAGTTTTGTACATGGGAGAGGGAGAGATGCTTACCATCCTTAGAGTCAAGACCAACACAAGATATTTTTCTGCCCGAAGTGGAGATCAAAATGAAATTTTATATACATACATACGTTTCACATACAGAGAAGTTATGTTTGCTTATGCAATACTGTGACCATGACCACATGTGAAATCAACAAGATTGCTGAGAAGATTCAGGAAGCATTCAATACTTTGTCCTCCAAGACTTCATTGCTCTCTTCTCACGTTTGCTGCTCAGGCAGCCAACCCACTCTACATAATGGAAAAGCCTGTCCTGTTTGACCGTTCTAATACCTGCCTCATAAATGAATATATATTGCAAATGCCATTTACCTTCTTAACCAAAGGAACAGGCACTTTTCTGTCTGCCTTTTACAACCGCTCATACCCCAAACACAATGTCAATATAATGCACTAATACGACAACATCCTATTTGTTATTTATTTTAAAAGTCCTTTTAAGGCATAGTGTGTTAAGTCTGTCTAGAGAAGCTGCTTAAAAACTTTAAACGTGACAAATTATTTATTCTGAGCTGATTGCAGGGTAGAAAACAGCTTGTGTCTAATTTACTTAGCAAAATATTAGGTTTCTCAAAGGGAAAATGTAGAAAATAACTGGGTGTTGCACAAAGTTTATTGTATAACTTAGATTTTTTTTAAAACAAACCTTTTTCCTGTCAAATAATTCACAATATTTAAAAAACTAAAATTCAAAGTTTGCTATCAATCATCCAAGTACATCCAAGTAACATATTAACATAGGTAACTAGTGGTTAAGAAATTAATTACTATAATTCTATATTCATTTATCTCGGTAAAAGTCCCATTGAACTCAATAATGCTTATTTCTATATAAACACATCTTGGATTTCACTATAAAAAGCAAGAGTCTACTTCCTATATTCATGAAAATATGATCTATATCCATCCAGTTAAAAATACATATTTTCATGACCTTTCTTTATATCTTGGGTGTTAATTTAAAATCTAATATATGTGAATGTATGAGCAATGCTTGTTTGGGGCTGAAATTATCAATAGCAGAACAAAACATGAGATTTTGTTCCTACAGATTTCTGTTTTAATGTAGGGAGGGAAGCAGCAATTGTCTAGCTTATCTTACTCAACTGTAGTTTCACAAAATTGATCTCAGTTCCTTTCAAATCTATACTATTATGACAATGGACTCAATCAGGGGTGAAATGCAACTGGTTCGGACTGGTTCTCTCGAACCGGTAGTAAAAAATGCTACCAGTTCAGGCAAACCAGTATTTGCAATGATCAGCTGGGCGATGATCAGCTGTGACGCACAATTTATATTAGCTAGAATCGTCGAATTTCCTGCTTTCTAGTTAATCTAAATTGTGTGGCACAGCGGATTCCCCCCACTTGCTGTCCTACTTACCTTTGCAGACTCGAAAGGCTTCAAAATGTTCCTTTTTTAGTGCTGCATGGGCACACCTCAGGCGCGCATGCATGTGCGAAGCGCACGCTCGGTAGCAGACTCACAGAACCAGTAGCAGACTTCAGAGGATTTCACCACTGGACTCAATCAAACAATATTTCCCTCCTCATGTCTATAGTCTTATTTATGGCCTCAGATTTATGACCATAATCCTAAATGCCCCACTCTTTCCACTCTTTTTGTAAGGTGGCTCCATTCAGAGATAGAAGACAATTTAAAGACATATTTTGTATTGTATCATATATCCAATGTTCATATAAAAAAACTGTACTATTGTTCCTCAGCCATTTATATGAGCTTCACTTTAAAAACACTAATTGTTGTTGAAATAACAATAATTTATTAGATTTATACTGGATTCCCAGTGATTTTGGTTGGTTTTGGATTATTAAAAATCACTAGTAATAAGGAAATAACACAAAAACAAAAGGAAAAAGATGGCAAACAAACTTAGATGGAAACAAAGAAAAAGAAGAAAGGATCATCCTTGCATAAGGCCTGAGCCAAAAGCCACATCTCTGGGGCCCTTTGAAATACCAGTAGGCCAGAGGGCATTCAAACCTTGGGAAAAACTTCATTCCAGACATCAAGTACAGAGAAGGTGCACTTCCTGATAGATGACATTGCTTAATCAAAGGAACCTGGAGCATATCAACCTTATAAGATCAGATGAATATTATAGGAGACAGGCAGTCTCTCAAGTAACTGGGCCCTCTGCTATGTAGGGCTGTAGGTAGCTATCAGCACATTGAATTACTATTGTAGGAATGAGGAGCCATTTGTCAGCACGATCTGTTCAAGGCTTAAGAAACGAATAGAAGAGTTCAGATTTTTTTTTTTTTAAAAAAAAATCAAAGCCAGAAAATAATCCACAATCCATTTATTGTTACCTCCAGCATTTAATATTAAGAGTTGGCATTCCTGTGTGGTAAATAAGTATTTCTATTGCAATGTCCCAATATTTCATTTTGTCAATTTTTAAAAAATTATTGACTGTCAAGCTCAGTTATCAGTCTTTCTGGAAAACTAATATGGCTCTTTGAATTGAATACAAATATTCTTCTATATAATGAATATTAATGTGCAATATTACAAATAGTGCACACTTGCTTTATTCAAGATGGGATATTAATTCAAAAATAATATCAGTTACAAAAGGCTAGGCAATTGCTACTAATTAAACCAGTAGCAAACTTTATAGAATAGTTGCGATATTTTTTTCTCTATTTCTGTGATAATACTTTAGATTTATTAATTCTATTGTGAAGTATCTAATAATGTACTGTGATAAATATGCTCATTCCCTCAATGAAATCTTTGTTGAAAATTTGCATGTATCCCATTTGTTACCATAAAGATCTTAATCATACTAGGGAATTTATTTTTTCCTTCCAAGAAATATGTAATCAAATCTGACAGATAATTTCTTTTCTAGCACCTATTAATGCTCAATACGCATCTTTGCAGTATTAGCTGGTAGAAAGCTGTTTATATAATAAGCTAGTTGAAACTAAGTCAAAGTCAATAAATTCAATAAATTTCCAGGGGGAAGGTAGGAAATGCATTTTTAAAAGGCCCCCATGGACTAAAATAAATTATATAATAATTTGAGCTAAATAAATTAGTTTATCTCTTGTAGCTTCAGTGATTGTGTCAATTCTAGTGTTATAACTTAGTCTCACTGAAGAATATATATTGATATCCCAAAACAATTCCATTAAAATCTAAATGCCATTTATTGGGTCAAAACAGACATTTGATTGTCTTCACTGTACTTAGTGGCTTTAATATTTTAAAAAAACAAATATTTTAAAAGGCAGAGGAAATAAAATATAAAATAAAATAAAGGCATCCTGAAAAACACCAATTATATAGTTTATATAGTCCCAGATACTATCTGCATCTATTTACCAATCACCAAGTCATCAGAGTCCCTTTCCTGAGAGTACTCTGCCCTATGCATCTGTTGCAGTAAAGTGGTACCCACAAAAACTTGATGGATTTAAGACGTCACAAGATGCTTTCCTATTTTCATTTTGTTGTTTTGTTTGCACCAAGTCAGTCTGAGCACAGGAGGATTGGTTGTTCCATTTATTGTTTTTACTAATATTTGATTTTGTTCTGATATTTTAATACAAAAATTTTGATTGGCTGCAGATACTAATTCATGTCTTTCCAGTTGACAACATTTTCTATTCACTTATGAATACCCTCGGACTTTCCATATTTCAGGTACAAAAATGGAACTCTGAGGTGAAAAAACTATTTTTAAAAAGAAAGCAAAAGTATACTTTCTTATTTGCCTCTCTGGAATGGAAAATATTCAGATGTAAAAAGAAAAATAATTTTATTTACTAGTATTTAATTAAGTGTGTATATGTGTATATGTATGTATGTATGTACACACACACAGAGAGAGAGAGAGAGAGAGAGAGAGAAAGAGAAAGAGAGAGAGAGAGAGAGAGAGATTAACAGAGTTGGAAGGGTTCTTGTAGGTCATCTACTCCAATCCCCCAGCCAAACCAGAGACCTTACACCATTTCTGACAGATGACAGGCCAGTCTCTTCTTAAAAGCTTCCTGTGATGAAGCTCCCATAACTTCTGAAGGTAAGCTGTTCCATTGGTTGATTGCTCTCACAGTGACAAAATTTCTCCTTATTTCCAGGCTGAATCTGTCCTTGTTCAGTTTCCAGTCATTATTCTGGCCTTCAGATGCTTTGGAAAATACATACACACACACATATATTGGGTTGGGAAGAGTGATCATGGTAGCAAGGTTGAGAGAAATTTTTTTTTGACTCTCATATAGTGAAGCCATTGCAGTTCAAGAAAATCAGATACCTAAGGAACAGAACTATGCCACATAATAATTAGCACCCCCTCTCTAATTTTGATTCAATTTTAAGCCATTCAGACTAGACAATGTCTGCTTATGTTGATTGTAAAACATAAGGATGGAAATGAGGTTAGTTTTCTAATTGAGATCAAGTCTCTGCATCATTTAAAATATTGATTTTCTCCCAATTCCATATCATTATGAATGTATTAAAAAAAACCCACACACCACCTTTCCCCTGAGTAGTTCAACTTTTAAGCCTTTAGCAGCCCACCAACATTATTTTTAAAAAAGTAATAAAGTCTTTGCTATTTCTGCCTTAAAAAGGGCTACTGCATGCAATGGATGAAATTTGGAATCAAATTGGTTAAAGAAGTGTGGGCAATTGTACTTATCTAATACCGGACCAAACCTTCGTTCTTAAAAGATATATTTTATGTTTAAGATGTTTAAAAACAAATAGAATATATATATATATATATATATATATATATATATATATATATATATATATATATATATATATATATATATATATGTATAAAAGGGGGGGCTACTGCATACCTCCAAATCAGCTCCACTTGATCACAGTGGCAGATATTTCTTTGTGGATCGTGACTAAATTTAATGTATTCACGTGGCCCTTTCCCTCTGCAAATTGTTCAGAACTGTTTTGAAATATTGACAAAATGTACAAAATCTAAAATGACTATTGAAACTCTCCATTTTTTTCATTAGTTTTTCTCTCTCGCTCCTGCCATCCATGATGCTTTTAGAGGGCTTCAACTCCAATTACGGATTTTTTAAATGGACTCTAAAATAGACTGTTAAAAACAACCTCAAAGCCTTCAGCTAGACTGTAGCTGGGAGATAAATTTTAACAGAAAGCAAAAGAATGAGGAAAAAGCTAAGAGAAAATAAATAGAGCTTCTTTCCTCATTTGTTTCTCTATCCACCTGGGGGTTCATCTCTGGCCTAGTTCCCACAACTTCCTACACTTCTACCTGGGCTGTAGCTGCCAGATGAATTTGAGTAGGAAGGATGAAAGCAAAGCAAAATGAAATGGCCTTCATAGGCCATTTTTTTTTTTAATACTCCTGATGTTTATTTGTCAGGTCCCCTCAGGCTGCCATAAGCATAAAGGTCAAGAGATGGGTTTAGTCTGTAATTTTGGGAAATGATTTGCAAAGAGAACAGCAGCACAACAGATGAAAGGATCTCTGCAATTCACAGAGGACCTGTTAAGGAGGAGATAAAAATGCCCTATAGCCAAGCAACTTCCCACAAAAGCTTTCTCATTGTTTAATTAATTTAGACAATTAATTTAGTGAGCCCCATTAAAAGTTAAAAGCCCTGCTTATAAAATATACATTTAGGCTAAAGTATTTAAGTAAAAAATAAGCAAACATTGAACAGTACAAAAATATTGATCAGCCTCAAATCAAAGCTGAAATCCAATAACTTCTTATGCTGGTCTGTCCCTCTTCCTCCCTCCCTCCCTCCCTCGCTCTTTTGCTCTCTCACACACATACACAAAGAGAGTTTTCACATTAGTAGCAATCCATCACTATGACTGCCTTTTCACCTAATTAATTCTCAGGCAAACAATTTGCTTCACTTGTCATATGCATCCCAAACCTGTTACTTAATATTGTCATGAATTGGTCAATATTGCATAACTCTGTGGACACCTTTGCAATTAGCAATAAAGAAATAAAGAAAATTATTACATATATTATCAGTGCCTAATTTTATACTTAAAATAAACTCTGGGTTGTTATTTCTCTCTGTCTTGGGAAAATGTTTTGATGCTAGAGCTATGTAACTTCATAATGCAGACTTGTTAAACTATTATATTGGGGAGTATTTTTCTTTTCTCACAATCACTGGGACCTCACTGGGATGAAAAATAGAATATTGCCCAACTCATTTGGTTTAGTCTTTCTATCTATCAATCAATCAATCAATCAATCAATCAATCAATCAATCAATCCTCATCTATTTCTCTAAAACAGGGTCCCCAATCCCTGGTCCATGGACTGGCACCAGTCTGCAGCATGCCAGCAACTAGGCTGTGCAAACAAGCAAAGGCCCACCTACAGGATGCAGGCACCACACAAAATCTTTCTCCACAGAACCAGTTCCTAGTGCCCCAAAAGATTGGAGACTGCTGCTCTAGGATATACATTAACCACATATACATGTGTCCTACATCATTTCCCCCTGTTCCAACATATAGGCCAGAGGGATGGACCTCAGCTAATGTCTAAACAAACAGGAACTACAATGCAGATCTTACTCTTTGATATGCAATCTTTGTCACCACCAAGAGTCTAGATATAACAGAATGGCTGTGTTTTATTAAAACAAGGAGAAATAAATGGCATATAGATTTTGAAGATAAAATCCCCAGAGAAGGTAGACATATTCACGGATGATCACAGTGTTCTCCATCAACAGGCATTTGAATTGGAAGAGCATTTCTATTTAGCGGAATATTGGAGGGAATTAGAGATATGGAAGAAACATAATCTCTGAGTTTGCTTCAGTGTCTCCAAATATCCAATTTAATAGTAGAACATTTAAGATGACCTTCATACTTGCATCACTGCTAAGTTCAGGAAGCGCCCATGCACAATTTTCTCAGGAAATGCTGCAATAGAGATAAAAACTACACAATCTGTGTTTGCTCTGATTTTCATGATGGTTAAAATAATCCATGTGGTCAATCCAAGAAATATCTCATAACATAACTTACTTCAGTATTTTGCTATCTACACAATTGATACTTAAAATGATTTTAAGGAATATCTACGGATCCAGATGTGCTCTCATGACATTCTAAATAGCTGTGGCTAAAGATGACCAGCTGGGATATAAAATAAATTACTAACTTCTTGCCAAAATGAATAGGGCACAGAGAAATATATCATTCACAACATCTATAATGTCCATCTCAAAGTGCTTTTCAATTTTCAAAAAAAAAGCATACTATGTTTTACAGGGAAAAAAGCATACATTTGGGGAGCCAAGTTCAACAACAAATGCATTGTGTGCATGCGTTTCAATAATGAGCAGAAAGCTTAATTTGGAGGACAAATTAACTTTTGTCGAGACATTGGTATACCAACATGTATTTAAAATGATCCTTATATTCCTAATTAGAAGTATCTGCTTCCTATAGGCTTCAATTCCACAGTGGAATGGAAAAATGACTTTTGGCTGGAAAATAAATATTACATTAATTCAAACAGAAAACACGAATCCACCTAGCATATACTTCAAAAGACACAGGTGTGGATTTTAAGACCCTCAATTTCCATTAACTATCCTAGTTGTGCTCTTAATATTACATTTCTTGAGATGGCACTAACGGCTTGCAAAGCTGAAGATGTGCAATCAGTTAGAAATAAGGCACTGAATTTTCTTAAAGGTGAGATACAGCAGCTTCTTAAAAGTTGTTATAGCTTTGTAATTTTCTAAAATCTGTAATGAAACCATGACAGTTCTAAAGGGTGGATCATTTCGATTGTATGAGAAATGATATGGAAGAAGTAAAACAAGTTGAATCTGAGGCAAGGGACAGCATTACAGCAATGCAGCCAGCTTCCAAAACTTCCCATACCAAAGGGGAGTATGGAAGTATCATACCAAAAGATAACATACAATTTACACATTTCTAGAATTTACATACCATTTCTCCTTTTTTTTAAGGAAAGACAATAAGATGTCAACTGATTGAAAAGATTTCTATTTTACCACTAGTTTTAGGTAGCTAACTTTATCTTTCTCACCTAATAAATATAACTATCTTTGAACAAATCCAAAGTTCTGTTAATACACTGATTTCATAAAAAAAACAAATTACCAGCTCTCATTCTCAAGTTACTTTAGGATTATAATTTTAAAATTAAAGTATGAGGGGTTTTAAATCAAGGCTAAAGTATAAGAGGTTTTAAATCAGTGTCAGGAAACAGATACTATAAGGACTATTGAAAGTCTAGTTTATTGCTGTAGGTTATAGTAACAGAATCTTGAAAGCCTGAGAGAGTTTCTCTCTTTCCCGCTTATGTCACAGAAAACTAAGGTGGTATAATCTTGATTTTTTTCCCAAACACTCCTCTTTGTCAGGGCCAAATTGGTATTTACATAACCACCCACACAATTCTTCTTCAAGGTTATCTCTGTATTCCTTTACATCTGTACATGATGACTGATTCAAATACAGCATATACCAAGGCTTAAATCCCCTATTATTTCAGGAGGAACTTATGCCCTCTCCATTTCCTTTCTACATGTCAAATCTCAATAACTTATGTTCACTACCAATATTATGTAAGATAGTTTCACAAGGTTATATTACTTACTTTGCTATTGGGCATATTAAAGTGATGTTTAAATTATGCATGTCGTGTTCTTAAGCATTCATAATCCCTAGATTCTCTACTAATTTTCTTCTTCATAAGCAACTGACATTTCTGTCTGAGTTACTATAAATTGTTTATGCCACCTACAAAGTAGCATGAGATTTGAAGAAAAAAAAAAAAAGATTTATATTTCTGGAAGAAGATTATTATAATGTTATTTTGTATATCTATAGGAACATAATGCATGATTGCTTGTACTCTACAAAAGTCATATGTTTACATTTAATGTCTGCAAATAATACTGTGTACATACAGTTCTTGTTTAGAGAATGATTTGTTTAGTGACCATTTGCAGTTATGACGGCGATTACAACCAGTCATTGCATTTACAACCTTTGTAGGTTTGTAAAGCAAACGAAAGAAGTAAGATCATAAGCACAGCGCAGTTTTACTTAGTGATCTCTTTGCTTAACAACCAATTGTCAGTCCCAATTGGAGTCTCAAAATGAGGACTACCTGTATACTTCTACCCTTGTGATTGGGAGTATGACAAAAAAAAGCAGCAGTTTTAGTTATGTGGTGGAGTAGGCAATGCTGCTTGTTGCATTCAATGGTTGCTTCAATGGAGGATCACAAAGAACTTACTGTGAATTATTTCAGCTCTGGGGGATAGTAGCAATTTTGATGGTTTATGGTATCTCAAGACAATAATCACCTAACAGTTTGCTTTCTTTCTTTTCCCCTCCCCCCTCCTCTGATTTTTGCTTTCAGGGCTGATTTACAGTCTGGCTTCAGGCTTTATCCTAAGAGGACTTAACTGATGGCTTGTGTATACTTTTACCTTACCGTCAACATTTATATTCTATGATATTTTTTCCATCTCATCCACTAGCAAACTGTTCCACATCACACAGAAAGATCATGTGTTAATTTTCTAAGGACAGGGGGAAAAAAGTATTGAGTCTTCCTCTCCCCAAAAGGAGGCTGGGCTTCATTTTCCCATCTTATTTCACTCAGAAGAGCTGGAAAAACCCACTGAAAAATGAAGAACACATTGCTAATGAGTCAGAGGAAATCAATGGCTCACATAGGCAGGACTGTAGCATTATTTAGACTCTATATGCATGCATTAAACTGGATGATGGACAGGCCATTGATTTGTCATTTCCAATTAAGGTACCTTTCCTATCACTTGGTCTTCTGACCTTTCCTAGAAAGGTCAGAAGACCAAGTATGATCTTCTGCATAGAAAGTATAGCTGCTCAGCCAGAGCCTTTCTACATCTCTGACCACTGCTTTTCCATTGAGTGTAAACTCTACTACCTTGTTTTCCCCAAAATAAGACATCCCCTGATAATAAACCTGATTGGGCTTTTGAGCGCATGGCAATAAGGCCAAGCGCTTATTTCAGGGTTCAAAAAAATATAAGACAGGGTCTTATTTTCGGGAAAACACAGTACATTTGGGATGATAGAAAGCTTCTGTTGTTTGCTGCAGTACTTTTGGGTGGGTTCTTTATCACCATGACCTTCAACTAATGTGGTATAGAGCACAATAAAATATTTACCACACTCTATTTACTTTTTTGTGTGATGTAGAGCACATCACAACAGGGTCTGGTATAAAGCACAATAGTATGTATTTGCTTTGCTTGCCTTCCTAAGAAGCAAGCAATTGCAAATCACTTCTAAAACCCTGCCAAGAAAACTTCAGGGACTGTTCCAACGTAGTTGCCAGGAGTCAACCCTGATTCACAGGCATGGATATGAGCACACACCCACACCCACACCACACAGAGACACTAAAATTCTCAACTACAAAAACGCTGAAATAAAATCACACAATAGAGCATATCTGGCAATCTCAGAAGGCAACCATCTCTAAAGTACATTACATTACAGGAGAATCTAACAATTCCCATTGTAGCAGAGGCCTCCAACTTTTTGGGCACCAGGAGCTGGTTCCGTGGAGAGTGGTTTTTCCACGGACTGGAGGAGGCATGGTTTCACGTGCTGCCTGCATCCCATGGATGGGTCTTCACTTGTTTGCGCAGCCCCATTTCTGGCATGCTGTGGCCCGGTCCAGTCCACGGTCTGGGGTTGAGGACCCCTGCTTTTATAGCACATGTTTATAGGATTTTATTAAACACTTAAAATTATTCTCTTTGTAGCTCGTATTCACATTTTGAAACTCTTGCCCAATTTGTATGGCTACAAAGATGCTTAGAGGACTTCAGAATAGGACTTCATTCTTAACTTGGAAGGAATGCTTTGAATCTTCATGGGGAAAAGTACAACATCTCGTAGCTATTTATTAAAGCAGCCCCATATTTTAAAAGGCACAGCTGCTTTAATAGTGTTACTAACTTTAATGAATCAATTTTAAGCAGTTGCCAACTTTTCAGTACAGAACTCTGGAATAAAAAAGAGGGGGATGCTGTTTGAAACTTGCCCAACCCTATCTCAAATTCCCTGATTCTCAAATAGTAATTTAAGGGAACCACGAATAAACAATATTGGTCAATTTCCTAGAAAATTATTTGAATTGTTTATCACAGACTAAATCTGCCTTCTTTTTAAACTTCTGATTCTAAGCTATACATCAATATTCAATTCTAAGAAAATATACATCCATTTCACAGTTAGCAAAGAGTGGTGCATTTGAGATTAAACTTTAATACAAAAATCTAGCAAATTTACAGTTATATAAAACTATATAAATCCAGGTTATAGACATTTTCCTGGTGCTTACATACAGTATTGCTTAAATCAATTCCTCTTAGTTGATTTTTGGTATAACCATGTCCCTTTGTAGTGGTAGAATTATAAAAACCAGAATTACAAGAAAAACTACCCCAAATGTATATGGAAATCAGGGGTGGAATTCGACCGGTTTGGACCGGATCATGGATACCAGTAGCGGCGATTTGAAGTGGTTCATCGAACCTGTAAAAACCACCCTTGGTTGACCTCACCAACCCCCACCCGTTCACTGCTCACCCCTTCTGCTCTGTGTGTATGCCAAAGAAGGAGGAGAAGACCTGGCTGAACTTTTTTTCCTCCTTTGCAGTGAAGGGAGGAAGAAAAGGAGTTGCAGCAGCCTGCCTGTCCCTTTAAGATACTTTAACCCCAGGGAGGGAGGAGGGACCATAAAGGGAGCAGTGAATGGAGGTTTCTCTCTGCTCATATTGAGCAAACATGAGAAAGAGACGAAAAGCAGCCAGGTTGAATGCTAGAAGACCTGGCCAAACTTTTCTGTCGGTGTGGCTTGATGAGCATGGCTTGGTGGGGTGGTGCAGCCCCACCTTGCTATGAGTGACGTCAAGTTGGCCACACCAACTCAGTCACATGACCCCCCCCCCACCAAGCCACGCCCACAGAACTGGTAGGGAAAAATTTTGAATGTCACCCCTAGATGGAAATTCCTGTTTCTTTGAATGTAAAATAATATGAGCAGGTGCATTTGAAAGAGGCCTGTCCTGGTGTTCATCTTGCACAATGATGCAATAAATAAGAATTACACATGTAGAAATAAAATATACATTTGTGGAGGCATGATTATCTGCTTAAGCAAACAAGCCCCTTCCAATCAGAAGCTTCATATAATCAGTCCTAAAACACTAGAATATTTTCTCCTGCTGCGCTTCTCAGTCTGAAGCATGGATCTAGCAGTCTTCTTAACTAGCCGGTTCCAATGAAGTCTATCTTCTCTTGACATCCTATTCCACTCTGCTGGCATCTTCATCAGTCGTACCTGCCATTCCTTTTTAGGCATGCTATAAATCAAGTAACAGATTATTTGCCAGCCGTATGTCTTGTTGCTCTGCATTCTGAGCACATTGCCATTACTTTGGCAATCCTTCAAATACATTGTGACAAGCGCTCTAACCGTTCCCAACCCCCTGTACACTGGCTAAGGATTCTGTGATTTGTAGTCCCAACATATCTAAAACTGTATAAAGTCTGACCAATCTGCTTACTTAAAGATCCTACTCAAATAATAGGACTTACTGGCAGGCAAATGTCACTACGTGAGATGGGCAACAATATATATGTGATCGCTAAATTTTAAAAAATTAAAATAGCATGTACTGCTGCCTTCAATATTTACTGGCACTTTGTTTAATTTGCAAAATATATATCTAGACATCAAGAAATATCAGAAAAATAAGTATGAGAAAAATAACAGATTACACTCTCTGTGCTTCAACCTTACCCTTTACTGGACAAGTAAAATTCCCATATTGCAACAGCATGGGATATCAAATCCAAACAGAATATTGCTATTAAGTGAAATTTATTTTGTATGCTGTCAGTTAAGGTATTCTTTGACAACATGATGAGAATGGTAACAGTGGACAAACTGATTGAACAATTGTGTGGCAACTATTCCTGGTCACTTTTTTAATTTGGGTAGTTCTATCTTCTGCTTTCAATACAGGCTAAACTTAAAAGGGGTTATAAGGCTGCATGTAGCATATATGAATAGCAATAGCACTTAGACTTATATACTGCTTCATAGTGCTTTATAGCCCTCTGTAAGTGGTTTACAGAGTCAGCATATTGCCCCCAACAATCTCGGTCCTCATTTTACCCACCTTGGAAGGGTAAAAGGCAGGGGTGAAATCCAGCAGGTTTTAATAGGTTCTGGAGAACCGGTAGCGGAAATTTTGAGTAGTTCGGAGATCCGGCAAATACCATCTCTGGCTGGTCCCAGAGTGGGGTGAGAATGGAGATTTTGCAGTATCCTTCCCCTGCCACGCTCAGAAACCATGCCCACAGAACCAGTAGGGAAAAAAATTTGGATTTCACCCCTACATTCCTACAATGTGTAGGAATCATGATGGCATTCATTAAATGTTGTCCAGTTTCAAAGGCTTGAAATCACTGACTTTTGGAAGTACTGTACTCACAAGGGAATATTGATTATTTCTAACTATAAAAGGAGGATTCATTTGCCCTTGCATTTTCAATACAATTGTATATTTACTCTCAGATCCAAACACTGCCCTTCATTCTGGAAGTTAATTCATTTTAATGAAAATTCTGGTAGCCTTATATAGAGACAGTTTTTGTTCTTACAATTGGTGTCTCAGAAAAATTTGTGGGTTAATATAGCTGTCATTGCTAGTAGTAATGAATTAAGGCTGAAAGCTTATTTTAGAGGGTCATAGAATTGACAGTGTTTGCTTCAGTGGTGGGCTGCTATTGGTTCTTCCCGGTTCTTGCGAACCGGTAGTGGAAATTTTGAGTAGTTCGGAGAACCGGTAAATACCACCTCTGCCTGGTCCTGACCTCAATCTATTTGCTGCTTCCCGAGTCCCAGCTGATCAGCTAGAAGGAAAAATCTGTTTAAACTCTTGCCATGGTGCTTCAAAGGGCCGTCCTACAGCTGATCAGCAGTAAAAGGCAGTGTGGTAGTAGACCAGTGCACTCCAAAATCAAAGGAGCCTGGTTTAGCTCAACAGACAGAAGCACTGTAATTTAACACCAGCTGTCTGCAATTAAAGTAAGATCGAATCTCACCAGGCTCAAGGTTGACTCAGCCTTCCATCCTTTCTAAGGTAGGTAAAATTGAGGACCCAGTTTGTGGGGGCAATAAACTGACTTTGTATAAATATACAAAAGTATGAAGGCTATTGCTTAACGCACTGTAAGCCGCCCTGAGTCTCCAGAGAAGGGCAGCATATAAAATCAAATAAATAAAAATAAAATAAAATAAATAAATAAAATGGGTAGACTGGTGCGCTCCAAAAACAAATGGGTAGACCGGTACAGCTATGCAAGCAGTTAAAAGCCTGGTAGACCAGGACCTCTTCTAAATCCTAAAGAATTGTCACATGTCCATCAAACCACGCCCACAAAATAAGCCACGCCAACAGAACCGGTAGTAAAAAATTTTAGAACCCACCCCTAGTTTGCTTCATTTTGTTTTATGTTTTTAGAATAATTTTACATTGTGGTTGCTAAATACATATCCATTTTAAGAACCAATGGTGGGTCTACTTCAGCAATTTTGATATGTTCAACTATGAAGGCTCTGCATCATATAATCCAGGAAAAACAAAGCGTCAGGGTGTATTTATATCAAGAGGAGTTTTTCTTTCTTTGAGTTGTATTGTTGATGGAAATGCTCAGTGATGATGATGATGATTTACAGTAGAACCTTGAATTACCTATCCCAAAGGTATTTTAAAAGGTAATGAATTTCTTGATTTTTCTTGAAGACATTTCACTTGTCACCCAAGAAGCTTCTTCAGTTCTAACTAACTGGTGGAGAATGGAAAGGATTTATATTCTTTACAGTCAAGCCAGTAATTGGTACTCTGAGGGTCTTTGAGTGTTAATGACTGGAGGACTGCAAAGAATAAAAATCCTTTCCATTCTCCACCAATTAGTTAGCAATGTCTTCAAGAAAAATCAAGAAAGTCCAGTGGCCTTAAGCATCTTTGGGACAACCATGACCTGGATGACTAAAACCTCCCTGGACATTTGATTTTATTTTTTTTTTAATTTGATTTATATGCCGCCCTTCTCCGAAGACTCAGGGCGGCTTACAATGTGCTCAGCAATAGCCTTCATCCTTTTTGTATATTTTATACAAAGTCAGAATTACCTGAGTCTCCATTGATTCTGAAAATCTGGGGGGAACCAAGGTAATTTATTAAACAATTCTTTCTCCAGGAGGATATCAAAGCCACTTCAGCACATTAAATTAAAAAAATAGAATGAGATTAAAAACCACAAGGAAGTTGGGGTCATAATAAGAGATATTAATCACAGAGCTTTCTGCTGAAATAGACAACAGATTAATTTCTGATCCAAGACAATTCCTTGGATTTTCAAAACATGTAACATGTTTTGTAAGCAATGCAATAAGAAAAATCATATGACACCATATATATATATATATATATAATAATCAAGGGTTGCAATAACTCAGAGATCAATAGAGACATATAAAGAACCCAATTTGTTATTAGGACTGGTAGAGGCAAATACGTCAGTGCATCATATTTGTTGAGCAATTCTATTAGCCTCCCAAATAAGCATTTAGCCTTAATTCATTATTACTAACAATGACAGTTAAATTAATCAACAAGCTTTTACTAATTCAATATAACAGAGCCCAATTATAGGAAAAAGTTGTCTTTGTATAAGGCTAGCAGTTATTAAAACAAATTAACTTTCAGAATGAGAGGTAGTGTTTGGATTTGATATATAATATATAATTGTATTGAAAATGGAAGGCCAAATGAGCCCTATTATTTACCGATACAATCAGAAAGTGCAGGAAATGTTTACATTTAATATAAAAACCTGCAGGTCGCTTGTTTGACACCCCTGGCTTAGAGGATATTGATATAATTACAATCTCTTTTAAACCTAAAGTAAAAACCTTGCTTAAGCTTTTATTATGTTAAAATCATGATAATAAAGCAACAGGAAACAGGAAATATATATAATGACAACTGAAAATTGAATGTTGTGAAACTTTTCTTTGCCCTCCAAATGATCCCAGATTGATAACTAAATATTCATAATCTGTTAGTCCTACCGTAGCAATGAGAAACTAACAACAACAACAAAAAAAAAATGCACTTATTTGGAAAATGTTGCTAGCAGTTTGATTCTTAAGGTGAGACAGACTATTGTTAGGGAAGAATAGGCCGGAAGAATGGGCCACCGTAAGATGATAGATGAGCATGTGCAGATAAAATCATCCATGTTCACTCAGAGTTGAAAGCTAGTGAACAGAGATGCCAAGGATGACATTTTACAATCCTTACCGATTAGAATTGAACCAGTTGATCCTGGAAAGTATAAAAAGTCCTTGATAATATGAACTATGTCACCTGTGGGTTAGATCCCTATCACTCCTGGCTTATAAGGGTAAATAAGGAGATGTCTCCAGGCCATTGTCACTGTGAGTACAGGTGCTTGTATTCTTGAAAAGAGCACTTTCTTCTTAAGGAGATGACCATGGATATACCAACCTACAGTTAGGTAATGACGATTGCCCCATCTTCAGTGCTCCTCTTTTCAATTCTATAGACTGGGATTGCAAAACAACTCTTGTATCTACAGGACTAATGTGTCTTCTTCCAACCTAAGGGACTAACTATATGTTAGTTTCTTGACAAAAATCTGATATTTCTCCTGGTTATGACTACATTAAAAACCAGATTTGGACTGAATGACCTTTCAAAGAGAGCAGCCTTTCAAATACAGGACAGCTCTCTGGTAAAGTATAACACATGAATATTTCCACAGAGGATAGAAATTAAGGCAGATGCCTACTTGTTCTCTCAGCTGGCACAAATGCCCTCTTGTTGCTCAGATGAATTGGAGGATTTCTAAGGTATCATTCAATTTACTATGTTCTATTAAGGTTAATAGGATCCTCTGCTGGTTCCTAGTGCAGAAAATGAATACAAAATCTTTCCAAGTGCCATCTTCTGCATACTTATTCAGAAACAAGTCCAACTGTGTTCAGTGAAGCATATCGCCAGGGCATAGAATGGTAGCTATGAACATAATAAATGGGATTCAGCCAATTACTCCTAAATAAGCAAATGAAATAAACGGGCATAAAACTACAACTTCAGAAAATTTGAAGACAGACAGTAATGATCCTGAGCATCATGACCAAATTACTGTAGAAGATGACCAGGCTGAGCCTGAGGATGGGATCAAACGCATCAGAAGTCTGGCATTGATATATGTTTGAAAAAGACCTAAGATCAGCCTCCCTTGAAATCCATTGACTCTTATCTGTCGCCAATTTGCCTTGACCGTTAGTAGATCACATTCTTGTACAGGCTGCATTTAATCAACTCGTAGTTGTTTTGATTAACTCAACCTTGGCGTCTGGTTTTTGTGTCTGACATTTACATATACAGTGAAGAGTGAATGCTCTTAAAAGTAGCCACTATTCTTTCTTTAGAATATTGTCTATAGATCGAATTCTGCTTACATTGTGGTAAGAAGTAAATCCTGCTTACCTACTATTTTTCTCACTATGAGCTCTCACCACAAAGATATTTTACATCTTCCCAAACAAAGACAGATTCTAACAGCCTATATGTCTTAGTGTTATTTAAAGGTAACTAGCTCATCTATTTTCTGTCATTTCTGCCCATGCTGAAATTACTAACATTTAATTTGGGAAATAATTATGAAATATTTGATTCAGTCAAATTATAAGGATTTTGGGGTGGGGGTAAGTGGAAGGTTTGTCCCTTAAGAAGCTTTGACTATACTGTTTTACTTATGAATTTATAAACATGGTTTTGTGGGAAAAACGTAACATTTTCCAAATAAATACATTTAATGCCTTCTCAATCAACAACAGAAATATACAACGTAACTTTAAGCTCTATTATTTAAGACACATTTTGTTTCTATCTGGTTGGGAAGAAATGCATTAAAATTAAACTAAAAGTTAACAATGCCCCTTTATTCCACATTTGCAGGCATATCTTTGCATAAGTGTACCTGTATAATGTCGGAGGTAGAAATCTGGAAGGTGTTGGGAAGACAAGTCAGTTTTGAACAACCTGGGTTTCATGCAGAAAGATACTGAATGTATTAATGCATAAGACAAGCCTTTAGGATTGTGTTTTCATGCTTTTGTATATGCAAATTATAAATTTTAATGATAGCTTTAGTTTCTCCAATAGGCTTTCAGAAAAGGGAAACGCTTATCATCAAACCTAGGAAGGGGGAAAGATAACTCTCAATTATTCATTCAGGAATCAGTTTCACAGAATTCAGATTCCTCTATTGCCTTTTCTCAACAGTAAACAGAGAGGTGATGAATCAGAGAAACTCACACACGAAGACAAAAAGTGTGTGGAACAACTGTCAAGACACCTACAGGGAAGAAGGTTTGATTCTGAAGAAGAAAAATAAATCATGTCTGTGTTGTTTATTCTTAGATGACTTTTCTGTTTTCATTTATGTGGCTTTTAGATTATTGCTTAAATGAGCTTGTGTAGAGCTGTGAAACAATTGCTTTAATCAATCTCTCTTCCTCAGACAGATAACTCAGGCAGACAGGCTGACAAGAGCTGAAATGGATGAATAGAAAATGAAAGGATAAATCCTCTCCATGCCAAGCTAAGCATGTTCTGTACAAGCTAACCAGAGAAGAACTTCAAAAAGTGTGTTGCTAATACTATGCAGAATGAAATTTGAACATTGACACTTTTATAAATAGTTTGAAATTTGCTCTCTTCAAAAATCACATTTTTAAAAAACCTGATGAGCCCTTCTATGTATTGCAACAGACAGAGAGCATAAATGGTAAACCAGGTATGATGACCTTGAAAATTCATTCTGTCTCATTCCAGAAAATAAATGCTAAATGAAAAAGAGAATGGCCTAACTCAGTAGTAGCTGAGCAGCTCCAAATATGGCTGGATTACATCTTATTTGAAAATCAGTATAAGGCAAATCTTTCCCAGGTTGGGCATTTTTCAGATCTGGGAACTTCAAATACCAGAAAAAACTTCAATAGCCATACTGGCTGAATAATTCTGGAAGCTGAAGTCCACATGGGAAATCTGGCAATAGGCAGCACTGAATCCAGAGGAAAAAATATGGCTTGATGTAAATCAGTGTTTAAAGAAATTTTCCATTTTCCTTTGTTTGTGCAGCTAAATCAGAATCAAATTATTTTGATACAACTGAAAAAGTGTAGACCAGGGGAAATGGTTTGGGGACTGAACAATAGTATCTGTTCCCACAGAAGATAACAAAATTTAATAAGTCAAGATTAGACTACATATGGAATTGCAAATAAATAATAAATGTTTAATTTTATCCTGCTTTTACTATGGGCTCAACTATCAGATTAGCATGCTAATGGAATGTAAATACATATATTTCATGAAATCATTACAGTTCCATTGAAATATTCTACCATGCACTATATTTTACAGTCAAATCTTGGTTATTGTTTGCTTTCATTGTCCACTTGATATGACTTCTATTTAATAGCAGTCCATATATTTTCTCAAGCATATAAAATACAATCAGTGGTGGGTTGCTCCCGGTTCTGTCCGTTTCTTTAGAACTGGTAGTAAAAGCGGCGGGAGGCTCCACCCACCCACCCAGACGTCATAATTGACAATCTGTGCATGTCCATGTGCAGAACCATGCCCGCTCCCGTTGCGAACCGGTAGTAAAGGTAAGTAGAACCCACCCCTGATTACAATGTTTCCAGGGAAGTGGTGTGCTGTATTAATCATAGGTCCATCACCTATTTTTCTATTGAGATATATGAGGGAATACAATAATTGTGTGAGCCTATGATAAAGCAGCTTTCCCCACCTGGTTACTCCCAGATATTTTGGGACTCTGGCCCATAAGTTTCCCAGAACTCTGAGAAATGAAGATCTCCAGCTGTTTGGAAGAAGAGAGATGGGGTGAAGTGGGGACAGATATAGCATCTGTATGTTTTCTAAATGTTTCACAGAACTTGGCAGAGCTAGTGTGCCAGGCAAACTTAGAAAAGCTTTGAAAACAGCTTCTGAAAGGGTGCCCTGAAGGCTGCCAAATAAGTGAGGAAAGATTCAAAAATTGGAAAGACTCAATATCTTTCCGGCATAGAAATCTTGAAATATAGAAATGCCATCTAACCTTCAATTAAACATTGCGGCAAAAATGAATTGAAAGATGCCCAAGGCAATTTAGTACTATTGTCAAATAACCATCAATTAAGAAGGTTCTCTTTCCATTAAATTTGGATCTGTCACTTCTTTCCACTAACAGTTTTTGACTTAACACAGGGCCCTCTAGTGCTGTTTGATTTCGACTGCCATGATTCTCAGCCAATATGGACTGCTTTATAGAAAAATAGGCATTGAAATCTCACAGATCCAAAAGGTAGTAATAGATTGGAGAAAGGCTGCTCTGAAGCAATAAAAACAAGTATCTTTTGATAATTCTTTCAGTATTTGAAGATCTCAGTGAGATCCTATCTCCCCTTAATGTCTCCTTTTCGAAACAGTTGCCCATTTCTTTCAACCCTTAATGTTCACAGAACTTGTTTTGCATTGGCATTCTTTAGCAGAGAGATAGCTACATGGATAAGTATTTTTTTTAATTCCAGTTATGAGAGGTTTAATATTGTGGTATATAAGCACTTATATTTTTTGTTCCATTTTATTTATACATTGCACTCTAAGCCTTTTCAAAAGGAGGGCTACCAATATGCGTAAGCAAATGCAATGAAATATTCAAGGCTGTACATTTCATAATGAGTTTTTCAGGTCAGAAAAGTAGCTCTTTTTTTCTTTAGTCAGGCTGTGCAAAAGAAGCATTTAGGCTGATGCTTGCAGAACTCAGCTGCACAAAGTCTATTGGAAATGGGGGATGAAAGGCTGTCTCAGCTTATGTTTTGGAAGAAAAAAATGTGGAATGATGCATGGTGGCTAAAGTACTCATATCCACTCCTTCTCTGCATCCCCATTCCCTTTAACACACCATTATTCTTTCTGGAAAACTGGGCCTTTACAAAGGTCTGCTTAAAGAGAAGATTGTGATGATGGGGTGTTTCAAAAAGAAAGCGGAGAATGAAAGATGTTAGAGATGAAGAAAGAAGAAAGAAGATTGCAGTGAAAGAGGATAGACCAATAGGAAATCCACTATTCTTTGTGCTGCTCAGATTCTGGCAACTAAAGCCCATGTGTTATGCACACAGTCTAGATATTCATTTATCCAAATAAAAGCCCAGGGATAACATTTAAAGTGTCAGTAAGTGGCCCCTGTGTAGTCATGTCTCCAAGCAACTCAGATAAAATAATTACAGGAGGGATCTTAGTGACTTAGACACCCTACCTGAAGTATCTGGCAATAGTGAAAACTTTTCACAAGAGGCCTGCTTCAACTCTCCATTTTAACAACCAGAGGCCACTTAAGTGACTGGGATATAGTGTGAATTGGGTTGGGCAGTCATAAGCCAAACAGAAAAAAGAAAGAAAGATTAAATTGAAACTTGGATCAACATATATAGTAGGATAAGGTTACAAGTACTGAAAACTATAGAACTAGAATTATAAACTGTAAATTGTGGAGCACAGTAAAAACCACATACATAGATATGATAGGAATATAGATTTTAAAAAAACAGATAACAGACAACTATAGAAAGGATTAAGAAGATACAAATAGTCATCATTTGACCACTGCAATTGGGATTGGCAATTCAGCCACTAAACAAAGAGGTGGTTATATGAAAAATTACATGACCATAAATGTGCTTTCCCTCCACTCCTCTAATCTTTGAAATCTTCACCTTGGTACTAGAATAATAAACAAGGGGGTTTGCATTTATATTCATTGGAGAGGAAAGGATTATGAGAGAGTAGGCAGGCACACAATGGGGAATACACATGGAAAGGAATGTTCTAGTGTGAAACTGATTAAGATATTGTCAATTTCAAGAAGCAGCTGCCAGGGAACATGAAATTAGTAATTTTTAGAGAACTATGGAAAAAAGCAACTCAGAAAGAGATATTTTTTAAGCAATCTCTCCATTCTGCAAGGAAGAAAAAAAAGGGAAAAAATGGACTGGGCACCGGACAATGTGTATTAATTGACTGTAATGGTGCATATGTCACTGAGAGACAGGTGCTGTGAAGACTAAATGCAGGCATTGATTGCAAAGGTTTGGTTTTTTTTTTTATTACCATGATAACTGCAAAGCTTTGCTGTCCAAGGCAATTTCTGAACAATAAAAATGCATATTAGAAACTAAAGAATTACAACAACTTCTAAACATATCAGAATAAACTCTTTGAGTTGTAAATATTTTTCTAACAAAATTCCCACTTGGAAGACATTTGTATGTCAACCTGCCTCTGACTCATAACCTCTCAAAGTTAAACCTATGACAAACTTTCACAGATGGATAAATTCAGATATGAGTCTAGACATAGATGAATTTATACAAGAAATCCTCAAATGTAAGGAGCGCAGCTGCTATCTCCTTTTCTTTTAAGAAGCCAACTGTGTCTTTGATGAAGATTATGCAAACTTTGTAGGAAGAAATTACATTTAATAAGAGCTTTTCCTGCTTTCAAAGATAAAAGTTTCTTTCAAAGACAAACAATAACAACTGAGATGGCAATGAATACATAAGTACCAACAGAGTAAAAAACAAACAAACTACAGTACATTGAAGAGAATGAATATATTATACAAAGTGCTAGGATACCCAGAATGATTGAAATGGATACAAAAGGTGCAAACCATGTGGACAATTCAGAGACATGCTATATTTGCAAATTCCTTGCTTTCCAAATGCTGCTTTAGCTACGGAAGCATTCTAAAAATTGTTGCAATGAAATAACATCTTTCCCCAGATTTCAGGCTGATTATTTTTCAGCCTTACCAGAAGATCTGGAGTTTCAAAGTATAAAGCTGATGAACTATTACTGTCCTACGGTAGATTACTCCCGATGTCTGAAGCAAACATTTAAATATTTCATATATCAAAACATCTTGGTGATGTCAGGGACAGCACCTTCTACAGTACCTGTGTTCTGCCTTACCATGGAAGCTCACTTGAGACTACTTGAGCTTTTCTAATGTTAATAGAAAAGAAACTTTGTAGCTCAGAGTTGAACTGTGGGGTTTTGGGGGTTTTTTTGACCTTGGTTGTGTTCTTGTTTTATTACTAAACTAGGTAACATCATCAGTGCAAGAAGGGTGTGGGGTTTGCTCTTATTTTATATACTAGTGGCTTGCCCTGTCAGTGTTGGCGGGAGCGGTCTTCATGGTTACTTGATTAGACTGTGGTTTACTGTTAGCTTGTTTATTTGAATTTGTGGTTCCTTGATGGGGTATTCTATTTTCTAGTGTTTTGCGATTTCAGATATTCAGCAGGATATGTCAAAGGAAAAAAAAGTAGTTTTGAACAAGTTGGTCAATTTGAAATGTAACTTGAGTCTTCATGCTTGTTACTGTGTTTGCTTTTCTGTTTCCCTTATCTGTTTGCCAATTTTCTGGTTCTTCAGACTTCTAACCCATTTATCCTTTCCAATCACAAACTCTCTCCCACACCCCATTTTTGACTATGCATAAATTGTCAGCTATTGATACCATCCTCAAGTAAGTATTCACCTCATCCGTCTTGGTTGACTTCTGAAGGGAACTGAAGAACAAACAACTAAAATGTTTATTTAGATCTCTCCTCCAAAGTTAAAGCAGGTAAGTTCTGAGATTCTAACTAGAACAGGTAGCTTAAAAAAGGTAGCACTTGAAAAGGAATTAGTAAAGGAAGATATGGGATTAAAAAGAAATGAAGCAACAGGCAGTTGAACTGAATGAAAGCACTTATGCAAAAATGGTAATGAAAACTGTTGGAAGCAAATGTTCTAAATCAAACATCAAGGCATCAGATATGCTCTGTTCAAATGTTTGGGTTTAAATACTATGTGAAAATGGGCATCTGTTAATGCCACACTAAACAGTTTATTTGCTGTATTAATTATTCATGTTTTAGCTCTGTGTGAATTCTAGACGTTGGTGACACATCAGACAAATGGAATAAGGAAATTATTTTTCAGAAGGATAAAGGAATAGCATAAAAGCTAACTACAAACCGTTGCTGTGACAATCCATCATTTTGTGTATTTTAAGAAAGTAACAAATGCAGATGGTGTATTTGCTCTAGAAAGTTGGAATGTATTTTCTATTGTGAATATAACCAAAGCAGCTAGAAAAGATAATCGTATTGCCATTGTCATTTTCCCCATTTAAAAGCATATGGATATTGAAATGCAAATAAGCAAATAAATATCAAAACTACAGTAATGGTTCATATGTGTGTTGCTTAAAAAAGAACATAACAGCTCTTTCTTTTCAACACTGTATACCTGCTTTCCCAATCTTTTACACGTGAAGACAAATGTAGGGAATAAAGGAATGGGTTTTTTTGCAAAATGCCAAAGACATAATGCTAGATTTGGATACCTTGCATTTCCAAATACTAGATAATACTAGATATTACTAGATACTAGATAGGGGATAGATATTTACTAGTGAATAGTAAAGGAAGTCATTAATTTAGCAAAATTTTAGAAACACCCATGACTTAGTAAAGTCCAGAAGATGCCCAATTTCATTTTGTTTCCAGATTATCAAGCAGTCAATTCATTTTGATTGAAGCTAAAGGAAAAAACAAGGGAAAAAATAGTAGAAATGAGGGAAATGGCTCATATGAAGGAACAATCTATTCAGGAAACTGCAGATGGTTAAGGAAACCACTCTTTGAAGGATCTGTCAGGATCCTATCAAAAACACCTGCAACTTTTTCCATCAGGATCTATTAATGACTAATCATGAATACTTCGATCCGTCTTATGTAGATCAGTCCATTGTACCATCTCCCAGGCTGGTAAACAGATGTGAATGAATATCATTGAGCGAAGAAAAAGCTTAACTTCTTCCTGTCTCATAGCTACACTTTCCACCTTCCCATCCTACTGAATTCCCTCAGGCAGCAGCATGACTCTTCCCCGCCTTTGCAATCTTCACAGGGAGAAAAATATCACTTGGGTTATTTTAGTGTCACAAAGAAGTAGATGGGCTTTTAATTATTCAAATATTTGCCAGGTTTGAAAAATAATGGGAAGATTGTCTTGAGAAGGCATAGGGGAAAGGAAACCAGGCTGCAATGTGTTAGTCTTTCAGACTAAGAGAAGCAGCCAATGGTCCTGAAAATGAGAGTCCGGGTCATATTTTTAAGTGGGTAAATCTGCAAGCAGTTAGAGGTATCATATGCAATGTTCATATTATGAGCCTCTGAGATATGTCCTGCAGAAAGGCAGGAGTACCAACTGAGCTCCCTAGGACAGGGGTGGGCAAATGTGGCTCTTTTACAACCTGTAAAAGCTTGGCTGTCTCAGGAATTCTGGGAGTTGAAGTCCACAGGTTATAAAAGAGCCACATTTGCCCACCCCTGCCCTAGGATAAGGGGAGCTCAAAAAAGGGGGGCTCTGGCCCTTCAAGTACCACATCAACTTCAAACAAACCAATGTGTCAGCCAAATGCCAGCATACCTTAATAAAGGCAGGTATGTCTGCATCTGGGTGCAAAGAAGAGCAAAAGCTGTTATATAATGTACATTATCTCATTCAAGAGGCTATCAGTCAAGAGCAGGATTACTGGGACAGCTCAAAGCATAGGCAGGACATGCTGTAATTCTCTGATGCCAATGGCTCTGCTTCTCCTTTCTCTCAAGCATCTATTCAGATTCTGACAGTACTTTCTCTTCCACGATCATACACAGAGTTGCAAAGACAGTCTTTATGTATTCTAGTTTGTTACACTACTTTTCTATCCAGAGGCAATGGACATCCAAAGATAAATGGATTAATGGATTGATGATGCTTTTTGTTTACTTTCTGAACTAAAAGCTTCATTTACCACAAATCCTGGATACCCACCGACATACTCATCATGCTATTCCCTTTTGGGGTAAGTAGTGTTGTAAAAAGTGCAGAAAAACAGTAAAAAGATCATGAGCAAAATAAACGCAGGAAATTACAGAAAATAAAACTGTAGTAATGCAACAATATTCACTATACCTCTCTATAAATGTTCACACTTGTGAACTATCTTTTCTACCATATACTGCTTCATATATTATTTTTATTCTTTTTTTAAAATAATCTATGACATCTATTTATTTAATTTAATTCAATAATTTATCTTTTTTCTATGTATTTATCTTATACTCCAAATCACCATGTTCTATATGTCGCCACCACAGGAGCCTATAGAAATTGAATGCTGCCACTCATGGTTTTGGTCAGTTAAGATTTACACATATTATTTTTTAGTAATATGCATAATGTGTAAACTAGGTTACTAATCTTGATCATACTGTGTCACATATTACATTCCTTGCTAATTGTAAGAACAGTATCAGTGAGTTTTGGCATAGCCTGGCCATCATATCAAAAATTAAATCCAAGCCCATTTATCAATGATTCTGACACTACTCTATGCAAGCTAGGATCCCTAGAGATGACCTAAGAAGCCAACCTATGTGACATCATCTTGGAGATACAAGCACTTACATGACGTTCCATGAACCTGGGATGTCATGTGCATGTTCTCAACTCTACCAGGCTAGGTTTGAATTCCAGGAATACTAAACTGGAATACTTTGTGATAATTCTGAGGACCATATTCTCCCAAATCTTTTGCTGTGCCAAGTCAGAGGTCCTCATCCTGGTATTTTTCCCCAATCTTCCTTCATTCCTGTTTGTTTATACCTTCACACAAATATAAAGTGGAAGGTAGGCTGGTAGGTAGACAGATAACAAACTACAAGTAATATAAAACAGAAGTAATCACATGGTGGCACATAGAATCAAAGAAAAATCCAGCACATTTTGAAAACAAATGAAAGAGAACATAAGGCTCAATAAATCCTCTGTAACTGCTGCTTCTTGAAAACTGGTTTTGTAGACCTTAAGGCAGTAATGGAGAGATGCTGAAGGCAGCACCAACAGCTCCCTAGCTATTCTTTTGAGCCTGCCAACCATTCCTCTCTATTAGAAGACAGGTCGTCCGGAGCCTCCTAAACTAATGTGCTATTCTCAGGTGAGGTGAAAAGCCCCAACCTAATGCCATTTTCGGCTGTCATTTCAGCTAGCTTCTCTACCCACAGGGGAGAAGGTGCTATCTCTTCCTTTGCATTAGGCAGCAAGGTCTCTTGGGAAACATGTTAGTTTTTATCTTGTATGGGTTTTGTCCAGAAAAATATTATCTAGCTTTTCCAACTTGCAGAGTTGCTAAAAACAGCTCCACTAGAGCAATAAATTGTCAGTAAACAAAAACTGATCTTCCCTAGTCAGCAGCAGCCTGAGGTTGGCCACACAGACAGGATTGCAGCTTGAGGTGGGCCACTGACTGCCTACAATGTCACTGATTTCTGCATAAAATAAAGGGCAAATGGTTGGGCATCCATTATTTTTATTAGTACAGACAAAATTGCATTTAGCTTTGGAATTCTTGAACTGCTGCTTGCTCGCTACCTTCTGCTACTGAACTTACAGCAGATTTAAGCTTTCTGATTTGGCCATTTTCCCACCAATTACCATATGGCCATGTATTTCCTGTTTCTGACATGTTGGTAACACTAATTTTGTGCACATCATACCCAGTATATTTTTTAAATATTACAGCTCTTATTTTTCTTAAAATAAAACAAGCTGCGCTTTACGAAGACCCCTTTCAAGTGTCAGCACTGAAGAGTTGAATCACACAATTAAACAAATGAAAAGAAGTGCATTCATCTTTTCGGTGAAAACTGTTCACTATCAAACACATTAACTTCCGCCTTCCAAATCTTTCAAATTTTATCATATCTGTATCTGGAAATAGCACAGCAATAATTACACAAATGCGATCACAATATTTAATCTTCTACAGTTTAATATTATTTCCTGCGAATAGCTACAAGAAACTCAAATCTATCACACCATAGAAAAATGTGATTTCCGCACACGGAGTGTGCAATCTCAGCTATGGGTATGTTCACACTAATTTCTTTGTCCTTGGTGCAAGGCACCAAAACACTTTTTCCAGTGCTATTACCGGAGTGGGAATTGAACTAATTTCCAGATGATACTGCCAAAGACTTGCTGTATTGTTATCCCAGTAGGAAAGAATGTCAGCAACATTTTGTGAATGCTTCCAGCATTACTGAAAATGCTTTCAGGAGAGCTTTTTGGAGCCCAGTTTCCATGCCTGCAGTTTCTTTCCATTTTTGAGCAAATGGTTTCAATCAAAGGTCCTCACCGATCCAGTGATGTTTTTCTTAAGAGTTTCAAAGAGAAAGAAATAGAAGTGCAGAGTCTGAGGTGTGGCCCACTGGAGGCTAAATGGGATGGGAAAGTAAGACACGCTCCTGAAGATCAGTGAAGGAGCATCCTTTTGAATGCCTTCCTTTTCTGCTTGTAAGTTAAAAATAACTTACTCTATGCTGCTGTTGCAAAATATCTTGGGTTGTATTTTTTGTTTTTGTTTTTTTGGTAGCTAGTGATTGGTTCCCATCAGCATGGCTCCAGAGCTTTAAAACACAATCAGAGTTTGTTTTTCATATTTATAGTTGAGAAAAGGGGTGCTATTCAGAAGGTTCTGTCAAGTTCTGGAGAACTGGTAGCGGAAATTTTGAGTAGTTCGGACAACCGACAAATACCACCTGTGGCTGGCTGCAGAGTGGGGTGGGAATGGAGATTTTGCAATATCCTTCCCCCAGGAGTGGCGAGGGAATGGGGATTTTGCAGTATCCTTCCCCTGCCATGCCCACCAAGCCACGCTCACAGAACCAGTAGTAAAAAAAATTGAATTCTACCACTGGTTGAGAAGCTTTTAAA
The DNA here is from genome assembly GCF_029215685.1 of Pituophis catenifer annectens. Lineage (NCBI taxonomy): Eukaryota > Metazoa > Chordata > Lepidosauria > Squamata > Colubridae > Pituophis > Pituophis catenifer. The sequence continues at coordinate 113,728,316 of NW_027256882.1, forward strand.
AAGATACAAAAAAGGGGGGAAAGCAAGAAAAAGCTAAAAAAAGTACTCATGAGGATTCAGCTTGATGGCATCACTTCCATAGATATTCACTCTTGGCTGTAATATCATAACTTTCAGTATATAAATTACAGTACAAAAGAATGCAAGGCCACTGTTTTCGGCTCTTGATTCTTCCATTATTTTGTAAGCAATGAAGAATAGTAATAGTAGCATGAAAGAAACGAACTGTAGAATTATTAACGTTTTAAAAAGCATAGAGAACCTGCCCATTTTACCCACAGAATGTAAATAAACTAATAGCAAGGCTGGGCAAAGTTGCAAAAGGACTATGCAGTGATTCAGAATTGAAGAAAATGTGACCCAGGGCACAGTTGCCTGTTCAAATTAGTACATCCTGGCATCTCCTTGAATCTATTAATCCAGTATTTTTTTCATTTTTTGCAAACAGAAAATAAAGTCCAACACACAGTCGCTCACAAAATTTTAAATTATTTCTACAATATAGAAACAATATCCTTAAATAAGTCCTACCTTAAGATCATGTGACAGTAGCTATACAATCTGCTAAAAAATACAATTTATCTAGCCACATTTACATACTCTAAATCATTCCAAAGGTGCTTTTTTCCAAAGGACAACTATACTTTGTTTTTCCTTTAAGACGTTTAACTTCTCATTCAAGAAACTTCTTCAGTTCTGACTCCAGTCAGTTGCCTTTGAAAAACAAGCACTTTTAGGACAACCATGACCTGGATGACTGAAAATCTAGACACACCCCAAATCACTTTCCATCTTCAAATCTGGACCAGGGCACAGTCAGACTGCAAAACATCCAAGATGCTTCGATTCAACAGCATTTCTATGGAATTATCTCCAATGAACCAGATTTGGGATTCAAAGCAGGGACTGAAGCAGATTGTTGACTCAGACGTGCTTCCAAATACTTTTTATAGCGTTTGCAGATTCTGTGGCTTCTTTGCTGTTTGCAAAGTTGCTTGATAATAATGTTATATAATGTTCAACTTCATTTTTATATATGTAATAACTTTGCTTGTCATCTGCTTAAGTTATTCTGCCAAGCTTGTGAACCGAACTATTGTAGTGTAGTAGGATCTGTGTTTGCTAATCCCTTATATCTAAGCTTTTGCTCAAGAGTCATTTTCCTCCCACAATAACCTTGTAAAATAAGTAAGACTAAGTCATTCCAAAGTCACCCAGTGAGTGTTTTGGGATAAGACAAGACTAGAAGCTGGATCTCCCCATTTCTAGTTTAAACTGCACCACACTGACTCTTATACACATAATGGGGAAGGGGTAGGGTTTTTTTTAATCCTGACTTTTTATTTTTATAAATAATGAAGTAATTCAAAGTGGTGAATTAAAGACACAGTTTAAAAAGTACTTTTTTTTTCTCACAACAACCCTGTGAGGTAAATCGGTTTGAGAGAGAGTAACTGGCTCAAAGTCCTCCAGCAGCTTTCATACCTAAGGCAGGACTAGAACTCACAGTCTCTTGGTTTCTAAGCCAGCACCTTCACCGCTACACCAAACTGTATTCGCTTGTAATTAATCTGTAAGCATACTTATCAGTCTAGAATACACTAGTATGAGGGGTGAAATGCTATCAGTTCGGACTGGTTCAGCCGAACCAGTAGCGATGGCAGTGGGTGGTTCGGAGAACTGGTAGCGATGGCAGTGTAAGGCTCCGCCCACCCTCCGGTTGTTGTTACTTCCTGGTTAAACCTGTTTTTTACCCTCTGCGCATGCACAGAAGGATTTGTGCATGTGCAGAGGGTTGGTGCATGCATGTACTTCCGAACCAGTAAGGAAGGTAAGTAGATTTCACCCCTGACTGGTATACCATCTTGGCTCAAACCTTACTTTTAAATTCTATATAACTAGAATATGTGTAGCTTTTTCAACAATGAAAGGAGACTTAGATGTTGGCCTAGAAGTTTAACTGCTTTTAAGACTGGGTGAGATAGCGCTATAAATGCCATTTCTTTTGCTATGCCAGTCTTTGTCACTGTATCTCACTTGCTACCCTGATTCTAAAATACATGCTAATGAATATTTGCTGGTCAATGATTGAAATAAAATGACTGAGACTAAGACTACTAATGAATACAGATTACTGCCCATAAACCTAACATGCCCTAGTCCTGGCAGTGATGACAGGGTCCTGGCCAATCCTCTTTGCACCCCATAAAACCTAGTGATCTGGCACAGCGAAGCTACACTAAACAACAAGGGTAAATCCAAATGGTCCATGAATGAGCATTTGGTAAATCCAAATGCTCTCCAGATGTATTGACAATCTGTCCTGCCTAGCTTGGTACTCAACTAAAGCTAGCAATGAGGTGGTCTTTTCCAGAAGTGTTCGAGTTTACTAATCAGCTATGCCAACTTTCTTAGTACGCTGGAAAACCTACTGATCATAGGCAGCAAAATCCCTCACCGAAAGGAACAAGTTAATGGTCTTTTTCTTCAACATTATGCCAAGCCTGGCGCTTTAGAAAAGCAACTGGAAAAATGCTTGCTTTCTAAACAGGGCTTGGAAGGGTTTTTTTTATTATTATTTTTAGGTTGCAACAGGACATTTTGTCCATCAAATCAGCACAATTTGTTGGACAGTTTGAAGGCTGCTGTAGTGTTCTTCCCTCATCCCTGCTATCTATGTTTTAAAAGCATACTGGGAGAATCATTTAAAAAAATTACTATAGTGAACCATTTGAAGAGATCCACCGAAACCTGGATGAGTTAATGGACTCTAAAATACCTATCACCCTGCTATTTTCATTCCATTTTGCCCAAAGAAAAAAAGTAGATATTTTGATGAGTCCCTGTTACAGCTGATACACAGATATTTTTCTGAATCAAATCTCAAAGCAGCTTTCACAAACCTGGCTTTTTTTTTTTTTTTAATTTTTGCCTTAGATGCTCAACTTGAATTTTTTTTTTTTTTTGGTCCTCTAATTAAAATTAAATAAAGACTTATTCACAGAGATCTAACTGACATGTTCATCGTCTTTTAACTTGGATGCTGAAGCATCTACCTTCTCCTCATCTACTTTTGATAACATATTAAGTTTAAAGAGCCATAGTGGCACAGTGTTTACAATGCAGTATTGCAGGCAAACTCTGCAATACTGTTCGATCCTGATTGGCTCAAGGTTGACTCAGCTTTCCATCCTTCCAAGGTCAGTAAAATCAGGATCCAGATTGTTGGGGGCAATATGCTGACATTGTAAACCACTCAGAGAGTGCTGTAAAGTGCTATGGGGGAGGGGGTTGGTTATATAAGTCTAAGGGCTATTGCTATTAAAGATTGTCAAAAAAGATTGCTAGGATACTCATGGAAATGTTGGAAAAATTCTGCCCTGTTTTCAGCATACTGTATGTTCCCTCACTAATTATGTAGCTGAACAGTTGCTTTCTTAGAAAGGATACAAAAATGTTTGATAGTACTGCCCACCAAAATATACATTTTACATATATTCAAAGAAAATCAATGATTATCTAAACAGGGTTAAAGCCTGCTTGATAGTAACTAACGAAACATTTCCTGTGAAAGTGCATGTTGAATAAGTTGCCAGTTCCTTTCTTTCTATGATGCCACATGTAAAAACTACATCTTTAAAGATCACACACAGTTCACAAATAATTTATGAAGAGACATAAATTGTATGACAGTGTAATCTTTTCATTTTTTGTTATCTCAAAATAAAATAGTAAAACCACTTCCTTTATTTTTCTAACTGAAATCTAAAACCATTCTGAAGGTCTTGAAATGGAGTTATGGCCTACTTGTGAGTAGGCATTTTCTAAAATAACCCACCAAAAATTCTGCCTCACACTTATTACCAAGCACTTTTATTTCCTGAACTTTTTCTTCAGTGCAGTGTTTTAATCTGCTATTTAGTTTTCATCTGTTCCATCTGCTATTAACCAATATTTTAATTGGTTACTGTTTTATTATGATTATATCTGTCAGTGTCATCTGCATCCAATGAGATTTAGTGTGTTTCAGGAAATGCAACCTCTTCAGTCCATCTAGCACTATAGCAGATAATTTTGTAAATTTAAGAATCAATAGCTGGTGTCAGTGGCATTGAAAAGCAAAGCAGGAAGGAAGCCTTCCATAAACAGGCCAGAAATAAAAAGCTTGTTCATTATAGGAAGAAGATAGTTTTACTAGGCAAGACTGTGGTGCTACACTGCAAATCTGTGCTGATATGGAAAAGTAACTTCTAAGTTGATTTTTAAAAGCCACAATCTATCAGTGTCTTACTAGTCCCAGACTCAACTGTTGGTTGCAAAGTGGCTGAAGACTTTGAAACTCTTAGCGTAGAAATTGTTATAACATGGGGAAAGAGATGGATCTCTTCCATAAAGCTGAAGCAGCTACAATTTTTGCAGAAACTGGCAACTTGCCCTCCCGGAGCTGCTTATCTTGGGAAATGTTTTTCTTAGTGCTGCCAAGGAACTGAAAAATATAGTTTATGCTTTCCATGAAATCAGAATTCCACCTTGTGCTGTGTAAAGGTGTGCATTATTGACTTATTTATCTGTACTGTTAATAATAGTGTCTTATCACTCTATTCCATCTAAAAGTATAGAAGTTATTCAATTTTTAAATCCATGTTTGGTATTAATAACACCAGAAGAGCACACACACACAAATCTGAAGCTTAAAGCGGGGCACTTTCATACAGCACTGTTTCTCCAGAGGCAGTTTGAAGGCAACCCCTGATTGTCCTCAGTTTTGGAAGGTGAGACAAGGAATGAAAAATTATTGGCTTACCCCCAACCTGTTGCAGATACAATAGTAATAAAACAGGCTCACCTACATTCTATATAAAATAAAAAAGGAGGAGAAGGAAGAGGAGAAGGAGCATCTAAGTAGCATAATCTTTTAAAAACTGTTGATTTTGTGCTACTCATTATGTCTAACATACTGAGGAAGGCCTGCCAAGCCATTAGACTAAAATTTCCTTTACAAGATCTGAAGTTCAGAAGCGAGAAAATTCTTTCCAACTGAGATCATCATAGTATCTCCACGAAACAAAGCCCCTCAACTTTACACACTTGCAATACCCTACAGCTGAGTTGGAAACAAACTAGCTCTCTTCTCAAATGCTGCTGATGTCTTGGGAACACTGAAGGGTGAGAAGCTACTTTCAAAAAGGTACAGATTCTTCTTGCTGAAAAAGCCCTCAGAAAATACAGGTGTGCTTCTGGCCATTTGAAAATAGATTGGGGAATAGGGGTTTAATCTGCCTTGGTAGATTTCTCATGAAACTAGATGAACTCCTGAATTTTAATCTCAGTCTAGAGTCTCATGTTCAGCAATAATCAGGTCTACGGCATTCTTGCACTGCTAAGGTTAGTGGGGCAATTCCTTCTGCCAACAAGTCGGATACTATGATAAATGTAGTTCATTCCATTTGAACTGCAATGCTCCAGAAGCAAAATTGTCCTTGAGAAATGTTGTATATGTGCGACTGACTTTGAAAAATATCTGAAAGTTTCTACTGATTGAGAGTACTGACAATTGGGCTACAGACTTGGCTGGTTCTATAGAGCATCTGACTGCTTTGTAAATTGCAATATAGCAAGATAACTGGGGTTTTTTTTAGTACAATTACAGACACAGTTAAAAAACCAGCAGGATCTATAAAACTCCACATGATTTGCAATCACCATTTTTGAAAGTCTATATTTGTCTGTGCATTTTTTTAAAAAAATTGAATCAAAATACATTATTTAAAAGAACTTCCAAAGTATCTAAAAGCATTGCAGGATACCAATGAAATCTAATTATATACATACCACCCACCAAAAGTCTTTATCTTGTTACAATTCCAGCCAATATATCCAAGATCGACTTTTTAAATGTCACATCATCCAATATATTTTATTAAAATCATAGGTACCATTTTCTATTAACTCTTAAATAATTTTGTTTTAAACTGGTAGGAGATGAAAAACAAAGCTTGGGTTTCATCATATTTACTGTCGTAGCATCTTTTAACCTTTTTCTACACTTGGTCTTGAAAAAAGTAAGGTTTCGTTTAAGGAAGTAAATACATCATGAGGCTTCTTATGCAATTATCTGTTTCAGTCAATTAACTTATTCAAACATGTTTGATTCAAGGTGGGGTAGAACCTCAGCTGCCCTGAGTCTTCGGAGAGGGGCGGCATATAAATTTAATTAATTAAATTAAATTAAATTAAATCCATCACGTCATCAATAGTCCATTTTTTCATCTATAATTTCTGCACTTCTTTATTGCTCAAGTCTTTCCATATATATAAAATATAAAAACACTTCATTTTATAGATATCTTGAACACTATATTTCCCAAATGATGGCTGCTTCTCCCAAGCTTCTCCCCATCTTAATGAAATATCTACAATATGTCATTCATCATTCAACATTTAACAGTACAGAATATTTGGTGAGGTATGCAAATGTGTTTTTTTAATTAACTATTTATATATTTTGAAAGTTTGCAATAACAAATACTGTTAATAAGGAAATAAACATTTTATTATTAGAACATGGGCATTTGGCAACATAAGCTTGCAATATTGTTCTATAATTAGTCAAATATAATTTTTCATCCGGGGTGATTATGAGCCATCAAGTTGGTGTTGACTCACTGTGACCACATAGATAGTTTTTCAGAAAAATAGGGACAAGGTGCCCCTAACCTAATCTTTCAGGTCTTGAGTGGTGCACTTATTCCACCATAACTGAATCTTGCTGATAGTTATCTCCTTTTTCTCTTTCCTTTCATCATTCCCAGCATTAGACACTTATCTAGAGAGCTAGGTTTTTATATAATATGGACCAGAGGTATCATTAAAATAATAAAGAACCTTGAAATACCGTGGATTATCCCAATGTTACCTACACTGATAGAATATTGTAGCCCAAGTCTTAATAGGGTTAATTATTATTAAGGTAAAAGGTAAAGGTTCCTCTCGCACACATGTGCTAGTTGTTCCTGACTCTAGGAGGCAGTGCTCATCTCTGTTTCAAAACCGAAGAGCCAGCACTGTCCGAAGATGTGGTCATGTGGCTGGCATGACTAAACTCCAAAGGCGCACAGAACGCTGTTACCTTCCCACCGAAGATGGTCCCTATTTTTCTACTTGCATTTTTTACATGCTTTTGAACTGCTAGGTTGGCAGAAGCTGGGACAAGTAATGGGAGCTCACCCTGTTACACGGCACTAGGGATTCGAACCACTGAGCTGTCAATCTTTCTATCGACAAGCTCAATGTCTTAGCCACTGAGCCACCACATCCCTTAATTACTATTAAGAACTATAAAATATTCAGGAATGAACTTAAAAAAAGATCAGTGGACCAGACTCTTAAAGAAAGTACTATACTTGGAATTTCTGGAATTTAGCTTTTTTGGCCATATGTTCAGTTTTGAATACTCCATTTTATATTTTGCAAGCTTTCTGAAATCAACAACTTTTAGATCCTCATAAGTCAGTTAACAGCATCATTGTTAAAGCAAAGTTATTGCCTGAACCAGCCTGAAAACATTTGAACATTTTTTGTTAAATGATAAAGTGTGGAAATTTTTATAATTTGTATGTAATTTTCTTAATAGGTTTCTATTGTCAACTGTTCAAAAAGGCATTTTTAAATGTTTAAAAAGAAAGGCTAAAGCAATTTCCTGTATCCCAGCTTGAGAGCAATTAAGTATCATTGGTCATCAAATGTCAAGGTACTCTAACTTCACCATCACCAACTGCTTCTGTTGCTTTTAGACTTGAATATGAAGACTCCAATCTATCTGGACATTCTTTTCATTGGGCCTCAGAGATCTCTACAAGTCAATTTGGATGATTATTACTATTATCTCACCTTTATTTACTGCAACTCAGTTAGGCCTGGACCAGCTCTCAGAGCAGAGCAGCAACTGTACTGGCAACAGTAGGGAAGGCCTTGGGAAGAGGACAGCTGCCTGGACATTCTTTTTGCTGGTGGGAAGAAAGAACCTGATAGCTTAGGTAAGCATGCCTCTCTTGACTGAGAGGCATGGAGGATAAGAGTACAGAGAAAGGGAGACCAGGAGATGGAGAGATGAGATGGGCAATCTCTGCAGTCAATCTCTGCAGTCCATGCTGCTGAAGTAACTTTGGCAAGATAGCAGAGAGACACTAGGTACCACCAGGGAGAATGGGAGAGGCCCCGTGGGGGATGAAAAGAAATGGGGGGAGGGATCATAGTTGTGATAGCAAAAAGAGATATGATGGACAGCAGAGGATTACAGGAGAAGGAAAATCAGAAATTTAGATCCAACCTTTTCTATTATCCCCTCAGTCTCAGTCCAAGGTCCCGAATACTGGATTTCTAGAGGCCTAAAATTGGATTGCTAGAATTCAATTCTAGCCTAGAATCTGAATGCTAGAATCCTCTTACTGGTCCTCTAAGTGTAGAGGTAGCATCGGATTTGCCATGGCCATACAAGTTGGAAAGGTTTCTCTATCTAAGAACTGTCCAGTGAGATTTCAGGGACTCCATCAACTTCAATACCAAGGATAGACAGGATATTCTGTGACTAAATATATTATTTTCCACAGGTGGTTAGATGTGAATTCCTATATGTGAATTTTGGTGCCAATACATCATGCTTTTTTTACTGTTATATGCAATTTGAGTGTATATAGAAAATTATCTTTGGCTCATTTTCCTTGAGGCAAGTCATCATTGATGAATTAATTTATTTGTATTATTAAACAAATATAAATGGCTGCTCATCTATATACAGATGGAATTCTGGGTTGCCAACAAGAATAAAAAAAAAGAATGCTATTATCAAAAACTATTAAAATGAAAAAGACATCCACTTGATTAATAAATCTGCCTATATATCAATTACTTGGATACACAGTGATAGATGTGACTATAGATTTTATACAAACAATAAATATTTGAAAAGGCAATCAGAAATTTTTGGAAGATAAATTATCGATCAGTTATAAACACTAACATTATAAAACAAATATGAAATTTGTTATATACGAATTTAAAAAGGGGAGGGGAAATGAATTGCTGCATATGGCATTTATGCCAGCTCTCTACACTGACTTTTTAAGAATCTAGTTTTGTGGAAATCATATCAGAAAACCTCCATTTTCTTCTCCCTAATCCAAGTTGTGTAGGGACATATATTAGCAGTCTCTTTATTACAACTTCACTTCATATTGAGAACATGATTTTGAATTAAATTTGACACCAAGACTGAGCTACAAACACTACTCTTATTATCTAAACTCTATAAGAAAAACAAGGGTAGTTTCAAAATTGAATTTCATCTCTTTCAAGCTACCAGACCAGGCCTGTTAAAGTCTAGACAACTAGATGGGAGTTTATATTTCTGTCTCCTACTGCTATTATCCAGAGTACATTTTTGTAATCCACTTCTAGTAGTACTACAAATCTCATTTCTGGAACTCTTTTTCTTTCTCTTCTATGGTTTTGTTCCTTAGTGCTCTCTTTCTTGCCCCAGTTCTTCCTTTTTAGAACACTCCACCAGTAATTGCTTTTCATACATTTTTAATCCGTGGGTAGAAGAATTCCCACCCACAAGTACAAATTGTGCTTCTAAACAAACAGAAAGCCTACTTAAAAAGGGAATTGCAGTCAAAGATCTGTTCCTTGGATGGTCTCATTCTTTCCCTCTGGATTTAACAGAATGCTAACTATAAAAGGATATTTCTATACCCTTTTGACTTAAAGCTGCCTTCTTTCCCTATATAGGGTTATGGGTTTATTTTGTACTATCTAGTGCCTGGCTTTCTTTTTGTACTCAATAGTTTTCCTATTAAATAAACTAGGAACTGCAATGACTACTTGCCCATCTCCAGATTAGACTGAGGCCAAAATAATTTATTTCTGGAAGACCCTATCAACTTTAACAAAGCTATGGCTAAAAGTTGCCTCTACCAGAAAAATAAAATTTTATAAAAAATGCAAGAAGTAAGATCTATTCCACACTTAAGTATTATTCTCTGTTATTCATTTTATCTGCTGCTCTGAGCAAATTTTATTATATTTGCTAAATATGTCAACTGGATGGTCTCACAGAATTGATGTACATGATAAAGTTTCTAGAACTCTGCTTCCCAGTCCCCAGATCATTGATTTGAGAACAGACGCTAATATTGGAGAAACAGCTTCTTGTAATGCATGCTATCTTCTCTGCCACAAAGATTAGACTTGAAGGCTGCAACTGCTCCATTTTTAAATGGACTACTCCATTTCCAGAGTAGTGAAATTAATGTTAAAAATAACAATTATTATGAATTTTGAAATTGATATTAAACTTGCCAGAAATTTGAAGTGGTTAAATAGTTGCAAAATGTTGGTTTGTTATCTCTACTTGATGCCTCATAACACTTTATTTCAGTATTTGATAACTTGACACCTATTAAATTGAACATTTTGCAACAAGATTTAATCTTTGATAGCTGATATGAAGCAATAAATTACAATGTGCCTTTCCAACTTTGTAACTATAAGGAACACTTTACACACTGATTTTCCTTTTTTTTTTTTTTTTTTGCCAAGTGAACTGTCTCTGGCTAGATGACTCTATTGGACACCTGCATGCTTCAAGATGGATAAGGCTGAAAAGTTGATGCTTAACACAGATTAGGCTATAATAATTGGATAAAGAAATTATGCTAATCTAGATAGTTTGACACCCTTTGAAGGATTCAGTTCCTGATTTTGGGATGCTTGTGTATTGCACACATTTTGAAAAAGCTGTGATTGTCAGAAGTAACGCTTGACATCTTTGAACAAAAAATCACTTCCAAATTTATTAGAGTCCATGCATTTGATTCTTTCAACTCCTCTTATTCATTCAGTTTGGATATGTATGTATTCTTCAGTCTAAAATATTTTATGGAAATCACAAAGATCTGATTTTGTGAATGCTAATTAGAAAAACTTGAATAAAGAACAATAAGATCAAAATTAGGTCCTTAAAGCGCTATTTAGTAACAATTAGGAAATGCTTCCAAGAAATATCAAAAGGAATTGATATAACAGCAATAGTAGACTGCTGTACCAGAAACACTGCTGTTATAAGAGTGTGCAACTGGTATTACAGTTCCCCTCTTGCTTATGGGAAAAATATGAATTATTGCTCAGATAGAGGGGTTCACTGGATATTCAGGTCTATAAGCATTTCTATCTCACTTTCTCTGAATTCAGGCGCTTGTGCATTGGAAGTGTTGAGAGCACATAATGCTTATTTGTTGTTCTCAATCATGATGTGAAAAACAGCTGCAATATAATATTGGAGAAAGGCAATGAAAGAAAACAGCAGATTATTTCTAAGACTTCCCCCTCTGTGGGAAGTTGGCTGCATCTATCAGGAACAAGAGGAACCAAAGAACTAAAGAAAACATGTAAATATATATCCCCAGTTCTTCTACCAGTCCCACCCACTTTGGCTAAGGAGTGTCAGCTGGCAGGGGCCAGGAGGAGAGCACATGTTTCTTGGAAAATAATAATTTATTAAATTCATATCACAACAAATTCCCAAAATAATTCCTCCTGAGATTAGCCCTGACTGTGCTGACCTTTTGCAAGGCCCTGAAATTAATTTTATGTCTGGCCCTGGTTGTATAGTAAGCCGATTTCTTGACTTTGTGAAATAGTCATTTTGTAATGCTTGACTGCTATGTATTTATCTTTTTTTATATTATGTAGTTTGTCTGTTTTATCTATTTTATGGTAAGCCGCCTACAGTCGCATAAGTGAGATGGGTGACTATATAAATCAAATAAATAAAATAAAAGACATCTCCTGGATCCCATAGTGCATTGTTCATGAAAATGCCCTGTGTTTGTCAGCCAGACAAAGTATGTGTTTGTGTTGATCCTTAATGAGTGATAAGAAATGAAATCATAACTGCATGGTTGTAATTTATTTTGACACAGGATATGGGGGAACAAAAAGAATAATTTTATTGAACTTTCTAAATATCAGTTAAAAGCAATATTATGTCTAACTTCTTCCTAAGTAATGGGTGAGACTGATAATCACAATGACTGGTTCCATTCATCTCCATCAGTCAAAATTTTACAAACATCCCATTTCTTCAAACTCACCAACTGCTTGCCAGTATACTCCTTTTTGTTTCCCTTGTTTATCATATAAAAGTCAAGTATTATTTGATTTACAAATTCTAATTGCAAATATTGCACGATTTTACAAGTCTGACACTGTAACAGCAATGGTGACAAGTGCAATCTGACAACATTTCTTGTTATGCAGAACCATGAATTAATTTAAACTGAGCATCATTTAAAATCAGCCCACCTACCGACAAGTATACAATACCCAAGATTTAGTTTTATAGTTCAATGATTTCTGCATAATTTTATCCAGATGACAGAAAATTTTTGATTGAAGAGAGCCACTCAACAGAACAATAAGTATGAAAAATAAATTTATTACTCATATGTATCATTCATACTTATTGTTTTCATAAGAATGAAATGAAGGACTTTACTGTTATGGAGGAGTTCTCATCAGTAGGGATTGATTTTAAAGAGTTCAGATTACTATATGAATGTGCACACATAATACATAAATATCAAATAACGTCTCTCTAAAGTGTATAACAATGTGATACTGCTGTTGTTATCAGGTACCGAAGCTTCAGTTACATATAACAATAAACAGAGATACTTTAAACACTTGTTTATTGAATAAGCCATAATGACATAGTTCATACATAATGTTATTGGTAAACTATAATGGATAAATTCCTATGTCACATTAAGCTGGAAACCAACAATTTAATAATTTTACACAATATGTGAATCCTGCCAAGAAATGAAAATTGGGTGCCTTTAAATCTCACATATACAATAAAATGTGTATATCCACCAAAACATAGAGAGACATTGGCCCTTTCTGCTTAAATATGTATTTTGGCTTCCATTAGACAACTGGGCTAGGATTTGGCTTGAAAAGAAGCCAAAGTACATTAAGTCATTATAAAATCTTTCTCATTATAAATGTCCCTTTTCTGAGTTCTGATAATTTGTGGAACATTTTCACAGAGGTGACTTCAGATGTGGCATTATTTAGACTGGCCTAGACCTGTCTCCATTTTTAGGTTGGTGCACATACAGCGTTAACAATGTATTGGCTTTGGTTCAGTATAAGTGTATACTAACTTCTATTTTTAATATTAATTAAATACATGTAAAACTGATATAATATAAAGCAAAGAACCAGTTACAGCATCATCTTTATTTCCCAAGCACCTTTGGATTCTATATAAATTCTTCTAAGATAGAAATGCTAAGTGGTTGCAGCCAAGTGATTTCAACCAGCAAATAAAGATTAGGAGAACTATGCAAACTAGAGAGGATTTGGGGAAAGAAAATCTCAAGAGTTATCTTTTGGGAAGGGCAGTTTTATGTTTAACCAAAGCCATTAAGTAGTAAATTTCTACAAGGGCCCAAAGTGCTTTCAGGTGTACTAGAAAACATAGGTTTCCCTAGGCTTTAAAGTACCCACATTCTCCTTGTTATTTTAACTGCAAAACAGAATTCTCAAAAAATATATATATAATGATTGTCAAATAATAAGAGTAAGATCAACTTTCTAAATTGGAGAAAATGGTTTTAATATCTTCCAGCTATTAAATCCATATTTCCTGAGATTTCTGAACTGCATTTTCACCTTGGGTGAAAGATAATTTATACATCTGTATTTCACATTTGAATTGTCATGTCTGTAGTCACATTTATATACCCTAAACTATTGACTATAATGTAAATAAGTTGATATGTACAAGGATAGAATAGCTACATGCTGTTACCTTATACAGCAGATAATATTTAGAGGTAGATAATTTTATTCCTTCATCTGATCCAACCTTTCAACTCATAACCTCTTATCAAAACTAAGTATAGAATTTACAATGTTCTGATAAATTACAGGAAAAATTGGAAATAATGCATAAACAATTGTGTCTGTGTGCTTTGGACCAATGAAATTGTTCAGAAATGTAGCAGTGGGGTTCAATTTATCATTGACTATCCAACACTTAAAAAATAGCATATCTGTGAGTATGTCTACATGCATGCATATGACTGTAGGTGTTTGGATAGATACAGGTAGTTCTCTACTTACAACAGTTTGTTTATTGACCATTAAAAGTTACAACGGCATTTAAAAGGCATTGAATTTTTTTTTTCATGCTTATGACCATTGCAGCATCCCCATGATCACGTAATTTACATTTGGATGGTCATGTGAACATTTTTGCCACCTTTTGACAAGCAAAGTCAATGGGGAAGCCAGATTCACTTAACAACCGGGTTACTAATTTCACAACTGCAGTGGCTCATTTAAATGGAGCAAGAAAAGTCATAAAGTGGAGCAAAACTCCATTTTACAAATTTGTCACTTAACATAAAATTTTGGGTTCAATTGTGGTCGTAATTTGAGGGTTTTGTATTTGCTTCCATAAGTTGTTTCTGGGTACCTACACACACCTACACACACTAACTTCTGAAAGCAAACCTTAGCAAAAGCTTCTAGTATAGGTAGCAGGCTTAAACAAGAAAAGTTTAAGAAGTTATGTGGTTTTTCTTGTACACTGAAAACTAAAGAGATAAGAGTAAATTCTTACCATGAACAATGCCTTGCCTTTGCAACAAAACAATTTTGGGATGTTCCCACTTAAAATCTTCAAAATTGCCATGCTAGTCATCATCTATAATGGGTTGTTGATTGGGGACTTTTTTAATATAAAGTTCTTTCTGCACAACAATGTAATGGCATCTGCTACCACATGTAGATTGTGCAGGGGATTAAGAAGAATAGATTTGATTGTAGTTTCCTCTCCCAGCATTCACTATTCATGTAAAAGGGAAACCTGACATTCATTACAGTCAATCAGCCGCTAAGGCCTCCAGAACATTATAACTGCCATAGACAAGTGAGTATATGGGATTTATGGAATGCCATAGCTCGCTGGTGTTTTTATATTTTTGCAGCAGGAAACAAAATGAAATATTTTCTCAGCACGGGCTTCCTGAGAAACTGCAGCTAAGATTTAACATATCATCATTAATTGTTCTCCACAGTGTGAAGCAGCAGTCTGAAAGTAGAGAGTGATACTACTTCCTTGCTTAGTTCATGCAAACTGTTCTCCTTGATGATTTCTAGAATCTGCCAATTGGCTTCAATTTTGTTGACTGCTGAAGGAAAAGCCCCCATTTCATTCCATCAGTCCTTCCACTTACATGAAGTCTAAGAGCGACTCCTTATCATCTCCATGGAGGTCTTGCCATAAAGTGTTTGAAAGCAGGCGAGGGCTCTCCTTCCCCTACTTCTACTGTAACCAACAACTTCATGTAGGACATGTAGAACTTCATGACTATTCCTATGTTAAGAGGGGTCATGCCACATGGGAACATAGCTAGGCTATTGCAGTTTATTTCCCAATCAAGCATCACCGCTCCTATTTGGATAAGGACAAGAGGCAGACCTGAGTTGCTTGCATAACATTTTGACTTCTTTAAAGTCATGGAGCAAGGAAAGGTAACTTAGCCACCTTAGAAAAATCTAAGGAAAGGGGATAAAAATCCACAGATCCTGACTTACCCCTTTTGGAGACCAGAGCAAAGTATCTATTTAGGAACTTAAAAACCAACAAACAATAATTACACAGACTTCAGGAAAGCCCAGCATTATTTTCAGCCTTAAAACTGCATCTCCAAGAACACTGCTAAATAAAGACTTTAAGGGAAAGTATTGATGATACTTGTAGCTGAAAGAGAATCACTACCCCCAAGTCAAATATTTATAATGAATAAATATTAATAAAGTAATCTAGTCACCAGCCATTTCAAGCTGTTCCCTTCTTCCCCATAGGACCACCTGTTGTAAAATGGTGGAAGCAGGAAACTGCAAACTCAAAGTGACTCTGAATAAATTCTCCACTATTTCAGGTTAAATCAGAATGGTAGCCTGCATGCAGAAAAATAAACAGCACTTCTTATTTTTAACTTGGGTCTTTAGTATCAAAGATTAGTAAATTTATGCAAAATATGTATATACCAAGTGAATTTATTTCAGTAAAGCTCAGCTAAATTCTAAAGTACTTCTATCACCTCAACAGGTTTAACATGTGGATTGAGATACTCTTAAGTATTTCTTAGCAATTGCCTTCACACTAGTATCTATGAAAAAAAAATATGGACAGCAACCATGGATACCTATAAGCCACTTAAATCCTGGTGATTTCAGTGGGATATAGGAAATTGTGGGAAGGATGGCTGCCAAAATCTATAAAAGGATTTCTGACTGGGGAAAAGTTGACCTTTTTAGTCATCATACTTCCATCACACTTTATTCCATCACTCCACAATGAGTGTGGATCTACAAACTGGTTCTCCCATCGCTGCCATTATGGAACTGATCTTCTCCCATAAAAAGAAACCTTACTTTTAAAAAGCTACCCACAACTCTATGGTCCTGTCCATGGAGCATTTGCATTTTTATGCTGTTTCTAGAGCCAGTGTGAGAGAACTGAGTACATAAATTTGATTTAGAAAACAAAACAAAATTATCTTGTCCAACTTGTTTTCTTTCATCTTACTCCTTAGTGAGCCTCCCAACTTTGGATTCCCCAATTCTCTTCAACTCTGGGGTTAATACCAGTAAGGAAACAGTAAGTTTCCTTACTTACCAGTAAGAAACCCCAGTAACTCTGGGGTTACTACCAGTAAGGAAACAGGACTAAAAAAAAAAAAGCCACCCTATCCTAAACAGTGCACAGTTAACACAGAATATTAGCATGCTATATACAAATCTCGCCAATTTCAGGATTTGAAAAAGGATTGGGGTGTGAGAGATAAAGCTTAAAATCTTGCTTGCCTGACTGCTCTCTCACTTCCGCTGCTCCGCAAATCTATCACTCCTTCTCTCCCTCCCTCTCCAAAAAAGGCAAACATTTGACATCCACCGGCAGCATTTCTTACACATCTTTTTCAGAAGTAATGTCTTATTCCTTTTTTTTTTTAAGTGATCCTCAAAGGCAGCTGGTAAATGCTGATTTTTTTTCTTTTTCTTTTCCTATGTTGATACTACCCCTCAGGAACCACACACAGCATGGGACCCAGAGTAAACAGGTTTCTTCTGCAACTGCTCTGCCCAGCTGGCTACCTCTCTAGTTCTCCGCCTTACACATGTTTGTATGCTGGCTTTACAACCTTTTAGGCACACCTTCCCTCTTCCGAACAACCACAACGATGACCCCAAAGAAACTACCCCCTTTCTTCCTTCTGCAGCTCTTAACACAGAAACAGGCATACACAGAAAGAGAGAGAGAGAGAGAGACGCATGCTAGCTTTCATCGTTTGCTGCAAATTTCCTCCAAACGATCGGCGTTCGCTGTGTTAGTTGCAAGTGGCACATGCTTCGGTCTTTCTTTTTTTTTTTTTAATCCCCTCGGTTTCTAAAGGAAAAGGGGTAACATTGAATCCTCACTAATAACACCTGGGGGAAAGGAGGAGGGGGAAGGGTCCTTACCTCTCGAGGGTCTTCTTTGTTTGGTTTGCAGAGAAGAGAACGTGCCCATTACAGCACCCATTGCAACTGCTACTTGGGTGAGGGGCTATATTTTTTTGTTCCTCCCCTTCAGTGAGCAAGACAAAAAAAAATCAGTTTGGAATATCTACTAGAAAGAGGAGGAGGAGGAGAAGGAGTGGTGGTGGTGGCAAAAGCAAAGCACTGCAGCTCAGCGTTCAGTAGGCATTAAGCTTTTAGATTTTTTTCCCCCCTTCAGTCAACACACATGCACTGACTCACAGCCGGCTGCACTCTTATTATTCAAAACAGCTCGCCATCAAAATTTAAATGCTAGGTAGATTCCCTCAGACCAGTGCTGGCAGCAGATGCATCAAAATATTTACTGGAGCAGAGCCACACAAACACACAGGCTAATTCTTCCTCTCGTTCCTTTATGGCTGCAACAAGAAGCTTGTAGATCTATAGAGAAAGCACCGATAAATCCTTTTTGCATTCTAGATTAAGCTACCTCTTGGGATGGCGAGGCGAAGGTCTCCAGGGGATGCCTGAGGAAACGGGCTGGGGAGCAATAATCAGTGAGTGAATGAATGAACGACAACTTAACTGAATGAAAAAATAAGAGAGAAGCAGATGTCAAAGTTGTGGTTTTGCATAAAGCTCCTTCCTGGTAATTAAACAGTCTCATACAGGGCAGGGGTGGAGTGTGAGCAAGAAATAATACTGTCTTAAAATCTTCTAAGGCCAGGACATAAGGCGACAACTTATTTCAATCAGAATACAAAAATTAATAAACCTTATCATGGCTGTAGTCCATCCAATTTGCTCCTTTTGTGTACCGGAGATATCTCCAGTACAAATGCAAGTGCATTTGGCAGTTAATTCAAGGTGTGCAAAAGTGAATGCAAATGATACAGAATGGAAATTCAGTAGTATAAAATGGATAAATTCCATGAAAGATTATCCTTATTTTGATATCCATTCTTTTCATTATTCACATCTGAAATGCAACCTCCATCTTTCCTGTCAGTCATTCACCATCATTCTTCATCTGGATTATGTCCATGAATTTAAAGGAAAGTAGATTACACTGGCAGAGTCAACTGCTGCCTAACATTGCATATGTTGATCATCTGAAAATAAGAATAAAAAATGGAGACATGGCAGGGAAAATTCAGGGTCCAAGTAGTGAAGTTAGAATAATCGCTCACCCTTTGATTTGAACTGCACATAATTATTGCATTTTATCTTGAGGAAAAGACCCATGCTTGGGTACAAAGATTCTCTGAATTACCAGTATTTAAGAAAGCAGATTCTAAATTTGAACTCTGATGCCCAAGAAGAGAAAGAGCTAAAGAGTTCACAACAAGGAATAAAAAGGATTTTGGCTGAAGCACCTGGCTTAATTTCTCGTTCTTCTGCATCTGCTGCTTTCTATAACACTTGGCTCGATAATGAGGTGTGGGAAATTCAAAAACTGGCCCACTGTTTTATGTCATCTTGATTGGCTCTAATAATGGTACTGTTATGGGTTTTTCTCCCCTTATGGCCCAAAATGGTTATAATTATTATTAAAAAAAAGAATTCAGCATAGTTAATATTCCACCCTTCCAGGGTGACTCTTCCTACTACCAAAAGATAGGCCAAATTAATGCTTAAACACAGAATTTATGACTAAGATGTGTCCACCCACCCTCAAATTATATTTGGGTTTTACATCGTTTTAGGATTTCCTAGTGCTCTTTATTTTAGGTTTACATAATGTGTCTAAAATAATGAAATATGCTTAAATTATCATATATTAATATACCTAAAATTCAATAGAATTGAAGAAGCACAATAGTATACAAAACATTTGAAGGCAGAGCAAATGGAAATCCATTTGAAAAATGCACAAATCCATAAGGTGTGAGTGAAATCCATGATTAAATTGTGGGGGACGTGATGGCCCATAAATGTTGATTTTATTCAACTACATTAGGGCTGTGAAACTCATGGCCCATGGGCAGGATACGTGCTGGCCACGCCCACGTCCAGTTTAGCAAAGGAGGAAAAAATCCTGAAATGTCACATGACGATGTGAGTTTGACACCCCTGAACCATGAACCAAAAGAAGTGTAAAAAGTGTAAAAAAGTAAAAAGTTAACCAATCTACTAGTAATCAATACTACAATATTGTGTGCATGCAAGCTATAAATTTGGGCTCCAGAATCTAATGTGGTATTTCTCTAGATGCCAAATGTTAGGCTGGGCAAACCACTGGTGAGGATCATATTCTGTAAATTCGGATTCTTGTTTAGAATTCTAGGGGTTGAAAATCTGTCCATTTGGAGGAAACCTAATTTGGGAAAGATTTATATAAAAGTAGATGGTCAAGGCATGATTTCTCATGATATTAGAGTGTTATAGAAACATTAAGGATAAAACGTCTAACCTCTGCATGGCATGATGACAGAAACCAAACTAAGATTTATTTCAACTACAGACGAGGGAATATTCTCTGACAGATAAACAGAGATTAACACCAGACAAACAATCAGAAAACAATAACTTAATAAAAGCACTACCAAGGAGAAAATCACATTCCCACCAACGCTAGCAGGGCAAGCTACAGGGAGCAAACCCAACACTAACTAGCAATGATGATGTGACCTAATCATGTAATAAAACATCTACAAGCAAACCAAGCTCAGAGAGCACAAAGGACTCCATAATTCAGCCATCAGCTACATATATTCTCTTCTATTGTTCTCTGAAATGCCTGTAGCTGTTTCACCAAAAAGCAATGTAGTAACAAATACATGTGAACAAAGCCCAATAAATAACAGTAATATTTATCCTTAATATTATTCACTTGTAGAATCTTAATGTTCTCTAAAATTGCTAGAATAGTTTCACCTACATGGAACAGTACATATTTCTCTCAAATATCTACTTTTTTTTCAAACTTCAGAAGCAACTGGCAATGCTAATTATAGTACAGACAACATGGATTTCACTATCTAAAATAGGATGAAAGTTTAATCTGTGATTAGTAAAGGAGGCTTGAAAGCCAAGTAAATGTTTCCAAAAACGCCAGCAGCTGAACTGCAATGGATTTTTCTCTCCTATTTCTAATGAGTTGCCTTTCCTAAAGAAAAAAAAGGGGGGGCTTCCAATTTTCTGCCACATGCTCAGGAGGATTGTATTCCAGCCTCCTTTGAGACAAGGTAGTTTCTAATTCAATAAAGCTCCTTTAACTCCCATTGAAGGAGTTCCTTTTCCATATCTTTTCTAACAAATTAATTGAAGCTTGAGAAATGCAGAGCTGTAGACTACTAGAGAGAATCCTAGCTACTTCATAAAAGTGCATGATGTGCACCCATTCCATATCCCTCCAAAGAGAATTTCATCAAGTTTTTCTTCTAAGAAAAAAGAAAAGAAATAAGTAAACACAGATTGTTCCCTGTTAAGCTACCCAAAATAACTAAAAAGGAATAGGGTAAAAGAAATGTTAGCATAGCACTAAAGAGAGTAGAAGGGAAAAATCAGAGAATAGAGTAGAGTAGAGTAGAGTAGAGTAGAGTAGAGTAGAGTAGAGTAGAGTAGAGTAGAACAGAACAGAACAGAACAGAACAGAACAGAACAGAACAGAACAGAACAGAATTGTCTTTGGTGCATATGCTCTCAGTGTACATAAAAAGACAAGATACACTCATCAAGAATCACAAGGCAGAACATCCAGTGACAGTCATATGGTACAATAAGCAATCAAATCATACTAGGAAACAATATCAATATAAATCACAAGAATACAAGCAACAAGTTATAGTCATGCAGTCACAAGTGAGAGGAGATGGGCAACAGGAACAATGAGAAGACCAATAGCAGTAGTAATGAAGCCTAATGTGAATAGTTTGACAGTGTTGAGGGAATTATTTCTTTAGCAGAGGGATGGCGTTTGGGAAAAAACTGTTCTTTTATCTAGTTGTCTTGGTGTGCAGTGCTCTATACCGTAGTTTTGAGGGTAGGAGTTGAAACAATTTATGTTCAGGATGCGAGAGGTCTGTAAATATTTTTACAGCCCTCTTTTTGAGGTTGGTAGTATTGGAAGAAATGTCCATCTGGGTTCAGTTCCAAGTGGGGGAAAAGATACTGGATTCATGGAAGTTGTTTGGAAAGAAGGTTTACTGATGAACAGGATCACATGGCTTGAGTTCCTGAGCAGAAAAAAAAGGCCGAGATGCTGAGAGTGCCTTGGTTTTATGCCTTCTGCTGGGCATTGTCTTTGACCGTATTCTGATTGATTGTCAGACTCCCATGGGGCCATGCAGGGGCAACTCTGTAGGCTGTGTTTTGAGTCCAAGTTTGGTTGCTGGGTGGTGATGTAATGAAAGGGCTTTGGGCAATTCCTTATATGGCTCTGCCTGAAGGAGGTAGATCTTTGTTATGTAGGATAGACTGGCCCAGGCCTTAATGGCCCATTAACTAGGGGGTGGGGGGCTGAGTTTCTGCTTCTATTTGGGGAAAATATTCTGCCTTTTTAGTATATCCTAAAATATTTCATTTTTCTAGGAGAGGGGTGGGTTTTAACTTCCAACAGTAGTAATTGTTTTTTCTGCAGTTCTGATTACAACCATCAAAGGAATAGAGTGAGTGAGTGAGCTGTCTCTGGATAGGTCATATACATACCAAAATTTACCTCACAAGAAATCAATAACCTGTCTTCTCTTGCTCATAAGCAGCTAATGTTAAGAGAGAACTGTCTCTTCTGAGAGTGGGCTGGGGTGTAAAAAACACAGCTCTGAATAATAATCTTGGCCCTTAAAAGTCAGTGATTTAGTCGTCCCCGTAGCCAGATTTCTTACCTTTTTTTAAGGATGACGTTTATATAGTTAACCACATCATAGTGTTAAGCTGTGCACATGAATCATAATGGGTTAAAGTTATACATGACTTGTGCATCTTAAGAATAATTAAAGAAATCTGGCTACGGGGACGACTAAATTGGCAAAGGCCAAAAGAATAGCTAAAAGAGGAAGAAGAAATGTATCTTTCATCTTTGGGGTAAAAATCATGAAGGACACAAGCAGAGCAGGAACATAGCTATCAAGCTGCCAATTATTTCTGTAGTTTCATTCATGGCTAACGCTTAGTAACGGCAATCTATATTCTCACAGCAGACAATTTTCCAGTTGAAATAGAAGTTTTAATTTTTAATTTTCTTATCATTTATTATTTTATTCCAAATTGCTTTTAGTATGAAAGATGGAACACCAGCAGGGAGCGCATTAGTTGCCATCTGTCTCTTGTAGCTTAGGATCTATCTGCCCATAGACGCCTTTTGTATTTCCCAGCACGCAAAATATAGTTGTACTGCACCAACATGTGGTATTGTAAAAGCTCAGTTCCCACCCTTGCCAAATTTAATCTTGATGTTTCATCCAAATCTCCACTGCTCCTCAGCTCAACTGTAACTGAAGAAGAACACTGCAATTAGATAAATTTAGGGCCTAGACTTGATAGTCTCATGAAAGGTCTCTTCTGATGACAACAAGTGTTACTTCAGCTGTGAAGTATTAAATGCAGGAGAAAAAAAAAAAGAATGCCCAGCCAACAAACCTCTTAATTAAAACAACAAGAAAAGACAGATGTTGTCAAGCATCAGTCCTAATTTGATGTTGAAATATCTATACAAATCTAGAATTGTTTATGGAGATCACAAAGTAAAGCACTTTCATTTGTGTATATGTGTGTACTTTTGCTATAAACTAGCAAAAAGTTAAATCAAGTAAAGATTTTTATTACTTTTGCTAAATCAACACAAATAAAAGTTAAATTAGTACTGAGGCATTAACAGAATGGCTTAATACTTAAAACATCAAAATAATTATTAGAAATGGCAGTAGAACACACTGAGCTGGCTAGTAAAGGGTTAAATTGCAGAAATGTGCAAAATGTAGCATTTTGGCCATGGGTGTTTATGAGGCAGATGGAGGGAGAAATGATGGCATGTGAGTTGCAGCAAATTCAATACAAAGTACAATTCTGACCTTGAATTATGACATTGCAGAAAAGTATATATGGGGTAGAGCCTGCATAGTTACATCCTAACACCCAATTCATTATTTCAACAAAAACTGTTAGTTGCACACACCTGTTTTTCTACCATGCAATATTTTGAGGAGACCAAAACATTGGGGGTTTTGAGATTCCATTAATCTAGTTGCTGTGAATGTGATATGACTACTTCTTGAAATAAATCTTGAAGAAGCTGATTGTTATGTTTTGGACAGACTGTATATGGAGCATTCACAAATCTTTTGAAAGTTTTCTTATCCTGAAATATTCATCTGCAGTATAAAATACTTTATATCTATTAAATTGCTGAGGTGTTTATCTAGTATGCATGCATTTTTAAGAACAGAAAGACACAGCTATTGAGAAGACAATTCTTATGAACTGTTGTCCATTGGGTCACAAAATGTCAGTAGCATCTGAACGATTGAACAACAAAAAATTAAATGGCTATGGCCAGTGTTCCCTAGCAACCATCCACATTTGCTTTATATATTCCATAACTCTTAAAGTTTCGTCTAATTGGAAGCTATTCTACTCTTTTTTTTTCTTTTTTCTTTTTTGTCTATAGGCCTCTTGGCCTTTCTATAAAGCTATAAACCTGTGTTTATCACCATTCTATTTTGGCAAAGGCTTTCAGACTTGATCTAATTAAGATCAAACTTTGTTTATTCAGATACTTTGTATCTGCTAACAGCTATAAGATGCATTATTCTATCTTTTAAAATAATGAGGATGGCTGGACCCTATTGCAATACTTCTCCAGGTCTTATGGTGTGGTGGGTTTATAAAAAAGAATAAATATACTGGTACAGAGGCTACCTGGAGAAGTCCCTGCAATATTCTTGACAAAGTTTTTCAGAAGTGGTTTGCCATTGCCTTCTTCCTAGGTTGAGAGAAAGGGACTGGCCCAAGGTCACCCAGCTGGCTTCATGCCCAAGGTGGAACTAGAACTCACAATGTCTTGGTTTCTAGCCTGATGCATTAATCACTTCACCAAACTAAATTTATATTAGTGAGATATAATTTATAGTTCTACGTATGTTTACTTGGAACCCTACTTAGTGAGACTTAACCATAGTGAAATATATTTAAGACTGTGAACTCAGTTAATGGCAGCTAAAGCTGGCAAAAACTTATATATCCTTATAGCAGTGTAGAAACATACTGTGCACTGCAGGGCATCCTGCCTATTACTTATTTCTTCATATTGCACAGTTATATTTTCTAATAGAACAAGATGGCATCTTTTCCCCTCTGTCACAGTCTTGGAAATATCAGTCCAGCTGCTGAAACTTCTAAAAGTAACCTGGTTCTATGTCGCAATTCCCATTCTAAAGGCAAAATGTAACTTATTGTGCATGACATGGATATATAAGTATCTCAGGGCATTTCTTCAACCATTCCTATGATACGTATCTAGGCAAATCTTAATGGTGTTTTTACAGGTGGTTAAATGGGATATTTATCTATATAATACCCTCAGTTATGAAAAGATTCACAGTTTACATAAGTGTTTCCCAACTTTGCCACTTTTACAAACATGAAAACAGATAGATTGATCTATGCCTTGTTGGAGTGATATTAAGCAATTATTGTTCCTTACTCTTTCTGTAGAAATATTTTTGGTAGGACACTACTACAAGGAACCTGATTGGAATTTAATAAAATCTGTCCATTTTATAGAGTTTCTCCTGTTTCACAATACCAAGCAAGATATCCATTAGTCCTGGCATGCATATTTTGTTTTGTTTTACAGCAGATAAAGTGAATATCTTGAAATAAAAATCCTGTTGATGTTGTTGATGGCCATTATGAGCAACAGTTGACTGAAAGTTGCTGAAAGCTATAGAAACATGTCACAGGACAGTTGCAAAACATATTTCCCCATTCTCACTTTGCATTAGTTATCATTATAAATTCAGCAGCAGAGACCCAAAATCCAATTTAAAAATTAACTCAAATGGTTGTCCTTGCCCACACTGCACTGATAAGCTCCATATATTGAACAGACCTTTCTATCTCTTTAGCTGTCAACACAGCTCTGCACCAAAGGGAGGGAGGGAGGAAGCTACAGTAAGCTGCTCTTCCTTTTCTTGCAAATGTATTTACTTTGTATTTAATATAGCTTTTTGTATGTTGTGGACTCTAGGTGGTTTAAAATGATGATTTGTCTAGTTATTAAATCAATGCCCTTTTTCTTTAATTTTTCTCTTTTTCCATGTGTGATCTCAAATTTAACAATCCAGTGTACTGATGGCATTCATGGAACAATTTCCACAATTCAGTTACCTTCCTTTTTCATAAAAATATTAATTACTGACTTTAATTCAGTTTTTTTTTAATTAAATTTTTATACCGCCCTTCTCCCGAAGGACTCAGGGCGGTGAGCAGACAAGATTAAAATACATACAATATGAAAATTAAAATAATTTAAAACATAATTAAATCAATTTGTCTTCCCCAATTTAAAACCCCTTACCCATAAAATTAACCAGTTAAAAATTTTAAGCCAGCCCGGCTTGCTGAAATAGAAAAGTCTTCAGGGCCCGGTGGAAAGTATGGAGGTCCGGGATCAGTCATATCCCTAGGGGTAGCTTGTTCCAGAGGGCGGGTGCCCCCACAGAGAAGGCTCTCCCCCAGGGGGCCACCAGTCGACATTGTTTGACCGACGGCACCCTGAGGAGATCCTCTCTGTGGGAGCGTATTGGCCGGTGGGAGGTTATCAGTGGCAGAAGGTGGTCTTGTAGATACCCAGGCCCTAAGCCATGGAGCGCTTTAAAGATGAGAACCAATACCTTGAAGTGCACCCGGAAGACCACCAGAAGCCAGTGCAGCTCGCGCAGGAGAGGTGTTACATGGGAGTGCCATGTCACCCCCACAATCACCCGCGTGGCCGCATTCTGGACCAGTTGGAGCCTCTGGGTGCTCCTCAAGGGGAGCCCCATGTAGAGAGCATTACAGTAGTCCAGGTGGGAAGTGTCGAGGGCATGAGTGACTGTGCATAAGGAGTCCCGATCCAGAAAGGGGTGCAACTGGCATATCAGGTGAACCTGATAAAAAGCCCCCCTGGCCACGGCCGTCATATGCTCTTCTAAAGACAGCCGTGCATTCAGGAGGATGCCCAAGTTATGAGCCCTCTCCATGGGGGCCAATGACTCGCCCCTAATAGCGATGGCACCAGCTGGCTATATCAGGACGCCGGCAACCACAGCCACTCAGTCTTGGAGGGGTTGAGTCGGAGCCTGTTCTTCCCCATCCAGACCCCTCCAGGCACCGGGACATCACTTTAAGGGCATCATTGAGGTGGTCTGGGGTGGAGATGTTCAGCTGAGTGTCATCAGCGTACAGATGGCACTGCACCCCAAAACCACAGATGATCTCACCCAGCAACTTCACATAAATGTTGAACAGGAGAGGCGAGAGGACCGACCCTTGCGGCACCCCACAAACAAGGTGCCTTGAGGTAGACCTCTGCCCCCCTGCCAACACAGACTGCGACCGGTCGGAGAGATAGTAAAACGGTGCCTCCCACTCCCAACCCTCCAGCCGGCACAGCATGACACCATGGTCGATGGTATCAAAAGCCGCTGAGAGGTCTAATAGGACCAGAACAGAAGAACAGCCCCTATCCCAAGCCCTCCAGGGATCATCAACCAATGTGACCAATGCCATTTCCGTGCTGTATCCAGGCCTAAAGCTGGACTGGAACGGATCTAGATAGACAGTTTCATCCAGGTACTGCGGGAGCTGTCGCACCACCACACTCTCAACAACCTTCGCCACAAAGCGAAGGTTGGAGACTGGACGATAGTTTGCCACAACAGCTGGGTCCAGAGAGGGCTTCTTGAGGAGCGGCCTCACCACTGCCTCTTTCAAGGCGGGAGGCAGGAAACCCTCACTCAAGGAAGCATTTATAATCCTCTGGAGCCAGCCGCATGTAACCTCCCGGGTAGCCAGCACCAGCCAGGAGGGACACGGGTCCAATAAACATGTGGTTGCATTCAGCCTCCCCAGCATCCTGTCCACGTCCTCAGGAGTCACAGGGTCAAACTCATCCCAGATAACATTCTCAAGACCCGCCTCAGACATCCCGCCTGAACCTACCCAGTCAGAGTCCAAGCCTTCCCAAATTTGTGTGATTTTATCATGCAGATATTGTGCAAAATCCTCAGCTCGCCCTTGCAAGGGGTCTTCCCGTGCTCCCAGATGGAGAAGGGAGTGGGTCACCCTAAACAGGGCAGCTGGGCGGTTATCTGCCGACGCAATAAGAGCGGAAAAGTAATTACACTTTGCCGCTTTTATCGCCACTAAGTAGATCTTAATATGAGACCTCACCAGTGTTCGGTCGGATTCAGAATGACTACTCTCTAGGCGTCTTTTCCGGTGCTTCATCTCCCTCAGCTCCTCGGAGAACCAAGGAGCTGGGCAGGTTCGGCGCCAGGTCAGAGGCCGCAAAGGCATGACCTGATCCAAAGCACCAGCGGCTGTCCTATCCCAGGCGGCCACCGGGTCTTCAGTCGAGTCGTGAGCCAGAGTCTCAGGGATTAGCCCAAGCTCCATCTGGAACCTATCAGGATCCATCAGGCGCCTGGGACGGAACCACCTAATCGGTTCCACCTCCCTGCAGTGGGGTGTAGCGATCAGAAAGTCAAGCCTAAGGAGAGAATGGTCTGACCATGACAAGGGTTCGATGGCTATATCCCCTGTAGCTAGGCCATTCAACCATTACCAGAGACAAAAACCAAGTCCAGAGTGTGTCCTCCTGTGTGAGTAGGGCCATGAATTAACTGGGTCAGGTCCATGGCTGTCATGGAAGCCATGAATTCCCGAGTCACCTCAGATGTTTCACCGATGGATGACAGGTTGAAATCCCCCATGACCAAAGCCTGGGGGTATCAACCGCCACCCTGGCTATTATGTTGAGAAGCTCGGGCAGGGCCATTGCCACGCAGCAGGGAGCCAGGTACGTAATCAGCAAGCCCACCTGCAGATTTAGACAAGATCTTGCTGAATAATATGACTTTACCCTTATACACGGTAGGCAAAAAGGCATACATTTTAGACTGGATACATTTAAATTTTGTACTGCTACCATGGATGACTTATAATGATTTTCATTAATTTCTGCTGTTAATACTGTATCCATTGTGTGATTAGCAGGTATCTGGCAATGGGTGTAACAATTATTCTATTTTTTAATAGAGAGAATAATCCTCCAAATGATTCTCCAATAGAAAAGTATTAGCAAGATCATCGCTATCATATATTAAATCAGAAATTCAGAGCCTGATTTATTTTTGCTTATCTAGGAAATATGAAATTGAGTGTATATTGTCCTCTCCATTAGTCTAATTTTAATTAATCCAAGAAAATTGATCTTCTGTTGAGAGTTGGAAAATAAACTTTACGGAGCTTTCTAGATCTGCAGTGCCATCAAGGTCAGAGAGGTCTAGAGCAGTGGTTCGGACAAGTTCTCAAGAACCGGTAGTAAAACTGGCGGGAGGCTCTGCCCACTGACCTGGATGTCATCATAGGTGATCTGTGCATGCGCAGAAGAGCACACGGGCGTGATGTGAACCGGTAGTAAAGGTAAGTAGAACCCACCCCTGGTCTAGAGTTATCAAGAAAGGTTCAAATGTTACAAAATCTAATCTGGGCCACCATTAAATTAAATAATATGTCCGAAATAAAGCCGAGTTCATTGAAAAACTGACAGCATTTTAAGAGGCTTAATTTATAATTAAAGCTGACCTTTCCAAATCTACTTACTGACAGCAGGATCAACAATATAGAAAGTAATAAGGCAGAATAATTTGGGTAAAGAGTGTTCTCACTATGAAAAAGTCATTAAACAATTTATTAGTACAACTACATGAGCCCAAAGCAAAAGTTCTCCCCAGATTTTGAAAGCCAGCCCATAAAATATGCAAAATAAAGCTGCCAGGTTTTTCCTTGACTTTTCAGAGGAAAAAAATAAAAATGCAAAGTGAATTAAAAAGCCCAGAAGCTTTGAGGTCAATTCGGAGCATAATGTGAAGGATGACTAGAACTGCTAAAGAGAACCTCCAATGTTTTCTTTTAGCCTTTTTTATTCTCAGAATAGGAAAAAAAAAAAAGAGTGGTGGCTCAGTGGCTAAGACACTGAGCTTGTTGATTGAAAAGTCGGCAGTTCAGAGGTTCAAATCCTAGTGCCACGCAATGGGGTGAGCTCCCGTTACTTGTCCCAGCTTCTGCCAACCTAGCAGTTTGAAAGTCTGTAAAAAATGCAAGTAGAAAAATAGAAAAGTAGAAAAATTATACTGAAAAAGCTTTGAAAAAAATAATTGATACTAGGATTTGTAATTGTAATTGTAAAATTTGTAATTGTAATTGTAAAAAGTAATTGATCCCTTGGCATAGAAATGGAGACGAGCACCATGCCCTAGAGTCACACATGAGTGACAGAGAAACCTTTACCTTTTTACTAGGATGTCTGAGGATTTCTATTCGCTCAGTCAAGTGTCATGTTTTAATATATGCAGTTGGCAAATGTAATTTTTAGCTACATAAGGCTGCTGGCATCCGGGACTGTAGAGTAGATTTAGCATGAATCCCAGTGACCATAAAAAGTTATACCCCAAAGAGAAGACTGGCTTTCGCAGGGTTTCACTCCACCTGGCTCTGATCACATGATGACTGAAAGATTAAAAATCACTTTGCAGAGACATCATTTTCAAGTTCTAATGGCAAGCAGGCAATAAAAGACTACATCAACCAGTAAAAGTGTCATTTTCACTCAGTTGTAACCCTGGAGCAAGCTACTAGAGCATTGATACATCTACTCATTTATTTCTGAATATTCTCTTTCCTTTGCTAAACTGCATGGCATGCTATTTCCATTTTGTAAAGGGAATGCTTAAAGAACAGTGCTTAAATTACTTGTTCAAGATAACATGAGCTGTGGAAAGCAACAATGAATGTGACTTATTAAATAAATTTGGGATCTGCATCAGTGGTGGGTTTCAAATTTTTTTACTACCGGTTCTGTGAGTGTGGCTTGGTGGACATGGCAGGGGAAGGATACTGTAAAATCTTCATTCCCTCCCCACTCCAGGGGAAGGTTACTGCAAAATCCCCATTTCCTCCCGATCAGCTGGGATTTGAGAAGCAGAGAATAGATGGGGGCGGAGCCAGTCAGAATTTTTACTACCGGTTCTCTGAACTACTCAAAATTTCCACTACCGGTTCTCCAGAATTGGTCAGAACCTGCTGAAACCCACCTCTGGTCTGCATAGCCACACCAAACAACCTTTATTTCAATATTATTTGCAGTTCCATAAAAATCTGCAAGGTGGAAATATTTTGGTCTTTTTTCAGCCATCAATCCAAGAAACTAAGTGCTGGTGAATACTTAGAATGCCCAATTAAAATTGCACGCAGAACACAAAAAGGAGGTAAAGAAAACACACAAAGGCCAAGCCAGTTAAGAGCTAATTTCATCTCCTGCTTCAGTTCAGAACCAGTAACGCTATCCAGAGGGACAATTTGCAGCTCAGGTAGGGCTGATGGGATAAAAAAAAAAAAAGAGTTGTGTTTCCCAGATTGTTTGCCTGCATCTCCTAGCATCTTAAGTACTCGGATCAGAAATGCCAGCTGGTAAATCAGGTCACTGAGCAGCTTTGCACCTCTTTGTAAGCATGGTGGTCATTCTGCAGACATTTTGCTTCCTAAGAGCCTTCCACTGTTTGCCACAGATTTGTGGTCTGAACTTTGAAGCATAAATCCTCTCCTCTTACCAAGTTAAAAAAAAAAAGTGCATTGAGAAAAGAAGCAAGCCCGGACATCATGCTACTTACTATTTTAAGAGTTTTAAGAAATGTGAAAAAGTGATAATGTCATTGGTTACCGGCAAGGAATTATAAAAGCACAGGTTTCCTTTGTGTATTGGCTTATTTAAATTGATATTAGAATCAGGGAATTAAAAAAGGGCTATGGAGATAATCCAGATGGGGTTTCAATTAAATGATGAACTTGCAATGCCCAGGCAAAACCAACTTTCTTGACAGGTGGTTTTCTAGTTTATGATTAAGCCTTTCAGCTTCTGGAGGGCCTCCTAAGAGTATTTATCTGCTCATCAATCACTTCTTTCTAGGAGATAGGTTCATTTTCACACCGTCTTTTTCGTTCTACATCTTGGAACAAAGAGAATTGCTCTGTGCTGTCTTCAGCATGAGACAACTTTCTAATCTATCAAAATGATTTTTTTTTTCTCCAAGCCAAGAATAACAAATACAAAGTTCACAAACCTGCTGCAGCAAAAAGTCATTTTCTCCTACACATCTTCCGGTTCTTCTTAAAAACAGATCAGGGCCCAAGACACCATATACAGTGTGTGTGTGTGTGTGTGTGTGTGTGTGTGTGTGTGTGTGTGTGTGTGTGTGTGTGTGTCTCCTTCCATCCTTGTGAGGTTGGTAAAATAAGGACCCAAATTGTTGGGAACAACATGCTGACATTGTAAACTACTTGGAGATGCTGCAAAGCATTATGTAGTACAGTGATGGCTAACCTTTTCCAGACCGAGCAGCCAAATCCCCAAAATGCAATGCACGTGCGGCCCCCGTGCATGCATCCTGCCCCCCATGTATGCATGCACAGACCCCACACGTGTCTTACCCACCCCTGCACATGCGTGCATCTCCCCACATGCCCTACCCCCTGCGCATGCATGGCAAAGACCTGACGACCAGCTGGCCGGCTGGAGGTGCGCGTGCATGCACGGTCGAGCTGAACTGGAGCAATGGCTCGTGTGCCCACAGAGAGGGCATTGCGTGCCACCTGTGGCATGCGTGCCAAAGGTTCGCCATCATGAAAGTAATGTATAAGTCTAAATGCTATTGCTCTATAGCCTTAAGTGACTGTAAACTCCTACAGAAATTATAATTACAGATAGCCCTTGAAATACAATCATTTGTTTAGCAGCTATTCAAAATTATACTAACAGTGAAAAAAAAATAACCGGTCCCTGCATTTATGACATCCCATGGTCACGTGATCAAAATTTGTGTGTTTGGCAACCAACATGTATTTACCATGCTTGCAAGCATCCTATAGTCATGTGATTGTCATTTGTGACTTTCCCTGGCTTTCGACAAAGAAAGTCAATGGGGAAAGATGGATTTACTTCACAACCATTTGATTCACGGAACAACTGCAGTGATTCGCTTGACAACCATGGAAAATAAGAGTGTAAAATTGTGCATATCTCGCTTAACCACTGCCTTGCTCAGCAATGGACATACTGGTCCCAAGTGTGGTCATATGTTGAGGACTTACCTCTCTGTAGAAAAACCTCTACAATTTGGCTTTCTGGCTAACAAATACACTATTAGTCCAACTGTAGTACAAGCTAGATGAAACTGGAAAGAATATTCAGACAGGTACAGATAACCGGTCACCAGTTTGTCTTTGTTCCTGTTATCTTCATTCTAGAGGGCATCCTAGCAGTGGGTATTTAGATAAAATAGGAAAGCACAGGCTGCTGTTGCTGCTGCCACTAACTTAATTGCTTTATGAAGCAAATATCTGAGATTCCTTGGCACAAGTGTTGCTATATCCTGCACAGAAGGGGGTCCCCTTAAATGCAGCCTGAATTTTTAAGGGATGGCTACCTGACTGGCATTAAGCTCCAGCAGCAATTTGGTTCTGCAAATGATAGAGTTTATCTTTCCCTGGGTAGAGAGTATTACACAGGGATGCATCGCAGTGATTACATAATCTGAAAAAAGGTCAGGCATTTCTTCTATCCATTCTCACTGATGTAATCTGCGTGCAATGTTACGGAGAGGAGCGTGCCCTGCTTTAACCGGGGTCTATTTCAAAGGCAAGAAGATGTCGCTGAGAAGAGAAGATTATATAAATATCTGGACTGATCACAGCAAATCCTTCCTGCCAAAGCAAATTGAGACAGAAGCTATAACTGTAGCATCAGAAAAGGGAAACCAGAAATAACCATTACTGTGAATGTGCTTCATGAAATGGTTGCATAATTTTAAAGAGCCACCAAATGCTAGACTCATCGCAAAGATTACACAGTTTCCCTTTGTCAGAATTCAATTGTATTAATGTTACTCCAGAGAAGAAAGTATAATAAAAACTAAAAGGAGTCTTTTCAGATCAATAATCCAACTCAATGGATCCTCACCGTAATCTTGATGCACAACAGGATATTGATTAGATTCTCATGTTGCACTGAGCGATAGAACACAGGACATAGTTATCATTCACTGAAGAGACCAAATTTAATTTTTCCGCTAGATTCCATCAATTCACTGACTCTGGAAATCTCAATAAAGTAATATCACAATGGTTGACTTAAGACAATATGAAAGGCCAAAACTAAATATGTGACATTTTGGCTTACAAAAATTTGTGGAGTAGAACAAAATAGCAATTTGTTTTGCCCTGTCCCATAATTCAAGACAAATACGTCATGCCATTTGTCTTTTTGTAACACTTGTCTTTTTCTTTTGTCCTTCTCCAGTAAAATCCTTCAAGACTTTAACTCTTTAGTATATCCGATAAGAGAATAAAATATCCAAATCCATTTCCTGGCTCAATAATTATACATCTCCTTTATAAAATAAATCCATCAATTCATTTGTATATCCATATTTTTCTCCATTATCATTGTTTATCATAGTTAAGTCCCCCTTCAAAATGATTTCAGATTTATTTATTGATTTTAGCTTGTTTTTGTTCTGTAACTTAAGTGCAATATACTCTTCATTTTATCAAGAAGTTTATTCAAAAATGATTGACAAAAGTTCAACTGATTCTGTTATAGTTTTGCTTGTTATAGTTTCTTCGTCCTCTTGCTCCCTCTAGTGCTCAACCTTCAAGGTCCCCTTGTCATATAATCCTTAAAAAAGGCATTTTCTCATGATAATTTTTTTCTAAATAAATCAAAGCTATAATTTTAAGTCAATATGCACCCTTAAACCATTATTAACTTTCTGAAATTCATATTTTTGTGGTGTAATCCAAAAAATCATGTATTTTAATTTTGTTTTGTTTTTTTAAATCAAATTTATATTTAAGGTATACTTTCTCTAAAGTAGTGAGGATTTATCTAACAAATACAGAAAAGGCTTGTCAATCCAGAGGGGATAAATCTCTCCAGTATAACAATTTTAAAAAATCCAGAAAATTTATTTATTTATTTATTTATTTATTAGATTTTTATACCGCCCCCTCTCCCGAAGGACTCGGGGCGGTGCACAGCCAAAGTTAAAAAACATACAATATAAACAATTAAAATACGTTTAAAACAGAATTAAATCTAAAATGGCTCCCCAATTTAAAATGCCTTACCCATACCCCTATAAAAAGACGAATTTAAAATTTAAAAATTTAAAATTTCCACATTTAAAAAGGGGGAAGATTTAGGCCAGGCCAGCTTGATAAAATAGAAAAGTCTTAAGCGCGCGGCGGAAGGTGCGCAGATCCGGGATCCTACGTATCTCCGGGGGGAGCTCGTTCCAAATCGTAGGTGCCCCCACAGAGAAGGCTCTCCCCCTAGGGGCCGACAGCCGACATTGTTTGGCCGACGGCACCCGGAGGAGCCCCTCTCTATGGGAGCGTACTGGCCGGTGGGAGGCTATTGGTGGTAGCAGGCGGTCCCGTAAATAACCAGGTCCTAAGCCATGGAGCGCTTTAAAGGTGATAACCAGAACCTTGAAGCGCACTCGGAAGACCACCGGGAGCCAGTGCAGCTCGCGCAGGAGAGGTGTCACATGGGAACTCCATGTCGCTCCCATCACCACCCGCGCGGCCGCACTCTGCGCCAGTTGGAGCCTCCGAGTGCACCTCAAGGGGAGCCCCATGTAGAGAGCGTTGCAGTAATCCAGACGAGAAGTAACGAGGGCATGGGTGACTGTGTGTAGGGAGTCCCGATCTAGATAGGGACGCAACTGGCGGATCAGGCGAACCTGATGAAAAATCCTCCCGGACACGGCCGTCACATGCTCTTCTAACGACAGCCGTGAATCCAGGAGGACACCCAAGTTGCGAGCCCTATCCGTGGGGGCCAATGATTCGCCCCCAATAGTCAGCGATGGCATTAGCTGACTATATCGGGACGTCGGAAACCACAGCCACTCGGTCTTGGATGGGTTGAGCCTGAGCCTGTTCCTCCCCATCCAGATCCGTACGGCCTCCAGGCACTGGGACATCACTTCAAGGGCATCGTTGGGGTGATCCGGGGTGGAGATGTACAGCTGGGTGTCGTCAGCGTACTGATGGTACTCCACCCCAAAACCACGGATGATCTCGCCCAGCGGCTTTACATAAATGTTGAACAAAAGGGGCGAGAGGACCGATCCCTGCGGCACCCCACATATGAGGGGCCTCGGGGTCGACCTCTGCCCCCCTGTCAACACAGACTGCGACCGGTCGGAGAGAAAGGAGGAGAACCACCTTAGTACGGTGCCTCCCACCCCCAACTCTTCCAACCGGTGCAGCATGATACCATGGTCGATGGTATCAAAAGCCGCTGAGAGATCTAACAGGACCAGGACAGAGGAGCAGCCCCTGTCCCGAGCCCTCCAGAGATCATCAACCAACGCGACCAATGCCGTTTCCGTGCTGTACCCAGGCCTGAAACCCGACTGGAACGGATCCAGATACGACGCTTCATCCAGGTACTGGGGAAGCTGTCCCGCAACCACACTCTCAACAACCTTCGCCACAAAACGAAGGTTGGAGACTGGACGATAATTAGCCAATATTGCCGGGTCCAGGGAAGGCTTCTTGAGGAGGGGCCTCACCACCGCCTCCTTAAGGGCGGCGGGGAAGACACCCTCACCCAATGAAGCATTTATAATCCCCTGGAGCCAGCCTCGCGTCACCTCCCGGGAAGCCAGCACTAACCAGGAGGGACACGGGTCCAACAAACATGTGGTCGCGTTCAATCTACCCAGAATCCTGTCCACGTCATCTGGGGTCACAGGATCAAACTCATCCCAGATAACAGTCTCAAGACCTGCCTCCGTCACTCTCGGTGGATCTACCCAGTCAGAGTCCAGACCTTCCCGAATCTGAGTGATTTTGTCATACAGATACTGAACAAAGTCCTCGGCTCTTCCCTCCAAGGGGTCCTCCCGCGCTTCCTGGTGGAGCAGGGAGCGGGTCACCCTAAACAGGGCGGCCGGGCAATTATCTGATGACGCAATAAGAGCAGCAAAATGCGTACATTTTGCTGCTTTTATCGCCACTAGGTAAGTCCTAATATGGGATCTAACCAGTGTCCGGTCCGATTCAG
The DNA here is from genome assembly GCF_029215685.1 of Pituophis catenifer annectens. Taxonomy (NCBI): domain Eukaryota; kingdom Metazoa; phylum Chordata; class Lepidosauria; order Squamata; family Colubridae; genus Pituophis; species Pituophis catenifer. Next base: position 113,765,271 of record NW_027256882.1, read on the forward strand.
AAAGACTAGCTCTCCAACTACTCTCTAGGCGTCTTTTCCGGCGCTTCATCTCCCTCAGCTCCTCGGTAAACCAAGGAGCAAGGCGAGATCCGCGCCGGGTCAGAGGCCGCAAAGGCACGACTCGATCCAGGGCCATGATTAAGAAATGAGCTCAATATCTGTAGAAGGCTGTATTGTACAGGTCAACTTAGTTTAATTTCAACTCTCAGTCCAAAGTCATGTGTATGATATCAATGATCTTTTCTTCCTATGGAGAGATTTCACTGGTCTGTACCCTTCACTGGCCTAGCATCCAACCATGATTTTCCTCATATACACAGTCCTGCAAATCAAGAGGACATCAGTTCGCCATGATGCTCACCAGAAGTCTGATGGAAAAAGATTCCTGAAAAATATTTCAGAGCAGTTCTTTAATCATTCAAAATAACTTCAATATAAGTAAATGTCCAGTCAAGTAAGTTATTGTTAAATAAACAAAAATATGGTTGGTTGTGTTTAGGTTTTGAAGCTTTGAACACAATAAGGAATGGTTGGATAGGAATCTTTTGGAAAAGAGTTTATTAAGATGTTTGAGGCAATAGTACTTCTGTTCCATGAGCTTTTTTGCATTGTTGCACTGTATAAATGAGCAAAATTACATCAATCACAAAGCAAAATTATTATATGTGATATAATAATATACTGTATCAAAGAATATTATAATTTGTTGGTCACTACTATGTGTCATCGTCTTTAGAATGGATAATTGATGTTATATCAGGTGAATGAAATTAGATAATATTTAGGGAGGATATGAAATAGAGAGTTAAAGTTAAAGAAGGATATAAAGAATATAAAGAAAAATTTCATATCATTTAAAATTTATCAGAAGCAAGGTGATTCATAAGAAATAATGGAACTGGAACTTGATATGAGCATTATTCTGATATTTTACAAATTTGAGACTGACATGTGATTACTTGTAGCTATCCATGCAGCAAAATCACTAGCAAAGTGACATAATGTTGATCTTCACCTTTTGGAATGATGTTCTGCAAAAGCCAGATATTGGGAACAAAAATTTGTTGGAGCAGGGAATGACTTGTGCACCACTGTGGAAATAGATGGTATACTTCTATATTACTTTCATAATATACAATTTGATGGATTTAGGAACTGGGAATAATGGCCAAAGAGCACACAAAAGTTTTGCATGGAGGAGGAAACCATTGTGCATTGATTTAATTGTGGAATGCTTCCAGTTCGGACCAGATCAGGCAATCCGATAGCGATTGTGGCAGGTGCTTCGGACCCGTAGCGATGGTGGCACAAGGCTCCACCCACCGGCCCAGGTGTCATCATTTCCTGCTTTTAAAAGGTGAAAAAAAGGCTCTGATAATTGCGCGCCACAGCTGTGATCGTCAGAGCCTTTTTTTACCTTTTAAAAGCATTTTTTTACAACTTATTCACCTGAATAGGTTGCAAAAAATGCTTTAAAAAAGGTTTTTTTTTAAAAAAAAGTTGGCCATGCCCACCCACTCACATTATCCCCCCACCAAGCTACACCCACAGAACCGGTAGTAACATTTCAGCACTGGGACAATCCAATTCTATATCCAATGTTTCTCTTGTATAATGGATTCATTAATTATGGGCAAAAATGCATATGGCAGACTAAATAAACAATTCAGTTTCATTAAGGATAGATTGCTGTCCAAAGAAACATTGTGAAGGGGGATGTGATTTTTTTCAAAGCTAAAACTAATTTAAAAAAAACCTGGGCACTTGTCTATACAAACATTATACTTTTCATTGAGAATCGGGATTGTCTAAAAAAATATGATTTTAAGATGTTACTGTTGATTCTGTTGGAGAAAAAAAAATCTCAAAAATCTCAAAAAATGCATCTCTGGTGTTGTTTTTTCACTTTAAATAATTAACACCAGCATGAGATACTTTTTGTGGAAACACTGTACCTTTCCTCGTTGTACATATATTTGTTTAAACAGCTATCTTTCTTACACACAGGTGTACCTTTTGTTTTTACAGAACTCAAGAGTGCTGTCCCACTTTACCTTCGATCACTAGCTTCATTGAAATCAGTCACAGGGATGTTAACTTTTCCACTGTTTTGGTCATCTGAAAACCAGATTAACTATCGCTTCTCAAGACACACACCTGAGGATATTCTACCTGACTACAACTCCTTCTCACTTAAAACTAAATTGATACTTTTCAATATTATTTTTAATACTTACCTTGCTTCTTTTTTCCTCATGCTACCACTCTATCTCTTGCTTATCTTAGCTCACAATTTGCATTGTTAGTGAAGACTGCAGCTCCCCCCACAATCTTCTTCTGTTCTAGTTTTCATATTTGTCAGCTGGCTACAGAATATATTTTTAGCAGTAATTAAAAGGAATTATTTTAATTTCACTGAAGCTCTTAACAATGGACATTTTACATTCTTAAGTTATCTTAGCGGCACTAGGAAGAAAGTGAGCAATGGCTGCAGTATTGGCTGAGTAACCAAAAGGGGGGAAAAAAACAATAAAACGCAATTTACATAAACTGATGAGCCCATATTGAAGAGAAGCTTAAAGACTTGCAAAGCTAATCTCCCTTATTTTTGTAGAGATATCAACACAGGATATATCGCTTCCTTTTCCCATAACCATGGAGACTTAATAACTCAAAGGAGAAAATAAAAGGAAGATGCTGTGCTATTGTTATGTATAATATATGCTTAGTTTGATTAATGCAAACACATTGCTCATGATTCTCTCAACTCACAGCAGAACATTATTCTTTATTTTGGGAGGCTGCCTCTGGTGTTTAGCTATTTAGAACAGAGAACAGAGAATAATAGGGTTGGAAAGGATCTTTGCGGTCCTCTAGTCCAACCCCCTTTGTCTAGGTTCAGAAGCTAATTTTGGATGTGCCCAGTTTAGTATTGGGATGGGAGATCACTAGAGAATAGTGAGGCAACAGGACAGCTGAAAGACATCTTAGAAGAAGACAACATCAATGAACTTCCATGAGATTGACATATTCATATTCAAAGTCAACTCAAATAAGACTTTGCCTGTATCTTTTGTTAAAATATATAGGTCATGCTCAGAAAATCCTAACATAATGTCTGGATGGTTTTCCTATAGACAAGGAATGTTGTTTGAGAAAAGAATGATCATTTGCTGCCTGAAACAGTTTCAAAGCCTTCCACAAAAAAACTTATTTCTCAAATGAAATATTTGTGAGTAAAATAAATATGTACAGCTAAAGATATAAAAGACGTTTTGAAAAAAAATCCTTCAAGGAACTCAGAGACTATCCCCAGCTCATAACTATACATTTCTCATTTCTATTCATTAGATAGAAGCTTCAATGGAGAATCAAATACAGTCCGCTGTACGTATGCAGCTGAGAGCCATGAGGAACTGAGGATCCAAAGTGGGAAAGAGTTCATGCTGTGCCTTTTCCAAATCTCCTATATACAAATCTCCTATATAAAATGTGACTTTTGGTGCTATTTGATTATGGCAAGGTATGTTTGAATGGAATATCTACAGCCATAGATACTCATTTCATTCATATCCATTTTTATCCAACAGAACCTGACCTTGCAAGATTCTTGATAGCTTATAGTATCTGCAAATGAATTTTTTAAAGATATTATGTGGAACACAACAGAGATGGATTTCAGCAGGTTCTGACCAGTTCTGGAGAACCGGTAGTGGACATTTTGAGTAGTTTGGAGAACCGGTAATAAAAATTCTGACTGGCCCTGCCTCCATCTATTCTCTACCTCCCAAGTCCCAGCTGATCGGGATGAAATGGGGATTTTGCAGTAACCTCCCCCTGGAGTGGGTGGGAATGGAGATTTTACAGTATCCTTCCCCTGCCATGCCCACCAAGCCATGCCACACCCACCAAGCCACACCCACAGAACCGGTAGTAAAAAATTTTGAAACCCACCACTGGAACACAAGCATATCATTGAAGGGACTAAGAGGTACTTCAAAAGGGGAACTGAATTGATAAATATGATTCTATTGTTTCTCCCATGTAGTACATGTATGTGGTAAGAAGACTTGTACTCACCAAAACTACCATACAAACTAAGATAAATTAAATGGTTCTTCGTGTCATTGTCACAACCCGATATTTAATATTCCTTTTGCCTAGTATATTGAGTGCTTTAGCCCAAACAGTACTAATTTACAACTCAGGGTGGAACAAATCACTGACTTATTATGTAGACTTTCTTACAGTCAAAGCAACATTTTGACCATTTAGGATTGTTGTAAACAACATTGAATGATGCATTAATTGGGTTAGCGTAATAAAGTTCTCTTTACCATAAAAAATTTACAGTGAATGATTGCAGAGGCTAGAGTGCATACATATGTGTATATGCATGTTTGTGTGTGTGTGTACATCAATGGTTCTGAATTTTTTATCTTTGTTTTTCATTTTTAACTTGTTTTTAATTCTGTATTTTAACTGTGCTTTTAGTCATGTGTTTATATTATTACTATGCTGTTTTCAACCATCCAGAGTCACTTAGGTGAGATGGCCAATGTAGAAATTTAATCAATCAACCAATCAATAATCCAGGGCTTTTAGGCTTTCTAAGAGTGAGTCATCTATAACAGCATCAAGACTTCATTTACTCATCTGTGATGGTTATCACCTGTCAGTTATTTTGTAAAACGTGGAGTCTCATATACTTCATATCTGCATTATTATCTCATCATAAAAAAGTCATCTACTCAATATCCGTTCACAACATGTTGATTACAAATCATCAGTCCACTCAAAATTTGCATTCTTCTAAAATTCTTTCACCAATTTTACATAACAGAAAATCTATCAGTTGTTAAAACAGATGTCATCATTTCAAATTTGTGCTAGTAGACTTGAACAGCTTTTTAAAAGATTACCACTGTGTTATTACAAATATGATACCCTGTACTTAAATTTCCAAAGGACTAGATCACATGCTAAGTACGGGCATATGTGACAAGTATATCTATTATCTTCACAGTGTATCAGAATCACCAATTGCCAGGATAGAAAAGGTTCTATTTAGAAAATAGAAATTACTTTAACGGGGGCGATTTTCTAAACAACAGTCAATAATACACAGATTATAGCTTTGATGCAATTGAAGGTGAACATTAGCCCATTTGGTGGCCAGGAATTGAATACCATTTATGGCACTTAATTTGCTTGATTATGAAGCAATGTATATTACAAAGAATAATCAAACAGAATATTAAAACTAATGGTTCCAAGTTCTAATGGCTTGTGATTGATATAAGAACTATTTGAAAATGCATTATATTATATCATTATTATATTTACAGAGGCTTCTGTAGCACAGAAGTGAGAAACCTCTGTTTATCTGCATGTCTAATTATCTAAATGATAGATTGTTGACTTAGATATGCTTGGAATTGTTTCTGGATAAATGGTTTGTCATTCCACAAAGAGTAAGTACACCTTGAACAAAAGTATAATTCTTTTGACATTGACAAACACCATGGACCACACTGATGGGCATCATGCTTTACTAATTAGAGGAAAGTTTTATTTAGAAGAATTTGCTGGAAGGGGAAAAGTGACAGAACATGTCCTTAGTACTACCAAAGAACTGGACATTTTATTGACAAATTGGTTGTCATTTAAATTATTGTAGCATTCCTAAAAGATACGTAGGATAGATTTTAAAATTTATAAGTTACTAAGAAATCAAGGAAGCAGTCTCTAACATACACAAAGCTGCCAAAGAACCAGACATTTTATTGACAAATTGATTCTCATTTAAATTATTGTAGCATTCCTAAAAGATACGTAGGATAGATTTTAAAATTTATAAGTTACTAAGAAATCAAGGAAGCAGTCTCTAACATACACAAAGCTGCCAAAGAACTGGACATTTTATTGACACATTGATTCTCATTTAAATTATTGTAGCATTTCTTAAAGGTACATAGGATAGATACTAAAATTTATAAGTTACTGGAAAATCAAGGAAGCAGTCTCTAACATACACAAAGCACAATTACTAAATGTGTCTAATTTGGATAGAAAATATCCCTCATTAGTTCTACTCTGTAAATCAGACCAGGAAATCAACTCCACAGGAGAACTAAAACTACTTTTATAAAGATTGGCTAAAATATCAGAATCTTGAAAATCTTGCAAATCTGATACAGGTAGTCCTCAACTTACAACAGTTCATTTAGTGGCTGTTCAAACTTACAACAGCACTGGAAAAAGTGACTTAAGACCTTTTTTCACACTTATGACCTTTGCAGCATCCCCATGGTCACATGATTAAAATTCTGATGCTTGGCAACTGACTCATATTTATGACAGTTGCAGTCATGTGATCTCTTTTTGTGACCTTCTGACAAGCAAATGGGAAAGCCAGATTCACTTAACAACTTTGTTACTAATTTAACAACTGCAGTGATTCACTTAACAACTGCGGCAAGAAAGGTCATAAAATTGGACAAAACTCATTTAGCAAATGTTTCACTTAGCAACAGAAATTTTGAGCTCAATAGTGGTTGTAACTCAAGAACTACCTGTACCTTCTTCTCCTTCTATTCTCATGAGAATGGTGGTGTCAATCTAAGATGCTTTCAAATTCCTTCTGCATTTTTGGGATTTAGGACATGTTTTTCTTATTACTTTGGCAATAGATCTCACCTATATTTGTCAGTCATCTTCTTTATTCTCTACACTAACTCTCTTTTTATCAATAATAACTCAGACAACACGGGATTAATTGTTTGAGTGATGGATGGATGGATTATAACAATTTACATGCTGCCTACTCACTAGACTCTAGGTAGCTACTGTCTTTTCCTAATTATCAAACTCTCATTCACATCCTGTACAAAAATAACATGCATCTTAATATTTAATTGTTAAAAAAGTACCATTAAAATTATAGAACATTATTTGTTCTTTTAAGCCTGCTGTTGCTAATATACATTTATAGAATTTACTTCATATTGTGGAAGACTTACCTCCTAGTTTATGAGTCATATTCAATTGTAACCTAAATTGTTCTGTTTTCTACTGCCGTTTTTAAAGTATTAGATGCCAGTCGCTCAATCTGGACAATTTTGAAAGCATAATATGTCATTTTTTTTTCTGTTTCATTTTTATCCCATTTTCCTTGTGAAGGAGTCTTTCAAAAGATCATTTGAATAGAGTAGTTTTGTATAGTTTGCTAGGGCTCTTAAAGTCCTCTCCCTTTTGTGGTTGTAATTAAAAAACAAGAATATTTATGAAGAAATGAGTTCAGAATTGATTTAATGTTTAATTACTGATTAATGATATGATTTAATTACTGGCCATAAGAAAACAAAAAAGATGAAGATGTCCAATAGGAAAGTCCTTCTCTTACGTGCACCCTTCTCATTTGCTTCATGCCTTCTATGCATTTGGAAGGAAAATAATGATGACTGGAGAGGGAAAGGTAGAGAAAAAGACTCATCTTATAATGTAATATTATTAATTATATTAGGTCTCAGTTGTGCAGGAGAATTACATTGGTAGAGCAAACTGCTTGAATGCAGTATGCAGACCCCCATACTTCCTTCTTTCCCTTCCGTTGGAGGCTTTTCCAAACCTCAGCATGGAGGAATTGTCAATAAAACAATTACCTAGAGGCAAATGTGTTTGGGGCAGGGGTGAAATCCAGCAGGTTCTGACAGGTTCTGGAGAACCGGTAGTGGAAATTTTGAGTAGTTCAGAGAACCGGCAAATACCACCTCTGGCTGGTCCCAGAGTGGGGTGGGAATGGAGATTTTGCAATATCCTTGCCCCAGGAGTGGGGAGGGAATGGGGATTTTGCAGTATCCTTCCCCTGCTATGCCGACCAAGCCACGCCCACTAAACCACACCACACCCACCAAGCCACGCCCACAGAACCGGTAATAAAAAAATTTGAATTTCACCACTGCTTTGGGGGCTCTCAACTACCAGCAAACTGAGTACAGCAGCCAAATGAAAGAAGGCAGTTTTCATTTAGAAAGAGTGGGTGGCCCAAAAAAGGGAGAGAAAAAAGCCTAGCAAGACAAAACACAGCAAGATAAAAAAAGAAAAAGATACAAGAGCTCTGCACACTGACCATTAACAGAAAAAGAAAAACAAATCTCAGAGAGAAAGCTCAGAGAGGGGGCGCTTAAGGCAGAATAAGTTTATGAAGGGAATATTTGCTGTATATTGATAATAGATAGCTCATAGTCTATTTGTAGTAGAGTAATAGAGTAATAATAATAGTAAAATTGTATATCGAATAATATATAGTATAAGCATTGTCATAGTAATAATAATTGAATAATAAGACAATGGAATATAATAATTGTCATAGAAGTATGGGAAGAATATAGGAAGCAGTCACCTATAATTTTTTTAATGTTTATTTTTAGAAAATTAAGCATCTCTTCAATCCTTTCAGGGAGATATGTTCAGTGCTTTTGTGTCTCTTTTGAGTTTGGGCCAAACTAATTGGGTATGTTTAAAAAAAAAAAAGAACCTGTCACATAGACTTTGATATTTTTTTTTTAAACATTATTCTATTAACAACCAAAATCTTTCAAAAAATTCAAGTAATTTTGGGGAGTTTTTCTTTTTGAGTTTGAGAGCAAACTAGGACACCCAAAGGTTATCCTTACTGCTGTGTTTTCACCAGATATGTTTTATATAACCAGAGTAGCTGCAGGCATGCAAAGTTCCATGATATAAAATTCCACTTACACCCCCTCTCCCCTCCAAATTTCTCTTTTTTAATGTTGAAAATATTATTGCTTTCTCACATGGATTCTTTCTGTATATAAATAAGGGTGCTGCAGGAAGGGATTGGATTTTTTTTTTTAATTCACCCTCCAATAGTTACCTTGCGCAGAATGCAATTTGAATATCAGGGAGCATGCGCATACTGGAAACCAGAAGTTCAGCACCAGGGAACTGCTATTCCGGCGCACACACTCCCATTTCAGCAGTCAGTGCTGAAAAAGTTTGCCAACACTTGGACAATCAGTCTGAAATGGTATAGGGGTTCCTGCCTGAACCATTCCAGACCTCCCAGATCCATTCCAACTCTGTCATTCTGTTATTCTGTTATTATAAACTGCAACTCTAGTGATTTTAAATTCTAAAATAAGAGATAAGAGTCTATTTTAACTACACTGTATCATAGTTTATTTATGCAGCATAAATTCCTCCTCAAAGTATTTAATACTCGAGTAATGTTACATTCTTAGAATCAGTCTTAAGTATTTTATAAACAAAGAATAAAGGCAGAAGACCAAACATACTGTATACCAAAGTGTAATTTACAAGACTGAACACAAAGTCAAAATAATTAATCTTGATTTCTCTGTGTTATTTCTAAGATTAGAAGCAGCATAAAGAAGCTGCCATTAAAGAATGGATCATTGTCTTCATGTCCAGTTTGTGGACAGAAAAGAGTGGACCTATCAATGTTCTTTTATCAAAATTTTTGTTTTCTCACTCACAAGTTCTACCTGCAAAAGCTACACAAAAATGGACCTGCATTTTAGTCCTCAACTTATAACAACAATTGGGACTAGAACTTCTGGTACTCAGTAGCATGGTCATTAAATGAGTCATGCCCAATGTTACCTTTTTTGCTATGGTTATTAATCAAGTCACATGGTTATTAAGCAAATCCAGATTCCTCATTAGCTTTGCTTGTTGGAAGCACCTGGGAAGAGTGTAAATGGTGATCATCTGACCTTGAGATACTGAAATTGTAAATACTTGCCTGTTGCGAGGCATCAAACATTTTGATTCTACTATTAACATTGCTCTGTACATAGCATAGATTCTTATACACACATTTCCAGTCTGAGTAACAGTTTGGAAGCTGTGAAGCTAATTCTTATTAAAAAAAAACAGAGCAAATGGATGCTTTCTCCCTCTGTCATGTGGTCTTCTCATAGGTACCTAGCTTACCCCGATACAGTGAGACATTCTGAAGGATCAAATGATAGCATGTATGTAGAGATGAGCTGCTGGGATTTAGAGAAAGGGTCATATGTGGAGATAGGACCCAGGTGTGGATGGAATGGACATGAGAGCGAGGAATATGAATTCTGATAAAACGTTTTCTCTGATCTTCATTTTTTTTGCCTTTCAACAAACAGATAAGAGCTTTGCTCTTTCCTGTCTTCTCTCACTGCAGGAGGCAGGGGTCGCGGGGAATGGGGGGGGGTACTGCCTCAGACAAAACTGTTTGTTCATTTATTCTGCTCTGCAATAGGAAGGGGGGCACATTTGTAGTGAGACAGAAGTTAGCACCTTGCCTGTTAGAAAACCACTAGTCAGGATATTAGACACAAGAATAGCTTGCTTATAAGAAAACCACCAAAAACCACACAGCTGGCAAGGAAGCCCCTGACCTGGGTGAACAATAGGTGACATCATTTTAGCTATTAGCATAAGCAGCGTAGGACTTTTAGGGGGTTGTAAACCAATTAACCAATTAATATTATATGTTATGCATGGATTATTAGGGGAAGGGCAAAGGGGTGTATGGGACCACCCTTCGACTATAAGAATTGTTGTATGACCTTGCTCAAGGCCCTTGGTTAACTTTTCGAACCAGGGTCCTTATATCTTGGTATCAAAATAAAAGTATAATTTTGTATCACACCTTGTGTCCAGTGACTTATCAGTTTTGACACCAAGCAAGAGCCCAGTTTTGGGGACAACAATCCCACAACTATGATTTGCAGTTTTATAGCTCCGTTGACTCTACTTGTGGGAAGCCGGTTGTGAAGTGCACAATGGCAATCATGTGACCAGGGGATACTGTGATGGCCGTAAATGTGAGGACTGGTCATAAAGATTCTTTTTCATCACTTTGAATAATCACTAAACAAGATAGTCATTAAGTGAGGCCTACGATATGCAAAACTGGAACCAGAATTTGGAACAAAACAAAATGGAACAGGTAGAGATTGGAAATTAAACAAACCGTACACATTTCTTCTATGATGTTGCTTCAGCAATGATTCACAATCAACTGAGCTCTTAATAATTCAAACAGCAATACATCCATATTCACTTAAAAAGGACCATAGGACCATATCTTTAGATTTAAATGTTGGTTGCAATGTGGCTGATGGGTTGTAAATGAAATTTAGAGTTTTCATCTTCTCTTTCTGTGACTGAAAATAGGGAAAGAATTGTAATAGATTCTCAAATAGGGGAATCAATGGCCATCTGCATCACCTTCTTTTTCAGAAGCAGATGTTAAAGAGTCGGGGATTATAATCTAATAAAAATGGGATGCTGAGTTAAATAGGCTTTTTGTCTATTGCACAGCAGCAGTTTGTATTATGATCTTACTATTGTTGACTTAGTTGGATTTGAGAATTTAACAGCTAAGAGAATAGGTCTATATTTTTTCTTCAGAATCAAGAATTCAGTATTTTTAGAAGATCAGAGTACCGATACAGAATCAAAATCCAACTACATTGTCCATGCAGAACTTTCACTAAAAAGAAACCGAGCAGAGGCTATTCAAAAGCTATTCAGCTTTTGTCCTGGTGATAGACTAATTACCACTCTTCTGCTCACTTGAAGGGCAATGATATTGTCGGTTTTACTATTGAGAAAAAAAATAGCTGTCAAAATAACAACACTCTAGGTGAAATAGATGTCAGCCGTTTGCAGTTAAAGTGGGGGTGAACAAGAGGAGGTGAATGGTAAAGTGTAAATGAGGGTGATTAAAACCTGTGAACAAAATGCTGAGAGTCAAGAAGAAAGATGATCAGTCTAACGTCAGTCAGGGGCGGGTTTCAAAACCCATCACTACAAGTTCGCTTGTGGGCGGGCACGTGCTCACGATGCTTCTGCGCATCGCAGGAGCATCCGGGCAGTTGGGCGGAGCCTCCCACCGCTGCCACTACCGGTTCGCCTGATCATCAGTCAATATAATGGATAGGAAGAAGCAAAATCTATTTGGATTTAAATTAGGCAAAAACAATCTGAAGCTTGGAGCAGCATGTTCAATATGTGCATTTACAGGAGAAATTTTAAATATATAAAGAAATCTGGATGAGAACAGAGAGAGAAGAGAAGGGGGAGGGGGAAGAGAGAGGAGAGAGAGAGTCCATATACTGACTCAAGGAGTTAACAAAATTGTAAGTATTACAGGAGGTACACAAAGTACAACTGTAGGCAAAGTTATGGGTCAAATATATTCAAATATATTGTGTAAGGTAATAAAATATTGTGTAAGGTAAAGTGGAAAAGAAGAAAGAAAAGTTTTTCTTTTCTTTTTCTTTTCCCCTTTCCCCTATACATTTTCTTCTTTCCTTTCTCCTTCCCTATTTTCCCATTATTTTCATTTTTTTCCGTATTTCTGTATTTTATAGTTTCGTAAACTAATAAAAATTTGAACTGACCAGGAATCAAGTATATTGTAAACAGCTGTGCCATCTTCAAAAACAAAGCCCCTTATTTATTTTTTTAAGGCGCAAAAGCTTAGCAGTTATCAGGCATGCTTAATGTTTCCAAAGTACACTGTCAAACTTCCCTGGAGATCTATGCCTCTATGGGTTCTGAAACTCAAAACAATATCAAAACATTTCAAAGTTAGTTCAGGCATGGCAGAGCATTCATTTAATCAAATCATTAATGCATTTCTACATCTTAGCTTGTAAATTATTGATAGGTCTGGCCAAACTAGACATAAGCATGAAGGAACTCAGCTGGCCTTTTGCAATACATTCTTTTTAATATAATACAGACTTAATAGTTCCTGTCTCTCATCTGACAGATATTTATGAACAGACAACCTGAGAGAATGTATTTTCTCCCACATCATCAAATTGTCTTGCATCAAGCATCTTTATCAATGTATTCCTCTTGTTCATAAAGAAAATCATAAATAAAATCAGTCTCTCAATATGTGGAATATTTGTATTGTGCCTCCTTTAACAACTTTTCTTTTTAGATATGTTATCTAATTGTATAAGAAATGCAACTTTGACACCTAATATTTTACGACTCTTCCTGGCCATGCTACTTTTGCTAATACAGATCACCGGATCTGACCCAGATCACTGGGTCAGAGTTATAAAACAGTTGTTTTCTACTAAAAACCTGTCTGATTTTTCTACCCACATTCCTTCACATTTCACTCTCCTGTTTCATGCTTCTTCTTGGTGGCTTTCTGCATTTGATTCATGATGAAAATTATGGAATTCATTTCATTTATTCAACATTCAACAGCACTGATAATGCTTCTTCTCTCATAAAAATCTCTCTATTATCAGGCAAGATCCTAAGTGTAGAGCAGTAAGACATTATTCCATAGGTAGTTAGTACCTAAAAGAGGTAGCTTCAGATTCAAAGGCAAAAAGTTATTTTGGAGTATAGAGGAGCAGACATACAGCACCTGTCTGCAGCTCTTTATATAAGCTGCATTGTGGAGATCATAAGTCTGCCCTCCACAAGAGCATCATAATTCCAGAAAAAGAGCAACTAATAGGTTGTAGACATGTGTTATATGTGTCCTCCCCCCACATTCTGAAGCCTTGAATTCAAGGTGTTGCCCAGCCTACTACACAGAGAGACAAACATAAGTTATTTAAGCATTTGCCTACTCTCAGGCATTCAGACATTTGAAATATTGGAAATTATGATCAGTACCAGTTGAGCTGCATTCAAGTACAGCTAGTACTGATCGCAATCCTAAATTGCATTAACAGAGGGATACAATCAAGATCAAGTGAGTGGTACTAATACCACTCTATAAAGCCCTAGTAAGACCACACCTAGAGTACTGCATCTAGTTTTGGTCACCACACTATAAAAAAGATGTTGAGACTCTAGAAAAACTGTAGAGGAAAGCAACCAGGATGTTTAGGAGACTGGAGACTAAAACATATGAAGAACGGTTACATGAACTGGACATGGCTAGTCTAGTGAAGAGAAGAACCAGGGGAGACATGATACCTGTCTTCCAATACTTGAGGGGCTGCCCCAGAAAGGAGGGGGTCAAGCTCTTTTCTAAAGCACCTGAAGGCCAAACAAGGAATAATGGATGGAAACTGACCAAGGAGAGATTCAACCTAGAAATGAGGAGGAACTTTCTGACAGTGAGAACAATCAACCAATGGAACAAATTGCCTTTGGAAGTTGTGGGAGCTTCATCACTTGAGACTTTCAAGAAAAGATTGGACTGCCATTTGTCAGAAATGCTGTAGGGTCTCCTGCTTGAGCAGAGGGTTGGATTAGATGACCTATAAAGTCCCTTCCAACTCTGTTAATCTGTTAAAGAGTACAATTAGTTGCAGGAAGTGAGCTATTCAGAAAATATGACTCAATAGACCATGCCTTTCAATAATCAGTAATCACAAAGGGTACTGCAAGCAACCTAGCAGTTTAGTGTCTTGGTACTATAGATGAAGTGGAGTCTGCAAAAACTGGAATATTAAGCCTTGACTCTTGCTTGTCTCCTGTGCTACTGCCTGGTTAACTCAATAGTACTTCATCTAGATTTTACTTTGTCCTTCTCCTGTTTCTTGTAAGAAGAACCAGTAAAGAAGGTCATGGAAGTCTAACCACATTTAATTAACAGAATTAGAAAGGGCATTGGAAGTCTTCTCGTCCAATCCCCTGCTCAAGAAGGAGATCCTAAATTATTTCAGACAAATGTTCATCCAAAGCCACAGGTCCTTTAGGTTAATTATTATTAGTGTGGGAACAGTAATTGTCAATTTCCTATGTCTGCTATTAAAAAAAAAGAAACTGCAAGCCACTGAAGCTAGGTGCTAGCACTACTAAATGACTCACCCAAGTAAATCCTCCAAGTCCTGTGAACCAGGTGATTAGACACAGATGATTCTGAGTTAATACTTACAATATTTGCACATCTTTCTTAGCAATCTGTGCCTGAAATGAGTCATCAGCCTATCCATGTCTGTTAGATGTTTTGTTAGCCAGCTGGCCTTTTTTCTTCAAGTTAGATTGCTTCTGGTACTAATCATGTGAGTATGTTGCTATCAAAGTTCCTGAAGGAGATGAGCCACAAAAAGCTTTCTTACTTCTTCTTGGATTTCATATTCAAATTATGCCCTTACTCTCAACTGGCCTTTCTACAGCAATACTCGTAGCTGGTGGTTGCCATCATGTACTAAAATCATGCTCACAGTAATTATTTAGTTGACTTTATGATTGAAGGGGAGAATT
Organism: Pituophis catenifer annectens; assembly: GCF_029215685.1. Classification (NCBI taxonomy): domain Eukaryota; kingdom Metazoa; phylum Chordata; class Lepidosauria; order Squamata; family Colubridae; genus Pituophis; species Pituophis catenifer. Next base: position 113,780,502 of record NW_027256882.1, read on the forward strand.
AGTAAATGATAGCAGGCATGTGATTTATTATCCTTTCCTGCTGTACTAATTGCTGATACAGTCACAGAATAGAATTGCTGTGAGAAAGTGTTGGATACCTTGTTAATGAGTTAGCATTTGCATTTGAATTTATCACTAACTAAAAAACGAAATTCCAGGAATCTAGGCAGCCACTGAATTAAAATCTGAATTTAATTAAGATACTATGGAAGTTCCTAGAAACCAAAAAGCCACCTGTCATGTAAGAAAGACAACCAAATACCACAATGAAAAACCCAAATATGCAATATAATTAAGGGTCTCAGATACAAGGTAAACTTAGTCTCATGAAAAACATTTTTAACAGTCCCTTAATTCAAGGTACATGGGAAGACTGAAAATACATATATTTAGTAATTTATATTCCACATAGAATCAAATAATGCATTTTAAAAAATCAATTTCCACTCATGTTGTAAAAACCAGATCATGGAAAAATAATACCTCACTTCATGTGCCACAGAAATTATAAAGGTTGTAATTAATTTGCAAGTCACAGTCTCTGCACTCACAATTTGGATTGGTCTCCAAGTCAATATTGGTACGTGGACTTATGCGGGCAGAAATTCAATTTTAACTGAGGAGCAAAATATCAGGCCAAAATTATCTGACAACGAGTTTCTCTTGTAAATGTCATGTTTTATGCTTGCCAACTGACTGCCAGACAGATGCAGGTATAAAATATGTAGCATCATGAGAAAGAGAAATAGAGGGGTGGGTGGGAGTGTTTTCTGTCATATGCAGAGATAGATACTCCATTCTATATTTTGGAAGAAAAAAAAATATTTTAAGACCAAGACCGAAGTTGCTAGGCAGAGACTAATAAAGGAAGTAACTTTTCCCAAACCTCCAGATTAAATATTGTAATTTGCAGAAAAAAGGGGAGTCCAGGAAATCTAAAGTAGAAAAACAGATGCTTTGGGGTAAGAATTCTAGGAAGAAATTTAGATTTTCAATTTTGAAATTTATTTCCCTATGCTGTGTACATTTCCAGTGATGAGTCACAAAATCTTAAACTTAGATTAAACCAGACTTGTTTAAACCACCTATTTTTCAGAATCAATCTACAAGTCTTAAAGTTCATCTCTGCAACAAATCGCAACATGTAGTAATTTCTCCCCAAATACAGCTACATCCTCTGTCACGTTTGATGAATGGATGCAGCAACCTTGGATTTATCAAAAAAGCTAAGCAAGATCAGAGTCAGGGCTTTATGCTAGACTTGGATTTTGTTTTAAAGCTTTCTGGAGGTAGCAAAAGTAGTTCTACATTGTTACCAAAAATAATATGGAAATGTCCATAAAAGCAGCAAGAGTTGAGCTTCATTAATAAAAATCAGATGTATAGACACTTCCTGGATTCCATAAGACCTGATTTGCATAAACCTGACCAAAAAAAGTGTTTATTTTCTAAAAAGCCATAAATCAAACAAATTTGTTCCATTCACCTAATCTAGAATGTTGAAAGGGCATATGATATATGAGTGAATACTACAGAATGAGATATTAGCAGGGGTGGGCTGCTGTGGGTTTGCAGGGGTTCGGGAGAACCTCTAGCTAAGATTCTGTGCAGTTCAGAGAACCCCCAAATCCCACTCCTGGCTCTCCCCCCGGTGCCTCCCAGGAGTCCCCATGTGGCCCGTTTTGGATGCAGATAAGTGCAGGGTGCACATGGAGGCTCGGGGAGGACGAAAAAGGGGCCTACTGGAAGTTCAGGAAGGCTGGGAAATGGCCCATTTCTGGCCTCCAGAGAGCCTCTGGAGCCTGGGGAGGCTGTTTTTACCCTCCTGGAGGCTCGAGCAAAGCCTCTGAAGCCAGGAGAGGGCAAAAACTCCCCCTCTGCTGTGGTGCAGGAGGCCAACTAGGCCATGCCCACCATGGCCATGCCCACCCAGCAACTGGGCAGAAAAAGCCCTTGCTAAAATTTTTGAAGCCCACCCCTGGATATTAGGTTGGGCCACATCTTTACAAGAAACTCTTATTTAGAGACTTTCCGCTGCTGATCTCAGACCTTCAAGGTAGATCAGTCTAGAAAACCAAAGTCATGCATGTACAACCCTACTTTTATTATAAAGTTATAATAACAAAATATTGCAATCTCCTGTCTTTAAGGTCATTGCTTCTGACCACTATACCATCTTTTATCTAATCATTTTTCAAGACAGTTGTAAATTTGGTTTGGGAGCAGCTGCTCTATTTGATTTTTTTTTTTTAATGAGCTTATACAATTTTTTAAATTGCATGGTTATATAAACTGAGAGTGACTATAAAACATTTTCTTGAGATAGTAAGAAGAAAAAAGCACATTATAAAACCTGTATATCTATAGAATATGTGTATATATATATATATATATATATATATATATATATATATATATTATTTATACACACATACTTTAATATACATCACATACATTCTCTCTCTCTCTTTCTCTCTCTCTCCTATTACATGCCATAAATATTGCACACTTATATATGTATATCAACAAAAGCTTGGTACAGTGCAGCATTATAGCTAATATGGTTAATCCTGGATGCAATTATTGCTACTTGAAATATATTAAGGACAAGAACAAAAATAAAACATTTCAACACTGAGAATCTGACGTGACTCTTCATTAGCACAGCACACTACAATAAAACTGCATTACAAGCACTAGGTGAAGTAAAATATAAACACGGGTACACACAACACATAATTTTACATGTATATACACAAGCACATAATAATACCACTTCATTGAATATGGGAACCAAACACAGATACAATACATTTTGTTGTTGTTAGTTGCGAAGTCATGTCCGACCCATCGCGACCCCATGGACAACGTTCCTCCAGGCCTTCCTGTCCTCTACAATCCTCTGGAGTCCATTTAAGCTCACACCTTTGCTTCAGTGACTCCATCCAGCCACCTCATTCTCTGTCATCCCCTTCTTCTTTTGCCTTCGATCTTTCCCAGCATTAGGCTCTTCTCCAGTGAGTTCTTCCTTCTCATTAAGTGGCCAAAGTATTTTAGTTTCATCTTCAGGACCTGACCTTCTAAAGAGCAATCAGGGTTGATCTCCTCTAGGACTGATTGGTTTGATCACCTTACAGTCCAAGGGACTTGCAGCAGTCTTCTCCAGTACCATAGTTCAAAGGCCTTTCCCAATTTTTGAGCCAATCAGTGGTTTTGTGTCCAGTTCTCACTGTTGCTTCTTCACCCACATATAGGTTTCTCAAGAGACAAATAAGATACAATACATTACACAGTGCTAAAATGGCATGATTATACTGAATGTTCTGGTATATTGGATAACTTCCAGCTTTACTCTTAACATGTTGTCTGAACCAATGATACAATCAGTTATTAAAAGTGTACTTCACTGTATATTTTCTTTTTTGGAGAAGGGAATTTTTCTCTTTTTCTGTAGAATTAGATCCTGCAAGGTACAATTTTCACAATACTATGGCATTATATGATGATAGTTTAATCTCACCCTTTTTATATAACTGAAGTGAACTAACAGTCCTGCTTTCCCCATAACAACAAAGGTTTTTTAATGAATTGGATTATAGATACAGGTAGTTCTCGACATATGATCACAATTGGGATTGGGATTTGGCTGTAAAGCGAGATTCACATGACATCATTAAACTATCACAATCTCACCACTCCTAGCTGTTGTTGTTAACCAAGAAACATGTGTCAAATACAGGGCATCCTGGGTAAGGAGTGCAGGGGTGTAAAGGGGGCCGAAGAGGCCCTGGAAAATCAGGAATAGGCTGTGCATGTGATGGGGGATGTACTGCAGTAGGGTGCAAACCAAATCCATCCCTGGAAGTCTCAGACAATATGTGTCACAATTCTTGCAACCCCTCCCACCCATGTATCTCCTCCCACCATTTCTGCCCTTTTGGCTTCCCTTGCAAAGTGACAGCAGCAGATGTGCAACTTCCATCACACCCAAACCTCTACTTCACCCACAGCATCATTGCTGCCAATGAGAAATGCGACCTGAAGTCCCACACTATTGACCTTTGCACCTCATACCGTTCACCAAGCCACATGACCCATATTTTTCCCACATGTCCCATTCTTGCAAACCTTCAGAAACCTTTGTGTTTTTCCCAGATCTTGAAAGAACGGGAGTACTAATTAGAGGAGGAATGTCATACCCAATAGAAATGAGATCTTCTGAACCACCTAAGTTATGGAGCTCCTGCCACAGGGACTTTCATTGGTGATAGCAATGGCCAGTGGTATGGGCTTGAAATAGTATTTCTCAGTGGCAGCAATGGTACTTGGACTGAAATAGAGGCTTGGGTGAGATAGCTGAGATTGCTGAAGTTCCTGGGTCTCTACTTCAGCCCCACTCTCAGTGATGCCACCAAAACTTGTGCTTTACAGGCCAGCCAAAAGCAGTGGTGGAATTCAATTTTTTTTACTACCAGTTCTGTGGGCATGGTTTGGTGGGCGTGCTGTGGTGTGGTGTGGCTTGGTGGGAATGGCTTGCTGCATGTGGCAGGGGAAAGATACTGCAAAATCTCCATTCCCATTCCACTCCAGGGGAAGGATATTGCAAAATCTCCATTCTCACCCCACTCTGCGGCCAGCCACAGGTGGTATTTGCCGGTTCTCCGAACTACTCAAAATTTTCGCTACTGGTTCTCCAGAACCTGTCAGAACCTGCTGAATAGCACCCTGGGTCAAAAAGGTATAAATGGGTGGGAGATGAAATAGTGCAGTGGCCCTGTGTCATATGTGTAGGTAAATTGTCAAACACTCAAACACCCATATTTTGATCACATGACCATGGATGCTAGAATGACCAAAACTTCAGGCATGAGTCATAATCCCCCCTTTTTTAAAAAAGAAAATGCCCACCACATATCTTCTTGCTTGCTAAGAATTCGATACTCCTCACTCTGTATTCTTTCATGTATTTCTCTTAAATAACAAAACCAGGTCAAAGACGCCATTATTTCCCTTTATTTCCTACGGCTCCCAACATTTCAATTAGATACTTTTGCAAGTCTTTTGCTTATAAAATGGGCTGTTTAGCCATACATAGAAAGTTGTTTTTTTTTAAAGGTGCATAGCTGAAATCTGTCTTAAGGAGGTGTTGATCTCTAAATATATGTTTGTGTGTGTATACATTCATTTGTTCAGTCAGTCAGTCAACACGTCACATACAGTATTCCAATATTTTGTTTTGTTTTCCTTGTAAACTACATTGTTTTGGATTTTTTTCCTGCCAAATCAATAAGCTTCTAGACATCATCCTTTTCATCACTGCAAGTAAACCAAGTGTCTATTCTGGAATATGCAGAGTGAGCAAACAAGATTTAAAGTAATTCTCAGTATTATATATGCAGGAGCAGTTATGCAATGATATCCATTTCTCACCATTATAGGAGACAATAATGTTCACACTGTAGAATCGATCATACCTTTCCTAAACATTTAGATAAATGTGGTTTTAAGAAATTCTTGGCTGCCTTGTTATTTAAGAGCTTTCTAGTATTAGGATGGCAGGAAGCTAAATATTCTCCATCAGACTATTTTACTTCTCTTTGGTCAGCAAAATGTTCTGTGTTAATTTGTGGACAAAATCTTTCTGCCGTTCCCATTATTCTGTTCCAAATTTGAACCGAGAAGCACTGTGAGTTTTTCTTATGAATGGTGCAGATATTTTAGAAGCTTGATGATCAGCACTTAATTCTGCTGCTCCAATTTCCAAATCTAATTGTGTTTTGCCTGATAATGATACAACTACTGACTGTAAGCAAAGCTAAGACAAGTACTAGTAATTCGGAATCCAGTTTTGATCCTTTTTATTGCTCAAGCCATATTCAAGTGATTTTCCCCTTGCACATGCGTATTTAGTTTTTAATAAATTTTTATTAACTGAATCCAAAAAAACCAACAAAAATAAAATATATAACCAAAACATAGAAGTACACAAAATGTATATTTAAAGAAATGCATATAACAGTAAACTGAACAGTAATCCATTACAGTTAATTGTTGTTAAATAAATAAATAAATAAATAAATAAATAAATAAATAAATAAATAAAGAAATAAATAAATAACTTTATTGTCATTGTACATGTATACACAGTGTACCCATACAATGAAATTCACTTAACACTCAAAGATCAGGTCCAACACACATAACAATCCCCAAACACAGTCCCACCCACCACAATTCTCCACCCCTAAACCACCCAAACATCCACACAACAGACCAAGTAATACTGTCCAACAGCTCACTGATGGTGGCCCTTTAGTTCATTGTTGAGTGCAATTATAGCTCTGGGATAAAAACTATTCAGAAAACGTGTAGTCCGAGTTTTAATTGTTCTGTATCTTCTGCCAGAAGGCAACAGTCCAAAAAGATTGTAAGCAGGATGGGAAGAATCTGAGAATGTTATGCAACTTTCTCAAACAGCAAGATGTTCGAAGATGTCGTCCAGGGCTGGTAGTTGGAGTCCAATGATATTCTGGGCAGTTTTAATGATTCTCTGTAGAGCTTTTTTGTCTGCTACAGAGCTGCTCCCATACCATGCAAGAATGCCGTATGTCAGGACACTCTCAATGGTGCTGCGATATTAGGACAGAAGTAGATGCTGAGATAGATTTATCTTCCTGAGCATTCTCAGGAAGTACAGCCTCTTCTATGCCTTCTTCACAAGCATGTTAGCATTCATAGTCCATGAGAGGTCCTCCGATATATAAATGCCCAGAAATTTAAAACTACCCACCTCTCCACCTTCTCACCATTTATATACAATGGTAGATATACATCTCTCTTCCTCCTGAAGTCATTGTGGACATACATTTATTTTAAAGAAAAGTGTTGATAAGAACAGGACACTTACAGTATTTGTGGCACTTTAATTTACACCCACACACATACCACTCATATAGCTTATCAATTCCAGCAATAATTTTTTCTACATTATTCTTAAAACATTTCCCATCATTAGGAAATTCCTCTGAATATTTATCTTATTCCCTCAAGCATTCCAAATAGGTTATGTAAATCTTAATGAGATTGGGAACCTTGGGAAAATGGTTCGTGAAAATTTTAAACAAAATGAACATTCATCAGACCTAGAACTTTCCACTTGAGCTCATTTCACAAAGAGTTATGAAAAGAGCTGCCACTTTCAAAGAACTCTGAAACAAAGGAATAGGACAAAGAGATACAGAACTGTCCCTTTCACTTCAAGTATTCATAGGCCCAGAGTTTATGATGAATTAACCATATCTGCTAATCTTACCTTTCCAACGACAGATAAACAGTGATAAACAAGCACATACAGCGTTACTGTATTTTGTAATACATAATTGCTCTTGTATTTTACTCTGTCTGGATTTTGAAGGTTATAATTCTGTGCACTGCAATAATTAGTTATTGAAGTAGAATTAAAGAGAGCCAAGTTCAAGTCCATGGGGACCAGCTGCTCAAGTGTGACGGAATGGTTGTATAAGCAGAGGCATTGCTCAGTGCAGAAATGGACATCGCCTGTTTTCACCTTCTATTCACTGTGAAAACAACCTCAAGGTGTATTTTCCTGTTAGGGTTTTAAAGTATTGTTTTTCCTTTATATTTTCTAATATGATCCTCTCTAGTTTGCCTGGAGAATTCTAATAAGCTAACTCCAGCTATTCTGCAGAAGACCTGTTTCTTCAATTGTGTCAACAGTCGATCTTTAATGACGTTAGAACTTCTTCTTAACCCACTGCTGAAATAGGACAGTGGCTATGTTCTTTGTGCATTAAATAGAAGATTACTAGGTCAAAACCCAGCATAAATATTTTGAAAATTATTGTTTTCTATGCTAGTCAGCTCTAAGTGTGCTAGATCAAGATGTGCACCATTTCATAGTGGGTTTTTTTTCCAATTCAATAAAAAACATTGCAAACCCCGCTCCCAAATAATCAGTTTGACCTACAATTAGCAACCACCCACAGTTCTATAATTTACAGCAATGTTTTTCAAACTTGGCATATGTAAGATATGTATACTTCAAGTTTCAGAATTCAAGCTAGCTGGGGATTTCTGGAGTTAACGTCCATGTATCTTAAAGTTGCCAAGCTAGAAAAACGCTGCTTTACAGTATCTCCAATGCCTCTGTAAATTCTCCTGGCATTTCCATCTGCTTGTAATGTGATATCATCAAAATAACTGTCTTTGGCAATGAGCAAAGATATCAAGGTGGATTCTGCTGTCTCACTATCTGACATAAATGAATGGTCAGGTCCCAGAATCAATCTTTTTTATTATTATTACCGATATTACATGCATTAGTTGACTGATGTACATAAACACAATCATCAGCAAACTGCATTGGATTGAATTATATAGTATCCTGGTGTTTTTCCCCACCCTTTCTTAAATAAAGAGATGAACTAGAATTACCAGCCAAGATTAAGTAGGCTAATTCTATTACCGAAGATAAAAAAGATGAAGCAAAATATCCTTCACTTCTTTGTTAAGTGGTAAGAGAATCTTGCTTTTATCACCAAGTGAAGAGACATTAATATTCAAGAGCTGAATTATTGGAGGGGAGATCCATTAAAGGAATTAAACAGTGCAGAGTAAATCTTTGCAAAGAGCAAGTTTTTGTAGCCTCATGTGCAACAAGGATATGTTGCCAATACTCAGGATACAAAGGCATTTTTCCCTCTTCTACTTGACAGTGAAAGGTGTTTGATTTAAACAATGACTTCCTCACTTAATTTATTTTTAATGAGCCACTGGAGTATTGCCTAGAAAGATAGCTTGATTTCAGCCAGAACTGCTTTTCAACATTTGTCTTGAATGGCAGAGTAATAAATGAGATGTACTTGGGCATCTCTCTCTCAGTAGGAACAACATCTGGCTGACCCGTCTGGGCTCAGGGTTTAGCAGAGCTGGACCTGGTTAGGAGCTGGATGAGTAATCACTGAGTAGTACCAACACTCGTGGTTAAACTGGAAATTTTAAAAAATGGCAAACCACTTCTTATTTATTGCCAAGAACTCAGGTAAGTCCATGAAGTTCCGAAAAATTATGTTTGACTCAGAGGAGACTTTACATAGGTATCTGGTTCCTAGCTGATTTTGGAACAAGGAGAATATGGTTTTCTGGCTTCTAATGCTTTCATGGAGAGGGGAGGAAGAGGAAGAGAACAATTCCAAGTTAGAAATTGTATTGCCCCCAGCTACATACACATTGTTTTTTCCTGTTGTAAACGATGATGGAATCTATACTCCTCCAATAAGACTCAAAGCTTCTGAATCATTAAAATAGACTTCCTCAGTTTAATTAGATATCACTACATTGTAATATACTGCTTAAATATTCTTAGGGCATTTTAGGGGAAGAAACCAGAGAGAGTAGAACTAGAATGATCCTAGCAAATAAAAAGGAATTAGTGTGCTGTGTAAAAGAAGTGGATCTATCTGTCTGTCTATCATCTGTCTCTGTCTCTATCTCTGTCTCTGTCTCCTATCTGTCTATCTATCTATCTATCTATCTATCTATCTATCTATCTATCTATCTATCTATCTATCTATCATCATCTATCTATCTATCTATCTATCTATCTATCTATCTATCATCTATCATCATCATTATTATCTATCTATCTATCTATCTATCTATCTATCTATCTATCTATCTATCTATCATAAGAGAGAAAGAAAATATTGTAGGAAAAGAATGGCAGATTTACAAACAAAATGTAGAAACCTATTAAATATATCCCCTTCATCAACCACTTTATCTTTTTAGAACGGCAATCTAATTCACGTAAGAGCTTCTCATCCATAACATTGTTAATTGTGGCTACAGCCTTGTACATCCCTTTGCCTGCCTGCTGTTCATTATAATTATTTATGAAACAGTACTACCCATCAGGGAGTACAGTTAAACAAGGATTCATTTAGCTAAGCTGCAAAATGGACAACTACCAGTTTAATCAAATACATTTCCCATTCAGCAATATTCTGAACAAAAACATTTATGTAATCAATCTGCACTTGCAACTAAGACATGACACAACCAAACTTTGGAACTGTCAACAGAAACACATATATTATACACACAACACCTACACATATACAAACACATCCACCAATCTATATCTCTGAATTAACTTAATACATTAATATAGAGGGTTTTTGGCTTATCAACTTTTTTGTGGTATAGTTTTATTTATCTCTTCTTAAAATATATGCAATCCATTTTATATGTTCAATGTACAAAATATACTAAAACAAATAGTCAGACGAACAGACATTTAAACATTAACATTGATTTTAAAAACTGTCAGGCTGGGGATAAGAAAAGAAATGCTAAATATTTGAGGTGCAATACTTACTCCTCTGTGTTATCTCAGAAGACAATATTTCCTTTCATTTTTGTTGTCGAAGAGTGGAATGCAGATCTGAATAAGAGGATTTTTTCTGGCAGTGGACACAATTGTGTCAGTCACCCAGAAAGGTACAATGTATTGTTATCTTAGAGTAATTCTTAGGGGAATTCCATACTACAGCCTAAGCTACTGGTCTCCCATTGTGCTCCCTAATCCAAGGTCAGAAATTATGGCCTACTTGCAGTGGGTTGAGACTAGAGCTGGCTGCTGCTTGGCCAATGCAAGACATATTCATTCCTCTGTTTCTTTCCATCCATGGAAGGAAGGGATGTCTCACTGGCTGGTACCTGTGTGGAAAGGTCTACAGTGCTTGTCTTTTGCTCTTAGGGATTGTTCCCTCCTCGGAGGTCCCCGTGTCTTTCCTTCACTTTCCCAGATGTTTCCACAGATAGATGCCTTCACGCCTAGTTCAGAGTTGAAATATCTATTCTGATCAGGTTTCAGCTTTTTTTGCCTTTACCCTAGCATGCTGGTTGAGATGAGGGGGCACCAGTGGAAATGGTGATAAAAGAAAGTTTCTTGAAATGCAGCAGCAGTAAAGATAGCAGCACAATACCTAAGACAGACATTTTTAATTAGACGAATAACTTTTAAGCGTTTTCCTGTTCTGGCACACTTTTCTTCAATTTGAGCAATTGCTTAGCAAAAGCATTTCAGTGGGTTAATTCTCAGGATTATGATTAAAAAGCCCTTGCTTTTGTTCTAAGCTCTCCCCAAAGTTTAAATATGTTAATGCAACTGAACTGAAAATGCCAGGGTTATGAAATGCTTAGAACAAATCTTTCACAATCTTACAATTCTTGTTCACAGTGAAGAAGACTATAAAGCATGAAAAACATCCCAACAATAGCATTAGAATACCTAAGATGTCTAAGTCAAGATTTAAGCAAAACTAAAGCAAAATAAAAATACTTTTAACCTTTCATTTTTTTTTTATTTTTGCCAATATATTCTTTTTCTAAGATGTTTATGTCCATGGGCAGTTTGCATGTACTTCACACTAAGCGATTTCACATTGTGAGATTTTGGTCCCATCTGCCATATTTTAAATTTTAAATACTACTGACGTATGCTTGCTATATGGCTAAGTCCTTCTCTTGACTCAAGGAAAAATAAGATTATTTAATGAGATATTAAATCATTTTTGACTGGGTCAAACTGATTTAATAATCATGAATATAATTACAATTAACAGCAGGCCATTTTTCTGACACATCCTTCCTTGCAGTTGGGAATAGAAAATGGGAAATGAGTATGTGCACGAAAAGTTTAGATATTAGAGAGGAGCGAAATAGTTATTGTGTAATAGATACGTAAATAGCAGTGAATTTAGAAAGTAGTAAGTAGTATATAAAATGTTTGTGTATATAGTTGGTTAAAAGATAAAATAGATATTATTAAAGATGCCAGTATCAGAAAGCTGTAAAAATGTAACAAGGATGTTAAAGATGTAAATGTTGAATAAAAATTATTTTTTTAAAAAAAGTTTAGATATGAAAAGTTGGTCGACATCCATTTAGATACCGTATTTTTCGGAGATGCACCTTTTCCCCCCTAAAATAGGCTGAAAATTTGGGTGCGTCTTATATTCCGAATGTAGCTTTTTTGAAGCTTTTTTTCAGCCCTAACGAGGTGCTAGCGAGTGAAGCGATCTTCCGTGCTTCACCTGCTTTTCTCATTGCTTCTCTCTCTGACAATTAGCTGTTTTTTAGAAGCTGTTTTTTATTCCCGATTAGGGGATAAAAAGCACGCACGCACGCTGAAGCTGACCAGACTAAGGACACTAGCCAGATGAATAACTGATAGGCAGAATTTTTTTTCCCTATTTTCCTCCCCAAAAACTAAGGTGCGTCTTATACTCTGGTGCATCTGATACTCCAAAAATACGGTACATTCCTGCTACTCATGCATTTCACTATGACATGTCAAAGCTTCATCTTTTAACATCAACCAGGAGTGTAGCTACAGAAATCTATTTCAGAGAATCTGAACTTTTCCCCCATCTGTCTTGCTCTTCCCTCCTCCCATTATTTATTTGTTTTATTTTAAACATTTCTGTTCTATCTTTCCAGAAATGTTACATCAGCTCCAACAAAGAGCCCAGCTCTGAAATCACAAGTATATCAGTCAAGAGAAAACATTGCTTGGAGCCACCCACTTCATTTTAAGAAACAAAAGGGCCCTTGTTTTCTGCAGGAATGAGGTTGACCATAAGAATAAAATACGTCATGATTTGTCACATACAACTGAAAATATTGCAACTGTTAAACAGCAAAACAGGAGAGTGCGTCCAATAAATCAGCACTATATATATATATATATATATATATATATATATATATATATATATATATATATATATATATATATATATTTGTTACTGCTTTCAGTGTAGAAATGAAAAGAAGTCTTTTAAAAATATTTTTTCTTTCCAATATCAGAGAGAGAGAGAGAGAGAGAGAGAGAGAGAGAGAAATAACTCTTACAAAGAAGGTAGCATAGAGAAACTCCCTTTCTGACCTAACTACTCTGAGGTTCAGAAACCATCTTTCTGCAGCAACAGCACTGCTGAAATGACTGTGTGTCTAAGCTGTAATTCAGAACGTAGCTCCTACTAACTCCTCAAAGAGTTACTCAACTCAAGAACTTCAGTTCAACTTACCAGGCAACTTCTAGTCCTTCAATCAACCTTGATCTTCTTTCCTTTTCAGATTCTCTTCTCCCTCTGGGCATCTGAACTGGGAAAACAGATTCCTTACTACAACCTCCTTCATTTCAGTGACCTGGAATCATTCTTTGTAACTTCAGCAGTCAGAGACTGCCTAAATCCATATTTGCTCCTTAACCCCTTTCAACTGTCTCTCTCCACGAGAGACTATAAAACCAAATAAAACCTTTATTACAGTCACAGAGCAGCATAAGGAAGGTAGGGTACAGTCTTTAAAATCTTAGAGGATACATCAGAGCAAAAATAAAAATCTAAAAACACAATGAAAATCTAGAAGATATAAAAGATGAATGAATTAAAAACAAAATGTGAGAGATTGTCAACAATTAAAGTTAAGAAAGAGCACAATCTTCAGAAAAAAGGGTGAAAAAATGTCTTCTACTTCCTAGCCACAGATTATCATCATAAGTACAGTTTGTATCTTTAGTAAGATGGCATAGTACTTATATGTACAATGGAACCTTTAAGTAGTTTTTCTTATGATGCTTTCACAGGCCACACTAAATATGGAGTGGGAAAAATAGTCTTGTAAGAATCAAAATTGTAAAAAAAAAATTTTTTTAAAAAAAAAAGAGGGGTCAACCTATTTTCAAAGCACCTGAAGGCAGAACAAGAAATAATGACTGGAAACTAATCAAAGAAAGAGAGGACCAAACCTAGAACTAAGGAGACATTTCCTAACCATCAATGAATGGAATGGCTTGCCTTTAGAAGTTGTGTGTGCTCCAACACTGGAAGTTTTTAAGAAGTCACTGCATAACCATTTGTCTGAATGGTATAGAGTAGGGGTGAAATGCTACTGGTTCGGACCGGTTGAGCCAAACCGGTAGCAATGGCGGTGAGTGGTTTGGAGAACCGGTAGCGACAGCAGCACGAGGCTCTGCCCACCTGCCTGGTCATCATTACTTCCTGGTTTTAACCAAGAAGTAACCTGTTTTTTACCCTCTATGCATGGACAGAAGGGTTTGTGCATGCGCAGAGGGTCTGCGCACTGTGCATGCACTTCCAAACCAGTGGGGAAGGTAAGTAGATTTCTGGTATAGAGTCTCCTGTTTGAGCAGGGGGTTAGAATAGAAGACCTCTAAGGTCCCTTCCAACTCTGCTATTCTGTTAAAATATCTAAAGAATTTCAAGGATATTATTATTAATAAAACATTAGTACTAAACCAATATGAGGAGTAAAATTATAATATGTACCTGCTTCTTCTAAATTAGGAGCTCCCATGGCTCACAATGATCATTCAATATAACCTTGATTAAATGGACCAACTAGGAGGAAGATATGTTAATGATGAATAGCTATTGAATCTAAATTTATGTAATGTACATACTTAGGGAAAAAGGTTTGGTGTAGTAATTAAAAGCACCAGGCTAGCAACCAGCAAAATGTAAGTTCAGTCACTATTTCTTAGCCCTAGGATGGTCCCTAATGGTTTTGCCTACAAAACTGCAGGGATTTCTCCAGTCTCCAGGAGTCAAAAATGATACAAAAGTCCACCAAACTGTGTTATGTGATTTATATAAAGTCATCATTTACATAAATCCCATAAAATTGATATAAATTATGCAAAGTATTTGCAGGATCACCTTCTGCCTGCCTCCCACCGCCCTGTGCGCTCACATAGAACTGCCCTCCTCCGGGTGCCATCGTCCAGACAATGTCAGCTGGTGGCGCCCAGGATGAGGGTGTTCTCTGTGGGCGCACTGACCCTCTGGAATGGGTTACCCACGGGACTCCGAACGGCCCCCGACCTCCGCTCTTTCCGCCATGACCTGAAGACATGGCTTTTCCAACAAATTTGCTGATCTGATGGGTGATTTTTAATTGGGGAGATTTTAATTTGATTATTTTTAGTAGTTTATTTTTATTGTTTTTATTGTTTTAATTTCTGTGAGATGTCCCGAGTCCTTTGGGAGAAGGGCGGCATATAAGTATAAATAAATAAATAAATAAATAAATAAATAAATAAATAAATAAATAAATAAATAAACAAACAAACAAACAAACAAACAAACAAACAAACATTGTCCAGAATGCTTTATCAAGTTCAATGATTCACTGAATTCATTCCAAATTCAGATTTTTTTTTCCTGTTGCAACCAAAACCCTCTTAATAAGGTTAGTGAGACTAAATGTCCCAGACCATTAGTGTCATAATTAAGTGCTGTGTTGAAAATACTCCATCTTCCTTGACAGAATAAGTATAAAACAAATAATATCTATTCTAGTTATTCTTTATTAAAAAGAACTTGCTTTGGGACTTTCTGCCATTTATGGACGATAATATGAGAGGTCTAATTGGAAACAAACAAATCACTGAATATTGGTAAAATTCTAAAAGTGATAACTAAGTGAGTTTCTTTCTTTCTTTCTTTCTTTCTTTTTACTATTTCAATGAGGTGATATGAAATTAAATTCCCTAATAGTTTTAATTTACATTTTTCAAGTTTCAAACAATTTGGTAAACACAAGCTGTTGCTCTGCCTGTTTTGTTCCTCAGTGCTTGGATTTCTTTTCTACAAGCAATTTTATCAAGATTTAATTTCTGATTAATTCTCTGTACTTTCCACTTATTTCAGGAACAAGAAATACATTTAAAATGAACTAAAGTATCTGTAAATCTCTCCAAAGTCTGAAGACTTTGCTCTGTTTCTACCCATTAATTGTTGACAGTGATTTAGTTATCTCCACAAGGTCTCTCTCACACACACACTTAATTCTGTTATAGAATTTCTATTCTTGGAAAATTAAGACTCTCTCCACTTGTTAAAACTCATAAACTCTATTATGCCTTTTTGCTCCAGAGATTATAGAAAAGGATTAAGTGATGTTAAAAGGCTGGCAATTTTTTTTTTTCTCTCAGTGTTCTTTTGCAATATGCAATACCTGGCCACTAACAGCTTCACTGCTTTATGAAGCAATCACAACTTTGCTTTAATAGCAGGCCACGGAAGAGCCTGACACATCTCCAGTACAGACTGTACAGAATAAAGTCAACTATATAATTAAATGTTGCCTTCCTTAGTGCTTTTGACTTTGTGACTGTATAGTCTAAGGTTTATAGTTATAGGTAAGAAATGATACTCTTTTTTTGTTGTTCTTTGTTGCTAGTCAGAAGAGAGAAGACAACATAGGAGAACAAACACATCAAGACTAGATTTCACCTGCATTTGAAAGACACAGGGCATTCTTTTGAAGACAACAAAGTCCATATTTTGGACAGAGAGGATCACTGGTTTGAAAGAGGGATTAAAGAGGCCATCTATGTCAAAATTGAACAGCCCTCTCTCAACAGAGGGGGAGGGATACAATATCATCTGTCTCCAATCTACAACACAGTCCTTTCAACAGTTCCAAGAAGGCTCCACACCAACTTGTACCACTCAGGTGACCTTGATGACCCAGATAAACTTCTAGGTGACCTTAACAACTGGCTAAAAGAATGCAAATGACCAGCTGTCTCAAGGAGTATAAATCATTCCATTCCACACCATCCAGTCAGAGCTGAAGAAGCTTCTTGGATGAGAAGTAAAATGTCTTCAAAGAAAAACCAGAAAGTCCAGTTGCTTCTTGAAAAAAAGCATCTTTGGGATAGGATATCACCATGGTATTTGTTGTTGGTTGGTTAGTTAGTGATGTCATTCTATACGATCAGTGGTGGGTTTCAAAAAATTTTACTACCAGTTCTGTGGCTGTGGCTTGGTG
The DNA here is from genome assembly GCF_029215685.1 of Pituophis catenifer annectens. Classification (NCBI taxonomy): domain Eukaryota; kingdom Metazoa; phylum Chordata; class Lepidosauria; order Squamata; family Colubridae; genus Pituophis; species Pituophis catenifer. The sequence continues at coordinate 113,797,389 of NW_027256882.1, forward strand.
GGCGTAGCATGGCTTGGTAGACGTGGCTTGGTGGGCATCGCAGGGGAAGGATACTGTAAAATTCCCTCCCCCTTCCAGGGGAAGGTTACTGCAAAATCCCCATTTCCCCCCTGGGACTTGGGAAGCAGAGAATAGATGGGGCTGGGGCCAGTCAGAATTGGTATTTACCAGTTCTCCGAACTACTCAAAATTTCCATTACTGGTTCTCCAGAACTGGTCACAACCTGCTGAAACCCACCTCTGTACACGATCCTGAAAGATCCTGGGAAGATGTGTGACTACTTGGATTTCTTAGCTCCTAATCTCAGATCTTCATATTCAGCATTTGATGAGTTTCTTTGATCACACAAACATATACACGATCTGTAATGTCCCATTTTTAGTTCATTGCATTTTGATTTGAAACAAATTAATATTCCAACACTTCCAACATTAAAAGAAGATAACATTGTTCAAAAGATGGTTATGTATTATGACCTAGAACTATAATCTAGGGCATGCCGCATTACACACACACACACACACACACACACACACACACACACACACACACATGCACACACACACACACTCTAGTTGATGAATTAATGATTTCTTATAATCTAAACTGAAGTGTTCCTATATGGCTTTAGGTGTAATTTAGCATTAACCTCAGGCAGTCAAAAGCATGAAGGGCAAGCAGTAGTATCATTTGTAAGCATTTTCCCAGAGATAAAACACTCAAACTGTGCAAAGATGCGAAATTTGCCCATCTTTGCCAGGGTATTGAAGGACTCTCACAGTGACCTTTCCATCCCTGGGCTTGCAGCACTGTTAACTAATTTGACACAAGTGAGATGGGCAGCAACTATCTCCAAGGAAAATTGGGCCACTTAAGCATGTGCCACTTAAGGTATTAGTGCTATTGCATTCCTCTCATTCAAAACACTTATTCTGAGGCCAGGTTTTTCCTATCAATCATTTCTCCTGTACTATGAAAATGGAATAAAGGAGTTAAAGAAACCTCATGCCCTTGAATGAAGATATACATGTTACGTTGTAGGTGCCTTCTTGTGGGAAGGAGAGCCAGTTTGGTCTAGTGGTTAAGGCACCAGACTAAAAAGTGGAAGACTATGTGTTCAACTCTTGCCTTAGCCATGAAAGCCAGTTGGGTGACCTTAGGTTAATCACACTGTCTCATCCCAACCCATCTCACAGGGTTGCTGTTGTGGGAAAAATAGGAGGAGGAAGCTACGTTGAATATGTTCGCTACCTTGAGTTCTTTGTAAGAATAATAAAGGCACAAAACAAATGGAAATGGAAAGCATTAAAATAGGAAAGCAGTGAATGCTGTTAAAAATGCAGCTTCAACTGCAGCTTCAACTGCAAGCTGTATTACAGCTTAAGTTATCTTGGTAGGCTTTTGTCTCAAAAGTCAAAGATGATTTCTGGCAATATATGATTACAGGTAGTCCTCAACTTACGACCACAATTGAGCCCGAAATTTCTGTTACTAAGGAAGACATTTGTCTTGTAGGTTTTCTCGCTTCATTACAAATTGGCAAGTGACTCTGCAAACAATTCTGATAACTCTGTCTACTTCTTAGAGCCAACATGGTCAAATAAACAATAAACAGATTTTTCTCTGTAAATGACTACAAAGTATGTACTCATAGTGCTCATCCAGCTTCATTCCTTTTGAGCAGAGTGCCAATTCCCATTAGCCAACTAAAGTCCTTAACTGTTCACTTGCCTCTGATACCACAAAAATATATTTCATTAACCTTTTCCCAACACGAAAAATGAAATCACTCTAGATTAAATTTAGTTGATATTAATAAAGTACTCAGATCAATATGCATTAACTCATAATTGCCAAGAAACATAGCTAACCTTGAAAAAAAAATCACTGAATGATGCTCTAAAAATATTGATGTTCTGTACAACAATCAATTTACTCAAATCGTAAGTTAGAAAGTGAATCGTGAAAGCATTCCCTACAATAATGAAAAGTATACTGAAACCATTTAGCAATTATATATTAAGTAATATCCCCAAATTTTGGAAACAGATCATTTAGACATGAAAAACATGAGAATAATGTTACAGTTTTGCTTGAAAATTAGACTAAAACTTCTAATAAGTTCTTCCTGTATGCAAGCATATGTTAGATCAAATTTCTTTACTTTGTCCACAGATATAGGATATATTTTCCATGACATTCTCTCTCTCTCTCTCTCTCTTTGCTTCTTTATTTCTTTCTTTTTTTCATTTCCCTTTATGTTTCTTTATATCATCTACATTGGATACATATGCTATACTCCACAACCAACAACATCCACAGGGAAGTAATCCAAGCCTGCTCATTTATAAATGTGTGTGATATCAATGAACTAATTGGGAGTCATTGGGAGGATGAGATTTCAGTCCTACTGCTTGTGACTATAATGTTATTATTGTCCAGCACATTAAATATGATTTTGATTTCCTTTCCTCATTTGCAAAACTCTCACTGATCCTTCATTGTTCTTGCAAATGAATAAGAAGATAAAACACAGATTTAGGCATGTATACATATTAAAATTATAATAATTTTCAAAAATATATCTTTTGATATATTTTTCAAATGTAAATAACAGGTAGAGGTAAATTTCAATCTTGTTTTACCTCGTGTGCCTCCTTGTTGCACACTTCAAAAATGAATTGCCTACCTTCCTTGACTACAGGTGAATAGATTTATAGATGTTCACTTGCAGATGATGAACTTATTTGTACCATAGAGAAAGTGTGAAGGACAGTATCTCAAGTTCCTCAACTCCTTGAGTAAGATAAATGGAAAGCTCAGAAGGCATGGGAGACAATGCAGCCTGTCTTATAAATCATATATTTGTTCCCAATACTACATAACAGTTTAGGAGAACAGAGGATGCCTTTGTAGAACTTTCTTTCTTTTTCTTTTTTTCTGGAAAAAATGAACACATAGTTACTATGTGTTCATTTAGGCCATCACTAAAGGCCAAATTGGGAAATGGGGATCAAAACAGAAAACACATAGCTAATTATCAATATAGCAATAGGAATAGGAATAGCGCTTAGATTTATATACCACTTTATAGTGCTTTACAGATCTCTGTAAGTGGTTTTACAGAGTTGGCATATTGTCCCCAACAATCTGGGTCCCCATTTTAGCCACCTTGGAAGGATGGAAGGCTGAGTCAACCTTGAGCCTGGTGGGATTTGAACTGTCAAATTGCAGGCAGCCAGTAGTCAGAAGAAATGGCCTGCAGTACTGCACTCTAACCACTGCGCAACCAAGGCTCATATAATAATTAAAGGTATCTGTCTCATTAACATTTGACAAAGAAGTGGATGTTGAAGACAGTATAAGAGAAAGAACAGGAGAAAACCACAAGATACCAAGACCTGCAAATAGAAGTAGAGCAACCATGGCAAAAGAAAGCAAAGATAGTACCAACAGTAATAGAAGCCTTCAGTGCAATCCCCAAACATCTGGACCCCACTTTAATATCATCAGATTGACAAAATCACCATCAGTCAATCATTTGGAAGACCTTATACCCTGTGGCAATTCCTTTAACACCATCAAACCACAGCATCTGCCTATCCCAGGTCCTTAGGAAGGACTTAATGGGTGGATAAAAATGTGAAATCCAGTCTAAACATCTGTTTGACTGAAACAAATCAATAACAATGAAGAACAGTTGAAATCTCCAGAGAGAAGCTGCCCATTTAATAGAGTACTCAGTGTATAATACATCAAAGCTTTGGTTACATTGACCTGAATTACTACATTTTCTTTACACAATATTCTTGAAACTGAATGTTCTTCGCACAAAAGACTGATAATGATTGGGATTTATATAATCCAGGAAGTATCCAAAGCCACAACAATCTTCTCATACTTCTGTATGTGCAAGCAAAATGTCATAAGCATGTATGTCTCGGGTATCAACATTATTTTGAAACAATACCATGTTTCTCCGAAAATAAGATCCTCTCTTATATTTTTGAAATAAGTGCTTGGCCTTATTTTCGGGAGGTTTTATTTTTTGGGGGGAGGCTTATTTTAGTGCTTCCGCTGAAAAGCCCAATTGGCCTTATTATCAGGGGATGTCTTATTTTCAGGGAAACAAGGTATTGAACACAAAATATCCCACATGAATTAATCACCCTAAATATTAGCAACACCACCTTTAGCATCTACAATTTTATGCCCCATATCAGACTTGCATAACTTATAGAGAGCAGGCAGGGCCACGTTGATAAATGAAAAATCATTGCAAGCCACAAAGAAATACCCAGTATGTCAACCAGCTATTTGATGGCTACAGGAGTGATGACAGCACTGAAGTTGGCAGCAGTGGTGAGACTTGGAGCCACTCAGCAGTGTTTTTCAGATGGAGGTGCAAGCCTGTCATTAAAGTAATTAGTTTTTTAGAGGGGGAAATGGCAATGGGCTGCATAAGACAGCTTTGTGGGTCACATATGATTCATGAAGCCTATGCTGTGCAGTTCTGCCCTGGAGTATAGCTTGCCACACTATCTGGGCTTCAAAATTCTGAATGGAACTCTACAGTATATAACAGAACAGCTTGAATTGCATGGAACTTGGAATTTGCTCTGATGATCTAACCCGGGAACTCATGATGCAAGACAAGCTGGCCATCACAGTGCTATACAAAGCTCTTGGTTTTATATGGCACATGATGGAGAAGAACAGGTTTATTATTATTATTATTATCTTCCATTTGAAAATCTTTTCCTTCAGTCTGAACTTAAAGTGTTCCTCCTTTGTGTTGTCACCTAGTAATCTTTCAATCTTTTTGGTGATTCCTAAGCAGAATAAAAAAGGAAGGCCTAAGAAATTATTTATTTTCTGAGGGAGATCTACAATTTACAGTTGGAGGGGACACTGGCATTGTTTTTACAGCACAACACAGCAGGAGAAACTAATAATGCAAAAGTAAGAATAGCACATTCATTCCATATACCTCTGCCAAAGCCCCCATGGAAATCAGGTCTGTCACATTTATCATTCCTTGTGAACAACTATTCTCTATGCACAAATAAGCTTCATCTCTGTGCCTAAAATTTGGCATGGCAATTCATCACAGTCTATCCCTAGATAACAAAGTTACAGGATCATTAAAAAAAAAACAGAATGAAAAGAAATAAAGCTTTTAAAAAATCCCTCTGTACCAATTTCTGTGAATTCCAACATGTATCATTTTCTCATAAATTTCTCACTTGCCTGGAAAATTTTCTTTCTGATTTTTTAGCATTATATGGAAGAGGTTTCCCATTGCTCCACACTGATCTCCCAGTCCTAGAAACCCAAATAGTCTTAAACCAAGCACTAAACCTGTTTAGTGTTTGAGATCAGAGATGAATTAATCCAAAGTCTGAAAAAAAGATGTTAAAATTTCAGTGTTTTATTAAGGACTAGACAACTTGTGCTCCATTGGGTCCTCATTTCAGAGATATTGTCTTACCTTACCAGAGAAAGAGAATGATCACAGGTGGGCAAAAAAATTAGTGGGAGTGGGAGCAACTTGAACTTCCTGCCAAATTCCCACTGAGTTTCTTGTGGGAAACTGGCAAGAAGCATCAAAAACCCTCCCTCCCTCCCTCCCTTCCTTCCTTCCTTCCTTCCTTCCTTCCTTCCTTCCTTCCTTCCTTCTCTTCCCATCCCCTTTCTTTCCTTACCTTCTCCTTTCATTCTGTCATTATCTTCCTACTTGATTGCCTTCTTATCTTTTTTTCTTCCTTCCTTAGAATTCCTGCTGGCTTCCCCATTTACTTTACTTGTAGGAAGCTAGCAAAGAGAAAGTCAGTGGAAAGCCAGCAGGAAGCTTCAAGTCCAAGACCAGCAGGTAGCTAAATGACTGGTACTGGATGAGGCAGCAAGGGAGAACATGGGATTATGGATCAGAATTGGTATATGGGATGTATGAAAGATATTGTGGGAGTTAGAAAGGGTGGGGAAGAAAACTCAAGAGGTACTGCAAGTAAGTGGCTGATCATGAGTGGTGGAGGGAGCAAGGGATTACAAGACTAGCTGGGAAACTGTCACATAATGTTGTAAATGAAGATCACAGGACCACAGCAGCAACAGCAGCACAGCAGCAACCAGTAGCACTAACGAGCCACAAAATCTTCAAATTTCACTCCTGCATGAGAAGTCATGAGTCCTGGGTTTTGGATACATTTTATAAATCAACCCATCTGAGGTAACTTGATTGAAAAATTGTTGCCCTTTAATGCATTAGAGGTCATGACAAGAGTTTTAGTAATATATATATATCTGCTATTTAATTATTAAGCTCATTAAATAAGAAGTATTGTTATTTTCTGGCTCATAGAAAGCCCTTCCCCGTGAAGACATGTATGCTTTAATAAACATCAGAGAGATCCTGCATTCATGTCTAAAACACTTGTTCTCGATCATTTCCAAAGTGTGCTCAGCTCTCATATAGATAGGAGAGAAAGATCTATGCAAATAAAGATCTATGCAAAGGTGAACTCCAATGGATAATTAGGTCCCAATAGATGAAATATTAAATATGTATATCAAGCCTTTGATGCACAAATTCACAAAGTTAGAATGCTGGGTCAGTATCTTCACTGAATTATCAACCATTGGAGCAACCTAGAAAAAAAAAACTAAGCAGATCCAGATCAACCTCTTATCAAAATAATAAATCATGTTGTATCTGATTAATCAACGTAGTAATATGTACAGAAGAACATTCAGAAACAAATAAATGAGCTCCTACCTCCTGGAAATTCTGCTTTTTTCTACTACCTACCACCTCCTTTCCTATTTTTATATTTGAAAGAAACTTTTTTTGACATTTGTTGCAAGTCTTAGTTCATTGTGAGTCTCAGCTTTCCTGACTTCATTTTAGCAGATTCAGGCTATTTGCTGGTATTCGGCTTAAGACATTTGTTCCTCTTTTCATTTTTCATACTGTACTTGTGCTTTATGTCTCTCAATTTATCGATGAATTCTTTATGCAACCATGCTGATTTCATCTGGAAACTCTTATTTTTCTTTCTCAATGGTATTGTTCTAGACTTGGCTTTTATAATCTCATTTTTCTGAGTTTCCCAAGCTTTTTGAATTTCATTTCTAAGCTCTAAATTTGTTGAAATCAGTTCGCCTAAAATCTAAGAAATTCACTTGACTTTGTTGTAGTATTTGTGCATGCATTATGTTGAATTCTAATATGACCTGATCACTCTCCCCCAAAGTTCCCGCAACTTCAACCCCCACTATCATTTCATCATTATTAGTAATTATTAAATCCAGTATACCTGACTGTCTGGTTCCGTCCTCTACCTTTTGGATGACAAATTCTTGCTACAGAAAACAGATGTCTGAATTGACTTGTAAAGATGAGATGTATCTGATGTGAACTGAACCAACAATGATGATGCCACATATATTGCCACTTTGAGTAGATTATTTCTCAGCTCAAATTCTATTCCACAAGAATAATCTTGGGAGCATGGAGATGGTCCAAAGTCTATTCTTCCCTAGGTAAAAGGAACAGCATCCATTATTTTCAGTATAAACACAGTCTTTGTATTATTGCTTTTACTTCAAATCCTTCTCTAGTAATTATTTCTAAAAGGTAGAAGGAGATTGAATGTTCTTTGTAACAGCGTTTTCCCTCTCCCATTCACCCCCAAAGCTCTCAAAGAAGATACACGTATTTTGATATAATACGTTTTTTTTTTTTTTTGAAAGAGAGACATGAGATATAAAATGAAAGCATGTTGAAAATTGGATTTCATTCTGCAGCAGCTGGAATTAGCAGTAGCCATTTTGTACCTATTTCTTTTTTATATATACATATAATCTTTATTAAATTTTTTAGCAGAGAATAAAAAGTAACAAGCATTAATATTTAGAATAAAAAAAGAAGAAAGAAAAGAAAAAACAAAGGCAAAGATCAAATCAAAAGAAAAAAAGTATGTGAAAGATGTGATTTCTAATTTTCTTATAGCCATTATAAATATAAATATAAAACAATCCCTTATTCTGTGGTTACAAAAATTGTTCTTGTTTCTAAAACTTTATACACACTTCTCCCCTGGCTTCCCCCAATATCTAGGGTTCCTTGGTTTATTCATTTCCTTTTGCAATGAAAACTTTTCTCCACACTTAAATCTTTTCTGGTCTCATAAATAAACTGATAATCGCCCAATGTAATGATAAGCTGGAAGAAATGTCTTTTTTGTAATTAGAAATAACCCTCATAATATAAAAAGGGCAAATATTTCATTGATCCAAACAGTGGTGGATTGCCTCTGGTTTGCACCGGTTCTGTAGAACCGGTAGTAAAACTGGTGGGAGGCTCCGCCCACTGACCCCAACATCATCAAAATGTTTCTGCGCATGTGCAGAAGAGCGCGCGCACGGCCCCCGTTGCGAACCAGTAGTAAAGGTAAGTAGAACCCACCCCTGGATCCAAAGGTACAGCCTGGTTTATTACAAGACTTCCCTGAATTACTGCAGTTTGAACATACATTTTTTCTCTCTCTGTCTCTTCTCTTTTATCATTTGCACTATCTGTGACCTGAAGAATCACCTCATAATTTAACTGCTTGCTTTCAGGCACTTCCTTAAAGCTGTTAGCTGGTTACCTACAGAATAGTTTCCAAGTGACTTCTTTGAGATCATTCAAGACCCCAATCTTCACTTCATTAAGCCATATATTCAAAGGACACTCGCATAGAAGACAGAGATAGCCTCTCTTAGAGTTGTGTTTTTTGTGGGTTTTTTTTTTCAGAAGTCCCCATGGCAATACTATTGATTCAAGAAGTGTGATTTTTTTTTCCCCCTGTGAAATATAACAATGTCTCAAGGGCAAAGCTGAGAAAAATAACTCCCATTAGTTGGCTATAAAAAAAGAGAGAGCTTTGTAGGTCAGGTGCTGAGGTATAATTATGTGTAGTAAATTCAACACAGAAAGCTATTCTGATTAATTTTATTTATAAAGATTTTTGTAAGATAATAATGTTCACTGGAGATCAGACTGAGGATGAGGAGCAGAGGGTTTTTTCTTGTTGTTGTATCCAAGTATCCGAGCACAGAAAAAAATACAATGAAATGAATTAAACACTTTGCATATAAAGAAGTACAAAAACTATTTGTTATTCTGGGTCTAATACCTAAGCCAGATGCATTAAGTCTTGTTTGAATGCCACATATTGACATCGAGATACATTAACATTTTTCATGATTAAGTAATATCAATGCATTTGGCTATCTTCGGCTTTGGGAACTGACATTTTAAAAATGACGCTCGTTCTTTTTAAGGTACTTACATGCACCTCTCCACATTTCTTACCTACATTATCTTTTCACCTTTGTTTCTAGAATGTTACAAATGGAGGGTCTATTTGCCTTAAACTGAAAGAAAAGGGAAGGAATTCATGAGAAAAAACAAAGGAAAATCAAATTTTAGTTTTCTACCTTTTCCCTCCCTCTCGCCCTCCCTCCCCCCTCTCTCTCTTTCTTTCTTTCTTTCTCTCTCTTCCTCCCTCTTTCTTCCTTCCTTCCTTCCTTCCTTCCTTCCTTCCTTCCTTCCTTCCTTCCTTCCTTCCTTCCTTCCTTTCTTTCATGCCTTTAAGTCAGGATTGACTCCTGGCAACTGCCTGAACAAAACCCTGCAGATTTTGTGGCAAGGTTGCAGGTGTGGGTTTGCCTGCTTTCTAGAACTGAGAGAGACTAACTGGCAAAAAGTTACCTAGATGGCTTTGTGTCTACGGTCTAGAACTCACAGTCTCCTGGTTTCTAGCCTGGTTTTATAGCAAGAATATCCTGGGTATTTGTTCCTTTCATAAAAATCTTTAACTAAGAAACAGCATTATTCTAATTGCAGCAGTTTTGTATTATGGTGGTAGAAATAGCTAATTCTTTCCAGTTCTAACTCAATAGGTGCTGTAGGAACTGTGGGATGAAATATTATTCTATTTTTTTTTCAATATAGTCTATAAATATTTACATGACCCCAGAGTCACCTTAGATAGTGAGATGTTTGGCATATAAATTTAATCAATAAAATAAAGAGCAAATGTATCGTCATCAGCCCTACCTAGCTCCTAGTTAATATTCAGGTAGTCCTTGACTTATAACCATTCATTTAATGAACTATGATGGATTTGGAAAAGTGATTTATGACCTGTCCTTGAAGTTATGACTGTTGCACCACCTCCATGATCATGTGATCACAATCAGAGCACTTGGCAACTAGCTCACATTTTCTATAGCTGCAGTGTCTTGTGGTTATAAGATCAGGATTTGCAACCTCCCCAGCCAGCGTCCAACAAGCAATGTCATTGGGAAAACTGGTTTCACTCCATGACCATGTGATCTGCTTAACAATTGCAATAAAAATGGTCATAAAATGGTCTGGTCACAGGATGAATCACTTAACAAGCCCATCATTTAACAAATTAAATTTCAACCCCAATTGTGGCAGTGAGTTGAGGACTACCTGAGGAGCTGCATCAGCCAGTGAGTGACCACCGTGCTCCAAACCTTGATTGATCTGGCTTATCATACGACATATGTCGTATGGATGACATACAACTAAATTAGGCCATGGATACTCTTGCCCACTAAAAACTCTTTACTTCTTTTGGGCAAAGCAACAGAGGCAAGAATCTGTATCTCTTCACTTTTACCTCCTCAGATTGTCATTTTCATGGACCGCTATGACTCAAGGGAGCTTTTTACCATACCCTATAACCTCCTTAAGTCAACACTGATGATGATTTAAGGAAGGGAAACACAAGTTGAGGAACTGTGATAAAACCCTTCACTTTTGTTACAACTTTCAAGGAGGACTGAGATAAAATATTCAGTTCTAGATAAAAGTTGAGAAAACAGAATATATATGAGTAATGATGTTCACTATGGAAACCATCTTCAGTAATGATGGTGCATTGCTTTTAACAATGTTCAGCTTTAATCAGTAATTGTAGTTATGTTTTTAGTTGGAAACTTCATCTTTTTCATGAATGCCTTGATATCTTTTGATATAAATAACATATCTTTCCTTATAGTTCCTATTTTTCAGAAATGTGCATGTGTAAGATGGAACTGTATATCCTAAGGCTGTCTTACTCATCTTAGAATCTTCCAGATGTGCTGAAATGCAATCCCAGAGTTCCCAATTATGTTGGTTGAGAATTCTCAGCAGCGTGTCTAAGAATTCTAAAATTTTGTTACAAACAACTCAATATTTTAAAAATGTTCTAAGGTCCAGCAAAAAAAGCAGGATATGTCCCACAGTTGACTTCCAGTTCCTGGTCCAGTTCCAGCTTGTTAGTCTCTAAATTGACCGAGTCTACTTCAATTCTCAAACTGGAGCTAAAACTAGATTGAAATAGATATACTATATTTCATGCAGAAAAACATGTAGGAAAAACATGTAGGAAAAACATGGAGTAAGAAGATTTATATCCCACTTTTTGCTCCTACCATAATCAGGATCCAAGGTAATAATTAAAAATATCCAAAGTAATAGTAATTGTAACTGCTATAGCAAAACAACATCTCAGTCTAAATTCTTTTCTTTGCAATGAAAAACTACAGCATATTTTGCATAGTGCTCAATCAAATGTCCAGGGAAAACCTATATGTTCTCAAACAGCTTCAATATCTCCAAATATACTGGAGATAGCGGTTAGCTCTTGGGACATCGATGACCTTATTCTCCATTAATTTACCTATCACATTTTATTACCAGTTACTTTTATTAACATGACTTCATAGCACTGCTATCCTTCATTGGAAGAATTATTTTCTTTTACCCGTTCAGAATAATGACTTCATTGGATGATTTCCAGTTTCATTATTATGATAGAGGAAGGAACTGTTTCCATCCATGTGCACCTACTTTATGTATAGTTTTCTAAAGTGCTATGATGGCTTCATAATGGGCTTGTCCTAAACAAGATACTTTCCCAATATTATGTTCATATCTCCTTAACAAGTACATTAGATGACATGCTTGTTTGTCTCAACCCTATTTATTTTAATTCACAAAACTTTACCTCCCAGCAGACTCTAGTCTCTTATCTAAAACAAATATACTGTATATTCCCGAAAACATTTCATTTACAAATAGAATTGTATTTGTTCATCCATTACAAGTGGCCTATTATCCATCCAGTCAGGTATCAGTCATTACCTCTAATTTTATGTGTTCTCAGTATCTGATTATAAGATCTGCAATTTTTCATGTATGTATGTATGTATGTATGTATGTATGTATACCTGACAACAAACTGTTCTAGCTCTTATAAATATGTCAAGCTATAAAGCACAAGCCAACTTTAAGGAAAGTTCTTTACATCCCAGAATATAAATACTGCAGAATTCTGAACTATTAGAAGTAGCTAACTTGAAATATTTACCAATGCATCAAACCAAAATTCTTTCTCAGAGAAAAATAGGGTTGTTTTATGCAAACACCTACTGAGAACAACATACGCTTATTAACATACACCAAGAGTTGACATAGCAAGGTTATTCATTTCTGTAGGTTTCTACACTGCCTCTACCTGCGGGCTGTTTTGAATTTTCTTTTTTATATTTAAAGTTTAGTCACATTCATTCACTTAGCTATAATCTCCAAGGACATGGTTATGGTGACTGTATCATGTTTCAAGGAACCCGAAGTAAGGCTTTATGTAAATTTGCAAATCAAAAACAGAGAAAAAAATACTGCTTAGCATTTAAGATCAAAACCATATCCTAAGGTCAATAGAACTGCTTTGGAGGTACAAAAATCATATAGTAAAATGTACTTCATCTTTGTACTTTGCAATTATTGAGTAAAATATCTACACAGAGGAGGGGAGGATGAGAAAGGCTGAAGATATGTAAAGAATTCTTGTTTTCAAACACTTCAGAAGATATGCAAATTTCAAAAGACATAATGGTTGCAATTAATTAGCTATCTCTGCCTGTTAATATGGTCCTGTTATTTCAAGTTCTATGAAATTTTAAAAGGCAATTTCATATTTGTCTGATGTCTGGAACTGTTCTATTTTTCCTTCTCCAGCCCTATGTTAAAGATATATGTTAACTAAATAAACTGGATCCCTTAGTTTAGATATTCAGTGAGCCTAAATATAAAAATTTACAAAGGAAAGAACAATAAATTGGTTTGATGAATGCCTACACAAAGAATTGGCTTGACAATTTAGCACTAAAATCAACAATCTTTAAAAAAATAACAATGTAAGATCTGGAAAAAATAATATTGCCATAAATATAAGTTATTTCCATTTATGGGATGGTCATGAAAAAAAAATGAAAATTGTATATGATGTTATTATATCATACCAGTGGTGTACTGTGATGTTTCTGTGAACAAGAATATGCAAAATAAGAAAATCAGTCTCTATACTAGTTGGCCACTGACATTTGCCATGATAGGTTCAGTTTGAGAAGAGTTAATTTCATCTAATGGTTAAAGCACCAGGCTAGAACCAGGAGACCACAAGTTCTATTCCTGCCTAGTTTTAGATATGAAAGCCATCTGGGTGACTTTGGGCCAGCCCCTCTCTCTCAGCCCAATCCACCTCATAGAGTTGTAGTTGTGGGAAAAACAGAGGAAGAAGGTATGTTTGTCATCTTAAACTATTGATAAAAATGGGGTAAAAATAAATAAATGAAGTCTAATATGCATTGTCAAAAAGCATAGTTGGATCAGAGCAACTGCTCAGCAACCAGCAGTTCTTCATCAGTGAACCACTTCCAAAGGAGCAGTTTTCTGCCACAAGTCCAGGTAATTCAGGAAGCAGACGTTTCTTAGCTTTAGAGAAAGAATGGGAAGGTATCTGCAGTATAAGATTGTTGGTGATCTGAGTTTGCAAAAGCAACTGAGTGTGCCAAATAAGTGAAGAAGGGAGAGGAAGTTTTGGAAAGCAAGACATGTCATGATGTTCATCAGCTCTCCCTCAGGGTACCTGTCTGATTATGAAATCTTACTTACCATAAAAATGAAAAGAAAAAGAATTACACATAAATAATCAGAAACATCTGTCTAATTTATATTTTTCTATGTTCCTTTCAATGACAATGAGCAATATTTTCTGGAGGAAACCACTCATTTGAACCTAACAATAAAGAAATTTGCTTAAAATGTAATCATTTGTTTTGGATAAAATCATGAATATCTATAAATGAATAGAAAAGGAATATAATCATATATGCTCTGATGTTTTCAGACTGCCAGTATCACATCAGCAGTAATGCTCATTAAGCAAATGCTTACGTTTTTCCTTTCCAGGGGTACCATGAGCATCAAAACAGAACCTACAAGTTACTTATGCATGGAAAATACTGTATATTGGATAAATTTTGTTTAAGCCACTAGGAACCACCACAACTTTACAAGTGTGAAGATGGGCTACTATTACAATTTTGTTGTTGCTGTTGTTAGTTGCGAAGTAATGTCTGACCCATTGCAACCCCATGGACAACGTTCCTCCAGCTTTCCTGTCCTCTACCATCCTCTGGAGTCCATTTAAGCTCACGCCTTCAGTGACTCCATCCAGCCACCTCGTTCTCTGTCGTCCCCTTCTTCTTTTGCCCTCAATCTTTCCCAGCATTAGGCTCTTCTCCAGTGAGTCCTTCCTTCTCATTAAGTGGCCAAAGTATTTGAGTTTCATACTATTACAATTAAAGCTCACAATCTTCAAATATCCACTGGATTTTAATATCTAGCAGCAGACCAATCATTTTCATAAACAGGAACTAGAAAGGGAAGAAATCCAAACAGGAGACAAAAATTGTCTTAAAATGTGGCCTAAATTTTAAAATATTTATTCTAAAATGGAAAATATTGAAGTTACATTATCTTCAAATAAAAAAATATACATTTTAAACTTCTGAGCATAATTTTGAGAAATTCTTTTTTTGGGGGGGAAGGGGGGGAGGACTTTCTTCAAGGAACCCTTATCCTATTTAGATCTTTCTCTCCATATCTGTCTTGTGAACTGATAATTAGTTCCTGGGAGAATGTATGAAGCTACATATCTTTTAAGCCCACAATACATTGTACATCCTGTAGAATTTTAAGGTCAGTATGTCTTAACCGTACTTAGGGCTAGCTCTCACGACTTGTATCAACAGTAGAAGCTACTTCTTCCAGTTTCAATTAACTTTAATCAATCATCTTAGGCATTCCAAAATAATTTCTAATCCTACAGATAGATTCAAATATTTAACATATTTTTATACTGAAAAGTTGTTTTTTTGGTTTTTAATTTTATTTTTAGAATAGTTAATATTATTTTTCTTCTCCTAGCATATTTATCTTTACATGGTATGTTATACCTAGATTCATAAAGGTGCCAACAAGAATGAGCTAGAAAAAATAATCCCCAACTACTGTATGTCCTGCAATTATAGCTCAGTTCTAAGATATGGTATATTTTCAGCACATTATATGTCAACATTAAAAAAAACCATTAAGGTTTACATTATATTCTACCAAAAGACCCTCACATCCTGGACATAAACTGTTTCAACTCCACCATCAAAATGACGCTATAGAGCACTGTACACCAGAACAACTAGACTCAAGAACAGTTTTTTTCCGAATGCCATCACTCTGCTAAACAAATAATTCCCTCAACATTGTCAAACTAGTTACTAAGTCTGCATTACTATTAATTTTCTCATCATTCCTATCACCCATCTCCTCCCATTTATGACTGTATGACTGTAACCTTGTTGCTAGTATCCTTAAGATTTATATTGACTGTTTCGCTATGACTATCATTAAGTGTTGTACCTTATGATTCTTGACAAATGTATCTTTTCTTTTATGTACACCGAGAGAGTATGCACCAAGACAAATTCCTTGTGTGTCCAATCACATTTGGCCAATAAAGAATTCTATTCTATTCTATTCTATTCTATTCTATTCTATTCTATTCTATTCTATTCTATTCTATTCTATTCTAAAATAAATCAAGAATTTTGAAATACCATTTCTTGTTTCAAAGTTCTTATTTTACCACACTAGCAAAATGTCACTAGAGGACAAATGCCAAATTCAATATAAAATGGATCTCTAAGCAATACCAAGAGGCCAGACAAGATTAGTTTTAGGAGGGCATTTGCCAAGCTGTGTGTGTTTGTGTATGTATAAAACTACCTGGATATAATGGATGTGTCTGTGATGATATTACAGTCAACCTGGAAGGGGCCTTACCATGAAGACAAGGATAGGGAATGAATAGTTATCAATTCTTGTAGAATTCAGTTTCCCACATTCTTGATCACTGGTTATGGCCGATGGTTGGGGCTGCCAAGATATGAGGACTAGTCCTGGCATAAGATGATACCAGTTCTTGCTCACTTCTATTGGACAATAAAGATGTTAAATAATTCCATGCTAAATTTGTCTTGCATAATTATATGGTATTGCATGATAAACCAGGAGGAAATCATTTGAACACAAAAGCTTTCCTGACCTTTTCTTCTCTAGAATTTTAATGTCCTACTTTAAAAAAAAAACCCTAAGATTCTTCTCTGAGAAAAACCTATTATAAAAAAACATATTCATTCCAAGATTCTTGAACTAATCTTCTTTTAATTTTAACAGGAAACTAGACTACCAGGAAACTGAAAAGTATGCAAGATAGATGCATAATATAAGTACATAATATATATTCTGCATAAATAAAGAATCAAGCTATTGCAAATTCATTAGATATTGGTTGCACTAGTAATAGAAACAGATAATATAACTACATCTCTACCAACTATTACCCAAATCTTTTTTTTTCTTCAGAGAAAAAAAGAGCTAAAGGAGTGCAATTTAAATAAGAAAAACTTTCCAAGAGCGAGTAGGCTCTAAAAGTCCCCCTTCCTCCCACAGATTACAACAAAAGTAACAGAAAGAAAATTAAAATCAAAATAAAATAATAAATGGACCAAAAGTGAATGGCATCAATAAATGCTCTTCAGCACAAGTCAATTTTCATGAACCTCTGGAGGCCATCTCAATGAATGCTCATCTGTTTTCAAGGGGAAGGTCCTTCCAGAAGAAAGAGTGCAACATTTGACTACAAGCTCCTGCCCCAGTTACTTGCTGGTTGTAAGGGACCACAATAAGATATTGTCAAGGATATCCACTTGGCACAAAAGGTGATCCTGCAGGAAATGCTGAAAAGAAAGTGGATCATATAGTACCAGCAACACTAACTAAAGATCACTCATCCCTCACGCCACACAAAAGAAAAATAAGGAAAGGGGGGAATTCCAACCCAGTTGCCTGGCAACTAAACAGAAGCCAAGATACCTGCCAATGTCAACTCTGTTTTTCTAGGCCCCCCGAGAGTGAACTACAAGCCAAACAAGCTAGTTTTTTTTTTTTACAGCAGCGGCTGCCAACTTTTTGGGCACCAGGGACCAGTTCCATGATCTGCTACAGAGAAACATTTATGTTCTAAATGGAAAAGGGTGTTTGGAATAGAGCAAGAAACTTAAGGGTAGCTTAAGGATAGCAGGACATCTGACTGTAGAAATCTATTTACCTAACTAGGGGTGTTATATGTATGCATGTAAGTATGTATGTATGTATGTGTATATATAAGCACATATAAGTACATATATGTAGATATATATGTGTGTGTGTATATATACAATAGTTAAAAAAACTACAAGAAAAAAGAGAAAACAACAGAATATGCTAAAGAACAAACATATGTAAAGAAGTGACTTCCAACCTTCATTATAACAATGAAGTAACTTCACCCTCTAGAGAGTTACAAATAGAAATATCTTCATCCCATATCCTATCCCTTATCTGTAAGCAAATCCATAAAACATCAACTTTTCAATCCTGATTTCTTTCCTTTTCCTTCGAATAGTCTTATTCTTTAGTTCATTCATAAGAAAACATTTTCTAAAACATTCTCTTGGTTTGCCGTTAGTCATCCTTTAAGTTTTAAAACTTCAGTTAGGTTTGGGGTGTGTTTTTTTTTTGTTTTTTTGTTTTTTAATATCCAATAAAGTATCCTTTTCCAAATCATTATTTTGGCTTACAATTTGTAATTCCATTTTCTGTACTTTCTGTCTTGCTCCACATCTGACATTCTCTTACTAACATCTTTTGAATATAATCTAGTCATAGAATCAGAAATTATTATTGACACTGTTAATATTGTAGCTATTTTTTTTACTCCATTCTTCAAAGAATTCCTTTAATATTTCCAACGCTATGATAATTGGTGTCATTTTGTAACTTTCAGTTAATTGACATCAAAAGCCGGCTTGTATTTCTTTTCTTCTTTTGCATACTTTAGCCCTCTCTAGTGTCCAGTTTCTAAAATCATAAAGGTACTTATCTTTATCATGATTCAAAATAGCTAAAATAAATTTGCTTTACAAGAGAAGCTATCTATGTTTTACAGTTAATTCCCAAATCTTATAGTAAAAGTCAATATTCCAAATTTAACTGGACTCATAATCTATTTATAACTTTCTTAGATCAAAATCCTATTTAGCTCTTTGCTGTTTATTTCACATTTTTTCTAAAGCTTGTAATTAAGTTTTATTTTGTTCAAAGTTGAAACTAAACTGACCTAGCAACTTTTCAAAGTTGTTGTTCTGAAGCTCTCCAATAGCTTTAAGATGGTTAATAGCAGGGGTGAAATCCAGCAGATTCTGACAGGTTCTGGAGAACTGGTAGCAGAAATTTTGAGTAGTTTGTAGAACTACTCAAAAGCACCTCTGGCTGGCCTCAGAGTGGGGAGGGAATGAGGATTTTGCAATATCCTTCCCCCCAAGAATGGGAGGGAATGGGATTTTGCAGTATCCTTCCCCTGGAGTGGGGTGGGAATGGAAATTTTGCAGTATCCTCCCCTGCCATGCCCACCAAGCCACACACACCAAGCCACACCAAGTCCACCAAGCCACACCCACAGAACCAGTAGTAAAAAAAAATGGATTTCACCACCAGTTAACAGGCAATTTCCAAATGTGGTTAGAAAATGACAATTGCAAACTAACTGTTCTTTAAAAGGCTCCATTATGGTTGAAAGCAAGATCGTTAATCCCTTTATCTCCCAGTACTCAAACCTATGGAGGACTGGTGTCCTGTGGTCTCCTTGCAAGGAGGAGCCATCTAGACAACATGTGGGCCATTTCCTATACTCTCCTTATACACAGAGTTCGGAAGAACTGTCTATTCACAGATTGCTTTTGCAAAGATGTCTTTAATTAACAGGGGTGTCATCCAATGAGTTAAATTTAGTTTGTTTGAATGATAATTTGTTTCCTATCCCATTTGGTGGTGCTAGATAGTGGTCAGCAACAATATTGAGGCTAGATAGGCATCCTATCCATGCACTCCAATATCATCTGTCTCAAAAGATGCAGCAGAGACAACTATTGTGGACCTATTTTCAGCTGATTCCAATGGTGGGCTTTGCTTTCTAGGTTTTTGAGTTGTTCAATCCATGAAAAAATAAATAAAACTATTTGAAGAACAGAAGCATTTGATCAATAGGAGAAAAATGGTTCTGACCCAGATTCAGTTGATTGGCAGATTAGATGGTTCTATGGATACAAAAAAGACAGTTAACAGAATAGCAAAATTGAAAGGAACTTTGGAGATCTTCTAATCCAAATCCCTGCTCAAGCAGGAAACCCTATACCATTTCAGACAAATCATTGTCCAGTCTCTTTTTGAAAGCCTCCAGTGAGGGAGCATCCACAACTTCTGAAAGCAATTTATTACATTGGTTGATTGCTCTCATCATTAGAAATGTTCTCCTTATTTCTAGGTTGCTTCTCTCTTTAGCTAGTTTCCATCCAATGTTTGACTCCCTTGCCTTTGTAGGAACCCCTCAAATATTGAAACACTATCATGTCACCCCCAGTCCTTCTTTTCATTAGACTTTTGCTGTTATTAGTTGCAAAGTCATGTCCGACCCATCGCAACCCCATGGACAACATTCCTCCAGGCCTTCCTGTCCTCTACCATGTTCATTAATCTTTTCATCGTTCCTATCACCCACTTATGACTGTATGACTGTAACCTTGTTGCTGGTATCCTTAAGATTTATATCATTAAGTGTTGTACCTTATGGTTCTTGATGAATGTATTTTTTCTTTTATGTACACTGAGAGCCTATACACCAAGACAAATTACTTCTGTGTCCAATCACACTTGGCCAATAAAGAATTCTATTAGACTAGACACACCCAATTACTGTAACTATTCTTCATGTTTTAGCTTCTAGCTCCTATTCATCTTTATTGCTCTTCTCCTTACTCTTTCTATAGACTCAATATCTTTTTTATACTTTGGCGACCAAAACTGGATTCAATATTCCAAGTGTCACCTTAGCAAGGCATTATAAAGGGGTACTAACGCTTTATGTGATCTTGATTCTATCCCTATATTGAATTGGCTTTTTTTGGCAATTACAGCACACTGCTGGCTCATATGTAAATGATTAAATGATTAAGTCAGTACAAATAAAGTCAGGATATTCCTTTCAGGATTTTATTTTCTGAAAGGGCATACTTGGCTGCATTTGTTAGAATTTCACAAAACAGTGAGAAAACACAATCAAGAATAAAGCTAAATAATTTCATTACTAATTTGTGAATTAGTAGTAGAAGTTGTGAATGCTCCAACACTGGAAATTTTTAAGAAGATGTTGGATAACCATTTGTGTAGGGTTTCCTGCCTGGGCAGGGGGTTGGACTAGAAGACCTCCAAGGTCCCTTCCAACTCTGTTATTCTATTCTATTCTAATTAGTAGGAAAATTACAGCCACTGTAATTGCTGATAAGGGTAAGATTAAAAATCCTTGGCTTCATGATAATAGGAGCAAATAATTATCAGGTTGACAACAATACTAATATTGGTAATAAAATATTGCTACTTTTTTCTTTCTTAATAATTCATTCATGAGTTTTGAGTAGCATACCAAACATCCTGAGATGGACCTGGAGAACACAGAGGAAGCAGCAAGACAATTAAGGGAGGGGACAGATCCAGTACATAAGAGATGCTTGAGGCCAGGGCAGAAGTGGAAGTGAGAGAAAGAGCCTCATATCATTGTATCATTAACTATATTAAGTATCAGTAGTACAGGGAGAATTTACGTATTTTGGTGGACTTTCAAGGTTCTGTTGAAAAATCCTACTAGCAATAAATAAGTTTCCAAAAAGTGATTCTAGTTTTTTGACACGTTTCTAGTTCAATACTTTAATACTAGGCAAATCAACTCACCAAATTAGCAGGCTGGATGAGAATTCTGAAAATGGCATCCAGTTTCATTGGAATGAAACTTTTGTAGGCTCTGAGGATGGAAAATTAGAAGCATAGTCAAAGCTTACCTACTAAAAGGGAAGAAACCTACACCCACCAGCATGTCTTCCCAATTATAAAGATACAACATAAAGGTGAAATGTGCCAATAATCCATTGTTTTAATTTATGCATCTTAATTCTAAATATGTTAGAATAATTTGTGTTTATTTTTCCAAAGGGGTTTCTTTTTTGTTCTTAATCACCATTCTTAGATTTGACCATTTTCTTTTGAACACATAAACCTATCTTAGTGCTGCTTAACCTAACATGAGAGAGTAATGCAGGAGAGTGGTAATAAGGAACGCAAGTAATGGAGAAAATAAAAAGCATTCTTAATGGAAGAATAAGTGCAACCCTTAAGTTCTTTGCAGATGCACCAAAGTGCATTTTAATGTGCACTTCTGCTCTGCGTGATATGCAGGAGACATTAATCACATTCTGATTTCAAACCAGACAAAGAGACACGTGCCCTGAAATAGTGATTTCTGAATGACATGTTAAGTATACAAAGACTCAACCCCATTATATATATACACTTTTCTTGGAGAAGGTGCTGGATTGCATCCCTTGGTAGTCAGGTTTACAATGCAAGCTAGATGCCATTGTCTCCTGTTTTCTACTGCTTCAACTACACTTTTGAAAGTTCTTTTTGAAAGGAAGTAACCAAAAAGCAGGCTCCAACATGCTTGTAATGCATGGTAGGTGAAGAGTGTTCCATTTAGTGAGACTGTGCTATTGATTCCCATCATATCAAAAGCTTTTCAGATCTCCAGTTTCTGGTCTTTTGGGAAATCAATCTGAAATGTGGTGTTCTTCCTCTTGTAGTTGCTTCTAGCACAGCCTTTCCAAGAGGAAAAAAAATCTTCAAAAAAAAAAAAAGTCTTCCCTTCCCAAGAGGAAATTGTAACTTCCACAGGCAAAGGATCAAAAAAGCAAATAAACGTTTGTAGATACAATGATGAGACTTTGAAAGCATAAGTGTTATGCATCTCATGATGCACCACCTCTAATTGTTAGATCTCTTTTTTTGTCCAGAAAAGCTGTCTTTAAAAAAAAACTGAATGAAAGATATAGGAAAAATCAGAAAAATCCTAAATCAGATCTTACTGGATTTTAAGTAGGAACAGAGACTGCTATGTACACTTATTATGAAATCTTCTATACCTTTCTTTAAGAGGTACATGTTTCTACATGGACTAATAGGCATTTAAAGCTTTTAAGAAAGCTCTTATTTCCACAATATGTAAGGTTTATACTTGTATCTTGTGTACTAAGTTCAATTGGTCTATCAAACCTACATTAAAAAAATTGAGTGCAATAATAAAAACCAACAAAATACTATGTCAAAATACTATGCAACAAGATCTTTTAAAAGAGGCGGTCATTCAAAGAGCTATGCCCAAATTCCTACTCCTTTATCTAGAACCCCCATTTGTAATTATATTTACATGAATGAAAATAGGGTCAAGTATGCTACTTCTGGGGCAGCTGCATTTTCTCCACTTCTCCTCACACCTACACACATATACCGATCCCATTTTCTTCCATAACTCAGCTTCTAAATCATGTGGAGATTCCCCCAGATCAGTAAAACCTTTTGCTCAGTGCACTGCTCTACCCTTTCACCTTCACCTTTAGAGAAAAATGCTCACTTAAATTAAAGACCAAATTAAATGGAATTAGATGCAACATATATCTTTTATTGGCATGCACAAATCATAGTAATCCCTGGGCTTTGTGCCACAAGAATGCAAAAGAACTCCAAATTCAGCAGTGTTACCAAACATATAGTATATGTGGCATATACTCCTAGATGTGTTACATAAAAAGCTATATAAATCATATTGTGACTTTTACAGCTGAAATATAGCAACTGACAACAATACAGGATGAATTTACTATGATTTGACTCACTGCCTCTAAATTGTACATTCCTACAAAGGCTCTAAGCCCTGGCCCTTTTACTAATAGTAGCACTTTCTAATATGCCCCTTATTATACTCTTGTTGCCTCTCCTTTCACCTCTTTCCAGAAAGGGCAACAATCTGGTTTCTGTCATCTATCTCCTTATCATTTGGCATCATCTTCTGTCCTATCTAATATACATTTTAGAACCATACAGGAAGGGTCGGATATGATTTACCTTCCATCAACTTTGGCATGATCAGCCCCATGTTAATTATAGGAGAGAGCTAAATATTCAGATAGCATTCTAAACTAGAGAAATGCTGATGATTCATCTTCCAAATGTCAAAAGAGATAAAGCCAGGTAGGCATGAAACTTCACAGATAAAGTCTCATCCCAGAGCCAGGATTCTAATAGTTGTTGTTTTACGATGGAAGAAGAAAAATGAAGCAGATGTCAGAGATTAAGGGAAAAAAACATATGTTTAGAGTCATAACTTTAATCTCTATAGGACAAATACTGCGATATTCAAATAAGTCTACAGTATGTGCATTCTTTATAGAAGGAGGTGAGGACTCAAGCTATTGTTGCATCACAGCTTCCAGCACTGTATTTCTACATCCTCTGGTGGGCCACAGGTTCCTTAACTTTACTTTATAAGTAGATAGGGTAAGGATGGGTACTGAATGCAGGCAAGAATAGGTAAGAATGGAGGGTGAACTGAAGATTCCCACCATTATCATACTCAACAGTATATGCTATTAAGCTCAGATGACAGAGCTAAGCTTTAATACATATGAAAGAAGCTCTTTATTGGATTTCTATTTATTTACATTCCTAAATGAAGCTAGTGTTTAATGCACCAGGCCTAGAAACAGAGAGCTCATGACTTCTGTGCCCTATTTAGGGTGATTTTGGACCAGTCACTCTCTCTCAGCAATACTTCCAACACATCTTCCTCCTCCTATTTTCTCCACAATAACAACCCTGTGAGGATTCAACCGGAAGCGTTACGGCGAGACAGTCGGGGAATTAGCAAGCTCTGATGAGCTCCACGAAAACCTGGACTGATGAACCGTTGCTGAGGGTTCTTCGGACCAGAACCATCCTGTAGGGACAGGGAAGAAGGAGAGGCACCTTGGAAGACCAAGAGGAACAGGCAAGTTCCTTGAAGATCAGAGGAATCTCTCTCCGATTTGGCAATGGGGCGGCAGCCATTGTGGCTGTCAAGAAGCTGGGGCAACCGGACTAAGTATTGGATAGGAGCGGTGAATGTAACAGAGTTTTTGAAGCCGGGTGAGTGACAGCCAACCTACAGGCGAAGTAACAACAACAACAACAAAAATATTTAAACCTGAAACCCCCAGCATAAAAATAGCAGCTAACTGGCATGGGGGAAGAAAAAGAGGATGCAAGCGGAATTTAAAGGGACAAAACCATGAAAAGAACATTGACCTTTGAATAAAATTATCTGGAAAATTTTAAGAATTAGAAGAAGTAACTCCAAAATTGACTAAAGGATTAGAAAGAAAATAAATAGATCCTTTATTTTTGAAGGCTAAGAAAAATAAAAGATAATTGGATATTAAGCCCTGCAACAGAAATTTATTTATTTATTTATTTATTTATTTATTTATTTTATTTCTATACTGCCCTTCTCCCGAAGGACTCAGGGCAGTGTACAGCCTAATTAAAAACGTAAAGACAGACAAAATTTAAAAATAATTAAAATTATTAAATAATAGGCCCAATTTATAAAACCCCAAATTTAAATCCCATTTTAAACCAATTTAAAATCTTTACATTGATAGCCCAGCCTGGCGGAACAACATACAGAAATGCTGTATACCTAAAGATAAAATAAAGGAGAAAAAAAAGAGGGGGGAAAGTATTGTTTAATTTGGACTGGACTATAAAATTGATTTGGTATTTTCAAAGTTAAAAAGAAGAAAAAAGAAGCTAAACTGTGAACGAGGATCGATACAAAATGGACACTTTGTTAAACAATTAAGAGAATTGTGGATTGTAGAGAGACATCTTCAAGAGAAAAAAGAGCATTGCAATTTAGAATCTTTGTTTTGGGAAATTTTGAACTACATTAGTGATAATAGTCATGAGAACTTTTGGGGAGGATTGCTTTGTCTGCAAGCGGCTTGACTTTTTTAAAAAAGGAAAACAACAGAACTTTTAAAACTAGAATAATATTAACATAGAAAGAATAAAATGGTGCAGGAAATTAGAGAAATGATGGAAATGATGTACTTGTCGTGGAAAGCGGAAATAAGTGGAATAATTACAATGTTACATGTAGAATCGAAATTTGAGGATCCAAAAATTGAGATAGAGCAAGCTCAAGCTAACAAGGAAACAAAGACAGAGAAGCAAGACACTGAGACTGAATATAAAAAAGAAGATAAAGACAATGTGATTAATTTTGGAAAAATAATTGAATATGTAAATATTAATAATAAAAAGGAGGTTTTTAGAGATTACATTGGGATTAACAATGGAAAAAACAGAAAGGGCGGGAAGAGACAAAGAAGGAATGAAGGGTGGCATAGAAAGAATACAAAAAACTTAAATGATTACACTGGGACTAACAGTGAAAAGGGGGAAAAAAGAGGAAAAGGATGGAAAACAACAGGAAAGGCAGGGCAAAATAGAAGAGTCCAGATTTCTGAAATACAGAATGATTACACTGGAATAAACAATGGGATGAATAGTGGGGAGATAAGAAAAGGAGAAAAAAGATGGGAAACAAGGGGAAATTTAGGGCAAAAGAGGAGAGTTCAAGATTTCAAAACACAAAAGAAAAAAAGGAGAAAGAAAAAGGCAAATATAAAAATGGGAAGGGAGAAAAAGAAATGAAAGAAAGATGTTATATATATTTAGAATTGAAATATGAATAGTAGTAAGAAACAAATGGGAAATCACACGACTGTAAAAATGAAATGAATAATATTTGGAATATTTGTTTTTGTATCTTTGAAATCTAGATAATGACAATTGAAATACTTTTAATTGTATATTGTGATGAAAGTAGAAATGATTAAATTGTGATTTGGAGGATTATATGGGCAAAACTATTTGGTTTATTGGGAGAGTTTAATGAGTAAAATAAGGGGGGAATTATTTGGTTTATTACTATTGATAAATATAACTAATTGACTTGTAAGAAATTGGATTGCATGGAAATAATTGGATGATTTATGTTCATATTGATTAATATACAAAAAAAAAGATAGTTACATAATTAACTGATCTTTGCTAAAATGTTGGACTTATATTAAAAATGGTAATGTTACATAAGTAACCAATGTGAGGATAGATATAAAAATAGATGACAATGGGAAGGGGTATAATATAGATAGAAGGGAAAAATTGAATTTGATTATGATTAAGATTAGAGATGAGAATGAAGGGTAATATTGGTTTTTTTTAAAAAAAAATAGATAAGGAATACATATGGCAAAAAGGAAATATAGAAATTATAAACTTAATTGAAATGACTAAACCTTATTTAAATTTGTGAACCGGCCAAATACTCTGTTCAAAGAAAATATATTGTATGTTCGTTTGTGTGTTTGTCTAAAAAAAATAAAAAAAAACTTTTGTAAAACAACAACAACAACCCTGTGATGTGGCTTGGGCTGAGAGACAGTGTCTGGCCCAAAGTTCCCCAGCAGACTTTCATGGTTAAGATGGGATTTGAACTCATGATCTCCTGTATTGCAGCCTGGTGCCTTTACCACTAGACCAACTGTTGCAAAGGCTCCTGCAACCAGTTTTCCACCATGCTTTTGAAGGTTTCTCTCAAGGATTCTGCCAAAACTTGCCTCTAGCCCCATATATAACTCCCCTGAAGTTTGTATGAATCATAGAAACTTTCTATCTCTTTTGGGTTATCTCTGCATTAATGAATGAAAAACTACCTCACCTATAAGAATGCATTCAATACACATGCTTTACTGAGGTTTGAATGCTAAAGTTGCAGCCAAGTTTTATACTGGTAATGTGATGCTTATAGAGAATTTATAGAGAAAGGGATACAGGACAAATGAAATATGATCCATGAAGATGATGATGATTACAGAATTTTGAAAAGTCATATAGTCCTATAAAACACATCTAACACACACCAACTCAATTAACAATGGTATTCTGAAGGATTTAGGCTACCAATGACTCCCTTAAAAATACAAATAAAATACTACATATACACTTATTAAGCATTAGTTCATATAGATACAGCAGAATGTGAATAGTAATAGTGATTATTATAAGTCAGTGAGCCTATACTGGGGGTTATTGCACATCTCGTTGATTGTCTAGAATTATCCTGGAAAGTGTGAAAATGCTTTATAGCAACAGAGTGCCCTCTGGATATATGGGGTTGTAATTCCCATAATTTTCAATTAAATGGACCTTGGATTTGTAATCCCCCATATCTGTAAATCAGGGGTGAAATTTTCCCTTACTGGTTCTGTGGGCATGGCTTGGTAAGCATGGCAGGGGAAGGATATTGCAAAATCCCCATTCCCTCCCCACTCCTGGGGGAAGGATATTGCAAAATCTCCATTCCCACCCCACTCTGGGGCCAGGCAAAAGTTGTATTTGCCAGTTCTCCGAACTACTCAGAAGTTCCACTATCGGTTCTCCAGAACCTGTTAGAACCTGCTGGATTTCACCCCTGCTGTAAATTATCAGATTAGAGAAAACTGAGCTAATGCCTCAGGACTGCTTGTCAGAAGTTTTCTAAGCTTTCAGGTAAATGTTTGGGTTTTTGTTTTGTTTTTTGGCCCTAATCTACCTGCAAATGCCAGGAGCTGGAAGAAGGATCTTACGTATGCAAAATATTACTCTATAAACCCCCCTCCCAAGTCATGCCTGACCAACTGAACAAAGAGGAAATATTTCTAGATCAATGGGCACTGCTTTCAAAAGCCTTTATTTTTCATTTTAAAATTTAAACAGGATCTGGACCGAATAGCACCTTCTTTCCACCAGTACATGAATTCATGATTTTTCTGCAGTGGAGGAGGAGGTTTTGGTTTCAACGCTGTATAAATGCAAACCAATTCTGGATTTGCTGTAATAATGTACATGGTTAAGCAAAAAGAGAAACATCTATTATTCTGGTCAAAGGAATATTTACTGAGACACACTGCAGCAATTTTTCTGCAGCCCATTCAGGCTTTAAGGGCTACAAGTGATTCAATCGCACACTGCAAATCAGAGGAACAACTGAGCCTCCATCAAGATATAAGAAAAGGAACCATGCTGCACTCTACTGCATACTTCTGGAACTGGTCAGCTCAGATACAGTACATTAAACAAATGCATTAAGAATTATTATTTTGCTAATGAAAGTGAAAGGCTGAGCTTTTCTGGAAAAAAAGTGTGCTTCTTTTATAGAGTCTTCTAGTTACTTTGAATTCCAAACTGAAATTATTTATTTAAAAGTAGATATAACTTGAAAGCAGAGACATCACCCTGCCAACAAAAGTGTGTATAGTTAAGGCTATGATTTTCCCGATGTATGATACATTGCAACCATACAGTTGCAATGTATGGCTGTGAAAGTTGGACCATAAGAAAGGCTGAGTGCCAAAGAATTGAGGCCTTTGAACTATGGTGCTGGAGAAGACTCCTGCGAGTCCCTTGGACTGCAAGATGAACAAACAAGTCAATCCTAGAGGAGATCAACCCTGACTGCTTTTTAGAGGGCCAGATCCTGAAGATGGAACTCAAATATTTTGGCCACCTAATGAGAAGGAAGGACTCACTGGAGAAGAACCTAATGCTGGGAAAGATTGAGGGCAAAAGAAGAAGGGGACGACAGAGAACGAGGTGGCTGGATGGAGTCACTGAAGCAATAGGCGTGAGCTTAAATGGACTCCAGAAGATGATAGAGGACAGGAAGGCCTGGAGGAACATTGTCCATGGGGTCGCGATGGGTCAGACATGACTTTGCAACTAACAACAACAAATAACTTAATATATCCTATCAAAGGATATATCCTTTGATAAAAATCAAATAAATAAATAAAAAGTCAGGAATGACTAGCACCTATGTGTGAGGGGAACCTTTACCTTTAATATAACTTGATAAATATACAATTTGAATTAACAATAAATGACAGGGAACTTTCTTGTTAGAAAATACTTAATTTTCCATGAACTTTCAATGAAAGTTTCAATGAACTTTCAATGCTAACATTAAAATTTCAAAGAAGCTACCCTTGTCTCATTTGTCTTCAGATCTGATTAATATTGTCTTTTTAAATTCATAATTCCCATTTATTATTCTGCACTAACTTGGAAAAAAAATAAAAGTTATCAAACAAACTTGACAGTAACAAGCCCAGGACATCCTGTAGCTGGGCATGTATCCATATTGGAAATAATTCACATGAATAATGTCTTTTATTATCTGGTACGGTTCTACTTAGCATGCCATGTTCAACCCTGGTTAGCAAAAGGAATTTGAAACAACATTGTAAAAGTGAATAAGGTGCAAGAGAAAGAGCAAACAATATTACTTTGTAGACTGGAGTAACTATCATGAAAGAATTACTAGCTCAGGCTTTTAAATTTAGAAAAAGGAATCTGTTTGGTATAGTGATTAAGACACCAAGCTAAAAACCTGGAGACTGTGAGTTCTAGTCCTGCCTTAGCTAGCTGGGTGCCCTTGAGACAGTCCTTCTCTCTCATTCCTAAGGCGACACTGGCTTGCCATGAAAAACCTTGCCATGAAAATACCAAAGGTGCTTTTATCAAGAGGCAACTGGACCTCCTAGTTTTTCTTTGACAATGTTTCCCTTCTCATCCAAGAAGCTTCTTCAGCTCTGACTGAATAGTGAGGAATGAAAGAAAAACCAGAAAGTCCAGTTGCCTCTTGAGAAAAAAAGCATCCTTAGAACAACCATGACCTGGATGACAGGATAAGAATCTCCATAGACACTTGCCATGAAAACTGCAGAATATATAATCCAGGAAGATGCCAGGAGTCTAAAACTGAACTAAAAGCAGAAAGAAAAGAAAAAGATAGGCAAGGTATTTCATTCTACTACATTTAATCAAAGTTTTTGAAAAAGTTCCATGATGTAATTTGACATGTTTAAATTTGCTGAAATTTATTTAAGCATTATCAGAGTACCAGTTTCTATGAACACATTAATAGTAAAACATGCCCCTAACCAGGAAAACAGGAAAATGTGAGAAAGATTCCCAAGACTGCCTCGTTGTAAACTCTCTGGTGTAAAAGAGAAAGAGAAAGTCTGTCAGGCTTTCAGGAATTTGTTTATATAACTTATGTACATCAAAAGGCTGATAATATAGCATGAAACAATACATATTGTATTATGCACATTTCTGTTAGAAAAATTGTATGCAAAGTGTGCACATTAGGAAAAGTATACTAAAAATCATTCAAGATTATTTTGGGCCAGGACTAACTAGAACAAGTAATATTCAAATTAAGAAAATATTGAAAGAAAGCTCTTCTATCAAATTCATGTTCACAGAGACAAGCAGAATTTGCAGGCAGTAAAACGAGAAACTCATCAAGTGTAAAATCAAAAGACTAGCTCACTTTTTCTAAAATTATAAACTTTTTAAAGACTGCATATGAATTTGTTTTTAATTGTGGTAGCAGTGACGGCAAATGAACCACTAATTACAAACCCTGAAATTAATCCTAGTGATATTTTAAGACCATGTAGGAAGTTTTCAGAATTAAATATTAATTAGCTTATACAACAACTGAGGAATTGCTAATGTTCTATTTGCCCTGCAGTGAATCTTTCTTACTTGTGCTATGGATGTTTATAGCATATTTCAGTGCAATCTGTGAACAGCAGAGAGCAGTGTTATCTAGATTATTCAACACAGCTCTTTGAACTTAACCTGCTTTATATCAGTCGCAGAATACTACTTTGTCCTAAATGTAAATCCACCCCAACTAACTGTCTTATCTTCAAAGCCTGAAAAACAAAAAGTAATGTGTAAAAACTACCAAGCATTAGATTTACTAACCTTGTTGAAAAGAACATATTATAGTTAAGTAAATAGAAAAGGGTAAAGGTTTCCCTGAACATTCGTGTCCAATTCTATGAAGTGGTGCTCATTTTCTTTTCTTGGCAGAGGGAGCCAGCGTTGTCTGAAGACATTTTCTGTGGTCATGTGGTCAGCATGGCTATATGCCAAAGGTGCATATAGCCTTCCTACTGAAGAGGAACCTATTAATCTACTCACATTTGCATGCTTTTGAACTGCTAGGTGGGCAGGAGCTGGGGCAGGAACGGCAATTCACCCCATTGAGTGGTGTTTGGGGCACGAACCCAGGCAAAGCTTAGTATCTTTAACCACTGAGTCATTGCACCTCCCTAAGTAAATAAAAGCAGGGTAATAATACATTAGTGCTGAATCTAGGCACATAAATCACTGACTAAAATGATTAGCAGACTGCTGGAAGATCAGCACAAATATATTCTACCAGCTCATTCAGTTGAAAACAACTCCTTCCTCGTCATGAAGGAATCTAAAAATAAATTCTAAGATGCATTGTGCAAAAAAAGCAAGAAAAATGTTTCCTGTTATTATCTGAAAGCAAATAACCACCATGAATGTCTTGGCTAAGCTATGGTAGAATTTCCTAATTATACTGATTTTCTTTCAAAAAATATTCTTTCAAAAAATATTCTTTTATCTGACATGAATCTGTCCTTCTCAGTTTCTCAACTGATTGTTGACCTTCTTTCTTCATTTAACTTACGTGCTACAGATTTCAGGGAATGAAAATGATTTGCTGTTCATAAGAAAAGGGTCAGGGCTGACCTGGCTAGTTCTTATTCAGTCAATTTGCCAAGTGTGATCAATAAACTCTCTGTTCAACGTCTTTATTATAAAGCACTGAACTGGAAAAAATAGGGGAAGTAAAGTGGGTATAGAGAAGAAAGGTCTGTATTATATTAGAATACTGGTGTCAAACTCGCCGCGTCACGTTGCCATCACATGACATTTTGTGTCAGAATTGGGGTGGGCATGGCTTGAACGTGATGCATCCGACCCATGGGCCGCCAGTTTGACACCCCTGTAATTAGAATATTCTGCCTAATCCCAATGGATGGCAACACTTTACTGGATTTGAAAACTGCAAGGTCAGGAGCAGTTAGCATTTAGGCTTAGAGTTTTTCAGGGAATCCCATGGCTGAACCTTACATTAGAAAGTTCTCCATTCCATCCCGCCCTGAGTCTTCGGAGAGGGGTGGCATATAAATTGAATTAATTAAATTAAATTAAATTAAATTGATCCCACAAAAGCCATCCCACAAAAGCCATTTACTATTGCCAATAAAATAACATAAACACATTAGTGAAGTCACCACAGTTAACTTTATATTTGTATTATTCTTCAAAATTTAAGGAAGGAAAGTATTGTACTCCCTGTGAAGCCTGTTATATTTGTACATGAACTTAAAAATCAGCATTTGATGCAGTCATCACAGATAGACTCTGAAGGAAATTGGAACAACCTCCCATCAATCAAAGGAAGCTACTGTTAATTAAGATGCCACATAGCAACATCCCAAGGTATTTTGGTTGTGGCAGCCAATGTACTTTATCAGCCAACATATGTATCCAGAAAGATATAAAAGGAAGAGATCTTAACTGTTCTTCTCTTGTTGACTCCATGATTCCAACATTGACTACAGTGTAGTTTATGTGTATGTGTGTTGTGTGTGTGTGTGTGTGTGTGTGTGTGTATACACATATACATATACATATACATATACATATACATATACATATACATATACATATACATATACATATACATACATACATACATACATACATACATACATACATATACACACACACACACACACACACACACACATGCACAATGCATTTCATTGCCCAAAGCATTTTTTAATGTCAATGATATAGCTGTCCTTACAATAACTTTATACTGAGAGCAACCATACCAAGCTCTTAAGACAATTTGACACTAATTGTCAAATGCGGCCGCGCGGGTGGTTATGGGGGTGACTTGGCGCTCCCATGTAACACCTCTTCTGCGCGAGCTGCACTGGCTCCCGGTGGTCTTCTGGTATTGGTTACCACCTTTAGAGCGCTCCATGGCTTAGGACCCGGGTATTTACGAGACCGCCTTCTGCCACCGATAGCCTCCCACCGACCAGTACGCTCCCACAGAGAGAGGCTCCTCAGGGTACCATCGGTCAATCAATGTCGACTGGCGGCCCCCAGGGGGAAAGCGTTCTCTGTGGGG
Organism: Pituophis catenifer annectens; assembly: GCF_029215685.1. NCBI lineage: Eukaryota > Metazoa > Chordata > Lepidosauria > Squamata > Colubridae > Pituophis > Pituophis catenifer. Next base: position 113,830,962 of record NW_027256882.1, read on the forward strand.
GCACCTACCCTCTGGAATGAGCTGCCCCCGAGATACGGCGGATCCCGGATCTTCGCACCTTTCGCTGCTCCCTAAAGATGTTTTTATTCCAGCAAGCCGGGCTGGCCTAACTTTTTTAAATTGTTTAATTTTTAAATTGTTAATTATGGGTTTTAATATAGGGGTGTTTTTAATTGTGGGCCAAATTAATTTAATTGGATTTTAATACTGTTTTTAAATTTTGTATTTCTTGTGTTTTATCTGTTGGCTGTTCACTGCCCCGAGTCCTTCGAGAGAAGGGCGATATATAAATATAAACAAATAAATATAAATAAATAAATAAATAAATAAATAAACATAGGTGATTGTTTTCATTTAGCAACTTTTAAACCATGAGATGGATAATTGATGGTAATAGTTTAAATGAGATCACGTTGTTCAAATACCTTGAGGTTTTCCCCAAGAAACCAACATGATTCCTCTCAGATGACATGGATTTTGGTATTTTTTATTTGTTTGTTTATATGAAGATGAACTCATACCAGGCAAATTGATTCCCGGTCTGTGTTTAAAAAATATACATGACTGGGAACAAAACTGCTTAACTGCTATATTCCATGGTACTTGGTGTTTCAAATCCCTACAAAGCCTATGTGTGAATCTGCTGCTTCAATTAATGGCTAAAGCTAATTCTCACTGCTGGGTCCCTGGCTATGCTGGCTTTGCGGAAGAAGTGGGTTTCATTTTGAAGGAAGCAAATAAAAATAATAATCTAAGGCAATATGAATTATTTAGCCAAATTCTGATAACTCTGGATTTAGTCAAACAGGACGAAAGCTGATTTTAGAAAGTGAAAACTTGATATAGTCAGCCCCTTCCTTCTCAGTTGGGAGCTTCACAGGAAAGGGTTTTCACTAGCCTTTTATCTGCATAAAATCATCAATTTATTTTGCCAAAGAATTTTTCCCCCTTCTCTTGACTTAACATTCTACCCTGAAAGCTTTCAGAATAAAAATAGGGTAACACTTCTAAGAGTTTAAAGGGAATACTTATGTGAAGTGGGAAAAAGCATAAGGCACACATGCTGTTCTACTGTTGTTCTGTAAAAATAAAGCTGTGGGAGATGTAATTATTTATTTACTACCTTATTTACTTTGTGTAACTATGATGTAAAGTATAACCTTAATGTTAGCGACTCCCACTGAGCCGGCTTCAGAAGAATAGACAAAATTGTAGTCTGGACTTCAATTTCAAATGTTGTTTCAAAAGCAGGATGAAAAATTAGTGCAATTTATGTTTTTTATGTAACTGTATATTTTTGGGTAATTCTACTATTATTATAAATTGTGTATATTTACACAAATAAATTATAAGATGTAATTATGAAAATAATTTAAATTCAGAGAAATATCATGAAATAAATTAATTAGGCACATTTGATCTTAACCAATAAACTGAGATGAGGAGATTTAATAACATCAAAATAATTTATGTTTACATTCAGAAATATATTGTACATGTGTGGAAGAAATGGCAGGACAACACAGGTGTGACATACTTATTTTTCTTTACATATACAAGATAAACATCCTATATTCTTGTTATAAAGGATTTCATTACAAGGATCATAAATTGTGTTACTGAATCTTGTTATCTTATAATCACTTTCCCTTTTTGAAATTCATAACTACAATACAGCCTGCAATATTTGAGACAAAAATAGCAGCATGTACTCCATAGTCCATAGCTGGAGAAAATAAGCAATAGTATATTAAGAACAATGTCTCCATTAGAATGTATTTGGTATCTTGATTAACTTTTGGATTACAATCAAGTCACTGCTACATTTCATGTAATGGTTAAGGCACCAGGCTACAAACCGGCAGATTGGGACTTCTAGTCTCGCCTTAGGCATCAAAGCCAGCTGGATGACTTTAGATCAGTCATTCTCTCTCAGCCCAATTCACCTCACAGAGTTGTTGCTGTGGGGAAAATATGAAGACTATTAGGTATGTTGAGTTACTCATAAAGTAATAAAGGCAGAATAAAAATCAAATAAATAACGGTAGCATCAAAATATCTCTAGGTGTTGTGCCCATCCTCTGAAAAAGTAGCAAAAATGACAAGACATCCCAGCTACTCTGAATCTTGCACTGACCTGAGGAAATCATAATGAATCATAAATCGTAACGATGGAATGATTGTAACAGTTGTAAACTGCCATAAATCTTTTGGGAGTGTTTTAGTTTTAACCAGCAAGCACCTTCTTAAGAAATCAATACATTTTGAAGGATGTTTTTCATGAGCCCTACAGAAATACAGTGATGCCTCAGTATTCAATTGCTTTGAAACTCATCAACCTACTAAACATATTTTGACTAGAAAATTTTGCCTCAGTACTTGTCATTTGTTTGGTACTCAATGCAAAAGCTAGAACTTGTTGGTGTCGGTTGCCTCCTGCGTTGTTACACTTTCCAGACAAAAGAAAGGGTGACACATTGGTCACATGGTTGCTCTTGCCTGTTCACACCCCCTTGTAGTCTTGCCTTAGTTTCTGTGGTCCTTTTGTGTATTGTTTTTTTCTCATCAGTACAGGTAAAGTGAAATCTTTATTTACCGTATATTTTGGAGTATAAGACGCACCTTTCCCCCCCCTAAAAGGGGGTGAAAATTTAGGCACGTCTTATACACCGAATGTAGCCCTGCCCACCCATTGGCCCCCACCCTTTGGCCTCTGCCTCACAGCAGTTACCTCCTTGCAAGCAAACAGCAAGAAAAAACAGCTCCTTTTAGCTTCAGCACAGCCTAATTAGCACAAGTTGATTGGATGGGCCTGCCAACTCTCCGCTGTTTTGTGCAGGGCTCTGCTGCTTGCTGCAAAGAGGTAAATTGCTGGAGCAGATTTTTTTTTCCCTTGGGCTAATCAAGCTATGCTGAAAATGAAAATGAAAGTAAAGCAGATTGTTTGCTGTTTGCTGCAAGGAGGCAAAATTGCTCAGAGGCAGAGGCAGATTTCTTTTTCTTCTTTTCCTCACCAAAAAAGGTAGGTGCGTCTTATACTCCAGTGCATCTTATACTCCAAAAAATACAGTAAGTATTCATTAATTTTTAGGTCTATTTCTCATGTAAAGTAATGATATACAACCCTATCTTTTTACACATTGCTGTTAAAATGTGCATTGCCTTTGGTTTAGAAATGCATTAAATTTATTTACATTATTCCTTATGGGAAAAATTTGCTCAGTACTTATCGTTTTTGGTACTCGTCGTGCCTCCCGGAACCAATTAATGACAAGTACCAAGGTGCGTCTCTATATGAATTTGAATTAATATTCAAAGTCTCCTTGCCAATCTTCCTCCTTGAAGCAAAGTTCTGAAACAGACCTGTTAGAATTTTCAATCATACCCAGCAGAAGAAGGCTTAATAAAAAAAAAGTCTGCCATAAAAAACAAAGATAAAAATAATTTCCATAAAGGAAAGGTGATGCTGTGCCTGGGAATATGGGCATGAACATTTTATGCATGGAAACATTTCAACATTTGAGCAGTTGATGCAGGGGTGAAATGCTCCTGGTTCAGACTGGATTGCCCAATCCGGTAGCGATGGAGGCGGGTGGTTCAGAGAACCTGTAGCAAAAATCCCTGCCCCCCCCATTGTCCAGCTGAGCCGCGCACATATTAGAGGCTTTTTAAAATTATTTTTAAAAGCATTTTTTCTGCAACCTCTTTGGCTGAAAAAAATGCTTTTAAAAGTAAAAAAAAAAGCCTCTGATGATCGCACGGCTCAGCTGGGATCATCAGAGGCTTAAAAAAAAAGAAAGAAAGCCTCTGCCAATCAGACAAGTCAGCTGGGATCATCAGAGGCTTAAAAAAAAAAAAGAAACCCTCTGCCGATCAGGCAATTCAGAGAAAAAATGGTTTTAAAAGTGAAAAAAAAGTTGGCCACACCCACTCATATTACCCCCCCCAAGCCACACCCACAGAACCAGTAGTAACAACTTTTACATTTCACCACTGTGTTGATGCAAAGTAGACCAGCCAGGATCGTGGTTAAATGATTTCACAAACTGGAGGTAGTTGCGTTCTTGGTATGGGTGACCTATTTGAAAAGTCTATCTACGCCATCATTTTAGTTTCTTTCTTATTGCAAAATATCAGGAAATTGTAACAGATGTTTCTGAAAAACATTGCCAAAATAACACCACATAATCAGGGAGGGATCTGGGATCACAAATAAGTGTCAAGGACTACATGTGGATGTGAAACTGCAGGTTGCTCACCCCAGGCTTAGCTCACTTCAGAATGCACATTATGACTAATTCATAATTAAATGAAACCAAATTTGAGCTTGGCTTTATAAGTAAATGTCCCAGTTATCACCACCAATTTATTTTTGCTCACCAATAATATCTTGAAATTGAAACAAATGATTTCTGGATCAACTAGCATTTATTACCATTACGTCCAGTGGTGGAATTCAAGTAATTTAACAACCGGTTCTCTGCCCTAATGATTTCTTCCAACAACCAGTTCACCAAACTGCTCAGAAAGTTAACAACCGGTTCTCCCCAAGTGGTGTGAACTGGCTGAATCCCACCACTGATTACATCCCACTGAAATATCAGGGATTGGGTATCAGGCTACTAGTGTAATGTCCATTATCCACCACTTGTTCAGGGCCATGGCAAACCAAAGTACAGCGGGTATAAAATATGCAACATTTATTGTAAAAAAAATAAAATAAACAAGCTGACTTCTTTTAAACGTACAAAAGCATAATGTAAAACAACCCCCACATTTTCAATCCATTCTGAATGAATCCTCCTCACAAATAATGGTAACCAGTTTATTGAAAAAAATAGCAGTTATGTTTGGAAGGAAACATTTTGTCCTGATAACCTCAAACGCCATAGATTCTTTTATTATCCATGTTCTATTTCAAAAGCATCATGCTGGCAGCATGAACAATTTATTCAAATGGCTACCTACAATTCCAACTACGAGTTCATAATTCTTAATATTTTTCTCTTGCTTTGGAAAAGTGTTGATAGCTGAAGAGGCAGATTTTTTTTTCAGAGCGTACAGCTCATTAACATGATAACAGAATAGCAGAATTGGAAGGAACTTTGGAGGCCTTCTAGTACAACCCCCTGCTCAGGCAGGAAACCCTATACCATTTCAGACAAATGGTTGTCCAAACTCTTCTTAAAAACTTCCAGTGTTGGAGCATTTACAACTTCTGGAGGCAAGTTGTTCCACTGACTAATTGTTCTAATTTAAATTAATTACAAAAAAAAATGGAACTCAGATTTTTTTTTCAAAGGCACACTTATGCATGCATCATGGTGAAATACCTGATACTATCAATCTAAGCAGAGAAAGGGGGGTGGGGAATTCTTAAAGCGACAAAAACTAGAAAGATATGACATAACCATTGCATAAAAGCTTAAAGAATGAACAATACAGTTTTTGCCCTTACTGCTTTCAGCTGCCAGCTTTGCTTTGAACAGCTTACATCCTGTGACGATACTTTTAACACCGTCAAACAACAATTGCCTATTCCAGATCTTTGGAAGGACTCAATAGGACTCAAATTCAACCTAAACATCTGCTGACAAATTGTAATAGTAAAATATACATTGACATTTATATCACCAATATAGTCACCTTATAACACTGATCAACATCTTTTCTCTTAAGCAAATTGTTTTTCCTTATGTACTTTCTATATCCTGCCTACAGTGTTTATCAAGCTCAACAATTTTTTAATGTATGGACTATGACTCCCAGAATTCTGGAAGTCATAATCCATACATTATAAACTTGCTGAGATTGACAAGCACTGTTCTAGTAGCCAACTATCTGTGGTCAAGAGCCTTGCTTCTCTTTCAAAACCATGTTTGTCATAGGATACTGTAGCATTTGTTCTCTCAAAAAAAAGTAGGTGCGCAAAATGCTGTGCATTGTAATTCTTGCTATGCTGAAAATACTTTCTGCATTGTGTTCAACCATTTCTTATACAATCTGAAAGAAAATACTTTGCTCTTATTTTAGAAAAAAAAAAGTGAAAATCTGGCTGAAGTCTTCACAGGCGGAACATGGATGAAGATGATTAAGTGGTGTAGAAGCCGAGGCCAGTTTTTCATTGTATAATCATTTCTTTTGCAAACTGCCTGATTTCCCTACAGGAGACACCAGGAGGAAAATTTGCACACTTCTGGGCTTTTTCGAAGCACGAAATATCAGCAGCCCTGGAAAGTTCAGAATGATACTGATGAACTGAAGAATAAAACAAGGTTGTCACAACCTAAACTAAGTCTCAATAATACGTATCATCCTCTAAAATGCCTTACAAACTAAATACCACTAATTTTATTTTTAGAAAAGCAATAGTAAAATAGAAAAAAAGAAGTCTCCTTTAGCAACCCCCCCTCCAAAAATAATTGAAAACTGGAGATAAGTGAGTTAAGAATATTGCAGCGTTTCCTAACCTTTCTGGCTTGGCGGACTGGCACTGGTGGCAGGAGGGACAGGGTCAGGGGATGATTTTACAAATGTAGTTTCGTGCACACATGCACCCAGTTGCCCACTTCTGCAACCGAGTTCCAAACGGACTGTGGCCTGGCACTGGGCAGGTTGGGAAACCCTGAAGTATTGGATCTGTATGTAATGATATTATCGCATAGAAATGCAAATTAAGTATTTCTAGATGAATTACTATTTTATCACTTTGTCAGGAAGAAGGAGATAATAAGAAGTCCTGGAGTGATTTTAATATATATTTTTCCCACTGATTTTAAAGTCAGATTGTTTTTGCTGAATATTAGGATTTATTTCTAGTCCACATCTGCTTACACTTTGGGATGGGAAGAGCCATCCAACTGAAAGAATGATGCAGCAATGCCTCCTTTCATATCGCAATAACACTTAGACTTATATACTGCTTCACAGCTCTTTACAGCCCTCTCTAAGCAGTTTACAGAGTCACCCTATTGCCCCCAACAATCTGGGTCCTCATTTTACCCACTTCAGAAGGATGGAAGGCTGAGTCAACCTTGAGCTGGTGAGAACTGAATTGCCAAATTACAGCCAGTAGTCAGCAGAAGTAGCTTGCAGTATTGTAGTCTAACCACTGCATTACCACAGCTCATTTACATTTAGATACGTCAAGATACATTTAGCTTGTTTATATCAGTTCCTGGGGAACTATTCATCCAAAAATATCTAAATTTTCTCAGACGTATAAGGCAAGGTTAAATGCATGTTTTAACACATGTGCACACAATGCCACTAACTCAAATAGGAAAAGGTGGGACAAATGTGAAGAATTTTTAATGGGAAGGAAAGGTTTAATATCTGGCTGAAATCCTCACAGGTGGAATGTAGAAGAAGATGATTAAGTGGTGCAGAAGTCAAGGCCAGTATTTCATTGTATAATCATTTCTTTTGCAGACTGCCTGATTTCCCTACAGAAGACATCAGGAGGAAAATCTGCACTCTCTCGAGCTGTTTCAAACCATGAAATATCACCAGAAATACCATGGTATCTCTATCTCATTATCAGGATGGGCTGAGGATTTTAATAGGGCTCAAAAGAGAGCAGGTTAAATAGCAAATATCCTTCAGGAGTCATATATGACTACATGGGAATGTATCTGTTTGCACAAGCTGTGTGCCAAGTGTTAGGTTAGATTTATTTAAACTATTTATATGGCTGCCTAATTTGTCAACTGCAGCTCTAGATAGCTTATGTAGGATAAAACTGAGGCCAATCAGTCAATGCAAAAATACTCCTACATATTGTCTAAGTCCTTGTCTTACCTTTGTTGTCTGTTGCTTGATTAAATTCCATGAGTGAGTCCTCTGCAATTGAGGGAACCCCAAATTTCCACAATCTGGAAGATTGTGCTATGTTCAGAAGGACTCTGATGAGTTGATAGAAAATGGTAAATACAGCAATACTAGATTTGTTCCATTTTTATTTATTAGATATTAAATGAACTGGTCATAAAATGCAAGGTCCATCATTTGGGTTATATTTTCATCACTCTGTGAATGTAGATAAATGGAACACCAGATCATTTTTTAAATTAAGCAATAGCTATCTAATACATATAAAAGGCCCCCGATAGTCAGCACTTAAAGATGCTGAGCTTGTTAACTGGAAAGCCCAGGCTTAAGACCCAAGCTTAAGGGTGAGCTCCCATCCTTGCCCCAGCTCCTGTCTACCTAGAAGTTTGAAAGTATGCAAATGTGTGTACATAAACAGTACACTTCAGTGGGAAGGTAACAGCATTTCGTGCACGTCAGCATATAGTCATGTTGGCCACATGATTACGGAAATGTCTTCAGACAATGCTGACTACCTTAGCTAAGAAATGGAGATGAGCACAGTGCCCTAGAGTCGGACATGACTGGACAGGGTAAATCTTTACTTATCTAGTATGTACAGTATTCTCCTATCCTGTTTTTTTTCTTTTTTATGACCCTGTAATCCCTTAATTCAGGTAGGTGAGGGTGGAGCAGAGGTGGGATTCAGCCGGTTCTGTCCGGTTTGGGCAAACCAGTAGTGGCGACTGTGCGAGGCTCCACCCACTCGCCCGGACATAATGCCCTCCTATTTAGGCACATTTTTGAGCCCTGGGTGCATGCGTAGAAGAGGCACATGCGAGGAAAGCAAGCATGTGCATGCGCATGCTCACATTTGTGAACTGGTAGGAAAGGTAAGTGAGTCCCACCTCTGAGGTGGAATTGAGCGTTTTCTGACCAGATACCCTTCCTGACGCCTATGTGGATTTCACAGCAGATATTTTTTTATTTGTGCCTTAAGAGAGAAGCATCTTCCACAACCTAGGATTGAACTCTCAATCTTCTGAGTGGGAAGTGAACTTCTTCACCACTAGGCCACTACATTGCTCACTTTCCTACCCAGTATGAAACTGTTTTTTTTTTTTTAAAAAAAAAAAAGATTTAAATGAGCACATGCTTCCATTGGTATTAATTCAGATATCAACGGAATCCCACTGAAAGCCTAAACTCAAAACACAACTAAAAATATTTACCAGAAAAAGAAATAACTTCTCTGCTGAGAACATCCTGCCCGTTCTGGGAATACCAGCTTTAGCAACAAATCCAGAAATGTTTGCAGCAGTCAATCCAAGATTAAAATAAAAGAACATCCATTCCTCAGAGAACGGAATTTTACCTGAATTTTACTTTGGAATGGAAACCCAGAAACAAGAAATCTTATCGGAAATTTCAGTTGTCCTATAAAAGCTACTCTAGCAACTGGCCCAACATGTCAGCCTCTGGAGAAAAAGGAGCTGAAGTCTTGGGTCCTTTCTCCTCATCTTTTCCAGATGGCAAGGCATCCCCCCACTTACTTATGGATAAATGCTAATCATATTGCCAAGAGGTGATTTATCTCATCCCATCTTGCCTCATCCTGTTCTGTTGCATTCTGTTCTGCTAGCTGATTAGTCATTCTGAGAAGTTACTTTTCAACCAGTCCCATGCTGCCTTTTGATTCTGTTTAAAACAAGACATTATGGAGGATTTTATCCTCTATATAAATTATTTAGATCATCACAATTAAGTAACAGGATTTACATACATTATTGCAAATTGACTATACCTTGTCTTGGTTCTGTATTTGGATTGGCTGGGTGACTGACTGGAAGCATGGCACAGGAGCAATATGTAACCCTAGGATAAGGAGACCCTCATCTGAGCACATGCTCTGGGCTCAAAAACCAGGAGGTGCTTCACTGCTAAACCTGTTTGGCATGTGGCCTTCACACAGAGGGAGAAGAACTGAGTTTGACATTTGATTCCTGCAATGACTGTCATCTTTCTTTGGGCAATCCTCAAACTGCCTACCTTGACAGGAATTCTTACATTCTATAATGGGCAAGTTTGAGTCTGTTTCCTTGTACCAGTGGTGGGTTGCTACCGGTTCGCCCCGGATCGGGCGAACCAGTAGCGGCAGCGACGGGAGGCTCCGCCCACCTGTCCAGACATGTATGTGCATGCATAGAAGTGTTGCATGTGCATACAAACTGGTAGTGACTGGATTTGAATCCCACTACTGCCTTGTATCCTTCCCTCCTCATTCCTTGAAGTTTCATCATCATGACACCGGGCTTACTTCCTTTTCCTTTTAAATCCTACAATCCAAATCTGGCCTCTTCATTTTAGGATAAGAGAACAAAACCATCCACTTTTTCTTGCTGATTCAGCATTGTTCCTGTTCTGACATTATTTAATGAGAACTGTGATCAGCAAAGAGAGAGCAGCAATTCTTGAGGTTTTTTTTTTTAGTTTCTGCCTACCTCCCACCCCATCTTTTCCTTGCAGAGAACAAAAAGAAAACTGCACTGTTGATTGCTGACTTGAGAAAATGATAGGCACAACTCTCAATGTGACTAGAACATCTCAGCCCACTGAGGTTATGCTAATCTAGATCAATTGATGATCTAGCTCAGAGGACCAAACCAAACTTCCAGGTAGCTGATAATGCAAACATTTTGAGGTTGTCAGCAAAACCTAGAGGTCTATAGGACAAAATGTTTTTTTAAGGCTTCAACATCAACTTTCTGTTTTAGTTAAGCAAAAGACTGTCTGGAGGTTTCATCTGGCAAGCAGGGAGGGGGAAAAAAACAGCTCAGGCCTTCTTTGCAGTCTGATTCTGGAAGAAATGCTGAGTAATCAAAGATTAAAAAAAACTGTATAATGAGGTGGTTGTGCTGACTTTTGAACAGGTTTGTTGCCACTCTAGGTATATTGGCTAATTGTATGCTGGGAAAATATCAGAACATTAACTGGTAAGCTTCAAGTTGTATTCATACTTAGATATACATCAACAGGAAGAACAAATCTGGAAAAGATAGGGGGGAAAAGGCAAATCAAGTAAGTTTGAGTTTGGGGCTATCAGGTTTGACTCTAAACACGATTCCAGAAATCTGATTCAGTTTTACTTTTTTATGCAGCACCAGGGATATTGTGTGTAATATATGTGTAAAACTCTTCCTATTTATATACAAACACACAGAGAAAGACATAAAGATATGAACATATATAAACCCACACACTATATATATAAACCCATACTTTAACACATATATGTAGTAGGTAGGTAGGTAGATGATAGATAGATAGATAGATAGATAGATAGATAGATAGATGATAGATAGCTAAATAGACAAATAGATAAATAGACAGACAGACAGACAGACAGACAGATAGACAGATTACATAGAGGGGGTTATTGCATTCCAGCAACTATACAATGTTTGGCTGTTTTGGGTCTGATTCATATACTGTACATTATACATTGCTTTATTCTGATGTTATCAGTGACTCTGTTCCTCTTTTTAATCTTGATTTGTTTTCCTTTACAAATACGCTGTCCACTTTTCTATAGGATGCCAAATTACAACATGAAACTTCCTGAAATTGTAAATTCAGAATTGCCCACTTGATAAAAAGCACCTCAGAATTGTTAGAACCACCCTGTTCTGAAGGTTCACCCCAATGAGATGCAGAGCCTTAGTGCAAACAGGGAGTCCTTGTTAGAAATAATGAGGTACAGAGAGTCATGGGCATAAGCACTCTCTCCTTGTACACTGAAGAAGAGTGTTAAAAGTGATTCCATTCACAGATAACTAATAATTTGTTTTTTAAAAAAGCAGTCATGCTACTTGACTATTGACTAAGCATAATTAAGCTAGAAGACCTGATTACAAAGTTATGTACTCATTGATTGCTTCCCTTTAAGAAAATAGTTCTGAATCCAAGCACCACTGTTTGTTTCCAGCTAAATATGGCATCTGATTTCAAGGATTACCTATGTCTAAATGGTAAAGCTTAAATCAGGGGTGAAGTCCAGCAGGTTCTGACAGGTTCTGGAGAACAGGTAGTGGAAATTTTGAGAAGTTTGGAGAACCTGCAAATACCACCTCTGGCTGGCCTCAGGGTAGGGTGGGAATGGAGATTTTGTAGTATCCTTTCCTGGAGTAGGGTGGGAATGGAGATTTTGCAGTATCCTTCCCCTGCCACGCCCACCAAGCCACACCCACCGAGCCACACCACGCCCACCAAGCCACGCCCACAGAACCCATAGTAAAAAAATTTGGATTTCACCACTGTTTTAAATACACATATGTGATAAAACACAAAAGAGACTGGTATATGGGAGTAGAATAAACAAGTAGAATGTTTATTAATAAGAAATCTATTCCAGTTCATGCTCAAGGCAGTCTTGCTACATTGGTCATAATTTGTTCCATTTTACAGATGAAAAACTAAGACTAAAGGAATTGCAGATCCACCCAGGGAGGTGTAGGTGATGCTGGCATTTGAGATGGTAATGGATAGAAGTTATAGTTCTAGTAAGCATTTCACAGTTTCCCATATAATTACGTTTTTCTCAGAGATTTAACAACTGCACAAAATTATGGGATCTTTTTTTCCCTGCTGTAGGGAATGCAAGCAGGGAACTCTGTCTTTCTGGGAGTTTGCAATTTGTTTCCAAGATCAAAGCAAGCAATCTAATAGCTGGCAATGGAGCTGCTGCTCACTTAACGAGTCTTCTCTTCTGATTTTTTATGTCCTTGTTTGCAATCTAGGTGTTACACAATAAAACACAGGAATGAAGATCTTCTATTAATTGGTACATTATAAACAAAACAAAACAGAGGGCATCAAGTAATGTGTTATGCTTGAAAACAATTTGTTCATCCTAACTGTCTTTCTGATGAAACATCTCCTTGCCTCCCACCTTGCGTTGTTACTTCTGATCATGTTTGTAAATTCTGATCTGTGTAGGAAGCAATGAAGCCTGGTAATGCTAAAGGTCATCAAGCGTTAGAAACCTTCAGGTAAGAGCTTGCTTATTGTGAAGAGATGAAAGAACTGCAGAATCTAGATGCATCCATTTTCCTCATACTGCCAGATGTATTATTTTATTGTAAAATCCTACTAACACAAAATCAGGAACAATAGAATTCCAATGGAGTTATTTTTTTAAGAAAATCAATAGCATGTTTATAAACTAGCATTAAATGCAAGCTATATTGATGCAAGGTGATGAGGTAGGTTGACATAATTAGGACTGGATTTGCCCTTCCCTAGAGCAGAACGGTCTTGACTCATGGGATTATAGAGTTTCCAAGGAAACATTTTTAGGATGTTTTCTATACCTTTCTTCCTGCGTCTGATAGAGTAACTGGCCCAAAGTCACCCAAATTTCATAGCTAGATCAGGATTAGAATCCACAGCTTCACAACCTCTAATTCAATGTCTTTAATCAGTGCACCAAGGCAGCTCTCAGTTTTTAGATACAATATCATTACATAGAAAGAAAGGAAAAGAATGTTGTACCTTAAGAACAGGCAGGTTTATTCTCAAACGTATAATCTTTGTATGTAGGCTATTTGGTTCGTTAGTAGAGGGGACATGCATAAGTGCACTAAGGTGCCTATCGTCCCTGTCATTGTATTTTTAATCTTTTATTCTTGTTCTCGTTTTTGTTTGTAATACAATAAATTATAATTATAATAAACAAAATAAATAAATAAAATTAAATACAACACCATGTTATGTTAAATGTGAAAGATATCCTTATGTATTTCAGATGACAGTTTCATTACCAATTTCTTGTCCTGGGTAATTTCATAACACTGTTGTTGTTTTTTAAATTGGTATTAGCTAGTTGATTGGCTGATTAGTGCAAAAAGCTTCTTTTTCTTTATTTTATATTCATTTCTCTTGTTTAAAAATCCCACTCATTGTCCAATAAATGTACAATTTTGTTGTAAAGTGCAAATCGGAAAGATTGGCTTACGAATAATGTTTGAATTTTCTTACTAATCAGCAATGTAAGTTACAATACAATTTAAGTTTAAAAAAAGAACTGTTAAAAGGGGGACAAGTTGGAGAGTCCCATGATTTTGTCAGCTAGAATAGATTTGGCACTATTGAAAAAAACTTTAAAACTTCTTTTGAAGCCTAAAATTGAATTTGGAGAATGCTGTTTGCCAATTTGTTCGGTTTAAAAATCTGTTAATTGAGCTGTTCAGTCACGATGCTATTGCTGCTTTTGCACTTCCGTATTTATTAAGGATTGGAGAAATTTTATTAATGTTCTAAATCAATAATTTATCTATCAGAAACAGAAAGGTACAGACAAGATGACCGGGATAACACACACAATCTTTTAAAATTGTCTTCATCAGGCCACCAATTCAAGCAAGCAAACAAGCAGGCAAAAGCAAAGCAATGTTATATACAGAATGCAGATGCTTGTCTTCAGTCTGGTGGTCTGGATTCATTTTGGTGAGTGCTGTCTCTCTGGATGATGACTCCCCTATTTGTAGACAATCAGATGAAACTGAAATGATATAATACAGCATCTTTCAAGGAAGCTCTGTTCAACTTTAGTTCTTTAGGGAGCTTCAAACAAATTTGGACAAGGAGAGCAGAAGATCACGAGGCATTCAAAGCAGGAATGCAACTGTTTGCACCACACTGAGATGGTGAAGATTCATGAAATGGAAAAAATGCAAGTGCTGGAACAAGTTCCATTGATTGGAAACTCTGTATGGATTTTTGCTGAAAATGCAAAAGAACACAATGAACTATTGATTTATTGATTTGACGATTACATTTTTTCCACCAACACATCATCTTACTATTACAGTCACTGCAATCTATCTATTTAGCCATATGAAAAGATAGGATTTAGCACTTTAAAAAAAAAAAAAAGAATACAGGAAACTATTTCAGAATTATTCTGCTTTGCTTTTAAAAATTACATTTTTTCCTTGTTTTAAAATGCTCTATGGTGACAAAATATTAGGTTTTCAGGGCTTTAGACCTCTATGCACAAAGGTCCTTAAGAGCACATAGCCTTTGTGCAACTCCTTAAACATATATTTTGCTAGGATCACAAGGCAGGAAAGTAGATAGGTAGATAGCGGATGCATTTTCCTGTAAAAAAAGTTATGGCTACTTCAACGAATTGCAGACAGGCACTAACTATCCTTGTGACTTGCATGCTCTGAATCCTCTTGTGCCTTTGTATCCCAAATTCTGTATATCCATACCCAAAATATGTGTCAATATGCATCAAATAATTAATCAAATAAACAAATAATTCCCTCAACACTGTCAAACTATTCACTAAGTCTGCCTTACTATTAATCTTCTCATCATTCCTATCACCCATCTCCTCCCACTTATGACTGTAACTTTGTTGCTTGTATTCTTACGATTTATATTGTTTCTTAGTATCATTTGATTGCTTATTTGTATCCTATGACTATCATTAAGTGTTGTACTTTATGATTCTTGACAAATATATCTTCTCTTTTTATTTACACTGAGAGCATACGCACCAAAGACAAATTCCTTGTGTGTCCAATCACACTTGGCCAATAAAGAATTCTACATGCCACAAACTTTATCTTAAATTTAAAGGAAAAAAAATGGTAATCATATTGATAAATATGGCAGTTATGGTTCCTGTCTGTTTTGGTAATCACAGCTATATTCAAAACCTTGTGGAAGCAGCCACAACATTTTGTTGACCCATGCATTTAATCTAGTAGTCAATTATTTATATAGTTATTCAGCTTCGTTCTATCCATTCTTTCTTTCTTCTACCCACTTGTGAGAATTCACAGATGCACAAGCCTAAATACAACTTTTGCCCCTAAAATAGCTTAGTAGGAAAGGTAGACAATCTGTGGTATAAACCAGCACCCCGTAACCTTTCCGGCTTTGCAGACCGGCAGCAATGGAGGAGAAGGGATGGTTCCTTGCAAGCAACAAGCGAGTGTGCTCTCAAGCTCCATTTGTATAAATGGTGCATACATGCGCCCACTGCTCATACATATGGAGTTGTGTGTGCTCACATGCTCGCCTGCTATTTGTGTGGCCCGGTTCCAAACAGACCGCGACCTGGTACCCAACCACAGACTAGGGGTTAGGGACCCCTGGTATAAACTATAAAATTGAATAACACAATTTTAAAAATGCATATTCCCGTCAAGAAGCACAAGGAAAACATACAGAAAGCCACAAACGTGATGCAGCCCTGCAAATTCCACTTCATCACTCTGGACATTGGAGCTTTTAACCCTAGAAGGAGCATAAGAATAATAATAGTGGTCCTTATTATCAAAAAGCCACCCATGAATAAGTTCCTACACTCACTTTGACCATCAATTTGTCCAACTATCTTCTCACCTACTTTAAATATTCCATGACCTAAAGTAATTTACTCTGTTTCTGGACAAATCATGCTGATGTATGACCAACAGGGAAACTCCACGCAGTGCACATTTCATCATTTGTTCCATATTGCTCCCTTGTAAATGCCCATGCTCCCTTTCCCCCCCAAATATTATTGTGGAATTAGCAGAACCTGATTACAGCATTATAAAACATAAATATCACCTGGGCAGGTGGGGGAGGGAGCAATCTCAGATGTGATCATTTCTGATGACTCCCATCTTCCACTGACAAATATTTATTGAGTTCTGCTAACTAGTTCTTACGTACATAATATGAATCTTTTTGGACTTAAAAGAAACACAACAATGCTGTGATAAATCAAATGGAATCAACTGCATTACATCTGAATAAACAAATTACCTTTTAGCAGAGGGAAAATAAATTAAAAAGCCAACCAAAGCCAGTATCATCTCTCAAAGGACATATTTTTAAAGATGCTCAGGTTTAAATTCTGCTTCTCTAAGGACTGTCTGGAATGTAATATTTCAAGCACTTAAAGGAAGAAATAGTTTTTTCCCCATATTAATAGAAATTCAAGTGTTCACTCAATGAACAAATATAACTATAGAACCTCACTAACAAAATGGAGATCAGACTATAAACAGATAAAATAAATCTTATCATTTAAGGGAAAATGTCCTTTTTTGTTACCTGGCAATAAACACAACTTCCTAAATGCAATTGGGTTCCATTCTGGCTTGGGGCAACTGAAGCCTGAATTTAAGCATTAAGTTTTGATTTTGTTTGATTTGATTTGATCTGAAGCCTCTAGAGTTCCATCATCTCTCAATGAAGAGGATTTTTCCTCTTTATTGCTATTTTTCTCTAATGCTCTTGTTTGCTTGTGAGATAAAGTTAAGACCTTTTAAAGTTAAGAACTTTTGTATATCAGGCATTTGCACTACTGTGAATTAGCCCAACTACTGCATTTGTATTTATATTGTATGACTTGGGGAATGGGAAAGTAGAAAATAAAATTGTCTATGCAAAGCAACTATGACAGCTTGAGTAAGGTGTCTGGAACCGCCTAGCTCTGAGGAAATTCCAATGTACCCTACTGCCTGAAAGCCAATGGCTCTTGGAACATCTACCTATCTATAGTAATTTTTTAAATTCTTGTTGATTAGCATCAGAAAATAACTTTCCAGACCGTGTTTGGGAAGTACAAACAATAATATGGTCCTATAAAATGCTAATATATTTTTCAGAGTATAAAACGCACTCCCCCCCCCAAAAAAAAGTGAGTGGAAATGTCTGTGCATTTTATACAGCGAATGTTGATGAAGCCCTGCCCACCCGCCACCCCCCCACCCTTTGGCCTCTGCCTCCCAGCAATTTACCTCCTTGCAGCAAACAGCAAACAGCGTGGTCAGCTTCAGCACAGCCTGATTTAGCACAAGCAGCTAATTGACGGTTGGATCGGCTTCCCGGAATACCTCCTATCAGCTATTCCAGGCTTCGGGGATCACCACCACATTGGTGCTGGCATTGCCCATCGCTACTGTCACTTATCGCCGCCTCCGTGCACCCCATTTCGACCTCCGTACATCCCACGCATCCCATTTTTGGCCCGGTTCCAGATGGTGGGGATAGGCAGCAGCAGCGATCCCCACTGCCTGGAACGGGCCAAAAATGGAACACATGGAGGCCAAAAATGGGGTGCGCGGATAGATGACAGTGATGATAGTTGAAGGTGGTGATGGGCAGCGCCAGCACTGATGGACGGCAGTGATCAGCCTGGAATAGCTGATAGGTATTCCAGGAGGCAGATCCAACCGCCAATCAGCTGCGTGTGCTAAATCAGGCTGTGCTGAAGCTGACCACGCTGTTTGCTGTTTGCTGTAAGGTGGCAAATTGCTGGGAGGCAGAGGCATTTTTTTTCTCTTCTTTTCCTCTCCAAAAGCTAGGTGCATCTTAAACTTCGAAGCATCTTATAGTCCCAAAAATATGGTATACTTCTCATATGCATAAATCACAGCAGCTAGTGCCAAGAATTGCAAGAAGAACTGACAAATACTCTAACAAATACCACAACTTAAATGCTCATTTTACAGAATGATATTTTGAAAGATTGCTGAAGCCAATTCAAAGCAAAAATGTTCAGCTCCATCTTTCCTAAAGAATTGTAGTTTTGTGTTTGAAAAACTGACATAGAAAAATTTGGAAAAACAGACATCTTGTTGGTCAAACCTATTAATCAATCATGGATACAAAATACTTCAGATTGGTTTACATTTATTGATGCATCAATTAAAATTACAATAACTGGAAATATAAAAACAGGGTTTTCTTTACATCTTTGTTAAAACATCAGACATCAAATCCACTGTTTGAAATTAACACTGGTAACTATTTAAAAAATGATCATAATTTGTATAGGTTTTCATTCCATTTGGACTAGTGCCTAAGTGAGTAATAATGGAAACATCTATTCTATAGTATTCTCCAAAGTTATAATAATGCTCTTGTTTTTCCACAGCTTGATGTAGGATAACGGGATCAGAAGATTCTATTGAAAAAATGTATGGAAAACTCCAGGTAACTACTAAAGAAGTTTATTGGTGCATGAAATTAAGTGAGAAAACTACATTCAGAGCTGGTTTCACTTGAAATACTGTGACCTTTTTCTTCTGTCAGTGATACAAACTTGGAAACTTTAACTTCTTATTAATGTTGCTATGAGCACAGAGTCATAGTCCAATTATTTTATCAGTTCCCCATGTCAATTTTCATTAAGCTTAATCCAATCCATGTATTTAAGAACTGCATTGGATTCTGATGTATTGATAAAGGTCAAATGTGTTGATATATAATAGACTTGAATATTGGGCCCTATCTAACAAAATGAAATTCAGTGATGAAAGAAGCAAGGTTCTACATTTGAAAGAAAAACAAAATTTACAGGTACCATATATGTGATACCACACTCAATAGTAGTAATTGTGAGAGGGATCTTGAAGTCCTAGTGGACAATAATTTAAATATGAGCAGCAATGTACTGCCAAAAAAGCCAACACAGTTCTAGGCTGCATTAACATAGGGATAGAATCAAGATCACAAGAAGTGTTAATACCATTTTATAATGCCTTGGTAAAGCCAACTTGGAATACACTCAGTTTTGGTCACCATGATGTAAAAAAGATGTTGAGACTCTAGAAAAAGTGCAGAGAAGAGCAACAAAGATGATTAGGGAGCTGGAGGGTAAAACATATAAAGAACGGTTGCTGGAATTCGGTCTGTCTAGTTTAATGAAAAGAAGAACTAGGTAACATGATAGCAGTGTTCCAATATTTCAGGGGTTGCCACAAAGAAGAGGGAGTCAAGCTATTCTCCAAAACATCTGAAGGCAGGACAAGAAGCAATGGATGGAAACCTAATCAAGGACAGAAGCAACCTAGAACTGAGGAGAAATTTCCTGACAGTTAGAACAATTAATCAGTGGAACAACTTGCCTTCAGAAGTTGTAAATGCTCCAACACTGGACATTTTTAAGAAGAGATTGGACAATGATTTGTCTGAAATGGTTTAGGGTTAACTGCCTGAGCAGGGGTTTGGACTAGAAGATCTCCAAGGTCCCTTCCAACTCTGTTATTCTATTCTAAATAGAAAATGGGAGGCTGCTTATATGCCTTACCAACTGGGTTATTTGGATAAATTAATCCTAAACCTATGTTTCCCAATCAAGTGAAAGAAGTCTACAATTAACTGGAGAAGATATAGCTTGTGCATACTAACTTGAAGAATAATTTAAATAAAAATTCAAAATTTCTAAATCCAATTCTGAATCATACAGAGATTTTTAACAAGATTTTATCAAATTCACGATCAGCACTATTATTTAAACTTTAAGCTTGGAATGCTTTTGTCAAGTTATTGTAATTTCAACACTGGAATACCTACATGGAAAACAGGACTGTCTACTTCAGACTTGAAGCATTTTGAATTCAAAACAGTTTTCACACCTTTAATCAAGGGTAAAATGCTCCCGGTTCAGACTGGATCGCCCAATCCAGTAGCGATCATGGCGGGTGGTTCAGAGAACCAGTAGCGATCACAACGCGAGGCTCCGCCCACCCACCCGGTTGTCGTTACTTCCTGGTTTTAACCAGTTAGTAATGTGTTTTTTACCCTCTACGCATGCGCAGAAGGTTTTGCTTTTTTGCTTTTAAAAGTAGAAAAAAAAGGCTCTGATGATCACAGCTGAGCTGCGTGATCGTCAGAGCCTTTTTTTACTTTTAAAAGCATTTTTTTACAACGAATAGGTTGTAAAAAATGCTTTTAAAAGTAAAAAAAAAAAATCATGCACCACAGCTGATCACACACAGACACCCTGTGCGCTGTTCTACTTACCCCATCCCTCCTTTTGGCGTGCACTGTGTGTGTGCACACGCACCTCATATTTGGTGCGTGGTGCGCACTGCACATGCATGCATGCAGTGCGTGTTTGGTGTGTAGCATGCATGCGCAGCCAGAGAACCAGTAGTAAACCGGTTCAGATTTCACCACTGCCTTTAATAATGTCTATAGCTCAATTATGGTTCTAGCAAATTTGCAGGAAGTGAACTGCCAATTACTAGCCATGACTTAAAAATTTAAATATGCACAATTTTCTCCAGAAAGGGCATTGTATTAGTGATGCTGTTTATTCCATTGTAGCTAATGCTAGTAATCTTCTGCACAGGCTATATGTTTTGATACTGTATGTATGTATGTATCTATTGTATAAATATTATTTTATTAATATATTCCAGATACAGTTGGAAATTATACACATACAAACACACCAGGCTATTTTTTTTTTCTGGATAGAGTTCTTTTTAGCCCAGCAAGTCAAATAATGCACATAGCAATGTATTTAACCACTTGTTGTAGTTGAAGATGTTTCACCATAGGAGGAAAAGACTTCGTTCTCATAATTGTATATCATTTTTTAAAAAAAGTCAAAATGCACATTTATTCCCTTCTAATCTGCCTCCTGTGTCTTATTGCAAAATCAACTTCTCTTTTACTCACTGAGAAGATTATAACAGCAACTGGCTCTTCAAATAATGTGAAGTGGAAGGTTAAAATGCTAAATATTCAAAATAAAAGGAGGAAATATCTCTACTGGGAAGGTAAAAGGAGATTTATGACAATGTCTACCTATCCATACATGAAAAGACCATACCTATGGTAACCTTATAATATGTTAACTGATTACCTGGGTATGGACCCTATGCTTCACCTCCAATGATATCAAACCCCAAAACCATGAATAATACATGGTGATTCTTCCAAGCTAAGTACATTATTGTTTCTAAACCTATAGACAAAATCCTGCCAGATTAAGCACTCTACAATCTGTATCTACCATATACTCTGGTAATTATTAGGAATGGGCTGTCTTCATGCTCTTTCTTTCATACAAAATAACTGGACTGAATTGTATCTTATTCCTCTGGGATGTACTCCCCCCCCCTGCTGGAAATCCCAGTCTACTACATTTCATCACATAGAGTAGGAGCTTGGCCATGTTGTCTGGGGGATCTGGACAACATCATACTAGAGAAAGTAGTTGCATCATATACAAAATGGGAGACATTGCCATGCTGCTTGAAAGCCAAGCCAAATGGATGTCACTGCTTATTGTAGCTGATCTTGTCATTGACTCTTATTTGAACTTTGGTGATGGAAAAGCATTTTCCACCACAATGGAAAATGGCAGGCTAGCTTCAAAGTTCTCAGGAAGACTGCATGCTATGCACTTGCTCTCCATACCACCTGCTTAAAACTGACCAAACATGAAATTCGCAACATAGCATTATCCAATGCAATGAAATTTGACATTGGAGATAATTTGATTTTGATAGTTGTCAACTCAATAAGGGCCATTGAAAATAAAGGACTTGGGCAAATTGTTTGTTTGTTTGTTTTGTTTTATTTGATTTGTATACCGCCCTACTCCCGAAGGACTCAGGGCGGTGAACAGCCAAGCAATAAGATACATAAATACAAAAATTTAAAAAACCAGTTAAAATCGAATTAAATCATTTTTTGGCCCAGACAAATTAAAACACCCCAATAATTTAAGAACAGATTTAAAATTTATGTATTAAAAGAGGGAGGAGATTAGGCCAAGCCTGCTTGATGGAATAAAAGAGTCTTCACAGCGCGGCGGAAGGTGCGCAGATCCGGGATCCTCCGTATCTCTGGGGGGAGCTCATTCCAGACGGTAGGTGCCCCCACAGAGAAGGCTCTCCCCCTAGGGGTCGCCAGCCGACATTGTTTGGCTGACGGCACCCGGAGGAGTCCCTCTCTATGAGAGCGTACTGGCCGGTGGGAGGCTATTGGTGGTAGTAGGCGGTCCCGTAAATAACATCCAGATTTGCCATTGCTCTGTTTTCACTGCAGGTGTATGGAAAAAGTTGGAGGATCCAGTTGCTTCTGCATGTCCTGATATGCTGATTTGTAATTGCTAATATGTTCATGTAGTTGCAAAGAGTCAGACACAACTTAGCAACTGAACAACAACATGTCCAAAATAATTTATTGTAAAAAGTGTTCGTTAAATCAGATTCAATGTTTATCCATTTTTAAAAGAGCAGCTGCCATTCAACGGGCAAATGTATTCCTCAGCATCAACCCTTTCCCAAAATGTTGCACTCCCCTGATGTAAAATAAAGGGTAAGTCCTGTCTATCTCCTTTTCCAATACTTTTAAAAGCATGGGCAGTGGATGAAGAACTACAAACCAGCCCAGAAAGACATCTCAGTCATCTCAGTCTGGAGAAATGGATCTAAAATGATCCATTTGCCCATCACACCATACCAAACTACATGGGCTGTGCCACCCTAGCAAGGGAAACTAAATTATTTTATTTTATTTTTTAGGCCTCTGGAATCCTCCATTCTCAAACAGGTGAATTTCTATAAAGTTCTATATTTCTATATAAATAGATCTATATAAATCTATATAATTTCTATATAAAGTTCTATAAAGAACTTTAAAGTTTTAAAGTTCCAGCTAAATGTGCTATTACAAAGACCATGTAGCTAGAAATACAATCATGTCAACAAAAATGCTTTGTTTACTATTGTGTATCTTTTAAAAGCTGGTCAACAAGTGCCCATCACTACTAGCACCAGCATGCATTCCTTGCAATTTTTTACCCACTGGGTTCACCATCTTGCAGCCAAAGTACACATGTAAAATGGATGAAAAAAGAAAACGAAAACCATTTCGGTATTGCAGAAAAAAAAAAAGAATGAAAAAGCCACTAACAGCATTATAAATATATACCATACCACAAGTGCCTTGGTGCAGAAAACAAATTCCCCACAATGGCTTAATAGTAGTAAATACAATTGACATTAAAGAGAATGGGGACTGTTATAAAGGAAACAGGTCTAAGATTGGGCTAGCGAAGGATGATTATGTACTGTATGTATTTGGTATAAATATTAAATTCCAAAGACATACAATGTATTTGGAAGTACTGCATCTCTCAGAGTACCAAAAGATTTAATGTAACATTAATGTATTATGTTCTCAATTAAGAACACAATATGGCTTGCAATAAAATTATACCCACATCCCGATCTCTTTCACTTTCCCTATATGTCTAAATAAATAAATAAATAAATAATAAACAAACAAATAAGTAAGTAAATAAATAAAAACAAATAAATAAAAGATTTGTACATGCAAACTCCCAATTTGCTTGCCTGAAAGGAAATAAGGGCTTTTATTTCCCATCTTTCTGTGTCTTTTTGAAATAAGCACACTCCTCACCATAAAAAGAGTGGAAATAACACTCAAGTGTTTGTATTCCCTTTGGTTTGCAGAGTGGACTCATGCAAAACAGATGAAACTATAACACAGTGCAGTCTTCATATTCCAATTTGAAGGGGAGGCAGGCAGTTGCTTCTTTTGGATGCATGTACTTAATGGTTCAACTTTGTATGTAAATATAATGGCAGCGAAGTTTATTCTGCAAGGAAAGACAAGTGTTTATTTAAAGGAGTCAACATTTAGGGATTAGACATGTACAAGTGTGTTTTAAGTGATTGTCCTCCAAGTGTTCTGCCCCAGCTCCGGATTTCCAAGGATACTGACACACACCAACGGTCCTTATTAAATTTATTAAGTAGCAAGAATAAACAAGACCGGCAAAGGTTGGCAACTAGCCCAGAAAACAAGATATGATAAACCAAAATACTCTGATAATAAATACGAGTTGTTTCCAGCAAGAAACTTACTAACGGCGTGTGACTTAAATAGGCTAAGGGAGTGGCCAATTATGGTCAAGCCTTACTCTCGAGGAGACCTCTTCCTCCTGAGTAGCCACTCCTGCCTTTTGGCAGCCCTGCGTGCTTGAACATTGAGGAGAGGCTCCTCCACTTCACTCTCTCCACTTGAAGGAGCCTCTGGAGGTTCTGAAGGCCCTGGCTGAGTCTCTGCCTCTGGCACCACATCCTCTTCAGCCTCCTCGCTGTCCGATACGAGCACTGGCTGTGCAGGCTACTGGCGCGACACCACACCAGCCTCCTCTTCGTCGGGATCAGCCACGATCCGCGCAGGCTGCTAGCGGGCCACAACACCAAGACATGGTAGTCTGCAATATTTAGCGTTTTTAAATACTGGCCCTTAAGAACAACTTCATGAGAAACTCCAGACTGAACTAAAATTTGGACATACATAAGACGACGGAGTCCATGTATATTTAAAAAGAGCCATTTATTATTTTATATTATTTATATTTATATTATATATAAAAAAGAATTCTCCAAAGAAATCTGTTTTAAAGTTATGGTCTACCTTTAAATCCAAACAAATTAGATACCTATCAAGATATGAGTGACTGGATCTCTGTTTGCTACTTGGCAGAACTGGGACAATTAGCAGGTTTTTTTTTGTTGTTGTTGTTGTTTGTTGTTTTTAATTTGATTTATATGCCGCCTTCTCCGGAGACTCAGGGTGGCTTACAATGTGCTCAGCAATAGCCTTCATCCTTTTGTATATTTTATACAAAGTCAGCTTATTGCTCCCACAACTGGGTCCTCAATTTACGTACCTTAGAAAGGATGGAAGGCTGAGTCAACCTTGAGCCTTGGCGAGATTCGAACCTGCAGTAATTGCAGGCAGCTGGTCTTAATAACCAGCTTAATAACAGGGTGCCTTAGACCACTGTACTACCAAGGCTCTTTTAAATCATACAGTTAAATCATACAACCTAGTAATATTTAAGTCATATGCTTACATATAAGAAAGCATATCAAAAGCATATCAATGTTGATTCAACATTCTGTATTTCAAAGTAAAATAAGCACTATTCCTATTTAAATCAATTTAACTTTGCTGCTTTTGATCGAAATAACAATAATTGCTTTTAAAAAATGCCTAAAGAGTCAGTAATGAAATTAAAATGACCTCTTATTGTTTATTGACTGTCCTTAAGATTTGGCTCAATATATTCACACCGAATTCTTGTGAGCCTTTCATGAGCATATGGAATTAGTTTTCAAAGGAAAAAAAATTGAGGAAAGAGATTAATGGTTTCTTCAATAATTGGGTGCTTACAAAAACAGATCATCAGAACAAATCTTGTGAACTCACCAAGTTTTAGGGTTTGATTTGGTTACTCGAAGGATTATTTGTGAATTGAAGCCAATGCATTTCATTTTCAAGTCTGATCCAGCAATAGAATTGTGATAGTGTTAATTTTAGATGTTTTGCCAAAAACATGTTTTACATGCCCTCTGAGCATTTTGTTAGTTTATCCCTACACTCATGCCAGGAAGCCAAGTGTGAATCTCTTTTCTTACTATGGATGGCTCTTATAGGACATAGGACAAGACAACGAAAGACACACTCACAGATTTTTTTGAAAACAGCCAGCAATACCCCTGTACCAGTGGTGGGTTTCAAATTTTTTTTACTACCGGTTCTGTGGGTTGGCTTGGTGGGCGTGGCATGGCTTGGTGGGCGTGCCAGGGGAAGGATACTGTAAAATCTTCATTCCCTGCCCAATGCAGGAGAAGGTTACTGAAAAATCCCCATTTCCTCCTGATCAGCTGGGACTTGGGAGATAGAGAATAGATGGGGGTGGGGCCAGTCAGAATTTTTACTACCGGTTCTCTGAACTACTCAAAATTTCTGCTACCGGTTCTCCAGAACTTGTCAGAACTTGCTGAAACCCACCTCTGCCCTGTACTATAGGGTTAGAATGTTTGTGTCAAAAAATAGTCCTTGATTGTGTTTTATTACTGTGCTTATATATACTCTTTAAAAAACTTAATGCAATTTCCAAAGTTAGAGCATCAAAGCATACACGTGCAGCATATACCAAAAAGTTCTTTTCTTCCAATTTTTCAGTTTGTTCCTTAATGTGTGCTATAGCTTCTACCACAGCAAACCTCCAGACTACACCGAACAAAAACATTTTTTTTTTCAATTATATTTTTTCTTTCTCTGAGCTACCAAATTTTCTACTAGGTTTTTCTTTTCTTTCTTTTTTTTTTTTTAAAAAAATCAATCCACCAGTGGATCATTGACATTTTTAAAAACATGCAGGTAAATGTACCTGCAGGTAAATGTAGTTCTAGGTGCTTTGCCTTAAGTGAGCTGTGAAATGAGCTAGACCAGAATAAGTTGCTGCAGAGACTTAGCAAAAATTTTAAGTGAGCAGCCTTCATTAACCTGAACACACATGATATATATATTAGACTAAGCAACCATTACTTTTGGTTAATAGATGGGTTGCTTAAAGTAGTATAAATACATACAGAAGATAACACAGTTTTTCTCCTCATAAGATTTGGCAAATAAACATCTTCCAGCAAAGAACATTTTTAAAGAGAAGCAGATTCTCACAGTAGCTTCATTAATTAACATGTCAACATTTGCCTATGGAGAAATCAGTTCATCAACCTGATATGATGCTTCCCTGTACAAGAATATCAGAATATATTCTCATAAAATTTATATACAAAATATTAATTACTGCATGAAATATAGAAAGCAACTATTGTAAATCCACCAGTAATAATCAAACAGTCAGATATGATAAATGATGGGTACATTTACAATCCTCCATTTGGAAAGGAAGTCAAATGATTTCCACAAAGTAAATCAAATATTTACAAATTCCTCTTTCTCATGCAAAGATTGGAGAAAATATGAACTCCTGGCTTAAATGTGTGTGTGTGTGTGTGTGTCAATGTATACAGCTTGTCCTAGAATTTGGGCAAAATTATCTCTATGTATATTCACACGTCTATTAAATTGATACATATAATATAAAGAGATACATACCTTGTATCTCTATAAGCACCCCATGAGGTTAGCTTGATTCCATTCTAGGGATCCTTATTCTATATATTACTTGACCTTACCTACTTTAGAGGACTATCAGATTTTCCACCCGAAGGAGTGCTCACATCTCAAAGGTGAGGTTCAAGCTCTAGCTAACAGCCTAGATATTTCTGGTTGGAGACTATATGACCAGGCTCAAAACAAGATTTTATTTTTATTCCCATTTTGAATGCTGGTTTTGCTTTTCATCAAAGAAGCTTCTAAAAATTTACAGTATTCTTTCCAGCTTTTGGTTCCTTGTTTGGGAAGACTGTGGCTTTATTTTGTTTTTCCTGATTGGATTTTAGAGCCAAAGGACAGCAGTGTGATCTCCTGAAGCAAGGAACACAATGGCATAGACCTGGAAGTCATGTGTTTAGGATTTATACATTTAAGTCTATGAGAAATTCCCTCACTCACTCCTTCAAAGTCTATGGGCCTATCACTAAAGATGGAAGTCAGATTCCAAAATATTGATTGTAACCTGCCAAAAAACACAAACCCTTTGATTTTGTATTGAAAAATGAAAAGAAATGGAAGATGGTTGTAGAAACAACAATAGGGAACAGCAAGATCTAAACATGCTTCATTGACAGCTCAAGTACAAGTCTGTAACAAATTAATGGAAATTCACTCTGTAAGTTTACTTCAGACTGCTGCCTTAGTGGCTTTACTCCTGAATCATGGTAGGCAATATTTAATCATAAGTCTCTATATGATTCCAGCTCACTGCATTATGAAGTTTAGTTCTAATAACCAGAGTTTATTGACTGATAAAAATGCTGTTCTGAAGCTGAATTTTACAGTGTGTTTTAAAAGTACAGAAGTTTTTCATTAAATACCTAGAACTAATACTATAAAGAATAAT
Organism: Pituophis catenifer annectens; assembly: GCF_029215685.1. Classification (NCBI taxonomy): domain Eukaryota; kingdom Metazoa; phylum Chordata; class Lepidosauria; order Squamata; family Colubridae; genus Pituophis; species Pituophis catenifer. The sequence continues at coordinate 113,859,436 of NW_027256882.1, forward strand.
TGCAAGAATCTTCCCTGCTTCTTCCATATGGCTTGAAGAAGTAGTTTTTACTTCTTTACAAGATGTACTTGATTATATCATGCTGTTGCAGATTCATCTGAATTTTCAGTTTTGTGGGTTTTATATTAGCCTAAGAATTCCAGTAAAAACCCAATTTTATAACCCTGCATTATATACAACCATAGATGCATTATTTACAACCCTGCATTATAAACAAATATAGAGATAGATGTAACATGATTCATTTTCTCATTATATAGCAATTTAGCAAAAACCTACATAGCATAGCAGCCAGTGTGTTGAACTGAGAATGACAAGACTTGAATTCAAATCCGAGGTATCATCATTGAAGCTCATTATATCTTCATATTTATATCCCTAAGTCATTACACGTAATTGAATTAACTTTTTTAAAATTAAAATAAATAGCCTATCCTGAATAGGATCGCTCTTCATTCAATTGCTGGTTTGAAGCACTGGGTAACCTTACTTAGACCGCTATGAGTCTCCAGAAGCCTTGAAAAACAGGATAATGGGAGCTAAGGAAAAAAAAGGGTCTATTGAGAAACAAGGGCTGGTGCAAAAGCATCCAACAGAACCCTATATTTTTTATTCTGGCTTTAGTTCTGGCCATTTGGCCAGAAATTCTTATGCGCATCAGCTCTGGAGGTTCTCTATCCTGTGTTTCCCAGGTTTAATTAAACTGATCTTTTGGTTCAAGCTCCTGTCTGTTAAAACAATAGTGAAACTCACCCACCCCTGAAAAAAAAAAAGACAATTTTTCATTGTTTCTTCTAAAATTGCCTGGTTAGGTACAAAGAGCTCCATTAACAATTAGATGGTTTTAATTTAGCCCTAAGAGCAATGTCTCTTTCTCTCAAGCATCCCTGCGGCTAAAGAATTAATTAGAAGCGCTTTCCAAGTAGATTAATTGTTTCACTATTTGCTCTTCAGGTCAAAAAGTATCAGAGTTATAGGCTGAAAACTGACTAACCTTCCCAAATGGTGTACTTGAGTTCCAACCATATTGCAATGTTGACTTAGAGTTATGGGATTTGTAATGCAACATAGGGGGAAAGCTAGAATAGGTATTGTTTAAGAATTGATGTGTCAGTCTGTTTTCAGCTTGGTGATTTTCACACAGATTCACTAATCTATTATGTTCTTGTTTTTACACAAGGATTTTTAAACAGATTCTCCTGAAAATGTTTCAATCTGACATATTTTTAAAATACTTTTTAGAGTATTTCTTATTAAAATATAGATTTTTACATATATTCTTTTAACAAAAAATATATATTTTAAGGTTTGTTAAAAGTCCAAGCTTTGGGTTGATTTAGTTTTGATTTTCACAGGAATGAAGCCAACATTAACTCAGTTTCAAGTTAATGTTGGGCTCAAGTCCATTGGATGTGAAAGGTGGACAAAATAGCCCCAGAACTAAACTACAGTTGATAAGAAAGGGAAATAAATGAGTAAAGCAAGAAAGAGAATATTTATCTTTTAGTAGTGAAGGTGAATTGTGCACCATCATTGTTATGTTACGGAAAACTTTGTGGAATGTTTTAAAAAAGTCAGCTGTGAAACTGGGAATACAGTGTGAATGAAACTGTTTTGCTTGACTGTTGTGTTGCTGAGAAACTCAGATTGATTTCTTGCCACAAGATACATGTCGGAGATTGTGAGTGACCAGGAATCAATGTTTGCTGAAACAGAACATTAAGAAGTAGTTTTGGTATTCTATTCAGTACAAGACATATTCCAAGTAATTGTGTCTGGCTAACCACAACTGCAGCCAAGCCAATGACAGAGACAAAAATACTGCTGTAAATATCTTCCTGCTGCTTGCTGAGACTTGATTGTGATGCAGCTCGAAATTTTGCAGCTGCAACTTCCTCTGTACTTCACTGTGGGATACTGGTCATAATGTTCCCCAGAATTTTGCAGCATAGCAATAGCCATTGGACCGCAATTTGGATTTACTCAGGAAGACTGAAATGGGAGGAAAGTGCTGAGGATTACAGAATAACTGTAATGTTGACTAGGCACTTTATTTTCTTGGTAATTTATTTGCAGTTAAACAAATAGTATCAGTTAGCTACATATTAGAGTTACGCTGAAAGGCAAAGAGAGTTTGCGATTCAAATAGTCAAATTGGAGACTACAGATCCAAGGTTTACATGTTCTGCTTCTGGTCTAAATAAAGCTAGAGTACAGGACCCAGTGATTCCAGCTAGAGAAACTGTTATGTCAACATAGATAAGATACTTTTCAAAGCCATCAAAAGAACAATCAAGTATCTGATAACTCAAGCTGAAGGAAAAATTCTAGACTTAATATCCTGGAGCATACAGTCTACTATAGTGGACAAATAATCTCGTATATTGCTTGAATGTATGTGTCTGAGAGTCTACTGACAATTAAACTGATTCTTTAATATAGAATAAATATCTGGAAAGCTGAGAGTCACAGCTGAGTCTGGTAATAAGCCCATCACTTCCTTTAATCATTAAGGAGATCATAGAACATAAAATAATAGAGATGGAAGGGATCTTGAAGGTCTTCTAGTCCAACCCACTGCTTGACCAGGAAACCCTATACCAGAGAAATGATTGTTCAGTCTCTTTTTGAAAGCCCCCAGCGATGAAGCACTCACAACATCTGGGGGCAAGCTATTCCATTGGTTGATTGCTCTCACCATTAGGATATTTCTCCTTAGTTCTAGGTTAATTTTCTCCTTGGTTAGGTTCCAACCGTTGTTTCTTGTCTTCCCTTTTGCTGCTTTGGAAAATAGTTTGACCTCTTTGTCTTTGTAGGAGCCCCTCAAATGTCAAAGCAGTAATATCATGTCACCCTTAGTACTTCTTTTCATTAGACTAGACTAGACTAGACTAGAATAACAGAGTTGGAAGGACCTTGGAGGTCTTCTAGTCCAACCCCCTGCTTAGGCAGGATACCCTACACCACTTCAGACAAATGGTTATCCAATCTCTTCTTAAAACCTTCCAGTGTTTGAGCATTTATAACTTCTGGAGGCAAGTTGTTCCACTGATTAATTGTTCTAATGGTCAGGAAATTTCTCCTTGGTTCTAGGTTGCTTCTCTCCTTGATTAGTTTTCACCCACTGCTTCTTGTCCTACCTTCGGGTGCTTTAGAGAATAGCTTGACTCCCTCTTCTTTGTGGCAGTGCCTGAGATATTGGGACACTGCTATCATGTCATCCCAATCCTTCTTTTCATCAAACTAGACATACCCAATTCCAGCAACCATTCTTTATATGTTTTAGCCTCCAGCTCCCTAATCATTTTGGTTGCTCTTCTCTACAGTCTTTCCAGAGTCTGAACATCTTTTTTTATATTGTGGTGACCATAACTGGATACAATATTCCAAGTGTGGTCTTATTAAGGCTTTGTGAAAAAAACTTCACACAATCTTGATTATATCAAGATATAAATCTTATGTCAGTTCAGTTGGCAATAAAATCAACTTAACTGAGAGAAACAGTTTGTAGTGAGTGAGGAGAGCATTCCTCAACATTTCTGTATATGAATTCCCATGTCACCTTCACAATGAGCAACAGCATGTTGAGAGAAGAGGGCAGGAGGTCATGGCTTCATATCTATCTCTTCCACTGTGAACTCCACACTGAACTGTGTGGAGCAACTTTATTTCTATTATTAAAAAGAGGAAGAAAAAGTAATTTTCACAACTTCTACCAAACACCAGCACTATATGCAACAATCTCACTTCTCACAGGATTCTAAAAGTAGCAGTAATTGATAGACAGAGGGCACCAAGAAAAGAAAAAAAGTGGTCATTTCTATAAGAAACAGTTAACAACAGTTAACTGTTGTAATGTTAAATCAAATCAATCTTTGAATATTCAATTTGTGTGTTTGTGTCTCCCTCCTTTATGTTACCCCTTTCTGGCTACACTTCAATCCAACAGGAGGAAGACAATTTCAAAATGAAACAGATATATTAAAAACCTTTTATGGAGGTTCCTTCCTAGCCTCAACATGTTCCTGACGAGTTTACTAGTGCAAGTACAGAATGCCAAATTGCATTAATTTTACACAAATGGAAAGAAACATCTTTCTTCCTGGCATTTCACTATAAATAATTAAAGCTTGGACCTACTGAAGTGTCTCCAAAACTATTTGTGCTGCCACATTCTGGACTAACTATACCTTCAGTTCAAGCAAGGAGTCATTAAATTACGAATGATTGTGAGTGTGGCTCACAACTAAAATTCAGGAGGGTCTTTCCAAGTTGTAGCTGATGGGATGGGTGTGCAAATCAGGATTCCTCACCTCCATATAGCTTAGATCCAAGTTGCAATTCAGTCTGTTAATGTTAAGATGTGTTTTGAATTGTCTGAACTTATCTAGGATACCAGCACATTTCTCATAATTGCATGAGCAGCCCTGACATAAGGCTTGACAGGCGTCGAGATATATATATATATATATATATATATATATATATATATATATATATATATATATACATACATATATATATATATATACATATATATATATATATATATATACATATATATATATATATATATATATATATACATATATATACACATATATATATATATATATACATATACATATACATATATATATATATATATATATATATATATATATATATATATATATTCATACATGGCTATGCAGAAGAATTGGATTGCTATGTGATTTGCTAGATTGATTTGCATTATATTCCGCATGTCAAAGTAAGGATCAGCTCTGAATAAAAATAAATCAAGTTGTTGTAGTCTTCCTCTCAGTATTGTTTAAAGTACTCTCTACAGTATGACAAGACATGCTTACCTGTTTCATCCTATAGATCAATGGTGGGTTGCCCCCAGTTCATAAGAACCAACAGAACCTGCCGCCCCAGATGTTATCATAGGCGATCTGCGCATGGGCAGAAGCCTGGTGTGCACACCAGCAAAGTTCATGCATGCGTGATCCCATTGCGAACCGATAGTAAAGGTACGTAGAACCCACCCCTGCTATAGATATGACCAAACCTAATAAAATCTATATCTACATGACAATCACTCTCTTTAAAATTCACTGGGGAGAAAAACCCTTCCAATTCTCTCCTTCCAGGCCAGTTTCTTTCTCAATTATAAGGATGAAGGAGCAATTACTTTATGAATGACAGGAATTAAGTAATGAAGAAGGAAAAAGCAAGGGAAATTCAAATGTAACCTGCCTTGGAACTAAATGACAAAATCTGGGTGCAAATTGGAGCAAGAAACAAGTTTGTGATCTCAAGCACACAGATAAAGTTCCGTCATTTCAATTAACTTGTTACTTAGCTCAATACTTCAAAGCAACAAATGTTTTTAAAAATAATAAAATCCAGAAATAAATGCACTCTAAATGTGTTGAAATAGTAAAACCCTGAATAGATTTTGAAAGGCCAAGATAAATATGTTAATTAATCTTATTCTTGCTCCTTAGCAACTGCTTCTACATTTGCTTTGCTTTATTGTTTTATTGTGTCTGTGATCCTTCTGGTTTTAGCTTAAAAATACTGGCTTTTGGTGTGTCTTGAAGCTGCCCTGTGAAAGATAATTTGTTTTGAAGGGAGGCCCATAATTTTTTAAATCCCTAAAATAAATACTGTTCCAATAATCCCTTGCCGCTGGACATGCTAGATGATGATGAGAAATGAAATAAATGAAGTGAAAATATTTGGAGAGCAACATGTGATTTATAAATCTAGAACTCCTTCAAGAAATCATAATGTGATTTGTCAATTTTCCTTAAGTGTATATAGTTGTATTTCCAGAGGAAAGAAAGCATTTGAGAGTTCCAATATTTTAAAGTCAAATCAATATATTCCAGGTGGATCTCATTAGACATAGCTAGCTTTGATCTGCATCTCAGGAATCAATCAGCATAAATAAACTGATTCCAACTAGTAGCATCTTATTTACAGTGGCAATATTTTTCTGTGCTTATTTCACTTAATCAACTGATCTTTTTCCTGTACCAGGTTTACAAAAGTAATCAGTCACCTACAAAGCTAAGCTATGAGACAACATGTTAAATCATGAAGGAAAGAGGAGCTTTCTTTATTGCTGATATCAGCAAAAGAGTTTTCTATCTGAAGATTGGAAAATATTCCCATTTGATAGAGTCTGTCTTCATTCATGCTGATAACAGAGGATGATGCAGGCTATGGCATCAAACAGCTGACTGTGCCCATTAGCATCTGCTTAAATTTTCATCATGCGATTTCTATTATTAATAGTAGTAGTACTGAAGAATTTATTAAGCATGCTTATAGCACTTCATCAGATTTTTCTGCATTTAGTTTAGTAATTAGTGGGAAAGAAACAAAACAATCCAAGAAACTTCTTGGATGGGAAGCAAAACATTTCTCATCCAACTCTGAAGAAGTTTTTGGATGAAACGTTTTCAAAAAACCAAGGAAGTCCAGTTGCCCTTTGGAAAAGCACCTTTGGGTCTCACACTATGAAAATTATAACTTTGGATAACTGTATAAATGGAGGGGCTTTCAGAGAAGTTTCTTAGATGAGAAGGGAAAATCAAGGAAGTCCAGTTGCCATTTGGAAAAGCATCTTCAGGACAACCATGACCTGGATGATTGAGAATCTCCACAGACAGTCACAGCATAAGAGTTACATTGTTCAGGGAAAGGGGAACTCCCACTGCACTCCTATCAATAGATGAACTGCTAAACACAGGTTTAGTCGTAAATCCATTTTTTATAGTCTAATGGGTATCATGTGATAGAATATGGTTGAACAGGTCAAAAAGAAATAAAACAAGAGTTTTGAGGTTAGATCTAGAGATGAGTCACCCTGCTTCTGAAATCTTCAGTTCCTCCAGAGTTCTCCAGTTCTGGTACATTATTAATAGAGTCACTTATCGTTGAGATGAGTGGCAGACAAATGTAATGAATAAAATAAATAATTAATTAAATGGTCTTATCATGTATATAATAGAATGGTTAAACCAAAAGAAAATGGAATGTGGGTTCTAACAATTACTTTTTAAAGCCAAAGACTGCAAAATTAAAGCTTTAACACTGCTGCTGATCCTACTCTTTGCTTTATTTGTGGGTGTTACTTAACAAGAAAAGAAGAAATTGCAAAAACAAAAAACATTCCACATGACCATGAATGATAACTAGAGTCCAAAGGAATGATCATCAACAGTAATAACCCAGAAATGTGGACTATTAAGACACTTTGATCAAGAGTAGTTAAAATCTTGAATTTACACTCATTGTGATACAGTACATTCATTGATTTTATAAACTGTGAATAAAATGAATCTTTACGAAGGATTGAAATTTAGTGGATTTTCCATTCTCAGTTATATACAGCATTTAAGCGTCAAGGTTTCATTTAAGGTTCCTTCGTTTCCACTAATATAACAAAACTTTTTCTAATAATTATAGTTGATTAAAATTATGCAGATATTGCTAAATATAGCAGAATCTTAAGATGATGAATATAAGAACATTTGTCAAATACTCAACTTCAAGATTGAGAGAAAATTCTGGAAGTTTATGTGCAAGTTCATTTCAGAAGTGTGATCGAATTGGGAAGAAATGACAAAGAAAAAAATTTCATTCAAAAAGGAGCCAGATTATTTTATTTATGTGAAACATCTTAAATCAACAGAAACATCAAATATTAATGAGGCGGGGAACATAATTTGAGATCTTTAAAGAACAGTAGAATCTTATTTCCCAATACATCAACAGTACAACACAAGGTTTCTTTGCCTGCGCAGAGCAAAAATGCTTTCATTGGGGTTAAGTTTGATTTCCATTTCTAATATTCTGTTTCAGCTAAGCTCTTTATAGTTACTTACAGTTTAATGCATTTTATATTAGTATATTTCTGCTGTAAAGCCTAAAGAGCTCCAAGATACATTTAATGTTAATGATACTTTTCTTAATGGTAATAACCACTGATAACAGAGTTAAAGTGATTGACAACTGTGTAGTATAGCTTTATAATTGGTCTAAAATTTTAAATTTGTAGTAGAGCCTTTGTGTTTTGTTGTAGAAGCTCCTTTTCTGCTGCAATGCAGGTATGCACTGTGGGTTTATGCTTTGCAGAATGGTCTATAGAAAAGCTTTCTAAAATTGTAATGTAACCCAAAGTGTAAATCATTTTGGTTTTTCCTTACCATTGTCCAACTGCCATCCCAACTTTCTTATCCACTTCATAATTAGCAATTTGTAGAAACAGGAGATGATAATTTGTATTTTCTGGCTTCTTTTCCCAGAAAAAAAAAAATCTTGATTGCTTATATACTAAACTTCTTATATGCTAGCTACCCAGAATCCCTTTGGATAGTGAGATGTAGGTGGCATAAAAAATAATAAATAAAATATATAAATGGTAAAAATACCGTAAAATTAAACCAATTAATTTTCATGAAGTTGTGATCGCAGTCTATAGGCAAGTAAGCCCATATGGATAAACCTATGAAGTTAACAGCCTTACATTCACAATTAAATAAATATTGCCCATTCCTAAAAAACTAAGAAGCACTTCGTTAAAAATGACTCATAATAGTATGTAAAAACAGAACAGGTATATTAGTACCTTTTTAATATTAACAACTCATGTCATCAGTCAAAAGGAATTTTATTTATTTATTAAATTTATTGATTTGAGTTTATTTCTTTATTAAATTTCTACATTACTCATCTCACTTAACATGACTCTGGATGGTTTATAACAATATAATAAAACCATATTATATACATGAATAAAACCATTGCTTAAAAACCAGATCAAAAACAAGGTAAACTTTAGAAGTAGAAATGAGTCAAGTTAAAATTCAACGGCTAGGAGGGAACAGAGTAACTACCAGCTACCCCCAAGACTGTATCATACTAGATCCCCATGCTAATTGACAAAGCCAGGCCTTAATACTTTTCCAAAAAACCCCAAAAGTGTTGGGGTTCACTTCACTTCAAGATATTCTATAAGGCAAGAGCAGTAGCTGAAAAGGCCTCATCCTAGATCCCACCCATTGAAATATCCTGACCAATGAGATACATAGCATGCTGCTTGACTAAGTGGGACAGGTTGATGAAATTGGGATGAGACATTCCTTAGGTTTCTTGTTTCCATGCCATTAAGGGTTTCAAAGCAACATTTTGAATTGGACCTGGGAACAAACTGACACCCAGTACAGCTTGTGTTGCAGAGATGTTATAGGAGCCACCTTAGGAGTGCTCAAAACTGCTCACACTACTGCATTGTGCACCAGTTGCAGCTTCTGGATACTCTCCAAGGGTTGCCCCATGTAGAGCGCATTGCAGTAGTCCATTCGGGAGATGATCAGGGCATGAGTGATTGTGAGAAGGGCTTCTTGATCCAGGAAAGAGTGTAACTGGTGAATAACATTCAGCAAAGACCCTCCTAGCTATGATTGCCACCTTCTCAAGCAGAAGTTGTGAATCCATAACCACAAGTTATGCACTGGGGAATAGTGCTACTTCATCCAAAATCAAAGAAACCCCAGATACAGAGAAGCCACCTATCCACAGTCACTCTGTCTTATCAGGGCTCAGCTGATATCTGTTACCTCCAGTGGTGGGATTCAGCCAGTTCACACCTTTTCAGGAGTACCAGTTTTTAACTTTCTGAGCAGTTCGGAGAATCAGTTGTTGGAAGAAATCTTATTTTGTTTTTTTTCCCACTTTACAGGGCTAATCCTGTAAGGAACTGAAAGATTCTGGTGTTGTTTCTAGCCTAATCTTTATTGCCCTGCTTACAGAAACTGCCTTTTTGGTTAACCCTTATTACATTGTAACAGCTAAGGTGAAGCATGCATCGAAGTGAGTGATGTTGAATTGGCCATTCCCACACGGTCACATGACTACCGAGCCATGACTACCCAGCTGGTTGTTAGGGCAGAGAACCGGTTGTTAAATTATTTGAATCCCATCACTGGTTATCTCCCATTCAGGCTCTCACAGCCTCCAGGCATCAAGAAAGAGCATCTATAGTATTGCCTAATTTGCTCGGGATGGAAATGTATATCTTGGTATCATCAGCATATTGATGTGCTCATCCTGTAGCAACAGATGATCACACTCAGCAGCTCTATGTTAAAAAGGAGCAGAGAAGGTACCAAGCCCTGTGGCACTCCACAAACCAGGGCCTGTGGACTGGATCTCCTACTCCCTATCAACACTGATTCAGATGGTCCCAGAGAAAGGATGTTTCACAAAATTGTACCATCCATCTCCAATTCTCAAAGCTGACCCTGAGAGTTGCTTCTGGCACAAAACCCTTTCTGTTTGTTAAAGCCCATGTTGGAAAGAATCCAGTTTGCTTCAGAGGAAGGTAGGGGCAGAGGACACTGTTTGGAAACTTGCAAAAGCTTTTAGCATTTGGACATGATTAACCCTCTCACAAGGGAGGCTGTGGTAAATAAAATATAGCTCTGCATTGGCTATATTGACCTGTATTGCAGTGAAGCCGGTAATGAGAGCCCAGTTCTGCCAGAGATTTAAAAATAAATAAAATAAAATAAAAGGGCTTCTAAAAAAGTTTAAAATAAAAACAATTTGTGGTTGCATAAACCTCTTATAGTGCAGAATTTACTTAATCAAGCAGAGAGATCTGAAAAAGGAATGATCCCAGCTGAATTCCATTTGGCCTTTGCCTGAATTTCAAGAATTGATTTGTAAACCCAACTGGGTTTGCACATTGAACTTGTATTCACAAATTATCTAATATAAGCCACACATTGCTTAACACTGACTCATATTTTTATGAATCTAATTTGGTGCATTTGCATAAGAATTAAGTTATAACTGTTGCTGGGAGCAGAGAAGCCTGGGAGGATTCACATAGTACAGTGAAGTATTCTTGATCCCAAGATCAAGAATACTTCATTACTACAAGTATTAGGGGGAAAAAATTAAAAGCTCTTTGTTTTATCGTGCAAGTTTGCTAAAATGCAGTAGTAACCAAAATACGTTCTAAAATTAACATTTTGCTTTAGAAGAGGCAGATCCATTTTACAGTGTTTTCAAAACATTTTGATGCTATTTATCACATTATAGTACAAAGGTTGGGAAGGTTAAAGAAGCAGGAATGACCTCTGGTAAGTGCTATACCTGTTGTTTCACTTACCAACTGAAGGTAAAAATCACAAGACCTGCTTATGATTTCTCTAATGATCGTGGCAAACAGCAAGGTCGTAACTTCATCATGGTCACATGGTACCCCACTTAAATTCTGTATCATTTAACAACACATTTTCAGGTCCTATTGTGGTTGTTAGTTGAAGATTGTCTGTACCATATGCTGTTTGAAATTATTTTTGTCTTCTTACTATTTAACATTAAATATGGAAAGCAGAAAATCAGACTTTTGTCATGAGGGCCTTTTCTAAACCTTTCTTCTTTTTCTAGTCCTTCCAGGAGTAGATCCAGAGAGATTTCACTTCTAGCCAATGAAGTTTCTGACTTTCTTGAGCCAAATACAGATATCATTCCAAATTACAAGAAACCTGCAGGAAATATTGGGGGACGGAATTCAATTATATAGCTGTCGAACCCGAAATTGACATATGTGTAGCCATTTTATTTAGCTCTCTATTTTACTCATTTATTCCTTTACTTTCTCTTTACTATGTAAGGGTTTTTTTGGGGGGCTCCCCACATTCTTGCGGTGGGGGGGAGGAGCAAATAGATAGTGAGGTGACCTTCTTTCCCGTGGGAACAGAGGCTGCTCCTGGTGTGAAAGGAAGGTGGAGTTTGAAGACACCAGGCAATGTGGATTTTTTGCTTTTATTGGGGAATATGACTTTTGTGGGATGTTTCTAAATTTCAATATTATGTGGTGTAATTCCGGTTTGTGTCAGATCCGGAACTACAACAGTCTTTGCCAATTTGATGCCCACCTAAATAAAAGAAATTTGTTTTGGAAGATAGACTTTGCCTATTTCTTTTTCAAATGGATTTCATCACTTGGAAACCTGACAATATCTCTGATAAATAGCTAGCCACCAAGTTGCCTTTGGCAAGTTGGGTAGGGTACAAGTTTGATGATAAACAAATGAAAACTCTGGCACATACTCTCCCTGAGGATGGGTTCCATCATAAATCCAAAAGCTCAGAACACTAAACCTCTGGTCCAGTGGCAAATCCAGATTGGATCCTACAAATAAAAGCTATCTCAGAGTGTTAGTTGTTTTGGCCTATTTTGATTCCCACTGTCATCTTTTCCAATCCTACTGTTCTTAAAAAGTATTTGCTGTATAGATGTGAGGGCAATATGCATCCTTGTTTCATTCCCTTTCCAATATAGAATTAGTATGTTTCTCCTAGTTCAGTTTTTACCAGCTTCTCATTCATTGCAAAGGCTTCTCCATTGTGGGTGGAGACAGCAGCCAGATGTGGGTTGTGCTCATTGGCCAGAATGAAGGACTGAGCCTGTCTAGAAGCTAAATTCTGCCCCTGTTGCTAGGGGCTCCCAGCTTTTGCTCAGTCCGTCATACTGGACAGTTGTGTGGATTGCTAGCTCTGACAGCTTTCAGCGTTAGAGTGTTTGATTCATACTTGATTTTTCCGGTTTTTGACCTTTGGACTTTCTATTCGACCATTCTTCTGTTTACTGATCTTGTTGTGGAAAAATTTTTCCTCAGAAGGCTTCTTGGAACTCTACTCCTTGTTAGCTACCATCGTGTCATCTCTTCACTGTACTGGTCAGTATAGGTACTGGTGGAGCTTTCCGCTCCAGTGGGCGGCCTAGTGTTGTCGGTGGATAAGACTAGTGGACATCATCCTCCCCCTCCCCCTCCGACCCCGGATCAAATGTCTTTGCAAGACTTTCCGTTGTCAGTTGAATCTTCTGACTTATGGGGATCGGCCCCCACTGTGGGGTCTACCTGTCCTGCGGAGTCTAGCGCTCCCGTGATCATGGTCGTTCCACCACCTAATTCTTCTGCCCCGGTTCGAGCCTCTACGGAAGCCGAACCAGCCCGGGACCATATGTCTGCCTGGCTATGCCCGGAGAACATTCAATGTATGATTGCAGTAGCAGTACAGCAGTCAATCTCTGCCCATCTGCTTCCTCCCACCAGTCAGGCTGTCATTCCTTCGCTCCATTCGGACCCTTCGGCATCTCCTGGCAGGAATGGTATGGAGGACGCCATCTCACTGACTGGCTCTGATGCCACTTCCTTTGGCAGTGGACCATCTGTTTTGGAAGACGTGGACACTCAAGAACCTGAGTTGTCGGAGGATGAGGGCTTACCACCGGATCAGCCCACATTCATGGGCCTGTTTCCCCAGGCCCTATTTAAGTTGCTTCTGTTTAATGCGATCAACATTGCACAACTCGGGGCTGCTACTCAGCCTGATCCCCCTCCGGTTCCAGGTTCTTTAACTCCTTTATTTGTCGAGCTGCCTAGGCCGGTGACTGCCATTCCTACTCCTCCTCTTTTCCTCGATGTCATTCGGGGACAGTGGTCCTCGCCTACTTTGGCTCCGGTCCCTTCGTTCACTGATAGGAGAATTTTACAGTGTCTTCTGATTTGAATTCACTTCTACAAGTGCCCTCTGTTGACACCCCAGTGGCGGCCTTGCTTTCTTCTACTTCTGTTCCGGGGGATCCAGAAGAGGGCCTTCAACCTGAGGAACGTCGGTCCGAGCAGGTTCTCCAGAGGGCTCATCAAGGGACAGCCTGGGCCATTAAATCGGCCACCATGGCTTCATTCTTCAATCGCTCTACACACCTGTGGCTCCGCCAACTTCAGGATAAGATCTCACCTGATGACTCCAGATTGAAGCAGGACCTAAATAAAATCATTGCTGCGGTGCAGTTCTCTGCGGATGCTACCTTGAATGCAGCATGTTTTGCAGCTAAATCCCTGGCTTCATCCATTGCTGCCCGTCGCTTGGTGTGGCTTCGCCACTGGCAGGCCAACGCTCGACATAAATGGCGTCTGGCGTCTGTTCCCATCTCGGGTCCAAAATTGTTTGGAGAACCCTTGGAAGCCTTCCTGGTGGAAACCAAGGATAAACTAAACATATTACCTACAGTTTTCCGCAGAGGGGAGCCTCGTTTCTCTCCTTATGTCCCTCGCTCCCAATTTCGACCATTGGACGGGGTCTGGGGTCTTCTCGTAACACCGGTAATTTTGCCCCCAGACAGCGAGGGTTTCAGGATAGATCATTAAGGGGAAAGTCCTTCGGTTCCCAGCGGCCCTTTTGAGGGGGAGGGGGTTGTTCCATCCGTTGCCGTTGTTAGTAGTACAGGGGATCCTCCCATTGGCGGACGTTTGACCTTCTTCGCCAAAGTTTGGAAGAGTACTACTTTGGATTGCTGGGTCCGGGCCTCCATTACATCTGGGCTGGCCATTGAATTTGTTTCCACCCACCCATTGTCCTTTCTTCCCTGTCCGCTGTCTCTGAGTGCCAAGCACTCAGTCGGGCATTAACCACCTTCTCACCATCAAGGCTATTCAATGGGTTCCGGCAGACGAAGCTGGACAGGGGTTCAATTCTCGGGTCTTCCTAGTCTCTAAGTCATTGGGTGGGTGGAGACCTATTCTGGACCTTAAACATTTGAACTGCTTTATAGTCTACCGAAGGTTCAAAATGCAATCATTGAGATCAATTCTGGATGGTGTTCGGAGGGGCAATCTCCTTTGTTCTATAGACCTCACCGAGGCGTATCTCCATGTTCCCATTCTACCTTCCCATAGGAGGTTCCTTCGTTTTTGTTATGCTGGGGTTCACTACCAATACAAGGCTTTGCCTTTCGGGCTTTCCTCTGCTCCCCGTAGTTTCACCAAAATGTTGGCGGCTTTAGCCACTCACCTCAAGCTTTGGGCCGTTCGTCTCCAGTGTTACCTGGATGACATTCTAATTATGTCTAGTTCCCCTCAGCAGGCCAGTTCAGATCTGAAACTTACCATTCATACGCTGGCCTCACACGGCTTCTCCATTAACACGGAGAAAAGCCATCTGAATCCCTCGACTAGGATTCATCATTTAGGAGCTGTAATTGATTCCGTTGAAGGCAGGGTTTTCCTCTCCCCGGACCATCAGACAGGGTTGAGATCCCTTGTAGCCAAGGTGCAGAAGGATAGGAGGGCATCCCCCTTGCTCCTCTCCAAACTTTTGGGCAAAATGGTCTCAGCCATTTCGATCGTTCCCTGGGCCCGGTTACACCTTACAGACCTTCAGTGGTTTCTCTTGCCTTTGCAGAAGGCGGGAAAGGGCTCTTCTTCGACCAAGGTGACCGTTCCAAGAAAAGTACTCACATCCCTTCGTTGGTGGCGGTCTCCAGCGATCTCCAAGGGCTGCCTGTTCCTGGAACCTCAATGGGTGGTTGTGACCACCGACGCCAGCAAGTTCAGCTGGGGAGCTCTTCGGGCTTTTCATCACCTAGTGTCCGGCACTCATGTGCTGGTGCTCACCGACAACACTTCAGCCAAGGCCCATGTAAATCGCCAGGGCGGCAACCGGTCCAAGTCTCTGATGCTAGAAGCCAAACGACTGGGCCTTTGGGCAGAGCACCATCTGGCTTCACTGAAGGCAGACCATATCTCTGGGGAAGCAAATGTGACGGCAGATTGGCTGAGTCGCCAAATGATAGATCACACGGAATGGAGTCTCCATCCGCTCCTTTTCCAGATGTTGACAGACCACTTCAGCATGCCAGAGGTAGATCTGTTCGCATCTCCACAGAATGCCAAACTTCCCTGATTTTTCTCTCATTTCCGTTCGCTCCGGGCAGAAGCGGTGGATGCTCTGCGCTCCCTGTGGCCTCCAGGCCTGTTGTACGCCTTCCCGCCGATTCCCCTCCTTCCGAGGGTCCTGCGGAAACTTATATTGGAACAGGCGGAGGTCATCCTCATAGCACCATATTGGCTGAGGAGGTCATGGTTCGTGGACCTCATGAGTTTATCAGTGTCTCCTCCCTGGAGGCTCCCATGCACCAGAGATGGTCTCAGCCAAGGGGCGATTGTACACCCAGAGCCTCAGTGGCTACAAATGACCGCTTGGTGGTTGAGCGCGAAGCTCTACAGCGAGACTGCATCTCAGCCTTGGTTATTCGAATGATCCAGGCTTCTCATCGGTCGTCTATGGATAGGATTTATTCGGCCACTTGGCGGACCTTTTCTTCTTGGTGTGACATCCAGGGCTTCTCTGCCCTTCAGGCTTCTGTTGTGCAGGTCCTGATGTTTCTCCAGACCAGTCTGGACAAGGGTCTCTCTCCCAACACTCTACGGAGGCAGGTGGCCGCCATTTCATCGATATTGGCTTACAATTCTCCTCACACTTTATCGCACCATCCCTTGGTGTGTCGTTTCCTCTGAGGAGCTACGAATTTGTCTCCTCCACTGCTGCATTGGTACCCCACTTGGGACCTTCCCCTGGTGTTGGACTCTCTTACAGGGTCTCTGTACGAGCCACTAGGTTCTGCAAGCCTCCGGATCTTATCCTTCAAAGTGGCTTTCCTTGTAGCCATAACCTCTGCAAGGCATTTTTCTGAGCTTGCGGCATTGTCTATGTGGGACGATTTGTGCGTGTTCCACACAGACCATGTGGTCCTCAGATTGGATCCTATCTTTGTGCCAAAAATTAACTCTCCTTTTCACTGCTTGCAGGACCTTGTTCTTCCAGATTTCTGCCCGCGTCCTTCCGACTCCTTGGAGCGATGGTGGCACAAGTTAGATGTCCAGCGAGCTCTTCGCATCTACCTGCAGACTGCTGATATCCGGCGAACGGAATCTTTGTTCGTCTCCTTTGTCCCTGCTTCCTTAGGTAACAGAGTGACTTCATCTACAATCGGTTGTTGGATTTGATCCACAATTACTATTGCATATGAGCTCCGTTCGTTGCCTCCTCCAGCTGCCGTGACAGCCCATTCTACAAGAAGTGCGGCGACTTCAGCTGCCTGGGCCTCCCAGGTTTCGTTGCTAGACATCTGCTGGGCAGATACATGGACGTCTCCTTCTCCCTTTATTCAGCATTATAAACTAGATAATTTTGCCTCGGCAGAGGCTGACTTTGGGAGAAGGGTGTTGCAGGGTGTTGATGTGCGGGGGGAGTCTTCTGCCCAGACTGTTCCCTCCCGTGAGCTGGGACAATGAACTTTGGTATGTCCCACGTCTGGTTGCTGTCTCCACCCACAATGGAGAAGGGGCGTTGGTCCTACCTGATATGCACCTTCTCGTTGTGTGGAGACAGCAGCCAGCCCCACCCTTGCCAGTCTGGTCACTGATGTTTGTTCTGTTTTTCTTTCCACACTCTGAGTCTGTCTTCCTTCTTCGACAAAAGCTGGGAGCCCCTAGCAACAGGAGCAGAATTTAGCTTCTAGACAGGCTCAGTCCTTCATTCTGGCCAATGAGCACAACCCACATCTGGCTGCTGTCTCCACCCAACGAGAAGGTGTGTATCAGGGTGTGTAAGACCAACACCCCTTTTCGGGAAAAATAACCAAGTGTTCTGGCATATCCTTTTCTGTTTGATGTTGGAACTCTTTTTCAATCATTATATATCCTTGATGCCAAGGCTTTCATGTTATCTTTCTTTGAGAATCATAATAGCTTGTTCAGACACCCACTTGAATCTTTACTTCTCTGATATGTTCATTTATTTTTCTTTTTTAAAAAAATTAGATTCTCTTTTGCATAACATTAACATGCAAAGTCTGTTTCTTACAAATTTTTAAAGTATTCTTCCAGGTCAAATACTACAGACATACATACTCACATTAATTTTCTATGTTTAATGTGTTTATTTGACACAAATAATTCATGGCTTTTAGTAGAATTTGTCCCAGAAAAATCCTGGCTGACTGACTCATGCTTTTTCCAGAACTTTTTCAATGTCCCTTTCTAGTCTGAAGTCCTGGAAAACCCTCATGGTATCCTATCCACTAAGCACGTCTCCTTGGTGTCAGAGCCCAAACAAGGTCTGACACAGGGGTGGGTTCCACTAACCTTTGCTACCGGTTTGCAATGGGAGTGCATGTGTGCTCTCGCTTCACTCACGTGCAGCATTTCTGCGCATGAGCAGTGTCCGTGATGACGTCTGTGTGGGTGGGCAGAGCCTCCCACCACCGTTACTACCAGTTTGCAAGATCTGGACCGAACCGGTAGCAACCCACCACTGATCTGACAGGTGTTGACCCCTGCTAGACAAAACAGGAAGGCAAATTAAATAACTTGGTTTGACTACCAATAGAGGATTTATTCAAGAAGATGCTCCACAGCCGGTATCTGTAACATGATGCTGCCCTTATTCAAATGACAACTTACTGCTCAAGGATATACAGTAACTTGGTTATCGCAAGAATAGAAAAGATAATACAACTTATCAAACAGCCTTTCTGAATGTCATTTGAGGGGCATGAATAGTAAGAAACATGACTTTGCGTATGCCGACAATGCTCCTAGCTGATGCAGAAATGTTCTCTTACAAAGTACATTTTGTGTTCTTGTTAGATATATATTACAAAATATATGCATTTGATACTTTAACTTTCCAGTCAATTTAAACCACAGTCCTGACCTTGAATATCCACTGTCTGATTTAAATTAATTCAAATGAAGCACTATCCATACCTCTTTGTTACTTTTTTTTGTGCTCAGGATGAACTTCAGAAATGGGGATAATTTTTTTTTAATCAGTGGAGACTGACTATGATGAAAAAAAAATCTCATTTTTAATGTGATTACATAACCTGCAGCACTTTCATTGATAAAATAGGCTCTTTATTTCCAATGGTCATCCTCAGCATCTATAATAATGACAAATCAGAAACTGGGAAAGGCCTTTCTCACTTTCTTTGGATCTGATGTTATTAAGTAAACTTAGAAGTTCTTAAAAGGACTTTGTTAAATTAATAAAATAATTTGGGGTAGTTTTGATGTCCAAATTAAAGTGCATGAGGTACAGTCAGGTAACTATATAAAGTAGGACACAATCAGTTTTAATGGAGTGCATTATAAATCTCATGAGGGCAACAATGAAATATCTTCTACATTAGTACAAAGACCCTAGTAGCTTTTCTTCTGAAACAAATAAAATAGAACAAGAATTTGTATGAAACAATTTCTATGAGCATCTCTGGATGATACATTTAAGGGAGAAAAAGTTTGCATTCTTGTTCTCTCATAATTTTCCTAATCAAACGCTTGTGATTGTAAAAACTATAAAAGAACATGCAAGATTTCTTACTTTGTGAGAAAGTTGTTATGCCAACTGACAAAGCAAATGCAGGAATTGTGATCAGATTTACTGTAGCTAACACAGCACCAATGGAATTAGCAATGTTTTAAAAATTGAGCTGAAGTGTGGCCTGAGACTCCAAAATATATGAGATACATGAACAAAATCACAGAGCAGTTCCCCAGTGAAATTAATTCCATGGTAAGCATTTTTTAAACAAAAAATAATACCTTATATTTCATTCAAAAGGTCAAATTGCCATACACAGAGCTCCTTACTCATACCCCCCTCACCAGACACACAAGAATCTTCAATTCTGGACCAAGAAAATGACTGACCCAAATAACTCAATGAGTTTGTGACTGAGGTTCAGTGGTGGGTTCTAAATTTTTTTACTACCGGTTCGGTGGGTGTCACTAGGTGGCGGGGGATGACTGATTAGGCGTGGCCAATGTGACATCACTCATGCACTAAGTCACATGACCCCCCCCAAGCCACACCCACCAAAAAGATGGCTAAAATTTTTGGGACTTTTTGAAACTTTTTTTTTGACACCCCGGCCCCCTATCCAGGTCAGCACGCGTGGAGTGACAGTGGTCATCTTGGCTTTCCCTCCATTGCCCTTCCTGGCCAAAAAGCACCCCTTCTCCCCTCTGATGGGCCTTCCTCGTGGTTGCAGCCGGGGCAACCCACTCCGCCAGCTCAGGGCAGCAGACTCAGCTGCAGCCCAGATGAGCCAAGGAACTGCGGGGAGCCTCCCATGTGTTGTACCACCTCCCAGCCTTGCCCCTGCGCCTCCGCAACATTTTCAGGCACCCAGCTTACTGGGCTGCCCCCATCCCTGTCACGGCTCCAATGGCGGCGGCTTCGGGAGATGCTGGCGGCATGGAGGTGCAGGCGAAGGCTGGGAGGGGGATGCAACACAGGGGAGGCTCCCCACAGTTACTCAGCTTGTCTGGGCTGTAAGCACGGCTTATGGCTGCTACTGGGCTGCCCCAGTCCCTATCGCAGCTCCTATGGTGGCAGCTTTGGGAGATGCTGGTGGCACAGAGGTGCAGGCGAAGGCTGGGAGAGGGGTTCAACACGTGGAGGGCCAAGTCCGCTCCCCTTCGCCTCCCCACACTTGTTTACCCATCCCAGAGAACTCAGGCTATGCCTCCCTTCGACACAGCCACCTTCCTTGCTGGCGTCGCTCCTGAGTGAACTCTTCCATCCTCTGCTGTTGTGAAGAAACAGCAGCTCTGAGTGTGCCACACCTGCTTCATTCTCTTTGAGAGCCACTTTGCACCTTGTTTGCAAAGCAGCTCTCAAAGAGAAAGATGCGGGTGTGGCGCACCCAGAGCTACCACTTCTTCACAACAGCTGAGCAATTCTTCCGTTTGGAGCTCCAAGCTGTGGGGAGGGGGGTCGGCTGCAACACCAGCAGCTTCGGTGGGCTCCTTCCATCAGTGGTTTGTTTTCTTTTACCTCGTGTAGGCGACTTTGTCATTAAAGGCTGCTCCAAGCGTTTTGATCTTTCTTGGGCATGGAGAAAAGTGACTCTGTGTGAAGGGACTGAGCCTGCTGCTGAACTTAGAAGCTGAGAGGCTTCTTTTCCATCCAGCCACTGGCACACAGCACCGGAAAAACCTCCAGTTGCTGCCGCCATCTTCGCGCATGCACAGCTTTCTTCTCACCGGCTGAAGGACTTTTCGGCACCCTGTGGCCAGGTGGCTGAGAGGCTTCTTTGCTCCGGTCAGCTTCGGGTGGGCGAGCAAGCAGTGACCGGGAAACCGGTTCAGGGATGTGGCCTGGCTGCTGTTACTACTGGTTCAGAGAACTACTTCCTAAAGTTACTACCTATTCAGTAGACCGGGACGAACCCGGAGCAACCTACCATTGCTGAGGTTGAACTAGAATCTGGATCTCCTTGCTCTTCATCCATTTTCTTACTACACCACACTGTCTCACAAGCCTGTTTCTGAACACTCAGTTCAGAAATAATAAGCCATGCTTTGCAAAATGTGTCTTCGGTAAAAAAAAAAAAAAAAGCTACATTCAGTTCTTTAAAAGTTTTAGAACTTCCATGCCATTGCAACTCTATAGAATAGATCCAGACTATACAGTAGATGCCTAATTCGGACTCTCCAAATAGGTTTGTGCTGTCTCTAATCATGCTACTCAGAAATCTTGAGAGTTGCAGCCTCAGCCAAACATCTAAACATTGTCAAAACGAAGAAGTTTGGAGAAGTGGCTCCTGAGATTTTAAAAATTGCTGATAATTTCTTTCAGCATGCTTTTAGTGACGGTCACTAAAAGCCTGGCCACTGCATAATATTTCATTCTCAATCATAATATTTGTTTGTTTGTTTGTTTGTTTGTTTGTTCGATTTATATGCCGCCCTTTTCCAGAGACTCAGGGCGGTTTACAATGCGTTAAGCAATAGCCTTCATACTTTTCTATATACCTTAGTAGGGCTTTTGCCCCCCACCCTAAGCGGTGTTCTTTTTATACAAAGTCAGCTGATTGCCCCCACAAACCGGGTCCTCATTTTACCTACCTCGAAAGGATGGAAGGCTGAGTCCACCTTGAGCCTGGTGAGATTTGAACTTGCAGTAATTGCAGACAGCTGGTGTTACTTAATAGTGCTTTAGTCTGCTGTGCCACCAAGGCTCCTTAACATAGCAATAGCATTTATTTATTTATTTATTTATTTATTTATTTATTTATTTATTTATTTATTTATTTATTAAATTTTTATACCGCCCCCTCTCCCGAAGGACTCGGGGCGGTGAACAGCCAAAATTAAAAACACACAATACAAATATTAAAATACATTAAAACAAAATTAAATTATCTTAGGCTTCTCCAATTTAAAACCCCGTTACCCATAAAATTCACCCAATTAAAAATTTTTTAACCCAGCCCGGCTTGCTGAAATAAAAAAGTCTTCAGGGCCCGGTGGAAGGTCCGGAGGTCCGGAATTAGTCGTATCCCTGGGGGTAGCTCATTCCAGAGGGCAGGTGCCCCCACAGAGAAGGCTCTTCCCCGGGGGGTCGCCAGCCGACATTGCCTGACAGACGGCACCCTGAGGAGACCCTCTCTGTGGGAGCGTGTTGGCCGGTGGGAGGTTATCGGAGGCAGAAGGTGGTCTCGTAAATAACTGGGTCCTAAGCCATGGAGCGCTTTGAAGATGAGAACCAACACCTTGAAGCGCACTCGGAAGACCACTGGAAGCCAATGCAGCTCGCGCAGGAGAGGTGTCACGTGGGAGCGCCATGTCGCCCCCGTAAGTACCCGCGCGGCCGCATTCTGCACCAGTTGGAGCCTCCGAGTGCTCCTCAAGGGGAGCCCCATGTAGAGAGCGTTGCAGTAGTCGAGGCGGGAAGTAACGAGGGCATGAGTGACCGTGCATAGGGAGTCCCGATCCAGAAAGGGGCGCAACTGGCATATCAGGCGAACCTGATAGAAAGCCCCCCTGGCCACGGCCGTCAAATGCTCTTCTAAAGACAGCCGTGCGTCCAGGAGGACACCCAAGTTACGCGCCCTCTCCGTGGGGGCCAATGTCTCGCCCCCAATAGTCAGCGATGGCACCAGCTGACTATATCGGGACGCCGGCAGCCACAGCCACTCAGTCTTGGAGGGATTGAGTCGGAGCCTGTTCCTCCCCATCCAGACCCGCACCGCCTCCAGGCACCGGGACATCACTTCAAGGGCATCGTTGGGGTGGTCTGGGGTGGAGATGTACAGCTGGGTGTCATCAGCGTACAGATGGCACTGCACCCCAAAACCACGGATGATCTCGCCCAGCGGCTTCACATAAATGTTGAACAGGAGAGGCGAGAGGACCGACCCTTGTGGCACCCCACAAACCAAGTGCCTTGAGGTCGACCTCTGCCCTCCAGCCAACACAGACTGCGACCGGTCGGAGAGATAGGAGGAGAACCACCGTAAAACAGTGCCTCCCACTCCCAACCCCTCCAACCGGCGCAGCATGATACCATGGTCGATGGTATCAAAAGCCGCTGAGAGGTCTAATAGGACCAGAACAGAGGAGCAACCTCTGTCCCGAGCCCTCCAGAGATCATCAACCAACGCGACTAATGCCGTTTCCGTGCTGTACCCGGGCCTGAAGCCGGACTGGAACGGATCTAGATAGATGGTTTCATCCAGGTACTGCGGGAGCTGTCGCGCAACCATACTCTCAACAACCTTCGCCAAGAAGCGAAGGTTGAAAACTGGACGATAGTTTGCTAAAACAGCTGGGTCCAAAGAGGGCTTCTTGAGGAGGGGCCTCACCACCACCTCTTTCAAGGCGGGAGGCAAGAACCCCTCACTCAAGGAAGCATTTATAATCCTCTGGAGCCAGCCTCGTGTAACCTCCCGGGTAGCCAGGACCAACCAGGAGGGACACGGGTCCAATAAACATGTGGTTGCGTTCAACCTCCCCAGCATCCTGTCCACGTCCTCGGGAGTCACAGGGTCAAACTCATCCCAGATAACCGTCTCAAGACAGACCTCAGACAACCCGCCTGTACCTACCCAGTCGGAGTCCAAGCCTTCCCAAATTTGAGTGACTTTATCGTGCAGATAATGTGCAAAATCCTCAGCACGACCTTGCAAGGGGTCTTCCCGCGCTCCCAGATGGAGAAGGGAGCGAGTCACCCTAAACAAGGCAGCTGGGCGATTTTCTGCCGACGCGATAAGAGCGGAAAAGTAATTACACTTCGCCGCCTTTATCGCCACTAAGTAGGTCTTGATATAAGACCTCACTAGTGTACGGTCAGATTCGGAGCGACTGGCCCTCCAACTACTCTCTAGGCGTCTTTTCCGGCGTTTCATCCCCCTCAGCTCCTCGGAGAACCAAGGAGCTGGGCAGATTCGGCGCCGGGTCAGAGGCCGCAAAGGCACGACCCGATCTAAAGTACCAGCGGCCGCCCTATCCCAGGCGGCCACCAGGTCTTCCATCGAGTCGCGTGCCAGTCTCAGGAAATGGCCCAAGCTCCATTCGGAACCTATCAGGATCCATCAGGCGCCTGGGGCGGAACCACCTGATCAGTTCCGCCTCCCTGCAGTGGGGCATAGCGGTCAGGAAGTCAAGTCTAAGGAGAGAATGGTCTGACCATGACAAGGGTTCAATAACTATATCCCCTGTATCTAAGCCATTCAACCACTGACCAGAGACGAAAACCAAGTCCAGCGTGTTTCCTCCTATGTGAGTGGGGCCCTGAATTAACTGGGTCAGGTCCATGGCCGTCATGGAAGCCATGAACTCCCGAGCCACCTCAGATGCTTCACCGATGGACGGCAGGTTGAAATCCCCCATGACTAAAAGCCTGGGGGTATCAACCACCACCCCGGCTATAACATTGAGGAGCTCGGGCAGGGTCGCTGCCATGCAGCAAGGAGCCAGGTACGTAACCAGCAGGCCCATCTGCCTCCCATGGCCCCACTTCACAAGGAGAGACTCACAACCGGCTATCTGAGGTACAGTGGCCTCCCTAGGATCAAGACCTTCATTTACAATAACCGCCACCCCCCCCCCACCCCTACCCTGGGCCCTTGGCTGATGGAATGCGCGGAAACCCGGTGGGCACATTTCTACGAGGGGGACCCCCCCCCAGGCCCAGCCAGGTCTCAGTAATACCCGCCAGGTCCGCTCCCTCCTCCTGAATCAGCTCACAAATGAGGGGGGCTTTATTAGCCACGGACCTGGCGTTGCACAGAATCAGCCTAAGACCCAGGCTCTGAGACTCCGGACAACCCAGGGAACGAGAAGAGCACTGGGGGCCGGAGCATGTCACCGCTTGGAGACAGCGGATACGTGCCCCCACAACATGATATGGCCCCCTGCTCCCACCATACCTGCCCCTCCCACCTACGGTCCTGATGACATCGCCCTCCTCCCTACCAACACCAATCCCCTCCGATCCCCGCTCCGCACCTCCCCTAGCGCAACCCTGTGCCGGGCCTGGTCCCCTCCCCAACAAATCACCCTCCCTATCCTTTGCCAAACAACCCTCCCCCCTCCCAAAACCCCTTAAAAGATTGGCAAACGACAATTTTAAAAAACCCCTCAACCCCCTCTTCGCCGCATGCCAGATTTATATAGACTTATATACCACTTCACGTGCTTTACAGCCCTCTCTAAGCGGTTTACAGAGTCAGCATATTGCCCCCAACAATCTGGGTCCTCATTTTACCGATCTCAGAAGGATGGAAGGCTGAGTCAACCTTGAGTCTGATGAGATTCGAACTGCCAAATTGCAGGCAGCTGGCAGGCAGCAGAAGTAGCCTGCAGTACTGAATTCTAAGCACTGTGCTGTCACGGCTCATAATACATAACAACAGTTACTGTATGAAGTGAATGTGCAGCACGTTGAATTTCCTAGGCTTTTAAACTAGTCATCAGTGAAACAAAATGGAGGAAGAACAAAATCTATCTATAAGTGTCTATTGGGAGTGACATCAGTAGCTAAATGCATTTACCTAATCAATTGTTAATAAAGATTAGAGAATGTACACTTATGATTAGATGGCATAATAAATGTCACATTGCACAATTTGAGAAAAGGAAGGCAGACATTAGGATGCACTCCTTGGCTGGCCAGATTTCCATGATATAACAACAGGAAGCAAATATTTATTAGCGCTGGATATTAAACGACTGGCTGTTCCTTAAATTTTGTCAAAGAGCTATGCTACATCTTTCCAACCAAAGCAGCCTGTTTCTGTCTTTATAGCTTCCCAAGAAACCTAAAGTGTTATGATAGCATTATGCCAGTTTTCTCTGACAATATGTTCAAGCAGCTGAAGCATTCATCTTCAATGCTACAGAATCACCAGCAACCATTGTCATTTGTATTATCATAGTATTTGACACTGCTAATAAAAGCTCTAAGATGCTGCTGCCTAGGCAATAATTTTATTTAAATTTGAAGCTATTTAAAAATAGATATTTTTATCTAAAATGCTAAGTCAAAGTCTTGAAATAGCAACTCTCATAGTATGATGCAAATTCCTTAATATCAGCTGAGTTTTATCCATTGCAGGTGGCCAGAAACTGGTCACACAACAGCAGGGAAAATATGCCAGAATGTCTTTATAGGTTTTCTACTTTTAAACGGGTTACAAGCTGACAAAATTCGAATGTTCCATTACAAAAATCTTTTTTTTTTATTGTAAAAGTTTTACAATTACATTTTCACCCCATTTTCGCCCCCCTAACCCACCCCAAACTCCCCAACCCACCCTCCCTAACCCCCCCTAACCCTCCCCCCCCGGACTTCCATAGAATATACCCCATCATTATCCCCTTTATATAAAAAACCTTGAGCTCTAAACCCCCCCAACCCCCATATCATTTTTCATCTTCACATAGTTCAAATATTTCTATCTTAATATAATATAATATAATACTATCAATAAAAAGCTATTTGATACTTCCTAGTTTGATATTTGTTCTGCACATAATCTATCCACTTTTTCCATTCACATTCATAAGTCTCTTGTGAGCGGTCTTTTAAATATGCTGAAATCTTCGCCATCTCAGCGAAACTGGCCATCTTCAAAATCCATTCTTGAACAGTAGGCAAAGCTTCATTTTTCCAATATTTACCTATCAACAATCTCGCTGCTGTAATCATATACAAAATCAACTTTGTTTCGTCCACTGTAAAACCCTTAGCTATACCCAATAGAAACAATTGTGGAGAAAATTGAATTTTTTTCTTCAAAATATTCTGCATGACCCACCAAATTTTTATCCAAAAAGCCTTAACTTTCTTACAGGTCCACCAAATATGATAATATGTAGCATCTGTACAATCACACCTCCAACATTTTGGCTGAACATTAGGGTACATACACGACAGTTTCTTAGGATCTAGATGCCATCTATAAAACATTTTGTAAAAATTTTCCCTCAAATTCTGCGACTGTGTAAATTTATCTCTCGGCTTGTCGTTCGTTCAGAACTGCGATAGGAAATAATCACCAGTAACACACAGAGAATCAGGGTTTACTTTGGCAATGATAAGCTTGCAGTCAAAAGTAAAGTACAAGTCGGTGTTTTGGTTCAAAGTCAGCGCTGGGTGTAATCACACCACAGTGCTATTTAACAAAAACTCAGCCCCTTAAACATACATCCGGTGATTATCAATCAAGCACCCCCCACTCCCTTAACAGTAACAGCTGCGAGCAGCGAGGACAGCAGAATCGGAGAGGCCTAGCAACGTCATCAATCATTGCCCTGAATGCTGCTATCCAGGAACTGTTTGTGTGTTCGCTGTGGCTGCTTATCTCCACTCCTTCGTCTCCCACACCCCCCATCGATGGCGAGCTCCGGCAGGACTCGACAGGCGGCCCCCCCTACCAGGAGCTCACCTATAAATAGAAAGCATACAGATGTTAGTCACTGTTACGATCCTGCATTAGGTTTGTCTGGGTATTTCCGATGGAACCGTTGTATCAATCGGGCAGCGTGAACATCGGGTGCTGCCACCCACGAGGCCTGTGTTACAGGGTATCCTTTCCACCGCACAAGATATTGTAACATCCCCCTACGAACCCTGGAGTCCAATATTCGGTCTATCTCATATTGGTTGGTATGCACGGGACCCGGTGGAGTAGTTGAGGTACCTGGCCTTTCTATCGTCACCGGTTTCACCAAACTGCTATGGAATACGGGATGTATCCTACTGAACAGAGGGGGAAGTTTAAGAGCTACGGTTACAGGATTGATGACTTGTGTTATGGGAAATGGTCCTATATATTTAGGTCCTAATTTTTTACTGGGCAGTCGGAGTTTAAGGTATTTCGTAGATAAGTATACTTTGTCTCCTATCCGGAATGGTTTTGGATCAGCTCTTTTCTTGTCTGCATATTTTTTGTACTCGTCTGCTGCCTTTTGTAATGCTGTTTTTACACTTGGCCATACATTACTAATTTTATCGGCCCAAATGCGTGGCATGTCACCGTCTATCATAGGGGGATCTAACTCTGGAATGGCTGAAAACTCTCGGCCATATATTACTTGGAAAGGGGAGAACCCAGTACTGCGGTGGGGTATGTTGTTATATGCCACTTCGGCGAAAGGCAGGAGTCCTGACCAATTCGTCTGCTGGTATGAAACGTAGCATCTGATATATCTTTCGACCATGGCATTGGCCCGTTCAGCCGCCCCGTTAGTGCTCGGGTGGAATGCTGAACTTAACCCTTGAGAGGACCCAATTAAACGGACAAATCGTCTCCAAAACTTAGAGGTGAATTGAACACCGCGGTCGGATATAATCCTCTTAGGTGCTCCATGGAGACGATAGATATGTTGCAAAAAGAGTTCGGTTAATTGTCGCGCGGATGGTATGCTTTTACATGGCACAAAGTGGGCCTGTTTCGAAAACAGATCTACCACCGTCCAAATTACAGTGTGGCCATGGCTAGGGGGGAGATCGACTATGAAATCCATAGCGATCTCTTCCCAAGGCCTGCTAGGATTCGCGACTGTCTGTAATAGTCCTAATGGTCGTCCAGACCAGGGTTTGGCGGTTGCACAGGTTGTGCAACCTTTTACGTATGTTTCTATGTCCTTACGCATTCGTGGCCACCAGAATTGCCTCCTCACAAGGTGTAGAGTTTTTAAATACCCAAAATGGCCTGCTGATTTGGCATCATGGCACCTGCATAACACTACGTTCCGTAAACGTTCTGGAACATATATTCTATTCTCCCTCCACGCTATTCCATCATTATAGCTAACCATAGAGGGGTTTTGGATTACCCATTGATCCTGTTGTAAAGCTGTTTTAAACTCGGTACGTAAGTGACCATCTACTTCTGTAAGTCTTAATAGGGTTTGGGAAGGTGCAATTAGAGGTTCTATCACTTCCTCTCGCTTGCTATTATACTGTGGCATCCGGGACAGCGCATCAGCCAGGAAGTTTTTCCCAGCAGGAACATACCGCAACCGGAAAGAGAAACGCTGAAAATATTGTGCCCACCTTATCTGTTTGGGAGATAGTCGCCTGGGCGTTTGTAAGGCTTCTAAGTTTTTATGGTCCGTCCATACCTCAAAAGGATGAGACGCCCCCTCCAAGAGATGTCGCCATGTCATCAACGCCCAACGGACCGCGAATGCCTCTTTTTCCCAGATCGCCCATGCCCGCTCTGTCGTGGTTAACTTTTTAGACGTATAGGCACAAGGTTGTAACCCTCCCTGCTGTGTTCTTTGTAGGGGTACTGCTCCTACAGCCACGTCGCTAGCATCTGCTTGGACTACGAATGCCTGCGTTGGGTCTGGATGCTTGAGTACTGGTTCTTGAGCAAAGAGTGTTTTTAACTGCTCGAAAGCCATTTGACACGCTGACGACCACGTCAACGCTTGTCCCGGCTTTGGTTTAGCTGTGGCCGGTTTGGTCCGTAACAGATCCGTTAGTGGTAGGGCTATTTCAGCAAATCTGGGAATGAACTGCCGATAGAAGTTTGCAAAGCCTAGAAAGCTCTGTAATTGCTTTCTGGTTCTTGGGGCCTGCCATTCAAGCACTGCCTGGACTTTTCTGGGATCCATCTCTACCCCGCTCTCTGATATTCTATAGCCTAGATAATCTATCCTCTTTTTGTGAAACTCACATTTGGATAGTTTCACGTACAGCTTAGCAGCTAATAATTTGTCTAAGACCTGTCGGACCAGAGATATATGTTCCTCTTCAGTTTGCGTGTAAATTAAGATGTCATCCAAATATACAAGGACACCCCTGTACAGATGTTCATGCAGCACTTCATTGATGAACTGCATGAACCCCGCAGGGGCGCCCTGTAGTCCGAACGGCATGACCTGGAACTGATAGCTTCCCAAGGGACAATTGAATGTTGTTTTCCACTCATCCCCTGGTTTGATTCGTATCCTATAATACGCTTCGCGTAGGTCGAGTTTCGTAAAGATACGACCAGTGGCTAGGGCAGCTAACAGGTCCTTCATTAAGGGAAGTGGATAGAGGGGCTCCACACACACTGCATTGAGACCTCTGAAGTCAACGCATAAGCGTAAACCCCCGTCTTTCTTCCCACGAAACAGGACAGGGGCAGCCATCTTTGATCGACTAGGTGTGATAAAACCCCAGGCCAAGTTCTTGTCTATATATTTTCGTAATTCTTTTAGTTCGGGTTGTGTCATTGAATACATCCGGGGCTTGGGTAGCTTCGCCCCGGGTATTAACTCAATACTGCAATCCGTAGGCCGGTGAGGGGGCAGGGTCTCACATTCCTCCTCACTAAAGACTCTGGCGAGATCCCTATACACATCAGGATACGTCGTGTCTACTGGTGAGCTCTCTGCTTCTATTCCCCCTGCTGGCTCCTTTTCCTCCTTGGTAGGGGGAGGTCCCAACGGTAATCGAAGTTTGCGAAAAACCCCTTCCCACCATATCGTAGGAGCCCACTTGTCCAACCATGCTAATCCTAAAATCACTGGTTCTAACATTTTCTCCACTATAATAAACCGAATAGTTTCGGTGTGCTCCCCAATATCGAGGTGCACCTTTTCTGTTATATGAGTCACTGGTGCCCCTCCCAGCAATGAACCATCCATTTGTTCAAAGGTAATAGGGGTTCTCAACCGCACAACCCGCAGCCCAAG
The DNA here is from genome assembly GCF_029215685.1 of Pituophis catenifer annectens. NCBI lineage: Eukaryota > Metazoa > Chordata > Lepidosauria > Squamata > Colubridae > Pituophis > Pituophis catenifer. Next base: position 113,890,284 of record NW_027256882.1, read on the forward strand.
TTCGTCAACTATCGCCCTACGAATTAAACAACGAGTACACCCTGAATCAATCAATGACTCATATCGGCGTCCAGTGGTGGCCCGTGGGTTTCGGAGTACGACTGGTACCACAAAAGGTCGGATGGGGTCGCTCACCATCGGGTCATGTGGGTCCTCATCGTCGTCATCACTATCCCCAGCCACAATCGGGAACTTTTCCGCCACCACTTTCTTAGTATCTGTAGCCAGGGGATCCCTCTCCATACAGGATGTTCGAGTCATTTGGGACCGTTCGGATGTTGGTCGGCCTCTGCCTCTCAACACAGCTCTAGGAGGGGGGTTTTGGTCCAAGTTGCGGGGCATGGGATGAGGACAGTCGGCTGCTCGATGACCAAGGCGATTACATCTGAAGCAACGAAACGCAGGCCGCTGGATCCTTTCACCTAAGCCGGAGCCAGCATTCGGTTTAGTCTCCTTGGGTGTTTGTGTGCGTTCTGCTGGTCGTCTTCCTTGACTTGCAACCCCTTCACCCCGTATACGGAATTCTCAGAGACCGACGTCCAATTCGATGGCTGCCTTGTACCACACACTCAACTTGGGGGGCAAGCCCCGGTACACGCAGGCTTGCCGTAAATCACGGTCTAGTCCTTTATGGAATTGGTGCACCAGAAGACGTTCTGGCCACCCCACCAACCGAGCCGCAATCTTTCGGAACTCCTGTACATATTCCTTTGCTGGTACGCCCCGTTGCTTAAGCGCAAACAAATCCCCCTCTGCAACCTGGGCGTTTGTTTCGTCTTCAAATCTGGCATGAAGAGCCTCCAGAAATCGTCCCAGGTCCACGAGTTCCCTTGCATGTTTAGCATGGAGGCCTGCCACCCACTCAGCCGCTTCTCCCGTCAGGACCCCCGTAACAGCAACCACCATAGCCCACTGGGAGGGATACCACTGTCCATATTGGTCCATATGGCTTATCACCTGGCTTAAGAAAATAGCCACTCGTTCAGGGTTTCCGTCAAAGGAAGTCTGCAGGGCAGGTGGTCCCCAAACGGCCTGCGGGACCCACAGCCCCGGCGGGGCCCCCGGAGGCCAAGGCATGGGGCCTGGGGTCCTCGCTGCTCCAGTCGCTCTCCTGTCCTGCCTAGGTTGGTCCCTCGTCGCCCCGCGACCCCCAACAGGTAAGCCCCCTGCCAATTGCGTTGGTTGGGGCTCAGGACCGGCTCCAAGGTCTCCCGACGAGGCACCTTGGTCTTGTTCCGCAACTTGGACCAAAACCCCCCTCCTAGAGCTGTGTTGAGAGGCAGAGGCCGACCAACATCCGAACGGTCCCAAATGACTCGAACATCCTGTATGGAGAGGGATCCCCTGGCTACAGATACTAAGAAAGTGGTGGCGGAAAAGTTCCCGATTGTGGCTGAGGATAGTGATGACGACGATGAGGACCCACATGACCCGATGGTGAGCGACCCCATCCGACCTTTTGTGGTACCAGTCGTACTCCGAAACCCACGGGCCACCACTGGACGCCGATATGAGTCATTGATTGATTCAGGGTGTACTCGTTGTTTAATTCGTAGGGCGATAGTTGACGAACTTGGGCTGCGGGTTGTGCGGTTGAGAACCCCTATTACCTTTGAACAAATGGATGGTTCATTGCTGGGAGGGGCACCAGTGACTCATATAACAGAAAAGGTGCACCTCGATATTGGGGAGCACACCGAAACTATTCGGTTTATTATAGTGGAGAAAATGTTAGAACCAGTGATTTTAGGATTAGCATGGTTGGACAAGTGGGCTCCTACGATATGGTGGGAAGGGGGTTTTTGCAAACTTCGATTACCGTTGGGACCTCCCCCTACCAAGGAGGAAAAGGAGCCAGCAGGGGGAATAGAAGCAGAGAGCCCACCAGTAGACACGACGTATCCTGATGTGTATAGGGATCCCGCCAGAGTCTTTAGTGAGGAGGAATGTGAGACCCTGCCCCCTCACCGGCCTACGGATTGCAGTATTGAGTTAATACCCGGGGCGAAGCTACCCAAGCCCCGGATGTATTCAATGACACAACCCGAACTAAAAGAATTACGAAAATATATAGACAAGAACTTGGCCCGGGGTTTTATCACACCTAGTCGATCAAAGATGGCTGCCCCTGTCCTGTTTCGTGGGAAGAAAGACGGGGGTTTACGCTTATGCGTTGACTTCAGGGGTCTCAATGCAGTGTGTGTGGAGCCCCTCTATCCACTTCCCTTAATGAAGGACCTGTTAGCTGCCCTAGCCACCGGTCGTATCTTTACGAAACTCGACCTACGCGAAGCGTATTATAGGATACGAATCAAACCAGGGGATGAGTGGAAAACAACATTCAATTGTCCCTTGGGAAGCTATCAGTTCCAGGTCATGCCGTTCGGACTACAGGGCGCCCCTGCGGGGTTCATGCAGTTCATCAATGAAGTGCTGCATGAACATCTGTACAGGGGTGTCCTTGTATATTTGGATGACATCTTAATTTACACGCAAACTGAAGAGGAACATATATCTCTGGTCCGACAGGTCTTAGACAAATTATTAGCTGCTAAGCTGTACGTGAAACTATCCAAATGTGAGTTTCACAAAAAGAGGATAGATTATCTAGGCTATAGAATATCAGAGAGCGGGGTAGAGATGGATCCCAGAAAAGTCCAGGCAGTGCTTGAATGGCAGGCCCCTAGAACCAGAAAGCAATTACAGAGCTTTCTAGGCTTTGCAAACTTCTATCGGCAGTTCATTCCCAGATTTGCTGAAATAGCCCTACCACTAACGGATCTGTTACGGACCAAACCGGCCACAGCTAAACCAAAGCCGGGACAAGCGTTGACGTGGTCGTCAGCGTGTCAAATGGCTTTCGAGCAGTTAAAAACACTCTTTGCTCAAGAACCAGTACTCAAGCATCCAGACCCAACGCAGGCATTCGTAGTCCAAGCAGATGCTAGCGACGTGGCTGTAGGAGCAGTACCCCTACAAAGAACACAGCAGGGAGGGTTACAACCTTGTGCCTATACGTCTAAAAAGTTAACCACGACAGAGCGGGCATGGGCGATCTGGGAAAAAGAGGCATTCGCGGTCCGTTGGGCGTTGATGACATGGCGACATCTCTTGGAGGGGGCGTCTCATCCTTTTGAGGTATGGACGGACCATAAAAACTTAGAAGCCTTACAAACGCCCAGGCGACTATCTCCCAAACAGATAAGGTGGGCACAATATTTTCAGCGTTTCTCTTTCCGGTTGCGGTATGTTCCTGCTGGGAAAAACTTCCTGGCTGATGCGCTGTCCCGGATGCCACAGTATAATAGCAAGCGAGAGGAAGTGATAGAACCTCTAATTGCACCTTCCCAAACCCTATTAAGACTTACAGAAGTAGATGGTCACTTACGTACCGAGTTTAAAACAGCTTTACAACAGGATCAATGGGTAATCCAAAACCCCTCTATGGTTAGCTATAATGATGGAATAGCGTGGAGGGAGAATAGAATATATGTTCCAGAACGTTTACGGAACGTAGTGTTATGCAGGTGCCATGATGCCAAATCAGCAGGCCATTTTGGGTATTTAAAAACTCTACACCTTGTGAGGAGGCAATTCTGGTGGCCACGAATGCGTAAGGACATAGAAACATACGTAAAAGGTTGCACAACCTGTGCAACCGCCAAACCCTGGTCTGGACGACCGTTAGGACTATTACAGACAGTCGCGAATCCTAGCAGGCCTTGGGAAGAGATCGCTATGGATTTCATAGTCGATCTCCCCCCTAGCCATGGCCACACTGTAATTTGGACGGTGGTAGATCTGTTTTCGAAACAGGCCCACTTTGTGCCATGTAAAAGCATACCATCCGCGCGACAATTAACCGAACTCTTTTTGCAACATATCTATCGTCTCCATGGAGCACCTAAGAGGATTATATCCGACCGCGGTGTTCAATTCACCTCTAAGTTTTGGAGACGATTTGTCCGTTTAATTGGGTCCTCTCAAGGGTTAAGTTCAGCATTCCACCCGAGCACTAACGGGGCGGCTGAACGGGCCAATGCCATGGTCGAAAGATATATCAGATGCTACGTTTCATACCAGCAGACGAATTGGTCAGGACTCCTGCCTTTCGCCGAAGTGGCATATAACAACATACCCCACCGCAGTACTGGATTCTCCCCTTTCCAAGTAATATATGGCCGAGAGTTTTCAGCCATTCCAGAGTTAGATCCCCCTATGACAGACGGTGACACGCCACGCAGTTGGGCCGATAAAATTAGTAATGTATGGCCAAGTGTAAAAACAGCATTACAAAAGGCAGCAGACGAGTACAAAAAATATGCAGACAAGAAAAGAGCTGATCCAAAACCATTCCGGATAGGAGACAAAGTATACTTATCTACGAAATACCTTAAACTCCGACTGCCCAGTAAAAAATTAGGACCTAAATATATAGGACCATTTCCCATAACACAAGTCATCAATCCTGTAACCGTAGCTCTTAAACTTCCCCCTCTGTTCAGTAGGATACATCCCGTATTCCATAGCAGTTTGGTGAAACCGGTGACGATAGAAAGGCCAGGTACCTCAACTACTCCACCGGGTCCCGTGCATACCAACCAATATGAGATAGACCGAATATTGGACTCCAGGGTTCGTAGGGGGATGTTACAATATCTTGTGCGGTGGAAAGGATACCCTGTAACACAGGCCTCGTGGGTGGCAGCACCCGATGTTCACGCTGCCCGATTGATACAACGGTTCCATCGGAAATACCCAGACAAACCTAATGCAGGATCGTAACAGTGACTAACATCTGTATGCTTTCTATTTATAGGTGAGCTCCTGGTAGGGTGTGGGAGACGAAGGAGTGGAGATAAGCAGCCACAGCGAACACACAAACAGTTCCTGGATAGCAGCATTCAGGGCAATGATTGATGACGTTGCTGGGCCTCTCCGATTCTGCTGTCCTCGCTGCTCACAGCTGTTACTGTTAAGGGAGTGGGGGGTGCTTGATTGATAATCACCGGATGTATGTTTAAGGGGCTGAGTTTTTGTTAAATAGCGCTGTGGTGTGATTACACCCAGCGCTGACTTTGAACCAAAACACCGACTTGTACTTTACTTTTGACTGCAAGCTTATCATTGCCAAAGTAAACCCTGATTCTCTGTGTGTTACTGGTGATTATTTCCTATCCCAGGTCTGAACGAACGACAAGCCGATAATCCGGTGATTATCAATCAAGCACCCCCCACTCCCTTAACAGTAACAGCTGCGAGCAGCGAGGACAGCAGAATCGGAGAGGCCTAGCAACGTCATCAATCATTGCCCTGAATGCTGCTATCCAGGAACTGTTTGTGTGTTCGCTGTGGCTGCTTATCTCCACTCCTTCGTCTCCCACACCCCCCATCGATGGCGAGCTCCGGCAGGACTCGACATTAACATTCTGAACCCAAATTTTTTCCCATGTTTCCAACATCACTGGTTCTTCAAAATTTTGTGCCCACTTAATCATACAGTCTTTAACTAATTCAGTTTCTGAGTCCCTTTCTAACAAAACATTATAAAGTCTTTTAATATGCATTGGACCTTTCTCTTTTATATGTCTAACCAGTTCTTCCTCATGCAACATAATACCAATTTTTTGGTCCTCTTTCCATCTCAGTTGTAGTTGATTATATTGAAACCAAGTTAAGTTAATCCCTTCATCCAACAGTGTCTGTAATGTCTTCAACTGCCATCTGCCCGCATCTGTAAAAAGAACCTCTTTGTATAAAAACCCCCCGAGTGACATTATATTTGTATTCCACATAATATGACCAAGATCCAGCCATAGCGGTATTTTATAATCCCATTTGAATCGGTGCTTCTTCCAAACTCTCATCAAAGAATCTCTAAGTATATGGCTTTTAAATACTTTATCCACTTTGTTATCATAGAATAAATAAGCATGCCATCCAAATTCAAGATCAAAACTTTCTATATTCAGTATTCCAGTCTTTTTCCTTCCAAACCAATCACTTGCTAAAGTCAAAGCTGCTGCTTCATAATATAACTGTAGGTTTGGAAGTTTAAGACCTCCCCTTTCTGGAACATCTTGCATGATTTTCAATTTCACTCTCGGTTTTTTCTCGTTCCAGACAAACTTATTCACTCCAGTTTGCCAGACTTTCAATTGTTTATCACTTTTAAGCACCGGAATCATTTGAAACAAAAAAAGAAATCTTGGCAAAATGTTCATCTTAACTGCTGCTATTCTCCCAAGTAAAGACAGCTGCAGTTTTTTCCACATCTCCATATCTTTCTGTACAACTCGCCACAGTACTTCGTAGTTATTTTGAAACAATTTAATGTTTGATTCTGCAACCTGAACTCCTAGATATTTAACCTTTGGTACAATCTCAAAACCTGCCTTGTTTTGAAATTCATGTCGTCGATCTTGTGTCATATTTTTAACTATCATCTTAGTTTTTTTCTGATTCAATCTAAAACCTGATACTGTACCATAATCTTGTATAATGTCTTTCATCTGGATTATTGATTCCATCGGCTGTGTTAGGGTAACAACCAGATCATCTGCGAATGCCCTTATTCTGTAATCCTCTTGCCTTATCACTATACCTTTCAAGTTATTCGAATCCCGTATTGTGTTCAACAAGACTTCTAGTGTTAAAATAAATAACAATGGGGATAACGGACAGCCTTGTCTGGTCCCTTTTTCAATATTGAACTCTGATGTCAAACTTCCATTAATAATAATCTGTGCCTTTTGTTCTTGGTAAATTGCTGAGACCGCCTGTATAAATTGGTCTCCAAATCCCATTTTTCTTAAAGTCTTTAGTAGAAAATTCCAATCCACTCTATCAAAGGCCTTCTCCGCATCCAAGAAGACCAGCACTGCAGAGATCTGTTTATTCTTCTCAAGATATTCCAATAAATCTATAACTTGCCTTACATTGTCCTTCATGTATCTGCCCTCTATAAATCCCGCTTGGTTATCGTGAATCACCTCTTGGATTACTGGCATCAATCTGTTGGCTAATACTTTTGCATAAATTTTATAGTCATTATTTAAAAGAGATATTGGTCTATAATTTTCTGGGTTTTTAGGACCTACTTGTTCTTTTGGTATCAAAGTAACATATGCTGATTTCCATGATGGGGGTATTTTACCCCCTTGTTGTATATTGCAAAATAAGTCTCTAAGTTGTTCCACCATTTCTGCTTGTAAAGTTTTATAATACACTGCAGTCAATCCATCTGTTCCAGGAGCTTTAGCTGTTTTCAATTGTTTAATTGCTGCGATTATTTCCTCGACTGTTATAGGATAGTTCATTCTTTCTTTTTGTTGGCTAGTAATTTTTGAGACTCTTTTCTCTTCTAGATATTTTTCTATAAGTCCATTCTGTATATCATCTTTAGCATATAATTTAGTGTAGTAATCTACGAAGACTTCTTTAATCAGTTTTTGTTGAGAAATTTCTTTCCCTCCAATATCAATACTCTCAATAGTCCGTATACTCTGCTTCTTCCTTAAGGTGTAGGCCAACCATCTTCCCGGTTTATTAGCATTACAAAAAGTATTATGTTTCGCATATTGTAAATTTGTTGCAGCTTGCTCCGCCAAAAGCATTTGAAATTGATCTTTCAAAAGTTTTATAGCACCAGATATTCTTTCATCTGTTGGGTTTTTAATGAATAGCTGTTCCTTATTCTTTATTTCTACTTCCAATTCGAGTCTTTTTTTTTGTCGATTCTGTTTGTGTTTAGAGTTCATATAAATGAGTACCCCTCTCATATACGCTTTACTCGCATCCCATACAATTTCAATTGGGGTGCCCTTATTCAAGTTCATCTCAAAAAATTCTTTCATCTGTTTTTTAAGTTCTGTTATATTTTTTTCATATCTAAACAAATTTTCATTTAATCTCCATGACCTTCTCTCAGTCTTTCCCATCTCAATTTCTATCCATACAGAACTATGATCAGTTAAAGTTCTTGGAAATATCTTTGTTCTTTTTGTTTTAACAAGTAAATCGTCTGATAACAAGATAAAGTCAATCCTGGAAAAAGATCTATGTCTATCAGAGAAAAAAGTATAGTCCAATTCTTTTGGGTTATAAATTCTCCAAATATCTTTTAATTCCAAGTCTTCTTTCATATCAAAAAAAGTCTGTGGTAGTCTGATCCTTACTTTCGCCAAACTCTTTTTATCTAATTTAGAATCAATTACTCCATTCCAATCTCCCATTATTAAAATAGATCTGTAATCCCATTGCAATATTTTATTATGTAAAGTCTTATAAAAATGATCCTGTTGTTGGTTCGGAGCATAAATTCCAATCAAAAGAATTTGACCGTTTGCTGTATGCAATTCAATTGCGATAAACCTACCACCTTCATCTGCTTCTATAATTTTAGCAGACAATCTTTTATTTACATAAATAACCACACCATTCTTTTTTTCCGAAGTTGAAGCTATAAAATGTGTTCCTAATTTAGAGTTTATCAGGTATTTATGATCTTGAATTCGAATATGAGTTTCTTGTAAACAAATTATATCATTATTAAATTGTCTCAGATATGTAAATAACTTCTTCCTTTTTTGTGGTGAATTTAAAACGTTAACATTCCAAGATAAAAGCCTAATTGTCATCTTGACCTTTCTGAAGCGATGAGCTGCCTTGCCTCGTTTCTTCTGAGGTCTTCGGCCTTGCTCCCCCCATGGCTTCACTTTGTGTGGTGCTTTTAGTTCCCCTTTTATGTTGACTTTCTTGTTGTTGTTTTTCTTTTATTTGCTTGGAAATTGCACGAGTTATACGCTGGTCCTTAACTTCAGGAATCCGAGCTAGATCCAAAGCAGCATCTCTTGTTGACAAAATTGGTGAATATTCTAACAGGGATTCCTCCATAAGGCCTCCTCCTCCAACAGCTCCCTGCATTTCCACTAATTCCATCTGCTTGGACTGTTGTTCCCTCTCATGCTGAGATTGCTTTTCCTTATCACTTTTTGTCTCCAGCATTGTAGATGTACGTGGGGATGATGATCTTTCTTTAAGAATATTATAGTAAAAATATTCCGCCTTCTGAAAAGTATTCAATCGGTGGCTCTCTCCATTATATTTCAAAATTATACCAGTTGGGGCATCCCACCGGAATGGTATTTCTTGCTTTTGCAATTCATTCACTAGAAACCTATATTCTTTTCGATCTTTTAACATCTTAGGTGGTAATTCCTTGTAGATTCCAATTTGAGCTCCCTCCACTTGCACATAGGAAAGAAAGGATCTTTGCAAAATATCATTTCTTATTCTTCTGTCAGTAAAATATATCACCACATCTCTGGGCAATTTTCTTTGTCTAGCTACCCATGAATTCACTCTGTAAATTTTGTCTATTTTATAGACCACATCTGCTGGATCAATTTTTAACAATACAGCCAGGGCATCAGAACAAATCTGTCTCAAATCTTGCCTATCATTCTCTTTTATTCCTCGAAGCCTAATAGCGAATTCCATGGATCGAAACTGTATCATTGTAATTTCATTTTCAACTCTCTGCACTTTATTATCCACATCAACAATTTTAAAATCAGTATCCTTCATTTTGACATTAACTTCTAATTTGAATTCTTCCAGTTTGGAATCCACTTTGGTAATGGTTTCTGCCAAATCAGAAACCACATTTGACAATTTGTCAGACACCTTGTCATAATTCTCTCTCATTGCCTCTTTAAATTCATTAATTTCTTTCTTCATTTCCTGTTGTGATTTTTGAAATTTGTCATCCAGAGCCTGGGTAATAAAGTCTTTCAAACTTTGAACATCAAAATCCTTTCCCTCACTCTGCTGACTGGGAGGGGGCTGCTGTTCCGGTTTGTGAGTGGGAGATCCCTCCCCTGCAGCCTTTCCTTCCTGTTTCTTTGAAGCCATTCTGCCACGTAAATTAACTTTTCTGAAAAAAGGAAGTCTTTTTTTTCCCCTTTGCACCTCCACAAAGTCCTTTGAAAAAGTCCCCCAGATTTGATCAAATTAGAAATTAAATAAGCTGAAGCAAGCTCAGGTTTATTTTAAAAAGGAATTTTTCTTCCACTCTTCTCTGTTCGCTTGCTACAAGCAGTGCTACAATGTAGCTTATTGAAATAGCTTTGCGAGATCACTCTCCCTTTCAGCTCGTTAACACTGGAACGGCGCCATTTTTTCAAGCCGTTTCCGCTCGCTCTAACTTTTCCCAAATCAGAAGTTCAAAAACAAAGAAATACTTGCAGTTTCTTGGTTTAGGGGTTGAGGTTGTGTTATAGCAAAATTATTTTCCAATCAATTTAGATGTTTGCTGCAGCCGGCTTGCTCTGACAGGCAGAGTCGTCCCACGCCGTCCGGAGTCTCTGCAAGTTGAAAGGGAGCCACGCCCGTTTCCTCCCCAGTAGCAGACTTCTGGGGGTTCACGGGGGCTCGACCTGCCTCTTGCTTCCCTCTTCTCCTCAAATCCTCAGGATTTTGGAGTTTTCAAGCCGCTCCCCTCACTCGGAGCGGCTCTACAGGCGTCGGGGCTGGCGGTCCTTCAAAAGCGACCGTCTTCGCCGGTGGCAGACAAACCCGGAAGTCCGTTCCATTACAAAAATCTTAATGCAATGGAGACTTTAAAAATTTCTTTTTAGCATTCATGCTCACATTTATTTGTTTATCTTTTTTAAAAAATATGAAAAGCAATGTCTTTTCTTTCTTTACTTTCACTTATGATTTTTTTTGGGGGGGATGTTTAAGCTTTGGTCCAATGTCATATCATGTTATCCAAACAGGAAAAAAAAAGGGAGATGATGGGTTAGTTAGACTGACAAAAGCAGTGTCATAGTCCCACAGTGTTCATCTTTTTCTGTGAGTCTTGCAACACTGCACAAATGTCACTACTACCCTATTTCCCCCAAAATAAGACATCCCCTGATACTAAGCACAATTGGGCTTTTGAGCACATGGCAATAAGGCCAAGCACTTATTTCAAGGTTCAAAAAAATATAAGACATGGTCTTATTTCTGTGGAAACACGCAGTGGTGGGTTGCCCCCGGTTCGCACCGGTTCTATAGAACTGGAAGTAAAACCGGCAGGAAGCTCCCCCTACTGATCCCACCATCATCAAAATGCTTCTGCACATGCACAGAAGCACGCGTGCGTGGCCCCGTTGTGAACCGATAGTAAAGGTAAATAGAACCCACCCCTGGAAACATGGTATCATGGAACAGAAAAGACCTTAGATGTCTCTATAAGAGAGGCATATGCTTATCAAACTGAGCAACCAAAAGTCTGAACTTTTTTTTTTTTACAAGACCCCTATATTTGTTTGCAAGAGATTAATCTCCAATGGATGGGATAAGTGGATGAAGTCAAAATTCAAGAGCTGAAGATCATTCAAAATTATTTGGAAGAGAGCTTTGATAATTTTAACAAGTATTCAAAGTCTAGTGGAACAAAATAAATTAAACAGTTTGTTTATTAAATATAGTACTTAAGGTACTTAAGGGTTTTTTTTTTTTTTACAAATGTAAAGTACATTATTATTAGTTTATTTTAAGTATATTACATACATACATGTTTTGGAAAACCAGTTTGATATAGTACTTAAGGCAGTCAAACTCGATTTCATTGAGGGCCATATCAGGATTGTATTTGATCTTCAGGGCCTGGGTGGGCGTAGCCAGGGTGGATATGGCCAGCTCAACATCACTCATGTTGGGAGCGCCTGTGGTATCCCGAGCACTCTACGAGCAAAAACGGGCTCTCAAGCTCTATTTTCGGCTGTGACAGCCTCCTGTAACTTTCTGCCAGCAAAAACGGAGCTCGGGAGGGCCCTTAAGGCATGAAACTAGAGATTGGAATGAGTGTGAATTCTAGTTCCTTTTTAGGCATAAAACCAGCTGGGTGACCTTAGGCCAGTTATTCTCTCTCAGTCCTAGGAAGGAGGGAATGACAACCCACTTCCAAAATCTTGCCAAGAAAACTGAAGGGACTTCTCCAGGAGTCAACACTGGCTCAAAAGCACAAAAACAAAATATATACATTTTAAGAATATTATCCCACATAAAGCTAATTCTCATAATGGAAGCCTATACAGTATGTCAGAATGGCAACTATAAGTCAATTTTTAAATCCTTTGCATCAAAAATGTATTCTTTCCAATTCCATATAGGTGTTGTAAATAACTAAAATATTTTAGTACTTTGTTGGTTCTTTACCTCTCCAGAAAATTGATTATATACCATTAAATCTTTGAAAAGAGAAAAGGCATAGTTACTTTACTGAGTGTTACTCTATATTCCCTTTTCACTCCAATATTATATGATGTCTTTTTAAATATAGTTTTGATATAACCTTCAATGAGGCTTCAATAATTGTAACTGGTGAAGATCCTACTAAATATACAAATTAGCATCCAATTTTCTTGTTAAATGTTGATATAACAGTACTAACAGCAACCCAAGCATGTAGATGTCAGGCACTAAAAAAACCACGAAAAACCCCCAAGAAAGAGACAATGAAATTCTTATATAGAGTTTCTCACTTATAGACAGAAATCTTGCTGAATTAAAGGTGACTACACATCATAATTGGGAATTATTACAGGTAGTCCTTGATTTACGACTACAATTAACTCCAAAGTAGCAGTTGCTAAGCAAGGTACTAGTGAAGTGAGTTTTGCCCCATTTTATGACCTTTCTTGCCACAGTTGTTAAGTGAATCACTGCAGTTGTTAAATTAGTAACATGATTGTTAACTGAATTTGGATTCCCCATTGACTTTGCTTTTCAGAAGGTCGCAAAACATGATTGCATGACCCTGGGACACATAAATATGAACCACTTGCCAAGCATCCAAATTTTGATCCCGTGACCATGGGAGGCTCCAATGGTCATAAGTTACTTTTTTCAGAGCTGTTGTAACTTCAAACAGTCACTAAACAAATGATTGTAAGTCAAAAATTACCTGTAGAGACGAGCCGTCTTCTTCCCATTTCTCCCACATAAATTGTGCCATGTCTTGTTACTCTGAAATGCACTCCTCCCCCTTGGGAATCCAGACAATATTCCATCATAGTAGATGACAGACAATTCACCTTCAATTACCCATCTTGAGTAGTCCAGTTTTAGAAAAGATCCCCAAGCAATTTTAAATCACTAATTGACACTCTGATATGTTTATGGAGCTTGCTTCTCAATCATCCAGGTCATGGTTATCCCAAAAACACTTTTCAAAAGAAACTGAACTTTCTTCTTTCTTTGTTGAAAATGTTTTGCTTCTCACCCAAGAAGCTTCAGCTTCAACTTCTTGGATTAGATGTGAAACATTTTCAAGGAAAAAAACCCAAGAAAGTCCAGTTGCCTTTTGGAAAGCATTTTTGCGACATGACACTCTGATAATTAGAAAAATTGAATTGAAAATTACAATGATGGTCACTGATTATGGAAAATTCCTTCAATACTGTGAAATGGAAAATTCTGACACAACTTTTGTTCAACTATTTCAGTTAATTAATAAATATACTCATCTTTTCAACTATTATGATGTCTGTAATTTGTCAATGACATTGTATGGTACATATTATGTATCTATAGATTTGTCCATGAGACGAACCTATAGAAACAGTTTCAGTAGGTTCAGACTGGTAATAAAGACCTCCATTGAATATTATATTAAAACTAAGGTAATATTTAAGAGGGATTCCAATGATAATTCCTAATACAAAAGGATAAATTATTGAGAAAGTTTTGATGGCAGGCCAAAATCTCTTAAATATCTTTGGCCAAATTGCACTTGCTTTACAATGATATTTTCAGTTTTACCATTGGGTTCTCATTTTAACATCTATTTTTCTGTAGAATACCAACTTTTTAAAATATTGCCTCTTTGGGGCCAATTATAGAGTAATTGTGATGCCTTTGAAATCTTTGCAATGTTTATGATCAAGCAGGAATTTTCTTATCCAGCCTACCTGCTAAGCATATTTAGTTATTAATAGATAAGCTGTTAGGTTTGATTGAAAATCACACGAGAAATAGATACTGTGGAATAATCCAAGTCTGAAGATAGAAGGAAAGTTGCTTTATAAGAAATCCTGCGCTAAGCAAGCAATAAGTATATCACTTGATTTATGATGGCTATTTTAAAGATATTGATAGATAACATTCTAGCTATGACCTACCCATAATTTTTGCCTAGCAATATATACAATTGAAACATACTGACCTGATGCATTCCTAGAATTTGTAAAAAAAAAACAACAAAAACTCAGATGATTTGATGTGAAGTCACCAATTTAATTTAACATGGAATTAGAATATTGGGTGACAATTAACTTTGGTTATTTGCTTGAGATATAGAATGTAGAAGGGAATATCCTAGCTTAGAAAAACAATGCCTCCAAGTTTTAAGAAAATTAAAATCTACTTTTTATGTTTTAAGAATGAAATTAATTTTCCCACTTTTCAATGGTGGAAACACAGGGCAACTTCAGATTTACAGTACTATCTTGGATACAGAAAGGTATGAATGATAGTAGAATTGAATTACTTAAATACAACAAGATCTGAAATCATAAGAAATCATAAAATTCATGTCTTTATTTTTAAAAACCATAGCCATTTTGTATAATACAGGAATATTTAAGAAGTAGGAGCTGGACATATGTACAAAATAATACATAAGGTGAAGACAGGATGTTTGCCTCTATTTTATGTTTGAGTTCTATCCTCTCTATTAAAGACTTTTGTTTGAACTTGACTCCAATTTCCAATCCTATCTCAGAAACCTGGCAAACTGAACTATCTCCTCACTTCCCACTCTCACCTGTGGTCTCCTCTTCTTCTTCTCCCACCCCTCCCCACTTTTTTGAGATAGGTTAAAATATGTACCTTTGCATCTACTGCTTCAGGAAAAGGTTGCTGAAATTTACAGTCAGTTAGCCCTCCAAGCACTGTGCTAAAAGCACAGCTAACATTCCTTATAATGTTATTTTTAGTGGATTTGATTTCTTAGATGAAGGTATGGTTATTGAGATAATCTTGTTAATTTTGTGAGAGGTTTACACTAAAGATTTTAAAATGGAGTCTTAAATTAACCCCAAATTTGTAGCTCCAGTAAAAGCACCATCAATCTTATTATAGAGAGAGAATGATTATAAACTTTCATTAGCTTGGGTAATGAATGAAACGTTAAAGGGAAACAAAACAGATTTTGTTGTTAAATTCTTCCACCAGTGAAAGATTCTTGATAGAGAACAGAACCCAGTGTTCTAATTTGCTATCTTCTGAGTCAGTAGAAAGAGAAGGAATACTTTATCTGTCCAGCAACTGGTCCACATTTTATACAATCTAGCATTAAGATAATGAAGAAACACATTGATCACTTGTTAGTTGTAGAGAATTAGCTGTCTTCAGCTGCATAAAAGAGATAAGCACAAGACTATTAACCCTGAGAACAATTGAGATGCTATACTCTGTTAAATCCTTGGTTGGAGAATAACAACATCTTAAATCAGAGTTATAACATCAGCATAAAACACTGCTTGTTCTAACCACTGCTTTTATTTTCCTTTAACTTGGTTCTAATTTTTACACAATTATATCACCATTGTATGAGATAAGATGGACTTTATGAAGTATTTCTTACATGGGGGAAAAAAAGAAACGATGGGGACTTTTTGTTTTATTTTAGAAATCCTGCCACATTAGGAACCACTTTCCTGCCCTTTATTTGAATTCTGTTGTTCATTGATTAGTTCTGCTTTTATAACAATGACATTTTTCAGTGCTCCCATGAATTCATGCACTTTTTAATCTATAAAGCAATTTTGTTAAAGTTTTAGATAAACTTTAACATAGAGTAATATATTTTCTAAATTTTATTTCATATTTGGTCATAAGTAATGATGTTCTTGTATATATAGACATATATATAGCTCATTGTTGAGCAGGCTGGCAGATGAGAGCTACAGGTAAAAGCTATGGCCCTCGGGTGCCTTGGGCAGGCACTGTAGTAGAGGTGGTATTCAGTAGGTTCTGACCAGTTCTGGAGAACCGGTAGCAGAAATTTTGAGTAGTTCGGAGAACTGATAAATACCACCTCTGACTGGCCCTGCCCCCATCTATTCTCTGCCTCCTGAGTCCTAGCTGATTGGGAAGAAATGGGGATTTTGCAGTAACCTTCTCCTAGAGTGGGGAGGGAATGGAGATTTTACAGTATCCTTCCCAGTGGTGAAATCCACATTTTTTTTTACTGTCCTGGTAATTTCACATTTGGAGTCTAGCCTTGAGTATGTTTCAAAAATTTTAATTTTTAGAAGTTCAACAAACAGAATTCTGACCAGTTTGAAAACTATCATGAGAAATAATTCAGCCATTTATTCACTGATATGCCTTTAAAGCATTCCTGACTTGGGACCCAAACAGCTAAATGAGATTTTCTTATATCCTTTTGTATTTGTATTAAACTTTCAAAAGTGATCCTTTTTTAAGCATATCATTTTCCCACATAAATCTATAAGAATTGTGCATTCTTCTACAGTCAGGAAGCACATTAAATAGAGAGAGTTGAGCCTAGATAGCTTCATAAATCAGGAGCCAAAGATACAAATGAAGGAAGCCATCTCAGAATAATCAGATTTCAGCTAGTAAGTCAGAGTAAAGCAATATTACAAGAACAAAACCCAGACATCATCGTATCAGAAGCCAATTTTAAGTGTCATTAGAAAACCTAATTATAATTAAAGGAAGTATCTTTAATTGGAGTATTTTCTACATTTGTTTTATTTTGGTTTGCTTTGATGCAAGTCTCCTTCCTTCCTTCCTTCCTTCCTTCCTTCCTTCCTTCCTTCCTTCCTTCCTTCTCTGTGGAGGATGTTTCATATTCTTTTGTGAATTGCTGAATGGAATTTTTGTCATTTCCAATGGTCAAATGGTCATATCTTTTAAATTTCCTATTCTTTTTGGATACATGATAATATGTGGAAATCATATCTTTTATGTTTCCAAAGGAGAAAAGCGATGTGACCGTGTCAAACAACACCAGGAGCAATTCTAACACCATGATAATCAAGTCTAATTCAGCCAGCTGGTAGCACAACCTGCCCAACTAACAATCAAAAGTGTAGTTGGTAGTGTAACTGAGAGTAAGATGAAGTTAAGACAGAGCTAGCATATAAAACTAATCACCACAAAATGACATAAGAATATTAAGGAGAATATTAAAAATATTAGATAGAAAATGTTAAAAAATGGAAATTAGGTAGTATGAATTTAGGAAGCTCTATGGAAAAATGGTAAAAGATAAGTCAACAGAAAAAGATAAACAAAACAGGAGAGAGATTAGAAGACTAAAATAGCCCATCAAAAGATTAGACATAGGACAGAGACACTGTTTCGGTAGTCTCTCTTTTGTAACAGAAAACAATGTATTTTTTAAAAATAATTCAGCACTTTCTGACTAGATCTGATGTGTATGCCTCTTGCTTAGGACCTGTACCATCCCTGATCCCATGATCTTTTATTTGTTGTCCCATTACTATTCTGTGAAACTACAGAGAAAAACTTCCAGCATTAAAAACCCAAAACAAATTTCCGTATCTATTTCATTCTCTGAAGAAAAGTCTTTCAAATGCTTTTAAAGGTAGAAAGACCTGTCTTAACAGTGGCTGAAATATTTATTCTTAACCATTACATGATTTTTTAAATTTTTCCTTTTTCAGGAGTCTCCATGAATTACACTATGGAGAATAGGCTATTACTCTGGTATATACTATTTTATCTACATGCACCTTAAATTACCATTCATTTTTCTGTGTGAAATATTTGAATTCTTTAACATTGTGGCCTCCATTTTATTCATATGGGATTATGACTTTTTTTTTTACTCTCCCCAGTTAGTTATCTGAAAAAACAAGAATTTTCTACAGTCACATTCAGAAGATTCTCATTTACATTTCATTTCTTTTGCAATTACAATTTCTAGCATTCAAATGATGTCCTGTTAATGTACTGTATTTTGTCTGTAGCTTTTTTCTAAGATTAGAAATATTCTGATTCTATAATTCACTGACTCTTTAGTAACAAGAAAGAATTGCTATCCCTGATAGGAATTTAACTTAATCCAGTTCAGTTAAAACATTTATTAACCCACCTTTTAAAAATAAATTTCAATATTTTTCTGCACATGTTAGTTGCATATGGTATCTATCAATGCTTAGGGTATCCAAAAACATTATTTACCCTGCAGTTAGATTACTCAGTTTCATTACCAATAAAGTACAGTCAACACTTAGTTATTAGTCTATATAGCCTGAAGTGTGAAAGACTCTTTCCTTTCATCCCAGTCTTTTGATAAAATTATGTAGTTTTTTATTTTGTACATTTTTGCAACAGAAAGAGTTGGAATATTTAATGGATAATAATAACAATCTCCACATTCTATCTTCAGTCCAGTAGGATTACTTTCTGAGAAGAAAATGTATGTATTCACAGCCATTTATTTTTCCAAATGAAATTAAAATCAGTTTGCAGGAAGGCAGTTTGGAAATAAAAAACTAATATTAGTAAAGCAATTTGTAAGTAAAAAAAAAATAGTATTAGTATATATTATCTTTTCCTTTTTTTTCTCCTGAGGTCTGCTATAGAGGAAGGAAGGAAGGAAGGAAGGAAGGAAGGAAGGAAGGAAGGAAGGAAGGAAGGAAGGAAGGAAGATAGTTACTTGCTAGGAATTATCCTTTTACATATGTTGTTTTAACTTATGATTTGGACTTGTCCAGAGTCCAGAATTAGTTAAGTGATGGACAGCTTATAAATGTTTTAAATAAATACATGTAAATGTAAATAAGGGACATTAAGCCAAAGCTTGAGTGGACATGCAAATTATTCTACAAGCTATTATCAATTTTGGGGGTTGAAATGGAAGAGGATGACTACCTCAAACAAATGGTAGGTAAAGGCATGAAATCACTTGTGATTTCAAAAATTCAAACTTCTACCATACTATTTCCTGGTTGCGTTACTACAATGCACTCTACATGGGCATGCCCTTGAAGACTATCTGCAACTGGTTCAGAATGTGACAACACTTGAGTTCTGAGCACTTCACAGTCTCCTCCTATTATACCATTACACCATTTCTGTGTAAATGGCATTGGCTTCTTTCCAGGTATAATTTGAGGGGCTGGTTATCATATTTAAAACCTATATGCCATTGCTAACATGGAAACCCTCCAGGAACTGCTCCAACTTTCTCTCAGTAAAGTGATAGGCAAAACTGCATGGAGAAAGAAAAAGTCCACATTTCACACATTGAATTGAAATTAGTAGCCAGATCTCTGGTGTATTTTCTATTACACTAAATTTCAGGGAAATCCCAGAAAATCTGTATGCAACTAATCATGTATTGACTATATAAACAGTTTATCTTTAAATTTATCTTTGAATTTAGTAAATAGTTTCATATTTGCTCATTGAAAATGTAACTGTGATGTGCTTTTCAACATTTAACCATACGCTAAATAAATAATAAGTGTATTTCTTGTACTCCAAATCAAAAGGAAGGCCTGCAGAATGATGTATGGTTTTCAGACTTTTTTTTAAAGCAACTACCCCCAGCTTGTATATGTAGACTTTTGGAACTCGTGAGCCAGCATCCCCTCAGCTGAGGTTTCTGAGGGTTTAAACTGAATTTTAAATGGGATTGAATGAACGGTATCTTGCTTATCTTCCCTCTTTTCCCTTTGCATCAAAAGTTTAACTAATATAGAGTAATCTTCAGGAGTACTGAGAATTGTTAGTTTTATCTGAAAAGTACCATGGATAAAAGTACCATAAGTAGGAAGCAGTATTCAGTCCAAAGTGCTAGCCTAGCAATCAGCAGTCTAGAAGAAAGGGAAGACGAGAAAACCTCTCTTCATTTGAATCATGAGTACTCTGTTTATTTCACTCCAGCTTGATTTTTTAGCACCTTTGTTATGGTGCTAAAATGGTAACACGATGGCTTATATCTGTGGAAAACATTGTTCTCTTATTCAAAGAGTGTTTTTATTTGATGAACAAAAAGACTACTCCTGGTGCCCTGAGGTGAACTGGAACTGAATGCTGTAAGACCAGGCCCAGCTTTTCTGCTAAGGTTGTTGTTTAACTAATTTGAGTTAAGCTCCAAGATAAATGTAGGATTTCCAATATTTTATTTCTTAAATGTAATGTATTATTACAGTGGTGGGTTTCAAAATTTTTTACTACCGGTTCTGTGGTGTGGCTTGGTGGGCATGGCATGGCTTGGCGGGCATGGTGGGCCGTGGCAGGGGAAGGATACTGTAAAATCTCAATTCCCTTCCCACTCCAGGGTAAGGTTACTGCAAAATCCCCATTTCCTCCGGATCAGCTGGGGCTCGGGAGGCAGAGAATAGATGGGGGCGGGGCCAGTCAGAGGTGGTATTTACCGGTTCTCCGAACTACTCAAAATTTCTGCTACCACTTCTCCAGAAATGGTCAGAACCTGCTGAAACCCACCTCTGTATTATTACCAGACAATATTAATTAGTGGATAAAAAAAGGAACCCAGCTGAATGCCCCAGACTAATGCAAAACTTGTGCAATAGCACTGTACAATCCCAAAAGGAAACACAGCTACTTTAAAGAATGTGTTAAAAAAAAATATTGCTTCCAATATTTTTCTGGAATTTTTCACTACTTAAACATCGTCTTCTCAACATTTCTGCCATCTTTTAGTAAACAATGGCATTAAAACATGACCATTCATTTACATCTTTTTTTCAGAATTCTAAATCTTTTGGCATCCATATCTGCAAGCATATGGTTCATTATTTAAAAGTCCTTTAAATTTCTACATACAATTATCAAACAGATTCAGTAATAACTTTTAACTTCCACGTAACTGGATGAAAAAGGTGGCAGTCAAGATGTAACAATCAAGTAAACATAATCTTTAGGGAATCTTTGGCCCGTCCTTGCCAAAACCTTTCTAATTTTTTTTTATTATTATTATTTCTCAGTTTTCTTCATTTGCTGAGAGGCATGTTGCCATGAGAAAAAATAATAATCACCAAGGTAACATCATGGCTTATCATGTTTTGAAATCCAAGAGAATCAACACTTTGTGTTCAATTGTTCATATAAATCCAAATGTATACTGCATTCGGATTTATATGAATAATTGAACACAAACCTTATCTTAATATAAAAATGAGAAGAAGAAAAATAATGGCTGGGCAGTAGAATCTCTTTAAAGTTACTATTTAGAAAATGCCACGGATTCTCAGTTACTTTAAAAAGTATGCCAGTGCATGGAGATTATATTTAGTTGCATTATAACATACAAAGCAGGAATCTTTCCATTTCCAGCACAAAGGAATAGAGGATTCTAGCTTACAATTGTTCATAACACATCAGTCCCTGCATTGCACTATTAATCTTGTAAAAGTCTGCATGTTTCCATACCTTACCATTTATGGTAGCAGAAATCTCATACTAGGAAAGTTAGCTAAACATCCATTTTCAAAAATCAGCAGCAGCAACTTCGGAGGAAGGTAATCATTTTACAGCTGACAGATTTGCTACTTGGGGGCCCAGCATGGAGCTGATCTTTGCAGATCATTTTTTTCCCAAAAATTCATGAACTTCTCAGCCACATTTCAAAGGCGGTAAGCATGACTTCTGAAAAGTTTCTTTTCAGCAATCTTGTGTATACAACGCTTCTGAATAACATGAACATTTGAACTATTAGATTCCTATTAGAGTTTTACCAGATTGCAGAAACATTTAAACCTTATTTTAAGTAAGAAGAGAAACAAAAAACAGAAGGTGTTTTCCTTTTTTATCAATATATATTTTCTAAAAGAAAAAAAAAACAGAATAGTTTTGTGTTTATGATATTAAGATGACGAGTTTTAGTTTATGGGCACACAGTGGCAGCACCGTAGTTTTATTTAGTGATAATTAAAATCATTTAATGTTTTAACAAAAAGGATTTGAACTGGATGTTTTTCAAAATGTCCATTCCTGATTTCTTGAAGGGATTCGGTGTTTTGAAATGCTTTCATTTTCTTTAATGACATTATTTTAGAATGCAAATTAATATTGAGAAAGTCTATAGTAATATAAAATACAGAAATGACTAGCGAGCCAATTGTGAAAGGTAGATATTTATAGCAAACAAGTAACAGTTTTGAGGGTGAGGGGTGTAATGTTCTAATTTTAGGTAATCAGATGTTAAATGGATTTCTTTAAAGTACATTGTTTACCATCTAATTTGGATTTCAACTCTTTTAGTACATTAGGGTTATTAAACTTGTAATGGCAGCATTAAATTGAAATATTACTCCATTGTTTCATGTCAAAAGTCATACCTGTGGTTCTGTTATCAATGAACTTTACAATGTACAGATAAAGAAAAATGTGACCTGGAACCAAATGTTATATAATAGAGATCATTCCTGTTCAACAGTGAGCTCAATTTAATCTGATCTATCTCACTAACTTTTCTTTATCTTTATCTCTAAATCTCTCTTCAGTGTTTTTCTAAATGTGCAATTTTGAAACTTTCCCAATTTCCAGTGTAGACTTTTTCTTGCCTTTCTTCTCCCCCTATATACAGTTTGGCATGTAGAGAACTGATATTTGTAGAAATATTGTTCACTTTATAAAATAAATCCATAGAGAGATTGATATTTCAGAGATTAAGGAAAGAATGATGGTTTCCACAAAGAACTGGGCTCTGATCTAGCTTCTCAATAGAGAATAAAAAATGAGCACCATTTCATAAGTTATGCAGCACATAACAGCATATAAAGAAGCAGTAGAAAACAAGTAAATCTATTGTTTAAAAATCAGGTTTCTTAGTGGATTTTTTAAAAAAAAAATCCACTAAGTTATATTTAATTATTACTGTAAAATTGTTGTGGAAAGAGATTTACAATATGTTCTTGTCCTTGGTGTAAAAGTATTGAGATTCAAATTGAGATTCAATTGGCTGGAAGATCAAGAGTTCAAGAATTATGGGTTCTGAAATTCATAATGGCAGTACTTAAGTAAAGTGGAGGAGTGTTATCCTCTCTTCCCTACCATCCACATTCCTTTAATTCCTGAAATGGATTCAATAATGGATTCAATAAATAATGGATTCAATAAATAAATTCAAATTTCTCGTGAACTTTTCTGAAAACATTTTAAAAGGGCAATAAATAAATTAAGGAGAACTTTTCTTTTTTAAAAGAAAGATCAAATCAGACTCTAGAAGAAGAAAAAAAGCATGATAAAAACAAAATCCAAGACTGGGATAAACTGATGTACTAGGAATCCTGCAACCAAGATTGATTATATGCTATCAAAGAGCCTTGATAGTACAGGGGTTTAGTGCACCCTGTTATTAACACAGCTGCCTGCAATTTCTGCTGGTTCGAATCTCTCCAAGGCTCAAGGTTGACTCAGCCTTCCATCCTTTCTAAGGTAGGTGAAATGAGGACCCAGTTTGTGGGGGCAATAAGCTGACTTTGTATAAAATATACAAAAGAATGAAGGCTATTGCTTAACGCATTGTAAGCCGCCCTGAGTCTCCGGAGAAGGGCGGCATATAAATCAAATTAAAAAAAAAAAAAAGTCAATGTCAACTGTTAACAACCATATGGATTTTCTCTACTAGGATCTTTTCTCAACCTAGTCCTACAGACGTTCCAATGGTGCACTCACTGTCACTGTAACCAAATCCTTCCACCTCCCCAAGCATTAGAACCTTCTCTAGAAAGCAAGGTTTTCATATAATCTGAGGTAGGTCATTTGCACCTGATGTTTGTGCCTTGAGTGAAAACTCTGACTTGATGTATTCAATTCCCTACTTATCTATTTTCTTATCCCTCCATGGTATTCTCAGGAGTCTTCTCCAATACCAACGGGCAAAAACTTCAACACAATTTCTATCCTGCTTCTTCAAAGTCCAACTTTTACTTCCATGGAGTCTTAGGAAAAACCATTGCTTGCACTATTCTGATCTTCATAGATATACACACATCAACCACATCTGAGTATCTTTTCCAAGGCCTTGCTGGCTGCTCGAGTGCTACTCTGTGCTAGTCCATGGTGTGATTCTCGACAATCAATTTATTTAGTGTTGATGATTCTAGGCAGAAGCTATTCACTGTCATTTCTAAAGCTGGTTGTTATTTCTGTGATCATTAGTTTGGTCGTCTTTATGTTTAATTTTAGTCCCATTTTTTTTCTCTGTGCTCCTTAACTTTCGTTACTAGACCTTGTAGATTATTTGCACTTTCAGCTATCAGACAGCATCATCAGTTTGGCACAGGTTATCGAATCCTCCCTTCCAGTTGTAAAGCCATGCTCATATTCTTCCTATCAATTTAGCTCAGGAATCTAAAGCTTTAGACTCCTGGACTTAACACATGAGAACTGTATTAAAATTTGAAAGCAGTTTATTATCCAGCAGCCTGTGAGAGAATTGATGGGGAAATAATATGGAAGAAATGTTCAGCATAGAACTGTTCTTAGAAAAGAAGCTGACACGTTTTAGGTTCATAGCATCTTACACTGGAAGTTATTCAAGGGTGTCCATATTATGTCTAGTTCCCTTTTTCACAGCATGTCCAAATGGCATAGTTACATGGCATCCGAGCTGCAATAGACTTTACAAATACACTCTCCAAGGATTGTTATAAATAGTTTCACTATTTGGATGACTTTGGGGGATTGCACAAGACTGCAATTCAATTGAAAGGAGAGCCTGAGGGTGAAGTAAAATGAATCACAACCTCTCCACTGTCACCAACCCCAGCATCACTGATATGCCCTTCTCAAATAAATCTGTCTTCCTTCCAAACTTGTAAACAAATTCCTGAAAACCAGACTACAGGGAAAGGAGAACTTCATTCTGCCTGCCACACTTCTGACAAAAACACTTCTACAGCTGTTTTGTATCGAAAGAGGATAGGGAGGGTAGTTATGTATTACCTAGCAAAAGAAGGAAATGCATAACACAGGATTCCTCAAACTTTTTAAACAGGGGGCCAATTCATGGGTGGGTCTGGCTAGATGGTCATGTGACTTGGTGGGTGTGGCTAGGCCATGTGACTAGGTGGGCGTGGCCAATTTAACAGTCCATTAAACAATGCACACAAATTAAACTTTAATTTGTTTCGCTCCTGGGGGTGTTTTGTTTGCTTTTGTTTGCATGTTTCTCTTTTGGTTGACTTTTCTTTTTACTAGATTGTTTTTTCAGTTGTTTAGGAGTCTAGTGATCAGCTTCAAGAAACTCAGTTTTGCAGCAATTCTTCTGAGCCCCAAGGAGCTTAAAATCAACAAGTCTCTCTCTGTGTCTCTCTCTCTGTGTGTCTCTTGTCTCTTGTCTCTGTCCTTCTCTCTCTCTCTCTCTCTCTCTCTCTCTCTCTCTCTCTCTCTCTCTGTGTGTGTGTGTGTGTGTGTGTGTGTGTGTGTGTGTGTGTGTGTGTGTATATCTATCTCTTTCTTTCTCTCTTACATCTCTGCAGGCCAAAAATGGGCTAAAACTGGCTGTGTTAGTGTGCATGGGATGAGAACCGCTAGTTTCAGGAAATGAAATGCCCTTTAGAATTTTGGCTACAAAAATCCACCAGCATTTACAAATGAAACACTAAACTGTTCCTATTGAGAAAAAAAGATACTCGATGATCTGAGCACCTGAAGTGTGATTTTTTTGATGTTACCCTTGAAAAAGTGAGTAAATACTATTGTATATCTCGCAAAATTGGGCTTGTTCTCGAGTTTTTATTTTTGGCAAGCAAGTACTTAATAATATTAAACCGAGTTATATGCAATCTCTGGGATAAGGATGAGTTTACTGTTAGTGGAGCTGTCATACAAACAAACCTGATGGATTTGATTATATTTTTATGCAGAGATAAGAACCACAGAAGCATCCCAAGAAGTCATGTTACAGAAAAAGGTGGTGGCATCACAGAAACGAGGGGAGACCAGGGCCCTATGGCTAGGTTTGGGAATGATGGCCTGCTCAGCAATGATGTATCTTTTTATTGGTATCGTCCTGGTGCCTTTACATAGAGGAAGGTAAAAGAAACGTTATTTCTTAAACCATGCAAAAAAGAAAAAAAAAGTGGGTCTCCAAGCAGCAAGTGAGTCTGTTTGGAAGCTTTGGCAACTTTAGCAGAAGACATTAGTGGAAAGACTGGAAAATGTCTTTCTTCTATGCTATGGGATGACTAGGTACAAAACGTATGCCTTATTTCCATGATTTATTTCCTCTCAGAGTTTTGCAGAGGTGGAGAAACTAAACTAATTGATTTTTAATGCCTCATTTGTCCCTTTAAAATGCTGGGGAAGGGAGAGATACCAATAGAGAGTATGTTCATCTCCAGTGAATGGCTAGCTGGATTATACAAATGAATCTGGTGTCACGTAGCTCTGAACATGTGATGCCTCTCAAAATGGAAATTCTATTGTACTCAGAAAGCATTTAATAAATAATCTTCATTAATATATTAAAGCTGAAACATAAATTGTTAAACTGGAAGCTGTGTTGTTTAAATGGAAGAAGTTTTTGCTTCTAGAACACAGGAATTATCATCTTTCTTTCATAGTTAACTTAATACTGTACATGTATGGCAATAGTATAACTGGGCCAGGATTTCTCCTTCGTTCTTTTTTCCCCAAGGCCAACTTGTGACAATAGGTTGAGAAAAGTCCAAGCATGACAACATAAAGCTGACTCATTAAATCTCTGTGTGAGGTTTATATACCCAGTATAAACCGTATACACCCCCACACACGGAGGGTAAGGACAAAAAAGTAAATTAATACTAATTAAATTAACAACTACTAATCAAACTAACTGCATGTAAAATAAAATACTCCATTTAACAAAACGGATTCATCCCTATCTGCACATATCAGACACAGAAATTCACCTCCACATGTATTTCCCTCCATTTCAGAAAAAAAAAGAGCAGAAAAGGGAGAAAATAAGAGAAAGATGGAATGAAAGAAAGACATCTGAACTAGGGGGGAAAAGAGGAATGTTGTTAAGGGGAAAAAGTATGGATCCATGTGTGTGGGTGTAAGAGAGAGAAAAGTCAATCCTCCATAAGAGTCAGAGATCCCTAAACTACTATGGATTCTATTCTGAGGCACCGTGGGATCCCAGGTAGGATTTTTTTTCTATAGAGACCATTCCTATCTCCACTTGAGCCATCAAATCCATTAGGAACTAACATTCTTTTCTGCATTATTCCAAACTGATCTGAATGTGGAAAGGAATCCTGAACTAATTCTAATCACTTAATCATCAACCTCTCTATCATATATGTTTTGAAATATCTTTCTATTCAAATTTTAATAATCTTAATTAAATAAACATGAGAGCCAGTTTGATGTAGTGGTTGAGCCATCAGGCTAGAAGGGCCAGGAGACTGTGATTTCTAGTCCCACTTTAAGCAGGAAATCCAGCTGGGTGATTTTGAGCTGGTCACTCTCTCAGCCCAATCCACCTCACAGGGTTGCTGTGGACAAAATTGGAGGAAGCAGTATTAAGTATGTTTATAAATGTGGGATTTAAAAAAATATGATTGTGTTACCCTAAAGAGTTTGTATTTTATTGGCCTATCAGATGATAGGAAAAGCATACTCAAAATCATAGTGTGTGTGTGTGTGTGTGTGTGTATGTGTATGCCAGAGCATTTGCTAAAAGTGTACATAAGAACTGTGATGGTGCAGTGGTTAGAATGCAGTAATGCAAGCAAACTCTGCTCACTGCCAGCAGTTCAATTCTGACCGGTTCAAAGTTGACTCAGCCTTCCATCCTGAGGTGGGTGAAATGAGATTGTTGGGGGCAATATGCTGACTTTTGTGTACACCACTTAGAGATGTCTATAAAGCACTGTGAAGCAGTATATAAGTCTAAGTACTACTGTGATTGCTATTTGCCTTTACTCACATGGACAATATAATTTTAATACTGTTTTGTCTCACCGTATTTTTTACACAAGTTGTGCTGACAATATCAAAAACAGATATTTATGTACTACCAGGCTTAAGTTATGCATAAATTCTTAATAAATTTGTCTCTGCAGTGTCTGGGCTGATGAAGGTGAATGCAATGTAGTGACAGCTAACATCAAGGAAAAAGTCCATTGTTCATTCATTGAAGGCTCTGAGGATAAAAATATTTTTCACTATCCTTGTCTGGAAATCTATGTGAATTTAACCCATTTAGGGCAATTAGTCATGCTCTACCACACAGAGATCACTGTGGACAGAAATCCCAAGGTTTGTATGCTATATATTAAGGGTGTGCGTTCTACTACTACTCAGCAAATTCTAAACAGGATACAAGCAAGAAGAGATATAATAAATGGTGATACAATGGCTATTCTTGCCAAATTATCCTTTCTTGTCCTGAAATATCATTGAAGCAAAAGGTAACTCCCTATGGCAGAATTTTGTCTGTCCTGGTAGATAATGCAAATAATAAAGGTTTCTGAATAGTAATGAATTTTGTTCAACTACAATCCTGAATTCCTATCCTGTCAGCGATGGGCAGTTTTGATGGTATTTATGTAGTTGTTCCTTGCATAAAAGTCAGGCATCACTTGGGCTCAAAGGTATTTAAGTAATAGTTTGATGGAAGGCAGCATTGTTTTGCCTCAGTGAAGTTCCCCACATAAATAAATTTATACTGGCTTTGCCTCAACTCCTAGACATACTTCATATAGCAGCTTTCAAAGAATGTTATATTTAAACCAATAATGTTACCTTCTTCATATATTATATTTCTGAATGGCTCATCTCCCTCAAAGAGGGACTCTGGGCAGCGTACAATAAATAAAAGTCATTATTATTCAGTATCATTACTGCAATGTTACATGTGCAGGAATTATTTCTGTCCTCCCAAATCCACATTTTCTTCTGGAATTCTGAGTGATACAGATCATCAGAGGTCATAGCAGAACTAAACATATTCATCCTTGTATTATGCAAGAGCAATTTAGAATTATATCAAATACTATAAGCTATGTATATTTGCTGTAATATATAAATGCTGTTTCTTCTACCTAATCGTGTTTTACATTCCTTCATTTTCAGGCTCATTTCTTATGGAAGCCATCACTTTGCTATAATTCATAGCCTAGCAGAAAATCATTTCATTTACACAGCAATCTATAATTCTGTAGATAAAAACAGTGAAGCAAATTTCCCTAAGGGGTAGCTCAACATTTACTTTAAGGCCTTGAAATGGTGCTTACACATTCAATCTCCAGCAGGCAAGAGCAATTAAAAAGAGAAATCAGGAATATTCATGCTATATTCAGTTAGTTCCTTCAGGTATCTGGGGTGGACCTCAGATTTCCAGCCTTTTCAATTAAACAGTCCTAATTTTAAGAGAGTACTTTTTTTTCATGTAAATTAAATATTGCTATGAGCTAATTCATCTTAAGTAAAATTGGATCTCTAAGGTATAACTAGAAATGCTGCTTCATTTATCTTCAACGTTTTGACTTTGTAAATAAAAATAAGCACATTTCAAATTTCATATTACAACAATATAGTAGACATTCCAAGGCATTCTACCCAAGGCACTGGACTGTCATATGGTTCATAACACTAGACTTTCGTCCTTTCCTTCTCCAATACCATAGAATCCTATTAATGCTACATATTTTGAATTTTGTCAAAATATTTCTTAAGGCTTCTTATATAATTAGACAATTGATACTACTCTTAGCAGAACATCAAATTCATCTCACCAACAATTCACATCATCTCCAATATCAATGGCTAATCTAACCTTTCAGCATGCTAAAAATTTTAACAGCATCATTCTATATATGTTTATCCCCCAAGAAATTTATAGTTTAAAGTATATATTAGTCCACATTAACTGCAATATTTGTAATTTTTTCTTCATTTCACCAGTGGTGAAATCCCTTTTTTTTTTACTACTGGTTCTGTGGGCGTGGCTTGGTGAGCGTGGTGTGGCATGGTGGGGGTGGCAGGGGAAGGATATTGTAAAATCTCCATTCCCTCCTCAATCCAGGTTAGGATTACTGAGGTTACTGAAAAATCCCCATTTCCTCCTGATCAGCTGGGACTTGGGAGGTAGAGAATAGATGGGGGCGGGGCTAATCAGAATTTTTACTGCTAGTTCTCCAAACTACTCAAAATTTCCACTATCGGTTCTCCAGAACTGGTCAGAACCTGCTGAAACCCACCTCTGATCCATTCATCCTAACTTTTGCCCCTTTACTGGTATCAGCACCCCATCCCACTCCGGGGAAGGATACTGCAAAATCTCCATTCCCACCCCACTCTGGGGCCAGCCAGAGCTGGTATTTGCCAGTCCTCCAAACTACTCAAAATTTCCGCTACCGGTTCGCTGAACTGATCAAAATTTCTGCTACCAGTTCTCCAGAACCTGCTGGATTTCACCCCTGACCCTCATCTCTATGTGTATTGGGGAAAAAGTGAAAACACAAGCTATAACATTATAAATATCTACTGTGTATCCCAATTTATCCAATAGGATTACTCCCTAAGGTTACAGATCAAACATCTGTAGAAAATTATAAGGAAGCAAACTATACATGAAACTTAATTGCAAGGATAGACATAGTGTTCCCTTCATTGTTTACAATTGAGAAAGTCTCACTATCAGAGGCTTCATAACTCTAAGATGAAATTCAAATATTTAATTCCAAAACATTGAGTATAATTCTCAAATTTCAAAAATGTATAAAATTGTAGTAATTTTAAAAAATCCTATAATATTTTCCCCTTCTTCAGCAAAATTTCATGAATCCATTTTCCTCTAATCTAAAATCTTGCTTATTAGCAAATGTGTCAGTTCATTCCTAATGTTCTATTTGTACGCTGTCCACAGTTATGCAGATGAAATGGGTGGTGTACAGATTTGATAACTAAATAAACAATTTCCCTTCTATCTATGCTCACATAAATAATATTCCGGAGGGAGGGAGGGAGGGAGGGAGGGAGGGAGGAAGGAAGGAAATCTATGATCCCAGTTTTTTCCTAGCAATATTTTCCTTGCAATCCTATACTATACCTATAGTTCCTTTAGTTCTAATCACAGCAGAGGAAAAGACTTTTGATTCCTTAATTGCTTGTAAGAATAGGTTGAGTTATGATCTTCCTCTGACCCTGAAAAACCCTGATTAACAATAAATAAATGAAGGATAGCTTTGGAAAGTTCATGGATTCCCCTACAAAAGTCACAATAGGATACATGTAGTATTCATAATCTAGTTCACAACAGTCACAGTGCAGAGAAAAACAATATTAAGGCAGCACTGATTAAAAGTACCCCCAAATTACTGTTTTACTCTCAGTCAATAATTGTGAAAAGCAGTAATCCTGAGTTTTTTTTTCTTTTCTTCTGCAGTGCTCTTATATACCGCCTGATATGGAGAATTATAAAAAAGTTCAGCAGCATGTAGAAATGATAAGAGACAATTTCAGAAAGCATCAGAGGTTTCTTTGCCATTATGACCCATCAAGGAAAGAAAAGAGTGTCCTTTTCAAGAGATTGTATCCTCCAGAAGGCCTTCTCATTGCTTTTGCCTGGCCAACTGTGCTACTGATTGGTGGAATCTTGATAGTCATCTTGGTGAAACTAAGCCAGTATCTTGCCTTAGTCTCTGCTAAACAACGCAGAACACTCATATAGCTTTTTCTAACTAAGATCTGGATTTTGCATTCACTTTTGTACAGGTCATCCTCACCTTACAACAGTTCATTTAGTGACTGCTCAAACTTACAAATGGCACTGAAAAAGGGGACTTATGACCCTTGCGGCATTCCAGGAGTCATGTGATCACCTTTTGCAATCCTCTTACAAGCCAAATCAATGGGGAAGCCAGATTCACTTAACAACTGTGTTACTAACTTAACAACTGCAACTGCAAAAATCCACTTAACAACTGTGGCAAAGGTTATAAAATGGGGCAAAATTCACTTAACACATTTTTCACTTAGCAACAGAAATGTTGGGCTCAGTTTTGGTCATAAATCAAGTATTACCTGTATTAGAGGCAAATCGGGAGTAAGTTCTCAAATTTACACTGAGGATAAACAACACTGCAATAAAGATAAGGAAAATATAGATAAGAGGAGACATCAAATTAGACAGGAGACATTCAAATTATACTTGTCTGAGTTCACCACATTTTTTACAAATTCAGTTATATTATTTAGATTTGACAAAATACATTTTTTGTTAATATTTCTAGTCATCGTGAGGAATTTGGATGAGGTAGCTGATTTAATTTTTGTTTACATGATCACTGAACCACGTAAGCACTTTCTCAATTGAAGGGGCGTTCTTGCCTCTGTAAAATAGCTAATGAATTTCTGAGGTTATCCTTAACAAACTGAAGCAAGCTATCCCAAAGAAACAGAAGTGCTCTAGGCAACATAACACAGAAAATTGTGTTTTGGAAAGTGGAGCAGAAAAATGCACCGTGACTTACTTTGATATTCAGTATGAAATTAACAGGATGGTTGCTGTCTCTTTCTGTCCTCCAGAAAATGAGGGTTGGTCTATTGTGGTGACATGACAACCAGGCAACATATTATTATTATTTTAAATCAGTTTATTCTAAGCATTTTCCAAATTCATTTTTAAGAAAATGAACATCTAAGTATCTGATTAACCCTGAGGTAATGAGTAAGTGAAAGTGAACTTACATTTTCTTTCCTAACCTCCTTCCTTAGAGGTCATCTCAAAATTCAGGTGATAATAAAAAGATTTTGTATTTCAAGTTTAGAAAATTAGGCAAATTACTGAGGCATGTTAATGCAGCATACACTTTTATCCCTGCAAGATCAGTTTATTATATGGAATGGCAGATTCTGTTAAACTGATGATAACAAAAACTATCTATCCAGTAACTGTGGGATGGAAGAACATACATTTTTCAGTTGTAACGAATCTGCAGGGAGTAAAAATGCACTTATTTTAATTAGATTATTCAAGGTGCAGTTTATATGATTTTCTTCACCAGCCTTGAAGCAAGCACCATAAAAAACTCAATGTACTATTAAATTACTATGATGCACTACTGTAGTCATTATCATTAGCTGTGCATTAAGCTAACATTTATAGCTTTAGTGCTCAGTGAATTGCACAGCTGCCTGCCTACGTGTTGCCTAAAGCCATAGTTAACACATTCACAGAAGCTTCTTAAAAGCAGATTCTAACTATCAGTCCAATAGCAGCTTGAGCTAAAGAAATTATGTCTGTGCAATGTTTTCTAATGAGCAACTCTTCACTACTTACTACAAAGCAATTATTTTGCCATAATGAATTGGCACTTGCAACAGAAAGCGTGGGTTGGTTAAAGGGATATTACCTGCTTTGAACACCAATTTGTTCAGCATTCTTTCCTCTCTCATAGGGTTTATCATTGCCCAGCAAATCACTGATTTAGACCTAAAATTAAGACTCGGCTGAATTCTCCCAGCATACATATTTCCACATTTATTCTTTCTAGTATATGAACTCAGCCTAAACTAGACCCAATTTGTTAACCGTAGACCATCTCTTCGGGAACACAATTCTCTGTGTTGCTTTTGAATCACTGTGCCAACAATAGTTAAAAATGTATTCACTCAGCTTTATTTGCTCTGCCAGTTTCACTATTTTTATGATGTATAATTTTAGTAAGTATGTTGGTTATAATAGTAAAATGTAATACGAACAAAAATTAGAAAGAGAAAGAAAGAATAAAAGATGCAAGGAAACAAAAGAAGAAATTAATATTTCTATAATAAATAAAAAATATAAAGAAATGACTTCCAACCTTTGTCACAAGAATAAACAAATTTAGTGACTCTTCATTTCCTCTTATGGTAGTTTACAAACAATTAACTCTTAGACCTATATCCCACCCCTTATCTATAGACAAATCTATAAAACATTCTCTTTTAAGTCCATAAAGAGTTGCCAGAGGTAACTTATTTTAAACTTGATCAAATAAACCAACTTTATATTCCTTGTTTTTATTTCTAACAGTCTTCATCTTTAGCCAATTCAAATATTTTTATCTATTTATTTGTATCCCACCTTTATTATTGTTGCAAGATTTGTTTTTTCATTATTTCTTTTTTGTCCCATCACACAGAATTTTTCTAGTTTTTAATAAGCCTCTTATTTTAATCGAATAAGAAAGAAATTGTCTCAGTCAGTCTCTTGGTTTATAATTTGTATTTTTCTCTAGCCAGATAAAATTTGTTCTACATCTGTCATTTCTTTACTAGCATCTAGTATCCAGTTTTTAAATCATGAAATTACATATCTCTGTCTTCCAAAAACCAAAACACATCTATTTCTCATGAGAAGCTGTTTGTTCTTCATAAATAATTTCAAAATCTTGGAAAAGTTTCAGGATTCAAAATTTATATAGAACTTTATTTATAACTTTCTAAGATCAAAATCTTATCATTTTTTTGCTCTTTATTTCAGATTCCATATGTTCTTAAGCTTGCAATTAATTTTTCTTTTGTTCAGAGTTGAAGTTAAATTCTCCCAATGAAGACTTTTCAAACTTGTCATTCTAAAGGTCTTTAACAGCTTTGAAGTTGTTGCAATTTCCAAAGGTGATAAGAAGTGAGGTTGCAAACTTTGTGTCCTTTAAAAGGCCCCACTATGGTTCCAAGCAAGATGGATAATTAACATTCAGCTGCCTGCAATTACTGCAAGTTCGAATCTGCCCAGGCTCAAGGTTGACTCAGCCTTCCATCCTTTCTAAGGTAGGTAAATTGAGGACCCAGTTTGTGGGGGAAATAAGCTGACTTTGTATAAATATACAAAAGTATGAAGGCTATTGCTTAACGCAATAAGCTGCCCTGAGTCTCCGGAGAAGGGCGGCATATAAATCAAATAAATAAATAAATAAATAAATAAATAAATAAATAAATAAATAAATAAATAAATAAATAAATAAATAAACAAACAAACAAACAAACAAACAAATAAATAAATAAATATAATCTCTTCATGTCCCAGCCATCAAATCCACAGAAAAGCACTATATTGTGGTCTTCTCAAAAGGAAATGCAATCCAGAGCACCCGTGGAGAATCTACTGTTCACTCCTATCCAGAGAAGTTTCCAGGAATTGGTCTACTCATCAGTTCTTTGTTGCTGTTGTTGGCACTTTAATTCATCATTCATCCCCCCAGAAGTCCAGCTTCACTGTCTTTAAGAAGGCAGGTCATAATCCTGATTTATTTAGCTTATTGTAAAGAATTTAGCATGGACCATTGTCCTGCAAATATAATGCAAAAAAAAATTTGTCAGCAAATTGTTTTATAGATCACATTGTATCAACTTTGGGTCAACTTTACTCATGTCTTCTCCTGGCTTCACATCCCATTTCATATTTACTGATTTTAAATTTATAACAACATTAAGGGTCACTATAGCCATGACAGTTTCCATATGAAACTGTTCTGTAATTTGTAATTGTCATCAGAAGCGCTGTGATACATCTCATCACCTTGATAACAACATAGTAGACCTTTTTGGTAGTTGCTAGATTATCTGCATTGAACATATTGTCTCTCTCAATTATGATAGATTTAATGTTGATTTAATGTTGCCCCTTTTTAAATTTTGTGTACCTTACCCCTTAATTTGAAAAACATTCTCAATTGTTTGGCATGTTAATCTCTTCTTTTGTGTTTTAGGCTAACATTATTTTTATAACATATTTTCATGTACCTTATCACAGACATCACTTAAATAATAACAACAAATATATTAAAATGCCTGCTATTTCTAGAGAAGTTACAATGGCTATTATACCCAGAAGCTGTTCGTCCTTTGAATAATCAAGGAATGCATTGTTACTTACTGAGTTTTCACAAAAGGATGGTGTATACCTCACAATTTCTGAAACAGAGTGCTTCAAGGATGTTTATTTCTTCTACCATTCCTTGTAGAATAATGGTTTGTTACTTTGCAATGACCCACAATGAATTTCATCAGAAAAATCTTCAAGCAGCACCGTAGACTAAATCTTACTGTACCTTCTATCCTTGATACATTATCTGGATATTTCTATTATTGAGCGTGTTACTTTATTTGGCTGCTACTTTTGTTTTAATTTGCTACTTTTATTTAACTATTATATATACATAGTAAACCTAACTTTGTAGACAAATTAATATTCTATTATTTATATCATTTAAAATTTTCTTCCAAAAATTTGAAAGATTATCCCATTCCCACTAAAACTGAAACAATGTTCTCTACAGTTTACAATGATGACAATATAATTCTTCAGAAATAGATGCCACTATTCAGGATATTTAATCCATATCTCCAAGTTGCCTTCAATTGCCTTATCACAACATCAGTCAATTCTGCTCATTTATTGCAATCTTGTTCAGGGGTCGTCAAACCCCAGGCTGCGGTCCAGTACTGGGCTGTGGTCTGTTTGGAACTGAGCTATGGGAATGGCACGGGGGGGGGGTTCAAATTTTTTTTACTACCGGTTCTGTGGGTGTGGCTTATTTTGTGGGTTTGGTTTGATGGTCATGTGACAAACAATTCTTTAGGATTTAGCAGCAGTACTGGTCTACCAGGCTTTTAACTGCTTGCAGAGCTGTACCGGTCTACCCATTTGTTTTTGGAGCATACTGGTCTACCCATTTGTTTTTGGAGTGTTCCAGTCTACCTATTTGTTTTTGGAGCGCACTGGTCTACCACCACACTGCCTTTTACCACTGATCAGCTGTAGGGCAGCCCTTTGAAGTGCCGCGGCAAGAGTTTAAACAGTTTTTTGCCGCTCTGCCACCACCGGGAGTATCGGAAAACGCTTTCAGGCAGCTTGGCCTCAATTGCCAATCTACCACCACTGAGCAGTTTACAAGGAGCGGATCAGTTCTAGCCGATCAGTTGGGAGGCTTCTTGGCTTCTCAATTTAAAGCTAAGCTGACTTGTTTCTCTCTCTCTCTCTCTCTCTCTCTCTCTCTCTCTCTCTCTCTCTCTCTCTTCTTTATCAAGTGAGCCCTGATTTTTTCCTTCTGGCTGATCAGCTGGGAATCGGGAGGCAGCGAATAGATTGGGGGATGGGGCCAAGCAGAGGTGTATTTACTGGTTCTCTGAACTACTCAAAATTTCCACTACCCGTTCGAAAGAATTGGGGAGAATCGGTAGCAACCCACCACTGGAATGGCAGGCAAGTGCACACCCAGCTCCATTTGTATGAGCAGCTCCCAAATGGAGCTGCACGCATCATTCACCCACTACTTGTAGGAACCATCCCCACCCCCTCTAGTCTGAAAAGTCAGAAAGGTTGGAGATCAGTGATCTTGTTGGTCCCATTGGCAATGAAAACAAGATCTTTGTGGCTATTCTGAACTGCATATTCAAAGGGGGATCCTTCATGCTTTGTATGAGTTTCAAACTTTTGTCTCTCATGTACCTTATCTTTTAATGAGGTTCTTAACCAGGTCTTCTCCAGGAGGTTACGTGGACCTCTACAAGTTGGAAAGGTTTTATGGAATTCCCTACTCAGAGAGATGCAACTGACACCCACATCATTTCAGACCACGTGAACACCTTTCTATTTCCTCAGGCTTTTTAAATGGTTTTAAATTGTAGTGTAATTGCATTTTAATTTGTATTCTTTTTGTTTTTGGATGATGCCTTGCAGCCATCTAGTTTACATGGTATTTCTCACAACCTCTTTTTTGTGATATGATGATGATCTGGCTATGATACCTGTCACCCCATTGATCACCAGGATTGATTCAGCTGAACTTCTTTTTTGATGTTGTAAAGCTTGATGTCAAACTATAATATAAAAATGAATATAATG
This sequence comes from Pituophis catenifer annectens, assembly GCF_029215685.1. Lineage (NCBI taxonomy): Eukaryota > Metazoa > Chordata > Lepidosauria > Squamata > Colubridae > Pituophis > Pituophis catenifer. Next base: position 113,928,139 of record NW_027256882.1, read on the forward strand.
ATTTCTTCTCCATAAATGTTGAAGAATTTAAGATTTTACCCATACAGCATTTTCTAAATGCCTTAAGTATTCAATACCTTGAACCCATAAGAAAACTAGTTTTTTTTCATCTAAGTTCCAGCCAAGTATTTAATCCAATATTGGATTGGCTGTTCAAGAGTGTTGCCCTTTTCAATCTACATTTATATATTGTCCTGAAATTGTTTCATCATTAATCTTATCCACAGTTTTCAATTCTCCAAATCTGCCCTTTTAAAAAGTATATCATTTAATCCTGCAATGCTAAAATACATATCAAGCCATGAATGATTACTGCTTTGAGGGGAGGCAAGATAATTTAACATTAATTAAACCTAAGTAAATAAATTATTCTACATATCTAAACAAGCTCTGATTTATTAATTGATAAGAAAAAGTGTAAGCACATTTCTAGTTTGAATAACATAACTCTATAATTTATTCCATCATCACCTTTTGCAATCTTAAATTAAGAGGTATAATTCCAATATTTAGACATTGTTTAAAATATTTTTCTAATTGTTTTTCTAATTATTCCCTGTGTGGCCTTGCATGTTGATATGCAGTTTTCTTTAATATAGTTGCATTTACTTGTATTTTCAAAGTGTTCATTATGTCATATTAAGCATTTTCTTTATTCAGCTATTACGGCATTTCATAAGACATCCTAAATTGCTTTGAAGAAGCAAGTTAGCAACTTCTCAGTAGGTTTTCTGCAATTCCAATAAAGCCTAATCAATTATTCTCTCAAAATCCATGATGCCACACTTTTACCTTCTGCCTTTCCATGTTTAAGAGTAAGTAAAGTATGGTCTGCTGAATATGCACACAATTCTTGATATATGTTAAGAAATGAAGATTAAATTAATTTTTTTGTGTGCAAAAACCATGAGGACGAACTTTTTCACAGATTTATACCCTCAACAACTTACATCCTAGCAGGAAAATATCTGCAAATGCTTGTTATTTATTCTAGTTTTTTAAAAGGTAGAAACGCAATCTCATTTCTGGTCTATGTGATTTTTCCAGTAATTCTTACTCCAATGTAAGGCTCCTGTTCAGAAAATATGCATTGGATGAACCTGCATTAAAACAAAAGTCTTCACTGAAAAACTTTCCTCAAGTTTTCTCTCCCATTGCTTGGGACCTGTAAGCCCAAGAGTGGGTGATTATAGTTAGTTATAAACTGAGTTAGGGTAAGGTAATTCTAATATAATACTGACATTTCATCAATGGGGAGAATTGGTCAGAAAGTGGGCTTTGGGAGGGACTATTTATTTGTGAGAGGACTTGTCATATTCCAACTTTGCGTCTTGCAAAGTCATTAATCATCACATAATAGACAACAGGAGTGATGAAAGTACATCATGCCACTAAAAAGAGGGATGAGTCAGCACCCAATTACAAAGGAATTGCTTCTGAAAGAATGTGCACCTATTTGCAAACTTATATGGATTTTTGAGGAAGGCGAAGAATGGAAAACAACACTTTTCAACAATTCTAAAATATTACTATTTTTTTTTTTTTTGCTTTAATTTATATGCCGCCCTTCTCCGGAGACTCAGGGCGGCTTATAATTCAAAGTAACAAGATCCTCTAGATTAGACAAAGGTCAACATTAAGAATTGGGAACATTCCAGACTGGCCAATAACCTTAGAATAGGCTGAATAGTTGCTACAATCCATACTAGTGATAGGCCATAACAGCAATTGCACAAAGAACCTCTGGAGACACCTCTCCTGATATGGGATTAAATCAGTAGTGGGTTTCAAATCCTGTCGCTACTGGTTCGCTCGTGTGCCGTCACCTGTGAGACACTTCTGCACATGCGCAGAAGTGTCCGGGCAGGTGGGCAGAGCCTCCCATCGCCGCCACTACTGGTGGCAACCTACCACTGGATTAAATGTGCCATGTTCTCACCACCTGATCTTCAAAGGAGGTTTTGGTGGCTTCTAGTTAGCTTTCTTTAAAAAAATTATATGTAAGAACTGATGTGTTAATACAATGTCTGCTTTAGATCTAAAATGTATCTTTCACTACAATTGTGTAAAACTACTTTATTCTCCATTACCCCTGAATCCATATGGCTTCAAGATTGATATTTTCATCATCTTTGTTGTCCTACACTTTGGGCTAGAATGGTTGTTGAGCCCTGCTGGTTTTTTGTTGATATAATATGTATCTATTTTTAACCTATTTATTCTTCCTTACTTTTTAAAAAGATACTTCATCCACGGTCCTTTTAAATCAGATGGCTTATAAATTTAATCAAATAAATTATTGTATTTATTAACCATATGCACAATATGTCTTCAAAAAGAGCTTTGGTAGTACAGTGGTCTAAGGCACCCTGTTATTAAGACCAGCTGCCTGCAATTACTGCAGGTTCGAATCTCGCCAGGCTCAAGGTTGACTCAGCCTTCCATCCTTTCTAAGGTAGGTAAATTGAGGACCCAGTTGTGGGGGCAATAAGCTGACTTTGTATAAATATACAAAAAGGATGAAGGCTATTGCTTAGCACATTGTAAGCCGCCCTGAGTCTCCGGAGAAGGGCGGCATATAAATCAAATTAAAAAAAAATAATAATAATGCTCTAAGTGACAATGGGGTTGTTTTTTGTTTGTTTTGGTTTAGTCTTCATAGAGCAGCATTATATATGAAATGAGGCAACTCAGATTTGCAGTAAATTGAATTTAAAATGTTTTCTTGATTAACTCACTAAAAATTGTACAAGTTTTTTCCCCCAAGCAAATAAACAATGGTATAGGGTGATAAATCCAAAGACTTAAGTACAATCAAGCGGATAAGAGATATTATTAATAGACTCAGAAAACAGTACATAGGCTTTTAAAAGGCATAAATGCAGCTTATAAGACTAACTAAATTGTAAATGTTATTTACAGAATGTTATTCAAGCATCAATGAATGAAAAAAGTGCTTATGAATACTATCTTCTAATTTCCTATCAACACAAAGAGATGTTTAAGATTTCAGCTTCACCTTTCTTCAAAGAAAGTAAGATCATCAGCAGATAGTGAAGGTGAGGGCTCAATTCACAGTAAAACAAGGGGGCACAGCAATTCTCAAACTCAGGACTACCCTGAGCCTTGGAGGAAGATATGGAATAGTTACACTACAAAAAAAATGAAAAAACCAGAAAAAAAGCTAAATTTGTTTTTATTTTCATGCCAATATAAATAAAACTAAAAAAAAAAAAAACAAATGGGATTACTTTACATGCATTTATCACCCTCGCTTCTAATCACATTTAAAATTACAATTCCATGGCAATTTCTGGAGGACCTTGAAAGGTCCACCTAAGATTCTCAGGAGAAAACAAAGATCTGTTTTGCATGAAACAAATCCCAGATCTTTTCCTTAAGTTATTAAGATCTTAGGTAAAAGAGAACGTGGTCAGCTTGAACTATGAAATCTGGTATATTGTTTTATTCTTGTTACTGTTTGATTATATTTGAGTTATTAGGTTGTTAGGATTTTACTGCTATTGCTTGATTATGTAAAAATTGACTGAAGTCCATGGGCTAGGTTTGTGACCCATCAGCTCTAAAGAATGGAACTATTAAAATTTGCAATAATTTTAAACTTATCATTTGCTAGCTTCCCTAGGGAAGCACATTTTAGCACAACCGATCTAAGTATTATTATTTACAAATGGAAATGGAGGAATATTCCAAAGTGTTTCTCGCCATAAATAAGTAGAAAAATTATATGATTAAAATAAATGTATTTCTAGTGTAGCTTCTGCCCTAGTTCTTTCTCACAGGCCAAATGTTGCAAGGCAGTCCAAGGACCTAGTGCTCTTTAGCTATTTTTGTCCCAGGAGAAAATGAAATGTGCATCTTTTAAACCTAAACTTGAATTCCAATCATGCCCTGAAAAGCTGCCAAAGTAATAGAGACCACTAGCACATTGCAGTATCTCCTCTGTAAATTTATTCTCTTCCTCACTTGCAGTTCCACTTTAACTTCATTTTCAAACTGCCAACAGATTCAGCTTGAATTCCCATCTGAGCTGCTTCTCTGCTTAAAATGCTTAATTATCATACTAGTAAAAGACTCCGATGTACTGGTAAGCAAAAGCGCAGAAAACTTCAAGAGCAACTTAAGACATTTCTTGGCAGAAAAAAGAGCAAAACTGAAATCGGAGAACAAATTTTGGAAAAGTGTTAATTCCTGGCAAGTGTCCAGACAGGATATTTTTTTTTAATGGTTTATTCATGTGTTCCAAGTTCTATTTTTAATAACATTTCCCCTTTGTCCTGCCTACATGGATTATCCAATATCTTCACAAAATCTTCACAAGAAAACTTCAACCTAAAATAAGGTATTAATTGTGATCTAGAACATAAAATATTCAATATATACAGTCCTGTATGATGAACAAGAGTATCTGAAGAATATAAATTCTTCCAATTATTCAAAAATACACTATAGGCATAACTTTTCTCAATTATTTCTGGTGATGCATTCACGTTAGGTGAGCTGCCCTGACATTAAGATGTATCAGAGAATCCAAAAATCTACAAAACTGTAATTGTATCTAAAATGTCTTTGAAGAAACTCTAGTTGACTACCGACACATAGAACTGTTGTTCTGAGAAGGATGTGCTAATTTTTTTTAACAAGATTGATTTTTAATGTGCAGTCAAATTCTGCTTACAGAAGGTTTAATACACTGTAAAGTTAAAGTAATCTGTAAACTAATAGTTACAGGAGAAGATTAATGCTATACTTTTTCTGCTTTTTTTAATTTTAAATTTTATTAAAGCATCAAAAAGAAAAATCAAAAACAAATGTATAATAATTTTTCTATCACGGTGTAACATCGCCAAAATATCTATCTATCTATCTATCTATCTATCTATCTATCTATCTATCTATCTATCATCTATCTATACAGTATATACACCAGTAATCAGAGAGTAAAAATAGAAAATGTTTACAGATTCTTGTATACAAATTTACCTTTCCAATACTTATTGATTACCATAAATATACAATCATGTATAATTATAATCCAACATTATCCTTTGTCTCTCTCCCATCGTTTCTGGATCCAAACATACCACATATTCCAACTACCATGAAAGTCTGAGTCTCTTTTACCCTTGATCAGTTTTGTAAATCTGTCGGACTCTGCACATTCCATGATTTTATAAATTATTTTTGAGTCCGTTGGTAAGTCCTCATTCTTCCATTCTTGTGCGAATGCCAGTCTCCCTGCATTAATTATGTGCAGCATCAAATACCATTTAGTCAATCCAATGTTTGCGGGTCTAACCCCCAACAAAAAAGTTTCCGATTTCAGTTCCACTCTATAGTGTGTAATTTCAAGCAACCATCGTCGTATTTTCATCCAATATTTAGCTGCCATCGAGCATGTCCACCTTTTTCTGCTTTCTATCCTCTACAAATAGATCCATTTATCTTTACATTTAAGCAGAATTTATCTCAGTAGGAAATCACTCCTCAACCTGACATTGTTGTCTTGGTAGATATATCACCACAAATAAAATAAAAGCAAACAAAATCAAAAGTAAGTAGAGGAGGGAAAGTTATTAAATTCACTTTAGACATCAGTGGAATTTCATGTAAAGCAATACTTTAATACAACTCTGAATAAAAAAAATAAATGTACATTTCAGCTTCCTTGGGTCATGCTGCATTTTGCTGAAACCAGTAAAGGGGCAAAGGTTAGGATAAATGGATCAGAGATGGGTTTCAGCAGGTTCTGACCAGTTCTGGAGAACTGATAGTGGAAATTTTGAGTAGTTCGGAGAACCAGCAGTAAAAATTCTGATTGGCCCATCTATTCTCTGCCTCCCAAGTCCCAGCTGATTGGGAGGAAATGGGGATTTTGCAGTAACCTTCCCCTGGACTGGGGAGGGAATGGAGATTTTACAGTATCCTTCCCTTGCCATGCCCCTGCCACGCCCACCCAAGCCATGACCACCAAACCATGACCACAGAACCGGTAGTAAAAAAAGTGTAAGGTTCTCACCGCGATCTATATGTTGTTATATATTTTGTTTGCAAAGAAATAAAAATTAAAAAAAAATTGAAACCCACCACTGGAATGGATGAATGAATATCTAATTATATATCTTCACTACCCTTAAACTACTTTAATCAGAAGAACAAAATACAGAAAATGTAAACAAAAATATTCAGAGATAAATATATTCTGCTCAATAAAAAAGCTATGAGGGGTGTGTCAAAAATTCCAATTTTAGGGTTTATTTATTACTAATGCTATTTAAAGAATTCAATCTTTTTTAAAAAAAATTACCTTCTAACACGGACACATGTAGAAACCATGAATAGCAACTCCCCCTTCCCACCTTCCCCAGAAGATGGTTTTATCTTATAATGAAGGATGGGGGAACTGGGGTTGAAATAGAGGACAGCATGTTAGTAGAGCAAGTTTGTGCCTTTCACTTGTGTGAAGGAAGATACTATCCACTTACAACTACATACGCGAAAGGGGTTTTCCATGGATTGAGAAGAGCACTGGGAGAACGGATACAGGGTACACGATAACCTGAAGTGAACAACTGGAGGTGGGTATGTGTCAGCCCTTTGAGATAGACCAGACTAGGAAATCAAAGTTATGAATGCTGATACTACTTTTATTGCAGTTACATAACAGAATCTTGCATGTCTGAATGTGCCTCCCCCTCCCTGTCTTTATCTTTAAGAAAACTAGGGAAGGTCAAATTTGAGATGTTTCACAAATGACATTTGTGCTTTGGACTTAAATTCCCTTTATCTGATTACTGTCTTGATTGTGACTCTTTCTCCTGCTCCTCAAGGTTACTCTTACATCCCATTACATCAGGGCCTTGCTTCCAAACTGACCTCCACAGATTGCTTGCACCCGCAGAAATTTAGAAGAGCACTTTTGTCATAGACCAAGGAAAGATGAGAAGAGCAGCTTTCGTTTAAAATTACACCTCACATTCATGTCCTCCACAAAATAGTTAGTGAGGTATCTTCACAGAAAGGCAAGCAGGATGTGTGGATGAGCTCTCAGACAATGTTAAGACTGACCATCAATTAGCAGGTAATTGAACAAGAAAATTGTTTTATTTTCCAATTGAATAAATATAAAACACAAGAGAAAAAATCTGTTTCTGCAATCTTATTTGTCTAGTTGCTGCCTGGTTATGGCTTTTATTTCAGTTAGAGGCAGAAGTGGTTTGGACCGATTCGCCCGAACCAGTTGTTCCAATTCTGTGCAGTTTGAAGAATGGGCAAATCAGACCACCAGCTGGCCCTGCCCCGCCCATTTTTGGGGCCATTTTTGGCTGTTTTTTGGGTCATTTTCAGGCTGTTTTCCAGCCAAAATCAGCTGAAAAACTGCCTGAAAATGGCCTGGAAAATGGTCTGAAAATGACCCATAAAATGCCCCCAAAACAGGCCAAAAAAACCAAGCCATTTCCTGGTCAAAATTGGCCTGAAAAACAGCCTGAAAATGGTCCAGAATTTTTTTTAAAAAAAATTGATTTATATGCCACCCTTTTCCAGACACTCAGGGCGGCTTACAATGCGTTAAGCAATAGCCTTCATACTTTTGTATATTTTATACAAAGTCGTCTTATTGCCCCCACAATCTGGGTCCTCATTTTACCTACCTTAGAAAGGATGGAAGGCTGAGTCAACCTTGAGCCTGGTGAGATTTGAACTTGCAGTAATTACAGGCAGCTGATGTTAATAACAGTGCTTTAGTCTGCTGCACCACCAGGGCTCTTTTTTCAGGGCATTTTGGGAGGCATTTTCAGACCATTTTTTGCCCCAAAAATGGCCAAAAACGGCCCAAAAACAGCCTGAAAACAGCCCAAAAATGTCCTGAAAACGGTCTGAAAAATGTCCTGAAAACATCCCAAAAAAGCTGGCTGCGAGAGGAAGAGAAGCCAGATGAGTAGACCCAGAAATGTCTCAGGTCCCCTTGTCGCACAAACAGTAACCTCACACTCTTCCCCTCTCTGCTATCCCCATTCTTCGCACAGCAACAAAGACAGAGAGGGAGAAAGGGGTGGCATTTCTGTGTGCTCCCCTTTCTGTGTGGGACTCTCCCTTCGATGCTAGTTGCCACAGCTGCCCCCTTCTTCCTCTCCCTCTCTGCTGCTGGGCAATCCCATGCAAAGAAGAGTGCTAGCAGAGAGGGGAGAGTGCGAGGTTGCTGCTTCTGGGATGAGGGGACCCGGGAAGCATCTGGGTCCAGCTTACTCAGCTTCTTTTCTTGTCACAGCCAGCTTTCCCAATCTAGCTTGACCTGGTCTCTCTCTCTCTCTCTCTCTCATGGACACACACACACACACATACACACACACACACAGGTTGGATCTTTCTTTCCTCCCACCCACCCCCATCAGAGACCCCTGGATTCCCTCCCTAACCCTGCCTGTCCCATACAGGTACCACCCACACAAGTGATGTAGAGTTGGCCATACTCATTCAGTCACATGACACACACACCCAACCATGGCCACCCAGCCAGTCATTAGGGCAGAGAACCAATGTTAAAAAATGGAGCCCATCACTGGTTGGAGGATTGTTTCTCAATCTCAGGAACTTGAAGATGTGTGGACTTCACACTGGCTGAGGAATTCTGAGAGTGGAAGTCCACACATCTTCAAGTTGCTGAAGTTGATAAATACCGTGTGAGAACTTCTCCATAGTCCATGCAGGTATAGCAAAAGGGGGGGAAATGGTTCAATATTTCAAACTAGCTCCTGCTGTCTTATTATTCAATCTACATCTCCCCAAAATGAGACTGCAGTTAACACCATGTCAGATCCAGCGTGCTGTCGGCATGGAGCTGCCATTCTTGGGGGAATGCACAAACCTCATTTCAGCCCAGCATCTGCTTCGTCGAGCCTCCCAGGAACTGATAGGATTGACAGGAGGGAATAGCTGGGGGATGACATTATCATGGCCAGCCAGAAATAACAAGTGGATTAACCGTTTAGATGCTGGTTGTAAATACTCAAGAATTAAACATAAGCCAACTTCCGGGTCACATGGGAGGGAGCAGTGCGTGTGATTGGGTGGGTGGTGATAACTAATGGATAAATGGTGGTGGGAAGCACAGGGCAGTAGCCCTAACAAGATTTTCATCTGCGATTGTCAGTGAGTGCCAAGAAGTGATTAAATTAAGGTAGCAGCCATCCAGGTTTGTCTCCTTTTATTTCCTTCTGTTTGGAACCTGACACACCATTCCTCTCACAAAATTTAAAACTGCCTGAAAAGAGAAGCCCAATACAGGACTGGCTTCCCACTTCTCTTTCACCACAACAATAACCTTTTTTATATATAAATTCACAGCATTTCAGGAGTCCAGTTTCAGTTTTGAATCTTACTAACTATGCAGATAGGCAATTTTTTTTCAGTGGACTGTAGATTTTTACTATTTGGAAAGCTGATTGTTTTTCTTCAATCTATTAAAATGCAGGCTACTGCTTTTATTGTATTTGGACTATCTGAAATTAAAGTATTATGACTCAGATGTACATTTTAAAGAAATGCCTGAATAACCTGTCAACTGACTGCAGTTGCTTGTTATCAGTTAATTGCAGGTCCTTGTCGACTTATGACAGTTTGATTAATGGCCATTTGAAGTTACAATGGTGCTGAAAAAAGTGACTTGCAACTGGTCATCCTACTTATGACCATTGCAGAGTCCCCATGGTCATGTGACCATCATTTGGGCACGAGGCAACCAGTATGCACTATGAGGGTTGCAATATCACAGGTCATGTGATCGCCATTGAAAACCTTCCCAAGGAAGCTGAGTGCTTCCAACCAGCAAAATTAATGGGAGAACCTGGATTAGTTTACCGATGGTATGATTTGCTTAACCGATAGGGCAAAAACAGTTTTAAAATCAAACATCACTCATGTAAGAAATGCATCTCTTGGCAACTGAAGTTCCATCCCAATTGTAATTGTAAGTCAAAGACTACCCACATGGAACATGCCTATTTTCTTATCAGTTTACAGATACCTATGCTATCAACGTGAATATAGTCTTCTGCTGCAGTTGGTTGCACGGGAAACAAGAAGGAAATCCATACAATAGATAGATGGCTTCGTCTAGCACATTTTTTAGGCTTATATTATGGAGACAATTCTTTTTTATAGGTAGAATGTCACTTTGCAGTCCATATCAAACCCTGTCATATCACAATACAACCCACCTAAGCAGAGTCAGTACTGATTAGTACTTGCGTAGGAGATCAACAGGAATCCCAGGACTGGGAAATCAGATAAACAGCCTAGAAAAAAGGCACTAGCAAGCTAATTCTATATCACTACCCAACAGAAATCGATATCAATTTGAGGGGAATACACACAGAGAGAAGGGAGGAGAGATGTGTGTGTGTGTGGTTTATTGATTTATTTATTGATTGATTGAATGAATGAATAAATGTATATGGTCACCCATCTCTAGTACATTGTCTAGCTAACAATTAAAAATAGAATAAAACAAGAAACAAATATATACACACATCACATACAAATTAAATAAAAATCTTTATTCCGACTTGAATAGAAAGTGCACAGGCAGGAGGACCAGTTAAACAACATGTGGTAAATGCTGGTTGTCTTTATATTATAAGGAGATTTTTTTGGGACATATTTTACAAGCCAATTCCAGAGTGGCACATCCATGATTTCCATGAGAAATTTGAGACATAACTGCATGACGAGCTCATATTGCTAGTTGTAGCTAGGCAAGAACACTGCTATTACATGCTTCATAAACTCATGGTAGAAGATAATTTAAGAGAAACTCTTGGCTAAACCAATCATCATGTGACATTTGCTCCTTTATTTTGTAATTTAATGACATGATTTTTACATTATGCAATTAGTAACACTTGGGCAAATAGCAATAAAAGCTTAAAAAACTATCTCAAGCTCAGATGGAGAGGGGTGGAAGGGACAACAGTAGTTCTGACATAATAAATTAAACCAGCAAAAGCATAGCAGAGAAGAAGTAAAATAATAAAAGTCTTAAAATGCCATTAAAATTGTTAGGAAGGCATTTTTTAAAAAAGGTGATGTGACACCAAAATGTTCATTATATAAAGTCAGTGTAAGGAACTATCTACTGTACTGTATTAGGATTCAACAAACATGTTTCAGCAAATACATTTCTGCATATACAGTATGCATACAGTCAGTAAAACAACAATTATCAGAATAGAGTGTTCTTAATCAGGAATTTATGAAAAAGAAACTCAAAAATCCTATCCATTGAGTAGACACGTCTTTTGGGAAAGACCCATTAGTATTATTTTTGTCTTTCATAGACTGATAGGCCTTTTTACCTCACTTTTAATAGTAATATGCTTACTGTTATATTGTTATATTTTGCGGTTATATTACTTTTTTATTGTCATATGTCATAGATGTTTCTAACTAGGTTCACTGCCTAGACTCATTTTAGAAGATGGGTGGCCATGAAAATTAATTAAGATTCATTGTTTCTGTGTCTCTGTGTCTCTCTCTCTGTCTCACTCTGTCGCTCTGTCACTCTCTCTCTCTCTCTCCCTCCCTCTCTCTCTGTGTATTCCCATCAAATTGATATTGATTTCTGTTGGTTAGCGATATAGAATTAGCTTGTCATTGCCTTTTTTAAGGATGTTTATCTATCTCTCTCCCTCTCCCCCCTCTCTCTCTCGTTCTCTCTCTTTCATGTGTTTGTGTGTGTTGTAGTTGGTATTCCTACACGTGTCCTACATGTAACTTTGACATTTCTGGGGGTTTTATTTGATTTTAGTCATGCTTGGCATCACACTCAACCTACTGGGAAAGAATGGGAATTATCATCTTCATCACCATTACCTCCACCCAGTGGTGGGAATTCAAGTAATTTAACAACCGGTTCTCTGCCCTAATAATTTCTTCCAACAACCAGTTTGCCAAACTGGTCAGAAAGTTAACAACCATTTCTTCTGAAGTGGTGCGAACTGGCTGAATCCCACCAGTGCCTCCACCGATCGTTTTGCACTGAACTATAACTTCATAGGATAAAGTAATTTTGGCTTGAAAAAATTCACGAAGTCTGCATTACTATTAATCTTCTCATCATTTCTATCACCCATCTCCTCCTACTTATAACTATATGACTTTAACTTGTTGCTGTATCCTTACGATTTATATTGATTACTCCTAGTATAATTCGATTACTTATTTGTACCCTATGACTAACATTAAGTGTTGTACCTTATGATTCTTAATGAATGTACCTTTTCTTTTATGTACACTGACAGCATATGCACCAAAGACAAATTACTTGTGTGTCCAATCACACTTGGCCAATAAAGAATTCTAATCTAATCTAATCTAAAACATGGATCACTTCTGCTAAATAAAAGACCATGCATATGGCAATTTTCCTCTTACCTGATGAAGAGCTCTGGAGCTTGAATTATGTGTGGGTGTGGGTGTGTGTTGGGGGGAAACTTGAATTGGCCTAATCTTTATTTATTAGGTAAGATTTATATCTCACCTTTTCTCTAGAAGTTTGAATCAGCTCACCTGGATGCTTCCTTTCACTTTATGCCCACAACAATAACTTGTATGAGATCAACTACGTTGAGGGTGATTTGTAGTTTTAAGTTTCAACTTTAAAGCTGAATCTCCCCAGTCCTAGTTCAGCGCCTTAACCACTTCCTATATGCCCTCCTGGTAGATTTAGGCTATGACTTGAGTATTAGGAATTTTTTTTTCTACCAGTCAGCACTAATGCTTTTTCTTTGTGAGTTACAGCAAACCCTGTTTCTCCCCCTCAACTTACAACAGTTTGTTTTGTGACCATTCAAAGTTACAACAGCACTGTAAAAGTGACTTATGACCATTTTTCATACTTAACCATCGTTGCAGCAATCCTCATGGTCATGTGATCAAAATTCAGCCGCTTGGCAACTGGTTCATATTTATGACGGGTGCAGAGTCCCGGGGTCCTGTGATCACCTTTTGCAACCTTTTGATCAGCAAAGTCAATGGGGAAGCCAGATTTTAAGCCAGACTTAAAAACCCTGTTACTAACTTAAGAACTGCAGTGATTCACTTAACAATTTTGAAAAGAAAAGTCGTAAAATGAGGCAAACCTCACTTAACAACTGTCTCACTTAGCAACAGAACTTTTGGGCTTAATTGTGGTCGTAAGTCGAGGATTATGTGTATTTGGTATTGTACTCTTCTATTGTTTTGCTCCAGCTACGGACCACAAAGAATGCAGCACATACAGTACAAAGTCCATTCAAACCTTAGTTTACTAAATAAACCAGTTCTTTACAACAACGGCTGTTAATTAACTGCATTAATAGCTGCCAAGAATTCAAATAATAATACTGAAAGGTTACTGTGGTTGGCAGAATGCCCAGAAGCAATTTACAGGAAGCTGATAAGCTAAGCAAGACAAGAAACGAAGGTATGTGAACGAAGTTGTTCCCTGAAAATTGCTTCAGTCGGCGTTCCTCCTTAAATAGGCTAAGGAAGTGGCCAATTAGTCCCAAACCTTACTCTCGAGGAGACCTTCTCCTGAGGAGCCACTCCTACCTTTTGGCAGTCTGCATGCCCGTGCATCGAGAAGAGGTTCCTCCTCTTCGTCCTCTTCACTTAAGGGAGCTTCTGGAGGTTCTGAAGGCCCTGGATGAATCCCCGCCTCTGGCACCACATCTTCTCCAGCCTCCTCATTGTCTGACTCGAGTGCCAGGTGCACAGGCTGATGGCACAGCACCACATCAGCCTCCCCACTATCGGAATCAGCTACTAGCTGCACAGGCTGTTAACAGGCCACAACATCTATTGGAGGGGTAATACTATTACCAGTAAGCTCGAAGTTCCATAAAGAGTCCCACATTCAAAAGAACTTTATTATTTTGTTGTTTGCTCCATCTACATCAAACTAGTCTGCTTGGTAAAACAGCATGTGGCAAAAAGGACCATATGCAGTTAAAATATTAATCCACAGCTTGGCTGTATATATTGTAACCAGTATACATTTATTCCACTATTCATTCCAGCTTTTCTCTACTGGAGAAAGTATTCATATTTAAAAATGTATCTGTTTTCTTCTTTGCTTTCCCGAGTAACTCCTTTTACAACAAATAAATGTACATAATATGTAAATTTATGCAAACAATAATACATGCCTAGGTATATGTCTTGATGCTTACATTTTACAATTGCTATGAGAAATACGGATGCATTCTTAAAATATACATATATTGGGAATATAATATTTATGCTGCATAAAATATTCTAATTTTTACTTAAAGAGCCCAACCAGATTGATTTTTCTCCAGTTATGCTATCGATTAAAAACACTAAAAACATAATTCTTTTAATGGAACCCTAGGATGAAAGGATGATCTCAAAATAGTAATGTTCTCCTGGGATTTTTGCCAGATATTAAATACAAGTGATCCAGGAATAAAATTAACCAACTAAAGCAATTACAGATAATTCTTTCGTTGTGATGATGACAAATGCCACCAAATAATCTCTGCCAGTATAGTAAGGCAAGGATACCTGGACTACCTTGAAATCAACCTGCTTACTCTTTTCGAAGTTCACTTAAGTCATTTTGGAGCATTTGTAAGCAATAGCTGAACACTCAAAGTTTGTGTATTCACGACGCTAAGACCTTAACAATGAGTTATAGGTTTAATAGAAAAGAATCAGCACAGCACTTATGGAACTGAGAAAGAAAAATGTGCAAAATGTTAATGCTCTTGGAGGGTAATCGAAAGCCTTTATTTTAACTTTATGCATTCATTAATGGATACAATATTCAAATATGCAGATTTCCACCCTAATAGTGCTATAATAGAAAATCACAAAGGAAGGATTAAGGCCGAATACTTATTACAAGGGTAGGCACCACAGTGACCATAGGCTTCAGTGTAGTAACACATATGAACATCATCTTGGTGGCCCCCCAGGTCCCTGAATCACTGGACTTTTAAAAAAAATATTGAAATTAAAAATAATAATAAAACTGGTGTGCTGAAACTGTCAACCTCCGGCATTCTCTTCATCTGCAAGCATGCCTCTGTGCTCACACAGATACAAGAGCCACTGTAAGAGAATGAATGTGGCCCCAATCTAAAATGCATTTGGAAGTGTGCCTATTTCAAAAAAAAAAACAAAGGCAAAAAGGAAGCTAAGACTTGCCAAACATCATCCTAGAGCAGGGGCGTTAAACTCAAGCCCTGCGGGCCACCAGGAGTGCTTAAATCTAGCCCAAGGGATCAGCCTGGAAATATCAAAGGACTGGCCCACGATGCCTCTGGCAGATAAAATGGGCTGTGTGCAGGGGCCCCCGCACCGCATTTTCACCCTCCATCAGTGGTGGGTTGCTCCCGGTTCGCACTGGTTCGCAAGAACCGGTAGTAAAAATTTGTAGTAGTTCGGAGAACTGGTAATAACATTGGCTGGCCACACTCCCGAACCGGTCCCCGGCCCGGTTGCCGCTCGCTTACCCTGCCCACCTCATCAGAGGCTTTTTTTTTTTACTTTTAAAAACATTTTTTCTACAACCTCTTCGGCTGAAAAAAATGCTTTTAAAAGTAAAAAAAGAGCCTCTGATGATCGCGTGGCTCAGCTGGGATCGTCAGAGGCTTTTCAAAGCATTTTTTCTACAACCTCTTCAGCCGAAGAGGTTGTAGAAAAAAAAATGCCTGTAAAAGCCTCTGACAATCCCAGCTGAATTGCCTGATCCTCAGAGGCTTCTAAAAGGATTTTTTTCTGCAACCTCTTAAGGTTGTAGAAAAATTGCTTTTAAAAGTAAAAAAAAAAAAAAAAAAGTTGGCCACACCCACCCAGTCACATTACCCCCCACCAAGCCATGCCCACAAAATAAGCCATGCCCACAGAACCAGTAGTAAAAATTTTTAGAACCCATCCCTGCCCTCCATGGCCTCCTGCAGCACTCTGCCCACTGAAAAACGGGCAGAAAATGGCTGGCAGAGTGCTGCAGGAGGCCATTGAGGGTGAAAATGAGGTGCAGGGGGGATGCACGTGGACCCCCTGCACCCCATTTTGGCCAACAGGGTGCTGCAGAAGGCATCCGTCCCATCCCCCCCCCACATCAGCATATTCAGCATGCATTAGAAGTAGTACATATTTTCCAACAACATTAGTTTTTTTAGAACTCTTATAATCCCCTCTATAGTAAACAGCAGAAATAAGGGAATACAGATTGCTTTTGACAACAAGAAGGTTAAAGTTGGAATATGAAAAAATAAACGTGTATATTTATTCATGGCATTTATATTTCACCTTTCCACCAACAAGTGGCACTCAAAATAGCTATCTGTGTAATGTGAATCCCTAAAAACTTATCACATGTTAAGGCATATCAAGAATACACACTAAGCACACTCAACATTTCAAGGCCTGCCTACATTACAATATTTTTGCCTGCTGGTAAAAGGATAACAAAGAGAAACTAATCTGTTTCCTGGATTTGAATTGCTGGCAAACACTCTCCTACTAAAAAAGACTTTCAACATTTTAAAAAAATGAATAGAACAAGGCAAGAATAAAATTAGAAGAAAAATTATGAACAAATTTCAGGAAAAGCCAGTTGTTTGGTCTACAGATTAAGGCACCAAGTTAAAAAGAAAAAAAAAAAACTAGGATACTGTGAGTTCTAGTTCTGTTTTAGGCCTGAAAGTTGGCTGGCTATCTTTAGCAGTCACTATCTCTACTGGCTCAACTGACAAGCTAGTTGGTAAATTTCTGTCACAGAAATTTGGATTAAAAACAGACCTTTCTTGCACTTCCAAGAAAATGTTACCGCTATGTACTTAGAGCTCAAAGCATTGTTAGAGACCCCACACATCCACTTTATGGTTTAGCATTTCTAGCAGGACTACCAGATTCCCTATGCCATCCATCTCGTAAACTCGCAAATTTTGTTTTTCTCGCCACGTATATGTATACATCGGGACTAGACTGTGTTGTTTCTTTGTGTCATATAATATATGTGGGTAAATGCATAACTTTTTATTTATTTTATTTATTTATTTTGACATGTTTATGTAGTGTATATTGGAGGTGGTGACCCTTTGAGAGCTGTATGCAATAAAATTTCATTTTAATGTATGCCAATTAGTGTACATTCAAAGGGACAATAAAGTTATTCTATTGATCGATCAATCAATCAATCAATCGATCGATCGATCTATGTTAGAAAGGGGGAAAAAGACATGCCAATAGGCTAACAGCCTTCAATGCAAGGTAACGTATTCAGAAAAGAAAAGGCATTTTAAATCCGAGGACTGAAAAATAATACTAATGTTAAGTGACTTGTCCTTACAACTGGGGAAAAATAGCTAACTAATGTTGCATCAAAAAGAACAAGGTGTCAGGATTCCGACCAATGCCCTAATAAAATCAGGAACCTCAAGCCATTGTGCAAGAAAAATCCAGTTGTTTATTAGGCGTGTCATGTCGGCACGACTTAGGTGAAGCCAGCTCTGACTTCACCCAGTTCGTGCCTTGCTTCTGACCCTGTTGCCTCCATAACCCAATTTTGCAGGTTGTAGAAGTCACTCCCTCTGGCCGTTGCGGGTCTCTGTGGAGATGGCCTTGACTACGGATGGCTAGGATGTGTTTTGTTTTGACTGAGTTGTGAATTCCTCAGTGCAGCTGCGAGGTGCAATTTCCCATCCCCCTGCCTATGGCAACTCTGGAGAAGGTCAGGAAAGCTTCGCGAGTTGACACAAGGATAAATTGAGGCACCATTCTTCTGTTTAAATTCATTTTCCTTCTCATTAAAACACAGATGGGGGCATCAAGATGATTTAATTCTTCCTTTCCTACTCTTAAATTAAAACCCCTGTTCATCAATGACAACTGCCTAAAGCATTCGATTGCAACAGCAATAAATACATTGGCAAAATAAAGACATGTATATCTTTCTGTTCCAGATACTGTATGTCCCAGTGCATTCTCATTGTAGCAATTCCACACAACACTCAGTAATCAATTACAGGCAATGTACTTAAATTATGCTACAACTCTGAAACAGAACATTTGGGAGAGGCAGGACATTCCCCTTTTAACACTTCAGAAGGTCTTTTGCTATTTCTCTTAGGAAAACATCAACTTGAATTTTGCTCTTTTGTTAAAATAAAATGAAATGGAAAGCACTCTACAAAAGCTGGGTGTTGTAGAAAGTCAGCACCAACCCACCCTCCTAGAGAATGAAATATTTTGGGGGATATTAAAAAGGCAGGATAAAATATTTCCTCTAAAGGAGAAATGGGGGAAAATCTTAAGGGAGGCAGAAACTGCCCCGCAGAAACTGAGGAAGCCAGCTTTTAGAAATGCAGATTTGGTAATCCATTCAGAAAGTCTGGGTCAGACAGAAACTCCAGATAAACAATTAGGCAAGACAAGATTAGCTCAGACAAACACATAGGATTTGTATTTCCCCTTTTGCCTAAAGAGCCAGCCACAACCCCTACATGACCCCATAGAAATCAAAAAGGTATAAAAACCCACCCTACTCTCAACTCCATTTTGTCAGCTGTCACAGAACTGTTGGTGGTTCTGCTCATCAATAAACAGAATCCTTTCCAACCAGCCTCCATTTTATTTCTAGCGCCTTTCTCCCAGCTTAGAACTGAAACTGGATTTTTCTTCCAACATTTCTGTCCAAGAAGAAATAAATGTTTTGCTCAGAAAAAAAATATATAGTTTGAGTTAAAAAATTAAATGGGAAGAACAAGAAACCTAGTCAAATTGAGCCTGATTCTACTGGCCTTTTGTAAGGGCTTAGAAGTGGAACTGTGACACTGGACGGTGGGATCTGGCTATGCAGCAGAACTTATACAGTGGTTAGGCTGAGTATACGTTGCAATTTTCAGACCTGAATTTTCTGTTCATAATGTTCTGTTATGGTTTTCTATGCTTTTAAACCATGGCTTAAGATCAGACTTGTTTGCTTTCTAGTTTTTAAATGTAAACTCCCAGTCGCGCAGCTGAGATGGGCAGCTATATAAATTGAAATAATAAATGCCAAGAATCAAATCAATTTGAATCAGCATTTGAGATGCTGAAGCTGCATGATGCTTCAAAGATTTTTTAACACTAGTCATGGGTTTAAAAGTACAAAAGATCTGGCTACTTCCCCATAGGGAGCAGTACTGTAAAAACCACATTGGGATTTTACTTTATTTTATATGAAAAGGGATGAAAAAATGTTTAAAATAAATACACACCCAGCAAGAACAAATTCCTTTGGAAAGTACAGTAAGTTTCATCTGAGTACAGTGTAAGTGAAAGTGTTGTAAAGTAAATGTGGTGAGTTGGATCAGTTCATCATTTTCTCAGTATTATCTGCAGTCAAAATAAAGTGTGTGGAACTCAAGCAAATGTTGGCTTCCTCCTAAGGAGAAATTAATCATCTATTAATACTATAGGGTACTTGAAAATTTCCAAAAGCCCATGCATTCAAACTGGAATAACCCCACCAACTGGGGTGGTCTTAGAGCAGGAAACTTAAGTGAATCTAATGTGGAATATTATTCCCAAATCAGCTGAATCAAATACAGAAAATAATCCATGCAACAATATCATAAATCATTCATATGCCAAGTTTAAAAAGAAATTTTCAGATCTTATTGCATGGTATATGTCATTAATATCAATCACATCTATCTATCATCTATCTTCTACAGTATGTTTTTATGCCACTTTAATAAAAAATGAATCTAAGAAGCAATATATCGTGCTAAAATACTAAAACATACAGTATAATACAAATTCCACCCCACATAATATTATTACCAATGTCCCCCATATATCTTCCACTAATTTCCCAAATGTCTGCTTAATTTTAAAAAAATGTTTTTTACCAGTTTCTAAATATTAGTCATGCAGGTCTTTTTTTTTTTTTTTTTTTTTTTTTGAAGGGTAGGGAATCAAGCATATGTCAACAAAGTAAATAAAACTACAGGTAGTCCCCAACATATGACCACAAATGAGCCCAGAATTTACATGGCTAAGTGAGAAATTTGTTAAGTGAGTTTTGCCCCATTTTACGACTTTTCTTGCTACATTTGTTAAGTGAATCACTGCAGTTGTTAAATTAGTAACACAATTGTTAAGTGAATCTGGCTTCCCCATTGACTTTGCTTGACAGAAAGTTGTAAAAGATGATCACAAGACCCTGGGACACTGCAATCATCATAAATATGAACCAGTTGTCAAGCATCTGAATGTAAATGTGACCATGGGATGCTGCAATGGTCATAAGTGTGAAAAACAGTCATACGTCACTTTTTTCAGTGCCGTTGTAACTTTGAACGATCACTAAATGAACTGTTGTAAATCGAGGATTACTGATACATGTAATAAGCCATTATATGATAAAGATACCATGCATCAAAATGCCATGTGTTCTGTTCCATGTCCTATTCAAATTAGCCTTTTCTCTCAACACAGCAGTAGATCTAATAATCCCTAGAGCTGTGATGGCGAACCTATGGCACGCGTGCCACAAGTGGCACATGGAGCCATATCTGTAGGCACGTGAGCGTTGCCCTAGCTCAGCTCCAAAGCAAATGCATGCACCGGCCAACTGATTTTCGGGCCTTTTGGGCCCACCAGAAGTCAGGAAACGGGCTATTTCCAGCCTCCAGAGAGCCTCCGGGGGTGTGGGGAAGGTCATTTTCACCCTCCCCAGGCTCCTAGAAAGCCTCTGGAGCCTGGCGAGGGTGAAAAACGAGCCTCCAGTCCCACCGGAAGTCAGGAAACGGGCCATTTCTGGCCTCCAGAGGGCCTCTGGTCGAGTGAGAAAGGTCATTTTCACCGTCCCCAGACTCCAAGAAAACCTCTGGAGCCTGGGGAGGCCAAAAAACAGGCCTACCAGGCCCACCGTGCCAAAGCGTGGGGAGCATGGGGGGGGGTCGTGTGCACATGCGTGGGGCGGTAGAGCGCATTGAATTATGGGTGTGGGCATGTGCTAACATGAGCCTCCCATGCTCCCCCCACTTTTGGCAAGTGATGGCAAAAAGGTTAGCCATCACTGCCCTAGAGTGTACAACTCAATGTGACCCAAGGTGATAAGATGATACTGGCTAGTCTCATACCTAATTTTGTTTGATAGAAAATGAAAATATAGAACAATAGGTGTTTCTCGGTCCTGTTTTCCAAGCAGTAACTAAGTGCAGCAGAGGGCTGCAATTCCAGAGCACCCTAAATTCTGTATTAAGTTACAATATGATGCTTCATGACACTTCTCTTGCCTAAAGCTTAAATAAGCAGAACTTCAAATTATTCAGATTTTATCCACAGGGGTAAGAATAGAATATTGTTGTGAGTTATCCAGAAATGTGTTTCATAAATTGGGCAGTTATATAAGGCTAATAAATAAATAAAGCATCTACTTCACACTTTAAAAATATAAAATAAAACAGCAAACTACTGTACTTCAAAAAGGCTATAACTGCCAATATCCCGTTTTTTTTTTAACTCCGCAGTATATATACTGTAATTAAACCAGTGTGTACTATACTATTTTGTTTTTTTGAGAAGCAGCAGCCCAAGAAACTTTAGTTGACTATCATGGAAAAGAAAATGCTGGCTCAAACTAACTTTTGATCTAATAAGAACAGGACTTGTTTAAAATTTCTTTAAAAATTTGGGACAAGTCTCAAAATAGGCTAGCTACTTTAAAGATAAACCTGTCCAGAAATTTAAGAACTTAGTCAGCACTGAAAGTCCCTCAGGTTTATGTTCTCCCATGTTTGTTATTTTTAAAGAAATTCTAATTTTCCATTGTCTTTATAGTGGGAAGGAAGGAAGGAAAGAAGGAAGGAAGGAAGGAAGGAAGGAAGGAAGGGAGGGAGGGAGGGAGGGAGGGAGGGAGGGAGGGTGGGAGGGAGGGAGGGAGGGAGGGAGGAAGAAGGGAGGGAGGGAGGGAAAGTGAGAGGAAGAAAGAAATTTAGAAAGAAAGAAAGAAGAAAGAGAGAGAGAGAGAGAAAGAAGGAAGGAAGGAAGGAAGGAAGGAAGGAAGGAAGGAAGGAAGGAAGAAAGAAAGAAAGAAAGAAAGAAAGAAAGAAAGAAAGAAAGAAAGAAAGAAAGAAAGAAAGAAAGAAAGAAAGAAAGAAAGAAAGAAAGAAAACCATAACTATGTTAAGTTATTGTGCAAGCTACAAACACTTTTTTAGAAATCAGAGATGACTGCCACATATTTTGGTTGGGCAGACTGGTTTACTGTATTTTACCAAGAGGCTCCATCTGAAGGTCCCAAATGTCAGACGAAGCACTCCAGTTCATACAATTTCTTCTGGAATCCTGTCACCCTTATTCCATAATACCTTCTACAATAGCTCACTTGTTCACAGAATCAATTCAAAGCATTGCAAATTCTTTTTTTTTTAAAGCCCATCTTGATTTGAATGCAAGATGCCTAAGGACTAATTCCCCATATTATATACCAATGGGATTGATTTTTTTTTTAGATATAATCTTGATTTCACCTTGCCTGAAGTGGTACCTTCTCAGTACATCTGAAATTGTTTCTTTCACTTTTTATTATATATATCAACTGAAACCTGTTAAAGGAGTATTCTTAACAATTAGGAAAGGATGCAAATTGACAAACTCTTCTTTTAAAGTGTTTTTTACTCCCAAAGTCTATTTCCACTTTTACAACACTTTATGACTTTTATAGGCTTTGTTTTATTTTTAATTCTTGTAAACCTTCTGAAGCAATGAAAAAGCATTAGAAAGCTAGAGCATATATTTGTTAAGGTGATCTTGTCTCCTTCCCATTTCACATATAATTATTGAATTAAAACCTTAGTGGGACATTAAAAATACAAAACCCATTTCCAGGATACAGAACAATGAGATTTTGACAGACAAAGCACATATTAAAAGCAGAAAAAACAATTGTTTCCTTCTTATTTTTTTCCTATGGCCCAAATAATCTCCCCCCGCCTTTTTGCAATTTATACCTCTTCTGATTTGGATTATTATAGGGCCATGCTAAAATGACTAATACAAACACATGCAGAAAGGAATTTAATTTTATTGCCTTTCAATCACTTCAGACAGTTCATTTCTTTTTAACACATTTGTTTGAAGCAGAGTATATACCGTGTTTCCCTGAAAATAAGACCTTGTCTTATATTTTTTTGAACCCTGAAATAAGTGCTTGGCTTTATTGCCATGCACTCAAAAGCCTGACTGGGCTTATTATCTGGGGATGTCTTATTCTGGGGAAAACAGGGTGCTGCTACAAATGGAATTATCTTTGAAATTAGAAAAGTGGTAGTTAGAACCATCCCCTTCATGGTTCACTGCCTTGTCATGGCAAAGGGGCTTGTGTAGCCCAATGAAGCTATGAGCTATGCCCTGCAGGGCACCCAAGATGGACAGGTCATAGCAGAGAGCTCTCACAAAACGGGATCCACTGAAGAAGGAAATGGCAACCCACTCCAGTATCTTTGCCATGAAAACCCCATGGACAGTACCAAAAGGCAAAAAGATACAGTATGACACTGGAAGATGAGCCCCTCAGGTCGGAAGGTGTCCAATATGCTACTGGAGAAGAGCAGAGGGCTAGTACTAATAGCGCCAGAAAGAGTAATATGACTGGACCAAAGCTGAAAGGACGCTCAGTTTATCTGGTACTGAAAGGAAAGTTTGATGCTGTACAGATCTATTCTCCATAGGAACGTGGAATCATGAATCAAGGTAAGTTGGACATGGTCAGAAAGAAATAAAAAGACTGAACATCAACATCTTAGGAATCAGAGAACTAAAATGGACAGGAATGGATGAACTTAATTCAGATGAACATCAGGTATACTACTGAGGGCAAGAATCCATCAGAAGAAATGGAGTAGCCTTCATAGTCAATAAAAGAATAGGAAAAGCAGAACTGGGATTCAATCCCCAAAATGACAGAATTATCTCAGTTCGAATCCAAGGAAAACCATTCAAATTCACAGTAGTCCAAGTCTATGTCCCAACCACTGGTGCTGAAAGGGATGAAATTGACCGGTTTTATGAAGCCCTACAACACCTTCTAGAATTAACACCAAAAAATGATGTCCTTATAATCATGGGGGATTGGATGCTAAAGTAGGAAGCCAAAAGATAACCGGAATAACAGGCCAAGTTTGGCCTTGGAGTACAAAATGAAGTAGGGAACAGGCTGGTAGAATTTTGTCAAGAGAAAACAATGGTCAGAGCAAACACTCTTTTCCAGAAACCCAAGAGACGACTCTACACATGGACATCACCAGATAGTCAACACAAAAATCAGATTGACTATGTGCTCTACAGCCAAAGATGGAGAAGCTCTATACAGTCAGTAAAAACAAGACCAGGAGCTGACTGTGGCTCAGATCATGAACTTCTTGTTGCAAAATTTAGGCTTAAATTAAAGAAAGTAGGGGAAAGCACTAGGCCACTCAGGTATGAACTAAATCATATCCCTGATGAATTTACAGTAGAGGTGACAAATAGATTTAAGGAATTAGATCTGATAGACATCTATAGAACTATAGATGGAGGTTCGCAACATTGTACAAGAGGTAGCAACTAAAACCATCCCAAAAGAAAAAGAAATGCAAGAAAGCAAAATGGCTGTCTGAGGAAGCTTTACAAATAGCTGAGGAAAGAAGGGGCACAAAAAGCAAGGGAGAAAGAGAAAGATACACCCAATTGAATGCAGAATTCCAGAGAATAGCTAGAAGAGATAAGAATGTGTTCTTAAATGAACAGTGCAAAGAGATAGAAGAAAACAATAGAATAAGGAGGACCAGAGACCTCTTCAAGAAAATTGGAGATATGAAGGGAATGTTTCATGCAAAGATGGGCATGATAAAGTACCAAAATGGCAGGGACCTAACAGAGGCAGAAGTGATTAAGAAGAGGTGGCAAAATTACACAGAAGACTATACAAGAAGGAGCTTAACCAAGATGGGGTGGCCACTGACCTTGAGCCAGACATCCTGGAATGTGAAGTCAAATAGGTCTTTGGAATTCTGAGCAACAACAAACCTAGTGGAGGTGACAGTATTCCAGTTGAGCTATTCAAAATCTTGAAAGATGATGCAGTAAAAGTGCTACACTCAATATGCCAGCAAATTTGGAAAACTTAACAGTGGGCATAGGATTGGAAAAGGTCTGTTTCAATTCCAAAGAAAGGCAATGCCAAAGAATGTTCAAACGATTTATTTATTTTTATTTATTTTATTTATTTGTCGAATACATATTAGATAATATATACAACTATAAGCATGAATTGAATACATAAAATGAATATAATTAAAATTAAAATACTGCACTCATTTCACATGCTAGCAAAATTATGCTCAAAATCCTACAAGCTAGACTCCAGCAGTATGTGGACTGAGAACTACCAGAAGTACAGGAAGGATTTCAAAGAGGCAGACGAACTTGAGATCAAATTGCCAACATACGCTGGATCATGGAGAAAGCTAGGGAGTTCCAGAAAAACATCTACTTCTGCTTCATTGCTTATGTTAAAGCCTTTGATTGTGTGGATCACAACAAATTCTCAAAGTTCTCAAAGAAATGGGAGTACCAGACCATCTTATTTGCCTCTTGAGAAACCTATATGCAGATCAAGAAGCAACAGTGAGAACTGGACACGGAACCACTGATTGGTTCAAAATTGAGAAAGGAGTCCGGCAAGGCTGTATACTGTTGCCCTGCCTATTTAACTTATATGCAGAGCACATCGTGAGAAAGGCAGGGCTAGATAAATCACAAATTGGAATTAAGATTGCTGGGAGAAATATAAATAACCTTAGATATGTAGATGATACCACTCTAATGGCAGAAAGTGAAGAGGAACTAAAGAGTCTTTTGATGCGGATAAGGAGGAGAGTGCAAATGTTGGCTTGAAATTCAACATTAAGAAAACTAAGATCATGGTACTCAGCCCTCTCAATTCCTAGCAAATAGATAGGGAAGAAACGGAGGAAGTGACATATTTTATTTTCCTGGGCTCCAAGATCACCGCAGATGGGAACTACAGCCAAGAAATTAAAAGACGCTTGCTCCTGGGAAGGAAAGCCATGGCAAATCTAGACAGTATACTAAAAAGCAGAGACATCACCCTGCCAACCAAAATGTGTATAGTCAAGGCTATGGTTTTCCCAATTGCAATGGGCTGGACCATAAGGAAGGCTGAGCACCAAAGAATCGAGGTCTTTGAACTATGGTGCTGGAGAAGACTCCTATGAGTCCCTTGGACTGCAAGGCAAACAAACCGGTCAATCCTAGAGAAGATCAACCCTGACTGCTCTTTAGAAGGCCAGATCCTGAAGATGAAATTCAAATACTTTGGCCACCTAATGAGAAGGAAGGACTCACTGGAGAAGAGCCTAATGCTGGGAAAGATCAAGGGCAAAAGAAGAAGGGGACGGCAGAGAATGAGGTGGCTGGATGGAGTCACTGAAGCAGTCGGCATGATCTTAAATGAACTCTGGGGGATGGTAGAGGACAGAAAGGCCTGGAGAAACGTTGTCCATGGGGTCGTGATGGGTCGGACACGACTTTGCAACTAACAAGTGAGAACCATTTCCTAATCAGAACTTTTAGAGGTCCAGAGATGTAAATAGAAATAAGCAATTGCATTTATAGAACCGTGAATTAAACTGAGAATTGGGGAGGCATATCTATTACACTAATAGTACCACATGGGAATGTACAGTATTGTAAAAACCATATTTATATCTAGAAGCAAAAATTTAAAGTTATCCTGAACCATATGGACAGCTCTATTATGCCAGCTTTAATACCACTGCTTAAATATGTGATTGTTCACATATTTTTCCAATGAGGATTTTTCTGGCAGTTTAAATTTACTGTTCTTATTATCTTGTTCTGATTTTTTAAAATAGTTTTGAATTATTTAATTGGTTTTGTAAGCTTATGAAGCAGAGTGCACATTCTTCTTATCAGATCTCTAAAGAGAATCCAGCTAGCTTTGGTTACAAATTAAAACATCCGTCCCATCTGATAGACATATCTTCTGCTACTTATGGGAGTGTCATTGATTTCATTCAGACCCCTGGGGATTTGGCCGTTTATTGTCTACCTCAGTTGAAAAATCTTCCAATAAACATCTCACTGGGAGTTGGCAAGTGAGGAAATACAGCTCTCCAACAGAGAGAGGGTGACAAGCCCACAAGTTATGAATTATTATTGAGTCAGTTTCCAAGCGTAGGTCTCCGAATTAGGTTGTTAAACAATAGGGCAGAAAACTCTGTTCTGTATGATCAAAATATAAAGGCTGTATCAGATAAAGCAGGATGTGACATTGTTCAGTCCTGTGTATTCCACTCTCAAAACTGGAAAAAGAGAAGCCAAAAGCCCATTGACCCAGACAAAATGAAGAAAAAGCTTCAGATTTAAATTCTGGGATAGAGAGACAGAAAGACAGATAGATAAATGTGTGGGATGGTTTCCAGATTCATTAGGGAAATCTGTATCTGTTTTTGTCTCCAATAATGGAATTTACCTAGCACTATTAAGCCCTTGAGGTTTCTTCTGTTATCTAGCTCCTGAATGCATGACTTAGTTTATGGAAGAATATAGATTTATGGTTTTGCATGTTCTGCAGTCTAGCAATATATAGGAAAATTAATCACTGATCACAATGATTTTCTTCCTATTTTCAATTTCAGTAATTCTAATTAGGAGAACAAAGATATTGGAGCTAAGAACTTCCATCTGAGGCATAAAGATAAATCCTGAAGCCTGGAATAAAAGGCCAAAACAATAGAGAATAAAAATATCTCCAGTTCTCTAATCTTGTGGGAGAGGTTAAACAATGCTCCAATCAGTGGTGGGTTGCTCCCAGTTTGCACCGGTTCTCAAGAACCGGTAGTAAAAAAATTTAATAGTTCGGAGAACCGGTAATAAGATTGGGTGGCCATGCCCCTGAACCGGTTCCCGGCCCCGTCGCCATTCGCTTACCCCGTCCACTCCCAATCTATGCTGCCTCCTGAGTCCCAGGCTCCCAACTGATGGCTAGAGGGGAAAAAACTGTTTAAACTCTTGCCACGGGGCTTCAAAGGGCTGCCCTACAGCTGATCAGTGTTAAAAGAAAACAAATGAGTAGAGGGTGCCTGCAAAAATAGAAAAAAACAGGCCCCATCAGCTTCAGCATAGGTTAATTAGCACAAGTTGATTAGAGTCTCCTGACTCTCAGCTGATTTGCTCTCAGCTGTTTTGCTCAGAGCTCTGTTGCTAGCTGCAAAGAGTCCTGGAGCAGATATTTTTTTCCCCTACTTATGCTGAAAAAACAAAACCGAAAGTAAAGCGGGGTCTTTGCTGCAGTGTGACAAAATGAGGCAGAGAGAGATTTCTTTTTCTTTTTCCTCACCAAAAAAGGTAGGTGCAAAACTGCAAACAATGGGAAATTTAGGCAAAAGAGGAGAGTTCAAGATTTTAAAACACAAAAGAAAAAAAGCTCTATTTAACTAGGGAATTGTAATAATTGAGATACTATTAATTGTATATTGTGTTGAAAGCAAAAATGGTTAAGTTGTGATTTGGAGGAATATATGGGGGAAATTATTTGGTTTATTATTATTGGTAAATATAATTAATTGATTTGTAAGAAATTGGATTGCATGGAAATAATTGGAATATTCATGTTCATATTGATTAATATACAAAAAAGATAGTTATATAACTAATTGATTTATATTAAAATGTTGAATTTGTATTAAACAACTGTAATATTACATAATTAACCAATGTGAGGATGGATATAAAAATAGATGACAATGGGAAGGGGTATAATATAGAATAGAAGGGAAAAATTGAATTTGATTAAGATTAGAGATGAAGATGAAGGGTGATATTGGTTTTCTTAAAAAATAGATGAGACATAAATATGGCAAAAAGGAAATATAGAAATTGTAAATTTAATTGAAATGACTAAACACTGTTTAAATTTGTGAATCGGCCAAATACTCTGTTCAAAGAAAATACATTGTATGTTTGTATGTGTGTTTCTAATTATTACTATTTATTCATATTTGTTCTCTTTTATTCTTTAAAGTTTAACAATTCATTCTTTATCTTAATATATTTATATTTGTTTGGGGTTGGCTTTCATCTTTTTTATTGTACAGCAATCTTTCTCCTCAAACCTACCACCTCTCTCTTTTCTTTCCTTCTTACTTTCTCTTCCCCCCCTCTTCTTCTCCTCCCTACTTCCTCTTCCTTTCTCCTTCTCCTTCTCTCTTCCTCCCTCTCTTACCCTCACTCCTACTCTAATTTCCCTTCCCTTCCTTCATCCCTCTCTATTGCTTTATCCTTTTATGCATATGGACTACTCAGAGGGCTGAAAAAGTTATTTCTGACTGGTCCTCGCACTTTTGACCAGTCCTCGAACTTACGACTGTCCTCACATTTTATGTTTTTGCCCTATCTTGTCACCATGGTGAAGAGAAGCAGTTGTGAAATGAGTGACATGGTTGTTAAGAATGCTGCACGGGCATAAATGTGAGGATGGTCATAAGTGTGAGGACCAGTCAAAAGTGCGAGAACCTGTCAGAAATGACTTTTTTCAGCCCTCTGAGTAGTCCCTATACACATAGCCATGGACACCCGATCACATGACCAGCTAGCCATGCCCACCCAGTCACATGACCTCCAAGTCACACCCACCAAAATAAGCCATGCCCACAGAACTGGTAGTAAAAAAATTTAGAACCCACCCCTGGCTCCAATATTATACTGTTTTCTTGTCAATGTGCTAGACAGCTACTACTTTGTGCCTAGTATAAAGAGCCAACCATTCTGTAGCATGACAGCAATAGTTATGCCTTAAACCTGCTCGTCAATAGTCACTAAATTGCTGCTGGAATAAAGCTACTAATGTGTTGCATTGTTACTGCCTCACAACAATATTTTGCCAAAAAAAAATCCATAGTGTTTCCATTAGCTTCATTCAATCTGACAAAAAGGAAAAAGTAACTTCATTCTTTCCCATCTCTAAGGAGACCAAAACATTAATAAAAAGTCCCTACAATCTGGAACACCATCCCTCTAATGATGTGGTAAGCCTTCATCCATTTAACCTTCTGAAAAACCATCAATACTTTTCTTTAAGGCACTGAAGTAGAGTAATGAGAGACTATGTACAGCTGTAGGGCCTTTTCAGGAGACAACTGAGATACTAAGTATTTTAGCTTCTAGGTTTTTTTTTCCCTCTGGTTCTCTGGTTTTATGGCAATTATTACTGTGAGCTGCCCAGAGTTGTGCACTGTGATAATTGGCCATACAAAATCTTTTAATTAATTAATTAATTAATTAAATGACATTTTTACTACTGCATTCTTGAATCTACCTTAAATATAAGTTATGGGCAGGGGTTAAATTCAACAGGTTCTGACAGGTTCTGGAGAACCGGTAGTGGAAATTTTGAGTAGTTTTAAGAACCGGCAAATACCACCTCTGGCTGGCCCAAGAGTGGGGTGGGAATGGAGATTTTGCAATATCCTTCCCCCCAAGAGTGGGGAGGGAATGGGGATTTTGCAGTATCCTTCCCCCCAAGAGTGGGGAGGGAATGGGGATTTTGCAGTATCCTTCCCCTGCCATGCCCACCAAGCCATGACCACCAAGCCATGCCCACAGAACTGGTATTAAAAAATTTGAATTTTTTCAAATTGTGGTTATGGGTAGATCCTAGGAAGAAGTACTTTTCCTATCTCATTGTATTGTCAGGGAAATGGTAGGGGGGTGAAAGCCCTTTCTAGAATGTTGGGGTTTTTTCTTCAAATCAAAGGACTTAAGACAGCGGATGAAAATAGCAGGGAAGGAGACAGAGACTGAGAATGATGCCATAATACAAGAGCAACATCACCTTGCAACAAGCTTACTTCAAAATGTACCATCTGCAGATATTCTAAAACAACTTAGTGAGAAAAAATGGAATGCCTTTTGTGTGGAAAAAGAAAATTCATGAAAATAAGATGGCAAATTTCAATGTAGGAGTAGCTGAAATTCCATGTGGGATGTAGCAAACTTTACAGTTATGCAACTACTTTGAAAAAGGAGCTTGGGAGATGGGGATCAGATGTGATGCACCTCTTTTTGAAATATTAAAGCCGCATTCATGTTCCAATCTTAGATAGTAAGCTGCTCCCAGCTATGTCCATTTTTGTGTGCATGGTAGTCTATAAAAAAAGATGATGTTGTTTCAGCAACACCCTTGCCCACAAGATAAATTAATCCATCAGTGCATTAGTTTTCAGAGTACATCCTAATTTTTAAGATACTTTTCTTCCTGGGTGAAGTAAAGAACCAAATGAAAGCCTTAACTCTTATCAAATTTTAAGGCATCCTTAAAACTCATTTAAGACCCAACTTTTGTATTATTTTATCCTTTCTTGTAAGATAGAAAGCAAAAATAAATGCTTGTGAATCTATTTTTCTTTCAGCAACTCTCCTGGAAGAAAAGGCTTCAAAAATGTTCAACCTGACCTTGGTCCTCAGTTACATTTCATTTACGGTCATTGACATGATGCTGTATAAAACATCAAACAGTAAACTTTTAAGAAAGCTAAAATAACAACAAGAAAACTGGATACCTAATTGCCTTGTGGCATGGAAACACTGTGTCAGAATTTAATTATACCCAGAATGTCCTTACAGCTCTCATGATTGAACAGCATTTTTGTACTTTTTTTGAGTTTTCTAAGGATTTATCAGCTAATAAAGAAAAATATATTCTCTCCCAGAGTAATAGAGGGGTGATATTAGTTCCAAGTGCCATAAATAATACAGCAGAGCATGTGATGACGATGTCAACTCTGGAAAGAAAGGTGACTGAACCTCCTTTCTAAAACCCCTGATGGCAAAGCTTTAAGCCTGTTCTTTTGTGAGATACCAAGTTGTAGAAACACTTAGGACCAGAAAAATCCCTAGGCCAAAAGTTATTGTTGCAGATATTAGAAATTCTGCTCAACAGTCATGCTTTGTACAATTGCAGGTAGGGCACAAACAGAATGGAGAGTCCTAAGGAGGAAAAAGATTTTACTCTATAGTCCAGGGCTGTCAAACTCCCAGCCCACGGGCCAGATGCGTCATGTGCTGGCCATACACCCACCCGGTTTAGCGAATGAGAAAAAAGTCCCAATACGTGACCCCGCCGTGACGACATGAGTTTGACAGCCCTACTATAGTCTATGCCATGGCTTATTTATCCAAGGTTTACTGAACGCAGGGCAATTTGCTGGACTCACACAAGATCCTAAGCCATAAGCCAAGGTTTCCATCCACAAAGATTGGTTTTGCCATTTCTTCGCTTCTTGTGCCAATATACTGAATCAACAGACTGAAGCAAGGCAAGAACCAGAACTTTCCGGAATAAAGAGAAGTATTTTATCAATACAGATTAGCCCTCCCCCACCCTCACCAAGATTACAAGACAACAGGCAAATATCCATTGACTCAGAAAGGTGGGTGGAAAAAGCCTAACACTTCAAACAGGGAACACAGATTTAAACAAGTCTGGCTTGTTTACATACATACTCTAGTGGCCATATCTTCCCTGGACTTATGACTGACTTCTTGTGTTTAATAAGACTAACCTTATCTGAATGCCTACTGTATGCCTTACTTATTCCTGAGTAAGGGCTATTTTACAGCAGTGGCAGTGAAGTGCTTAGCAATTATCTTGTCATATTCAGCTAGGAGTTTCCAAATAAGCATAATATTTTACTCTCTTTTGACCAAGTAAGAGAACCACCATTAAGCTAGTAGAAAAATCTCACTTTCACATGACAGCTTTCTCCATCATTCCTGCACAGCATGGGCTTCATTTACCATCAAGAACTGTTGGTAAATGCTGGTTTACCTGCTGGTTTCTTTTCACATTTCTTTTATACTAAAATATTGAAAAATCTGGAAGGCAATGATGAACTTCACATGCATCATTATTTTCAAGAATAGCCCCATCATTCTTTTAATACTGGAAATTACCATGCTGCCAATAGAAGTGGGGAAAAAGAAAAACCTTTTACAGAATTCATTTGTTCATTGGAAAAGAAAAGAAAGCTTTGCAATAATTGCTTCCAAAGTCATCAAATGAAAATCCTCAGACACACCAGTTGCTAAATGGGATCATTTCCCTAGTTTCACAAAATACTCATTTAATCTGCCGGACCTATAGTGCAATTTCCTGTAGCTAAAATTCTGTCCTACTTGCACTTTCATACATTCCCAGTCTTCAGCTAACTTGAGGATATTTCCGTCTCTTCTAGTGGAAAAAAGACAAGGTTTGGGCTGGAAAGAATCTGATTCAAACTTAGTCAAGACCTCCTTCTTCTCCAGTAAACTTTATTTTAAATGACTATCCCCTATGGGAAAAAGCTCGGCCTTAATCATAAAAACAGGTCACACACCACAAAGGACAGACTTCACTGCATAAAGTATCGATGGAATTAAGGAGTCCATTGTAGATGGTACTATTTTGATGGGCTCTTTTTTTATAACCAAGAGCAGAATAAGAATTGGAAGTAGATTTACTATCAACAGCAAAGTTTATAATAGATAATTACGAATTACATTATTTTGACAGCAAAGCTGGTACATTACTGAAAATGTTGAGCCATTTATAAGAGGAAAAAGTTGCAGCAGCAACTAAATAACAAATAAGTTGGAAATAACAATTGAGTCCTTTACACCTCTTCAACTGTTCTATTATTTTTCTTAATAGACTTTAAACTAGTTCAGTTGGGAGAATTTCATGTCACAAGAAACATAAACAATACTACTGTAAATGGCAACTGATAGATAATACACACTTCATCTTTGGTAGGAGTACATTCACCTATATATTCCATATACTATTCTCTATGCATTTCCCAATAATTTAAGCAGTAATGGATGCTAGATATTCAATCTCATGTCATCAGTACATAACAAATCAGAAACAGATGTTCAGTCTTATGTGTAGGATAGGAATCACCAACTGGTAGAATAATCTCTTAGTATATGAACCAAGCCACACTTGATTAACCATCAAGCAACTGTATTAGAGTCTACTTTTGGAACTGTGTTAGAGTTCATGCAGAAGCATAGAATTTGTTGTATATCTCCAGCAAGAGAAGATATGTTGCACGACCCATCAACCAGGGAGTTTTGTCAGCAGGATCTAGGAGGACAGCCTTTTCTGCTGTCGCCCCCACCCTCTGGAATATCATTCCTCTGAGGTAAGGATGGCAGCAACCTGGAAGGTCCTTAAAACATGGTTCTGTCAACTAGGTAGATGTTTCCATGAGGGAGTGGAGCCTGCTACAGGTAATTGGATGCACTCTTTGTATGTTTTTCTGCCATTACACTTTTTAAAATTTTGTTTTTATCTTTTTAATTTAAATGGGTGGTTTTTAATGGTTATGTATTATGATTGTTCTATTCTCTATGCCACCCAGAATCACTACATGAGATGGGCAGCAATTATGATCGGTAGATAAATAAATAAACTAATATATGCAGGTACTTACAAAACTTTCAGTGTCTTGCTCTATGTAGCCCAACAATCAAATAAATTGAGCCCTGCTGGTGCAGCAGACTAAAGCACTGTTATTAACATCAGCTGCCTGCAATTACTGCAAGTTCAAATCTCACCAGGCTCAAGGTTGAGTCAGCCTTCCATCCTTTCTAAGGTAAGTTAAATGAGGACCCAGTTTGTGGGGACAATAAGCTGACTTTGTATAAAATATACAAAAGTATGAAGGCTATTGCTTAACACATTGTAAGCTGCCCTGAGTCTCCGGAGAAGGGCGGCATATAAATCAAATCAAATCAAATCAAAATCAAAAAATCAAATCAAAAATCAAATGCAAGGAGATCACCCATAAATTCCAAGGGTAGTTGCATCCAAGATGAGACAAAAAAGTGCTGTATCCTTCTGCTTCCTTACAAACCTTAGCCAAGTAGAAAATTATATGCATTAAATGACAATTGCTTTGCAATAACATTTGCATCAGATAATGTTGCTGGATTGTAATTTGTTAGGCATTCATTGAGTACACAGGATTTTATGGACATGACAAGAAAACATGCTGACTTTGGATTTTCAAAGGCAATAAAATGAAACTTAGAAAGCTGCCATTCGGTTATTCTCTTATAACAGCTCTTATAAGAGATATGAGTGCAGAATGAGGCAAATGGTACTAACCCTTTATATTCTCTATTGAATCATAATTTCATTTTGCAATACATTACCATAACTCTGCTATTGCTCTAGGTTGTTCATTTATAAACCACACTGCATTTCAAAGAAAGCAAAGGTAAAGCATATTTCCATATATACTCTATATAAAAGGAGCATGCAGTTACACACACAGTCTCTCTCCCACACACACACAGTAAAATCATTGAAGCAGCAGACATAAAAAGAAAATCAATGATGTCAGTAAGATCTAATCAAAGCCATAGACCTATAACAAATGCTTACATAAATTTAGAGAGAAACCAAAGAACTTCTCCTGGCAGCAGGAGATTAAATTTAACAGAAGGAAAGACACCAACTGAAAAAGGAATAATTATCATCTTCATCATTTTATGTATTTAATAAAAGAACACTTCAGGTTAGTACAGAAAGTTAAGAGCTACTCTTCTTCAACCTATTCCTATTTTGATTTGTTGAATTTTAGCTCCCGCGATAAGAGCTGAAGGTTCAAGAATGCCAAGTTCAGCACATGTGACTCACTCGATAACTTGCCCTACTACTTGCACATTCTCTTACATTTAGTGTTTTCCTCTCTGCTAAAATAGAAAGTTCCTCTCTTCCAGGGTGGGCTGCTGTGGTTTCAGAGAACCTCTAGCTAAGATTCTGTGCAGTTTAGAGAACCCCCAAATCCTACTCCAGGCTGGCCCCACCCCACCCCACCCACCCCTCCCCACCCCACCCCTCCCAGGAGTCCCCATGTGGCCTGTTTTGGATGCAGGTAAGTGCAGGGCGTGCACAGAGGCTCAGGGAGAATGAAAAATGGGCCTACCGTAAATTCAGGAAGGCCCGTTTCCGGCCTCCAGAGGGCCTGTGGAGGCTGGGGAGACCGTTTTCGCCCTCCCGGAGGCTCAAGGAAAGCCGTGGTGCAGGAGGCTGAGTAGGCCACGCCCACCATGGCCACGCCCACCCAACAACCGGGCAAAGAACCCCTTGCTAAAATTTTTGAAGCCCACCCGTGCCTCCTTCCCCAGTTGGAAAATTTCTGGCATTCTAATTATTTGAAGAAGGGAGAAGAAACTAGCATATTGATCATGACAGATCAAAGGACTAATATTAAAAAGAAGTTTGAGCAATTTGCAGGTCTTCACCTCTAGTTTCAATAGCTTCCTCCTATTGCTTTTTTTTTTAAAAAAAAAATCTGACTTCAAACACAGAACACTACCTCTGCTATTCTACTGCAGTAAGACAAACTGTAAGAAATTATGTTAGACCTTATGAGTTTTCCACACTTCAGAAGCCAATGATGTGGAAACGAAAAAAGCATAGGGGTGATGGAATGGAGCAGATTAGTACAACAAAGGTTGAGCTGACTCTTTTTTCATTTCCACCTGCCTTTGCTTTGAAAAATTTGAGGGAGTGACAGCATCAGAATAAAGACAATAAAATATATTTTAAAAAGCATAAAGGACAGTTACTGAAACAAGCAATCTGGTAAAAGATAATTAAAACTAGTAATGCGACAATACAACATAAATTAATTATCCATGGATCAAAGTAATGTCAGATATCTTTTTTTAAAAAACTGTACAAACATAGTGATATGTTACTAGCCCATGGTTTGATTCATTGTATAGCCCACTTCTACTCTACCTACACTGTTACACAAATCAAGGTGGGGGTCATTATCTATCATTTTTCCAATGTATCTGATTAGCTGTTGGGGAAAGTAATCAGAACACTGGATTTGAAAGGACTTTAGTTTAATCCAGGACAGCTTCACTGAGGGTTATATACATGAGCCACACAGGTCATTGGACAGGTTCAATATTCTTTGTTTCTTTGCTTCATGGGTAAAATGTAGACAGTTTTCACATTGTCCAACCTCAAGGCTGACTCACTTTTCAGATACATGTATGTATGTATGTATTTAGCATATGGCAATGTTACATTAGCTAGGAGACTACGGTGTTAATACAAAGTAGTTGTTTGGCTGCCAATGATTGCTAGCTAGTTCATTCAGTTCATGCTCGCATGCTTATCCAAAGAGCACCACATTGGGGCCAAACTGGCTCTGAACTCAGAAAGCTTGATGGCATCTGCCATAATATCAGGGGTTTTTGCCACCATCAATCCTTCACATTCGAGCAGATCTGGCACCAGTTGAAGTCATACTGTCACTTGAAGTGCCATTTTTTCCACCAAAGAGTTACCTATTTATCTACTTGCATGTAATATGCTTTCAAACGACTAGGACCTGAACCATCAGAGTATTGGCCTTCTCCAGCATCATTACCCACCAGTGGTAAGGGTATAACCATAAACACACACACATGCACACACACACACATACATACATACATACATACATACATACATACATACATGCTGATATACTGCCAGTAATATTACAGCAGACAATATTACACTGATGTTTAATACTTGAGTTAATTCAGTGCAGTTGGAATGGATAAATGCTTTTTATTGAGATTGGCAAGAAGCCAAAGAGTATATATCAGTCATTAATAAAAGATTTCTCAACCTGTTGGCTGTACATATCTGATTTCCTATGCAAAGAAGCCTAACCACAGCTGGATTCACAACAACCAGCTGTCAGCCAAACTGTAAGTAAAGTTACAACCACAGAACATTCTTCCTTTCCTTAAGAAAAAATTACTAAATGATCTAAAAGGTGAAATTATTTCAAAGCTATGAATAGATATGCTAGGAGAAGTGATCGTACTTTTAACTACTATGGAACTAAGTCTTGTTTGAGTAAGTGCTTTTCTCATATAAGAGGAGAAATGTTTCCAAACATTAAGTTAATCATCATTTTCTTCTCAAAGTCGAAACAGTATCATAAATATACAAAAGATACAATAATATATTTAAGGACATTCCTTGTCCTGGACTCTATGCCAATTATAATATTATTATTATCTCTTTTATTCATTAAACATGAAACTGAGTCAACTGAACATTTATGTATCACAAATACCATTGACTGGTGCTAATGTTTGATACGGGTTGCTGCCAGCATCCTAGGTATCAAATTATTGTTATTATTATTATTATTATTATTATTATTATTATTATCATCATCATCATCATCATCATCACCATCATCATCATCATCATCATCATGTGAAATCACAGCTGCAGCTCTTTAACTGGATTTGGCCTTCATATGCATCAAGTTCTTCCTAAGAACTTAAGAAGTTATTATGTGCAGATGCACAGTATATGTGCGAATTGAAGCCATTTGTAATTAAGAGATCGAGATTTGTCAATGCACAGGTTTTCTAAATGCTCCCCAAGATTTTTTTGGTATGGCACCCAGTGTGCTGATAATCAACACCATGGCTGATGGTATGTTCTTCCAATTTTTTGACCTTCTCCAATTCTTTGTCTTCTACTAGCAACTTCTTTGTACAATCTGCACTTTGAAACACTTGATAATTTTTCAGTTTTGATCTTGATTGAATTAGTTCAAATAACTTGCTCTTGAGTAGCTAAAACTAAGCCTTCAGTTTCTTTTTTTTAATATTCCAGCTGTAGGCCATTCCTGGGTTTTATCTTTATCTACTTTCTCCTTGATCTTTTGTAGAAATTGGCCATGCAATGCTTTTTCTTGCCAACATTCTGTTTGCGTTTTTATTACAAGATTTCAATATTCATATTTTGTTTCTTATACATTCAGGAAGTTCCTATTTTTAACTTGCATCAATGCTTGTTTTTGGCTCTCTTTTACATAATTACATAAAGGTATTGATACTTTTGATAGAGTTTCCACCATTCAATTTTGTCTTTAGCAATGGTTTCACTTTTGGGATGTATTGTTCATTAATTACATTATTTTCACTTGTCTGTACCTGATACTATCCAACTGTAAAATATCCAGATACTTGTAGGCTTCATCCTTATGGCTTCTGATGATTTGGCCATTCAGCAATTCAATTCCATTACTGTGTGCGATTTTACCCCAATTTGTTGCTACTATGGCATATTTCTTCAAGCCAAATTCCATTGCTATATCTGTGCTAAACATGCTTACAATACTTTTCAATGACTGGCATTCAATTTCTGATTTCGATAAAGCTTCAGATCATCCATATAAAGCAAATGGGAGATTTTATTGGCATTTTTTGATGTTTGATAGCTAGATTTGTTTCCTTCAAAAAGTAGAAACATAGCAAAGACTAATAGTAAGGGTGATAATGAATCGCCCTGGAAGATGCCTTTCCTAATGTTGACAAGCCCATATTTTTCAGTTCCAACAACCAATTCCTTTCTTCACTGCTTCATTGTTTTTCTATAAACATCTTAATGTTTTTTATTGACACAATATGTTTTCAAACCTTTGATCTTATTATGTGGTAATAAATCTTTTTAGAATCAATCCAGACCATTTACAATCCATGTAAATGGTTTTGGTTGTGTTTTTTTGTTTTTGTGGGGGGTTCTGCAATTCTCCAGAATCATTTTATCAATCAGAACATGATCATTTATACCTCTGCTTTTCCTTTTACTTCCTTTCTATTCTACAGGAAGAATGATATTTTCTTCTGAGTAATCTTGGTTGTTGTCCACTGTTTTGCCTGTAATTTAAACACTATAGGCAAGATCTTATTGGCCTGTAGTTTTCTGTGTTGTCCCTTTCACTGATTTTTTAAAAATCAGGTATCTTTTGCCTAGTTATTAATTAACCAGACACTGATGCAATACTTCATTAATCTGTTTAGCTATAATTGGATGTAAACTAGTCAGATATTTGAGCCAAAAGTCAAGCAATTGATCTTTCCAGGAAATGTTCAATTTTTAATCTTGTTACTCAATGTTTAACCAATTTTGTTGTTATTATTGATTGTAACCTTTAATTTTTATTAAGTTCATCTTCAAATTATTTTATTAATCCAGCATTTTATTGTAGTCTTTTTGAGTTTCCCATTGGTCTTTCCAAAACTGGATTGTTTCCCATTGGTCTTTCCAAAACTGGATTGTTTCTTTTTTGTTGGTTTCCCACTTTCAGAATTTCTACTGCTATTTATACTTCGATAGAAACTGATTAAAGTTTCTTCAATCAAGAAGAAACTGAATTTGCTTAAATTGGAAGGTTCATGTTCAATTTTCCTATCTATTGCTGTTTGTTGCTTTATAAACAAATCTTCAATTTTTCTGGTACTAAACCAATATTTTTATTTATATTTATATTTTTTATTATTAATATGGTGCCAACTATTCAAATATTCAAGCTTTAAAATGGCTTATAATATTACACTGATAAATTCTATGATGAGAAATTTGACCATGCCATTTTTAATAACAACTATATATTTAGAAATATTTCCTCTGATATACTATTCATTTCACTAAAATTGGGGGTCTGGAGCCAATCTGCTGATTTACTATTGCCTTCTATCTTCAAGATAAAGGGGAACTTGTTATTCCTTTCAGATAATTAAAGTACTGGTCACATTAAAGAAAAATAAAATACTGCATAGTTGCTGGAAATGATGAAATTCCAGTTGGTAGATAAGAGGGAGGGCAGTTGCTTTAAAAGGCAAATGAGGTGGAAGGATTCACGTTCATGAAGATACTATATTATTGTCATTGTTTCCTTTAATTACAGAAATGGAACTCATATTTTTGTCATGACATTAAGCAACTATGTAAATTCAGTGTCGGACAATCAGCTGTACAAGACAGTTCCTGAAACTCACGATAACTTTTAATGTAAACTGATCCAATTTAATAGATAAATAAATACAAAGAAGTAGTTGTAATATTCCAAGGCGTCTTGTTTCATGAGATTTATATAAGGCGTCTCTGGACCTTAGTATTATTCTCAGACATTCCTTCTACAAATCAGAGTTAAAAGATGCCTTAAAACTATGGGGAGGTCATGGCAGATATCTATCGAGGTGATAAATTAGAAGAGAAGGGGAGGACATCAAAGGAAGTGGCAGCAAAAACAAAATAAACTTTTCATACTCTCTGAGGATAAACAGCCCCAGGAGAAGAAAGTCAGAGCTCCAGAGTCATTTGAAATGAAACAAAAAAATAGGCTCAGTTTGGGTAAAGATTACCCATAATACACTACGCACAAGACAAATCCTTGCCATTTGTTCCATTGCTTGAGCCAAAAAAAATGCCTTCATAAACTTTTAATGTTTACCAACTACATTATTTAGTTTAATTGGCTACAAAAGCCAATGTTAGGAGATTAGACCAAACTACAGGTAGTACTCAATTTAAGAACACAACCGAGACCCAAATTTATATTGCTAAGCAAGGCAGTTATTAAGTGAGGTGTGCCTCATTTTACAACCTTTCTTGCCACACTTGTTAAGCAAATCACCGTACAATTGTTAAATATATCATGCAGTTGTTAAGTGAATCAGGTTTCCTTCATTGACTTTACTTGCTGAAAGCTGGATGGGAATCACGTGATCACATGACCCTGGGACAGTGCAAATGTCATAAATGCATGCCAATTTCCAAGCATTCAAATTTTGATCATGTGACCATGATCATGTGACCATGATCAATGCTAGAATGGTAATAGAAAGTCGCTTTTTTCATTGCCATTGAAACTTCAAATGGTCACTAAATGAATAGTTGTAAATTGAGAACTACATGTGAAGAGTCTTAGTTGTACTTTTAAGCCAGAATCTTTTACCCGATTTATTAAGTGATAAGAGAAGGGCAGAATGAGATGACTGGAAAAAAACACCAGAAAGAGTCTTCACAAGCTCATCCAAGTAGACCTCGGTCAAATGTTCACCCTCCCTGAAATCACATCTTACTTTTTTTTAGCCTTTCCTGAAAACTATTGTGTTCAATCTGTGTGCTGTGGAGGAAAAAACAAGATAAAACCAGTAAAACATTCCAAAGACATGCATAAGATACACCTCTGAACATCAGTTCCTGTCAGAAACAAGCCATTTATTATGACTGCTTCTTGAAACGTGCACAAGGCATTTGTATTGCTTCCTTTGTTAAGGAAACATCCATACAGGTAGTCTAAAGTTACAATGGCAAGTGGGGCCAAAATGTCCATCAATAAGCGATGTGGTTTTAAAGCAAGACCATACTGCTTAGCAGCTGCAGTCCCTGCAGTCCAAATTTATTATTTATTAATTCAATTTGTATGCCGCCCCTCTCCGAAGACTCAGGATGGCTCACAATGCATTTAAAATCATTATAAAAAACATTTAAAAATTAAAAACATTAAAACTCATTCACACCATTCATGGCCGGATCTCACCGGATCGCAAAGCGAGATCAACGGCCCCAGGACTGCAGGAAAAGCCAGGTCTTCACCACTTTTTGGAAGGCCAATAGGCAGGGATGGTCCAGACCACAGGAGGTAATTGGTTCCAGAGAGCTGGGGCAGCCACAGAGAAGGCCCTCCCCCACGGGCCCGCCAGCCGGCACTGTTTAGTTGACGGGACCCAGAGACCAAAATCTGTGAGATTTTACCGGTCGTTGGGAGTTATGCGGTAGAAGGCAGTCTCGAAGATACCCTGGCCCTGAGCCATGTAGGGCTTTAAATTGCCATCCTTAATTTAATCACAGGGGTCGCTAGACAAGATCACAACACCCCCCTAATAACAACCAAAGACATAGGGAATCTGATAGGAAGTTGAATGTCCCAGGTGGCTTGCAAGCAGGCCAGCAGGCAAGATAAGTAGCTGTGCCTGGTAGAGAAGGCATGCAGGGGTGCAAAGGTAGATGGAGCGATGCAAGTGCAGCAAGGCGTAGGTGACTGCTGCTGGGTGGGTGAGGAAAGGAGTGTGCAGTAGTGACACAAAAGCACAGTGACGTTCAGGTAAGCTGTGTGGAGGGGCACAAATGGCACTGAGGCATAAAGAGACTCAGGGAGAGGTGCAGGAGGGGTGCAAGAGATCGGCTTTGACTTTCTGGGGAAGCCAGCAGGGAAAATGGCAAATGCCGATCATCTGATTGTGGGGTGCTGCAAGCAACCATAAATGTGAGCCAGTTGTCAAACACTCAGGTTGCAATCAAAAATGACTGCAGGAGTACTTGGACAGCTGGAATGCTGAGGACCGGTTGTAAACCATCATTTGTTCTGCACTGTGATAACTTTGAATGATCACTGAGTGAATGGCTGTAAATTGAAGGCTACCTGTAGTTCTTTTAATCTGTTCTCCTGGTGTGTTTTATGTTATGCAAGTCTATGTCTTTGGCTTCCTCTTCACTACCTACCTTCCTAAATATTTCTCCAGTGGATTCCCAATCCTTGGAAGAAATAGGGGGCAGTAAATCTAGAAAATCTTCCAAAGTTTTTCAACTCC
Source organism: Pituophis catenifer annectens (assembly GCF_029215685.1). Classification (NCBI taxonomy): domain Eukaryota; kingdom Metazoa; phylum Chordata; class Lepidosauria; order Squamata; family Colubridae; genus Pituophis; species Pituophis catenifer. The sequence goes on from NW_027256882.1 coordinate 113,971,708, forward strand.
AAGCTCCCAAATTGCCTTCAAAGTGTCATATGAACTCCATTTCTGCCCATGTCAATTAGAGCCTTCTCCACATTACAGAAAATGGTAATCCTTTTTTTCCTGAATAAGAGATGTCTGAAAGCAAATGCATCCTTTGCATGGAAAGAGCAGCTTTACCCATGAGCAGAAAAGGGATCCTTTTTCTCTATGTCCCTACTGTTAGGCTCTTGGCCTGTGCCCAAAACTACAAGTAATTCTGTTTCCAAGCATGATTCCCACCTTGTCTATTGAGCAAAGATTACAAAAATGTGGATATAAAATACTCTGGCAACTGGAATATTATCCAGGCAAGATACAGATATTTCATTCCTACCATACATCATGGTGAAGTTTTTCTCCCCCCTCCACTTTTTTTTTTTAACTGTCTTTCTGCAAATCACCCATCTGGTGCGTCACTTCACTAATAAGAATGGTTGCAGGCAGTCATTTATAAAACCATATTCTGAATCTTTATCAGGAAGGATTATAGGAAGTGGCCACTATCAAAGGACACAAATGGATACATATTTTAATGTAAGCAGGTATCTTTTTTTAAAAAGGAAATATTTGAAATCAGTATCAGTAGGTACAAAGTCCAATAAAACAATACTGATATCAGCTCAACAAGTACCATGAATATGGTATATTCCATGTGAATGTTTCTTTAAGAAAACATTCTCAATATTTATCTGGGACTTAATTTGAAATAGTGAAACGCATTCTGAATTATCACAGGGCCATCACACTCAGAACCAAATCCAAGACTACAAGCAGACAAGTGTCCAGAGCTTAAATCAAGTGCATCATAATCAATGGAACTCAATATCACCAGGAGTTCACACAGAATTCAATTTATACATCTGTAAGGTCCATTAAGGAAGCCAAAGAAAGTTTCTTGTGTTGCTTAAGAGTAGCACAGTGCCATCAAAGTGAGCTGTAACAGGCTGTCTCAAATTTGCAGCTCTCCAAGTCGTTGGCGCTTAGCATGTTATCTGGAAAAGTCAGAGTGCTACAGCTCAGCTATGGGAATGGGCCAGCAGCCTTAGTAGAGCAGTAAATCTACTCATCCTGGCTTCATGTATATGCCAGCAACAGTGGAGAGTCTTATTGGCTGGGCCATGATTGCCTTGTGGGTATCCTAGTAAACCATATGAATCTAGCCACTTGATGCAGGTACTAAAAAGGCAAATCCTCTCTTGGACACCACAGAGTCCTGATCACAGAAGCAACTGTTCCAAGCTATACTGCTCTGGTTAGACTCCATTTGGTGTACCCTATCCAATTCTGTGCACCAGAGTTAAAAATGGACACTGACAAACTGAAGTTCAGAAGAGGGCTGTCACAGCATTAAGATGTTTGCAAATCAAATGTATGGGATATGGTTGAAGATCTGAGAACCTTTAACCTATGGAAGAGATAGCTAAAGGGAGATACGACAGCAGTTTTTAAATATTGGAAGGGCTGCTACAAAGAAGAGGGGATCAACTTTTTCTGGGTTGCTCCAGAGGGCAAGACCAGAACCAATGGATTAAAGGAAATAATTAAAGAAATTACTCCAAGGAAACAAGTTCAAAGAAAATTTCAGAAGGAATATCCAGATTCTACAGCTGTCAGATAGTTCAAGAGGCTGTCAATACTAAGTGGTTGATTTTCTTTCGCTAAACAGATGCTAGATGGTCACAATCAAAAAGATTATGTAGTTGAGACTGAGATTGTGTACATCTGAGACTGAGCACAGGGTTGGGTTAAATGACCTTTAACCTATGATTGTATTACCAATGCTTTTATGATTTATTTAATATCTTTAATATCAAGCATATTTAAGATGTCTTCCTTAAATTGATATGAGCCTTGCTGAAATAAAGATTCATCTACATTAATTTTCTTTAAGTGTCATTCCAATTTCTACAGTAATTTGGTTTTCAGTAATAAGAAAAAAGGTAATGGTACGAGATCTAGTTTTCACCAACATCGTTCATTATCCCACTCTTGCCTTTCTGTCCTTTGTAAATCATCCTTCCTTCCATGAAATTCATACACCTGTTTGCTCATTATTATTTCTAGGATATTATTTTGAGAATTCAAACTCCTTTATTACCTGGCCTTAAATCTCCTTAAGATGCTCGCTTTCTATGCAGAAACTGGTTAGAAAGGAAGTTGGGTTAAGAAAGCCATGTCCAGATTTGAAGCTATTCTTCAGATTTGAAAAAGAGGTTCATCAGCTATTCTGTTTGGACCAGGATTACCAAGACTAGTTGGTGGATTCCCCTGCTTCTTTATTCCTTCTACCTCTGCCAGAAAATCAAACACACATTGTTTTCCTTTCCATAGGTTACTCTTTAGAACCGATATTTTGCCCTGACAACCTTGGAAGATTTCTGTTATTTCACTTACACTTAACACCTTGTGTTCTGGTGCATCCACCAGGGAAAAAGGAAAAGAAAACACTGCAGTTTTGCAGTTCTTCCTGTCTCCTGAGGTAGATGGAGAAACTAGCAGAATTCTTTTCAATTCAATTTCACCTGGTAAAAGAAAAGAGAGAGAAATGCTCAGAATTGCAGAAGGCCACTAATTTAATTTGTATTTGGAAAATAGCCAGATTTTTTTTCCAACTCCCACAGCTCAATTTGCTATGGCTTATTTTATTTTGAATGCCATAGCTGTATGTTGTGCATATGCACTGGCTTAAAATTCAATATTTTCTCTTTAATATTATAGATCCTATTTCCTTTTATGCATGCTCTGGTATTTTTGATTTTGTGTAACATGTAAAACTGAAGTTTTATATGTATCACTAACTAAAAAAAGTGTAAAGGCATAACCCCCTCTCCCAAAGTAGTACCATTGTAAAAGCTTACTCTAGGCCACCTAGCCAGAATGTCTTTCTAAATTAATTAACTAAACTTTCAAAAGATAAGTTAAAATGGTAAAATGGTATCGTCTACTACCCTGATATCTGCTGGAGAAAAGAGTCAGTTAAGAGTGAAGATTCAGATTTCAGACCTCTCTTGTGGTGAGTTTCATTTTTCTGAAAGTAAAAGAAACTTTATCCTGGACAAAATCCTGACAAGTTGAGAGCAATTAGTTGATGGTCTGAAAATGTCAGACATTATGGAGAAAAGAGGTTGTATTGTGTTGGAATTCAGGATAACTAATAGAGGAAAACCTGACAGAAATACATCATGTATCTTATGGTTCAAAAGAGCAGGATTTCATGAAATCAAATGAAAACAAGCCAGCTTAATAGGTCTTCATATCTTAAAAAGATAAACCAGCTCAACAAGGATGGAGATCTTGAAGAAGAGAGTGAAAGTGCAGAAACCAATGGTTTCCACAGAAAGGAAACTAGGAAAAGTTTTAAGATGTCCATATATGAAGGAATAGCAGCTAAAAAGGAAAGCACATGCATAAAATATCAGGGGCTGATAATGAAGAAAGAGTACAAATCAATAGTTTGATTCCATAGGAATAATACCCCAAAGGCTCAATTAATGCAAGACATGATGAAAATGGATAGTAGTTCCCAGATGTTGAAGAAGCTGTTAGTTGTTGCACAGGGAGGTGGAGAAATAATAATTGGGAATGGGTAGAAAGCAGAACTGAAACACATTCTTTGCATTCTTGCCCAAGAGGGAAAAAAGGCCTTCCTGACATGACTAAGGAAGAGGGAACTCAGGTTTGATAAAAGGAGCATAAGAGCTCACATTTCTATCTTAAGCAAATTCTCAGATGCTAAAAGAGCTGAGACATCAGAAGTGCTGGCTCTAATCTATGAAAATTTGAGAAAAATTGGCAATGAGACAAAAGGTTGAGAAAAAAATAATAAACACATTCATAGAAGAGGGTAATCTGGGGGAAAGAAACAAGACCAGACTGCTTAACATTTGTGCTTAGCAATTTTTTTTAGAAAGGACTATTAAGCAAATATCTAGGAGCATTCAAAAAGAAAGTTTCCACTGCAAGGAACCAGGATGGGTTTGTCAAGAATAAATCATGCCAGGCTAACCTTATCACATTTTTAGAAATTTAGAAATTTGGTAGACCAGGAGAATGCTGTTAATGAAGTACACCATGAGCTCAGAAGAACATTTGACAAAGTCTCTTGTGACAGCTCGTTGACAAAGGAAAAGTAAATAAACCAGGCTATTCTACTGCATTTCAGCAAATCAGTTTCTGACTGAAGACCCAGACCTAAGGAGTACTTATCCTTTGGAGGGAAAAATCAAGTGAGGATTCCCAAGACTCTGTTATTGGTCCTATATCTGTATGGCTTTCTCAGATTTGGCTTAGCATGTTTCCTATTTATTAAATGTATATGCCGCCTATCAACGTATGTTGTGTGTATAATGCCACTGGGATATGAAAACTATGGTTTATGGGTTAATTCAATGTCTGAACTCAACACTGGTTTAGTGTTTGAGTGTTTAGTGTCAACTAACCATGCTTAAACAAAGCAAGTGTTAGGGTGAAGTGTGAAGTTATATAATTAATAAATGATTCTATTTGTAGGGCACAAAAGGAACTACAGAATCATTAACATTAAAGTCACCAGTTCCAGACAATATGTATGCTCTTTCCCCAGCACATATCCTTCCCTAGTTTACCAGGTACCTTTCGCTGACAAGAGTGCACACACACACACCTATACAGTTAGTTTAGCCTTAGCCTTCCAATGTTTAGAAAATGAGGATAACATGAAAAATTGCAGAAATAGCACCAAATAAAGAATGATTGCCAAATACATTAGACATCAATTATCGGTTGGCATAAAACCTTTCCAAATTCTTTATAAGAATTTTTCTTTCTTATGCAAAGGGTGGCACAATTCTTTGGGTGAAATCAATCTGTTCTCAACACAGCAGGACAGATAAATTTAATCCCTTTGAGAGCTCTCATTCAATAAACAAACCATCAGTAAAGTATACCATTTGTTTAAAACATTGCTTTCCACTTTTCTATAAAAGCAAAGCAATCTAGAGTACAGTTAGTAATGCAGAATTGGCAACAGACAGCTGGTAGATCAAAATCAGGGGCAATGTTTCTTTTTCTCCTGCCCTAGATGAACTTCTACATGATTTTATTCCTTCTAATTAACACAATGGAAATGGAAGGTGAAATATCCTGATGAGTTTGGCTTCTAGCAAGATAAGATGTTTCTGAACCCACCTTTGAACTACGAACTATTTCCTCTGCATGGAAAACTATTTAGGTAGCAGGTTTATACAAGGACAGAAAATATTTACACAATTAGATCAGGCCAATATTTTCTGAAGAATCCTGGAAAATATATAAATGATGAAGTAACCAGTCAAAGTACTCTTATCTTTCTCCTTCCAGTAGATAGATATAGAAGATATGAACAGCAAATGCAACTTATGTTCACTTAGATTTAACTGCAGTTCCCCAAAAGATCTCAGAAACCACACCACAGAAACCATAGAGTTTCCAAGCTCCTGGAGGACTAAAATCCAAACAGCTACAGGCAGCTATAATCTCCTTTCAGATTTTCTCAGTCAACATGGGAAAGGGATAAAAATCTTTTTCACACTTTAGTGATTCCAAATGGTGCAGAGGTATTTTCTTTTACCATTACAGTACTGCTGAGTTAGAGCATATTACTGGCATATGTCACACTGTGCTTTATGTATCTCTGTTAACAAATTACATATTGTATTTGTAAAAGATGAGGGGGGAATGTTCAAAACCAAAGAAAGAGAGTACCAAATCTGTGTTAGGGACAGGAAGCCCTTGTAGAGAACCCTTGAACAAATGCTGTGTCAAAAGTATCTTGGAGTCCAGAACAGAATAAATAATGATTATATAGAAACATTTTTTACTACCACCATTTGTCATGACCGATAAGAGAAGTTTGGTTATTTATTTATTTGGAAAATTTATATTGCCACCTACTCTTTCTCAGCAACTCAAGGCAACTTACAGGAACTAAAGACACAATATAAAAGAAATATTTACTCAAGGCAGGTAGATTTCTTTAAGATGTCTAATATGTTACGAAGTAATGGCTCTCCGCTTAAGTTTTCATTATTTGAGCTGTTGGAACATTCAACAGTAACTGCATCGAATCAGAGAGAGATTTTAAGCACAACTTCTTCCTGCTGTTGACACCATCCAAAGTCCATGTCTTCTAGACTGAAAACCATGTAGTGGGGGGAAAATACATGATTAAATCAACTCCGTAGAGATCACAAACTTTTAATCTTTGCAGTTCTGAAATGAGACACTGTTATTGAAAACGAACAGGTAAATCGAAACATCCAAGAGCAAAATAATGGCAGTATGCCAATAGCAGTATTTTATAATTCATTAGAAGTTTGCTAGTAATTTATGCTATTTGGAATATTTTACCAGGTTTTCCATGTTTAACTAATACGTAGCACCATATGCAGTCAAAACCTAATTAGAAGAGTTTATATACAGAAGTTTAGTAAGTTTTTAAGCTATAATCACAATATTGACAAAAAATTATCCATTTATCCCAAGGCTACCTGGAAGTCGTAGTTCTGCAAGGAGGTAACGTTTGCATGGCATTTTTCCAATAGAATTTGAAAGTCAGAAAAACTAATGTCCTTCAATATCTTGTAGGGGAAATTGTAACTTTTAGAATGATTTATAATTACTACAATGAAAGCTATATAATGCTACCGTAGTTGGAGTTGATGATATTCACTCCCTTCTATGCGTTTCTCACGTATGAGGAGCAATATATTACTGTACTAATTAGGGAAGAAAAATACATTCACTTAATTCAAAAGGACTGATTTCACAAGTAAACATGTTCAGAATCAAGCATTTATTTAAAATCCAGTCTGATCTTCCGCACTATATTCTTTCTCTTGCATGTTACTATTGATTTGTATTTTACTATATGCTGATGGGGGAAGCACAGCATTTTCCCCAACTTTGCTAATCTTGCATCCAAATAAAGGTAATTATCTTTTAAAGGTGCCCATCAGTTAAAATGATACAGAAATAAACAGCTTGTAACTATCAAAAGTATGGATGTTGTGTATTGCTATAATGCTGGTATCCAGAAAGAGGTCAGCTAAACCAAAGGACAGCAACAAAAAAAGTGTCTATATGTATGTGATTAACAAGCATCATTTCCTTCAGAATGCAAAGGTCAAGCACACAAATGGTGGTACTTCTTACAGCAGCAATAGGAATTAGCACACCAGGATGCCAGAGGTCTGAATGTCACCACTTCTAACTCAGCCCTGAGATGCCCAGCATATTATTTGTCCTTTAACCTTTTCATGACCAAGCCATTTTGGCAATAATGAAAAGTCAGGGTCATTGCCACTAAGGCTAGACAGTTGTTAGAAGTTTGTAGCTGGTTCCAGATTCTCAGCTTGGAAGACAATGCCACTATTATGTTTAGTGCAGAACATTTTCCTCAGGAGATGCCAGTTATTGAATCATTTAACCTAACTATTTAAAACATGAGGGAATCTACTGTAATGAGTTAAGTTTCCAATCATTTACTAAGCGAGTGGAAATATTTATTGCATAGCCGATCACAAATACCCAACATCTCCAGGTACACATTGAGTTCTTTGGGGAAAGGCATAAAATCCAAAGCTTGACCATATCCCCCTTGTCACCAAAAACAACACAGCCAGTAAAGCAGTGGCACACCTGATATTTCACACTGCACAAAAACAAGCCTTAATTTCTTCTAATGTTCCTAGAGGGTATTTCAAAGCTTCTGGGGTTTTGTTTTTTGGAGAAGAAAGGCGAGAGAAGAAAACAATTTCACCAGCTAATCCTAATGCGACTTCACATCTGCATTCCTCTCTTGACTGAGCTCAACAACAACAACAAAACTTTAAAATGTCTCCATTAGCCATCATCAAACAGTTCAAGTGTGAAATCACAAAACTTCTTCAGGCAATTAAAGAACACTGAAGAAACATTTCCCATTACTAAAACTTCAGAGAAAGTTAATCAAAACGAGGATATTTTTAATTTTTATTTTTTGGGGGGGGTGGGTGGGGGGAAAGCATCGATTCCATTCCATTCCGAGCCTGTCAACCTTGACCCGGCCGGGCATCAATCGAGAGTGATGGGGAGGAGGGGAAAGAGGCAAAAGCACAGAGAACGAGTCTTCCCATCGAGAAACTAGAGATTCGCGGACCGGTTTTCACGCCGCCTTCCAACCGCTGCCGTTACTGCTGCAAATGAAAAAGGACGAATCGCAGCTTCGGAAGCAGGAAAGCATGTCCCGATGGAAGCCTTTTTTCTACGAGGCTCGCTGCAAATCCACTCATCGACGCTCATTTGGATATTAAAACGGGACTCCCGACCCTGAAAAGGATTCAGACTCCCGAGCAAAAGACTTCTTGGAGCTGCTGCACCCAGACAGCCGCAGCAACCTGGTGAAGCTGACTCAAAAATGCTTGCCTGGTCCGGAGCCTCACCGATCGCCCAGAAGTGACCCACCAACAGTTAGCATCTTCCTCGGCACGGCAAAACGCCACAGCGCAACGCCCTCTCCGAAGGGACCGGAGACCCATTCCTCTCCCCAAACCCAACGGTTGGCCAACGGTTGGCTTACTCGCTCCTTTTACCTCCCTCTCTCCTCTGTGGCCAGCCGTTCCCGCGTCGCCTGCTCCTCATCTTACCTTTGTTAAGAGTGCCCGTGACGAGTTTGAAGAGGGTGCGGGCAAATTTCACCAGGCCGTGCCTGCACCGCTTTGAGCACCCGCTCATGGCTCCCGAGAAAGGGTCCCCTTCTCTCCTGCTAGCCCGAAAAGTCCTCGACAACTTCCGAGAGCGCAAAACTCTCTTTCGTCCCTTTCGCTGCTGTTCCCGGACGCCGGGTTGCCACGCTGAGTTTCCAGCAATGGGGAGAGCAGCCGAGGCGTGTGCGCTACCCCGTGTTAAAGGCGCAGCTGCTTCCTTGCCCTCGTAGGGTTCCCTCCACCCTGGCAGAAGGATGGTGGATGCCCCGTAGGGTTGAGCAGCCCGAGGAGTTCGCTGCCGCACCGCGCTTTGCCGACCGCCTTCTGGGGCAGTGGAAATGCAGCAAGGAATGTGGAGAGCAGCACGGGGGGCGAGGGACGGCCGTTGGGGAGCCCCGTTTTTGGCTTCTCCGCCCAGTTGGTCTGTCTTCTCAGAAACGAGGGGAGCGACTATTGTCGAAGAGAAGACCGTGCTTGGAAGGATTTGCTACCCCAGCGAGCCTGTCGGCTGGCTCTTTTCTGAAATTACAGCAGCCCACCGGGAGCTCTGCTTCCGACGTCCGCTACCGGTTTGGCGGGCTCCTGCAGGGGTTAACGCTTCTGATGCTGCTGATTAGGAAAGTAGCAACTGGTGCTTGACTTTCCATTCTCATTCTTTCCCTCTCTCTCTCTCTCTCTCTCTCTCTCTCCCTCCCTCCCCTCTCCCTCTCCCCTTCCCCCCTCTTCCTCCTCCCCTCCTCCGCTTATCGATGTTGCCCTGGTCTCTGCAGAAGTTCATCTTACCATCCTAGGGAAATAAGCACCTTAGCAGATTGCTATGCACCACCTTGCAGTTTCAAAAAAACAAAACAAAAAAAGTTGGCAACTTCTCTAGCTTTTGGTTCAGAAGAGTTCTGCTAAAGTAGAAGTTGGGTATACCTTTCCCATCACCCACCACCCCCAATCCCACCCCAAAATACAGACTACACACTTATCCATCCTTCTGAGATAAAATGATGGATGGGGGCAATATGATGACTCTGTAAACTGCTTAGAGAGGGCTGTAAAGCACTATAAAGTGGTATATAAGTTGTAAGTGCTAAGTGCTATTGTTTTTCCCAAAGCAAAAAAGATTCCCTCTCCCAATACAATGGGAGGAATTAATTAGCCTGGGACTAATTTTGAAGTGAGTAGGCTATCTCTATTAGGAAAATATACTCTTGATAGGCCAATATATCATAGATAAATACAGTTATATCTGGAAATACTACTACTCCTGTGGAAGTTATACTTGCCAGTGTGTTGCACCTGCCATAGAGATTTTTTTTTTTTTAAAGGGTAGTGCTGGCATTTGGAAGTAGTTTTTACTTTTACTGTCTTTCCAAGCCTGACTATATAGAAGGCCCAAAATGTATAAGTACCTATGCCACATTTGTGAAAAACTGGCTGAATATTTATTCCCAGTTCAACCCTTCCCTCTTATGTTTAATTCTAGATTCCAACTTTGGCAAATGCATCTTGGGAAAAAAATCCTACAAAACACACCCAACCATAGTCTTCCCTTTGATTGGGTAAATGGGTATTGACTGTTTCCTAATATGATTTGATTGCTTATTTGTTCCCTATGACTATCATTAAGTGTTGTACCTTATGATTCTTGACGAATATATCTTTTCTTTTATGTACACCGAGAGTGTATACACCGAGAGCGTATGCACCAAGACAAATTCCTTGTGTGTCCAATCACACTTGGCCAATAAAGAATTCTATTCTATTCTATTCTATTCTATTCTATTCTATTCTATTCTATTCTATTCTATTCTATTCTATTCTATTCTACAGTATGAGCAAGAGATATACCCAATGCATCAAGTGATAATTAGCCTTCAGGTGATCTTGATGCCATGGTTCTGTGCTGAAATAAAATAACATAGCATAAGATTATTCCTGAAAACAGGAATATAATGAGTCTTGTTTTGCCTGTTTACAAGCCAAGTGGTAATAACCTGACAAAAAAATTATTAGGAGAATATCTTTTTCATCTCAAGACTTCTCCTCTATGAAAGGCAGTGAATAATGTTGAATTGTTTACTTTTTTAGTCAGGTAGTCCTTGATTTACAACACTTCATTTAGCGACTGTTACAAAGTTACAATGGCACTGAAAAAAAGTGATTTCACCCTTATGAACATTGTGGCATCCTCATAGTTATGTGATAAAAATTCAGACGCTTGGCAACTGACTCATATTTATGGCAGTTGGAGTGTCCCAGGGTCGTGTGATCACCTTTTGTGACCTTTTGACAAGCAAAGTCAATGGGGAAGCCAGATTCACTTAACAACCATGTTACTAACTTGACAACTGCAGGGATTCACTTAACAGCTTTGGCAAGAAAACTCATAAAATGGAGTAAGACTCACTTAACAAATGTCTCACTTAACAACATAAATTTTGGGCTCAATTCTGGTTTTAACTTGAGGACTGCCTGTACCTTGTGATGCTTCCTTGAGCGGCAATATAATGTGAAACATAAGTGGCAATGCTGCACCTACATCACATGCACATATCAGGACAAATTTTAACACTAAAGGTAAAGGTAAAGGTTCCCCTCACAAATATGTGCTAGTCATTCCCGACTCTAAAAGGCGGTGCTCATCTCCGTTTCAAAGCCGAAGAGCCAGCGCTGTCTGAAGACGTCTCCATCATCATGTGGCCAGCATGACTAAATGCCAAAGGCTCACGGAACGCTGTTACCTTCCCACCAAAGGTGGTCCCTATTTTTCTACTTGCATTTTTACGTGCTTTTGAACTGCTAGGTTGGCAGAAGCTGGGACAAGTAACGGGAGCTCACCCCATTACGGGGCACTAGGGATTCGAACCGCTGAACTGCCGACCTTTCGATCAACAAGCTCAGCATCTTAGCCACTGAGCCACCACATCCCTTCTATTTTAACACTAGAGCAACCCTAATACAGTGACTAAATTGAATTATGGAATATATAGACGACATATATATTGTATTTTGTGTATAAAATGTTAAGCTTCTTTGAAGTACTTATGGGCAAAATCTGTTATTCAGACCATAAACATTTAATTACATTTAAAATATCCATCTGAGTATGATTTTTTTTCCACTTCCCCAAGACCTCCTCCCCCTATTTGTTCTGGGACCCATTCTAAATAACCAAACCATCTCAATGTATTTCATGCCAGCCATTTTTACCATTCAACCTTCATTTATCCAATCTTGATCCTATCACTTCTATCCCTTAAGAAGCAGAGACACTTCTTAAAGTTCCATTCCTACTCTATTCAATGTACTTTTATGTTTTTCCTGACACACCCAGTTCTCATTTACATATAATAAAGTAAGCAGAAGCATCATCATGTACAGAGCCAGTTTTGCTTCTGTCAAGAAACAAACCATATAGGACAAACATAAAAATAAGGGGGATAATTAGGGAGTAGTTATCATTCTTTTCACCTTGGCAATATAATCATGCTGGCCACATGACTATGGAAGTGTCTTCATACAACCCTGGCTCCCTCACCTAGGAAACAGAGATTACCTTTCTTTCTTTTTCTTTTTTAAAGAAGAAGACAAAAAGCTATAGAGTCAAAAATGAATAATACTGAGTTTAAAGTAGGGCTGAAACATAGTGGTTAGCCCAAAGTTGCATATGTTCAGTTTATTCCAAAAACACATTTTCAGATATCATTTTAGGCTGCATATCACGATTTATCAACTATAATATACGGTTTACACCATATGCTAAATCAAAAAATAAATAAATAGAGGTTTAACAATGCGAATTAGATTTTAATCTCTGTTGTACGATATTTTGCTAGTGCAGATACTTTCTCACAAAGTCGCTTTAGGTTGAACAGTGGGGTTCTTTTCTTTGACCATGGTTTCTGCTTTTCCCCCTGTTCTTTGAGGTTATTCTCACAACCCATAACAATATCTAACTTTTTGGTTAGCACAAGAGTAAGAAATGGTCCCCAAACAATCATACCAAATGGTTAACAGATTCTATACAAATAATTGGGTTTTGGGATAATGGCTTTTCATTAAACTACAATTCTATTGCTCAGAAATATTTTGGCAATCTTTTTTTCTGTTTTTAAAGTGATTTTATAGATGGACTTTTTAAGATAGCCTCAGTAGCAGTGGTGGGTTGCTCCCGGTTCGGACCGGTTCTATAGAACCAGTAGTAAAACTGGCGGGAGGCTTCGCCCACTAACCCGGATGTCATCAGAAGCAACCTGCGAATGCACAGAAGCTTCTGTGTGAGCGGGCATGATGCGAACCGGTAGTAAAGGTAAGTAGAACCCACCCCCCTGCTCAGTAGATACAATTTTTGAATAAAATAGCCTGCATTGTATAATGTTTTAAATTTACAACATATTTTGTGTAGTACGCAGTTCATTTCAATGCACTCTCACAAAAATGCGCCTAGAAAGAAAATCTGTTTCTTAAATTCAGTGAAAAATTGACAGTATGTCCTTGTGTCAGTTACTATGTACAGAGCGGTTAGTAATTTATATTTAATAAAAATCTCAGATATTGAAATAGAAATTCAGTTTTTAACACTTGATTAATTCTAATACTTAACTTTTAAAAAGAAGTTTTAAATATTTATTTTTAAAGCTTAAATAACAATGAATACATTGAATGCAGTTGGGATGGGGCATTCACTGCACTTGGTAGTTTCCTCCAGTTCTTGTATATATCCATTCCAGTCTAGGCAGATTTCAACCTTTTTAACTAGAACCCAAGTTTGCCAGCTAGAGCAAGATGAGAAGGGAAGAGGAAAGGATTACTGGAAAGGCTATAAAGCTGCCCAGACTCTCCCCAAATAGTGAGATGGGTAGTAAAATACATACATACATACATACATACATACATACATACATACATACATGTACATACATACAATATAGAATTAACAATCAAATTAGATAGGAGTACATAATGAGAATGCACACTGGGATGACCTGTTTTTACTCTACTGCAAATCACTCAGACCTTCAAGTTTCTCCAATCCTTCCTTACTACAGTACTCAGAAACAGATAGAAAGGACCGAAGGCTTGTTGATACAACATCATTCACACCACTTCAGCAAAGTATATAACATGGACGTGCTAAAATATAGCTTCTTCCATCAAAGCCTACTTTGCTTATAATCCAGGCACACATAATAATCATTAGCTATTTGCATTGAATTTAATGTTTTCTGAACTCAGCAGGGAGCAACATGTTTTCTTCGTACATTTTGTGCCCACAGTGTGGCTGCTATCCATTTAGAATACACCCACAAAAATGGTCCCGCTTAACCTAGAGTGTACCTGATAATTTTATAATTCAAGCTGGGAGGAAATCACTAAATTCATGCATCTGACCTCAAGAATCACAAAGCTCGTAAGCACACAGTCAGCTGCTTATTGACAATCAAAAGATAGCAGCATAAACCTTAAGGTCTCAAGGAATGGAAACCAACATATACATTAGTGACACATAGTCTGCATTTTTCATCCATTTTCTACAGTAGTCTCTGTAATGCCCTCATGGGAATCCTTTATATTGGTCCTAATCCAGGCACCCATTTGTCAGCAGGAGATAAAAACAAGTGGGAGAAACTGAGCAGCATGCAGGCTTTCAGGAAAAAAACCAAGAGAGAAATAAAATCTACCCAGAAGTCAGAACTCAGCAATTGCACATTAAATTCATCCCTAACTAATATGCTTGCAGCAATGAATCACTGTCAATATGTTAACATCTTTGCAGAGTGGCTTTTCTCTTTAACTCTGATAAATTCAGTGTCCTGAGGCTATACATGTTTCAGATAGGATAAGAGTACATCTTTTAATTCCTCCATACAGCCAGCCAAAAATCTGTCTTAGGGAAGACCGAGCATTTCTTCCATAAAACTATGGGACTGGAGGAAAGAAGAATCGCTCACCCATCATCCCCAAACTTTAGATAAAGCTTCCAGATTTCCAAAAGCAATTGTCAGATTTGTGCCGTTGAAACATATCCAAAGGGGAATTATAAAATCTATGACAGGAGGGTGATTACCTGAATTGTATTTGATTAAATGTAAAAATAAGTGAAAGGGAATCAACTTTAGTTCTTCTCCTGGCCCCACAAACTACTATTGAGAATGTAATTCCAGGCCCCTTAAATGTGGTCCAGAAATAAGACATGATGAATTATATAGCTCTGCCTGGAAGCAGATAAGATCCCGGTGCCACCGGTAGCTTTGCCAACAGGAAGCTGTTGACGATTCCAGAATGTAATTGAATAGAATGTAATGTAGTTTTTGAATCATTGATTGTCTTACGTTTACAATCCTGTATTTTTATTTGGTTTTAGTGTATTTCTTGTTTAATTCATTTTGAAACATTTTATTTTTATTGTGAATTGACTTGACTACCATCTTTTGGCACAAATGTTAAATACACATCCAACAAGTCAATTAACATCTGGTAACTGAGCTATGGCAGATATTCAGTATGCCTCTTTCCAATTATTAAAAATAGTAGGGGGTTGGTGCCATATTTACATAAAATAACTTTCCCATTTCCTTCTTTTTATGGACTAATCTCCTGGATCACAGGGCAAATAGTACAAATATAATACATTGGTAACAATTGTTTGCAATCTGAAATTTGCTTCTTATGGAAGTCACAGCCCTACCTTCTACTGGAAGTTCTTGACTGCTAGTCGCCACCAAATTTATGATTACTATTCACCGCTTCTACCCTAATGCTAATAGCAAATGAAACTTTAGGCAATTATTGTTCAGATCAGGACTGAGTGCATGTACCAGAAGTGAATATACCAAAGCCACATGTTTTTGAAAGTGTGGTCTGGCCTTGTTCTCAGGATGCTGCTGAAAGATTCCCCTTTTTATGACTTTAAGCAAGTTTCTAAACTGGTAAACAAATTGATTGATTGGTTTAAAAGTTTTGTTTAAAGCACTTAATCAAAAATAATTTAATTTGGGTACAGATGACTTCCAGAATTCAGTTTTGGTACTGCTTGTGAGAAATAAACCCATTTAGACCAACTATATGGAGTACTTTCTGCAGCTAGTCTATTAACATTCTCTTTTTTAGCATTAAGAACAGAGAAATTCACTCACTTTCACTCACTTTCTCCAAGGACAAGATAAACAGGTCAATAGTTTTTCGAGGCTTATGTTCCCAACTGGCAGTGGCAAAAATAATAATAATAATATTTTTTTTTAAGAACATTGGTTTTTCTTCTAATACAAGTAACAGCAACAGCAACTCTGTTGGCTTTCTAGACATCATTTTGCATCATCCACAAGAGGTCTAATATTATTCTGGGGTATTGTGGATATAAATGCCCATAAAAATAGTTGATAAAATATTCAAAGAAAATTGCATTAATATATTTAAAAAAAAAAAATCTTTGGAAGTGAGGGGGAAAAAATTCTGAAGTTCTCTCTCTCTCTTTTTTTTTTAAATTTGATTTATATGCCGCCCTTCTCCGGAGACTCAGGGCGGCTTACAATGCGCTAAGCAATAGCCTTCATCCTTTTGTATAGTTATACAAAGTCAGGTTATTGCCCCCACAACTGGGTCCTCAATTTACCTACCTTAGAAAGGATGGAAGGCTGAGTCAACCTTGAGCCTGGTGAGATTCGAACCTGCAGTAATTGCAGGCAGCTGGTCTTAATAACAGGGTGCTAATAACAGTTTATTAGCAGCTTAATAACAGTTAAATAACAGTTGTTAGGAATAACAACTATTTTCTTGGAAAAACTAGCAAAGCTTAATTTTTATTTTATTTTATTTTATTGCAATTTTGGAAATTCTTAGTCTAATTAATATCTATTAATTTATGCAGCAAAAAAGTATGGTAAGTAAAGTAACTCCGATATTTTAATCAAGTCTTATGTAAGAAGCCTTCTGTATTCAGAAAGGACACCCAGTAAAGGAAAAATTGACAGCACATTTTTATTCCCCCCAAAAAATAACAGCATGATGGATTTGTTAAGAGAAATGTCCTTCAGTCTATCACTCATAAGAAACCTAAATACCTTTAATTGTTTTTTAAATGTGAAAGTTTCAAAGATAAAAGCTTAAGTCTTATATAGTGTTCCAGTCGTGCTAATTCTGGGGAAAGTCAATGCAGTTTTCCTGACAAAGAAATAGAAGTGGTTGGCCACTGCCTTCTTCCAAATCAATTTCTTGATAGGATAATTTATTTATTTATTTATTTATTTTATTCATATTTATATGCCGCCCTTCTCCCGAAGGACTTAGGGTGGCTCACAATAAAAACAACCAAACAATAAGTTAATGCTAAAATAATCCAATTAAAATCCCCAACAGTTAAACTAAAAACTCCCAGCAGATCAGGAGATTTGCTGAAAAAGCCATGTCTTCAGGCCACCGCGGAAAGAGCGGAGGTCGGGGGCCATCCGGAACCCAGTGGGTATCCAACACAAGGATTTCCTGGTGGTCTCCCACCCAAACACAAACTAATTGAGATCCTCCTAGTGTGCTTCAAGTCAAAGCATGTACTTGCACCCAGCTTGGCATATTCCCCAGGTTCCCATTAAAAACTGTTTAACAAAATTGAACCTGTTTTCCTATGTATTTAAAATAAACGTAGACGGATTCTAGAATAATAATGTTGAAAGATAAAAACATTGCCTTCATGTTTACAATATGAAAGTTACCAAAGAAAATGGGATGAGGAGACAAGAGGAATGTGAAAATCTGCAGTTCTTACTCACATTTTATGGAGATGACTAGTTAGAATAAAAGCAGGAAGACAAGCAAAACCTCACCTCTGGCCTCTAGTATCCTGCGCAGAGGTGGAAAATTGTGGTGCAGATTGGCTTCATTGCAATTCTCACAATCTTACCCTTGGCCATAGCAGTTGGATCTACTGAAAGCTACAATTAAAAAGCATTTAGAAGATTCCCCATTTCTATACAGACTTACAACAGTTCATTTAGCAATCATTCGAAGTTACAACGGCACTGAAAAAAGTGACTTGTGATTATGTTTCGCACTTACTACTGCCACTACTATTGTGATCAACATTCAGACCCTTGGCAACTGACTCATATATATGATATTTACAGTGTCCCAGGGTCATTTGATCACATTTTGCAACCTTCTGTCAAGCAAAGTCAATGTGGAAGCCAGATTCACTTAACAACTGGGTTACTAACTTAATAACTGCAGTGATTCACTTGACAACTATGGCAAGAAAGGTCATAAAAGAAGTCAAAACTCCCTTAACAACTGTTTTGCTTAGGAACAGAAATTTTGATTCATAAATCGAGGACTATCAGTAGTTTATGCTAGAATATGTAGTCTTAATTATCATTTGCACTGGTGATATTGAATCCTGGTTAATGTTATTTTCTCATGCACTCTGTAGGCACTCTGTAGACCCCATGCTTCCTGGGCCCCATTCTTCTAGTTACTACTATTTATTTATCCATGTACATTTATTCACCATCCAATTCCAGTTGGAACATTAAATCAGACAGATAACCAAAACTAAAATAAGGGGTCCTTAGTGCTCTCTGAGCTTGCTTGTTTTCTTGCAGATGTTTCATTACCCTAACTAGGTAACATCAGGAGTGTAGTTTGCTGTCAGTTTATATTCTGGTGTCTTGCCTGTCTATGTGGGTCTTAGAGATTCTTTGGTTAGGCTTTGTTGGCCCTTTGGCAGTTTCTTGGTTGGGGTATTGCTTAGTTGATTGTTGGTCTGATGTTGACTTTGGAGTTAATCCATGCTGATCTGAGTGCTGATTGCTGGTGGAAAGGTGCTGGAGTCTTTTTTTCTTTTGGGCTGGTTGATTGTCTCCTTTACATAATCTATAGATGTTGTTAATATCTATTGATGGCTCATTTGTCAGAGTGCCTGGCTTCTAAAACTAAAATAGTAGTAGTAGTAATAGTAGTAGTAGTAGCGGTGGTGGTGGTAGGTAGTAGACAGCAAAAAGCCTGGGATCAAAGACTGTTTTTTCAAAGCTTTCCAGAACCCCAGGAGAGAGGACATTATCCTTATTTATGGGGGAATGCTCTTCCCAAAGGTGGGGGCCTCACAGAGAAGGCACACTTCTTCAATCCCATAATATGTTTAATGGAGAAAACCTGGAGTACACTAACTCTGCTGAAAAGTTATTATTATTATTCCAGAATTAATGTAATAACTAGAACAAAAGTGATTGCAAGACTAAGCTTTTTACTTACAGCTTCCTCTTCGATACTGTTTCAACACCAACCTCAGTCCTTTACATTTGGGGAAATATTTGGACTCAGTAAACAGACATTCTTTCAGTTGTTTGTGTATAATCTTCTTTGGGGCCAGAAAACCTACACACAGATTGCAGAGATAGTGCAATTTGCCTGTATGCAAATGGCTGTGTACAGGGCCTTCAATGGAGGCAAGGATGCATGACTAATGTCAAGAGCAATTGCTAAAACCCATAACTTGGTGTTCAGGTTTATTTATTTATGGCAGTATTGAATCTATAAATTTATTTATTTCATAAGGCATCACAGAAAGGAGTAATAGGCATTAACCATTGCTTTATTTCAATACTCGTGCTGCTGCTTCTTTCTGAGAGATCCTTGTGTAAACTATTTAGCTGCACGTTGCCTGGGGTGCACACCATGAGGAAGCTAGTCTCCATTGCACCCCAGTTTTCAGGTCTTCCAATGGTGCATTCATTGCTACTGCAACTGAGTCCTTGCTGCTGGTCATCCTTTTGTTTCCTTCCACCTTTACCAGAATTAGAGCCTTCTCTAGAGAGATACTTACATAGGTCTTTGCATAATGTGTCCAAAGACTGATACTTTGAACCTGGTCATTTGTGCCTTAAGTGAAAACTCTTGAGTTGATTTATTTGGTAATCATTTGTGTGTGTGTGCTTTCATGGCTGTACATTGTACATTTTGATGCTAATAATCAAATGCAATATGAATAAAATTAAGACGTGGCCCTTCATTCAGAATACAAAAAAATGGACATACTCTATCTTGGTAAGAGGGTAATTCCATTTACAATGAATTTGTCACCACTTTTGCATTCTTTCTAACTTTCTGATGATAAACCACTAGGAATCAGAGCACGTAAAGAGGACAAAGCTATGCTTTTTCAGAACAAAAAGTTAATTATTTTAAAGCAAATGGAACAAACCATATAAATATATTAGCTTTTGAATTATCTCTCTCACCACAACATATAACTAAGACACAAAAAAGAAAAGGAAGGGAGCTGTTCTTGGTACTGAATCATGAGTTACTGCGGAGTAATAATTGTACATAGTAAACAAAATGAGGGTAAAAAACAAAATAATAAAATAAAAAGATAATGGTTTCAAGTCCTTCAGTTTTATCAATTATTTATTTTTCTTTCTTGCTCAAACTGTTCATAAATTATAGAAGGTAATAATCTTTTTACTTTTTTTTAACATATAGAAATTTAATTTTAAATGAAGTTAAATGTGAACCTGGCATTCTGCAAACAAGCTGCCAGCATCCAGAAACAATTTATTTTTAAAACTGCCTTTGGGACTATAACATTTTGTCAGAGAATAGAAATGGTGGGCAGCTGCAATTTGTAGTGTGTCCACTTGTTCAGTAAAGTAGACAAAGGCAAACTGTATTTTGCAGAGATAATCGTTACAAGTTTGACTTTGTTAAATGGGTGCATTATCACTGACAACTATTTTTTAATAACTAACCTGACGCCAGGATAATTTTTCTGGAATTCTTCAGCATGTTTTGAAAATTCAAATGTGCCCATTAGTCCTTTGCAGTATACATACTACTTGAAAAACTTGTTCAAGAATTTAAAGAAGCAGTAACAGATTTTCACTCAGTCCACAATATTCAAACAATCACACTTTTTCATATTAAACATATTCAGTGCTTCTTCAGCAGCAATTATCTTTTATGTTTGCCATGTATAGTGAGAAGTCATTTTAGTGGAATTCTTCTCATTCTAAATCACCAAGAGATTTTAAACTCAGTGGTATAACAAAGGGTAATTTAAAATCTCTCCAGGGAGGCTGAAATCTAAAACATATCTAGGAACTGAGGTTTCACCAAGGGCACAGATAAAGATGACACCAAGGAAGGGTTTTGAAGAAGATAAAGATAAAGCTCATTGTACCATCACCATCCCAAATTGTTACCCCATCCATTTGTAAGAGAAAGACTATTCTCACTTGATTTGAAAGAAAGAGAATGATTGTTCTGTTCTTCTTTTGGGCCAGATTAATAAAGTGGAACGAAATAGATTTTCAAGGAACAGAGGCTCACTGCTGAGTCCTTACTGATCAAATGTGAAGGTCGCATCAGTTGTCTAAAACTGCATTAGTTCAAGGTAAAAAAGCCAGTTTGGTCTGGTGGTTAAGGCCATCAGTTCAAGTCCTGCCTTAGCCATGAAAGCCAGCTGGTTGACTTTGGGCCAGGCAATCTGTCTCAGCCCAAATCACATCACAGGATTGTTATTGTGGGGAAAATAGGAAGAGGAAGGTGCTTTGCAGTGATGGGTTGCTTCCGGTTCGCTCCAGTTTGGGCAAACTGGTAGTGGCGGGAATCCCACTATTGGTGCTTTGGATTTGTTCATAGCTTTATCTATTAATTTATTTAAAAAAAAAATAAGTGGGAAAGTCCTAAAGACCTATACCCAAAGTTTTACATTCGTAAAAAGTGCAAAGTCTGACTTGACTATTCTTATTTCTAATCAGGGCTGTCAAAATGATACAGTGCTCAAAGAATTGTAAATTACTGGTAAATCAACACATTGGATTATTTATACCAATTTGATAGCCTCTATCCATATCATGATAATGTTCATTAATAGCCATTTAAATTAAATGTGTAAGTTAGAATTATTGTGCGTTCCAATACACAAGGATGTTGTTTGTAACAGAGTAAAAATAACTAAAACTTAAAAATAATAAAGACAAAATAGAATTAGAAGATCAAGGCATATACGAAATCCCGTGTGCTTCCTGCCCCTCAACATATATTGGACAGACCAACAGAAGAATGAGTGTGCGCATCGAGGAACATAAAAATTCAGTACAAAAGAAAGAACACACATCATCATTAGTACAACACATAAATGCCACAGGACATAATATTAATTTTAATAACACAAAAACAGTTGCAAAAATAGAACATCTCAATGGCAGAATAATCAGAGAGGCCATTGAAATAGAGAAAAGACCATATTGTATGAATAAACGTGATGACACTTCCCGTCTGCCTACTATTTGGAAACCTGCTCTCATAGACAGACGAATCTTAACACAAAATATAAACCATAGATCAAAGATTCATCATAATGCCTGTGTTGCCACCATTTCCAGCATAACTTATCCATTAACCCACAACCAAGCAACAGCGCTTCCACCCAATCAAAATGCAGCTACATCATCAGCCAATCAGAATACAACAACACTGTCGGCCAATCAGAATACACCTTTGCCTCTTTTCATAGAAAAACGTCAGTTACGATCACACAGTTTGCCCATAAGCACCAAACTGAGAACTTCAGCCAGAAGATGACGAATGTGATTTCATCGAAACGTTGCTACTACCCTTTTAAGGATATGTTTACAATTACAATTATTTCGGGAAGAAACCCGAAATATTAACTGTACACACATATATACCCGTGAAAACTTACATATATATATATATGTAAATATATCTGTAGAGTGCTTTTTAGAAGATTTTAAGCTGGGATTTTAACCAGAATTTTAAATATTTTAACCAACTTATTTATAATGATGCGGGAAAACACCAGAGATTTTAATTTTTTGCATATGCACACCTGCAAAAACTTAAGAATATATATGTGTGTGTGTGTGTGTGTGTGTGTGTGTGTGTACACAGTTAATATTTCGGGTTTCTTCCCGTGTAATTGTGAACATATCCCTAAAAGAGTAGAAGCGACGTTTCGACAGAATCTCATCTGCCATCATCAGGCTTATGTGAAGGGTCTTTTGCTGTAACTGCCGTTACTATTTCAAGTCTGGGATGGCTCCACCTTTTCATTCTGAATGAATGGTGGAGAAAAATCGACCATACACCCGAAGCCAAGCCAATAAACACAAACTGGGACTCCCAACCAATCAGAATGAAAAGGTGGAGCCATCCCAGACTACCAGCACCAGATTTGAAATAGTAACGGCAGTTACAGCAAAAGACCCTTCACATAAGCCTGATGATGGCAGATGAGATTCTGTCGAAACGTCGCTTCTACCCTTTTAGGGATATGTTCACAATTACACGGGAAGAAACCCAAAATATTAACTGTACACACATATATACCCGTGAAAACTTACATATACATATACATATACATATACATATACATATACATATACATATACATATACATATACATACATACATACATACATACATACATACATACATACATATATTTATATGGGACAATCCATCCAACATTGAAACCTTTTAAAATCTATTGGTTTCAATGGGAAAGATTTAGAGTGAATGGTGAATATTTCCTGCTGAAATAATATGGGTTTAAAAGTCCTACTATTTTTAAGGAATATGGCCCAAATTCAAACTTACTTTGCAAAAATGGTTGCCCAATCAACACACTCATTTTCCTTGAAATATCTCTTTGAAAGTCACAATAGACTCAGCATAGAATATGTTTCTAGAAAGAAAGCAGCTCCCAGTAAGCAAACCCAGTTTTAGCTGAGATTGATTGATTTAATTTGTAGGAAAAGAGCTATTTCAGCCCCATTACTGAAATCAAGTGGAACGTCAGTAAGAAAAGAATTATTTTCTTACTGACGGGAATATTTTGCAACAGAGACAAATAGGAAGAGGCATTTCAAGACCTGGCCTTCTCTGAGAAGGGGAGGGTCTATTTCCCCCAATCCTCATTTTCTTCTGCTTAGGGCAACGCTGGCTTAATAAAAGCTCAGGTCTCCCATTCTTGTTTCAAGCTTTGATTTTTATCACAGCTGCTTGGCCAAAATCATTTCCTCAATTTGGCTCAGTAATGATACTAAACAAGCGCCAAATGAGGCTGTTTTCTGTTCCAGCTTTTGTTATGTTTGATACACGTCTAAAGATATATCCACAGCTGGCCCTAAGGCCCCTATTTTCTCCCTACTGCTTAGAGATATACTTGGGATATTATTTTGGGATTTTGCAATATCAGCACCACTTAGTACTAAAATTAATCCAAACCCCTCTTCCAGCTGCTTCCCTTTTTCATCAAATTAGAAGAAGGCTGGTGGTAGCCAATTGGGCAGATTTTCTCCTTTTATCTGCATGCCAGTGCCTCCTGGTCCAAAAGAGCTTCTGGTCTCCTATGACCATGTTCCTAATGCTACCTTGAAACTATCTGTTTTCCTAAGCATTGATAACAGCTGTGAGGTTGGAAGAGATTCATTTTAATATCATTTTAATAATGTTATATGTCTATTCATTGACCTGTGGATAAACCTTCACAGGTTGTCCTTGACTTACGACCCCAAATGAGACCCAAATTTCTGTTGCTAAACGAGACATTTGTTAAGTGAGTTTTGCCCCATTTTATTTATTTTATTTATTTATTTTATTATTTGTATTTCTATGCCACCCAACTCTCCGAGGACTCTGGGCGGCTTACAACAAAGACAATATGAACAATATACAATAAGAGACGTTAAAAACACCCCATACACACTGCTCATGGCTGGATCTCACAAGATCGTAGTGGCAAGATCAACGGCCCCAAGCCTGCCGGAAAAGCCAGGTTTTCACCATTTTCTGGAAGGCCAGTAGAGTGGGAGCAGTCCGGGCCTCAGAAGGTAGCTGATTCCAGAGAGCTGGGGCAACCACAGAGAAGGCCCTCCCACACGGACCCACCAGCCGACATTGTTTAGCTGACGGGACCCGGAGGAGGCCAACTCTGTGGGATCTTACAGGTCGCTGGGAGCTATGTGGTAGAAGACGGTCTCGAAGATAGCCTGGCCCTAAGCCATATAGGGCTTTAAAGGTAATAACCACCACCTTGAATTGTGACCAGAGACTGATAGGAAGCCAGTGCAGCTCACAGAGGATTGGTGTAATGTGGGAGTACCTAGGTGCATCGACGACCACTCGAGTGGCTGCATTCTGGACTAACTGTAGTCTCCGAACACTTTTCAGGAGTAGCCCTATGTAGAGCGTGTTGCAATAATCCAACTGTGAGGTGGCAAGGGCATGAGTGACTGTGAGAAGAGCCTCCCGATCCAGGTAGGGTCATAATTGGTGTACAAGGTGAACCTGTACAAAGGTCCCTTAGCCACAACTGCCAGGTGTTGCTCTAATCTCAGTTGTGGATCAAGGAGGACACCCAAATTGCGAACCCGTTCTGAGGGGGACAGCTTCCCCCCACCAGGGCTAAGGATGGACAAGGTCCTTGGGAAGCAATATCGACAGCCACTCAGGTTTTGTCTGGGTTAAGTCTGAGCCAGTTGACTCCCATCCAGATTCTTACAGCCTCCAGGCACTGGCACATCACATTTTATGACCTTTTTTGACATAGTTGTTAAGTGAATCACTGCAGTTGTTAAGGTAATAACACGTTCGTTAAGTGAATCTGGTTTCCCATTGACTTTGCTTGTCACAAGGTCGCAAAAGGTGATCACATGACCTTGGAACACTGTATCTGTCATAAATATGAATCAGTTGCCAAGTGTATAAATTTTGATCATGTGACCGTGGGATTCTGCAAAGACATATGAATTTTTTGCTGGAAATAAATAAATAAATATAATAAATAAAAATAAATAAGTGATGTTGTGATTTATTGATTACAAAAGTTTGTTTATTAGAAGAAAGGAACTATAATATGCAAAGTGGGAAAGTAGAGTTGATAATTCTTGTGTTTGTTACAGCTAAAGAGAAGATTGGAAGTCATTTCTTTAGATATCTTCCATTTTCTTTTTTAAAAATCCTTCACTTTTTCTTTTACCTCTTTATAATTTCTTCTTCTATTTGTTTGTCTATGTTTCTAAAGTTTTTTTTAAAAAAATTCTAAACTTTTAATAAAACTTATTTGGAGGGGAAAAAAGAGTTAAAGACAACATTTGAAACCAAATATACTAAGGGTGATGTGTGGTTTTCTTTAAGTGCTATATTATAGTAACCATCTTGGAGATCAGAGTGTGGTCAAATAGGATGTGGTAAAAAGAAAAAAAGGCAAGAGATGGCAGTGTGAGCAAACGTCTGCCCACTTCTTTGTTCATTGTATTTCATGTATTTCAGATTGTGCTGTTGTGGCCCCTTAAATTGAGTGAAAGAGCAGTGGTGTGTTTCGGTTAGTACATACTTGTATGTAACCTTTGTAAAACTACTTCCATCCTGATACCTATATGATGGAGAAGCAAAATCCGTTGTTTAGCAGAGCAGAGCTATAAATATTGCCTCCCATGTTCCATTAGTCAAGGAATAAGGTCCCACAAACCTGCTATGTTATTTTGGTATAGGAACCAGGAATACACATACACATACACACAAGCAAAACATGCTTCTCTTTCTAGTCTTGTTAGTAATGGGCAGCAGAAGAAGTATCTCTTTCTGAAGAGAAAAACTGTGCTCTGAGATTTACTGGCAGAAATTTTGCTTTAATTTTCCATATCAGCATTTTACTTTAGGAGCTCCCGTTCCCCTCACTCAGGTCCTGGGCGCAGAGAAGCGGCAGCTCCTCACATTGGCCGCCCGCCACATGAAACGCGGATCTGATTATTGCTTTGGGGAATCCGGGCAGTGGTGGCTGGAAAGGGGGGGGGGGGTTTCTTTAGGAGCTCTCATTCGGCTCGCTCGGCTCCTGAGCACAGAGGGCTTAGGTGGCAGCTCCTCACACTTCAGGGGAGTGAAGTCATTGCGGCCATTGCCTGCCCTAAACTGCCTGCTGGGCAGCCAGAGGGGTGACCAGCTGCAAATCGTGGCACCTGCCTTGTTCCTGAAACTGCCAGGCAGATTCCCCCCAGACCGTTCCAAAATGCTGGTAGGCAGAGGTAGAATTCTTGTTTTCCTCCCCCAAAATTAAGGTGTGTCTTATACTCCAGTGCGTCTTATACACGGTACCATATTTTTCGGATTATAAAATGCACCGGAGTATTAGATGCACCTTAGTTTTTGGGGAGGAAAATAAGAAAAAAGCTGATTTGCAGGTGGATCGGCCTCCTGGAATACCCCCAATCAGCTGTTCTCAGAGTTGAATTTTAGCAACAGGTTCCTTGGTTGTGAGCTCTGTGCTTTGTTTTTTTCCTTTTTTTTTTCTGCCTCTGAAACTTCTGAAACTCTGTTTCAGAAAAAACTTTTTTTCCTGACTCTGAAAGCCTCCGAAACAGAGCTTCAGAAAAAAAGCCTCTGAAGCTCTATTTGGGGGCTTCTTTTCTGAAGCTTCATTTCTGATGCTTTTTTCAGCCTCTGAAAAGCTGGGCAGGGCTACATTCAGAGTATAAGATGCACCAGATTTTCACCCTCTTTTTTGGGGGAAAAAAGTGTGTCTTATACTCCGAAAAATACTGTAAGTTAATCTATTGTTGGGTAACTTGTAGTTCAAAAATGTGTCTTAAGAACAGAGCCAATGTAATATATTCCTGGACTATGGTGTTTGGAACAAAAATATTTTTCATTAAAAATGCTAGTTTGAATTCCCTTCCAAACTCTATCAGTGCAGAGTCAGAACACAGAAAATAGCCTCAAGAAAACAACAATGATTTGGCACAGAAAAACAGGAGTCTTTGCTATCTGCTGAAGAAAAACAAAAATTAACTAAATGTATCTGCAAACACTGCATTGAGAATTGGTCTCTCCAAATATCCTCCATAGATGATTCACACAAATTGCATCAGAAGCAAAATTGAAGAGAATTGTTATGGTCTAAAATCAAATTAGGACATTTTTTATTGCATGTGTTTTAAATCTTATTGCCTAATATAATCACCAGCCTCTCTGACTGGATACAACTAGCACCCATAATGTGACAAGGCTCCAATTGTTTTTGACCAAAGAACGAAGAAAATCAGCTTTTGTGAATAGAATAGAGCAGATGTTGGTCATTCTTTACACACCAAGAAGAGATTCAATCAATTTTAGCATACAAAATATGTGTTTAATAAGCTTTTTCCTTTGGTGGGATTCCAGAGCCTTTCATGGCTTAAAATAATTGAGAAAGACTTGTAAATTTGGAGGTGAAATATTCTGATCGGATATTCTTGGATTACAGTGTAGTCCAAAATATAGGTCCATAACATTTACCAGATATCATTTTTTTGTAACACTGTGAATCTATGTCATTCCCCTGAATGAAAGAAAAGATACAATTAAATATATATTTTGAACTTTTTGTAGCATAGCCTTTATTGTCATTGTACATCATATATACAACAAAATTGGTTTCGCCTCTCTGGTGCAATCCAGAACAGAAAATACAAAACAATACAAACAGTATAGAGAATAATCCCTATACAAGTAATTGGGGAAAAAAGACTAGTCATATTTTTCCATATGTGCATGGAGTGATTGTGATTGTTTTTAAGAGTCTGACAGCCCATGGGTAGAAGCTGTTTTTAAACCTGTTTGTCCAGCAGGCTATGCTTCGATGTCTTCTGACCAATGATAAAAGCAAAAAGAGACACTGGCCAGGGTGTGAATCATCCCTAAGTATTTTCCTTACTCTGCTGAAACAGCAAGACCCAATGTCATCTAGTGGCCCAATGGTTTCTTGTGCCAAATTGATCACTCTCTGTAGTGCCTTCCTGTCCACAGCTGTTAGACCACCATACCATACTGTTATACAGTATGTGAGGACACTTTTTATCGTGGACTAATAGAAAGAAGTCATCAGCCGTTGTTCCACCTGATTTTTCCACAGGACTCTAAGGGAATGAAGTCTCTGTTGAGCCTTACTAACCACCAGGGACGTGTTGTTTTTCCAGGTGAGATCTTGACTAATGAGCACTCCCAAGAATTTAAAAGAGGAAACCCTCTCCACACAGCCCCCCTCAATATACAGTGAGGCAGGTTCCTCTCTGTGTTTCAGGAAATCTAGCACCATCTCCTTTATCTTGCTAGTATTTAGATGTTAGTTGTTTTTTGAATACCATATGGATACCTTCTGGACTTCTTCCCTGTATGCTGATTCATCCCTTCCAGTTATAAGCCCCAACATCATTGTATCGTCTAAATGCAAATGTATTTTTAAATGCAAATCAGTGGTTTGCATGGAATTTGGGTAGAAACAACATATAAGATACCTAGCCAAATAGCAGGACATAAGAAACAGAAATTTTTGAGATGAAAATACAGATTTGGAGAATAAAAATGGTTAGGTTTCCATGCTAAACATGCTAATTCTAGGTTATTGTTTAACTAGTTGCAGCCTAAAAATCAAAAAGTGGAAGACAAGAAGTGTATGAAAAAGGGAGAAAGGAAAAGAAGGATGTTTGGAACTAGTGGGTTATCCAGACTTCAGTTACAAAGAGTAGCCAGCAGCAAAGAAGAAAGGATAGGAAGCTTTTGTATAAAGAAATATCAGAGTGATGATTGACAGCTACATCAACTTGATGTGAAGAACTGAAAGTTTCACCGGTGAGGAGAAGGAGTTTGAAGATCAACCCCAAGGAGAAAACAATGAGGTGAGAGGAGAACAATGCTTTGAAATGCTGATCCATGAAGGCAGCTGCAAAAAGTATATTGACATTGGCAAAAACAAGTAGAAGGAATACAATTGGGAAGAGTACAGTAAGGATAGATAGTTACTCAATCTGCTTGCTTAGTGTAAAACTTCTATTCTGCTGCTGTGCCTATAGTTAATGTGACTGGAGACTCTTTCTAATGTTATAAATACAATAAGTGAAAAGTTCATTGTTTTAAAATCTGATTAGATATCCAAGGAGGGAGGTAAGTTCCCCTTAGAGGCCCAATGACGGGAGGTTTAGTAGCAGATATGATGAAAATAAATTCTTCAGATTTCAGAGATTCTGAGAAATCACTGTGGGAAGACGCTTCTCAAAGCCTAGTCACTCTAGTCACTTCTGAGAAAACAGTGATTTCTGTTTTAGCAGAACGTACATAAAAATAAAGAGTTTTGGTTTAACACTGAAACACAACGTAATGTACAATGTAATAACATTATGGGGAAAAATATAATACTTACACAATCTAAAAAAATACCCAATTAAGTTTAGTAGCACTAGGGTGAACAGGAAATGAAAGAGTTGTGATTTAATGTAGGAAATCTTTGCGAAATCTGATACATTCCTGGTTATTGAGAAGAGGACTGTGTGAATTGTTTGATTGACCATGATCACATGTTACGCATAATCTTCTACTGCTAAGTAAAATATTTGTTTTTGCTCTGTGATGAAGATTCATTATTTCCATTTTGCATTTTTGCCATTGACTCCAGTGAGCAAGTAAATATAGCAACATTTTCACCCATAAACCATATTTTACTATCTTCCCTGAAAGCTAAAACATAAAAATGATGCAATTAATTATATCTGTCACTCATTGTGTCATTAAAGACAGAGAGATCCAAAAGATGTATTTTGGTCAATTATTTTTTTTTTTAATTTGATTTATATGCCACCCTTCTCCGGAGACTCAGGGCGGCTTACAATGTGCTCAGCAATAGCCTTCATCCTTTTGTATATATTTATACAAAGTCAGCTTATTGCCCCCACAACTGGGTCCTCAATTTACCTACCTTAGAAAGGATGGAAGGCTGAGTCAACCTTGAGCCTTGGTGAGATTCGAACCTGCAGTAATTGCAGGCAGCTGGTCTTAATAAGCAGCTTAATAACAGGGTGCCTTAGACCACTGTACTACCAAGGCTCTTTGCCAATGCTCTGTATGGAATATACATCTTACAACAGTTAGCACATTTTCCCAAGCTTGAATGCCTTCTTATTTAAATTAGCATTGTCAATTGATATTCATTATGCAAATTAACATTAAAGATTTAGCTTTAAAAATTTCCACTTTACAAATGCAAAATATCCATAACCTGGGTACTTCTGAAAGAAACATTTCAATAGCAATAAGAAGTACAATACTGTTAGACAGAATAGGGCATTGGGATTTCCAAACCTTGTTTGTTAAGCCCTGAAAAGAAAGATTAAGAGTAGAAGCACACAAATTGGTTGTGCTCACATGTACACTAAGTCATGATTTAAGTATGACTTACTGAATAACCCACACCTGCCTGACTATATTTGGGCTAAAGTACAATATGATCTATTGGCTTCTACTTGCTATAGGTGTACAGGTAAGGTTTCCTTTGAGTCAGTATTAATGTTTACTTCCTCAATTCTTGATGAGCTCATAAATACATGGATGTATTTTTCTGGACATTGATACAGAGGCAGATTGTCACTGCCCTTTTTCCAATAATTTTTTTTCTTCCTACTTTAATTTAAGTTTTGATACTTAGCTTTTCAGGGTCAGCCAAAGTCTGTTATTAATGTTAGAGAAATCAAACAGAACTCATATTTATTCCCTCCTACCCTGAAATGTTGAAATGTAATTAGAAAAAGAATGAGCTAACACATTCAGAGGGCATGGCCATTGAAGTCATAGAACATTTGATAAGATATTTTCACTGAACTTATGGAGGCATTTCTTTGCAATTCATGAAAGATAAACCAGGAAGGAGATGGACTGCTCTGTGCTAGAATTTTTGAGGCAGCATGAAAAATCATAAATCCAGTTGTGAGTATTCTGGCTCATATCAAGCATAAACTTCTGGAATGCTGCTTCATGAGATTGTAAACCAAGGATTGGATTGTAAATGTAAGTATGAATCTCTCTCAGAGGACTCAGTTAAAAGTCCAGAGATCTTTAGCTCTGGCCAGGCAGATAAGTAAGCACCTACATCCCCACTAGTTTAGCCTTTGTTTGATGCAGTCAGATACCTCTATAAGGCTCCACTACAATCATACTCAATGAAATTGTGAATAAAGAATATTCAGAGATATTCCACAATGACCTAATAGGTAAATATTTTATAAAACATCAATTCCAAGAACTATGTTTTAGCCTCAGACTTTATCATATTGTTTTGGTTGTATTCACAAGTATACTAAGTAGTGTTTGTGTGTGGGTGTGGGTGTGGGTGTGGGTGTGTGCATGCGTGCGTGCGTGCGTGTTTAGAGAATTTATATAGCTGCCTATTTGCCCACAACAACTCTATACAAGCAATACAATGCAAAGGAATGTGTTGTCTTTTAATCCGTGAATTAGGGCACTTACCAGGCAGTGCAGTCAGATATTAAATTATAACCTCTAAAGTAAGGCTGGGTGTCCCCTCTGAAGAAGAAGAGTTCTAATAGGTTTCCATGATAAATCATATAGGGTGATTGAATTTCAGGATTCTGTCCGATTATTCAATTTATGGTCACTAAGGGTCAGTTTTGATTTGATGGTAGATATTCAATCAATCTGTAATAGTATTTAAAGAATAGGCTCAGGCATAGACTAGGAGCAAATTCCTTATTATCCAGATGGCTGAGAAGCAGCCATCTTGCCTTGCTGGGGCTGGACACTTTTTCTGATTTAGGTGGCAAGTTCTGTGCCAGGCATTGGACTTAGACTGGTTCTCTGGGAAGTCCTTTTACCTCAAGTTGAGAATTGTGCAAAACATGTAGCATGTTGAATAGTTCATGTTAATCCTCAAATTAAGATATATTTATATTGTCTTTGAGTCAATCGTGACTCCTTCTGGCTACCCAGACAAAGTTCCTACAGTTTTCTTGGAATGAGTTTTGAAACTGGCTTACAGTGTTTTTTTTCCCTAGAGCTGAGAGAGTGACTGGCCCCAAATTGTCAGATTTGTCCCTAAGGCAAGACAAGAAATCATGGTGGTTTCCCTGTCTCTAGCCCTGTGCCTTAAAGAAATATTCCAAACTTGTTGTGAAATCAGGAAAAAAAATGGTGAAATAGCAATTCACGGGATTCATGTTGAAGGGCAATCCTCTCAAAAGCAAAGCCATTTAGCTGAAAAGCAAACATAAAATGCTTGATTTTAAATTAGATTTGGATTCCATTCAAAACAGCTGAAACTCAAGTATTGATTGCATGATAATGATGTGCACATACAGCAAGTGGCTACCTTGCTACATAAAATAAATATCAATAGAGATGATAATTTTTTATTCAGAACAACTCATGCTTCTACAAAGGTCACAGAGGAAAGAGTTTTAGTTAAAATGAATACAACCATCAAATACTTTATAAAACAAAATAAAATAAAATAATGAATTACATTGAGAAAAAAAACACATCAATTTTCTAAGGTTTTTGCTGCATGCAAAAACAAGAGAAATCTTACCAAACTAAAATAAAGAACTTTTCCCTCATGGACTGCTAGTGGGTTTCACAGATTATTCCAAATACAATTTATATTACAATTCCTGTGTTCCAATGAAAAGCTAGCTCTCCTTCCACACATACCACACAAAGATACATTCCTGTACATACCAGAGGTGGTATTCAGCAGGTTCTGACCAGTTCTGGAGAACCAGAAGCGGAAAATTTGAGTAGTTCGGAGAACCAGTAAATACCACCTCTGACTGGCCCTGCCCCAATCTATTCTCTGCCTCCTGAGTCCCAGCTGATCAGGAGGAAATGGGGATTTTGCAGTAACCTTCCCTTGGAGTGGGGAGGGAATGGAGATTTTACAGGATCCTTCCCTTGCCATGCCCACAAAGTCTGCCATGCTCACCAAGCCACACCCACAGAACCAGTAGTAAAAAAAAATTAATCCCACCATTGGTACACACCTCTTCTATCCGGATAACACCTCACAATATAATAGCTGAAACTCATTCTAATAAAAAGCTGTTGGCACCTGCTTTTAGAGGGAAAGTTTATTAGTTTGGCTCTTAACTCACTTTTTTTTTAACTGAGAAGAAAGAAGCATTTGCTCCATGTACAGGTCACATTTGAGATAACATAAATGCTGCTGATTGTTTATTTATTGACCCGTGGTGGTGTAGTGTTTAGAATGCAGTATTGCAGGCTAATTCAGCTCACTGCCAGGAGTTCGATCCTCACTGGCTCAAGATTGATTGAATCTTCCATTCTTCTGAGGTTGGTAAAATGAGGACCCAGATTGTTGGGGACAATATGCTGACTCTGTAAGGCCCGCTTAGAGAGGGCTGTAAAGCAGTATGAAGTGGTATATAAGTCTAGGTGCTGTTACTATTATTAATATATAATATCAAGCTATTATTGGGTAAAGACATATAGCACAAAATGTGATGTTGAGAATTTCTGGATCCTAAAAATACACCAGGGGAGAGTTTAGTTTATGGGTTTTTTTAATCCCCTTTTAAAACCAGATTAGATGTCTTGTATATTTGCTACCCAACCTTTATTCAATTCATTATTCCTGCAGTAATTTTCATCTTGAAATGTATGTCTCAATATTAGCTGCATAATATATAATAATTATAATTTAAAATGTTGGGCATGTATCTACCATTTCTTTTTATCCTTGTGTAGTCTGGGCAATAGAACTATGCAAGAGTTGAGCATCTTGTACATTGGTGGACAGCGGGAATCAAGGCGTATATTCCATTTTGGTTCTTTGTACTACAGGAGATCTCCCAAAAGAATTGAGAGGGTAACTGAATACATTCCGTATGCTAAATACATATTAGTACAGTAGTTGTGAATGAGAAATACATAGCTCTAAGTAAAAATGTATTCTCTGTGCATGATGCTCTATGACTACCTAGACCAGGAGTGTCAAACTCACGTCATCACGGCAGCATCACATGACATATCAGGACTTTTTTTCCCTTCTCTAAACTGGATGTGGGCGTGGCCAGCATGTGATGCATCCGGCCCATGGGCCGGGTGTTTGACAGCCCTGACCTAGATTTTGCCACAATGCCACATTCTTATGCCTCTAATCTCATTTATAATATTTAGTATGGCAAGGGACTAATCTCACTTTACAAAAATATCCTTTGTTAATGACAGGTAAGTAGATGAGATAGAGATAGAGATAGAGATAGAGATAGAGATAGAGATAGAGAGAGAGAGAGAGAGAGAGAGAGAGAGAGAGAGAGAGATGGAAATCCTTTGAAATAGATCATCTGTGTTGCACAGAAAGAGTACTCTTTTTGAAGTACTTCTTTTTGAATTACTAAAATAATCATATCCTACCTTAGAAGGTGCTTGCTGTCAGGTATCCTCTTCATTTCCTTGTTTCTACAGCCTCTTCATTTGAAGTATTCAAAACTATTCAGAAAGAAGGGCCTCATAAAATGCCAATACCTTCCAAAGTATCTCTTTGGAATGATTTGTGTAGCCCTGATAAAGGTGTATTTATTAATAATTTTTTTATGGACCCATCTCCCCTATCAGGTGACTTAGTAAAAATACAAATGGATATATTGCAGAGCTCTTTCTCCAACATAGATACAGTATACTCTTCTATCATATGTAATATATTTTGGAAGAAAGAATCAACATATATATGATGAATGGCTATTTGCAAGCATTTAATGAAATTGTTTCCCCTCATTGGACAATTTCATTACACTGCACCCTCAACAATATATCTGTTATTGGGTTTAAAGCCTCACAAATTCCATTTTGAAAATTAGTTATTTTCCACTTGAGTTTTTATTATTTTGTTTCAAAGCAAAGTGTGGAATGGCAGAAACCAACAGAAGCTGAAGGATACCTGCTGTGCTTAAATTGTTCCCCTCTTGCTGGGATTGTAATGAGAGTTTAAGGTTTTGATCATGAAGTTTATCTGTATGAATAGCCTTTAACTTCTGTGTTATGTATGCCACAAACTTGGCTGGGTGTGCTGCAATTGCTTTCTTCATCTCCATTACTTGTTTTGATTCACAAAAAGACAATGGTAGTGGATGGGAACATTCACACACACACACAGAGAGAGAGAGAGAGAGGGAGGGAGGGAGGGAGGGAGAGAGGGAGAGAGAGAGAGAGAGAGAGAGAGAGAGAGAGAGAGAGAGAGAGAGAGAGAGAGAGAGAGAGAGGGAGGGTGGGAACATATTTTCTATTCATCCCCTTCCCTTACAATGATTATTTGAACTACTGTTCAAATCCTTCCTGAATCTTCAAATATGGTACCAGTTTTTATTACTATTATTGTTCTGTGAAGTCAGTAAACCTCAGCATTGACAATCCTGCAAACATTATTAAAAATAAAATCTCATGCAGAATCAGAAAACTGCAATGATAAACCATTAGGGAGACTTTCAAGCTAATACCCAATTATACATTTTTTTTCCAGTTTTTAAGTGTCTAGTATTTCTCAACCTCATCCATGAAACTATAGACCAATCAGCTTGACATCAATACATGGGGAAATCCTGGAAAAAGATAATTAAGCAGTGGATTTGTGAGTACCTATAAACAAACAAGCTAATTACTAGAAGCCAGCATGGGTTTGTTAAAAACAGATCATGCAAGACAAACTTTTTTGCCTTCTTTAATAAAGCAACTAAATTAGTAGATCAGGAAAATGCTGTCACTATAGTATACTTGGATTTTAGTAAGGCATTTGACACAGTAGATCACAGGCCAGATGAATTCAAAGTTGGATGACCAACCAAACTCAACATGTAGTCCTCAATGGAAATACATCTACATAGAGGGGAGTAGGCATTGGGATACCTCCAGGTTCTGTCTTTGACCCAGTTCTCTTCATAAGTGATCTAGATGAGGGGATAGAAGGAGAACTCATCAAATTTTCAGATGACACCAAACTGAGGAGGGAGGGGGGATTGCTAACACTTTGGAAGATATATTCCAGATTCAGAAGGATCTTGAGAGACTTAAGCATTGGGCCCTGCTTTGTCAAGTTTGTCAGAGCTTTTGCAGCATGACTACTATTAGACAACCCAGGAGCAAAACACAGCACACAGAGACATACATTGGCTGGTCAGCTTTAAATTATCATTACCCTGACAAAGTTGTAGTTCAGTGGTAAGAAAAGTAAGCTTCTGCATTTAGGCAAGAAAAACCAAAAGCACAAGTATAGAATAGTGTGCAGAGAAGACCAACAAAGGCAATAAAGTGTCTGGAGGCTAAATTGTATTATGAACAGTTGGGGAGCTAGGAATATCAAGCCTATCAAAGAGAAGGATTGTGGAGAATATGACAACTGTCCTCTAGCACTTGAGGGGATGTCAAGAAAAGATTGAACAGACATTTGTCCAGGATAGTATAAGGTCTCCTGGCTTAAACAGGGGTTTGGGCTAGAAGGCCTCTAAAGTCCCTTCCTAAGATGTGCAGTCTGATGGTTTATAAAACCTTTAGCTGTTAGTCATTGGAAAATAATTCATCTGAATATTCTTTACTCACAGTATTATTTAGAGTACTGTATGATTGTAATGGAGCTAGTAGTCTTATGCAGACATTTGACTGCAACAAATGAAGCCCGACCTAGTGGTGATGTAGGTGCCCACTCTGATCTGGTACCTCTAACATTATGGAACACTGTCTCTCTTTTTTTTGTTGTTTGCAAATTTCCCATACTTGTTCCATTTTTTTTATTATTATCATTTACTTTGTTCTTTAAACATGAAACTCAGTCAACTGAACATTCAAAAATGCATCACAAATACCATTGACTGGTGCTAATGGTTAATACGGGTTGCTGTCAGCGTCCTATGTATCAACCAAGTACCTTCTTAAGATGTACGATGTTCCAAGTAGCACAGTTTTTTTGCAGTTCCACTGGTGTTATTGCAGGAAGCTGCAATTTGTTGATGCATCTTATAAAATTCTTGGATATGGTACCAAGTGCCCCGATGACACTGTTACATGTTTCATCCATAACCATGTAGTTTCGATGGCCAGGTCGTGATATTTCATGATTTTTTCCGGTTCTTTTTCTTCAAATCTGGCATCTCCTGGTACCGCAATGTCAATAAATTGTACATTTCAGTTTTTGACAACTATGATATCTGGCATGTTGTGTTCCAAGTGATGAGCTGTCTGTATTCAAAAGTCCCACAAGATCTTCACCTTCTCATTTTCTATAACTTTTTCGACTTTATGTTCCCATGACTTTTTGGATACAGGTAAGTTGTATTTTTTACTTAATGGCCAGTGGATTAATTTAGCAACTCGGTCATGTCTAGCTTTGTAATCAGTTTGTGTAATTTTGCTGCATTCACATATTAAATGTGAAACAGTTTTGACTTTGTTGTTGCAAAGTCGGCAGTTTGGATTGTTTTATTATTATACACAAAAATGACAGTACACACAGCAAACGAGATAACCATGCTGGGTTTTGTATCACAAATCACTAGTCAAACACTTTCCAAGCATTTAGGACTGTGTGATGTATCGGCGGATTATGCGAGCAGATCCCAGTAAGGTGGCCTTCTGCAGCTGACCAATGGTGATCTTGTCAGCGCCAATTGTTTTTAAGTGCTTGCCTAGGTCTTTAGGCACAGCACCCAGTGTGCCGAGTACCACTGGAACCACCTGCACTGGTTTATGCCAGAGTCTGCAGTTCGATTCTCAAGTCCTGATATCTAGTGACTTTTTCAAGTTGTTTCTCGTCGAGTCTGCTGTCACCAGGTATGGCAATATCAACGATTCACACTTTTTTCTTCTCCACAATCGTAATATCCGGGATATTATGTTCCAAAACTTTGTCAGTCTGTATTTGGAAGTCCCACAGTAGTTTTGCATTTTCATTTTCGACCACTT
Organism: Pituophis catenifer annectens; assembly: GCF_029215685.1. Lineage (NCBI taxonomy): Eukaryota > Metazoa > Chordata > Lepidosauria > Squamata > Colubridae > Pituophis > Pituophis catenifer. The sequence continues at coordinate 114,010,158 of NW_027256882.1, forward strand.
TTTCAGGCTTATGATCCCACCAGTTCTTTGCTACAGGCAGATGGTAGTTGTGACACAAGTTCCAGTGGACCATCTGAGCGACTGTGTTGTGACGTTGTTTGTAGTCAGTCTGAGCTATTGTCTTGCAACAGTTCAATATGTGATCAATGGTTTCATCTGCTTCTTTTAGAGTCTGCATTTGGGGTCATCAGCAGATTTTTCTATTCTGGTTTGATTACATTCATTCTGATGGCTTGTTCTTGGGCTGCAAGAATCAGGCCTTCTGTTTCTTTCTTCAGTGTTCTGTTGGTCAGCCATAACCAGGTCTTTTCCTTATCTACTTTTCCTTGGATCTTTTCAAGGAACTGTCCATGCAGTGCTTTGTTACACCAGCTGTTAGCCCGAGTTTGCATCACTGTTTTCCTATATTGATTCTTGGTTTGCTGCACTTTGAGCAGCTTCCTCTTGTTGACCTCCATCAAAGCTGGTTCAACACTGTCTTCCACATAATCTGCCAGAGCATGCTTCTCTTCTTCGACTGTCTGCTTCACTTGCAAAAGTCCTCTGCCTCCTGCTTTTCTGGGCAAATATAGCCTGTCAACGTCACTATGCGGGTGCAGTGCATAGTGTATGATCATCAGTTTTCTTGTTTTCCTACCCAGGCTGTCCAGTTCTGCCTGTGTCCAGTTTACGATCCCAGCAGTATATCTGATGACGGGTATGGCAGATTGTTTTATTATTTCTGTTGTTGTTGTTGTTGTTGTTGTTATTGTTATTATTGTTGTTGTTGTTGTTATTATTATTATTATTATTATTATTATTATTATTATTATTATTATTATTATCTGAGAGTTATGCTTCTCAAATACTGCCATTTTTTACTTCCTGATGTCTTCTGGGAGGAAAAAGAAGGAACATAACATTTCCATATCACTAAAAAGGACAGATGGAAAGGTTATTGTTTCCTAGTAAATTCTGTTTCTAGGCAGGTTTGCTCATATAAAGTTTATGAAAAAAAGTATTTTGTCAGTTTCAAGGTATTTTAATTTTTTTTTTAAAAAAAAACCTTGATTAGATTACTTGAGAATTAAGTACATTCTATCCTTCTTTGTGGGAGAAATTGCAGTTGATGCACTGAAATAAAATTGTTTGGGGGAGATCATTTTAATGAGGAATGATAAGGGGCATTAAAACTAAAGGTTTCCCCTGTCCAGTCATATCCGACTCTAGGGGGCAATGCTCATGTCCGTTTCTTAGCTGAGGATGACAGCATTGTCCCAAGATGCTTCCATGGTAATGTAGCCATCATTACTATATCCCAAGACACATGGAACACTGTTACCTTCCCACCAAAGTGGTACCAATTTATATACTTACATTTGCATGATTTCGAACAGCTAGGTGGGCAGGAGTTGTGGTAAATAAGGGAGATCGCCAAGCCAAACACAGGCTATCAGCTTTCTAGCTGAGAAGCTCAGCATCTTTAACTGCTGAGCCATCCCACTCTCTTATAAGGGGCATATCTACTTTGAATTCTATGAGATGAAGGTATGTTGCTAGAATCATTAATATTCCTCTCTTTTCAGATGCTGTATGAGATCATTCTTATGCCAATATATACTTTTATTTGGAGCAACAAGAAGTCATTAATTTGAAAACTCAAAAGAGGCAGCAGTTGCTAGTAACAATATTTTAAAAAAGTATGTGTCTATGTTATCTTAACCTTATATTAGTTTCAGGGAAATGGAAATCATATTCCTTATATTTTAGAGTGGAAAAATTACACTTGACATTACAAGTAATTATTATAGGTAATAAGTGCTACTTTGAAGGGAAATCTTTCTGGAAAGATAAATTGAATTGAATCAGAGTTTAATCTTCAGAATCAGCAATATTCTCACGCACATTGTAAAATCATGCATATATAGCACTCAATCTTAATCCAAAACTTTCTTAAACTTTGTAATGAAGAATTCCAAGAGTGTCAGTAAAAATAGCAACATAAGAATTCTGCATGTATTTTTTCTTGAAGAGCATTCAGGTTTCTATGCAGACTCTCATATTTTAAGAAGAAGATTATGGGGCAATCCCTTTATCCATAATTGTATTTATATAATAATGATTGGTTTACAAATACAAATCAAAACATAATACCCAGATTAATCTCATTTGCAATTCACAGTGATAGGGGTTTTTTTTAAGCCATTCATATCTGGCATGAAACAATGTAAGCAAACATTGTCTATCATTGAGTTAAACTTAATAGATAAAGTGAAGATCAAATATTTGCCAAAATATTGAATCCTTGATTTTCAATCAGTGTCTCATATTCAACGATGTATTTTCCCTTAAAAAACCTTGGGCCATGGTTAAAATGTACCATTGTTTAGCACAGTACATGAAACTACCTATTCTTGTTTGGAACAGATCAGAGAAATTAGAGCAAAGGCTTATACAAAAGAATTCTATATACCCTGACACATATGTTCTTTACAAATACTCATTAATTAATTGCTTAAAATCTAATAAAATAATCAACATCATAAGCTTTTTGTTGATGCATTGGGTAAGAGCTTCAGCTGCATGGGCAGTTAACTGCACAGTTATTTCTCATCCAAATCCTTGTTGGGGGAAACGACCAGAAACTCAGCAACTCTACAACTGGAAATGGCGTATATGATTTATGCCTCTTGAATTTCAGTCAGAGCTGATTTCCTCGACTTGGCATCCTTCAGATGAATGGGATTGTTGCCTAGGAATGCTAAGAGGCTGCCAACTGAGAGAGCAAGGCAGTGCCAGTCTGAGAAAGACTGAGTTGTGGATTCAAGAGTGGGGAAAATAAAAATAATATGAAATCAGTTCTGAAAACTGAGGCACAACTTCCAAATAATTTATGGAATAATATGTCCTGAGGAGAAAGACAAGGGCAGAGGCAAATCATGATTAAAATACCAGAATAGTATATTCAGATGAGGAAATGTCATTGATAGAAAGGCAGTTATGATGGAGAGGAGAAGAAAGGGGGGGGAGAGGAGAGGAGAGAAGAGGAGAGGGGAGGGGAGGGGAGAGGAGAGGAGAGGAGAGGAGAGGAGAGGAGAGGAGAGGAGAGGAGAGAAGAGAAGAGAAGAGAAGAGAAGAGAAGAGAAGAGAAGAGAAGAGAAGAGAAGAGAAGAGAAGAGAAGAGAAGATGCCATTAATTTAGCAGGAAAACTGCCCAGCAAGGCACTGTATCTGCTGGTAGGAATCATAATCTTGTTGATGAGGGCTGAAAGTGGGAACAATGAAAACAGAGTCACCCTGAGGGCCTTTACAAAACAATTTCCTTTACAAAATGGAGACAGGCTACAGGGTGGAAGAAAGTACTGATTATTTTTCCCATTCTTGTCCATCAACAAAATCTTGTTTTAAATAGAGAAATGATGATGACTCACCTCAGCAGCAAAAACAGTCTTGAGTGCGTATATTAACAGCCATCCGGAAATTTCAGCTGTCATTCTGATTTAGTACCTTGAGTACACATTATGCTAGGAAAAGATGTTCACTGGAAAAGTGCCTTATACACAATTAGATGGTTGGTCCAACTGGCTCAAAAGATCTGTTCTGTAAAGATTAGGAAAAGAAACTTCAGAGTGAGGATCCCCCACCTATTTTGTGCTGATTTGGGAATTTGAAAACCCATTATTACCACCCCTACAGGCATTGCCAATCAAAAACTGGATATCAATCAGAAATAAGTTAACCTAATCACTCCGTCCATCTTTTCAAGGGCCTGCCTATTGCCTCTGCTTACATTCCTTTTTCCTCCTTTCAGAATCAGTATCACATTTACAAAGCAAACACTATTTTATTTTCTAAGGATGTCTTTGGATGCCTTTCCATTTGGAGCCCAGAATTATTTTTGGAGACAAAAGCATGTAAGCTTCCCATATATTTATTGTTCCTTAAATGAGATCAAGGCTGCAGAAACATAGGTGACAGAGGACGAGTTGAAAATTGAAAAAGGAGATTGGAAGGGGGACTTCTTTTAAGATATAATTTTCCTCAATAAATAAGTATAAGTATAATTTTATTTCTATACTGCCCTTCTCCCAAAGGACTCAGGGCAGTGTACAGCCTATTTAAAAACACAAGACAAACATAAATTAAAAATTTAAAATTATTAAATAAATTCGGCTCAATTTAAAACCCCAGAAAATTTAAAATACCCCAATTTAAAATATTACATTGATAGCCCAGCCTGACGGAACAACAGGGTCTTCAATGCACAGCGAAATACCCGGAGGTCGGAGATCTTAGTAAATAAATGAACAAGTAAAATGTTTTGATTCCTATGTTTAATTAGATTCTTTTTTTATTTTATTATTTACTTATTTGTATCCCACATTTGCTATTTTTAGAAATAATTCAAGGCAGCAAACATATCCAACACACTTTCCTCCACCTATTTCCCCCACAATGAAAAATCTTGTGAGGTGAGTTGGCTGAGAGAGAGTGACTGGCCCAAAGTCACCCAGTGGCTTTCATGGCTAAGGTGGGGCTTGAACTCCTGCTTTCTAGTGTGATATCTTAACTACTAGACCAAACTCTGTATCTCTTTTTAAGATTTGGGTAGAGAAGAGATCATGTTTTAGGTCATATTTGTACAGACATATTGAACATTCAAAAGGGTTCAGAAACTTTTAAATGCCTCTGTAACTTTTGTATTTCTTTACATTGGTGGAAGGTTAGCAGTAAACCAGTACTGCTGGTTTGAGATCATGAGGTAGTCTTGCTTTATTGTATATGAGTTGCTAAGAAGGAGAATGACTTTTCAGAAGTCACCACCTTGGGTGAAGTCATTCACAGCATCATATTTGCTTGAAGAAACCAAGTGAAGCTAAGGAGGGGTCAGTATAGTTCTTAAAGTAAACCAGCTTAGGACCCTAAATGTAATAGCAAATCTAGTATAGCTTCAAAACATCTTTATTGACTCTGTAGTAACAATATTTCGGCTCACAGTCTGCACACATTTATTTGTAAATAAGTTCCATTGTGTTTATCAAGCTTTTTGCAAAGTGAACATGTTTAGTATTACAACATGTACCAATATTTCATATTTCTAAACCAACCATCTCCCTCAGGTGTAGTATAGGAGATCACAAATAGCAAGACAAATAAGAAATGCTAAGAGCATAGATTCATGGTGGAAGTTTCTGCTACTCTGCTTTTGGAATTAACTTCTGGAAGATTTAATCTCCCTGAAATCTTTCAGACACAAATGCAAAGTGTGGGGAACATGATTGCAGTCATTATTTAATTACAGTGTGCAAATCAGCCCAATCTCCTTCCCCCTTTACCTTGCTTGAATTAGCTTCCCGTAAAATAAAGTTAAATACTATTAAAGTTACATAAATTACCATGTATTATACTAAGAAGAACAGTATGCCATAAGCTAGATAGTACATTTTTTTCTAGGAGAGTTTGTTTTGCACTAAGCTTTCTTTCTTTTGTTTTTCCTATGCTTAAACTCCCAACATCATTTGGTTCCCCACTTCCCACATACCTACTTCCCACATACCAGCTTCAGGCTTAACTATCAAGGTTTATAGAATTGTAGGATGATATTCGTATTCCTTTAGCAATAAGAAAGTAAACACAGTTTGATAACCTTTGGTTTTTTGGAAGCGTTTTCCATGAAGGTGAACTCATATGTAAACTAATGAGGTTGTTTGAGTGCCTTTGAGTATCATACTTCAAAAGCAGTTTGGAAGCAGCTTCAAACATTTTGTTCTAGCTCATGTAGGACAAGGGCAAGTTTTCTGGATATAGTCAAAAAAGCCTCAATGATTTCCCAATGTAGCATAGCTTATTCTAGCTGGTTGCTAACAATGCTGCCCTGTGTATTATTTTTCCATTATTTTCAACCTTGCCTTTACTTTGTTAATTATTCCCAATTTCCCCAAGCAGCAAGGATACCAGGTACTATTACTGGTTTTTGTTTCCTTTGGATGAGAGAACAGTAGAGTAAAAATGTGGGATGACTGCAAATAGAAACAGTATAGATACATTTAGTGATCTGGCAATACAGCATTTGAAGCTGCCTCACCAAATTTCCATTTCCAAAAGCAAAATGTAAAAAGAAATTTTGGATTCCAATCCCTACTATTAGATTAGTAAAGTAGAGCTGCCACATTATACAATTGTGGGAAAGTAAACCTGATTGGATCTCACTGGAATGCCTCCTATCCATCACCTAAGGTGGGTGTCAGAACTGCACAACAGTTTATTTGAACAAAGGAATTTAATGCGGATGAAAATTTTATTAAAAAGTAAAACAAATTACTTCTCTTGCCCAGAAAGTTACATGGATATCATTATTACCTCTTGATCTGAGGGCATATTTACCTTTTGCTCAAATTCTCTGCTCTGATTTTTGTGATACATGGTTTGTTTTATCCATACATGGAGACCTAATTTTATAATTGTTTGTGATCTACTGCTGTGCTCAGCTGTCTGAGATGGTTTTAAATCAATGCATGAAGAAAAATTGCACCATCTCTGGTTTGATCAGGGCTGGATCCTCAGTCCAATGATCTCGGTCCTCTAATCAAATGGGTTATCTTTGCCCATTTCTAGCTTATCCTTCTTGTCCATTTCTAGATGGATCTTCTTTGATTTCTTCCTCCTGCAAATAGAAAAATGTTTTGTTCAGAGACCATAGTCATTACTCACCAATGACTATTGGGGAAATTGCATCACCTTCTTTAAAGGGTTGCGTACGTGTTTTCAGGGAAAAGGCTTCTAAGTATTACAATGTATTACATCCAAAGTGCCAGTAACTAAAGGAATGTTAAAAGGAACATATTTAAAACAGACCTTATTTGAATAGTTTCACATAACTTTCAGACTTCATGCCAGCCACAGCAATCAATTTCTACTTTCCAAAAACTCATCTCTGCATTCTGTAATGAGCTAACAGCAGGCCCAGCAAAATTAACTAAGTGGTTAACTGCAGAGAACAAAAAAGTAATGTCTACTTCTACTGCAATTTACAGCAATAACCTTATATGATTGTGTTCAGGGTTAGAAATTTAAGCTTTTTCCTTTCACTTTACGGAGTCAGTGGATATTTCACTGGTTCTTTGAACACACTAGAGCAGCTGGCAGTCTGGGCTGAGAAGTTCCACCTCTCCAGCTTCAGCTTTGTGATGACCAGACTATGTTTCAACAGAAAAAGGAAATATTAAACATCAGACTGTATGTCTTTGTTTGTCTAAATATAGGCACTGCCTGAATGACTCACAGTGTCACCTACAACAGATAAATAATAATACAGATAGCCATCAACTTACAACTGTTCTCAAGATACAAGAGCACTGAAAAAAGTGACTTATCACCATTTTTCACATTTACGACCTTTGCAGCATCCCCATGGTCACATGGCCAAAATTCAGATGCTTGACACTGGCTCATATTGATGACAGTTGCAGTGTCTCTGGGTCATGTGATCACTTTTTGTGATCTTCTGACAAGCAAAATAAATGGGGAAACCATATTCCCTTGACAACCATGTTACTTGTCAGCCTTGGAAGCCATATTAGACCGGAAGCTCCAATGCTGCCACCATCTTGTGTGTGGGAAAGTAGGAGGGGGGATTAAGGAGTGGGTTTGTTAGTAGACATAATAGGCATTCTTCCTGTCGGTCAAGGTCAGAGCGATCCAGCATCTGGAGAAGGAGTGGTCAGGGGGCTGGTTTGAGATGGAGCGGACATTGATTGGAGCATGTGACCAACTGGGGGGAAAGGGGGATGGTTTTGGGAGCTTTGACTTACTGAAAGAAACCCCGGGCTTTTCAGATTCGGGTTTTCCCAGTTGTGCCAGTTTGTCTATTCTAGTAAAGAGAACTTTGGAAAATGTTTGCTTCCACGTCTTTACTTAGAGTTGGGGTTTTTCTGGAACGCTGACATTAACCCGAATCTGAAAAGCCCGGAGTTTCCTTCAGTAAGTCAAAGCTCCCAAAACCGCCAAAATTACTAATTTAACAACTTCAAGTTATCAAGAAAAGTTGTAAAATGGGGCAAAATTCACTTAACAACTGTCTCACTTAGCATCAGAAATTTTGGGCTACATTGTGGTATTAAGTTGAAGCTATGTATAAATAACAACCAGTACAGATCAAAAGAAGCTAGGATCCATTCATTCGATACAAAAAGAGACAAAAACACATCCAACAAGGGATTTTGTTCCTCTTAACTCAAAGTCTGAAAAAACAACAAAATCTTCAAGGCTTTCTGGCATGCCATGGAGAACTCTAGGTGCCTAGTGTTATAATCTGACTAGTAGGCTTATCTGCTGTTCTAAAAAATATTAAACTTTAGATTACCCATATAAAAACTAGTACTGACTCAGTTCAACATACAGAATGCAAATTGTCTATTAGATTTAGGGTGCTTCCATTTATTGGTTTGGTTGGTTTTTGTAGTGTTGAATTTTGGATTGGAGCCTAAATTAAACTTATTCTGGCATTTTTAATTCTCAGTTTAGAAATTCATTCACTCACTGAAATTGTCCCATAGCTGTTTTTAGCTACATTTATTTCCTTTATGTAAAGTGAGGGAAATATTTAATGATTCAGAAAGTGTATAATATATCAGCTATATGGCACACATTTATTTCTAAAGGATTTTTTTACCTCAAATAATTGTCTGTGGATTGGATTGGAGGGATCTCTTTTATTGACTAATAAGAACAACACCATTAAAATTGAGAGAGTTAAGTGGCTTTAAGTAAAATAACCCAGTGAGACTGCAAAGGATCTAAAAAAAGAAAAAAGTAAAGATGGTAGTTGCCACTATTCAGCTGAAGTGCCGCTCCTTTATTTGTATTTGTACATACAAATTTGTATTTATATGTTTGTATGCCACACATTATTTTAAGATTGTTTGCTGGGCAAAGACTCTTAAAATAATTTCAAAATGATTAAACAACAATTAAAACTCCCATCATAAATACAAATATTAAAATGCACAGCAGCCGAGGAAGATGTCACAATCAATAGTTGTTAGCACAGCCAAGAGATGGGACCCTTCACACACTTAGGGCAATGGGCTGTGGAACAGAACCAGAATCTTTTAAGACCTTATGAAAGATCAGAAGTGTCAGAGCCATTCTAATCTTTTGTACATATGTGTGATATTGATGCATGCATTTACAAAAGGGACAGGGATTCACTTGTATTGAATGTGATACCCATCTTGGCTTTTTGGGATCTCCTTGCAGATTCCACTGTAGTAACCCCATATCTGAGTTAGTGCGTCCTAGTGAGTTAGTCATTTCAAACCCGAGAACTGTGCAGCTTGCGATAAGAGGTCAAATAATAAGTTAAAAAGACTTCAGACAGCTTCAAAGATGGAAGGACTAACAGGAGGACTAAGTGAGTAGTGTTCACTCTTTCATGTGACATGAAAAAGTGAACATCACTCACCTAATCCTTAAAAAAGCCATCATAGAATGGCTGTTCAATTCAGTTTTGTAAAAGCCACTAAGAAAGAAGAAAAAAGTACCTGCCATGGAACAGACAATAATACTGGACCGACTATCCTTACTGTCCATTTTTCTCCGAAGAAACCTACACAAAACATATTTGTTTATGACAGATCACTGCAAAAAACACGTATTTTTAAAACACTGTCACTGCATATACTTCAGAAATATACACTGGGAAATATACAGGTAGCATTGCAACCATTCATTTCATGATTGTTTAAAGTTACAACAGCACTGAAAAAGTGATTTATGACTCAGGTTCACATTTACGACCGTTGCAACAGCCCCATAATCATGTGATCAAAATCTGGGCACTTCGTAACTGGCATGTATTTATGACAGTTGTACTGTCTGGGGAGGGGGATCATGTGATTACCATTTATAATTTTCCCAGATGTTTTCTGACAAGCCAAAGCAATGGGAGAAGTCAGATTCACTTAATTGCAGTGATTTCTTTAACAACAGTGGCATTAAAAGTTGTAAAATGGGGAAGCCTCACTTAAGAAATATCTCACTTAACCACAGAAATTTTGGGCTCAATTGTGGTCGAAAACTTGCCAAATACCAACAGGTCTATCAACAAACACATTGACTTAGTACCAGCATATGAATCAATAAGGAAGTGGGTCACCCCCTCACCAGTTGAATTTCACACCTCACAGCAACCAATCATAAGTCACAAGACCAGAATCAGTCTTGTGATTCAACCAGTCACAAGACCAACCAACCAGGCAGGAAAAAGACACTTTATAAATGAAAAAAAAAAACACATTTCACTCAGACCCACTGAAGATGTTACTTAGTTTGGTAATGAAACATCTGGGAGCCAAGCTCAGAGGACAGATCTCTGCCTAAATCTACTAACCGAGCTACGAATATTCTCTACAATTTTGAAAGCCCTCTGTATATTATGTAACAAAGAATAACATCAAAGATTTTTGCAATTTTAAAAAAATCTTAGATAATTAACTTTTAAGAACTACATAGATCAAAGAATTGTATGCAACAGTTGTAACATTAGAAAAAGCTACAAAAGAAAAATGGAGACAAGGTTTTAATGAATTCGCTTTTGTCTATTTTTCAAAAAAGAAAAACTCAAGGTCAAAGATAAAGAGGGTATTCCCCTAAATACCTTTGCAGGCTAGGAACTATGGGAACTCAATATTTTTAGAAGGCACCTCCCCCGTCCATCTTGTGACAATGCATGTGTTTTGCAAGTTTGAATGCTGAAATCCTCCTCATTCATATTATGAACAAGTCTCAATGTGTGTGAGAAGAATTTGACTGCACTCTTGTGGTGATGCAGGGCACTACGTATTATTCATTTTTCTATTTCTTGATACGGAAGAGAAGTAAAAAGATCATCACAGTGATTATAATCTTTAAACATCATTATACTATTTTAATATTCATAACTGTAACATAGGATGAGACAAGATGTGTAACTTGCACTAATTTCTAATGGATGCTAACCCAGTTGTTAATGTAATTGCGAAAACAGAAATCTAGAAGAAATCTAACAAAGGGTTTATTTTAATGTACGTTTACATCACCCAAAAATAAACACAAAGAACGGTTTTGATTTTATTGATCCCCTATTCTCTTTCCTTATAATTATTTTTTTTTTCATATCTTTACTTTGTATTTGCATAGCACGTTGCATAGTACTTGAAAGAAATTGGAAGACTTAACAGTTGAAGTTGAACTGAAGGGGCATCTGCAGGGATGGATCCAAAAAAATTGGACAATGGAGTTTCAGTTGCATAATTGTGGTTTTCAACTTTTTTCTCTTCCTCTTCTTCTTCCTCTTCCTCGCCTTCCTTCCTTCTGGACACATGCACTTTCATTTTGTAGCAGCATGACGTTAGGATAGTGTCTGTGACACAGACACACTTGCGTTTGCATCTTTGATTAGACTTATCCATTATACTGAATCAAAATGAGCTGGGTGTGATCTGCATCCAGGGTCTTTATTTACAAAACACAATTTCTAGTTTAAATGTTATTTGTTTTATTTGTTTATTTATTTTTACTGTGAAGCCTGATCATTGTGGCTTATTCAATAGGGCTTCAATAAATAAATCTAGGCTTCATTTAGTGGCTCAACATAATCTTTCAGATTATGCCCTTGATCTTTGGCTGTCTTTATTTTTTTGCACTTAATCTTTGGCTGTCTTTCAACTTTGCTAAAGAACTAGAGCTATTTACAAACTGTCTTGTCACCCCAGAGCAGGATGGTTATATTAATTATAAGACAAGTGTCAAATTTTGAAATTCTATTTTACATATACAATAAATTTCATTCAAGTGATTATGTCATCAAGTGAGAGAGGAACAGAGGAAGACTTATTCTGGCTTCTTTATTTCCTATTATTATGTGAGTCCTCCTTTTTTCTTTTTCGTCATGAATTTTTTTAAAAAATCCCATTCTGCAGTCTCAATATGTTATCATGTTCTTTTCCACAAAGCCACTGACTCCCCAGTTGTGTTGATCCCTAGCTTCTCACATTTGAGCAGAACAATAATGTCTTTGCTCAAGGGTAACATGATTTTCAAGCCTTCTTTTGCAATAATGGAATTGAACCACCTTCTTTCCTTACTTATGTATTTAGATTCAGAAAAGGAAGTGGTGAAACTGAGCTGCTTGCTGACAGGTTTTCTGAGAAAGAAACCGTTCAGCTCATACCGGAAGCTTTGCTGTCTTCAGTTGCAGCACACTTCTAAGGAAAGCCCAAACCCAGGAGTTCAATTTCTTTTAAATGAATTCCGTGGATCTGCCACATTTTTCCTGTCTCCGTTGCTGCTGAGGCAATATCCTACAGTGTGTCACAGCCAAAGATTAACATGTTTTGCTTCCTAATTGACTAATCAGAACCAGAAATGGATTTACGAAGCACACCCTATCGCTCCGAAGTGGCCCGCTGGTCGCCCAATGACTTGGGAGACTACTTTAGGAGGGTAAGTTTCATTTTAATTGAACACTGTCATCTTTACCCTTTCCAATTAACATTCCCAATTTTCTTCATTGGAAAGCCTGAGATTCTGTCTCTTTTCCTCGTTTACAGAAAACATATTTTTCTGTACGTATATGTTTTTTATGTAATTTCAGCTTTCCAAAGTGATCCTTCCCAAAGAATATCGTATATTAGGTTGCATCTAGGGAGAAATGGATGTATTATTATTATTATTATTATTATTATTATTATTATTATTATTATCTGTTATACTCTCTCCACTTATTTGTAATAAGAGCTTAGAATTCTACTAATTGGCAATAAAGTCATATGGTCTCTCTGTAAAGTGTGAGTGAATGACTGCCATTCCAGATTCAAAGTTACAAGAGGCCACATTATTTACATTCAATTTGTTGTTGTTGTTAGTTGCAAAGTCATGTCTGATCCATCGCAACCCCATGGACAACTTTCCTCCAGGCCTTCCTGTCCTCTACCATCCTCCAGAGACCATTTAAGCTCACGCCAACTGCTTCAGTGACTCCATACAGCCACCTCATTCTCTGCCGTCCCCTTCTTCTTTTGCCCTCAATCATTCTCAGCATTAGGCTCTTCCCCAGTGAATCCTTCCTTCTCATTAAGTGGCCAAAGTATTTCAGTTTCATCTTCAGGATCTGGCCTTCTAAAGAGCAGTCAGGATTGATCTCCTTTAGGACTGACTTGTTTGATCACCTTGCAGTCCAAGGGGCTCTCAGGAGTCTTCTCCAGCACCATAGTTCAAAGGCCTCAATTCTTTGGCGCTCAGCCTTTCTTATGGTACAACTTTCACAACCATACATTGCAACTGGGAAAACCATAGCCTTGACTATACACACTTTTGTTGGTAGGGTGATATCTCTGCTTTTTAGTATGCTGTCTAACTTTGCCATAGCTTTCCTCCCCAGGAGCAAGCGTCTTTTAATTTCTTAGCTGTAGTTCCCATGTGCGGTGATTGTGGAGCCCATGAAAATAAACTCTGTCACTACCTCCATTTCTTCTCCATCTATTTGCCTGGAATTGAGAGGGCCGGAATCCATGATCTTAGTTTTCTTAATGTTGCGTTTCAAGCCAACTTTTGCACTCTCCTTCACCCTCACCAGAAGGCTCTTTATTTGTATCATGATCTAAATCTATCTAGGCCTTGAGGACAAGGCTAATTCTTTTTTCTTTCTTTCTTGGCCTATACATTCTTCAGAGAGAGAGGCAACATTTCTGCCTCAAAGCAAAACTTAAAGCTTAGCTGACTTTTGATTTGGAGGGCCATAATTAAAGGCTTTAAGCAAAAGACACATTTCTCACCATTAATGCCTGGTGAGAAAAAGAAGCATTTGGTTGTGCTTTCTAAAGTTCTCTGAGAAGGCTTTCTTGCATAGCTTGGTGTTTTAGCTTTATAACTATTGGAAGAAGGATAAGAACCAAATTGCAAAAAGCTATTGCTGTGCCAGGAAGGGGACATTCTTATGATCACACACTGGTGCTCTTCTGTAGCAAATGTGGAATGCTGCTTGTGTTTGCCATAAAATGCCATCTCCCCTTTCCCCAAATTGAATTACAGTGTGCATAGATTGTGTAGTATACTGCAGAGTTTTGAACATGGCTTTTAGAGCCATCAGTGGGCAAATTAAAAACACTTTAATTCTAGAAATAGTTTGTGGTCTCACTAAATTTCGTCCTATTTTTCCATCCCTTTATGTCAATTACTTTCTCTTTAATACCACGTTAACTATGATAAGTGACTAGGTGCTACATAGACACCCCAAATAGTAACCCCACAGTATTAGGGCCAATAGTTCAGGCTCAGCTTGATGTAGCTTTCAGGAGACACAGCACTTCCTGCCTTAATTGCACTATGTGGCTACGACAACTTAATTTATTTTTCCTACAACTCTTAGCAATGTGCTTTCGCAGATGAATACCATGTTAGCAGTCAGAGAGAAGTTAAACCAAGTGGCAGACTTCATTAGAGTGGAGTGGAGACAGCAGGAGCATTGACAATTACACTACCTTGGACTTACAGGTCTTCTAGCCTTGACAGATTCAATTAGTCTCTTTCAGCTTTATTATACCCCCAGGCAATAGTCAAGAATAAATCAAGCTCGAGTGACAACTTTGCAGTGGCCCAGCAACAGACTACAATTCTGTGTAGTTCAAATGAATGTACAGATTAAGTTCTTTGGAAAACTTGAGGATGGATTTCTTGTTCTTTTCTCCTTTTTTTACTAATTGCTTTTGTGTTCTCCAGATATACCCTTCTTGCATTGCCTTTGCAGACTTGTGGTCTGTACTCTTTTTATGAAAAAAATCTCAGCAGACAACCAGCTTTTGCACAAAATATCTGGCTTTACTCATTCTAGTTTTGCACAAAAGATTGCACACAAAATATTACTCTTGGCCTTTCTGCTCCGGGTCTGTGCGATTCAAAATAAAGACCAGCAGATGAAGATAGTTGCAAAGCTTTAATAGCCGAACACAGCCAACAGCCAGGACAAGGCAAGTGATCGGGTCAAAGTCAGCGCTGAGAGCAACCACCTCTCAGCGCTATTTATACATTTAGGTTTGGTTAGCCAGCATCTGGTGTTTGAAGCCACCCTTCCATTAGCTGTCCGTTGGGTCTTTTGCGATTCCCGCCCTTCCGCGGCACTCTGGCACTTTGAGACATCATCACAAGTTGTCAGACCATGCCAGGAGCCAGAAACCTTCCCACAGTCGTCATCAGTCTCCTGCTGCTTTGCTGACAGCCTTTCAATGCCTGCCATCCACTCGCCGCCTGAATTGGCCTCCCACCACCGTCGCAGCTTCTTTACAGGTAGCCTCCGCGTATCCCACTCTCGTGGGACCCCCAAATTGTCAAGTCCCGGCCAAGGCTTGACAATTACACAAAGCCACAAAATATTGTGTTTGCTGAAAGAGCTTGATTTACATGCCCTCTGCATATTAAAAGTCAAATTTCTTTCATGTGCTTCTACATTACAGTATGAGTTGACAATATTAATAAATGATGGATCTCATCTTCATTCTCTTCCTTCTCTTACCTGTTTCTTTACGTGAAGGTGGTGGGGATTGAACTTGGAAACTTCTGAAAATAGCATATGTTCCATTAGCTTCTTCTAGTGACCATATTTTCTTGGAAAAAATTACAGTGACCATATTTTCTTGGGAAAAAAACAAAGGACAGACCTAAAAAGGGAACAAATATGAAAGTGGTTCATAAGCATAAAAAAAAAATCAATTGTTTATATTTATAACTTTGCCTTGCAAAGGACAATCCAAGAGCCAAACCAAGAAAATTTTTAAAAAATAAACAAATCTAAAACTCAGCTTTCTGAAATAAAGGACTGTTCTTTGTAATAAAGGACATCTGGTCAATGAATCCAAAATACATCTAGGATTCAGACAAAAGTCTTGTATCAGTGTTTACTAATGTTAAATTAATCAAATGAGCAGCTGGTGATTTGCTAATTTTCAAGGCCTCCAGTTTTTCAGAAACAAGCTCTTTTATCATCTACACTTGGCAGTTCCTTTGTTTTGAACAGATTCTTCTACAGTACTGACTTCAGCAGAATTTAGGTTGATCTCAACACCTTCCCCTCCTTTCCAGAATTTGTAAATACTTCTCTGAGGAAAGAACTTTATCTTTCTGCCAGTAAATACTGTAAATGTGATTCCAAAACCAAAACCAAAATTACACAGGCATTGACTATTTTATTTCTACACTTTTTAAAGCACCAGTGAGCAGTTCTGTTATGACAACACTGTCTTGCACTTCATAAACAAAAACTTCTTCCTATTTCCCTTGGGCCAATTACCCAAATGGCTCTGCCTAGGTAGAATCCTTTCTACATGTATAACATCTGGATTCTCACTCTTTTCCTAGTAGGAATGTAAAGTGTGACTGGTAGCTTTGACTCTCAGATGGAGACTGATATGAGGAATTTATTTTTATGGATACATGCTCTACTTTTTAGCAGAGTGGATTTCTAGAAATAGAGAAGTTGTTTGTTGTGGGGTGTAAATATTATAGTTCAAATATTTTTGAAAGTGGGTTCCCCGAATGCCACCCATGTTAATTTAGCATCAGGTCAAATTAGGGACTGACTTTTTCAGCACATTGATGTTTAAAGCATTAGAGAATTCTGAATTTGTATTTGTATTTGTATTTATTGAATTTGTATACCGCCCTACTCCCGAAGGACTCAGGGCGGTGAACAGCCATAAAAATAAAACATGGAAGTACAAAATTTAAAATAGAGATAAAACAAATTAAATAAATTTGGCTGAACCAAATTGAATTGATCAGCAGTGGGTTGCTATGCAAAGTCCTATTAAACTTTTGGCCTTCCTGCAGCTTTACTTGTCATATTTTCAATGTAGTGGTTGATCATGCAATCAGCAATAGAATAGAATAAAATAGAATATTCTATAGAATAGAATAGAATAGAATAGAATAGAATAGAATAGAATAGAATAGAATAGAATAGAATAGAATAGAATAGAAATCTTTGTTGGCCAAGTGTGATTGGACACACAAGGAATTTGTCTTTGGTCCATATGTACATAAAAAGACAAGACACATTCATCAAGAATCATAAAGTACAACACTTAATGATAGTCATAGGGTACAAATAAGCAATCAAATCATACTACGAAACAATATCAATATAAATCATAAGAATACAAGCAACAAAGTTACAGTCATGCAATCATAAGTGGGAGGAGATAGGAATGATGAGAAGACTAATAGTAATAATAATGCAGCCTTAGTGAATAGTTTGACAGTGTTGAGGGAATTATTTGTTTAGCAGAATGATGGCGTTCAAGAAAAAACTGTTCTTGTGTCTAGTTGTTTTGATGTGCAGTGCTCTATAGCGTCGTTTTGAGGGTAGGAGTTGAAACAATTTATGTCCAGGATGTGAGGGGTCTGTAAATATTTTCACAGCCCTCTTTTTGATTCATGCAGTATACAGGTCTCAATGAAAGGTGTTCAGTTCCAGATTGTTCCAGTAGCACCATGAGGCAAGTTGTTCAACTTCCTATCTGTATGCAGATTTACTGGCCAAGTGTGATTGGTCACACAAAAAATTTGTCTCCAGTGTATAAGCTCACAGTGTACATACAAGTAACAAAGTGATAGATCATAGGTCATAGTTACAATCATTTATCATAAGATACCACAACAAGTGATAAATCATAAGATACCAATAGGAAAAGATAGTGGAAAGATGAGAAGATGAGATGATAATGATAATAACAGTATAGCCTACTATATGGGTAAATATGTTGAGGACTAAGACAGTGCTGTGGGAATTAGATGTTCAGTAGAGTGATGGCATGGGGGAAAAACTATATTTGTATCTAGTTGTTTTGACATGCAATGCTTCATAGCGACAACATAAAGGGAGAAGTTGAAACAATTTATGTCCAGAATGTGAGGGGTCTGTAAATATTTTCACAGCCCTCATTCTGGGCCATGCAGTATACAGATCCTCAATGGAAGGCAGGCTGATTGCAATTGTTTTTTCTGCAGTCCTAACTATCTATAACTAACTAACAATGTGGAAAGTTGCTGCAAACCATCTCAGTCTTTTCTTCCTGGGTTGTTGTTTTCTCTAGTGCTAGATCATCTCCTGTATAACTGTAAAGAAGTAGTTTCCTTAGATGTCCTTTTCTTGGTACTACTTTTCACTACTTTTCAACTTGAGCAACATGTTCTGTCCTTACAGACAGAAGTCGATCAATCAATCTAATTGCCTTAAATTAAAATATAAAAGCTGTCTTTGTAATAACTGTTTTAGACTACCAGCCAGTGTCTAATTTACCAATTAGATCAGGGGTGTCAAACTGGTGGCCCGCAGGCTGGATGCGTCATGCGCAGGCCACACCCACCCCAGTTCTACGAATGGGAATAACATCACAAAATGTCACATGACAACAACGTGACTCAGCAAGTTTGACACCTGTGAGTTAGATGAAACCCTTTGGTGGGTAATATCAATATTACTTGATTCCTGAATTATTACTTGATTCCTTATTATTTAGAAATATCAAGATATTTATTATTTTTGTATTTTCTAAAATAATTTTGAGAGCTAAACTGCTTGATTGACCTATGCCATACCTATCTTGCCACCTATGTTGGTCCTATATTTGACTTCTGACTTCTCTTAGTCTTTTAGAGTAGTGTTGAGGACTCAAAAACCTTTCTGGACCATTCTACAGGGTGAGATTGTGTAAGAATTATGCTTTAGTTACTATCTTGCTAGAGGCTGGGACTCTGATTTTGTATTGAGAACTGTTGCATGTATTTATGATCACTAAGTAGGGATCCGCTTTATTCCTCTGGCTAAGATGTATGCTGCTGGAAGAAAATCTCAACAAGGATATGAGTGAGATGTTTTATGTTTTGGTTCAAGAAGAGAGATTTCAGTCAGTCAGGAAACTCTCATGAATTCAGTGTTCACCGTAATGAATATAATGTAACCTGTAATGAAATATAGTGAATTCATTTAAAACTGAACTTAAATTTAGGGGGGAAAAAACAGAACATCGTTTCTATGTCTTGGTTTATAGACTGTTTGTCTGAGCTTCCCATTCACTCTTAACATATCCAATTAACATAATGAGAACAAAAGTTCTTCAAAATTGAATTCCCCCCCCCCCAGCAAGCCCTTTCTTAACTAAACTATATAGCCACATTGTTTCAATTAAAAGCATCATCCAGCAGTTCCCACTGGTGGAAGAAATTTTTGTGGATGAATGTCAATCTCTTGATGCATGTGCAAAACACTCTTTTTGCTTGTGGGATTCCTGGAGAAAGCTTTAAGATAATGTAAAGTATTATACTTATAGTTATTTCTTCACTTCAGTGTGAAGAATTATGTTGCCTCTGTCGTGTGACACACCTCTTCAGGTTGAATTTGCAGCCACTAGCAATGGCCTAATGAGACTGTTCTGCACTCAGATTTGCTTTGGGTGGTTAGATAATGGCTATGCACAGGAGAAACTATTAAAAATATTATCAATATTTGTAAACTTTTGCCATCAAACTCTGGATAGTATACAGCAAGAAAAACAAGACAACACAAACTAAACAAAATTACAACATGAATTAGTATACCAATTAATATAATGAATTCCACTATTCAAAGTCAAAGGCATATCAGAATAGGACAGTTTTAATTGCCTTAGGGAGAACTGGGAACAGAGGTGGTTATTCAGCAGGTTCTGACCAGTTCTAGAGAACCGGCAGCAGAAATTTTGAGTAGTTCAGAGAACCAGTAAATACTACATCTGACTGGCCCCGCTCCCATCTATTCTCTGCCTCCCGAGTCCCAGCTGATTGGGAGGAAATGGGGATTTTGCAGTAACCTTCCCCTGGAGTGGGGAGGGAATGGAGATATTACAGCATCCTTCCCCTGCCATGCTCACCAAGCCATACCACACCCACCAAGCCACGCCCACACAACCAGTAGTAAAAAAAATTTGAATCCCACCACTGACAGGGAAGCATGGGACAAATGCTAGCTAAGGAATTCTGGGAGTTGGTCCACACATCTTAAAGTTGCCAAGTTGAAAAATACTGCCTTAGAGATATTACTGAAAAAAAACTGCTTCCTAGCCCACATTGGCTGTACCTCTTAAGTGGATAGGAAACTCAGCAAGCCCTCACTAGATATTCGGACATGATGGGTAGACTCATTCATATGAAAAGTGGTTGGTTCCTGATATAGCTGAATGTTATGTTATTTGCAACTTTATAAGTGATACTTTAATAACTCTGCAGTAACAAGCTGGCCATGTCAGTGGTTTAGCTTATAGCACTCTTATGGTACTCTTCTCACTGTTGCATTCTGTATCAGCTGTGATTTGTCTCCAAAGGCAGATCCACATAGAATGCCTTGCAGTAATCCAGATGTGTACTGATCAAGGTGGAAGTTATCTTTGTTGGAGCCTCCTGACTGAACATTAGCCAAAGCTGGGCAAAAGCCCTCTTCCACCTGCTCTTTTAGAAGAAAACAAACCAAGCAAATAGTAAAGCAAATACATTAATCGAAGCTTGCTAAGGCTAAATAAGTTGTGAAACTGTACAAGGTGTGAAGCTGTACAGAAGACACATTTCACTGAACTTCTACTTAAATGGCAATTTAAAAAATCTTATAGCACTCTTCTCACTGTGAGTAGTTACGATCTTAGAGCTAAAATTACACAATCTCTTCTGCAATTAAGGTTTATTTTTTAAAATAAAAACACTCTAAAAAATCAGGTTAGATCTGCATTTGAAAGCTCTGACAAATTGTGTTTTTAACCTTTCAGTTGATGATGATGAAACAGTCTTGAATACTACATCTGACTGCTATCATTATAGAAACAATTCTGGAGTCATAACTCCTACTCAAGTTAGTGTTATTTCTGAAGAAGCATGTCTAATTTTTGGGAATAAATCAGTTATGGTTTATTCAGACAGTTTAAATCTGGTTACAAATATGCTTCTAATTATTAACAGTACAAGCCTAACAATGCAAAATTGTGTATAACTTCTGAATTTGATGGCATTTACTCCCCAAAAATATGAGTAGAGGATGGCAGGCTAACAGTGATTTTTACAAGTGTTCTTATCATTAACAAAGTTTATCTTCATTTGCAGTTAAACTTCAAGGATTGCGAGAAAGTTGTTAGGAAACTTAACATAACTGGACAAAGATTTCTGGTAAGTTTTTCAATACTTTTGTAGATTTACAGAATATAGAGCTGGAATTGAACATAAGGATTATTTAATCTAATTCTCTAGAAAGTTCAGGGACAGCATTTAAACCTTGCTACAATTTTCAGAAAGATATGTCAAAAGTTCTAATCTCTTTGGGTATGCAATCAGTTAATCAATCAATCATTATTAATGGATAATAAGTAAGCTAATAAAAACAAAGGAGTATTGGTGAATAATTAGGGAAGAAGTGAAGGTATGAGGAAACAGCATGTGTTGAAAGTTACATGTGATCTCATGTGATCATTGCAATTCTATTTTTATTTTTAGAATAAAAATAGATTTTATTTTTATTTTAGAATAATCATCCTCAGTAACTAAAACAATGGCATGTGCCTAATTATAGCATGTTGCTTTTTTTTTGTTTCAGAACATGTCTGAAAATGATATTCAGAAGTTTCCAAAGCTAAAAGTTCCGTAAGTAAATCACATGCATTTTAAAATCTGATTCTGTCACCAGTAAATTGATGCTAAATATGTGGAAAAGAAAACCATCACAATCCAATTAAAAAGGAAAACTAATTCCTTGAACACAAGTTCTGCTTATGCTCACTAGAGGCTTCCGTCCCCCTCTCCCTGGCTCGAATTGTCTTGCCCTGGATCAGATAAAATTAATTTCCTTTCTGTGACGATGTAGAGATGAGGGCAGAAACCTATTTCTGAAAGATACAGCAATTGTTGGCCCAAACAGGAAATACTACTGGAATCTGCTTGAGAAATAGATACAGCCAAAACAACCTTTTCTAATTTAAACAACTTGCTCAGAATCCAAACTGAGTTTATTTATTTATAAATAAGTATACCTAAAGTAAGAATCTAAGTGGTGCTGGACTCAGATTTCATTCAAATCGGTAAGAATAAGTTACAGCCACTTTTTTGTCCAAATTACTATGGGACCATAAAGAAGTTGAATTAGATGCCATTGATGCCATTATCATTTTCTAACACTTATTATAGAATTAAATGTAGAAAGAAATAGAAATAATGATAAGGTGCAAAACCCCTTCAAAAATTTTTATAGCCAAATATAGTATCCTTTTTTCTTCCTTATATAAAGCTGGCCCTAAAGCTCCAATTTCGATTATATTGCAAGAAATGTCAGGAACATCTAAAACTTTCACAATATGTTTTTAACTTTTCACAGCAGGAAAGAATAGAGATGCATGGAGAGCATGCATTAATTATACCAACACAATTGATTAATTGTGTTAGTATAAACTAGATTTAGTGATGCTTCCTTTTCTTATCTGCTTCCTTTAATATGTTTTGTTTATTACCTCTTTCTTCAGGGCTATTCCCTGTTTCCCCCAAAATAAGACATTCCCTGATAATCCCCTGATAATAAACCCAATCGGGCTTTTGAGCGCATGGCAAAAAGGCCAAGCGCTTATTTCAGGGTTCAAAAAAATATAAGACAGGGTCTTATTTTCAGGGAAACAAGGTATAACACCACTTATTACTCCAAAAGGGAGCAACATGTTTGGGTTTGTAAGAATGCATGTCTACAATTTAATTGTTATCAAGCAAAAAACATTCATTCCCATCTTCTATGGTAGGCATTAGGCATTAATGTATAAATTACATAATCCATTGATATTTTGACTCACAGGCTTATGGCTTTTTTAAAAAAAAAATCTAAATCATTCTGACACTATTATTGTCCTTCTTTAATTGCTTTAGAAGCAGTGTAGTTGTATTGTTCTACCACGTGCATTTTTTTTAACCTAAATTATTGCTATGGGATCTTTGCAAATGCACGCAACAATTTATTGAGATTGTTTCAGTACATTTAGGGAATATAAATAATATTCTGTCACAAATGCAATACTGTGTAGAATTTCAATTTCTGAAATATGTCATAATTGTTCCTGGCTGCTCCAAATATATCCCAAAACTGTTCAGGCATCCTAGGCAGAATCCTTCTGGGTGAGAATTGTGAAACTTTTAGAAACAAAATATATCAAGAGCTCCAGGATGTGGAGTGCTGTAGTACAAAAATATTTGATCTTTTCTGCAATATTTTGATATGGTTTTTCCTTTCAGTAGCATGTGTTTTCCTGTCTCGGCTTCACTCTCCGAAATAGCTTCAAGATCACATGTTTTATTACCACCCACATAGTAGTTCTCAAGTTTTTTCCCTCCCATTTATAGTTCTTTTGCTTTTTTTCTCAACCATTTCGACAATGGCAATGTTAAGAGTAGGAGGAAGAATGTTGGTCTCGTAATTGAGAAAGAATTACTGTTTTTCATAGGCCTTAGACAGGAATTATTCAGACTGACCAATCAGATTGCTTTAGATAATGGAAAAAAGCACCGAGAAAGCTTTGTTGGTATCTTCCCAAAATAGAAAACATAGCACCTGAGAGTCATACTTGTGCCACAAATATTCTGTGGGATTTGATTGACATGCATGAACTAAGTCAAAGGGAAAAGAGAGGAGACCCGTAAGAAGCCTCTTTATTGCATGAGGTTTGGAATCTCTGTACATACATGGCCTAAATCATGTGAACTCATGTTACATCGTGGTCACTGTTTGTTCTCTGATTGTGTTGTGCTTTATTCTGTCAGATTGCCAAACACAGAAAATACTTTGTTTTGTTTGACAGACAGATTGACAAATGCAAAAGAGTGCATTGTGTGTTGCCTTAACAAATAGTGTTGCTGTTGCTCATTCAGGTTACTAAATATAAAAACTATGTTGCTTTATTTGTTTAAGAAAAAAAAAAGTCCCAAACCAATTGCCACTTAGGTTTTTGTTTATGGTTCATCAGCTTTGTTGAAATCTATCTGTTGCTATTGACATCTTTGCTAAATTTAGTTTTATTGCTTTTTCTGCAAGCAGAGGTTTCAGAAACCATCTTTAATGGTTGCTTCCACTGTTTGCTAGGACTTTTTTAAAAATATTTTTTTAAAAAAATATTGTTTAAGTTATTAGCTGATTTTGGTCGATTTTGTGTGTGTGTGCAAATACCTATCTCCTATTGCTCCATTAATTTTAAATACCCAATGATAAGAGCTCTGAAAATGTTTTTAAATTTTATTCAGTTGGAACACAGAACATTCAAATGTTCTTACATTTCACTTTATTGCACATTACTATGCATCTTTCCACTCTTCCATCCACTTACATGTTTGTCAAGACCAATGAGTATAAATTTGTCACTCCATATCACACAAGAAAAGTAGATGAGATAATAAAAAGCAATGAGAATCATATACAATTCCAATCAAACATTATTATCCGATTTATCATATTCATTCATTCACATCATATTCATTCATTCACATATATGTACTGGCTGAATTAATCCACGGTACTAAGCCAATAATATGGTTTGTTTGGTTTTCGTTTAAACTTTATATAACTCTTGTAATTTATGATTTCTGACACAGAGCTATAACTCAGCTGTGAATTATTTAACAGACCATGGTTTAAACAAAATATGTGTTGATACTATATGCGGAGCCAGTATCCTCCCTTCCCTTTCTCACATGTTTATATGCATACCCATGTGTCAGAAGACTTACACTATATTGCTTATGTGCCAGTAAGTCAATATTGACTCTTAGTGACCACATAGATGGATTTTCTCCAGGATATTAGATCATCCAACATGGAATCCAATCACCTTCCTGCTGGTTGTGCCTTTTCTTTTTCATGCCATTATGAATTTCTTGGCATTATGAATTTCTCCAGAGAGTTAGGTCTTTGCATAATATATCAAACATATAATATAATTTCAGCTTGGTCATTGCATGTCAAATGAGAACTCTGAATTGATTTGTGCTATGATATATTTGCTTGATTTCAGGAGTTTTCTTCAACACCAAAGTTCACAAGCAATCAGAATTCTTTCTATTTTACTGTTTCAAGCTCTAATTTTTAATTCCATCAAATTTCACAAGAAA
The DNA here is from genome assembly GCF_029215685.1 of Pituophis catenifer annectens. Lineage (NCBI taxonomy): Eukaryota > Metazoa > Chordata > Lepidosauria > Squamata > Colubridae > Pituophis > Pituophis catenifer. The sequence continues at coordinate 114,035,319 of NW_027256882.1, forward strand.
AGTATTGCTTGCATGATTCTAATCTTTATAGATTTAAACACATCCCAGCAGCTTTTTCAAGGTCTTTATCTTGATTCTACTAGATACTGATCTGAAGCTTTTTTAAAAAATAAAATGCTGGTTCCTTTAGTTTTACATGATTCTAAAAGCAAATACTATTCAATATTTCAGTACCTTGATTATCAGTTTTAAGGCTGATTGCTATATATACAAACATATTATAAACCATTCTTTTTCAATCAAAATAGCAAAGTGTCAGCCCTGGAGGCCATCTTTTACTTTGGATCTTCAGGGCTGCCACACTTGGTGGATGGCATGCTGTGGGAAACAGGAGGGGAAGGTTGGATGGAGACAGAATGAGATGTATAGCCATAACAACATTCTTTTCCCTGGGAATCAAGGACATTCAGCCTACACCTGAAGAGGCGTAACTAGGAAACAACTCCAGTCAGGATAGTGACCTGATTGGGCCATCTGATGGACATGTGGGTGCAGGGAAAGGGACTTTGACTTTTCTTTGGGTGGGGAAAACCCAGGGGCCTTTCAGATTCAGGTTTTCCCAGATGTGCCAATATGACATCTCTAATAAAATAGGACTTTGAGGAAGATGCCTGCCTTGGAGTTTTATTTCTGTTGGGGGTGTTACTTGGAACCCTGACATTGAGACTAAAAATTGATTTAAGTTTTAAAAAAATACAATTTGCTATAAGGAAACTACTCAGAAGAGGAAAGTTCATGCTTCAAGTAGCCTTGAAAAGGCTAGTGCCATGAAAAGTCTTGGAGTTGAGTCTTCATTAAGTTGAGCTTAACCACTCTTGCCTTCTTAGACACATCCTTATAGGTTTTTTTGTAATAGTAGGGTTCTTTTTCAACTTCATGGTTTTGCCTCCAATCCTGAAGTTCTCTAAGATCTCCTGACCAAGTATTAATCATTGCTCCTACTTAGTTCCCAAGCCTAGGTGAGCATATTGTTATTGACTTAGGATATCTTGGTTTCTCTACTGGGAAACTGCTGAATGGCTGGATGGATGGCAACTACTAGATAGATGTTTTTTCCAGCTTCTCTTAGGAAATGAAGTTCCAAAGTCAGGCTATCTGGAGGCCAGGAAAACAAACAATTGCAAGTCCTGGAAGTATGGAGAACTAGGAACTGAGTAGTTACTAATCCAAAAGGTAGAATCTGAAATTTCTGTGCCTAAGGAAGCCAGGTGACATCAGCCTGCCCCATTAGATCTCACAAAGAAGGCATGCTATGGGTACCATTACTTAGGGAACTTAAAATTGGTGGGTCCTAGAAGATGTGCCTTCTTTGCTATGGTGCCTGCCTTTTAGAATATCCTTTATTTTAAATTAGACTGGTCCCATTGCTTTTGACACTGGTTATACTGCTAGGCCTGGGACTCCCAGGAATCAAATATTTGTCTTGATGGCTCTGTGGCTGAGGAGGTCATTTTTAATCCTCCCTGTAGTATTTTGGTTTTTATGATGTTTATTATTATGGCTTTTTGTCTTTTTATCTGTTTTTATAATGGCTGTTTAATTAATTTTTATGTGCCAAGTTGCCTTACAGCAGAATTGTAAGTAATAGCATAGTTAGGATGTAAACACTTAAGCCTTTGTTTCCTTATCCTCGCTCTTTCCCCCATACCAAGATCTGCAGACATACAAAAAGAAAGGAAGTAGAGAATAGAGGAACTGGAGGAAGGGGGAGAAACTTCTCCATTGAGCATTTCTGTTTTAGTGTGTTTTAACTTTAGAATGTTAAGTGAGTTGTCTCTAGTTGAAATCTGCTGATTCTAAAATTTTGCCAGATCATGCTTTTATTTAGCATTGGTGAGGAATCATATTCTATGTGCAGTTTTCAAATTTGAGTATTAAAGTTCTGAGAAAAAGCTACTGAACTGTTCAAAAAGCATTGTGGGCTCTTTCATTAGACCACTGAAGCCTATCCAGCCACTCTAAAAATTCAGAGAACCTCTGCTTGGATTCAGTAAGTGGTTGATCCTGGCAGCTTCTTCACCAGGGATTTATGTCAATTTACAACGTCATCCAGCCATTGCTGTGGTGCTATCAAGTCTGCCTTCATCAATAGTGATTTATGAAATGTTCTCTATTGGGGGAAAAATCTCTTATCATTCATTTGCTTTATATTGTGTGTGTGTGTGTGTGTGTGTGTGTGTGTGTTTACTTACTTGTTTTATATAACCACTCACCTCACTTTTATATGACACCAGATGGCTTACAATAAAACAAATAAAAACATAAAACACATAATATAAAACAACATACTGTAAATCATATATCATACCAGTTGGGCATGATATAAGCTATCATGTTATATCATACCAGTTGGGCATGATAGAAGCTATCATGTTATAAATCTCCTAGATTTCCCCCCCCCCTCAGGGTAGTAGAGATGTTGAGAAATGAAATGAGAGACACAATGTAAGAGAAAAGGGAAGGGAAGGTAGTGGGAAAAGAACATGGCCACTATTGATTTTGCTAGAGGAGAGCTTATGTTGTTTCTCTCTCACTGGAAAATACTTTCCTTGGCTGATCTTCAGGTTTTTTTTCCAGAACCAGGAAAATCAAAAGCACATCCCTCCTCTGCCATTCCTCTGACATAAACCCATGATTTGGATTCCCCACATGTCTGGGCTCTTGTAACCTTAACAGAGGCAACTTTCTAAAATTATTGCTTTTCACCAGTCTCTCCAAACTCAAAAATCTTTTTGCTTTTTAAAAAGCTTCAGTGAGGCCAAGTGACTTTTGCAAGGCAGGAAATGCAAGTAGAAACAACACAGGTTTTCTTTTGCATAACCACATTGTCTTGCTGATCGGATGAAGGCCCAATAATGTGAATTCTACATTACCTGACTTTTGTTTGATACGCTGTTGGATGGTTGCTTTCTCTCAGGTAAGAGCAGAAAAGAGCGAGATTGTCAATCTGGTAAGAACATGCAACAGGATGCAGTGGGTGTGTAGATTTTTGTTTTAATTCCCTCTCTCCCTCTGCTCTTTTGTGGCTTGTATGTTTGTTAGTCATCTAGCCTCAAAGTTCATTCAGCCTTTTCTTATTGCTAGTAGGAGACCGTTTTCCATTGCCATCTTTCTACCACCAGAATCCCCATCATGTGATCAAAACTAGACAAGGTATTCCAAGTATGTCTTACCAAAGCAGTATGAAGGGATACTGACACTTTGTTTGTTAGTATCTTGATACCCTGATTTTGTTGATGAAACCTAGGATTGCATTGGCCTTTTTGGCACCTGCAGCACACTGCTGGCTCATGCTTATGTGATTGTGCACTAGGACTTGTAGATCCTCTCACAGTTACTGCTGTTGAGCAAGGTACCACCAGTTCGATACCTGTGCCTTTTTTTTTTTTTTGCTTATATATAAAACCTTAATTTCTCACTACTGAATTGCATTTTGTTGGATAGAACCCAGTGATCAAGCCTCTTAAGATCCTTCTGGGTCTTGATCTTATGTTCTAAACTGTTGGCTATTCCCCTCAGATTGCTATCTTCTGCAAATTTGATGAATTCCCTTTCTTTGTATAAATCATTTATGGAGATGTTGAAGAGTATATATATATGTAAAATAAAGGCAATATGTGAATGAATGAATGAATGAATGAATGAATGAATGAATGAATGAATGAATCAATCAATCAATCAATCAATCAATCAATCAATCAATCAACCAATGCCAAGCTGCAATATAAAACCCATTTTGCTGTTTTTAATTTGCATTTCTAATGTTGCATTTGTATTGCTTTTTTTCCTCTGCATTTAAACAGGATTGCTTCTTTCCCCAACTGAAAATTCTAGAATTGGTTGGGTTGTTGTTATATGTGGTATCAGCCTAAAATAATTTGAATCCTTGGATCTTGCTGAGTTCTTTTTGTTGACTTATATGATTGAAAAAAAATGTTGGGTGTGTGCTACGGGCAACTGTGTTTACTGACCAAGACTGAATTATGCAATCCTTTAGATGACTTGTGTCAGTTTTGGAAGACAATTTTCTTTTTGCTTCTAAACTGCCACTTATTTTAGCTGGGGAAGTTGGGAGGGGGTTGTTGTTGGAGCAGTAGAAAGTTAGTCATAACAACATTCTGTATTCAAGGACTTTTGCCTGCGTCTGATGGAGACTGCCTGAAGATTGTATCTGGTGGAGTGTGAAGAGTTGATTGAACAATGTGATGAACTTGTGGGTGTGGGGCAGGGCTGTGAACTCTTAGCTGAGTGGGGAAAACCTGGAAGCTTTCAGATTTGGGTTTTCCCAGATGTGCCAACATGACATTTCTAATAAATTGGAACTTTGAGGAACCTCAGGCCTCAGAGCTTTATTTTGTTGAAGGTGTTGGAACCCTGACAACTTGATTTTGAATTCTGAATACATGTGGTAACATTGATTGGGTTGAAGAGAGTAAATGACAAGACTGTTTTCTTCTTTTAATCATCTAAGCTTTAATGTAGTTGTGTCAATCTCCTCCTGAGGATTTTCTGTAAATGTGTCTTACTATTTTTTTCCACTACTGTTTTAAACCATGATAAGACCTTTGTCTAATCTAATGGAGATAAGATTATAGATAAGGTAGATATATAATGGTCTTAGTGTACAAAATTTCATACAACGTATGATGGAATCTTTGATCAAAACCATATGGAATGAAAGAGAGCCATGAAGTGATATGTGGGTTAGAGAGTCAATGTCTTGAAGTTCAAATGAAGTTCTGACAGGAGAATGTTGTATTTTTCTCTGTAGTATTGTCAAGGGTAGAACATTAATATAATCTTGGGATGAAGCTCTGTGATGGTTTAAATCCATATAGTCATATGGGTACTTTGACAGGATGAATAGTTTATGAATTCCCAATTTATTAAGTCTTGCAGAAGTTGCTTGATTTCTTTTTTTGAACGTCTGAATCTAGATTGCTAGCAAAAATTAGCTTGAAAAGCTACAGCACCCTGTATCTTTCAGGTTGCAAAATCAATAAACTAAAGGATCCCCAATAAAACTCAATTTAAGACAATAATTAAGTTGATAAATGCAAACACTTGTCATAAGAAAAAATAGTCCAGATTCAAATCCCTCTACTTGAGCTATTTTTACATGATTCTATTTGCAGGAGTTTAACCTCAAAAGAAGCTTAGAGAGGGAAGTGGCACTGAGCTACAAGAGTAAGAAGTTGTTTGTTTTTCATGTACATCTCCTAAGCATTAAAGATTTTTCTAAAGTGTGAAATATGCTGCAGTGGTAAAACCTGAATTGTATAGATAACCTTTATTGCAGAGGTGAAATGCTTCCTGTTCGGACCGGATCACCTGATCCGGTAGTGATGGCAGCGGGTGGTTCAGAGAACCTGTAGCAAAAATCCTTCCCCACCCCCATGCCCAGCTGAGCCGTGCAATCATCAGATGCTTTTTATTTTATTTTTAAAAGCATTTTTTCTACAACCTCTTTGGCCAAAAAAATGCTTTTAAGAGTAAAAACAAAGCCTCTGCCGATCAGGCAAGTCAGCTGGGATCGTCAGAGGCTTTTAAAAGCATTTTTTTACAACCTCTTCAGCTGAAGAGGTTGTAGATAAAATGGTTTTAAAAGTAAAAAAAAAAAGTTGGCCATGCCCACTCAGTCATATTACCCCGCCCCATCAATCCACGCCCACAGAACCGGTAGTAACAAATTTCACATTTCACCACTGCTTTATTGTCATTTTTTTACTGTGGGCACACTGACACACATTAAAAATGAAATTCCGTTGCCTACTCTCAAAAGTGTACACATACATAACATATACACAGACTACACACACACACACACATATGTATGGGTGTAGGTATATGTATATACCTACACCCCATACATATAAATATACTATATAGATAGAGAGAGGGGGGGAAGAGAGAGAGACAGAGATGATAGATGATAGATGATAGATAGATAGATAGATAGATAGATAGATAGATAGATAGATAGACAGACAGACAGACAGACAGACACTAATCATTGTCCATCTTGAATACATATCGGAAAGGGGAAACTTGAGAGTTCACAAGGTTATAAACTATAATCTCTTGACCTGTCATGATATATTTACGGTGCATGCATAAATGTATAGTTCTGCATTTATGACCACGTTATAAACCATCAACAAGCAAATAGGAAAAGAAAGAGAAATTTGGTCTTACCAGTTCCTTCTTTATAAAAATAATTTTTAATTTAATTTAAAAGATTACTTAATGCATGCATTTTGACTAATCTTCTTATGGAAAAATAAAATTAAACCAAAATCTGAGAGGTTTTTGTTTTAAAGGTGACAGTGGTTTTTGTAATAGTAATTACTTTAATGGACAGGAAAAGAAACTTCTAAAAACTCAGTTTCTTATATACAGTAGATATACTGTAAGAGTTGTTGTGAAGATTGACCTTTAAACTATGGCTGCCTCTGCCTCTTTTTATTTGACACCATTTAATTTACTGGAGATTGAAAGCTTCCCATGTAATTCCAACTATAGATCCTTGCCTGTTACTCTCTTTACAAGTCAAGATCATATCCAAACATAAACATTAGTTTGCAATCCTCCACAGCAGGGGTGGGATCCTACCGGTTTAACAACTGGTTCGCTGAGCGTGCGTGCGCCAGATGCACAGTACGCACGCGTGCACAGTTTGGAAAAAAGTCACCTTTTGCATTGCTGTTGGCAAGGAAAGCAGCTGAGGCACGGCAATCCACTCTGCCGTGCCAATCAGCTGGGCTTCAGAAATATAGGTGAGTATAATGCAGGGATGGGTGGGTGGGCCCACTTCAAAGTCGGAGCGAACTGGTGTGCTCACGGCTGAAAGTCGGAGCTAATGGTTCGCTCAAACCAGTCTGAACCAGTAGGTTTCTGCTCCACAGAAACCTGGTTAATTTTTCCAAGAAAAATCAACAGTGAGCCCTTCGGAAAATGATTGCATTAAATATGATCCACGTACATTTCTGAGGCTAGATTTTGCAGGATATTGTTGGGCAGTGGCAGTTAAAAACCTCTAATCCAAATATCTTCCTAGGGAAAACAAAAGCACAAATATGTCTACATGGGGTCAAAAAGTCAAAATCCAAAAACAAGTTCCAAGAAAATGAAAATTGTTGTCTCAGTAAATATGATGTTTCTTGTTAATGCATTCCAGAGTATCTAGTTAAAATATGATTTCATTTCAAATTTAATATCTAATATATTGAGATACACATTTACAACTGTGAGAATGAACTTTGTTGAATATTGAAGATATTTTTGTTGAATACAATAGGTATTTTATCTGGGAACTTAACTAGAAGAATATGCAGCAATGGCACAACTAAACCAGGGGTGGGTTCTACTTACCTTTACTACCAGTTCGCAACGGGATCGGGATGTTAAACCAAATTGAACATACTGTATCCAGTTTAATATCATGATTGTTTTATTAATAGCTCCTTGTTTCTTTTCTCATCTCAGCATTCTAAGTAAATTAAGTCAGGAAATAAACCGACATGAAGAAAAAAGAAGCATCTTTCCGAAAAGGTAGGAAAAGTTTAGTATATTTCTGTTATAACAATAGTAAATAAAAACTTTCCAGTTACTTGCTGCCATTAGAGGGCAGGAGAGGATGCAAATCCAGCTGTTAGGATGAATGGCACCGCTTTCAGCTGTGTTCGCTTGATACAGTATTAATTGCCAAACCACATCCAAGGAAGGAATAACAAAAGCAAACTTAGTTCAACCCAAATCATCCAGCATGGCTCAAGAGATTGAATTTTAAAACTCAATATGAGTGGCATTAACATATTGCAACAGAACACATTTTATTAAACACCAGCAGAAACTATTATGTTAATGAGTGTATGACTTGGCACTTACCTTCTCTTGAATAGATGCTGGGTTTATTCACCCAATTCAGCTGTACGACTATTGCTTATAGGGAGAAATTACCAGGAATTTCATTCTTGGTTAGCGCACTGAATTAGTTAATCTGAAAGTCCCTCTGAAAGGCTTTAATATTTTCAGTTTCACCAGCAGATTCCAAAACCAGCTTCTAAAACAGAAACTTGATACCTTCTTCTTTTTCATTGCAGACAACCTTCCTTTCCAATCTAATTGTCAGTTGTACCATTTTTGGCCTGACCCCTTGCTGGCATCCTGCCATCAAAACCTTTGTGGGGAGGGGGACCAATGGGCAATAAACCTGTATGGGGAAATGGGGGGAAATAGGGAGGGGAGATTGACATTGTGAGAAAGACCAGAGATGCACAGAACCAGTTTGTGCCAGTCTCTAAGGCCATGATGCCTGAGCGGCCTGGGAATGGAATGTGGATTGGTCCAAACATTCAAGTGATTCTCACAACACCTATGCAGCTCTCGATTGGCCAAACTGATAAAAGAAGAAGGCCTGGGTTGGGATGGTGATGGAATATATAACCTTTTGCATCGGAACCTTAGTTCTAGCCTGATTTTACTGCAGCCAGCAACCTTTAGTAAAAGAACATAGGTTCTTCAACTTCACTTCAACCAAATGGAGTTGAGGGCCTTTCTTTCTTAAGGGATCTGACCGGGGCATGTCTGATACTAATGTTAGGTAGCTGGAGTTGACAAGGCTCACTTATCTAACTATTTTCAGCTGTGAATTTCTTTTACAACAAGGGCTCAGATTCTTTTTCGTACTGAGGCAGGAAGTAGGCATTGAAAGTCAATGACATGTGCTTCTTTGCAAAATGTAATGCAACACTCAGAATGCTTCTGAGTATTTTTGGCCTCTGCAAAACAACACCCAAAGAGTGAAATGAAGTGTTAGGGAGTTTCACAATCTAGTGGTGTCATATCATATATTTTATTGCTAATTAGTAGATTTCCTTTCAGGGGCAAGGGACTTAAGGCAGAAATAATATGGCCCTCCATTTGCAGCAACTCCATTCTGACTCTAGTGTTGAGCACATTTCTTGAAATAAGTGTCATTAATTTCAGTGCCTGGGGCTTTTAGTCTCATTAGCTTCACAGCTGACTCCAATGGTTTGCACTAAGAAGGCAGCAAAAAAACAAAAAACCTCTTTAAAGAAAGCTCAGCTTGTGAGAGTGGTTTTTTTAAAAAAAGAATCTGAATACTTAGTCTGAGAAGAGACAGAAACTGCACAAATATCTGAACGATATATCTGCACAGAGCAAAACTTGTACAGCTGACTGGATGTGAGAGGGTGTATACGCAAAGGCACGCACTATCTAGGAGTGTTTAGAATGTGTTGTGCTGGCAAAAGCTGGAAAAGGTACCATTTTTTTTTTTGATGCAAGGAAAGAGAGATGAACTGTCATCTTTGGCCAGGGCTGGATTGGGGACAATGTCACATATTCATGTCTTCCACAAATGGTAAACCAGAGCAATCAGGACACTTGCGTTAACCTGTCAGGGGCAAGCAAATAGAACTGCTCATGAATTGTCTCAAGCAGAAACTTTATTGTTAGGCAAATATGTTACAAGAATTTCACCAGATTGAGTGCATTCCTTTGGGAATGGCCAGACAAGGCTTCAGGAATGCCCACTCTTTAACACCTCCCTCCAGTTTAGCTGGAGATTCCACCACACATAACCCAAGTTTCTTATTATTGTCTTATCACCTAAAACACCAATTTGCTTATTTTCTCTTCTAATTTTACAGAACGCAGATACAGAAATCTCCTGAACATACAGGTAAAAATATTTGTTATGCCTATTCACTGTGCACCAATATTCAGAATTCATGCTGGTAACCAGTTTTTTTTTTTTTTTTTTTTTTAATATTCCTACTTGATGGTATGGCTTTAGGCTATGTTGGTTATACTTCAATGTTACAGAAATCAATGCGAAATGTTAAACATGATGTTTAATTTAAATGATTTCCAAGAGAAATAAATGAAATCAATTTACCTTGGAGCCAACAGTTTGATACATAATAATGGCTTTTAAAACAATGAAAGTTGAAGAGCAAAAGCATTAAATAAAATTTACCACAAGTGGAGAAACATTTTTCCTACTTGTCCTTTGATGCCATACTAAAAGATTCCTGTTTTGCAGCTGTAAAACCTACTCATAGTTTGGGCTTCCACCAAAGCCATGTAAATTGAACAGATAAATAAAGCAGGACTGTTTACAAAACTTGCATTTTGCTCATGTTTCGGACTTATCTCTCTCTTCCATTCATTTTGATTGGCAGGCCCAGGATTGAAGGCTTTCAACAGCATTGCATCATTGCAATGCAAACTCCACCCCTTTCAAACTTGGGTTGGATGCCACAGTACACATTCAGAAAGGGTGGAAGTCACAACACAGTGCTGCATTTGTTATTTGATCTTTTGAAATTATGGTTACCCAGAATCAAAACAAAACTACCTAAGAGGCTTAGTATCATATATTGTTTCAATACTGATTAATCATAGGCACTATTTTCACTTCAGTGTCAACTTTCTCCCTTAACCACATGATTTTACTCTAAAATCCCTCCTTCTAACTCAATGAGACAATTGTAAGTCATGTTTAAATATATCAGTAAGAACATAAAGTTTGAATATAATTCAACAAAAGCATCAAGGTGTGTAAAATCTGTTATGCTTTGCAATTTATTTATTGGAGGCAAAGTTAGATGTACAGTAGGGAGTATGATAAAGTTGGTTTGTGAACTGGGGAGAGATATTACATATTTCCTTCCTCCTGGTTATTAAGTAGCCTCAACTATAGTCATCTCTCTCCCAGTGTTTACCCTTTTCATTAGTATTTTGTTCAATAAGTTCTTCTGAACTCATCACTTTGTCATCCACCACCTTTCTATTTATGGTGACAACTTCTCTCCAGGCTTCCAGCTAGAGATATGAGAGTAGAACAGACATCCACTATTTTATTTAAAGAAGGAGAAGGATCACTTTGGCACTCCTCTGCTTTAATAATATTCTGAAATGTATGTTTAATTGAAGATACAATAGTTCTGTTTTTCCTCATTGTGTGCCCAGAAAATGATGAAGGACAGTAAACTGGATTTTCATTACTTATTTGTCATTTCCCCTATATCAGTCTATTTAAGTTATTCCCCCTCCCTCCCACCAGTCCTGGGATGGTAATGGAAATAGTTGCCTGATGGTTAATTAATTTTAGTTCTCCTTACAAGTTACATACTCAGCAGGATTTGTCTTCTTCCTATCTGGGTCTTCCTGGGGTCTTGCCGTGTGTTTCACATATTTTAACCATTGAGATGTTTAAAGATCTCAAGATGTAGGAGGGACTTCCTAGAAAAGCCAAGCAGAATCCTGACAAGAGACTAATCATATTCGTGCCTCAGTGATTACCATGATTCATGATTATCCTCATGACTGGCTGATACCATGCTGAAAGGGAAGAACAATAAAACAGAGGAGAAAAAAAAATAGCCATGCCTGTCCCAAATGGACAACACTATTTGGTGGCGATGCAGAACAGAGGCAGGATAGGGATTATCATTGGATAAAAGGTGGATGTATAGTATTTTAAAGAATCTTTGAGGAATAACTGCAGCATTCCAAGAAGATGGGAGGCAAGGACATCAGGAGATCAAAGTATAGGTTACAAACAAGGCAAGACATTTTCCTGCCTGAGGTGAAAGACAAAAAAGCACTCTCTCTGTCCCGTGTACAGATAATGAACAAATTGGCAATTCAATCTTTGTTTCTGTCTCCCACTCACACTCAATGAGAACAGACTAATGATGGGGTGCAGGCCATATAGCCTGATACACACAATTGTGTTTACCATTTTCCATTGTTTACCATTGTGTTTAGGATTAACACTAATCCATTCACTCAAGTTACTATTCCTTCAGACACTTCCTTCTAGAACCTTGTTACTGGCAATGCAATTGAGTTGGAGATGGTATGGTTTGTTTTTTGTTTTTTTAATACAAGATAGGGAATCATTTTGAAGCCATGCTCTTAATTTATATATTCTTCCAAGAGATATAGTAAGAGTGCCATCATGATTATAATTAAGTAGGAAACACATAAATATAATACTCATTCTTGAACAGATAAATCATACTGGTAGATAATTGTGCTAACAGAATTAAGTCAAAACAGGAACCACTGAGTGTCTCAAATATTTTTGCTATCCTAGTAAATAAATACTACTTAATTATGTACTTCCTGATGTATGAATTGTGAAATTGTTTTTTGTAATTAACTGAGGCTATAGGCTTCAGTTTCTTTTCTTATGATCTTCAGGATCATTTCTTATGATCCTCTTTTTGCTCATATATCTGCTTCAGTTAAGGATGATTCGGGTATACACTTTTATCACTCAATATCCACAATACAGTATAAGCAGGATCTCTGCTAATGACTTAAAACATTTTTAGTATTATCTAACTATAATTGTGCTGATGTAACAGGTCAACCTTAACATTGACTTAACAATGACAAGGTGAAACCAAAAGATGCTGTAAATCATTGATGGAGAAAATGGCCATAATCTGATACATGAAATGTCAAAACAGGACTCTTGAAATTTCACGCTCTATCATTTTCAGTGGAATACATTCAAATATTCAACTGAGACAGACAAATAATATTGTGGAGGGATTATCATGACCTATCAGATAATATATACATGCAGGGGTGAAATCCACTTACCTTCGCTACCGGTTTGCAAATGGGAGTGTGTGCGTGCACGCTCACTTCGCTCACGACACCTCTGTGCATGTGCAGAGCATCAAAAATGGGACGTGATGATGCCTACGCATATGGGTGGAGCCTCCCACCACCGGCGCTACCAGTTCACCCGAGCCGGATAGAACTGGCTGCATTTCACCACTGTATAATGACTTTATTAGCTCTGGTTCCTCTACCAAGCTCTGCTAACTATGCACTAATGGTTAACTGGGGAACCATTCCAAATTTCAATGTTTATATTCTTCTGTGTATTAAGAAATATATTATTTTTTACTGTTTTTCCATAGAATATAAGCAAGAGGAGGGTGATGGCTGGTCCTCCTTTGTAAGTATATTTTGGGATTTGAGGCAAGTGTTGCATTTGTTTTAAAGAACACGCAGGCAAAAAATAAAGTCTGTTAACTGAAAATGTATATTAATTTAATTTAATTTAAACATTAATTTAATATGATTGCTCCATATAAATAGAAAAATTTACCCATTTCTGTAGCTATGAAAATGATGATGGTTTCTCAGTGGTAAATTTTGATGAAGCTCTAGATAGACATAGATTGTGCACTTAAATCTTGGTTTTAAATAACCACAATTTATATGTTTGAAAGAAACGGAATTATAGTAAACATGACACGACTGCTACTGCACTCTTTGCTTTACTTTGCTAACAGTTTGGGGTTGAAGCTACTATTAAAATGTGACAATGCATATATTGTAATATTGTTTTTAATCTCTGTAAACCATTCTTAACTGTGCATGAATGAACAGCCATAGAGTTATCCATGAATGAACAGTCCTATAAATTAAAATTATAAATAAATCCAGTTTTTTGAAAAACATTATTGTGTTTCAAAAAACCCCCAAAGTATCAGAAATAATTCAACTTTCTAATGAAACCTATTATGCAGTTCAAGAACAGATAAACATGTTTGAAGAAAGTGAATTTAGTGTATCACCCTTTACCAAGTTTCTAATTGTCACATATTCTCTAAGCAACTTATTTCCCTGACAAAGCTAAATGAAGGATGCTTTTCAAATCAGTCATTGGGGAGACAGCAGTTAGCATAATCTTGAAAATTAAGGAATGCATTGTTAGCTTTTCTACCACCTTATCAGAGTAATCACTATAAATAGAATCATTAGCTTCTGGAGTATGTGTATATGTTTGTGTATTAAATGTTACTCTTGGTTGTGGCTTGTGATAGAATTCATTCTGTACCCCGAAAGGTAATCTTAAAATGATAGATTGTTTTGGCAAAAGGACACATCTGTTCTGACAGGATGAAAGTGATGATTATGAAAGCCCGGATGAAGATCAGACTGGAGATGGTGTTGATTATGAGACGCCCAATGATCAAGATGGGTTTGATGAAAATGATGCAGATTATGAACCTCCTCCATCAAATGATGAGGACACTGTCCGCAATGTTATATTTCCTCACAAACCAATTCCGGCCACTTCAGACTACATAGGTAACTACTTTTTTTAAAAAAATTATTAAACGGTTTAAAACAAACAAACAAAAAACAAACAAAAACATACATAGGTAACTATTTTAAATCTGATTTGAAGCAGCTCATTATTCAAATAATTGGGAGGGGAGGTGTGGTATTTTGCAGAAGAGATGTGGAGAACTTTCCCCATTGAATAATAATAGCAACAATTTTCTTATTCCTTAAAATATTTTTTTTCAAATTCATTCTTTAAAATGTTTGCATGCTCTTTTAAGCTGCGTTATGGAACTCATTCATAGTTTCTGAAAAGCCAGCCTAAATATAAATATAAAAGTAAAACATAAAGATATAAAATTATGCATCCTGACCACTACTTATCTAGATTACTATAATACTCTCTACTTGGGGCCTGCTTATAAAAGATATTCAAAAACTGCATGTGGTCCAAAAATCACCAGCCTGCATGCTCTGGGGCTCTCAAAACTGGCAGTACATATCACCAGTTTTGAGGGCTTTGCATTGGTTGGCTTTTGACTCCAATTTAAGGTTTTGTTTTGAACTCTAAAGCCCTTCACACCTTAACATCTATATCAGAGATAGGTTTCAGCAGTTTCTGATCAGTTCTGGAGAACCGGTAGTGGAAATTTTGAATAGTTCAGAGAACCGGTAGTAAAAATTCTGACTGGCCCCACCCCCATCTATTCTCTGCCTCCCAAGTCCCAGCTGATCAGGAGGAAATGGGGATTTTGCAATAACCTTCCCAAGCCACGCCCACCAAGCCATGCCATGCCCACCAAGCCACACCCACAGAACCAATAGTAAAAAATTTTGAAACCTACCATTGATCTATATCCCAAAAATGCTTTTTCAAGAGACAACTGGACTTTCTGGTTTTAGTTGCCTCTTGAAAAAGCATCTCTGGGACAACCATGATCTGGATGACCAAGAATCTCCATAGACATTAGGATGTATAGAATTGCTGTCTCCAACCAGTTTGGCCTGACTCTAAATCTAATAGGAAAAAACAGGTACAAACCTCCTATTTCTGGAGATTCAAGGACTACTTTTCTATTGCAATGCTGTATCTATAGAACAGCCTCCTTATGGAGATCAGGTTAGATTCTTTGTGCTGCTTTTCAAAAGCTCTTAAAGTCCAGGCTGTTTTAGAGAGCTTTCCCCTAATTGATTTTGATATTGCTATCATGTTATTCTATTTTTTTATATTGCAGCATTATACTGTTTTTATTTTTATGTTGTTTGAATTGTGGTGTGTTTTTATTTTTATATTGGTATTTTATATATATATATATATATATATATATATATATATATATATATATATATATATATAATTATTATTATTCATATTTCTATGCCGCCCATCCTCCGAGGGCTCTGGGCGGCTTACACCAAAGACAGTATACTAAATAGCATATTGCCCCCAACAATCTGGGTCCTCATTTTACCCACCTTGGAAGGATGGAAGGCTGAGTCAACCTTGAGCCGGTGAGATTTGATCTGCTGATCTGCTGAACTAGCAGTCAGCTGAAGTAGCTGCAGTACTGCACTCTAACCACTGTGCCACCTCAGCTCTTTTTTCCCCCTATGGAAGTCACTAAGAACCATGTTTATTGTGGCAATGTAGAAATGTTTTAAAAATACCTAGCTCACACAACAAAAAGAGGTTAATATATATGCCCTTGCCTTTGTTAGACAGACCTGCAACACAGAGAGGTAAAACTTCTCTCCAGCCTCCTGTTCCCCCACAGAGGCCTGCCCACAGCCCCATACCAGGAGCATCCCGAAGCAGAGTCCATGGGGTATGTAGTTTCTTTGAAGTTCAAATAGCTTATTTTCATATTTATTTGAAGGAAGTCCAGAATCAAACAGAGATGCCGACTGGGAAGAGAATTAACAACATTGCTTTCCTGCAAAGGGCCCACGTGCCTTTGCTTCTCTTTTAAGCCTTATGGGCAGGCCAATCATCTCCAGGCCTTACTCCTAAATCGTCCCTTTCATTTTAACTGTTCGTGCCTTCTGGCAGCTTTGTGCATGTGTGCACTAGGTACAGGCTCCTCCTGTTCCTCTGCCCCTCTGCTGTCCGACTCTGGAGGCTCCGGAGTCCATGCATCAGTCCCAGATGCCCTGGCCCCATCTCTGCCTCCGACAAAGAGCCCTCGTCTGGGCCTTCCCCAGACTCCAGGACTGGCCCATGTTCCTCCCCAGCCTCCTCACTGTCCAACTCCGCTGCCAGCTCCGCAGGCTGCTGGCAGACCACAACATGAAGAAATGCTGTATAGCAATGTATACATGTCTGTATAATCTTCCTCACAACATTTAATCAAACTGTTTTGAATGTTTGCTTTGAGTATGCTTTAGGTATACTCTGCATCTCAGAGTTGAAGAGGCATTCTTCACTAAAAGTATTCTGAAGTATAAATAAACCCAACCTTGGTTAATCTTGAAAAATAAAGCAGGGATAGGCTAATATTTGGATGAGAAACCAGCCAGGCCATAGTCTATATGGGGATGTAAAAAAAAAAGTGTGGAAGAATCCAAAGGCAAATATTTTATATGTTATTGTCAAAATCCCTAAATAATCATATATAAGAAGTCAATAGGACTCAATCTTAACTTAAAGGAGAGTTTTTCTTTATAGTTTAACCTACTTCAATATGCATCCAGCCATAAAAGATAATTGTAATAGTTAGAAGATCATTCTGATACTTTGTTGGCACCTCTGGAGGGCACCTAAAATTATTTCATGCAAATTTAACTCAAGTTAGGTACCATATTGTTGAATACACTCCTATTTATTTATTTATTTGTTTATGTTAATGTACTTTGGCAGACACCTTTCAGTTCTCCTTCAAGCAATAATGAGAGTTACAGAGACAAAAGTGCAAATCTCTTTAGACGTAAGTGTGCTTTCTTTCTTGCATTTAATGGCTTTCCACTATTAAAAATATAAAATATTCCTCCTGCCTTCCCAGCCTTCCACAATTCTAATACTAATCTGATTCTTTTTAATGATAGCATGTTGAGTTTTTAAATTAACTTTATTTTGTAAAGGGTTTTTGATTTATTTATTTGATTTATGTAGAAAAAAGGGGATATCAATAGCACCCAAAATTGTGCTATTCCACCCAGGCAGTTAAAGCTATTCTTTAAGTTTAACCAATTTTTGAATGGAAGTTGTTATTAGAATTCTAAAAATAAGTAAGATGACTTTAAGCTGTGGAAATAGTGCACAGAAATAGTAGCATGCTATCTGATCCAATATCCTTTTTGCATTTCATTCCAGCACCAGTCGATCGAAGCAAAAAACCACCAATGGATCGACCTGGGCCAACCTTTGAGAGAGAAAGCCTTGGAGCTGGTGAGCGTGTATTCATAATCATCATTTTTTAATTCTGGCCTTTGTTCAGGGTCAGATTTGTTAATTGTTAAGAGAGGGCACTGGACAAATATACGGTGCAGGTTATTAGAAAATAGAATGTATAGATGAAATGTAAAGCTTCAGAAAAATAAAGTGGGCAAGCAATAGCAAGAGATTTTTTTCAACCAAAGTATAATTCTGATGAGTCTACAGGGAGATTGTTAGAAATAGTGCATGATTCAAACCAGAGAAAAATTGGATAAAGGTCAGAAAACAAATTTAGAGTGGGTGTATAAAGCTGAAGATAAAAAGTGTTATGTCTTTGCAAGAACATTTTAATGAGACTACATAATTTTGTTTTCAACAAGGAAGAGTTTAGTTGATCGATCTATCAAATAAAAGAACAAGAAACGCACCATGCTTAAGGCATGTTTAATGGACTTTTAATAGTAAAGCAGTTTCTCAAAGGGCATTATCATTTCTTTGGCATTCCAGAAAGAGAACAATTCTATCTGCAATATCAATTTCCTTCACATTTAGAAATGAAGCCAAGTTAGTGCAAATTGGCAAGTATGACTTTGACATGTTCTTGCTGCCTTTCTGGAGAATATTGCATCATATATATACACATACACACACACACACACACACACACACACACAGAGAGAGAGAGAGAGAGAGAGAGAGAGAGCGAGAGAGAGAGCGAGAGAGAGAGCGAGAGAGAGAGAGAGATAATAGATAGATATAGATATAGATATAGATATAGATATAGATATAGATATAGATATAGATATAGATATAGATATAGATATAGATATAGATATAGATATAGATATAGATATACCTACAAAAAAGGAAAGAGATTGTGTTAAGCAGTGGTGGGTTGCTACTGGTTCACCCCAGTTCAGGCGAATGGGTAGCAGCCCACCTGCCTGGACGTCATGAAATACGATCTGCGCATGCGCAGACGCATGCACAGATGCGAGCGAACCGGTAGCAAAGGTAAGTGAAACCCAACGCTGGTGTTAAGATAATGTACTTGTCTCAGATTGGCCAAATTGCAGATTTATTTATGTCTACATTACCATCAGTATAATTATGATGTGAAACATTTCTACAGAGTTATTGTGCAGGGTGACAGCCCCATTCACCAAAAAATAAATAAATAAATAAAAAATCAAATGTGAACAGGGCTGCCAAGAGTTGCAGAAATAGTAAACTACACTGATGGTTCCAGTCTCAATGCTGTGCCCCTGCATTATCCTGATTTCAAGTCCTCAAGCACAGGAGACAAGGGACTCCACCATCCAAATGTTGCTTACAAGAAATTCCTTTAAGAGATTCTCTTTTTAAGGCTTGGCAACATGCAAGTTGCATGGCAACATGCAAGTTGTCCACAGAGCAAGATGGGAGTGCTCTATGGCTAAATAAAACATGAATACAGGTAGTCATCGAATTACAACAGTTTGTTTAGTGACCGTTCAAAGTTACAATGGCACTGAAAAAAGGGACTTATGACCATTTTTCATACTTACGACCATGGCAGAATCGCCATGATCATGTGATCAAAATTTGGATGTTTGGGTACTGATTCATATTTATGACGGTTGCAGTGCCCCGGGCTTGTGCGATCTCCTTTTGCAACCTTCTGATAAGCAAAGTCAATGGGGAAACTGAATTCACTTAATGACTGTGTTAGTAATTTAACAATGGCAGTGGCAAATGTGGCAAAAAAGTCATAAAATTGGGCAAAACTCACTTAAGAAGTTTCTCACTTACCAACCTAAATTTTGGCTCAATTGTGGTCATAAGTTGAGGACTACCTGTATTTTAACACGTTTTATAAGAGATAAAGCCATTATTAGATTTTTGTTTTCTTCACAAAGACCTGGTAATATTCTTCAGCTTTTTTTAAAGTTAAATGTAACCTTAGCGGCACTGTCTAGTTTTCTGAGTTCAGTGATGAGTAACTAACTGTTTTTAACTCTTTTCATTCATTTTTTTTTTCAACTAAGGCAAACGAGCTTTTCCTGAAATGGTAAGAGATGGCTTTATTCTAGTGAATAAAAACAATATTTTAGTTTGTTTTTTCAATTTTTTTCAATGTACCCTTGTTTTTCTTTCTTTCTAGGCTCTAACACCAAAGCTCAGGTAACCATTTAATTTTCTGTAAAGTAAACCATCAGAATTAGCCAAAGAAACACAATATGAAGAAATTCACTCCCAAATCCTCTCTCTTTCTCTCTTAGATCTCTGGCAGAAGACTTGGCAAAGATACAGAAGCCTCCTCTGCCACCCACTGAGAGATTCGAAAAAAATAGTCCTTCCTCTAGAAAAATGCCACCACACATAAAGTAACTATATCTGTAAAACATAAATAATTCACCATTCAGCAAGTGTGGTGCGCTGATGGGCTACATCTCTGGAAAACAATTCTATGGACTTCTTGTTAGCAAAGTATCTTCTAATGTTCTTTTGAACATGCTCTGAATACCACATTTTGATTTTTAAGCTCTAACATAAATAGCAGAATGTCACATGACTGAAATGCAAATAGATATTGTCAGCAGCCCACTTAGAAAGATATAAACGGATAGAAAGGGATATAAATGATATAAATTTCACATAGAATTTCCTTCCTGAGCTGTTTCCCCACAATTATCAGCACTGCCCCTAATATTACTGGTATTGACTACAATTGACACTCTGTCATTAAGCAAAATGAGGGCCTCCGGGGAGGATGGGGAAGGCCTTTTTCGCCCTGCTCAGGCTCTTAGAAAGACTCTGGAGGCTGGGGAGAGCAAAAAACGGGCCTTCTGGTTTCACCGGAAATTGGCAAATGGGCTTTTTCCGGCCTCTGGAGGGCCTCTGGGGGAGGGGGAGACTGTTTTCGCCCTACCCAAGCTCGTAGAAAGGCACTGTGCTATCGCGTGCCAGGAGCGGGAGGGAGAGGGGGGAGGTCATGCGCACATGCACAGGGGCAGGACACATAGAATTATGGGTGTGGCCATGTGTGCGCATTCCCTACTCCTGGCACACGATGGCAAAAAGGTTAGCCATCACTATTATAGAGCATAGTTTGCAAACCACAATGTTCAGTTCACACTGCATATTAAACCAAAATTGCTTTGGTTGATTTTGGTTTAATATGTTGCATAAACAGAGGTACTAAGTAAAGATTTCATAGTTCAGTTTTCTTGTTTAGGTTCCTAAGGGAACAGCAACTACTGTAATCTTTTGTCCAAAATGACTTTTTCTTGTTTAGAACAACAGCAAATTACTTGGAATCAAAATGCCATTTTAATTACTGATCATGCAATTTCATTACTTAGGATTTATTTTTTATTTGATTTTTTAAAAACAGATCAACTATTTTTTTTTAAATTAAATAATACTTGCAGAACATATTAGTAATTTTACTTGTTTTCTAGGAGCAATCAGATGCTTGAAAGACAGACAGAAGTAAGTATATCCATATATAATCTCTCTCTTTGAAAATGTCATTTGTACATGTTCTCAATTTAACAGGTCTTTTTTTTTTTTTTACATTTTCTAATTTCACTAATCCTTGAACTAGTTTATACAATCTCTTTGCTGCCTTAATATACTACATTCCAATATGGTTAACTTAATGGATAAATTAGCAGTACATTTAACAATCTGGATTTTTTAAAATATATATATTTAATACATGCTTCCTACCCTGGAAGATTTAAAAACAGAACCTCTCAAAATTATGCTGCCAAGTGTAGAATAGAGAGTATAAGAAGGTGTCCATCTTGAAGATGATATAGATGTTTTGGCTGAGCTGGTAAACATTAGGCTCCTTCCACATTTAAGGGCTAGACTGACTTGAGATCATCACCAACAATGGGGAAAATGCCTATATAATTGCAAGCTAAGGCAATTACTGAGTGGATCAGATCAGGAAGGCAAGGGTCATACTTTTACGGCTAAAATAAGATTATTTTGAAAGTCTGATTGTGCTTCTCCTTTCCTTCCTCATGTACCTCAGTCGGAGGGGAATTTTCCTGAGACTCCACTTAATACAGATAGTCCTCGACTTATGACCACAATGGAGCCCAAAATTTCTGTTGTTAAGTGAGACATTTGTTAAGTGAATTTTGCTCCATTTCACGACATTTCTTGCCACAGTTGTTAAGTGAATCACCGTAGTTGATAAGTTAGTAACCTGGTTTGTTAAGTGAATCTGACTTCTTCCTTTGTTTGTCAGAAGCTTGCAAAAGGTGATCACGTGACCCCAGGATGCTGCAACGGTCATAAGTATGAACCAGTTGCCAAGCATCTGAATTTTGATCGCATAATCATTGGGATGCTACAAAGGTTGTAATTGTGAAAATGGTCATAAGTCACTTTTTTCAGTGCTGTTGTAACTTTGAATGATCACTAAATGGACTGTTGTAAGTCAAGGACTACCTGTACTATCTCTCATCCCAGGATTTAAGGAACATTTCCATCTTTTATGTTTAATCAACTGCTTCTGAATACTGTATTTGTATCAAGTATTTGTACCCTCTCCCTAGGTCTCTAATAAGGGAAGTCCTATAAAGGCAGCTTTGTGGTGTTTCTTTGAGAGCTTGAAGAAGATGGGTTCCAATTGGCAGGGATTCCCATCTTCCTGCTATTCAGGATTGCCCTTCTACATTGTAGTCAAGGTTCCATAGCACCTTGCTGGTTTTCTCCCAGTTCCTGAGGTGACTCTGCTGCTACCCTGCATAGGAGACACCTGTATTCTTTTCTTCCCCCGCCCTTATAAGCAGATGCAATGAGAGAAGAATAAGAATGGGAGCAGATGGCTGCCTTGCTGCCATTTTTCATGCTTCTACCTGGACTAGTTGGAGAGAATGGTGATCGTTAAATGGGACAATAGAGGCCAGTGAAGTGGGCAACAAAGTAGTGTGGAAATGCTTCCGAACATATTGGTGTCTATATTCCTTATATTGGCACAGAAATAGTATCCAGGCAGAATAACTTTAGGTCACTGTGTACCTTTTGAAAACAATGATGTCCCAATCAAGTTGATGCCAAAAGGGATTGAAAAAGAAGACTGATCTTAAATATCCATTCTTTCTTAGTCCCTAAATAAAACATTTCAAAAATTACCTTTAGCAAAACAAAGCTAGACCTAAAACTATGGTTATTTAAACTACTGTATGTAGTTTTAATTATAGAAGTGATGATTTATTGAATTGTTGTCTCAATTCTGGCAAATTGTTGGTTATTATGACAATTATTGAGGGAGGGAGGGAGGGAGGGAGGGATGAAGGGAGGGAGGGAGGAAAGAAGGAAGGAAGGAAGGAAGGAAGGAAGGAAGGAAGGAAGGAAGGAAGGAAGGAAGGAAGGAAGGAGAAACATAGGAAATTACCTTAAAAGATTTCTTTCGTCTTCTAAGATAATTCCTATTATGTCACTCATATGTATGCATGTATGGATGTATGGATATGCACATACATATGTCTATGATACATTCTTTTGATTTCTGTAAATTTTGTACAGATTATTTGATATTCTAAATAAACCAGTTCAGTTAATCAATAAAGAACTGGCAACACTAATATTGATTTATGTTATATTTCTTTCAGATGGAATCTGACAGTACGTAATGTTTTATATTTACTCTACTATTGTCATACCCAGTGAATCTGTTTTCTATTAAATATTAGCAGTAAAGAATGAGTCACTTTCCAAGTGTCTTTCCAAACACTTTCCAAGGAAAAAAAAAAAGCTCTGGAGAAGGAATTGAAAAAAACTTTCCATGGGAAATAAGCAATTTGTACTGAACCACTTACATGATGATGCCACTACTGTACATTGCTAACAATGATGTGTGCTAGGAATGCTATCAAACTACACATGATATGAAATTAGTGGGCAAATTTGGAGCCAGTGGTAGCCATGCAATATCAATGGACTTAGTTTATTAGAAGTCTTATTAGATGTTCATATGGAAAGCATGAATAGGACCTACTGTCCTTGCATAATTATTTAGCTACACCATATAATATAGCTCATATGAATGCATAAGAATGTAAAAAAGTCCTTCTGGTTCAGGGCAAACCCAGCTTAGTTCAGCATTTTGTTTTTCACAATAGTAAACCTGATGCCTTTATGGTGCTCAACAGCAGGAGATGGATATATTCCTCACTCTTACCATTGCTCCCATGCAAATTCTATTTGGATGCAGGCTTCCCTCAATGAGAATTAATCTAGAACCTTCCAGGACCAATAGCTCCTAATAAGCCTGTCCTCCCAATTTTTCCAATTTCTTTTTAAGACCATTGAAGAAAGGTGATTAGTATATTTGCGGTTATTCTTTCCACAAGTTAACTGTGCATGATGTGAAGAAGTATTTCATTTTGTGTCTTTTAAAGCATCTTCCAATCAACTCTATTGTATGGGGTTTTGACAAATGTTTTGAGGTAGCGACAAAACCTCCCTATTCATGTTCTCATGCTATTTATATCCCTAACTCATGTTTCCTCTCAGTTGCCTATTTTCCATGCTAAAAAGTGCCACATGCTGTAGCCTTTTCTTGCAGAGGAGGTCTTTGAGCCATCAGCTAATTTTGGTTGCCCTATTGAGTAGCTAAAGATGGCTACCAGACCACCAGGTCCATAAGCAGTATTCTAAGTGAAGCTGTACCATAGATTTGATAAGAATGTTACAGTGTTAGCGTTTTTATTTTCAATCCCATTTCCTAGTGATCGTTAACATGAAATTGGTCTTTTTCACAGCCAGTGGATTTTTTTTGTCAATTGTTTGTTTTTGCTCTTCTCTCTAGATATTCTCCAAAGGCCAGTTCCACAGCCATCACCTCAGCCCTTCAACACCTTTCCTTCCAGAACCACTAAGTCTAATATAATTCCTTTACCACCCAAAATGAAGACAGATCTACATACAGAAAGGTTGGTTGAATGAACCGTCAACCCAAAGTACAGAATCAACTTATGTCGCAATTATTATTCATCATTTAATTCTATAAATAATATTCTTTTAATAATGATGTTCTATGCTAGTACTCTACAGTAGATTAGTATCCATTTTAATAGTTAAGTAGTCTGAAAGAAGAAACTTTCATAATAATGTATTTAAGATTCTTAATCTAAAGATGTTTCACTGCAATGGAAATCCCATAAACCAATAGCTAAGGCTATAATAATTTATTATTTGTTTATAAAGCTAACAAGCAAATTAAATTGTTTTAGCATTGGTCTGAGACTATCAATTATGTCTTTGTTTCTATAAAGAATATAGAAGAAAATACAGCCTCCCTCTATGTTCTTTATAGAAAGGGTTTGATGCTTGCTTTAGCCATAGATCTACTGTACTTCTCGTATTAAAAGCTTCAAGGCAGATTTGAAAGATGTACAATGAAGTATAATTTTAATATTTATTGACACTATAAAATTTCACTCTGAACAATAGCAATTTGAAAATAGTGGCTATACTCTTATTTTGGAAATCAAGAGTACCATCTGCCCCAGTAAAATGATGATCCCACCTCTGCCTAAGAAGATAGCAATGGTTCATCTTCCATTCCTTTCTGGAACTCAATCCAGACTCAATCTTTGGACCAGAAATTGGGCAATTTTGGTCCTCTGTCCAAGCTGCCCATTTTAGGGAAAGTCATTCAGAAATTGATCATGACACAGATTCAAAGAGCCCAGAATACATCTGGACCTATTTCACTTGGATTACATATTTAGTTATAGTATTGAAGCAGAATTTATTGCAGGACCAATAAATCCTGGGAACAGGATGGTCCTTCTTGAGCTTCCAGTGACTTTTGATATTATCAATCATGATATATTTCTGGATGGGCTAAGGGGGTTGGGATTGGGGGCACAATGTTGTGACAATTTTCCTTCTTTTGAGGTCATTTCAGTCAATGTTGTTGGAGTGGAAAGACTTGATCCTGTGCCTGGCTTTGCACAGATTCTTAGGAAATTGGATAAATTTTAAAAAGTTTAACCATTTATCAATCAAGTCTCTAAATTATTTCAGTTATTATCAAAGGAATGTATATTACCTAAAACTGAAATGGTAATATATTCCATTAAAACATCTCTTTTGCCCAATGTCTTTCTGACATGATCCAGCTGCATCTAAAGCTCCTAAGGTATTATCAGCATTAGAATTTGCCTTAGATTACTCTAAAACTACATTCTTTTAATATAAGTATTGTAAATATTAGTTGCTTGCAAGAATTCTAGAATAAAGGATTGCAGTAAGCAATTTCTGGTTTACATATAGTGAAGATTGAAAAAAAAAGGGACAGCAAAACTTAACTACTGTTCATATAGCTATAGATCAGTGGTTCTCAACCTTCCTAATGCCGCGACCCATTAATACAGTTCCTCATGTTGTGGTGACCCCCAACCAGGGGTTCTAAATTTTTTTACTATCGGTTCTGTGGACATGGCTTATTTTGTGGGCATGGCTTGGAGGTCATGTGACTGGGTGGGCGTGGCTAGCTGGTCATGTGACCGGGTGGCCATGGTTATGTGTATAGGGACTACTCAGAGGGCTGAAAAAAGTCATTTCTGACAGATCCTCACACTTTTGACTGGTCCTCACACTTATGACCATCCTCACATTTATGCCCATGCAGCATTCTTAACAACCATGTCACTCATTTCACAACTGCTTCTCTTCACCATGGTGATAAGATAGGGCAAAAAACGTAAAATGTGAGGCCAGTCGTAAATTCGAGGACTGGTCAAAAGTGCGAGGACCGGTCAAAAATATTTTTTTCAGCCCTCTGAGTAGTCCATGTGCACAAAAGGACTACCCAGAGGGCTGAAAAAAGTAATTTCTGACAGGTGCTCGCACTTTTGACCGGTCATCATTTATGCCATCATTTATCTTCTAGTCCAGAGATCTCCAACCTTGGCAACTTTAAGCCTGGCAGACTTCAACTCCCAGAATTCCCCAGCCAGCTATGCTGGCTAGAGAATTCTGGGAGTTGAAGTCCACAAGTCTTAAAGCTGCCAAGTTTGAAGACCTCTGAGCTAGGGCTTTGGGGCCAGCCTTTTGGGGAGGGGGTCCCATTTGGAGAGACCCCCTGCCTCTCAGGAAGCATCAGGCCCAGGCAAAGAAAGTTGCCAAAGTTGGAGATCTCTCGACTAGAAACCTCCAAAGGTCCCTTCCAACTCTGTAATTCTGGTATTGACAAGCAAGCACAGTTAAGCTACTTAAATCCTCCAGAGCAGGGGTCCCCAACCTTTTGGACCTCAGGGACTACCAAGTTCATAATTTTAAATTTCGCAGACCACTAATATGAATCCAGTGCGCCACTTGCTGAAGCACCTGGACTCCCAGTGATGGGATAGGGTCCTTCAGGCACTCTCCCCCCCTCTTTCTCTCTCTCTCCCCCCCTCTCTCATTCTCTCTTTCTCTCCCCCCTCTTTCTCCCTCTCTCCCCCACTCTCTCTCTCTCATTCTCTCTTTCTCTCCCCCCTCTTTCTCTCTCTCCCCCACTCTCTCTCTCTCATTGTCCCTCCCCTTCTCTCTCTCCCCTACTCTCTCATTCTCTTTCTCTCCCCCTTCTCTCTCTCCCCCAGTCTCTCATTCTTTCTCTCCCCCTTCTCTCTCTCCCCCACTATTTCTCTCTCTTTCTCTCTCCCCCCCTTTCTCTCATTCTCTTTCTCTCTCCCCCCCTTTCTCTTTCCCTCTCTCTCCCCCACTCTCCCCCACTTTCTCTCTCTCATTCTCTTGCAGGGGGCTGATCTGGTGTCTGCAATGGAGAGCAAAATCCAGCTTCTTCTCTCTGCTGTAAGTGCAGCATCAGGATTCCGCCTTGGTATATTTGCGGTGCAAGGCAGCCCTCGTTTCCTGCCGACTCGGAGCTGTAAATAGCGTCTGATTTGGGGAGCAGCTGGATTTTGCTCTCCATTGCTCTCTCGGCCCCCTGCAAGCTCTCATCTCTCGAGAAGCCCAACCAAAGTTTCCCGCACCACTTCAGGGAGCACTCCTCAAGAGACGAGAGCTTGCAGGGGGCTGAGAGAGCAATGGAGAGCAAAGTCTGGCTGATCCCCAAACCAGATGCTGTTTACCGCTCCGAGTCCCAAGCTGCAGGAGAGGAGGGCTGCCTTGTGCTGCAAATATACCAAGGTGGAATCCTGATGCCGCACTTACAGCGGAGAGAAGAAGCCGGATTTTCTCTCCATTGCAGACACCAGATCGTATTGCACCACCTGCAAAAATGCAAAAATTTCCAAATGTAGCCCTGCCCTCTAACAGCCCTCCTGATGTTCAACTGTTGTCTCTCAAGGAGGATACTTGGCCATCTTCATGCTTGAAAGGATTCTACAGTGTAACAGCAGATGTCTCCCACCTTGGCAGCTTTAAAATTTGTGGACTTCAACTCCCAGAATTCTCCACAATTCCCCAGAATGGGCTAGGCGGGAGTTGAAGTCCACAGGTTGTAAAAGAGCCACAATTGCCCAGCCCTGGGCTAGGGTAGGCTGACACCATGTGGGTGGGAGGCGGGGCAAGGTGAGGGGCAGATGTGCCAGCAATTTAACAAACGGTTCAGTGTGCTGCGAGGCCAATAAATTGCAAAAAAACACTGAACCGTTTGTTAAATTACTGGCTCGCCCACCCCTCACCCCACCCCACCCCCACTATTTATTGGCAAGGGGTGGGGTGAGCCAGCAATTTAACAAATGGTTCGGCCAAACAACCTAGAACCGGCAGAATCCCACCACTGGTTTGTTTCCCTCTAGCCATCAGCTGGGACTCAGGAGGCAGCAATAGATTGGGAGTGGGCGGGGTAAGCAACTGGCGACCGGCGATCCAACAGAGGCAGAGGGTGAGAGTGAGTGAAGGCATGGGGGGGGGCGAGAGAGGGCTTTGGCGACCCCTGTGAAATGGCCGTTCGACCCCCAAAGGGGTCACCACCCCCAGGTTGAGAACCGCTGCTATAGATTAAGAGGGTACTATATCAGAATTCATCTGTGTATCCTAATCAGTCTTTGTTTTCATTATAGCATTCCCTCAAGTGCATCATTACCACCACGACTTCTGCCAAGTATGTATTTTAGAACTATTTTATGAATGTTGAGTTTGCATTTTGAGATAATCTACAGATACTGAAATCTAGTATTTCATTAAATTTTATCAGTTGGAGAACCATAAAATATTTGTATTAATGCAAATTTATAACGCATCAATGATCTCTGTGTCACAACAGAATAAGACAAATAAATTAAAGACATGAAAGAAAAACAGAAATGTAAATTCACCCAACTTTCACTATTCTTTTTTGTAGCTTCCCATACTTGCAAATCAGGCACGATGTCATGTATTGCCTTTTGTTCTAGATTTGAACTAGTGATATAATTACACAGTGATGGGGATGCATATCGCTACTGTACATGCCAATAAATATGGGTATTAAATATATGAGCAATTAAGGTGACCCTTTAAAATGTGTGTGGGGACATTTTACATATATAGTGATGAATCATTATTCCAAAGAATAAACCATAATTAGGGTAGAGTAATAAAATTAAGGAGATGCACATGTACCAGTGGAAGCCAAGATCAACAAATAATCTACCCTGTACTATATAACCAGATAGCACTGTACATGATTTATCACAGAAGATCATTATCTACTTGTCTTTGCTAATTCTACTCTGCTGGCACCAGATAGAGGAGTAACATCTGTATATACATTACAGTGAAAGAGAATATCTGTGGTGGATTTTACAAATGGAAAATTTTGAGAATTTTTCCATCTCTAGCAAGCTATCAATGTATTTGTGAGTAAAAGTTTGTGGGTAATATAGTCTGTTTTTAATCAGTTTGTATACTGGATTGACAGCAAAACAGCATTAATCTAAATCTTGGTGTCAATATGAAGTACATCTGGTTCACTTGAAATAGATTCCTTAACTATATCTTAGTATGAATTCAGTGGGCTAACTTTAATTTCTAAACATATTTAATGTTTCTGAAGGTAATCTCTCCAGAACCTTTTCCAAAACCCCAGCAGATGGCAGACCACCATTACCAATTCCCAATAAACCAAATGCAGAATTTCCTAAAGCTGACAATGAAAGAATGGAACAAAGTCATAAGGTATACAAAAATTAAATACTGGAACACGTAAGTGATTTATTCAATAAAATCTCAGACCTAGCTGATACATATGAAATCAAGGGAACAGTATATGGACATAAGATGTTAGGTAAGGTAAGTTGAGGTCAAGGCAAGTTGAAGTCAACAATAAAGACCAGCAGGAAGGTATCTTCTTCTATTATTTAAATAAAATAAAAAGAGGCTTTGTAGGAAAATGTGTAAAGAAACTTGTTATATGATTCCCTCTACACAAAGTAGAAACTTTTTTATAATATCTGTGGCCTCCAGAGGTGGGAACTAGATCTGTAAGAGGCAAAACATGCCGTCCTCCGAAAGCACGTGCCCATTCAGTCACATATTCACTATCATAATTGATGGATAGGTTCTTGCCAGTTGTTTACTCCAGAAGCAAATAAACCAGATTTAACCAATCATTTTGCTTAATATGCCCTGCACGCATGAAATCAGGACACCATCATTGGTTTGGGGTGGGGGGACTAAAACACAGGCAAAGGGAATCAGCAACAGGGACAACAAATTCCATGGTGGCATAGAATTATAGCAATCCAAAAATAAATGGATAATATTTTAATTTAGTAGTTAGCTAACATATTTGATAAATCTCAAGGAGACATTGGTATTAGAAAAGGAAAAAAGCTAACACAGCTAAAAATGTCTTAACCCTGTCTAATCGTGGGTTGGTGACATGGCAGAAGAGAATACACAATCCAAACTCAGGTCAAACTAACATCCCTCTTAGTTTAAACTGCAACTTCTTAACTGTAGATTTTCCCCACTGTTTCTATTGCTTTCCTCATTCTTTGCTTTTATAAACACTATAATATTAGCTTACAAGGCAGAAGTATTATAAATTATAAATTGTATTATATACAGATAGTTCTTGACTTACTACCACAATTGAGCCCAGAATTTATATTGCCAAGTGAAACATTTGTTAAGTGAGTTTTGCCCCATTTTACAACTTTTCTTGCTACGGTTGTTAAGTGAATCGCTACGATTGTTAAATTAGTAACACAGTTGTTAAGTGAATATGGCTTCCCCATTGACTTTGCTTGTCAGGGGATCACATAACCCCGAAATACTGCAACCTTCATAAATATGAACCAGTTGCACAGCATCCAAATTTTGATCTTGTGAACAGTGGGATGCTGCAACAGTTGTAAGTGTGAAAAATATACGTCACTTTTTTTCAGTGATGTTGTAAGTTTCAATGGTCACTAAATGAACTGTTGTAAGTTGAGGACTACCTGTATTAGAAAGAAAATATACAGAACGTCTGTATAGACCCTTAAGCAAGGACTTAAGACAAAGCAAAGCAAAAGCAAAGGTCTGGCAAAAGCTGGGAAGTATGGAAATAGTTGACTAAACTACAGATGGGTACAACAAGATTCAGAGATACTCTGAACAAATGAGACTATCCGGTGGCTTCTGCCCTTGCGATTGTGATGACAGGCAGACAACAACACATATGTATACCTGTGCTTTGTGTCCTGATTAGTGTACACTTGAGGATCTCATGGCCGTGAGATGCAATTAATATTGCTAATTTCTGGCCAAGATCTGTTTAACTTGTACATATTTTAATCTTGCATTTTATATTTTAAATGTTATGCTGTGAAGCATGCCTTGTTTTAATCATGATACTTCTGCCATGAATAAAGAAAGAAAGCAAAGAAAAAATGTAGCAGGGAGAGGAAAGAATATGAAGGAAATACCTCTGGTTATGGTGAAAAGTTCCAAATACTAGTTGGTAATTTTAACTTAAGACAGAATTTGGACAATTGCAAAGAAGTATTATTAAGTAAATACATGGCAGGTGCAAAATATTTTAGAATGGCATCCAAAAGCCATGAAGGATAAACAAAACTTTTTCAAGAAGATACAATATAATTTGTTTATTTACATTAAACATACATATTTAGCAACATAAGCAAAATCAACTCTCAGCAGTTGAATACTTTCAGGACTTTAAATGATCTGTATGCTTTTCTAAATACATTTCAAAATTCCACCTCCATGATTATGATAATAAACACATTTTTCCATTTCTTTTTTCATTTGGCTGACTGATCATCAGGGTCAACAAAATCAAAAGTGGTATGCTGCTGATATCACCAGGTCAGATGCAGAAGTTGCACTTAGGAATATAAACCAGGTAAAGATTTCAATGATTATTGTCTGTATGGATCAGTATTTTTCAACCTCAGTAAATTTAAGAGGTGAAGGTTTCATGCCGGTGGGGCATTCTGAGAGCTGAAATCCACACATCTTAAAAGTTGTTGAGGTTGAGAAACTCTAGTACATATGTATACAAGAAAATTGCTAACTGCTTAAAAATGCAATCAAAATTTATCTGTTATTTATGTATTTTTAATTTATAAAGCTGTTGTGATGACATCTTTTCTCAAAAATGTTTTAATGTGTTACTTTTTTAGGATGGTTCATTTTTAGTAAGAGACAGCTCCAAAAAATCAGTTGCGCAGCCGTATGTTCTAATGGTGCTTTACCACAACAAAGTTTACAATATCCAGATACGTTATCAACAAGAGACTCAGGTCTACTTCTTGGGAACTAGCTTGAAAGGAAATGAGGTATGTTGTGGCATCATTCTCTTAACTCCATAATATTTCCACTATGAAAGTTTATTAAATGTAAGACTTTCTATGTCAGTCAAATTGTCCTCCCTCAGATGTTCTACAAAATCTGTATATATTAACTGAGCAGAATCAAATCTATAAAAATGATGATGTTATCTATTAAAGGATATCCAAATTGTGGCCATTCAATGGGCCAGGTCTCTTCACATCTTCTGATCTAATATTTCTATAAAAATATTAGTAACTAAATAAAGATCCATTGATCTGTCCTCAACTAAATAATTCTATAAAATGAAATTATTACAAAGTAGGCAAAATGAAGTTGTTTGAACTTTTTTTCTGTCACAAAAGTAACTGAAAGGTATTTTGCAAATTACACAGGACTTCACTTCAGTGACTGAAATTGTTGATTACTTCAAACGAATGCCCCTTCTATTGATAGATGGAAAAGACCGATGTTCAAAGAAGCAATGCAAGTTAACATATGCTGCTGGAAGTCTTTAGAAGCGAAAATGCATGAAGATCAAGTTCAAGCTCAACTTTCTCTTTTCAAGTTAGAGGAGTAACTGATCTGTGTTAGCTGAACTCTAAATTCATATTAGAGGAGTTATCAATTTATATTGGATGAACTGAGATAATTTCTTATCTGTTTTTTCATATTATACCATAAAGGTTGCTAATATATTATCTCTCCCTCCCACCCCTTGGTATGAAAGCCGTTAAACACATTCATTTTTCACTGAAAAAATTATATGTGTGATATCCATTGATTAAAATATACTCTGCAGACTGTCTTATTATCACTGGATATTTTTTTTCAAGATGAAGAAGTCTTCTAAACAATGATTCTATATACATTTTCCATATAAAGGTTTAGTAACAGATTCATTCAAGAATAGCTTAACAGATATTTCTTGATGTTATCAAATCCAGCATGCTTACTAATGTTTGTTCTTAGTGAAAACATTTGTTTATTGAGTTCCATATACCATAGCATTGGTTAATTGTGATCATTAAGAGTCAAAGGATTTTTGTGTGTGTGATCATTTTCTACTTAAATATTTGTTAAAGAACTGATTGTTTCTCTTGCAGTCTTTATTTGTATTTTTCCAACAAAGCTATTGTATATTATGACTTCTCACAATATAAATATGTTTTTATTTTTTATTGGTCTTCGAACTATGAAATGTACATTAATTTCTGTATCAATAAATCTGGATTTCATTCAAACTGGGTATAGGAAACCCTACACCCAGTGGTATAGGGTTTCCTGCAAGACCGGGAATTGGACTAGAAGACCTGAAGGTCACTTCCAACTCTGCCAGTCTGTTATTATTGTTATCTAATTTACTTTTAATTTTAATTAAAAAAAATTAAAAAATTTGATTTATATGCTGCCGTTCTCCGGAGACTCAGGGCGGCTTACAATGTGCTCAGCAATAGCCTTTATCCTTTTGTATATATTTATACAAAGTCAGTTTATTGCCCCCAGAACTGGGTCCTCAGTTGTGGACCCGTCTGACCTACTTGCCAGTCTGACCTACTAAGTCTGACCTACTAATTGCCAGTCTGACCTACTAAGAAGTATATTTTTTTATTAAACTGTCATTGCAATTTGTATGGATTGTATTTTTGGTCATTAACGTATTATATCTTGGTGCCCGAGTTAAACTGAAGAACCGTTCTTATTTTTTATACTACTAAAGAAGTTGAAATGACAACAAATTTTTAATGTGGACATTTCATAATGTATTTTACAAAATGCAAAGATGATGGACTGGATAGAATGGGTCAATTTGTTGAAAAAAATATTTTAGTGACTTAAACAAACCATTTGGTCAACAACCTTTCATTATATTCTTCTTGAACAGAACCAGAATATTAAGATTTTAATTTTTTATTATAGTAGAAGAGCGGCTGAATCTTTGATCTGCCTGTTGCAGTGTAAAGCTTGTATATTCTTATCTTTTCTAAAATAACAAGTTTATTATCACAAGGTTTTAAATGAGGAATGTGGCGGCTCAGTGGCAAAGACACTGAGCTTGTCAATCGAAAGGTCAGTGGTTCAAATCCCTAGTGCCACATAACGGGGTCAGCTCCTGTTACTTGTCCCAGCTTCTGCCAATTTAGCAGTTCGAAAGCAAGTAAAAAATGCAAGTAGAAAAATAAGGACCACCTTTGGTGGGAAGGTAACAGCGTTCCGTGCACCTTTGGCATTTAGTCATGCCAGCCACATGATCATGGAGATGTTTTTGGACAGCGCTGGCTCTTCGGCTTTGAAATGGAGATGAACACCATCACCTAGAGTTGGGAACGACTAGCACATATGTGCGAGGGGAAGCTTTACCTAAAATAACAAAAATATTTGAATACCACACCAAAGCATATTGACTGTTATCTAATTTACCTTTAATTTTAATTAATTGCCAGTCTGACCTACTAAGAAGTATATTTTTTTATTAAACTGTCATTGCAATTTGTATGGATTGTATTTTTGGTCATTAACGTATTATATCTTGGTGCCCAAGTTAAACTGAAGAACCGTTCTTATTTTTTATACTACTAAAGAAGTTGAAATGACACCAAATTTTAATGTGGACATTTCATAATGTATCTTACAAAATGCAAAGATGATAGACTGGGTAGTGTCAGGAAATTACAAGGAACCACAGATTTTCTCTTGTCTAAAATACAACGTTTGGAGGCATTTGTCTCCAGTTTATTCATTTAGATGAATAATTCACTATTAAATGTGATTAAAACGAATTATGGAATGAACCAAGTCTGAAGCTTTCTATATTAAACAAATCATGACTAAAACCAACCTCATAAAAAGTTATGATTGGAGGAGAAAAAAGGAAGTAAAAATTTCTGAGTACAGGACTAAAAGAGGGAAGGGGATCCATTAGCGCAAGCCCTCAGTGGTTTGGTCCCAAGCCACTACATTCTCCCAAGCAAGTAGCAATCTGATATTTCAGATGAATGATGAATGAGCCCCTTCCACCACAACAGAAAATATTTCGATGGAATTGATTGTATGCTGGTAGTTTTTTTTCTCCAGGAAAATAATTATGAAACATTTACCTGCTAACAGTTGCATTTATACAGGTCTATTTTATTTAATACACAATTGTTTTAACAACTAAACATTCCAAATTAAGAACATAAAAATCAAAATATTTTATCATTCTTATTGAAACAATATTGAATATTTATTAGATTATTTATCTAAATAAACAAATACATAGCAAGAAATGTATATTGGTGTTTATATAATCTGAAAATAGGCATGGCTTTTATGTTCAGAAAAAAATATTATTTTGTGACAATATATGCTGGATCTTTTTTCATAATACAGAAATATTATCTTAAACAGAGGACTCAAGTATTTTTTTTAATTCTCTCTCTCTCTCTCTCTCTCTCTCTCTCTCTCTCTCTCTCTCTCCTCTTATGCAATCCAAACCCACTGCTTTCATGTAAAATGTTGGTAAAAAGAATAAGAAAATGCCAAAAGCATTTTTATGTGATGCCAGCTTATATATCAATATTTTAGTAGCTCAAACTTAAAAATCTTTACTTCTAACTTCTGATACTCAATTATAAATATATTCGCAGTAATATTTTAAAGGACATTATAATAAGAGATCATTAAAAATCAGTAAAGTTCCCTTTCACTTAACCATTTTAAATATTAATGTTTTAGACAACAAAACTACTGGAGAGATGCAAGCGAAAATAATACTCAGTTTTTATTTTTGAACTCTTCTTGACTCTTTTCCTCATTTTCTCTTGAAGCATCTGCTTGAACAGGATGACTAAAGTTCAGAAGAAGATCACAAAGCAGGAGTTCAGTTTTTACTGCAAAGCAACATTTCATTTTGTCTTTAAAAATCTGTACATTGTGTTGTTTCTCTGTATTATCTTATGTGCATTTATTGCTCCAAGGGATAATAATATGATTGCTTCCACAATGCAATTTGGATAAAAAGGATGAGAAAGAAAAGCAATGGCTTTTAATGTTATATTGTGATCGGGTATGCATGACAATATTGTATTATGTAAGACAATATTATAAAAAATCTGAATGCAAGAAAAAGGAAAAAATATTATTCTGTTATATTCTGCATGCTATTTTTAAAATTTCCCATGTGGAGTAGTCAAGCAATGACACCAACACATTCCAGTTAAACCTTCAATTATTAAACTCCCAACTGTTAAAGTTGGAAATCTGTAGGAAATAACTGAAATGGAAGGGAAAGCTAGAGGGAAACTGTGAAATTGGAAAGAAAATACCCTGTTTCCCCCAAAATAAGACATCCCCTGATAATAAGCCCAATCGGGCTTTTGAGCGCATGACAATAAGGCCAAGCGCTTATTTCAGGGTTCAAAGAAAATATAAAACAAGGTCTTATTTTTGGGGAAACATGGTAGTTCTGAAAAGATTTTCTTGAAGCGCAGGTGAATATATTGTGAGGAATACTAGGGACATTCCTCTTTTCCCACATAACATTTTTAAAAAATCCACCACAATTAAAATACATGCTTGTAGATTCTAGTCATTTTAAGGCCATCTATTGATTTATGCAAACTGTGTGTACAGTACATACAATATTCTTGATTTCACAATTAAACATTTGTGTTAATATCACTAATGCCATCGTTTATTGCTATTATCATAGGATTTATGTAGAAATTCCTGACACTATGCCACAAAATGGACTGGAAGGGGCCAAAAGTTTGACAAATCTGAGTTATGCTTTGAAGCAGCTAAAGACAAATTGTAACTAAACAACCCTCTCCTATTCCTTAATGCTATTATTGCAAGGAGTCTTTGCATTAAGTAATGTTTTCTGCTGTATTTCTGCAGTGATTCCAATAGCACTTTTTCCCCTAGATACTGGTGACCTAGATGCAAAACCTTGCTCAACCACAGAAACAATTCAGCAATTCAGTAGCTACTATCTAAGACTAATCTAGAGCCAGAATGCTATCATAAACTGTTAAAATTGTTTCTGTCTGTCTGTCTGTCTGTCTGTCTCTCCCTGTGTGTGTGTGTGTGTGTGTGTGTGTGTGTGTGTGTGTGTGTTCATTACATTAAAATATTGACTTAGCAAGTTTTAATAGCACAGTTTCAGCAACAGAACATTTAATTTACAGCTTCTACTCTCTTGCATTATAAAAAAGATACTTTTAAAAAAACTAATATACATTTAGAGCAGGGTTCTCCAAAGTGATCAGTATCCACCCAAGACTTGACAGTAATATCCATTATTGTAATTTAGTAGTATTACTATTAGTTAAAGTAGCATTAATTAAATTATTTTCATATAATAAATGATTTAATGAGCTGAAGAGTTTTGGGAACCCCACTTTAAAGAAAGAAAAATATTCATATTCATATCATTCTTCATTTCATATCTTTATTCTGACTGTGGCATTAGAAATTACCAATAAGTTTATTCATTTCAGATGATACTTCATCCAAAATTGTGATTGCATTATCAATAACAAGCAAGTGATCCTTATCATTCAAGGACATCTGAAAAGAAAATAGAAATAAAAATCAGAATGAAGTGCAACAACTTTTTCCAAACTTTTGAAACTCCTTTGGTAACTGTAATGGTATAGGAATCAATTTGCATAAAACGTGAGCTAAGTAACAGTTTGTTCTTTAAATTCTAAATAATGGTAATTTATTTGTACTTCACATGCATACAATAAATTGCTAATAAAATGATAAGATCTTCAGGGTGATTAAGTTTGATTCCTGATTATTTTCTAAGCAACAGAATTTAAGACATCGTTTACAATTACCTTTGCTTCTTACAGTGTATATTTTCCACTTCCTAGTCTAGGCCAGATTTTTTTTCAAACTATGTTCTGCACAATCTTAGGTTTCCATGAAAACTTGACAGGGTTTTGTGAGAGACAGAAACAAAAAAAGAAAAAGAAATAAATTCACTTCAATGTAGCCAGTTAGTATTAGTAGAAGTCTCTTGGTCAGGGATTGTAAGATTATAATAATTATAATAATAACAAGATGTTTCAAAGTTTGAAAATCCTTGTCCTACTACAGCCATGGCATCTTAATCAAGTTCTAAGCAGGTTCAGTACTGTTCAGTTCTTTCAAGATTAATAAAAATCAACTAACCTCTGCCGCCTAGCTTTCAGAGAAAAGATAAATATGAAGAGAGATTTTTATTTACAACAGAAAGCACAGTCATATAAGTATTTTTATCTGAATATGGCTTAAATCTTCCTTGCTTGACATAATATTCTATTTATGTGAAAATGGGCTGATAATTTTAATAGTATCTGCAATCACAACTGAGGTAGTTGAATAATCAGTGGAGCTGAATGATGAAATACACTGACAGTCTCGATATAAAACATCTATCATGAAAACAGGCAGTTCATTATCTACTTCTTTTACCATAAATGCAAGTAAACTTGTGTCCTATTGTATCTCTCTGTGTCTCTCTGTCACCACCCTATAAAAAAGATGTTGAGAATCTGGAAAAAGTGCAGAGGAGAGCAACCAGGATGATT
The DNA here is from genome assembly GCF_029215685.1 of Pituophis catenifer annectens. Lineage (NCBI taxonomy): Eukaryota > Metazoa > Chordata > Lepidosauria > Squamata > Colubridae > Pituophis > Pituophis catenifer. The sequence continues at coordinate 114,074,106 of NW_027256882.1, forward strand.
AGGGGACTGGAGACTAAAACATATGAAGAATGGTTACAGGAACTGAGCATGGCTAGTCTAGTGAAGTGAAAGACCAGGGGAGACATGATAGCAGTCTTCCAATATTTGAGGGACTGCCACAGAGAGGAGGGGGTCAAGCTAGTTTCCAAAGCACCTGAAGGCCAGACAAGGAATAATGGATGGAAATTGACCAAGGAGAGATTCAACCTAGAAATAAGAAGGAATTTTCTGACAGTGAGAACAATCAACCAATGGAACAGCTTGCCTTCGGAAGTTGTGGAAGATTCATCACTTGAGACTTTCAAGAAGAGATTGGACTGCCATTGTCAGAAATGCTTGGGGGGGTTGGACTAGATGACCTATAAGATCCCTTCCAACTCTGTTAATCTGTTAATCTGTGTGTGTGTGTGTGTGTGTGTGAACATATATATGTCAAAAACAGCAGCAACTGATTTTAATTCCCTTAACCACACGGGGGCACCATTGGTATTTTAAGATATTAAAGTATATTCATTCTGTTAGCTTCATTTTACTGTACTACATCATGGGAACTCAAAATGTAAATACACTTGTTTTATTAAGAGATGAATCATGTGATAAATAGTAAACACCCTTGTGCATTTTAACCCACAGAAGCTGTTCTTTTGGGTCAGGTTCTGCTTAAAACAAAAGGCATTCAATTATTTCAATTGTTATAGAGCTAACCTGCAGATTTTCTTGTGTATGAGTAAAATATAGACAGTGTTAATCTAAAATATACTAGATATATTACAGGATGGAAAAGTAAAGGCATCCGGTTTTAAGTTATGTATCATGTTTTAAGGATTTCTGTTCGTTTGAATAACTTTTGAGGAACCTGCAGGAAATAGAAATTAAGATAAAGAGCTGCAGGTCGAATTTGCTGTTTGCAATTCGTTGCTACTATTGAGGCAAGCCAGAGATCAGATTGTAGAAGTGGTGGACGATGACGTTCTTCGTGAAATAAATTCTGAAAGGATGTTTAAGGCTTTTCCATTCCCTTTTGGGGGAGCGAGCGAGAGCAAGTATATCGGACGTCCCCGTGTATTTTTTAACCCCTCTCTCTGTGCACACTGAAAAGCGATAGCCAGGAAGAAGCGCGGCGATAGAAATCAGCCGTGTAAGTCCGCCGTGAAACGGCTTCTCTCTTTCTTTCTCCCGCTTTGTTCCAACGTTCGGCCACGCGGGGTCGCTCGAAACAAACGCTTTTTTTCTAAAAATCGAACGCGGGAGAAAGAAAGAGCGAAAAATAAATTCGAACAAGGCGGTCTTTGAAGACTCTGAAGAGCGACCCTAATTCTTTCCTTAGACATTAAGCTGTTACCACGGGATATAAAACCAAGCGTTTATTCTAGCCGGAAAGGAGTTTCCCCGATGCTTTTATGCGGAGCGCAGGCTGCGGACTGTAGGTCGAAACGACATAAGTGAAATGGAAGACGATCCCTCCGGTGTCTAAAGGGTTGGAAGCGTGTAAAATAAACATTAATATTAATATTATACATTTCGAGAATGGCCGGTAGACTGAGCACAGAGGGAAAGGCAGGACCCCACCTCGAAGAAAGCGAAGTCAGTGACCCACTATGAGGGGGTGAAAAGAGAGATGAGGTGAAGGAAGAATCGAGGGGGGGGGAGGCTACACGAATGGAGGGAAAAAGAGAGAGAAAAGCAGGAAGAGCAGAATGTCTGGGGAATGCAAGAGATAAGTGCATGTGCATTTATCTATAGCAGTGTTTCTCAATTTCAACCATTTTAAGACCTGCAAACTTCAACTCCCACAATTCCCTGGCCAGTGGTTGCTGGGGAAATCTGGGAATTGGAAGTCGAAGCATCTTAAAATTGCCAAAACACTGACCCATGGCAAAATAAAAATGAAGGCCCCTTTAAACCATTATTGAGTCCAGGGAAGTTAACCACGCACTTTGGTTTCAGAAGTTCCAAAAGTTGCCTCTCATGTTGACAACAGATGATCCAGTGGATTCAATCTCAAATGTCTGAAGCTAGGACAGACACTCAAGGACCAGCCACCATTTCCATTCCCTGCCTGGTTTCTGGGATGTGCAGGCCAGCTTTTTTCTGCCAGCATCAGAACCAATTCCAGAGCTTGAACTGGTTGCTATTTACAAGAGCAGACAAGTAAGAAACTAGTACCAGTGAATAGGGCACAAGAGGAGTAGCATGCAATCAAAACAACCTGCAAACTATTCATGGAGAATCCTGAAATTTGAATATTTTGAAATATATATTTAATATATATTGGAATATGCTGCTTAGACTCCTACCTTCTGCTAATCAGAAAAACAAGTATTTCCAGTACCAAAAACAACATTTCGTTTTTTAATCTGTTCCAGCCCCCTTCCCCAGCCCTCTTGCAGTTTTCTGTATGCTATGAAAAAAATGGCTTTTCTCTCTATTCTAGAGTAATTTCATAAATGCCCATTTTTAATGCTTGTTCAACTGGACTTACAATTCATTTCTTTCAGTGGAACTGCATTAAGGTAACAGTTGGGAAAAATTTCTCCAAACATGAGCCAGATTTTCACTTCTCATTCCATTCTTTGTAATCCAGAAAGTCCCCTATGTTCCAAACCCCAAATACTTAAAGCAGTTTACAGATCTAGACTAGGGTCCATAAGCCAAGTAAACTTGCTGATATATCCTTTCTGATTTTGAAAAATTTGAAATGTGTTGTTTTCCTATGAAACATTTGACATATGGGAAACTATTGAAAAATATTGTGATTGAAAATAAAATAAAATGCAAACTAAACAAATTCCTCATCTTTCCTAGGTATGGAACAATCTGAAGAGCAGGGCATATAGAAAAGTTTACAATAGAATAATACATATGTGAACTTAATCATTAGAATTCCAAATTTCAGGGAAGAGTGAATTACACCTTGAAGCTAGATCAAAACCAATGTGGCTTGCATAGAATACATATAATGTTTTAATATATTCACATCATTTAATAATCAAGAGGCTGTGTTCTGAATCACTGGGGTGTCTGTATACAGTTTTCAAAGGGCCTTAATATAAATCAACAGTAATCACATCAATGGTTTTAAAACAAAGATATAGAAAAAAGACATTACAAATTCCATGCATTTTTAAAATCACTAATAAAGACTTGATCCTTTGATGAAACATGGTATTGTATTTCTCATTAGGAATTTCTAGTACATAAAAAACTACATCAAAGAGGTCCATTCACATAAAGCAACCATATTAATATAATGTAGTCAGAGATATATTTTATTGGGTGTCTTGTTTCTTTGCTTTCATGTGTAAGAAGATAATCAAATTTAAGCTTGTCTTAAAAGCATGTTAATATTTCTCCTTTTAAAATAAGTGCTTTCACATTCTAATAGCATCTAATTCAACTTGTTAATATATAAGATATATCATTTACACACAGCAGTACTTAAGTCCTCTTCATACTCACTCATTATATTGCCTTAATCAGACCATGACAGAAAAGAATACAAAACAGGATTAGTTCATTTTGCCTCAAATTATTCTCCTCCAATACTTGCTGGAACATTCAAATCACTCTTGCTCCTGAAGCTCTTGAAGTTAAATTAAACCCATTTTTAAACTAAAACAAATAGCACCAGTAAGAACATTTTGAAGTTAATTACTAATTTGTGGGTAATACAGCAGCTTTTTGATGCCGGTAACTGTAAAATCTAAATCCATATAAACAAAATGACCTCTTAAATTCAAATGTATTTTACATGTGCAAATATTTGTGTTCTAGTTTATATTATTTAGAGTTCCCTGCTTGCAGTTTTACCTTAGAGGTGGATTACTGTTTTACATTGCAGTTTTGCATGAAGATATTGGGTTTCTGTTTCTTTTGATATATTCTTTTCTAATGTAGGGATTTATATTAAAAAGATAAACTGCCTAAGAAAGCTATATTCCTTCTGTTTAATCAATGCATTCTTCGTTTTATTAACTCATGGAGCTGATAAAACTATGCTTTAGTTAAACTTATCGAAAGACAGTTCAGTTAGGCATTACAGCATAATTTGCACATTTTTGTGCCAATTATATTTTGAAAGCCTAAGTGTCAACAGGTAGGGTTGATTTACCACTACCAGCAACCAATATTCCCACTATTCATTACGTATTTGCTATCTGCAAAGAAGTAATCAAAATAGGTTTTATCCAATGACAACTCATATACAAAGATTGTCTTTTTTTTCCTAGCAGAATTGTTAATATTAATTTGTAACAATAATTTATTAATCTTGTATGCTGCCTAAATCTCAACAGCTCTAGATGAATTTATTGAACATAAATTCAGTCCAATTTATGGTTGCAACAGGATTATAGCTATCCTAAGAGACAACCTGACAAATTTACATTATTATATTGGCATATGCTATACTATGCACTATGCCCGGCAAGAATCAGAGAATCCCTTATTGTAATACTCTGTCTTCTATTCTTTTCTATTAAAGTTTAATGTAAATAAATTGACTGGCAAATAACATTAGCTGCCATTTGTTTCTAGAGAGCAAAATACCAAGGGTAACGTTTCTAGTGGAGATACATGCTCAAACTGGCATTATAGGATGATTGAACATTTTTTGACCTGAGAGAAGCAGAAACCAATGTGAAAGACCTGTATATTTATGCCTTTTATTTCTTCAGTAATAAGCACACTATAGAAAATATATCATGTCTAATGCATTTCTTCAAAATAAAATATGATACTATTGAAATATTATATAATGTAGAATGAAAGCTACTGTTGACCCTAAAGAAATATTTAATATATTAGATCTTTGATTTATGTGAATATTAAACATGTTAAGAAAATACCCATGTTGTCTTATCCAGCCGTGCAGTCCTTCCATATGAATATATCCAGATCTGCATGGAATTTGGTTCCACCAATATTTCATGATGGCTAAAAATGGCTTAAATGTAATCAATAGTATCTGTTCCTAATTAATTACTGGCAATAGAAAATAAAGTTTATAATGATTAATTTCTGAAATCTTCTCAAAAATTATCATTTATATGTCTTAAGCTAATCATAGGCCATACACAAGAAGTAGTTTTCTTTATTCTTGTCTTTACCCAGCAAATAATTGAATGTGTGAATAGCTTTTGTATTATTACAGTCCAGCTAGCTTTACCAACAGGATTACACTCACAATTGTGGATATATAAAAACCTATATAATACTATTTTGTTCGTGATAGGAATAAAGCTTATCTATTTACTATTGTTCGGAGGGATTTATGGAGCAGCCAGTTATTTCTGGATTTATTCCTACAAAATAAGCTTTCATCCGAGATCTTAAAATTGTTATATTCTATTATTGCTTTGGTAATATTATCGAACTATTACATATTATACCTCATAGGGATATAAAGCCTTAGAAAAAGAAGTTTATATGTGGATGGATGGGTGGATGATTTCGAATCCAATGTTTTCTTAAAATTGTTAGGGAACAAAAGAAGCAACAACATAAGATTCACTTCAATTATGAATATATATTGTATCTACATGAGGTCCACAAAAGTTTCTATGGCAGCCCAATTTTCAACATTCAGAAAGATGAAGTACTGACTCATATTTTATTCATACAATCATTATGTAATGAGGTATAATGGGTATAAGCTGCCTTCTGGTTCAAAAGTAACATTTTATGTATGCCAGTTGCTGGGGAGTAGATATATGTGAAAGATTTGCCATTATGAACAATATGAAGAATTTGATGGATTTTTGGTTTGATTCAGAAACACTTTCCTTATGCAACTATGTTAATTTTTAGAAAGTTATTTAAGAAGCTAGCAGAGACATACAGCTTTCTGGTATTTACAAAATGTTTCAAGTTTCGGTGTAGGGAAAATTAATATTATTTAATATCTCTAGTATCTTCTTTTTATTGCAAAATAACTCCCAAGGTAGGTTTTTTTTTTTAAAAAAAAAAAACAAACCAGTCTAATAGCATCAATAAAAAATTCTAAAAATATAACTACAAACTATTAACAAGAAGTTACTTTACCTTAAAAGCCAGATTAAAAAAAAATTGTTGGAAAACTACTAAGAAATGTATAATTATTTCCCTCAGCACTGCATATCCTGCAGTGCGTCTCATGAGCTGCACCGATTAGCAGTTGACTTCTTTATAGAATGATATTCTCTCAGTAATCTGGATGGCTCTCAACCTGATGACATTCAAGAAGCTAATACAAGTAGTGCTTGACAAATTTCTGTCACTAAGCAATGCGGTCATAAAGCTAGGCAATGCAACTTCCTGCCAGCTTCCTGCCACAATCATATCAGTTGAAGTGACTCTGAGGTTGCAAGTTTCAGGTTGTTCCCAAGTATGCTGGCAGGTAGGTAAGGGGCTGCTGCCAGAAGGGGAAGGGTGCAAGTATAAAAAGAATGTGTGGCAAGGCTCAGGTAGGAGTAAAGTGGTGAACAAGGTTTGGGGAAGGTGTGTCTGTGTGTGCAAGAGAGGTGTGGAGAGGCTCTGGGTCAATATTCACGAGTGTATGAATGGGTGGCATGTGAGTGCAGAGGGGCATGGGGAGTTTGCATAGATGGAAGAGACTTGCCCCAGTAATTTGCCACATTCCTTGCCCGCTTCCCCATTGACTTTCTAGGAAAACTGGCAGGAAAGGTCGCAAATGGAGATTACATGATTGCAGGGTGTTGCAGCCATCATAAGTCTGAACTGGATATGAAGCAGTGAATACAGGGTGTTGGGATGTTCAATATTGGTCAAAACCACCATTTGTTCAGTGCCATCATAAGATTGAATGAATTTATTTATTCATCATAACCTTGAACGAATTTATTTATTTGTTGAGAGAAGAAATACTTTAAAATGTTTGCTCATTTTTTTTAATGTGTAAAAATATAAACATATACTGTTTGACACATTGGCGTAGAATCATTCTACTACTATATTTTCTCAGATACGATCCAGGACTAACCTTTTTTTTCAATTGGAAAGACAAATATCAGAATGTATGGGTCCTAATTACATTAAACATTTTAATTAAAATATCATTTTTAAAAGGCGACAGTGTTAACCCTTCAAGATAGGTTAAGTCTGGAAATAGACTCCACAGATTTGAATGGAACTATTGTATACGCTATTGATTATAGGGTATAGTAATATAACCTTGAAAGCTTGATTGAGTTTTCTTTTTCTTCCTCCTACACATCAGTAAATTAAGAAGACTATGAGCATTGTATTTATTTATTTAATAAATTTATTTATTAAATTTAAAAAGTTTTTTCGAAAGTTTTTTCTACTTTTCTGACTTAACACGTATTTTTCCAGTTGACTAAGAAATTTCCAAACAAATCTTTGTGACTACTCATAATTAAGATATGCTGAACAAATAGAGCAAAAAATCCAGAACTCTTTTAGGACCTCTGAAAACTTTTTCAAACCCCTATATTAAGAAGTTGAACAGGAAAGGAATCCAAGTCCCTCAAAATGCCAATGTACTTAATAGAATCAGAAAAGCTAATAATGAGAGAAAAAAGAGAAAACAGAAAGGAATCCATTCAAAACAAAGTGCTGAAGATTAATTCTTCAAACTTATCTGATATTTCAGCCAAGACATGATTCAAAACTAGTCACAGTTTGAATATATTAATATAATAGGATGGTTTATTAGAAAAAAATCCCAGTGAATTACTAATAATTATTTTCATTTCTAAAAGTGACATATTTTGATTTCTTAAAAGAATATTTTCTATATAGACAGAAATTAAACAATGTAGACTTACAGAGAGAAAATATTTTGTGGCATATAATGTCAAAGTCAATATCATCATTTCTTGTTTAGATCTATAATTTTTAATAAATGATGGATCAAGTTATTTTACTGTTTATGAAAATAGCATTTACTGAATACATAAAATGAAATAGCTACAAAATCTGGAAGAATTCAGATGAAATTTTATTTCTGCTGGATACTGTTTGTAAGGTCTGGCTCTTTTTTTAAAAAAAGAAGTCTGTGCTGCATTACCATTTGGAAGCCTATAAAAGCATGAACCAATGTTTCTTGTAAACACAAAGCTTATATGAGATCACATTACAGCTTTTGCTGCACTTTGCTTCAGAATAGATTATTTTAAAATGAGAGAGGATGTTCTTCCAAGAGTTGTTTCCATAAATGTCAGTGATGATTTTGAGAAAACATTTTATTTCAGGTAAAAATGCGGTGAATAAAAATATAATTTCAACACAATAGTGCTATTAGGAAAACATGAATCTGGGATCCTTCTGATAGAAATCCAACCATCATATTTTCATTAGATGGCACAGCGAATTAGATACAACCACTGCATACCGAATGTATCACTGTGTTCCACTTTCAAAATATCGCTGACAAACTGTAATGGGAAGGAAGACAACTGTCTTTTTCTAAGACATTATGTGCTTATTCTTCAGTTCAGCAAGAAGTGTTTGTGCAAATCTCTGTTGACTTTGATGACGTCTCCATCCCACCCAGTGGTTCACACCACTTCTATAGAACCGGTAGTAAAACTGGCGGGAGGCTCTACCCACCGACCCCAACATACTACCGGTTTGCAGCGGGGCCAAGCACACGCTCCTCTGCGCATGCACAGAAGCGTTTTGATGATGTTGGGGTCATCAAAACGCTTCTGCGCATGCGCAGAAGAGCGTGCGCGTGGCCCCGCTGCAAACCGGTAGTAAAGGTAAGTAGAACCCATCCCTGATCCCACCCTTTCTAATAATGTTGTGATAATAGAGCAGAGTTCCCCAGCCATTCCAGCTTTGTGGCCTAACCAGGGGAGAGGGGATGGTTCTGTATGTGCAGTGGGCATGTGCAGCTCTATTTGCATGAGCAGCGGGCACATGTGCCCTCTGCTTTCATAAATGGAGCATGTGCGCATGCGCTCACCCACTGCTAGTGCAAGTGGATATGCATGTTTCCCACACCCACCACTTCCGCAGCATGGTTCTGAACGACTCAGCTCAAGGTTGGGGACCCTTTTTCTCTATTATCACATTATTTTAAAAAATAGCTTTTTCATTGCACCGTCAGGATAAAAAGAAAGATACAGACTGCTGATTGGAACTCTGAAGGCTCCACTTTGGCACTATTTGACTACACATTTCAAGATGACCCAGTCCTTAACTTTTCTGTATTACAGTATGAGAGGGAAATCGTCAAGTTTCTAGTGTGATCCACTGCATCAAATTGACCCCTATGTCTGTGCAAGTGTGTCTGAGTAGCATTGTCCATATTTAATGTCTTAACACTTAGGGCTTCAACCCATATTTGTATACTGTAAGTGTGTCGGTGTGTGTTGGGAAGGGCTGACATTTCATAACTGAACTTACCATTTTCCCTAGCCTGTCTACCTTCCAGCTTTTGTAAAGCAGCATCAGGTAAAATATACAAGAGGATCATTCTATCAGATTTCCAAGGAGCTATTATGATTAAAGTATTTAATTCCATGATATGGGGCATCCATGGAAGCAATCAAAAATAATATCTAATTGTTTAATAATTATTCCAGTCTTCTTATAGGGCTTATTAGAGAGAACCAGAAAAAAGCAGTGACTAAATTCTGTTGAATGTTTGTCTGTATGGTTTCATGTATATGCATATATAGGAACTGGAGTGCAGGTATTTGTGGAGGCCTTAGTGATAGCACTTATATATTTAAAACATGGATTATCATGACACATGAGTGCTTGAGAAAGCACTACAGTGGTACCTTGGAACTCATGCTTAATTGGTTCTGGGAGGCTCAACAAGTACTAAAAAAGGATAACTAGAAAACAAACCATGTGATTTACCTTGTGACTTACCATGGGAAGGACTTTCTATCTATCCCTTTTCCTATGTCAGTGACCTTCCCAGCATAGTCAGCTTCCTGTCTGCTCTCTGTGGCTGTCCCCTACTTCCTCTTGCAACATGCTGAGTGACAAGCAAAGATGAGTAGCAAGACAACATTTTCATGTCAAAATGTTTCCAGTACCAAATTCAATGAGTTTTAAAGCAGTTGAGTACTGAAGTACCCCTGTGTATCAGTGGTGGGTTGCCCCCGGTTCGCACCAGTTCTACAGAACTGGTAGTAAAACCGGCGGGAAGCTCCGCCCACCGACCCCAACGTCCTCAAAATGCTTCTGCACATGCGCAGAAGCTTCTGCACTTGTGCAGAAGAGCGTGTGTGTGGCCCCATTGCGAACTGGTAGTAAAGGTAAGTAGAACCCACCCCTGCTGTGTATGCTATTTCTCACTCTGCCAGTTTGTTTTATAGGCATTATCTTGAATTTCCTTAAATCAGTTTTCCTTTTCTATATATTATCCAAAAGCAGTAAGCTAGACCACCAAAGCACCTTGTTTTAGGTTAGGCTACAACACATAACATTCTTTGATTTGTACGCATGTTCTTGAAATTACTGATAGTTGAAGTAAATTTGTCTATTATTATAAAGTATTTAACACAAGAACGCCTGATTTAGAAGGCCTGTAAACTGACTTTATGGTCAGTTTCTTTGATGGCATAGATGTCTACATAGCATTCTCCCAGTTCAGCCTTTCTCTGCCTGTTCTGTTTAAACTTGTCTTTCTTGAGACAGATGACAGGTGATTCTGCCCATCAATAGCCAAGGCCTGAACTGTTAGAGGCTTTAAAGCTTAACACAAAACTCTTAAATTTTGTTATCCAAAGCTTGAATGGCTATAATGCTTATAGCTTTTAAGTAAAATGTGCATTGTCTAATTTAATGGCATGTTGCATATTACATGGGGCTATCCTTGAATAATATATATATATTTATTTATTTATTTATTTTTCATATTTGTATACCGCCCTACTCCCGAAGGACTCAGGGCAGTGAACAGCCATAATAAATACAAATACATATAGAAGTTAAAAACTATTAAGAAACAGATTAAGTAATTTAGGCTCAAAGATTAAAAAAACATCCAAATTTATCTAAAGAGGTTTAAAACCCAATTTAAAAGACAGTTTAAAAGCCAATTAAAAAGGGAGAGTTAGGCCAGACCAGCTTGTTGGAATAGAAATGTTTTCAGGGCTCGGCGGAATATGCGTAAGTCTTGGATGTTTCGTAACTCTGGGGGAAGCCCGTTCCAGATGGTAGGTGCCCCCACAGAAAAGGCTCTCCCCCTGGGGGCCGTCAGTCGACATTGTTTGGCCGACGGCACCCTGAGGAGTCCCTCTCTATGGGAGCGAACTGGTCGGTGAGAGGCTATTGGTGGCAGGAGGCGGTCTCGTAAGTACCCTGGTCCTGAGCCATGGAGCGCTCTAAAGATAGTAACCAAAACCTTGAAGCGCACCCGGAAGACCACTGGGAGCCAGTGCAGCTCGCGCAGGAGGGGGGTTACATGAGAGCGCCACATTGCTCCCATTACCACCCGCGCGGCCGCATTCTGGACCAGTTGGAGCCTTCGGGTGATTCTCAAGGGGAGCCCCATGTAGAGAGCATTACAATAATCCAGGCGTGAGGTGACAAGGGCGTGAGTGACCGTGCGTAACGAGTCCCGATCCAGAAAGGGATGCAACTGGCGAATCAGGCGAACCTGATAAAAAGTCCTCCTGGCTACGGCCGTCATATGCTCTTCAAAAGACAGCCGTGAGTCCAGGAGGATGCCCAAGTTGCGAACCCCATCTGTGGGGGCCAACGATTCGCCCCCAATAGTCAGAGATGGCGCCAACTGACTATATCGGGACGACGGAAACCACAGCCACTCGGTCTTGGATGGGTTGAGTCTGAGTTTGTTCCTCCCCATCCAGATCCGTACGGCCTCCAGGCACCGGGACATCACCTCGAGGGCATCATTGGGGTGGTCTGGGGTGGAGATGTACAGCTGGGTGTCATCAGCGTACTGATGGTACTTCACCCCAAAACCACGGATGATCTCACCCAGCGGCTTCACATAAATGTTGAATAGAAGGGGCGAGAGGACCGATCCTTGTGGCACCCCACATATAAGGGGCCTCGGGGTCGACCTCTGCCCCCCTGTCAACACAGACTGCGACCGGTCAGAGAGAAAGGAGGAGAACCACTGTAGAACAGTGCCCCCCACACCCAACCCTTCCAACCGGTGCAGCATGATATCATGATCGATGGTATCAAAAGCCGCTGAGAGGTCTAATAGGACAAGGACTGAGGAGCAACCCCTGTCTCGAGCCCTCCAGAGATCATCAACCAATGCGACCAATGCTGTCTCTGTGCTGTACCCGGGCCTGAATCCCGACTGGAATGGATCTAGATAATTCGATTCATCCTGGTACTGAGGCAGTTGTCATGCAACCACACTCTCAACAACCTTTGCAACAAAGCGAAGGTTGGAGACAGGACGATAATTTGCTAATACAGCTGGATCCAGGGAGGGCTTCTTGAGGAGGGGCCTCACCACCGCCTCTTTCAAGACGGTGGGAAAGACACCCTCACTCAAAGAAGCATTTATAATCTCCTGGAGCCAGCCTCGTGTCACCTCCCGGGAGGCCAGTACCAACCAGGATGGACACGGGTCCAATAAACATGTGGTCGCCTTTAGTCTGTTCAGTATCCTGTCCACGCTTTCGGGAGTCACAGGATCAAACTCTTCCCAAATAATATTCTCAGGACCTGCCCCTGTCATCTCCTCTGGATCAATCCAGTCAGAGTCTAGCTGTTCACGAATCTGAGCAATTTTGTCATACAGATATTGTACAAAATCCTCAGCTCTATCCTCCAAGGGGTCTTCCCGCGTCTCTTGATGGATCAGAGAGCGGGTCACCCTAAACAGGGCGGCTGGGTGATTATCTGATGACGCAATAAGAGTAGAAAAGTAGTTACTCTTCTCTACTCTTATCGCCACTAGGTAATTCTTAATATGAGATCTTACCAGTGTTCGGTCGGATTCAGAACGACTAGCCCTCCAACTGCTCTCTAGGTGTCTTTTCCGGCGCTTCATCTCCCTCAGCTCCTCAGTATACCAAGGAGCCAGGTGAGACCGGCGCCGGGTCAGAGGCCGCAAAGGCACGACTCGGTCTAAAGCATCAGCCGCCGCCCTATCCCAGGCGGCCACTAAGTCTTCAGCCGAGTCGTGTGCTAGAGCCTCAGGAAATGGCCCAAGCTCCATCTGGAATCTCTCAGGATCCATCAGGCGCCTGGGGCGGAACCACCTGGTCGGTTCCGCCTCCCTGCGGCGGGGTGTGGCAGTTCGAAGGTCCAGGCGAAGGAGGGAGTGATCTGACCATGACAAGGGTTCAATCGCTATATCCCCTATCTCGAGATCACTCAACCACTGTCCAGAGACAAAAACAAGGTCCAGTGTGTGTCCCCCCATGTGAGTAGAGCCATAAATTAACTGGGTCAGGTCCATAGCCGTCATGGAAGCCATGAACTCCCGAGCCACCTCAGATGTCTCGCCAACTGATGACAGGTTAAAATCCCCCATGACCATAAGCCTGGGGGTGTCAACAGCCACCGCGGCTATAACATCAAGCAGCTCAGGCAGGGCTGCTGCCACATGGCAGGGAGCCAGGTATGTGACTAGCAAGCCCAACTGCACCCTATGACCCCACTTCACAAGAAGGGACTCACATCCAGCCGTCTGAGGAACAGTGGCCTCCCTTGGTCCAAGACCCTCGTTAATAATAACCGCCACCCCTCCGCCCCTCCCCTGAGACCTTGGCTGATGGAAAGCACGGAAACCTGGTGGGCACATATCAACAAGGGGGGCTCCCCCTTCCTGGCCCAACCAGGTCTCCGTAATACCCGCCAGGTCCGCACCCCCCTCCTGAATAAGATCACAAATGAGGGGGGCTTTATTTACCACGGACCTGGCATTGCACAGCATCAGCCGAAGGCCTGGGGCCCGAGGTTCCGTACAACCTGGGGAACGAGAAGAGCTTTGAGGGTCGGAGCGCACCACCGCTTGTAAACAGCGGGGACGCACTCCCGTAGGATGATGTGGCCCCCTGCTCCCGCCATATCTGCCCCTCCCACCTACAGTATCGATGTTATGGGCATCTGTATCGTAAGATCTAATCATCTCCTTGACCCCAGAGTTCACACCTCCCATGCCATGCCCTACGGCTGGCCCAGATACCCTCCCCCGCGGGTCTTCCCCCGAACCCACGTAATCTACCCCCCTCCCAGAATCCCTTAAAATCTTATTAAGAAATTTCCCTAAAAAACCCCACAACCCTATTTTTGCTGTATGCCATCTCTCCGGACTCCAAAGTCCGTCATCGAGATAGGCCCTCGATAAAGAAGAGGACCAGACCTGCGAGAGGGGGGCATCTCGCAGTTTGAGGAGTTCTCCCAATGAGTACATTTTGTAGCTAGATAGTCTATAGCTGGTAGGCATGTCCTAGTTATCCAGGGTCCTGTGGAGAGAGTATCAATTAGAGGTACAAGTCATTTTAGTCCTGCTGAACTCTCATATCAGCGGTAGAAAGAGCCATTTTGAACTCAGATGTGAACATTGATCACCCTCTCACGGCAACCAGATATAAGGGAGGAAAACAGCAGCTATAGTCCTGTTCTTTCAATGTTGTACCTAGGCATAGATGGAATAGCCAATCCTTGAGATTAGAGATACGGATAGTCTGTGGGAAATATATATAGTAGGCGAAAATCCAGGGAGACTCAGATGAAATAAAAGTAAGGAAATTCTCATCCTGATATACAGGAAACAACAAACCTGGATAGCAAATGATTCACAAAAAGCCGAATATCCGGTCATAAAAGGGCGATAGGAGATAAAAATACAGGAGGGGAGATGGAATAAGGCAGTCACTTTGTAGAAGCAAAGCCCCCATGATAGATATAACAATCATTTCTAATCTCCTTAGCTTTCTTTAGGTCTTTTATGCATGAAGGTTTAACCCCCCCCTATAGAAAGAGAGGGGGGAGGCCTCTGGGATGGTAATCCAGAGCTGGCCCGACAATGGAAGGATCAGCATCTTTCCATTGCCCAGGAGATCAGTTGAAAATAAATAAGAAAGGTCCCTATTCTCCTTTCTGAGGCCTCTTTGGTCTCTAAATTGCTTTGGTTTTTGCTGCCTGTAACTATAGAAGCTACAGCAGGTTTAAATTATCAGTGTGTCTCCTTTACCCCACATTACACCTTTGTTTTGCAAACTGTATTTGTTTCCAACAGAATAACAGAGTTGGAAGTGACCTTGGAGGTTTTCTAATCCAACCCCCTGCTCAAACTCAATTCAAGTTCAATTGAAGCTACTTGGTAGTTAGTGATAATTCCCTCATAGTATGCAGTCTGGTAATTTAGGGGCTTCTTCTCCCTGAATGTATCTACTCACCCAGCATCCAACAGGAAAGGCATGATGGTCGTATTTTATTCTAATTGTATTTTAATTGCGAGTTCTTCCAATCTTACTTAATTTGTTTTACCAAACCTTTGTAATGATTTGTCTTTGTAATTCTGCACTTGATATGGCCCAAAGGGCTAATCAATAAATAAAAATTGAAATACTGTATAGGTTCTATCTATCAAAGAGTGTGATTGAATGGGAGGTGTTTCCATTGTGGTATCCCCTCTTTGGAACACCATCCTGCTTGACATTAGACCCTGTTGGGCTTTCTTATGGGCTTGAAGATGTGGCTGTGCCACTGACAACAAGTGGAAGAATTCATAAATTGTTATGTTAGATGGATGTTGTAGATTAAGTCAGTTGTTCATTACAGCTGTTCTTGATTTAGTGACCATTTGAAGTTATGAGGGACTCTCCAAAAGCTAATGATGACCTAGTCCCAGAGGGCCTGCCACAGAAAGGAGGGGGTCAAGATATTTTCCAAAGCACCTGAAGGACAGACAAGGAATAATGGATGGAAACTGAACAAGGAGAGATTCAATCTGGAAATAAGAAGAAACTTTCTGACAGTGAGAGCAATCAACCAATGGAACAGCTTGCCTTCAGAAGTTGTGGGAGCTTCATCACTTGAGACATTCAAGAAAAGATTAGACTGCCATTTGTCAGAAATGTTGTAGAGTCTTCTGTTTGAGTGTGGGGGGGGGTTGGACTAGATGACCTACAAGGTCCCTTCCAACTCTGTTAATCTGATCTGATCACTTTCAATGTTACAGCCACTGCAGGGTCCCCATGGTCATTTGCCCTTACAACCAACCACAAGGATGCTGTAGCTCCCCTCATCTATCTCTGTCTATCCCACTGCACAGAATCCCTGCAAATCTTGTGCCTGGTTCCCCCAAACACAAGTCCCTTGCAGGCCTTCGACATTATTTAAAGAGACTATTATTTAAAGAGCATGATTGTTAAAAATAAAAGGAAGCGACCTGATAACTTTCTTATATTGGATTTATAAAAGAGATTTGTTAAAGCTTTGAAGAATTTTGAGAAAAAGAAAAAAGTAAATCCAGTTCTAAGACATTATTTGAAGGGACTAAAAATCAAGATGGCTAAAAGTAAAAGAAAGGAATATAAAGTTGGTTTTTTTGTAAGGTTAAAATAAATGTGTTGTTATCTGGTAACATTTAATGGACTTTTGCTGATCACAACTGAACAATGAGGCCTTAAGGATTTGTTTATAAGATAAAGAGATGAACTATGAGAAGAAGAGATCATTTGCTGCATTTTAAGAGAAGCTGATAAGTTGCTAAAATTATTTATACTTGTCAGAAGGGGGTGGGAAGTAATTTTTTTCTTTTTTTCTTTCTTTTTTGTTTCTTTACTGTGTTCTTATTCTTCCTTTTTTCTATTTTTTTCTTTTCTGCACTTTCTGGTGGGTTTTTTCTTTTATTCTTTTAGTTTGTATTGGTTTTTATATTTTAATTGTACTTTTATGGATTGTTCATAGTGAAAATCCTTCCAATAAAAAATAATGTCCCTGACTTCATGCTATTTACCTGTTGTAGCACATTTGAAAATTGCAGCATGCTCACCACGTATTTCAAATAAAGCTCAACATATCTGCAGTGACAGTCCATATACCCCAGCTTCGGCTAAGACACGAGAGCTCTTGAATGCCCACATTGGAAAGGGGAAAGCTCTTAATATGTAACATTCCATTACTTTCTCTTGTGTGATAGAGATGAGGTTAAGCTGATGTGCTAGGATCAAATGGAGTTTTCCCCTCCTGCCTCCTGCTCCTTGTACTTTGTGTTTGCTTGGGCTATAAAAATAAAATCAACACATTCAAAACCAGCAGGCACTTTTTTAGTTAATGACCTTCGTCTACTTTTTTACAGGATTGTTTTCAAGAGTGCACTGATACAAGTGGGCAGAAACACATTTGACTTCGACATCCAGCAAAGGCTTATTTTGCAAAGAAACATCAAGTGTTAGTTGTTGAAACTATGTTGTGCATTCCCACAAACAAATGACACTATTCAGAATATTTCCTCTCTGACCAGTAGATAAAGTCTGCGGTGTTGACAATGCTAATATTATATGCAAAAATATATTTTGTCTTTATATCTTGCAGATTTTTATTGCTTTATATAAATTGCCCAGCAGGGACTCATTTTCAGAAAGAACCGTATTTCTTAGAAGGGCTCTGGACAGGGTCGGGATATTAGTTTTGCACCATGCTTATGGATGGCTTAAGAAAAGGATCTGAAAAGAAAACAATTTTCAGTGCACTTCATGCATTCATAACTGGAATCAGGCCAGAAGATTTTTAACATTGGGTCTTGCATTGCTTCCAAGGTGACATCGTGAATGAACATTGTACAAAGATTTTACTGTTATCTCTGCTTTTTAAGTAGAGACAGATATAGTGTATATATTTCAGCTTTGCCAGATATTGGGGTATCACAGTATGGAGCCTACCAGGAAACAAAACCCCTCAGTTATGGATAATATATCTGTATATTCCTGTGATGATATGCCTTTATCACTATTTTCAAGTGTTATAGACACCTTATACTGAGCTTTGGAAGATGGAATTTATGGTTAACTTCTGAAAGTTAATGAAAAATATCTGTTTTTAAGGTAAAGTAAATAAATGCAGCTTCTCTTCTAAATTAGATGCTGTTCTTGGAATTTCTTTTTCAGCTAATGGCTCACCTTATTCATTTTCTTTCACTTCATGTATATGTGTGTATGTATGTATGTATGTATGTATGGGGTCTATCTTGTTTGAAAAGAATTTATTCGACATATATATCCTTTCAATTATGAAAACATTTTTTATTTTAATGGTTATACAGCTTATAGGTATGTACTTTTGTCATGGAAGAACTGTCTATAAGTTATGAATGGTCTAATATCAAATAATTTGTCTGATACTAAATCAGTGTTTTGATTGGAAATTTTCTTTGGTATCTGTAGTTGTCACTTAGGTAACTGAACATAGAGAAAGCACAAAAGTTAATTATTTGGAACTAATATTTACGATACCTTCAGCTTCATCAATCTGATGATGCAAATGGGAATTCCATTCCATTCAAAGCTACCAGTTGAGATGCAAACAATCTTGCAAACTCAGCTGGATTCACTAGAGCAAAATATTGCCTTTCATTTTTTTTAGTACCGTTTATGGATAGTTTTCTTCTAAATATTATTTTTAAGGTAGAATGCTTACTTTCATCAGTTATAGATATTTTTAGAAATTTGTTTGTTGGAGTCGTGCAGCTGTTACCTAGAATAGAGACACGTTAGAATGGTGGGAAGTTATACCTGAAAATGTTGTAGATTGAGTTGCCTTTATAATGCCCTTCATAATATATGTCTGAATGATAGTGAAAATGTTTGTGGTAAATTACTCTAAGATACACAGTTCTTGACAATACAACTTTACTCATTATATTCCCTTTTACCATAGAAAAACAATTCTGCTGTTTCCTGCCTTTATTTATTTTCCCCAGCTTTTATATGGTTCAACCAATAATTTCTATCCATTGCTGGTAACTTGTCACATCTTTGTTAACCAACATGATTGTATTTTTAAAAAATCCTTTTGAAAACGTGTTTCTTTACAGTATTTAGCAGTCATTGTAGGTGTTATTTTCCTGTTTTTCATTCTCCACTTCTGAGATAAAATTGTCTTCTACTCTTTTCCTGAAACTATTTTTTGTCAAACTCTGTTCTCTTTCTTCTCTATTGTTTTGTATGTCACATCACATGTGGAGCATCCACTCTTGGAGATAATCTATGATATTATGAGAGAGCTTTTTTGTTGATGAAAGAGGCTATTGAAATATTTTCTGTCAAAACATAAGGAACACAAATTTGCTTTAATGAACCCTACGCTGTTTCTCAAAAGATTTTGGTCACCTGCTCTTTTTTATTTATCGACTTTGAGAAGAAGTATTGGCATGAAGATTATAGATTATAGTTTTGTCTACATACTATTCCAAGGTATTATAGTCATGTCTGTTTTGTGACTAAGAAATTAAATGTTTATAGAGAACCAATGCAGAACCCATAGGACAGAAAGAAGGTGTTAAGCTTGTCCCTGGTTTTAGAATTTAGCTACCTAAACTCTTCAAAAAGTTTGCTATCTTTTTCAGAAATATTTAAATAATTTTGCATTCAGAACATCCAGGAATCAAGAATATGACAAGATAGGTAAGTGACTAGATTATTTACTCCATACAGCAGGTAACAGAATGAATGCTCAAATCTCTGAGTTTGATGACAAGATGTAATTGGTTCTCTCAGGATAGATTGATATAGTGACAGACAGGCATTTGATTCATGTTGGCTGATAAAGTTTAAAATGTTCAGGTGGGAAGCCAAAATATATTCCAATTGTGAAAATCTTGATTCTAAGACCCTTCGAAACTGAGGAAAAACTGTAGTGGATAGGTGACATTTTTGGACAAACAGAAAAACAAGTAATCCAAAAGAAATGAGTGTTGTCTTGAAAAGTGTGAAAGGAAAATATCTGGTGGGGTAACTTTAGTTTTTTCATTTATTTTATAATAAGCAAAACTATAGGACATTATTTCTCCTGTTCTTGGAACATCTTAATATTCCATTCTCAAATCACAGGCATAGGGAGGTAGGGGGAGTAAGAGATACATAAATTATTTTCTTAATAAAATCCACAAACTTCTAGTACCTTCATTTTAATCCAAGCTCACCACTATAATGTCAAGTATGCCTTTCCAAAAATAGTATAAAAGGATACAAAATCTTTTTTTAAAAAAAATTACAATCAGATGTAATGGTTTGATATTCAGCTTATTTACAAATAAAGAGGCTAGGCTCTTACCATCTCACCTTTCTTCAGTAATTCAAGTCTACTTGCATGGAATGCAGTTTTGTTTCCATTTATCCAAATAAAAGCAGGTCCTGCTATTTGTGAGGATTTTTACTTACAGGTAATCCCCCCCCCATTTCCTTATCGTGCACTTGGAGACCTTTGTTTATTTATTTCTCTGAAACAATTCCAGGTTCAGTTATGCAGATGTCGGTGTACTATTATATTAAAAAGGGGGGGGAGTCATTAGATTGAAAATAGTCCAAATCAATCTAAATTGTTACTAATTTTTATGCAAAAAGAACATTCTATCCATCAGTGCTTTCTAGATCAATGGGACGCTTGACAAAATAGAAAAAAACAAAGCATTTTCTACAGTTTATCACTGCAAACATATATTGGAATCACCTGGTGCTAGGCTATATTGGTAATATGTGATAATTTTTTATCTTTGATATACTTTTAGTAAACAAATGTTTGTTTTAATTATGGGATTGAAACATATTTCATGACCATCTGTTCATCTGCTGTAGAAAACTGCAGAATAAAATAAAATAATTAAAATTTGAACCAAATAGAAAAATGCATAAACACAATCCAGCAAAATACAGAGCTGTTAAAGTCAAACGTAGAATATTCATTTCAGGGTCTGCTTAGTCTTTTAGCGAATTATGGAACACAGTCAGAATGCCACATTAGTTAACTTGAGTAAGTCTACTAACACATTCAGAAACAAATGTTTACATTTAAATATTGTTAAGAATGTGCTTAAAATTAATATAAAACATTAATACATGCACACATTGTTTAAAAAATAATCTCATTTTTTAAAATTATGTGCACACATGAGAAAATACAGATATATCATTTCCAGTGTTTGGGATTTAAAGAATCATGTTTCTTTTACAAATATGCTCTGAACCTATGTTTCCTGAACAGCTAAATTTAATGAGATTGAATAAGACCTGGTCTTTATTATTTATTATAATAAAGTTATCTTCTGTGGTATAATGGTAAAAGTTTTGGACTATGATTAGGAGATCTATATTCAAGTTCACAGAATCAGTCACCGAATGATTAGGAGATCTGGAAGTTCACTGTTGACTTGGCTCAGTACTCTCTCTTATTACTGCTATGAGGGGGGGAAAAATCCAGAAAGAAGGCTGTGAAGGAAGGAAGGAAGGAAGGAAGGAAGGAAGGAAGGAAGGAAGGAAGGAAGGAAGGAAGGAAGGAAGGAAAATTAATAATAAATAAAAAAAATATTTCAGTTTGATTTGAAATGGCTTGTTGTGATAACACTGTCTTGGAAACTAACTTGAATACCTTAAGAAAGAGCTTTAAATGATCCAGAACACTAAAAAAAAAGTTGATAGGCATTCCTTGCAGGGATGTCAAACTCACAACCCGTGGGTCGGATGCATCACACGTTGGCCATGCCCACCTCCATTTTATCAAAAGGGGAAAAAAGTTGCGATATGTCACATGATGACAACATGACGCAGTGAGTTTGACACCTGTGCTCTACAAGATTATATTTATAGTGACTGAAATAAAGTTCTGGTACTAACTATTAAATTAGGTCCTGGAAAAACCTAAGCTCTTTTCTCCCATCCTAGTGTGTCCATGTCTTCGGATCTGATGGAGGAGCTTTTTTTTAAATCCCAGTTGACAGGAATTTGAGAAACAGTTTCAATGCCCATAGTTAAATTGTAGAACTTTTGGAATAGGGAGCTGGACTGTTAATTTAGTCTTGATTGCTATATGACAAAGATCTCCTTGCTTATCAGATATCATTTGTATCGAGATAAATAATGTCCAGTGTTTCTCTTTTGGCTGCTACTTTCACCTTTTCTTACAATTCTTTTTAGGGAGGAAGGAAATACCATTGCATTTATTAATGATTTTCCTTATTATAAAATACTCTAAATGATGCATACTTCCAGAAAGACAGAAAATACATTTTATTGGCATGTGTATATTCTTGCGCATAGATAAAAGAGATTTTTCAATCCAGCCAATATTCCATAATATCTGACTCTGGGATTTTCCATTACGTGCATTTCTGACACCCCCTTTTGCCCTTCAAACTGTAGAAGGCTTATACTTATTTACACAAAATATGGATGGCCTCATTTCATTGTTCCAGTTCTTGCAACCAATATAATATACCATCCATTTGCAGTCTTAGCAGGAAACAGTCCTACCACAGGTCACAATTATATGACTTGTGGGTTCATTCCATTCTGAAAACTTTAGCAAGCATGTTGTCTCTAACAACACATCTGATGTAATATTTACAAAAGTTCAGCCTGTTCTGTTTTCTACTTATTGGAGATATGACTGTTATCAAAACATGCTATTATAGGCACCACTGACCTTGATTTTCAGATGATCATACCAAGGTGATATCTGAAAGTTAAATCAAACGTTGACCTGCATGGATACTAATTCAGTGTGCCACATCTTGCTTTTGATGCATAACTATATTAATATTTTGCATTTTCTGAGTCTTCATTAAAATGAAGATATGTTATAAACTAATTAAGGATGAATGTCAAATGTTGCTGTGAATAGTTGACTAGAAATGTACTCTGCTTCTTGTTGACTTTGTAAAACATTAATGCTTTGTAGAATACTGGTATTGTGTCTATCAAGAATCAGTAAATGGCAAGTAACAAAATTAATAAACAACAGCAAAGAAGAAAATTCATGACAGCTGGAATTTCCAGAAGTCCTTCCCAGTGCAAGAACCGTATGGAACTACCAATATAAAGTTTCAGCAGAGGAAAGCCCTTGCATGTATTGTCACTTTATGAACATTTAGAAGGTTAGTAAAACAATAGATCTCTTTTTAAGAGCTGCTCCATTCTTGGGGTATAAATGAATATAGAAGAAAGTGTTTGGTTAAGTAGCCTGAAAGTCAAAACAAAATTCTATGAAAAAATAACCCAGGCAATTTACCAATTTCAGTTCTGCCAGCCTAATCAAACTTTGGAAAACTCAGATTCAATAATCGGTTCAACATATAATCAAACTATAAAGCTTTATTGAAATATCAAGAAAGTGTAACAGATCTAAACAGAAAACAATTCCTACTAATCCGAAGACCCTTTGCCACTCAGTTTCTTTGTCTCCACCCAAAACTATGAGATGAGTGTTTGTTAATTTTTGCCATCAAGAATCCTTTTCACTTTTAAAAATTATGGAAAACGTCAAAAGAGCTTTTGTCAGTATGGGTTATATTTATTGATACTTATTATGTTAAAAATTAAAATTGACACATTCATACAATATTTATTTATTGAATCATGCACAATTTTAAATAGAATAAATATCAACGTAAATAAAATGTTTTACGTTAACTCCCATGTTTTTAACAAGTAAAACATAATAATGAAAACTCATTGTTTAAATTTTTTGCATATATCTTCAGTATCTGGCAAATAATTCTGAGCTCACAAACTCTGGAGAAGATTTTGAGGAACTTCCAAAGATTCTTAGATCACACTTTAAGAAATGCTCTGTTGCATATTTCTTCTGCAACAAGTGTCAGCTTCACTATCACACAGTGGAATGGTTTCTGATGTAGCTTGTTGGAATCATCATGAGTTTTCAAGTACTATTATTCCAATTATTGTCTTTCAGTTTATTATACTGACTCTGAAAAAAAAACGATAATGAAAGTATGTTAATATCCCAGTAATGGTGGATAAACTCCAATACTTATTGAGCAGTCAACCCCCAATTTTCTTTTTTCTTCTAAAACATTCTAGAGTATTGGGAGAATCCACACAACATGTGATGTGGGCAGCAGAGCAGGCAGAAAGTTCCTATTATTAACCTGAAACCCTTGCATTAATTGTGCAAGATTTAAGATTAGATAAATGTCCACCCTCTTTGTTTTCCAATGAGATGCATTACAAATGAATCTACCAATTATCCCATGATTCTGAACAAGAATCTTGAGAAATGGCAACAGATGAAAGGGGAAAAGATGGGCTTGTATCCTACCAATACAACAGTAGTTTTCACCCCTTGTAAATACTCTTTAAAGAATTTTATTAAGGTATTTTGTTATAATTCAAAAAGCAAAAATTAATATACAATAATTTTTCTATCACGGTGTAACATCACCAAAATATCCATATATATATATATACACCAATAATCAGAGAGTAAAATTAGAAAATATTTGCAAATTCTTATATACAAATTTACATTTCCCAGACTTATAAATTACCATAAGTATACCATCATCTATAATTATAATCCAACATTATCCTTTGTCTCTCTCCCATCGTTTCTGGATCCAATCATACCACATATTCCAACTACCATAAAAGTCTGAGTCTCTTTTACCTTTGATCAGTTTTGTAAGTCTATTGGACTCCGCACATTCCATGATTTTATATATTATTTTTGAGTCCATTGGTAAGTCCTCATTCTTCCATTCTTGTGCGAATGCCAGTCTCCCTGCAGTGATTATGTGCAGCATCAGATACCATTTAGTCATTCCAATATTTACGGGTCTAACCCCCAATAAGAAGGTTTCCGGTTTCAGTTCCACTCTACAGTGTGTGATTTCAAGCAACCATCGTCGTATTTTCATCCAATATTTAGCTGCCAGTTGGCACGTCCACCATTGGTAGAAATAGGTTCCATTGCTATGCCCACATTTCCAGCACTGTGGAGAAGTCCTGGGGAACATTTTAGCTAATCTTGCTGGAGGTAGGTGCCATCGATAAATCATCTTGTAAATATTCTCTTTATAAGAGGATGCCATAGTTAATTTTAAGTTTTTAAACCAAATCTCCTCCCATTTTTGAAAATGCAATGAATAACCCATATTTCGCCCCCAGGCAATCATGGAGTTTTTAACGACATCCTCCCCCACTTTCAATGATAATAGATAAGAATAACATTTTGATAAAACTTTCCTGTCATTACCTAATAAGATTTTATCCAATTGTAAATACTGATTTCATTCTTTGTATAGGCTGGATTTTATCTTTGTGTGGATATTTTGAATTTTTACAAATTTATATGTTATTATCAAATTTATAATATTTTTGTTTTAAAAATTAAAGTTGTAGTAAAATTTTGTCAATTTTAAAATTCTTTAAGTTTTTTTCCTTTTTATTTGCTTATATAGAATACCATAATTCATCCTGTTCAGGAATAATTTTAGATTACACACTTTTATTAATTTATAAGCTGCCCCAAAGATAGACAGTATGAAGCTGAGCGTGTATATTTTTTTAAAGAAAAAATTATGCACAAATAATGTACTTAATTATACAGTACCATATATGATGCCACCAACATTCAGGTGAATAGAGAAATGAAGTGCAACATATTAAAAGAGCACCTTAAATAATATACCTAGATTTTAAATGTTTTTTTTCAGGATGCATTCATCTATAATTATTGTTTAACTTTACTAATATAAAGGAATCAGATAAAACTCTCATAGAATGGGTAAAATATTTTGATTCTTCTTTGGACTGACAGCCACCTCTCCAATATTTTTTTGAATTAGAAGAGGGAAATTAATTGTGAAACCAATTTGGGAGTTCTTTGGGGAAGAAATTGTTTAAAATTAATAAATGTACCAAATTTCTAAGCTTTATTTATATCCATACTGAAATTCTGTATAATGATTTTAAGATCAAAGATTATAAAATATTCAGATACTCTAAACCCCAAGAGGTGACATCATGGAGCATAAAATATAAGAGTTATGGCATCTGGATTCTCTGCGAGAAATTAAAAACTTAGTTCCATGGGAATCAAAGACAAGCATAAGATACCAGTCCTAACAAGTATCTTATTGTACTACCTTGACCACCAAGGGATTTAATCAATGCAAAGATTTGCAGCATTAAAAATAATGTTGCAAAAACTACATTTGGAAATAGGAGTGTTTCAGTATGTAGCACAAAGCCATTAAGTAATATGTTCTTCATAACATGGTATGTTTCCATAATCACTGGTGGATAATGTTTGATATGTTCACCAATGAAGGAACAACTTTCCCATACAGAAGTATTTGCATGACTTCCGGTGGCTCCGCGTTGCCCAAATGGACGCTTCCTTAGGAGCTCCAGCCCCGTGATTCCGTTTGCCGCTAGAACAGCGAATATCAGCTGTTCTAGCGGCTCGAAACTCTCCCCCAGGGAAAAAGGGGAAGAGAAGAGCAGAAGGGTCTGGGTAGAGCTCCCCTAGACCCCCAGGCTTTTTTTTTCAAGCCTGGGGTTTGCAGTGTGAGAATTCCCTGAAAGCCCTTCAGTGCTCCGGATCCGGGACGATTCTGCTTTATGCAGAACAAGGGGTAGCGGCAGAGCAATTTTAAGGATTGTGAGAAAATTTGAACCTGGACCCTGGCAGAGCAAAATCAGGAGAACCGAAAATGCAAGTACTAAACTTTAACTCTGTTGAAAAGAAAAAGAAAAAAGATGGCGCTTAAGGGCGTTTTCACTTACTAGTGAAAGTGATCGTTAAAGCTGCAACATTGTAAAGGCTACTGGATTACACAGCAAGAAAAAGATTTAGAGTGCTAGTGGAAAAGGACTATGGTATTGACCCCAACTACTTTATACCTCTAAATTGTGTGGAAAATTATTGGACTTATTGACCTGATAGCTGAATAAATTTAATGTGGAAATCAAAATATGGCTGACATTAAGGATGGAGGAACATTACTATATGAGCCAGCAAACTCACAAGTCGTCACTGTAAAGGTTTTACAAGAACTCTTAAATTTTTATACTTCTGTTATATTAGAATCAATTGAAAGAACTATTCAAAATTATAATCTGGAGAACAACAATGTTTTGCTGGCTGGAAAAGAGGAAGGAAATCAACTTATTTCGACTTTGAAGCAGGGAAAAGAAGCTGTCAGGATCACGATGGAAGTTAGCACACTGAAAACAGAGGTTTTGGCAGAAGCTTTTATGCAGTTAACTGAAAAGCAGCAAATAGACTTTTTCCCGCAGACTGTTTTAAGGAAGGAAGTGACTGATTATATAAGCAGGAAGAGTCGAAATGGAGGTTTCGAATTGAAGGAGATAACTTTTAGAAGAGAACAATTTCCAAAGATGCATCAGCCTCAAATCTATATTCAAAAATTTTTGAAAATAAAAGCAGGGGGAGGAGCAATGTTGAAGAAAGTACTATTGCAGAAGAAGGACTGGAAAAAATATAGAAAGAAAGGAAGAATTGAAGATTAGTTTATTTTGGGGAGGATTTTAATACTAAATTTGAAAAGTTTACTGAAATTAGTATTTTTTAAGTTTAAGTAAAAATGTTTAACTAAAAATGGATAGCTTTTTAAAAAATTATCAAGGTATTAAAATGGTTAACTTTAAACTTAATTGATAACTTTCTGAAAGTTTTGAAACAGATATTTTGAAGAATGAACTCAAGAGTTAGAAATAATTTAACTCAATGGATTAATAGTATTTTTAAGGTTATATTTTGAAGAATATTATATTGAAGTGTTTTTTTAAAAATAACTTACTGAAGTATTAAAATGGTTAATTTAAAATTGAATGGATATAAATAATATTTTTTTTCTTCTTAAAATATACGCTTTAAAGAAAGTTTTATAATGTTTAAATTAGAATTCTAAAAGGGAAGGCTGATGAACAATTTTTAAAAGAGGAGTTAAAGAGTGTGAGGGGTTTTTGAATCTTGTAATAAGTTAGTATATTTTAGCTTATGTTTGTTTAATGCTATACCCTGTTTTTGCTTTGGGAAGTCGGAGGTGGGGGTGGGGAAGGGAGGGTTGAAGGTTGTGTGGTGATAAAATGGTTGTCTAATTCTTAATAAAATTAAAAGATAGTTTAATAAATAAATGTATTATTAATAAATGTATTAATAGAGAAGTAAGAAAAATGGGGGAAATGTTATAATAAAGGAAATGATAATATTAAGATATGATAAATATTGGAAGAGCAAAAAGAAGACACAAAAGTTGTATTTAGAAGATATATTGACTGATTGATTATGTATTGTTTGTTTGTTTATAAAATAAAAAAACTTTTTGAATATAAAAAAAAGAAGTATTTGCACAAAGGCAGTGTAATGGGATAATAAAATAATTAGAGCATGATTTGAGCTCACACACAAAAAAGTGGATTAACAGTTCGGTCCTATACAACTTTATTCAGAAATCTGCTTGAGTTTAGTACTTCAAAACATATGTTTATGGAATCACAGTACAAATAACCTTTCAAACTGAAAAGGTGTAGGCAATTAAGAAGAGTTTGCTGGACAGCTGTTGTGGTGAGGGAATTTTCATGTGATCTGATGTTGTACAATAAAGAAAGTAGTCAATAGTTTATAAACTACATGCAAATTCAGTAGCAGGAAGAAGTTTAGGAGGCTCTTGTTTCATGAGCCACCATTTATTCAAAAACAGCTTTGCTTCTTAAATAACTTTGAACTCCACTGATCTTTGATAAAAAGCCCATTAAGCTCTTCCAGTAGTACTCAAGGCTAATGTGTGTCATAGATTAGTTTTCCTTAACGAGTATGGATTTGGATACTTAGTCTTCACATTGATCTAAATGTATCAAATACTTCATAGCAGTTCTCTAAATATTTTGAATGTACAATATTTTCAACAAGAATTGGTATTGGTTTTAGCTGTAGATATTTTTTTTTTTTAATTTGATTTATATGCCGCCCTTCTCCGAAGACTCAGGGCGGCTTACAATGTGCTCAGCAATAGCCTTCATCCTTTTGTATATTTATACAAAGTCAGCTTATTGCCCCCACAAACTGGGTCCTCATATTTCAGTCAAACCATAATGCAATCTTACATATACAGTATTTGTTACAGGCTGCACAAACGTAGTCATTCAGTTTAACAAATACAGATTACAAATATAGTCTAAACATACTTATTAGGATATAAGTCTCATTGATGCTTATTCTTATAGTAAAAGTAATTTCCACATAAAGCTGTTGACTCCATTGCAAATAGTTGTTTTGAACTTCCATATGATTTACACTGGGCTTAAGAGTTACCTTTCTTTCAATGGTAGAAAACTCTGAATAGGATCTGCACCAGAGGTGGGTTTCAGCAGGTTCTGACCGGTTCTTCAGAACCGGTAACATAAATTTTGATAGTTCAGAGAACCAGTGGTAAAAATTCTGACTGCCCCTGCCCCCATCTATTCTCTGCCTCTCAAGTCCCAGCTGATTGGGAGGAAATGGGGATTTTGCAGTAACCTTCCCCTGGAGTGGGGTGGGAATGGAGATTTTACAGTATCCTTCCCCTGCCACGCCCACCAAGCCACACCCACAGAACTGGTAGTAAAAAATTTTGAAACCCACCACTGATCTGCACCTTGCATGGCATCTGCCAAGACTCCCTGTTTAAATGGGACAGAGTATCCTCCTCTGAATGTATCTGGGGTGCTCCTCATCAGACCCTGGATCACATAGTGACTAACCATTTAAGAGCTTGTTCAGGATGAAAAGCAAACTTTCTCCAACTAACAAATACCACACTTAATTGGATAAATGGTCTAGATATTAATAGATAGAATAGCTATTCTGTTCTTATGAATCAACATATTTTATGACATATCAACAACCTATGACATATACATATAAATATTTGAATTCCTCAAACCTTACAAAATTGATAACATATTTCCACCATATACATACTGTAGTATTATATGTTCATTCCATATCATTTTATTACTGTTATCCATGTGATCTATGCCATACACTAAATAATAACCTGCAGAGGTTTCTCTTGTGCCTCTTTCTGTTTCGTCACATATATAAAACCACTCACCAAAGTATCCAAAAAGATGGCATTAAATATACTAAACCTAGTTGTCAAAGTCTGGCCCTTACTCCATATCTACCCATGATAGAAGTTTCCATAAACCCCAAAAGTCAATTTATTGACGGTAAACTGAAATGCTAATGGCTATTAAGTCCCACTGAAACACTTAACTGAGCAGGCATGGATTACTATCAACACTCAGAATCATAATCTTAGAAAATCTCTGGGTTCACCATTACATTTAGGTTTAAGTTTGGGATTACCCTAAACAGGTACAAGGAAAATCCCAAATTATTTTTTCCAGAGAATGGTGCATTTGCACCATTTACCATTGGCTTTCCTGTTCTTTTCTGCCCACAATTATGCTTTGGACTTTGGGAGGTAGGAGTTAATAAAACATTTACTGTTCATATTTTGGATTATATTCTGTCCTGGGAAGTGGGGCACTCTTGCTGTGTTTTAGCTTTTATCTGCCCTCATTTGATTAAAAATAGCTATCCTGAAGATTTCATGGAAGATTGTCTTCTTCGGAAGAGGAGTTTGTCATTATTTGGATGAGTGATTAGATTCACCATCATGGTTCTGATTTCTCCATTCCAGTTTCAGGTGAGCAGACCAATTGGGAGGACAGGTATTGTCATATAGTTCTGCTCCTTGACAGTGCTTTGCTTTCCCCAATCATGTTTTCTGACTACAGCTGTAGGTTTTACCCTTTGTTGAAATGGTGGAACCCAGAAATACATCATTGGATGGTATTTGTCCACATAAAGTGAAATAATTAAAAATAAATTAGATGAAACACATTTTTACCTTTGAGGTTATTGGGATATTATTGCTGCTATTTGTGCGATTGTTTGGCTGGAATGGCAGTTATTAGATAATGATGAGAAAAAACAAATTAATTTTTATTTTGATGTATATCAAATAAAATTTAATAAGAAAACTGCCCAGTCTGAATTCAAATGAACTAGTAAAGTTAATTCGGTGTTGGGCTGCTTAGATTTTCTGCAATGCAATATTTTTACACAGGGGAAAAAAAAAACTACCTCAGCAGCATCAGAAGTTTCTACAAGCAACTTGGGGGTGGAATTATTTGTTTGCTTGCTTGGCTTTTTAAAAATTGTACATGTAAACTCATTTATGCATCTCCAAGAAGAGTGAGGGGAGAACATAGCCTCATTTAAAATCAGTAAGTAAAAGATCTGTTGTAAAAAATGAACCTTCTGAATAAGTAAGCATTTGAGAAGGATGATTCCCTACACCCCCCCCCCACTTCTTTTGTATATGCTGTATTTGTGCAAAGCTTCCTTTAGGATGTTGTATCCTAGAGTTCCCTTAGGGACTCAAGGTTACTGCAGCAAAAGGAGAAGAGCAATACGTGAAAGCTAAAACAACAATGTCCTATCAGAACAAGTTCTGCTGGTCTTAGTCCAGAGCAGCAATGCATTGAAATGAATCCAGCAGAAAGCTAATGCTTGTAATCTTTCCCTTGATTGTGATAAATCTGTTTTACGTAACATCAAAAAGTTTGCTCTCTTTTATGATTTTTTTTTTGCCTTCCTAAATTTGTAATCCTCTATTTCATCTCCCTTTGCTCATCATTCAGCCAAACTAGGCACATCCAATCCTTGTAGCACATCTTCATTCTTTCCCTGCGGCAGCATCTCTGGAAGAAACTGCCAGCCAGATATATAGAGTGCACTATAGAGTGAATCAATGCCTATGCAGTCTCACTCTATATTTTACACTTGTTTGTTATAGGGTAGTGCTGTATGTAGCCTCATCACTTGCCAAGAAAGAATAGATTCCATACTCTTCCTGTCATTTAAACTGTAGAGGGCAGTGGAGCATTTTAGGAAACAGATGTTAACACCTACAAGCAAGCGCTTGGTCATCTACACCTCTTCCGTAGTTGGGGGGGGGGATATTTAAAAAGAAGCCATCTCAGTTAGCTGCTATTTCTATTTTTCTTCTTCCTCGAAACCCCAAAGCAATTAGCTAGCTTTTATGTGCTTTTCCTAAGTGCTGATTCCCAAATGTATATATGCACAATAACAGAAGGAAGATGTGTGGGTTAACTGGCACTTTTTCTAGCAAAGAGGAGAGTATATAACCCATCTCCCACAGATTATACCCAAAGCTTATTTTCCTGTCTGAATTATGTTGATATCAAAATTAAATAGTTAATAATGTTAATGGACTAGATTATATGTGCCATTCACATATGCAGTAAAAAAAACCAACCCAGAACAATTATTACAGGAACCTGATGTTTAACATCAGGTCTTATTTACAGAATTGTTCATTGTATGTTTGTACATTATACCAAATTTAGAAAATTGTACATTTACATGTACCACAAATAGTAGCCAGTTTGCTCTGTTGCCACCAGTACTTGCCTGGCCACCCTTGAATTGCTATAATGTCTGTGCTGTCCTGCACAGACACAAAACCATTACAGCTAAGCTCTTTCTTTGCTCCCTTTCTCAGATTTGCACACACAGACTTGCACACACAAACATTTCCTCCATGATAGGGAAGAAAGTGCTCTTTGGAAGAGAATATTTATAGCTCAGGGTTGAACTGTGGGGGTCCTTGATGCTCTGTGACCTTGGTGGTTTTCTTGCAGACTTTTCATCATCAAAGCCCACAATAGAGTGAATCAAGGAATACCCAATGCTGATGGATGTTACCTAGTTTGCTAATGAAACATCTGCAAGAAAACCATCAAGCACAGAGAGCACCAACGACCCCACAAAGTGCTCTTTGCATAGCCCATTTTGGCCAGGTGAGTCAAAACTTCCTCTGAGGCTTCACTGAGAAACTTCACTCTTCTTTAATTTGTTATTAGGGGCAACACAGATAGAGCCCTTTATGAGTAAATAAGGGGTATGCATATCAGAGTTCTTGTTCAGACAAGAATTCCCAAACTCAGCCTGGTTTACCCCAGTTGTGTCTTTTTTTTAAAAAAAGATACTTTTAAAAAATACAAAGTCTTGAGCAAGCTATAGATACAGTAGTGGCCAAAATTGTGGAAACCTTTTGGGAAAAGTGTATTTTCTAAAACTAGCTAATAACACCACATTTTTTGGAGTAGTACCATAAAATTATATATCAATAGAAAGATAATTTAATCAAGAATATAATGCAGTAACTTTTATGAAGAATTTTCTATTAGAATAGCAGTTACAGTATAAAGAAAAAAAGTGAAACGTAGACAAAAACAAGATACAAAAATGATCACTATAGAAAAAATGAGATATACAAAAATTATCATGTCAGTTAATGCTTAGTTGGGTAACCTTTAACATGAGTTACAGCCTTACAATGTCTTCCCATGGAGTGAACGAAGTCTTTTAGTTCTGCAGCTGTTATAATGTGAAACCAAGATGGAATGATTGCTTCTATTAATTGGGTTTTATTGCTGGGTTGCTTCTGACTAACAAGTTTCTTTAGTCGGCTCCATAGATTTTCAATTGGGTTAAGGTTTGGGCTATTCCCAGGCCATTCCAGCAGTGGAATATGATTATATTGAAACTCCAAAAAAAAAGTGGTGTTATTAGCCATCAAACCTCAAAAATACACTTTTCCAAAAAGGATTCCACAATTTTGACCACTACTGTATGTCAATTTTTTATATGGCTGCAGGAGGAAAAAATAAGAAGCCCTCTATCCTTCCAAATAAATGGTGGGGGGGATACGTGTGTGTGTGTGTGTGTGTGTGTGTGTGTGTGTGAAAGAGAAAGGGAAGGAAAGATAGGGACAGAAGGATGTTCACTAGGCAGTTAAAAATGCCAAGAAAGGATACAAGTACTCTGGGGTGTCCTTTGGCTGGGATATGAAGAATTCATTCCAACCTTGGGCTAAGACACTCGACAAGAAATGCATTTTGCTTTGATAAAAAATAAAAACCTTTTGGTGACTTGTCATTCAACAATCATTATGCACAGGATACTTGACCAGAAGCGAGTAGAACTATGTGTCTTCTAGCAACAGCGTTTTAAATATATTTTCTTATAAGGAAGGGAAAGAATCCCTATATAAATTTACAAGCAGAGGCAAAGTTCTCCAACCTCTGTCCAAGTTTTCTACAGCTTCCTGTTCACCTTTTTTTTTAATTTCATTTTTTTTTAGCCAAGAGCAGCTGCTTGCAGCATTCAGTCAGAACTTTATTTCACTTGAACCTGGTGAACTTCCCAAGGTCATTGAAAAGGCTCCTGTACTGAAGACTGAACAGCTTGAGAGCTCTGCCTGCTTGAGCAGGATTCCTTTACACAGTAGCAAATCTGATGCGGGAGGGGGAGGAATTTGGAGCAAAGTCAAAATGGCAATAGCTTGGTTTTTTTGTTTTTTGCTGCTGCTGCTGCTGCTGCTACTGCTCCCTCACTGCTGGAATTTTGAAAGTGCTACCTTAGCTTCAGGCAGTGCTACAGCCACTGAAACTAGTAGCTTTACTATGTTTCTGGAGACATATTATAAAGACGCTTGCTCCTGGGGAGGAAAGCTATGGCAAATCTAGACAGCATACTAAAAAGTAGTGACATCACCTTGCCAATAAAAGTGCGTATAGTGAAGGCTATGGTTTTCCCAGTTGCAATGTATGGCTGTGAAAGTTGGACCATGAGAAAGGCTGAATGCCAAAGAATTGAGGCCTTTGAACTATGGTGCTGGAGAAAATTTCTGCAAGTCCCTTGGACTGCAAGATGATCAAACCAGTCAATCCTAGAGGAGATCAACCCTGACTACTCTTTAGAAGGCCAGATCCTGAAGCTAAAACTCAAATACTTTGGCCACCTAATGAGAAGGAAGGACTCACTGGAGAAGAACCTAATGCTGGGAAAGATTAAGGGCAAAAGAAGAAGAGAGCAACAGAGAATGAGGTGGCTGGGTGGAGTCACTGAAGCAGTAGGCGTGAGCTTAAATGGACTCCAGAAGATGGTAGAGAACAAGAAAACCTGGAGGAACATTGTCCATGGGTCACGATGGGTCGGACACAACTTTGCAACTAACAACAACAAATTATGTTTCTTCACAGGCACTATGTTTCTTTGTACATTGTAGGAAAGCAGGGTATAGTGGTCAGCAGAGGTAAACAGAATCAAATTTGGTTAGTATTTGGAAGGGATTCTGCCAGAAAATGCCAGAATGCAGCTCCCACTGAGAAATCAAAACAAGTTGGAGATGTAGAAGAAACTTCCAGAAAATGCCAAGGCCATTGGTAAGACTCAGTCACTCACGGATTCAGTTGATCTAAATTTAAGGAAATGGATTTTTATATATATTATTTAGTAAAATATCTTGAACTTTAGTTTCAGTTTTCCTCTCATGGTAGTAGACTTCTAATAGGGATCTGTATATATATCTCTCCAACCTGAACCTAATCAGGGTTTCTTCCTCTAACTGTTCTGTATTTGGGTGAGTTGTCTTTCTCTAGATCAATTTATAGTGCCAAGTTTCCATCCACTGTCACAGGGAAGCCACTTTCTAAGACATTAAATTAAGGTTACCAGTTTGCTCCAACAGTCCAATTAGGTGATAGCATCTAGCTGGGCTGACCTCAAAAGACTCCACACCCTAGAGATATCTGGAAGTTAAAAAAAGAAATTTCATAGGAAAACATAAACAGCTATGTCATTATCAAGAAGACAGACCATATGCCTATGAAGTCACATACTGTATAAAGACTTGAGCTCAAATCGAGAGAGACTTATGTTCAAAAAATGACTATTTTGGGGGGTGAATGGGAATGGAATTCGAACACAATAATTCACAGTATTTTACTCCTGCCCATTTTCATCCCCATTATATGTCTTTTCTTTTTAAATTGATCTCTTCCAGTGTTTGTAGAAAGGGACCAAAATTGAGAAATAAACTTAATCCTTGTCATTTTGGCTCCAGATGGTGGTCAGCTGAAGGCATGTCCAGTAGAATATTATGCTGGGATCTAGATAATGGCAAGATATTTCAATTTAATGTTTGATCGTTTATGGATGCTTTATGATTGTTGTTTAACAGTACAGTTCCAGAGAGAGAAATTTGTAACAAGGAAGGAAAGACAATAAAAGAAATATCAAGTAGATTTGTGGTTGTCAACAGACAATGCCCTGAGGCCCCACTATAGCCCTACAATAGACAATGCCATACTAATCACTCTGGGAACAGAGCATTTTGTGTAGTTCAGATAGGCTATGCATCTTGTTAGAGAAGGAAAGAAAACTTCCCAGGCTCATGGCCAAGATGCCGCCAGTAGAAATATTGTCCTATGCCAAAATCTGGCAAGAATTTAGACCTTCAGAAGCCAACAGGAATCATCCCATTCTCCATTCAAATGTCACAGATTTCACATTAGAGGAACAATGGAATCAATTCAGCTATTGATTCCCTGTTTAGAAAAACATTTACTCTCTGCTGATGTTCAGATGGCTCCTCCAATCAAGTATATAACTCACTTTTCTAATTAAAAGATTCCCTATTGCCCATTATCCTGAAGACCATGACATTTAACCCTACAAAGACATCTGTTTAAACAAGGAAATTTATATATCTATTGCCACACAAGGTGATGAGAAAAGACTTTGTAAAGTGGAATTTCAGCCCAAGATTAATATTTTACCCACCGGATCAACTTCCTGCTCACTTTTTGCATATATTAACATTCAACCATATCTCAGTAAATATATACCTAATTTCTATTCTTCATATGGGAAAATCCTATCTTGTTCAGGTGTTGAAAAGAGAAATAAGGAACAGTGAATGATTAAAAAGTTATAGGAAATATTTATGGCTTCTTCATATCACTTTTCTGTGTGGTTTTACCACCAAATATCAGTAATGCAGCCTTTGTGTGAGAAATTGGTTATAGCAGTTAGTACTGCTTAGTTTAGGTAAATATGACCAAGGGAGTATACTAGAGAAAAATTTTCATAAATTGACTGCAGGTTTGCACACAATGCCCAAATTTTATCAAGTTATAACTCCCTCCATTGATTCAAGCTCAGTCTAATTTCAGATAGAAAATATAGAAATAGAAAATGTACAAGATTATTTGCGAGAAAGCTGGTTTATTAATGGATAACAGCAAACACCTTTTACTAAACACCTTTGGTAAAATGTAAATCCCCAACAGTCAAATAACATTTGGAAGCAGTTCACTGAACTATCAGGAGGTACAACACAAATAGATTTCCAAAATTTGGCTAGTATAGTCAAAAGTAGTTTTACCTTTCTTTGGAGTTGATTTTTGGCCTATGTAGAAAAAAGTTGACATCTGGTTAAAAGTGTTGCATTAATCCAAATCAAATTATTATTCTTTAGAACAGCTGCACAAGGAGTACATTAGAGGGGGCATGATCCTGCTCTTAATTTCAAGTAGTGCAAGGAATATACACATTATTCAATTGATTGTAAAAGATGCCATTGCACTACATTTAACTTTCACACAAAGGGATTGTTATGCAAGCAAACCCTATTATATCTGATTTCAAAGAACAGGCTTGCAAATTGTAAAGTGATTGATAACCAAAAGTGAATAATGAAAAACTCCAATCACTCTAAATAATTTTAAAAAGTAAAGTATATATGTTCTGTTCGGAGAACTAGGGTGTAAAGTAACTGAAGCAGAGATGGCTGAAGCTTAACTCATGTAATCAGGAACAGTAACAGGCTAACAAGTACAGAACTGGCAACAGCAACGAACAGGCATGCTATTATTTATATAGCAGCTGTCAAACAGGGCAGACCAATAGCACGTGTCCATTTTTCCCGCTGACAGAGCTGTCATGCCTCAGCCAATGGGAGGCGTCTCCGTGTTGCTATGCCCTGGCGTGGCTGAATACACAATAATATATATAATAGATTTTCAGTTAGAAATTATATCTTAGACCATTGGCTTAAATCGGGTGTTTGGATTTAAGTTGGGGGTAATGAAGCAATTTGTTATTGCTTGTTTGTAAGCTGAGGATCTGATTTGGGACTGCTGTGGCCAAGCAGCATCTTTTTTGGGAAGGAGTGAGGGAGGGAGTAATGACATCATTTAAGACTGGCAAATGGGGCAATTTGGACAACTGAACCATTGTTTTAGATAAAGGAAGAATGTCACAAATGCAAGAGAAAACCAGAGTGTTCAGAGAAGCTGTCAAAGACATGCAAGCTTTCTTCATAAAATGCAAACCTTACCCAAATTAAGAAGAAAACAAAGAACACACTTTTTGGAAAAATATATACCCGCAGTAAATAAATAGTATTCGGAATGATTTTCAGGAACCTGTGGCAAAGAAGATTAAAAGTGAGCAACAAAACATTTATTAAATATATTCTAAACTGGAAATGGGTTGAGAAAGCTATTGGATGACACAAAAGCTGTGCTAAAAGAAGAGAGCCAGGTTGGTTCTCCAGGCTAGCAACTGAATGACTGAATTATATTATTGTCTCAGGAACAAAGCCAGCTGGGTGACCTTGAGCCATTCCCTTTCAGCCCCAAGAAGGAGGCAATGGGAAACCATTTCTGAAATCTTGCTAAGAAAATTTCAGGGACTAGTCCAGGAGTCAACACAGACTCAAACACATATAAAGAAAACTGCAGGAAAAATGAACAAATACTTTGTTTCCACACTGAGGATGCTAATCTGATTCTTGTGGTTGTCTATCTTTTTCACAAAGGGATAGACAAAGCACCTAGAAAGTGGATTAATAGTCTAGCTATCTAACAAAAAAAGAAATCTATGGATCCAATAATATCTACCCGAAGTTTTTAAAGAACTGAACTGTGAAGTTGCTGATCTTTTGGTAAAAATATGCAGTTTCTCTATAAAACTGATGTGTTCTGAGAAATGGAAGTGAGCCAATGTAAATCTGATTTTTAGAACAAGGAACAAGGGAGTGGACAGAGAAAATTATAAGCCAGGTACCTTAATGCCTGCTTGGAGTAAATACTACAATTTATAATTAAAGGGAAAGTGGCATATAGAAGACTGCCTTGTCGAAAAAGTACCAGCATGGCTTTTGTCAGGAGAACCTGGGATGATTGAAGAGATATATTGTGCTTGCTTTTTTTAAAAAAAATAAATGATAAAGTCTCTCATTTAAAGGCAGAGCAAACTTGGCAGCCATGATATAAAAGGTCAAGGGCTCTCTTAGATTGATAAATAGATTAAAGATCAGAAAGCACAGAACAAGAATAAGAGAAATGCTTAAATTAGAGGCAATCAAAATAGAGTCTCCTTGAATCTTACTGTGACCGATACTTTTTGAATTTTTTATAAATAATTTGGAGTTCATAAATGTAGACAATGTAGTGAACAGCTTTGCTAATGATACGTAACTGGTTGGTTGCTAAAATAAAAAGGATTACAAAGAGCTCCAAAAAGATCTGTTTCTAGACTGGGTGAAATTACATCAAGACGGCACATATATTTTAGTATCAGCAAGAACAAAGTGATGCATGTTCATAATTATCTGCCAGGGTGTCAGAATGTCAAGGAACAGCAAAGGACAAATAAAACATATTTTCGGGCCACAACATCTCCATGTTCCTGTTGTAATTGTTATGCCACCATCATTACCTGCAGACACCTATATCAAAAAAACAAAAAAACAAAAACAAAACAGACTTCACATAACTTATACAGGTAGTCTTCAACTTACAACAGTATGGTTAATAACTGTTAGAAGTTTACGATGGCACCGAAAAATGTGACTTATAACCAGTTCTCATACTTACAGCCATTGCAGCATCTCTATGGTCACATGACCCAAATTCAGGCAGTTGACAGTCATCATGTGTTTGTGACAGTTGCAGTGTCCTAGAATCATATGATTTCCATTTGTGACCTTCCCATCTGACTTCTGACATGTAAAATCAATGGAGAAAGCTGGATTCGCTTAAGAATTGTGTGATTCATTTAATTACTGTGACAAAAAGTTACAAAATCAGGCATGACTCATTTAATAACCACATTGCATAGCAATAGAGATTCAGGCCCCAGTTGTTATGAATCAAGAATTAGCTCCAAATGGGATCTGAGGAGGCAAGGCCTGGTGAGAAAAAGGTGAGTAGCTCAATGAAAGAATCAACACAGTTAATAACTGCATTTTAAAAAGTCAGATTTCTACTTTTTCTGTGCTTGAAATAATTCAGGAAGTGATTTGAAAATAAAATGAACAATATAAAAACACACTTATACTATTACACATAGGTTCTGACTATCAATCATGAAACAGTATAAAATTGAAAAGATTGCAAAAAGGCAATCAAAATATTGGTCCTTTTTGAGGAAAGATTATAGAATTTGAAACTTGAAAACCGAGAAGAAGTGGTTTAGCGGAAGCATGACAAAAACATATAAAATCATGTGAGGAATGTAGATATGAATAGAATGATGTATGTGTAATTTAAATGTAATACAGGTATAAATTAATAATTAACATTGCTGTATATGAATGTTTTTCACACACACACATTTTCAATACAATTGAGTATAGAAAATATGAAAGAAAAAATAAGATATAAACTAAAAAAATGAGAAAAATAAGAAAACAGAATTATTACTTCCACCTTTCTTTCTATCGAGTAATTGCTTTCTTAATTTCCCCCTTTCTACATTACCATTTTTAATCCCCAAATTCATAAATCTTCAATTCAGTCTTTTCTTCTTTCAATAAAAAGTCCATACAAGGCTTCCAGTCTTTATCATTTTTTCTGTAATCATTTTCAATGTATATGAAGAAATCATAATATTTCTCCCAAAATGTACCGATGCACCACCAAAGGGTGGGATTATCCATTAAATTAATTGGCAGAAAGAGAGAGGAATTGTTTATTCAAACAATGCGTCATTAATTTACAGAATCCAGAAGGCATACTATAATGATGGACATTATCTCAAATGGATCTTTAGAAACACTAGGTATATGTATTAACAACAGTTCTGTTAATGCAAATAGACATTTAATGGTTTAACAATGCACTTCTGTAATTATATTCTTGTAAATGCCTGGCTGGTTGTAGTTTGGGTGGCAATGCCGGGTCCTTTTGCCAAATAGTAAAGTGTCCAGATATAGGAATGACTTCCCCTCACTTTGTATTGATGTTACTGGTTACTTTAAAAAAAAAAACTATTGGGGAGAAAGAGGGAGAGGGAAGAGAGAGAGAGAGAGAGAGAGAGAGAGTGAGTGAGTCTAGGAACTGCTTGTTCACCTTTGTGGTTGTGCAAGAATGCAGATTTAAAATAAACAATGCTTGGTTATTCATAGTTGCACAATGAAAAATAGCCTTTAAAAAAGCCACCATGAACTTACTACCTTCAAATCCCTTCCCTCTGCCCGAGGTGAAAGGAGAACTTGGGAGACAGTGTTACAAAACAGGTTGTACAGCTTTCAAACCATTCCCACTGGTAACTGTTATAATAGAACTCTATGAAATGCACATAATTATTTAATGCAGAAAAAAATTGCAATTACCATAAAAACAATCGTAAAAGTACTTTAAGTATGGAGTAGGGGGATACACAGTGTCAGGAGACCTCGTAGGGAAAATGCATTATGAACAAAGTGAGTGAGCTAGAGTTTCCATTACCCAGGAAAACACTACTATAGATTACCAGTTCAACAAAGAGGGACTGGACTTATTGTTCTCAGCTCAGCTGGGAAATCATCAGCATTTTTCTCAAGGCTTAAAATTTTGCAGCAGTGAATGAAGTGATATAACTGGAAGATTAACAATAATGTATTCCAAAAGGAGAGCATAATGCTACAAAAGGAGACTGCAATGAGGTAGCAGTGCATTTACTTAAAGAATGCAAAGATTTGTATCATTGCTCAAGTTAATAATTGAATGAACTCTGCTAAGAGTAAGATAACCTGTACTTCAAGGCTGAAAAGACCATCTGAATGTTGAATGTATCTTCAGTATATCACAGATGGGGTTTCTCCACTGGGATGTATCTTCAAAAGTAGTGGGATTTTTATCGACTTGATACCTTGAAGAAAAAGACATTAATATTTCTAACCTGGTATTTTCCAGATCTGCTGGGAGGAATTCCTAATCTGTATGGAGTGGACTGGTGTTTCTGTCTCAGAAGAATCTGGAAGGTTCCAGAGGAGAGAAGTCTGCATTAACCAAACTGAAAATAGTTTCAAAAGGGAAGTTTTTCCACACTGTAGACACAGAATTTAAAAGAGATATGCAGATGCAAATCAGCTAGAGAGGCAATAAATAATGCCACAAAATCTAGTTATGCGTGAACCATTTTCAAAAGCTGGGGTATGTGCTCTAAACCCGTGATTTGGGAAAGAAAGGAAATAAGGAACTGCAGGAAAAATAAATAAATATTGTTCAGGCATTCAGACTGATGATTTTTTGTACAGGGGTGGCATACTCAAGCTCCATGACTATCATGAAAGGCTGCCCACCATATACAAAGCTTAGGAATGTATATCAATGCATCTTTCTGATTTTCACATTAGCACACTATTTAAGCAATCCATAAGGAAATATTCAACCTGATCGAATATCAGCAGCAGCATGGTCTCAGTACCTAAAATTATGTGAATGATGTATTTTTAAGTATTGCATCCTATTTGAGTTGCTAAAGCCACTATATCTCCTTCATAGAGAAGTGGTGGAGTGCAAAGAAACAGATATATTTTTTGCTACCTTTTTCTGAGTCTTCTTGATTCTTTATTATTACTCTCCACGCAGATTACAAAACATCCAAAATGGCATGTTTCAGTGCATTTTATACAATGTTTGAAGCAGGGGTGAAATTCAGCAGGCTCTGACAGGTTCTGGAGAACTGGTAGCAGAAATTTTGAGTAGTTCGGACAGGGCCGGATTTAGATAAAAAGAGGCCCTAGGCTATTCCACTTATGAGGCCCCTTCACCAGTGGTGGGATTCAATTTTTTTAACAACAGGTTCTGTGGGCGTGGCTTAGTTGGGGGTGTGGCTTGGCAATCATGTGACTGGGTGGGTGTGGCTAGCTGGTCACGTGACTGTGTAGGCGTGGGTAGCTCGTCATGTGACCGGGTGGGCGTGGCTATGTGCATAGACTTTTTTCAGAGGGTTGAAAAAAGTCATTTCTGACTGGGCCTCGCACTTTTGACCGGTCCTCACACTTATGACCATCCTCACATTTATGCCCGTGCAGCTTTCTTAACAACCATGTCACTCATTTCACAACTGCTTCTCTTCACCATGGTGACAAGATAGGGCAAAAACGTAAAATGTGAGGACAGTCGTAAGTTTGAGGACTGGTCAAAAGTGCGAGGATCAGTCAGAAATAACTTTTTCAGCCCTCTGAGTAGTCCATATGCATAAAAGGATACAGCAATAGAGAGGGATGAAGGAAGGGAAGGGAAATTAGAGTAGGAGGGAGGGTAAGAGAGGGAGGAAGAGAGGAGGAGAAGGAGAAAGGAAGAGGAAGTAGGGAGGAGAAGAAGAGGGGGAGGAAGAGAAAGTAAGAAGGAAAGAAAAGAGAGAGGTGGTAGGTTTGAGGAGAAAGATTGCTGTACAATAAAAAAGATGAAAGGGAAGAAAGCCAACCCCAAACAAATATAAAGATATTAAGATAAAGAATGAATTGTTAAACTTTAAAGAGTAAAAGAGAACAAATATGAATAAATAACAATAATTAGAAACACACATACAAACATACAATGTATTTTCTTTGAACAGAGTATTTGGCCGGTTCACAAATTTAAACAGTGTTTAGTCATTTCAATTAAATTTACAATTTCTATATTTCCTTTTTGCCATATTTATTCCTCATCTATTTTTGTAAAAAACCAATATTACCCTTCATCCTCATCTCTAATCTTAATCAAATTCAATTTTTCCCTTCTATTCTATATTATACCCCTTCCCATTGTCATCTATTTTTATATCCATCCTCACATTGGTTAATTATGTAATATTAGTTGTTTAATATAAATTCAACATTTTAATATAAATCAATTAGTTATATAACTACCTTTTTTGTATATTAATCAATATGAACATGAATATTCCAATTATTTCCATGCAATCCAATTTCTTACAAATCAATTAATTATATTTACCAATAATAATAAACCAAATAATTTCCCCCATATATTCCTCCAAACCACAACTTAACCATTTCTGCTTTCAGAAATATACAATTAATAGTATCTCAATTATTACAATTCCCTAGTTAAATAGAGCTTTTTTTCTTTTGTGTTTTAAAATCCTGAACTCTCCTCTTTTTCCCTAAATTTCCCATTGTTTGTACCTACCTTTTTTGGTGAGGAAAAAGAAAAGAATTCTGCCTGCCTAATTTTCCAACCTTGCAGCAACAGCAAAGCAGTTTCAGTTTCGTTTCTTTGCAAGGAAGCAGAAGAGCTCTGAGCAAAACAGCTGAGAGCAAATCAGCTGGGGGTCCGGAGCCATCTAAGCAAGGGCTAATTAGCCTATGCTGAAGCTCCATGGGCCAATAAAATTACAAAAAAAACCACCGAAACCTTTGTTAAATTGCTGGCTCCCCCGCCCCTCGCCCACCAATACTGATTGGCAATAAATAGTGGTGCGGAGGGGCGGGGCAAGCCAGCAATTTAACAAAGGGTTTGGCTGCACCACTGGCTCTAGGGCGGCCCTTTGAAGCCCCGCGGCAAGAATTTGAAGTTTTTTTTCCCTCTAGCCATCGGAGGCAGCAATAGATTGGGAGTGGGCGGGGTAAGCGAACGGCCGGCGATCCAACAGAGCAGAGAGTGAGGTTGAGTGAAGGCATGGAAGCTGCTTTCTCCATCCTGCTCTTTTGCGTCCGGAGCCGGTGGGGAACTACGTGGCAGCCCACGTGGATCCCAGGCAGCGGAACTCAGGCTAGGAAAGGGGTGGGCAATTGTGGCTCTTTTACAACCTGTGGCCTTCAACTCCCAGAATTCCTGAGACAGCCAAGCTGTCTCAGGAATTCTGGAAGTTGAAGTCCACAGGTTGTAAAAGAGCCACAATTGCCTACCCCTGGCTAC
Source organism: Pituophis catenifer annectens (assembly GCF_029215685.1). NCBI lineage: Eukaryota > Metazoa > Chordata > Lepidosauria > Squamata > Colubridae > Pituophis > Pituophis catenifer. Next base: position 114,119,078 of record NW_027256882.1, read on the forward strand.
GGTAGGCTGGCGCTGCGCAGGTGGGAGGCGAGGGGCAGGCGAGCCAGCAATTTAACAAAGGGTTCGGCTGAACCCCCTAGAACCCCCAGAATCCCACCACTGTGTAGGCCCCTCTTGATCTTGAGGCCCTAGGCTGAAGCCTAGTTAGCCTATAGGAAAATCCGGCCCTGAGTTCGGAGAACCGGCAAATACCACCTCTGGCTGGCCCCAGGGTGGGGTGGAAATGGAGATTTTGCAATATCCTTCCCCCAGGAGTGGGGGGGAGAATGGGGATTTTGCAGTATCCTTCTCCTGGAGTGGGGAGGGAATGGAGATTTTGCAGTGTCCTTCCCCTGCCACACCCACCAAGCCACACCACGCCCACCACAGAATCGGTAGTAAAAAAATTTGAATTTCACCACTGGTTTGAAGTCTCCAGAATTAAAAACCCTAACACTAACTATTGGATCTCCTCATCCAGACCTTTACCAACATAAACCGAAAGGCACTGGAAGACTCATAAAAATAGATATATTTCTTGTAACTTATTTTTTTCATCTACTGCTTTAATTCAATCTATTCTGCCCTTCATAAGTCCTGCTTCTGCTTCTGAATTATTTCTCTTGTTTGGCTTAGCTTAGCTTCTCGGGCCCTATCTTTCTTCACAACCATTTTGTATCCTTCTTGAGCTTCTGCTGTTCCATTAGTAGGATGTTTGAATGCTTTGGAATCAATCACTTTCTGCCAGCCATTTTGATAAAACTATCTTATATGTTATTTATCAAAATTATTTATGAAGCTAATTTCCACACTACATTATTGTATAAAATCTGACATCACCAGGTATGCTTGGGAAAGACCCTTTCCCAAACCTTGGAGAAGTGCTGTTGGTTAGTTTAGACCACATGAAGCTAAAGAGATGAGCAGTTCGACTTTCTTCAGCAGTTAAGCTATAACTTAAGGCCAGCATGAAATTTAGGTTTCAACAAGTGCTTTTTCCGCTTCTGAGAGTTGCCTATCCAGTAACTTCTTTTAGAATGCCTTCCTTTTTAAAAAACACTGACATAACAAGAAAAGTAATAACTGCAGTAAACTTAGATAGAAGAGATATGGCTGTTGTGGTAACAGAAAAAAGAAAAAAAAAACACGCTTTCTGTCATTTTCCAAGAAGGAAACTTCAGGGAGGCTAGGACTGCCTTTTTACACTATGCAAATATATGAAACTGATGACAGAATAAGGATTTTTTTTTTTTGAGGGAGAAGGAAAAATAGCATGAACCGTTTGCATTAATCATTTGTGTTCTATTTTAAATCATGAATTCTATGATGGACTGATCCCATCTCAGTTTCAGAAGCATGTTATGCTACCTGCATGTGGAACTAGGATTCATTGCTTCATTCCTCAATGACTTATATAAAGTATTGCAGTCCAAAGCTATATTACATTTTAATCAAAACAGGTAAATATGCATACTTGCTGTCTATAAGGTTACACATGAAGGTTGGTACATCATATATTTTGATCAAATTCCTAATCATCTCCTCGGTCTTTTGTAGCAACATAGAATATACTGGTTGTCTTCACAGCACACTAGTTAAAATAGATTATTTTCACAGAGCTCTGCCAAGGGCTGCAGTGAAACACAACATGACATGGAATCATAGCATGCTGGCTGGGGAATTCTGGGAATTGAAGTTCACAAGTCTTTAAGTTGCCAAGATTTTACAATCCTGATTTAAAGGAATAGTTGTCTCTGCCCCATCTCTTCCCTTCCAAAGAACTCTGGAAAGTGATTTTTGCAGGGAGATCCACCTAATGAATGGGTGGGTTTTGTTCTCCATTGGTGATGGTTTGTACCCCTGATAGATTTTCTATCAAAGTGGACTGTAAGGTTTAGATTATACATTAGGTTAAGCCCAGGGTACTTTGTCCTCCAGTTTCTTCCATTATTTATTATATTTTGGGTAACTGAGTCCCTAACAATGTTACTTTTTAATGTCTTAAAGGTCTATGAGAACATCATGAAATCAGCTATTATCCCAACACTGGATGTCTCCCTGATTTCATTTGCTATATCTTGTTCTCCTGAGAATTTTGGTCAGAAAAAGCAATAGCATAGCAATAGCACTTAGATTTATATACGGCTTCACAATACTTTACAGCCCTCTCTAAGCGGTTTACAGAGTCAGCATATTCCCCACAACAATCTAGGTCCTCATTTTACGGACCTCGGAAGGATGGAAAGCTGAGTCAACCTTGAGCCTGGTGAGATTTGAACTGCCAAATTGCAGGCATCCAGCAGTCAGCAGAAGTAGCTTGCAGTATTGCACTCTAATCACTGCACCACCACAGCTCTTGACAAGCAATGACATGTTCCCAGGTCTAACACATTAGAAGATGTATTTCTTTGTGGAAGACAGCATGATGGAATCTACATGAAAAGCTCCATCTTTTAGAATTGGCATAGAGAAGCCTATACATAGCATTCCTTTGAAATTTATTTCTCTGTTTTTCCCATCTTTTTTACCCCTGCAATAATGGATAGCAGAGATAAAGGAATCTCCATACAACATAGGCAATGACCATGTGCTTCTGGCAAATTTTAGGGACCATGTCTCTTCAATTATATTTGCTGGCCCCATCAAAAACAGCAGAACAATTTTGCTATGGGTTTGGGTTCCATCTGCTGAACAGCTACATCTGGTGAGATCAAGGAGATGGACCTTTTCTGCTGTTGTGCCCACCTTGTGGAAAATAATCTCTCCTGAGTGAAGTTGGCTATATCCTGTTAATTTTTTTGTAATTCCTTCAAAACTTGCTTATGTCATCAGGTCCAGGCATCCTAAGGAAACAGAATTGCCAAGATGGGTCCATTGCTCTTGTAGGTTGCCCTCTCCTCATCTTTTAATCATATTTTTAACATCTTGACATGTTAATTGCTTTTATATCACTATTTTATAGCTTTTTTTTATTGTACACCATTCAGATTCACATTTTGTGAGATGGGTGGCTGTACAGGTAGCTATATAAATATGATGGATGAATGAATGAATGAATGAATTTGAAACCCTAGAACATGTTTTTCTAATTAATTTTTCTCAATTAATTTGCCATTAATGCAGGGGTATCAAACTCGCAGCCCACAGGCCAGATGCATTACATGTTGTCCACTCCCACACCCGATTTAGTGAAGGGGAAAAAAGTTGTGATATATCATGTGATGACTCTGTGATATCACACATTTGACATGAAAAGACTTTCTGGCCAGTCAATGCTACCTACATTTTTTCTTAAATGACAAGTATCCTGAAACCAGATTTTTAATTACTTATCTTTGTGCTTTGTTCAGAAGGCTACTTTATATTCAGATGTGTAAATAGAAGTATGCAGATAGTCCTCAAATTACAACCATTCATTTAATGGCCGTTCAAAGTTACAATGGCACTGAAAAAAATGACTTGTGACCAGTTTCACACTTATGACCATTGCAGCACCCCCATCTGGCTTCAGGTGCTTGGCCATTGGGATGTATTTATGATGGTTGCAGTGTCTTGCGGGCCTGACATTGTCTATTGCAACCTTCTTAGGGAGCTTCTGACAATCAAAATCAATAGGGCTGAGCCAAATTTGCTTAACCATATTTTTCATAATGATTCACTTAACAACTATAATAAAATGAGGACCCAGTTTGTGGTGGCAATAAGCTGACTTGTATAAATATACAAAAGTATGAAGGCTATTGCTTAGCGCATTGTAAGCCGCCCTGAGTCTCCGGAGAAGGGCGGCATATAAATCAAATTAAAAAAAAAATGGTTGCAAAATGGGTCATGACTCAATTAACAATTGTCTTGCTTAACAACTGAAATTTTAGGGTCAGTTGTGATAGTTAAATCAGAGAACTATATATTTTGAGATTGTACTTGGGATGTTTTAACTTATTGGTCTCAGACTATAATAAATAAAAATGTGATGAGATCTATTTCCCATTGCACAATCAAAGATCTTTCCATGTCAATTCCAGAGAAGGATAATTTGTCTGAAGGAGTTCCCGATTATCTATCAGTTTTCACCAGACATCAGTATAAAGTTTTTCTTTCTACTTTTAGGACAGTTGGTACCTGAAATCTGATTCCATTCTCCCTCAAGAGGAGATATGCCCACATTTTTCCCCTTCCTTTAGATAAATCTGATATCCTTTTCACTAGGCCACCATTTTATTCCTACCTTCTGACTCTTAATTTGATGGAGAAAAGTGATTTGATTTTTTAAAAAGGAAGGCTTCTGCTTTAACTGGAAATGAGCCTGTACAGCACACATTTTAATCCTGGGATTTCACTGAGCCTTTGTGAATAAAATATAAAAACTGGCTTTTGAAAAGATGCCATACATTCAAGTTATGTTTCTGCAGCTGGAGAAGAGGCAAATAGCCTAACCGAGATATTGTTCCAAATATACCTGGCATCTTGTCTACTCTGACAACTTAAATATTGTTTACCCATGCAAGTAGATTGCAGTGTAGCTCTTCAGAGGGAGTTCGCTCTGGAATTTTTGCATTCTGCACAATGTTATGGGTTGGCAGCCACTCCTTAATGCTACACAGATATAGTCCATTCCTTGTGTTTATCCTATAAACAAGAAAGTGCTCCACACTGTTATCCTAAAAAAAACACACACACAAAAAGCTGAAACCTGAAGCAGACCAGTCCTGTTCAAACCATCCTAAGACATGCTGCCTACCACGCGTATTTGTTTTTCTTCGTAATTGTTAGTACAAGCTGGCAGCAGATGCTACATCTTCATGGATATCACTCAAAATGAAAGAAGAAGAAAAAAACGTTCCATCAATCCATGTCCTCAAGGGATTTTGTTTTAATATTCCCCCTAACATATATATATCTATATATATCCTTAGGAAATGAAGTACACCAAGGTCATTATATAAACAACATGTGGCAATATAAACTGAAATTTAATGGTACAAGGTGATAGAACTCTAGTTTCTTGTGAAAGACTTTTATTGGAATTTCAAAACCAAGTGTGACAGAATCTCTTGACATCCAAGCAATTGGTCTCCTAATGTTCAAGGTTTTTTTGTTCAGATTAATGAATGCTCTGTTATTGTCTATGTAGAAACATCTGAATGAATTAATGTAATATAAACTGACTAATGTCTGTCATATTGAAAAAAATGTGGGATAAATTATAGTTTAATAAATCAAAGCCATTTATTAATAGAAGGAATACCATTTTTGAAATATGTTGTATTTGCACTCTTAGCCAGCGTTAAACATTAAAATTACTGTATATAGAAGCCTTACAAATGAAAATAATAAATTTTATCCTGTTTTATCCTGGTCTTTGTCTATAGGGGATGAGGTGTTACCCCCGGTAGACAGGGCACACAACTTGGGTGTCCTTCTGGATTCATGGTTAAGTTTAGAAGATCATATAACAGCCGTGACCAGGGGGGCGTTTGCCCAGGTCCGCCTGGTGTGCCAGTTGCGCCCTTATTTGGACTGGGATGCCCTACGCACAGTTACTCATGCGCTAGTCACCTCCCGTATTGACTACTGCAACGCTCTCTACCTAGGGCTGCCCTTGAGGACCATCCGGAGGCTTCAGCTGGTACAGAATGCAGCCGCACGGGTCGTGATGGGTGGTTCCCGATACAGCCATGTTACACCTCTCCAGCGCGACTTGCATTGGTTGCCGGTTGCCCTCCGGGTGAGATTCAAGGTGCTGGTGATGACCTATAAAGCCCTACATGACTTAGGCCCAGGATATTTGGCGGACCATCTGCAACCAGCAACAGCTCCCCATCGCCCAGTGCGTTCTCACAGGGAGAGCCTACTCAGGGTGCCGTTGGCTAGACAGTGTCAACTGGCGACCCCTAGAGGCAGAGCTTTCTCTGTGGGTGCTTCCATCCTCTGGAACCAACTTCCTCTGGGGCTCTGGTTGGCCCCTGACCTCCGCACCTTCCGCCGTGACTTAAAGACATGGTTGTTCAGCCTGGACTGGGGGGATTAACATGTATTTTAACACGCTTTTATTCAGATATTTTATTGTTGTGAGCCGCCCTGAGTCCTACGGAGATAGGGCGGCATATAAATCAAATCAAATCAAATAAATAAATAAATAAATAAATAAATAAATAAATAAATAAATAAATATAACTAATTAAAATGTGTCTTTGTTTATTAACCTTCTTTGCAGATAACTTCTTAGTTTATCTGTTAATTTAGACTTCTTGAAATTTGAACAAAATCCATATCTGGCCATCATTAATACATCTCATCAATATTTTTTGTTCTACTTTGGAAACATTGGATTAAGCAATTTTAATTTTGAGTATACATGTAAATAGCATTGTGGCTGATTCCAAAAATCTAAGCCAAGTTAAATTTGATTAAATCGTGGCTGATTCCATAAAACTAAACCCAGTTAAATTTGATTAAATCATGAAAAAGCTCAGGCTGTGGACTATTCTGGGAAGCTGAGAAATGTATCTGAAGAAAGCAACTGCAATGCTTACAAAACTCCATAAATTCCCTAGAATTGATCTGGCTTTAAAGGCAGCTTTCCTTTATGTACAGACAATTTAACTAAAACATCTCCATAATAACTGTCTAACAGAATTCTGGGATTCTTTTTCCCCTGAGACTTATATACCTGAAATGTGCCACGGAAAAAGACCGATTTTGCTCATATGTTCCTTTTCCTCTCTGTTAGATGTTGGCTTTGGTTGTAAAATACAAGTTTTCTCTAGCAAGACAAGGGATGGTTTGTGACCAAAGTCATCACGACATCATGTATGTTATAGATCTCCCATTTATTTTTCATCCTACTGAAACTGCAAATAGTTTTTCATGTCATACATTTTTCCTTGACTGCTGTTTTGAAAACTTCATATAATTTTCTGCAGTTTGCCTTCTGAGAAAGGAATGATTAAAAACTGGCATTTTCAAAGTTAATTTGAGTCACTTGGCAAAGTTGGGTGGCCATATAAATCTAATAAAATAAATTAATTAATAATAGTTCAGCTCTGGCAATAACAAGTTCTATTTAGCAGGCTTCTGAAATCAACCTATTCCAGTGTGTTTGAATTGGTATGAATATCTGTCCCCAACACACATTTAACTTTTACCAAAATATTTTTCTTGGGATTTGGTGGGAGGAATTCCTGCTTTGTTTCCATGGTCAAATGATGAGCTGATTTGGCAGCTAGTTTAATAAATATCCAATATCATTTAAGTGTTTCTATGTTGGCACATTAGCTCTTTGGTTTTGAAGGCATAAACAGATTAAAACTCTAAATTCGATCTCAACTACAGAACTGAAAAATAATTGTGTATCACTTAAAAAAAAAAAACCCAATAACCAAGATTCAGTTGATTTTGTTCAAGAAGTAATAGAATGGCTATCCCAGTATCTGTAAAAGATAAATTTGGAAGAAGTATTACTAAATAAAATTATCAAGCCTATAGAAGACAAGGTTTGATGAAGAAGCTAACCCTTCAAAGAAGCTTAATGACTGTAAGCCATTATATATATACTGGTTATATATTATTTTTAAATAAGCTTAGTATTAATTATATAAACATCAAAAAAAAATAAGCAAAGTAGGGATAGTTGGAATTCCTGATTATGGGGAAAAAAGAACTTTACAATCTTCATTTATTCAGCATTTACCAATTGCCATCAGTTAATTTTTGTTTCTCCTGATATAACCAGTTCTCACTTCCATATAACAACTTGTGCAGGAGACACTTTTCTTTCTTCCAAAAATCATTCGTAACAACCCATTACACGCATCCCACTACCATTCTGCTTTCTCATCTTTATAAAACATTCTGCCAATGTGTGCAAATTCATTGACTTTCCCTATCCTATTTGGTGTCATTCACTCCATTCATCTGTCAAATGCAACTACCTTGATATTTGATATATTAATGTTCAGATCCATATTCTTCATTGCCTCATACAATCCAGCATTGCTGTAAATCATTTAAGTTTTCAGCCGACACAGCATCATCTACATGTAAAATAGAAGAAAATAGAGCTGTGGTGGCATAGTGGTTAGAATGTAGCATTGCAGGCTAATTCGGCTGACTGCCAATTGCCAGCAGTTCAGCAGTTCGATTCTCACCGGCTCAAGGTTGACTCAGCCTTCCATCCTTCCAAGTTCGGTAATTGTTGGGGGCAATATGCTGTAAACTGTTTAGAGAGATCTGTAAAGCACTGTGAAGCAGTATATAAGTCTAAGTGCTATTACTATTGCTTTCAATATACAAAAAGAATCCATATACAGGGTATGTGTGTTCAAACACCATATCCATATTTTAACATTTCCTTCACAATGCCATCTACTTCTGTAGACTGGCCATTTTCAACATTCTTCCAGCATATATGACAACCCTTCATTTATTTTTAATTGTGTAAGAACAGTTATTTCCATTCCATTTGTAATTCTCATACAAATCCATAATACTCTGTAAACCTTCCAATAAATCCATCAGTCAGTTTCACATGAAATCATTTCATTGCTTTAATTTTTAATTCATTTATTCTGCCAGAGGCTCATCTGCCTTCTATTCATTCTGTTAGAAGGTTATTTTCTAATACTTTCATATTGAATTCCTTCTTTCTCTTTCTGCAATAATTCTACTTTAGTTTATTTCACTCTGCCTTTCTCCCATGCTCATTTTTCACTAAGGTCCACCCTTGACCAAACTAAATAACAGTTTGCCCCATATTATGAGACACTTATCATCCTTGTATCCTTCTCTAAATGTCTCAAGCTTTGGTCCTAAACAATCAAAATAATTCTGCTTTTAGATTTCTATTCATATCTTTACCATGCATCCATACAAATGATCTAACATTGCAAACCACATTTTGAAAAAAGTATTCATTTTGTCTACACAGTTATCTTTATATTATTACTATTCTCTTTTTTCTTGAGTCCCCAAAGGGTCCAATGGCTTTTCCAATGTGCTATTGTCTTATGTTATTTAATACACTACTGTTTCTTTTCCCCCAGTTGTTGTTCATTCAGCATGTTAAAGGACTTTCCCAGGGCCACATTTGAATTTTAGTTTCATGGAGAATGAAGTATCAACTACCAACCTACAAATTCTTACTTCTAAGAGACCGACAACAACAATCTCAATTATATTCTAAATGTTTGATACAGATTTTAACCCTTTAAGTCATAATTTAACCTATATCCTTTCTTCCCTGCATGCATTCATCAATTTTACTCTACAAATTCAAGCTCCTTTACAGAAATCTATTGCTCTTCTCCTTTCTCTTAACTTCAAAGACACATATAAGTTTTATTTCATTCATTTCATTAGTTAATTATGTTTTTTAGCCACCTTTTGCTCTTACATTTCAAGTCACAAACTTCCATATGTTACCAGATAAGACCCTACATATTAACCTTTGTCTTTTTATGTGGCTTTGGTCAATCAAGCATTGACCAAATTTAAAAGTTAGAATTGTTGTAGACTAGGTTAATAGCTTTAGTAGCATCCATCCTATGTGAAGCATTCTCTTATAATAGTACAGAGAGTATTTATCAGCAAACATAACCAAAGTCCAGTTTTACTCCAAGCCTATTACACTATTCTATGCAATCTGGGATCTCTAACCTAGAAAATTTTCTTGCAAGTCAACTTGATGTTGACCTTTATACAAATATGTGATGTAGTCATCATCATCATCATCACCACCACCATCACCATGGCTATACCAGTTATAGTAGCAAAATACAATAATCTTGGACTATCCTTTACTGGCAAACAATAATGGGAGAATTCTCTTGTCTATATTTCTTCTATTAGACATCCAGAAGCCATCTGACTCACTAAGGCAAGAAACAGGATCCTGAATTATATGGAAGCCTCCATTTGATTCAGCCGACTTCTTACTATAGTCACATTTACCTATTAAACAAAAAACAAAACCACCTAGATGAACCTTCACCGAATTGTGCTTTGGCTACACACATGCCAGGACCGCACATTTGTGTACTTTTGGTTTAAAACACTGAGTCAATCAAACCGCTTTTATAATAAAATGAACACCTTGTAAAATATCCTGGCAGTTTTTAAAGTAGGTGACATGGCTAAACAAATAACAGACAAAGATCTTACAATTTTATTAAAATAATTTGCTTCTCACTCAACCAGAATATTGAGATGTGAATTGTCCTTTTTCAGTTATTCATTCACAGGCCTATCATTAATCATAAAGAATGCAGAATTCATGACGTTCCCTATTATGTAAGGCCCTACTCTTATCACTCTAGTTTGCTTCACCTGCCTCTTCTTTTGTCTTTTTTCCAATGCTAGTTTTTTGGGCAACTGACTTCAAAGACCTGTTTTTAATAAAGAGAGAGGGAGCAGAGACTTCCTCTTGATTGAGGCTTTATTTATCCAGATCTTTCATATTTTAAAGCAACTAAACAACCCATGATCCATTGGGTTATCACTACAGAAATAGTCTTTCTTTACCTAAACAGAGAAATGACAATGGATAGGCCAAAAAAAAAAAAAAAAGCAGTGGAAGCTGGAGGAACTTATGACTTTCTGCCAGCTTTCTCATTGAGCTTCCTTGTGAGATGCTGTCAGGGAGTATTATAAAATCTCCCTCCCTTCCCTTTGCCTCCTATTTTCCCCTAACAACAATCCTGAGAGGTATGTTGGGCTAAATGAATGACTGATCCAAAGACATCAAGCCAGCTTTTATGCCTATTGGAGGCTTAAAACTCTCAGTAGGCTTGTTTCTGGGCCAGAAGCTCCACCATGACACCATAATGGTTCTCATACTTCAAAGATAAACATATATATGAATGTATAATGGAGGGAATCTTTGATTTAGCATGCAATTTGTTCTCAGAGGAAGCACAGAGGCACATTTCTATAACTGACTTGTTTTTAAAAAGGAATCTGGATAATATTTGATCACGTCCCCCAATTCCTCTGAGACACTTTGAAGAGACAGGTGAAGATCATGTTTGGAATTTGCTAAAACATCCTTAAAATACACACCAGTCTTGTTTCATAGGATACATTCTGTATAAGGCACACACGTAACTGTATCGCACAAATATATCAAGCAATCCCTTTTAAACTGTCCCTTAAATAAGCAATTTTTTCCATGTTTTTTTTTTAGCCTGCAGAATTGAACCCTGCTAGAAAAGAAAGCATTAAGGTAATGACAATTTATTATTGTTAGGAGGTTCTTTCTATATGAATAAAAAATTCTAGCCCAGCTGGAAAAAGAATTCCTTATTTTATGTTATGCTAGTGATAACTATGTAGGTTAATACATATTTGACATTCAAAAACCTACATATTATGTTTGTATTGAAATTTAGAAAGAGTAATAAATTCTGGTTTTTTTTTTCCTGTCCAAAGGAAAAACTTCTGTTTTTAATATTTCACCGCCTAAAGCAAACCAAACCATCTCCCTAGTGCTTTATGGCAATTCAGTCATTATGAATCACTCATCATATAATTTCATGGCTTCTTTATTTCAAACAAAATATCTCTTCTGAAAGTAAAGTTGGAACAGGCAGTCACCAAGTGTAGGAAATCTGCAACGATCTCACCAACTGTCTGTAACATCGACTTTATTTAATTAGGTTCTGTTGGCAAAGTTAACTCAATAATCTGAGCTTTGTTTTCCAAGGATATAGAAATAAATAAGAACACAGCTATGAAAAATGTCCATGTGTTGGAACAGCAGGATCTCTGAAGAACAGCTTTGCTGAAGGTCTCTATCAAGTGCTGCATAACAGGGAGGGAAAACTCTTTAAGTGAGAGTCCTTATTTCCTGTGTTGATTCCTTAATGGCATGTCAAATGAAAAAGATGATTTCAAGGCATTTTGTCATCTCACAAGAGCAAGATCTGCAGGGATGGGCAAGGAGGTTCACGGTGATGGGAGCAGCATTGTGGCATCATGATACAAGCCACATTCCTTTTCTATCTCCATTGCAGTGATGCATAATAGCAATAGCATTTAGACTTATATCCCACTTCTCAGTGCTTTACAGCCCTCTCTAAGCGGTTTACAGAGTCAGCATATTGCCCCCAACAATTTGGGTCCTCATTTTACCCACCCCGGAAGGATGGAAGGCTGAGTCAACCTTGAGTCTGGTGAGATTTGAACTGCCAAATTGCAGGCAGCCGGCAGGCAGCAGAAGTAGCCTGCAGTACTTCACTCTAGCCACTGCACCACCGCGGCTCATAAATGTCCCAAAGAGGCAACGATTGTGATGCAACATGGATTTTGTCTTTCAGGTGTAAGCACCGAGAGCTCCTAGAGATTATTGTCTCAGTGCTATATTAGAGTGCTGATGCTTTGCAACCTTTTTTGGCTGGGGAGAAACTTCTCTCAATTATGTCTCTCAACTATTTTCATCTATATCTGTTTTGCATAGATCCATTAAAAAGGTCTTTTACATCAAATCTAATGTAATTTTGTCCTGGATGGCCATGTTGTAGTATACCATCATAGCTACATTAATGCTCAACCCTAAGGTTGTGAAACTATTGGATTACTCACCTACATGTTTCATGTTCAATTTTAGCATTCATCTTTTCCGGATGGATGGATGGCCTCTGAGATTTGTATGATGCATTTTTTCTTTCCCAAAGAGCAGTATTAAGAATGTGTACATTTCAGGAGATATTGGCAGAATTGAGAAATATTCATACTATCCTTTATGGAATATGTGGGAAAACATGTAAGCTTCAAGCTAGATTAGTTACCAAGACAAATCACACAATGTGGGCTGATTTACTAGTTGTGACCTCTCCTGCAACAGGAGACACTATCAAAATTTGTATCCATTACAAAAAAGCCAAAATGTATTATTGACTGTGTGAAAAACTATGATGATTACAACCTGTGGAGCACTGTTGCAGTTAGCTTATACTAAGCTTTCCACTAAGGTGTTCTATCATTTTATCTTCGCAGGTAGAGAGAAAGTGACTCAATCTAGTGAACAAGCAACCACATGTTTGATTCAGTGTGTATCACAAGAAATTTTCAGCTGCTTTTAGTAGTATACAATATCAGCAGAAACATTGAAAAGTTATCATCTGCAAAACATTTTCATAAATCTTATCGCTTTTTACTCGTCAAGAAGCCATCATTTGATCTGACTATTAATTAAACAATTATTTACTAGTCTCCGATCTCCCTTTCTTAGATCAGTTGCAGAGAAGATAAGTGACTTTAACTACAAAAATCTCTGAAACAAAAACTGATTTTCAGGATCCTTCCAGTCAGACTTCAGGCCAGAACATGGAAAAGAACCTACATTTAGTGCTCTTATGGCTGATGCATGAATGGATCAGGATGGGGATAGAGCACTTCTCTGATCACGTAGATCTTTCAACAGCATTCAGTACCATCAACTATGGAATATTTAGGAACTGCTATGAGAATTGGTTGAAAGAGAATACTGTTGAAAGAGGAGAAGTCAAACCCTTGAATGCTCCATTTTGGAGGGCCTCAAGGCTCAGCTTTTCCCCTCATTCTTTTTAATATTCTGATGAAATTATGGGTGACATTAAGTGTCAACATTTTGGTCTAGTGGTTAAGACACTAGGCTGGACAGCAGGAGATGTGAATTCAAGTCCTGCCTTAGCTATGAAAGCCAGCAGGGTGACTTTGGGCTAAGCACTGTCCCTCAGTCCAACCCACTTCACAGAGTTGTGGAGAAAATAAAGGGAGGAAGATGTGTTGGATATGTTTGACTTATTTGTAAAATTAATAAAGACAGGATACAAAATAAAAAATAAGATAAAATAAGAATAGCTAAAATAAATTTTGGTGATATCCAATTTTACATCTTTCTTTCAGACTGAGCAGGAAATATAGGACAAGACCCAGTGAGTGGAGGTTGTGTGGAATGTTTTGTCTTTTTATATATTTTATATTTTGAACAAAGAAGATTTGCCCACCATCCAGGACTGACTAAGCATTTCCTGCAAGTTACTTTCATCTCCTGGATAGTCTTAAGAACAATTTTGTGGCATAAGAAAATTGTTGGTTGGGAGAGGGGTAGGTCTCATCTGGTATTTCTTCTGAGGACACCTATAGTTTGTACTTGCTCTGAAGAGAAATATACTTCTAGGCTGCATACACAGAGGGATAGAATCAAGATCACATGAAGTATTAATACCACTTACCAATACTTTGGTAAGGTCACACTTGGAATAGTGCATCTAGTTTTAGTCACCCTGATGTAAAAAAGTTGTTGAGTCTCTAGAAAGAGTGCAGAGAAGAGCAATAGAGATGATAAGGGGACTGGAGGATAAAACATATAAAGAACGATTGCTGGAGTTGATATGTCTAGTCTGATGAAAAGAAGGACTAGGGGTGACATGATAGCAGTGTTCCAATATTTCAGGAGTTGCCACAAAGAAGAGGGAGTAAAGCTATTTTCCAAAGCACCTGAAGGAAGGACTAGATGCAATGGATGGAAACTAATCAAGGAGAGAAGCAACTTAGAACAAAGGAGAAATTTCCTGACAGTTAGAAAAATTAATTAGTGGAACAACTTGCCTGAAGAAGTTGTGAATGCTCCAACACTGGAAGTTGTTAAGAAGAGATTGGACAATGATTTGTCTGAAGTGGTGTAGGTTTTCCTGCCTAAGCAGAGGGCTGGACTAGAAGACCTCCAAGGTCCCTTCCAACTCTGTTATTTTGCCAAGGTTATGTCATCCTTGCTGCAAGGAGGCAGCAAGAACAGCAGGACATTTGATGTGTGGTAACAGCCAGACTAGCACTCCAGTCATCAGCCCAAAGCTTAAAATAAAAGGAGAGGAAAATAAGCAGCAGTATCTTCAAAGGGCTAAGAGGGAACATTATCACACCACAAAGCCCACCTCTTCGATGAGTCATTGTTACCTTGCATGAAAGATGTGGAGTTTGCAGCATGATGGTGTGATTCCGCTTCTTTTCATTTTGGCAAAGGAACAAGAATTAAAAGCCACAGAATTAAGTCACATAACCCTTTTTATTTCCTGTGGGTCAGTAAAAGTTGGATTTTAAACATGTTTTTACTTGAATCCTCCTCGATTTAATAAAATATTATTTAACAATCTGTTTTTTCATAACAATTTT
This sequence comes from Pituophis catenifer annectens, assembly GCF_029215685.1. Taxonomy (NCBI): domain Eukaryota; kingdom Metazoa; phylum Chordata; class Lepidosauria; order Squamata; family Colubridae; genus Pituophis; species Pituophis catenifer. Next base: position 114,134,204 of record NW_027256882.1, read on the forward strand.
TTTTAAAAAAAACAAGCAAAAGTTTTCAACCTTAAAAATTATGTACAAATGCCATATAAGTGTTGTGTGGCAGGGACACCTGGCCAAAATATAATACACTGTGGCTGATGGAGTTTTTAGCAGGTACACTAGAGTATATTGCCCAGGCTTAGATCTATGGTTGGAAGTGGACCAGTAGTACACTGGTCTGTTGTAGATTTCTGTAATACCTGTTATATTAGATGATACATGAAGTAACATGAGTCTATGGGTCCTGTACTACAATTGTTTAGGAATTAATCTAATAAGAAATACAATATAATTACCAGTAATTGTTAGCTGCATCTGCAAATTAAGATGATGGTCATCACATTGTAACAGATTAACAGAGTTGGAAGGGACCTTATAGGTCATCTAGTCCAACCCCCACCTGAGCAGGAGACCCTACACTATTTCTGACAAATGGCAGTCTAATCTTTTCTTGAAAGTCTCAAGTGATGAAGCTCCCACAACTTCTGAAGGCAAGCTATTCCATTGGTTGATTGTTCTCACTGTCAGAAAGTTCCTCTTCATTTCTAGGTTGAATCTCTCCTTGGTCAGCTTCCATCCATTATTCCTTATCTGGCCTTCAGGTGCTTTAGAAAACAGCTTGACCCCCTCCTCTCTATGGCAGTCCCTCAAATATTGAAACATTGCTATCAAGTTTCCCCTGGTCCTTCTCTTCACTAGACTAGCCATGCCCAGTTCCTGTAACCGTTCTTCATATGTTTTAGTCTCCAGTCCCCTAATCATCCAGGTTGCTCTCCTCTGCACTTTTTCTAGAGTCTCAACATCTTTTTTATAGTGTGGTGACCAAAACTGGATGCAATACTCTAGGTGTGGTCTTATAGGGCTTTATAGAGTGATATTAGTACCTCACTTGATCTTGATTGTATTCCTCTGTTAATTGTGTTGTTTTCCTTTGTATATCAAAGCATTGGGCAACTGTGCCAACTTGACTATTTTTTAATAACCTCCCCTGGTACTAACAGTTGTGTATTAGCCATTAATTGGATTCCAACATTTTCTTAAATCATAATATGCTTTGTTTGGCATGGACTTGTGTGCTGTGGATCTCCATTCTCACTAATGTGTAAACCATGCTGCATAGTTAGTGTGTTGTATAAGCCACGTCCTTCTGACTTACCCAATAAACTGTAGTTACAATAAACCATAATTAAAGCAAAGTACAAAATCTGCTAATTTGTTGTTAGCTGCTACATATTTGCATAGTCTGTGAAGATCGGAGAATTCCTTGTTGAGCAACAAATCAGTTGCTAAACTCATTAGATGCCAGAAGCACGAAACACAAAGCATATGCTTTGCAATCTAGCTGCAACCATGCTCCAAGCCTCTCATAGGCTCACAACACAACAGTATTTAGAGTGCTGTGAATACTGAAAAACTCAGTAGGGCCTGGAGACTAAGCCAGTATTTTGATAGACTATATTTTTCTCTTCAGTGAATCTGCATATTATCATTCTAATTGTTGGGCTGAGCAAGGTTAATACTCTAATCACTGTAGCATGTGTCTTGACTGTGGTTGTCTGGCCTGCACCAGCTGTTGCTGATTTCAAATGTGTTGTGTAGATTTCCTGGGTGCTTAGTAAAGTCACTCGAGCATACGTGCCAAGCACGCATTAATTTTGTGATCTTCCCCCATGTAGATACCACATTATGCTTTAAAAGCAAATTAGATGTCAGTTAATAACCTTACAAATTCTGTCTATGGATTTAATAGCATCTGTTTTGTGAGCCATTCAATTTTAGAGCTCCAAAATGCCTATAAGCAATATGGTTGGCTTTTTCTTCCTTGGAAGGGAACATGTTAAGATTTAATACTATCCTTTTAAAGTAGAGCTTTGCATGCCATGAAAGGTAAAGATGACATCCAGTCACTGATTTTGTTTAAGTCAATTCCTTAGTCTTGCTAAGGTTTGTTTACTTCAATCTTCTCAGTGAGAGGATGTCTCAAAGTCAAAGGAATTGAAATTAGGCTCAAAAAAATGCCCCTAATGTGAATTCCAAGGAGTTCTCCAATAGCCTAAAACATGCTTCGTTTGTGCTTTCTGTGAATGTTGTTGAACAGAAGATGTTATACAGGCACACATAAAAATTTTGGAGAATTGTATTTTAGTGGGGGGGGAGGTGCATTTAGCTCAACTATACATTTTTATAAGTTTTTAACAGCCACATATCAAACCCATGTAATACTGACATAAAACAAATTTATTTGTAAATCACCAGTGTTAGTCACTGAATCATAATAGTACCAAAGAGAATCCATTAAATTCTTCTTATAGAACAATTCACTGCATTATTTCTCAATAGCATTAATATCACTAACAATACCAGCTCAGATAATAAGCCATTATACATATGGTTGTCTTCAGGAGCTTCTTTCATCATACGGAAACTCTTGCAGATATGTGTGAAAGAACTTTTGTCATTCTTTTTTGTTCCTCACCCCACCACCAGATCCTACTGATGGTACAGGTGAAAAAAATGCTTCTCGGAAAGTTGCTTTTCTATCTAGATAAGAAGTTATACCAATGATGGCTAACCTTTTCCAGACCAAGTGCCCAAAGCACGCATGAACCCCCAAAATGCAATGTGTGCATGGCCCCCTGCATGCCCCTGCCCCCCGTGCATGCACGGCAGAGACCCGAAGACCATCTGGTACAGCGGAGCTGAACTGGGGCGATGGCTCCCATGCCAACAGAGAGGGCGCTGTGTGCCACCTCTGGCACGTGTGCCATAAGTTCGCCATCACGGAGCTATACTGTGGCTTAGGAATCAACTCTAATTTTTTAGGCAAGGATAATAAAATCTGCTTCAAAAGCATGTCGTTTTATATGGATACTTAATTTAACCTTGTTTTTTGCTTATTTAGAAGGCGAGAAATAACAAATCTAGGACATTGGGGTCATATGATGAGATACCAATAATGCATCTGGTATCAAGAATGAGACGTATGTATGCATAAAAAGACTCAAAGGTGCTTTTTCAAAAGGCAAATGGACTGTTTTTCCTTGAGGAAGAAGAAGACGACAACATTTTGCTTTTCATCCAAGGCGCTTCATCATAACAGTTGAAGCGTCTTGGATGAGAAGTGAAACATTTTCTTCTTCTTCCTCAAGGAAAAAACAGTCCAGTTGCTTTTTTAAAAAAGCATCTTTGAGACAACTATAACCAGGAGGACTGAGAATCTCCACAGGCATGCTTAGAAAGTCTTTCAGACATTTGGAGATCATAAGAATATTACGAGGTGAGAGTGAAATCAAACTTGTTTTCTAAATAGGAAAAAAAAATTGAAAAACAATCAAAATCAAAATGTAAAATCTGCACATGGCAAAAGGGAATAGAGTACAGAATTACACTCTAAATCCAAGATATTTCAACAGCTGGAAGCAATCTAAACTGTATCCAGTTTTTTTATGGAAACATAATTGAGAAGTCTAATCATGCAACTTTCAGATTAACAATGAAAATAAGGCTCCAATTTCTTTGCCTGCCAAAATTACATACAATAGAATTTATTTTGAGGGCAAAAAGAACTTGAAACCCAACCTAAGCATGAGCCCATGAAAAGAACTGTTTATAGACATTTATGCTTGATGGTTAAACTTGTTATACGTGTATTGCTGATATCATTCCTAAACTGACACCAGTGCTTGTAAGTTTGGGGAATGCTGTGTTTTTAAATGAAATTGTTTTTGAGGTTTTTTTAAAAAAATATCCTTGAGTTATTGTTATAATTAAATTTATTTTATTTATTTATTTATTTATTTATTTATTTATTTATTTAATCTATTTTCTCCTGAAGAACTCAAGGTGGTGCACAGCCAAAGATAAAACAAACACATATATAAAATTTAAAAGCAATTTAAAAACATATTAAATAATTTGGCCCCAACATCATTAAAAATGCATTGTCTTTTATTAAATCTCTTCACAATGAGTTGTAAGAGACATAGTTCTTTAGAACAGAATGTTCAGTCCGTACTATTTAGGGAACAACATACTATTTTAGGAAAATAACCAAGAATTATTCCCACATTTTTTCTAGGTGTCATGACACAAGATTTTGCAATGAAGGATCCTACACATCAACTATTTTTGATCCTATGTGAGCATTGAATTCATAGAAGAGAAGCAATAGAAGCAAACTAGAGATTATGTCTATTAGAAACAAGTATGGCATTAACATGGCCTCATTTTCTCAAACAAACAATGGCCTATGAATCTGCTAAATTTAAGTATAACCTGGAAAAGCCCAGAGACTATAAAAGATTGATTTGACAATGTCCTTAGAATGGGATTTTCTGTATTTGATATTCCCCAATTTAATTAACCTAAGAAATAGCCAAAAAGAAATTATTCATATAAAATCATCATAATCAGTGAACCAATGAACAGAAGAAAACATTACAATATATTCTACATATTAATCATAAAAAGCTCCAACCATTGTGGAACTTCAGAAGCAGCCGCTTGGACCAAATAGATTGAATAGCACATGTTTGAGTCGAATAAACTCAGAATAAGCACTATGGGGGATACTTTCAATTAGGAGAAAATATTAACAGTTTTCTCTGTACATTCTATAGAAATGAAAGTTGTATTTGGAAGATGCAGTGCAGGAAGATATTAACATTTTTGAAGTTGGAGAAAACTCCTGAGAATTCCATGGACAGAAATGGAACAATAAACAAATCAGCTCAAGAGTTCTCACTTCAGGCACCAATGACCAGATTCAAATTATTACACTAAGGTTACATTCTGCAAGAAATCTATAATTCTATGAAGGAGGGAAGGGACGAGAAGAGGAGAATGACTGGCAGTAGTAGCTGGATTCAATTGCAACCAGATGCAGATGGTTGTAGGAACAGATCCTCCTGGAAAAAATCTATATATGTGCTCACTGATAGTCAACATTGACTTGATGACATATAATCAAACAATTCTAATCTTGTCAAATATTAAGAATCCAAGAATATAATTTAGAGTGCTATTATCTACAGAGGTTTGATTCAAATTAACTCTAACTATTGTAACGTCAAAGGGGACATGGTGGCTCAGTGGCTAAGACACTGAGTTTGTTGATCGAAAGGTCAGCAGTTCATCAGTTCAAATCCCTAGTGCCACATAACGGGGTGAGCTCCTGTTACTTGTTCCAGCTTCTGACAACCTAGCAGTTTGAAAGCACATAAAAAATGCAAGTAGAAAAATAAGGACCACCTTTGGTGGGAAAGTAACAGCGTTCCGTACACCTCTGGCATTTAGTCATGAGGGCCATATGACCACGGAGACGTCTTCGGACAGCGCTGGCTCTCCGGCTTTGAAACGGAGATGACCACGACCCCCTAGAGTCAGGAACGACTAGCACATATGTGTGAGGGGAACCTTTACCTTTACCTATTGTAAGATCATTATGCTAATAAACGAATATTAAAAACAGGTTGTTTTGGTCAGCAGAATTTGGAGTTGGACCATATAAAATTAGATATAGCAGACACTGATCATGTAAACCAACAATCAGCATAAAAAGCTTAATATTTCCATCCCAATATGTACACTTCAACATTCAATTTAAAACATCTAATTAAATTGGAATTCCTCTTGAATGTTCAGCCTTTCCACTTACATAAACCTCCCACACGCTTGTCTATTCTTAGGTGACCATGTTAAAAAGGAGACTGCCACTGAATGCTAATATTCCAACCAAGAAGGGGTGAAAAACATATGACTTACTCAGCCATGCAATGTCAAGCCAAAAATAATATAAATTTCACATTGATAAAATTAGAAGAAAATTCTATGGGCAATGATAGTCAAAATTATACAACACATGATTCATATAAACAAACAATGAGCCAAGTACCCAAATATAATATAAGCTTGCCATTCAAAAAAAGAACTTTTAAATTTCCTTGGTCTTTTGCAGTTTTGGGAGTGGTAGTGGAGGAGGGTTTTTTTTCCCCCCTAAAATCCCCGAGTCTAAGAAAGATATTAATCTGATATGGTTTTATTTCATTATGAAATAAACTTTAAAATGAATAAATGGGAGAGTTTAAGAGACTGAAGATTTAATAGTGTTAGACTGACAATAATGCAAAATAAATGTTCTTTCAGCTTCCCAGCTAAGATTTTATCACCTGCACAACACAAGGGAAATTAAGTTTCAGTATTTTGTTTTAATCACAGTGTAACACTTGTTCTCTCCCTGACTCACTTTACAGGCAGATGCATCTATTTGCATATCAACAGCCACTCTGTTTCACTGGCAATTGCAGTGAGTTGTCTATAAATATACAGTAAGTTCACACACATGTATATGTATTTAGAGAAGATCTTCCAAGCAGTTTTATAAAACTTCTGGAGAAAATGATAAATTTAAAATTTAAAAAAATGATGTGCCTATCTCATGTTAATATGCTTTTATGAAGTATCCATTTCAAATGCTTTGCATCATCCTAGTACAATCAGAGTGACATATAGTGTGATGTTTCTATCTGGCTTTATTTTTCTCTAAGAAGTGCAGTACAAATATTTTCCCAGAGCCATTATACAAATAGATTATTGTAAATGTTCTGAGCTGTCTGAATTTGCTTTTCATTTTTTTTATTATTAATTTATTATAGAAGCCTGCTTCCATATACTCTGGGAAACTTAGAGATCCAAATCCAAAACAATAAACAATATCTAATGTGTCAGAAATGTGTGCAAATCTGGAATATAACTCCCAACATCCCTGATGAATATTCATTTCTTTGGTTAGAGCTCTAATTCATACATATTGGTAATAAGTGAAGCATAAATCTAAAGAGATTCTCCATCTGGCATGCAAAGTTGACTCTAATACTGCCCAAATTAAAGATGTCCAAAAGGAATAAAAACACTCAGTTTGAAAAGTATTTCAGAATTCTATTACAATATTGCCCAAATTGGTAGGCATACCATATTATAAAAACATTACATTTACTCTGTTGCTCTGTTAGAGAATTAAAAAATCAGCTGCCATCCAGATGTGACTGAACTACATCAGCAATTTCAACCAGCATGACCAATAGTGAGAGATGGTAAACTATAATTCAGGAACGCTAAGCATGAGTTGGAGATTTTAGAGCTTTCCAAGTCTTTCCATTTCAGACAGCTAATTTACCTCAGCTTTTTGGGAAACGTTCCCTGCATCAGAGATGTAATAACAGTTGTTAATTAGTTGTTAATTCTGGCTTCTGAAACTTTCAAAAGTATATTTGAGGTAAATCTTTTATTTGGCATACAATTAAAATTATTTCCAAGGCAGCCTAAGATGCTGTTTGAATCCTGCAGTAATATGAAGACAGATTTGCTAAATTCTGTTCAATCTGTATTGTTTTTTGGATGGCTGTAGAAGTTAGGTATGCTGCCAATGATTGTTATAGTCAGTGATGGTCCAGCCTCAAGGAATCGAATGGAAGTACTAGTAACTAGGAGATTGGTAACAAGTCTGTTTTATTAATAAGTAGAAAGCATAGAGTCAAGTGAAGGAACAGATAGGGTGCAGTATAGCATGGGAATTTGGAAGCTATTTAATGCAATAAGAGGTAACCTGCTGCTGGTTCACTCAGAATTTGGAATCCCTGGTTAGAATATGAAGGGTAGGAGATAAATGGCTTGTTTTTTAAAAAGCTTTAACATGTGATTCCATTTTTTTTTAAAAAAAAAAAGCTAGAATAAAATGAAGACAATATGGACTTATGTATGTAAGAAAACATTCCCCAGATAAATAAAAACTGCAAACTATCTACAAACCAGCTACTTTTGTGATAGCTTTTCCGGCACTGAGATGAGTTTATAACATCAGGAATGAGCAATGTTTGAGGAATCAGAGACCAAACCTCAGCTGCCCAATATTCCTGGATTGATAGGAACCAGCAGGTAAAACTATGAAGGCAGTGACAGGGGAAGTACAAAGTGACTGGGGAAATATAAAATATTTGAGTTATTTGAGAAGGTCTGCAGAAATGGAAAAGGCAGGCCTTCCTGATATAAATTGCTGCCAGGCCTTCCTGATATAAATTGCTGCCATTTACATCTCATCAATTACTCCAAATCTTTTTTTAAAAAAGGCTAAACTGGTAAGCTGGTAATTTTTTTCACCAAATTTCAATGCAACCTTATATGATTACTGGTTCCAAATGCCAGATTTGAAAATGGCATGGAATAGACCCCCACCCCACCCCCAGGATCCTTTTCTTCTATTACTACTACCATTTTGATCCTCTTAGAAACAACAGTATCTGTCTAGATCAAATAAGACTTATTTGCTTATTTGATGGCTAAATTTTACATACTTACCAAGACAGTGCATACGGTAGCACAATTAAAGCCCCGTCCCTTTTGTACATATATTGACTAGTCATGCATATACAAAGGAATGGTGTTTTGACTGCACTGCCATGACAGTCATGTTGCCATTGTTGCCAACAATGGGAAACAGTAGCCATTACACTTCACACGTCCTTACAAACTCCATGATCTTTTAAACTTTACACAGCAGGAATCCCAGCTGGGCCTGACATTGGGAAATGGAAAGAGAAATTAATTATTTTCCCCTACTGCAATTGTAATAAAAATTGTCCCACCCAAACCCAATAACTATCTCAAGATGGAACATTTTAACTTCCTCGATCCATGCACATATTTTACCGACTTAAGTAAACTTTCCTTTCTATACCTGTTCTTTTTTTAGAAAACAAACAAACACCAATAAACTTGCATAACCTTGTATGAAAAGTGAGTTTCCAAAAGTAGCAAGTTCTGTAGTGAATATCCTTGCCTTGATTCTATGAATTCTAATATAAAGCCAGAATATGCAAAGTCTGGATTTGTTTTACTTTGAACAGCTGAATGGGTCAGTTTGTCCTGGAGGATTTTAATTAAAGGTGAACTTTCAAGAAAACTGCTGGCTCTCCTAGAACAAGCATTGCTTTGTCAAATGATGACAAGACCGTGGTCTTATGGTCAGTTTGCACTCTCAAAAATAGTCATTACATTCATTAACAGTTGCTGTTCTGTTACAGGCATCATGGCCATCCTGCACAAGGTGGCTATTAAAGAGGTAATCAGGCTGATGGTTTGTTCCAGAATGAATCGGTCTTCTAATGGAAAAAAAATGTGTTGTTTTGTGATGTGATACCTATCATATCAGTCTGTCTATTCTGCTCTTCAGAAGTATTAGAGCTGCAGTTTTAAAGACTAGTGTGCTAGGGAAGAACAATTTTGATCATGATGCTCACTCTCCATACACACAGAGGAAATCATAGAGAATATTGATCTATTGAGACTTAAATAATAACAGAAAAGTCTCTAAAAATATCTGCAAATCTCCCAAAGGTGCTTTTTCAAGAGGCAACTGGACTTTTTTGTTTTTCTTTGAAGACATTTCGCTTCTGAGAGCTGAAGAAACTTCTTGGATGGGAAGCGAAACATCTTCAAAGAAAAACAAAGTCCAGTTGCCTCTTGAAAAAGCACCTTTGGGACACTAGCCTGGCTAGGTGGCTCAGCGGCGAAGACACTGAGCTTGTCGATCAGAAAGGTTCGGCAGTTTGACGGTTCGAAACCCTAGTATAGGTCTCCTGCGTGACCTCCTCCAAGATCCCTTCCAAGTTGTTACTGTTACCTATAACTATGACCTGGATGACTGAGAATCTCCATAGACATCTATGCAAATGCTGTTAGTTATTTATAATCTTTGAAAAGTTTGTCTAGAACAGTTGCTAATCAAAACAATCTTCACTAGTGACCAAGAACTACATTTTTTTTCCCTGCAAATATGTCTATTGCAAAATTGTAACCAGTGGCACGAGGGCTTCAGGGCTGTTTCCAGGATGAATCAGGAGAGGAAATCTCTATGTGTGAATAATTTTATTGTTAGTGGCTTTCACATTTTTCTTCTTCAGTGAAATGGAAGAGGACCAGCTATAACCCAACTGAAAAAAAACGATGGCATAGGAATATTTGATAATATAAATTGCAGGTATAGGAAAGGTAATACCGTAATTCGCTATCGCAATAATGGAACATAACCCCTTTAAAGTCCTGCAAGAGCCTACTGCAAATTAATTTATATTTATTTATGTATGTATTTATGTGACCAGCCATCTCATGTAATGTGACTCTGGATGATGTATAAATGGACCATAAACATTTAAAAAAAAAACATTCAAAAAGTACAAACATTATTATGAAAAGTCTAAGAAATAACATCAAATTATGAACAGTGAAGGCACAGGATCAGATTATCATTTCCTTGGGACTCACATGCCTGTTAACACAACTAGATTTTAAAGGGCTGCTGGAGTATTGGAAGCGATGGGGCCAATCTCACCTTCTAAGTGAGCACAACACTGTTTGCTGAAATTAACCATTACTAGCTATATCTTTAATGTGTGACTTGTGACATGTGATACACAGATTCCTGAACTTCCATGGATTAGGTAGACGCAGGAAACCCTACTTCTACCAAGAAAAAACCTATAGAGATATAACATGGGAACTGTAGCCTAAATATCAGTTGTTGAGTCTACTCACACTAATGTTCAAATTCTATGAATAGTGAATGACCATAGAAGAAAATAATTCTGCTATGGCAATAGAACATCCCTAAATTCTCATATTTCTCAACAGTTTAGATGAATTTGATCTCTGAAACTGATTCAAAAATTGGCATGAATACAATGTATGTACACTCCTCCACCTTTACCTTATCAGGCCTGCCTGAAGGGAAATGCTTTGGATGCAAGCCCTGCTTTTAATTGCTACTGAAAATGAATTGTTAAGCAATCAACAAATGATCAGTGGTTATCCAGCTGCAACGTAAGACAGGTACACATGACCACGGCTAGCAATAGATTTGAAAGATGCTGGTGAGCTGGTCACAAGGCTTTCAGGAAATGAATTCCTCTGGGTAGAAATCTTGACTGAACCAGACCCATCCAGGACAAGTAATTTTGTGAAGATACTTCACTTCTCTCATTTTATAATTGCTCCAACTTCCTTCTTCCCTTCCTCCCTTCCATGGATAAGCTACAATACATATAGTTATTAACAAAGGAAAAGGAATGGTTGACTTTTCTTACCCTGTCACTGAAGTAGCTCATTGAAAAGACAAGAAAAGCTTTATTTTATTTTATAAATATTGTATTATAGCTACTTAGCTCTGTATGTGTTGGTTACATATAGTCAGGCATCACATACCTTGCTAATAACTACAAGAGACCCAAAACTCCTTGTCTTATTTATAGTCTACTTAGGATATCATGCTTTACATAGTGAAATTTATAGGAAAACATTGCACAATTGTTTTGATTTGTATAATCCAATTATTTCATTACATAAAGCCCTACATTTAACCACCACAGCATACTAGATCTCTGTCGTTATCTTCTGGGATATTCTCTTTTATCTAGTTGAACTAGAAAATCTCCAAGGTTTTGGAACCTTATGATTCTATGTAAGTTGCAGCTGAGATCTAAAGTGATACAACCCAGACATGGGTCTATCATTTCAGTGAGAATTAGGCTATGTCTAGTTATAACTCAGTATGATTTACCTGGCTTGTTCAATGCCGAACTTGTACACTCTGTATTGTAACAGGATCATATTTTGCTTGCAATATGATTTGTCTTCTCATATGGACAATGCAGGTACAAAATGTACTCAGAAGAGAGTTGGTTTTGCTTGACAGAATGATAAATGCAACCTTGTTGCAAGTCACCACATCTTCAAACCTCCACACCCTTCAAAGTTGTCTCTCTTAAGAGACAGTAGTCTTATTTGAAAGGCTCAAATAAAATGACAATCTAAAGAGTCCTACTTAGACATAAACTCTATCAGAATAAATGAGGAAGTGTTTAAATGAAAGTAAGAGCAGGACATTCATCATGAAAATGCAATAGCTACTCATGAAAGTTGCAACAGTTCTTACCTTCCATTGCAAATAAAAACATATTGTTAAAAGTCTCCTTATAGTTCAGCAGGGCCCAAAGCTTATTCATAAATTGGTTGGACTGCTTTGTTTCATCTTCCGCACCCAGGAGTTTTAGTAGCAATATAAATTTAAATATGGGTTTTACAATGATTACAAATTCCTAGCAGTAAAGCGATATTTCTCAAATTACACCCACAGATTTAAAAAGAAACGTCTGAAGTGTATTTGATAATAGTATTATCTTATAAGGAAAAGCTATATTAAATAAAAATGCTTCCCCGACTTGGACTCATTGTGTTAACCATTCAATCTTATCTTATTTCTATAAGAGATATTCAAAGCATTGTTGTTTGAACCCAGAAATTTGTTTTTCAAAAGAAAAAGAAAAAAAACAATAGGAATTTAATTTTCAGAAACGCAACAGGTTATTTTGAAGAACAATACAACATCATTCTCCAATTAATGATAGTCAGTTGCCACTCAACTGGGCTTGTGATAATTGTATGGACAAATGCTTGCCATTTTTATCTGACTTCATTTATTTATCAAATTTACAGTATATGGCTACCTATCTCACCAAAGGTGACTAAGTGCAGCAAGCAACAATACAATAAAAACAAATAAAGACAAAAATATGTAATATAAAAACTTATTAACCAATGTCCCAAAATTGAAAGGCTCAAACTACAGAAGAGGGAGGAGAAAAATGACCACCTCAACAATAGAGCTAATACCTTTAACAGTATTTATTTTTAATTTAATTTAATTTAATTTAATTTCGAATTTATATACCGCCCTTCTCCCTGAGGACTCAGGGCGGTGTACAGCCAAGATAAAAAACATAGAATACAAATATTAAAACATTTAAAAATATATATAAATTTTGGCCCAAAAAATTAAAAATCGCAGACTAATTAAAAGGATTTAAAAATTTTAAAAATTTCTTCTTAAGCCAACCCGGCTTGCTGAAAAAGATAGGTTTTCAGGGAACGACGGAAGGCATTGAGGTCCTGGATTCTTCTTATCTCCGGGGGCAACTGATTCCAGAGGGTGGGAGCCCCCACAGAGAAAGCCCTCCCCCTGGGGGCCACCAGCCTACATTGTTTGGCTGATGGCACCCTGAGGAGGCCCTCTCTGTGGGAGCGCACGGGTCGATGGGAGGTCATCGGTAGCAGCAGGCGGTCTCGGAGATAGCTAGGCCCTATGCCATGGAGCGCTTTAAAGGTGATAACCAACACCTTGAAGCGCACCCGGAAGACCACCGGGAGCCAGTGCAGCTCGCGCAGGAGTGGTGTTACATGGGAGCGCCATGTTGCTCCCATCACTACCCGCGCTGCTGCATTCTGGACCAGCTGGAGCCTCCGGGTGCTCTTCAAGGGGAGCCCCATGTAGAGAGCGTTACAGTAGTCAAGGTGAGAGGTGACGAGGGCGTGAGTGACTGTGCACAGGGAATCCCGATCAAGAAAGGGCCGCAACTGGCGAATCAGGCGAACCTGATAAAAGGTCCCCCTGGTAACAGCCGTCAGATGTTCCTCCAAAGACAGCTGCCTATCCAGGAGGACTCCCAGATTGCGAGCCCTTTCAGTGGGGGCCAAAGACTCACCCCCAATAGTCAGTGATGGAGTCAACTGACTATATCGGGATGCCGGGAGCCACAGCCACTCAGTCTTGGAAGGGTTGAGCCTGAGTCTGTTCCTCCCCATCCAGATCCGCACAGCCTCCAGGCACTGGGACATCACTTCAAGGGCATCGTTGGGGTGGCCTGGGGTGGAGATGTACAGCTGGGTGTCATCAGCGTACTGGTGGTATCTCACCCCAAAGCCACGGATGATCTCGCCCAGTGGCTTCACATAAATGTTGAACAGAAGGGGCGAGAGGACCGATCCCTGCGGCACTCCACAAATGAGAGGCCTCGAGGTCGACCTCTGCCCCCCTGCCAACACAAACTGTGACCGGTCGGAGAGAAAGGAGGAGAACCACCGTAACACGGTGCCTCCCACCCCCAACTCTTCCAGCCGGTGCAGCATGATACCATGGTCGATGGTATCAAAAGCCGCTGAGAGATCTAATAGGACCAGAACAGAGGAATAACCCCTGTCCCGAGCCCTCCAGAGATCATCAACCAGCGCGACCAATGCCGTTTCCGTGCTGTGCCCAGACCTGAAACCTGACTGGAACGGATCCAGATAGGATGTTTCCTCCAGGAATTGTGGAAACTGTTGCGCGACCACACTCTCAACAACCTTCGCAATGAAGCGAAGGTTGGAGACAGGACGATAGTTAGCCAATATTGCTGGATCCAGGGACGGCTTCTTGAGGAGAGGCCTCACCACCGCCTCTTTCAGGGCAGCGGGGAAGTGACCCTCACTCAAGGAAGCATTAATAACGCCCTGGAGCCAGCCTCGTGTAACCTCCCGGGAAGCCAGTACCAACCAGGAGGGACACGGGTCCAGTAAACATGTGGCCGCACTAAGTCTCCCCAAAATCCTGTCCACATCATCGGGAGTCACAGCATCAAACTCCTCCCAGATAACATTCTCAAGACTGTTCCTCGTCACCCTGCCCTGATCTACCCAGTCAGAGTCCAAATCCCCCCGGATCTGAGCGATTTTGTCATACAGGTATTGTCCGAAATCCTCCGCCCTGCCTTCTAAGGATAGATCACTATTCTCTTTGGTTCCAGCCATTTATTTTATCTTACATTTTTCAACTCTGCCAAACAGTATAGTTGCTTCTGTAACTTCATCTGCTCACATCACATGATCTAAATACACAAGTTTTTGCTTATCAAGAAAATTCCAGACTTTTAAAATTAGTTTCTTCTGCAGTTCATGATGCTTTTAGGAAATGTCTCCAAAAATATAATTTGAAATTTATTGTTTCTCACTTTCTTCTTCATTTTCCAATATTTCCAATTCTACATTACCACAAAGATACAATTGCTTTAACTATTCTGATCCTGTTATTACATTTTACAATCAGTTGGACTGTGATTACGGCCCTGAAACATATGGCTTTATTAAAGTACTGAAAATCATTTGTAAGACATCCTCTTCACTCAAAAGCACATCTAATGGTTCCCTGTTTGTTGGAATTAATGCTAATGACACCATAACCACCACTATTTTTCCATAGAAAATGAAAATAATATCCAAGAAAGGAAATTAAAAAGAAACTCAGAGGGAAAAAAACATAAAAGCAATTTCAAGGAGGCAATAAAAGAAAAATGTTGAGGGACATGATGTTAATTGACATGAAAATGTGAGTTAAAACAAGTTAAATATATGAAAAGCAGAAAACCATCTACAGCAGGACAAGTAATGACAAAAGGACTTAAAGTAACATTTTAGGAAAATAAGTAGATTTCAGAGAGACTTATAATCATGATATTTCAAGGAAGAAATCTGAGGTAGCCAGATATTATAAGCAATAAAGTTCTAGGCCTCCTTAAAACAAATTAAAAATAAGGTAAATAACCTATCATAAATGAGATCAATATGACATTTATGGAAGGAATAATCAAATTGTATCTTCAGGAAAAATATAGAACATCACCTTTCATACCAGAAAGTTAAAAACTTACTATGTGATTTCCTCCCTCCACACACACAAACATACACACACACACAAGTTTAAAATCCTTTATAAGTAAACTATAAGTAAATTCCCTATAGGATTTCCATCCAGCATGATTGGAACCAAATGAAATTTAGTGATCTTGGGAGCAATGTCACCAGGAACAGGGAACCTGCTAAAGTCAAATCATAAGCTCAGAATAAGTATATAATATACACTGCTCAAAAAAATAAAGGGAACACAAGCAGAAGACATCCGAGATCTGAATGAATGAAATAGCCTTATTAAATACTTTGTTCGTTACATACAGTAGTTTTGTGTTCCCTTTAGTTGTCTGAGCAGTGTATAACTACTGTACGTAAAGAACAAAGTATTTAATAAGGCTATTTCATTCATTCAGATCTCAGATGTCTTCTGCTTGTGTTCCCTTTATTTTTTTGAGCAGTATATATTGAGGATAAACTATGTACATGAGAAGAACAATTCATCAAGAACAAACTCCAGAATCAAAGAAAAACAGAAAGGCAAAGGCAAGCCATATCTGTTTAACTGATACAGTAAATATTAAAATAACATCAGGACTGGGGGAAAATGAGAGCCAAAATAAAAATACACCAACAACCAAAATACTGGGATATTCTGTTGCCTAGAAATAAGGAAGACTTAAAGGAAGATTTAAGAGTTCATTATGTAAAATCTAAAAAGAAACTGACATTTAGATTAGAAACGAATACTAGGAAGTAATGTCAACCAGTATGTTTAGCAAGCTTACACTTGACAACAAAGTTGTGAAAGAAGTAGGGTTTTTTTGTTTGTTTTTTTGAAGTCAAAATTAGATAAAGATGGACAGGGTGTTGAAGAAGTAAAGAGTCTAATTCAAGAAAGAAAGGTGACAACAAACTTAGACAGGATCATGGAATATATGGGTGTTTCTGTGACAGAAGAGATTGAGTAGTTAAAGCAACTAGACATTGAGAAAGAGCAAGAGTGTGAAAATAAACACTTTTGAATTATGGTTCTGGAGACAGTAAATACTATGGACTGCAAGAAGAATAAGCCAGTTACATCTTGAACCAAATAAAAACTGACTGCTTGACTGAGGCCATAATCAGAAAGTCACATCACTTGGATATGGATGTGGGTAGATAATGGAGTAGTCAGCATGTTCAGTAAGATTGAGGGAAGCAGAAAGAGGAGGGGAATAGATAAGATGGATGGCAGGATCAGTGAAATTACAAACTGACCTCAGAAATGCTGTAGCTTATTGTCAGATACAGGCTGAAATGGCAAACACTTATCCATCAGAAAATTCACTAAGCACTTAATAAATGTAATCTTTAGGTAAAATTATTCCTAATGGAAGAATTCCTGAAAACATAAATCCTGTCTCACTAATTCAGAATACTTTAAGAATTTTTTTTATTTATTTATATGCCGCCCTTCTCTGGAGACTCAGGGCAGCTTACAATGCGTTAAACAATTGTAAGAATGCTGACCACTGAGGATAATAATCTGATAGATACTAACTTGGACCTTAACAAGATTTTAGACTAGTCCATTAACTTAGTAGTCATAGCAGAGAAACGGACATCTTATAAACAAAAACAAAAGAGAATAAAAGAACCTTTATTGCCATGGAAGATGTTGATCAGTGCAATCTCTAACCATTTGCAATTGGGAATACAGTTTTCTTTAAAGTTATTTATAGTCATTTGAAAGTGACCAGTATGTGATGCCAACACCACAGTTCTTAGGATGGTTAAAAGCAAACATAGTGATAAGGTATCTTTTTTTTTTTTTTTTGTCTACAGATAATTAAGCTCAAGTATTTCATAAATGCTGGATATTTTTCCTGACAGACCTTTCCCAACTCATTTATCCAAACTGCAAACTGATGGCCTTGATGGTTGGAGATTCTGGGAGCTAGTCACTGATTCAAAAAGATTGGACAAGGTCTTCAGCTAAGCCTTAGCATATCTGGGCCTACGACACGCATCTTTTTTTAACTTATCCTCAAATGCAGGAAATGCAGTACTTCTCTTATAAGCACATGGTCTCTAACTATAGTCTTTCCTCCTTGATTTATCATATCCTTCTTTAAACAAGAGACAGAACAGCAAAGATTATTCTACTTATATCAACAGCATTTGTTCGGCAACAGCTGTTCAAACATTTGTTAAATCACTTCACAGCAAATAACATCCCAGTGCTGAGTGGTTGATCTTACTTAATCTTAACCAAAACACTATTTAACATAAACTGGGAGACATATGCTGCACACTAACTATTGAAAAGAAAATCTCACCTCTTTTCGATAATGCCATTAAACATTTCCTCAGGAGGATTGCCATACCTAAATTAGAACCTCCCAAGTTAGCAGAATCAGTTTTAAGCCACCTCTGACATAAGGGCAATTGAACTGTGAAATTATTAAAGACTGGTTATTCAGACAAATTCTTCATAAATCATGCCACAATTGCAGACTACATCCCTCTCATGCAGGATTTCATGCCCCAGGGTCAATCCAAAAAGAGGTAATCAGAATTGACACTACTGTATAAACCAGGCTGGCATTACAATTTGTATTAGTTAGCTCCTAATAAGCAGTTACTTTCACTGACCTTTGGTGAACACTTTTCAAATATTACATTCTTTTCTTTTTCTCTTTTTTAGTGTTAATGCTTTAACTTAGAGAGAAGTGAGCCCATTCATAAGTAGAGAATGAGCACTCAATGATGCATCATTGAAAATCATTATCTTTACATCATAAAAAGCCATTTGTATTACAGTCCATATTTAATACATTCATAGTTCTTGGATGAATGATCTATTCCAAATTATTGGCATATAATTCAAAATCCCAACCAATGTCAGGCTTGAAAAACAAGATCCTCATGTGAAGGTTGAATTAACTGATTTATTGCTATAGCCTATGTACAACAATCTTGTCAACTAAAGGTCAGCACCTGCTTAAAGGTAGATAGGGGTCAATGCCACTCAAGGAGGGTTGCACTTAGTTCACTTGTGACTACCTAAAGACTCCACTCCAGGCTGATCCTTCTTTTCACCCCCTCTGCAGGTTCTGCCACTCCTTCTCCCCACAGCTTTTTCTTTAAACCATATAACTTGTCTCAAAACCATATTAATAAAATTGTGGAAAACAACAACAACAACAACAACAACAACAACAACAACAACAACAACAATAATAACTTCATTGTCATGGTACGTGTATTCACAGTATACCCATACAATGAAATTCACTTAACACCCAAAGACCAAGTCCAACACACATAACAATCCCCAACCACACTCCCACCCAGCACAATTCCCCACCCCTAAACCACCCAAACATCCACACAACAGACCAAGTAATACTGTCCAACAGCTCACTGATGGTGGCCCTTTAGTTCATTGTTGAGTGCAATTATAGGTCTGGGATAAAAACTATTCAGAAAATGTGATTATAACATATTGTATTATAATATGTAACATATTATAATGTATAACAATATTCTGAAATTGTATATTAAAAAATAGTGATAATTCATAATAATCCACACTATATTTCCAGGCTGATGATAATTTCAGATTTTTTTTTGTACTGCACTTGCTCTCACAATATATTCAGAAGAGCAATTGGCAGTTGATGTATCAATTTCAGAATGTACTTGTGTAGAGTGTTTCCAATGCAATTGTGAGAAGATGAAGCCTGTATCGTGATGTTATTATAATTGGTTTATATTTTTGCATCATCATCTTTTATTAATCAGACAGCAAAGGACTTGTTAATGTGTCAACTGCCAATTACTAATTGCTCTTCTGAATATATTGTGAAGGGAGATTGGGGAACTGAGCTTCAATTTTCATTAGCCTTAATTTTATTTGTATTGGTATGCTTGTTTTTGCAGGAAAACTGATAATCCTACATACCAATTTTAGAGATTCTGTCATTTAATATGATCAGAGGCTTGTTACTATTTTGTGCAGGAGAGACAATCATAGGTAACTTTATCTGAAGTCTTACTGCCAGAGTTGCTGAAAATATTTAGTATTAGCATTTAACAACAACAACAAAAAAGCAACAGATTGCCCAATCAGAAGAATTGTGATTTCCCTTCAAAATCAGTGTTACATAAACTGTATTATAAGAGAATGAAATATCTTTATTTAAAAAAGCACCATAAATCATATTAGCAAATCAAATAAAACAATATATGCTTTATGCTTATCTATAACCTAGCTAATAGGACTGGTGTGCTTGCATGTATTCATATATTTATTTATCTATTATTTCCTTTAAATGTCTCCATTTTTATTAGCCAGACTTTCTAGTAAATGTTATCTTTATTTTTCCATGAAGCACATGAAATAATACAATCACACATATAACTTAAAAGCATTCAAAACAACTTCTAAGCATCCAGTCTCCAGTTGGTTAAAAAAAAAAAAGTGTTCAAAATCTGGTTTCATCTTCTGTCATAAAAACTGGCTCCTTCAAAAATGATGCCTTGCATTGTTTTTTGAACAGCCAATTAACACCAACATTTAGTAATAATAAAATTGAATCTAAATTCTTTGAATTCCTAACTCAGTCTTTCAAAGCCAATTCTAAATCTGTTTTAGAATACCACATATAGTCCTCCAGCTTTGAATTAGACAGGTCTGTACAAGGAGAAAAGTATTATCATGGAGCAGATTAATGGAATTGTTTTCCATCTTCACATCACATATGATTTGACCATCTAATCTTGAGAGTTAGCCGCAACTTTGCAGTGCAAGTTCTGCGTATCTCTACTATCTCTACTTAAAGGATTTCAAGTAGCAGAGCTGTGAACTTGGTGACAGACGGTCAACAGATACTTCTAAACGTATCATTTATTTGACTTGAAAAAAGACAGCTCCTTACAGTCAGCACAGCGGTGTCATGCAAAAAGAAGCAATTCACACTGCTTTTCATTCATATCTCTTTCAGCCCTGTAATTGCATAAACTATTCGATATAATATGGATACCAGGATGCCAAAGAAGCTGCAGAATGCATTAATGTCATATTATACACCACTACATAAAAGAGTAAAAATATTTTTTTAAAAAAAACACAAAAAAGGAAACCCTAGTAATATATTCTTATTCACAGACCTCCTCGCCAATCATTATAATATTCACCAAGATACACTACATACTCATTTAGAGAACCAAATCTATATTTTATCTAGCTAAGTAAAATACTCTCTATACAGGCAGTCTTTGACTTATGGCTACAGTTAAGCCCAAAATTTATGTTGCTAAGCAAGACAGTTGTTAAGGGAATTTTGCTCCATTTTAGATCTTTCTTGCCACAGTTGTTAAATGAATCATTGCAGTTAAGTTAGTAGCATGGTTGTTAAGTGAATCTGGCTGCACTTAACAACTGCAGAAGGTCACAAAAGCTGTTCACTTGACCCCAGGATATCGCAATCGTCCTAAATATGAGTCAGTTTCCAACCGTCTGAATTTGATCACATGACCATGGGGATACTGCAACAGTCGTAAATGTGACAAATGGTCATAAGTCATTTTTTTAGGGTCTTTGTACAAATGAACTGTGGTAAGTCAAGGACTACCTGTATAGACATGAGCCGAGGTGGCGCAGTGGTTAGAGTGCTGTACTGCAGCTACTTCAGCTGACTGCTAGTTCAGCAGATCAGCAGATCAAATCTGGCTCAAGGTTGACTCAGCCTTCCATCCTTCCGAGGTGGGTAAAATGAGGACCCAGATTGTTGGGGGCAATATGCTAGTTAGTATACTGTCGATTATTGTAAGCCGCCCAGAGTCCTCGGAGAGTGGGCGGCATAGAAATATGATTAATAAATAAATAAATAAATAGACATCCACATTTTAAAAATACAAGAGAATAAGTAACCCAAGCAATTTCTTTTTTTTTCCTCTTAGCTTTTTAAATATTTTTATTCTTTAATTATTAATAAAACTGAATGTATGCAGGCATGTATTAAAATAAGCAATCGAGAACAGTAAGTCCAATGTCAGAAGAATAGGGGAAAAAATTGATTTCCTGCCTGAGCAGGAAGTTGGACTAGAAGACCTCCAAGGTCCCTTCTAATTCTGTTATTCTGTATTTTGATCTCCTTCATTATCTGGCTCACATATTGTTTTGCTTCTTATGTGCCCACAGTCAAAAAAAAAAAATAGGAGTGGGGGAGAGAGAGAGGCAGATGTACTATAGATATCCAAGTCCAATTTTGTTAATAGAATTGGTGGGGGGGGAACCTACTTCCAAACATTTGGTTAATTTTGTAGAGTAAACAATACTTTTGATGAATGATAGAAGACTTGTAATTTTAGGCCATCTGCTAATTTTATATGACTTACAAATTTTCAATCCCAAGAAAGACTCTTATATTCTTATGTACTACTCCAATTCCAAACAATGTGAAGAGGAGATTTTGTGATTAAATCCACTGACTCCAGAAAAAAAATACCTGTAAAGAAATATGCAAATGTAATTGCTTATCAGCCTAAAGGAGCTGGAAGACCATCCAAATCCTGTATTTATTAGTTTTTATCTTGTATTTTAAGATAACTATCTAAAAGGAACATTCCTTTTTGAGTCTCTAGTTTGCATGACTCTGGCAATCTTCATTCAAAACGTATGCAAATATGAAATAGTTTTCTGTTAGGGTTTTGAAGAGACATTGTTTTATTCATTTACTCAAATGAATCTGTTAACAGTGCATTTGAATTATACCCATATTTGAATTACCAAAAAAAGGGGGGGACGACACACCTTGTTCATTAGCTTCAGGGTTAATGCTCTTCAAGGATGATTTATTTATGTCGGCCTAATATTTGAATTTTTCTTTCAAGCTTAATTTTCAAGGTGTTATGCTCAGAAACAGGAGAACAGCTTTCCAATGCTTCTTCTTTAAAAAAAACAATGACAACAATCCTTAAAGCTGATTTGGCACAAATTATATATAGGAAAATCACTGAATTTGAGTTAAAGACATCCTGGACTGAAACGTCATTTAGAGTAAACCTCTCTCCTGGGTCAGCAGAATTGCAAACAGGGAGTTTGGGTACTGTCAATTTCTCTTTTCGAATATTGGCAGTGTGCTGTTTTATAAGAAGAGGCAGCCTTTGTTTTAAGTGGATTCCATCTCAGAAGGCAGACTCCCAAGGGGGATCTTATTTACACTATTTGAGCCACTTCAGGCATTTGATTAGCTCCCAAAGTCAATGCTTCATATCCGCTGTGCAGCCTGCTAGAAGAGAAAGAAAGCAAGACAAGGCCAAGCCAGAGGCTTGAGTGTATTTAATACTTAACTATAATTTGGCATGACATCCAAACATTGAAGCATCTGGGAATAATTTTGGACTGCTTTCAAAGCCCCTCTTTGGGACTTTCTAGAGGCCTCTTGTTAATCACAGGACTTACTGAATTGAGCCTTTTCGCTACTTTCCGTTAATGCTTGAATAGCCATTGCTTGAGTAAGCAATCTTTGACAGCTGTAAGTCCATTCACAGTTTGGAAAGAGCCTTTGAGTGGGGGCAGTCAGCAAGTGAATTTACCAGGTTGCAAAGCATTTTTACGTTCATGAAAGCTGCAAAATCAGAACAGTGGCTATGCAGGAGAGTAGATTATGTCTGGTTCCTTCTGGTCTATTTGGGCACTCATTGGTGGATCACTGTATTACTACTTACTTAGGACAATTTTGTAGAGGGGTTTGGAATGCATATGAAATTCCAGAAACTGCTGATTCCAATATACCCCACACCACATGCCAGTTTACTTACAAACACTGACCAATACAGGCAAGTGACAGAAAGTGTGTAAAGGGTCAGAACAGTAAGATTAAAAAGTCTGATTCCTATAAAAAAGAACAATAATACAAGTTTTTACCAACATCACAGTCATATTTTTAAAAAATCCCTTTAAAGATCAGTTTTTCAGCCTGCATTTTTTTTCTTTATGTGTGCACCTTCAAGTCCATCTTAACTCCTGGCAACTGCTTCACTAGTCCCTAGACTTTTGGAGCAGGTTTTGCCATTGCCTGCTTTCAGTTAGACATCTATTAAAATATCTTTATAATAAAACAAAATTTCATTTATTTTGGTGATAATCCAAAGAATTTTCTAGCTAGCAATAGAGAAGTGGCCCTTGTTTCTGCATTTCCTGTAGTTTTGATTTCCCAATCTGGATTATAGCCAAGGGTTTCCTTGTGGTCTTCCATCCATGTATTAACCCAATCTGATCCTGCTTAGTTTTTCAAAATCAGCCAATGTTCCTTCAATGCTTACTTCCTGCTGACTGAATAATAGAACACTGTATGATATTGGTACATGTTCTCATTACTGAATGGCTGCATTGGTGCAAACAGAAAATAGTTTTATGCCTTTCCTTGTGAACAAAATTAGCAAAATGAATCATTTGGGCCTCTATTTGGGAATGTGAACCAAGTCCTCTGAGACATATTTGGAGTCAGAAGAATTTTTAACATGTGATCAACTTTTAAATAAGCATAGCTAAATGTTTATGGAGATTCTCAGTCATCCAGGTCATGGTTGTCCCAAAGGTGCTTTTTCAAGAGGCAACTGGATTTTCTGGTTTTTGTTTGAAGATGTTTTGCTTCTCATCCAAGAAGTTTCTTCAGCTCTGAGAAGTGAAACCTCTTCAAAGAAAAACAAGAAAGTCTAGTAGCCTCTTGAAAAAAACACCTTTGAGACATAGATAAACTGGATACTTCTGAAAGAAACATTTCAGTAACAATAAGAAGTACAATACTTTTAGACAGAATAATGGAGTGGGATTTCCAAACCTTGTTTGTTAAGCCCAGAAAAAGAAAGGTTAAGAGTAGCTGCACAAAATTGGTTGGACTCACATGTACACTAAGGTAGGGGTGGATTCTGCGCAAGCGCAGAAGTTTCTGCACATGCGCAGAAGCATTTTGTTGACATCGGGGTCGGTGGGTGGAGCCTCCTGCCAGTTTTACTACCGGTTCTATAGAACCAGTGTGCACCGAGGGCAACCCACTACTGCACTAAGCCATGGTTTAAATATGACTTATTTAAATAATCCACACCTGGCTATATTTGGGCTAAAGTATAAAATGAACTATTGGTTTCTGCTTGCTATAGATGTAATGATGTTTAGGTAAGGTTTCCTTCCTCAGTTCTTGGTGAACTCATAGATATATGGATGCATTTTTCTGGACAGAAGCAGATTATCACTGTCCTTTTCCTAATAAGATATTGGATAACCATTTGTCTGAAGTGGTCTAGGGTTTCCTGCCTACACCACTTGGACTAGAAGACCTCCAAGGTCCCTTCCAACTCTGTTATTCTATTCTTATTCTATTCTATAATTTTTTTCTTCCTACTTTAATATACAGTATTGATACTTAGCTTTTTAGGGTCAGCCAAAGTCTGTTATTAATGTTACAGGAATCAAACAGTACTTGTATTTATTCCCTCCTACCCTGAAATGTTGAAATGTAATAAGAAAAAGAATAAGCTAACACATTCAGAAGAGTTGCTCACTGAATCCCTAGAACATTTTAAATAAGTGTTTTTGTATTCTACAGTTTCAGGAAATATAAAGAAGATCCATGAAGGTGGGGAGCTATTTTATTTTATTTATTTGTAGAGTATGTATTAGATAATATACATATATAAATATAAGCATGAATTGAATATATAAAATGAATACAATTAAATTAGGACATGGACTGCAGGCACGCTGGTGCTCTTATGCACACCCCTTACAGAATTCTTAGGAATGGAGTGAGGTCAACAGTAGCCAGTCTAAGGTTAAAATTTTGGGGATTTAGGGATGAAACCACAGAGTCAGGTATTGCATTCCAGGCATTGACCACTCTGTTGCTGAAGTCATATTTTCTGCAATCAAGTTTGGAGCGGTTCACTTTAAGTTTATATCTATTGTGTACTCGTGTATTGTTGTGGTTGAAGCTAAAGTAGTCAGCTTTTTGTATTGGGGTTTTATCTTCATAACCCACTCAGAGCTACTGAGAATGAGTTGGATGGCATATACTTTTTCTAAAATAAATAAATAAATTTGCAAATATGTCCAACCCAGTCATTAAGGGGGAAATCTGTTGCTGAATGGATTTCAAAGCAACACTGAAGAAGTAGCCAAAGTTTCAAAATGGGGAAATAGTAAACATTTGTCCCTTCTCCTTTCATTGTTTCATTTTAGAATGTTGCTTTAACACAGTGATTTAAGATAAGTTCATATTGAAAAATAATTTTAAATGTGTTGATTTATTATTTTGCCTTTAACTTAAGCCATAGGTAGAGTCTTGTTAGGTGCTGAAAGACAATATTAAGAATGACAAGTTTCACAGAACAAGGTCAATATAGCTTTACAATCTATTGTCTCCTTGACATTTCATTCCCTTCATCTTTAAATATATAGTATCTAGCTTTATATTCAAGAGACACCAATTCTATACTAATAAGAATCTTTGGTTCATCTACTTATAATTCCACAGAGGGTGCTATTTTGTGTGATCATAATTTTAGTTTGAATCACTCTCACTTTTTGACAGGCATATATTCCCATCCTTTAAAAGGATACACAGTATATACTGTGCGTTTTAATGTAACATATAGCTTTATCTTGACCTATTCTGACGCTTCTGGCAGATCTTTTTTTTAAGTTCAGACAATGAGAAAGACAGAAAAGCAGAATTCTACCAACCATTTGTACCTTTTTCTTGTTGCTATTTGCTGAAATTAATATTTATACAACATTCCAGGGAAGTTTTTGGTGTATTGATGAAGCTCATAAATACATTTTGTGCAAGTTATTGGGACAGTTACAGTTTATCTGCTCTGAGGAATAAGAAATAGTAAAGGGATCAACATATTTCTGGTTCTTTTAATTTCCTGAAAGTTTCTGAAATAATAGAAGAAAGAAAAGAGGACAGACTATAATGGTTGCTTCAATTTCTCACACACTGTTTAGTATATCTTGACATACCTGCTATGACCTATTCAGTTACTCCAATAGAAGAGAATATACGTAGCTCAGGGTTGAACTTTGGAGTCCTTGGTACTCTTTGAGTTTCATGGTTCATTTGCAGACGTTTCATTACCCAACTAGGTAATATCATCAGTGCACTTTCATTCAGTAATGAAATATCTGCAAGTGAACAATTAGGCTCAAAGAACAGCAATCCCTCCACCTGTTCAATGATTTGTCCAACTCTTATCTTCCAGCAAATGATATCCTACTGGTTTGAAAAAGCATTCAATAAAATATTTGGTAACTAAGCAATTGTAAGCAAAATATATTTAGCTAAAACAAATAATAATACAGGCAGTTCAGGCCAAGCAATGAACCAATCAGAAGTAAAGAGACCAGCCTAAATACCTTATAAAGATGCTGTTTGGAGAAGAATCATACAGGTGCAAAATGGGAATTTACACAAGTGCCTGGTTCATACAGAGAATCAAGAAGAATCTGCCTGCAACATCCATCCAGGTTAGACAAGACTATACAGGTTCCTCTTCTTCAAGTACATTTTAACAGGCACCAAGCTACTCCAGATAGGTAGGGAGCTGAACAACATATGAATCACAGTTGCTTAAATAATGCTTGTATTACCGATTGATAATTAAAAACAGTTAAAAATATTTAACTCAAACCTGGTTTCCAAAATTGTTATTCTCCATAATGTATAACATAAATTACAGTATGTGCTCAGAGACACACTAATCCCATTCCTTCTGATATCCTAGGATTCTGATTGTTCATGTTTCTAGACACTTCAAAGGGAAGAGAGAAACAAAGCATTCCTATCCCATGATGCACTGGTTCAAGACCTGGATAAATTAAAAACAGAACAGCCACAAAAACCAATGTTAATTGGATTTGGATTGGAATCCAGTCATTTGCTTTGTCTTGTTTCCTCTTTTGTTGTTTTTGGAAAAACAAATATTTTTCACTGCCCAAACTGGAAGAGTTTATGCAATTGGATGGGCATGTTTCCTAAGAAATAAATTTCATTCACGGCAAACACACACCTTCCACAAATGTTATAGGGAGGCAACGGCAGCTTCAGGACATTTCATAACAATTCTGCCAGTGTTTTAGCCTTGGCTGTGGAACAAGAGAGGCATATTTTAAACAGGACATCTCTTCCCTGCCAGGGCCAAATCACTGTCGTTTTGAACAGATTTCAAAAATTAATCTCTTTGTGAATGTGGCCTTGTGATTGGGATCTTGTTTTGCCCCAGTAATTTTTGGAGACTAGAGGCAAGACCTCCATGGCATCAGTGATGTAATTAATTCATCATACATGACAGCCAAGAAAAGCTAAATTTTACCATCTAATTTGGCAGGAAGAAATAAAGCATTCTTATATATTTATTTCTAAAAGACGCCTGCAGACTAATTCAGTTCACCACTAGGCAGCTAAATACCTAAACGCTTGAAAATCTTTATAATATTAAAATCAAATATAAAGTAACATTAAAACATCTTACACAGGAAACATCAATAAAATCCCACCCAATATAAAAGGATAAAAGAGATGTCAGCAATACCAATAAAAGCAACAAGAAAAATAAATCAGGAAAAGAACAAAAAGAAGATTGTTTTCAAAACTAGTTTGGCTGTAATATTTAGCTATGGAACTTAATATAATTTTTCAAAATTTTAGAAAGTTTACAAAATTATGTTGGTTTTATTAATCACTTGGCTTATTAAGTGGGAGAAGCCTTCTGTGTGTCCAAGAGCATGTAGTGATCTGTGTATTTAAAAAGTGGAAAATTGTAATCAATCTCAGAGATTATTCATTTCATTTCAGGGTGCACCAGATCTTGAGTTCAATCCATTTCTCATAAGAATGGAATAATGAAGGAAAGCAAATAAAGAGATAATTGTGCTAAGCATGCCAGTGAAATAACTTCCAAGGAAGAACATTGGAATCAGGATATGATAGATAAGCAAGGTGTAATCTAGGCTTCATATAGGGCACTATTTGATCCATAGGTTAGACTGGGAAGTTGAGAAGGTAATGGCAAACAACTTCCTGTGAAAAGGTAATAGGAAACAATTTTGTATTGTTACTAAGAAAACTATAAGAGCTCACTAAGAGTGAAAATAAATCTAAAATTATTTTCAGGGACAGTTTTTGTATATGTGATTGACACAATTGGCAGAACAGTAGCAGTTTTCAGAGAATTGTGAACAGTAGCAGTTTTCAGAGAATTGTGACTGGAAGGGACCTTGAAGTTCTATCCAACTCTCTGCCCAAGACAAAGTCCTCATATCATCTCAGACAAGTGATTGTCCAATCCTTTTTTTAAAAAAACCTCCAGGAATAGAGCACCCATAACTCTGTAAGGCAAATGTACCCAATAGTTCCCATTATCAGGAAAATTCCTCTTATTTCTAGGCTGGATCTTACTCTGACAAGCTTCCATTCATTGTTTCTTGTCCTACCCTCAAGTGCTATGGAGAATAAATCAACTCCCTATTCCCTGTGTCAGCCCTTCAATGGATGACTGCTATCATTTTTCCCCTTAGTCTTCACTACATTGAGATAAACATACCTAGTTCCTTTAGCTGTTCTTCATAGGATCTAGCCTCCATAGCCTTTATTTTTGCTGCTCTTCTCTGCACTCCTTCTAGGGCCTCAGCATTTTTTTATTTTTTTATTTTTGTATTACGGTGACCTCCTCCTTCAGACCCTGAGATGCAAACCATCTGGTTCAGGAGACTTAATTCATTCAAAGCAGATAGGTATTGCCTTATCAAACGCTTGCCTATTTTTACCTGTATTTGTCTTCTGTCTTCCACAGTGCAGTCTTTGGCAGGCTAGATAATTTCCCCCCCTTTTGCATAAAGACTGATGCAAAAAAGGAACTAAGCAGTTCCATTTTCTCCCTGCTGCCTATCACTTTCTTGCCTTCTCTCATTAGTAGACCATCCATTTCCTTCACGTTTCTCTTACTCCTTGTATATCAAAAGAAATGAAGACCAAAGGAATCTTAGCTCATTTTGAGGCTTCGCTTTCCTAACTTCATCTTTGTAAATTCAGGCTACTTGCTGGTATTCTGTACTAGTTATTAAGACCCTCTTGCCATTTTTTAATAGTTGTCTTTTTTTGTCTTTCAACTTGTCAGACAGTTATTTGTGCAACCATGCTGGTCTTGTCAGGTATCTCTTATTTTTCTTTCTCTGTGATATTGTTTCTGTTTGGGCCTTTATTATTTCATTTTTCCAAGTATCCTGAGCTGTTCTTACCTCTAGGATTTTCATCAGTGGAATCCTTACAATCTTTTTCTTTAGTTTGTTGAGGTCGGCTTTCATAAAATCTGGAACACTAATCTGACCTTCTTCAGTTACCTTCCCTGCATTATGATGAATCCTAGAATGACATTGTCACGCTTCCCAAAGTTCCTATAACTTCCATTCCCGCTACCACTTCATCCCTATTGGTAACTATTAAATCTAGTATAACTAACCCTTTAGTTCCTTCTTCCAATTTTTGGATGATAAAGTTATCAGCTTAGCATGTTAGGAACTTGCTTGAGCTCCTATTTGCTGCAGAGTTTGTTTCTCAGTGGATGCCAGGGTAGTTAAAGTCCTACTTTGCTAATTTTATTTAATATATTTATTTATCTACCCTGTTTCCCCTAAAATAAGACATCCCCTGATAATAAGCCCAATCGGGCTTTTGAGTGCATGCGTTAAAATAAGCCCTCCCCGAAAATATTTAAACACACGCTGGTCCCTGCCATTTCCCCTGGTTAGGGTTAGGGAGACAGAGCTGGAAATCAGGTAAGATGGCAAGAGGAGCCACGTCTTGCTCCACAAGCCCCAAAGTAATAAGACATCCCCAAAAATAAGGCCAAGCGTTTATTTCAGGGTTCAAAAAAATATATTTGAATATCTTATTTTTGGGAAAACACGGTATGTTTCCATTGCAAACCACAAAAGTTCTTTTGACAGTATAAAAATATAGCAATTGCTTGCTTGATTGATTTTGAACCATCATGTTGATGTTGCCCTCTACTAACCACATATTGTAGGCAGGTCTTCAGGTCTTCCAGCTTTGTACACATCATTGCTATAATCAAGCCCATCTACTTTGCAGTTGGCCATCCTTTTCTTTTCTTTTTTTTTCTTTTCTCTTTTCTTTTCCAGAATTATAAACTGGATCTTTATATACCGCATCCAAAATATTATGGCTTGAGCCTGCTCATATGTGCCTCAAATGAGAACTTTTGATTGGGTAATGTGTTCTTTTCCATTTGTTTCTTTTCTTGACTATCTATGATAGTCAAGGTTAACTCAGCCTTTCATCCTTCCGAGGTGGTTAAAATGAGGACCCAGATTGTTGGGAGCAATATGCTGACTCTGTAAACTGCTTAGAGAGGGCTGTAAAGCAGTATATAAGTCTTAGTGCTATTGCTATATTTGCATGGCTTTTCCAATGCCAACGCTCAAATGTATTTATTCTCTTTCTATTCTCCTATTTCAAAGTACAACTTTTACTTCCAAAGAGTGTCAGTAGAAAAATCATTGCCTGAACAATTCTGACCTCATAGCATCTGAAAGTCCTTTTCAAGATCTCGTTCGTTCCCTTCCAAATATAAGTCTTAGGCATACTCCTTGCCTGCTGGTTCTTTCACTGCTGATAATTGTTCTCAAAGGGAAGAAAAGATCACTACTTGAATATGTTCATTGTAAATTCTTAAAGTCAGTTGATGTACCTGTTGTGATTAGTTTGATCTTTTTCAGACCAAACTAATTGATTATAAAAGGATCATGGTCCTATTTTTTTTTTTTCAGTATGCTCCTTGACTTTCATTATGGACCTCCAGATCATTTGCATTTTTAATTCTTAGTGATCAGCAAAGTAAAGTTTATTGATTTTTCTTCCTCCAACACTCATCTTCCAGTTCAGCCTTCCTCAATACAGTACATATTCAACATATAGGTTGAATAAATAAGGGGAGAGGATACATCCCAGCCTGGAGCCAGTGTGTTTTGCCTAGTTTTGTCCAGACAAGCAATGGAATATTCTGGGATTTCCATTTTCCTAAGACTTCCACAGCTTTATTTAGTTAACACAAAGGCCTTCTTTAATCAATGAACCAAGGTATTTTGAATGTTGACATTCCTACTGGTCAGAATTTTAATATACTCCATCTGCTTTGTTTGATATTCTTTGTATTTATTTCTATGTGTTCACTGCATCTTTTAGTATACCAATTCAAAATTGAGACCTCCTTCTAAGTTCATAAATGTTTTGTTCTTTTCTATGTCTGTTTCTATCTTCAATATCTTTAAAGTTGTTATAATACTTTTTCTTGTCTTTTCTAACAGCTCTCTGAAATTCTTAATTAAATTCCTTTCTGATATCTTTGTCTATTTTGCCTTTAGCTTCTCTTCTCTCGTGGGCAATATCCATCATCTGTTCTGACATCCAATTTTGTTTCTTCGGTTTCCTGGTCTTTGACAATTCCTTTTCACATTCATCCTTAACAATTTCTTAACACATTCATCCTTAACAACTTCAGTCCACAGTTCCTCTGGCTCCATATCAATGAAGTTCAAGGCCTTGAAGCAATTCCTAATGTTCTCCTTGAAAATTGTGGATATGTTCAACATTAACAGAATAACACAACCCCAACAACATCTGATTGGGCATTTAAAGCTGGAGAATATGCACTTAAGCCAAAGCTAACAGTACATATGCACAATAGGGGTTTAACTAAATTTAAGCAAGAATGGTTTTCATACATACACATCTCATAGCACGGAGAAATCACTGGATTGAGACAAAATGATAATTCATTATCCTGTTTCATTTAAGTTTCCTAGACTGTACAGTCCTACTACGTTTCCTTCCTGACCTATGCAGGAAAGCAGTACATCTTGCTTGCATGTTTGGGGTATTCAGATAGAGCTTGACCGTAGGGTTCATCTATCTCCTTTTCTTCTGCCACAGTAGTTGAAGCATATAGCTGTGTATTAGTGTCATTCTTTCTCAGCAGATTTGGGGGGAGGGTTCGTCAAATTGTTGAAGTGGGAAAGGGGAAATCATTCCGCCATTGGTGCTCTTTAGTCTCATGATGCTTGTTTTACCGTTGCCAATCAGTAATTGTCCAAAGAAGTCCAAAAAGACTTCAAACAATTCTCAGTGTAATAACAGGTTAAATGTGGAGCAACATGGAATCCCTGGAATAACTCCATGTTTTAAGGCACAATTAACATTAACTCAATCCCAGGCTTGTATCAGAAACTTTATAAATCATATGGAACAAGAGGGAAAACCGAGGATGGGATAACTTAAATGTATATGTATAAATCTGTGGTTGAATCTATTTTTGTTTTTATATTAAGCCAAAGGCAATTGAGTGAAAATGACAAAATTAGTACTATGTTGCATCTCATGATAGACTGCCAAATTCAAGAATGTTGGTCAGTTCTGTGCCTTTTAGCCTCTGTTTAAACCACCATACTGTTAAAAAAAAGAGAGAGAGACAAAGATAAAGTAATACAGATTGTATATTATAAGACCCTGGACAGATATTGTCTTTTTTAACTGACTGAATGTAAACTACTCTGGGAGAACATTTCTGCTAAGGGTCAAATGGATGAAATTCGTAAAAAAGCAAATAAATCAAGTGTAAAATGAGGATGTCAGAAAGTAAAGGTATATACATAGTATAAATCATTCATAACATAACTTTATATTTCCTTACAGGAAAAATATAGAAAATCAGATATCACTAAATCTCCCAGATAGGCGTTTTGAATTACTGCCGTTCAAAGTGTTTGTGAGAGATTCAGAAAAGTCAAGATGGAAGCCATCTTGATTTTTATGCCAATGAGGCCCCATCCCTTTTGGAATGCATCCAAAATTAAGGCAGCTAAAAGTACCCAAATGTTTTCAAAGATGCCTACAAGAAAGCACGCACGCATAAACACACATCTTTATTTTATTTTTCTTAAGCTCTATGGGTCTGTCATGCCTGTAGCACATATCCAACTAGGTGACATGTTTTTCCCACCAATCTTTCAATGAATGCCTTAGTTTCCCTTACTCCTCTTGCCCATCTGCCCCCTCAATATTCAAGATCCTCTTTTTCTACACCCACTCCTCAGCAATTGCTGCTACATGTAATCAATTTCAGTGACCTTACCCTTTTCTGCAGTGGTGGGATTCAAATAATTTAACAGCCGGTTCTCTGCCCTAATGACCAGCTGGATAGGTGTGGTTGGTGGTCATGTGATCATGTGGGTGTGGCCAACTCAACATCACTCACGTCGATGGGCACTTCGCCTTAGCTGTTACAATGTAATAAGGGTTAACCAGAAAGGCAGTTTCTGTAAGCAGGGTAATAAAGATTAGGCTAGAAACAACACCAGAATGTTTCCTTCCTGCCTTCCTTACAGGATTAGCCTGCAAAGTGGAAAAAAACTGCTTACAAGGTTAACAACCGGTTCTCCCGAATTGGTGTGAACTGGCTGAATCCCACCACTGCTTTTCTGTTTCCCCCAGCTCGACCACATCTCTGACCAAAGACATTCTTCGTGTTTCCAAACACATCTGTTCCCAAGTCATGTCTAGATTTAAACGCTCATGTTTCCATTTGGGCACACACCACCCAGAACTATCTCTGCCATGCAGAAAAACTTTTTACACATATCCTATACAAAGACATGAAAATATGGTGACTCTACCATTTTTTTTTTATAGCCCAGTAGCCTCTGTCAATTTTCCTTGCAGACAGCAAACACTGAAGTAAGCAGTCTGACCTTTTCCAAGGAAAAGCACCTGGTTAAACACCTCAAGATAAACCTCAAGAATGACTCAGGGCCATTTTGTTACCATAATACCAAGATCTGTTCAGCCTGTATCTTAAGCAATTCTGTATTTTGTGCTTTCACTCACAAGTCCTTCCTGGGCAACACCTAACTCTTGCAATTTGGCTGGGTTTTTTTTTTTCCCTTGGCCTTCTCTTGCCTGCAGATGGTCTGGACAAATTAATTTTTGCCCGAGGTGATTGGTTTGCTGGAACAAGCATCCCCTCCCTTCCTTCCTTTATGGCAATTGCCTTAAGGCTGAATTAGGCCCCTTGTTTATATGTAAACAGATGGCACACTCCACCTGTATGAGTGTTTGTTTTCAGTTCAGCTCATAGATAACAAGCCTGTAAATTTTATGGCTAACTCTTGCATGCTTCACTGAAAAGCCACAGCCAGATTCTAATTTAATTTATACTGATGTGAAAGTTATGGCTTTAAATGGTGTTACTCACTCTGAGCCTCTGGTGGTACCATCATCTGTACTCCAAATTCTAATTCACATCTCTTCCACTATTTAATAAGCAAAACATGCCCCCCTCCCTCTCTTTCCCTCCCTCCCTCCCCCCCTCTTTTTCCTCCTCCTCCTCTCCACCAATCCCAAACATCTGAACTGGGCAAGGGGAACTTAACCAGGTCGAAAGATCCAATGGTACAATATTATTTTGGCAGAAAAATTATAGCTTTTTCTAGAAGACATTTTTGGTAACTTACTTTTCTGTAGATAGGTTCCTGGCTGAAGTTTTAACTTCACTATTTTCTTCATAATCTTCTTCCAATTCAACATTTTTCAAAAAGAAAGAGAACGCTGCACACATAATTATACTGAACAGTTGTGTCTTAACACTCTGCCCTCCCAGCAGGGGTGAAATCCAGCAGGTTCAAACAGGTTCTGGAGAACCGGTAGCGGAAATTTTGAGTAGTTCAGAGAACCAGCAATTACAGGCTGGCCCCAGAGTGGGGTGGGAATGGAGATTTTGCATATCCTTCCCCCAGTTCACTTGGGTGGGAATGGAGATTTTGCAATATCCTTCCCCTGCCATGCCCACCAAGCCACGCCCACAGAACCGGTAGGGAAAAGTTTTGGATTTCACCCCTGCCTCCCAGCTATACAAATATCATGTCAAATTTAAGGACCTTTCATTATAGCGAAACTCAAATATGCCAAGTCACCATTCATAGCATTAATCCTTCATAACTATGATGTTCAGGTCTATAACATTTACCCTTTAATACATGTTTTTATAATCTGCTCAAACTTCATCAAAGAATTCTGAATTTTTAAAAGACAATCCATTCTGTTGTGAAGCTAAATATACATTGTTTAAATCCTTATGTCTTACCTGGAAGATCTTAAAAATATCCACTTAATAGATATATGAGCAATGAATGCAAACACAGGGTGACCAACTAATATGATTCCTATCTGTTTGGGGCACAGCTATGATATATATATATCCTCCTTATCCCAAGCCATATTACTGACCTATCTAGTCCTCTGCTTTTAAAAAGACTAGACTACTCCAAGAATTTACTCAGGAGTCTGTTTTAGCCCCACAGGATTGAACTTCAACTTTCTGCTTGAAGTCCGTAAGCTTAATAATTGAGCTCCATATTCTCCTCTGGAAAAATACACACTGATATGACTCAGATGGAATTCTGATGAGGTGAAAACTATTGTATAAAGAATTCTGCAAACTAAATAAAACCAATGGTTTATTATCTCAGTTTTGTAAATTGCAGAAGTATATTTATATTGTAGCTATTTATAGGATAAGGTAAGGGATGCTGTGGCTCAGTGGCTAAGATGCTGAGTTTGTCGATCGAAAGGTCGGTAGTTCAGCAGTTCGAATCCCTAGTGCTGCGTAATGGGGTGAGCTCCTGTTACTTGTCCCAGCTTCTGCCAACCTAGCAGTTCGAAAGCATGTAAAAAAATGCAAGTAGAAAAATAGGGACCATCTTTGGTAGGAAGGTAACAGCGTTCCGTGCGCCTTTGGCATTTAGTCATGCTGGCCACATGACCACGTAGATGTCTTCAGACAGCGCTGGCTGTTCAGCTTTGAAACAGAGATGAGCACCGCCCCCTAGAGTCAGAAACAACTAGCACATATGTACGAGGGAAACCTTTACCTTTACCTATTTATAGGATTGATTTGCAAAATAAATTAAACTTAAAATGACTTTTTGTTAATGAATGGATACTTAAAGCTAAGGGAAGTTTGTTTTCCATGTGTGGTTTGTAGATACTTCAAGATACTTCTGGTTTGTATGCCCAGCTGAATATACATGCTGCAGGAAGCCAAATCCGAATAAATCCAGAAATAAGTAAATAGGTTTTATAAATAAAAAAATCCTCATGTTCTGAGTTGTGAGTAGAGAAACTAATTACTATTGTTTCACTGTTTCACAACAAGGGAAAAAGAGAATAAATCTCTAGGATAAAGAACCTGATGAATCTCTAATTTAATGAACATTATATTGATAGTGTGTGTCATACTTCCAATCAGTAGATAGTAACACAACAATTTGTTTTCCTCCAGCTAAACCTCTTTAGGTTTCTCTTATTGGGGCGCTTTTCCCTGGTTAAGAATATGGAAACTTGGCCATGTTTGTGGAAGGTTATATGTGGTGCTTTAAGAAAATGTATTTCTTTAATCATTATTTTTCTTATATCAACTATAGTGTTCTAATAGATTTATTTGTTGAGTATTATCTGCATCAGTGTCTCACAAAAGAATGGTGAGCCATAAACTAAGAGGAAAGACTTTTTGAAATTTTCTCTATATTAAATGTGATTTAAAGGTAAGAAACAAAATGAACTTGTACCAATAGAGAGAATTTCCTGTCAGATATTCAACAAAGACCTAATCTTACTCGATGTTAGTTAGTTGTTCTACCCACATATCCAAAGCAACCCTCTGCCACAACAGTGACACATAGACACATCTTTTCCAATCTATGCATCATTCTTAGAGATTACTTTATTAATTTCAAGTCAGAAAAGAGATACCCTTTTGATAGCATCAAAGACACTATTAAAATGAATCCAAGTTAGGATCCTAGTTAATTAGGAGAGTGGAGATGTTGATGTTTGGCCCAATAATGATATAAGGTAAATGGATGTTTCCTTCATTCACTCTAAAGTTCTGAGAAAGGAAAGTGGGAAACAATTGAAATTTTTCCATCAACAATAGAAGCATTTAGATAGACAATTTATAAAAAATTGTAATAAAGCAGTGTACAATGAATCTTGTGGCATGGAACTTTCTTTCACAGGGTGAAGAATCTTGCCTTAAGAATTTATTATTTTTTTT
Organism: Pituophis catenifer annectens; assembly: GCF_029215685.1. Taxonomy (NCBI): domain Eukaryota; kingdom Metazoa; phylum Chordata; class Lepidosauria; order Squamata; family Colubridae; genus Pituophis; species Pituophis catenifer. The sequence continues at coordinate 114,171,938 of NW_027256882.1, forward strand.
CTCTTAGGTCATGCTTCATCAGATTAGATCTTCAAGGATGCTATATTGCTTGGCCAAGCAACTAGTCCACAGGTGTTAATCTTCCAACTTCCAATGTTTCCCACACCTATTCCCAAACATTTTAGTTACACCCACATAAGATGAACTGACTGTACCTTCAAAGTAACTGGTGAAAAACGTGATGTCAGTAAGGGGGGGGGGGGGCAAAACAAAGAAAACAGGCTGAAGTGTTACCTGTTACATACAAAGGAGGTGGAACCAATGTGTATGATGTCAAATACACAGTGGCACCACGTTATTTTTGTCATTTTAATAAAAGCAATAAGGTCTTATGTCACAGGATTCTTCTATGGATAATGCAAAAAAAAACACTCCACGTACAGTAGTGGGTTTCAATTTAGTTTGCTACTGGTTTGCTCATGCGTGCTTGCGTGCTCACTCATGCATGCATGCGCAGAAGCATCCAGGTGGGTGGGTGGAGCCTCCCGCTGGCGCCCCTAACGGTTTTCCCAATCTGGGGCAAACTGGTAGCAACCCACCACTGCACATGTAACACCTTAAGTTTCCTGGGGGAAAAAAACTAATATGCTAAATAAAAAGGATGAACAACTTTAATCCTTACGCTATATAGACCATCCAGATTCAGATCCATTGTGCCTCCAAATGTGTAGGGGAAGACAGTGAGGGGAGAAGCAGCAACACAAGAAGGTAATTCTTTTATATCTTTTTTGATGCTTCCCATTAACATCTGGCTAATCTATCAGAAACCAGATTGTCCATTGAAACAACTTATAATACCTTCTAACCATTATTCTAGTGATATATTAATTTAAATTGGCTTTCTATCTCCATAGTGATGGATGAGTAATACCTTAAATCACTTGTATGGTTGGGTTCTACTGATATCCACAGACTTCTGAAGGCAACTTGCATCCTTCCTTACCATTGATTTCAGTCTCCGATTAACTTTTGCTTTGATTCAGGAAGGATTCGCTTAGGTTCTTTATTGTCAAGAGAAAATACAGGTTGTCCTCGACTTACGACCATCATTGAGCTTGAAATTTATGTTGTTAAATGAGATATTTGTTAAGTGACAAATATCTGCCCCATTTTACGACTTTTCTTGCCACCATTGTTAAATGAATCATTGCAGTTGTTAAGTTAGCAACCTGGTTGTTAATTGAATCTGGCTTCCCCATTGACTTTGCTTGTCAGAAGGTTGCAAAAGGCATTCACACGACCTGGAGACACTGCGACTGTTATAAATATGAACCAGTTGTCAAGCATCCAAATCTTGGTCACATGACCATGAGGATGCTGCAATGGTCAAAAATATAAAAAATGGCCATAAGTCACTTTTTTCCAGTGATGTTGTAACTTCAAATAGTCACTAAATGAACTGTTATTTAGGTAGTCAAGAACTACCCGTATTGCATTAGTACTAGTAGGATCCATCATTCAGCTGATCTTCAGGATACTGTATAAGAATGCTACATTTATTTTTCCATTTCCCAATACCAAAAAGTCCCTTAAAGGTAAAGGTAAAGTTTCTCCTGCACATACGTGCTAGTTGATCCTGGCTCTAGGGGTGGTGCTCATCTCCGTTTCTAAGCCGAAGAGCCAGTGCTGTCCGAAGACGTCTCCATGGTCATGTGGCCGGCATTACTAAATGCCAAAGGTGCACTGAGTACTGTTACCTTCCCACCAAAGTGGTGCCTATTTTTCTACTTGCATTTTTAATGTGCTTTCGAACTGCTAGATTGGAAGAAGTTGGGACAAGTAATGGGAGCTCACCCCATTATGCAGCATTAGGGATTCGAACTGCTGAACTGCCAACCTTCAGATCGACAAGCTCAGCATCTTAGCCCCTGAGCCACCGCATCTCTTAGTATAATTGTCCCAAAAGTTTCATTATATAGATTGCTATGGGCATGTGGAAGAAGCAGATTCAAAATCCAGGTAATTTCTGAACAGATATCTTCCATCAATGCCATTTGATAGTTTATGGAAAATTCTCTGCAGCTGAACAAGGGCAATTGAAATATTTTACATATCACATCTTAGAAGGGTTATATATGATTAAAAGCAGAATTCAGTGACTATTATAGATCGTTCTATGGTTTTGTGAAAACAAATATGATACCTACAAGGCTATATTTGTTCAAATATATGGTATCCTACAGAAATTACGCACCTTTATGCTCAGTAGGAATTATGTGCTAATGTCTCTCTTGCAAATGCTGGGTATATTGACTAAATTGTGAAGAAACACATGCAGAATGGAGCAGACCACAGCAAAATAAGGCAGCATTCTTAGAATTCCTTCCATAGGGTTAATGATGCAGCCAGTACACAAACCAGATTCCCCTCCCCCCCTTTTAGTTTGCTGTTAGAGGCAAATGTGGTGAATTAAGTCTGATTTGCATGGATTTTGCATATACAGAGTTTGGAATGTGACAGCAGCCGATAAGCTGTTTAAGTTCAAAGAAAAGTGTCAAAATTCCTGTTGGTATGTAAGGTATTGCACATCCCAATTGTTCTGCTGAGGATGACATCCATTTTGCACTTATCCTGTGTAACGTTCTTTCTCCAAACATTTTGAAGACAAAGAAGCACAGTAAACTATCAAGATGTTTTGCATTCATTGTCAAGGATAGGGTTCTTTCTGTCTTCCTACAGAGTATATTCATCCCAAAGTCAGTGTTTCTTAACCTCAGCAACTTTAAAATGTTGGGGCTTCAACTCCCCAAATTCCCAAGTTAATATGGGCACTTCTTCTCAAGATCAGTAATGTTACTATCAGAATTGGCTCTCCAATTAAAATTGTGTTCCTCTTTCATTCTCTATTATTTTATTTATTTATTTATTTAGTCAAGAACATATTAGGTAATAAGTATAAGCATGGATTGAATACATAAAATAGATACAAATAGAGGAAACATTAGGACAGCGACGGTAGGCACGCTGGTGCACTTATGCATGCCCCTTACAGACGTCTTAGGAATGGGGTGAGGTCAAAAGTAGCCAGTCTTAGGTTAAAATTTTGAGGGTTTGGGAATGAAACCACAGACTCAGGTAGTGCATTCCAGGCATTGACCACTCTGTTGCTGAAGTCGTATTTTCTGCAATCGAGTTTGGTGCAGTTCTTTTCATGTCTATTCTGGTATATACCCTGTCTCCTCTAAAATAAGACATCCCCTGATAATAAGCCCAATTGGGCTTTTGAGCGCATGCTAAAATAAGTCCCCTCCCAAAATAAGCCCTCCCCAAAAATATTTAAATGCATGTGCAGCCAGTCCCCGCTATTTCCTCTGGTTAGGGTTAGGGAGACAGATCTGGAAATCAGGTAAGACGGCAAGAGGAGCCCCATCTTACTCCACACCTCAAAATAATAAGACCTCCCCAAAAATAAGGCCAAAGCACTTATTTTGGAGTTCAAAAAAATATAAGACAGGGTCTTATTTTCAGGGAAACAGCTTATTGATGACCTACCTGATGAGCATAGAAGTTCTTGCATAGGAAAATGCATTTCCTGCTCGATTAGACAACTAAAATCCATCCTGTTAATGCCAGCACAGAAACCACCAATTCTAAAATGGATTTGAAACCTTAACTAAGAATAAGTACATGCTGTCTGCATATAGGACGCATTCTCCCATCCCAGGTTAGTGGGGAAGACAAGGCACCAATTGTACAGGGCACATATTCAAGTGAAACCCAAAATGTTCCAACCTTCCTGCTCCCATTTGTTTTTCTCTTTGATGAAACAGCTTCTTTGACCTATGCTTTGCTATCTTAACAACCTTCTCCCCATTAATGAATGAGAAGTTAAAGACAGTAAATAGAATTGTATATGAAAAGTGCTTTGCTGAAGCTGGAAAAGGGCAAGTCAAGCAAACATGAGTGATTGGCTCCAGTCTTGGTGAGCAACAGAGAAGTTTAGGAGAAGCATTATAATCCTCCATGTGATTTTTTTTTCTTTTTGGCCAAGCATCAGTTAAATCATATGGCTTGATTTAGGTTAATGCTAGGCCTTGGGAGATCATGGGAACAAAAATGTAACACCTCTGATCACCACCACCCGGGCTAATAGATTTTAAATATATATTTTCCTTAAATATTAGGGTGGCCCTTCTTTATTAAGGGGTTAAATGGAATAATGCCTCAGTTCATAACAAGCTGCACTTGAATTTTGAGACAAGCATTCAGCTCTTTGAAATGTCATATTTGATAAGTCCTTGGATGGAAAGATGATCAGAAAATCCCACAGCTGTCAGCTATACTGGGAAGTCAAAACAGCACTGGCAAACCCCCAAATTGATCTTTGCCTTTTTTTTTAAAGGCATCTCTTGCCAGCATCATGGACAGGGATGATTTAATTCCTTAACAAGCTGAACCTGCTGCTTTCGGGAACAACTCAAAGGAATTTGTGAGGCTCTTCTTAATATCTTTCTAATCTTAGGATTTGTGATGAGAGCATTTGCTCATTGCCCAGAAGGATCCTTTGAAAAAGCAAAGTTGCTTTGGCTATTTATTGACTTTCCAGATGGTTCACTTGGTTAGATATTAGTTTCTTCCCTTTCTACTTTTCTTCAATATTTATTATCTTGATCTTTGTAAGTTTGGAGCAAATGGAATGACCTCCTACACTGGCCTGAATTTAGCATCAGTATGATCCCGGTTCAGTCCACAGTGCAAAGTTCAACCACTTCCTTCCCACCAAAGTTTGTCATTGCATAGAATGCTAAAAAGAGACAGTTTGGTGTAGTGGTTAACCCATCAGACTAGAAACAAGGGGATTGTGAGTTTTTAATGCACCTTGGGCGTGAAGCCAGCTGGGTGACTTTGTGCCAGTCACTCTCTCTCAGCCGTAGGAAGGAGGCAATGACAAATCATTTTTTTAAAAAACCTTGCTAAGAAAACTGTAGGGACTTGTATACAAATTGAATAAAATAAATAAATAAAATAAATAAACAGTCTCTGAGAATTAGACACACTGAGCAGCAGGAAAAAAAAAACTAAAACCAGTCGAAACAACACCATGGAATTAAGCTAAAATGTGTTGCTGGTTCTTATTAAGCGGGTGGTAGACATTGAGACCGCTTTATTCAGGTGGAGCATGATGTCAGGCAAGAGATATTGGTGATGAAAGTGGGATAGAATTCCTTCTCCTGAGTTGGTCTCTACAGTAGTGGCCAAAATTGTGGAAGCCTTTTGGGAAAAATGTATTTTTGAGGTTTGATGGCTAATAATACCACCTTTTTTTTTTTTTTTTGAATTTCAAGATAATCATATTCCACTGCTGGAATGGCCTCGGAATAGCCCAGACCTTAACCCAATTGAAAATCTATGGAGCTGACTAAAGAAACTTGTTAGTCAGAAGCGACCCAGCAATAAAACCCAGTTAATAGAAGCAATCATTCAATCTTAGTTTCACATTATAACAGCTGCAAAACTAAAAGATTTGGTTCACTCCATGGGAAGACATTGTAAGACTGTAATTCATGCCAACGGTTACCCAACCAAGTATTAACTGACATGATAATTTTTGTATTGCATTTTTTCTATGGTGATAAGTTTTGTATATCTTGTCTTTCTCTACGTTTCACTTTTCTTCTTTATAATGTAACTGCTAATCCAATAGCAAATCCTTCATAAAAGTGATTGCATTACATTCTTGATTAAATTATCTTTCCTAATGCTAAAAAGCTAAATAATTATATGGTACTACTCAGTGGTGGGATTTAAGTAATTTAACAACCGGTTCTCTGCCCTAATGATTTCTTCCAACAACCAGTTTGCCAAACTGCTCAGAAAGTTAACAACTGGTTCTCCCGAAGTGGTACGAACTGGCTGAATCCCACCACTGGTACTACTCCCCAAAAAAGTGGTGTTATTAGCTAGTTTTAGAAAATACGCTTTTCCCAAAAGTTTTCCACAATTTTGGCCACTACTGTATTCATCTGTGGTAGAATTCCTTTACAATAGCAAAATTTTAAATAGAAATTTTAGAGGGGCGCAAACCATCAAGTTCTTTATCTAAGAACTTGAGAAAAATTATCAATGGTTACACTGCATGAATAGAGATTTTTTCCCCTTGTCTACTTACATTTTGTAGTCATATGCATTTTAATTAGACCCTCATACCTCCAACTGTATATGGTTGTAGTTCTCCCCCATTTCCCTTATCCTACCCCCCAAATAGAACTATAGTAAATTTCAGCTTTTTGTAGCATAGGCGATTTTGGCAAGAACCACTTATTGGCACAATATAGTCACGTATTAGAAACACAGCCATTGCATTTCCATCTGACATCCTTTGCTTTAAAAGAGGAATTGGGAATAAGGTCACCGAATCCTACTGATTTCATTGAGATGCATGAGCCATGCATCTACTTAATATTGTTACACTGAAGATCAGAAAGTGCAGCCCATGTTCCTTTCGATTTTAATATATCAGATATATCAGATAATTTGTCCCTCATTTAATACCCGGCCTCCAAGGGCATTTGCAATCAAAGAAGAGCATGTGGAAAGACAGGATGCAGCCACAGATGGCATTTTTTGTCCCATTGCTTCAAGTGTTCTTTTGTTATTCATGTGTGTTGCTCAGAGGGATTGAAGTCAAAAGATCAGGCATGCAGACAGACATTGCATTGTTCATTCTGTCAAATGATAATATGTTATACTGGTTTGACCCAGGAGAAAATTGCAAGTTAAAGCATCATAAAAAGGAACAGTTGTCAAAAGAATGTCACCATCATCCATTTTTATCTTATTTAGTTTGGCACCCATGGTGTGCTTCCAGCTCAGTACACACACACATACACATTGGTAGACAAATATTTTATTAGAAAAGTCTCCCTTGCATTCCTCCCCCCATAATAACATAAGAAACAAAAATAGACAGAATAAGAAATCTCCAGGAGCAGTGATTTTATTTTTGCCCCATTCACCTGAGGGCATTTAAACTCCTTTGGACTTTTACTGGATCAAGTGTAAGCACCACTGAAGCCTCACTAGGATTGTCATATGCAACGGCTACACATTTTTGACACGGGTGTGGAATGTCTTTCAATCTAATAAGGCTCTTTCTAAGGCTTCAAAATCAAACACTGGGGGGAAAAATTCTATGCAGACATCATAGGTGGAAAGAAGAAGGAAAGCATAAGAAGGCATTAAAAAGTCAGAGGAGTAAACCCAAATAGTTTTGACCCTTGCTATGGGAAATAAAAGGGCAGCCTGCAACAGATTCTCACCATCCAATTTTAGCCCTCGATAGAAACATGACTTCCCACCCTAACTTTAGCCAACATTATATAATGCATAAGGAAAGTGTGTATAATTGAGCGTAGGTTTTTAAGTACAAGCACAGAAGATATATTAGACCTTAGAAAAGAAAAAGGCAGATTTAATAGCAATTTCCTCATGAGTTGTCAGGTGTTGAGAAAATATATGTGTACATATGTTTAGAAGTGTGGTGTCTTATCTTTTATATCTTCCAGGAGAGCTTTTCTATTATACTTCACCACAACAGAATTCTGCCTACATCAAACCCATTGGGCTTGTACAATGCAGAAACTCTACACTTTGTTCTTCAACTATCATCTAACATTGTATATATATCACATACCATTGCTTTTGGTGAGTAGGAAACTTTTGACTAAATTCACCTGACTGAAAATTAAATGGAGTTTTCCAGATTTTTTTTTTAAACGTGATATCTGTAAACAAAAAAATAGGATGATAAAAAGTCAAGTTTTTATTTATATATATTCTTATTTAAGAACACTTCCATCACTTTGTTTTCTTTTCTGCATGGCACCTTATACTGATAAAATAGATTTCAGTAGTAAATGGTAAAAATAAGTATTTTTTAAGCAGATGAGAAGCATAAGCTTTCTCTCATCCAATAAGTGAGCATACTTCATATCAGCTGGATCATGCCATGTTTTCTGGTAAGAAGAAAGTCCAACTAATTCAACCCAATTAGTGAATATTACCATGCTTTACTTTCTGGTATTTTTGTACTCAAATGGAATGCAGAGAAAGCAAAAAGAGGGTGGATTTTTCCAAAGGTAGATTTATGTCTGAAGCGATCACTCTGTTCTGCTTTAATGTCAAAAAGTCTGAAACCAATTATTTCTGATTGACTAATGTGAAAGTGAAAAGGGTATGCTCTTCTTTACAATTTTTATAAGGAGTAGAAGTCTTTGTACAATTTGAAGCCTCTGAATTCTATGAACAAACCACTGCCTGGAAACATGTTAGTAGAGAAACTTTGGTCTGTCTAAGAAAAATGGGGAAGAGGGTAGCTCACATGAAGTCCTTTCCCTGACATAGTTCCTCTTTCTTACTTCTCACACAAGACTCCTCCTGTCACAAGGCCTCCATTTGTTTACACCTCAGTTCCCTCTCTTGCATACAGAGTATTATTGACGGACAGACTGTTGTAGAAACTGCTGTTGAACTGGTTAAGCACTGAACTGCTATAGCCAAGATGACCAGAGGACATCGAATTGGACCATTCACCACCCCCATGACTGGGAAGAGGCGTGTATGTGTTGAAGCCTACCATATTCTGTCCCATTTTGTCCCCAGAATCATTGCCAAGTCCCAGGGGCACAGAGCGGTTCACTGAATTGGAACCATTCATGTAAGCTGTCATGCTGGAGAGAAAATTGTTAAGGCAGGGAGTAGTGGATGGCGGTGGTGGAGACCTCTTTTCAGGTGAACTCTCGGTTCCCGATGAGTTTTCCAAAATATCTTGGTGTTCTGGTGCCTTGGGGCTGCCACTTAAGGCACTGTCCTCTGATTTGTCAGAAGCCAAAGTCACCGTGCTGGCGCTACAATCAGATTTCTTCTTCCTTTTTCGCCGAAAATTTCCATTGTCAAACATCTTCTCACAGTTGGGATCCAGAGTCCAGTAATTGCCTTTCCCTGTTAGAACAAGAGCAAGAAAACATAAATATAACTGAAGCCAACAAAGAGCAGGTTCTCAAGGCTTAGTTTGGCTTGGGTTCAGAAAAAGCAGCAGATTGGGCAACACCCTTTCAAAAAAAAAAAAGGAGGAGAGGCTGCTTGTATTCAAATAACTCTGTCCAGGCCCTGTCCAGGTTGCCTTGAGGTAAAACTGAACTTTTAACAGTTTGTGCTTATCAGACACACACAAAAATCCCTACTTCTCCAACAAAATACTTGACAGACACCCTAATTAGCATCAGGAGAATTTACTGAAACAAAGCAGAATTTGACCTTGGGCAAGACTGTGGGTAGGAATGAGGGAGGGTATTTGGAAGTGTCTCCCAGCAATTGTTTTATCCACCAAGAAATTATAAGGAAGAAACAGTTCATTTCACAGCCAAGGAAAGAGCCAACTGACCACAGGAAAAATGCTCCAGTGTCTTTACTCAATAGGCAATGCTTCTCAAAGCACAGAATGATCAATTGCCAACTTCTACTTATCACAGAACTGTTAAAGGGATAGAATCAAATGCTGGCAAAGTGTGGTTTAAGGTGGGATTATCTTTGTGACTATCAAGTCATGTGAATTTGGTAAAGGAGGAAGCACCTCTGCAGTTTAGTGGTCTCAAGCCATTTTGCCTCAGTGACCCACACCACACTGTCTTTTCTACCATCAACCGGCCTTTCCTGTGCTGATCTAAAGCCCTTCCTTGTTATTGTGGCACAATTATGATTAGATGAGTCCAAAGACATCAAAAACCTCTTGTAGAGACCCTGCCTGTGTTTACTGTGAGCGAGACAGAATCAGAACCTGGCTCAGAAGAACTTTTGGCTGAAATCCTGGTAAACTGAAGAACAAAGTGAGTATTAAGAAAGCTTCTTACCTGGATCATCTTCATCCCGGGGCACCTTCTTGAAGCAGTCGTTGAGAGACAGGTTGTGACGAATGGAGTTCTGCCAACCAGCCTTGCTTTTATTATAGAAGGGAAAGTTGTCTGCCACGTACTGATAGATCTGGCTGAGCGTCAGCCTCTTGTCTGGTGCCCCATGGATGGCCATGGCAATCAGGGCAGAGTAAGAATAAGGTGGTCTGACCAGCTTCATCAGCTCCTCTTGAGAAGGCATAGGGAGCCAGCCCATTTCATTCCCTGCCAAGCCATGCATGTTGGGCAAGAGCTGCCTTTGGATTCCATAGGATGGTGGGATGTACGGACTGCCATTGGATCCTGGCAGGTAAGGTGGAGAATTAATGGAAGGTCCGTTTAACCACAAGTAAGGATTGGGTGCAGCAGAGTAGTCCCCTGTTTCAAAGTTGGTGGGCCGTTGCGGACTAGGAACGTTCTGTGGGTGGAAGAAATTTTCATAGTAGATGTTCATTTCAGGTGGTTCCTGGCCGATGCTTGGAAATTGCGGGCTGCAGCGTGGAGGTGACTGTATCTGTGGATCAAATGAGCTCATAATCTAGCTCTGGCAGTAGCCCAAGTTCCAACACACCTGTGTTAGTCCTTTCCCTGAGACAGGTGCATCATCTGTGCTAGCTAGCTCCAGTACTTATACACCTGTAAATGTTTAGGTTTACTTTCCAAGACTCAGCCTCGTGCATCCTGATAGGCTGGAGATCTGGGTGATATCCCTTTTTTGGAATGCTGACAGCTCAAGCCAGTAATAGATGTCACATTAACCAAATTTGAAAGTTACAACTGTTTATCTTTTTTAAATGAATGGAGGAATTTTCCACTAGTATGATTGACAGGAAGAAAGCTGAAAATTACTTGCAGGTAAAACTGATGATCCTGTTCTTCAAATTCAGGCAGACCACAGCAGTAACGACAAAGGCAGTTTAGGAACTTAATATTTTTTTTCAAACTTTAGAGTTGCAAAGGCAGATTTTTTAATTACTATTTCCCAGTTCAGGAATCCTCAAATTTTACACTATCAAAGCTATTATCTGTGCATTAACTAGGGAAGAAGTGTATTACTTGCTTGGAAGCTGTTCAGTTGACATAACAAATCTGATGGGTGTTGTTTGCTCAGGAGAAAAAAAAACTCCCACAATGTTCAAGAAAATTTCTTGTCTGGTGACAATGCACAATATTGTAATTCACTTTTTTTGTGTGGGGGAGACCATCTTGGCCTGGTCATAGCAGTCAGAGGAAATGACCAAATCTTGAAGTTTATACTTTGGGATTAAATGAACAAAGCCCATACTTTTCAAATTTACTAGTTTTCATGATTTAGGAAAATGGACTTTTAAAAAACAATGTCAAATCAGACTAATGCATATTTACAGTTGCTTCCTTTTAATGGGCACACTGCCTACATCTTCATCAGATACATGACTCCCAGAAATGTCTTGAGAGCTTTTCAACATGAAGAGATAAATGATAAGGAAAATCACATAACAAAGAAGGGAAAAGACAGCTTTCTACATGAAACAGAGAAGCTAATATACCCAACGGTGTCCACAGAATGTATACTTTTATGTGTCGTTTAAAGTTCTAAGTGAATGCTAAAAAAATTCAGCAGCTATATTATAATTCTGCATATGTCTTGCATTATGCATAGCATATCCAATGCCTTTCTATTACCTTCCTTTTTCTAAACTTTTTTTGGCACTTAAGAAAAGGGATGCTAGAATTGATTCAGGAAGAGATGGGGGGCAGGCTTAACAAGAGGGGAGGGAGTCAGGAAATAAAGTAAAGGGGGCTGGGCTACATCACACTCATGGTAGAAGAAGGACTTTCTATGTTTCTTTTAAACACATTGAGTCGGTGTTAAGCTTTCCATTTTAATGTCAGCACATTTCCCACTACAAAATGTCAAGAAACTAGCCAGAAGATTTTTATTGAATGTATGTGTCTAAGAAAGGTCCTGAGATTCAGAGTTGATCACCAGGGAGCACCACACACAAATTCAGCTGATAAAGCCTTTTCTTTTTATTTATTGATATGATAAGGGATCTTTCTGAGTTTTGGCCTCCCTATAAGTTTTTCCCAAGTCTGGTAACTATGCATTTGAGGGCTCATAATAACATAAGATAAATAAATGAATACCCCAGTGAAAATATTCTTTGACAATCTTGAAAGAAAAAAATGCTGTTGCTTATTATTTTAAAAAAATATGTCAGAGTAATCCCTCCATTAGGGGAGAATTACAATTTATACCCTAAAGATCAAATTTACATAAATGTGTCTCAGGGGCTCCACCACAATATAAATCTCTCAACAGATGTCATCACGTATTTCCTTTCCACCTAAAGTATTGTCCCAAATTCTTCAATCGACATACCTTTAAAAGAAGCCAATACAAATTGCCACATGATCAACCCATTTAAGGTCACAGCGGTATTTTTTGAGGTTCTTCCAATGATGTCTATATGCAGAATCATGTATGAAGACATATTGCAATGCCTAGATGTATCTGAAAAGTTATTTAGCCAGAACAAGGTAATAAAAATGCTGATTATTTTGCAGAAACATACAAGCTGCACAGAAATGCCACAGTACAGGTAAGATTGACAGGACAGGACATGCTAGAGTGATATATCGTAGGAAAAAATGGATAGCTTTCCTGTCAAACCTGCTTAGATTTTTTAAACCCAAGTTCAAAGGAATAATGAGGAATAATGTGAGAATCTTAAATATAACAATCTCCATTAATAGAGGAAAGAGATAGCACATGTAGGACAATCCTTGTTTCACAGAAAATTATGCCTGGCACACAAACTAATTATGAGTGGGTGTTTAATAAAAAAATTACAGAGTGCACTGGAATTTAGAAAATTACATCACAGAAGATTCTTCCTAATGCAGGAGATGCTGCTTTTCGATCACAAGTAACTTCCTCTAGATGTGAAGGCTGTAACTGTGACCTTCCTTTAGCTTATAACCGCTGAAACAGTGCCACTTAAAATACAGTCCCTTCCAAACCGTCCCACTATAAAATCATAATTTCCATGAGATCAGAAGAGGAACTATCCAATGTATTTAATTACATTTTAATTGATTCTTATATAATTGATATCTTGATCCATATTTATTTTTTTTCCATTCCAATCCCATTTTGGTTGCAGGTTGCACAGTCTGGGTTAAAAGAATCTATCCAGAAAGAACATATGACTGTAACAGGTTAAATCAACAATATTTCAATATAAGATCAGCTTTGTGCAGCAATCGTAAGAAGACTTAATAGATTTCTTTTAATCAAAAATGTAAGCAATAATTGACTTGTCCTTGTTTAGAGAGGCAATATTCTTTGTATCTTTGCAAAATAATGGTTAGGCTGGAAGAATGTTAGATTTGAAGGCAGACTTTCTTAGCTGAAGTACATCCATCCTCATGGTTTTGGACAACAGATCCCATAATCCACAATTACCATGAAAAATGGATGTAGTAGTCAGAAAAATAGGAAAGCCATCGAAAAACTCTCTACCGCTACAATAGATGCTGTACCATGGAAAGATTATTTCACTTCATAAGCTATATGGAATTGACAGGAGAAAAGGCACTAGTTTATCTCAGATTGCAGTCTCCCTAAAAAACAATAGCTTGCGGAGGAGGTACATGGACCTTAATATAGGATAGACTCCTATTAGGAAGGTGGATAGCAATACTGAAACCCTTTGAAAAAATACTGTTCAGGTTTCCAGTTAATCAGACAAATCCAATTTGCATTTACTTTCAAGAGCAATCCGACTGTGGTTCTTTGGACATTCAGAATTAATATAAAATTGTTTGGGGGTGGACTTGTAGAAAAATCAAAGCATTTTGGATAAAGATTTGGTGGGTGATGCAGAATATTCTCAAAAAGAGACTGAAATTTACTCCACAGTTGTTTTTACTGGGTATAACTACGGACTGTACAGTTGCAGAGACTAAATTGATTTTGAACTTGATAACAGCAGCAAGATTGTTGGTAGCACAATACTGGAAGAAGGACTTTTTGCCTACTATTGATGACTGGATATTGAAAGTAACTAATTTAGCTGAAATGGCTAAAATTTCAGCATATCTGAAGGATCACACACAAGAAAGGTACATACAGGACTGGAGAAGATGGATTGATTATATACAAAATAAGTATCAGACCAAAAAATATCAAATAGCTTATGAATGATTTCTTTTATTTGTATAAGCGTTATATAAGTGACATTAGAAGTATTATGTTTAAGAAATAGGATTTTATATATGGGGGGTTAAGAATTTTTTTTTATAGGGATGTTAGTTTAATGATTGGTTATGCAATTTAGATTATTGTTAAAGATCAATAGAAATACCTTGTGTTCTGCTCTGGGAAGTCGGGGAGGGGGAGGGGGGTTGGGGGGGTTGTGGGGAAAATATGTTTGTTTTTAAAACTTTTTCAATAAAAAAAAAAAAAGAATTAATATAAAATTGTTTGGGGGTGCATTAGGACAACAAATTAATTTGTGCAACTGCATGAACAGGTTGATAGTTCTCAATTCTTCCCAGTTCTTAAATATGATTCTTTTAAAGGCAAATTTTCAAATAAATAAAAATTCAATCAGATGCAGTCATACATAAATAGCTTCTAAACTTTGGTCACTATTATCAGATTTAAGATGTGTAGTCAGGGCACCAAAACTGGAAAGAAAGCAATGGAAACGGAGAAGCAAAAGCTGTAATCTCCCTACAGTCTCATACAAGATTCTTTGGGGCAGCGTAATGACCATATTGGCTGTAAATATTTAAAGTTGCCATGGGTTTAAATCTAGAGATGTTCGATTTGAGAAAGCTGATGTAAGGCCATAAGGTAAAAAACTTCATACAAAAAAAAAATGTTTTAAAACTGACAAGGAAATCTCCTGTATGGATTTGTATTGAAATGGTAACATGTAATTATTTCAACATGGACATTCAAGAGGTACTGAAGTGTCCATCAAAGTGTTCCTTACACTTTAGCAGGGAAAGAGAAACAATTTTTTCCCCTTAGGCATGCTGAAATCTGCTTCCATAACTGAACACTTTTTATTATGTGTGGTATTCCACAGATGTCAAAATGCTTATCTTTGAACGTTATGAGACTTTGACTCTCCATGGGCTACACCAAGTTACCACTTTGGCTTAACGGTCTCACTTTTGTTTGATAAATGAAGTACACTTCTTAACCGCAGGGCCAGCCCTTGAAATTTAGGAAGAACAAATGTTAACTGTTAAATCGCACTTACCACAAATGCAATTTGGTTTTCTTTGTTTCCTGGTATCATGCAACATTGACAATAATATTTTGAACACATGTTATTGCTTAGTGTGTGGAAACAACATGCTTTGGGTTTATAAATGTCTAGAAATATTATCTGATAAACATTGCTCCAATCAAAAACATTCACTTTTCCTAGACGGCAAGAAGCCCACGTATGTTTTGTTCAGCAGTTAGTTCAGGTACAGTGAGACTTCTTCCCCAAAAGTCGTTGCAAATTTGCAGCTGTAGAGATTCTTTTATGCTGAAGGTTACAGAAATGCTATTAAAATGTAGGGCTTTTTGAATCTGTATTTTAAATGCCGAAAAAATTCTAATGCATTTCTAAAGAGCTTAATATACAGATAAACACCGCCCCCCCCTCCCTAATGTGTAGTTAACTTGCTGACCTAGAATGTTCAGTTACTTGACTGATTCAATTTTGAATATTATAGATAAATAGCTCCCTCTTGTGAACACTACTGGAAGTACACTGAAAAAATGCACTTATATTCAGGGATGATAAAGATTGCTACGCAAACCTTCACAAGCTACTTATACTGTATGTAAACTTCACGGATACCATATCTGAGTGCAAAAACACCAACTCATCACTAGATGGCAGCAGAAGATACAGAAAACTCTGATAGTGCCATCTAGTGTTGGATTATCATTATGGTTCATTGCACTGTTGGCCACATATTTAGACTGGATTTAGTATTTTTGTCCATCAATTGAGTCCTTTCTCAGATGTTAGGCAGATGGGATAGGCAGATGTTGATGTTTCGTGGTATTAAAATATTATTATGGGATGCAAGCTGTTCCAAGTAAGACTTTCTTTGCAACTGTCAGTTGGTGATTTTTTTTTTCAGTGCCAAGAGTGTTCAAATAGTACTCCAGATGTTTTGAGATTGCACCCAAGGTGCCTATTTCTACTGATACTATTGTTGTTTTCTTTTGCCATAGTTGCTCCACTTCTGTTTGCAGGTTTTTGGTATTTTGTGATTTTCTTCAGTACTTTCTTTTCTGTTCTGTTGCCTCCAGGTATGTAACCCTTTTTAGAAATATAAAAAGTTCTTCAAATTACTCAGGTATTTTTAGAAATGAGTAGATATCTACTTTTAAATCAACAATTTGTATGCTTTAAAATATTTCATGACTGATACTGCTGGGAATGAATGTATCTTTTAATCTGGAATAACATATAGCAATATCAGTTGGTTTGTTACTGAAATTGCAGACATAATGAACAAAAAGAAGTTTTCCTACTTTTTGTCTTTAAAAAAAGTATAGATGGGCCCTAACTAACAGATTGTTCCTGAAACACTTTTAATTTTAATTAATCAAGGTTAATTTAATTTTGATTAATCAAGGTTAATTTAATTTTAATTAATCATGGAGAGCAACCCCATTATTTATCCGGATCATTCCCTTGTGCGCAAAGATAAAATGTGATGGACTTGAAGAAGCCACATTAGATATGAAAATTATAACTGCTATGAAAGTTACATCAGAACTTATTTTCTTTTTCATTTGCAAGAAGGACATATGCAGCCCATGTCTAAATATATATGGAGGTGAAATGTGGGAAAAGTATTCTTTTATAATGCTGGCTCATATTCAGACATGAATCGTTAATTTATTGCCAAAAAGAGTGTGAATTTTAATTACACCAAACAATTAAAAACACTTTTTAAAAAAAGAATACATACACTGTACTTACTTCCAAGGAAAGACTTCAAAGTAAGATTTTAATGCCATGCTTCCCAAAAGAGGATTTTCTTAGATTCATTAGTAATATAGTAAAGGAATGAGATGAATGTTTGCAATTTAATCTTCCTGGAGGGTTGTCACAGGAACTTAATCTGAAATATTTAACCAATACCTATACCTCTGACAGACTTTTGAAATTAAACACCATTACAGTGGTTAATTTTTGATGGGGCTCCATCCAGAAATACCAGAATTATAGACTAGACTGAAAAATACAATAGGAAGCTAGAGCTATAATGTCACTAAGAAAACCACAAAGAAGTGTCAAAAGTCACTGAGTTCAACTTTACATTACTATGAGTGAATATTTCAACATTCATTTCCATAGTTGTATGAATTATGATCTGCAGTGAAAAAGGACTATTCAACATGAGGTCTCTAGAAATATTTCTCTAGAGAGAGGGAAGATATGATTCAGCTGCAATAGAATTATGTACTTGGACTCACAGGACTATTTTAGTAGCTTTATTGTTGCTGAAGTATCCCTTCCCCATCTTTCTTGGAACAAAATCTTGATAAGGACAATGCTTACTTCCTTTGTTGATTCGCTTGATATAGAAACCCTTATACTATATACATCTCAACTCAAATTAAAACATAGTCAATGCATGAACATTTAACAAACCAGGATTCTGTAGATTTGGGGTAGCACCAGAATACTAACTTTGATGCATAGTAGTTCAAACTATATTGAACTGAGATGGTGGGAATGAAGGCTATGGAAACAGATGTGTCTTGTTCACCCTGCTTGCAGGAACCAATTTAAGAATCTGGAACTGGCTAATCAGCTGATAAAAAGAATTGAATCTTTTCTCTATTTGTCTATATGACTGAGTTAATTTTAATATAAGCCTACTACTTATCTATGACAAGTTCTCAAATACTCATTAATACTCATTACTCTGCAGGACAGCCAGCTCTTACAACTTCTCCTAAAGGCTGAGAAGTTAGGGACATTTCATGTTGTAAGATTAGTTGCCAAAATACTTTTGCAGCTCCTACCCCCTCATTTTAAGGAGGACCTTCAGCAGATCTTTTCTTTAAGAATATGTGGGATGCTTAAATCTTGTTCAGTCAAATTACCCTGAAAATTCCATTATAACTTCTAAAAATAAGATGCACAGTATGGTACATGTGATCAGAAATTTGTCAGTACCTTTGTTTTATTGCATATTGCAATTAATAATGTTCTTTCAAATTCCACTACAAAACAGGAGATAGACCATCTGATTTTCACTCCCTGTTCCTTCCTTGGACTTGTCATTCATCCAACCAGTTTATACAGTACTATTAAAGCAGTAGATGAAAACTAAGTTTATACAGTACTACCAAGAAATTACATGGACAAAATTAGGAGCGCTTATTATCCTGCTGTTTTTCCCAAATTCTAGATCTAATAGTTTGGCAATTCTATTGTGGGCACAATAGGTTAACTTCTTGAACACTTGTTCATTTGTGAACACCCAAGACTCTAAGTCTTCATAGAGACTACACAGAATGCATATAGAATACATTTTTACTGAGTGCCACTTATATGAATTACTCATGGTTTTCTTTTATATTACTTACTATTTAGAATTTCCACATTTCACTGCTCTGTAGAAGCCACAATACATAATGGGAAAAGATGCAGCTCATCATAGCTCTTTTAAAGACACATTACATGATGTGGGCATGATGTGGCTTGGTGGGTGTGGCAGGGGAAGGATACTGAAAAATCTCCATTCCTACCCCACTCCAGGGGAAGGATACTGCAAAATCTCCATTCCCTCCCCACTCCTGGGGGAAGGATATTGCAAAATCTCCATTCCCACCCCACTCTGGGGCCAGCCAGAAGTGGTATTTACCAGTTCTCCGAACTACCCAAAATTTCTGCTACCGGTTCTCCACAACCTGTCAGAACCTGCTGAATTTCACCCCTGCATAGGATCTTATCCAATTGGTTGGAATGCAGTACTGCAAGCTACATCTGCTGACTGCCGGCTGCCTGCAATTTGGTAGTTCAAATCTCACCAGGCTCAAGGTTGACTCAACCTTCCATCCTTCTAAGGTGGGTAAAATGAGGACCCAGATTGTTGGGGGCAATAGGGTGACTCTGTAAACCTCTTAGAGAGGGCTATAAAGCACTATGAAGTGATATATAAGTCTAAGTGCTATTGCTATTGCTATATGTTGATCTAATAACCTTAGTTTTACTGATGCACAAATTATACTTACCTGAGTTTTCAAATGTATAATGTAATAAGAGTTATTTTAAGTTTGCTTTTTGTTTTTTTAAAAAAGGAAAATCTAATAGATTTTTCACATTTCTATTAAAAGTTAAGTATGCACAGTCACATATAATATTACTATTTTCAAGCACAAGTCATTAACATCTATTTCCAAGCAACAGAAGAAAGAAAAGGAGCCCGAACAACATATTTTCTATTTTCAATTAGAAATGAAATTAACTCCCTTCAACTTGACATGCTTTGTTTCTATACAAATATTTTAACAAGTATGCTAAACAAAGAGCTTCATGTTAGGGAAAGCCTTTATATCAGAGAATTAATATTAAGCAATGAGCAGCACTCTTCAGATCTGATGATGGAAAAAAGAAAAATAATAACTTATTCATTCAACACTTGATGGTGTCAGGATGATTCACTCCCTGTGTGAAAAATGTACGTGTTGCAGCATCTGATTTTTGTTCTACTAAGCTGTAAGTATGAGATCATTCAAATGGGAAAAGTGATATTTAGAAATAGAGATTGTAGAGTTATTACTCTTCATTGCTATGCAGTGAGCACTTGAAAACTTTATCAAAAGACAATCTATAACTCAATACTTCTGGTAGAATTATAAACATTATGGTAAATATTATTTTATTAACATTAACCACTAGAAACAGTCCATTCTAAATGAGGAGACTAAGTACTTTTATAAGTTCACAATCGAAACATAAATAAATATCAGTAAAGGACAGAGCACCTTATACAATTTATCAGCAAACCTAGAGTGCATGTAATGTTTCTGCAGGAACACGTTTTTCCTGCTGATGGAATGTATGCAATATTTTTGCAGCAACCCAATATATATATGTGTGTGTGTGTGTGTGTGTGTGTGTGTGTGTGTGTGTGTATATAAAACAATTATATATATAATGGATTTTTATCTTTATAAGATGCCCAGAGTCACTAAGAATGAGTTGGGTGGCCATATAAATTTTGATAAATAAATGAATAACACAGACAGAATTAGATAGATGTAGTTCCAGATCTGGAGTTCTGTATCTTGGAACTTCTGGACTTCTGGAGTTTCAGATTTTGGGAACAAATGCCAAGAAAGCTTGTACAGCTAGTCCTTGATTTACAAGAGTTCATTTAGTGACTATTCAAAGTTAATTCAGGCTGGATTATTTTTTTGTGCTAGCGAATATTTCAAGTAAGGGGAAACAAATAGTAAGTGATGCTGGGCTCCTTTATTTTAAAGTTCTACTACATCAGAATATCAATTGTTAAGAATAAGTTAATACCAGACCCCCATTCTTGTAGAAATTCCAAAGTAACTTTCAGTTGCACCTTGAGGCAAGAAGTTGAACACTTTTTTTAAAAGAAGTCCCTTTGATCATATGTTTATTAGATCAAAGCAGTTGTACTGTGTGCTTCAGCTAGAAATTACAGAAACTAATGAATATTTTGACATAATGTTGGCATAATGAACCAATAAAGATATATTTCTTGAAATGACTTCCTGAAAGAAAGATGATACAGTTTATGAGAGAACATTTTAAAAACATACTGTGGTACTAAAATATTACTTTTTTTTTTTTTATCAACCTGTGGGCAAACTCAACCTGGGCTATTACAACTCAATAATTAATGACAGTTCAATGCCAGAGAAGACTGGCATGATCAATTTTGGAAAAGAACTGCTTAAGCCAAGAAAGCCAGACTGCTTCCTAATATGAAACAAATGTATCACTAAGCCATCTTTTTTTTCTCCAGGGTCAAGCAATAAAAATATAGTAGAGAGCGGTCATAAAAGATATTTTGGCAATGGGAGATAAATGCATAATGATGACTCCATGGAATCAAGTAAGATGTTGATTGCATACAATTTTGATTTTAGCAAACCTTAAAACCTCATTCATGATTTTTCGGTCCAGTGGGATCAACTAAGATCCAGTTTCTAATACAAGGATTGGAATAGGTGGTTTCAACAGATTATATGCAATAGATTATGACCACACTGCTATCACACACTCACAAACACACACACACATATATACAATACAAAGTACAAATATAAGGCAAAAGAATTGTAAACAAGTCCAGGGTTATATTATTTGGTTTACATTATTTTCTATGCACAGTGGAAGATCAATGCTTTCTCCAATGACCACTTCATGTCATTGATTCCCAGCGTATTGAGATTAAGAACTCGCCCACAGTTTAACAAATCTTGCATATCACCAAAGTCACACATTTAGAAGTGTAACACCATTAAGTCTTGACTGATAGTACAAATGATTTTATATACATTATCAACATTGTAAGCCAACCTTCATTTCCAATTTAGAATCATTTTTTTTAAAAATTGCCTATAATTATTTTCCTGCAAACAGTGGACTTTATTCAGAGCTCTGAAACATCAGGTTGCCGTTCACTTGTACCCCTTCCATCTTCAGGTTGCTTGGGCTTGTACTGTATAGAAGAGAAGGAAAAGATGGGATATTAACATCTGGATTTCTCTGTGACCTTATTGTAAGCAATCAGTTCAGGATTGACATTAAGATCCAACACTTACTATGAAGTAAGAACATTATATGAGAAAAAATATATACCCTTTTCACAATAGCTGGGTTTTGGAAGAAAAGGATTAGGGGAAGACATAATAACTGTCTTCCAGTACTTAAGGGGCTGTGACAGAGAAGAGGGGATTGATTTATTCTCCAAAATATGAGAGGGCAGGACAGAAAGTAATGGGTGATTAATGAGAGAACCAACCAATAGGTAAGGATAAATTTTCTGACAGTGAGAACAATTAATCAATGGAGTAGCTTGGTTGCCAGTTGTTGATGCTCCATCAATGGATGTTTTCGAAAACAGACTAGACAACCATTTGACTGGGATGGTATAAGGCAGTGATGGCTAACCTTTTTGCCATCGCGTGCCAAAAGCGTGGAGAGTGTGGGGTGATCTCGCGTGTGCGTGCCCACACCCATAATTTTATGTGTCCGGCCCCCCGCACATGCACGCGTAATCCCCCCATGCTCCACGCGCTTTTGGCATGTGATGGCATGGTGGGCCTGGTAGGTCTGTTTTCCCCCCCTCCCCAGGCTCCAAAGGCTTTCTAGGAGCCTGGGGAGGGCGAAAACAGCCTTCCCCACTCCCCCGGAGCCCTCTGGAGGCTGGAAACAGCCTGTTTGCTGACTTCCGGTGGGCCCAGAAGGCCCAAAAATCAGCTGACTAGCATGCACATATGTGCTGGAGCTGAGCTAGAGCAACGCTCGCATGCCCGCCAATATGGCTCTGCGTGCCACCTGTGGCACGCATGCCATAGGTTCGCCATCACAGGTATAAGGTCTCCTGTTTTGAGATGGGCATTAGACCAGAAGATCTCTGAGGTCCCTTCCAGCTCTATGATTCTATGTTCTACAGTATGTTCTATGTTCAGATAGAATTTGGAAAGCAATGAAGAAATTACAGACTTGGAAGGATACCTTTTAAAGCAGAGCAAGCATAGTTAACAGAAAAATCCACTGAAGTTTAGAGAAGAGGCTTTTCTTGGATAAAGCAAGAATACTTTGATAATTTTAGAGACCTGGTAAAGGTTGTCTCAGAGATGCCTCTGAAATCCTCTGATATCCCACCAGGAATAAAGAGCTAAGAGGCTCTTTTGGTTACCCTGCTAATTTCCTCAAGGTAGTTGAACAAATGTCAGAGTTAATCCCATTGGGTTTGGAGGCAATCAGCAGTTTCAATGGCTTCTTTTCTTGAAAGAGCTACATTATTGTAAAAAGCCTGAATGAACTCAAATTATACGTGCCTAATTAGGTGACTGATGTATTTAAAGTTTAGTTCTTCCTGTTAGGGAAAGAGGTGATAAAGACTCCTCTTTAAGAAATGAGATTTGTTCATCCTCTTCCTGCAAGCTACAGGTAGTGACCATTTAGTGGTCATTTAGTGACCGTTCAAAGTTACAACATCACTGAAAAAAAGTGACCTATGACCGTTTTTCACACTTATGACCATTGTAGCATCCCTTGGTCCCACGGTCAAAATTCAGATGCTTGGCAACTGACTCATATTTATGATGGTTGGGGTCATAAAGTGATCACTTTTTGCAATCTTCTCTCGTGTGATCACTTTTTGCAATCTTCTCTCAAGAAAAGTCAATGGAGAATCCAGATTCACTTAACAACCATATTACTAGCTTAGCAGCTGCAATGATTTGCTTAAGAACTGTGGCAAGAAAGATCGTAAAATGGGGCAAAACTTATTTTACAAATGTCTTGCTTTTATTAAAAACGTTAAAACTGTAAAACACAGCTAAAAAGAGATAATGGATGAATGGAGTTTAATACTAAAAGAGTCACATCACTAATGCCTGATTTCTGGCATCCCCAGGCTAGATGTACAATCAGGTCTGAAGGGACCTTCAGAAAATTGGGAGCGATGGTGCCAATTTAACCACAGGGAGAAGGATATTCCACAATTCAGGCGTGGCAGCCGAGAAGACTCACTGCCAAATGTAGCTCCCTATATAATTGAACCCACAGCATGCCCTCTCGACTGGATTTGGAGACAGGAAGATGTAAGTAATGAATAGATACAGTTAAGTAATTTATTTCCTCTAATTAGTTATCAGGACTCTTACTTGGAATGCAGCATCTGGAGAGAGGAGCAGTAATATTTATTTCCCCAGCACAGCCAGAACAGAAGTGTTTCCCCAATGCAAAGTTAGATAACCTTCCTAAAAATATTTATTACTGCAACACTAACGGAAGCTATATATAAAACAACATTTGCAAAATGCAAATTTAGAAGGAGGAACAAAGATGTGCTTTGGTTCACATGTCTGAGGGATAAATCGGAAAATGTAAATCTAACCAGAGAAGCAGATAGGATATGCATGCTATATATCACATGAAAAACTATTATTTGGCTCTGTGACAGGACTGTACTTGGCAAGTCTCAAAAATAATCTCAGGTTCTGGATTCTAGAATTAACAGAACAATCCTATATATTCAGGACAACATTTTCACCTCAGCTTGGTCTAAAATTGTCTGTAAGTTGACAAGGGAGAACTGAGAAATAGCTTTTTGCCTTCCAGTTTCCTGCTGGGACTAATTTATTCCCTATATTATACAATGGAAAAAATTCAAAGAATCAAGCTAGCATATATTTTCATTAAATTAGGTGCATTAATTTATTTTTGAACGAACCCTTGAGGAATCCAAATGCAATGCTGATACACTGAAATTCTGTCTCTGTAGAACTAACATAAAATATTTTTTGTAGTTAATGTTCAATCTGTATGTTTTTAACAAATCAATATGCTGAGAGATATATTAGGTGTTAAGGTGTCCTGAATCATCTTTGGTTAAGTTAGTATGATGCCCATTAAATAAATGCCGCAACTGTGCCACTCAATCAGCTGACAGTGGTTGTTACCATATTATACCATTGATATCATAATTGCAACAATCTATTGGGAGTGCTTTAAAATGATAATGCAGTTATCATCTATGAAAACGAAGAACTGAAGCACAGTCTATTCAAATATAATGTGACACTTTATAGCCAGAAAACATCCCGCATTTTGATCAGATGGCATGGACTAAGAAGCATATTTTATACTAAAAATTTATGTAAACCCATTGCTATCTAATATAAAATAAAATAATTAAACAATATATATATATATATATATATATATCTCCAAAGTCAGGAATTACAGATAGTCTTTGATTTACAATAGCTCATTTTGTGACCGTTCAAAGTTACTGAAAAAAGTGACTTATGACTATTTTTCACACTTGTGACCATTTCAGCATCCCCATGGTTATGTGATCAAATGCTCGGCAACTGACTCATGTTTATGACGGTTGCAGTGTCCTGGGGTCATGTGATCACTTTTTGTGAACTTCTGACAAGCAAAGTAAATGGGGAAACCCAGATTCACTTAACAACCATATTATTAACTTAACAACTGCAGTGTTCACTGTCGCAAGAAAGGTCATAAAAGGGGACAACATTCATTTAACTGTCTTGCTTAGCAACATTTTGGGGTCAATTGTAGCCACAAGTCTAAGTCGTAAGTCTGTAGTCGTAAGTTGTAAGTTGACTTGTATTACAGGGTAGATTTTGAAAGATCATTTATCATTTTAAGTAGATGCAATACTGTAGGCCAACATGAAATGCGCAGGTTGCTTAAAAATGTTGTTTGAATGCCTAAAATTTGAACAGAAACACTGACACTTACTATTGTTTTGAAGAGCTGGTTCATTTTCTTCTTTTTTAGAGTTTTCTTTTCTGTTTCCAAGATGGGTGGAATGCTTGCCTGACTGATTCTCTGTGACACATTTGTTTCTTCCAGTGTTGGACAGCATATGGATAAAGTTAAAGCTTTAAAACAGTGTAGTATACATAGTCAAAATAAAGTTGCAAAATGGAATCCATATCAGTAAATCGCAAAAATTAGATAGATAGATAGATAGATAGATAGATAGATAGATAGATAGACAGACAGATACTCTGTTTTCCCTAAAATAAGTCACCCCCTGATAATAAGCCCAATCGGGCTTTTGAGCGCATGTGCTAAAATAATCTTCCCTCCAAAAAAAAGCCCTCCCCAAAATATTTAAACGCAGAGCTGGAAATCAAGTAAGATGGCATAATAATAATTATTATAATTATTATATAATTATTATTATTATTGCTCCATGTGCCCCAAAATAATAAGACCTCCCGAAAAATAAGGCCAAATGCTTATTTTGGGGTTCAAAAAATATAAGACAGGGTCTTATTTTCGGGGAAACACGGTAGATAGATGGAGATATAGATATGATATAGATTTACATCATCAGTTTCTCTCTCTCCTTCTCTGGTAGTGTGTGTGTGTGTGTGTGTGTGTGTGTGTGTGTGTGTGTGTTAAAAATAAGACTAAAGATTAAATTTTCACAGAAATGGTTAACTCTGACTAGAATGTACTAATCTATGTCAATATTCACATGATAGTATATCCATCAAAGATATCCCTCACAGAAGACTGAGACATGAAGAGAAATGTTCTCCTACTTTAGCATTGTCCCTGACATCTTTAACTCAGTGACAAAAATAATAAAGTTAGAGCGATTCTGTGGGAATTTATAAGATACATTTCATCATCCAACTCCTTCAACGTTAGAAAGTGAGCATCCATTTCCACTGATGCAGCCATCATCTTTGCTATCTTTTTATGCTATGTTAAATAAGACTGCAGTGTTTCCATTTTTGTACCAGCATGTAGAAGCAATAGCAATAGCACTTAAACTTATATACCGCTTCACAGTGCTTTACAGCCCTCTCTAAGCGGTTTACAGAGTCAGCATATTGCCCCCAACAATCTGGATCCTCATTTTACCCACCTCGGAAGGATGGAAGGCTGAGTCAACCTTGAGCCTGGTGAGATTCAATCTGGCAAACTGCTACCAGCCAGTAATCAGCAGAAGTAGCCTGCAGTATTGCACTCTAACCACTGCACCACTGCAGCTCTATAGCAGTTCCTATGTCTGGCCTTGAAGAAAACCATTTTTCAATTAGGCTTCTTTCAAGCTACATGCAGATATAGGAACTGTTTCCTATAGCCATGGTAGTGCAGTGGTTAGAATGCAGTACTTAAGGCTACTTCTGCTGACTGCCAGCTGCCAGCAGTTTGGCAGTTTGAAGCTCACCAGTTCAAGGTTGACTCAATCTTCCATCCTTCTGAGGTCGGGAAAATGAGATTGTTGGAGGCAATATGCTGACTCTGTAAACCGCTTAGAGAGGGCTATAAAGCACCGTGAAGTGGTATATAAGTCTAAGTGCTATTGCTAAGTGCTATTTTAAACACACATTGAAAAATACAGATAGCTAATCAGTCAGTATTTTATGGAAGTATTTATTCCAAAAGAACTCTAGTCATCTAGAATTTGGAAACAGGAAAAAAATTAGACTTTCTCCCAGTCTATCAGACCATGTTCACAAATTCAGCAAGATGAACCATTTATTTGACATGAATGATGAAATCTTAATAGGGAATTGCTGGGATCACTCATACAAATAATAAAAACAACAGCTGAATTGTGATGTGCAAGTATCTAGATGAATTTTGACATTTATCAGTTATGACAAATATACACTGCCTACTTTTCTGTTTTTTTCAACACTATATTAAATAGTCACCTTTACCACAAGCACATTACATTTTATTTCATCTGTTTTAAATGCTTATGTTATGGAACAAAAATACTTGCATGAATAAAGTGGCATATCTTTGTACAGGTAATCCTCGATTTACAACCAAAATTTCTGTTGCTAAGTGAGACATTTGTTAAGTGAGTTTTGCCCCATTTTACGACCTTTCTTGCCATAACTCACTTTTTTCCGTGCTGTTGTAACTTCGAATGGTCACTAAATGAACTGTTGTAAGTCGAGGACTATCTATATGTTGTTATCTATATATAACAATCTATAAAATTAACTATATATAGTGTTAACATGAGTTTACGTACATGAAACAGAAAGAACTTTTCCCAAGATACATACTGATGTTCTCCCACCTCCCGAAACCTCCCCCCACCCCTATATTCAAGGACAAGAAGGATTTTAAAATATTTGAATACTAGGCAATGTAGGTTTTGCCTTCATGAAAATATATAGTCTAGATTCAAAAGATGCTGAAACTGCTCATGTATTATTTAATTTCTGGCAAAACTATATAACATAACAGCATTGTTGTTATTTTTAAATGAACAAGAGTGAATTTTATCGTTTTTAAAAAATTAATGATAGCGTAAAACTGCAGAGCTTTCACTTTCTTAATTAACTTACCTGGTATGGTTGGCATAGAACGGCTGGCAAAACTCATTTGCTTGAGAAGAACAGATGTTTTCTGAGGGACGTCCAGATGTTCAGAAAGGTTGGTATCACTCATAAATTCATATTTTCTTGACAGCTGCACAGTCATAACAACAACAGCAACAACAACAAAAAGCCAAAGTGTAAACTCAAGAAAGTAAATTGTTTGGTTTTAATTGGTTACTTTTTAATATATAAGATAAAATAGTTACAATCTGATTGTGCCCCGCAGTAATATTTTTTTCTAATTGTATGAAGGGACTGTTACTGAATTGGACGTTATCAAAAAGAAACTGTTCCTGGATAACGCAGGAAAGTCAGTAATGTATTACGTAAACATAAGTCACTGTCAGTTATTGACCTAAGGATGCCATTTTGACCTAAGGATGCCATTTTGGCTTAAATTCAAATGGAATTATTCTGTTAAAAGTGAATAGAATTTGAATTGTGCCCTAAGAACATAATCAGTTTGGAGCTTCCGCTCATCTTTTTTTAATGCTAATAAAACTTGCTCAAAGGTACAGAGGAAAAAAAGGAAAGAAAATATAATCTATACTAGATAGAGATAATTTGGAGTTGTCTAGTTGCTTTGGACTAATTATCATACTAGCTGCCACTCGCTGCATATGCTAGAGATCATGGAAACTGAAGTCCAAAATATCTTCATAGCGGTAGTACCAGGATGCCTATGCCCCTCCCTCTTCTCTCTCTCTCTCCACACAAATTAACTCTAGCATTTTAAATACTTCATTAGATCAGGGTCTATTTTATTTCTACATTACACTTGGCTAGGTGTAAAAACTATTAAATGATTTTTTTTAAAAATAGACATGGATAAGATCACGGTATGAAAACATTTCAATGAATTCAATCTTGCTGCTTGAATATACAAAATATTATGAGATATGGAACATATTAAAAACAGGCAGTTTACAGGTAATCAAAGAAATATACTTTTTCTAACATTATTAGGCAGCAAATAAATCTAACAAATAATAATATTAGGAAAGTATATTACTCTCTCTCTCACACACACACACAAAGAGGGAAGAAGGGAGGGAGGGAAAGAGAGAGAGAGGGTGGGAGAAAGAGGGAGGGAGAGGGAATGAGAGAATTTCAAAAGTATTTGTTATGGATTGCCCTATGTACATTGAGCCAGACTGTGGTAGGTACTGTAACCAGGTTTATGTTTTTTTAAAAAAAAAATAGTTCAGATTCTAAAATGAAATATAACAGTCATTCTATATATCCTTCCATTGTGACAATAAGTGAAAAGTGTGGAGGGCGGTTCATTTCATTTCATTTCATTTATTGGATTTGTATACCGCCCTACTCCCGAAGGACTCTGTTGTGGCCCTGCCCTCCGAGCCTATCTCATCAGAGGAAGAAGGCTCCAAACATGAAGAAGAGGAGTCGGCCAGGCCTCCCTCTCCAGGCCCCTCCCCTCTGGCACTGCCTCAAGTGCTGGCCAAGGAAGAGGAGATTAGTCAGTAGCCAGGTGTCTCCGATGAGAGCGAGGGAGGTTATCTGTTGTTCCTGGATCCACGTCAACGAAGGCGTGATAAACGGTTGCAGCAATTAAGGAGGCGTGCCAGGGATTATAACTGAGTCACTGGACCACACCCCAGAGACTATATAAGAGAGTGTGGTGGCCATTTAAGACTCTGTGACGGACAAAAACTAACTCTGGCTAGTCACTTGAACAACGCTTAAAGCTGCCGAAAGGTTTCTTGTTTGGAACTGGACTATTTATAAAATGTGTGTATTTCTGTTTATCTGGTGAAGGGATATTCCGTTTATTGAAGTAAAAGCACTTGGCAGTCGGTGCTCGTATTGCTGCCAAGTTTCTGATAACAACCTGTGTGCATGCCAAGTGCTTTCTTAACCCTCGGCTGGCTGTGTTTGTGTGTGTGTGGAGACGGGGACAGAACAGACTCAGGCCGGTGAACAGCCACAGAATAAAACAC
This sequence comes from Pituophis catenifer annectens, assembly GCF_029215685.1. Classification (NCBI taxonomy): domain Eukaryota; kingdom Metazoa; phylum Chordata; class Lepidosauria; order Squamata; family Colubridae; genus Pituophis; species Pituophis catenifer. Next base: position 114,201,922 of record NW_027256882.1, read on the forward strand.
ATAAATACAAAATTTAAAAACAGAGTAAAACTGAATTAAACAATTTGGCCGAGACAAATTTAAAACACCCAATATTTTTAAAAACAAATTAAAATTTACATTTTAAAGGGAAAGATTTAGGCCAGGCCGGCTTGATGGAATAAAAAAGTCTTGAGAGCGCAACGGAAGGTGCGCAAATCCGGGATCCTCCGTATCTCCGGGGGGAGCTCATTCCAGATAGTAGGTGCCCCTACAGAGAAGGCTCTCCCCCTGGGGGCCACCAGTCGACATTGTTTGGCCTACGGCACCTGGAGGAGCCCCTCTCTATGAGAGCGTACTGGCTGGTGGGAGGCTATTGGTGGTAGCAGGCAGTCCCGTAAATAACCAGGTCCTAAGCCATGGAGCGCTCTAAAGGTGATAACTAAAACCTTGAAGCGCACCTGTAAGACCACCGGGAGCCAGTGCAGCTCGCGCAGCTCACGCAGGAGAAGTGTTACATGGGAATGCCACGTTGTTCCCATAACCACCTGCACTATAACCCGGTTATGGAAGATGTATGCATAAATATACTTGATATGTTTTTTATATCAGAGAGTTGATTTTTCTATTTTTTTTTCAATTCTAAATTTCCTAATTTAATGAAGAAGTGGCATAGTTTAATTCTTTTCAAAATCTTCAGGACAGCACATACTGATTATTAACAATTTATGCCACCATAATTTAAAAAAAAAAAAAACCACCCTAAATTCTAATCCTAGAATTTAAAATAACATAAAAATTTGAATGCTTTGTTTTTATATTTTGGGCAACCATAAAAGAGACTCAATTTACTCCTGGGCTTAAAAAAAATAGATAGGGTAATGGTTTCTGATAAACAGCTGATGTCCAGATATAATGCATATTTTGCTATAATTCTTCTAAAGGATCTGTGATCTAACCTGATCTTCATGTACTTCTACTTTTTGGCAACAAAGAAAATTGGATTAAACTTCTTTACTGAACTGATGTGGGTTTTTTTTCTCTTCCTTCCTTTAAGACATTGCATTTTTAATACTCAGAAGCCATTTTCCCCCGTAGGTTTGTCATAAAATTTTGCAGTGCAAGTTACATAAATTCAGACTGATGATATATTAGTGTAATCAAAGTGCTCAGATGATAAATGGCACAAAAAGTGTGGTATCTCTTTGCTCTGTTTATGGCATAGTTTGCAAAGTTGTGGTATCGTAACAAGATATTTTGTTTCTTTAACAAAGTGAGCATTTATTTATCTTGAAGGAACCTCAGCTGGAACTGGAGGCCATAGATGTACAGCCAGATGCTCCCCTCCAGATTGCTTAAGCAAGCTCCCACCCAGCATCTGCCCTTGTATCAAGCAGCAGATTAACCCAGAGAATGTTAACTACAGTTAAAACAGAGTGATGCAGCTTCACAACATGTTAGATTGTCACCTACAAATTGGCAGTTGTATCTTGAAAGAATACAAGATTTTATTATTATTATTATTATTTTTGAAGGCCACAGATTGGTTAAAATGTGCCTAATATGAAAGATACTAAAATTTACCCTGTAAAACAATAACTTACACATTTCATATCAGGAAGGTCAGAAGATTTTTTGTCTGGAAGTATGACGCTGCTTCTCTTTTCTCTCTTCCGGCCTTTCCTCATTTTCACTTCAGGCTGGCTGCTTATGAGACGCCCATTTTCTTCTGACACAGATTCTGTTGCCTTGGGTGACGTGACTTCAAGTTCGAAGCTGCCGATGTAAATGGAAACAAATTAATTAACTTAATTAATCTGCCCACAGCACTGCTGTTCCTTTGCAGAGGTTCTTTGCAATATGGCAAATCCGATGACATAAGGCAGTTCCAGAGGGAAAGCAGGAATTGGAAGTCCTAGCAGTTGAAAACTAGTTAGGGAAAACATTACAGCTACCAAGCCTTTTCTTTCTAGTACTGGCATTCATTCCTCAGTCAGGAAAGAGATGAAAACAGGAACTGACAACCAAAGGAGGTAAGTGACCTAAGAGTTCATTTGAGGACATGTTTATAATAGGCTTGGAATGGAATAAATAAGAAAAGATAGGAAAATTAATATTGATTAATTGATTGATTGAATCAAAAGTTGTCTGCCGCCCATCTTGCCAAATGTGATGCTAGGTAATTTACAGACATTGACTACAATGTACTATAAAACAGAGGTTCCCAAGCCCTGGGCCTCAGACTGGCACCAGGCCACAGCCAGCCAGGATATGGGCCACGCAAGTGCATGTGCGGGATCCAGACAGAGTACAAAACCATGGGGTGCTATTCAGCAGGTTCTGACAGGTTCTGGAGAACCAGTAGCGGAAATTTTGAGTAGTTCGGAGAACCACTAAATATCACCTCTGGCTGGCCCCAGAGCGGGGAGGGAATGGAGATTTTGCAATATCCTTCTTCCAGGAGTGGGGTGGGAATGGGAATTTTGCAGTATCCTTCCCCTGCCATGCCCACCAAGCCATGGCCACAGAACCGGTAGTAAAAAAAATTAAATTCCACCACTGGCCCTACCCATCCATGGAAAAAAACCCACACACCCTCCCAGGTCCCTGGCACCCAAAAGGTCAGGGGGCTGCTGCTATAAAACATTCAAACAATAAATAAGGATCTTAAATTTAAAATTCAATTAAAATAAAACCAAACAGGATGAAAAAAGAGGGAACCAAGTGCAAACAGGGAGGAGGTGGGGTGTTATCTACTCCATTAGCCACCCCCAAAATATCACAAGACCCCAGGCTACTTGGCACAGTCCTGTCTTCAAGGCTTTCAGAAGGCCAAAAGACAGCCCCCCCACCTTAAAAAAAATAGAAAGCATTTTTAAAATCTAGACATTTTACATTTTATTTATTCAGTAATTATTGGTTAGAGAGAAGTTCCAGAAATATTCAATCAGAGGGATTTTCCTGGACGATGCTATAAAATTTAGTGAACGACTAAAAGTTACACATCAGGTTAAACTATGCAGAAAGGTAATCCAAGAAGGTGACATCAATATCTGGGAAGTCTTTCAGAATCATCCCAAATATTATTTATATGAACATGTGCATGAGTGCTGGAGTGATGGTGAATAAATCCTCAATGCAGTTTCAAGCTTTAGTGCTGTCGGCGCACCATTGCTAATTTTAAAAGCAGCATTCACTTTTGTAATAGTTTTTATTGTAGACCAAATAAGATTAGATGTTTACTATCTCTGTTCAGTCCGTGGTGTGTTTTCTTAATGTAATATGTTCTGTTCCCTCCTGGTCTGTATCTTGCAGAAAACTCATGCCAGGAAGCTGGCTCATAACTAACCTTTCTGCAGCAATCTTGTTTGGTGTACCGCAGTCAGAATTCATGGAGGACATTGAAATAATGGACATCTGACGATACGATCTCAGCATAGATTTCGGTCGGCCTAACCGCCTGTCATCAAAATCCGGCTTAGAGAGAAAAAAAAGCAACATGAAAAAGTTTAAGTACAGCAAAACTGATTATTGCTTTTCACTGGCTGGCTGGGGGTCGGGGAGAAATGCAATAGCATTGGGCTATTTTCTACAGCTTTCTTTGCAGGAATAAATACATTGACTTTTATTTTGCTTTTCTTTGACCTTAGTTTTGACATCTATAACGTGTGGCCAAAACCTGCCATCCAATTTCCCGGAAGGTTTTTTTTTTCTCCTATAAAAACCAAAATAAAACAACCCCCCCCTTTTTTTTTGTTTCATTCAAGTATGTTTTAAATTTTCTTCTTCTGTTTCCATTTTTCTCTATTATTGTCAAATTGTTTGTCATTTGCCTCAAATTGAAAGAGAGTCCTCTCCAAGTATTATTCTCACACAGTTTCTTTAGATATTTTTTTTAAATGAAAGAAATGGCATTAAAACTTCAGCAACTGTACCATGTCTTTTTTTTTTTTGCAAAGTATTTTTTTTATTTTTTTCCTACTTAAAACATAAAATATATCTCTTTCAAGAACGAAGTCTCGATCCAATCATAGATAGGTACAATCGCTTAAATTTTAAAAAGCTCCATTCACAATTTTCCATTACATATTTTAAAATTAAAAATCAAAACATAAACAATTTTTTTTAACATAAATTCTAGTATCTTGATCAGAACCATTCTATTATATCACCACCAATTTAATTTCCACATAGAAGCTTAATTCATTATTATGCCCATTTATAAATTCAATTATATCTGGTTCTTTCCCAAGCTCCCTTCATTACACCTTTTAACATCAATATCAAAGCATTATTATTATTATTATTATTATTATTATTATTATTATTATTATTATTATTATTATTATTATTTAAAAATATTCTAACCTCTTGGTCTGATTATTTACCTTACAATTTTATCACCACACATCTTAGTTTCAAATTGACTACAGCTCTATTTTTTATTTCAATTTATAAATCAAAGTTCTATCCGTATTTCTTAATCTCTAGACATCTTCATCAAATCTTTAAATCTTAAACTTTATCAATTTACCTTTAATTTTACATATTTCATATTACACAGATTTATCTCAAAATCCATATGCTCCTCCATATCTCCTCCTGTTGTTTGGCTGATTTCCAGCATATTATTATTTTGGCTGATTTCCAGCATATTCTCTTCCATACCTCCAACTTTTGTTTGGCTGATTTCCAGCATGTTTTATTTTAGCTGATTTCCAGCATAGTCACCTCCATACCTCCTTCCATTGTTTGGCTGATTTCCAGCATGTTTTATTTTGGCTGATTTCCAGCATATTCTCCTCCAAATCTCCATATCTTGTTTGGCTGGTATTACCAGCATGCTTTCCTCCACGCCTACATCTATTATTTTAGCTGTTTAATTTTACTAATTCACAGCATATTACATAAATTGTTTTTTCAACACATTCTCCCACAATTTTTAACTCAACATATATTTTAACAAATATCTTCTCACATATTTTCTCCTGGATTATAAATTCCTTTAAAATCATCTCTCTTCATATTTATTTTAAAACTCAAAAATTCATTTAAGTATTCAAAACATTTAAAAAATCATATTCTCATTCAATCATTTATAATCTTATTTCATGACCAAATTAGTATATGTATATTTATATAATCAAATTTAAAAGGAATGGAAGTAAAAAGTAAGAAAGGAAACAGAAAGGGAGAAAAGAGAGAGAGTAAAAGTAGAGAGGAAGAAAAAAAGAATAGCAAAAGAAAGAAAAGAACAAAAAAAAGAACAAAGAAAAAAAGGAAGAAGAAAAACACCTCATATCAGTATTCAAACTTCAAATATGCATTAAGCATTACATTTCCATTTTAATCAAACTATGTTATTTTTCTTATCGTGCAGCCTACTATATTTCATTTCATCTTTTTCCAATCTGTCCAAAACTGAAAGGAATGGCATTAAAACTTCAGCAACTGAACCATGTCTTATCTACAACATATATATTTTATTTAGTTAGTTATTAAACTTCTAGGCTACCCATCTTGCCAAAACAAGTAGGTCGCTTACACTCATTCAATAAAAATACCATATAAAACATTAAAACAATAAATAAAGACCACAAATTTAAAATTCAGTTAAAATTCAATTGACTGAGATGGAGTGAAAGGGAGTAAAGTGTGCATAAGGAAGTGGTGGGGTCTGTCTAATCTATTAAACAGGATGTCATTTACCCATTGGGGCCCCAGGCCAGTTGGAAAGTCAAATGGGTAAGTACAGATGTCACCTCATGGGTCTTGATGTTCTAGAGAGCAGGCACCATGGCAAAAAAGGCTCTTCACCTAATGGCTAAAATTCCTTGACCAATAGGGTCCACAGCATGCCTGTTCTGATGGCGTAGGGGATGGGTTAATCCCACTGGGGGGGGAGACTGTTTCTCAGGTAACATGGACCCTTGCCATGAAGGGCTTTAAAGATGATAACCTTTAAATTGGACCCAGAAGCAAACTGGCAATCAGTGCGACAGAACAACGATGTAACAAAGGCCACCTCAGGGGCCTTAAGAGCTGACCATGTGGCTGCATTCTTACCAGCTAAAGCTTCCTCTTACTCTTCAAGGATATTTCCATGTAGAGCACATTGTAATAGTCCAACCATGAGGTTACCAGGGCTTGAGTATGTCAGTGCAATGACTTCTGCTCCAGGAAAATGTACAACTCATGCACAACCACTAAGTTCCCCAAAGGCTCTTATAGCCACAACTTCCTAAGTATTCCAAAGTACTTTATTGTGTACACTTCTTTATTTATTATTTTCTTATTTTAATTTGTTATGGTTGGTTGCCCAGTCAGCCAAATATTTAGACTGGATTGGACAATTTTGTCCACCTATCCTGTCCTTCCCAAGTAATAAGCAGATGTTTCTGTGTGATGGTGTAAAGGGAATCATTGATATAAGTTGTCCCTGTTGCAATATTTTCAGGATCAGACTCAATAAATTTAGCAAGAGTTAAAGGTTTAAATATATCTCCTTTTATTTACATTAGGCATTCTATATTCACTGAATATTCACAGATAGAAGCAAGGAAGTGGGTGCATACAGCTCCTTATATATACAATGGGTGGAGCTAGATATGGGAGTGGTGAATTATGAATACATTAAGAAGTGAAGAATAAGTTAACCCCTGATACCCCGTTCATATACTATTTACACATTAGAGAATAAGGCATTTACATCTGACAAATCCCCCTCTAAATGCCGATTCGTTATGCAACACCAATTACATTCAGATTCAGGACAGTACAAAACATACAACTTAGAAGTTAAGTATTTATGCTGCTTAGAAGGTAAAGGTTTTGTCAATATGTCAGCTAATTGTTCTGAAGTTTCACAATGCACTGCTTTAATAAATCCATCCTGAGATAATTGTCTCACATGTTTAAATTTTATATCTATGTGTCTGGACCTTTGTCCAATGGCGTCAGATCTAGATATTTCAATAGCTGCCTTATTGTCTTCATGCATAACAAAAGGCAAAGCAGGTTTTTTCCAAACATCTGAAATCAAATCATTAAACCATACAAGGTTATTTGCAGCTTTAGATAAACAAACATATTCTGCTTCTGTCGTTGAAGTGGCCACTAATTCTTGTTTACCAGTGTACCAGTAAACTGGACAGTCATTTAAGAGGAATATATAACCAGATGTACTTTTTCTACATGAGGTGTCTCCAGCCCAGTCCGCATCTGCGTAACATGTAAGCTTTGGTTCTTTATTATCGTTAGGTTCCAACATTAAACAAAAGTCTAGTGTATTTTTCAGATATCTTAATATTCTTTTAATAGCTTCCCAGTGGTACATTGTTGGCTTGCTGACATGTCTGGATAATAAATTGAGGGGTAAAGCGATATCTGATCTTGTCCAATTAGATATATAAAGAAGTGAACCTATGACTGATCTATAAAATGTGTTATCTTTGAATTCAGGGGATGATTCATCAGCATTTCTTAGAAAATCAGTCTGCATAGGAGTATCACAAGGTTTGGCATCACTTAGATTGCATTTGTTTAAGAGCTCTATGATCTTATCTCTCTGAGTAAGTTTGAATCCTCTTTTAGTCTTATTAATTTGAACACCAAGATATTTGTTTACTTTGCCTAAAGATTTCAATGAGAAATGTTCACTTAGCTTAGTCACAAAAGTTTCTCTTCTCTCTTTATGTTTTCCTATGTATAAAATGTCATCCACATAGATCAATACAAATTCTATGTAATCATCACCCTTTTTGACAAAGAAACAGTTATCAGCAGTGGTGGCATTGAAGTCCATGGTTTTAAGTACTTTTACTAAACAATCATACCATCGTTTACCAGATTGTTTTAACCCGTATAAACTCTTGTTTAACAACCAAGTCTCATTCTTGTTTGTGTATTGACTGTGAGGTGCTCTTACATATATTTCCTTATCTAGTTTTGCGTGTAGATACGCAGTCTGTATGTCATATTGGAATACATCGAGATTGAGTGCTGATGCTACCACTAGAGCTGTTTTGACACTCTCAGTTCTTACTGTGGGGGAATACGTGTCAGTATAGTCCTCCGGATATTTCTGTGCATAACCTTGTGCAACTAGTCTAGCTTTGTATAGGATATTGCCTCCCTCTAAGTTCTTAATTTTATATATCCACCTGGTACCAATAATTGTTTTATCTTTTGGTGCAACTGCAGGTGTAAATACATTTAATTCTTGTAAACTTTCCATCTCTTTTTTCATTGCTAATTCCCATTTTTCTTTTTCTTTACGAGGGAGCTTTAACACTTCCTCATATGTATTAGGTGTCGTTGACTCACCATCCATATGCATTATATAATCCTTGTATTTATTAGGCATCTGATTTCTGGTGTTTCTAATTGTTTTTTCAGGTTTACTATTGTTATCATGCAAATATCTTGCTTCCTTTTTTGTTAGTGTGTCTGTCTTTATTTTGTGTTGGCTATTTATCCATGTTTTGTTTTTGTTTTTATATTTGTTGATATTTTGCTTTTCTATAGTCCCTTTCTCTTGAGATTTTGTATCTTTGTTGTTACTTGGAAATATTTCATTAAGATGTATTTTAGACCAGTTGGCCTGTTCATGGAACACAGCTGTTCTGGAGACTATAAATTTGTTATTATTATCAATGAATCTGTACCCTTTAGTGCCTGTCTCATATCCCATAAATCTGAGTCTTCTGGACACGTTTTCTCCCTTTCTTCTTAATTGCTTAGGTATGTGTACGTCTGCAGTGACTCCAAATATGTGCATGTGTGCCAATTTTGGTTTCCTATTATACATCACTTCATATGGTGTCTTATTTACAATGCTGGACCAGGTTCTATTCTGTGTGTAATTGGAATAATGTAGGGCTTCTGACCAGAATTGTTTGCTTAAGCCAGCATCTTCCAATGTGCATCTAATCATGGTTTGTAATGTTGAGTTCTTTCTCTCTGCAATCCCGTTCTGGAACGCAGAAAATGGACTAGATGTGTAATGTAACATTCCTTTGTCCTTTAACCATTGGGAGAATTCTTTAGACATGAATTCACATCCCCTATCTGTCATGATTTGTTTTATTTTGATATTGTGTTGTGTTTCTATGCGTTTATAAAATTCTTTAAATTTTTGAAAGGTTTCATCTTTGTGTTTTAATGTATAAACAAATCCATAGCGGCTATAATCGTCTACTATGGTCAAGAAGTAACGTTTTCTATAAGTGATTGAAGGAGTTAGTGGACCAACTAAGTCCATGTGTACTAAATCAAAAATTTTGTTGGTTGATCTAGTAGATTTTCTTGGCCTGGGGCTAGTTTTTAGTTTTGTAGATTTACATACTGAGCATTCCAAATAGTTTTCACAATTTTTTATTTTAACACCTTCTGCGTGTTCAGTCATTTTTTGTACTACAGGAAAACTGGCATGTCCTAACTTCCTATGTAAGATGTGAGCACACTCATCATGAATTGGCTTACCTATTTTTGGTTTTTTTTCATTGTGTGCATCTTTGTGATCATGAGATATTTTACATTCATCATTGTCACTGTTGCTAATGTTTCCATCATCTACTTCAATACATTCTTCCATATTTGAATCAATGTTATGCAACCATTTTTCCTTTGTTATTAGATAAGGTAGGCCTCCTTTAATCATCATAGTGCCTATATCTATTTTATTTTTCTCCAAAGTCGCTTTTCCTTTAGAAAAAACAATGTTAATATCAGAATCTCTACTTAGTTTTATGGCACTTAGTATGTTATGAGGTATTTCAGGTATTAGCAATACCCCCTCTATTTTTCCTAGACCAGGCAAGGTTACATTCCCTCTACCTAATACTTGAACCTTTTCTTGGTTAGCTACCTTTATTACAAATTTATCTTCTACAAATGAAGACAATATATTTTTGTTATTAGTGGTGTGATTAGTTGCTCCAGAATCAATAAGCCAATTATTGTTCTCATTCTGCTGTATGTTAGTGTTGTCTTGTTTATTTAATCCATTCAGTGAACCAGATTTTCTATCCTTTGAATTATCTCTGCCCCCTCTATTCTCTTTGTAATTTGGTGGGCTTCTATATCTATGTCTATCCATGGAAGACTGTCTATAATTGTATTTGTTTCTATATTCAGACCTATGTCTTTCTTTTGAAGTTTTGGGGCAATCTCTTCTATTGTGTTCCCTGGATCCACAGTTATGACATTTAAATGTTTCATTATATTTTTCTTGGAAAGCTACTTTCCTATATGGTTTGTGTTCTATGTGATTGTTAGAACGATTCCTTCTTGAATTGTCTTCTGCTATTAATTTATTGGATAGACTTTCTATGGATAAGTATCCTAGATTGATTGTGTCTAAATGTGACATATAATTGTCCCATGATGGATCAAGTGAGTTGATAATAACACTTTTCATTGTTTGGTCTGAAATCACCTCCCCCCTTAAATGCAGTTCAGCTCTTATTTTGTTTAAAGATATTAAGTTCTCACTTATGGAAACCCCTGGTTTTATCCTAGATGAAAAGAAATCTTTAGACATCCTTGTGGTGGTAGCTACACTGTCACTGTGAAACAAATTGAACATGCATTGAATAATTTCTGAAACAGTCAGATTTTGCTTAATGCTGTGATACATTGCAGGAGATACACTAGATATTAATAAGAAAAATGCTCTATGGTGTAAACAGTCTATTTTTAGAGTCCAAGGTCTTTTTGGGGGACTAGTGATAAAAAACAGTAAGTTTTCCTTCATAAAGACAACCTGGAGCTGCTGATACCATTCTTGTAAATTAATGCCATCTATCCTTAGCTTTGGGAAGTCACTGGGTAAATTTCCGACATTATTAGGTCCATTACTTACAACCTGAGGTAGTCCGTGGTCTCGTAAATGCAGAAAGTTACAAAACGGCGTGGGGATGCTCGCAACGAGCCTGCATGGTCTTCTCGTCAATTCATGTCTTCCCGGACCGTCTGCGTAGTCTTGCGCATGCGCGTTGTCCATTTCTTCCCTGGAGTCGTCGTGAGAGGTTCTCCTCGTTGCGGCTCGCTCGTTCTGCTCCTCCTCAGACGAATCGGTCTCTGGCTCGATCTTGGAAGTCCTGACGATGGCGGCTGCTCTTCCTCTTCTTTTGAGTGCGTTGGTGCTTGCTTCGGTCTGTGGCATGGGGCAGTATCGGCAGGGCTCTCTGGGTTCGGGCGTCGGCGCTCTCGTAGTCAGGATGGGAGCGGGCAGGTCTTGAGGCATTGGCTTGCTCGTTCGCTTCTTCGTTAGCTTTTTAGTAATTCTTAGTTTTGGCCCAAATGCAGCAAAAAGCGTTTTCATTGCTGATTTTATTTGATTGTTTGTTGAATCACCTTCACTTTCTGATTCTGATTCTTCTGAGGTGTTTGAATCTTCTTTTTCGTTTTCGTTGTCTGATAATGTTTTTCGTGCCAGAAATTTTGAATTGAGTTTTCTGATTGGCTCTGCTTCGCTCACCCTGGAGGTCTGTTGAAACCAAGATGGCTGCCATTCAAAATTTCGCGCGGGATCACCGTTTTTCTTCTTCACAATAATTTTTTCTGCAGTCATATCACTCACTATTTTTGGGTCTTTTGATTTTTCATTAGTGATGTGCTTCTCTCTCGCTGCTCCGCTGTTCTTCAGCATATCTTGGAGGTTCGCGATGAGGCTTTCATCATTCTTCTGGCTCTTCAATAGTTTTAATATCTCTGACCTGAGTTCGTTATTCTCTATTTCGATTTCCTCCTGATCATCATTTTCATCTATTATTTCTTCGTCTTCAGTGGTGTATTCTTCGGATTCTCTCGAAATCGCGTTTGTGGATTCGTTGATTATTTCTTGTTCTGTTTCCATTTCTTTGCTGTATGCCCTGGTGTTGGACCTATCTTTCTTAGACATTTTTAAATATTTATTGAGTCAATTAACCATCCTCTGCTACCAGCTTGTTGCAATATTTTCAGGATCAGACTCAATAAATTTAGCAAGAGTTAAAGGTTTAAATATATCTCCTTTTATTTACATTAGGCATTCTATATTCACTGAATATTCACAGATAGAAGCAAGGAAGTGGGTGCATACAGCTCCTTATATATACAATGGGTGGAGCTAGATATGGGAGTGGTGAATTATGAATACATTAAGAAGTGAAGAATAAGTTAACCCCTGATACCCCGTTCATATACTATTTACACATTAGAGAATAAGGCATTTACATCTGACAGTCCCCCCCCCCCCCCCGTTTTGGAAAATTGGAAGGAATGTGTGTGTTTGTGTGTGCATGCATGTGCACACATGTGCATTTGTGTGTGATAAAAATAGTTTTAAAAAAATCTGAGACACAGCAGTGCAAGTTAAGCATACATGTGTTCACAGAACATAACATAAATCATTTGCTGAACAACATGGGAACCAAGGTAATTCTGTATTATTAAAATAATCTAAGACATCCCTAAACTGTTGTTTCATAATGAAACGCTCTAAATTAATCCTGTTATTTCTGAACAGTGAATTAGGCAAATAGAAGTTTATATAACAAACTTGTACTGTAAATAATTTAATGTTTGCTGAGACATTTTTCCATCGTTCTAATCATTAGATTAGATCATTAGGTTGAAAAAATGTGGCTAGCACAAATTGTGCCGGATGTTGATATAAAATTAAGTTTCCAGAGTTACTCAGTATTTTTCTTTTTCAACATGCTACATACAGTATATAATATAATGGTTCTCATTTTTTTTAAAAAAAAGAAGGAAGCCATCACTGAATTACAATTTGAGCATAGATTAACCATTTTATTTCCAGAAGTTCTGCTTTCTTACATGTTAATGGACATAAGTCTCCACCCCTTAATGCCTCTCTTTAATGTCTTTCCCTCTCAATGTCCTTCTCCCCCTCTCCCCCCCATATGTTGGAAAATCTGCCACTTCCTTATTTTAAAACCTAAAAATTTAGGCTTAAAATATTGCAGGGTTATTACAAAGTGCATATGAAAATTGGCCTATAATCTCCTACTTCAGACTCTATTCCCACTTCGACTCATTGCACTCAGTCCTGGCAAGAAATGCAGAAAAGTCGTTTAGAGTTTCCAACATTATTTTCAAATACATTGTAGATTTTATTTGCAGTGGGAATTGCTTCTGAATCTTTGAATCCCAAATGCAGGAGGAAGACAAAATCAATACAGCTGCCTTTCACAGGGAGGGGCATACACCAGAGACTCCAAGAAAAATGATAAAACCAGAGGAATTTGACTGGTCATATTAAGTGGTTTTCATATGCACCGGCTGATGCATTAAATACTGTCATCCCCTGAGCTTATTAATTTATGAGAAACTTCTTCCAGAGTGAGATCATTTATTTTTTCCTATCTGTCTAAAAGTGATGATTTTTCATTCGTATACTATGATAACAGATAGAAAATTTTAGTCCAAGATAGAGTCTAAGAAGTACTTAAATTGAAATGACTTCTATATATTTCAAAAAGACACAGTAGCCATGTATTCTCCATGTTACAATACTGAAATCCTTCTGTTGGTCTCTATCTGCTTGGCCTTTAATCAAACTGTAACACACTATCAGACTCTGGATATGTTCCCATAGTTTATGGCTGACCAGATTAAATTAATTTTCCAGTATGATATATTCATCCCCTTATGATTCATTTATACCATGTTTTAGGGGTGTGTAAAGTGCTAGATAGTATCTGATACTATCAAAAAGAGCCTCTATAATGTAACTGACCATATTCACATTAAAATCATACAGAAGGGCTGAAATAAGTCTAAATTGTTAACAGCCATGAAATTTTGTGCAAGAATTCAAAATTCTTGTAAAGATCTACTTCTGAATTTGATTTTTTTATGTAATTTGGTGTTCCCATACAAAAATTTGATATGAGATTGCAAATGCCTCACAAGATTTAACAACATGGCAAGATTTTAGGTAGACTAGGAGGCATTTGGCCACTCTATGATGCCTAGGACCTAACACAATTGCCAACCTCCAATTTAAGACATCTCTATTCCAGTTCATAGTCAAAGATGACATATATGCATTTCAACTGAACTGAAAAGGACATAATCTGTTCAGCATAGAAAGCCCAATTACGTGCTTAGTAAATTATTTGTTTTTCATAACAAATAAGAATCTAAGTTACAGAACTGAGAGAAAGCTAATCTAATACAATGTGTATACATAATGGTCTATAATTTGCATTTGTTAGAAGTTAGGTCTATGTTTTCCCTCACAAAGGAGGTTTAAGGTTCACTAACTAGGAACATTTCTTCAATCTTCATATCCTGAAGCCTGTAAGCCTTCCTATACCACCTTCCTTCCTATTTTTGGTGAGGTCAAACACTTCACCTGATTACTTAGTTATTTACCTAGATGTGCTCCAAGAACTGTGACAATCACAGGGTTGCTAATTCTACTCTGCAGATTTTGCATACTGCTATTTTAAGATCAACTCATATTTATATTTTATTATAGTAAATTATATGTTGTTTCAGAAATAGATTCACCAAACAGTTGGAATTCTTCAGGGGAAAAAAAAGAGTGGAGTATTCCTGGTTATTCATTCTTATTCAAAACTGTTAGCCATTAAAATTAGGCTAATGGTTTAAGAGAATGAGTTTATAAGGTTTGTTTCTGCCCTCCTAATAAAATGGGGAACATTTCAACAGTTATGGAAGTTTCTTAGCAATATATGAGACAAAGTTTATTGCAGGGGTGTCAAACTGGATTTCTTTGAGGGCAGATCAGTGGGGGGGGGGGCGGAAGTGGGGGGGGAGATGGGACGGATACTTCCTGCCAGTCTGGAAATATCAAGGGACCAACCTGCAATGCCTCTGCCAGCCAAAACAGACTGCGGAGGCCCCACAAGGCCCCCACATGGTCCATTTTCAGCCTCCTGCAGCACTCTGACGGCCAAAAAGGGGGCTCCATGCATACTGTTTTTAGGCTGGCAGAGTGCTGCAGAAGGCCGTGGAGGCCAAAAATGGACTGTGGGGGGCCTCATGCAGCCTCCGCAGTCTGTTTTGGCTGGCAGAGGCATTGCAGGTTGGTCCCTTGATATTTCCAGACTGGCTCCACATGCCAGATTTAAGCACCCCACAGGCTAGCCCACAGGTCTTGAGTTTGACACCCCTGGTCTATTGTTTGAAACAAGAAATAAAGTGATATTTAAATCACAAATAAACAGTTGTATGCTATTATATCACAGGGCAAATTTCATGATTTTTTTTCTCTTGTTAAGATAAAATATAATTTAAAAAATTATAAAATTAAAAGAACAAATCTTACCAATTCTCTGATTCCATATTGTTTTTCTACTTTAACCTTTAAGTGCCTGAAACATTCTTCCATACGTTCATGGAAAGGACGAAGGCTATCGGATACTCTTCTTTCATGAATCTTAATTCCAGCTCCAAGAAATGGAACCTAAAAAACAATAAGAAAAATTTCAGTCATGCTATTTCATATTCCCCATGTCTCCAGAACATGTTGAACTGACTGCAGTTACAAAATGTGATTTGTAATATATTTGCCAGCTGACATTTTCTTCTTTCCTTTCAAAGAGGTAGCAATATATCTTACTATGAATTTCAAGAAAATAATTACAGAATGGTGAAGTACAACCTTCCTGGAAAAATATAATTGCACTTTTTTTGTTTCCTGTGCATAATGATATGCAATAAAGGTATAAATGGATGGATAATTTATGATACTTCATATATTCTTAAGATGAAGAGTGACAGAAAATACATCATTTTTTCAGAATCTACACCAGAACAGATTAGTAAGATTGGTGAAATGTACTATAATTTACTCAACCATGGGTACATAGTGGACATTTTCACTGTGTTGCAAAGATGACATTGTAAGTATTTTGCTAAGTGATCAAATCATTAGTAAGTTTAAATGTAAAGCCAATTCAGCTGAAATTTCAACCACAGTAGCATGGTTGTTTCCTCATTGTGATGTGTGTATCAGAGGTGGGTTTCAGCAGATTCTGACCAATTCTGGAGAACTGGTAGCGGAAATTTTGAGTAATTCGGAGAACTGGTAGTAAAAATTCTGACTGGCCCCCTGCCCATCTATTCTCTGCCTCCCAAGTTTATTTATTTATTTATTAGTTCAATTTATATGCCGCCCTCCTCCGAAAACTCAGGGCGTCTTACAATGCACTTATAGCAATAGTCTTCATTCTTTTGTATATACCTGCTTATTAGGGCTTTTGGGCCCCCCATAAGCGGTGTTTCTACAAAGTCAGCTTATTGCCCCCACAATCCGGATCCTCAATTTACCTACCTCGGAAGGATGGAAGGCTGAGTCAAACTTGAGCCTGGTGAGATTTGAACTCGCACTAATTGCAGGCAGCTGGCAGCTAAGTGCTACATAAGAGCACTTAGTCCGCTGCACCACCAAGGCTCTAGCTGATCGGGAGAAATGGAGATTTTTTAATAACCTTTCCCCGGATTGGGAAGGGAATGGAGATTTTACAGTATCCTTCCCTTGGAGTGGGGTGGGAATGGAAATTTTACAGTATCCTTCCCGCCACACCCACCAAGCCATGCCACATCCACCTAGCCACACCCACAAAACCAGTAGTAAAAATTTTTGAAACCCACCACTGGTGTGTATGTGTGGTGTCTTCCTGGGAAGGATCAGCAAAGAACACTAGGAATGTATGCCAAGAATACAGTATCTACTTCCAGAAAGGTCATTCAAGGCCTGAAGATCATCCCAGGTATGCTACCAAGCACCTATAGTGAGTAGCAGCAGTATAGGAAGATGTTGGAGACAGATGATCTCTTTAGTGACTATGGTGTGAAAGAAGATTAATGGTATCTTTCCTGTATTTTACCAAATCCTCACATTAATTATAATAAGTGATTGGTAACATAGTGATAGATAATGGTCCTCATGTCAGATACCATTCAGTTTGTCACAGATAAAAATCTGAGAATCTTCCAAAATAATAATATTTTTTATGATATGGCTAGATTAGAGCTGGACAGACTGACTTCAGATTGAAGGACAAAACAACACTCTTCCCTTATTTATTCAGTGTCTTATATGTTGAATTGAGAGAGGCTGGGTTGCAAGAAGATGAGTAGGCTTTTAAAGTTGGAGGAAGAAACATCAATAATCTACACCATGCTGATGATACTAACTCTGATAGTTGAAAATGCAAATGATCTGCAATCTCTCGTAATGTAAATCAAGGAGTAATGAGAAGAAATGGGATTAAGATTCAATATAAATAAGACTAAATAAATGATAGCAGGTACAGCAAACAACCTTAGAATATATAATGTAAATTCAAGCGGGGAATAATTTCTGCCTTTTGGAATCAGCTAACAACAATACATAAAGGAAACAGCAGTCATGAAATATGCTGCTATATTCTCAGTTGACAGAATAGCAGTGAAAGAGTTGGAAAAGTATTCAGATGCCATGATGGATCTATGCCGACAAACATTTGAACTGTGCAGGCAATGGTTTTCCCTGTGGCACTCTAGGGAAGTAAAAATTGTGCTTTGAACAAACAAGCTAGAAAGAGCATTAGCACTTTTGAACTCTGGTGTAGAGATGACTCTTGAGAATACTATAGGTAACTAAGAAAACAAAGAAATTATACAATGAATCAATCCAGAGTTGTCATGTGAGGTACAAAATAACCAGGCACAAAATAACCAGATTTTTCACATTTTGGACATAGTATGTAATGACCAGTTCTCTTGAGAAATCCATGTGCTGGAAGAAGGAGGAAGGAGTTGGGAGGAAGGAGTAGATTTCCATCATCTAGGACGTGATTAGAGCAGAGATGGATGCACCTTTGGAAGACTTGAAGAGTCAGATTGGAGACAGGTTTATCTGTGTTACTGTTAAGAGTCAACACCAACTTGATGGAGCATATTGGTAATCATTCAATCAGCAATCAGGATGATAGATATGTCCTCTAAACTCATGGGTAATAGTCTATGGCCTCAAGCCTACACACAGTTCACAAGAGCTTAGAGTTCTTGTCAGTTGTCAAAAATCAGCAATTCTCATCATTTTGAAGCACACCATTTTGCGACATCAAATTGTGAGGAGGTTACACATTATACAGATTTTACGAAAGCCAGAGAATCTCCATCTGTGCTAATTTATCCCTTCCAATACTTACGAATTGCTTTGTCTCCTGCTTTTCAAGGAACTGGTACAGTGCTGAAGTTTTCCCCAGTATAGTACTTCACCTGTTCTGTCCATAAAGACAGTGACTTTTCATGTTTCTCATGTAATTCCTCTTTTGGTACATGAAAAATGGGACTACATTAATGGACAATTTATTTTCGTGATTAGAGGTTCACTGTTTCCACTAGGTAACCTTTAATAATGACTCAGAATTATTAAAGCAATTTGAAGTTCTAACTTTCTAGTATTCTAAATTACATTGAATACCACCATTAATAGGAATGTCTTCTGAATGCAATCTAGACATGGGGTGTGAAGATGTCACAGAAGACCATGGTGCTATTATGCACCAAAGATATGGGGATGTTTATGAAAACAACCATGGAGTTAATATAAAATATATGCAAACACGAAAATGAAGGATTTATTTCATAACACCAAGATTAAACATTTGTTTGCATATATTTTTAGTCGCTATTTCCACAGCAAACAGTAGCTATTTCTACTGATTCAAATGTCAATAGAAGAAGGAAGATACTGACAATGGTGGGTGACTTATCCAGAAACAAACTAGAAGCAAAAAATAGATTAGTCTCTGGGGTAAAAAAACATTACCATTATGATACATCCTTCATATAGTTGCTACATTTGGTATTTTAGCAAGAACATAAAAATAGAAGTGATATTTTCAGGAGTTCAGAGTGTTAATAGGTTGCTTTTTTACCCGAACCTGGTGAAACTGTTAATAGCAGAGAATTAAACATCATTCAAAACATATGCAAAAATCAGTATTTTCACTTGGTTCCTCTTTATCTGAAAGCAACAGAAATACTGTGATGTCAGGTTTCCCCCCCCCCCCCTTCTTAACATTGCATAAGCATTTCTAGAGAGTAGATATTCAACTAAATCATCAAGGGATTCCTGATGTTTTTGTTCAGGAAAGGAGGCTCATTAAATGTGGATGAAAAACTTTTACAACATACTTTTATGTGATATTTCCAGTCACATTTCAGACAAGTATTCCTCTTCAAAGAAACAAAGAAACAAACAAACAAACAAAGGAAAATAGAAGGAAAATGTGCATGCATTATATATTGACATGCTTCCCCTCTGGAAATGAGATCAATCAGCAAAAGAAAGTGGAGAAATTAATAATATTTATTCAGAAAATCAGAGAATTGTGTCCAGCATTTCAATACCTGCCAAGCAATCAGGTCTTTGAGTCGGTTTAGTTTCTCCTGATCCTCTGGGTGATCCCTAGCATACTCATCTGTGAAGAAAGCCTGCAAGCAGAAAGGAAGTTACTCAGTTTTTCATCTGAACGTGACATTCATGGGTTGTGCTGAAGATCTAATATATTGGAGAAGCATTTCATTTTAAATATAATAACTAAACTCCTTACCTTTTCGTACTTAGTAAACCCTCCCATGACTGCTGGATCAACAATTCCATTCAGAAGCATGGACAGAGGGTTAATGGGAAGATTCTCATCACTTTGGTACTGATTGATCATCGCCAGAATCTTCTCATTTGTCATGGACATTGTTTCAATGGCATTCTCCAAGGGGCTAATTGTAGTCTATGGAGGAGGGGACAAGATCATCGTCAGTGTCACCTGCAACTTTAAGAGCCATGGTGGCGCAATGGTTAGAATGCAGTATTGCAGGCTACTTTTGCTGACTGCCAGCTGCCAGCAGGTGGCAGTTCAAGTCTCACTGGCTTGCCATCCTTCCGAGGTCAGTAAAATGAGGACCCAGATTGTTGGGGACAATATGCGGACTCTGTAAGCCACCAAGAGAGGGCTGTAAAAGACTGTGAAGCAGTATATAAGTCTTATTGCTTATTATGGCTTTGCTTGGCTGCATTGGAATCTGAGAGAATCTTTCATTCATTATGAAATGTGTTAACATTTCATTTAAATACCCCAATCTCAAAAAATCAAATGCATATAGAACCATATTGTTTAGTGGGAAAATAGATTCCCTGATAACATAATACTTTGTTTTGTTTTCCTCATAAAATAGCATTGGTTCTTTCTTTCTATTTCTGAAGGTTAAACTATGTATAATACTTATCAAAATTCTAATACACACCTGTGACATGGAGACAACCTCAAACCAACGCAAGATTCCAGGGAGTTTATAAGCTGTAGTAAAGGATGTTCTCTCAATCCACATAGACTATTAAAAGATCCAGAACAGAAGAAATATTACAACAGTTAAATCATATTGTTAGAAAGTTAAGAGCTTACTGGAAATATAATTTAAATGACAGGGATATCTTTTCCTGGCATCAATATTATTTAAGAGGGCGGTGGGGAGATGATTTCACCATTTCACTTACAAACCGGAATACTTTAATACAGTCTGCAATACTGTGTTCCCCAACCATAAAGAAAACACACACAAAAAAAAACCCCAGTGGGAGGGAAGGGACAAGACTCAAATAGTGAGGAAATGGAATGGCAAAGAACATTGATATCTTGATTGAAATTAGGATGATCTGAAATGTTTTTAAAAATGTTGTTTGATAACCAACCTACCATTTGTGATTCCATCAGACTTATTATGTAACTGTATCCCAAATATATGGCATCTTGAAATTCCTGAGAGGCAGCCCTGACAGAAATCATTCGGTTGATAGCAGCTGAAACTCAGAGTAATTTTACACCCTGCTTGTCCAGCCCAATGATGCTTCTGTGACATTTTGCACCTCTTCTGCCTACTAATAAAGTATGTATTATCGCCTGAGCAATGCCATGTGTCACATCTGAGTGACAGATAACATGGCTGTGTTCAAAACATAAAAAGATACTTACAGCAAATTCATTTTCAGGGTCAACTGATCCTTTTCTGGTTGGTCTTGAATAGTGGAATCTTTGCACATAGTTAGACTTATAAAAACTAAAAGAGAGAGTGAAAGAGATTACAAAACATTTTTCTCCATAAACTTCCATACAAAAATTCAACTTTATTTATGTAATTTAAACATACCATATCCACTTTTAATTCAAATGTCTACATTGTACTCAAACCACTACAGGTTTAATGTATGTCTAAACCTGATAAGAAAGTGTGCCTTGGTATCAGGGGTGGGTTCTTCTTACCTTTACTACCAATTCACATCATGCCTGTGCAATGTGCATCGTGCCCGCATATGTGCAGATCAACTTTGATGACGTCCGGGTCAGTGGGCAGAGCTTCCCACCAGTTTTACTACCAGTTCTTGCGAACTGGTCCAAACCGGGGGTAACCCACCACTGCTTGGTATGTAATAGTCTGAACAAATTATCACAATGTGGCCTTATACCAGAAACCTGTATAGGTATCTGGAGGTGGTGCTAGTTTTGATCATGCTCAGCACATTTCTACATTCCACCGATATACAAGAAATGGAGAAAAATACCCAATCTATTAGTATAATCTTCCATATTCTTCAAGCTATAATGTAATGAATTTTTGACTTTCACAGGTTGATTATGAAAACTTAGCAACGGGCCTTGATTTGGTTGTGAGTACAGATAGATCCCAATCAATGTGAGCTTGAATAGTGCAAATGTGATTAAGTGCAAATTATAAATTGATATACCTTATGGCATATAATGCTAACCAAAATTTAGTTAATGTGAGGGTAGTGCGCATGTAGTTGCCTTTGGCTTTTGGATAATAAGCACTTTGTGTGCAAACTGGAGAAAAGGAAGGTTCCACTTGAGGAAAATTCAAAAAGAAGAAGCTCACTTTGAAGAACTACAATGGAATATAGGCAATGCTCTTTGAAAATGGGCTTTCATTTGTTCACTTGATTTATTTATGAAATCTGTTTATCATAACTTATTGCAGGTTATAATCCATTAGAAAGTAATAAAAACCCTAAAACTATGTAAAAAGATAACTGAAGAATGGTTAAAGTAATAATCTTGCTACCATTCCCTATGTTACCTATAACTTCTGAACAATCTTCAAGGGGAAACCTTTGTAGGACACATGGTAGTAATTCAGAAAGTCAATCAACATTCCTTAATCACCAATTCATGAACACCCTTATAGTTTCCTATTTTACAATGTTTAAATATTAAATATTCCATTCTCACTGCATTCGAACTTCTCTTGATATTCCAAACTCTCATTTCCATATAATAAAGTGGGCAAAAGGATCCTTTTATATTCAGCCATTTTCACTTATTTTGACAACCATTCTTTTCTTGTAACAAACCTTTTAATCTTAATCATTCCTGATTATCTTTGCAATTGTCTTTTCTGTTCGGTATGCATACTTTTCTCTCATTCTTAGTCATTGTTCTCTTATATCAGGGGTGCCAAACTCAAGGCGCACTGGCTGGATCTGGCCCATGGGGTACTTAAATCTGACCTGCAGCGATGGCCTGGAAATAGCAAAGGACTGGCCCGTGAGGCCTCTGGCATCCAAAACAGGACACCCCCTTCCCCCCGTGCCTCATTTTCAGTCTGGATGGCCTCCTGCAGCACTCTGTCCATTCCATCTCTCTCCCCCCGCTCCCCGTCCGACCGATGGAGGAGAACTACAATGCTGATCTGGCCCTTGAAGAAATCCAGTTTGACACTCTTGTCTTATATGATGTCACACCTCTTTTGTGTCATCAAATATCCTTTTACATACTTCCCACTTCTGTGGTACTTCTTTTCATTTTTATTTTTTTATATTCGGTTTAATATCATATTGCATTATGTTCTCCTTATATTCATTTTCTAGGAAAATTATTTTATATATTTTTATTCAGGACTCATATGTTTTCTTCTTCTAATTATATCATTTTTATTCTTATTTCTTTAACTTTCTTCTTTTCCTTACATGTCTATTTTCTCCCCAAATTCACTCATTATCCTACCAAGAAATAGTAGAGAGCTATGTTTAAAAAGTATATATATTGATAGTCCTGTTTAGTAACTACCCTGTTTAGCCACTGTTTGCAGTTATAGCAGTGATGCAACAAGTAACTTTGTGAGCAATCCTTCCAGTGACAATTTTCATAGTTTGTAAAACAAAGGAAAGATCATAAGCAGTCACAGTTTCACTTAACACCTCTTGATAAGTGAAATGACCCAATTGTCAGTCTCAGTTGTGGTCACTAAATGAAAACTACTTGTATGTAGTTCTGGTTGTATGTACTTCTGGTTGGCCAGAAAGGTATATAAAAGAGAGATGAAGCTTCTCTGAAACTACCGTATTTTTCGGACGATAAGACACACTTTTTTGTCTGCCAAAAGGGGGTGAAAATGTCTGTGTGTCTTATAGACTGAATATTGCTGAAGAAACCCCACTCACTCAACCAGTCATTTTTTTGGGCTCCGCACGCCCTGTTTTCAGGCCTTTTTTTAGCCCATTTTCAAGGCTTTTTTCAGCCTGTTTTCGAGGCTTTTTGACCCATTTGGGGGGCTTTTTTGGCCTATTTTGGGGGCTTTTTTTGACCTATTTTTAAGGCTTTTGGGTCTGTTTTTAAGGCTTTTTGGCCTGTTTTTGAGGATTTTTTCAGCCTGCTTTTTGGGAAAAAATGGGCCAAAAAAGCCTCAAAAATGGCCCAAAAAAGCCTCAAAAATGACCCCCAAAAGCCTTGAAAACAGGCCAAAAAAAGACCTGAAAATCGGCTGCAAAAAGCTTCGAAAATGGGCCAAGAAAAGCCTAGAAACAGGCTTAAAAAAGCTCCCAAAATGAGCCAGAAAAAGCCTCAAAAATGGGCCAAAATCAGCACCGGAAACAGGCTGGAAAACGTCTGGAAAAGGCCTGAAAAAAGGTAGGCCAAAAACTTTTTTTTGTTGTTTTCCTCTTCTAAATTTAGGTGCTTCTTATAGTCAGGTGCTTCTTATAGTCCGAAAAATATGATACTTGCCTGCAGAGCATGTGTCTAATTCTTGCTCTGTTACCATCTCATATCTCTATTACATGCAGAACATGGAAAATTGCTTCCAGACTTACAGCGAATAGAAACAATGAGCACATCGGTCCTGTTATCTCAAATGCAAGATCAAGCTATTGTTCTTAAGGCTAAAACATTTTTAGCAGTTTTAAAGTGGGAAAAATAAAGGGTGATACTTACCCAGGTATTTAATGAAAATCAATGGCAGATGCCATTGTTTGCAAAGGTCAAAGAAACATGGAGCCCCATCCGAGCATTCTAAATCACAATCTATAGAAGTTTAATTCTACAGATGCTGCTTCTTACTGTGGCTAATTTATCAACATTCACCCTTTTCATTTTATACAGGCTCACGTAAAACACTTTGTTTTACAGAAAGCTATAAATGACCTGAAGCAGATATTTTCCCTGCTGATACGTGTAATATTTCAACTACTTTGCAGACCTAATAAGATCACCTGTTATTGTGACAACTCCATTTACAGTACAGCAATCTATAGATTCAAAAAGGCATGAAGCCATAAAATGCCTGTAGTTTGTGAAGAATAAGAAATAGATTCTTGGAAAAGAATCTAATGAAGAATAATGTCAGGATTTCTAATCTAGAAGCTCCCATGCATGCCCCGCATCCCTCCAATTGTGGGGTATGTATAATACAAAGTAATAATGCAATGACATACTCAACATGATTTAAAGAACAAAAATTAAGGAATGGAAAAACTGTGTGGGTGTAGCTGTGCATACGCTGACCTATTCATACCGAGACAAACACACACATTCAGATACACATACGCGCACACACGCATACTTGAAATAAGGAGATAGCTTTATTCTTTTCCTACTGGATATTTCATATCTAATTTTGATGTCTTGATATGTACTCACTTTTGACCTTGATTGTCTAATCAACAGAAAAGAAACTCTCTTAAAGATATTGCAGAAGGCAATCGGCTTAATGTAGCAGAAGACAGAAATGAGTGGGTCAATGATTATGCAAGATAACATGGCACAAAGAAAAGAGACAAGAACCCAAATGATATAGTGACAACAGTGTGTCAAAAAGGAAAGGAAAGGTTGGAACTACTCCAAAGAAGGAAAAAAATGATCCCTCAATCCTACTGGCTTTATTGTTAACAAGTGCTTCTCTAAAGTTAACATCGTGGCAGGCTTGCCACCTTCCCATTTTCACACAAATGACTGCGGAAACTTAAATTGAAAAGGTCTGGTCTAATACATGACAGCTATTGCATTATATTTGAATTATCATTTCCTTCAATCAGCTACATTTGGCAACATTAGTTAGATTGGTGGTACACCAACAGGTTTTTCCTTAATGATGGGGGGGGGGGGATAAATTTAAGTAGTGACAACATGACAGATGGAAGGACAGTTACAAAGACACGAATAGTGTGTGCTTTCAAGGTGCCCTCTATTAGGCCGGTAATTTGTGTGTCTCATGGTAGAAGAGCCTTTTCATTAGCTTTCAGATGCAGGTGGGAAAATGCTTTATGCTGCCAATTTTAAAAGTTCCCTACAGGCGAAAACATTAAAAAGAAAACTTGGGAGAAGATGTCACTTATTGATTGTCCAGTATCTGAAGTTCCATTTGAAGCAAACTTTAAATCATAGCCGATTGTAATCAAAATATGTTGCTGTTAAGAACAATGTTTTAAAACTGTAATTTCCTACAAATCACAACATGTGACAGGATATACCAACCATGGCTGATCTTGAAAGAGCCAAGTAGGGGTTAAGCATGGTTTACCGTTTAAATGAGAGGACACCAGTAAAGCCAGCAAATCTGAGCTACTTGGGGAAATAAAATAAAATCATTAAAAGATACAATAGCAAATCACTTCCGTTTAGTTAGGAGCCATGGTGGTTCAGTGGTTGGAATGCAATAATGCAGACTGATTCTGCCCACTGCCAGTAGTTTGATCCTGACCATCTTAAGGTTGACTCAACCTTACATCTTTCTGAGGTTGGTAAAAGAGGACCCAGATTGTTGTGGGCAATATGCTGGCTCTGTAAACCGCTCTGAGAGTGCTGTAAAGCACTATGGAGAGGTATGTAAGTAAGTAATGTTGCTATTTGTAAATCTTTATCTTTTTTTAAAAAAAAACATACTTAATACTCTTTCTTCCTTCTATTTTCCCCAGAAAAACAACCCTGTGAAGTGAGTTGGGCTGAGAGACAGCGAGTGACCCAAAGTCACCCAAATGGCTTTTGTGCCTAAAGTAAAACTAAAATTCATAGTCTCTTGATTTTTAGCATGGTGTCTTCACACTAGACCAAACTGGCTCTATTTTACTTAGACAAGACAAGACAAGACAAGACAAGACAAGACAAGACAAGACAAGACAAGACAAGACAAGACAAGACAAGACAAGACAAGACAAGACTGGAATAGAATAGAATAGAATAGAATAGAATAGAATAGAATAGAATAGAATAGAATAGAATAGAATAGAATAGAATAGAATAGAATAGAATAGAATAGAATAGAATAGAACTCTTTATTGGCCAAGTGTGATTGGATACACAAGGAATTTGTCTTTGGTGCATATGCTCTCTGTGTACATAAAAATAAAAATAAAAATACATTTCTTATCTTTTAAGAATTAAGCCCACAAATAAAACATTTGAATTACATGACAAAACCATGGTGCAGAGGCCTCAGTATTGTCAAAGGGCATCATCCCTTCTTATTTCTCTCACTTTCTCCTTTATTCATCTCACCACACAGTTATCTTGTCTTTTAGACACAATTTCATTTGGAAATATTAGCAGGCAGAAAGAAG
The DNA here is from genome assembly GCF_029215685.1 of Pituophis catenifer annectens. Taxonomy (NCBI): domain Eukaryota; kingdom Metazoa; phylum Chordata; class Lepidosauria; order Squamata; family Colubridae; genus Pituophis; species Pituophis catenifer. The sequence goes on from NW_027256882.1 coordinate 114,228,758, forward strand.
AGGATGCTTCCCGTTTATCCCCTAGTAAAATAAAATCTATTAAGCTTTAATTAAGAAAATAATGAAAGTTGAAACTCTCTATGTCCTTGTAGCAGTGCCAGAGAAAGGGAGTATTCTCATTGCAATAAAATAGATCAATGTAATATTGACTAACATCTACCAACAAACAATTTTTCCCCTCAAGATGGATAGACTCTAGGGCCTCTCATTTGTTCCCATAATGAAACCTCCAGGTTTGATAATCCATTCTTGAGAACATCATCAAAGTTATATTTTAACTCATTAAGACTGTCAGCCTGTTCTATTATTTGCCTGCTAATTTAATATGTGCATGGCAAACAGAATGTTAGTGATTGTACCCAGTAGATATCTCTTTTAATCTGGGGACTGTGAAATTTTATACAGAGGAAACCTTGTCAAAGTCAGCTTTGGGGCTTCTTCCCTTGTAAAATTGCCGGCTGCTATGGCAAATCGTCTTTGTATTTCCAAGTATGGAGAATGTTTTCCCATATCTGATCATTCCAATCCAGTTTATTTATTAACTTACTTGATTGATATGGCCACCCATCTCATAAATTCAACCCTGGTAATCCAATATGCTAAAAACAATATAGAAAGTATCAACAAGCATATAAAAACCTACAATAATATTGGAGAACACATCCAATAAACACTCAACAGTAACAATAACATCTCACGGGCTATCTAACCTCCTGACCTTTGTGCTCTGGAGCACATCTATGTCTTCAGCATCTTGGCGAAAGGCCACCAGGGTCACATCAATCTGATCTTGGATGGTATGTTATTCCAGAGAGAGGATTAGCTTGATTTGAATTACATAAGGCAAATTAAACTTTCCAACTTTTTTGGAAGCTACCTAGGACTTTTGATAACTTGTATTATAGGAATGTTTACATGATCGATAAGACAATAAGAACTTACTTGATTACTTGATCAGGTACTGGCTTATTTTTGAATTGAGGATGTTCCTCCAAAACTGGCTGCACAGTAAAGCATTGTATATCTAAAATCACAAGCGCTAAGGACATTATACCATTAGTGGACACAATCAGTCATCTGGAAACAAAAAAACGTCTTCACAATTGTTCAAGAAGAGTCTTTTATAAAATTAGTTCATAATTATATTAGTAAAATTCATGATTCAGCTTAGAAAGTAAGTGTACAACAAACTGAACATGGATTAAATCCATGTTCCAAATAAATAGTACATTATCGATAGAGAAAAATATTTGTAACTCAGGTTTGAAAAGAGGGCTCCTTGGCTCTCTCTGAGCTTGGTTGTTATCTTGCAGATGTTTCATTATCCAAATTATGATTCATGATGATTGTGATAAATCATGACTATGATCATGATTTATCACTTATCTCTTTTATGTACACTGAGAGCTTATGCACTGAAGACAAATTCCTTGTGTGTCCAATCACACTTGGCCAATAAAGAATTCTATTCTGTTCTGTTTTGTTCTGTGCTTTTCTGTGCTTTTCTGTGCTTTTCTGTGCTTTTCTGTGCAGTGCTGGTAGGGAGTGGGGCTTGCTCTCATTTTATATTCTAGTCCTGCTTGTCCTGTCAGTATTGGTGGGATTGGTTGTTGTGGTCCTTTGGTTGGGCTGTTTACCAACCAAGATATTACTATTATGTCCAGAACAATTCCTTAAGAGTAGTTTGAAGCTGACACACAATCCACTACCATAAATCACTGACATTCACATCAACTTACAGCAACCCCATCAATAATATATCTAGCTATCAATTGGAAAGTGCTAAACACTGCTTTTGACTAATGCCATTCCATTCAGATTTTATTTCATGTTTTGAGCATGGTATCTAGCAATGTCTAAAAAAACTTAGGAGCTATAAAGAGGAAGCTGCAGAACCAACCAAGCACTATTCCTCTGTTACATTTTTAAGGAGCTTTGAAATAACAGCATCTTTGCAAGATGTTATACATGTGAACCCTCCATGAACTAGGAAGAGTTCCTGCTAATAGGAATTTGTCCTATCCATATACCCTCCAAAACTGCAGAGTAGCCAAAGTGATTTGTTTGATTTGAAATCTATTACAATAAAGGTGGAAATACATAAGCTCAGCTCTCATTATGAGATCACAAGAGCTTAAAGTTGGCTTTTACCTGGGGCACAGTCCTCACAAGGAAGTATCTGAGTGATTAAGCTTATGCTGCTGCTTTAAGGCATCTTATTCTTCAAATGCACTATTGCAGATTTACAGCGAAGCAGACCCGAAATTATATGGTGCAAAGACTTCAACTGACACTGTAGAGTTTGTATACTATATTTCTGTGAGATGGACGTGAACGGGAATATATTATTAGCAAGAGCTGTTTATGTTGTGATAGAGAAAAGAAATTTGTAGTTGTCTTGTTCACCCTGAAGTGTTGAATATAACCTTAGAAGAGGGCAGTGTTTTCAGTGTAAAGGCCTCATGTCCTGTTTATGTTTTGAAGCAATAACCCTTTATCATTCCTTCAGAAGCCTTCCTTTATGATGTGGGAGATGAAAAGCAGCTTTTCAGAGGATCATAAGGCAGGAATCACTGCCTGTGATGGTCCTGCTTGTCTCATTCAGCCAGCTCTCAATAGCTGCTTAGATGGGTCTAAATGAAGAAGACCTTGATTCAATTGCCCATTAGGTCCACACAGAGAATCAGAGACAGATGACGATGAATATTCTCGCCAATCACTCATAGATAACACTGGACTATTATTATTTATTCTGTACTCAAGACTGGAAACAGAATAAACCATGTTTTCAAGCAATGAGGATATATAACGAGAGCAGAAACCTCTCTATCCTACCATTTTCACATCTCCTAGAAAGTATGACCTTTCTCCAGCATTGCTACCTGATCTATAATCATGTATAATTACTGTAGGGGAATTATGAATAAATGCCTTCTGCCTTTATTGAATTTCAATAAGAGAACTGACAAGTATTTAGCCCAGAGACTCAGAATTAATCCAACGTCAATTAGTATCTGCAGTAGACTTACACACTGCCAGTCTCTATCTAACTACCGACTGTATCTTCCCATGATTCACTAAGGAGGAAACTGAGAAATGTGAGACCTAAATTAAGTAATGAAAACCCTAAGAAAACAGGTTTTCCTGTTAATGATCTCTGCTGTGTTCTCAATGATAAATTGCAATGCAGAAATGCTCTGATCTAAAGCCAAAACATGGGCCAAAGTTTCCAGGGTTTAGCAACTTAATCTTATAGACACAGCATTCTAAAAACTAATACAGGTAGTTCTCAACTTACGGCCACAATTGAACCAAATATTTCTGTTACTCAGTGAGACATTTGTTACATGAGTTTTGCCTCATTTTACGATCTCTCTTGCCATGGTTGTTAAGTGAATCTCTGCAGTTGTTAACTTAGTAACTTGGTTGTTAAGGGAATCTGCCGTTGGCTTTGCTTGTCCAAAGGTTGCTCAATGTGATCACATGACCGCAACCATTAGAAATATGAACTTGTTGCCAAGCATCTGAATTTTGATGACATGACTAAGGCTGCTATAGTCATAAGTGTGAAAAACTGTCATAAGTCACTTTTTTCAGTGCTGCAACTTCAAATGGTCACTAAATGAATGCTTATAAATTGAGGACTACCTGAATTAGCTTGCCTGGTAAGCCAAAATACATGATGATGAATAATTTGATGATGTGTTACTGATGTAGATTTTCATCCTGAAGCAGAATGTACATTCAGACACAGGGTGTGTTTGTTAACATTTGCATTTAGACAATATTCTGTATCTGCATGTAAAAGGGAGAAAGGGAACTTACTGCTTCAAATGACACACTATATGTTTTAATGTACACGCTAAAATGATACGTTGCTCTTTTCAGAGATGCAGAAGAATATTTGTATTGATTTCTATTATTTTAAATATAATATCAAATTCAACGTCTGGTGTTCTTAATAATAAAAAAAAACTAAGCAGTATGAATCATACTTTGGTGGAAATTTTTCTGTATCTGCTGAACATTCATGATTATATTTAGGTGAACTTGAACATTCCAACATAAAGGGAGAAAAACATCAATTAGTCTTGTAGATAATACTTGAAATATCACCCTTACATAGTGCTGTTTAAAAATAGACCAGAAAGATATTTGATACACACAGGCTTATCTGTGAATTCAGGGATAAAAGCTGCCAGTATGAGTAAACGAAACTCTGAGGAGTTGGCTATTTAATGATTTAAAGTTGTTTAGTAAGGTGGCCTTGGTGATTTTAGGATTTAACTAGAGGCCTTTTACATTCCTGGTGGTTACTTTAAGAATAATGCATTTCTTTGAAGTTTTGATTTCTTGGGAAATTTGATTGAATATGTAATTCACTACTTATGCTTCCCTATCATGATACAGGATACAGATATCCACAACTTTCTTTAGGATATTATGAAAGCATTATATTTATAGTGTTGGCTAACTTAAATATTTAAATAGGTAAGGAACTGATGAAAAAAATAGGTAGAATATGTGCCATAGCGGCCAATTGAAGAGTAGAACTCTATAGGTAATCCTTGATTTACAACAATTTGTTTAATGACTGGCAATGAAAAAGGTGACTTATGACTGTTTTTGACACGTGATCAACATTCAGATGTTTAGCAACTGGCTCATATTTATGATGGTTGCTATATCCCATGGTTATATAATCACCCTTTTGTGACCTCCCGACAAGCAAATTCAATGGGGAAGCCAGATTCATTTTGTTACTAATTTAACAACTGCGGTGATTCACTTAACCATTGTGACAAGAAAGGTGGTAAAATGGAGCAAAACGTACCTTAACAAATGTCTCACTTAACAACAGAAATTGGGGGCTCAATTGTGATAGAAAGTTGGGGACTACCTATATCGCTATAAAAAGCAAAAACGCTAATATAGCCTTTTTACTGGTATGTTCCAGAATAAAACAAACTTAGAGGGTCCTATAAACAAAGTAGAAGGTCCTATATTTGATAGAGGTTAATGTCTGGTGGCTCAGTGGCTAAGATGCTGAGCTTGTCGAATCCCTAGGGTCGCATAATGGGATGAGCTCCTGTTACTTGTCCCAACTTCTGCCAACCTAGCAGTTTGAAAGCATGTAAAAAATGCAAGTAGAAAAATAGGGACCACCTTTGGTGGGAAGGTAACAGTGTTCTGTGCGCCTTTGGCATTTAGTCATGCTGGCCACATGACCACAGAGACATCTTTGGACAGCGCTGGCTGTTCGGCTTTGAAACGGAGATGAGCACCGCCCCCTAGAGTGGGGAACGACTAGCACATATGTGCGAGGGGAACCTTTACCTTTACCTAATGTCTGGTTACTGAGGGTATAACAAAGCCTTGTTTCTGGACACACTTGTGAAATAGAATTATGCATTAGTTCGGTTCATGTTGCAAAATAATTTATACACTTAAAAGGGAAACATGTGAAATGGGTTAAATCACAGGGATTTTCCATATTTTCATAAACTTTGAATAATGATTTTTACTTCAAATTGTTTTTGCTTATTTAATAAAATCTTCTACTTCTAAGGATACATTGAACAGCAGCATTCTTCAGTTTCTCATCAGGGGGTGCAGTAGTATTCATTTTTTCAGCATTTGGAAAATGGCTCATCAGTTGTGCTTGAAAGTCTTCTCTCCGCTCATATTCCTTGCCTCGATAAATGAACATTTTATTCTGTTTTTAAAAAAGGATAAATACTGGTTGCAAACTTGCTATGGAAAATAAATCATTGTTAAACATCACAACATTTTTTTATCCTATTCTTCTTAAAAGCTAGAAAAGTGGACTAAATATGAAATTCGATACATCAAGACCATAATAACCCACTAAATTGTCTGTTAGGTCCCTCCTGGGGAGGAAAAGAGTGGAAGATGTTTTCTAAAATAACAAGAAGACCAAAATGTGATATAATTGCCACTAGTCCCTCAATACATTTTCTTGACCCTGTTGATTGCTAGAAGGCATCTAATATACCTCTGTAGGGAAATTGATTCTAGAATTCTTTGCTTCTCATTGTGCCTTTAAAAGTATATTGGAGATGAAGAAAGGAAAATCACAATGTAAGATTATTTTTGCCAGATCGTAAAAATTACCAACAATAAGAATACTTCTGAGAATTGTCAAGGTATAAATGTGCGAGCCTTCCATATGAAATTTCACCTGCGAGCTGTCAATTAGAATGAATATACACCAGATATAAAATTCATTAGATTTCCTGCTTCATTGTCTTGGCTATTCGTATTGTTGGTTTTATTGTTCATTAAATTCTCTTCAACTATAAACCATCCCTTAATTATGACTGTCTTGTAAGAATCCTAAAAGCTCCCTTATCACTCCATTACCCTCACTATAAACCTTCTTCTAACCTTGAAAGCAACAGGGGGGGGGACCCACAATAAATATAATTCCTTTCTGAAAACGTGACACTCAATATTGTTACAAATGGCATTTTAGGCAACTGCAAGACAGAAACCCTTTTTCTGGCAGAACCTCATGAAGACAAATGTTCCTATTTGTGAATAATTCCATTTCCACAAATAGAATATTGGTACCCTATAAGGCTGCTACAAATTTGAAATTTGTTAAAGACAAAGTATACAGAGTAGATAATTTACCCTTAGGAATGTGGGGAACCCTTGGCCATAATATCCAACAGCAAAATAATCTGGTTTAGGCCTCAGAATTTTCATGATGTTTTCATAAAATTTGGCTTGTTGAATCTGAAAGGAAAAAGAGATGTAATAGAAAAGTGATGTAATGACAACCAATTCCTCAGACACTAGGGTTACTTTTCCATGGGATCCAATATGGGTCAGTCACTGGGACCAGAGGTTTAATTTTCCAAGTTTTTTTTTTTTAATTTGATTTATATGCCGCCCTTCTCCGGAGACTCAGGGCGGCTTACAATGCGTTAAGCAATAGCCTTCATACTTTTGTATATTTATACAAAGTCAGCTTATTGCCCCCACAATCTGGGTCCTCGATTTACCTACCTTAGAAAGGATGGAAGGCTGAGTCAACCTTGAGCCTTGGAGAGATTCGAACCAGCAGTAAATTGCAGGCAGCTGTGTTAATAACAGGGTGCGTAGACCACTGTACTATCAAGGCTCTTTGTTTTAGGACTCGTGCTGGAACCCATCCGCAGGAAAGTTCTCTCTCCACAAAATGTATGTGAGACAGAAATTCCTTGAGGATGGACTCCAGCATGAGTCCTAAAACTTGGAAGACTGAACTGCTGCTCCCACTGACCCTCCCAGATTGGATCCTGGAAGATTATCCTGGGACATATTTGCCTCCATTCATTACCTTTTCATAATTAAAAGGCGCAATTCTGATTTTTCTCATTTTTCATAAGCATTTGTAAATGAATTACTACAGCAAAATTTCAGTCAGCTCAAATATCAATTAAATCTTCAATTATATCATTTGCAATGATTTCATTGGGCTAGAGCTGCAAATGATATGATAAGGTATCACAGTCAGGTTAAAATATAACTAAAGTGGAATTACATTTATTGTGTAGACAATTCCAAGACTTACTCGGTAGAGTTTATGGTTTGAATTTTATACAAATTCAACGATGACACTTTGGCCAATTTTAAATTGCAATACTAAAGTCTATAGCGTGATGTAAAACTAAACATAGGAAATGATTGTTTAAACTGCCCATCAAGGACATAGAAGCAATGTTGTATTTTGCAAATGGCAATGAATTTAAAACCCAGTACAATGTGCAAGTCTAACGTCTATTTTATGTCTACTAAATGAATGGCATCTTTAATTTAAAATGAAATACATTGATTTTTATTTCATGAGATGAAGTCATTTTTTATTTACATTTATCTTTCAGAATGATAAAGGAGTTTATAGAATTGGCATTCCTTGTTCTTCTAAAAATCATAGCACTAAATTCAACTCATTATGAAACAATTCCCAAAGCAATAATATAAATGATCTTGGAAAATAAGTAAGATTTGAGCTTCTTACCTCCAAAGATATAATCCTATTGATGATCTAAGTATATGAGATGAGAGTGGTAATGCTGTAAGTTTCTTGGGCCTATGGTTTCTAAGGCTTCATACATCATTGTGAATATCTTGAATTGGGTTGGAAAGCAATTACAGCTGGACCAGCTGCAATTTCTGGACTGTCTTCTAGGTTATTCCATGAACGATTGCAGTAATCTAGCTTTTAAATTACTGGAGCGTAAGTCTCGAACAGCAAGTAGGCATTGCACCTCAGTTATCAGCTGACACTGAGTACAAGTGATTTCACTGATGCTATGAGGCTATCTACAATAGAATATCCCAGACTGCAAGTTTGTTCCTTAAAGAGGAGCTCATTCAAGACTATCTTCTGACATTCAGCCCCCAGAATCAGTAAGTTTATCTTGCCTGAATGTAGTTTCAGTTTATTTTCCCTATAGTCCTTTACAGTATGGGAAAGCAGATCTTCTGGAGACATTAAGTCTCTCAATTATATATTGAGTTCTTAGCTATATCACAGTCATAATATACAAAGCCATAACTTACAGAACATGCTTCATTTTTTTTTTTTTTTGTCAAGGCAAAGAAGGCAAATATCTATTTTATTGGTCTGGATTTCTTCAGTGTTTTAAAATTATTTTTTCACTTGTCTGAAATAATAATAAACTGGATATATAGACATGTGCTTTGAACCAGCATTGACTTCTTGTGATTGACTGGAACTGTCCCTGCAGTTTTCTTAGCAAAATTTCAGAAGTAATTCGCCATTGCCTCCAGTGGTGGGTTTCAAAAATTTTTTACTACCGGTTCTGTGGGTATGGCTTGGTGGGCATGGCATGGCTTGGTGGGCATGGCTTGGTGGGTGTGGCAGGGGAAGGATACTGTAAAATCTCCATTCTCTCCCCAATCCAGGGGAAGTTTCTGCAAAATCCACATTTCCTCCCAATGGCACTTGGGAGGCAGAAAATAGATGGGGGTGGGGCCAGTCAGAATTTTTACTACCGGTTCTCCAAACTACTCAAAATTTCTGCTACCAGTTCTCCAGAACTGGTCAGAACCTGATGAAACCCACCTCTGATTGCCTCCTTCCTAAGCCTGAGAGACAGTGACAGTCCCAAGGTGATCCAGCTGGTTTTATGTCAAAGACAATACTATAACTCATAGGTTCCTGGTTTCTAGCCTTAATCACTCACAAAAACTTGTTTTTGTCCAGATTCTATCTACTTATTAAAAAAAAAAAATCTAGACCTGAATTACAGAAAGGTTTGTGAAATAAATTTAAAACTAGAGACAATTGAAAATTCATAACATTTTTGTAAAATTCCATTCTTACCAAGTTTTGGCTCAGAAGTTCATAATCAAAAATTTCCATTTCATATTGTTCTGCTAGTTCTTTGCACAAGCCAATTGCTTCTTCCCACATCTGCAATGTAATAGGAAATTTAGATATATAATTGCATCGCTTTAGAGAAGCTTATTGAATTTTTTTATTTATTAAATTAAATGTCTGTGCTCATCTCTCTCTCAGAGCAATCTTTATTCGTTATGCGATATGCTTTGAAATATTACATTAGAACTCCAGGAGAATAATATTTGTGTAACCAGAAATATCTACATTGAGTGAATACATTTAAGGCCTTGTGATTTATTTTTGCAACAATATTAGGTTCCTGAAAGAACAATTGAAGAACCCCAATTTATTTCATCCACACCTCTTTGAGGTGATATGCCCAGACAAGCTTTGAAAAAAGACTACATAAAGCATGTTGGTGAGAAGACAGCATTTCTCCTTAAAGCATGAAAATAATGGTGCTTTTTACAAGGCCTGCACTTAAATTCTGTCGGGATGCTTTGCTTATACCGGTTTGCATTGTGAAGTGTTTCTGCCTATTTTGCACAGCTCTATTTTGTGATATTTACACAGTTTTGCAGATGTCTACATAGTTTACAGGACAGATCAACCTGTTACAGTCAATTTTAATACAAAGGAAATTTACCCATACATCTCATATTTTATATGAATATATTGAAATGTGACTGTCTCAGATACTTGCATTCTCAATACTGAATTAAATTCAATTAATTAAATTATCTCCTAATTTACATTTACTTTATACAGATAGTCCTTGACTTACGACCACAATTGAACCCTTTCTGTTGCTAAGTGAGACATTTGTTAAGTGAATTTTGCCCCATTTTACAACCTTTCTTGCCATAGTTATTAAACGAATCACTGCAGTTGTTAAGTTAGTGACAGGCTTGTTAAGTGAATCAGGATTCCCCATTGTCAGAAGGTTACAAAAGGTGATCACATGACCCTGGAACACTGCAACCGTCATAAATATGAGTCAGCTGCCAAGGATCTGAATTTTGATCACTCACCTCAGGGCTGCTGCAATAGTCTTGGTGTGACATGCAGTCATAACCAGTGGTGGGATTCAGACCGTTCATTTGAATCCCACCACTGGTCATAACTTACTTTTTTCAGTGCAGTTGTAACTTTGAATGGTCACTAAATGAACTCTTGTAAGTCAAGAACGACTTGTACAAGGTTGTTAATCTAAAGTCTTTTTTTAAGTTCAGCTCATTTTTGGTAATCTCACAGATGTATCAGTGTGTTTTTTGGCAACAGAAGAAATGATCTGATATTGCCTTCTGGGATCTTTTTTTCAGTTGTCAATCTTGCTCCCAGATGTGAGATTTGCTAGAGGTAATAAACAGATAGAGACCTGCTCTGTTCTAAGTCAGTTATGATTCTTTTTCTGTCATGTAATATCTACAAAGTTTGTGTTTCTGTTCATTGCAGGCTAATCATTCAAACTATAACTTGGCTTCATTTCACAAATATATTATAAACATTCTAGAGAACAATTGTTCATGAAGCCTGACCAAATCATAAATCCTTCTGCAATGCTTCTACAATTAAATGGATATGACAACAGTGGTACCAAACAGAAGTACTACTAAGTGCTAGTGCCTACCTAGGAAATATAAATATTTTCTAAAAATAGTTATTAAGTTATTTTGGTGATTTCGGTCAAATCCTAAATACGGCATATGCCTTTTTTCTTACAAAATAAAATATACAAGACCAAAACACATTAAGCCCATTATGCCATATAATTTCTGTATCGTCTGATTCATAGCAACATTTTAATAATGTCACAGACTGCATACAATAACATTCTTCCACAAATTCTATGCTGTAATAGAATGAGAATCAAAACCACCCGGAAATTTACTGAACAGACATCTCTTTCTCAATATTAGGCATTACTGCTTTGGATGATGAAATGAGATTATAACCCATGGCACGAAGCTACTCAGCAGAATTAGGAAGTTAAAATTACTTTTCCTTTGTCAAAATATTCTATTATCATCTCATATAGGTGCTCTTTCAGATGACGGTGTGTTTGTGAACTTTGAAATTCTGTTTGCATGACTTGAGGAGTACAATGTTCATCAGACCACTGTGGAGGAAAAAAAAAACTCATAATAAATTTGTAAGTAAATTCTTAGCTTTTTTTTTTAAGGTTACCAAACATTGGTGCCATAATTGGGCACAAAATGCATGTAGTACAAATCAGTGACAATATAAATATGCAAGATAGCTTTTTAGACTTCTTTCTTTCTGGCATTTATTTATGCTTAATTAGATCCAAGCATAGCAATTCTATTTTTGAACTTGTATGAACAGTTGTTTCATTAAGACTCTGCTCTTTAAATACACATACAGGCATTTATTTCTTGACATATCATTCTTTGCCCAAACTTACAAATAAAACCCACCAAAATATCTCACACTCACACACATTGCATTGATATGCAATGAGCAGTCTGATACTCATTTTATCATATTCTTCCCCAACACCCCAAAATGTAAGAGTTGAATTTATTTGAAACACCTTGACTCCTGAAATAATGGGACTAAAACTTATTTCCATTGGTGCTTTCAAAAGGTTTGGTCATCCACCAAGAGCAGTAAACAGTTAGAGCTTTCTATATGTCATAGGTGCCAAATTAGTGGTCACCCAGCTTTTTGCCTGAAGATTGTAATCTTAACCTCCATCGCAGTAAAGAAACTTTTGGACCTTAAATTTAAATCACGCAAACTAAATTAAATTTCCAGTGGAAAAAGCATTGATTGGCTGCTACTGATTCGCCCCAGATCGGGCAAATCGGTAGGGGCGGCAGCAGGAGGCTCCGCCCACCCACCCAGATGCTTCTGCACATGAGCATGCATGCACTCACCAGCAAACCGGTAGGGACGTATTTTGAAACCTGCCCATGGGAAAAAGTAGGACACAATTTGGAAAGCAAACAGAAGCTCGGTAGTTGTGCTCAAAATTCAATTATGCTGGCTATTCAATTCTTACAAAGGTGTCTTGTATTTTTCCTTACTTAATGCTATGCTCAAAAATCCATTTTCTACCACAAAGAAGATTGACTTAATGTGCAAATCTTACACTCTTTCTGTTCTATAAAGGTGTCTCAACCCCACTTCCAGGTCTCCACTTTACTTTTCTTGATCCATTTTGTTGCTTTATTTGCTAAGAAAGATCTCTATGCCTCGTACTTCCAAAATAAGAAAACTTTATTCCTGAGGGAAGTGCCTGCTGAGTTGAAATCCTGGCTTCTCTCCAACTTCTTTCAGCTCTATAACTTCCCCAGAACAACATGGAATTGAAATTGAAATCCTGAGTCAAGGTCACTTTGTAATACCAAGGAACCTAAGAGGCTTTAAAATACACACATACAGAAAGCCAATATAGCTGTAACAGCGTACAGCAACTGATTTTCCCTACTTTTCGTCTTAAAAGCTTTAACAAATGCGCCCAGTGCCACTTTTGCAGGTAAAAGTTTGGAAATGTCAGTAGCTTTATATGCACAGAAATGTGAACTCTAATTTGAAGAGTTAATGAAGCAGCAGGTTTCAGAGGGCAGATTAAAGTAAGTTTTGAGGAAAAATGAACTTGGTACTCTTTCATAAACTCGCCACAGTTTCTGAGGAAGGCCAAGTCTTCCTTCCTGGGGAATACTGAGTGGTACTCTATAAAGCAGCTCACTCAACCTCTGAAGATGCCAGAAACATCAGACAATAGAAATCTAGACCTTGGCCATTCTTCCTGAAAGCTCATCATTACTTAACCATCCCAAAGATATAAAAAATTATGGCCATGTAATATTCTATACACACACATGCACCAAAATTATAATTAAAATACTGACATATCTTATTAAATTCCACCACTAGACTGGGCTCCTTATCTTTGGAATTTTTCACTGATTACTTAGAAAATACTAGCATGTGCAATCAATCACCGAAGAGTGTTTGCTCTTGATCAGTATCCAACCAGTCAGCTAGGTTTGTTTTCAGGTTACTCCATTGCATTCCCCTTCCCCTTCCCCTGCTTCTCATTTTTCTCCTCCTAGGAACACCTGAAGAATTGGATTAGGGATTCAGTGCATTTAAGCACATGTGTGGGATCTATTTGGATTTCCTCCTACTTTTCTCTTTATAATAGCATAGATATCAGCTGTAAAAGGGAGTTCATTATTTGCAAATAGGAGTCTAGTACAAATCTAGGTTCACCCTATTCCATCAATACATACATAACCATACAATTGCTTATTATTTCCTGCAATACCACTTTGTGTAAAGACAATTTCCTCCAACTCTCAACATTCCAATACTTGATCTCAACTGCAAATAAGCAACTTACTTTCAGAAGTGAAGCATGTAGCAGAAGGATATATGCAGCTTCTGTGTAGTTCTCAGAATCTAAGTGAAGATCCCGAAGTTTATACAGATACCTGTTAATAGATGCAGCAAAGAGAGAGAGAGATCTTTAATATCAGCATTATTTTAAATTCATAAAATATGGATCTATCTCTACTACTATATTCTTCTAGAATGATGTGAACTACTATCAACATTTAAATATGACTTTGCAGTAAGGCATGGTTAAGAATAGGTCTTAACCATGTTCCGCATTTGGTTGATTCAGTCATTATACTTCCAATTTCTATGATTTTGAAGTTAAGTTTGAAAACTTGATTATATTGTCAAGCTAAAAATGCATTGTCCTGCCTCATAAAAGAGGATTTACATTCTGGGGTTTTCAAATCGTAGCACTTTATATGCTGTCCAATGAGAAAAAGACTTCTGCATATATAAGGGCTGAAAAGCTAAAAAGAAAGCTACACACACACACACACACACACACACACACACACACACAGAGAGAGAGAGAGAGAGAGAGAGAGAGAGAGAGAGAGAGAGAGAGAGAGAAACACATACAGAAAAACACACATATATATAGCACTGTCCATATTTTGATAGCTGCCCAGTTAAAAAATAAGATATGAAAATTATAAAAAATAAGATACAATATATATTCTCTAATATACATACACATATAGTTTAAATAGTATAGTATATGTATAATGTACATATATATATAGTTTAGATACTATGGTAAATAATACAATACAGTATTATATATTATGTAAAAGAAAATGTGAATGTGTACGTAACTGAGTCAGACAGATATCATAGATACAAAAACATGTTTATTAAGAGGCTAATATCTTAGAGTTTTAAAGAAAGACAAATTTAGAATACAGCTTTTATTCATAAGATTTTGAATTTTTTTATTATTACAAAAACATCAGCAAGATGTTCTGAAGATGTCTCACTCTAATTACAATCCACCTTAACATACCAGTACCTGCCTCTTCTAATGTACTTGTTCAAAAGATGTTGAATATAAATTGAAAATTGGAAAAATCAAACTTGTACTTCTTACATAAATCAAAGATGCTGATCTCAGTCTGTGATTTTATACAAGTCACTTACAGGCTTTTTGCTGCAAAGGCTTTTATCTCTCATTCCCTATCTCTCTATCTGAATAGCTTTATATTGACCAGAAAAACAACTCCTGTCACAGAATCTCATTCAACTGAACAAGTTAAAAAATATAGTTTCTACAAAGAGAGATTTGATTTCTAATCTGATTCCAAAACAAAGACAACAATTGTTGCAAAATTTATGATAGATTTTATTCAGTTCATCATAGTTAATATGTCCTTTATTGGCCAATTTTAAATTATGATCCTCCTTATTTAAATTACATACCTTTGTACCCAAAATTAAAGTATATGACTGAGCAACTTTGACAAAATATGTGTTGAGTCTTTGTAGAGCAATAAACAATATTTCTGAGATAATAATTTGAATTGAATAATTTATCCAGATGTTTACTATAAATCCACGTATAATCCTGAAGATTATGCGAAGAAAACAACACTGATCTTTTCAGTGACAAGTGTAATTAACAGAACAAGTACTATACCTTATATACATTTCTTCACGATTAATTTCCTTATAGAAATTCTGGGAGGAAAAATGAATAAAATTTTATTAGTCCTGCACTCAAAAATAATTAGGAGGATTCTTTTTATAATATTCTTCAAATATGCATAATTCCTTATTCAGGGAATAATTTTGCTTTGTTTCATTTTTAGAATCTCAATTCATGTTAACATAAATATATATTATTTATACATTACTGCCCACTGAAACTAGCGTGGAGAGAATTCATGTTCATCAAAGTCATAACAAATTACCTTACTTGACAGCAGTCATGAGGATTTTAAAAAATACTTTGTTTTGTATGAATGCAAACTATGGAAAAAAACTGGTTTTCATCACAGCAATTGTTAATAAAATGTTTTTGTTTGCGAAAAAAGAGGAACTTTAATCTTTTTTCTTTGCATAGTGACAATATATTGAGTAGGCTGTATTTGAAATGGATGTATTTTTGTATGGAACTTACACTCCCATCTCCACTTAAAATCATATACAGGTAGTCCTTGACTCAAAAGCACAACTGAGTCCCAAATTGCTGTTGCTCAGTGAAACATTTGTTAAATGAGTTTTGCCCCATTTTATGATCTTTCTTGCTCCAGGTGTTAAGTGAATCACTGCAGATGTTAAGTTAGTAACATGGTTATTATGTGATTCTGGCTTCCCTATTGACTTTGCTTGCCAGAAGGTTACAAAAGGGAACCAAATGACCCTGGGACATTGCAACCGTCATAAATATGAGTCAGTTGCCAAACATCTGAATTTTGATCATATGACCTTGAGGATACTGCAACAGTTGTAAGTGTGAAAAAGGGTCATAAGTCACTTTTTTACAGCTGTTGTAACTTCAAATGGTCACTAAATGAACTGTTGTGATATTACATACTCTACTTGGCAACAGAAAAGATGGTGTAGACGATAGTGGTCATCTCAGAATGATAGAATGACTTGGAGGGAGGTCAATTTCTCTTAGGAATGTGCATTAAATAAGGATTATTATGGCCCAGGGAAGTGTAGGATGGTCTAAGTATATAAACAGTGAGTTGTGAAGTATATTACTCAGTGAAATATTTAGCTCATTTATATAATCACTAGGTATCCTTCCTTCCCCTCCAACCACGATATAAGGACAATCATTTTCACCTATCTTATAAAACTGTTGCAAATTAACAAAATTAGCAAGATCAATTTCAACATTCAAAAAGTGTCAAGTACATTTCATTACTTAATTAATTCAATTTATATGCCTGTCCACTTGAAATTCTGTCTCCAACTCCAGGCAGAAAACATCCTTTTAAACAGCAATCCAGAAAAAAAGAGGTGGCACAAGAGATACATATGAACACACATAGCATGGTGTCAAATGTTACATCTCTGTATGTGCCTTCTGTGTACTTATGCATTGTTTAGTGGATGAAACAAGTTTTTAGTTTAAATTACAAAATTTGGATTGTATCATTGGAGTTTCCCTCACAAATAAATGAAAACATAGTGTGTTGCAGTTTCCATTTTCCTGCCGTATAATTATCTATAATAATGTCATATAATAGTTGTTACTACTGCCCATCTTTACAATACAGCAAGGCAGGGGTGGCCAACCTTCTAAAATACTGGCTGGCTGGGAAATTCTGGGAATTGAAGTCCACAAATCTTAAAATTGCCAAGGTTGGACACCCCTGCAGTAAGGGCTTGTAGACTTTGTAAACTGCTCCAAATTCAAAACTTTAGAACTTTATGCAAATCTTTAAGGTACCACATACCAATAAATTCACAGTACAGCTCATACGATTGTCCTTGCTTTCATCATTCATTACAGCGCGATAATCCAGTAGTTTTTCCAAAAGACCTTTTATTAGGCTTACAAACATTTCAACTGACTTGGCAATCTTAGGAAAGACTGAAGAGCACTCAGTGAGTCTGAAAATGTAAAAGAAAACAATGAGCGTTTGCATAAAATGTTACTACCAATTTGTGACTCAGTGAAGGAAAAAGCTATGCAGAATGGCAAATGTTTACTTCATTATTTTTATTTGTTTTGAACATTTATTTAAACACCGAGCAAGATACTATTTAAGGCAGTGCAGTGATCTGATCTAAGGAATAAAAAGGGGACTCAGAACATATGTTCGATATACTTATTTTGTACTTTTTGGCATCTCTTTCAATCACACATGCTGTTGCCTAGGACTGCAGTCAGGTGAGACCACGAAAAAATGATCTTAAAGAAGATCAGTATGATGTTGGAATTACCCTTCCCATTTGAAGCCATACTGCTACATGACTCTAACACAGTGATGGCTAACCTTTTCCGGACCAAGTGCCCAAAGGTTGCGTGTGTGCATGCAAATTTGCATGTGCATGCCTGAACCCTTAAAATGCAATGCGAGTGCACCCCCCGTGCATGTCCCATCCCTTCGCACATGCCCCGCTTATGTGCGCATGGCCCCCTGCATGCACCCCATCTGCCACACATGCGCGGCAGAGACTCGAAGACCAGCTGGCTGGTGGGAGGCACGCTCGCATGTGCAGCAGAGCTGAACTGGGGCAACAGCTCACGTGCCATCAGAGAGGGCATTGCGTGCCACCTCTGGCATGCATGCCATAGGTTTGCCACCACGGCCCTAACACTTTTCATCCACGTTACAGAATGCTCTCTCTTCAAAAAATACATTACTTGTGGGATGTTTGGAGGGAAAAAACAGGAGTGCTGCCCCCAATTATTCACTCTGGCTGTTAGCAATCAGATATAAAAAAATATAGATGAGAATCTATAATGTGTTGAATTTCATTAGATTCTGCCATCTCATGTAACAATTCAATTGAACAGCACTGAGAAGTGTCGAGGTGAAATACTGCAATGCTTTCACTGGCATTTTCTAGGCCCCTCTATAATTTTGAAAGTGCAGATGATCATCGTTTTATATGTTCCAAAGCAATATTTTTCCGCAGATGCATTTAACGTCTTGTCTAAAATTTTTGCCTCTCAAAAGAATTCTACCGCTGTGGAAGCTTGCGTTTGATTCAATATTAATTCCTCCTTTTATTTGAACATTGTAGGTTGTAATACTCAGCGTAGTTTTGAAACAGCAGTTCCATTGTTTAGGAAAAAAATTAAACATCAGTACATTTCAATATGATAGCAAATAGTTGCTGTGTGACTTTAATACTCTTGGATTTAATCTATTTGGATTATATTTAATGTTACATAAACAGCCAACCATTTGTATAAAATAGCTGCCTCTGACACCATACCTTTCCCTTTAAAAACATCCTAAATCTGTTTCAGAAAATACTTCAATTCTCCCAAGGAGATCTATGGTGGAAGATACATGATAAAACTGTTCCAGTGCCTGTTTTTAATTCTCTTGATTGATTGATATACTTGGATAAAACATGTTCTGTTTGTCAAGTGGTGTGTGGTATGAACATCAAATTGAAATTATTTTGTAATACATATTAGTATTATGAATTAAAAAGTGACATACAGAGATAATTTAATCTGCATTCAAGTTTTAGGAGTTGAAATTGCTGGTATGGAAATACCCACTCAACTAATCATGGTTAGAAAACAAAAGACAGTTGAAAAGACAATTTCATAAAAATGTGTTTTTTTTTTTCCTGCTAAAATGTACCTCTGAGATCAAAATGTTGCCCTCCAAAATATTAGTTCTTGGAAAGAAGAGCAGATTTTACTAATATAATTCCAAATGCTGGACAGATGGAATTGCTGAACCTGGTGAAGCTTTTACTGTTTTGTTTTCATCTCAATTCTGTGTACCCTAAAACAAAAGCTATTCACAGTTGTTTGTTCAATAGGATCTTATCCATTGATCAGTCTCTAAATCTGGATGATTTAGCTGAATTATGAGAGATTCAGAAAAAAACAAGATTTGGAGCTGTGTTATGACTATATATTTGAATGGCTTTCAAAGAGAAACAATTTTCATGGAGAATGAGTAACCATGACTACAATTAATATGATGGCTATATCGTTTCCAGAATTGGAAATGACATATCTCTGACCACCAGTTGTTAGGAAGTACAAGCATTAATGTCAACATGTTTTGTGGATGGGCTTCCCATTGGGAAACAGGAGGAGATATTGCTTTGGTTTCTTCAAGGAAAGCTTGTCTCACATTCTCATTTTTGTTAAATGCAAAAGTTGGATTAGTCTCCATGGTAGTAACTGACAGCCTTCTGGATCAGTCAGTAGCAAGGACAGGATTTATTACAATAAACCAGAGAGTGAGATGCAATCCACCCATAGAGACAGGATTTAATTTCTATGATGAGCTTTCCTTCTGGAAAGTTGATATCTGGAAATTCATGAGATTTGCATATGTTTGTAATTTTACAGGTGCATGCTTTTTCATTATTTGCTCCCTTTTTGTATCTCTTCATGTGCAAAGCACAAGTAAATGCTATCTTTGCTACTGTTTGATTATGAATAAATGACACAATGCTAGAGGAGAAATATTATACATCATTATTTTTAAAGGAAGTTTAGGTCATCTTATAGATATAAGGTGTATATAAGATGTGATTAATAAATCCTGATAGGCTATAGAAATATTAGAGTAATTGAAGATTGAAAATGACTGTAGATCCATCCATCTGTCCGTCTCTCTCTCTCTCTCTTAGTAGTTCACACTTTTAAAACAAACATCTAATTTAAAATATAAAACATTTGAAGGACATATTCCATTGTTGTACTTACATTGCCTCAAACAAATGCAGATATTGCTCATCTCCCCGGCCTCCTTCTACCTCATGATCCAATTTTAAAATTATTTCATTTTCAAACTGTTCAGAAGAGAAAAGCAAAATCATTAAGCAGAGCACAAATTCTTTTTAGAACTCATTCCTATAAAATTGATAGCTTTTATGATACTCATATGTGCATTTCCCATGTGTAGCACATAAAAGTCAAGTAAGCGTGTTTTTTTTTTTAAAAAAAAAAGATGAATATTTCTCAAATTAGCAGTAGGGTTGTAATGACATTAAAAGGAATATATGATTTCATAACAATATACTAAAATTTATGTCTGCATAAACAATTGGATCTTCTTAGAATAAGTTCATAATATTTCAGGTACAATAAGATATTAAAATACATTGCATGTATGCATTTGAATTGGGAACAGAATAAAAATATTCTAAGATGATTAAAAAAAACAGATTTTGGCTATCTGCCTAGACTGATATTTCTTTTATCTGCTTTTAAATGTGCAGGAAGTTCATTTCAAAGTGAAATGTATATAAATAACCTGGATGATAGGATTGATAATGCAAAGTTGGCTCACCATGAGAATGACTGAATTTGCAGTCAGAATCTAATCTTGATAGATTGGAAAACTGGAGGGTTTGTAGCTTAGAAACACTTGATCCAAAGATTTTGGAGTGGAAACTGACAACAAGCTGAACACAAATCAGTTATGTGAGACATCTGCTACAAGAACTGATAGTTTTTGGCAGCTTCAGAAAAAACACAAGTTTAGGGTAAAGGTATGTCAAGTGACAATAGCTATCTACTTAGCATACCCTAGATGAATTGTGCATGATCCTGGACACCACATTTCCAGGTTAAAGAATGGCAAGAAAGATGATACAGGAAATTGAGAATTTGCCCTATGTGGCCCTGTCCAAGGAGTTTCAGAATACAGATTTCAGATACTCAGTAATGCTTAAGGGAGACAGGAAAGCTGTCATAAAGGGAAGATACAGGGAAGATGGCAAATAATTATTTCACTATGACTGCAGAAATTAAAACCAGACATAATGGATATAAGTTCTGCTTATCAAGGTTTTATTTAAATATGAAGTAAACTTTCCGGTAAGATCATGAAAACAATTTACTTAGGGTGGTTATGTGTTTCCCATCTTTGAAGGTTTTAAAGATGAGGCTTCTTGTGAATCATTATCTGTCACTCTACAGAGGGTCGGATTAGATGGTGCTTGTGATCACTTCCCATTCTACAGTTCTACGATTTATTATTTTATAGAGTAGAAACCTTCTTACCTTCTTTTTAATATTACAGAAAACAAATATACTATAAATTATATGCATGCACATTTACAGCACCAAAAAATGATATCATATCAGGGGCAAGCCCCATTGGTGGTACATACTGGATTCTGGAATATAAAAAATAAGATATCATTGCTAAATATTTTGCTATTGATGTTTATCAGCATAATTTTAGGGGTTTGGAGAGCTGGAAAAGAAAAAGAGAAGTGAGATATTCCAGCTATTGTCCAGCAATTCTATGGACACCAATACACAGGCTGGTTTTATCATAAATATTCCCTGTAAATGGTTGTTTCAAAGTCTCAAGATAGCTTTTCATTATAGGTTCACATTAGAAGGCTAACTTTGAATCTAAATAATTATTAGCTCTCTTCTCAAATTTAAGCTGATGACTGATCAGATCCTTGAGAAAGTCTAAATACCATGAATTTATGACAGTCAGCTGGTTGTAGGTTTTAAGACATCATGTGACATTCCTGGACATTCCTGAATAAAGTTAAAATAACTTACTTTACACTAACTTTGACATATTACTAGTATTTATCAAACAAGACACTCTAACAATACTGTGTAAAGGAGAATTCAAGCAAGTAAGAAGAAAAAAAATCAGTTCAGTATAGCATGATAAATTCTAATCCATTCAGCATACAGTTTGGTAACAAATGTTAGGTGAACATGAAGCTTAAGCAACATTTCAGTGAAAATGCTAGCATTCTTTGCAAATTAACCTCCTCCTTCTGCCATTATGATGTTAGTTTCTGAATTTAAAATCGATGTTATATGAATGAAAAAATGCATGCCTTCCCTATGAAGAGGAGAACAGATATCTCAAAAACTACTCTAAAATGAAGAGCTGGGAGAAAAAATGGATACAGTAGATCAAAAAGAAGAGCCTTGGTAGTACAGTGGTCTAAGGCACCCTGTTATTAAGCTGGTTATTAAGACCAGCTGCCTGCAATTACTGCAGGTTCGAATCTTGCCAAGGCTCAAGGGTGACTCAGCCTTCCATCCTTTCTAAGGTAGGTAAATTGAGGACCCAGTTGTGGGGGCAATAAGCTGACTTTGTATAAATATACAAAAGGATGAAGGCTATTGCTGAGCACATTGTAAGCCGCCCTGAGTCTCCGGAGAAGGGCGGCATATAAATCAAATTAAAAAAAAAAAGATACCTAGATAAAAAGGGTTTTGCTTTAAGCGTTTGAACCACTAAATGGTAATGCTCATACTATTTATAACTCTTTTTAAGCAAACCTCATTTGGATGATGAGTCATTAGCTTTAATCGTTGATTTTTAAAGTCTAGTGGCTTTATGTATTTAGAGGTCATTGATCCAGCAACTAGTGACATTTGTTATAGTGTTCCACTGTATAAGCCAATTTGATGAAAAAAATTAAATGATTGGGGTGGGTGGGTTTTTTGGGGGGGGGAGATTTGCCCTTTCTGTCAATGCCATTTGATGCGCCAATGAATTTAAGTAAGGTACATGTGAAACTATTTTGCTTGCAGCAATTTTTGCCCAAATCACATTTCAGTGAAGCTTGAAAGTTCAAAGAGTTCAAGACACCACCTAACTCTGTGTGTCTCATAATATTCAGGTGATAAACGTAGGCTCTACTTGGAAAGCATCTGGCAGCTACATATGTGAATAGCAAAGGTCTGTCATCCACATGAGAGCTTCCATAAGTTCAAAACTTTAAAAATAGTGTAAGGAACCCAGTACATTTGGTACACTGACTTAAAGATACATCAAACAGAAATATATCTGATGATGTCTGTCCACCAACAGAACATACACAAGTTCGATGAAACAAAGCTTTATTCTTCTCTAAATTTGCTTTGGAAAATTGGGGAAACTGGAGAAATATCTAGCAGAAGACAAAGAAAGAAAAAATTATATATGCAAGCAGAAACATGCTTATATCACATTGGTTGAACTGAATATAGGACAGGAAAGTGAATACTCAAGTGGAATGAATTAGAATTAAAAATATGTAAAAACAGCAACATAAAAATTTAGAAGAACAAGCCACCCAGGGAAGAATGCAAGATTTACACAGCCATTATATTTTTAAGTGGTAAACTAATGTTGCTGTTTATAAGGAAATGTTTGTGAAACAGAACTGGAAGCAAAAGCTCAAGAACAAAGCAATAAGTCAGCAACTTTAAAAGATAAATGTTATCTAATGCACTAATAAAATATACTGTAAGCTCCAATTCATAAGAAATTTCAAAATAATTCTGTTTGTCTTTAGATTAGGATTAGTTGATGCATCTAGTATATCGCAGATTCAAGTGGTAACGAATTTTAGTCCTGCAGTAAGGGGAAAGTAAAACTTACTATTAGAAAATTAAAAGAATGTGTTGCCTGAATAGGGGGAAAAAGATCTCTATAACAATAAAAAGCTATGCATTCAAATATGTATCTGAAACTCTTATTAACAACAGAAAGGGAAAGAAATTTGTGGTTTAATAATTATACAATTCTATAACTGAAATGTGAACTAAGCAGAACAATTTTCTACATGGGAACATCTATTTTTTTTTCTTCTTATTGCTCAAACTATCAGCAATGCATTGCCTTGGAGTAACCTAAAACTTTCTGATCCTTGGCAAAAAACAGAATGCTCATTCTCCCAGGCCTTTTAGAATTTAGTAATTTTTTAATATGAACATTGCAATAAAGCTTTTACTCTAATTTAGCAGCTTTTTCTGCTTTTTTATTTTTATTTTTTATTTTTACTTTTAAATAACTGTACTTTGATTTTAACATGCTGTTAAAATTGCCCTTGAAAACTGCTGTTTTGAAGAACATCCCACAAATAAATAAAAATGCAAACTCACTGAACCAGTCTTCTTCCTATTTTTTTTTTCCTGGCACAGAATACAAATAATTTGCATTTAGTGTTAAATCAGGTGTCAAGACCTGACACAGTACTAACATCTACAAAGTAAAAACGGAGTGGCCAGAGATGTTTATCTGATTGTAATAATAATTAATAAAGATCAAAGTCACCAACGGCATATCATTACTGGATATTCTCCATTTTACAATGTATGGAATGGAGAACTTTCTCCCAAGTACTTCCTTTTCCATGTCCAATTACTTTCCAACACCTTTCCTGGGTGTCATTTTTTCTTTCTTTTTTGCTCTTGTTTTGTGTGTGTGTGTGTGTGTGTGTGTGTGTGTGTGTGCGTGTGTATGTTTTCTGAGGTTTTCGTGGGTGTTTGTATGTAGGTCTTTGGTTATTCAGGTTTTCTCCCGCATAAAATTTTACATATATATATATATGTATATTGTTCTTTTTATTCGTAGGTTTATATGTATAATACTTTTCTAGTCAGGGTTTTCTCCTACGTAGCTCAAGATGTTTGTATAGCCATAGTTGGGTTATATCTCAAATCACCACTTTCAGGCTTTATCAGACTTTTGCGTTGGCTGCTGTGAGACTCCCTTAAGTCTCACAGCAGACAACACAAAATGTCTGATAAAGCCTGAAAGTGGTGATTTGAGATATCACCCAACTATGGCTATACAAACATCTTGAGCTACGTAGGAGAAAACCATGACTAGAAAAGTATTATATGTATGTATGTATGTATGTATGTATGTATGTATGTATGTATGTATATATATGTAGGTCTTTGGTTATTCGGGTTTTCTCCCGTGTAAAATTGGAGGTGTCTTGGCAACGTTTCGACAAAGTCTCATTCGTCATCTTCAGGCTGGTGTTCTCGGCTTCGTGCTCCTAGAAGCACGAAGCCGAGAACACCAGCCTGAAGATGACGAATGAGACTTTGTCGAAACGTTGCCAAGACACCTCCAATTTTACGCGGGAGAAAACCCGAATAACCAAAGACCTACATATATATACATACATACATACATACATACATATATATATATATATAAGTTAAAATCTCAGGTGTTTTCCCACGTCATTATAAGTTTGTTAGTTAAAATGTTTAAAATCCTGGCTAAGATCACAGCTCAGAATCCTCTAAATTCCCAAACAAAAACCTTTTTAAGGTCTTTCAAAAATTCTGGCTGAAATCCTAACCAACACTTTAAGGTTAGGCAACGTTTCGACAAGCTCTCTACCTTGTCATCTTCAGGCCTTTATTATCAGTTTAGAAGCTGTGGGTCATGCTTCATTATACTAGCTGCATCCTGAATGCGGGTCCAGTTTTCTCTGGCTCCCTATTACCAACTGTCAACTGCAAAGAGGTAAGAATTCTAGTAGGCATCACAGCCCCACTGGTTGCATGTTGAGTTCTTAGCATATCTTCTGGCTTAGTTCTCTCTGTCTCCCTATTGCTAGCTATCAACTGCAAAGAGGAAAGGGTTCTTGTATGCATTACAACACCACTGGTTGCCTGTTGGGATCTCTGCCTATCCTCTGATGTTAAAATTCGAGTTTCCCTCAGTGCAGGTTTCCAAATACTTGATAACCTAGAGGCGTCATCTCGTCTATTCATACTGTGTGGCCTCTTTTCAATTTTGATAGCCTCCCTAATTATTCTCTTATTAAGATGTTCCTCTTTTACCACTGTTCTAGCCTTGTTGAAATCTATATTATGTCCTGTGGCCTTCATGTGTTGTACCAAAGAAGAAGTTTGCTCTTCCTTTTTCACTGCATTTTTATGTTCTTCTAAACGCACACTTATTCATCTATTCATCTGTCCAATATAAGAAGACTGACAGGAGGTACATGGTATTTCATATATTCCTTGATTTTCCAGTTCAATTTTATCTTTGGGGTTTCTCAACATCATTGATATTTTTCTATCTGTGTGGAACAGAGTTTTTATTTTTTGTTTCTGTAGTATTTTGCTAATTTTATCGGTGGTTCCTTTTATATAGGGCAGGATGGCTTTTCCCATCTTTTGTTCTTCTTCTTGGGTTTCTCTCTGTCCTGATGTCCCTTGTCAAATTATACTTTTAATTTTATTTTTGTGGAACCCATTTGCTATTAATACCTCTGTGAGAGTCTGAAGCTCTGTTTGTACATGTGTCTCATCTGCTAGACGTTTAGTTCTAGTGATTAAAGTTTTTGCTATTGAATTTATTTGTGAGGGATGATGGTGTGAGTGTGCATTTAGGTATCTATTTGTATGTGTCTTCTTTTGGTAGACACTATGTCCTAGGGTGCCATCAGTTCTCTTATATATTAATACATCTAAGAATGGGAGTTGATTTTCAATCTCCATTTCCATAGTGAACTGTATCTTCGGATGCATGTTATTCAAATGTGCTAGAAAATCGTCTAGCTTGTCTTTTCCATGGGGCCAGATCACAAATATATCATCTATATATCTGAGTCATAATTTTGGTTTATAAGTAGTTTGTTCCAATGCTTTAATTTCTAATCCCTCCATGAACAAATTGGCAATAACTGGGGAGAGGGGTGATCCCATTGGTGCCCCTTGCATTTGTTTATATCTTTGCCCTTTGTACATGAAATAAGTGTTAGATACGCAATGCTCTTCCAATTTTATGATGTGGTTTGGTGGGTGGTATTTATTTTTGATCGTTGCTAGAGCTTCTAAAATGGGTACTTGGGTGAATAATGAGACCACATCAAAGCTTACAAGTAGGTCACCCTGCTCTATGTGTTGGTTTCTCAGAATTTCTATGAGATGATATGAGTTCTGCACATAAGAAGTAATCAATTCCACAAACGGTTGTAGTTGTTTGGCTAAATACTTAGCCAAGTTTTGTAGTGGAGAGTCTATAGACCTAACTATGGGTCTGAGAGGTATGCCCTCTTTATGTATTTTTGGGAGGCCATATAGTTTTGGAGTTTTCGACGACTTCTCTCTAGGGATGATTGTTTGTTGGACTTCTTTATCTATGGGACTGGCCTTTATCTTGGTTTTGATAGTTTTTTCTAAATATTTATTTATTTATTTATTTATTATTAATTTAATTTATATACTGCCCTTCTCCCAGAAGGGACTCAGGGCGGTGAACAGCCAAAATTAAAAAAACATACAAATACAAAAGTTAAGATAGTTAAAAAGAATTAAATCACTAGCTTCCAATTTAAAACCTCCAAATCCATAAAATTTAAAATCCCAATTTAAAAACCATTTAGGCTAGGCCAGCTTGATGGAATAAAAAAATATGTGATTTCCAACATGTGGGGGAGAGATTTGGAAACATCTTGGCTAGCCTCGCTGGGGCTAGATACCACCTGTGTAACAATTTGTAATGATTTTCCCTAAACGTTGTCGATTTAGTTATTTTGTAGTTTCTATTCCAAGCTATCTCCCAATCATTAAAATTTAGTCTATGTCCTAAATTTTTTTCCCAGATGTTCAGTTGATTTCTTGCTATGGACTCTGCCCTATCTTCATCTAATAGAAAGTTATAGATTTTTGATAACATTTTCTTATCTGTTCCCCAAATAATTTTGTCAAAGTTCCCAAATTTCGCTGCTATACCAAATTTGTCTCTGTCTTTTTGGAATCTTGAGTTGATCTGAAAATAGTTCCACCAATCCAAGTTTAGGCCCTGATCTCTCAATAGGTCCAGTGATTTAAGTTTCCCTTCTTCATCGAGGATATCCTTGTATGTACCCCATTTGTACTCATCTCTCCTGTTTGGTGCCGCCAACGCTTCCATGATGGAAAGCCAGTTGGGTACTTTCGTATAGATCTTCTGTCTAATTTCGACCCACGTGTGAATAAGGGTCTCCCTAATTTTATGTTTATGAAAATAGGATTTTTTCTTGTTCTTTATATCCCAAAGGTAGGAGTGCCATCCTTCTAGAAGGTCATGTCCTTCCAAGGTCAGGGTTCTCCTATCTTGTAACTTGATCCACTCCTTAATCCAGATTATTTTTGCCGTCTTTTGATATAGTTCCCAGTCAGGGAGCCCAAGACCTCCCAAATTCCTTTTCCCTTGGAGTATCTTAAAAGAAATCCACGATTTCTTGCCCTCCCACAGAAAATTCCTGATATGTTTGTTCAAGTCCAAAAAGAATTTTTTATCTAAAGATAACGGAATGTTTTGGAATAGGAACAAAATTTTTGGTAGGATATTCATTTTAATCGCTGCAATTTTACCAATCAGAGACAATTTGAGCTTTTTCCATCTTTCAAGATCTTGGTGTGTTTTCTGCAGAAGGGGGATATAGTTATCATCTTTTAATGAGGAGAATCTCGCGGTGATCCATATTCCCAAGTATTTTATTTTCCTAACTGTCTGGAGGCCTAATAAATCTTCCAATTCTTCTTTTTGAAGGTCTGTCATGTTTTTCACTAATAATTTAGTTTTATCCTTATTGAGTTTAAGGCCGGCCACCTCTCCATATTCCTGTATTTCCTGCATTAATTTTCCACCGGATTCTAATGGGTCTTCCATTATGAGGGCTACATCGTCAGCAAAAGCTTGGGTTTTGAATAATTCGTTCCTAATCTTTAATCCTTTGATATCATTGTTAGCTCTTATTTTTCTAAGTAGCACCTCTAGTGCCAAAATATATAATAAGGGAGACAGGGGGCATCCCTGCCTCACTCCTTTTTGAATCTGGAACAATTGGGTTCTGTCTCCATTCACTAGTATATTTGCCCTCTGGTTTTTATAGATATTCTCAATCATCTTCCTAAAGTTAATACCGAATCCCATTAGATCAATTTGATTTATCATAAACGTCCAATTCAAGTTGTCGAATGCCTTTTGGGCATCGACAAACATTAAGGCCAGCTGTTTTTCAGGATGTTGTTCGTAGTATTCAAAGGTGTTTAAAACTATTCTCAGATTGTCTCTGATCTGTCTCCCTGGGAGAAAGCCATTTTGATCCTTGTGTATCCACCGATTTAAAATTTTTTTGAACCTCTCCGCAATTATATTCATGAACAGTTTATAGTCTGCGTTCAACAATGAGATAGGTCTGTAGTTGGATATCTGTTTCGGGTCGGCACCCTCTTTCAAAATAAGCATCAAATACGCTTCCCTCCACGAATCTGGAATTGTGATACCCGCCAGAGCCTCATTCAGTATTTCTAGTAACTCTAGTTTTAGGGCATCATCAAATTTTTGGTATAATTCCCCGGGAAGACCATCTGGGCCTGGAGTTTTATTCTTCTTTATTTTAGAAAGGGCCGTTTTTAATTCCTCTATAGTGATCTTTTCATTTAACCTTTCCTTTTCTTCTTCAGGGATTAGCGGTAGATTAGCATCCAACAGGTACTGTTCTACCTTGTTTGACGCAATTCCTTCACTTTTATATAAGCCTTCGTAAAACTTTCTTATACTCTCCAATTTATCTTCTTCCTTCGTCAGCAAATTACCCTGGGAGTCTTCTAATACTAATATTTGATTTTTTTCCTTCTCTTTTTTTAGTTTATATGCCAGCCATCTCCCTGATTTGTTAGCGTTCTCAAAACAATAATGCTTGGTTCTTTTTATTTTTTGCGCCATTTCCTCTTGGTCCAATAAGTTCAATCTATGTCTCGTCATCGACCACTGTTGTTTGGTCGCCTCATCTCCCGGGCATTGCTGGAGTTTATCTTCAGCTTGCGATAACTTATTAGTGAGCTCTTCTCTAGTCTTTCTTTTTTCCTTGTTTTTGAAGGCGGCATATGTGGAAAAACGGTCGGTACCTTCTACCACCTATGGTGGACCTGCCCTGAGACTAAAAAGTTCTGGTCCAAAATCCGACACTGGCTCTGTGAAATAACGGGACAGGAGGTAGACCTAGCCCCAGAGCTTTTCCTCCTAGGCATAACCGAAGAAGGCTTCAACAACAATAAAACCCAACTGATAATCCAGATTATAACTGTGGCTAGATTAGCTTTCGCAAAATGCTGGAAAAACAAACTTATGCCCTCAGAAGAAACTCTAATAAATAAGATCCTAGAGTGCGCAGAAATGGCGAAACTGACAAGTGAGTTAAAAAACGAGGACAACTCAAAATATTATGACGTATGGGGTATTTGGTACCACTGGTTGAACAATAAGACGAAAACATGACCTTAGAATTTGACTTGGCACATGTATTATAGTTGTATTGTATAAAATAATGTATAGTTAAGGATGAAGTCTTTTTTTTTTAACTTTTGTTTCACAATATTGTATAAACACTGCACCTCCGAAAGGAGAGATAGATTGTATATTTTCTTTTTTGTTTTGGAAAACTCAATAAAGTATTTAAAAAAAAAATTAAAAAAAAAATATGTGATTGGGTCAGTACTTAAGGGCTTATACGTAACATCTTGGAGGAGCTCGAGTAACTTTTTGTCGTAATCCACCATATTCATTATCACCATGGCATTACCTTTGTCTGCAGGCAGTATGATTATGCTGTCATCCTTTCTTAGTTCCTGCAATGCTCTATATTCTTCTCTGGGCAGATTACTTTTTGGGGGTTTACTAGTGCAGATAATGTTAGTAACCTCATGCCTAATTTTATCACCATCCTCAACATTAAATTTTGTTAAGCTGGCTTCCACTTCACATATTATTGTTTCTATAGGAATTCTTTTGGGCGTTACTACAAAATTAAAGCCTTTTGTTAAGACGCTTGTTTCTGCTGTAGTCAGCTCTCTGTTAGAAACATTGTAAACTACCTTTTTCAGATATTGCTGTGCTACTTTAGGGGGTCTCCCTTGATTTTTTAAGTTTTCAAATTTCTTTTGATGTCTATTACTTTTGTAAAAGGTCTCAGTTTCAGCCCTCCAAATGGCAGAAGTTTTATTTTGTCCCACAGAATAGGGTGAACCGTATTACTTATTTTCAAATGCAGAGTTAATTAATCCTTGTTTGTTTGATCTAATAAGAACCTTTTGTTATGGAGTTCATTCCTCAATAATGCCATTTCTGTTCTTCGTAAAATACGTTTAATAGAAGCAGACATAGGGTGGAATTTAACTATAAAACATGTTGGTATAACTCCTTGGTCTCGACAACGGCGTAGGAAACTTAGATCACATAATATTACAGCCCTTCTTACTTCTAACTTTTCATAGGTCCTAGTGAGTTTGTACATTTCCTCCCCATAGAGGTGTGATATCTGTCTTCTTAAGTTTTTGCGGGTGTGTGAATGTAAAAAGTTAAAATCTCGGGTGTTTTCCCACGTCATTATTTATTTATTTATTTATTTATTTATTTATTTATTTATTTATTTATTTATTTATTTTATTATATTTCTATACCGCCCTTCTTCTGCGGGACTCAGGGTGGTGTACAGTCAGGATAAAACATAGCATATAAAATTTAAAAACATTTTAAAAAACAATTAAATAATTTTGGCCCGAATTTAAAACAACCCAATTAAAACCGAAATTTGATTAAAAGCTAAGAGGATGGGATCAAGCCAGCCCAGCTAGATGGAACAAGTGTGTCTTCAGGGCCCGACGAAAAGTCCGGAGGTTTGTTTGTTAGTTAAAATGTTTAAAATCCTGGCTAAAATCACAGCTCAGAATCCTCTAAATTCCCAAACAAAACCCTTTTTAAGGTCTTTCAAAAACTCTGGCTGAAATCCTAACCAACACTTTAAGGTTAGGCATATATATATATATGTCTTCTTAAGTTGAATATATATATATTCATCTCTACCAGTTCTTATTAGAAGAACTTGATATAGGGGAAGGAGTGGCAGAAGTTGGGAGCAGAGTTAAAAGAGGAATCAGCCTAGAATCCAGGGATGAAATCCAGCAGGTTCTGACAGGTTCTGGAGAACCAGTAGTGGAAATGTTGAGTAGTTCGGAGAATCGGCAAATACCACCTCTGGCTGGCCCCAGAGTGGGGTGGAGTGGGAATGGTGTGGGAATGGCAGATTTTGCAATATCCTTCCCCTGCTACACCCATCAAGCCACACCACACCCACCAAGCCACACCACACCCACCAAGTCACGCCCACAGAACCGGTAGTAAAAAAATTTGGATTTCACCTCTACTAGAATCTCTACGTAGCCACAAATGGACTAAGTCCAACCCCATCCCCCTGAATTCCATTGACTCTTATCTAACTTCTAGTAAGTGTTAATCTTTAATTGAGCCTATTACTGTGCATAGACTTGAGTAGCAATAAATCAGGTTAATTGGACCTTCAAGTGTAGATCTGATCTTTTGCCCCTGACACTTTATCCCTTCTACTCTGTCTGCTCCTATCCATCTTCTCTCAACCTCACATTTACACAAAATTTTCTTTTCTAGTATTTACAACAGACAAATGATTTCTTGCTCCAATTAAACCATTTTTGCTGCTCTGCACTGATTTCTGTTACTCCTCTCTCTCTCTTTCTTTCTTTCTCTCTTCCTGTCCTCTCCTTTCAAGTTTGTCCTTTGCTACTTAGACTTTACAATTACAAGGCAGGATGCACTGCATATCTAAGTTCTGTTCAGCTCTTCAGATACCTTTGATGTTATTAATTATGCTAGTCAGCCTCTTGTCAACAATATGGAAAATGTGTCCTTATGAAAACGAAACAGCTAAGACTAGCTGGATTTGATTACAGGTGACAACCTTAAAAAATGATGCTGTCTCTACACCTCACAAAAAACAAACAAACCCGTAGATTTTTTTCCCCC
The DNA here is from genome assembly GCF_029215685.1 of Pituophis catenifer annectens. Taxonomy (NCBI): domain Eukaryota; kingdom Metazoa; phylum Chordata; class Lepidosauria; order Squamata; family Colubridae; genus Pituophis; species Pituophis catenifer. Next base: position 114,261,719 of record NW_027256882.1, read on the forward strand.
CACAATAAATATTTCAGGCAACATCTTGATTGATCATGTTCTGTATTTGTTTTAATCCAAGAACAAAAGACCAACCTTCTTCAGATCTGCAGGCCTAATGTCGGTTCATACACATACCATTTCCATAGTTTATTAGGTTTATTTTTTCTGGTCATCTTTTCTTTGGAACCCACTCACCCCTTCCTGACAATTTTTATAGAGAGAGCTTAAAGTATAGTACATATTCTGAAGCAGTACACCAAAGAGGAGGAACACACATTTTTCTATGTTGTTATAGATACGAGTGTTAGATTCCATTTTCTTTTACCTGGAACAACTTTATCTTTACCTCATTAACTTTAAGGATCAACTACACAATTATACTTATGCACAGAATTCAGTTGTATTTCTGGCTTTTCATTCATTAATTGTAAATTGGAGATAATTATTACTGATATCACAATACTTAAGGAATGGAAGTTTATTCTGTCTCATTCCAACTGAGATATGAACAAAAATGTCTCTTCTTCCTTCTATATTTATTTATTTATGAAGTTTATTGCCATCCATTTTACCACAGGCTAACTCTGTATGGCTTGGAGAAGATTTTTTTAAAAAAATTTTTTGGCACATTTACATAGCTGCCCATCTCAGTGACTTTGGCCAGTATATAACAATAAAGTAAAACAGTAAATATATAAAAACAACAATTATTAAGAAATATAAAACAATCATTATTCAAGGTTGACTCAGCCTTCCAGCCTTCCAGCCTTCCAGCCTTCTGAGGTGGGTAAAATGAGGACCCAAATTGTTGGGGGCAATATGCTGACTCTGTAAACCACTTAGAGAGGGCTGTAAAAGCACTATGAAGTGGTACATAAGTCTAAGGGCGAGTGCTGTTATTAAAAATGCAAGCCATCAAATACAGGACAAAAAGTCAATTAAACAAAGAGCTGTCTAAGAATATCCCCAATCCTTTGGGCCTCAGGCTTGATGAACAAACCAAGTCTTGAAAGACTTATAGAACATTAGCAGGAATCTCACTTTTTTTTTTTTTTTTGGAATGGGGAAAATGAATATTCCATAAGGCAAGTGCTATAGCAGAAAAGACTTGCCATCTTGGACCTGCCAAATATAAGTCCCTAGCAGATGGGACCCAAAGCATGCCCTCTCTGCCAGATGCTTCCTTTAGTACCACTGAGAAGTTTTCCATTAAGCCTTGTAACTTGGGCGAAAGAAATCTGTTTTCCCACACATGGTAGGCTTCCATTAGTAGTGCCTTCCCTCGGGCTGTGTAATAGATTAAGAGAAAGTCACAACATATGTGGTGCAACATAATTTTGCCCTTGAGCACAATGACAGCTCAGTGCAGAATCCATTCTATCCACAGTAAGATGAGCAGAAGGAATAGTTTCTCTGTCTAATGGGCCAATGCTGCTGTCACATCATTGCCTGGCATCGAAGTAATGTACTACTGCCTTGCCAGAGGTTGCCATAAAACAGAGCGGTTCCCTGTGATTGTCCTGCCTCCAAACTGACAAATGATGGGAGTCAAGAGATTAAAGCTAAAGTGTGATGAGAGAGAGGCGAACATCTTCTTCCCTTGGGCCAAAACTATTTATAAAATGACAGTGAGAAACATACTGTCAAAAAGGCAAGACACATGTCTCTTTTAGAACATCATCCAACTGCTTAGTATTTGTCTTCTCAAATAGATATTGGTACTGCCTTCAATATAACCTTCCAGTTTAAGGATAACTTAAGTAGGTCATTTTTCAAGAGCACCCCTGTTGCTTTGGGTGGAACATGAGGAGCAAAGTTCACAGTGAACCCACATCCTTTGAATGAGTATTTAGCCTCAGTACTCCTTTAGATGCCTTTCTCCTATTTTAACTCCTGGAGAGGAAAAAGTGATATTTAAACTGCTTACATCCAGAGTGGAAATGGAAGTTAAATGAATTGAAATAGAGAAACCCAAATATATAAAAAAAACCATGATTTTGCCCGGATCAAAATAGCATTATGCATTAAAATATGTTAAACTTTTCTAAAGCAAAGCAGATCTGAAAAATAATTCCCGCCCTTTTAAAAATGATATTCTAATTTATAATGCAATGTATTCATACTTTTTATTCCTACAGTTTGATTTCAAGCAGGCCTTTTTTTTTCCCCCTTGTCTTTTGGCAGATATTTATTAAATCTACCAATGGTAGCTTACTCAAGAGTATTCGTTCTGCTGTGGTATTAAGTGTTTTTTTTCATAAAGTGTTTTACTTGAAAAGTCCTACTATACTTCTTGATTGTATGATAGATGGTTCATGATGGATTTAATAAAGTATTTACTAAATACTTTAATGACCATTTGCATTACAACAGCATCAGAAAGGTTGTTTTACAATCCATAAAATACTTCTGTTGGTTGCAAAATATCCCTCCTTCCTCATGGGTTGAAAACTGGCTGACATTTACCACTGGTTGCAGTGTCAGTTTACATGAATGTACTTCGTGACTCTTTTTTTTTTAGTCATTTTGCAATATTTTTGCCAATTCCTGGACAGACAGACACACACACACACACACACACACACACACACACACACACACACACACACACACATTTGGGCGAATGGGTTCACAATCATTTGCTTAATGGCTGTGATTTGTACTTAATACCATGTGATTTTGCAATAACATTTACAAAACACAGTCAACCCATTTGAAAAGCTTGAGATGCACTTAATTTTTAAATGAATTATTTTTGATTTTAAATGTGGGTCCTCAAATTCTAAGTTCCCACCAGAACTGCAAACCTTCTCCTTTCCTTTATTTTACACAGAACTTGTGTAAAACAATAAAACAATAGAACAATAACATGTATACATTCATTTGATATTTAAGAATAATGGCAGTTACCAAATTACCAAATGATACACAAAGCTTATAATACCTTTTTGAATTCACCGGTATGTTTATATTCACATAACATCATGTCAAAGAATATTGGGATGGTCGCTTTACGCAGTTCAGTTTCAGGGATGAGAGTCATTTCTAAGATTGGTCCAACCATTCCTGGAATAAAGCGGATTTTATTCTGTCCTGGAACAATAGACAGAAGAGAATATTAATAATATCAACCCATGGCACACCATTATTTCAATACCATTATAACACTTCTATTTCAAGGTTTTATTTTAACTTTCTTTCTGGATTTTAGAGTGGATATTTTAAAATAAAATTGATGATTCAACATTTCTAGTTGAGAAACAACTATTTACAAAAGAACAGCAAATACCTTTTCATATCAGTTTTGTAACTCTTGCATTGTTTACAAATTAATAAAATATTTGTGATGATTTCTGCGATGGGAGATGGAATGATTAGATGCTAAATAAGTAATGCAAAAACTGTGTAAGTGGAATAATACTAGTTATTCCTGATAGCACTCAGTTTCTGGGTTCTTTCACTTGTTGCAATTTGATTGCCTGACTTCTGCTTCACTTGAGGGGTCCTTGGTGCTCTCTGAGCTTGCTGGTTTTCTTACGGATGTTTCATTACCCAAACTAGGCAACATACTTAGTGCTAGTAAGGAGTGAGATTTGCTGTCAGTTTATATTCTAGTGGCTTGCTGTTGGCTTCCTCAGCAGTTTCTTGATTGGGGTATTGTTTGCTTGATTGTGGAATGGAACAACTTGCAACAGCCAACTTGCTGCAGCCAAATCACCACTGCCAACTCACTGCAGGAGAACTCACAATGCCCAACTCGCCGTGAGACAACTTGCTGTGGGACAATTTAACAATTCTATTTAATTATTTAAAATAAATAAAATAATAAAATAATAAAGTTTTGCCATTCACATTTCATTCTGTCCATATTATTATTATTATTATTATTATTATTATTATTATTATTATTATTATTATTATTATTATTATTATTTCAATTTATATACCGCCCTTCTCCTATTGGACTCAGGGCGGTGCACAGCCAAGGATAAAAAACATACCAATACACAATTTAAAATCAATTAAAAGAATTATACAGCTTTTGCCCACAATTTAAAACAATCCAATTAAAATCCAATTTACACTTAAAAAGCTAAAAAGCTAAAAAGAGCTAAAAAAGCTTTTGTTTCTTTCTGTCTTTTTTTTAAATGATTCTATTCCACCATTTCTTGATATTAGTGTAACTCTTGTCCTGCAGCATCTTGGAGTTAATCTATGCTGATTTGAGGGCTGATTGCTGGTGGACAGGTGCTTGGGTCTTTTTGTTCCTTTTTGGCTGCTTGATTGTCTCTTTTGCATAGTATGCTTTACTTAGTTATTCTGTTATGGTTAAATTACAACCAGAATGATTTCTTCCCAGTTATTCATCTGTAAGCTACTACCCCATATCATAGTGCGGAAAGGGGTCAACTGTATATGAAACAATTTGAACAAACTGAGATAGGATGATTGATGGATGAATGGATAGATAGATAGATAGATAGATAGATAGATAGATAGATAGATACTGGTAGATGATAGATAGATAGATAGATAGATAGATAGATAGATAGATAGATAGATAGATAGATCTGTGATAAATCACTGATAAATCAGTGTTTCACAAGTTGGTATTTTGATATTATTATTATTTTTTTTGATAGCTGCATTTCCAAGATATCTGAAGAGTGCTAAGTTAGGGAAAAGAGCTAAATGGTATGTAAATCTAATATCCTTTCTATGGCAGTACTGCATTATAAGGCCTTTAGTCTCTACTATTGTTATGGTCCATTGACAGTTCAAGATCGCATGATAATATGTCTGTTTACTATTGCATACAAAGCATATTGCACATCAGGTAACCCACATGAATTGACTGAATGTACACAGTCTTCTCTTAATGGTTACTGTTCCTAACATTTAATCAACGCATGTTCTTAGAAGAGAAAATAATTTTATTTCCTCATCTCTTCCCATCAAAATCAATTTATCAGAGAAAACATTACACTAGCCTTTGATATGTTCTCTTGTCTCTGTCACAACTGAAAAAAACACATCAGCTTTCATTCCTAGATGAATAATGCCAACTATTAGAAAGCTCAGAGTAGAAATGATGTCCTGGTAACTCTATTATAGATTGGCTGCACAATGACTTAAAGCCACATGAAATACAGCGCCACTGGAGTCTGCCTTAGGAAGCATTTGCAATTATGACAGATGATGAAAAAAGAAGAAAGAAGCTTGTAAATGCCACCTCTAACAAGAAAACCAGGCCTTGAAATATTTCTTAGTGATGGAATATCCCCCACCTCTTTCCCTCTCCCCCCTCCCCCCTCTGTAAAACAAAGTAAAATTACAATAAGGTTCAAAGTATTGGTTGATCACCTTTATAGTTCTCCCTCTTACAGTACTTAATCATGCCTAATGTTTCAGACAAGAGAGCTGAAAAAGCAGCAGCCGGTATAGGTTTGATTCCCTGTATTACATTATGGACATGGCATTTGGTCCAATAAACAACAAAATGCAAGGACTCTGGACATTCTTTTGCAAAGTCTAATTTGCCAACGTGACAGGCCTCATCTAGAGCATTCACCTTTTGATTAATTGGAAAGGATAATTGCTCAATTTCACTTTAACTAAAACCTGGGTAGCTATATATTTCCAGTTGCAGATCAATAGATGAAGAGACAACTTAGCTGCCACCAAGCTCCTAATCTTTGAAAAAATCTTTATTTACTTGGAAATATGCTATGTAACATCAAGAAAATTGATGGATCCTTCAAAATCTTCCTTCCTTCCTTCCTTCCTTCCTTCCTTCCTTCCTTCCTTCCTTCCTTCCTTCCTTCCCAGCATCACAAAACCTAAAACAATTGAATAAAACTTTCTAGTATAATGCATTCTTGTTTTACATACTTAAAACATCTTGTATCATTTTAAAACTACAGATCATTGTTAAGATCAAATTAGTATGCAAGTATCAATAACAGTGATCTGCACAAAAATGAAAAATTAGAATAGCTTCTACCTACTAAGAAAGAAATTTATCTTTGAGGTAAGAGCCCAGATAAATTAACAGCTATAATTCTCTAGCCAGAAAGAAATAAGAAAGAAAGAAAAGCCATTCATAGCATCTAAATCTATTTTTATTTAACAAATGGTATAATGCTTTCAGGTTAAAATGTGACATTAAGAGAAATTTTAGATATAGTACAAGCTCATGTATAGAATTATAGTCTCCCAGAATTTCCAGAACATTTGGCATTAGATTTAATCAAATATGAGGTTTCCAATGGGAAACTTTTAGAATCCTTGTAACATGTTAAAGTTAGCTCAGGGTACTAAATTGGAATATGTTTAGTAATATTTATTAGAAATTAATGGAAAAATGGCAGGTTGAAAAGTCAATTTATTTCAGAAAAGTCATGGCTGGGTAAGACTATTTTTTTATTTCAGGATAGAAATGCGAAAGATATTTGGCTATAACTATCATTGTTTTCAACAGTGTATTGTACTAACATCTGTCGATTGTTATAAACCACACACTTTTGGTCAGATGGGCAGTTATATAAGTGTGCTTTCTGAATTAATAAATAAATACTTTTAGAGTTTGTCTTATTCCGTTATAAGTCATTTTTCAAAATTATTGAACTTTACAACATTGCCTGCAAACGTATGATCTAAGCTGATTGAACTAGGTGTTACAATTATTACATTTCCATCAGTTTTTAGAAAATGAATTATCAGTTTTAGAAATCAATATTGGAGTAATATAATGTTGGTAAAACTAATCAATTTTCTGTAAATGTGATATAACCTGTAAATTTAATATTTTTCTTCCACTGAAATTCTTATTGTTGCATACAATTTAATCCATCAGAATATTGCATCAAGTTGTTACAAATCCTTTCATCTCTTGTTCTGAGCTTGTTAATACTTGCTGGATTCTCAACTTTTTAATTTAAGAAAAAAATACAATTTCTATAAACCTCCAGTTTCTGAGAATTGTAGGCCTTTGATGATTTATAATTGTTCGATAAGTTTACATTTGAATAGCAGAGGAAATTTAAATACTTTTTTTTTTCCTGGAGAAAACCTGTATAACATATAATTAAACATGGCATTCTGTTATAATCAAGGGAATTTTTTCAAGTGACTGCAACAGAAGTTCCATCTTTATTCTGTAGCAATCCTATATTAAGCAGCTGCTTTCATCATTTTGCTGTGTTTTTCTAATTTCAAGAAAAATGTCATTGTATTGTTGGGTACAATGGCAAAACAGCCTCATCTAACTATGACTATTCTGAAATAACAACACAGATAGGGACAAAAAATAAAATTCACGCTGATATCTTGAAACCTAAATGAACAGATTTTTTCCTTCATATGAAAGCAAACCGACACATTTGCTGAGACAAACCTTGGTGGCTGGACATTCCATTTTCTTGCATAGAAGCTTCCCTTAAAAGCTACAAAATTGACTTGAATTATAATTACAGGCCTGCTGTATTATTATATGGAGCTATAATGGACCAGTTCCAGTTTGATCCCTGCTGACTTGGCAGTAAATTAATCAAGCCAAGCTCAGCGTATTCAACTCTTCTTTGTCCTTCCATGCACACTCTTTCTCTAGGCTTGGATAGGTAGTACTATGTATTTACTTAGAAATTGAGAATCCAAATATTACTCAACAATACATGTTGGTCATTGTATACATATGAACAAAAAGTGTTATTAATGTAAAACAGAAGGTATAAACATTTTAACAGAGAGAAAAAAAATAGAAGCAGCTCTACACTTGTATAACCAGAACTGAAACACGTATTCTTATCTCTGGACAGACACTCATTTTTTAAACTAACACTCCAAAAAAAAAAAAAAAATGACCTTCTCTAAAACTGATATCCAGGAACGTAATTCCCTTTACCCAGAATGATCCATGTGAAGGCAGTTTCTATAACTACCAAAGTTAGTAGTCAACAATAGCAACAGCAATAGCACCTAGACTTATATACCGCTTCACAGTGCTTTACAGCCCTCTCTAAGTGGTTTACAGAATCAGCCTTTTGCCCCCAACAATCTGGGTCTTCATTTTACTGACCTCAGAAGGCTGAAAGGCTGAGTCAACCTTGAGCCTGATGAGATTCAATCTGCCAAACTGCTGGCAGACGGTGATCAGCAGAAGTAGCCTGCAGTACTGCACTCTAACCATTGCGCCATCGGGGTTCAACAAGATGATCACAAACCCTCTTGCTATAAATGAAAGCTCTTTGCTTAGTCCTCTTTGTACTATTTCCAGAGTATCTCCTTGTTCCAGTTCTTAATAATATTGAGCAATGTTGCATGTGTAGAAATTTCTATGTTGCTATCTACCAGACATTCAGGCACATATCTTGTAAATAAGGTGGCAGGAATTTCATGAGACAAGATAAATGTAATAAAAACAATTTTAATAAAACGGAACAACTCATTAGAAAAGGTCTCCCTAAGAACCATAAGAGGCCCATCTTTGCTTTCAAGTACTCTAACTTACCAAGTTTGTACCACATGTCACGGATAGCAAAACCAATTAAACGTCTCATGTCTCCATATCTAAAAGGGAAAGCAGAAGTCATTATCTTCATCCCAACTTTCTTGTCTAAATGAGAAGCAAAAATCACTTTTCAATGATTAAAAACAAGACCTACTTGTTCAGGATCTTAATGCATTTACCATGGGAGAATTGCTCTAGCTGCAAGGTGTCCTGGGTGATAAAAGCCACTGCAAGATGAAAATAGTTGTTCCAGAGCTGTAAATTGAGCAGAAGACAGAACACCGAATTGTTATAATGCATCTCTCTGAAATGGAAGGTTGTATTAAGCTGTGTAAAACCTAAATAATTTATGAAGGCAGCCAGCAGAAAGAATTTAATATGATGCTGAGTTATGTGCTATTATTACATTGCAATTAGAATAAAAAGACAAGAGTGTGGTTTTTACACCCACTGGCCTGCATTCCCTGAGTAGCATCTGGAAATTCACTTGGGGTTCATTAGCTTATAAACAATAGTTACCACACACCCTGAGAACTGTTGCCTACACCAGGTTCAGAATAATTTTCCATCTCCAACCAAGGAATGCAGCTTTAGAAGTAAAAATTATAATATCATACATTCTTCATAACTGTTTCATGGGAAAAAAAGCTCATTGATTTTAGCAAAATTAAATTCTAAAAGATATACATGGAATAAGTCCAAAAATAATGAGGTTATTTTTAACCTCAAGAATTATAATATGAAGCTATGAAGAGTTCTGGATTTTCATCAACTTTATTTTCATTGTAGTAATAGTTAAAAATGACCACATTTCTCGACGTTGAAAAACAGAAATACATAATTCTATGATCTGGGATATATTTTGTCCCTAGTTTTCAAATATTAGTATAGCAATATTTTAATAGAAAAATTACCTATAGCAAAATTTACCTAGAAAAAGCTGCTGATCAAAATAGTTCCTCATTTTTCCACACAAGGGAGAGTTTCTCATACATAATATTTTTATAGTTTATACATTTTAGCAAACTATTAATTGTAGGTGGATTTATTTCTATATGTTTCATCTCCATCAGTTTAAAGAGCTGATATTCATGTTAACTGCCTATTAGTAAGCTTCAAAGAGGAATACTATAAGAAACACAGCATGTTTGACAATGTAGGTGGTACTAGAGGCTGCACTAAAATCCAAATCTTTCTAACCATTGTGACTATGAAAAGCATCTTGAGGTATAAATCCTATGGCTGATGAACTTTAGAACACCTACAGCTATTACGAATGCTGAAGGTGAGGCTCAATTCTAGCATTAGGATAATTAATCTAGCCAATTTTGTGTAGTGGTTAAGGCACCAGACTAGAAATCAGGTGACTGTGACTTGTAGTTCCTCCTTCAGCACAAAGCCAAACTTGATGGCTTTGGACTGTACAATCTCTCTCAGTCCAACTCACAGGGTTGTTGTGAGAAAGTAGTAGGAAGGTGTATTATGCATGCTAGTGGCCTTGAATTATTTATCAAAATAATAGAAGCAGGACATAAATAAATAAATTGAACAATTGTTAGAATAATGATATTTTATCTTATTTATCATACTAAAGAAATTTTCTTCAACCTTGTGGAATATCTCTATTCACTGTTCTCTAAAGTCAATATTCCTCTCACTACAGCTCTTCCCAAGAAGAAAATAGTTGTCACACAATGTTCAGCCAAAGGAAAAATGGCCATTGAGGGACAAAGCCCAGTAGATGGGTAGAAAGAAAAAGTCCTGCAATGGACCAATTGAAGTCCAACAGGCCATCAACCTCTGAAGATCCCCCTATTCTTTTTTCCTATATATACTGTATATTGCCTACTAGAAGGAATAAAATTACAGCCTGTGCCATTTGTTCTTTCTTCATTTTTAAAATTAACAGATTTACCTTCTCTGCAATGTCTCCCTTGTATTCACATCAGACCTCAATCACACTACAGTATAAATTGTTCAAAATTCATTGTCCAAAAATCCTTTATTAAATCAAAACATAAGCCAGTCTACCAAAAAAAAAAAAAAAGCTACTTAATGTACTATGTAATTTGTTAGGATGAACAATTAATTAATGTCACAGATTCAAATGCTTAGTTTTTAAAAGGATAGAATGATTTTAATACATTGAAAGAATTTCTTTCTTAGTTTAAAGCACGAACACACATTTAGCATTATTATTGTTGTTTTTGATATTGTTTCTCCACAGTCCAATCAATGCCAATCTATTTTCTTCAGCTTTTCAATCATATTCTTGTATCAAGTGGAGTGTTAGAGAGACTATCAAATCAGCCTTAAGAGGATCGTAACATTTTTCTTCTCTATTTTGCTGCTTGTAAGACCATGCCTACAATTTTTGATGGGAGTTGGACTAACCTCTGAGGCAGCAAAGCATGTTCAAATGGCACACAACACAATCATAGTGGCATACAGCACAATATCCTTTTTGAAAAGCCCTTCCTCCCAGATCCCCATCTGTCAGCATTATGTTTCTATAAGTACTACATTCTCCTGATCTAAAAGAAAGCTTTGTTTGTGAAAATGGAGGGAAGTGTTCATCAAAGGAAAAGAGATAAGAAAATAGAATGGTGCACTCTTGTTGAGCTGAAAAACAAGTGAAGTTTCTTTTTTCCAATGTTGCCTTTCTGTTTCTAGTCTTCATGAAATTACAAACAAACAAATAAAAACACTCCAGTCAGGATCAGGATTTTCTCCTGAAACTTTTGGAACAACTAACTCCAGTGAGTTTTCAAAAAGTGAAACATATACAGGCAGTGCAAGGTAAGAATATAAAAATATGAGATCAAAGGCATGCTTAATAATTTACAATTCTTACATAGCCACTATCTCACCTAGTGACTCTAGGAAGTTCATGGTAAAAATTTAAACATAGCACGTTGAAAAGATTTATCATCAAAATAAAGCCGTCAAAATCCCATATCTAACAATCCAACCCAATGACCAAAGAAAAATCACATCTTCATGTTTTTCCAAAAGGCTAACTTGTTTGGGGACAAATGGATTTGTTATAACCCCCAATATCTAAAGTTCCAGGAAGGAAATTTCTCTGTGAACTATCTTCTAAAAGAGTCGAAGACCTTTATTACTTGTGCAGTAGCTAAATTCTGTTTTGCAATGAAAACAATGCATAACTGTGGTCACAGAAATAATCGTCCCCTTTTATTCATCACTTTAGATTTAATATGCGTTAGCTATCTTTTTTTTAGTGATATCTATTTTACTTCCTAGGTTGTAATATTTTTTTAATACTTGCACCAGTAATTAACACAGTTATAGTGGTGTATTTTACATTGTTATTTAATCTTTGTATTATTTCATCTATTTGATTTTTCATTTGTGTTATATATTTTACAAATTTTGCTGGTCATTACTGAATAAACAGTATTTTGATTTCTTTTAGCTCAATGTATTATGTAGTATGTATGTCTAATAGCACTGTTAGAAAAACAACAATATATTGTCCAAACCATCTATCATAGCATATATTCTATAATGTACGAAGATTGCATTTGTTTTGTAAAACATTGTCAGTACAGGATGTTTAGAGAAGGAATAGGAAGAATCTCAAGGTTCATGTTGTTTCTACTCTATTCAATAAAGTGGAACTTTTGAGTTATTTCTTTCCCATATTGAGATGTTCAAGCCTTCATCCGGAAAAAGAGAGAAACAAACACACAAGGGAGAGCTGAAGGGACAGATGAAGGAAAGACAGGGGTGGGGAAGGGAGAGAGAAATGGCCCAACCTGCAAATTGATGTGTGAAGTTTTCTATCGCCACACGAGGAAAATAAATCTCACTTGATAGAATCCCATTTTCTGTGCAATTCTTAAAGAGAAAGGATCAATCTAGATTCAGGGCCAGAGCAAAGTCATAAATTTCCCTATTCTGTCCCCATTACTGAACTCCCTCACAATTCAAATACACAGGTATAGAAACCCATAGAAAGCCATGTCCTGTTATTTTGTGAGGGAAAAAATAGAACTGTGCTGTGGAATGTATGATATCCATCCACTGGTATACAGTAAATATGGTGCAACAGATGTTTGCATTTTCAGTTGTATCAATTTGGGCAAAAAAAGAAAAGAAAATTTCAAGTGCTTTGAATGACATTTCATAATTTTTTTCAAACATCCCAACTAGTAGATCATAAATAAGTAAATGATAATAAAAGTCAATAAATATGCTTTGGCTGCTGCACGCAAGTTTCAAGGGAATCAAAACTCCCCAAACAAGCATTTCTTGTAAGATCGGCAAAACATTTATGCCAACTAATTCTCTAACTTTCTAACATCAGCATATAGCAAGTTCCAAACCAAAGGAAAGTGTTAAATGTTTAATTGTTATGGCAATATTATTAATTTCTGATGTAGGTTTGCAATAAAGATAACTTCATGGGCTGCTCCTAGCAGAGAATGGAATGGGACAATTTGCCCTGGCCAACTTGCCACGACCATCTTGCTGCTGTCAACTTGCTGTGGGGCAACTGGTCATGGATATTTTTACGTTATCAATGTGATAAATGATATCCACCACTGTTTCTTTGACATTATTTCTACTTTTGTCTTATCCACCTGAAAGTTGAGCAGCTTATTGGCTGGGAGAGTGGGAGGTTGGTTACATCAGCTATCTTCTTGTTTTCTTCTTATATTTTGTTTTATTTTAACTTTTATCTGTAAGCCAGGCAGATTCGCTATGGAATCACACAGCCTCGAAATTGGAATAGTAAGGACAGTGGGAAGGGAACAAAAAGGAAATCTGGCATGCCAGTGGCATGCAGTCTGTTAAATCTCAGAGAGTAAAGAAAATTATGCTTTATCATTCATACTCTGGCTTGAAAAGAGCTATTACTCATTATGCATTCATTTACATTAATATTATTCACATTTACTATATGAATTTTATAAATCACATTCTGGGGCAAGTAGGACAAAAAGGAATCTTAAGATCTTTTCTGAGGCCTTTTTTGAGATATAATTTTGATTTCACACTGTGTGCCTCACATTACTTGACAGTAACAAATTCTGCCTGATAATTCACTTTTTTGGTACATTGCTTGCTGCTCTGATGCTATATTATTTAATTATGTGTGAATTCACTCTGAAAAAATGGATAGGTATGCTAAGTCTTTATCTTCTTGCGGTCTTGCTATAAACAAAATTTATTTCTACAATGCTCAACAACTGTTTTATTACTTTAAATAAATAAATAAATAAATAAATAAATAAATAAATAAATAAATAAATGTGTTATGCAGTCTTATTGTATGGTTCTAGGCAGCTTACAAACATTGAAAATTTATTTTGATTTTTGGGATACCAATTAAAACTTTAAAGAAACACCAACGTAAACAAGCTTGGCTAAAAAAAATAAGTTTTAACTCACTTCCTTCATTGAAATAAGGTAAGGACCACACTTCAACCTCAGTTTGAAATTTTTCCAAGTATAGACCCACTCTAGAAGAAGTAAAATGAGCTCTTGATATTAAAAATATCTGTGCCGAAAAAGAATGTTCTGATATTCTAATTAAAATCCATGTATATATGATAATCCTGTATTACATGATTATTTATTCTATAGCTTGGGTCCAAATTGGCCAAACTGGTAAAAGCATCGGACTGAGAACCATACAGTAATCAAAATACCAAAATTGTGGGGGGGGAAATAGTTCTCCCAAATTAAATGGCCTTCAGATGTATTTCATCTTCTTTCAGTCTAATTCCAAACAGTATGGGGAAATATTGAAAAAAAGTTGATGCAAACCTAGTAAATTCTGTTTTTTTTTTAAATAATAATAATAATAATAAATAAAGCACTTACTTGTTCTTCAAAATTCATGTTTTCCAGAAATTTATGGTTCATAGTCTCAGAAAATTTGTTGATGGCTCTCAGAAACACTCTAAAGAAAAACAAGATGAAAAATCAAGCCATTAATTTTTGAATTTTGACCCATTAGCTGGCATCAAAGCAAAACTAAGCAGTGATATTTATTATATATATATAATATATATACACACACAAATTATGTGGAGGGCTACGCAACTTGTAAATATAACCTCTGGGAGATCTACATTATATTAAAAAGATTAAAAAAAACAATGAAATAACAAAAACAAAGGAGACAAAAACACACAACAATACCATACAGCATAAGTGGAGCCAAGCCACAATAAGTGAGGCCAAGCAATATATTTCGCTTCTGACACTATGACAGGACAGGCCCAATGCCCAGGATTATAAGAGGCAACAGGGTTACTCCCATTCAAAACTAATAGAGTTATGCTATGCCAAAGGGCACAGCATGTAACAAAGAGTTAGAATATGAATTGCTTTCAACAATGTATAATAAATGGTAAATTCTATACAAGGTCATATTTCTTTCAATTTCTGATTTGAAATATATTCTAATTAGTTCTCACCACTGCAAATCGGAAGTCTTTTAGTGTGCTGCAGAACCACAGTTTGTTTGTGTGAATATAGCCTAATAAATCTTTCACGTTTAATATGTTTCCCATGACATAGTTCTACGCTTACTTTTAAAGGACTAAGGGCTTTTTTTAATTGATCAGCCAAACAGAAATATTAACTTCTTTAATTATTTACAATGAGTCTTGGCTCATTAGAATTAGCCTCCTACATACTGCCTAGCAATATAAAAACCCACAGCTATTAAATTATATTTACTTGCCAATTATTTTCTATTAGCCATACAGGATATAATTTGAATTAATAAAACCACTGTTGGTATAGGACCCCAACAAGTAAGTGCCACTATCTCCTGTAATTAAACAAAAAAGAAAATAAGAATAAGAACCAGGAGCAACTTTTCCTTTTCTTCTTTTTCTTGACTTTAAAGTAATACAATTCTACATTTAGTTTATTCCTAGACTGTAATAGTTCTCATACAGTCAGAGAAAAACAATAGGGTCATAATAAGCAAAAGTCATTTGGAATAAGCTAGCTACCTTAAAAGAGGAGGCCAGGTAGCCTGCTGCATAAAGTGGCAATAAGAAAGAAGCACAATGAGTGTGTGATTATTATTTCTGTATATAGAGCTTGCCTTTGAAAGACAGATATTGCTAGAAGCCTTTGGTTAAGGCTTTCTAACCTTTCTTCAGGAAGAATTACCAGGAGTTCTTGGATTCTTGTGAGGTTGTCCAATTGGTTAAAATTCTGCCTATTTGGTGAAGATGGCCAGATGTCTTTACCTTTAATAATTGCATAGAAGAAGGATTTTTGGTAGGGATCTCTAGTTCTAAGTAAAATCCTCTCATTGAAACAACTATTGGAAGTGAAATAATTCTGTTTTTTAATCTAACCATTCTAATAGTATATTCTTTTAAGAAAAACTGTGAATACAATAATGCTTTCTTTTGGCTGAATAGCATTCAAATTAGCAAGATATGTTTCAAGGGAATTCCCAGCCACATCTTGCCCAATTAGAAACGTAGGATATCTTGACCTGCTCAGTATGATGATATAGCAGATCAATAGAGAAAATGACTTACCTGCAGCAAATGTGCTGAAATAAGGTAAAAATGATGAGAATCGCTAAATATCTGACGCCTAGATTCAAGGGTATAGAGTGAGATTTGCTAAAGAGGATAGACTGAAGGTTAATAGTACAAAACCCACTTTCCATGTATTCAGTCACTTACATGAGTGCAAGTAGTGGTTCATTGGTACTTAGAATGTAGTATTGCAGGCTGACTATGCTCACTGTCAGGAGTTTGATCCTGACCAGCTCAAGGTTGACTCAGCCTTCTATCCTTCCAAGTCAGTAAAATGAGGGCCCAGATTGTTGGGGGCAATATGCTGATTCTGTAAACCGCTTAGAGAGGACTGTAAAGCAATATATGTCTAAGTGCTATTGTTACATCACCAGCAAGCCAAGAAAGGAGTCCTTCTGAACAAGTATTAGATTATGATAAATTTCAGAAAGTATGCATGATCATCACTGTTACCATCACTTACAAGTCAGAATTTTGTTAGAACACCTAACAATAATATTATTGTTAATTATTAATATTTAGGAAATATTAGGAGATTGGTCTCCTTTTTCTAGTGCTGCTCTGAGGAAATGTTAGTATTCAAATTCACCCTAAAAGGTTTCTAATGCAACCTTAGTTCTATAAAATGTATTGAATTGATGCCATACAAATATTGTACATGTTTCACAAATTTATTCAGTTTAGATTTGGGTCTGGTGGCCTGATTGACAAATTCATTTTATGCTCAGGTTCATTACTCTAGGCAGGGATAAGATGATAAAGTGCATCATATCAGCATGGCTTGGCTAGCCATCTAGGTGTCCTTTGAAGTAACAAAATGAGAAATAGAATCGATTTAATTTAGTTGAAATGCCTACCTCCAGACATCCCTGGAACAAAAGAACCTTTTCTAATATGCAATATTTGTAGTTTTTACAGAACATTTTTTTTCTTTTAACGACTCTGTAATCTCTTGCATCAGGGTGCATTCGGGGCCACTGAGCAAAACTCAAGCATTTAATGGCCAGATGCTCCTCCTGACACCTACGCAGAGTTCTCAGAAGACTATTAGTCATTGCGCCCAGAGAGAGGAATAGAAAAGAATAGAGTAGAGTAGAGTAGAGTAGCGTAGAATAGAATAGAATAGAATAGAATAGAATAGAATAGAATAGAATAGAATAGAATAGAATAGAATAGAATAGAATAGAATAGAATAAACAGAGTTGAAAGGGACCTTGGAGGTCTTCTAGTCCAACCCCCTGCCCCTACCTAGGATCAAACTCACAGCCTCCAGATTGTGAAGTGAGAGCTCTACTTCTAGGCTACTACGCTACTCAGTTTCTGCTAAGAACAATACGTAATATTTAACAGTATATCAAAAACTTCTGTATTGTGCTGTACTTCAAATATACAGTATCAATACTTCTGATATTTAATATCAGAAAAAATATTTAATATTATGAGCACTATGTCTATTATAGCTTTGAAAGTTTTATTCAGTGACTAATGCTAGATATACCTGTACTGACAATTCCTGATCCTAATGCATATGGTGTGCTATTTATGATTTTTAAAAGAAAATAATACACAATGCAACAAACAAAACTTTATAGAAACTGAGCATTTTCTTGTTCATGGATAGGATGAAAAACATCTTGAAGCTAATAAATATCTGTAAGATTATCTCTTCTCTCTTCATAGATTAATTCATATTTGTATGATTAATCTTTATATTTCATATTACTTTTGAATATGTTGTTTTTCTTCAACAAATGAAGGAACTATTTTGTTTTTCATCTGTTACCCATTTTGTATAGCATTCTGCACAAAATGGGAAATATCTGTTCTGAGCTCAAAATGAACTATCTTTCAGTTGAAACATTGCATCAATACAATTCAATATTGGCTGGATTATGTCAAAACAAAACTCAGTGGCTCCAGTATTTTTGTTCCAATTTCAGTCTGAACTTGCACTTTTTGTTTCATATTTGGAACAATTGGAAAGGCCCATTTTGAGACAGGAAAGTCCTATTTTCAGTTGTTTTCTTTGAACAGAACCCTTGAAATGGCATCACTCAAAATAGCCAGGTTTTTCTCAGGTGAGAGCATGTATTGTTCTGACTTCAAAACAAATCTCCTGGAAGACATGAATTTTACTCAAATTCAGTCCATTCAAATGTTTTGAGTTAAGAATGCTTTATGCATTCCTAAATCCAACATCTGCTTAAGTTTGAGAAGGAAGAAATGTTAACCCATCCACCCAATTTTTATTTTCATTTCATTTTCCAGTTATGTTGCTAACTTGCAACATAATAGTGAAAAAAAAGTTTGACAAACATCAATTCCCACTCCTTTTTAATACAATGCAATGGGTCTCAACTTCTGTTTTTTTATCTTTGCAATATTATATGAATCACGGTTAGTGTCCAGTACCGCAGCTACTTCTGTTGACTGATATATATATATATATATATATGTATGTATGTATGTATGTATGTATGTATGTATGTATATGTATATGTATATGTATGTATGTATGTATGTATGTATGTATGTATGTATGTATATATATATCATGCTGGGCTAGACCAAGTGTCTCGATAGAAAAACACTTAATCTTTCCCCTGGCTCAAGCTGATGAAGGGAGGAGAACTTGTGGCTCAGAAGGATAATTCAACTGCCTAACATGCAAGAAGCCAAGTTCGAATCTAAGTAAGGGTATGCCTAGCTGATGAAAGCTAAAAAGCTTGAAATAGATCTATACTAGACTCCCTTTATTTCTTTATCAGCAAAATATAAATTTGGTATAAAATGGTTTGTCATGAATGCAACTACTTGAGGGCTCCTGGATTGGAGCTGAAAGGAGAAAGGGATACAGCATGCTCCCTCCCACATACTTCCTGGGGTAGACCAGGTGTCTCGATAAAGAAACACTTAATCTCTCCCCTGGCTCAAGATGATGAAGGGAGGAGAACTTGTGGCTCAGAGGTTAATACAATTTCCTAACATGCAGCCAGCCCAAGTTCGAATCCAACTAAGAGTATGGCTAGCTGATGAGAGCTAAATAGCTTGAAATAGATCTATACTAGTCTCCCTTTATTTCTTTATCAGCGAAATATTATACATATATTGTTGTTGTTAGTTGCAAAATTGTGTCCGAACCATCGCAACCCCAGGCCTTCCTGTCCTCTACCATCCTCTGGAGTCCATTTACGCTCACGCCTATTGCTTCAGTGACTCCATCCAGCCACCTCATTCTCTGTCATGCCGTTCTTCTTTTACCTTCAATCTTTCCCAGCATTAGGTTCTTCTCCAGTGAATCCTTATACACACACATACACTGTACTAATAACTCAATGTGGACAACATATCCAACACCTCTTCCTCCTCTTATTTTCCCCATAACAACAACCTTGTGAGAAACAATGAATGACCCAAAGTCACCAGGATGGTTTTCACAGCTAACGCAGCATTGGAACTCATGGTCTCCTGGTTTCTAGTCTGGTACCTTACACAGTAGGCCAAACTGGCTGTGAATTAAAAGATGCTGTCTTAAATTATAGTAGTTGAACTTTTAATCCTCTCATCCAGTTTTGGAACAGTGTACATTAAAAGCAGTGGAGTAGCATTCCTTTCCTTCTCCCCATCATGACCAACAAAAATAACCCACTAAAATTTCCTTTGGGCACTCAAAATTACATCCCTGATATTTCAAATTCTGCCCCTGGTTTCTAACATGCAGAACCACAAATAACACCTCTAACAAGAGCACTACACATTCCTTTTGAGATGGAGAATGGAACTGATTATGTGTATCATATGACAAACCCTTTCTCTGAATTGCAGTATTTGTCATTCTCCATTGCATTTTACTCCCTCCTCCAAAATATGAGAGCGCATATCTTTTTTTTTCCTTTGGGCAAAGAATCTACTGTGATAAGAGCATAAAGGATTACAAGCTGGTACAAACACTTTTTCCTTTCATCTTCCCCAGGCTTTGTTCAGATTTGGTAAATGCAAGAGGAGCCGGCCTTTTACAACTGGCTCTGCTATGGAGAACATAGCGGATGAAATAAAGTCAATGCTGAGCTTGCAGTGCTGACTTTAATTTTTCACCTTGAGGCCCAGAGGCAGCAAAAGAGAGACTGGCCACAGGAGAGTGAGTGCATTGTGCAAAGGAAGGCAATAAGCTTGCTACCTTAAAGCAACTGCTGGAATAATACAAAAGAGTTTTAGAGTGAATCAGCAGATTCTCCCTCAAAGTCAGATGCATAATAGGTTTAACGGTTTTCTTCCTGAGGTTGCATTCTTGGAAAATGCAGACCTCCTTCAGGAATAAAATGAGAACAATATCTAACTCAAAAACAAAAGTGAATTCTAGGTTGATCACCCCTGTCAAAACTTTTTAATGCAGACAGGTAGAGTTTGTAGGCAAGATCCTATTTTGAGAATTGCAACTTTTGATTTGGAAAGGAGTGCTTTATAGGGTTTGTTAATTTGGGGATCCTTTACATTCAGTCATGTGTAACTGTCTCATGCTCAACAGGGCACTGGTAGGTTCAATTGTTATATGTGTCAACCAATCCTTCTAGGTCAACCAATGGCTCTAGGTGGATTACAAAGAACATAATAAGAATTAAATACCATAAAAACATAAAGAAAGGAGCAAATATACAATTTCAGACATATTTCCTGAACTGCAGTAGAGTAGTATCAAATAAATATCACTGAAATTTCTTTCTAATTGACCGATTATTTATGCCCTCCCGTTCTTCACTAGCCATATTGCCACTCAGAAAGCTACCCAGAGCAATTGGAACTGAATGTCTATACTTAAGACAAGGCCTACGAGAATAAGAAGGCGAACTCATCTTTCATGAGTTTGCCCTTTTATTCTTGTAGGCCTTGTCTTAAGTATAGAATTTGGTGAATTGGTGGCAATCAAGTTTTTCACCACTTTTGCTTTACAATGTTGTAAGTTTTCCTAGCAAAAGTCACTTTGGCCAGCATATGAGTACATTCCATTCCATTATGATGGAAAATTTCACTGTCATGGAAACCCAGAGCTCTTTCAAGTTACTTTCTGGTTTGGATAATCTCCAGTTGAGACCATCTGCCATGCTTTACTTCTTCTTGGTAATAACTATTGACAAACTCATGTTGTGAACCCAGATAGCTTAACAGAAGCACCTGCCTAGACAAATTGCATAAATAGTATGTACTAGGTGAGAAACTGTTTGATCCAAAAAATAAGTAATACTTCAGCATGTGTCTTCCCAGAAATACAAAACTGGTAAAAAATAACCCAGCTAGAAATAATTATTGGCCATGCAAAGTTACACACTGAGCATAGTATACTCAGAACTTCATTTACTGACAAATAGAATCTAATGATTTATAAATTTGAATATTATTTTTGGGATCTGTTTAGGACAAATAAATTAATTAAAGCTTATTTGAGTGAACATATGCAAATCTATAGAGAAATAATATATCTGGATTTTTAAATTTTGTTTTTGTCCTGAAATGAAACATATTTTTTTAACATTTAAGTGTCATTTTAAACTACAGCACTCCTTTTTCAGTTCAAATAATTGATCATAAATATACTTTGATTTTGAAATAAATCCAATGCAGATTTATGGTGCATATCATCTTCAAGGAATTCTGTTTCATATGTTTGCTTTATACTTATATACTTATATACTTCATATACTTATATACTTATGATTATTTTTTTTAAAAAAGCTTGTTTTTGAACAGTCACTTGTATGTTAATCAAAACATTCTTCTCACAATAAAGCTAAAAGAATGTTCTTTCATCATAAAATGCACTTCTATCAACTTTCACTTCATTTTTATATATTATAAATATAATAATCTACAGACAATTTGCTCTATGTTTCATAAAGCATGTAGGATAGACTTTGTATTCTATTTGCTTAAATAGAGTTATATAAATTACTAATATTCTCCATTCCCTAAGGATGAGAGTAAATGGTAACTCATTGATAAATAAAAGGTAATAGATAAAAATATATTGAATAATAGATTTTTAAAAATTACACATCACTTTTTTTGGTCCTATAGAATAGGGAAGCAATAAATATCTTGCAACACCCACTTTTTAAAATGCACCAAGAA
The DNA here is from genome assembly GCF_029215685.1 of Pituophis catenifer annectens. NCBI lineage: Eukaryota > Metazoa > Chordata > Lepidosauria > Squamata > Colubridae > Pituophis > Pituophis catenifer. Next base: position 114,283,880 of record NW_027256882.1, read on the forward strand.
AAAAATAAAGATTAAGAGCTGTTTGAAAACCATTAAAAGTTAGGGAGAATCAAAATCATAAAGCATGAAGTTAAGAAAATAGCAATAGAACTTACACTTATATACTGCCCCATAGTGCTTTACAGTACTTTCTGGTTCATTTATAATGTCAGCATATTGCTCCCAACTATCTGGGTCCTCATTTTACTGAGCTCTGAAGGACAGGAAGCTGAATCAACTTTGAGCCCCATTAGGCTCGAACTCCAGTCTCTGGGCAAAATTTGCCTGCAATACTGCATTATAAATATTCTGGGCTCAATTCTGAAAGAGCTTCTGCCATGGAAACAATATGCTTTATTACCAATAGTATCTCTTTTGACTGGAGAAGACAGAAACAATAGCTGTTGATGGTTAGAGTCATTGAAAAATACTTCTGGTCCCCAAATACAGAATGAATATTGTTATGGTGGTAACTTCTAACCACATCTAAAGATCTTTATGCTGAATGCTTATCTAGATAGAAGGTCCATATAGAGCATTCCTTCTTTTCAAGTAGCATGACTAAAGCCACTGATTGAGAGTTAAAGATGTGCAAATATTTAATTAGGGAAGGGATGGCTTTTGCTAAGAGCATTTCTGTCCTCCTAACTTCATCACTGCACATAGAATTCTCCTTTGTCTCTTTGGTGGTGGTGGTAGTGGTGTGTGTGTGTGTGTGTGTGTGTGTGTGTGTGTGTGTGTATGAATGCCTGGCCAGTATTTCACTTTTGAGTTTCAGTGTAGCAGAAAACAATACAAAGACTGTTTTTGTTTGTGTTGTTTTTCTTCCTGAGCCTAAAAATAATCCTCCAAAACCTGTAGTCATGCTGGCAACCTTTATCAATGTAGCTGTTCTGATGTCACCAAAGGTATGGAAATTGCTAACATTTATGGCATAAATGTTTTTTTCTATCAGGACAACATTTGTGGCATAAGTTCCTTGTCTAGCATTGCTACACCTGGTGTCTATTGATCCAGATTCATGACATGAAAACAGCCAAAAAAGCTGTTTATGACAGCTTTTCTGCAAATATTTACTGGGGTTGTTGCATGAGCTTTAAGAAGTGGGACTAATAAATATTTGTTTAGTTTACAAATCTTGCAACAATAATATTCTACAGATCACAGGATATACTGCTTAGCATCCATAGCTAAGAGAATATAATTCTTCTTAAACTGTCATGAACACAGTAAACAAGAATGAGGAAGAATATTTTTGTTGTAGCTGCTATTCGAGACTGAATATCCCAGCTCCCTAGACACAAGGAACTTTAAGACATGAACTATTCTTCTCAAGTTCCTAATATCTGAGATGATATATTTATCAGAGATATCGCCACTATATGCTTAAGGTAAAAAAAAAAAAAAAAATAATAATAATAATAATAATAATAATAATAATAATAATAATAATAATAATAATAATAATAATAATAATAATTTTATTTCTATACTGCCCTTCTCCCGAAGGACTCAGGGCAGTGTACAGCCTATTTAAAAACAGAATAGACATCAATTTAAAATAATTTAAAAGTATTAAATAAATTTGGCTTAATTTAAAACCCCAAAAATTTAAAACATCCAATTTAAAATTATGTTGCTAACCCAGCCTGGCGGAACAACAGGGTCTTGAGTGCGCAGCGAAATACCCGGAGGTCAGAAATCTTACGAATTTCTGGGGGCAGTTCATTCCACAGGGCTGGGTCTCCCACAGAGAAGGCCCTCCCCCTGGGTGTTGCCAGCCGACATAACTTGGCCGATGGCACCCTGAGGAGACCCTCTCTGTGGGAGCGGACTGGCCGGTGGGAGGCTATTGGTAGCAGAAGACGGTCTCGAAGGTACCCAGGTCCTGTGCCATGGAGCGCTTTAAAGGTGGTGACCAACACCTTGAATCGCACCCGGAAGACCACTGGGAGCCAGTGCAGCTCGCGCAGGAGGGGTGTCACGTGGGCGCAACGGGTTGCACCCATAACCACCCGCGCGGCCGCATTCTGGATGAGTTGGAGCCTCCGAGTGCTCTTCAAGGGGAGCCCCATGTAGAGAGCATTACAGTAGTCCAACCGGGAGGTAACAAGGGCGTGAGTGACTGTGCGCAGGGTGTCCTGGTCCAGAAAGGGCTGCAACTGGCAAATCAGGCGGACCTGATAAAAGGCCCCCCTGGCCACGGCCGTCATATGCTCTTCTAAAGATAGCCGTGCGTCCAGGAGGACACCCAGATTGCGAGCCCTCTCTGTGGGGGGCAAAGATTCACCCCCAATAGTCAGTGATGGCACCTGCTGACTATATCGGGACGCCGGAAGCCACAGCCACTCGGTCTTGGAAGGGTTGAGTCTGAGCCTGTTCCTCCCCATCCAGACCCGCACGGCCTCCAGGCAGCGAGACATCACATCAAGGGCATCGTTGGGGTGGTCTGGGGTGGAGATGTACAGCTGAGTGTCATCAGCGTACAGATAACACTTCACCCCAAAACCACGGATGATCTCACCCAGCGGCTTCACATAAATGTTGAACAGGAGGGGCAAGAGGACCGACCCTTGCGGCACTCCCCATGCGAGATGCCTCGAGATCGACCTCTGTCCCCCTGCCAACACAAACTGCGAGCGGTTGGAGAGAAAGGAGGAGAACCACCGCAGAACGGTGCCCCCTATTCCTACCCCCCTCAACCGCTGCAGCATGATACCATGGTCGATGGTATCAAAAGCCGCTGAGAGATCTAATAGGACTAGGACAGAGGAGAACCCCTGTCCCGAGCCCTCCAGAGATCATCCACCAACGCGACCAATGCCGTTTCTGTGCTGTACCCCTGCCTGAAGCCCGACTGGCACGGGTCCAGATAGATAGCTTCATCCAGGTGTCGGGGAAGCTGTCGTGCCACCACACTCTCAACAACCTTCACCACAAAATGAAGGTTGGAGACCGGACGGTAGTTGGCTAATTCAGCCGGGTCCAGGGAAGGCTTCTTGAGGAGGGGCCTCACTACCGCCTCTTTCAAGGTGGCAGGAAAGGCACCCTCGCTCAGAGAAGCAGTTATAATCCCCTGGAACCAGCCTCGTGTAACCTCCCGGGAGGCCAGTACCAACCAGGAGGGACACGGGTCCAATAAACACGTGGCGGCACTAATCTTACCCAGAACCCTGTCCACATCCTCGGGAGCCACAGGATCAAACTCCTCCCAGATAACATTCTCAAGACCTGCCCTCGTCTCCTCCCGTGGACTCATCCAATCGGAGTCCAAGCCATCCCGAATCCGAGTGACTTTATTGTGCAGGAATTGCACAAAATCCTCAGCACGACCCTGCAAGGGATCTTCCCGCACTCCCCCCTGAAGAAGGGAATGGGTCACCCTAAACAGGGCGGCTGGGCGGTTCTCTGCAGATGCGATAAGAGCGGAAAAATGGTTAGATTTTGCCGCTTTTATCGCCACTAGCTAGGTCTTGATATAAGACCTCACCTGTGTCCGGTCGGAATCGGATTGACTAGTCCTCCAAATGCTCTCTAGGCGTCTTTTCCGACGCTTCATCTCTCTCACCTCCTCAGAAAACCAAGAAGCCAATTGAGATCGGCATCGGGTCAGAGGCCGCAAAGGCACGACGCGGTCCAAACCTCCAGCGGCCGTCCTTTCCCAGGCGGCCACCAGCTCTTCAGTCGACTCGTGTGTCAGAGTCTCAGGAAACGGCCCAAGCTCCGTCAGGAACCTTTCGGGGTCCATCAGGCGCCTGGGACGGAACCATCTGGTCGGTTCCGTCTCCCTGCGGTGGGGGAAAGCGGTAGGAAAGTCTAGGTGGAGGAGCAAATGATCTGTCCATGACAAGGATTTGATGTCTAGATCCCCTCTACCAAGATCATTCAACCACTGACCAGAGATAAAAATAAAAGTCCAGAGTGTGTTCCAGTGACAGGAGTTCCAGTGACAGGGATGCTGGATGAACTGCCATATTCAAGGTGCCAAACAGATAGGAATGGACAAAGTCCTTCAGTGCTACCTTCTCCATAGATGATGTAACTACAAATTAAATGGGAAGGAAGCAGCTGAGCAATCCAGCTATTTGCCTATGGGATGGGCTAGACTTCATATAATTACTTTGTAAAGGTATCTGTACAAGAGCACCAGAATTAATGTTAATCAGAGACGATGAAAGTTAATCCACTTTGTATTCTACAGAAACAACACATTAAGTCAGAAGAATAAATTGCTTCACAGACAGGAGATGGGAGGATCATATTTTTAAATGATTTAAGCACTGTCTGAAAATAGAAAAACAACACGGCATGCAAAATATTGGCAAGAACCTTTCTTCTTAATGTACTTTCCCCCCTTTTAGGGTTACATGGAAGAGACTACCCTCCCAGCTATTAATTGTATTCAGGTTTATAAGTGAATTGTATTCACTTGTAATTCTGCATCTCTTTTCTTTTGACATTCTCGGCATTAATGTTATTTCTTGATTGGCTGAAACAGTTAATATCAAACATGAGAAGGAAGTATCGGCAAATTTTGGGGAAGATGCAGGAGTACATAATATACTAGGTCAGCATATTTTTTAGAAAATATGAAATACCTGCTATATTATTAGCTGACTAAATGTTGTGAAAGAGGGTAAGAAAATATGAGAAGGCTAGAATTCTGAACAGAAAATGTTCTGCAATCCAATTATTATACTTCCTTGACATTTTATTATTACTGTTGTATTTTGTATGTGGCTTTAGGAGAACTGACAGACTCTAATGTTTTTAAATGTAAATTACAGTTTATTTTTATATCTGAAGAAAACCAATACATACTCAAATTATCCTTTGCTTCAAGATGTATAAACAACACAGGAAATTACAATAATTTGCTTCTCATTATCCAATGTCTCATTAAGGTAAATAAACATAAATATTAAAACAAGCCCATAGGTCATATGGTAACCCTATTATGTTTTTGTGAAACACACTGTACAAATTGCAGAGAAAGCTAGCAGCAATTTGTAAAATTGGTACAATTTATATATAAAAGAATTCCAATTATAGGAGCAAGAAAACACTCCTTTTAGAAAATGTAGAGTTTTTAGAATGTATTCTCCTAGAAAACGTCTGCTGCTTTAGGGGGTATATTGCACAGCTTTTCTTTACAAAAAATATGCAGTACTGAAATATTTAGTACTGAAATCAAGTAGCTTTGCTGATGCATTATTTGAGAAAAAAAACAGTTTTCCAATTGTAAGGTGATAAAAGAAAAGTAGTAGATATATTAAAATAACAAAAATACTAAAAAAAAGTTCAAGCCAGTTGAAATCTTTTTTTCTTTCAGATTAGAAGAAAGGCTGTTATGATGCTGAAGACCATATACATATATATATATATATATATATATATATATATATATATATATATATATATATATATATATATATATATACACACACACACATATATATATATACATATATATATACATACATATATATATGTATATGTATATGTACAGTATATGTATATTTATTTATTTATTATATTTCTATACCGCCTTTCTCCCGTAGGACTCAAGGCGGTGTACAGTCAAGAAAAATATAGACACACAAACATCATAAAATTGTTAATTAAAATTATTACTTAGTATGTATGTATGGATATGGATATGGATATGGATATGGATATGGATATGGATATGGATATATATGTATATAGTTCACACCAGTTAAAAATGGAGTATGGTAGATATCCAGTAGATAAATTATGCATATCTTCTCAGACATTCAATTGGGTTTTTACTTTTACATGTGATCCTAAGGTTACAGTTTTTACTAAGAATCATTCTTATTGATTTTAGAAGAATTTGTTTTGGAATTGATCTGGATGTTGAGGTACTGTTAATTAGATTAGCTTTTGTTAAGGTGCAATCAAAGTTCAGGTTTCTTGGGCAGAGTGCCTATTATTGTTCCTCATTTTTTGAGACTATAAAACTAGAAACTCTTGTTTAACATATCAAAATTAAGTTTGATATGGAAGGTATCTCATTTGAGAAAACATTGCAGATCAAACTGAGCCTCTTTCCTAGGTGCTTAAGTACTTAAGAAAAGCAAAAGTGTTCAAATAATAAATTAAATAACAATGTAAAAGACAAATGCTAGAAAAAAAATTCTCTGTTGTGGTAGTACCAGGAGTGGAATAACAATAATCTTCAGTGGAATAACAAAGGACATGGTGTGATAATGTAACATAAGCCTCAGTGGTGCAGTGGTTAGACAGCAGTACTGCAGGCTACTTCTGCTGACTGCTGGCTGACTGCAATTTGGCAGTTCAAATCTCACCAGGCTCAAGGTTGACTCAACCTTTCAGCCTTCCAAGGTGGGCAAAATAAGGACCAAGATTATTGGGGGCAATATGCTGACTCTGTAAACTGCTTAGACAGGGCTGTAAAGCACTGTGAAGCAGTATACAAGTCTAACTGCTATTGCTATTGCTATAAGCCAAAACCTCTGAGATTTACTACATTACGACACTACTAAGACACTAGAAAGGGTATTCATATATTTATGTATATACATATGTATGCATATATGCATACATATATACATACAGTATACTGCACCAGGGGTGAAATTCAACACGCTCGGACCAGCTTGGGCAAACCAATAGGGACGATTTGAATCAGTTTGCCGAACTGGTAGAAACCACCCCTGGTTGGCCCCGCCCACGCCTGCCCACTCGCCCGGTCACCGTTCATCCCTTCCGGCTGCTCACTTGCCCCTTCCGGCAGCTCAGCTCATTCAACATTAAATCCTGCAATAGAGAGAATCCTAACTTTTCTTCCTCCATTCACAGCGGAGCTGTTGCAGCCTGTCCCTTTAAGGTACTTTGACCCCCCCGGGAGGGATGGCACTGGGGGGGACCATAAAGTGAGCAGCAGCTCTGCTGTGAATGGAGGGAGAGAAGTTCAGCTTCTCTCTGCCACAGCATTCACTATGAGCTCTTTCGGTGCTTATACACACATTTTTCCTACCGGGTTCTGTGGGCATGGCTTGGTGGGGGGTTATCTGACTGAGTGGGCATGGATGTGAATGACATCAAGTTGGCTACACCCACTCAGTCACAGGACCCACCACCCAGAACTGGTAGGAGAAAAAAATTGAATGTCACCACTGTACTGTACGTATCCATATTCTGAGAAGACGCTTGTTAATTTTTAACAATAACATACTTTATGGATACCTTCTGTATATTGAAATGACCCGCCTCTCTCCGCATAAAAGGAGAAAGGGAATTAAGATATAAAACATCATCTCCCATATAAATGTGCAACATAAAATGTTCCCAAAGGAGTAAAAAGCAAGCTGAGGTCAATGTATTGTCATTGTTCTGTAGAATTAGAAATACTGTACCTATGAATAATGCAGATGCTGACATGTTTGAGATGATGTGCAGAGTAATTCAGAAGTGAGATATGTGAAGTGATAAGGTATCACAGAGACATTCATTTGATTAACATTCTGCACAAATTGTCATAAGCATCAGCATGTAAGAGAAATGTCTTCCCAGAAATCTCTTTATTATATTTCCCCCTAAATCAAGTGGCTAATATTTGGAGTGTAAGGGATTTCTCTAACAAAATTAGTGGAGAATTGAATTGTGAAGTTACTGAATTACTGAGATTCTGGATAGGGATACAGCCATAGAAATGTAGAAAATGTACACACGTCACTTAATTATCCAAAGACATGTTAACAATCTTATTGGTTTCAATTCAAAATGTAGCAATAAAAGGGCAAATCCAAACCATAAGAGATAATTTTCCAACTGCTATGTTGCAACTCCAATTATTGCAACCAACCTTTATGAAATATTCTCTTTAGAGGAGATTTTGCTGTATTAACCTCATTTTATTACTATATTAATTTCATCTTATTCAAAGCAAATTATCAATAGTTTACTAGAATAGCATATTCAGGCTCTTTCAAGCTTTTATTACCTCACTAAATTGTTTAAATAATCCCAAAGGTGCTTTTTCAAGAGGCAATGGACTTTCTGGCACCTTTGGGACCACCTTGACCAGGATGACTGAGTATCTCCATAGACCTGTTTAAATAACTAATACACATTCATAAACATCATTTAAAACAAAGCTATTAGTTACTCCTCCATTATTTCCAACAAATGTAGAACCTTAAAAATAATAAAGGACATCAATTAAATAAGGCCAGGTAATACCATATTTTTCGGACTATAAGACGCACTCTCCCCCCAAAAAAAGTGGGTAGAAATGTCTGTGTGTCTTAGAGAGTGAATATTGTGGCAGGGAGGGGAAAGGGGTGCATGTGATGCTGATCAGCTGTTCTAGGTGGTGGGGATAGCTACTGCCTATCGCCATCGCCTGTTTGTGGCAATCAGCGGTGACTGTGCGGTGGTGAATGGGTGGAGGCGAATGGGTTGCAGCAAATAGGCTGCGGCGATAGTGAATGGGCCATGGCGGCGGCAAACAGATGGCATGAACGGGCTGCGGCGATGGTGAATGGGCAATGGAGAGAGAGGCAGATTTTTTTCCCTTGTTTTCCTCCTCTAAAGGTAATGTGCATTTTATAGTTCAAAAATATGGTAATTACTTGATTTCAATAAATATCATAACACATTCTGTTTAAGGTAAGGTCATTTACCTAAATCAGATTTCCGGACTTTTTAAGAACTCAGATTATTCTGTAACATTTTTTTTTTTTTTGTGGACAAAAAGATCAAGATTATAGTTATTTATATTATATTATATTATATTATATTATATTATATTATATTATATTATATTATATTATATTATATTATATTATATTATATTATATTATATTATATTATATTATATTATATTATTATATTATAATATATTATATTATATTATATTATATTATATTATTATCACCTAGAAAGAGCATATGCAGCAAAGACAAATTCCTTTTGTGTGCAATCACACTTGGCCAATAAAATTCTCCTCTCCTCTTCTCTTCTCTTCTCTTCTCTTCTCTTCTCTTCTCTTCTCTTCTCTTCTCTTCTGACACTTAGCTACCTAATATCTTGATTTGAACACATAATGTGAGATCACCGTGGCCTTTGCTGATTATGTTCATATAAAATTGTTCTGTTAGGAATCTTCTCCATAACATTGAACCAGAATATGGATTCCTGTAACTTAAGCTTCATTTGGAAACTACATTTCTATTTATGTAGTCTAAAATTACATTATCCTTTTTAGCAGCAGAGTCAGTGCACTGATTCATATTCAGGCTGTCATCAACAATTTAGGTGCTACTACTAGATCAGATATCCCTAATTCTTAAGGAAAGAACTTCATATTTGTCTCTATTAAATTTAATTCTGTTATTTTCTGTCCACTTCTTTAATCTAACCTAAAATTGTTTCTAATTTTAATTCTGTCTTCTATAATATAAGACGATTGCACTGCCTTTTAATGGTGTAAAGCACTTAGAATTACTGGCAGTGAGGCATTTTTAAAATTTGTGTAAATAATTAAATATAAGTCCTTTTGGAATCTTTTGCCATTTTATTAGCATTCTTATCACCACTTTACCAAGTCCTTAATAAAAGTGCTCAATGTGTGATAAAACTCTATAGCATTTCAGATGAAAATTTGCTCAGTTTGATATTGGACCAGTTACAGGAATTATTTGAATACTCTTTTAAAGTCACCCATGTTATGTACAGCCAAATAATGTTTTGGTGGTATCATATCATTGCATATACCATAGCATTGCCATGCTCTATTGCGAAAATTGCATGATTAAAGAGGAAAATAAGATCACTCAGAATGATATTTTATGATATAATCTAGAAATAGATTTCCAGGCATTCATATGAAGAATACCTCACCAGTAGTCACCAAGTCTGAAAATGAGGAAACATTGACATAACCCAATCATCTGGTACTTCAATCTTTAGCATATTTTAGCAAATATTTTCAATCCAATGTATATAAACTCAGATAATCAGCCATCCCTTTCAGTATCCTATGATGCACAGCATCAGCCATATGAAATCCATCTAGGTCATGTTTGTCTCAGACTCAGTCTAATACCCGGTATGTGCTAGGAGTCCAGAAACCAAAGTTTTCCCTTTGTCATTTTTTTAACCACTTTTGCACTTGCTATTTCTTCTTTTCCAGTCCTGTCACTTTGTAGACTAGAAAACCTCCAGTTGATATAGCTTTCTTCATTCAATGGATGTTGTAGAAATTCATCTTTGAATGATTTTTCTGAAAAAGTTCTGTAAGAGTTATATTGCTGAATGATGAAGATGCATCTTGAATACAATGAGAATTTTATGTTCCATGGAAAAAATAACTGCAATTACTTATATAAGAAATGGTTAAATACAATTATTATTATTCTTTGTGCTTCCTGGAACAATTTGTCATCCGAAGATTTGCTCAAAATTTTGCCATAATGATTTTCTGTGAATCATTATGCAATGAGCATGGAGGAGCATAAACTTGCCCCCCCATCAAAATGGGTACTTTCCAGCAGTATTTCAAATCAGAGGACAACTAAACACAGAGAAATAACAAATCAATTTGTCCCAACCAATTTTTTCCAAAGTAAACTAGAATCTTTAAGACTCAGGTAATACAATATTTTATTTATTTATTTATTTATTTAATTTGATTTATATGCCGCCCTTCTCCGAAGACTCAGGGCGGCTTACAATGCGCTAAGCAATAGCCTTCATTCTTTTGTATATTTATACAAAGTCAGCTTATTGCCCCCACAAATGGGTCCTCAATATGATGAATTCAAAGAAAATTTTGTCCACATTTCAAGAATAAATTCTCTGAGAGTAAAGTCAGAAAATTATGGGAAATGGGAAATTTGGGGCTTGAAAACAATAATGGCTAAAAAGAACCTACAGGAAAAAAATACCCTTAGATATTTATTTGGGAAAGTCTTTGACTTAAAATAAAAATAAAAGCTGAGGAAAGAGACTTTATAGATTGTGTGAGTGGGACCGAGCTACACACAAGTATAATGTCTTAACTAGTTCTGTAGTAACAACCCAGGGGATATTGTGTTAGTTACATCTGTACTGGAAAGAGTTAATTTATTCTACTCTTATTTTAGTGCAGTGAACCATCTATAATATTTGAACAAAATATTATTGTAGGAAATATATAAATGACAATATTACAAAAAAAAAATCCATTATATAATTAAATACAATGTAAAAAACAACAACTTGTTTCCATACTATTGGAGTCAAGACGTACCTAAATCTAAATAAATAAATAAAATCACTGCCAAAAAGTGAGGATCTTGGAATTCGTTCATTGGTTATTATAGCAACCATCATCTGTTAGCTGGTTCTTAGTTTTCTCTTATGTACACTTCCAGTTCCTCATCCATGTGGAAGTTCTAAAGCAAGAGCAAGGGTATCAAACTCAAGGAAAATAGCAAAGGATCTGCCCACAAAAATGGAGCTCAGGGGGTTGCACGCACCCCCTGCACCCCATTTTTGCTGCCAAAGGGCTGCAGGAGGCCGTCATGGCCAAAAACAGGGCACATGGAGACTGCACACGGCCTTCCCATGTTCTGTTTTCACAGGCAGAGGGCAGAAGGAGGCTCTGTTTTCACTTGCAGAGGGCTATCAAAACAAACTAAAAACAAAACAAAAGGAGAAATGTTTTTCCTTTTGCATTTGAGCATGCAAGAAGGGACAGGAAAGGAAAAAAGAAAAGACGAAAGAAAAAAGATGGGAAGAGAGCAAGGAAGGAGAATGAAGAGGGAAGGAAAAAGAAGAAAAGGGAGGGAGGGAGAGAGAGAGAGAGAGGGAGGAGATTATAATGAGAGTGAGTGAGGGTCTCAAGGAAGTCCTGCCTTAGTACTTGGCCATCACAGGTGTCCCCAACATGAGTGATGTTGAGCTGGCCATGGCCACCATGGCCATGGTCACCATGGCTATGACCCTGGCCCTCCAAGGTCCAACACAACCCTGATGTGGCCCTGAATGAAATCAACATCCCTGTTCTAAAGGTTCAATATCTAAGTGGTTTCAATTCCCTTGGAATAATGGATGATAAGAAATTTAAGGCATTTCCATAATATTGCATGTATTTAGAAATTCAGTAAAATCAGTATAAGAGAAACACTGGTAGAGACATAGTTTATCTCTCAGAAATCTAAAATTACAAAGATCTCCAGAAAATGCATCATGAAATATGCTTTCCATAGTTACTGCTGTCTAAAAGAAATGGTGGGCAAAGTAACAACAGTAGTGTAAGAAAGAAAACTAGTCCAACCCCCAGAGAGGACATGAAGCCACTAATATTTGTCAATTTACAGTAATACAAACTAAGCATTACATGCCTGTTAAAAATACCTTAGAAATGTGTAGAGAGAGAATAACTAGAGCATATAATATCATCTACAGTAAACACAAATTAAAGAACATTTAATTGCATATATGATGCATATTATCATGGAATAAATTAAGTAATGCATTAGAAAATGAAATGAGTACTAATGTCTAAAATTCAATCTAAGTAAAATGGCTTGACTACTGAAAGAGAAATGAGTATGGACATAATTAAAGTATTGTAGCGGTCAAGAAATATAATAAAGTACGAGGGCTAAATGAAAAGTAATGCTCCAGGTCCATAACTTTGGTTTAAATAAAAATATTTTAATAAATGAAATAGGAAAATAATTGTTTAAATTATATCTTTTGTTACCTATATTTACTTCTTCACATAATTATCACACTTTGGCCAAGAGTGATATGGTTCTTAAAGCTGTTAGGTGTAAAAGAACTCACATTTTGGAGCTGTTCCACTTTGTGAGGACTTTTTGTTGTACAAACTCCTATGGTATTGAAAAACATCAATAAAGTGACCCACATATTCCTGTGAATGCCAAGGATGACAGCAATTTCCTTTTGAGCAATCCACTAATTGTCCTTCATCCTCAAACAAGTTATGGGGTCCTGTTACCTCATCATTTCAGTCAGACAGATGCTTTCTAAAGTATTCCTTCAAGTTTGGGAAAAAGTGGAACTTTTATAATACCCAAATCTAGATTGTATGGTGGGAGATGTAAAATGGTGAAATCCAACATCACAATTGCCTATAGTATTGGGTGGCTCAGGAAGAATGAGACCCAGTTTAATCAATTTGTAGCAAAATATCCTTTGTGTTTCCAAATTCTGCCTTATCATTGTTTCAAAATTTTGAATGTTGCAGTATAACATTCTGAGTTAATAATGGTGCCTGGAAATTCATGCGAATAACACCATCTGCATCCCAAAAATCTGTAACCATGAGTTTTGAATCTCTCCTTCTTTGCAGGTAAATTTTTATGATGATACGCCATGGAGTGGTGTTTAGTTCCTGGGCCATATTTCACTGGCTGTCACGATTCTGTGAAGAAATATCTATTCTCATAGCATGACAACAATTGCTGGCAAATTATAGTTCTTGAAGCTTTCATCTCTGCTGTCAGCATGTGAGGAACTTACCTCGTACAAACCTTCAAATACTGAAGAACATCAATATGTTCAACATCAATATGATGTTCAATATTCCTCATTGAAATATCAATTTGTCTTTGACCCACCAATTGTTTTCTAGCAGTTCTTCAGCCTTTCTCTTTTTGATAATTTTATTAAGAATTGTATTAAACAGATAAAACTAAACTAAAAATCTCTCCTGAAAAGATAGTAAGAAAAAGATATCCCCCCTTCATCCTCAACAAGCATATTCAAAATTTACAAGCTATTGCTCTCTTAAATGACAACCCCGAAAACCTTCATTCCATATCTCATTCCATTTTCAATAAACTCATTTCTAAATTTTTAATTTATTAATCAACAAAGGTCCAGTAAAAATTAACAAAAATACATAACAAATATAATCTCCCTTTCTATTTAGTCTAAATCCCTCTTATCCCTCCCTTAACAAATAATAATAATAATAATTATAATTATAATTTATAATAAATTATTATTATTTCAGGCTGTGAAAATAGAGAACATTATAAAAACAACAGAAACAAAGGCAGAATATAAGGAAAAACAGTTAGATGACACATTAAATGGATGGAAAACCAAAGCTCCACATGGACAGCACTTGAAAAACATTAAAGGAAAATGTGATAACAACTTGACATGGGCATAGCTTAAGAGAGGAACCATCAAGAAAGAAATGGAAGGTTTAATACTTGCTACTCAAGAACAAGCACTACAAACAAATGCCATGAAAGGGAAGATACAAAAATCCACTGACAATCCAAACTGCTGACTTTGCAACAACAAAGTTGAAACTGTTTCACACTTAATATGTGAGTGCAGCAAAATCGCGCAAACTGATTATAAAGCTAGACATGATCAAATTGCTAAATTAGTCCACTGGTCCAGTGGTGGGTTGCCCCCGGTTTCCCCCCCCCCCGGATGTGCTTTAGCACAAAGTCGAACCAGTTGAACTATTGAGCCCAACGGACTTGTTTGGGCAATAGTTTTTGCAGGATCCTGAGGGCCTCCAGGTTTTTGTGGTCAGTCCAGACATCGAACGGTTTTTGACCCCTTCCAGCAGGTGTCGCCAGGTTAGCAGTGTCCATCTCACTGCAAATGCCTCCTTTTCCCATGCTGCCCATCGTCTCTCTGTGTCTGTGAGCTTGCGGGAGGAGTAGGTGCAGGGTTGTAGATTTCCTTGACTATTTCTTTGGAGTAGCACTGCTCCAACTGCCATGTCGCTGGCATCTGCTTGGATGATGAAGGGTTGTTCGGGGTCAGAATGCTTCAACACCAGTTCCTTTGCAAACATTTCTTTTAGTGCTTCAAATGCCTCTTGGCAGGTTAGGTTCCACTGTAGAGGTTGTCCCAGCAGGGTTTTGTTCCTGGGCTCCCTGTCTTTAGGAGGTCCATCATGGGTTTGGCAATCTTCACAAAGGAGGGGATGAATTGCCTGTAGAAGTTTGCGAACCCTAGGACCGGTAGTAAAACCAGCGAAAGGCTCCGCCCACCGACCCTGATGTCATCAAAACGCTTGTGCGCATGCGCAGAAGACTGCGCATGCGCGAGAGTGAAGCAGTAGTAAAGGTAAGTAGAACCCACTCCTGCACCGGTCACCATGTAAAAAATATGGCATACCTGTATCTGAAAAGTCATGGGAGCACAAAGTGGAAAAAGTTACCAAAAATGAGACGGTGAAGATTTTGTGGGACTTTCAAATACAGATAGATCGTCATTTGTAACACAACATGCCGATATCATGGTTGTCGAGTGCTGAAGTGTACAGTTTATTGACATTGTTGTACCAGGACATGCCAGAGTCAAAGAAAAAGAACTGGAAAAAAATCACGAAATATGCGACCTGGCCATTGAAATTACACAGCTATGGATGAAACATGTAATAGTGATACCCACTGTCATTGGGGCACTTGGTACCATGTCTAAGAAATTTACAAAACACAGCTTCCTGCAATAACACCAGCGGAAAAAACTGCGCTACTCAGAACATCATATATTTTAAGAAGATATTTGGTTGATACTTAGGACACTGGCAGTAACCTGTATCAACCATTAGCACCAGTCAATTGTATTTGTGACACATTTTTAAATGTTCAGTTGACTGAGTTTCATGTTTAATGAATAAAAGAGATAATAATAACAATAATTTGAAAATAAATAATGTCACACAAAATGAAGCAGCTAAAATGCCCTGGGACTTTAAAATTCAAACAGATAAGAATCTACCATATAACACCTCAGACTTAACAACTGTCCATAAGAAAGACAAAAAAGTCTGGATCATGGACTCGGCAGTACCTAGTGACAATGGAAGAGAAAGAACTAGAGAATATCACAAAAGACAAAGACCTGTAAATAGAAATAGAATTACAGGCAAAAGAAAGCAAAAATAGATCTATAGTAATAGGCACCTTGAGTGCAATGCCAAAACAACTGGAGCACCACTTGAACACTGTAGACATTGACAAAATTACCAATGTCAAGTCAACTTTATTTGGAACAGATTAACAGTTTATCAATCTTAAAGAAGAAGTTAAAATAATAAAGTGTAAGTTTAAATTAAAAGGGTTTGCTTAAGTTTGTGTGTGTCTATGAAGGCTGCTTGTACAGTTCAGAGATGATAGAACCCGTGACTCCTAGCTCAATGCAAGCTGCAGCTGCAGGAATGACAATAATGCCCATCTGCTCACAGAAGTCACCTGTACAAGTCCAGAAAGTATTGTCAACCCTGAAGTGAGCCTGGCTGAAGCCCTCTTGGAAGCTCCAGGGTTGCCACACAATGGTGGGAGGGGGAAAATAGTTAGATGGGGTTTTGTAGCCAAAACAATAAAGTTTTCCTGTGGGAACCAAGGTATTTCACACAGGTGGCTGGCCAGAGGAGGAGATAGTAACCAAGTGACCAGCCAACACTTGAATTGGACAGCATGACCGGTGACTTAGAGGGAAAGGGAAAACTTTTATGTTTAATCAGATGAAAGATGCAGAAAATTTCAGAGTTGGCTTTCACCAGTTGTGCCAATATGATTGTTGCAATATTTTCAGGATCAGACTCAATAAAGGTAATAGAAGTTAGAGATTTAAATATATTTCTCTTTAATCATAATAGGCATTCTATATTCGCTGAATATTCAAGATAGAAGCAAGGAAAATGGGGAGGATGACTCCTTATATATACAAGGGGTGGAGCCAGGAATGGGAGTGGTAAATTATGAATACATTAAAGTCCAAAGAATAAGTTAACCCCTGATGTTCCATATATACATTATTTACACATTAGAGAATAAGGCATTTACATCTGACAAATCCCCCTCTAAATGCCGGTTCGTTATACAACACCAGTTACATTCAGATTCAGGACAATATAATACATATAATTTAGAAGTTAAATATTTGTGTTGTTTAGAAGGTAAGGGTTTTGTTAATATGTCAGCTAATTGTTCAGAAGTATCACAATGTATTGCTTTGATGAATCCGTCTTGAGATAGTTGTCTCACGTGCTTAAATTTTATATCAATATGCCTGGACCTTTGTCCAATTGCATCGGATCTAGATATTTCAATGGCCGCTTTATTGTCTTCATGCATAATAAATGGTAAAGTAGGTTTCTTCCAAATATCTGTGATCAAATCATTGAACCATACAAGGTTATTTGCAGCTTTAGACAAGCAAACATATTCCGCTTCTGTGGTAGAAGTGGCTACCAGTTCTTGTTTACCAGTATACCAGTAAACTGGACAATCGTTCAATAGAAAAACATAACCAGAGGTACTCTTTCTGCATGATGTATCACCAGCCCAATCTGCATCAGCATAACAAGTAATTTTTGGTTCTTTGTCATTATTGGGTTCCAATATTAAACAAAAATCTAATGTACTTTTCAGATATCTTAAAATTCTTTTGACAGCTTCCCAATGATACAAGGTTGGTCTGCTAACATATCTTGACAATAAATTGAGAGGTAATGCAATATCTGGCCTAGTCCAATTAGATATATAAAGGAGTGAACCTATAACTGATCTGTAAAATGTGTTGTCTTTAAACTCAGGGGAAGATTCATCAATGTTTCTGAGAAAATCAGTTTGCATAGGTGTGTCACATGTTTTGGCATTATTTAAGTTACATTTGTTTAGGAGTTCAATGATTTTATCTTTCTGAGTAAGTTTGAATCCCCTTTTTGTTTTGTTAATTTGTACACCAAGGTATTTGTTCACTCTACCTAGTGATTTCAATGAGAAGTGTTCGTTTAACTTATTTACAAAGATTTCCCTGCTCTCTTTATGCTTTCCAATATATAAAATATCATCCACATAAATTAATACAAATTCAATATGATCATTACTCTTTTTTACAAAGAAACAGTTATCAGCAGTGGTGGCGTTGAAATC
The DNA here is from genome assembly GCF_029215685.1 of Pituophis catenifer annectens. NCBI lineage: Eukaryota > Metazoa > Chordata > Lepidosauria > Squamata > Colubridae > Pituophis > Pituophis catenifer. The sequence continues at coordinate 114,301,777 of NW_027256882.1, forward strand.
CATGGTTTTAAGTACTTTTACCAAACAATCGTACCATCTTTTGCCAGATTGCTTCAATCCGTACAGACTCTTATTTAATAACCAAATTTCGTTCTTATTAGTGTATTGACTGTGTGGTGCTCTTACATATATTTCCTTATCTAATTTTGCGTGTAAGTATGCAGTCTGTATGTCATATTGAAACACGTCCAGATTGAGTGCAGATGCTACTACAAGAGCTGTTTTGACACTCTCTGTTCTCACTGTTGGTGAATATGTGTCAGTATAGTCTTCTGGATATTTTTGTGCATAACCTTGTGCAACTAGTCTGGCCTTGTATAAGGTATTACCTCCTTCTAAATTCTTAATTTTATAAATCCACCTGGTACCTATAATTGTTTTATCCTTAGGTGCGATCGCAGGTGTGAATACATTTAATCCTTGTAAACTTTCCATCTCTTTTTCCATAGCTAGTTCCCATTTTTCTCTTTCTTCACGGGGAAGTTTCAATACTTCCTCATATGTATTAGGTGTTATTTGTTCTCTATCCATATGCATTATGTAATCTTTGTATTTATTTGGTATTTGGTTTCTATTGTTTCTAATATTTCTTTCAGGTTTGCTATGGTTGTCATGCAAATATCTAGCTTCCTTTTTTGTTAATGTGTCTGTCTTTATTTTATGCTGACTATTTGTCCAAGTTTTGGTTTTGTTCTTACTTTTGTTAATACTTTGATTTTCTGTTGTTCCTTCCTCGCAAGATATATTATCTTTGCTTTTATTAGGAAATATTTCATTAAGGTGCAATTTAGACCAATTGGCCTGCTCATGGAACACAGCTGTTCTGGATACTATAAATTTGTTATTATTATCAATGAATCTGTACCCTTTGGTTCCAGTTTCGTATCCCATGAATCTTAATCTCCTGGATACGTTTTCTCCCTTTCTCCTCAATTGTTTAGGTATGTGTACGTCTGCAGTAACTCCAAATATGTGCATGTGTGCTAATTTGGGTTTTCTATTGTACATCACCTCATATGGTGTCTTATTCACAATACTGGACCATGTCCTATTTTGAGTGTAATTTGAATAATGTAAGGCTTCTGACCAAAATTGTTTGCCTAAACCAGCATCCTCTAATGTGCATCTAATCATGGTTTGTAGTGTGGAATTCTTTCTCTCTGCAATCCCATTTTGAAATGCAGAAAATGGATTGGACGTGAAATGTAGCATCCCTCTATCCTTTAACCATTGGGAGAATTCTTTAGACATGAATTCACATCCCCTATCTGTCATAATTTGTTTTATTCTGATATTATGTTGTGTTTCTATGCGTTTGTAGAATTCCTTAAATTTTTGAAAGGTTTCATCCTTGTGCTTTAATGTGTAAACAAAACCATAGCGACTGTAATCATCCACTATTGTTAGGAAGTAACGTTTTCTATAGGTAATTGATGGAGTTAATGGACCAACTAAGTCCATATGTACCAAATCAAAAATATTGTTGGTTGATCTGTTAGATTTTTTTGGTCTGGGACTGGTTTTTAGTTTGGTGGATTTACATACTGAGCATTCCAAATAATTTTCACAATTTTTTATTTTGACACCTTCTGCGTGTTCAGTCATTTTTTGTACTACAGGAAAGCTTGCATGTCCTAACTTCCTATGTAAGATGTGAGCACACTCATCATGAATTGGTTTACCTATTTTTGGTTTCTTCTCATTGTGTGTATTTTTGTTATCATGAGTTATTTTACATTCATCATTGTCACTGTTACTGACATTTTCATCATCTGCTTCAATACAATCTTCCATATTTGAATCAATGTTATGTAACCATCTTTCTTTGGTTATCAGATAGGGTAGACCCCCTTTTATCATCACAGTGCCTACATTTGTTTTGTTCTTTTCTATAGTTGCTTTCCCCTTAGAGAAAACTATATTGATGTCAGATTCTCTGCTTAGTTTTATAGCACTCAGTATGTTGTGAGGTATTTCTGGGATTAATAATACCCCCTCTATTTTCCCTAAACCAGGCAAGGTCACATTTCCTCTGCCTAATACTTGAACCTTTTCTTGATTAGCTACCTTTATCACAAACTTATCTTCTGTAAATGAAGATAATATACTTTTGTTATTAGTGGTGTGATTTGTTGCACCAGAATCAATAAGCCAATTATTGTTCTCATCTTGTTGTGTTCTGGTGCTGTCTTGTTTATTTAGCCCATTTAGTGACCCAGATTTTCTCTCTTTTGAATTTTCTCTACCCCCTCTACTTTCTCTGTAATTTGGTGGACTTCTATATTTGTGTCTATCTGTGGAAGATTGTCTGTAATTGTATTTGCTCCTATATTCTGGCCTATGTCTCTCCCTTGGGACTTTGTGACAATCTCTTCTACTGCGTTCCCTGGATCCACAATTGTGGCATCTAAAGGCCTCATTATATTTATCTTGAAAGACTACTTTCCTAAAAGATTTGTGTTCTGTTTGGTTACTGAAACGATTTTTTCTTGAATTGTCTTCTGCTATCAATTTGTTAGATAGACTTTCTATTGATAAATATCCCAAATTAATGGTATCTAAGTGTGACATAAAGCTATCCCATGATGGATCAAGTGAATTGATAATAACACTTTTCATTGTTTGATCTGAAATCACTTCCCCCCTCAATTGCAGCTCAGCTCTTATTTTGTTTAGATTTATCAAATGCTCACTTATAGAAACCCCTGGTTTCACTCTAGAAGAAAAGAAATCCTTAGACATTCTTGTGGTTGTGGCTACGCTATCGCTGTGAAATAGATTAAACATGCATTGAATTATTTCTGATACAGTTAGGTTTGGTTTGATGCTATGATACATTGCAGGAGACACGCTAGAAATTATTATGAAAAATGCTCTATGATGTAAACAATCTATTTTTAAAGTCCAAGGTCTTCTTGGAGGACTAGTTATAAAGAATAGTAAATTTTCTTTCATAAAAATAACCTGAAGCTGTTGGTACCACTCTTGTAAATTAATGCCATCAACTCTAAGTTTTGGGAAGTCACTGGGTAAATTCCCCACATTATTTTGTCCATTACTTACAACCTGAGGCAGTCCGTGATCTCTCAAGTGCAGGAAATTACAGAACGGCATTGGGATGCTTGTAACGAGTCTGCGCGGTTCTCTGGCCAGTTCAAGTCTTTCGGGGCCGTCTACGTAGTTTTGCACATGCGCGTTGCTCATTTCTTCTTTGGCGCCGTTGTGGAAGGTTCTCTCCATTTCAGCTCTCTCGATCCGCTCCTCTTCAGATGAGTCGGTCTCTGGCTCGGTTTTTGGGGCTTTGGTGATGGCGACGGTTCTTCTCTTTCTCTTGTGTGCGCTGGCACTCGATTCTGTCTGCGGTGTAGGACGGAATCGGCATGGCTCTCTGGGCTCGGGTGTCGTCGTTTTCGAAGTCAGGATGGGAGCGTGCAGGTCTTGAGTTGTCGGTTTGATTTCTTGCTTCTTTGTTGATGTCTTGGAAATTTTCAATCTTGGCCCAAAAGCAGCAAAAAGCGTTTTCATTGCTGACTTTACTTGAGACTTTGTTAAATCGTCTTCACTTTCTGATTTTGGTTCATCTGAAGAGTTTGAGACTTCTTTTTCACTTTCTTCGTCTGATAGCGTTTTTCGCGCCAGAAATTTTGAACTGAGCGTTTTGATTGGCTCTGCTTCACTCTCTTTTGAAGTTCGTTGAAACCAAGATGGCTGCCATTCAAAATTTCGCGCGGTGTCACATCTTTTCTTTTTTACAACTATTTTCTCAGTAGTCATTTCACTCACAGTTTTTTGATCTTTGGGTTTTTCTTTAATGACGTTTTTCTCTCTCGCTGCTCCGCTGTTTCTCAGCATCTCCTGGAGGTCCGCGATGAGGCTTTCATCATTCTTTTGGCTTTTTAGTATCTTTAATATCTCTGACCTGAGTTCGTTATTTTCTATCTCGATTTCTTCCTGGTCGTTATTTTCACTCATCAGTTCTTCTTCTTCAGTGGTGTATTCTTCGGATTCTCTCGAAATCGCATTAGTGGATTCGTTGATTGTCTCTTGATCAGTTTCTATTTCTTTGCTGTAGGCCCTGGTGTTGGGCCTATCTTTCTTGGACATTTTTAATTACTTATTGAGTCAATTAACCATCCTCTGCTACCAGCTTGTTGCAATATTTTCAGGATCAGACTCAATAAAGGTAATAGAAGTTAGAGATTTAAATATATTTCTCTTTAATCATAATAGGCATTCTATATTCGCTGAATATTCAAGATAGAAGCAAGGAAAATGGGGAGGATGACTCCTTATATATACAAGGGGTGGAGCCAGGAATGGGAGTGGTAAATTATGAATACATTAAAGTCCAAAGAATAAGTTAACCCCTGATGTTCCATATATACATTATTTACACATTAGAGAATAAGGCATTTACATCTGACAATGATGTATCCAAAAAACTGTTCTTTGAGGAACTCGCCTGCCTCAGAGTTTTGTTTTCTATGAGTGCATTACTTGGAACGCTGACATCGGCAGCCTGGATCTCACCTTCAGCTGTTTTTTCAGCAGAAATGGTATCACAATACACACTGACCAGATCACGTATTTCATTCCTGATCACACAAATTAGCTCTTCTTGGTGTACCTTTTTACATTTTTTTGGCCCAGAAATGCACAATATTGTACAGAGTTATCACCAAAGATAGTCTGCATTCGGGAGTAAATTTTAATTGGAGGGACTCCTTCAGTGCAGGTAGTCCTTGGCTTATGATAGCAATTGGAGCCAGCTTCCCCACTGAATTTGCTTGTGGAAAGCCAGCAAGGAAGGTTGAAAACCTTATTTGTGTCCATCATTGCCTTCATCTCCCTGCCACATGTAATTGTGAGTTAAGTACCCAAGAGAACCAGATTATGATCATGTGACCGCAGGACTGCATGATTATGTGACTGATTCTATGCTACTTTGAGGACTGGTTCTATGTCCATTTTGTCAATGCCACCATAGCATTGAAAAGTTGCTGAATGAATGGACAGAAGTCAATGAGTATTTGTACTCAAAAATTCAGTCATGTCACTTTGTTTAAAGCACACTGATGAGCATGCAACCTTTTCTTATAGCAACTTGCCACCAAGTGAATTAAATAGGCAACACTGAAAAACACTTCAGAGTTTCTAACATCTGTTGATATCTTATAGATTGGACGTGTTACTTTTGATTCAACTCAACTTACAGCCACCATTAGGATTGGAATTTTCATTGTAAATCATTGCAAACATAAGTCACGTCAAATTGTTAGGTGAATCCAGCTTTCCCTGTGGGTTTTTCTTATTGTTTTTGCCAGAAATTGGCAAAAAAAAGGTCCCAAATCATTATCATCTGACCTTGGGATGCTGCAGCCAGTTGTAAATATGAGTGGGTTGCTAAGCTCCCAAATTGCGATCACAAGACAGCAAGAGTAGTGTGATAGCTATAAGAACAGAACAGAACAGAACAGAACAGAACAGAATTTTATTGGCCAAGTGTGATTGGACACACAAGGAATTTGTCTTTGGTGCATATGCTCTCAATGTACATAAAAGAAAAGATATGTTCATCAAGTATGTGTATATGTGGTTTAAGTCATGTTTTCCAAGGCTGTTGTAACTTTGATCTGTTGTTAAACGAATGGTCTTATATTACAGCACCTACCTGTAAATTGTATGGAATGAAACAAGTAAATTCAAAGGGCTGATGGCTAAAAACTGATAAACCAGCCCAAACTTTTTACTGTCAGATACTCTCATATACTCATTTTGCCTTTCTCATGAAAAAAACAAAAAAACAAAAACCTATAACCCTTTGATAATTTGATCCATCTTGCCAACCTGCAATCTTCCTTCAGTTCCAGACTTTTAAAGCTGACGCAAATCTCTTGTGTCCTAGCCCTTGAACCTTCATTTACTGTTTCAAAACTAGCTCTCTCTATTTGTAATTATGTTTGACCCCAAATGCAAGGGAGAATATGGAAAACAGCTTCAACTTAGTATGCATCTTCATATTCCATTCAGAATACATCAAACAGGAACTTGGCAAGGATATCAGTAAATTCAAGCAATGCAGCAATTCTGATATGAAACATGATATACATTAAATATACCTGAAATGCACCATGGCTGAATAGATAAGCTATAGTATAGTAATAAAAAAAAGGAGGAAGAATTTCGCACAAAAGATTAAAAACATTATCAATAGGGAAAGAGAGAGAAAAGAATTCTCCTGCACATCCTATTGGTTGAAAATTTTGGTCACAAATATGTAAAACTTAATCACAAACGAAATCCATTGTTTGTGATATATATCTTTCCTTGGAAATCCCTATGGATGCAAACACTAACATGGAATCACATCAGATTACAGATGGACAACTTCTTCTATGTCAGAGGCCAGAATCTGGCCAAGAGGTTGACAAATTAAAAGAGATCCTTGGATTATGTGGGTCCATTTTTTCATAACTATAAAGTTTGGGAGGGGGTTGTTATGTTAATGCTAATAAGAGTCTTCCAGAACCTCCAACTTCACATTCTTCTTCTGACCTTTATTTTCACATTTTTCGCTGAACATTGTAGGACCAAAGATCAACAATTTTGTCACAATTTGGCGTTTGAACTATGGTTCATTCTGGGGCTCCTGAATACCAGAGACCTCATTTGGCTGCACACAGAGAAACCTCTTCCATACGAAAAAAAACCCGTGTGCTCATATGACTACTAAGATATTTTAAAGGATCACGTAATTAGATAATGTATATCTAATTCGAATTCTTAAATGGTCCTGTTTCTACAGACCTTTTTCCTAATGACTTACATAATTAAAAAGGTATGGTGGAGGAAAAAAACTTCCAGAGGTCATCTTCTGTTAACCGTTTAATGGGGAAGAGCTAACCTGATCTTCACATCTCTAATTAATAAAACTCAATTTAAAAAAAAAAAAAAAAACAAACAGCCTTCCTAAGACTGCAGGATAGTTAAAGAACTATATAGTTCTTTAATATACTGTAGATAGGAAATATAGATATAATATAAACAAGCTTGTGATTTTTAATAGCAAGCATACACAACTTAAGAGCCAACAGTGTACAGCTTTACCTGCCAGGTAATGCAGCCACTCATTTATCATTCCCAATTGACATTTATTTAACCTTGGTGGGTTTTCAAAATTTCCTGGCTGCCAATGTTTAAAATTGTCTAGGAGGCTGCAAGTTTTATAGCCCTCTATAGGTTTGTATTACCTGTTCTGCACCATGCTCATTGCTATCCAATCCAAGGGGTAAACGTTTTTTCCAATCAGATCTTTAAACATTATGAAAGTTTCCATCAAAAAGTCCTAGTGGAAAAAAAATATTTATCTTTTATATTTAAATATCATGCATTCCTCAAAAACAGAAAAGAAATCTTGTTCTCATCTTCAGTGCAACATGTTCATATTTCTGACCCAATTATACAAAATGCCTAGTAATGACTGCAGCAATCAAGTAACAGAATAAAATAAAATCAGTGCTAGTATTTTATACCACTCTACCTCACCCCATTTTTGCATGAAATTGCAGCGATATGACAACGCAACAAATATACTAAAATTGAAAAGTACCTTGTTAAAAAACAAATAATCCAATATTGGTTTACAATACTAGTTCATCTACATAATTTCCCACTTTTCTTTTTAAGACTGAAACTTCAAAGGCAATCCTGTTATACAAACTAATATTCATTAGTTTATACATCAAAAATATTCAGCCCATTTTGAGATGAATATGCTTGAGACTGATTCCCATGACCACTTACCACTAATTCTGAGCTTGTCTGAAAAGTTTCAATGTATGAAGAATAATGCTGATCATTCATTTGGTCCAGGATTGCTGTCATGCAGGCCACAAAATGACTCTGTGAAAGAAACAGATTAACCGTGATGAAACATATATATACATCCAGATTAGATACATTAAGAGATAAAATAACACACTTATATTACGTCCTTGATATCAACATCAACATCAATAAGTGTTTATCTTTTGTATTATTTCCTTCACGTTGTGTATGATTTTGTAAAATCTTATCTTTTTAATACTGTAAACCAACCAGAGTTACCCTGTGGTAAAATGGGTGGTCAATAAATTTAAAAAATAAAATAATAAATTAAAGTAAAATAAAATAAGTAATAAAATAAGAACCTGTATTACAGTGGACTAAAGCACTGTTATTAACATCTGCTGCCTGCAATTACTGCAAGTTCAAATCTCACTAGACTCAAGGTTGACTCAGCCTTCTATCCTTTCAAAGGTAGGTGAAATGAGGACTCAGATTGTGGGGGCAATAAGCTGCCTTTGTATAAATATACAAAAGTATGAAGGCTATTGCTTAACGCATTGTAAGCCACCCTGAGTCTCTGGAGAAGGGCGGCATATAAATTAAAGTAATAATAATAATAATAATAATAATAATAATAATAATAATAATAGTAATAAAATAATAAAATAAAATAATAAAATAAAATAAAATAAAATAGAATAAAAAACACATGCCAAATACCCAATGGAAGGAAAAGAACTATTTCTGATTATACTGTGTGAGCTGCAATTTTCAAAACTTTGCATTTCTCAAAATAAGTAGTCTTGAACATAATAATGGGCAGTGTTTTGCTACACAGATACAATGTCACAATCTGGTACAGAGAAGTGTAATATTTTTTAAAAAAAAAATTAAAAAGACAATACATTTTTAAAGAAATTTTCTAGAATTGTTCAGAAAAATCTTGTGTTGTTAAAGAATGTTCAAATAATCATAAAAACATTAAGTCTACATTTCATTAAAAGGAAAGGAATTCTATTTGTGGAATCCTAATGTTGATTTCACTGGGCAAACAAAGCTGTGTAAAAAGAGAAGAAGAGAAGAGATAAAAAACCATCTTAAAATTAGTCAGGCTCTATCGGTGATAAAAATGTCACCCTTTCAAAAAGTGGACTCAGAATTAGAACAAAGTGGGGGGGGGAATCTTCCCTGAGAAGATTCATACATTTCTTACAAGTACATTTTTTACAGATATCTTGATAATTCTCCTCCAAAACATGACTTGCATTTGTAATATAGCCAATGTGAACTGTCAATTACATCCATTTAAGTGTCATCTGTCTGCTTGAGATGTTTGAAGTTCTTTTAACTGCAGCCCTAAGAAAATTTAACTCGCAAGCTGACAAATGTATTCTTACTTTTCTAATTTATGGAATTATACCTGTCCTTAAAGCATCAAGCTCTAATGAATGGTAGTATATTAAATTTTCCTAGGCTGAAACTGGCTGGCATTTAATACTAAGTCAAGTGCCTTTCTGACAGAATTATTATTTTTTTTAAAAAAAAAAAGCTTTTCAAAAATTCTAAAAAACAAAACAAAAATCCATATATGCATGTCCACTATGCACAAGAAAATTGAAGTTAGAGTTATCTGTCCATCAGACTGGCTTCCTGTTTAGAATGATTGCTCATTCTAATTGGAAATTTATATGTTAAACTAACTTGAGAAATCTGACCTCTCCTTCCTTAAATGTACATTTTTTATTGTTTTTATTATTTAATAACAAATGCAAGGTCGCTCATGAGTGAAAATTGTACTTTAATATATCCAACCATTTTGTCTACTACAGTATTTAAAGCTAAAAATGAAGCTTCTTTAACTTCAGGTTGTAGCCACTAGAGGTCTTTTTTACTTTCATATGGTAGCTTCTATTCAGTTGGTGCTGCTTTTTTATTTATTCCTACGTGAGCAGACCAGTATAGTTCTGGCATATAAACTGTGCAAATTACTACATAAATGATAACTTATTTCAGCTTTTGGAGTTACCTTTTCACTACTCAAAGCTTTGGTTATCTGTGGAGGTCTAAAAGGAGAGATTTGCAGCAGGTAATCCCAGATCTTTCAGGTAAGGATTTTTGTAGCTTTTGTTACTAATGTTTTTCTCTCTAAGAAAAGCTTATGTTTTACTTTTAAGAGGCAAACATTATATTTTACTTTTAAGGGGCAGGCATTTCTGAATCGTATGGAGATGTTAGAATGTTAACTGCTCGCCAAACCAGAGTTAAAAATTGTAATTGTTTGAAGATCAGCTTTGCTATTCAAATGTACTGATTTTATTGCGAAAAGGAACACTCATAAGTATAAACAGCAGAATCATATATTTAAGATTGCTCTTTTTATTTGATTTTTGAGCTGTTTGATCATGTTTGAAAGCTTTTCAAAATGTTCCTGCTTATCCTTCCCAAAATGATTTCCACTAATCCCTTGTGGCTTAAGCAGCATCTTTGGAAAGATACTGTTCAGCAAAATCAAAACTATTTTTATAATGTAAATCTCTCTGAGAAAAGCCAATTCTCAAAATCTGGCTATCTGTGTACTGCAGCATTGTAAATGCACTGTTGTCCTTACATGTGTGTGCAGATTTACTAACTGCAATTGGGAACAGTGTGAACTAATAGATGACATGCTTTGTTTTATTAAAACAATTCAGCTGGCAGAAGAGTTAAAATTATGGTTCTGCTATCCAGTTTTTAGTCACTGATTACTGGATGCTCAAAATACAAATTAGTGGTACATTTTCTTGCTGAAACATTTTATCATACCAGTGCCGTTCAGTAACTTCACTTTATAAGCAACTGACCCTTAATATTGCCATTAGCTGTTTTGTACTTAGTTCTGTAATCTACATCTTTCATCCAATCAAGCTACATGACTGATTTCAAAGTATCTTTGTTGTGGAGTTCCCCAGGAATGTTGTCAAATGTACAGAACTGTACAAGTCAACCAACACACTAAGAAATGGATGAAAGTGAATAAGAGTAGTAGATTCAAGGTGTGTGTGAGCATCCAGCTAGTCCTTAAAGCAACTCCCTATTTTTTTTTATTTTTTAAGTTGTGATTTGATGTCTAAAACCTAGGATGAAGACACTTTTCTCAAATAGCCACTCATAGACTGTAATATGCACTCTGGTACATGTGTAACGTAAGAATGAGAACTTTGATGCTAGTTCCAAAATATCTAGCAGTTAAGGAAATAAAGTGGTTTAAGCAAAATTTTGACATAGCAGTTCAGCTACGCTTACTTCTTAAAGACTGTGTCACCGTACAGATAGACATGATTGAAACTAGATCAAACATGTGTAAAAATAAGTATAACCATATGAAACATTAGACTGGTGTGGGAAATATTTAATAGAATGTTAAGGAAGAAAGATATTAATCTGTTTGGAAGATATGAATCTATTATCAATAGATGCAGTCAATAATATACATAAATATAATGATGGAATACACAATAACCTCTTACCATTAGACAGAGATAATAAACGCAAAGATAAACAATTACCATTATCTAAATTGGCTATTTGGAAATATGGGATACTGCCAGATTTTTTGGGGAAGGGAGCGAAGGTCAGGTGGGATGACAAAGTAGATATTACTGAATTTATATTTGTCAGCAGCACACAAAAGTCAAAACATTATGTCAAAGACAATGAGATACTCTTTCAGTGACTATACAAAACCCTTTGACAGCAAAGAAAGTATGATGGGATTATTGAGTAATCTTTTTAAAAAATGGTCATATTGTGCCGAGTAGCCTTACATACCTATATTATGAAGCATTAGCTAAAAAAAAAAATCTTTAGAATTTTAAAATACAAGATATAGGAAGTAAGGAGTTATCTATATAAAAGAAAAACATGGCTTGATTATATACAGAATTCAGTAAAATTACAATTCCTTGGAATTTAATATGTGGGAGAAGAATACCAGTTTACAAAAAGAGATGGCAAACTTCAGCACCTAGCAACCAAAATCTCATCATACTTTATAACACCAGATGGTGACAGGTTGCCGTAGTAACTTCAAATAACAGCCACCAGCCACATAAATAAAGAAAAAACCCTAATAGAAAGAGGGAAAGAGAACAGGATGTGAATAGTGAAGCCATTTATTAACATTCATCTGATACTACCTTATCCTTTGATACTCTTAGACAATTGGGCACTCCAAATACAATGGATGTCTTCTGCTTCCTCCCACTACACACAAAATGTTCACTACCTTATTAGCAGAAAGGAAGCAAAAGGTGTTCTACTTTCCCAATAGGGGACTAGATTTACAAAGGTAGTTCTCGAAATGGAAATCCAACTTCAGACAACTGTGAATATAGAATAGAGCCAATCTCAGATATTCAGTAGCTATCTTTCTTCAGATTCATACCTGCATTCAAGTAATAGGCTGAATTAACTCTTGTTAGGATTTACATTGAATCATAAGTAATCAAACTTCATCCAGCATGGTAAACAAAGAAAAAGAACTGCTAATTGCTTACTTAAGGTTAATGTAACTAAATTTAGCAGGTTGTGTAAAATCAGCTTTCTTCAGTTGACCTGTTTAAGGGTATTGTGCAAGATCAGCCCTTCAGACAGAGAATGCCTCTGCACATATTGAAATTGCTTATGAATATTGTCAAGCAACTTTCTATAACAATTGTGAGGGTAGAAGGGAGAAAAGAATTTGTTATATTAGTGAATGATAAAACTTCAAATGTTAATGAACTTGTCCAGAATATTGATGGTTTACAGTAGTAACATACAATATTTAAAAACATAGAAATTAAATTGTCCATAGAAAGAGGTGTAATAATACTATGTACTAGCAATAAATAATGAATAAAAAAAACAAGAAAAGGGGATTAAGAACAAAAGACACAAAGGAAGAAATAATGCAACGGTAATAATAAAATTGTTTTGAATTGTTATTTTAAATCTGTTTTTAAACAGCTGTGATTTTATTACATGCTGCCCAGAATCATTTTTGTGAGATGTGTGACTATGTAAATTTGATCAATGATATAAAATAAAAATAACATAGTTAAGGTGCTGGATTACAAACAAGAGACCATGAATTTGAATCCTCCTTTAGCTATGGAACCTTTAAAAACTCTCTCAGCCCAACCCACTTCACAGAGTTGTTTCAGTGAAGAAATATAAGGAGTGAGCAGCATGTTCAGTGACTTGAGTAGTACAGTATTAGTTAATAAAGAAGTAAATCTAAAAATAGAGCCAGATCATGGCACTCATTTTTTTTAAGTGTTCTTTGGAACATCTTGGTTTTCAGTGACTTCCAGAAAGATGAAGGACAATGATAGGCGTTCAGTCTCCAACATATGCTATTTCAGACAACCAAAGAAAGGGCAAAATCTCAGCCCCCTTCACCACATAGAACTAAGGAACAAAACTCCAAATCTCCCTGGATGATCCAGTCAGAAAGATGAATTCCAGTTGAGTATGTGTTCCCAAACATATCTAGACACTTAGCTGTCTAGAGCTTTACAGGTCAACATTAGGCCTTTGACTTGGACCTGGAAGCCCATTGGAAGTTAATGAGAGTCATGCACATCTGTTAATATATGGATCCCTTCATTTTGCACAAACTGCACCTTCTAAGTGGTCAAAGAGAGCTTCATTGCAGTTTTTCAAACCATGCTGGACTACTGTCATCACAACTGAGATGTAAAGCTGTTATATCAAGGCCTTCCTGTTCACAACTTCTACCAACCAATTCAACAATAGCCATGAGTCCAGGAAGACCACCAAACCACAGATCTGCTTTCTCAGGAATACTGTCTCCCTGTTAGAAACAATAGTGAAGCCTACTGGGCACCTTGATTCATAAAAAGCAACTTAGTCATGTTTCCCTACAGAATCCTACAGGCTTTAAGCACTTGGACAAGACATTAGCAGCATCTCCATAGCAGCATTACCTGGTGATATAAAGCTGAGTATCACTGTAACCTTTATGATATCATAACTTGAACTAATGGATGACCCAGGAGAACCTTATCAGTACCGAAAAAGTACAGGTCAGAATCTTGAATCTTGGGATACCCCATGTGGAAACTATTATCAAGGATCCCAAGTCCCATGAAGCTGAGTAAAAGTGGTCCAAATAATTTGTTCTTGAGCAATCTTTTATCGTTATTCCAAGAAACCTTGTAAAAAAAAATAGAGATGGCAGTAGATATCTCAAGTAACCAGATCCAAAGAAGGGGGCATGCCACAGCCACAGTATAAGGCAGGGGTCTCCAAACTTGACAAGTTGAAGACTTATGGACTTCAACTCCCAGAATTCCTTAGCTAGTCATGCTGTCTAGGGAAATTCTGGGAGTTGTAGTCCACAGGTCTTAAAGTTGCCAAGTTTGGAGACCCCTGGTACAGTATAAGGGTTCTGGCATCCCCCATCTCTGAAAGTGAGGTGTTGATCATTTTATGGATTCAACTCACTGTGCCTCCCCTCAGACCCAGACAATAGCCAGGATAGATGTAAGCCTAGCCATAATGAGCAAAAATCATCTTAGAGAACACTGCATTTATTTCTTCAGAGTCCACAAAGTGAATTGCAGATGATTATTATATACACATCAATGTGAAATCACAGCTGCCAGTTCTTTCGCAGGTGTTGGCTTTCATACACATTGAGTTCTTCTCAGAACCTATGATGTTATAATGTATCCAGGCAGTATATGTATAGATTCAAGCAGTGTGGCCTTTTGAAATTAACAGATTGAAATTTTCGTTAATGCACAGATCTTCTTAGTGCCATCCAATATTTAATAGTATGGTACCCAGTTTCCTGATAACCAGGCTGCTTTATGCCATAATCTTCCAACTTTGATTTTCATATTCTCATACTTTGTGATCTTCTCCAATTTTCTGTCTTCTATTCTAGTATCTACTTGTATTGTTATTGTTATTATTATCAGCTGGTGTAGGCTTCATACACTTCAAATTCTTCCCAAGAACCTAAGACATCATAACATAATGTGATATAATATACCATATTTTCCAGAGTATAAGACATACCTTTTTCCCCCCTAAAAGGGGGTGAAAATTTAGGTACTTCTTATACACCAAATGTAGCCCCGCCCACCCACTGGACCCCACCCTTTGGCCTCTGCCTCGCAGCAGTTACCTCCTTGCAAGCAAACAGCAAGAAAAAACAGCTCCTTTCAGCTTCAGCACAGGCTAATTAGCACAAGTTGATTGGATTGGCTTCCCGACTCTCAGCGGATTTGCTCTCAGCTGTTTTGTGCAGGCTCTATGGCTTGCTGCAAAGAGGTAAATTGCTGGAGAAGATTTTTTTTTCCTTGTGCTAATCAAGCTATGCTGAAAACGAAAATGAAAGTAAAGCAGGCTGTTTGCTGTTTGCTGCAAAGGAGGCAAAATTGCTCAGAGACAGAGGGAGATTTCTTTTTCTTCTTTTCCTCACCAAAAAAGGTAGGTGCGTCTTATACTCCGGTGCATCTTAAATTCCGAAAAATACGGTATAGATAATGTAATATAATGTTGTTATGGTTGTTGTTATGGTTCTTTGCACATTCAGCCAGATGTTTAAACTGGATTTGGCATTTTTATCCAAAATCAAGTCCTTCCTTGTTAATTTGTAATATAAAAGGTAACATCATAAGATGTAAGTGTTGCAATTGATTGATGGTGATTTTTGTCAATGCCACTGCTGTTCAGTTGGTGCTCCAGAAGTTTTGGAGTTGCACCCAAGGTGGATTGATAGTAGGGACTATCCTCTCAGCCAAGGCTTCTGGTAGCCAACTGTTTATGATGTTACTTTCCCCACGTTCTTTTGCAATTATATTTATATTTTGGTCTGTGACCGCAAATAAAAGTTATTAATAGGGACTATTATCATTATCATTCATTTTTGCTTTATTTTGCTACAATTGTTCTATTTCTATTTACGGGTCTTTGTACTTATTTTTAATTTTTTTCCAGTTCTTTCTCTTTTATTCTACTATCTCCAAATACTGTCACACCCACTATCCAGACTTTTTCATCTTTCTTATCAACAGTGTTTGGGCCAAGGCAGGTGGCAAGTCTTGTCTGTTTAGGCTGTTCTAATGTCCCAGAACATTTTAGCTTCTTCATTCTCTACTACTTTTGGGGGTGGTGGTGCAGAACTGGTTCAGTGACATCATATTGTCACCGCTACCGGGTCGGTGGAACCGAACTGAACCGGGAGGAACCCACCACTGACTACTTTGTCTATTTTGTAGTCCTACTGATTCTTGTTTGCAGGCAAATAGTATTTCTTGCAGATTTTCCAATGCACCATTGTTACTACTTTGTCATGCCATTGTTTGCAGCAGCTAAGTAGGTGGTCCATTGTTTCTTCGGCTTCTTTGCATTTGCTGTCTGTTGCTATCTTCTCAATTCTGAATTTGTATACGTTCTTAAGACTTTTCTCGTGCAGTCAGTATTAGCCCTTCTGTCTTTTTCTTCAATTTTCTTTTTTATAGCCATTGCCAGGTCATGTTGTTATCTTCTTTGCCTGCTATTTTTATGCAATAATTTGTCTTGCCATGTCTCTTTTCTATTCTTTATTTGTTCTTTCTTGTAGATAAGTTTTGTTTCTCCATTACTCAGTAAGCTTTCCTGGTACAGTAGCTTCGTTGCATCTTCTTCACTGTCCTTTGGATATTATTTCAATGCCCTTTTTTATTTCCTCAGCTCTATAGTATGCTTGCAACATTCCACATCTACCTACTTTCTTTGGCAAATAGAGTCTGTCAACATTGCAGACATGGATGAAGGGCACAATTCTATGTCATTATTTTAATCCTGCCTTTTATATATTTTCCATATATCCAGTTACCATATCAAACTCCATGCAGAGTCTCCACTTGGTAAATCCTAATGCCTTTAACTGCATGGCACTGTGCAAATTGTTTGTGTAAAAACCTCTACACTTGCTGTTTCACTGCATGGAGGCCTTTCCTCCCTACCTCTCTGAACGACATCATGACCAATACCGCTCTTTTGGTAGTACTTTAGATAATCACAGTTGAGTCTCCTAAGATTACCAGATCCCAGTTCACTGCAGTGACTTCTTACTGCAGCCTCCCACAATTGGGCATGCCAGGTAAATTGTATGGGGTTTTTCTATACAAACTTCAACTAGTTCAAAACAGCCCATAAACAGAATCTTCACAAGAGTTGGGTAGGAAAGATGCCAGCATCATCCACCCACAGCTTACCTCTTATCAACCATCATATTTTGAAGGACCTTTAAAGGTTCAAGTGCTATAAGGTTAAGAGAACTTGAGTAAATAACCTTCAATTTAGCATGCAATTCTGAAATTACACTTAATAATTCTTTTCTGCTATTTATGCAGTATAATTAGTTTCTACCCTTTAAAAAGTCCTGTACAGATTAGCTCTGAGTATTTCTCACCCAACACTATTAAAATCTGATCCAAGGTTATTAAGTAACTAAGTGAACCAGTATTTGGGAGTTGAGAAAACTGAAAACAAAAAGTTAATGGATTATTTCCCAATTTATTATAGATTTATGCAACATTGATAATCACAATTATGCATACCCATTAATCCCTTAAGCATCCATCCTTATTATTATCAAACCAAAATAAATTGATACCTTTAACACAATTCTATATATCTCAGAAATATTCTTTCGAAATTAGTCACATGTAATTTTTCCCAAAGAAGCAATAGGCTTCTAGATACAATTCATTGTATCTAGCTTCCTATAATTCATTGAAGGATGTCATTTAATATGCTTTTCGGTGAATGTGGAGAATCCTATTCCACAATCATGTATCTATAAGAATATGTTGTTAATCAGACATTAACATTGCTTTCAACGAAAACTAGGTACCTTGTTGTTCTTCTTGGCATTTGTCTCATTTAGTTTCACATACACTTGTTCTTGCACTATGCTCACAATTCTTATAGTAAAGTTAATCAATCAATCAATGATGTGATGAGAGCTCTTGTTTTTCAATCAACTTCTCCCAGAGCTGACACTGACTGGACTGTGTCAAGGTTTCCTCTAATCTAGTCGAGAATCTTAATGCTATACATTTGATTTGCAAACAGAAGAAGACAACTACTTTTACTCTACAGTATGTTGTGGCTTTTATTCCATAATCATATTCCGCCCCCCTCTGTCTCCCTCTCTCTCTCCCCCCTCCCCCCTCACATTTTATAGTTTGCTAAGGTAAATTCTACAAAAGAGTAAAGAGTAGCCAAGGTTGTCCGATATATGTATCTGATGAATTTTAGTTATTGAAAAAGGTAGAAGAAAAAGACAGTAATTTTAGCATTATTATTTCATTCTTAGGGAATACAGGTAGTCCTCAATTTATCACCACAATTGATGTTGCTAAATTAGAGATTTGTTAAGTGAGTTTTGCCCCATTTTACGACCTTTCTTGTTTCAGTTGTTAAGTGAATGACTGCAGTTTGTAACATGGTTGTTATGTGAATCTAGTTTCTCCATTGACTTCGCTTGTCAAAAGGTCACAAAAAGTAATCACATGAACCTGGAACACTGCAACAGTCATTAATATGAATGAGTTGCCAAGTATCTGAATTTTGATCATGGGACCATGAGGATGCTGCAACAGTCCTAAATGTGAAAAAAGGTCATAAGTCACTTTTTTTCAGTGCCGTTGTAACTTTGAGCAGTCACTAAATGAACTGTTGTAAGTTGAGGACTGCCTGCATTAACAGACTCTTAAAAGCCTGTCCACAATTTTCACTGCCCCTTTTTAAAATCAAGATTGTCAAACTGGGACTGTTCTGAATCTTTGTCATGGTTTTTACTTTCTTAGTAATCATGTCAGGTTCTGAATTCCAAAACTAAATACCTGTACACCAACCGTTTCCCTCTTGATTCATTTTTTGATGTACTATTTATGGACATCTTATTTTGAGTAGAATTTAAGAGTATAATATCTACCTGGTAGATTTAATCAATGGAAAATGTGAGATTATATAATTTAAAACAAATATGAACAGGGAGTAGTAGCAGTTGTATTTTGAAAAGAAGTTAGAGATTACCAAAGCACACATTTCTTTCTTGCATAATCTATCTTCAAAATAACTAAAACAGAGAGAGTTATTCCTTTCTAATTTTTATTTGTGTTAGGGGCAACCCATTGTTAGGTGTCAGTTCTAGCTCATCACAATGAATTTCATTCCCTCAGTCCTTTGGTGGTCTTTGAATTTTTTACCATAAATTACTCCTCTCCCCAGCTTGAATGTCTTCTGGGTGGAAAGGCAGGATATAAATAGAATTAATTAATTAATGCTACTGCTTGCCCTATGTGAATTTTTTTTTTAACGACTCACAGAAGTATTTGTTAGAGATGAGTTTTCACTAGTAGCAAGAAAGCAGTTATAGTCTTTTTTTAAAAAAAATGTCTTTAATAGAATATTTATACTGTTTCAAGATAATGGCTTACATGCAATATAAAAAAACCCCTGTAAATATAAATATAATTTCAGATTCTGGTTGGAATACATCAATATTTAAAAAGAAAAGAAAAGTAAAAGGATACACTATAAAACCAAAAAATGAAGCACGATCAATGCATATTGAAGACTGAATATAGCAAATAGTCCATAGCAGAACAGAATTATCTATCATCTTGGTCCAATTCATGGACCAGATCTTTGTCATTCTATAAAAGGTTAACAGGATCAATTCATAATAAGCAAAGCAACAGAGAAGGCACTTTGTTGTGACCTAGGCTCAATTAGGCATTACCAGACACAATTAGTCTTAAACAAATCTATTTTATTATAACAGCTGGGAATTACTTCATTCCCAGCTTAGTCCAAATTAATTCCAAAACAAGTCCTTCAGAAAAAGTCCTTCGGCTTATCACAAACCTTTATCTTCTTTGGCACCCTGCCAAAGGCCTTTCTTGGCAAAGCCCCATGAAGTTCAGAAACAAGAGACGCCGACTAGAAACAGATTTAGCAACATTGCTTTCCTACAAAGAGCCTTTGCTGCTCTTTTAAGCCTTATGGGAGGGGCCAATCATCTCCTGACCTTACTCCCGAGTCATCCTTTTTGCTTTAGCTGCTCTTGCCTTCTGGAAGCTCTAGGAACAGGCTCTTCCTGTTACTCTGCATCTCCGCTGTCCAACTTGAGGCTCAGGAATCCGTGCATTACTCCCAGATGGCCCCAGCCCCATTCTCTGCCTCCAACGCAGAGCCCTTGTCAGGGTCTTCCCCAGACTCCAGGACTGGCCCATGGTCCTCCTCACTGTCCAACTCCACTGCTAGCTCCACGGGCTACTGGCAGACCACAACACACTTCTAGTAGGTCCTGTTACATAACATTGCTTCAAAGGAAGGACCTAGAGCCTCCCCATCCTATGCAACCTCATGGAACAGCAAGACATGATTTCAAAATACATACATTTCTAGGATCCCAGTTAGCATTAAGAACCCAGTGAACCCAGTGAAGCAAGGAGAAAAGAGAATGGAGCTGCTCCCTCTCCCTTTAGGGATTCTTCCCAGATGGCAGCTGGAACAAAATATGAATTTGTGGTTGCTCTTATATAGTTGGTGCACATGTCTATGGCAAGCATTCAAAAGAGGTTTTCATAGTGTGGCTGAGTCCAAACAAACTATGTGGTCTAACTTCACATTAGGAGATTAACTCTCCTTTGGAAGCTTTTTTAGATATGAAAGTATGACTCTATCTGACAAATGGTTGGCTTTACTCTTAAAACATTTTCTTGATAATTTTATGGTAAGTTTTACATGGAAAAGTTCCTAAACTGTCAGTTCATTGGCTCTCCTCCACAGTAGCCTTTTAAAATCCTTTTGTATCTAACTCACACTGATAAATTCTTTTATTCTAATTTTTGTAAGCTTGACAAAATAATTACTTTATTTTATTCTAACGTAAGATTGTATAATTGCGATGTTTTATACGCTTTAACTTTCTGCAGTATTTTGGCCACTTTGGGTTCCACCCAAGTACTCTTGTGAATGGAGGTCTAAAAGTTAAAAAAAGTGATTGCTCAAAACTGGAGCAATCCTGGAGCAGCCTAGAACTAGGTCTCAAGTCTCAAATGGTAATCAAAATTATTTCAGTGGCTTTCCTTTCTTAAGAATGAACGAATGATTGAATAATTATTTTCTGTTTGTTTTAGAGAGAAATAATACTCCACAAAGGCATAATTTCCAAATTAAAACTAACCCAATATTTAATTTCACATTTAGTACATTATAAATTTAAGTTAGAACTATCTTATAAAATGAAAATCTTCTTTGTGTCAATCACCATAAATTAGCAAATGAAATCATACATGCTAATTGTCTTATCAATATACTTTATTGGTGGTTACTCTAAAAAGAATAGGCAAGGCCTAGATTAAAAACTGGGCAGAGTCTGAAAACAAAAAATGAAAAGTAATTTAATTTATTTTTATTTGAGTTTAATGAATTAAATGTACTTAAGATGGTTAAAAAGTAATGTCCTCCTTAAGTTATGTTCAACTCCTGATGATTTCATAGGCACTTCCATCATGGCAACAGTATAGGAGTGTTTGGCCACTACCTTTTTCCAAAATGTTTTTTTCATTATTTTTACTATTATTTTCAGTGTAGTCTATAGCTCCTGCCAACCTAGCAGTTTGAAAGCATGCAAATGTGAGTATATAAATAGGTACCACTTCAGTGGGAAACTAATTGCACTCCGTAATGTCATGATGGCCACATGACTGCAGAAACATCTTCGGACAGAACTGGCTCAATGGCCTTGAAATGGATATGTGTACCACACCCTATAGTCAGTTACAACTAGCAGAGTAAAATCCGCAGGAACTCCTTTACTTTTACTAAAACACTGGGATTTTAATTCCTGTTCAGCTGCTTCAAGATTAGCTAAACTCAGCTACAATGACTGTTGTTACGTCTTATAACTTAAATCTAATTCCCATGTATGTCATCATATTCTCTCTTCTATCATAGTAAACATTAAATATGTTTGGCAACTTTTGGTTGAGTTTTGTGAACCATCCTCAAAATTCTCTGGGGTCTTTAGTGGCCTTAAAACTATGCATATCTGCATTTTAAAAATTCTCAGTATTGCTTCTTTTAAATATCTTGTTGTCCAAATCATTTATGTCATTTACTACTGTAATGTTCTCTACATGGGGCTCCCCTTGAGGAGTACCCGGAGGCTCCAACTGGCGCAGAGTGCGGCCGCGCGGGTGGTTATGGGAGCGACGTGACGCTCCCATGTAACACCTCTCCTGCGCGAGCTGAACTGGCTCCCGATGGTCTTCCGGGTGCGCTTCAAGGTTTTGGTTACCACCTTTAGAGCGCTCCATGGCTTAGGGCCTGGTTATTTACGGGACTGCCTGCTGCCGCAAACGGCCTCCCACCGGCTGGTATGCTCTCACAGGGAGGGACTCCTCCGGGTGCCGTCGGCCAAACAATGTTGACTGGCGGCCCCCAGGGGGAGAGCCTTCTCTGTGGGGGCACCTACTATCTGGAACGAGCTCCCCCTGGAGATACGGAGGATCCCGGATCTACGCACCTTCCGCTGTGCTCTTAAGACCTTTTTATTTCACCAGGCTGGTCTGGCCTAACTTTTCCCATTCTTTTTTAATGTAAATTTTAATGTAAATTTTAATTTGTTCTTAACCTGGGGTTTTAAATTTGTCTTGGGCTAAATTGATTTAATTCGATTTTACTTCTGCTCTTAATTTTTGTATTCTATGTGTTTTATTCTGTGCCTGTTCACCGCCCTGACTCCTTCGGGAGTAGGGCGGTATACAAATTAAATAAAATGAAAAAAATGAAAATAAATGTATATTTATTTTAGGGATTTATGTGAATAATGCTATTAAACACTGTGAGGGACATCTCATACATTTTTTAAAATATAAATGCATTGATGTCAATGTGATTTGGCAGGAATGCTCAACTTGCAGTTCCAGGACTGGCAGTGGTTACAATCTTGTTACACTACAAAGTTGTTAGTGCGTTGTTTTTGTGGTTTTGTTTTTTTGTTTTTTTTGTTTGCTGCTCCCTAGAATCTGTCTGATAAACTAGCATCAACACTTATACATAATACAATCATATAATTCAATTCATATGATTCAGGCTTTCAGACCTTAAAACAGTGGTGCCTTGTTTTGTTTTTTCTGGAGAGATGGCAGGAGCCAGAGGCTGGAGAGCTTTGGATTTAATCAGACAAACAACAGCAGGAGACTCAAAGTTGTACCTGGCTCAAAGGAGGCTGTCTAGTCACATCATTACTGCCACTTTTTTTCCCTGA
Source organism: Pituophis catenifer annectens (assembly GCF_029215685.1). NCBI lineage: Eukaryota > Metazoa > Chordata > Lepidosauria > Squamata > Colubridae > Pituophis > Pituophis catenifer. Next base: position 114,324,932 of record NW_027256882.1, read on the forward strand.
TGTGCCAGCTGTCTCTATAGATTTGTGCAGTGATGGCTAGATGCTAATGCAAGACAGAGTTATGCAAATGAAACAGATCTTTTGGCTTGTGCTAAGAAATATAAATTTATCCAAGGCAAAACAACATAACACAGTAGCATGATGCTTTTAATACTTCAATTTCTATTATAATAATTGTTTGTAATTATGACAATCTTAAAATACAAATACTGCCTTCCTGGCTTTGAAGTGTTTTGAGTCCAGTTAAATTTCATTCAGGATTCAAATAATATATGCAGCATGAATATTCCTGTTCCATCAGGGACAATCAAAATGTGATACAATGGTTAAGAAAAATCTATTTTGGGCAATACCTGAAGATAAAACATTCATAATATGAGGTCATTTTTAACTGTGGAGAATTTCATAACTTTTTTATTCATAATATTTAGGATCATGTTTATTCCAAGGAACAGCAGTATATTAAATTATTCAATTTTTGATGAAAATGTATCTAAACTGTATATAAACTGTATGAATATATATTTTACTCATATAATTATTTATAATAAATACTGAACTAGAAATAAACCAGAAAATGAAAATTATACTCTCTTATTTCTGGCACTTGCCATCAAGCCCCAAACACATTTTAAAAGCTAAGAATACATTATTATGTCAATTTACACTTTATTAAATCAACCAACCTTTATTTAATTTTTCTATCTATCTATCTATCTATCTATCTATCTATCTATCTATCTATCTATCATCTATCTATCTATCTATCTATCTATCTATCTATCTATCTATCTATCTGATGTGAGTGCTGTCTAGAGGTGAGTCATCTAGAGGTAACTCTGGATGGCTTACCAATATTAAAACATTAAAATGATAAAACAATAAATAACAACAATAATAATTTACAGTTAAAAGATAGGGAGGAAGTCAGGTAAGGCAAAAGCAAATAGAATGTGTGAAGCCAGCACTAAATTTGTTGGACATTGAAGTTGACAGTCACAATGATTTCCTTAATCCATTAAAGTCATAGCAGTAGTTGACTCACAACTTACAACAAACTGTTTTATACACTGGGCAACCATCTGACTGGGGTGCTATAAAGTCTCCTATGCAGAGGCTGGATTAGAAGACCCCAAGGTCCCTTCCAGCTTTATGATTCTATGAGTTTGTGTACCAGATCTTAATCTCACATGTAACTGCACCAAACTGTATGCTAATACATTTATTTTTCTAAATTTTGATTAAGTGTTATTGTCACTTAGACTATTTCAGATGACATGTACAGTAATGAAACACAAAAATCACCATAATTTGACTGAACAAAATAATATTACACAGAAAAAGTAGAAAAAATATTGTTTTAAATAGTAACATACACTCTGGCGTGGCATATGCATCTCATAAATGGAATTGGCAGAGCATTCTTTTGCTTTCAATCTTTTGAAAGCTGTCTGGGCTTTACAGAAGCATTATGCAGGGATTTAAATTAAATTTATTGAGCTGAGTTCCTTTTCTGAGGTTTTGGAGGATGCTCTTTGCAAAACAATTACTTTAGAATATTTGACAGAAGTTGCTATTAGTTTTTATCTTTTAAGGAAAGAGGTTGATTTGCTCTAAATTATAGCTTAATTGACATTGATTTTAACTAATCCTGAATGTGAGCTTTGTGTTAAATATTTTTAAATGTATAATTCTAAGGATCAGCACACAAAATTTTACATTGTAAAATCTCTTGGTAGATGATAAAAAAAATATTTATGGACAGTCCACAGGCCATGTGTGTCATAGCAAAACCCTTCAGAGCTCTATCTAGTCAGATTTCTAAGGTTATGATATCCGTAAGAATAGTGTAATTCATCCCTGTTGTCAGTTTGGTGTGGTGCCAGGCTAATAAATGGGAGACCTTGGGCCACTCCCCCTCTCTCTCAGGCTAAGAAGGAGGGAATGGCAAAGCAGATCTAAAAAATTGTTCAGGCAGTTGTTCAGGAATCACGAGTGATTGAAAGACATTTTTAAAAAAAAAAAAAAAAGACAAAAGAGTGGTACTAAAGCCTTACTCCTGAGGAGCCTCATTCCTCAGTTTTAATACCTCCAGCAGATAAATAACTCTTTCTTGATTCAGGTGTGTCAAAGGGAGAAGGGTCAACAACATCAAAATTGCAGCCATTAAAGCTCTGCCTCCTTTTAACAGGTTTTATATGTATCACACACATGTGAAAAGAGTCATGGCTTCTCTATCATAGTTCCATTTTGTCCTAATATTCTTAAATCTGTTAATTTAATTTTTAGGAAGAGTAATATGGTTTTTTAATCAATTTTATATCATCATCAATCAGTATAGGATTAACAGCATAACAACTGTAATAAAATAAAAATAAAAAGTCATATTGATAGAGCAAAAGAAGGTAAAGATAAATTAATGTAAAGTTAGAGAGAAGGAATTAAATCATAATAGAATCCTATGATGTTACAATTAATTATGCAATGAATAATCTAAATGCTATAAATAATTAGAATTTATAGAACACTATAGGAATGTAAACCTATGCTAACATATGAAGTCTAATACCTGCTGACTATGGTTTAAAAGGTGACTGTTGAATTATATACCAAAAATCTGTAATATATCGCTATTTGAAGAACTGTGGAATTTTTGTACATAGAGTGTTGCAAACAAATTTTATTCTGTTATGATGTAAAGGTAAAGGCAATCCAGATTTAGTCTTTTATTGAGGATATGTATTCGCTCTCTGACTATGAACAAAATCTTTATTAATGCTGATCAGTATTGGTTGTCAACGTTTAATACTCTGTTTAAAACCTGAGCAGTTTTTATTTTATACCTTTTCATCGGGGGGGGGGGGGTGTTTGGTATCTTTTTTTCCTGTATAATGAAAATGAATAAAAAAATAAAAAAGGTGATAAAATTAAATAGATTTTATGGTATGCAGCAATTTATTCTTTTTAATTAATGATGCAAAATTTCTTTATCAAGTGGAAAGTCTGAAAAAAACTACCTTTAACTGAAAAAGTTGCCTTTAGAACATGCTGCTTATGCATTTGGGGTATGATTCAGTAAAAAACGTAGACAAGGTATTTATTAAAAGTTTAAGGAATCGTTGTCCTCAAATTTAATCAGTGTTAATACAGGATAATCCCAGTGATAACACTGCAAAATCTTACCTTATGTGGCTTCCCACCGTACATCTCATTTTGGGGTTTTTAAAATATTGCTATTTCTGGATTTATTAAGGTATTATACATTAACCGCTAATCTTATTTTTGTATGTATTGTCTATTGGAAACTACATTAGTAGGGTCTTTATCTTTAGGAATTAACCCAGATCTATCTATTGCAATTAGAATGCAGTTTTCTGTCCTATTTACATGGCCTTACAAGAATCTTGAACAAACCTCTAATTTGAACTAACATACACTTGCAAATGAGTTCCAGTGATTTCAGCTCCATTTACTTTTAAGTCACCATGTATAGCATTGAAATGTCACTTAGAGAAATGATCTTAAATTAGCCTAACCAACTCTGGCCATATCAAGCTACTGCAATCAGCCATCAATAGACCAGGATGTGTCTGAATAACTAGCTAGCACATCACAGCATTTTGCTCCTCCCTTTGAACAAATGGGAGTTTCAGTTGAACATAGACTCACATTTTATTTTAATAAAATAAGACTGCTTTATAGCTTCTGAATAATTGAACTTATCTGATAGCTAGTATCCCCTTTCTTGATTAGCCAATTTGTAGGTCAGAAGGAATAATTTTGTAGCAATTCGCATTTTATCAGGCTGGCTCATCACAGAAGGCAGTGCTGGACTAAATCTTGCCCTGTGTATCTCAGAAGTCAATCATATCTTGTCTATTTGTATGAAGCTGTTTTGCCTGCACTGCTTTTGGTATGAATGTCTATCTCTTCCACCTATGGAAAAGAGTGGAGATGTCTTAAAAGAGAGGTTGGGTACTGGTTTGAAGTAGATGAGATAAATTAGCTGAAATCTAAGTCTGCAAAAGGGGTCTGATGGCCCAGCACTTAAAGATGCTGACCTTGTCAGCTCAAAAGCTGATAGCCCAGGTTCAAGACCAGAGGTCTGCACAATAGTGTGAGCTCCTGTTACTTATCCCAGCTCCTGTTCACCTAGTCCTAGAAGTTCAAAAGCATGTGAATGTGAATAATAAATAGGTACTACTTTGGTGGAAAGGTAATGTTCTGACCCTTAGCAAGTAATGATAAACCGCTTACTCACAAGTAAAAATCAACCTCTTTTCAAACAGGGTAGGAACAGTCTTTTATTCACGTGGATAAAGACAAATCATGCGTAATTAGTTCCAACAGACCTGGCCAAGAAATCCGAATTGCTTGCTGTATCCTAAAAGCAAACAGTTGTCTGTGACAACCAGCCACTCCCCAAACCCTAATATTTATTTCCCAGCCAGGGAGGGGCTGGCTAGCTTCCACACCTGCTTTTCCTTGAGAGCTGGCTTATTGTTTTTCTTTGCTCTCCTCTCCTTTCTCCTCTGTGCATATGCACATCTGGGATGGGCCCCATCTGTTCCTCCCCATCACTCAGCTCAGGCCCCCTCTATACCTGGGGGAGGATGGAAGGCCCTGGCTCTGCTTCTGTCTCTAATGTTGTTTCCTTATCAGAGTCTTCCAAAGGCCCTGAAGCCCAGGCTCTCCCTCAACCTCTCCCTTGTCTGACTCTGCAGCTGCTGGCAGCTGATGGGCCACAACAGGTAACAAGATTCTGTGTATATAGTCATGTTGGCCACATAAACATGGTAATATTTTTGGACAACTTTGGCTCCCTCAGATAACAAACAGAGATGAGCACCACCCCAGAGTCAGACACAACTGTACAGGGGAAACCTTTACCTTTTTACTTACTTTACTGCAATTCAGGGTTCTCAATGGTAAGACACTTTCTAAAGCAGGGATGTCAAACTCAAGGCCCAGGGGCCCAATCTGGTCTATGGGGTACTTAGATATGGCCCGCGGGGATGCCCTGGAAACAGCAAAGGAGTAGCCTGCAGTGGCTCTGTCAGAGAAAATGGAGCAGGGGAGGGCCACGTACGTCTCTCCCAAGCTTCATTTTCACTGGCAGAGGGTTGCAGGAGGCCATCGCAGCCTAAAACGGAGCTTGGGAGCCTGTTTTCACTGACAGAGCACTTGGGCCACCACAAGCACCCCTGACATGAGTGATGTTGAGCTGGCCACGCCCACCCTGGCCATGTCCACCCTGGCCCCCAGAGGTCAAACACAACCCTGATGCAGCCGTCAATGAAATCAAGTTTGACACCACTGTTCTAGAGATAAAAAGAACAGGAAGGGGGATAGGAAGGGGATGAAATTAATATAATTATCCCTAATTCTACTGAATGTGAGTACATTGTCCCTGGTTTTAATTATACCTAGGGAGGAACTTATTTGGATAAGGTGCACTTTTTTAATTCTGGATCATCCTTAGAAATTTTATTGATATTGCTTCTGTTTTAAACAATTAGACTGCTATATACAAGAGAAATAATATTTTAAAGGCTATTTTGGCAGATTTTCTTTTTATTATTTTGCACCGTGATACTATTGGTGCAAATGTATAATAAACTATTTTAACGTATTTGTTCCAACCAGCCTTTCTTAAGGACTGTAATGAATACATATATCAGTATCTAATATCTGGCTTTATTTTCACAAAGCTGAAAAACATTGCCTTTTTATATTTCTGTCCTTGCGGGTAAAATTGGTTTATTGTTTTGGAACTTTTCCTGTAATAATAACATATAAACATATTAAAAAAATGTACCAATATTTGGAAAAGTAGATTTACTTGGTTGTCATATAATTCATATTACAATTGTGCCCTTGGATTGTAACCCAGACAGGTGGCTAGCAGATTTATTGGGATAAAACTTGTATCTTCCAATGGATAAATGATATGATATAGTGTTTTCTTGGCAGGGATCAAATCCATGAATGAGATTCATGAATTTTAATTTCATTTTTAAAAAAACATCTCACTTCACTGATGTCCTTATCATCTTGAGTACAACATAAGTTTATAATATTTCCTATAAGACAACAAAAGCAAAATCTTTGCTTTTTATGATCTTTTTTTACTATACTAGTTCATTTCCATACACCTTCTGGGCATTGTTCAGGTGATAAAAAACACCACATTTTATTGATTTTTAAAAAAATTCATCGAAATATTTCTTATGCAAAGTGCATGCTCGATCTATATTTCTCTAGTTTTATATTGGCTTCTTTTTTAAAAATCTTACTGCATTTGTAATCTTGCTTGGGACAATTTACTAAAGATCAACCATCATTGGATCCTGGGCTGTATTCAGGGGGCAAATAAATATTCAGCTATCACTGGTTTAGAATTCAGGTTTAGAATTTATCATACCAGTTATTATATTTTTAAAACAATCCATTTTTAGGAATATATTCTATGTGACAGGCAGGGAATAAGCTGACACAAGTGGTCCTCGATTTATAACCATTCATTTAATGGCGTTTCAAAGTTACAATGACACTGAACAAAGTGATTTATGATCAGTTCCCACATTTATGATTGCTGCAGTATCCCCACATCACATGATTAGATTTCGGGTCCTTGGCAACCAACATATATTGGTGTCCTGGGACTGTCATCTTCAATCTTCCTAGGGAGCTCCTGATAAGCAAAGTCAGAATGATTTGCTTAACAAACATGGCAAAAAAAAAGGTCGTGACTTGCTTAGCAATGGAAATTTTGGGTCAATTGTGGTGGTAAGTTGAGGACTACCTGTATATTTATTTTTCTACATTGTTATGAAAATATAGATCAGATGGTAGATTCTACCATCTGACCTATATTTTAATAACAATGTTGACTCCTGGTCCCTAATGTTTTATCAACAAGATTTCAGAAGTGGTTGGCCATTGCACCCTTTCTAGGGCTGAGAGCGAGTGACTGGTCCAAAGTCACTCACCTGGCTTTGTATCTAGGGAGATAGTAGAAGACATCTCTGATCCTAGCCTGATGTCTTAACTGCTACACCAAATTGGCTCTCCCATAGTACCTTTGGAAAGAGAGTTCATGAATACAGTTCCTGTAATGCTAATGGGTATATATTCTAGGATTACATCATAGTTTACATATAATGTATTGCTACCAACCTGCCTTCCATTGAGGACCTGTATACTGCACGAGTTAAAAAGAGGGCTGTGAAAATATTTATAGACCACTCGCATCCTGGAAATAAACTGTTTCAACTCGTACCCTTAAAACGATGATATAGAGCACTGCATACCAGAATACCTAGACACAAGAACAGCTTTTTCTCGAATCCCATCACTCTACTAAACAAATAATTCCCTCAACACTGTCAAATTATTTACTAAGTCTGCATTACTATTAATCTTCTCATCTTCTCATCGTTCCCATCACCCATCTCCTCCCACTTATGACTGTATGACTGATTGTTGCTGGTATCCTTACGATTTATATTGATATTGTTTCCTGATTGCTTATTTGTAACTCATGACTATCATTAAGTGTTGTACCTTATGATTCTTGATGAGCGTATCTTTTATTTTATGTACACTGAGAGCATATGCACCAAGACGAATTCCTTGTGAGTCCAATCACACTTGGCCAATAAAAATTCTATTCTATTCTATTCTATTCTATTCTATTCTATTCTATTCTATTCTATTCTATTCTATTCTATTCTATTCTATTCTATTATCTATACAGAGACAGAAAAGCATATGTTTATTTATTGTCTAACATCAAATCAATTCTGCAAAAGAGATACAATCCAGTTTAAAGAATGCCATCTGGTGGGTTTTTGTTTTTACTTTGATTGCCAAAGTATTGATTCCACAGATTATATTTACTGTGGTGATGTTGGGATATTGTGTCTTTTAACTGTTATTAGTCACCCAGAATCATGCTGTTGAGATGGGTGGCTCAACATATAGGGATTCTAGAATTTTAGATGGAGTGCGATTATTAAAATATTTGGCATATGCCAAATAGAATCATGGCCCTATTCACAAGAAATTAAGGTAGTTTGCAAGCAGAGTTATTAGAAAAGACAATCAAAAATATGCCTGAATATTTGTATCAAAATAGTGAATCTAAACTGAATAAAGCTGGCTAGCATTTTCTTGCACTTGTGGTCAGATTATATTTTCAACATTATTAGTTTGGGAAAACTTGCTTAAATGGTCTGTTAACCAGAGGCTGCAACAAAGTCAGAATTAATTTTCTAAATGAATGTCCAAGCTACAAACAATTTTCATTGATTGGATTTAGGGGATTTAAAATAAAACAGGATGTCTATGAATTGAAAAGTATACTACTAATGTCATAGCATAGTCTCATTAAAAATTCAGAACACTGCTGTATATTTACACGTAAAAAAATAATATGTGATGAATAAATGATAGTTTTAAAGCATACATAAATTTAATAAAAGTTACAGAGGAATGAAACTCAATGCTTATTATAATTTGCCTATTTATTTGTTATGTAAGACCAGCCAATATAAAGCTACATAATGAATAGTACACTTAAACTGGCTTTTGATGATTATTTTTTAATCACTAAGCAGGATATTTTCTGTAATAGTTCATCTGTTCATCTCAGATTATATCTTTGCCCATCATCATAGGTAGTATGTAGTAGTAGTATGTAGTATGGAGGTAATAAAACCTAGAACTACCTGCAATATTTACTCTTGTTCTATAACAAGAACAGACTTTAAATGAATATATTTCAACCAATTATGGGACTTCAGATTCCAGCTTTGAATTAAAACAGAAGAGACAAATAAGCATTTATTATTGAACAGACCATTGTGGGTTAAAAGAATTGGAGAACACAAAATTCCAGAAACACAAAGGATTGGTTTTTATGCCTTTAAAAAAAGGGTTATATATCATAATGCTTTTGTTTTGTCAACCAACAAAGATTTTTCCTATTTTAAGGAAGAGAACAAGACACCAAATAAATGCAGAGTAATACAAGATGTACCCAGTCAACTCCCTGTCCATCCACAAATCCACGATCAATGTTTATGATCATGGAGCCCCACACTGATTTACTTTTGATTCCACAATCAAAATTGGGAACTCATGCTTCTTTGCTACTATGTGGTTATCCAAAATCGTTTTACACATATTCGCTATGTCAAGCAATCAGCTAATTATAATTCTTCAGAAGTAATTTTGATACAGTTTTAACTGTAGCATCGTCCTCCAGATATCATAATTCAATGCTTTAGTCAAAGAAAATGCTTTTCAGAGGCAAGATGGATATGAACGGTGATTATGATCTCCATAGCAATGGCCAGTCTAGCATTTGTGGAACACTAATTCCTTAAGGGAGAACAAATCATTAGGTTTTATCTGAAAAGGCAAAAAAGACAGAACAGCACATCCCAGATCTTAAAATACTGCTTTCAAAGACCGAATAACTGGAGGCATTTCTTTCAGGCTTTCCACAGGATTGAACTGCTTCTTACTTCAGATAGAAGACATAGTGTCATTATGGTAATCATGAGAAATGGTGCTAGAGTTAAAAGATGTCTTAGTTAACACTGAGATTTCATTGCTTAGCCTTCCCTCAGAAGCTGAGTAATGGAAGAGCATGGTCTTTAGTTCATGATATCAAAAAGAAAGATACCACATGAAGAATTAATTCATGATAAAAATGGGGTAATTCAGCTAATTTTTCAGGGACCTATCAGAAAGCAGCATGGCCTCATGTAATCTTCCAACTATATTCTGAGTTTGTCTCACAAAGACTTAATTATGTAGTTCAAAAATCTCCCTGAGGATATAGCAAAAATAATCAACTTAAAGGGTCACTAAATAAATCTTATTTAAACAGCTTATTGCAAATGTACAGTGAATAATAAAACTAGATTTTATTTCTGAAAGAGCACTCAAATTTAAAATCATGGTCCTAAAAAACAAAAAGCATCTTCTTTAGGATGCAAAAAATATTTAAATAATGCTTGACAAAACTCCATAAAGAATTTGCAACCAAGTTGCTATGTTATTGCCATTGCCTTTTCCCACATAACTTCCTTCCCAATATAAGCCCATTCTTTTATTAGTTAATGGCAGGAGGAATTAGGTTGGCAATTGGGCCAGCTGCTTTTCATAGAATGGAAGAAAAGGTGGTACCGCTCTTCATTTAGACCCTGAGTTTCATCTGAACACCCCATTTTTATATTCAGAAATGTGATTAGCCCGAGGTTAACCAAACTTGCCAACATTCCCTAAGTAAAGTTGACTTTAAGAACAGTAGAATCCTGAAGATGTTAAGTTGCAGTATATATTCCCTTTATAGCATAAGGCTTTCAGAAGCAATAATCAGTATTGTTTAATGGTTGCAATGGCATTTTCTTTTTCTTTCCCAAAGTTGTGACAGTATATACAGCATGATTTAAAGACAAAGAAGTGAAGCATTCATGCAGAGCAGCTAAAATGCATGCTCTGAAAAAGTGATATTGCTGATGTGCCATTTCATACTCCTTTTCAATAGCCTCCAAATTTTGATCATTCATTTTGCTTACTGCATCTCTTTAAAGAGAATCTATAGCCGTAACTTTTTGAGAGTCTAAGGATTAGGAAAGTAGAAATCCACCTGATAAAAAGAGGAATGCTGTTTGTACCTAAAAAGAAAGCCACTTTATCTGAAGGGAGACCATACCAAATAGTTATTTATCAGAAAATCCTTTTGTCTTGCTTTCCTCTCATCTTTCACTATGAATTAAATAATATGCTGAGGACATGCTCTTTTCCCTCATAGCAAATGGATACACTGTGTATCTTCCTTTTCTTGATACACAATTATATTCTTGTTAACATATGCAGCATCTGCCATTAATGAGTACCAAAGTTATTATGTTATAATAGACAAGCTATATTATTTATCCCACACATCCTAAACTAACAGTGAAAGTTGAGCAGATACACAAATTAGTAAACATGTTGAGTCATTTTATCATTACTAGGATCTATATGTGTATAGCATACTTATTAGAATTAATTATCTGAACTACTTATTCAATGTGTTATTACTGATTATAATATTTCTACCTCCTCTTTCACTTCATATGGATAAATTAAGAATATGGTAGAAACCAAGACCAATTTTTTTCTTCCGTTTTCTCAGACATTGAACACATTAATTTTAGAAAAGGACAGTAATTAGCTAAAATTTATATCATTTTTGTATAGGGTTTGGTAGATGACATCCTAGAAATTGAGACTTACTGAGTTAGAAAACTAATAGTTATGAATGCCATACATTTCCTGTATATGTCAGCCCTTTTAAGATAAAGCTACCAAGGATTTTTTATCACTTGAATTATGGTATACATTAGAAGTATCTTGCTTGTGTTACAAAAAGGGAATTGATGCTATGTGGTACAGAAAACAAATTTACAGATCTAGAATCTCTGCTTTCCAACTCTATGAGTTTATTGCAATATATTCAAATACATTTTTAAAAAGTAAGTCATTATTGTAGTGACTAGCAAATTTGGAAGCTTCCTAAATTCAATATGATGATAGTACTACTATTACTCAGTTCTGTTCATAAATGGGTGATATTCATCAAGTTGATTTATCTTACCTAAGTTTTGAGAATAGATCTAAGTGACATAATTACACTGAAGTGCTGAATTCTGGAGCATAATTCCATTCAAAATAAACTCATCTAAAATATATAAATAAATAGCACTGATAGGTATTTCATATATGAAATGAAAATTCAGAATACATGAACAGCAGAGATTGAGTGGTTTAACAGAAATAGTAGATGCTGTTGACGATTCATCCTGTTTCTCCATCAGTTATGTTTAAAATATTAGTCCATATTGTGGACTTATTTGTTTATAAATTTATTATCTGCTTTTAACTCTTACATTCTCATATTCTTAATTTTCAGGATTGTAATATTCAAATGTATAGATTTCATAATTTTCTTAATTAGAAGACATTCCAATTCTAGAAAAATTTATGTATTGCTTATAGTTAGTATAATATATTACATCAGCCATTATAAACAATTTCCATGATTCTTTGCAGATAACATACTTCAATCCCTGTTGGGAGAAATGTTGTATTGGGCATTACCCTTCCCAAGGTGTCCAGCACATTGCTTCTTAACATGTATTAGATCAGTTTCATTGTTTCTCTTCCAAGAAAATAGAGAAGGTTTGCTTTAGTGATTGTTTATTGCAGCCACTTTCTAGTTTTATTTTTACAGATTTCCCAGAACTCTTTCCTGTCAATGATTTTTGAGTTTTTTACCACCTTAAAAAGGTAATGGCAAGATCTTTGCTTAAGAACTGACCTCTTAACAGATTAACAGATTAACAGATTAACAGAGTTGGAAGAGACCTTGTACATCTTCCAGCCCAACCGCCTGCCCAAGCAGGAGACCCTACACCATTTCTGACTATATAAGTGCAAGAATAATCTAGATTTTTTTTTTCCATTCTGAATGCACACCAACCATTCTGATCTCTCTTCAGGATTGACTTGGATGATTTACACCAAGAAAAAGATAAAGCAGTGTTTGGATTTTTGTATTAGCTTATTTATGTTTTTTATCTTATACAGTTTTACCTTTTATAATTTAAACAATACAGTTAAAAGACGAACAGCGGTAGATGCAAGCATTTCGTATTGACTCATCAGTACCAACATTACAATAACATGGTTAAAATCAGATTTTAACCACATTATTGTAATATTGGTACTGATGAGTCAATACAAAATGTTTGCATCTATCGCTGTTCATCTTTTAACTGTATTATTTAAATTATTAAAAGGGACTAATTCAGGGGTGAAATCCAGCAGGTTCTGACAGGTTCTGGAGAACTGGTAGCGGAAATTTTGAGCAGTTCGGAAAACTGGTAGTGGAAATTTTAAGTAGTTCAGATGACAAATACCATCTCTGTCTGGCCCCAGAGTGGGATGGGAATGGAGATTTTGCAATATCCTTTCCCTGCCACGCCCACCAAGCCACACCATGCCCACCAAGCCACGCCCACAGAACCGGTAGTAAAAAAAATTGGATTTCACCATGGACTAATTGTTTTAAATCTTTTATGACTGTAAGTCACCCAGAGTTACCCTGAGATAAGATGGGCGGCCAATACATTTTATAAACAAACAAACAAACAAATAGAAAATAAGTTGATTTTTCTGGCTCTCTTCCTAACTGCAACATTTTTTTGAAGTTTTGTGAGAGCTGCTTTTTGAGGTGCTTGGGAGGCCTTTGCTTTTAGTAGTTTTTGTTCAATATTTATAGGCTAAGCCTGGTGGTATGAGAACTCAACTTTTATGGCAATCCCACAAAGTTCCAATCTTCTTTTATATTATTTCATACTTATCGTCTTAAATGCATCGTGTATGGATATGAAGCTAATTGCTACCAGTAGAAGATAATTCCCAGATGAACTTTCTCTTTTTTGAGAACTCGGAGTTACATGTCTCCAGACTATAAAAACTAGCAGTGGGAGAACAAACTAATGGTGACAGAGCCGCTGCTAATTTCAGGGGTTGGATTTCAGGGTTTGTATGCCTGATAGGATCCTTGGAGAGCACGAACTGTTTGAACAATTTTTATTGCAGATGAATATTCATAAACTGCCTAGAATTTACAATTTTTAAATAAATGAATAAATCCACAGAGAAATAAATGGCTAGGCTTGCTGTGTGAAATTGTGGCTTACTCAACACATTTGAGTAGATTGTTAGCTCCCTTTCAACTCTGCTGCAGCTCAGTGTGCATTATAACACGCAAAGAAAATTTCAGCTGAGTAAATTACTCAACAAGTCATAAAGAAAGAATTCATGGGTGAGGAAGACAGGTGAGCTCCGTCTAGTTAAAATCATTGGTGGAGCTATTATGACAGACAACTGTGAATATGCACAATACTAGCTGCCTCTATTACAGTGCAAGATTTATCTAATTCTCTAATTTATCTAATTTGCCCTGCAGACAAATCAGAGCAATCTTTTAAATAATATTTACCCATCTACCCATTTACCCATCACCCATCTCCTTCCACTTATGACTGTATGACTGTAACTTTGTTGCTTGTATCCTTACGATTTATATTGACCGTTTCCTAATATGATTTGATTGCTTATTTCTACCCTCTGACTATCATTAAGTGTTGTACCTTATGATTCTTGACGAACTTATCTTTTCTTTTATGTACACTGAGAGCGTATGCAGCAAGACAAATTCCTTGTGTGGAATCAATCACACTTGGCCGATAAAAAATTCTATTCTATTCTATCCTATTTACAATGTTGTGGCATATCATTGCTTAGACTGCTTTGAAAGTATTTTTCCCCCTGAAAGAAAGGTGTGGTGGTAAAAGATACTCCCCCCATACACATGTGAACTGCATTCACTACCAAACCTATAAGATGCCCCCCCTCATACACGTGAACTGCATAAAGTGCCTTTTCAGTGAAACATTGATAGCAAGCTAAACTGACCTTGAATGGCAACAAGGGGAAGGAATTGGACAGGGACCATGGCCCAGTAACTCTATTTATATTCACTGATCATAACTCAAAGATAGTAAAGCTAGATCACCCAGATGGGTTTATCTAAAATATTCCAACATCATGCTATAATTTATACCGTGTCTGCTTTTTTTCCACTGTCTTATGTGAAATGTAGCAGGCCAAAGTATATAAGCTGTGGTTCTGCTTTTGCTCAGGGCCGCTCTTAACGTAGATTGTTTTCATGCTTAAATAAATTTATGTTGTATCTTCAAAGTGCTTCCGTTGCTTTAGGTGAGCCAGATTTTGGCTACAACATAGGGTAGCAATAATTGAAAACAAAGGCAGGATATCAATCTAAAATGTACACACATATATGAATAAATTTGCATTGGGAATTGTACCGGCATTTTCAATATTCTAATATTTAATATCACTTCAAAATATTAATAGCATCCTCTGCACAGAACATATTTGGCTTTCCTCTTATAAGTAGGGGCAAAGGATTTCTAAAGCAGAGATTAGACTCTTGCTTGAGAAAGATAGTTCTGCGGTTTGGCATTTGATGGAGATTCTAGCTGTTCAGCTACATTACAAGTAGAAAGAAGAATAAATGGATTTTTTTGACAATATAATTATTTCATAAAATGAAGTCATTGCTTGGAAAAGCAATACAGTTGAAAACTCCCTGTTTGTGATTTTTGCAGAGGGTATTAAATAACATCCAACAGAGCATATCAAGATACACAGTAGCTTCTAACAAACCCTGAAACTCAAGTTTAGAATTTAGATATACAGAAGTAACAGGAAAACAGAAAAATTCAAAAATGTTCCCTCTGCAAAACACATCTGTGTTTTTACAGTTTTATCAGCATATGATTTTTCATTTAACTTATAAGTATGCATCCTATACACTTACAGTATATTACTACAGTGAATACTATATGCCCACTATATAGATACACTGTTTTAATTACATTAGAAGTAATTTGCATTTTATTTCTTAAAATATGGAACTATGTATAAGCTTCCATGATAGCAGAATGCATAAAAAGCTTAACTCTCTGACAAAAAGGCACGATTTACAGGGTAAGTGACTTTTTCACCAATAGGAATTTTCTCAATAAATTTCATTCACTTGACATCAGAAATGAAATATTAGGTCAATAAAATAATATTTCTCTCTCAGTTGCTTTCATATATTCTTCAGCATAAATGTATATTAATAATTTGAAAAGATCTTCTGTGAAATGCAATATGAAGCTTACATTCAATTTTTGTCACTTCAGTATCCAACTCCTGGAATATTCTTTTATAGTTTACTGGAAAGAGGAAAGAACTGAGGTTGTGCAGTGGTTAGAATGCAGTACTGTAGGCTACTTCTGCTGACTGCCAGATGCCTGCAAAGTGGCAGATCGAATCTCATCAGGCTCAAGGTTGACTCAGTCTTCCATCCTTCTGAGGTCGATCAAATGAAGACCCAGATTGTTGGAGGCAATATGTAAACTGCATAGAGAGGGCTGTAAAGCACTGTAAAGTGGTATATAAGTCTAAATGCTATTGCTAAGTGTTCTATTTTTTTTTTTAAAAAAAAGAAGAAGCTAAATGTATCACAATTTAAGACTAAATCTATAGTATTTGTCTTTCAAATATCATACTGGAGCATATTGCTATTTATTTATGAAAATGTTTTATATATTGTATAAAATATTAAAAATAAAATATTGTTATAATATTCTCCATTCTGAGGCAAAAGAATGCATCAGGGACTGGCTTGTCATGCTAAGGATTCCAGTCCAAATGAAATTGAGGAGGCTCAACTTAGAAGGCAAAACATCTTGATAATGACCTTCACATGCAGGAAAATGCTACCCTTAAAATAATCTTATTTCAGTAGGCTTTGGGACCTTGGGTGAATGTAAGCCCTATTGTTATTTATAATCATCATGATGGTGATAAATTAATTATTAATTATTATAGATGGTTTTAAGACATTTTGATTTTTGGTCTGTTCTTTTTTGCACACCAACTAGATTTATCCTGATTAGGGTAGGATATAAATGTTGAAATTGAATCAATAAATGATAAATGTTTATTGATTTTATTGATAGCTGTGATCCACCAAACGCATCAAATAAAGCAACACAATGAAATAATACAGTACAAGATGTATTATTATTAAAAACAATGACTATAATACAAGAAGACAGCAAAGCTTTTTGAAAGGGATAATAGGGCATCATCAGACCTGACTATATAAGTGAAAATATTCTTGGTACTGAAAATCTTAACATTGGTCTGGCTTTCCAAAGTCTTGAGTCATGCCTGAGAAGGCTTCTACATTCCAACATAACACCTTTCTTCCAGGTATAGGATGCTGAGATCTTGTTTGAGCATCTGTAATATATATGCGCTTCAGTTACTTGTCCCAGCTTCTGCCAACCTAGCAGCTCGAAAGCATGTAAAAAATTCAAGTAGAAAAATAGGGACCACCTTTGGTGGGAAGATAACAGTGTTCTGTGCACCTTTGGCATTTAGTCATGCTGGCCACATGACCACGGAGACGTCTTCAGACAGCACTGGCTCTTCGGCTTTGAACGGAGATGAGCACCACCTCCTAGAGTTGGGAACAACTAGAACATATGCGTGAGGGGAACCTTTATCTTTTGCCTTTAATATATATTAGGAGAGATGCTTTCTCATGTCTTCATAATTTCTAGCCTAAATTAATCTAAAAGCTTTGAATTCAGACATACCTAATTGAATCTGTTTTCTATCAACTGTCTGAATATGGTAATATAAAATGAAAGATAAAGCACAATGGGTTTTTAAAGTCTATTTACTGAAGCAATTTAAAGAAAGTTGCTACAGAAAACCGCTGCTATTGCAATATGCAGAAAGTACAATTACTGTCTCTTTTTGATCATTTATCAGTTGAATTTAGATCACAGAATGATACACAAAGAGACAGTGATCTTTTGCTTGTTAATGCTAAGCAAATGCCATTCCTAATTGCTATCCTGTATACTTTTGAATTTTAATAAAATATTGGTTAGAAATAGCCGACTCCTGTATATTTTTAGAAAACTTGTGGGTTTTTAACCTATGCAAAGCAGCAAGTGTTGGCAGCATGATTTGACAATTTTTAAAGCCAAAATCTGTAACACATGTGATAAGTGAAAATCATTTTACTGGTAGCTTGAATGTTCATTAGTTTTCCTGTTTGTAAAATGATTTAAGCTCACTAATCAATGTGATATACCACTGAATGATAATGTTTGATTCATCTCACTTGTTTTGATCACAATCTCAGGCAATATCAGACGGCAATAATGCAAGTATTATTTTATAGCGTCATCTTCTTTTTCTCCTCTTGCATTTTAAAAGATTTTCTACCTAATTAATGTTAAAATAGAGAACATAATGTGTGTAATAGTGACAAGTAGAGCTATTTTTCTCCCCAACAGAACTGTTTTTCATTTATTTTATCCCTTCTAAACAACATTCACATTCCTACTTTATGCTAAAGATAATTATTTCTTTATCCTCCATCTCTTCTGGTAGCACAGTGCTTTTACAAAAAAGATTTATATTTATCAGATTAGTGTTACCCCCATGGTAATCAATGAGTGGAGATTTATTGTAATTAAAATGTGGTGAAGAATTAAAATGTGTTCTGCAATTAAAATGTATGCAGTAGAAAGTTAGCATCATCACAGATATTTTAGTAACCTTGCAAAAAAAAGTCTATATTGATTGTTGTCCTACATAGAAAAGAAAACTACTGGTAATCCTTGAGCTACAAATGTAACACCTGCCAATTACATTCATAACTTGACGATTCGAGTAAATCAGATCAAATGAATGTGATCACTCCCTGCTTTCGCCCACACATTTACTAATTGAATGTGCTGATCATTAAGTGCACATGAGGTATCTCAGGGTGGGGAAGGCCATGGGGGACCTAGTGATGGAACAGGCCACCTGCTTCACACCACCCAAGGCCTCCCCTGACCCACTGAGATGCCTCATGCTCCCTCTCCTGGAATCCCCACAATTGCTCTTCCCCCATGCTGTTGTGCCAGGTCACTTACCTTGTGAAGATCTAGCGAACTGTCTCCACTCCAGTTTCTCTGCCATGGTTTCTTTGCCTGCTTGCAGTCTTGTTGTGAAAAGCATTTGCAAGCTGATGAGTCTTTGGGGCAGTAAACTCACATTGCTTCAAGCCTCCCATTGGTTTGCAAACACTTTTCATGCAATGACTGGAAGCTTCTGGAGGCTGTGATCATGCATAAGATCACGGCACCCAGAAGCATCCAGTCTTGGTGCAAAAAGCATTTGCAAGCCAATGGGAGGCTTGAAGCAATGCGATCTCACTGCCCCAAGGTCTCGTTGGCTTGCAAATGCTCTTTGGTTGGATATGGTACAAGCCTTCTTTAATAAAGAAAAGAGGCCTAAAGTAGTGTGAGATCACATGAGATCAGTAGCACAAGATCTCACTCTACTGATCTCACGTGATTTTGCACTACAGTACTTTAGGTCTCTGTTCTCTATGAATGCAGACCTGCACCAGATCTGCGGCAAAAGACTTTGCAAACAGAGGGAAGGCCTCTCCGTTTGCAAAGCCTTTTGCTGCAAATCTTGTGCAGGTCTCGATTCACAGAGAACAGAGGCTTAAAGTATTTTAGTGCGAGGTTACATGATATCCATAGCGCAAGATCTTGCATTACTGATTTCATGTAATCTTGCACTGCTTTAGGCCTCTGTTCTCCGCAAATGCACTGAAGTAAGCAAAGGAACTGACTGCTCACTAGATCGTCGCAAGGTAAGTGAGTTTCCACAGGTCCAGACCAGCCCGGGAGGTGGTAGAATAGGCAGGGCGAATGTTGCAGTGCCTCTGTGGTTGTTCATAAGTGAATGGCTGCCATGATGCTGCAACATTTGTAACCTCAGGACTGTGTTGTAAGTATTGAGGGTCATTATGTTGTAACTTTGAATGGTCGCTAGGTGAACTGTCGTAACTAAAGGATTACCTGTACATGCAGCTATTCAGTCATCTCATGTGAGATTAAAAAGCAGTTGTACATAGTTTCGCACTCTCGATATTCAACTATCTAATCCTAAAATCGATGAACCTGTCTGTCTGCCTACCTGCCTGCTTGCGTACCTTTTTTCTGTCACCTTCAAATGCAAATGAGTATAGAGCAACAACACAGCCCTTTGAAACACTATCCTTCCTGAGATTTGTCTGCCTTCTATTTTGAAGGTGTTTAAAAGAATCTTGAAAACTAGGATGGACATTTGGACTTTCCCATTTGTTAATATGTACATTCTGCAAGGGTTTTTATCACATACCGCCCAAAGAAATTGCAGGATTGGGTAGCCTTAGAAACATAATAGAATAATAAATAACTTTACATGGTGATCACTCACATTCAGTAAAAACTGTAAAAGAAAATAATAGTAAAAAATGGCATAGTACAACAAAATAAGTTGGTCTTACCCGACCAAAGAATACCACTCCAAAGAAACATAATCAATGGTTTACTGAAGATTATAAAACTCCACATTTCATATCACAGCCTAAAAGATTTTCTGAGATAGCCAAGTCTGAACAGATTTTATAAATACCCCTGACAGTTAATGCTGGTCTAAGCTTAAGAGAAGAATGTTCCAAAGTAGAAATGAAAAGGGTCCATGGCCCTTGATTATAACATCCTTCAAAGGAAGTCCCCCTATCTAGATATTGTTATTTTCTGCTATACTAACCTGGGATCACTCCTCATGCTTTGATGTTTTGCTAGAAGAAAAAGTGTTAGATATGCTACTCAATAAGCCATAATGCCAAATGGAAAATATCAATTTATTCTTTCTAAACCTTTGCTGAGCTTGGAAGCTATCAAACTCCCGGCCCACAAGTCAGATGCATCATGCACTAGCCATGCCCACGCCCAGTTTAGTGAAGGGGGAAAAAAATTCCTAATATGTCACGTGACACTGCTGTGACGACATGAGTTTGACACCCCTGCTTGAGAAGGTAATGGGGAGTGGGGCTGGTAGCTGCATGGCTTCTGAAGAAGTTAGGATTTGGAGGCTTAACATTGTTTGGGATGGTTTGGATGGATTTCAAAGGGCAGTGCATACTGGAGGTTTGGATTGGGCTCTGCTTAGAAATAGCACAGAACAGGGTGAAATTAGGTTGGTATATGGCTGAAGAGTGAGAAGAATGACCCTGACCTTCCAGCAACATAGACACCAGCCCTCCCCTAGGCATTCTGTCTATGTTTGGCATGTTTTCATCAACATCAGGAAGGGAGAGACCTGATTTGTCACAGCAATGGGGTCTTACTCAAAGCTTTACCATTGAGGGCTGTGCAGCCAACCAGAATAAGACAATAAGTTTGTGTTTGAGACAGATTGGTCCTCTGTCAGGTAGTAACTGCCTTCACAGTAGATAGAGTCATGAACCTGACACTACATGAAATTCTGAAGCTTTATTGTTATAACAGCAAAATCCTGAAAGTCTGGCTGAGTTTCCTTCGCTCCCAATTTATACTGAAAACAATCAAGGAAGAGAAATCTTAGGATTTTTTTACCCCCTTCCTCCCTTTCTAGGCTAAGTTGATATTTATGAAGGACCCATAATTCTTCAAAGCTATCTTTATACCTCTCTACAAGTAGGGATTTTTGTGCAATGAAGAATCAAGGTATTGGGAGATGAGTTGAGTGGAATATGTACGTTGGACTCAACACAGCCCTGAAGCTGCCCAAAAATTGGCCTGGCTGCCTGCCTCTTAGTGCTGCCCTGAAAGACTGTTTGCTTATGCAGCTAGTGTGCTTTGTGACTTTTGAGACTATTTATGCAATGGACATTAAAGGTTTAAGATTCTGGATTGGTTTAGTACTGAAGGTCAAGAATGTTCCACCTACTAAACCCATTGTAAGTGGAACAAGCAAAAAGTGCAAATAATGTGTAGGGTGAGGCTGCATTTTATTTGGGCAGCCTTTCAATAAGTTGGTTTTCCCAATGTCTTTTCAAAGAGCTAAAGCAGATACGGCAGGAATCTGGATATTTATCACCCACAGAGAAAGTCCACATTTGATATTGATTTCACCTTCTCACTTCCAGTATTCACCACTCTTGCCAGGCCACCAGATCCTCAGTGGCCTTAATCTTCAGATAGTAACCCTAACCCTAATCCCATCTATTAAGAAATGCCATCTGATGAAACCTAAAAAGCATGCTGTCTCCTTTGTGGTGCCTTTCCTCTCTAATATAATCTCCTTTTAGGCTTATCTGTGTATGCTTTAAAACATTCTTTAAACTAGTGTTTTTCCCCCCCTCCCAAATTCTGGAATAGATTGATGGTATGCCCTCTTAATTCATTTTCTTGGTTTTTGTAGTGATACATGCTCTCCCTCACATGTGTGTACATGTTTCTGGTGTTGGTTCAGTATTGAACTGATTTTACTTGTATGCTTCAAAGAATTGGATTAGAGTTAGGTTGGCCTTACAAATTAAACTTTTAAATAAAATGTAAACAAAGAAGGCTGTAAGCAAGACTTTCTGGTGGGGGAGGGGAGGGATACAAGAAGGTGGCAATGACAAATCTTTTCAATGAAATCATCATAAGTTAACTTTGACTTGGAGATTTTACTTACATTACTCATTTTCACAAATGATGTGTCTAACTGGGAACATACAGTGCTGCTAGAAATGGCTCACTTTAAAACTGGACTCAAAATTGGCCAATATGAATTGTATCCTAATTTTAAATGCAAAAGTGGGAAATGGGAAAAAGTGAATGAGGTGCATTTGTGAAAGCAATTTAAGTTTCTGTGTTTAAAATTAGAAACCAGAGAAGTCTCGGTGTAGGAAGAGAAAATCTGTTGGTAATTGGACTACAATGGCATCTTAATTTCCTCAATGTTTTAACTGAATTCCACAGATACATTAGGGAAAATAAAAGGAAACTAGTAATTTAGGTTGATTCAAATAACCTGTATTGACCTCCATACAAGTACTGTAGCTTTTCTTTAATCTATATTTTCTATTTTCCCTATACTTCCCCTTATAAGGCTTTCTTTAATATAGATAAAAAGAGAATTAAATCCAAAAGGTTATATGAAAAAAACAAGCTGCTGGTCTCTTATTCATGGAAGAGAACTCCTAAATAATAATGGTGACAGTTCTCTTACTAAGATGAATACATGGCTTAATTTCCAGGAACTCATTAAATTGAACAGCAAGCTATATTTTAATTGTTCATTATTTGAATATAGTAATATGCGCTAGCCACGAAGTTGTAAATGTGAATGCTCAAAATGGAAGGTCATTTATGTGCAATTGAGATGGATTTCAAAAGCCCTGGTGCACTAAAATACAGTAAATGTAATAGCATTTTAGAATCCAATATATTGTTTAAACTTCTGAAAATTAGTCAGAATATTCTGCTGCTTGTATCCTTATGATTTATATTGACTGTTTCCTCATATGATTTGATTGCTTATTTGTATCCTATAATTAAGTGCTGTACCTTATGATTCTTGACAAACTTCTCTTTTCTTTTATGTACACCGAGAGCACATGCACCAAGATAAATTCCTTGTGTGTCCAATCACACTTGGCCATTAAAGAATTCTATTCTATTCTATTCTATTCTATTCTATTCTATTCTATTCTATTCTATTCTATTCTATTCTATTCTATTCTATTCTATATTAAAATGTGCTGAGGATATGAACATGAGTACAAAATGCAGATTTGCATTCACTGAACATATGAAAATATACACTATTTTCTTGGCTCATTCATGCTGCTCAAAGGTACTCTTTTTAAGAGAAAAGGAAAATGTGGAAAGCAGGTTTAGCTGGAATTGCCCTAAAGCCTCCTTAGAACTACTCAGAAGATATTTTCAGATCTCATTCTACAGCTGCTCCCTCATTATATAATTTAATCAGTGATGGATTTCCTTTACAGAAATATTTCAAAATAAAAGTACAAACACCAACTTGAAAATAATAATTAAAAAATACTCATTCTGTCCTGCATCCTAAGTTACTTTTCAAAGGTGGTGAACCTATGTTAATGGAGTATGGTGTATATATGGGAAAAACGTAAACTACAGGAAGAAAGAAGCACTGCTACAAAGAAGATTGAAGAACCCAAACCATTGAGCTAAAAAGTGATAATTCAAGCATGTGATAACAAGATTTTATTATCACCAAAGAGATGCATCATTGTCTAGATAAAATAAGTCAAATGTTTGGCCCATGACTCCTTCCCATCTTACAGACATCAATGAACCCCTCTTCACCTCCCTCCAAAGTCTCTGTTCACTCCATTTTCTCAGAAGATAGCCACCAAACTATCAGTGGTTTGTTTTCCTCACCTCAGATGTCCTGCTAGGAAAGCAAGGACAATATGAACAGTGGGACTGAATGCTAGATCTGAATTTTGCTGATTCTTATTATCAGCATATATTAGATTGATAGTTTCCATGTCCTGAAGTCCTTTGTGTATAAAAATATTGCTAATCAAAGAAAAGGCTTTAAAGATTGCAGTTGATTAAGCAATTCACAACCTGCATAGACACAATCTGATGGTATCTTTGTTATCATTAGTAGGTTATTATTTGGCTCATTAGATATGCTGTACAAGGGAAATAAGAGAAGTCTTTAGACAAGCCATTTTCTATAAATTCTACGCCCCAGTCTAACTGCAGATCTGAATGTCCCAGCTTATGCCATTCTGAAGAAACTTCCTCTGACTTTAACAACAACTAGAGAAAGTATTGGTGATATTATGGGAGAAAGAGGATTCTTTTTTAATCTACCTTTGTATGTTTTGAGGGAGAGAATGAAAGGGATGAAGAAGAGTCCTTAAATTGGAGATCTTTTGCATGCAGCCTTCAATGGAGGAGCATTTTTTAAATATGGGCAGTATATGCACACAAAAAGTTCCTACATGCATCACTAAAACTCCAAGGATCACTAAATCTGTGCAATGTTCACAGAAAAAGAATGTCCTACGGATAAAATATTATAACAGCAGCACATGTTTGGCTGTCAAAAATGTTCTAAGAACTATAGTTTATTTTTTTTTTCAGAGCTGAAAAGGAAATACCAGGAACTTGGGGACTGGATTAGGAAAAGTAACACATATTTATTAAGTACGGAATTACAACTATTCCTTAAAAAAATAGTTCCTGATTTTTCATAAACTATTGAGAATAATAAAATTGCTCTTCATGGAAATTAGACATTTCCTTGGTGTCGATGTGAATGATTGAATAATCCATTGTAGATTGTTAAAACTAACCAAGCATAAGAAAAATTGGGATCATCATTTACTGGAACTTATAATAAAATGAGATAAGAAGTCAAAATTTAAATGCCATGGTTAGAAAGAGCAATATTATAGCATGAAAAAATATTACCTTTATACTTTTAGGCTTGTTTTGTATTTTATTCCAAACTGAATTAGCAATGCATTATTTAATGCATTGCTAATTAAGAAAAGTTTGAGCTTCCATTCCAACCTACATACAAAATATTGATTAAATCAGCTTTCCCAATTTTTTTTTTACTTAATTACCAGTTCCATCATTAGGTGAAGTGGCATCAGATAGAGTAATAACTACAACTTTAAACCAAATTAGCACAAATTGTCTGAGGAATTCAACTGCAAGCCAACTTCTGTCCTCATTTATAGGACTAAAATTTTTAGTGATTAAATATCTAATTCATTCCCTGGTTTTAACCCAAATCCCCTACCACCTTTAAATCCCAGAGCTTGGCTCACTTGACTTCCAAACATGTATTTTGTTGCTGATTTAAAGGAGTGGACCTCTGGTTCTTCAGTGAACTGGGCCACCTCATGATCTAGTTTTCCCGAGTAATCCCCAGTACTGATCACCTAACATCTGCAGAAAAAGGGGCCTTTTGAACCAGTATAGCATACAAGCAATGTATGGTGCAGTGGCTAAAGTACTGTTAAAGTAAAGCCAGCTGCCTGCAATTACTGCAAGTTCAAATCTCACCAGGCTCAAGGTTGATTCAGCCTTCCATTCTTTTGAGGTAGGTAAAATGAGGACCCAGATTGTGGGGGCAATAAGATGACTTTGTGTAAAAAGAACACCACTTGGGGGGGGGGGGGCGAAAGCCCTACTAAGCAGGTATATACAAAAGTATGAAGGCTATTGCTTAACGCATTGTAAGCTGCCCTGAGTCTCTGGAGAAGGGCGGCATATAAATCGAACCAATAAATAAATACATAAATAAATAAACTATACACAGGATTATTGTGCATTTGTTATTTCTCCCTTATTTGTCATACTCCAACTCTTTCTGGAGTAGTTTGTCTGAATTCTAGCTACAGGGTTACTCTCCATGGTCCTGAAACCATATTTGATATTAGTAATGCTAGCTAGAACTGGTAGCAGAGGTGAAATGCTACTGGTTTGGACTGGTTCAGCTGAACCAGTAATGATGGCAGTGGGTGGTTCAGAGAACCAGTAGCGATGGCAGTGCAAGGCTCCGCCCACCGGTTGTCATTAGTTCCTGGTTTAAACCAGGAAGTAACCTGTTTTTTACCCTCTACGCATGCCCAGAAGGATTTGTGCATGTGCAGAGGGTCCGTGCGCGCATGTGATGCGCAGCATGTGCACTTATGAACTCACAGGGAAGGTAAGTAGATTTCGCCCCTGATTGGTAGCTTCCTTTTCTCCAGCCCTGCTGTGGTTGGCTGCCCTTGCTGGTTACTGTTCTCTATACCATCACTTTGAAAAGGCAAAACAGTCTTTAATTGACCAAGGCATTCATAAACAATGGCATGTAATTTGGACCTGATATGATTAGGTGGAAAGTCGGAGTTATGTAAGATGTTGCTATTAGTATTTCCCACCATGGCTTGATGTATGCATTGATTATAAGAGAAAAGAACACTCTTTGGCTGTCCTTTTAAAATATGACCTCTATTTTGTAGCAATAATGATGTCAGTTTTGACTATTTCACTTCCTTATGAAACAGAGAGAACACAGAAAGTACAACAGAAATAATGGATAGGAAGATTACATCAATGCTTATTTTTTTACAACAGTAATTACAGATATCAAGTTCAGATACACAAATGTATATTGGGAGAATAAGATTACTAAACTTCTTGCATATACATTTTCCCTTTCTTCCTATTTCTCCAGGTCATTGCTATTTGGCATCAAAGGAAACATAATAAAAAGAGATGATTTCCCAATATATAAAAAAAATAAGTAGAATATTTTTTAACCTAATTTGTTCCCATAGTTTTTTTTCTATGACTTCTGGGGGAAGATTGGTTTCTCAAAACAAGGAGAAAAGGATTATTGGAGATATCTAGCTGAATATACAGCATGTGCTAGTCCATGACTATAATAAAGATTGAATTGAATTGAATATGAATATACAATAGAAGATTATCTAGGGCAGTGATGGCTAACCTTTTTGTTGTCAAGTGCCAAAAGCAGGGGGAGCACGGGGCGTGTCACACATGCATGCCCACGCCCATAATTCAATGTGCCCCGTGCATGTGCGTGCAACCCCCTGTGCTCCCCCCGCTTTTGGCACGTTATGACATGGTGGGCCCGGTAGACCCATTTTTCTCCCTCCCCAGGCTCCAGAGGCTTTCTTGGAGCCTGGGGAGGGCAAAAAACGGCATTCCACACACCCCAGAGGTCCCCTGGAGGCTGGAAACAAGCTGTTTCCCAACTTCTGGTTGACCAGAAGTCCCCTTTTTTGCCCTCTCCAGGCTCCAGAGGCTTTCTAGGAGCCTGGGGAGGGCAAAAACTGCCTTCCCCACCCTCCCGGAGGCTGGAAACAGCCTATTCCCCAACTTCTGGTGGGCCCGGAAGGCCTGCAAATCAGCTGGCTGGCACGCACACGTGCGCTGGAGTTGAGCTAGGGCAACGCTTGTGTGCCCACTGATATGGCTCTGTGTGCCACCTATGGCACGCGTGCCATAGGTTCGCCATCACAAATCTAGGGTTTACTTCTGACAACCTCCAATTCTTTAGTTCTCAGGACTTTTATGCTCATTGAATCTCTGTCAGGGTTCCAACGAATGCCTCTGTATTGACATGCTGTATTTTCAATTTAATATTTTACTTTAGGGAAAACAATTGCCAAATTTATAATTTAATAATAAATTTTTTACATTATGTCAAGCAAAATCCAGGGTTCACAGATTATCTTTTCTCTGAGATTCCTGAAGAACATGAATGGTTCTGTCCATCAAGTATACTTTTCGGGAATTATTCTAATATTTACAAGTATAAGTACTGATTTTGTGGTGAGATGTAAACTTCAGAACAGGCTGAAGTAATATACCCTGCAAAAATTGATTTAAAACAGCACATAAAGTGAAAGCATTTTAAAGTCTAAAAAAGTGGGCCAACCAAAAGGGTGTTATATTCAGCATTTTGCACCATGTTTTAAATTACACACTTAAATGGAAAATATTAATCACATTACGTACACATAAGGCAGCCTAATTCAGTGTCCTCCTGAAGCAAACTCTATGTATCAAGCTGCAGGATTCTGAAAATAGAGAAGTTAAGGGGAGAGTGGAAAGTAATAAAGCTGCCAGAGAAAATGTCCCATATTTCAAGGCCTTTACATTTCCATGCTTGGATCTTAATTCTGCCATTACAAGATATGTAATAATTAAAATGTCAAAATAAGAGTTAATATTTCATAAGGGGAATCAGTATATCCTCTGTTAGGTGATTGCTCAGCAGGAAAGCAAATTTGAAGCTACCGGTAACTAGAGTAAGATGCATATATTTGGAAACATTAGAAAGAAAGTGTGATGCAGGGCTGCTTCTGAAGAATCCCCCACCCCACCCACCCCATTACTGCTTGCAGAGTTGTCAAACAATCGCCACTCTGCAATGCTTGTGTCTCATACCCTACACTATTTGTGGTGTAAAAAAAAAAATTCTCAGCTGCAAACATTTTTCTTTGCTTTTCTTTTATAGTGGGATATTTGTTTGTTTGTTTGTTTATTAGATTTATATTAGGCTATTAGGCAAATCATACTGCTTCTTATGGAATAAACTATGTGTCATAGGATTTTGTGGTAGATTTATTAAGGTGGTCTCAATTACATGAAAAAAAAGTAGCATCTCCCTGAAATTGGGTTTGGCTTCTAGCAATTGCATGGTAACACAGACATTTTCTTGGAAACAATTATTGTCTTGTTATGGGCTGTAATTACTTACTGTATTTATTCACATTCCATCTAGCCTACAGTGCACAGAAGATGCACTGTATAATACAGTGCATTAAACTGCCAAAAAAGAGTTGAAGAGAGAGATATTCCAACTAAAGCCAGAGCAGATCAGATTGATGCTGTCACTTGCTGAGATTATTTCCATTAAAAAAAAATCTCAAAGAATTGCTTCTTAATTTATAGTTCAGTTGCTTCCTTCATGTCGTGTTATAACTTCCTATAATTCTCTTTGTCTCAGAATATACTTGATGATTAGCATCCATTCTATCTCCTTCATGACTTACTAGTCCTATGAATCAAACATAGAAGTGGAATCAAACATAAGAGCCATGGTGGTGCAGTGGTTAGAATGCAGTATTGCAGGCTAAATCTGCTGACTGCCGACTGCTGTCAGCAATTCGATTCTCACCGGCTCAAGGTTGACTCAGCCTTCCATACTTCTGAAGTTGGTAAAATGAGAACCCAGATTGTTGGGGGCAATAGGCTGACTCTGTAAACCATTTGGAGAGGGCTGTAAAGCACTGTGAGAT
Source organism: Pituophis catenifer annectens (assembly GCF_029215685.1). Lineage (NCBI taxonomy): Eukaryota > Metazoa > Chordata > Lepidosauria > Squamata > Colubridae > Pituophis > Pituophis catenifer. The sequence goes on from NW_027256882.1 coordinate 114,354,282, forward strand.
GATATACAAATCTAAGTGCTATAGCTATAGAAGTTTATAGAAACATTTAGAATTTCAAGATTCCATGTCAAAACGTGTATCTAGAAGAAAATTTGAACCAAAGAACAGATGGCAACCACAGAATATTGACTGTAAAGAATAAAGTAATTTACAGTACTACAGGCAAATGTTAATATTCTTATTTGAATTTCAATGTTTGCATTCTGTGATATTTACGTATAGATATATCCATGTATTTCGTTCATCTTGAAGAAATACATATTGACTTGCCTTCTTTGACTTTTTCAAATTATTTTATAACCTGGAGACAGCATGTAAAGCAGTGGTACCCAAACATTCTGGGTTCCGGTTCTGTGGACCAGTAGGGGCAGTGATGGTGTGTAAAGCAGTGGTCCCCAACCTTTCCAGCTCCATGAACTGGCAGTGGCAGAGGGGAGGGGGTGGGGATGGTTTCATGCATGCAACCTGAGCATGCACAAATGGAGCTTTGCATGCTTGCATGCCGATTGCTTGGCCTGATTCTCAATGGGCTGTAAAGCAGTGGTGGTCCATGGAACAGGGATTTGGGACTCCTGGTGTAAAGGAAAAATAATGAAAACCTAGAAGACTTTATCTACTCTGAAACCAGCCTCATTCCTGCAATATGGAATGTTGAACTATTCCTCCTGTTAGTGAAAATGTTATAGTTCATATTTTTAGGAAAATATATCTTGTTTTGAGTTCCAGTAAAGCATCTGTGATTCCTGAATATGAGCTTGGTAGCCTTGGCTGGCTATTAAAATTTCTATGTCCCCCAATTTAAACCTATATGAACATGATGTCGCATTGTTTCAAGGGAAGCAATGTGTCTGTGGGTGTGTATGTAGCAGAAAGATGCATGTTAGGCCGCCAATAGGAATGTTGTATGTGTTGACAGAATAAAAGTATTTATGGGAAGAAGAACAAAACCCACCGGCCTAGCTATCAGCACTTTGTCAACAAATCTTTTACTCTCTACTTTCTCTCCAGTCTGGGGGGTAGAGTGAGGGGAGATATCATTCCAAATTTTCTCTATCGTATTCTTTTTGTTCTGTGGTATATACACTATAGAGAAATCTAGATATTTTCTCTAATCCATGCTAATAGAAAGATTAAGCAATATCCTATTGAAATCTCCAATAAGTAGCATTTGCAAATTACGGTCCTTCCAATATTATTGTGTGTGCTAGCGTTTTAGGTAGAAAAGAAATTGCAAAGAGAGAGAGAGAGAGAGAGAGAGAGAGAGAGAGAGAGAGAGAGAGAGAGAGAAGGAGGGAGGGAGGGAGGGAGAGAGAGAGAGGGAGAGAGAGAGAGAGAGAGAGAGAGAGAGATTAAGTAGAAGGAAGAATCATGAAACGATTTAAAAACCAGAATTGAAAAACCTTTAGTAGATCAGTTTTATTTGAATCTTTTGCAGCAGATCCAGGCAAATCGTTTACTTTTCCATTTAGAACTGAAGCTTAACTTGATTAATCACATGATCTTTAAAGCCGAACTAATAGGAGCATGAGCACAGACTGATTATTTACTGGATTTCAATTTGCAGAAAGAAACTACAGCCCTAATTACTGATTTCTGAGTGTCTGTGCAGAGGTGCATACACACGCGCGTATATAGGGTAGTTGTATTGATTTTGGGGTTTCGTTTATAGTTATGTGCCTTTGAGTCTTTCCTGACTCTTACCAACTGCATGGATCAGTCCACACAGTTTTCTTCGCAACACTTTTGGAAGGGGTTTGCCATTGTCTGCTTCCAAGGGCTAAGACACAGTGACTGGCTTAAAGCTATCCTGGTAATTAGTGCCTAAATAGAACTAGAGCTCACAGTTTTCCAGCTTCTTGCCTGGTACCTTTAACCACTCCACTAAACTGACTCTTATTTTGAAGTATCAAATATATTATCTCCATATTAAGTACAAAATGACATATCCACTTCAAATATTGCTTAAATACATTTGCTTTAAAAGAGGTATCTGGGGAGTCTAATAGAAAACACTTCTGTTTGTCCAGGGCTCAACTGCTTCTTTTTAGGAGAGCAGATGGTGCTTTATTTTGTAGTAAAGTCAAAAGCTACCACCACTCTCATACAATAATCAGGCAGCCAGACAGCGGGAGATGACATAATAGCAAACATTAGCCTTAAAATTAAACCTAAGTTTATCTTTTATTTTTGGAAGCAGACATCTAAATCAAAACATAGTTGGAGGTGCTCATTTTAACCTGTCGTTTTTATACAGTTTATATACAGAGTTTACTCCAAGTAATGCATATGGGTTGTCTTAAATTTAAAATCTGACATTGCTGGGTTATTAAAATTACTGGATTGCAACATTGTTTCTTTCACACTGGAAAACAATCATCTAGAAAACAATAATGCAGACAGCTTATCAAACCTATTAAATATTACCTGCTGTAATATTCAGAAACAACATGTGCTTATGACAGCACGTGCACAACCAAGAAAGACAAAACCCATCCTCCAACACCTTTGTCACAGTCATATACTTAGTACTGTTTCGCAAACATCTTATTTGCATCTGAAGCCTATACCTTGCAAGCGTGCAAGATTTCAGCAATTATGCAAACAAAAAATCATTAAAAGGGTATTATTGGGATCCACCAGAATGTCAGGTGAAGTGCAGAATAGAAAATCATGAACGATTGGCGGTCTTGCCAAGGTAATTCTGTTTTTAAAAAATCAATTCCATCTTAAATTTGATGATGGTGCAGGGAAAAGAAGTTACGGGAAAGTGCTTATTGGAACACTGCTACTTTGTTTTAATTAGAATTCTTAGTGGCATTATCCCATGTCAACTCTTAGAAGTGCTTCCAGAAAGCAAGTACAGCAAAAATTGTACTCTCGCCTCCCAGTTCAAAAGCGGTAGATGTGCAGATTCAGAAAGAGTCTGAAGAAAACTCCAAATGAATAGAATAGAAATGGAATGGAATGGAATGGAATGGAATGGAATAGAATAGAATAGAATAGAATAGAATAGAATAGAATAGAATAGAATAGAATAGAATAGAATAGAATAGAATAGAATAGACCTTGGAGGTCTACCTAGCTTTTGATAGTTTTATATAACTTGGTAAGAGTCTTATAATTACCAAGGACTTATTAGGTCCTTTTTTCATTAAATTTTTGCAATCAACTCTGTGTCAGTTTGTTAATTTCTTATATTAAAAAAAAATCAGAACATTCTGAAATAAGTTACTTTACTTATTCAGAACAATCCTGTTGGGTTCCTCAAATAAACCAGGAAGGCAGGCATGAAGTCTCCAAATTTTTTCAGATGAAATGGCAGGCTGCCAACTATCTGGAAAGGCAGATCATCTATCAACCTTGCCATCAAAGTCTTGGAATTATTCTCAGCTAAATCCAGCACTTAAATTTTGCATCTGAGGTACAAAGTCATAAACAAAGCTTAGCTTTCTCGGTTTAAAATGTGGGTGCCAGACATGGATTAAAGTTATATTTTTTTTTCCTGAAAATCAAAGTATTATGCACCAGCAAATCATCATTTCTGAATGGTGAGAACTTTTACTGCTTCCACCAAAAACTCATAGGTATCTGAGAAAAAGAAGATGCAGTGGATGAGCTCTGCAGATGCAGCCTAATGAAGAAATGGCTTTTCTTGTGAAGGGCAACCACCACCGTGGGAATGAATGGGAGAAGCAATTAAATGAGATATTGCAGCTTGGAAAACAAGTTACTCAATTGCTTCACAGAACCCAAGAAATGCTATGATCCATTTCTAAGTTCTTCTCCAGTGGCCACAAGACCCATAAAATCATCCTTCTTAATTGCTATTATAATCTGCACATCTGCTATGTTATCGTTATTAGTGAAATTTCTTAAGCTTAGAATCAAAATTTTGCTGAACAGACTGGACTGCCTCACTGGGACAGTAGAAAGTAGATCATGATCTGTTGATAAAATGTTGGTGAGATATTTCAAAGATACAAGGATCCTTGCCATTTGAGCATTTTAGCTTTCCCTTTGCCTACATACCTCATACTTGAAATTTGACAACTGGAAAACCTAAATGGATTCTCCATGCTCTTACAATTGCCAAAAGACTAATATTGCAGCAATGGAAGATAAATGTACAGCCTCTTCTACATCATGGACTGAAGACCCAACTGTACTTTCGATCTATAAACAGATGGCCTACCAATGTAGACTTTGTATCGACAAATGTGGGACTCATTTTTACAGAATACAGTAGGCTAAAAAAATAAGCATGATCGTTACAGACAGTCCCCTACTTAAGAACATTTGAGTTATAGACTTTTCCCAAATGAACAAACCTGAAACTCCAACCTAGAAGGTCCCAAAATGGAGAAGAAGGCAGGAAAAAGTTAGTTTATGGTACACCATATCCCGGAACACAGGAGGGGTGATAATTCCAACTGAATCCAGAAGGAGGCTTCATCAGGTAGAGAAGGAAAAAAAAAGGTGAGGGGAGTATATAGTGAAAATGGGGCAACGCAAGAATGGCTATCAATACTCAGGGCCAAGAGACTCCCACCATGGGAAGACTTAGCTAATACTCGCCTACTAATGGAGAATGGGGTGCCAAAGGGCTGCCAACCACTGCTTGTAGGATTGAGATCAGCCAGTGTACACCTCACGTCTGCTTGAGGGTCATGAGGGGGCAGAAGTACCCAGTTTTCTTGCCAGTGGATCTTCCCCAACAAGAGTCCCAATGACTCTTGGGAAAACTGGCCCACTCAGGCCTCAGCCGGTGAAGCTGCAGGGAATCAATGCCATCTCTAAATCATTGGATTTAATGAGCAAAATCAATTTATAAACAGCCTGTCAAACTATATCATGTTTCACAGGGGACTATCTCTATATAAAGATTAGAAACATATATGTACCTGGATAATAATTCCATTAGAAAACATAGAATTGTAACCATTTACTGCTAAATTGATATATTGTAACCCCCCCTTTTTTTTTCCTTTGATGTATTTTTTCACTTCTTTTTTTAAAAGCCTTTTGAGGGGTCCTTGGTGTTCTCTGAGCTTGTTTGTTTTCTTGCAGACATTTCATTACCCAAAGTAGGTAACATCATCAGTGCTAGTGTGCACTTTTTATATGTTTTTCATTTCCTTAATGATGTGTGTATTTCTATTTTTGCTGGATTTGTTACCATTATTTTAAACAATGAAATACTATTTTTAAAGAAAAAAAAGAGGGATAGTTCATTTAAAAAATTGTCAATGGCTTCAAGTGGCAAAAGCCACAGATTACACAATCTCTTTGCTATTTGGAATCATGAGAAGAAAGAATTTGGTAGAATACTGCAGCTGGTCTTCTTTTGCCTCCGTGCTATGCGTCACTTAAGAAACATCATTGTAGTGCCTTAGAACTTTCACCATGATAGGCATTATCTGTAAATGAAGTCTTGATTGTTTCATGTTCTGTAGATATTTACAAAAGTTGGAGATAACAGAATAGCTTCAAAATGTTGATCTGTGTTGGTTTGGAAAGAGTTCTCAAAATGACAGGTCCAGTTCATTAGTACTTGTTCCCTCTTTCCTTTTCCAGGTATAGAATATGCCCTTAGTTAGAATTATTATTTCTTCCTTAATTTAATGAACCAACTTTGCTTATTATTAGCAAGATAATTTAAGATAATCCTTTATTGCCATTTACCAAAAAGTTCCAATATCTTCTCCCATGGATGATGTCTAATCTTTCAAAAGGTCTATGATACTCTCTTCTCTCTTGCAAACTATAGCAAACAGGAAGGTAGTTTGCTTTAATAAGTGACAGGAGAAGTTGTCAGGGAACCAATTAAGAGACTCATAAAACATAATTGTGGTGTCTTAGAACTTTCACTAGGATAGACACTATCTGTAAATAAAGGCTTGATTGTTTTAAGTTCCATGGATGTTTGCAAAAGAGAAAAATAGTGGTTTGTTTCCTGAAACCATGGCTTGCTCTTACATATGCATCATAAAACTGGTTTCAAATTTTAATTCAGATTCAGTATGTAAAGGCATTCAAGTCAGTCTCTCTATATATATTACAATATAATAGGTAATCTACTTATTGGATTTTTTTATTTTAAAAAAAACCTTCCTGAACCAACTCATCCATTCTGTATTTCAGAGAATCTGTTGCTTCATACATTGATGAAATGAAGAGTTGCTCTAAATTTAAATACTTTTACAAGCCCCACAGTGGGAAATATAAAAGTAATGCAGAAATATAATCCACACAATTCACTCCAAGGATATAGTGAAACTCTCTAGAAACCTATATTTTTAACATTCTGAACTGAGGTATGAAATCTGTGCAAAGTTTAGCATGCCCTTCACAGTCAAACACTGAGATAAGCTCCAGGAGTGCCATTATCTTTATGATCTCTTTGTGACCTATTCTGCTCCAAGTATATCATAGGTTAAATTCATAATATATAGCCAGCATCACATTTTTCATTCTTCATACAAACTAAACTCTCATGTAGGAGGGGAGAGCAGGGAGTTAAAATAATCCTAATTGACACCAATGAATTCCCTTTTAAATGTGTATACAGGAGGGTGAACCTTTTGAAATGAGGGGCCCAAGGAGGGGAAAAAAAAATAATCTTCCTCCCTTATGCATCATGGTCTCAATACAAATTGGGCACTTACACAGGAACATCTGCATGTTACATATTCAGCAGATTTTAGTTTGCTATGATGGGGGGAAAAGGGTATTAAACTAAATAGGTCTTTGGTCTAATTTATCTTGTCTCTTATGAGTAGCCTCTCCTAAAAAGGAGATGGAGGAAGGCTTCGGCTACAATCCATAAAACCTCAGAAGTGACATTTTTATGGGTTATTTCTCACTCGGTGCCTCTGTTTCTATAATAAAAAAAGTTTCTGTACCATCCCCAGCTTCAGAAATGCAGCCTAAAGGCTTACTGCTGAGTGGAAAAATATTGACAGTCTGGGGGCATTTGATATCTCTATATACATCTCAGGTTGGCTAATCGGCTAGTTAGAGGAAAAAGCTCTCAGTATTTTAGAAAGTACACCCACCCAATTAATACATCCACAGTACATAATTCAACAATGACAGCTGTGGGATAACAAAATGTACCCGCAAAGTCTGCCATGAATACGACTGATAGAGTTTTCTCCAAGTTCTCTCCAGTTCAGCTCTGCCAGTTTTCTCCAAGTTCAGCTAGCTTTTGAAAGTTATTACATTTTAATATACAGTATTTCAAACCTGGAGCCTTTTTGAAATGGCAGTTTCTTTCCACAAGAAAAGCAAACATACAATAGTTATTAAATTTCAGAACAATTTAATTCTGACAATTAAAACAATTTAATACTAGTCAAAAAATGTAGCTCCTATTATTAGACAGATCCATATGCCTAAATTAAATATTGTTATTCCATATAAATTATAAGATTATACCTTATGAGCTGTGGTGTTGCAGTGGTTAAAAAGCAGTACTGCAGGCTACTTCTGCTGACTGCTGGTTGCCAGCAGTTCGGCAGTTCGAGTCTCACCAGCTCAAGGTTGACTCAGCTTTCCATCTTTCTGAGGTGGGTAAAATGAGGACCCAGATTGTTGGGGCAATATGCTGACTCTGTAAACTGCTTAGAGGGGGCTGTAAAGCACTGTGAAGCATATATAAATCTAAGTGCTATTACCATTACTATTAGTAATAGTGGCAACTATTCTGATACTTGTAGTTGCAGGAATTCTGAAAGTAATAATTGATGCAATACCCAATGTAGTTCCTTCTACATGTGCTGGTAGTATGCCTCCAAATTTGTAGTCAGTACCTGATGGTATCAAATTTGAAAACATTATATTATTTTGCCATTGTAAACCAAGAACTAAGAGGCAGTTCATGAGTCAAAATCCAATGTATCGTTCCATTCTATGGATAGATCAATGTTGCATGTTCATTGGTGGAATAAGGAACTGAATGGTTTCTGTCCCCCTTTCAGTTCCTGCTATCAAATGATCTCTCCATGATTTCTGCAGTTTTCTGGAACAGAATCTGAAGGTATATAGGCGGCTTTGGAATAAAGAGGAATTTACTGAACAATCCATTCATGCAATATTGGATTTATTTTTCTGTAGTGGCAGATTTTTAACACCATTAAAAGATAAGAACAGAATGACAGACTAATATTTACTGTTGACTATATTCTCTTCTGCAGAGTTAAATAGTCTTTTCCAACTAAAACTTTAAATGAAGAATAACAGGTCTTGTGTTTTTTTTGTCCTGTCATAGCTTATTACAACCCTATTATGGAAAGTATCTCTGTGTAGCATCTACTTAAAAGTTGGCACTGGGAAAAATGTATGTTGCTTTCAATTCACTGATCTACTTCCACCCTCCTAGCCTTCTGAGGGAGCCTGAAGACCTGGCTCTACTCTACTTTGATCCAATGTTGGAGGTGGCCGCTGGATTGATGGCAGACTCTACCTTCCCCCATCCTTGCGCTGTGTTCTCCACCCATCCATCTTTTTGGTTCTCATATTGATAACCAATTCTCATTCTTTTCTTTTTCATTGTTTATTTTATGGTTATAGTATTTTACTTCTGTTTCCACTCCTTTCATTTTCTTCCTTTTTATTATTATAAGCCACATAGAGTAGCCCCACAGTGAGATAGGCAACAAATAATTTAACAAATAATTAGGCTAGAAAAAGTATTTGGAGATTTGGAACTGATTGAGGCAGGTTGTTAAGAAATTCCTGGCACGCCTTTCAAGGGACTGGCCCATGTTGTGCATTCCTGAATGAATACTCACTTGCTTTTTATATGTTCTGGATCAGAATAACAGAGTTAGAAGGGAACTTGGACATCTTCTAGTCCAATCCCCTGCTCAAGCAGGAGACCCTACACTATTTCAAACTTGTCATTGTCCAATCTCTTCTTAAAAATCTCCAATTTGGGAGTACCCACAACTTCTGGAGGCAACTTGTTCACTGATTAATTGTTTTAACTGTTAGGAAATTTCTCCTTAGTTCTAGATTAATTCGCTCCTTGATTAGTTTCCATCCATTGTTTCTTGTTTCTGCCTTCAGATCAGTCCTGAACAAATATTACTGATACTCTCCGGTACTTTTGCCTAACCTTAAAACAATGAATGTGACCTTCCTGTTTTATTACAATATTTACTGCAAATAGTATGATTCATTAATTAGAAATTTGTGGATTTTTTGTTGGAGAGCAGCTGTCCTAGTTGGAAGGAGGACTAAAGTAGGGAATTAGCCTGGAGTCAATACATTAACACAAGAGAGCAAGGTCTGACATGCCCCCCTATCCCCCGTGCTTGAGCCTTATCAGACTTTTCCAGATGAAAGCTGCTAGTCTGGGGAGATTCCTGTATTATAGGCAGAGAATAATAAAATAGCTTGTTTTGAACTCTACATATGTGGTTTTGGCCTGATAGTTTGATAGTAATTAAACTGCATTTTCTGATTAATGTTTATATTGGAAATTGTATACCATACTGTTTTGATGCAGTTCTTGATTCAAAAGTTTAAAAATACTTGTATCATTTTGTCTTTTATAGGAATTTTTTTTAAAAAAAAATGTCTATGGGAGGCAGGTTTTAAAATGTGTACTTGGAGAAATTGAGAAATGCCCAGCTGAGAGAAAAACATTTATACATTTATCCTTAAATAAGCATTAAAAATAAATGATCATGTTCAGTCTTTTAAAAAATGAAATGTAGTTTAACACAAAAATTAAATGATTCCCTGCAGCCAAACCAGAAATATACCTTTAATTAATTTAGCCGTAATCCCAACAGCTGATTGGCTACTTTAACATACAATAATATTTCACTGCCTGCTATTTGTTTTATACTGCTAAAACACAATTCAAGTGCTACTTGTCATGCCTACAAGGTTAATTTATATATAAAGGACGGTGGTTATTAGAAGGAAGGTAATGGAGAGAGTGATCAGTATAGCTCATACCAAGGTCTATGAAGCAGTTTCCATGATTCAGAGGATATCCTTCTATCATCCTCAAAGAAAAACACTTGCAGGCTTCTACATCTTATAAAGATCCTTTCCCAGAAAGACTACATCACGTTCTTTTGAAAACTGATATCCAAATAAGGTTTTTTTTTTTTTTTTAAAAAAAACTACAGTACAGGGAATGATTGGGATAGAGTAAAACTTCCAGAGAAGAGTTCTAACTTCACCATATGGAACAGCGCTCGGTTAAAAGATGTGGTCTCAGATGCACACTAGCCAGTTTCTGAGGCATCGAGAAGGTCTTCCAGCACCACTGGTCTTGTGTGCTGCTGAATCTTCCTTTTCAAGGGTCACATAAACACACACTGAAACCTCTGCAGCTGCAGTCCAGAATTAACCCTCTACAGTTCACTTGGGAGTTAATTATCACCGACTGCTCAGAAGCATAATTTTCAGAAGCAGCCAACAGATATTAGAGCACAGGAGTCTTGGCCTGCATATATGCTTTATTGTTCTGCTGTTAGGAGATGATGATTATTATTATTTTGACTGGAGATGATAGCCTACATCCAGACATAATCACGTTGTGTTCCATAGTGGGCAAACATGGGGGAGTGTGATGGACCTAATGGGTATGTCTTAGGACACAAGATATAATCTACTTCAAGCTGCAGAGAGGACCCAAGAGACTATTTTCTGCTACGGATTCTGCTATCCTGTGCCAAATTCATAAGACTGTCATAACACTTAAGGAAAAAAAAGGGGAGAAGAAACCTCTATTTCCCTTACCTTGTATTCATCTGGACTAAAGCTGTTGAGGCACAAGAAAAGTTGAGAACAGCAAAAACAAACAACAAAACCCCTTTGAAACAGCTCCTCTGGGTACAGGAAGGTTTATTGCTTTGCAAGTTACTACTAAAGCATATACTTGTTATCTGAAAACATAACACGGTAGTAAGGGCTTTTCTCCCCTCAGTGATTCATTTTTAGGGACCAGCTTAAAATATATAAGAAGTTAAACACACACATACGCATACACACTTAAAATGTCACTGTATACATGTTATTCTTTTAATTTCTAGGAGTTTGTAAAACATAAAGACCTTTTAATCCAGCATCAAAAGTGTCTCTTTCAGGCAGGAAAACCAAAGGCAGTATTAGCATATTAATGGGCTTCAGTTCTCAAAGCATAGCAGTGCTATTAACACCCAAGGAAAATCAAAGCAGAATTGATGACATAAAGCTCTGAGGACTGCAGTGAAACCATTTTTAATATAGAAGTGGGAGAAACACGAAAGTCTTCAAGCTATGGGTCACTGTCAACCAAGGAAATTGCGAAGTGAAACGTCATCTGAGATGCCCATGAAATAAAGGATGCTTCAGTAACCCAATGAATCACTGTCCTTCACCTTTCACACATGCATGCAAACATACAATCTCACACAAAGAAAACACAGGCTCTTTACAACAAAAGGAACATAAGGAGCAAATATCAATCGGAGGAGAATCAATATCTTGGTTTTGACAGTATATCAAACAGTATATCATTAGTCTGATTTATTTTACATTGTGTGTAAAGTAGAGAGTAAGTAAAACTTAATGCTTAATGTATATTCTAGACTACAGTATTGAAATGTCACAGGGGTTCACAAACAAAGAACTTGCCAAAGGATAGATCTCAAAGGATAGGTCTCAATGATGCCCTGTAAGAAAAAGCCCACTCAGATGTCCCTGCAAATTTCCTTGAGCTCAGTCTCAATCAAAAGCTTGACAAAGAAAATATAGATTACTTGATCCAGTTGATAATTACAGAAGATATTTTAAAGAAATCAGATGTGAAATTGCCTGTCATCTAAGAAAAATATTTAACTTGTGCCTAAAAGCAGTTGCAAAAATGTCATCAAACTAGAAAGTGCTCAATGCATCTTTATCTCCCAGTTTACTTGAAGGATACAGCAAGAGAAGAAAGAGAAGGGAAGAAAAATGAAGATCCTAAGCAAAGGGTTAGTTGGCTTAAGGCAGAGAAAACAGGACAATAACTCTGAAGTCAAGAAAGGTTTCCTATGAAGTAGGAAGACAAAGAAGTATTAAAATAGCTAAATTAAAAAGTTGCTATTTCTACAAACTTGGCTGTGAAATTCAACTGTACTGTATGTTATTTATTCTTTCACTGCAGCATTGTGACTTAACAACACCAGACAGGCAATAAAGAGTTTTCTTTTTAAGACTATATTGGGGTGGAAAAATCAACAAATTCTTCAAGGTCAGGCGTGCATAAATCACTTGCCAAAATCCATGTACCAAGTGGTACATGATATCAAACAATTCAATATTCCCAAAGTCAATTAATCATTCTTTTCCATTCCAGCCAAAAACTATGTTATTAGGATTGGAAAAGCAAGGAGAACTTTTGAGCTGTGGTTTCAGTTCCTGAGTGTTTTGAATCTGGTAATTTTAGTATCACATTTAATATCCAGAATATTACAGGCAGCAATACTTCCTGAATTTTAGTGCACCAGGAATGGAGGAAGGAAGTGATGGTATGAAGAAGACAGATTGTGGGAAGTACATTTGTTCATATCATGTTTTCCATATCATGTTTACATCAAAACGTAGCTATTGATTTGAAAATGAATGATGAAATTCATTTCAATATTACGGAGTTTATAAATAATAGGATAACTTTAGTTTCTAACTTCCTAACAGTTGAGATATGAGGCACACAAATGTCATCAAATATTCACAATTTCAGAAGAAAATTATTAAGGCTCAAACATTTGTTTTACTAATAATGCTTTAATATACTTTATTTTTTTAAAAAAATCCTTTAAAATAAGAATTTCATTTATGGACTTGACTTAAGCAATTGTCTGATTGTCTTGCATATTTATATGAGCAGCAACATTTGCTATTTCAGAATGTAAATAACAGAAAATCAGTTTAGAAGTATATGTTATCAAGGAGAAGTGCCATTAAATTCTTAATAAAATATTTATCTAGGGAATAACTGTTTAAGACTTTACCACTCTTAGACAGCATAGTGGTCATGAACAAGTGTGAATGTGTGTTTGATTGAGGCAATGTTCACTTCCCCAACAAAATAGTAGGTATGTGTTAACATAATAAATTTATGAAAACAAATTAGCTAACCACATTTTAGAAAGAGAATATAAATTTGTACAAAACTGCTCATGTGTAATTGATTTGACTAGCCATTAAGTTGGTAGCCTCAAATTTTACTTCAGAGCAAGGATGAAAAATATTATTTCTTATAGTGTAGCAACTTTTGCCTCCTTAGATTTACTTTGCTTACTTCTGGCAAATCTACCATTTAAATTAAGGTTAGATTAAGTCAGAGTTCTAAAGTGGAAAAAACCCAAAGCAAATGATTATGTGTTTTTGCAGATTGGCTTATTTCAGGATAGAATCAACAGAGAATGTTAATTCTACTGAAACCATGAGGATTGTTTATGAACCAGATGTTAAGCCACTGTAACTAAAACCATGGAGGACGTAGAGAGAATGAAAAACCAAGAGTTCAGTCTAGCAATAAGCTTCTAGAACAAGAGTAGTGAACAGCTGGCACTCCATACATTCTTTAAAATAATATCCAGCATCCCTCACCATGAGCCCTATATTGTAGGTATACTGGGAGTTGTAGTTAGTTAGCAACCTCTGGATTGCAATAGATAGCTTCTTTCCTAAAAAGGCAAGAGCCACAACGTTATTATTTAATAATATCTTTAATAATAACTGTTCTCAAATTTGGGGGTTTCCATAACCCACGCCAGACAATAACAACTGTCTCGGTGCACATCTAGCTGGAAAAGCAGTTAAATCACTATTATTTGAAATTTGTACTTGCATTTGTATTATAATTTTATAAAATACTATATTTAAATATCTCTTTTATTCGTTAAACATGAAATTCAATCAACTGAACATTTAAACTGAGTTTCATAATTATTATTATCATCTCTTTTATTCATTAAGCATGAAACTCAGTTAACTGAACATTTAAAAATGTGTCACAAATACGATTGACTGGTGCTAATGGTTGATACGGGTTGCTGCTAGCATCCTAGGTATCAACCAAGTATCTTCTTAAAATATATGTTGTTCCGAGTAGCGCAGTTTTTGCAGTTCCGCTGGTGTTGTTGTTCTTGTTGTTCTTGTTATTATTGTTGTTGTTGTTGTTGTTAAAAAGTGCAATAAAATACCTGTGTGGTTAATAAAAAACCTTCTTAGAATTGCCACATATCTCCTACTTGGCTGGGAAAGTAGACATTTTCTCAATCAGACATATATCCACTCTTTGTATACTGCTACTATCTTGCTCCAGGAGTGGTAAAGTCTTAAGTATAATTTGCAACCCACCATTGAAACCAGAATTTCTGTTGCTAACTAAGGAGATTGTTAAATGAGACAGGCCCAATTTTACAGCCTTTTTAACACGTTTGTTAAGTGAATCTTTGCAATTGTTCAGCAAATCTGGCTTCCCCCATTGACCTTGCTTGTCAGAAGCCAGCTAGGACAATTTCAAATGACGGTCACATGATCCTGGGATGCTGCAGCCATTGTAAATACATGCCGATTGCCAAGTGCCTAAATTTTTCGGTACCCTTAATAGAAAGAGAAATAGTTTTCCCTTAGGACCTTCAGAGCAACAATTAACAACCCTTCTGAGTAACACTGAGATTTGCATTTCTCTTTGAAATATTTGTAGCACAGTGATTCCTGAATTCAGATCAATATTGCCAAATGCTCTGGATAAACTATAGAGTAACTGTCCAAAACTAACATTAGACTAATCGTACAAAATAAATTCTGAAAGGAAAAAAAAAAAACTTTATTTATGGCTGTATGCAAAGAGGATTTATAAAATTATACTTCTGTTAAATTAAATCTACATAAAGATTATTATTTTAAAATACTCAGATCTTGAATACAGTACAACACCATTCTTCTCTCTCTCTCTCTAATACGAAATGCACACATAAAGGTGATCTGGAATTGAGTTGAATTCAGATAATTTCCTGAATACATCCCAGCAAACTCCTGATGAAATTTGCTTTTGCCTTTTTCCAGGAAGCTTTTTCCAAATTCCCTATATATTCCACAGCTCTGGATAGTGGATCTGGCTATTGTAAATTCACATGGCTTGCCCTTATAAAAGTTTGATTTATATTTTTTCAATTGCTACTGTATCTATTGTGATTCCACCAGATAAGATCTATTCTTAAAATGCTGCCTATGGTCAGTAAGATAAAATTGTAGAGGTGTGAGATCCTTGCATGGAAATAAGGTGTTAACTAAGTAACTTCTTATAGTTTATTCTTTTCTTTTTTTTAACCCCTTCTTTTTTCTTTCTAAATATTAGTTCTTGTTAGTTTTTGGTCTGTATTAAAAACTGTAAAAAAAATAAAATAAAATAAATAATTCAAATCCCTTGCATTGTTACACCAATCCATGTAACACAATCCATGCAGTGAATGTTATTATGGCTGAACCGAGCATTATTTTGGTAGCATAAACCAGTCACTTTTAAATAAAAGTATTATTATTATTATTATTATTATTATTATTATTATTATTATTATTATTATTATTATTAAAAATGATGCTCTGAAATGGTGCAGTTTGGTGAATGTCCTTGACACGTTCATCCCCGGGGGATTTCTCCTGTATCCTTTCATCTGAAATAATGTTGAGAAAGTTTAGACTCTTTTTCACTGTGACATATTTATGCTACTTTGAAAAGCCTTTGATAGATGCAAATAAACAGGAACATTTTTGCCCCCCAGGGAAACAAACCTGGGAAAAGGTTGCTCATTGCACCAATCAGAGAAAAGGGCAAGAGGGAATGGGGACGATAAGGAAAACAAGAGTTCTTCAGTCAGGTTCAATCCTTCCTTCTGTTCCCATCTCTATTGCTCTAATAGCGCAATGGCAAACGTTTCTGTGTCTGGCTAAAAAAAGCTCTACATGGATATTTCCATGTAGGTCACTAGGAACCAAGCTTGATTAGAAAACAACTTTACTTTTCCCAGAAATTAGCACAAATGCTACTTTAACCTTAATTGATTACAGAAACAAATCCTATCTCACTCTTTTGACTAGAATTTGCATATAGGATTGCAGTTTAAGAGACTGCACCATAACCCAGTGATCTAATAGCAATGCTAAAACCTTGCTACGGTCTTTGGAAAAGTACTGTATATATGAGGTATATATACATTCTCAACCAAACCAAAACAAGTCATATTTGGGTTTAGAATTTGAGAATAAAGCCATTCACAGCTGAGTTCTGGAGAGAAGGGAAACAATTAGCTGTGTACACAGTAGAAGCATCCTTGCTTTAAAATATTTTCCAAGTAAAAATACCCAGCTGTGCCTTCATCATTCTAACACAGCTACTGTGGCTCACCAATCCTGCAAAAGACATTTTTAAATATTTTCCTCACACATTTAGGATTTCCCAAAAGGATCAGCTTATTCTGAAGAAATTGGGTGAGTAGTAAATCTAGGTTGTCAAGTAGACGTTTCTAAAGAAGACAGTCCATCAAAATTGCCACACATAGGTTTGCTGAGTGAACTGATGGCGATCTATATTTCCATCTATTGCAACAAGTAACCTAGTCCACTATGTCAAGTAAATCTAATGCAGTAAACATTAGGAAGATGACATCAATAAAATGTGCAATCTTTCTGTGGCATGTCAATAAGGACATGTCATGTTGTGGGAAATAAAATTGGTCCTTTCCTTGACAGCATTTAGATGGGCAGTAGACCCCGATAGAGTCCAAAAATAGTATGCTTTTCTGCTTTTATCAATAATGATTTTACCAATAAATGAGACAATACCTCTAGTGAAGCATGCCTGTGGAGATGACCTGGGAAATTGCTGAAGTATCATGTCAAATGTTAAGGAGGATACAGCTGCTTAAAGACTCTGAAGATAGATATTGAACTGCTGACACTGGCCTTTGAATGTTTTGTACAACACTAACATGAACATGTTCTTATCTTCCTGCCTTATCTCTTTACCTCTCCAATTCTTTTGAGGAAAGGGGAAATGCTTCTGATGGCTTCTTAACTTCCCTGGTTTTGTTTCTTCAGTCATAGTATAGCAAGGAATGTCATCATGTTTGTTGACTGTCAAAGACTACATTCCATTGGGGATAATCCACCTCAGCCAGATGTTAAGAATGGTTGAAACAAGATTCTTTGGGTAACACAGAATCAAATGTTGGTGAGAACACCTACTCCATTTGTGAAACCCTTTCTAACCCTCTTTTTCAGCCTTTTTCTGACCTTTTCTCATTATTGTCTTACAAAAGCCTTGAACTCATTTCCTGCAAGTTAGTGAAATGAGACAGATGACCATATGATCACAAGTAGCTTCAAGATGCTGGTTGGCTATACCCATACTGTATGTTAAATGTATACAGTAGCTAGCAAATGCACATTTTAATATAGAAAGAAGAGAGAAGTTGATATGGATCAGGAAGAATGATAGGGCTAAAACCATCAATTTATAGGTTCTATGTGTATAATTCTTGACTATTTCTATTACATATTACAAATTTCATATATACTAGATTTTTTTTATCTTGGCTCACATTGACCTACTCACTGTGATATGTATTATGGAGAAATATTATTATCTCTCAAACAGCAACCATATGTGTGTGCTCAGAAAGAGGATGAGGCAGTACGGAGTGCATTGTTCATTGCACTACCCATAGAATCTGGCACTCATAAATCTGATTATCATAAATTTTAGCATACAAATCATACAAATTTAGCATACATGCCACATTTTAGCATATTAATCATGCCAATAACATAATCAGGGAAGACTTGTAAACAGTGGTATTTCATTAAAACCCATATTTTGGTTTGTATCATTGGCTGTTTGGCATTGGCTACATGGCCAATTTTAAATGAACACAGACTAAAAAGAAAAGTTTTATAAATATTAGCAAAGATAATGTGATTAATACAAAAAAGCATAAAATACATAGGTTTTCTGAAGCAATATTGTGAACTGATATATTTGTACATTGCATTATCAAACTGCATAGTTTGAAGACAGTAGAAAATATTTTTAGACATAAAATATTAAAAGATTGTGTCTTAATCTTGGGTATGCTTTTTGAAGTTAGCAGTATAATGCCCTCAATTAACTGCTGAAGAGTAAAACTGTTTTTGTCTCTAAGCTGTTATTGTATTAGTTTATATTAATTTGGACAATCCTGGCAGCCAAAGGCTATTATATTCATATTTAATGTCAAAATGAAAAATATCCAATCAGCAGCACACGACACATACACACAAAGCATGAGAGATACAGACTAATTGGTGTAAAACTGCAATCACAAAATGTACATGATAAATTTTGCCTGTCTAGCTTTAATGAATCAATATGGTTTGTTTGTACCCAGTCAAGCAGAGGTTTTGCAAGCACAAACATCTTTGTTTTACATTAAAAAGTATGGAAATAAATTTGTACAAAAATTACATGAAAGGCGAGGTTATAACTTCTTTTACAGGTATTACAGCTTTTAAAAAAGCTACAATCTGAAATCATTGGAACTAAGAAATCAAGAGCATTTCATTGCTCTCATCATTAGTTCAATGATTCAATAGCCAATGTACATATTTATACAGAGAGACTTTGTTTTTAAAATTTGGAAAAGAAAAGGAAGATGAAAAGTACCGAATAACATACATGAACATTCAGAAAATTTCAAATATGATAAGAGAAATACTCTCAGAGAAGAAACATACGATATTTAGATGTTCAGTTTTAATTTACAGAGCATAAAGGAATTTATCCCGCTTTCTCCTTCTCACTTCCTTCTTCCCTGTACCTTCCTTTAGTTCCTTCCTGACCAAATGAGGGAATTGGACAAAAGTATGAAGGTCTCACCTAAAGACGTTAACAATCAAGATTGCAGCTCATCTACCCATAAGACCTTCCTGGTGTTAGACATGAACCTTTGCACAAAACAGATCCAGAAATGGCTCATAATCCATCCTAGGAAGATTTAGTAAAGTGATCTTGCTTTGAATGTATTTCAAGAATATTGGGGTGGGAGTGGCCATGTGCCTGATAGCAATGTTGTCTAATGCCTCTCATAGACCATACCAACATTTCCTTAGATATCTTCATGTTTCATGACCAAACGTTGTAATTTTATTTTGCTTTGGGGGCAGAGGGATGGAGAGAAAGAGAAAGACAGAAGTGTGATGTTCCTCAAGGAGTAACAATTATTTTCTTATTTTACTTCTAAAACACTTTAATTTTACTAGAAAACTTTGACACTATGCTGCACTAGCATTTTGTTATCATGAATGCTTCAGGATTTACATATCCTAAAGAAAAAAAAGTAGACTGAAAAGAAATGAGATTTATTTATTTTCCTACAAGATGATTTTCAACTAAGTTCAGATTAGGATTTCAACTTCTGCTATATATCCTAAAAATGAAAAGCATTCTGACATTTTATTAGGAAAGCATCTGTTCTGAGAAAAGAAGGAAAGAAAGAGTAAAAGAGATGGAAAAAATATAAGTTGACCTAGCATAACATAGAAAGGTCATTTGGACATTCCACAATTAAACTAATTTCATACTGTAACTATCTAGGCAGTAATTTAGTTGATATCACGTATGCATTTAAGAATAAAAAGCCAAGAGGATGTAGAATATTAGAAAAACTGAAACCATTTAATGGAGAATATGGATTCCAAGAACACTACATACTTCTACCTATGTAGATAAGAAACAATTTCTTTCTTCTTTCCACTTATTGCTGTATTTTCTACAGTTTGAGTATCTGGTGAATTGTGAAAAGTAAAGGATAAACCCAATGTTACATGAGCAGTCTATTTATTATTAAAAGGCTGTCATTCTCTTTTTCCCTAGAAAGCAATAACAATTTAATCCCTAAATCTGATATCAGATATGCAGTGAAAATTCAGCACAGGAGACATAGGGGCATTTAGGAAAAGAATGGGATGTTACTTTTAATTACTGTACATTAAAAACATATATTCTTTATATGACTCTCCAGTGGTGACTATTTTTTCTTCTTTTTCTTCCAGACCATATGTGTACATTTCACCATAAAAACTGATCTTCAATGACCAAAAATATTTTGTTTGGATCTTAACCATTCAGACGTACCTAACCTTATATCTGCATAAATCAAATCAAATCAAGGAACCTACAGTGCTTCAATACGTTTCTTTCAGTTAATCCTATTGGATGCTTTGTTTTTATGTGGGTTCAACTTACTGGCTTCCGTGCAGATATTTAAGAATAAACTTATTTATAAAAGTGAGAAGATGGGACAGAAAGGGGAAACAAACTTAAAAGAAAAAAAATGGTTTACTATTGACGGATCTATTTTTCTCACAAATCTATGCATCAGGGAGGGAAATACCACAAACTGTTTTTATGCTTGTTGTTTACACTCTATGCAAATGCAAAATAGGAGGTATCAGATATATATGTTTACTATTTAAGTGATAAATAATATTCTAAAAGAGTAATAAAAAAAAGAAGAAGCAGAGAAACGGCTAACTAAAACATTCAAGCAAAAAAAAATATTCACTCAATACATCTGTTTTGATTGGGTGGCTTCATGCCCAGTTTTGTTCAAATGACCAAATGAAATGGGTCGCAAAGAAACCTATTATCTGCACATGTTGAATTGCGACTCAATGGCTCAGCAAGGCATCAAAGTGAGACCTGTCCTCCTGAAAAGGAACAGCCTGGATTCAGTTGATTTTAAGAGACATCCACACCATCGCAGGAGCAAATCTCAACAAGTCCGATTTAAAGAGGATGGAGCAGATAATCCAACAGTTGTAGAATCAGAGCTAGAGGCAGGAGATACCCAAGATCCATCTGTATTGGATAAAATACAAACCTCCCAAGCCCATAACTTATTAAACGATTCCTTCTGTTTGTCGCCATCTTGCAAAGGATTACAAAATATTGCCATACAGACTTCTCCAAGCCTCAGGAAGCACTTTCCAGTGTTTAAAAAGAAAAGAATTACAACAAGCAAATCTCTAACGGAAATGCCAAAAGAGTCTGAATATGCTTTTCAAGTCAACGGCAATCTTTCTCAACAGGACATTATTTCGTCTAGTCTCTCTTACTTGAGTATCACTCAGCGTTTAAATGATGGGCCAAAAGCAACAGCAAATACTTTATTCCAAAGGATACCTAAAGCACAAAGCAATGGCCCTGTCCATTTGGGTTCTGATCAACTCGCAATATTAGAAACAGCCACAGTTTCTACCCAGGTCCCTGAATATGCACACCTGGGTTCTGCACTAGACAATTTTTCCATTTATCCGGACACACAAGTGGATTTAAGGAGCTCCACTGATCCTTCTCCCACTAAGAGGGAATCTGAAGAAATCTGTTCTGTGCTAGTGGAGTCCGAAAACCTGACTTGTGTAAGTCAGAACTGTAATGATGCGCAAATGGGTCAGAATTCATGTGAAGAGAAATGCTACACTGAGCTGCCATCTAAGAATGACATCAGCGCTAAGGAAAACTTTCTCCCATTGTCTCAGTTTCACCACAATCCTTTACCCTGCTCTCTCTCAGAGCCTCAGCAGTCAGTACAACTGCAAGTAGACACTGGCCCTAAGATACAGATGAATGACAACCAAACAACATTATTCACTATCAACAGTGTGTCACCCCTTATTCCCTCTTGTCAATCTGTAACAGAAAACATTTCCACTAATACCAAAGTGCCACCGTACAACAACTGCTTAGAAGGCTTTCACATAAATGCCTATCTTTCAGGGGCTGAAACAAAATCGGAAAAGAAAGAGATTAAAGAAATTAATCAAATTCATTTGGCACACAGTGAACTCTGTGCCCTACAAGGCAGACTTCAGTCCGTGGAGGAATCTTTGCTGTCAAACCAGGAGAAGATTAAAGTCCTCTTGAATGTAATTCAAGACATGGAAAAGGCCAGAGCCCTCAATGAAGGGTATGTTGTGATCTTATATTTACAATTACTTTATTCAAACTAACTATAGAGTACATTATTTGCTTTACATTTGACTCTCATGTATATTCTTAGGAAAACAGTTGTTTAGAAAAACCACATTTTCTATGCTATTTCTACACTGCTTTTTCTTCATTGTAAATTTTATTCAATAATCTTTTCAGCTGCCTTTTCAGCCTAAATTTTATGCAATGTTTTTGGTAAGAGTTATCAATGTTAAAGTAAAGCTGAGATGCTAAAATTTTGCTAGTCTAAGAAGGTTTCATTCTCCTGCGCTCTTTCGTTCTGATTCAAATAGTGTTAAATTATACATCGGACTAGCACAAATCTGATTTGTTGGCAAAAACGTATTAAAAACATCTGCCCCCCAATGTTTTTTTTTTTAAAAAAAGTTTCATCAGCTACTGAATAAACTGGTAAAAGGAAAAGAGAATTCTCAAGATCATCCTGTAAATTTTGTAGTAGTAAATTCTTTTTACTGCTGTCTTCTTTTTAAATAACCACATATATAACCATAATTTCATATATACATACATATACATACATATGTACATACATACATACATATATCAAACTGAATCTAAGAATTTAAATTAGAAGTGATGTTTTATATATAACCACTACCTTTCTGACTTATATTCATTTTTCTTGATATACATATTATTAAATTCTACTGGCTGTAAGTACTTACAACTTTAAGTAGGGAACTGTTATGCTAGGACATAGAACTCCGTGAAACCTTTTTCCTTACAAAAAGTATTATCCTTTGATTACTGCCCACTTACAAAGCTACCAAAAGAAGAGTATATTTTATACCTCTTTTTATGAAAAAAAAAATAACTGGATTTGGTTAGGACTCGTGGTCCTTTTATGTGGATCTAACAAAAAACATTTCTAACATTTCAAGTTAGAATATCATTATTACAGGATATAAATATGCTTTCACACATAGTATTATTTGCTGCTATCTCAGGAAACCCCCATTGATTCTAAAATCAAGAATTATGGGATTAAATATGTGAGTGCTGCAAAGATTAAATTGGTTTACTTTTCTTAAGGATGCATATACTGATGGACCAGTAACCTATCCCTTTAAAGATACCAGCTTTTTAATGATAAAAACTTACTTTGAAATGGAACTTCTAGAAAGCAAGCTACTCAATCAAATGATCACCGTAAATGGATGGAACTCATTTTACCAATTTTTAAAGATATTTTTTTCAAAGAACCTCTCAAAAATTGGAGAGCACTGATGCTGTACAAAAGAAATGGAAGAGAAACTTTTTAAATAACTGCGAATGATTTATCCCATATCCCAAAATATAATATGTTGTCTCAAATAAAATGTACCAAATAAGAAGAGTAAAAATTAAATAAATCACATGAATAAAATCACATAAAAGAGAAAGGTGTAAACTAAAAATGAAAATAATTTACATCTCAAACTCAGGAGTGATGTGAGCAAATCTGAGTCATTTGCTAGGCTTTCATAGCAGTAACTCTTCAACAGGCCCAACTTCCTGCTCATTGCCAAATTGTGATATTCTGATTGGACAAGGGCAACAGTCTGCTTGGTCCAGACAGAACAAGAGCCATGTTTAACAGAAGGAGTGTAATTCACTGTAGGGAAACATTATAGAAATTCCCTAATTATTGTGAATGTCATAGTACCCCCTAATTTTCAGACTGCTTCTATTATAATAAACTACTTCATGCTCATTGGCTGTCATGCTACTGCAATTAACATATTTGTTCCACTCAGCCAGAAACATTTACACTAACCCCCTTCATTATAGGGACATTTTAAAAAAACCCATGTCCTACATATTCAACAAGAAGCAAAACTGGTTCCTTTTTTTTTTTTTAACTTTCCTAATCAATCAACATTAAATTTGTATTTCCTACAAGTATGGTTTTTTTAAATATTTAATAAAGTTGAAATGTTTGAAATATTTAAAACCACTGGGAAAAAATTACATTATTAAACAATTTATATTTTGCTTTTGTGCAATTCTTACCTCGAGTATACTCCAAGTCTAACTTAATTTCATTCATCCCAGTGTATTTGGCTATGGGTCCCCTTTCCGTAATATGAATTTCTGTGAATTCATCTCATTTAGATCATCTGTATTTAGATGCACTTGAGGTACAAGGTGTGGAAGCGTGATATTTGCTCTGAATGTTAAAAATACTGCCAAAGCAATTACAACCTGAAATGCACAAACAATATCGGTTCCAATTTCTGTATCTATGAGAGGAACTTAATAGCCATAAAATGATTCATTAGTGTGAAAGGCAAGGTTTACTGCAGTTCTAATTGCGTAAGTTCAGGACCAGCAATGCTTCAATAGTCTTTAAGAACTAGTGAAATTCCATAATAGCTCTAAAATGTGTTTGCCAACTTCAGTCTTCACTGATGCAGTCATAATGTTAACAGTTTTTAGATTCCTTAAGTAAAAAAGATCCTTTGCAGAGGAAAAATACAACAACCATTCTTACATTGTCATAAGCTTATGCTACTGTAATTAAAATATTTATTTCACTTGGCTAGAAACAAGCCTAAATCACACAGGAAAATGAAATACTTCAACAATGGTCCAAAGCCAACTTGGTCTCATAGATAATATACTCGTTCTTTAAGAATTAATGCTTTGTCCCTCATGTATTCTTGGAACTCTCATCTGTTGTTTTATGAATAAAGGAAGCATTTATTTACTGAACTAGATTTTCCCTTAGTGCTGAATATGTGTATATGCATTTTTGTTTATCTTCATGTGCACAATAATTATAGAATGACACAAAGGGGAAGGGAAAGTCACCAAAATATACCACAACAGAGAGAGAGAGAGAGAGAGAGAGAGAGGAGAGAGAGAGAGAGAGAGAGAGAGAAGAGAAAAGAAAGAAAAAAAAAAGAAAGAAAGAAAGAAAGAAAGAAAGAAAGAAGATTGATAGATAGATAGATAGATAGATAGATAGATAGATAGATAGATAGATAGATAGCAGTGGTGGGTTTCTACCAGTTCACCCCAGTTCAGGTGAACCTGTTGTGGTGGTGCAGAAGGCTCTGCTCACCCACCCAGATGTCAGCATGGATGCTCTGTGCATGCACAGAAGCGCTGCTTGCGACTGAAGCAAGTGCGGATGTGCACTCACAGTTCCAAACTAGTAGTGAAGAGAGAGAGAGAGAGAGAGAGAGAGAGAGAGAGAGAGAGAGAGAGAGAGAGATCTTCAGCACAAATAACAGTTTCTCTTATTATGCTATAAATGTCTGTTTCCTTAGTTAGGTATTCAAGAGACAATTTGGTGTAGTGGTGAAGCCTTCAGACTAGAAACCGGGAGACTGTGATTTCTAGCTCCGATTGCCTTAGTTACAAAACCAGCAGGCCGATGTTGGGCCAATGACAGCCCTAGGAAGCAGGCGGGTGGCAAGCTATTTCTGAAATCTTGCCCAGAAAAGTACAGAAACTAGTTCAGCCAGTTGCCAGGAATCAACACTGATTCAATAGCATATCTCTCTCTCTCTCTCTCTCTCTCTCTCTCTCTCTCCTCTCTCTCTCATCTCTCTCTCTCTCTCTCTCTCTCTCTCACACACACACACACACACACACACACACACACACACACACACACACACAGAGAGAGAGAGAGAGAGAGAGAGAGAGAGAGATTCTCTTGGAGTCTTTTTAACAATGTTATAGCATTGTAATCCAGTGCTGAACTGGTAGTGATAAAAGCTATGGGTTCAGCAAAACGGTAGTAAAAAAAAAGCTACCAGTTGGTCCAAACCGGTATTTCCAACAATCAGCTGTGCCATGCAATTTATATTTGCTAGAAAGCAGGAAATCCTGCTTTCTAGCGAATCTAAATAGTGTGGCACAGCTGTTCCTCCCCCCTCACTATTCTACTTACCTTGTTAAATGTCCTTTTTCCACACAAAGTGCATGTTTGGCATGCGCTACACATGCATGTGCAGCATGCATTTGGTGCACATTGTGCATGCTCAATGTGCTTTGGCATGCACCGCACATGCACGGGCAGCGAACCGGTGGCAAACCACTGAGGATTTCACCACTAGTGTAATCCAAAAGCATTACAAGAGGACCAGCAGAACTTGGCCAGTGTACAAAAAATCAAGCAGGATCAAATTTAGTTAGCACACAGACAGGAGTTCATTAAAGAATCCTAGGACTTAAACTAGTCTGGGAAACAACATTTTTTTTGGAAAAGCTCAGATGGCAATGTCAGACAACCTCTGCTTTGTCAAAAGGAAAACAACACATACATGTCCAGTAGTCACAAAGAGTCAAGCTCAACACTTCAGTTTCATGAAAACTGGTTTTATGGTAGCACAAAACTATTCTATTAGAAAAGGAGTAAGATGAGTTCCTCAGAAAGCAGTCTGGAATTCATTTGAGGCTGAATAATCAGTCAACAACTCCTGGCTAATTATTATTCTTCAGGCTGAGAATCCCACTAAAGTCATTTCACATGGAGGTCATTTCTTTGTAAAGAGGCCTTTCTCCATGATGATGAGCCATGGTGGTGCAGTGGTTAGAGTGCAGTACTGAAGGATACTTCAGCTGACTGCTAGCTGCAGTTTGGCAGTTCAAGTCTCACCAACTCAAAGTTGACTCAGCCTTCCATCCTTCCGAGGTGGGTAAAATGAGGACCCAGATTGTTGGGGGCAATAGGCTGACTCTGTAAACCACTTACTGTAGAGAGGGCTGTAAAGCACTGTGAAGCGATATATAGGACTATGTGCTATTGCTATTGCTATGATTCTTGATTTTGATGAATGTGTGCCTTGATTTGATGAATAATCAGCCTTGATTATTCCCTAAAATTATGTCTACTAGAACTGGATTGTAATAATATGGTCCACTAGCAGCAAATATATTACTAAAATAAAAATGTGCCATCTTGAAAAATTTAAGATGTTTATTTATGTTCCAAATAAAAATTGTACGAATTAGGAAGATTATGGAACAGAAAATGATGCAGTAAATGTATAAACAGAAGAAACCCATGGATCTTTAGCATTCCCCTAAGTGGGTTTTTTTTTTTTTTGAATTGTCACTATTAATCTGTGCTTCATATGAATTTCAAGAGCTTATTTTTATCCCAACATATATTTTATTTATTTATTTATTAGTCCAATTTATATGCCCCCCTTCTCCGTAGAGTCAGGGCAGCTTACAATGCATTATAGCAATAGCCTGCATACTTTTTTGTATATACCTGCTTATTAGGGCTTTCAGGCTCCCCTAAGCGGTGTTGTTCTATACAAAGTTGGCTTATTGCCCCCACAATCCGGGTCCTCAATTTACTAACCCCGAAAGGATGGAAGGCTGAGTCAACCTTGAGCCTAGTGAGATTCGAACTTGCAGTACTTGCAGGCAGCTGGCAGCGAAGTGCTAGCATTTAACAGCACTTTAATCTGCATCACCGAGGCTCTTATATGCAGTCACAATGTCTACTGAGAGTTGTGCTAAACAAATACCTTCAGAGAACCAGCCACTTCTCAAAGCAAAGCAGCCACTCTAAATCATCTGATGAGAATGAATGAATAATAGACAAATTAGTAAATAATTGCATTTATGCTTAAAGCATCTCAAGTGCTCCTGTAAAAACCTAACAAAAGAAGTTAGCAACAGATGACAATTGCATAATATTAGCCACACTTTATTCCAGTTATGACAATTAGTCCTTGACTTCTAACCACAATTGAGCCCAAAATTTATGTTGCTAAGCAAGACAGTTGTTAAGTGAATTTTGCCCCATTTTACAACCTATCTTGCCACAGTGGTTAAGTGAATCACTGCAACTGTTAAGTTACTAACACAGTTGTTAAAGTGAATATGGCTTCCCCCATGGACTTTGCTTGTCAAAAGGTCGCAAAAGGTGATCGCCGAGATGGCGCAGTGGTTAGAGTGCAGTACTGAAGGATACTTCAGCTGACTGCTAGCTGCAGTTCAGCAGCTCAAATCTCACCAGGCTCAAGGTTGACTCAGCCTTCCATCCTTCCAAGGTGGGTAAAATGAGGACCTAGATTGTTGGGGGAAATATGCTGACTCTGTAAACAGCTTAGAGAGGGCTGTAAAGCACTGTGAAGCGGTACATAAGTCTAAGTACTATTGCTATTGCTATCGCATGACCTCGGGACACTGCAACCATCATAAATATGTGTCAGTTGCCAAGGCCTTAAATTTTTATCACATGACCACAGGAATGCTGCAATGGTTGTAAATGGGAAAAACAGGGATAAGTCACTTTTTTCAGTGCTGTTGTAACTTCAAATGGTCACTAAATGAAGTGTTGTAAATCAAGGACTACCGGTACTATAAAAAGATAATGTACCATTGGTTTATGCCTAGCTCTTCCCCATCAGATATATTTTAAGAGTCGGTCGAGACTTCTTCCATGTCAGTGAAAGTGACCATCTGAATATCCTCCCTGGTACTGTAAATGATAACAGAATCCAATGCAGATTTTCTTGGAAGGATATCCCCATTTTCTTTTGTGAGCTTATTCCCACCAAAATTAGACTTGCAATTAACCTTTGCCAAACTAAAACCAAAATTGTTGTAATAAATTTAATATTTATAGAAGAAAGTGAGCATAGAACATCAAGGAAATAAATGTAGAGTTGCTGATTTGATAAATAAATCATGGCAACTATTGTTTATTGCAGACGGAACTTCTATCGCACTGGTCAAGATCTCAACAATTGCAGCACTTGCCAGAACACCGCATGTATCATTTACAGGTACCTCCTATCAATGGGTAATTGTATGTATCTGTTTCAAGATGCTCTATTATTAAGTATTCCATTCACGGGTATTGTGCTACAATCTTAAAGGCAGCAAATGATCCAATCTGTTTGTGGCTGAAGCCAATGATTAAGTGCCATTGATTTCACATAATTATAGTGTGGACAAAACTTAGGAAGGGGGGAAAAGAAACAGAAAAAAAATCCTTTTTATAAGACATTTTTAAGAAGGAGCTGCTGATTTAAAACATTAAGGGAAACATTCAGCCTATTTCATAAAAATAATCTTTTTGAATTACAATTGCTAGAACAAAATAATAGTGTAAAAAAGGTTAGTTCCACTAATGACTTGTTTGACTCTTCTTTAGAAATTCAAGGACAGGGTTCACACAACTTATTCCTTAACTATGGGCTCGATAATAAAGGCACCGTTGGCTTGGTTGCACTAATTCATAACCAACCAACTTTGTTCATGCTATATGAACCTAGCCACTTAGTAATTTAAAGCTCTGTAAATTAAATCTCGGGTATCCAAAGCCTCTGTTTTACTCCATTTAGTATCAGAAAATACACAGATGAAGGTTGTATGATTGGAATATTTTTAGACTAGACAGAACCTTGTCTTTGCTGTTTTCCTTGTCTTCATGTAGGACTCAGGTCATATAATCATGGTATCTAAAAATGCTGGATTTTACCACCACAATTAAACATGCCTTATTTGTATATTTTGGGATTATGGTGGTTCTTAAATAAATCAAATGAAAAATTCCAGAAAAGAGTAATGTATATTAATTTCTGTATGAGAAGATTGGAAAATTAACCAATATTGAACAAATAAAAGAATTCATAAAATTGCTTTTTATCTCTCTGACAGCAGTCAATTAGGGAAAGCTGAAGTTTAAGTACGGCCATTCTTCTAACAGAGTTTATAATTAAGCAAAAGAGGAGTGGCATTGTATATCAAAGAAAAATTAGAACCTAAATTACTTTTTGAGGATGAAGATGGCAGGATTCTGATGGTGAAAATAAAAATTAACTTTAAACAAATACTTTTGATAGCAATATATGCACCAAATATAAATAATAACCTTCTTCAAAAAAATATATAGAAAATATTGACTTCATATTAATTAATTCAGGGCGTCATCAAGCATATAATTGAGCAAATATTATTTTCCTGAAATTCCACAATTTGGCAATTCTTGACAAAGGCACAGTTGGCTTAGTAAAACCAAACCAACTGTGTCTTTCACAAAATTTCAAACTTTGTAAAGGAAATTAATGGAATAAAGGGCAGGTCTACTCATACATTGGTAAGTAGTTAAAACTGAAAAGAAAGAAAGTAACTATGCAAATAAATTGATAGTTACTGGTTATGCACTGTTGAAAAGAAAGCAGGTTATGTGGAAATTTAAAGTAAAGCAAAGTAAAGTCTAGCCAAAAATTAACTGTATGATCAGTTTGAGGGTATATGATGCTATAAACACAGCAGATTTTTTACCTCAGTTACATTAATTAAATTAGCCTTCCACAATTAGGCTGAATGGGAATCCAGTCTAACATATTTGGAGTGCATCAAAGCACATTAAACTATCAAACAGATTTAGCATAATAAAAATTGGGATGTCTTATCATGCTATCTAGGGTTTCTTTTGATCTTTAGTCTCCAATTAAATCTAAAAGGTATTCTTTCATGTTTATTTAGGAGAGTTTAAGAGAGACGATTTACCAAAGTATCTTCGATGGTTTACAGGATTAAAGTCAATAAAAATCAAGGATTAGTGAACTTTTAAAACCTGAAAAGGGAAATTAATCCCAAATTCTCCTAGTTATTTATGTTCGCTAGACCAGGTGAGTTACTGGATGTGGGAAATGATTAATTCTTCTTTAAAGGAAGGCTAGTTGACTTGAAGGAAGCCCGTTAAAATCCCATTTGTCCCAAGAATGTTGATGTTGCTGTTATTTGTGATTGTTAGCTGCTGATGCATATCAAAAGGCCATCATTTTCCCTGAAATACCTTTTGGGAAAGATGCTACATCATAAGCACAAGTGATAAACTTCAAGTATAAATAATATTTCTAGGCTTTAAAAATGATGGCCACGCAAGAGAAATACCAGAGACATAGTCAAACTTTTATTGTTCTTCTCCCAAATGTCCTTTGAATGATAAAAATGCACTATAAATTTAGGAGAACATGCTGTAGCCCTGCTCCATTTCCTCTGCCTTGACATATATTCATAAGGAAGATATCAGTGTAATAGGATAAAGTTATTTGAATTCTCAGTGTGAAATTGTGAGATTAGGACTGCAGTCTCATGTATTTAAGTAACAGCACATACAAGACTGAGCTCGTTATTTTGCTCCCTTTTTGGGGCCTGAGTACAACATTGGGACATACTGTATAAAGAAAAAGGACTGGGACTCAAATAGTAACACCTTTATTTTCATCAATCTGACTCTGTATTTGCCCCCATGTGGATGCTGTGAGAACTGAGTTATAAATTATCTTTCAAATTTAGCCATTCTACATGAGATGCTTCTTCACTTGGCTCTCAGATGGCCATTTTTAAAAATGTACCACCATCCCAATAGAGAGCATGCTTTGCTTTGATGTCTAAATTAATACTTAAATTGCAATATAAGATGCAGTTTAAGAATTAAAATTCATTAAGGAAGCATGCATGTTGTGAAACAGTTATAATTATTCCATGGTCCATGGAATCCTGATTCTCAAATTACTATTGTCATGTTACTAATATGAATGCAGGAACAAACTACTTGAACAAATAATTCATCAATCACCCAAAATCAGGCTGATAAGTGAAACCCCTTTTTGGTAGAAAATGTTCTGTATTAGGAAAGAAAGAAGATCCGTCACTCTGGAATCCCACTTCAATTAATATATCTGACAGTGGTTTCTCTGCCAGTTTATTGGAGAACATATAAACACAAATATATATTTGCAGTTTGTAGTGTGTGTCCTACTGAGGACAAAAATATAATTGTTTAATCTGGCTGTGCAATGTATTTCAGATTCACTTTTTAGAACCACGTATCCTTTTTTCCAAAGAAACTGCATTGATTATTGCTACACTAAAACAACAAGCATCACCTGATCCTCTATATTTTCATACTAATCTCAAATTTCCCTTAGAAGAAAAGGATCAATATAGAAATGAAATAAACGAGAATAATAATCTCATGCATGTTTTATATTCCTTCGAGTCTGATGTTTTTTCTTTTCATAACCTTCTTGAAATGTAGACATACCTGTCATAAGAGTTGGACAGTATGTTTATGAACTAAAATTGGACAAATGCATACCCTAAATAGAGGCAGGAATGAAATATATTTAGTTTGTACTTTAATGCAAATGTATCAGGTAGGCAATTTGC
This sequence comes from Pituophis catenifer annectens, assembly GCF_029215685.1. Lineage (NCBI taxonomy): Eukaryota > Metazoa > Chordata > Lepidosauria > Squamata > Colubridae > Pituophis > Pituophis catenifer. Next base: position 114,386,464 of record NW_027256882.1, read on the forward strand.
AAAGGAATTCATGAATCAAAATAGATTTATCTGTCAGAGCACACAGGAGGCAGAAAAGGATAGTAGAAATCATTCCCTTCCATTGTTGGCAGGAAGAATAGGAAACTCCAAATTTTCTTTAGTTGTATATACATAGATATAGATGCTGAAAAATTTCATAGAACATCAGACTGAATATTCCTCACATTTAGATACTCCATGTATCCACAGAAGAAATTCATAGTCGCATCAATAGACAGAACGTTACATTTACAAACCAAAATTCATGGAAACAGCTGAAAGGCACACATAACTTACAATAAAAGAGTCCCTAGCAGGAGTCTTAGCATAATATCTAGTACAAGCACAACCATAAACTACCTGGCTATAAATTGGCAGATGAACTTACAGAGGAGCATATTTGTGTATATTTCATTCTTGGTTGTTCAGAAGTACTAATATAGATATCTTCAGGACATCCGGAGTTTTTCTAATCAGAAACAATATATTGTTATGATTATCTTTATAAAAAAGTATAAGGATGGAGTGTTTCATTGCCATCTGAACCACAAGGACAGCTTCTATTACTTTAAGAGATATTTTTGAATCTTCCTTTTACTACTCCTGAAGGAAGAATATTAAATTGGATGAGTTTAAATGCCCTGAGGGCATTCTGGAGAAACTGAGCTGCTCAAGGTACTTTGCTGGCTTTGAATAACATGGTTGCCAATATTGTGGGGTAGAAACTAATGTGTGTATGGTTAACATCTCTCAGTTTGGGCTTTAATAGACCCTTTGCCTCTCAGAATCCAGTTCTTTCAAGAGAGCTCATATTATTGCATTTTTTTAAAAAAGAAAAATCTCACATTTGCATTTCATGTGGATGTAAAACTATCAGCGAGCACAGAAGTAACTAGGCTCTATTGAAGCAAAATCATCTTTGGTTGCATAAGTTGCAGATACTACGCCGTGTAAAATTTCACCCAAGGATCCAGTTTGAGGACAGATGAAATCACTTTTAATAACAGCAATTGACGCAATATGAGTTTACGGATACAAATTGGCGAAAGCTATCTATTTAGGTGGCATATCCACACAATTACTGGTTTCATTTCCCCACAAAGGCTTCAGAAACATTTTCATACAGCCCACACAACTGTCCTCACTGTTGTCATCCTTGTCACACAAAGGATTCATGATTTGACCAATGGGGGAGTACATATATTAGCATTCAGCACATGCCTCACTGTGTGTGTTTGCAGCCACAAAAAGCTGTTCTGTGTTCATGTTCAATCTTCTGAAATGGTGACAAAACACCATGATGTTTTAATTTCAGAAGGGAGGACAAAGAATTGAGGACATGGAAAAAGGTTCCCAACAATGGGAAACCACCCACTCTATGGTACAGGAATACACAGTGTAGGTTGGTTCTTGCAGAATTTTCTACATTGCCATAGCAGAGTTAAAAGTTTTACTGACTCAGTTTAGAACACTTGGAGTAGGCCACAAAATGTAGATATAGATCTGTGGCGCCAACTCTGGATCAGTATGTCAGATGTGAAAATCTTTGTTTCCTTCCTTCCTTCCTTCCTTCCTTCCTTCCTTCCTTCCTTCCTTCCTTCCTTCCTTCTTTCTTTCTTTCTTTCTCTTTCTCTCTTTCTTTCTCTCTCTTTTCTCTTTCTCTCTTTCTTTCTCATACAAAATACAAAAGCTAAAGCATCTCACAAATTAACTTCACTAGCAGACTTGCCTGTATCATGCACTACAAACAAACTATTTTTATCTGGAAGGTTTTATAGCCTTCCAGAAGAGCAACAAAGTTAGAGCCACCTGGATCTCCAGAGGGAGTCTAATCATAGGGCGGGCACCACAATAAAGAAAGCATGTGTTTTGGGTGCAACAAAAAGGCACTATTTCACTGGGAAACACATGTACAACTGGGTATATCAGCATACTAATGACACTTCACTTTGTGACAATTATGACTTCATCCAACAGCTTTGTGTGGTTGCTAAATTGGAGTGAAGAGAAAGACAAACCCTAAAACCACCCCTCCCCCCAACATAGCAATCTAGTATCAGACCAATTCTTGTATAACACCAATTAGAATTGGTCTCAAGGAAGGAGTAAAACCATGTGTATCTCCAATTTCCAATCCTATACACTGCTACAAAAGGATACCAGCATTCAATAATTCTCTAATATCCAATGGTATTAAATGCCAATGGAAATTCCAGGAAGGCCATACTGCCCAATCCTACATTCATCCACAACCACAAGCAATGCTGTCTCAGTGCTACAACCACTTGAAACCACAATATAAAGTGTCCAAATAATCTCTTTCCTTCAGGTGCTTTTGAAGCTGGAAGCCATGCATCCTTTCAGAAACCTTCACCGTAAAAAGGAAGATTGGACAAAAATTGTCCAGTAATATTGAATCCAGGCATGGCTTCTTCAGGAGTAGCAGTCCACTGCCTCTTTCAAAGCAGGTGAAGCCTTCCCTTTCCAAAAAAAAAAAAGAAGAAGAAGAAGAAGGATTCATTACAGCTTGGATCCAACTGGATCCAACCACATGGCACCTCCTAGGAGGCATCAATCAACCAGGAGGAATATGGATTTAAAAACACAGATGACAGAATAATAACTTTATTGTCATTGTATATACATACACAGTATACCCATACAACGAAATTAACTTAACACCCAAAGACCAGGTCCAACACACATAACAATCCACAAACACACTCCCACCCAGCACTATTCCCCACCCTAAACCAACCAAACATCAGCACAACAGACCAAGTAATGCTGTCCAACAGCTCACTGATGGTGGCCCTTTAGTTCATTGTTGAGTGCAATTATAGCTCTGGGATAAAAACTATTCAGAAAACGTGTGGTCCAAGTTTTAATTGTTCTGTATCTTCTGCCAGAAGGCAACAGTCCAAAAAGATTGTAAACAGGATGTGAAGAGTTTCTGAGAATGTTATGCAACTTTCTCAAACAGTGAGATTCGAAGATGTCGTCCAGGGCTGGTACCTCGAGTCTGATGATATCCTGGGCAGTTTTAATTATTCTCTGTAGAGCTTTTTTGTCCACTACAGTACTCATGGCCCTAATGATCCTGTCCATTACTCCAAGTCCAACAGGTTGAAACTCTTCTCAGATAATTAAGCAAGTCTGTACTTCAATCAATTCCCTAGGATCTGCCCAACCAGCATATAGGTCCAAGCAAATCCAAGCAACGTTATTCAGTAGATCCTTGGCTAAACTTCTAGAAGATTCTTCTTCTTCTTTGGCTGACCTTAATTAGTTGAACTGAGTCAAAAAAATTCTTTTCAACCAGTTCATGTACAACACTAGGTGTCTTATGGTGTTAATCCAACCAAGCGTCAATAAGCAATAGTTTGTTATAATGTATAAATGAGTAATATTTTCTTGTAATCTATAAAGCAAATAATCTGGATAGATTTCATATGCATGCTCTTATATATAACATAGCAATTTTAAGTTTAATGATCTGATTTTGATATAATGCTAAACCTATTTAGTGTTTCAATACTTTTTTTTAAACTCAAGTTTTAAAGATACCACCCAATCTTTTCTTTCTTTGGAACATATTTATAGATGAGTTTTTAATATATTGATTTGTGGATTAATCTGGCCACAGTTTTTTCAGACATCTGAATAAAACCTAGAGATAGCTTAAATTGTGTTTTATTGAAAAATATTAGAATCAACCATTTTTATATAGGCTTGTTGTAATAAACATAATTTAAATTAAATTGTCCTTTTTGGTGTAATATCAAATTGTAATTTACTTCAACCTACCAGAAGATGCTTAACATTTCTGCTTGTAGTATGTTCTACAGAGACAAAGTTGTATTTGAATATAAATATAAATTAAACTAATTTCTGTAATACTAGATCATTATTTAGCTTTCTATCAATGTTCTAACATAACCAATGTTCTACCTACACAATATTCAGCTTAGTAATTTTAATGATGAATGTTTAAAAATCCAATATTAAAATCCAAGATATGATATCATTTATTATACAGTTCTTACTTTCATATTTACAGTTTATAGTCAAGGTAAGTCAGTATCTGCTTATAAAATTAATTTTATAAGATTCATATTTAATGAGAAATGTTTCATTATTAATTAAAATAACTTTTGAAACTGGACTACTTTCTACTACTTTCTGTTTTATATTCTTACATTTAATAGAGTAGGTTCACTAATGTAGACCTGTCAGTTATTTATGAATAATAATAAATCTGATATTTGCATGGCCATAAAGGGAAGAGCCACAGCCTTTAGACTAATATAACCTGGAGACTTGCAAATGTGACCTAAGAGTGAGAAAACAGGAATAAATGATGTAGAAATCTTTATTTCTAAAAACTTACACTGATAAATGTATGATAATGAGAAATTAGAAGGAAAAAAAAACAATATGAAAATGTCCAGAAAGAAAAATAATGGCAAGAAACTTTAAACAACAACCTAGGTAGTAATAAAGTAAAATAAAGTAGCACTGGGGAAATGACAGCTGATTTGAGATCATTATGATTTAAAAAAAAAAACCTGAAACAACTCTTTTGCAAACAAGCTGGAAACAAATGGTGAAAGGTGTATAAAAAATAAAACTGAATCTTAGTAAGAAAAGAAATGACAAGGAATAGCATGTGCATGTTACATTTATTTTATACAGTCAGGTCCATAAATATTGGGACATCGACACAATTCTAACATCTTTGGCTCTATACACCACCACAATGGAGTTGGAATGAAACAAATACAATGTGCGTTAACTGCAGACTGTCAGCTTTAATTTGAGGGTATGTACATCCAACTCAGGTGAACGGTGTACGACTTACAACAGTTTGCATATGTGCCTCCCACTTGTTAAGGGACCAAAAGTAATGGGACAGAATAATAATCATAAATCAAACTTTCCCTTCTTAATACTTGGTTGCAAATCCTTTGCAGTCAATCACAGCCTGAAGTCTGGAACACATAGACATCACCAGACGCTGGGTTTCATCCCTGGTGATGCTCTGCCAGGCCTCTACTACAACTGTCTTCAGTTCCTGCTTGTTCTGGGGCATTTTCCCTTCAGTTTTGTCTTCAGCAAGTGAAATGCATGCTCAATGGGATTCAGATCAGGTGATTGACTTGGCCATTGCATAACATTCCACTTCTGTCCCTTCAAAAACTCTTTGGTTGCTTTTGCAGTATGCTTTGGGTCATTGTCCATCTGCACTGTGAAGCGCCGTCCAATGAGTTCTGCAGCATTTGGCTGAATGTGAGCAGATAATATTGCCCGAAACACTTCAGAATTCATCCTGCTGCTTTTATCAGCAGTCACATCATCAATAAATACAAGAGAACCAGTTCCATTGGCAGCCATACATGCCCACGCCGTGACACTACCACCACCATGCTTCACTGATGAGATGGTATGCTTAGAATCGTGAGCAGTTCCTTTCCTTCTCCATACTCTTCTCTTCCCATCACTCTGGTACAAGTTGATCTTGGTCTCATCTGTCCATAGGATCTTGTTCCAGAACTGTGAAGGCTTTGTTAGATGTTGTTTGGCAAACTCTAATCTGGCCTTCCTGTTTTTGAGGCTCACCAATGGTTTACATCTTGTGGTGAACCCTCTGTATTCACTCTGGTGAAGTCTTCTCTTGACTGTTGACTTTGACACACATACACCTACCTCCTGGAGAGTGTTCTTGATCTGGCCAACTGTTGTGAAGGGTGTTTTCTTCACCAGGGAAAGAATTCTTCGGTCATCCACCACACTTGTTTTCCATGGTCTCCCAGGTCTTTTGGTGTTGCTGAGCTCACCGGTGCATTCCTTCTTTTTGAGAATGTTTCAAACATTCAATGTTTCAAGTTGTTTTGGCCATGCCTAATGTTCTTGCTATCTCTCTGATGGGTTTGTTTTGTTTCTTCAGCCTAATGGTGGCTTGCTTCACTGATAGTGACAGCTCTTTGGATCTCATCTTGAGAGTTGACAGCAACAGATTCCAAATGCAAATAGCACACTTGAAATGAACTCTGGGCCTTTTATCTGCACATTGTAATTGGGGTAATGAGGGAATATCACACACCTGGCCATGGAACAGCTGAGAAGCCAATTGTCCCATTACTTTTGGTCCCTTAACAAGTGGGAGGCACATATACAAACTGCTGTAAGTCCTACACCGTTCACCTGAGTTGGATGTACAAACCCTCAAATTAAAGCTGACAGTCTGCAGTTAACGCACATTGTGTTTGTTTCATTCCAACTCCATTGTGGTGGTGTATAGAGCCAAAGATGTTAGAATTGTGTCGATGTCCCAATATTTATGGACCTGACTGTATTATTTATTCTCATCTGGTAATGGCTTTTGTTTCTGATTATAAATAAATCATTTAAAAAAAAAATTCTCTGTGCATGCATTTGTGTGTGCACACAAACATGAGTCTTTGTGCCTCACAAAGCAGATCTTGTAGAGCAGGAGTGTCAAACTCAAGGCCCACAGGCTGAATCTGGCCCATGGGGTGCTTAAATCTAGCCTGTGGGGCCACTCTGGAAATCATAGATCTAGCCTGTGGTGCCTCTGCCAGCCAAAACAGGCCATGGTGGGACATGTGCAGCCCCCGGCAGCCCATTTTCAGCCTCTTCGGCCTCCAGCAACACTCTGCCAACCAAAAACAGGCCACGTGGAGGCCATGTGTTGCCCCTGCACAGGCCATTTTTGACCTGCAGAGTGCTGCAGGAGGATTGGATTGAACTGGATTACAATTATGTGGCCTCAAGCTATCCAGCCTGATCTGGATAGAAAATAAACAACAGCCTATGTTAATAAAGGTAAAGGTAAAGATTCCCCTCACACATATGTGCTAATCGATCCTGACTCTAGGGGGCAGTGCTCATCTCCATTTCAAAGCCAAAGATGTCTCCATGGTCATGTGGCCGGCATGACTAAACACCAAAGGTGCACAGAATGCTGTTACCTTCCCACCAAAGATGGTCCCTATTTTTCTACTTGCATTTTTTTATGTTCTTTCGAACTGCTAGGTTGGCAGAAGCTGGGACAAGTAACGGGAGCTCACCCTGTTATGTGGCACTAGGGATTTGACACGTTGAACTGTCAACCTTTCAATCGACAAGTTCAGCATCTTAGCCACTGAGCCACCATGTCCCTTATATGTTAATACTACAGTTTCATGCCATATTTTTACATACTGTAGATCCATTTGGTCTACAATCAATCTATAATTGACAGCCATTTCTATTTACTATCCTGGAAATTTACCTCTGCTGTTAGATCTTGTATTATCATATTATTTATGCTATTGTATTTTTATTATTAGTTGAATAATAAAAATACAATACTATAAATAGCTTTTCTGCCTGGAAAAGCAGTTTACTATTAAACAATGAGATATAAATTTAGAATTTAGAAATAAATTTAGAAAGAAAAAGTTTAATGGAGTACGAAGAATAAATAATAAACGTTTGCCAGTAATAGTTGGTAGAAGAGAGAGGAAAATGGTTATAGTAAAGAACTGTGGAAAGAAAGAAGATAAGGGAGAAAAATGCATCTTGAGCCTGTGTCAAATGCCCACCATGGCCAAGGGCACCCCAGCCACGCACATCATGACCACGCCTACCCCCGGCCGCCACCACCCGGCCCTCCGAGGTCAAACACAACCCTGATGTATCCCTCAATGAAATCAAGTTTGACACCCCATCTATAAATAAACCCTTTTAGAGAAAGATAAATGAAAGGCATTTTATATTTAAGAGAAAAAATAAAATATATTGAACTAGAAGATGCAGATAAAGTGAAGTTGTTGATAAAGATCTAATTAAATGGTATAATCCTAAAGGTGAAAGGAAAGCTTTGAAGTTGAAAGCAATCACAGTTAACCCCTGGCTGAGAGTAAACAATGGATGCCATGCAAGCCATCTGGAAGAAAATAGCTCAGAATTTAAGAAGCAAATAAAATATATGCAGTGAAACAAAAATATATCAAAACATTGCATTAAATGCCTATGCTGAGATTTAAACATCTTGTAAGAAAAATATGTTGGGATAAAATAAGCAGCAAATACCAGTAATTATAATAAACCCAGGGGTTGTATATACAAAACATTGGAAGAAAATCAAAATCAGTTGCATAAAAATGCAGGATGTTATGAACCTTGCTTTACTACTAAATGAGCCAAACACTTACCACTGAAGTGAGATAAGTGAACTGGAAGTAATAAAATCAAAGACACTGTATTAAGTCTGAATTTATTTATCTATTATGCAATCATAAAAAAAAATAGCCAACAAAAGCTATTGGTACGGGATTAAAAAAGTAAAAGAGCAGGAGCCATGAGTCCAAGATGATGCCAAATTGCACATCAGCTCTGACTGGTGATGTACATCCCCAGGCAGAATTAAACATGGATAAGCTATTTATCAGAGCTATTTAGTCTTATCAGGGTTGAGTCAAAGCATTTTTCCCCATCCAGATCCCCATAGACTTCAGGCACTGGGAAAGGACCCTGATGATAGGTAGGCCCATTGTTCTACTCAATGAAATATGTGTGAAAGTATATGTCCAGGTTCGCCTTGTACGCCAGTTGCGCCCTTACTTGGACCAAGATGCCCTACGCACTGTTACTCATGCGCTGGTCACCTCCTGTCTTGACTACTGCAACACTCTCTACCTAGGGCTGCCCTTGAAAACCACTTGAAGGCTTCAGCTGGTGCAGAATGCGGCCGCACGGGTTGTGATGGGAGAGTCCCGACACTCCCATGTTACACCCCTCCTGCGCGACTTGCATTGGTTACCAGTTGCCCTTCGGGTGAGGTTCAAGGTGCTGGTTATTACCTACAAAGCCCTTCATGGCCTAGGCCCGGGATATTTGTTGGACCCCCTGTAGCCAGCGACAATCTCCAATCGCCCGGTGCGTTCCCACAGGCAGGGTCTCCTCAGAGTGCCATCGGCCAGACAGTGTCGGCTGACGACCCCCAGGGGGAGAGTTTTCTCTGTGGGTGCACCCACCCTCTGGAACCAGCTTCCTTTGGAGCTCCGGATGGCCCCTGACCTTCGCTCATTCCGCCACAATTTGAAGGCCTGGTTGTTCCACAGCCTGGACTGATGATGGGGGGGGGGGTATAATGAATTTTTAAATTGTTTTAAATTGGGATTTTAATTTTATATTGGCAGGAATTATGCATTTTACCGTTGTGAGCTGCCCTGAGTCCTCGGAAATAGGGCGGCATATAAATTGCATAAAATAAATAAATAAATAAATATGTGAAAGTATATATAGGTGGCTCAGTTGTTAAGACACTGAGCTTGTCGATCAGAAAGGTTGGCAGTTCGGTGGTTCGAATCCCTAGTACAGGTCTCCTGTGTGAGCAGGGGATTGGACTAGATGACCACCAAGGTCCCTTCCAATTCTGTTACTGTTAAAACTACCCTTATCTTATTTTCCATATGCATATGCATTGTGAGCTCTTCAGGAATCAAGAGCTCTTAAATTTTGATGTTTAGAAGAGTCAACATATTTTTTTTTTCTGTTTTAGATCCATTAGAATTTGAAAGACAAGCATGATTCAAAAGATTCAGATTATCCATAACTTTATTTTGTGTTTGGCTGCCTGAAATTTGTTGTAACTATCTAATTATCCATTCAGAATCTTCTAGGTCTCTTGATTTATTTTTTCTTTCCTACGTTGTATCTGCGTTCATTATTTCTCTTTAGGCTAGAGAATCCTGCTTTGGTTTTGCTCAGCTTTGAGACTGAAATGATAAGACTATTGCAGAAGTTGTTCTGCATTTTTAATGAAATAATGAAATGGGGCTGGAGCCCATAATCACCACCACGCATTTCTTCCAGGACAGAGAATTAACTTCATAAAATTGCTGGCTCTCTGTCAGAGTGGTCAGATTGGATGGTATAAAGGGAAAAAAAAGAGCATTCCAGAATTTTCCAGAACATTCTTTACCAGAACAGAAGTTCTGCATATAAACATAACTATATATTTATATACATATAAATTTTAATAAACTTAAACTATATATTTGCTGGACTAATGGCACTGAAAATCAAGCATATAATTGCTATTTGAATTAGCCTTTCTAAGTTTCTAGTGTACACCATATTATTAGACTGTGTCTAAATAAAGGTCGGAGGAATTTATATTTTGATTCACAACCACTGTGAAGTATACCTCTTTAATTTTTTTTTACAAAATGAAGCCTGCTCTCCCCTTTCCTTAGAAAAGATAATTAAAATAAGTTTTGCTCTGTTCTAAGTCCATTAAATTTGTCCCCATGGTCCACTTAATCACCCCCTTATCCACCTATTCGTCCCATCCAACCTCCAGAGTTTTACTTCCCCACTTTTTATTTTTAACTTTAAATGATTATTTGCATTAATATATTATTCTCTTTGCTGAAGAGATAGATTGAAGTATTCTTCTATTCTGCAGCATGATTACCACTTTTCCTTGCCTACATGGATAAAATAAATCTATGTGCTTTTTGAATTTGAATACTTATTTGAGCTAACAATTCCCCATTGCATGCAATTTTGAGTGAAAGTTTAGCTAATTGCTCCCTGTTTATCAGTTAAAAATAGCTATTTACAAATGAATGAAAACTGCTAAATCTGCTATGCAGAGGTCACATCTCCATGGAAAAGTTTCCTTGTTCTCATGGTAGTCGTAAAAATATTCTTTGCTTTCTTGATTTACTTTGCTATTGATTGCCATCGCCCCCTTAACAATTATAGATTATCTATTGTCCCCCTTCCACAATTGTTTTGTAAGCCACAATGAAAATAAATCACAATATCTCCATTTAAAAATATGTATATTTCTACCGTGTTTCCCTGAAAATAAGACCCTGTCTTATATATTTTTGAACCCTGAAATAAGAGCTTGGCTTTATTGCCATGCGCTCAAAAGCCCAACTGGGCTTATTATCAGGGGTTGTCTTATTTTGGGGGAAACAGGGTATCTGCAGCATTGGAAAGTATTTTGGTTATGATCGATAGCCCTGGCATTTTATCCCCACTCAACTTTCTCTAAATTACCTTCCTCTGACAAACTTAACATCATGTAGGGGAGCTTTATATCTTCACTTGATGTTTTCTCTTTAAAATAAAAATCTATACTGGAAAAATAGAACTGCTTCAAAATCTATCAACCCTGAAAATTAACCTCAGGCTTTTCCTGGTTCATTTGGTCTCTCATTTATAGCATGGCAAATATTCTAGAGCAAAAACCAACTTTCATTAAAGTGATTGGTCCCTTCACATCTGAGACTCCCTGTGATTTTAATTATCTTCTTTATTGTCCCCAACCATTTAGGTTGCTTCTCCTCATTAGGCTTACAGGTCATCCAGACAGTTGGTACCGTTTAGGTCAATTTTAAATCATATGTTTAATGATTACTGGGGGAATTTGTGTTCAGTTGTGACAGCAGTTATTTAGTAACCCAGAAAGATGATGCTGCAGGTTTCAGTCTGCAAATAATAAGTAAATGTAGATTGTTAACTCTTTCCTCTGGAGTAAATGCTTCAAAAAGGAAATCACCAAACTAGGGAGTTTTTGAAAAGAAGCAATCAAGAATGGGTACTGATTACTGACACTTGTTTGTTTACAAAATTAGAATAACAAACATAACCAAAAATATGCATAACAACACTATAACCCTAATTAACAAAGGACAGCCAAACTGTCATACCGTGAAGATACATTGATAAGTCTCAGTGTATCTTTGCAGTATGACATTTGACTAGCCAACTTAATTATCTTAACTCAGACTTAATTATCTGAGTTTGGGTTGCAGAAAAGGCATATTAAGGGATGTTTCTCTCGGGGAAAATCCTTAAGAGGTTTTCTTTTCTTTTTCTTCAACCTTAGAACAGCCTCTCAAATACATTGGTGACCTCATTCATTCAATACATAAACAAGTTGATCAAACGGCAAAACTGGCCAAAGAGGTGAGATGGCATATTTATAGTTTAAGAAAAAGAACTGCTTTGTTTAAATAGATTTATTTGATTAATCAGTCAAGGATGTCTGCAGGGTATGGTAAAGAATGAAGAGGGTAGTCATGGAGGTTCAGTACATAACTTCCACCACACTGTTGCAATTGCCATCTTGACTTTTTTCTCCACACATTGTATACATACCCTATAATGAATCCTGGTTACTAAATTACTACAACAGTAGTCCCAAAAGATGGCAAGTGAAGGAAACTATTCTATAACACACTGAGAAAAACTATATTTCAAATGTTACTGCTGGCTATAGTAACAGCCCTGTGGTGGAATGTAGTCTGGATTCCCAGGAGGGATAGGCTGCATTCCAGAGGCAAAGAGGCAGTGGAGCTTGAAAAGTCTGATAGGGAGGAAGAGGGTTTGTTCCACTCTAACAATTCTCAGAGTATATCTGTAATTATGCAAATAGTTGCTTTTGTTTGGTAAGATCTCTATCTATAAGGGAGAAACAACAAATAAATACTAAACTAGATACTATTCACATGTTTTTTAAATAGTTATTTATTAAATTTTTAATGCTGCCCATCTCCCCTACAAGGGGAATCTTTTTCTTGGTTCCCGGGGACTTGACAAATCCAGAACTAAATGATCTAATAAGCATAGGTATTTTTTTTTTCAAAAACTAAAAAAAAAAAATCCTTCAGAGCAGTGGTGAAATCCTCTGCGGATTGCCACCAGTTCGCTGCCTGCGTGCCAAATGCATGCTACACTCACACGCATGCACAGTGCCAAATGCATGCTGTGCACACATGCGCAGTACACATCAAGTGCACACTGCATATGCATGCATCCGCAGTGCGCACCAAATGCACACTTCGAAAAAGGAGGCTTAACAAGGTAAGTGGAACAGTGAGGGGAAACAGCTGTGCCACACGATTTAGATTTGCTAGAAAGCAAGATAAATTGTGCGGCACAGCTGATCATCAGAAATACCAGTTCAGATGAACCGGTAGCTTTTTTTTACTACCTGTTTGCCTGAACCGGTAGCCTTTATCACTACTGGTTCACGTGAACCGGTGTGAACCGGTAGCATTTCACCCCTGCTTCAGAGCAAGTAACTGTTGTGCTTCTATGTGCAATGGGTAGATTAAGTGGTAATTTTGAGAGCAGGAAGCAAATCTTAGCAATAAGTAAACGTGCCCAGGATTTCCTACAAAAATAATTAATTATCTCTTTATTATTTAACTTTTGATTGATGTTAACATGATTCATCTAGTTAAATTCTCTCTATACCACTTTGAAATTACAAGGTCAATGTTTCCATAGGAACAAAACCAGCATATAGTTTTCTGTTGAATCACATTAATGAGAAGAGAAAGAAAATACCCTTAAGACTTGCAATTATGCTTACTATAAACATAAGGGAGAATTTGCCATCTAATTAGCTTCAGAGGGGCAGCAAGTAAGAATTGTTAAGGATGCTAAATGTAAGATTTGAAGGAAGCAGAAAAGTTGGCTTGGGCAAATTTTTAATTAAGAAATTGTGCTCAGTGTGTGTGTATGTGTTTCCCTGGATATTTAATAGCCAGCAGTATTCAGATTACATTAACCCAATAAATATACAGAGGGAGGGCATGATTAGTTAAGATTAAAGCAAATGCAAATACAAAAAGAGATCATTTTCCTGAAATTTACAAGTTTTTAATTACCTCAAAGTGAAAACCTACTTCACTATTTCTCAGATTTCTAAGTACTAAATTAAATTGTGGATTCACATCGCTTTCTATGAGAAAAACAGGAATAGCAACCTGAACTCCACAACCCCATACAGCCCCACTTTTGCAGTTCATGGAGGCCCATAGACAAAAAGTAATGGTATAATATTTTGTAATTTTTCAGGCAGACACTAAAGAAAACAAATTATGTGTACTCCCTAAAAGAGTTCCCAAAAATCCTAGGGGAAAAAAAAATCAAAACTCTTGGCACTCTCCATGTTCGCAACATAAGCCAACCCATTATAGTTCTCCCCTTGACTATATTAAGTGTGGTCCCTGAGCCCCCTGACATTACCCACCCTATAATGAAATGTAAGTGTGTGTGAAGTAGCATAAGAATTGTAATTCATTACACTCAAGCCCTTTAAAAGTCAAGGTTCTGTTCTCCATGTTGGCCAAACAACTTTTTCTATGAAAAATGCACATTGCTGTTGGACTTTTCCCATTTTAACTCATGCTGGCAGCATTTCTTATTCCAGGTGGTAAATCTGAAGATGTTTTTTCCAAATGCTCCTTCTGGACCTGTGATCTGGACCCTGACTGAAGAATTCAAATCAATGAGCACAATTTAAAATGGTTTGAGAAGAGAGAGGGGAAGAGAGAGAGAGAGAGATGCACTAGGATAACATTGATAGAACAAAGATTCACCCTACCTAGTTCATAAGCAGTGTATGAACATTGTTAAGGCTCATGTACATAAGCTTTATATATATTCATATATTATCCAATATCAGAAGTATATGAAAGAAAAGTCTTGAATGAATTGGGGTCCAAGATTCTAGCTACTAAGCCTTATAGAACTGAGTACTGTCTGTCTGTCTGTCTGTCTGTCTGTCTGTCTGTCTGTCTGTCTGTCTGTCTATCTATCTATCTATCTATCTATCATCTATCTTAATTAAATGAGGCACAAACTGATCTATTTCCATAGATTATACATTACTAACCAAATACTGTATATATGTAAGAACAGTGGATTAGTTGAAGATACAAATATGTATAGCACTCTGTATAATGAATTCAGCTTCATTGTTTATGAACTTGATAAAATTTACACAGGTATTCCAGAGCATATCTCTACTGTTAACATGGTGAGACATTTTAGGCATTTGTGCATATCTTTGCTTAGTATACACACTTGTCCAAAGTAGCTTTCTAATCTTGCCATTTCTGCATGAATTTTAAATCTGGGTTTCAGCTTTCTGAATTCTAGTATATATTGCAATTTGAATGTTCATATATATTCAGGAAGTTCCATATTTATTACTTTAACAGTCTCATGAATTTCTCAGTACACCTAAAGCATAGTGGATAACCAGTGGTGGTATTGACTTACCTTCACTAGTGGTTCGCAAATGTGAGCGCATGTGTGTGTGCTCACTTTGCTCGTGTGCAACACCTCCATGCATGCGCAGAGCATCAAAACCGGGACGTGATTACGTCTAGGTGAGTGGGCAGAGCCTCCCACAGCCACCGCTACCGGTTCGCCCAAACCAGATAGAACTGGCTAAATACCACAACTGTGTGGTATAACATAGTCCATTGATTCATAGAAACATACTATTTGTAGTTTATAGAAATGGTATATCAGGGATATTTAAAAAATTTAGGCGAGTGTGTGCCAGGATTTTCTCTGCATGGAATCATTAAACATGCTGGACTATGTCCTATCATATTAAAAGTTAGAATTTGGTGAATAATTTTTGGAGGCTTTCAAAATCTGAATTCCAAAATATTGTGGAATGAGATCGATAGACAGAATGAGGGAAAGGTGCTTCCTCAGGTAACCTGATCCCATTCCATGAAGGAATGGGATCCTTCAGTTATAAAGGTAACTGAAACCACCTTGAACTGAACCTGGAAGCCTACTGGCAACTGATCCAGCTCACGGAGAAGAGGCTTAACGTGTGCAGATCGATAGACACTCATAATTACCTGCTCCCCTCATTTTGAGCCACTGTAGCTAAATTGCTAGGAAGAGCTGCGATGCTCTTTAAGGGTGTAAAGCTGGTCTGGATTTTCAATGGCATATTCCAAGCTCAGCACCCAACACTGTTCTTTCATCAAGAGAAAGGCTTGATTCTTGTTCATATTTGGAACTTTTTTTGTCCCAACATCCCGACATATCAGACTAACAGTATGAGACAGTATCCCTTAGATCAGGGGTGTCAAACTCGTATCATCACAGCGGCATCACATGAAGTATTGGGACTTCCCCCCCCCTTTGCTAAACTGGGCATGGGCATGGCCAGCGCGTGACACATCTGGTTCGTGGGCCGTGAGTTTGACAGCCCTGCCTTAGATTATATTATTCTAACATATAAAATATTAGGGCTCAAAGATTCTCAATGGAAATCTAGTTTTAAAAAGAGCAGTGATAATTTACATTGGGTAATCTAAAGAGCTTTCTGCAAAAATGTCCAAAGTTGCTAATTATATTATAGTTTTAGTAACTCCAAATTAAAATTTTACCAAACACGATGCACACTATGAGTCCCATAGTTTATTATGTGAACATATACAATGATAAACAACATCTAGCCTTGGATCGCCCATACATGGCTTAGGACCAGGATATTTGGCGGACCACCTACAGCCAGCAACAACATCCCATCGCCCGGTTCACGTCCATAGAGAGGACCTACTCAGGGTGCCGTCAGCTAGACAGTGGCGGCTGGCGGCCCACAGGAGTAGAGCCTTCTCGGTTGGGGCACCCACCCTCTGGAATCAACTCCCCTTGGAGCTCCGACTAGCGCCTGACCTTCGCACCTTCCGCCGGGAATTAAAAACTTGGCTTTTCAAATCCCTTGACCTGGCCTGATGACGGGGTTTTAAGGGTTTTAATGGGTTAATTTTAAATTTTTTAGATTTTAGTCTTTATTTTTATTGTGGCTTGTGTTTTATTGTTGTGAGCTGCCCTGAGTCCATTGTGAAATAGGGCGGCATATAAGCCGAATAAAATAAATAAAATAAATAAATAAATTATTGTTTAGTTCTGAAACAATATACAAAACAAAACTCAAAGTAATGCATCATTGAATAAAAGCAAGAAAACAACAACAGTGACAATAAGAACATTTTTAAGGAGCGTGCATAAGCGCACCAGCGTGCCTACCATCCCTGTCTTAATGTTCCCTTTATTTGTATTCATTTTATGGATTCAATTCATGTTTATACCTATATATATTATCTAATACGTACTTGACAAATCAAATAAATAAAAATAAATGAAATAAATAATTTTTTATACATGGACAAAGCTGTGCCACAAGGAATGCCAAGGCTACATCTTAAAATGGAAGTGTTTCATGCAAATAATTGTTTTAGTTTTATTTTTGCATTTTAAGTCATACAATAGCAGGCTATTTTAAGACCATCCTGAAATATACAATTTAATAAACAATAAAGTCACAATGAAAAATTTGCCAGCAGGAGCATCATCACCTCTTTTAATTAAAATGCAACAAAAACGGTTAAGCCAAACAGCTGCATCAGCGCCAATGCAAAATCTGCCTTAATAGCAAAGCTGTATTCAGTATGGAGATCTATATAACATATTTACAGTATATGTTTCAATATTACATTATTACAATTATTCTGCTTGTTTGAGCAAGGATACATTGGCTTCAGATATACTTACAGTGCAATTCTATACATATCAGCTGAAAAGTAAATCTCATTAAGTTCAATGGGGCTTAGATCCAATGAGGTTTATTCCCAGCAGATACAGGATTGTTGCCTCCCAGATGCAATCTTAAACATATTTATTCTAAACGGTTCCAATAAATGGAATGGGGCCCTCAATAGTGCTACTCTTGAGAAAGAAAGAAAAAACTCAGGCAGATAGAACTAAAAAGGTATTGAGCTGCAGCATTTTTATTTTGCCTTCATACAATAAAATGGCAATGACAAAGTAACTAGTAGCATTAGATGTATTTTGTCCATCAATAATTCCTTATTAAGGAATTCCTTATGATTCCACCACCACCACCACTGCCATTCTTAGTTGCTCTCACTGATTTATTTATACTGGGGAATAGTCCTTGATGAACATATTTCTTGGTTGCTCTGAGGCAAACAAAGGATGTTTAAGCCTTGTGCCATATTTTATTCTGTTATTCTTTTCACTTATTGTGTTGTTCTTCGAGTTGGGGGACTTTTATGAAGTTATTTGTCAATATTTTAATCACACAATGGATGTTTTAATTTTTTGTTATATTGCCTAAAATGTAAGCCATGAAGAAATCAGTGATGAGAAATAGTACGTTCTGGAAAGCCCAATCTTAATCCTATCATTAACTTCCCACACCAAAATCCCTTTATCAGTGTTCTCCATGTCAAAGAACATTTCGCTTTGGCATACAACTCTGGATCATGCAGTATCTCCCTAAACTAATAATAAAAATGTTCCATTATAAAAACAACTTATAATATCTTATCTGGGCCATCTAGAAGATTGGCCAGAAGAATCAACAGTCATCCTAACTTATTTTCAAACTTTTTATCAATTTATTATTTTTTATAAATACTATTTTTATAAATTTATAAATATTATTTTTATAAATAATTCAAGGCAGCAATCATACATAATACTCCTTTCTCCTCATGTTTTCTCATAGCAAAAACCTGCGAGGTGGGTTTGGCTGAGAGAGCAACCAGCCCAAAGTCAGCCAGCTGACTTTCATGACTAAGGCATGACTAGACCTCACAGTCTCCCAATTTTTAGCTTGGTGCCTTAACCACTAGATCAAACTGGCTTTCCTAATGTAATCAAATATTGTAATCCACCAACAGTCACTTTACTATGAGAGGGGAAGCTATGTAAAGATGATTAATAAATAAAATAAATGGCACATTACAACTACTTCATATTCTTGGATCTTATACTTCTAATGTAAGTACTAAATAGGGTGGGTGGGTGCTTTGACATTAGTGAATCCATCTCTTAGCCTTTAAAATAGCTTCACCTTTTATACCAGATGTTAAAAAGTGCTTTCGCCTAGCTGATAACCCAACACAAAATGTGGGTCTTTCAATTTTCCAATTCTGGTTTAGAAAGTTTTGTTTTGTTAAAAGATTTTGTGCACACTCATTGCCTTTATAATAGAAGTACTAATCATAATTAAACTAATCTACAACTTGTCAAAAGAGGAGAAATAGAAGTGCTACAATCTTATCCAATTTATTTCTATTAAGATTGCCACATAATTAAAGAATTTTTAGTTGCTCATATGTTTTAGATTGATTCACTGATCAATAATATTTGCATATATAAACAAAACCTAAATGCAGCTGAGATTTTGGGGATGTTGAGGGAAGTTAAAAGGACTTCTGATTTAATTCAATGGACAAATGTTACCATTTCATTCAAGGAAAGGCTAACTTTCGTATTTTCTATTTCATTTCTTATTAAATGTGGATCACCATTGCCAAAGAACCTGCCAAATAAACAAATGGATCCTTAAATCATAGTCCTGCTGATTAGATTTGCCCTCAGAAATTAAAACTGTCCCTTACCAGTTAATCTGCTTTAGTATTAATTGATTAATTTTCTAATTAAACCTTGCACGTATATTTCTATAGTTGTACATCATTTTAACTTAGTGCCTTATAAGCAGAACACTCACTGGATAGAGAAAACATGGGATAACTAAACTGTACAATACAACAGTTTTAACTTTTGTTGTAAAGCAAGCCTTGACTTAATTAAAAAAAAATGAGCAAAATTTATAAAACATCTTTGGATAAGCTACGGTGCCACAGTGGTTAGAGTGGAGCACTGCAAGCTACTTCTGCTGACTGCCGGATGCCTGCAATTTGGCAGTTCAAATCTCACCAGGCTCAAGGTTGACTCAGCCTTCCATCCTTCCTAGGTCGGTAAAATGAGGACCCAGATTGTTGGGGGCAATATGCTGATTCTGTAAACTGTTTAGAGAGGGCTATAAAGCACTGTAAAGTGGTATATAAGTCTAAGTGCTATTGCTATTGCTATTGATATTGTACCATATATCATATGGCAACCAGGTGCACTGATTGCCATAGTTGCAATCTGCAATCTGCAATCTGCTTCCAGTTGCAATTCAAGGTGTTGGTCATCACCTTTAAAGTCCTGCAGGGCATAGGTCCAGTCTACCTGAGGAACTATCTCACCCTAATGGGACCGGCCCATCCCACCTGCACTGGTAGAGTGGGCATGCTGCATATCCCATCACTCAAGGAATTTCAGCTAATGGGATCCAGGAGAAAAGCCCTCTGCTGTGGCTCCTGCCCTCTGAAACATGTTAGCTCTGGAGGTGAGATTAGTTTCCATCCTCCTTACATTTTGTAAGAATTTATGACCTGCTCGCCAGATGGCTTGGAGACCAATGGGAGAGCTTCAGACTGGAGGTGGTTGAGTAATTAAAATTCAACCCCACCTCCCTCTGTGTGTCCAGCAACCCTTCTTTACCATCTTGTGTCCATGATTTTATCTGTTAATGGTTTTTATCTGCTGTGTTTTTTACAATGGATTTTAATGTTTTTTCTTGTTTTTATTTTGTAAGCTCTTCAGAGTCATGGATATGAGATTCTTCTTCTTCTTTTTGTGCCATTTCCGTCATCGGACATTGGCGATCATGTTGGCAATCCTATTTTTCTAGCAGATATGAGATGGATGGCAAATAGATTTCATAAATAAGTAAATCACATGACACAATTTTAAAGGATTATGAAAGAAATCTACCTGGGTTAGAACAAAGGTCCCTCTATTGTCATGCTTTGTTTTTGATCATGGAACACAGGAAGACTCTAGAAAGTTTAGAAGCAGAGTATGAAGCAAAAATTGGAAGTCTTAAAGAAATCTTCAGCCTGTCTAGAGACATCTCCTAATAACTCATAGAACTCAGGACACCTAATCGATGCTATGTAGAACTTCGGGGATGCGAATCTCATATTAATGCTAGTTCTTTATTGCCTTTCTGGGGTGAGGCACAGTTGTTTCTCATCTCTCAAGTTTTTTTAATGTTAGCAACTTATTTATACCACAACAGAGCTTTTTAATTAATCTTACTTTTGCAGTAGACTGGCTGTTTAAATTACTTGCTTAGGTTGTTGTTAAGACTTCTGTATTTTTTCCTTTAAATCTTTTAGATATTAAAGGATTTAAGCCTTACCATAAGGAAGGGATTTATGCTCAGAGTTCCCATTGTCCAAGCATTGTCCCACATTTCCTTCACAAGTATTTCTTTCTACATATCATCTTCATCGATTTGGAAAGCTTTTCAAACACTCTGAGTAATATTTTGGAGTAAGGGGATGTTCAATTGTACAAACACAATTTTGTGCATTGTCATATCTAAGCCATAATATAATAATAGAAAGTAGGCACAAATCCATAATAATCTCATAACTCAATTATCAGTCACAAGGAAGGAAAACAGCCCTTTGGAATCTTTTGTGGTAACATTTTCTTTTCTTCTGTTGGACCCTGTGGAAAATACAATATTCAGGAAAGAAATATGGCCTTTATAATGTTCGTCCGCCAAATATGAACTATGTCCTTTATTTTGTTTTTCCAAGAAGTACAAGGTATATTTATTGTAGAAAGCAAGAAGATATTTATAAATTGAAGGATCTACCTAACTCCACTATCCTGTTTTTATTATAGCCAGTCAAATATCTCTTGGAAAGCCCAAAGTTAGAACTGAAGAAGCTTCTTGGATGAGAAGCAAAAAAATTTCAGAGAAAAAAAAACCACAAGATAGTCTTTTGGAAAAAGCAACATTAGGACAACCATGATCTGGATGATTGAGAATCTCCATATACATCTCTTGGAAAAAAGGAGATCATGGGTTTCCAGTTTCCATAAGTTTCATTTCCTAGCAATTGATATTAAGAGCATCTTGCCTTTGAGACTGCTCTATGAAAGGAATACTTCTAGCATTTGTGTGTTTTAGGTGTTATTAAGAAGGACTGTAAGTTTTAATTAATGTATATGTTAGATTAGTTGTCAAAATATTACAATTCTGTAGTATTAGCTTGGGGAAAAGCCTACCAAATCAATGATTCTATATCTTTTAGATGCATGTTGTCATATTAATCAACAAGTAGCTGTTTCCAATTATTCTTATTATTTAAAAAATAATTTTAAGTTACAAGCATTTAAAAGTTTAACAAAACCAATTATATTCTATTCTTTTTAAAATTAATCCAGAAGAAAATACCTTTCTTAACAGGTAAGCATTGGGCATTGATAAAAGAAGAGTGTAGCTTCAAAAATATTTTAAAAGGAATAAATTTGATACTTTGCTCTGCCCAAACTAATTATGGTTTAATGAATTAAAATTACTTTAATTGGGTTGAAGACCTGTTGATTACATTACCATTTGTTTACAGCTGCATAAAATACTTCGAGAGACTGCTTGTTAAAAATAAAATAAAATCTCAACATGGGAAATAATCAGTCTTGAGTTCTGTCAAAAAATATGTACCGTATATTCTAAGAAAATTGCATCGCTCCTAAAAGAGAAATGCATTTTATGTAACTCTTTTCTTTATTTTTAAACAAGGGTTAGAAATCTTGATAGTGCTGATTAACATGAAATAAAGCATTTAGAAGATTAATCTTAAAGTGTTTATTTTTGCATTTTTCTAAAATATTTCACTACAGCAGGCATTTTAATCTGTCAGATTTACTAGAATATAGGACAATTTTTGCATTAATTGTGAGTAGATTGGTATAAAATGAACTGTTACTGATTCTTCTCAGAAGGAAAAGCAATCCAACATTCCATGCAGGCAATACAAATTGCAGATGTTTTCCAGTCACCAAATTAATTGTTTTCTAACTTCAAAACTAGCTTCAAAACTCACAAAAACATTTTTTTCCCCTCCTGGTTTCATTATATAGCGTAGAACATGACTTCAGGCAACAAGAAGATAGGTTTCATCAAGTTTTGAAAGCATTGGATCAAGTGGAAGAGAGTCCTGTTTTGGTGACACTGCAAAGACAGCCATCTGATCATCCAGTCCCTGAGAAACAGGAAATAAGAAGAAAGGCGAAGAAAAAGAAATGCTTCTGGTGGATTTGAAAACCTTAAAAGATGGTATCAAACTTAAGACTTAGTCTAAATCACTCTTGGCCCATCATGAATAGACTTTACATGTATAATCCTCATCTTTTCACATGCTCTGATTTTCTTCTTCATTTATTGATTTGTGGTAATTCTGTTTTGCCATGATTCCAATATTGGGATCAAAAATAATGGCAGCTAGGAAGTAAGGGAAATATCAAAGCTGGAGATCCATTTAGGAAAATAAAGATTTATTTGAATGCAGTATGAGCCAAGTGGAAAGCATTATTGTGTGGTTGTGGCAGCGGTGGTGGTGGTAAATATTATGGTCAGAAATATGCCTTTTCTAAATCCATGTAGAGCTCAATCTAAAAAGTTAAAACTCGTACAATGTGATGAGAAAGCCACTTGCTTGGTATTCAGATCGAACTGTTCTGAAACAGAGGACAAACAGTAAAATGAAACCTTACCTTTCCTTCTTTCCATAACTTCCTTACCAAGCAATTCTGTCATCTGAACATAACACAAGTATGATGGAAATAGGAACTGGTTTAGCCAACTTGATTCAGGATTTTCTGGAGCTGACAGGTTTCTGTTTATAGTTATTTTTTAATAGCTTTGTTCCCTGACAAATTGCTTTATAGCAATTCTGTATCGATTGTACCAAAGTGTACCTAACATTTTTTTCATAATGTATTTGTTTTAAATAATCAAAGCTAGCAGTCGGCAAAAATGTTGAGACAGCAAATATGTTAAAATGTTAAGAAATAACCTTTTTTCGTCCCAGCTTAAGTACCTAATTTTATTAGAGAAAACATGGCTTTGGGGTGAAAACCCTATATAACTGTAGGAATCCATCTAAGGCACAGCAGTCCTTTTAGAACAAAAAGGACTGAACTATTAATACTTAAACATTTTGTTTTAAAAAAAACTTACTCTAAAATTAGTGTACAGGTAGTCCTCAACTTACAACCACAATTGAGCCCAAAATTTATGTTGTTCAGTGAGAAATTAGTTGAGTGAGTTTTGTCCCATTTTACAACTTTTCTTGCCACATTGGTTAAGTGAATCACTGCAGTTGTAAAATTAATAACACAGTTTTTAAGTGAATTTGGTTTCCCCATTGACTTTGTTTGCCAGAAGGTCGCAAAATGACTCTGGGCAGTGCAATTGTCATAAATGTGAGTCAGTTGTCAAGCATCCAAATGAAATCACATGACCATGGGGATGCTACAACGGTCATAAGTGTGAAAAATGGTCATGTTCCTTTTTACAGTGCTGTTGTAACTTTGAACGGTCACTAAACAAACTGTTGTAAGTCGAGGACTACCTGTACTATATTTTACTAGGAAGAACAACAACAAAAAAAAAGATATGGATTATAAAATAAAGTGTATTATTAAGAGAGTCATGCCAGACTATAAGAAACTTTCAGGAAGATTCTTGACAAAAGCATTTGCTCAAGCACAGTCTCTTTGATTTGAGATAATTTCCTATACAATAAAGTTCAGTCACTGTAGAAGAAAAGGTTTTTCAAACTTTTTTAACATGAGAGATTCCAAGCCAATTTGTCTCCTGCTTAGAGGAGGTCTTACATTCTAAAGGAAAAAAGATCTAACTCATGAATTAGAGTCACATGAAAGTGAACAGAAATAAAAAACTGAAATCAATCAACACAGAATAATATAGTATTGATTTTTGGTTTGTTCATTAAATATACTTATATTACATATATACTTAAATATTTGTTCATTAAATATACTTAAATATATTAAGCAAGGTTCCTAATTCCTCCAGGTGAGATTTCTTCAGAAATGATAATCTGGAAGGAGGACAGAACTGGCAAACATGGATCCTTGTCTTTTCATTCTTTTGAAAAAAATCTGTGAGATCAAAACCTCCAGTTCATAGAAAAGGGATTCTTTCTACAATATATTTTCTAAATCTAATTGAATAAGTGGAAACATGAAAGCACTTTGTTTTTTTTGAAAACTTCATGAACAGGAAAATGATTTCTATATCAGGGGTGTCAAACTCACGGCCTGAGGGCCAGATGCGTCATGCACTGGCCATGCCCACCCCAGTTTAATGAAGGGGAGGTGATGATACATCACATGATGACAATGTGATGATGCAAGTTTGACACCCCTGTTCTATATAAATTGAAAAATAGCTTTATTTTATTATTTAGTAGGCACAGTATACTGTATATATGACCATCTGAAAGCCAAAAAAGGGTAAATTCAAATTCTGAATATTTATAATATAGCAGACTATCAACAATACTAACAATTTTAAATCAGACAAAAAAAAAGAGAAAAACACCCATGGTTTTTATGAAAGATATTTCTTAGTTTACACCAAGAGTTTAAATCAAAATGTTGTTTCCAAATAGTTGGGCTAAGTAATTTCAAATTTTAATCTATTTCATAACTGCTTATCATGAAAATACTATGTGTAATTCTGTGAAATTAAATATTTTTTAAACTAGACAATTTCATTAAATGCAAGCTCCAAAATACTGAAATTACTGGCAGCCACAAGACTCAAGTTATTGATGTGCCTCTAGTAATGGTAAGGGTGGTTTTTTTTCCCAGCATTTTACCACAGCTGTACTCATTGAAATAGTGGACCATTTTCACAGGCCCAAATCCTAATAACTGAGTAACTAGATGGAAGAAATCCTGTAATTTTCAGCAGTCTATGTTATCATGACTGGCATTCAGCTTCCAATTACAATCCATGAATGATCTGTTCCTATTTTCTGTCCTTCAGTCCATAAAGATGAATACTGGCATCCTAACCAAGATGAGGCAGCCACATAATCCAAATTTGAATTTCTTTGCTGGATCTAGTCTTATCCTATAGGCCAAGCAGAATGTAGAGCAAAAAAGAAAAAAAGAAAGGAAAATGTTGCTTTGTTGGATTTGTAACAGCAATCTCTTTTAATAGTGGAAGAGAATCGTCTACCTCTTTCTTTCCTTTGATCAGCATTGAGAAAGATGGACAAGGAAGCCACCTGTTAATAAGACAGACCCAACGTTTCACACCTTGCTTAGGCATTTCTAAAAAATGCCTTGCTGTTAAAGTTGAAAATGAAATGCTTGGGAAAAAAAACATGATCTAGTTTAATCCAGCAGAGCAAGTACATTAGTAGGTGCAAGTTGTAAGAAGAAATTTTAGGAAGGGGAAATATTAGGCTCCCTAGATCTTCAATAGATTTCCCTAGATCTTTAATAAACACAATTTAAGAGTTATTGACATAAGGTTTATTGCTCAGTATTGAAAAGTAGTCCTTTTTTTTCCTTTTTAAAAAGTGCTGATAGCTGAGGATGATATCAATCCATATCCAGAAGACCTTAATAGTAGGACTGCATAAACCTACTACCCAGTTATAGGTTTCAATAACACTAGCTGTATTCAATTTATGGTATGCTATGAAAACATGGGGGGGGAAGTAAAGAGCAGAAACATTTGTAAAATATTGTATAGCACATATTGCATATTCTGAATTTATTGTACTTGAAATTACTTTGCTCAGCAGAGAAAACGATTTTCTAGGAAGAAAACTGGAAGAATAAAACAGTCTTCTTTGAACCACATCTTCAATAAAATGATTATTCCCATGGTACAATAAATACCTTCTCCTTTTACTCACAGCCACAACTCTTGATAAACAGGCAGCAGACTCTAATATAAATTACTTTCCTGATGAACTGTACTAATCAAATATAATGTTTTGTATATTTCTAGATTCTTTTATTGGCATAATCTCTTTTGCAATAAATTGACATATTTTCTTCTGTCTCAGGACTCAATAATTTAAGAGCTATGTTTATGGTGATTGAAGTGAATGCAATTACTCCAACTAGGGTGAATGATTCAACAGCTGTTTTCCTAACAAGTCTTTCTCCTTACCGGTTTTACAAGGCATGATGAAAATTCAGTTTCAGGATGGCATTCTTTAGGTGCAAGGGAGCTAAGGTTTTCAGACATTCTCCCTTTATTCCATAATGTTGAAAATCCTCATGCAGGAAACTGAATCACCTGAACACCTGCTTACAGATCTGCATCAAGAGTCAGTCCTCCTGCCTTTAGCAGCCTGTTCAGTGGCCATCTGGACCAAGTAGCTGTGATGAGAATTTCTTTTTAATCCTAGCTCTTTCTCTTTGCTTTTTCTTCTTGAAGGACAACAGTAAATTAATGGGCTCAAATAGCTTTTTGTAAGGGAAAAGAAACTTCGATGAGAAAGCAGAATATGATCAGCAGCAACATAGAACCTTGGACAAGTATGTTTCCCTATTTGAACATTTATTTGAGAGTAAAGTACCATTGAATTCAGTGGGGTTGCATTTAAGAAAGCATTGTTAGGATTGCCCTGTCTTCTACAGCATGACTTATCTTATCAACACAAGTAGATTTTTAAAAATCCTTTTAAGTTAACATATGATATGATTTGTCAAATTTACAGTTTCATGGAAATGGTCTCCCAGTGCCACAATGTTTAAAAATTGCAAAGTGCTTTAAAATTGCATTTCTTGTAAGACAGGTTCTAATACTCTGCTGCCTACATAGGACCATCTAACGAAACCGTTGAAATATAATTTTCTATACCCATTCACCTCCCTACCCAAGCAGTTATCACTTATCTTCAAGTATGTAAGGTGATTCCTTAAAAAATATGAATACTCTTTGGGAAAAATAAAATGCAAAGGGCAAGTGAGCAGACTTACACCAAAGAAAAGAACTATAATTGTTTTCTTATCAAACCAGCTTCAGGTTTCAGGAAAAAATATAGCCACAAATGTTTTACTTTCATTATTTTACTAAAACTGATAAGCAAGTGGAATATATTTAATTTCCTTAGATAATTTGCACATTGTTAGCTAATCCATGACATTTCAGAGCATAAAATAACTGGAAGCCGATTATTCAGAGAGTTTATCTGTCAGAATCTAAAGCACAATTACGATTGGCATAAGGCAACAAAGTAATCCAAAAGATTTTCAACATCCTTACTTAGCAAATTCTGTGAATTCCATTAGCCACTGGCTTCATGTCAAAACAACTTACTGCAGAGTCATACAACTGGAAGATTTTCATCCCTGAATTTTGTTTTTTCCCATCAAGTCTAGATATTTCTAGGCATGGCCAAATTTAGGGGTAGTCCAGCCAGCTGACCAACCATGGCAATGTATTCAGAATATGCGTTGCAAGATCTTGTCCCAGCCATTCTGGGTCAACAGCAGATGATCCTAACTGGACAACAAATTTATCTTCATTTGTTAATCTGCTAACAGTGGCTGCCCCAATTCTGCATTTGCACCTTTTGCTATTACTAATATTGCTAATATTATTATTACTCAAACAGCAATACTATATTGTTTACGTGAATAATAAATTAATGTATAAATAATTCTTACATAATCAAAAACATATTGATTAACATACATCCATTCCTGGTGTCATATATATTATTCTCTCATCATACTTCATGCTGAATGTCATAGGACTTTTCCCATAGGCAGCTTTTATCAGCAGGCAATGAAACTCATGTGTGCCAACACTGGATGGCAAAAGTTTTGTCTAGTCTGCAAAGGGCCAGAATATCTTTAGACAGCATTTGCATTTCTCTGATACACAGGTTAGTGATTGTGATTTGATATATACAACCCAATACATCACTCTAAAAGGCAGAAATAATTCCTATGTGCAAGTAATAAAGTGGATCTAAAACAACGAGGCTATAGCAAAAGGCATCAAAGTTAATCTTCATATAATAAACGTGATATAAAGAAGTGAAACCAATTTTTCTAGGTTAGGTATTTCCACCTTGGATAAATGGAAAAGGTGAAGCATTATCCAATTTGTCAGGCCATATTTAAGCAGAAGGCCTTGAATGTCACACAGATAAGATGTCATATAACTGTGATTCTAAAAATTATGAAAACAGAAGCAACTGAAAGGAGATAAAGATGACTAAAAGACACATTAACTACAATGTTACACACCTAATGAATAGTTTAAGACAGTTGCCTTTGATTTAGTGGTCTCCAGATTCATTAAATTACAACTTCCATTATCACAAGCAATAAAAATTTGGGGCTATCCTGGCTTGAAATGATGAGTTTAGTGCAGAGGCACCAAGTTGGAAAATATCCCATTAAAAGAATAAGCAAAAGTGCGCAAAGATGAGAAATGACATTTTGGAAAGTGTATCCAATACAATGTTCATTATGCGTGACACCTTTCCTAGTATCAGTGGAATGCTAAGAGGTGCTGACAACTCAAAATTGTGAATAAGAGCAAAATGCAGCCTAAGCCAAGAATATCATGACCTAGAAAAGCAACCTGCCTGGACCATCTGAAGCAACCATTGGACACTTTAGATGAACATCATTTATTCCCTTATTTATAGTACCCCTTTTATTTCATGTAAGCACAGACATTTCCACTGAAAAGAAGGGGAGGCCTAACACAGATCTCTAAAGTGCAGCTGTTGACATTATTCAAGGAGATGTAATAGCTTTGGGCAGATTTCAACAAATCACCTTCACAGTTCTCCTGCGTCATTCTCCCACTAAATATTAGCTAAGCCCAACTCTGTCTCTTTAGTTAGCAGGCTTGTGCTTTGCAAAGTACATGTGAATAATCATGGCTCTTATACTCGATATTGAAATGTTCGTAGTATGGCATTATTGTTACTAATGAAGACTGCACTTTAATGAACTTTCAGTAAATTTAGAAAAAAAATCATTTTGCTAACTTCTCTCTTGCACGCCAATTATCTGTATATCAAAGGTTTGAAAGAAGGTGAGATTATTTTCCACTTTGATTTGGAATACTGCCAAGACATCTCAGAGGAAATTCTTATTCTCCACAGGTAACCAAACAAGTGGCATTTTAGAAAGACTTAGCCACCATCTGGAACAAGGTCAGAGATTATGCAAAGCTATACCATGGTCAGAAAGGATTTTCCTTACTCTTTGACTATTCATTTCTGAAAAGTGGCTATTTCCTTGTTTCACATTTTAGATAAGTAGATGGCTAAAATGTATGAAGAGTAGCGTTTACACATGTTTTTTTTTTAAAGGAGAAATGACATAACTAAAAAGACTAATTGAATTGCCCTTCAGAGGTGGGAATAACTTCCATGAAAAAGTTTAAACTATGTAGACATTAAGGCAATTTAATAATCAAATGAAGGAAAACAAAGCTGAGGTTTGACAGTTTCTGTTCAAAGATCCTTTTTTACCAAAGCATTCATAGATTACATTAATAATACATGTTATTACATTAATAATACATGTCATGCACTGCTTGAAATCTAACATACAATGAAAAGCAGACATTATCTCAGTTGGAATCACACTGACATCATGATAATGCCAGAAGACAAAGGCAATAGTTTAGTAGCCATGGTCACAATGGCTGCCAAAAATAAATATAAGGGGTATGTAAATGGAATTGTATTCAGAACAAATCTGAACATAAAACAGCTCTTGTGAAAACAATATTCAGAGGTAAGTCAATATCAACTGAGATACCATTTATAAGAAAGAAATATTAAAGTGTCTATATTTACAAACTGTCAACCTGAAAGAGCAGTCTTTAAAACTGTCAGACCGGTCATTTTCTATACTTGAATATCTCAACACTGTAGTTATCTCTAGAAATGGTTCATCAAAAACAGAAGAGGAAAAAAATTGAATATTTTTTATCCCAGTGATATTTTTGTGTTTCGAAGTATCAATCTTACTGAAAATTACTCAATCTTCAAAATTTGTATCTCCTGCTTCCATAAAATGATTGGTTGTCAACCCTTGATGACACACTTATCCAAGTGGTTCTTTGTCAGCTACACTGTGCTGTTAGGAACGGTTTCTGCTTTCTGAAAGCTGAAGAAACCAAGAATGAGGATCTACCAAGATGCTGTGGCCTTCTTTTGACATAGATATCTCAGCACTGATTTTTGGCCCCACACCTACTTTTTATATCACAAAGCAGATGGATCCATCTAGGTATTTGAGCCAGTAGATACTTTGGAGATGGATTTGTTAAACTTATTTAAATTGCTTTCTTCATCAAAATAACATTGGCTATTCTTCATTATAACTTTCATTTTGTAAAACACAAACAAAGTGATGAACCAAACCAAATTGTAAACTACAATTGGCTAAATAGGACATGAAAGAGGCTCTGTCTCCTCCTAACTATATCTATCTGCAGTAATGCGAGCCTTGGAGAGAGAAAGCTTCCTTGGGGGAAGTTTCCAATACCAAAATAAGGAGACCTTTTTCAGGCCCTCTTTTCTGTGGATGGTGGAAGCCCATTAAAGGGCCCTGCCTTGAAAGACACATTTTCTCTGCTTGACTGCTTTGTATCTCTCATTGGTGATGCTTCTGTGCACATCATATCCCAAGCCCTGGTAGTAAAGTACATTTACAAAATGAATGACTCACAATTAAGGGGTCATCTCTTCCCATTCTAATGACAGTCCTGTTAATGGTGCGCAGCAACTGGATCATTATTTCTTGTATATGCTGATAGGTTGATGCCTGTAAAAAAATAATCTTTTTCAAGATAATAAAGAATAATCTACAAATAAAATAAATGTGTCAACTTAATCTGTATCATATGAACATAATATTTAGCAGCATAGAAGAAACTAATCATACACTCACTGCTATTTTACATGGTAATACAATTTGATCCTTAAGATGGTCAGAAGATTCATGCTTGCCTTGTTCAAAAGCATGGGTCAACCTGATCATGTCCTTGACATATTCTCCCTTCAAGGAGGGATTTTTTGTTTGTTGGTTTGTTTTAGATTTCCTTCTCTTAATGAAATATTCAAAGATGCAACACATCCTGCCATATTATCTGCATCAGCTCCACACAGTCCAAGTACAGTATATTCAGTATAGTACCATTGAATACCTGCAATAGTCAAACCCACAGATTTATCTCCAAGATTGTCCCAAAGATATTTTTTCAAGACGCAACTGGACTTTCTTGCTTTTCTTTGAAGATGTTTCAATTGTCATCCAAGAAGCTTCTTCAGCTCTGACTGGATGGTGGGGAATGGAAGGATTTATATGCCTTGCATATAGCTGGTTATTTGCATTCTTTTAGAGAGTTGTTGAGGCCACTTGGAGGTTTATCTGTGTCCTGAATTATGCAGGTCACCCATTTGCAGGGTCAACCAACCGCATTACTCAAGTAATCCTGAGGACAGAGACAAACCTCCAACTGGCCTCAACAATTCTCTAAAAGAATGCAAATGACCAGCTGTCTGCAAGGAATATAAATCCTTCCATTCACCATCATCCAGTCAGAGCTGAAGAACCCTTTTGGATAAGAAGTGAAACTTCTTCAAAGAAAATCAAGAAAGTCCAGTTACATCTTGAAAAAAGCAACTTTGAGACAACTATGACCTGGATGACTGAGAATCTCTATAAACATCTCCAAGATTGCACTCAAATGCCCTTTTAGTGTCATTGCAAAGATTTTGCATTCATTCATTCATTCATTCATTCATTCATTCATTCATTCATTCATCAAATTTGGAGACTGTCCATCTCAGTCATAGAGCAACAAAGATGTTACATGTTCAATAAGGGAATTTCTCCTTAATTTTATATAGCAATCTTTTTCACTGTTAAACATTGAGTCATTGGCTTCTTTTTACCATTCAATAGCATTGTGGATAGAAAATTACCAACTTTTCAATCTCTTGAAAGAATCTCAATCTCAAAATGCTGCAAGGTTGCAGCACTTTCTCACGCATTTTTTTTTTCATCTAATGTCACTTTCAGCATCAACTGGCTACTCACCGTGTTCGTTCTACAGGATGGGTTGATTTTAAAAAGAATTCACAACTCAGTCTTTCATTAAGGGAAAAGCACAGCTCAAAAATTAAAACTTTCCTTATCACAGGTATTTAAAGGCTCCTGAAAGGATAATTCTGTAGTCTTCAATCCCATAATATGATGAAATCATTTAGGTAGGAAAATAGTAGAAACTTAATCAAGAATTATGGCTAACTAGGGACAGTCACCTTAATGACTGTTTGAATATACTTAGGTGTGTAAGTTGTTTTTCTTTTCTTTTGTTTTGTTCATTTTATTTTGGTCTGACTTTTTAAGGATTCATTTTATCCTGTTGTTTCCAGTTTAAACTTTTAAGATACTGGCTTTAAAATACTTTTATTATATTGATTTTACCTTTCCTTGAAAAATCTTGTTTTGAAAGGCAGGGCATTATTTTTTGTAAATAAGCAAACCTAGGCTGTGTTTGCCCATTGCACCGAGTTATAATTTGATATGTGTAGGTTGTATGTGGTATGAACCTATCCAGCATGATAAGATGTAACATGGCTAATAGCTTTACAAATCATGATTAAATAAGCTATGGTTTGGCACAATGTGTGAACCCAGTGACTGACTTCCAGAAATTTCACTGCTACCTGCTAGGCACAATGAACCTGGTCATGTCACAGTGTTTTAAAAACTCATAGAAACAGATTCTAATTTACACCTAACCTGGAACATCCTGGCAATTTGAGGAATGACTCAAGCCATCCCAGATTTGGAGCTGATAGAAATGCCATGATTGAAATATCACACCAAGGGAGATTGATATTAGTCCTCATCTTCGGTGTTATATCAAAAGCACATGTAATTTTTATCTTCAAAAATTGGCAAAAGTCCTAGTGAAAGCACATCTTTATCTCCATGGATACTCCGTCTGTATTAAAGTCACTCTAATTAAGATGAAAGGCTAGGATGTTAGAATAAAAAGATGTAGAATCAAAATAATTATTAATGGCTACAATATCCGGCATCTGAATAACTCTCCTGCATCGTATTATAAGTTGAGTCCATATTTAATGCACCATCGGTTCTTTTGCATTCGTGCTTATAGATCTCTTTTATGGATTACAGTACCTTCATAATTCAGCAGCCTGTGTTATCTGTATGGAACCCCTTTCGTTGCTCTCTGGTTTACAGTGGCTTTAAATAGGTTAGATATGTAACTACAGTGGAAGCAGACGTGATTGATGCTCCTTCTCATACTTTTGGAAGTAGGACTCTATACATTATGGAAATTGAGCAATACCCTGCCTGTTTTTTTCATTGCTGATGCTGTACACCTCCTAGAGCAACTTAAGGGGTCATTGTCTTGCTGGAAAAAGTATCCTATGTGCTGAGAATGATGGGATATGCCAAAAAAGGCATCCCCTTCCTTCTATGGAAAGGAATAGATATCATACTCTGAATGTTTTGGAGAAAACAATACCTAAGCTTGTTTTTTACTTGGTTCATGGCTCAATTTACTTCAGTCCACAGGACAGTTTCTTGCTTCTATAATTAAGCCATTGTTTCTGAAACTGTATGACCACAACTTTATTACTCTCATCTCCTAAGCTAATTACTAGGGTTATATTTATACTCATATCTAATTAAGTAATGCTTATGATTCTTCCCTCTGGCTGCATTCACTCATTCACATTGGCTCATTTTATCTGTTTATAATCTACACTGTCCAGAATCATATCTTCTGCTATGCGGAACTATGGTGACTAGCCAGAAAGCTAAAATCATGGACATAGGGATTAGTATAGGCAGACTGACTGTTTACCCTATGGGAACAACAATTTTCCAAGGGACCCCATTTCTTTTCTTAATTGCCACCATCTAATAAATGTTAAGCAACCTCATAAAATCTCATAAAGTAACAGTCTATTTTATATAATTTGAGATATTTTTTCTAAAAAAAATAATTTGGGGGGATGTTTGGGTTTGACAGAGCATTGACTGAGCATTGCAATCAGTGGTTTTTGTGTTGCTGCCCTTCATTAACCCAGCCTACCTTAAATATGGGTTTTCCTGCATCAGTGCAACATAAAATCTTGAACAAATGCTTTGCCTAACTTAATTAAGCATAAATACATAATACTCTTGACACTTGCATTTTCATAAGAATCTTAAAACTTACAGATAATAGCCATGCACCTACTATTATTTCCCTAAGCCTTCCCAACTTCATCTTATTTCTTTGATCAACTGTTAAAGTGCCAGATGCCACAGTAGGGCACAGCGATTTCCAAAAGCAGCATCTGGCTGTTTGGCAGATTTCCCAGTTCCTCTTGGCAGATCTGGTATTTTCAGAGGACATGTCATGTATTGCTGCTGGGTTCTGACAGAGTTTTCCTAAGAGGTTGTCCTCCTTCCCTCCCATCCACTCCTTCTGCCTTGATAAGTCTAACAAATATCTCTAAGTCCAGGGCCTCTTGAGAGCTCTCTAATTAGATGCCACACTCTTCCCAAAAGAGCTCCTCAAAGTAGTTGCTGGCTAATTAGGTTAAAGTTTACATTTTCGCAAAAGTGGCCCAGCTAGAAGCATTTACAAGTCAGCTTTTAAAATAACTAAACAAAATAAATGCAAAATTATAGATTTCAGATCCAGGAGAATATCTGTAGCTCAGGGTTGAGACGAAGGGTCTTTGGTACTCTCTGAACTCGTTTTCTTGCAGACATTTTATTACCTAAACTAGGTAACATCGCCAGTGCTAGTCAGAGCTAGGACAAACAAGCATTATTCCATGTTCAAAGAAAAGAGAAGAGTAAAAAATGGATGAACTCCTTTGTCTGCAGAGATAATCCATGCAGAAGGAAATAATTCCCTGGGAGAATGTCTAAAGGATTACTGTTTATATGTGTTCAGAGATGAAACACAGTCTCTTTTAATCAGGATTAAAATGGCTTTCAGAATCAGGAATCTGTGATTTATATAACATTAAGCATAATAATTAATAATAATTAAATATAATAGATTGGTTTTTCTATACAGACATAGCTTCATGAAAAAGTCATGAGAGGCCCCATTTTCAATTATGATATGTGCATGTTGCTTCTTTTGACATTTTTAAAAAGTCTGCATCCTATTAGACAGGTCTCCGTATCCACATCAAACCTCTTCATACCTGAAGTATATCTTGACACTTCACATTTGGCAAACATTTAATTCACCTGTGTGAAACCAGTTACAGTTTGTCACTAGCCTTTCTGACACTACTATGTTCAGTATCCTTTTCACTTGGTTGCCACTGGTGGAAAAGTGAGTCAGCAAGTCACTTTCTTTCAGCTGAAATGAAATTAATTCTAGGGCTACTGTTTTGTACAGCAAAACACCAATAACAACAACAGGTGGCTGCTAGAGGTCAACAGAGAGTTCTATCTTTTCTGACATCTAGTGGTGTACTGAAGTTCTGCAGACCAAATTTGGTAGTCCAGCAATTTTTATTTAGACCTGTTCCTTACAATGATAACTTCATCAATAACTATCCATCCATCCATCCATCCAGTTATATCTATAGAGGATATTTTAGGAGCATGACCAACCAAATTGCTTCTGTTGGTAGCCTATCCTTGGCTGTATTAGAGTGGAAAATACGACACTAAGACCTCTTCCATAAGCCTGAATGAACTGGGGTAATTGTCATAGGTTCTGCTTAACCAAACTATTCCATTCTATTACTACTTAATGTTGTGTTAAATTTATTTTTATTCTAGTAATCTCCTTTCTTTTTCATTATATATATTAAACTATATTTTGCATCCTTCTTATAATGAAATGATGCATTACTTATTGTACATTCTACTAACACAAGCAAAGATATACTTTATTATATTGACTACAATCAGAAAGTTGTAACAGAATGAAGGAGGGAGACAGTATCAGGGAAACAAGATAGATAATTGGAAGGGTAAGAAAAGGGAAATGAATATAAATAAAAAAACAGATAGATGCATTTAAGATATGTATACACCCTGGAAAAGATATAATAGGACTGGAAATATTAAATGTATCATTTAGTGATAATGGCAGTGAGATTTTAATTCTAAATCCCCAAAATATACTTAGAATGTGATTTATTGCCAAAACAAGTCCTTTTTCACCACACTGCTTAAACAATAAAAATGTATGTATATGTCAGCTTTAACATGACTTTTTCTTCACTGAATTAGAGCTTCAGTGGCCAATTAAGGGTTAGCACCAACAAGCATTGTCAGAATCTGTGTAATAAAAATGATATAATAGATAAGAGACAAAACATCAAAGTACATGCATTATGGGATCTATACCATGCTTACTCTATAATTATCCTTCAGAACTGTACTTGAAGTGTCAAGAGGGTGTGACAGCCACCCGGTTCAAATAAAGTTTGCTGCTATTGTAACAGATTAATTTATAACCCTAGATAATAAACCCAGTTGCAGAAATTTATGGTGGGTGGTAGAAAGAAAAAAAGACCATGTAAAATCAAGCATTCTTACTAATTTTCTCAAAGGTGAGCTTGCTGAATGGCCAAGGCCCAAACAAATGACTACAATCCATTCATACTTATTTGAGAAATAACTTCTGGGAATACAGTGAGATTGTCAAATTAAACCTTTTCAGGGTAGGTTGTGAGAAAGATATTTCTCTCCTCTTTTATAAAGGCATGGTAGTAATTGTGGCAAAGCATTTAATCAAACTGTACTAACAATGCAGTTCTATTAAAACATGAGGGGAAATCATAAATTAGGTTAAACATTTGCCACCATTAATTGCATTACACCTCTGAATTAATTAATCTGATTTAAAACTGGGAAAATGAAGTTTTTGCTCACAGTTCTACAAGTATTCATGCATTTTCTTTTAATGCAGTGCAGTATGTTTAACCTTCCTTTCTCCTTGACCAGTAAGAGAAATAAATCAGGATTCCATTACACTTCTGTTGTTTCTGGATTGGTCACATGAGAGCCTATATCACTGTTTAAAATAAATTCCACTTAAGTGAACAAGCCAGCCTCAAAAACCAAAGCGTAAAATTGGCTTGCTTTGGAATTGACTAAAGTTTATTTTAAATGACAAGTTTTTGATATATAGCACCACACCAAGAATCGTGCAAAAATGGAACTGAATCTTTGTTTACTTTCTCTGTCCATGTAGTAGTAAGAGTGGTGTACATGTCAAAGACTTGTCCTTTAAAATCAGAGTCTTTACTCAGGGCACTTTTTGCTTATGTGCATAATACCAGCCTTTGGTTTACTACTATGTGTGAATGCTACTTTTACTAGATTTATGAAAATTGATGAGGCACATATTTCTAAATCCATGTTTAAACTTCAGTCAAATAATTGTCCCATTTAGTGCCACTTCAAAAATATCAAATTTAGCAATATATTTAAAAAGTGACACCCAATTTGGGATTTTTTTTAGTTGATAGTTTCCATTATATTTATTGTACTGTAAATGTTCTAATGATTTCCAAATTCCTTAAAGCTGCCAAGAGTCCTACAGGCTTGCAACTGAGCATATCTATAATGAATAAATCATTTGCTTTAACAGGGTCTGATTTGATTCAAAGTGATCCAAAGCATAACCACTCACCTGCTCAGCATAAAAAAATAAAAGTGAATAAATTTTAGGGAAGATACTGAGATAATATCTAAAGAAGTGCTCTTTAAAAGATAAATGAATAAAATATGTGAATCATCTTTCAAAGAATAAAATTATTGCTATGCTAATCGAAAATAAGATCCGATTTTAGTGATTTGAAATCTCTGGCCAGTGGATCAGTAATGGATATTGCATGTGTTTCCATGCTGCAATTATCAAGAGAAAAAAATATATTAAATGGCTGATGTGTCACCATGGAGATTGCAGTCTGGAATCTGAATGAATTACAATCTGATACATGCTGCATGTATCAGATTATATCTAGCATCATAACAAACAAAAGTAATGGTTGGAGACATCTATAGGATCCAGCATTTTCATCAAACTGACAAAAACAATGCTGCATGACACATGTTCTTCTTCTTTCATACATGCATGAAATATCAGATGCATGCATAAAAGGGAAAGAGTTTGCATTCATTAGACACAATGCTGTTTTATTGAACTCCTCTTGAACTCCTGCAGAGTCCTCTGGCACCACATTCCCCATTTCTGAAATCATGAAAATGACTATAATTCAGATTTGCCTCTACTGCCAACTTCAACCAACAACTGACATTAAAAAAAAAAAACAGGGCAGCTGTTATGTAAGTAATGCTAAAGATTATTTTTAACTTTAGCTGAAAGGATGTTGCATGTCTGCAGTATGTTTCTGTTTCCCACGTCATGGTTTATGTGAATCTAGATTGATTATTTTGATTGTAAATAACTGTTACACCTTAATCAAAACACACTTGATAAACTGGAATCAGTTGTATAATCCCTGACATTTATTGGTACTCACTGCATCTTGACAGCTGAGAACTTCTAGGATGCTGTTGAGTAATTCAATGCAATATTTTTTGTCTTGTTGTATCATTTGCATTTCAACACTTGGATCCAGTAATTCCTTCAGTTCTTTGGTAATTTCAGGGAGGAGGATATCTCTGCATTCTGAAAATAAACAGTTTGGTATTTAGAGAAGAAATCAAGTGACAAATATTTTCATATTTACTGTTTGAATGTTTACAATGCAGCTCTCCCTGATACAATCATTCTTAATTGCAATTGGAGGATGCTAAAAATTTACATTTTTAATTATGAATAAAGGTATAAATACAAAAGAAACAGATCTGCTGATTTATAAGAGGAACACTATGGCTACATCTCACTAAGTACTGGTGAACTGACTCTGCAGGCATTGTGTGTCTTCTTTCAAAGTCATCATTCTAAAATTTGTCATGTTCTCTCATAATTCCCTGGAGAAGATTAAAAATATGATAACAGCTAAAAAAGGGCAATAAAAGATGCTTAGCAATGTAAACTGAGTTATATTCTGCCTTGATTCAGTTATATTCAGTTAATATTGTCCACAGGTAAAGTCCGCACAATCTCCACAACAATAAGTATTTGCCTGTTCATATTCTGAAGAAAAGACAGCACACAAACAATGCATTCTATAATGCTAGAGATTCAGTTTTATAAAATATGGCAGTGTGCATCTAAACACATAAGAGAATGCCATCTATCACCCTCCTTTCCCTATCTTTCATTACATGCCACACATAACATTAAAAAGAAAAAAAAATCTCACTAGTCTAAATATTTCCTTTTCTGATGGAGTCAGCAATACAGTACGGTAGAAGAAAATATAAAGTGGTATGAAAAGATTCGGTGAAAAAATAATGTGATAGACAAAATTCCTTGCCTACTAATAATTTATAATTTCCAAATCTTCAGACGTGAACTAGTGCACAAACAAAACATTCCCCCCACTGAAAGTGTGTTATGACTGAAGTAGTATGAAACTATTTTCCCTATGTTAATGGAAAACCTCAGCGGGAACTCTCCAGTTTTCTTATGCACAGTGATAGTCCCACAAATTATTTGCTTCTATTAAAATATATGTTCTTTTTGTTCACTGTTCAGAATTATTATGATGAATTTGTGCATCTGAATGTGTGTGTATCAGTGTGTGTGGGACACAGTGGAAAAGGAATGTGTGTGTGTGGTGAAGAGACATTGTTATGACAGATATAGAAATGTCCTCTGGGTAGCAAAAATGAGACTGACTGACTGACTGACTGACTGACTGACTGACTGACTGACTGAATTCTGCCAAGGATGTAGTATTGGAACAAAGTAATACATCAAAATTATGAGGAATGAAAAGGTCCCAAAAAAATATTGGAGAATAAAATCATTCAACAAGGTTTGGTCCACGCACCCATAAATAGTCTATTCTTGAAGGTTTGGGACTTACTGAAATTAGATGAAATAGGGTCCAGGATGTTGCTGAAGGATGTTCACAGAATTATTGTTTTTTAATTGTATTTATTTATTCAAATTGAATGCTGCCCAACTCTATGAGGCTTTGGGCAGCCCACAATCATACAATAACAATGAAAACAACAAAGTACAAAAATTAGAGCAGTATAAAAATAACCACAAAGTAATTGATTGTGTGCCATCAAGTTGTCTATGGAGATACTCGGTCATCCAAAAACACCTTTGGGAGTGCCATCAAGTCATTGTTAACAACTAGTGTCATATAAATACATATTCTTTATGAACAAAATAACTATGTGAGGGTAATCCAAATAAGAAAGCAGACATTAAGCCTCACAAACAGGGGAGTTCCACCCACTCTATCCCAAGGCATCAATAAATAGCCATGGTTGTCAAGGTCTTTGGGAACGTTTTCAGGGTAAAATATGAAAGACCTGGTTGCCCTGGCAACCTCTGATACAGATTGAATGGTAGATCTTTGAAGATTTAATAATGCAATCTATTATTCATAAATCCTAGCCACTGACATAAATGAAGTACTGTACATTTAGCAAAACAAGTTTACCCCAAACTCTTATTTTTGGCCATTTTTTTTTATTTGATTTATATGCCGCCCTTCTCTGGAGACTCAGGGTGACTTACAATGCGTTAAGCAATAGCCTTCATACTTTTGTATATTTATACAAAGTCATCTTATTGCCCCCACAAACTGGGTCCTCATTTTACCTACCTTAGAAAGGATGGAAAGCTGAGTCAACCTTGAGCCTGGTGAGTTTCACAATCACAGTGCTTTAGTCTGCTGAGCCAGTATTTAACTTTAAATACACATTATTGCAACAACTCTAAAGTGTATGAATAGTTCTGGGGATGAAAATATATGCAGGATGCATGTGTATGTGTGTGTTGTATATGTGTGTGTCTGTATACACACGTGCACACATATATAAGGTGCATTTATTCCATGACCCAAAAATTAAAAATTTCTTGGTAGCCATCCAAGTTCTCAGTTGTTCGAATGCTTGCAACTCTTAAAAGAAAGTAAGAGGAGATGAATTGGGTACAATTATGCAGGCAGAGCACTAAATGTTTGTGTCATTATGGAGCTGAAAAAGTTATTGAGTGAAAAGGAGAGCTGAAACAGCAGGTGTAAATTAACTGAGACAGGACAATTAAAATGCCTATATTCAAAAGTGATGGGAACGTGCTTCAGCAGTAGGAGAAGTCGGGAGTGGATAATTAAGACAGTCTTGCCCTCCTATTGTCCCCCAGATGTGTTAAAACTGTGAGCAGACAACCTGTCATATTTGAAATGCTCAGAGTTTTGTCGGAGACAAGTACTATATGGATGGAGACCTGTGTGAATAATGCCATGTAGGTATGGTCAGCCATGTGGAATTTCCTTTGACTCCATTTATGCAGCACTCATGCAGTCAGTTTCCATTTGACTGAGAAGAGTATTCTTTCTTATTCTGTTTCTGAATGGAAAACGAGCTATCACTTAGAACCTTTTTTCCCCCCATCCTATAATAATTTATACCCAGTTAGTTTCAAAATATGTGTCATAGATTTTAAACATCTCTTACTGTGGGGAAACAATATTTTGTGCATATATAACAGAAATGGATAACCCGTTTATGTTGCTGTTTACTGTACCTAATTATAAACTTAAGTATTCTGCATAAGAGAAAATTGGAATATATACTAATTGCTATGAAGCAGGAAAAAAAGATGGTCTGCCTACTATTTATGAAATATTGCAAACTATTTCATGCAGATTTCCATTCATCATGGACATGAATTAACTAATAACCAACTTAGCATGCTAATCTTTGCTATTACGATAACATAATCATTATCTTTCTAGCCTTTAATTTAGCTATATTGGCTTTTTATTAGTGCTAATAGAAATTTATATAGCTGTTTATTCCTGTTCCATTTCAG
This sequence comes from Pituophis catenifer annectens, assembly GCF_029215685.1. NCBI lineage: Eukaryota > Metazoa > Chordata > Lepidosauria > Squamata > Colubridae > Pituophis > Pituophis catenifer. The sequence goes on from NW_027256882.1 coordinate 114,428,999, forward strand.
ATGTCTTTAAATAAAGTAGACAATCAATTCTTAATTTCCATCATCTAAAAAAATAAAATGTTATATCTGAATTAGTTTTATCTGTACTGGTGGAAAACGATATTGATTATACAAGATAGATGTTTCTTTACTAGCTTGTGTAGAATTTCTTGACCTGCAGGACATGTTACAATGCCTCAGAATTACCAGTGCATGTGACTAGCCATAAGGCTGCAATATAAAGGAACTGTTTAAATGTATATACAGAAATATACTTTAGAGACAGGTTCTTAAGTGGGGTTAAGACTGTATCAAGCTCCTGATCAACCTTGTTCCTACCTCAGTGATCTTCCAAAACAAGCTGATCTTAGTTAACTGTAAATTTGCTGTGAGAATTAGGAGAAGCAACTTTGAACTAAAAATAAGTATTCTGAAAATATATACCTTTAAATTCATTTAAAACATAGTAGTATCTTGCTTACTATTTTAGAGTCTCCTTTTACCATGATGCCAAACCAAAATAAAGTAAAGATGATTTCAATTGAAGTTCAACTCAACACAGTTCTATCCATTTAAAGTGGCCAAAAAAACTTTTTTGGCAACTGAACTGAGTTCTTCTGAGATGGTTTTAGTTAGTACTGGCTTGTGTTTGCTCTATAGAAAGAGATTGAGGCTGAGGTTGAGATGTAATACAATTGGTGTCTATGCTACATAGCTACTTTTCTAATCATAGTAGCCTTCCCAGTCTTCCCACTTTTTAAACTTTAACAGCTGGGTAATACAAAAAAAAAAAATCTTCCTGTTTTGACCTTAAGAAAACAGAACAGCAGGACTTTGGTTGTAATTTGAATAGAAAAATGCTAAAACAAATTATATAACTCAAGAGACTTCTTGACTAAGGAATTTTTGGATAAGAAAACTGCATCTAAGATTATTGCAGTATATACACTTCATGTTGCAATATGCTTATAATTAACAGGATGTCCTTTTAAAAATATGCATACAGTGATACACCGGTACTCATTGTTAATTGATTCCAGGAGAAGCAATGGATACAAAAAATGATGAGTACCAAACAAATTTTTCCCATAAGGAATAATGTGATGAGTCACAAGGCAGCTGACAAGCTTGTGCGTTGAGTACCAAAGAAACAATGAGTACCAGAATAAAATGTTTGCATCAAAATGCATTGAGTACCAAATTTGATGAGTTTCAAAGCAGTTGACTACCAAAGTACTTCTGTATTTATGCAATTCCAAAATTATGAATTTTTACTATAGGAATGCTTTAGACTTGTCTACAGTAAGATATGCCATTTTCATAAAGGATGTCAATTATCCTACTTTGGAGACATCTGGGCAGACCTTGAAAAAAAGTCAAATTTGATTTGTGCTTGGATAGGAGAGCACTAGGCATAGGGAAATCAGGAAAAAAAAACCTCCTGAAAAAAGCAATAGCAAACGACTCCTTTAATTTGTCTTAAGAACTGTGTAACGTACTTATAGCCTCATTAGACGTCTCAAGAAGTGAACTTTATTCAAAAGAAATGTTGCTTCACAGCTGATATAAAGCACATAAGTGATGGTGGGTTTGTTTGTCATTTCCTATTGAAATGTTTTTTTTATTATTATTATTTTAGTTGACTTTAGATGTAGGAGTAATTCACTTCTAAAGAACAATTGGGAAAAGGAGTTGAAGGGGAAGAGGAGAATCATGGGAAAGAGAATTCACTGCATTGTTTCCATTTACTTTTGAAGAATGTAAAAATTATATGTATCCTATCAACCTTACTTTAGAATACCTACTTTAGGATAACTAACATGTCACAATACCTTGTGACTCACTACATTATTATTCCTTATGGAAAAAATTTGTTTGATGACAGAAAGTCATCCCGAAAGACCTCCCTATATCTGGAGAGATGATTTTGCAGGAATTATTTCTGCTGTAACTTTCAGATGTATGTACCATAATTTAATAATTCATACATTTTGCAAAATGTTTTGGATTATCCTCTAGGCCAGGGGTGTTAAATTCAAGGCCCACGGGCTGGTTCCGGCTCATGGGATATTTAGATCTGGCCCATGGGGCCACCCTAGAAACAGTGAAGGACCAGCCCGCAATGCCCCTGCCAGCAAAATGGAGCTTCTGAGGGCCACACACACACACACACACACACACACACACACACACGAGCTCTATTTTCGGTTGTGATGGCCTCCTGCAACCCTCCCGAGCTCCGTTTTCACTGGCACAGCTCTCGAACCACCACAGTTGCTCCCAACATTAGTGATGTCGAGATGGCCATGCCACCCTGGCCAGGCCCACCTGGCCCCTCAAGTTCAAACAAAACCCTGATGCAGCCCTCAATGAAATCGAGTTTGACACCCCTGCTCTAGGCCATATAGAATCTCATCACTTCATGCAAAACTATTTGTAGCATTTCTCTAGTTCAGCAGATGTTTTTGTACCATGGAGTCCCTTGTCAATATGCTTGGATTCAAGATAATTTCCCAAGTACGCTATGTCACTGTGACAGTTCTTTTGCAATTTTCAAAGTGTTCTTATTTTATTTTATTTTAATAACCATATTATGCATGTGGTTATATATATTTTTGCTAAGTGTTTTACACATGGCAAAGTAAACAAGATTCTAACCCTGCAATCCTATTCAGACCTACTCAAAAGTGGTAAGCGCTAACAAATTTAATGGCACTTAATTCCAAGTATTGAGATGTTGAGGTTTTGTCTTCTCTTAATGTACCAGTGAATTGATACAGATTCATATATACATGAAGTACTGATCCATAATTTTTCCAATTAACCCCATTTTCTGGATCTGCATGCTAAACTATTACACCAAACAGGTGCATTGGGTTTGCACAATTTGACTGGTGATGACACCAGTGGTTGACTGGTTTGTGCTCTGGTATCTCATGTGAACTCACTCATGGAATTAGCCACTGACCTGAATTAACAGCTTCACATTGTCTTGCTAAAACTAACAGTACTTTTTTGTAAGAGTTTGGAAGCTACAGTTTTTTAAAACGCAGAAACTGTGCCCATCATAAATTATTTGGCATGTAAGAAAGGTTCAGTTGACAGATTTATCAAGTAATTGGGCAGTCACTTAAAGGGGAAAAAATGTCTCCCCAGCAAGATTTGCTGTTTAATTTGTGTCCTTTAATGGAGATATCTGACTCAAAAAGATCCCAGACAGATTTTAAATTTTATGTTACATTCCTAAATGTAACTCACCCTAATTCTAATTTTAAACCTCAAATATCTTTTAAAGAATATTGATATTAGCCTTCAATTTTTACCACCCGTCTATTTGTTTTGCTTTTAAGATATGAAGACCAAAAGCAACAGAGGGAAAGGGGTAAAAGCATCAGATCCCATCATATTTATATTCATTAATTCAAAAGTCACTTTTATGTAACATTTAAATTATTACAAAAGAATAATTTCTTTTCATCATATTTTATAAAACTCTTTGGGACAATCACATAGGCTTCCCCCAGGCATAATTAATGGCTTTCTTACAATCAAAAATGAGACGTAGCTGTTTGCAAATGTTTTCATGAATAGTTGAAAACATTCTGAATAACCTTTCCGTATTGTTATTAAGTTATAGATTTCCTTTAATGGTTTTTGACATAACTTACTTTTAAAGTAACTAATGGGATGAGATATCCCCAGTGAAATCCTAGAGGAAATGTAGATTCCAGTTAGTTTAACATTTGATCTAAGTAATGTTGTAGAAATTTTCAATGTACCTAAAATTTGCTAACTAATTAGAACTTGTATAAAATTTATTGGCCTGGCTTCTCTCATGCTGCATGCAAATACACCTTTTACAAAGAAACCAGGATCATGTGCTACACTAAGACAAAGCACCAGTTGCTGTTATTCCTTACTGATAACAGTCCAAAAGGAGTTATGGTATCTTTCAAAAGGCACTTTGGAGAACAAAATGGGTTGCCTCTCTTGGCCGTATGGAATCAGTGAGAAAGATCACTGCTTATAACTATGACCAGGAGTCCATCCCTCTAAAGGAGATAATTTTTTTCCCAACTCTAAAATACATATTGTCCAAACAAATGGCATGGTTCCAGGTCAGGGGTGAAATCTAAAATTGGCCTGGCTTGGTGGGGGGGGGGGGGTAATGTGACTGGGTGGGCATGGCCAACTTTTTTTTTTTTAACTTTTAAAAGCATTTTTTCTACAACTTTAAGAGATTGCAGAAAAAAAGTGCTTTTAGAAGCCTCTGACGATCAGGCAACTCAGCTGGATCGCCAGAGGCTTTTAAAGGCATTTTTTTTCTACAACCTCTTCGGCTTTTAAAAGCCTCTGATGATCCCAGCTGAGCCACACGATCATCAGAGGCTTTTTTTTTTTAAAGCATTTTTTCAATCGAAGAGGTTGTAGAAAAAATGCTTTTAAAAGTAAAAAAAAACAGCCTCTGATGATCGCGTGGCTCGGCTGGGCATGGGGGGGAGTGCACAGGATTTTTGCTACCGGTTCTCCGAACCACCCACTCCTATTGCTACTGGATCAGGCGATCCAGTCCGAACTGGGAGCATTTCACCCCTGTTCCAGATTCTCCTCTAGGCTAATCACTTTCCACCCATGATAACCATTTGAGACAGGATTCACATCAAACGCTTCTTCCTTATACTGCAATTGGAAAATATCACATTGCAGTGGCTTTTCCTTTGTATCTATCTATCTATCTATCTATCTATCTATCTATCTATCTATCTAGCCAGCCAGCCAGCCAGCCAGCCAGCCAGCCAGCCAGCCAGCCAGCCATCATCTATCTATCATCATTCAGGTTCCAACTTTCTTACCATTAATAATAATCTGGAATTGGGATAATTTTGCAAAGACCAAAACAAGAAAAATGCTAATTTTTATTTTTATTTCTTGGTAGATTGGACATAAGTGTTCATGAAAGTTGCTTGTTCTGAGGGAATAAATATTGCCAAATTTCATATGAATACTTTCAAAAAGTTATTCAGCAAGAACCAAACCAAATACCATAGTTCTGGTTAATAATAAATACTGCCAGATAAGAGACCCAAATGAGATGGCAAAAAAGCAGCTCTGCTTCATAAGAAACTCTATCAGAGTGTGCCCTATGAGCCTCTAATTCTTAGACTAGTTTGGCTCTACCCATTCTCATAATGTGTCATATAATATATGTGGGTATATACATAATTTTGTATTAATTATTTATTTTGTCATGTTTCTGTAGTGTATATTGGAGGTGATGACCCTTTAAGAGCTTTTATAACAAAATTTCATTTTAATGTATGCTGATTAGTGTACATTCAAAGTGACAATAAAGTTATTCTATGTCTAAGTCTAATATAATATTGTAGCTATTCCACTTACGGCCCCTAGGAGGCCAAATGAATTATGGTGCAATCCTGGGTAGAAGAAAGTTACTGACTTATGCCAAACACAAGCAAAATCCATTTTGTGAGAACCGAGGTAGTACAACACATATTTCTTTTAGTATTAAACTAATGATTTTGAAACCAAAAATTATAGTGGTTTGGGATGGTTAAGTTTGCTAATGCAACTTTAGAAGAAGGAGCCATACCTATGATCTTTGAAGAGGTCTTTATGAACACTAAAATGGTTCTGTTACTTACCTTGTTTTTTAAAGAGACTGCTGTGTACAATTTCTGTCATTGATTGAACTTTTTGCTTCTGCAACTTTGCTGGAATGCAGGCGAAAAATTCATGTAAAAGCTGGCTGTAGATAAAAAAAGATAAGATCGATCAAAATGTTTGGTCAGGAAATTGCTAAGACTTAAGACAGTCATGCAAAAAGTATGAGGAGGTTTTTTTGAGAAAAGGTAATATTAAACAAATAAGAAACCATACGGAGTCCCTTGTGTATAGCAAGGTAATTGGAAAAAAACTTAATGAATAAAAAATTAAAGGCTCTATATCTAGTTGAATGAATTTCATGCTTTCTGGGCAAGTTTCTTATGCAAATGGTATTGCTTACATTATGCTTGAAATTATGTAAGACTGAACCAGCAGAGTCGAGATTTATGCCAGGAATGTACTGCAACCTGCAACGTGACTATCTGAAGATGCATGCCAAAATTGCAGGCATCTAAATGTCCTGATGCTTTGGAATGCCAAATGTCATCTCACCTGAGCAGTCTGACATCAAAGACTGTTTCTACATCTTGGAGAACAGATGCAATATACTTCAAGGCAGCCATCTGAAAGAAAAATAACATAGTTGATCATATTTTCTGTTTTTCAAAAATTCATTTAAGCTTACATAATTTAGAACTGTATTTCACTAAAGTCCAAAACAGGACCTATATATCCAAAAGCTTGTCTTTAGTAAACTGGACTCTGGAGAGTATGGAGAAACCAACAACATCTTACAGACTACTTTTACTGAGAAATACCTTATCATTAACTTTTCATTTACCAATATTACAGCATGTAATTTTTTTTCCTAGGTCTCCTGCTATTGACTCATACCTATGACAATTATATGTGGACTTTATCAAACTCCACTGTCAAGTCATTTAGAGACACTGTTTTCATGGTGAATTGATCTTCCATATATCCTTAACAATCTAGATTTTCTAGAAATGGCTGCTACTGTGTATAATAGGCATACATTTTCTTTCTTTGGGAAGGTTCCGATTTTAAGTAGCTTCCTTCTGAAAAAAAAAGTTACTGGGCTTATGGGAACCAGCAGATATCCCTCCTTATCCTGAATTCTAGATTCTGACGGCCAAATTAGATCACTATAATGTGAGCATAGGCTTCAGGAAGATTAAGCAAGATTAAGCAAATCATGTATGTAACATTTTTTCTCACCAGTACAGCTATATGTTTACCACTAAAAAGCAATAACATCTTGGGGTCTGATTTAGGAAATTTTTCTAAGTGGTATATCTCCTATACCATATTTTTTGGACTATAAGATGTACCCCCCCCCAAAAAAAAAAAGTGGTGGAAATGTCTGTGCGTCTTATAGAGTGAATGTTACTGAAGCCCCACCCACCCACCAGCCCTCACCCTTCGTCCTCTGCCTCCCAGCCATTTGCCTCCTTACAGAGACAGCAAACAGCCTGGTCGGCTTCAGCACAGCCTGATTTAGCACAAGCAATTGATTGGCGGTTGGATCTGGCTCACAGAATACCACAGATCAGCTGTTTTCCGTCTGTGGGGATTGCCATCGCCCATTGGCACCAGCGCTGCCCATTGGTGCTGCCATCTATTATGCCAAAAATGGGGCATGCGGAGGCCAAAAATGGGGTGCATGGAGGCCGAAAATGGGGCGTGTGGAAGTGGTGATAGATGGCAGTGGTGATAGGTGGCAACAGCTCGATGGGCGGCAGTGATCCCCACAGCCTGGATCAGCTGATCAGTGGTATTCCAGGAGGCAGATCCGACCGCCAATCAGCTGTTCGTGCTAAATCAGGCTGTGCTGAAGCTGACCAGGCTGTTTGCTGTCTGCTGCAAGGAGCCAATTGGCTAGGAGGCAGAGGCATATTTTTTTTCTTGTTTTCTTCCCCAAAAGCTAGGTGCGTCTTATAGTCCGGAGTATCTTATAGTCCAAAAAATACAGTATATATACAAGTATATCGGTTGTATTTGCCTCTGCCTACTTTGATGTTTTAGCCTGAAAAAAAAATGTTCCTAATAAGCAAAGCCACTCAGAATATTAGCCATGTTCATGGCTGTTGAATATTTATGAAGGGGTATTTGACTACTCCCACTGCAACTTTAATATTTTAGCTGGTTCCATCACAACAAATTTATGAACTGTAGAGGATACGTGATGAAAATTAAGAGTCTCTCAAGTTTGGTAACCAGAAAACAAGTCTTTGTGCTCTTTTACTGTCATGGCAATAGAACTGAAACCATGGCAAAAAAGAAATAAAAAGTTCTTTTTAAGTTTTTTCCCCAAGAATATATTGTCCAATAATGCTGTCTAACAGAGAAACGCTAGAGTTATGAGAATATTGTTTGTACCTTCCATAGACTACATATATGAAGAAGTGCAAATGACCCGCCAAATATTACACTGCTATAATTTGCAACGGAAAGTAAATATGCAATAAAAAGTCATTGACAACAAGCCTCCCTTCCAGGAGTATAAGATGCTTCTGAACACCAGTTGCAGAGAAAGAACAGCAGGAAAGGGCTATGAATCCACCTCATCCTTCTGAGCAACTAACATTTATTTTTTTATTAATCTCATTTCTACACTGCCTACCTCATCTAAATGACTCTGGGTGGCTTACAATTAACACGTAAAACTGGTTTATATACATAAATACAGCAAAGTTAAAACAGAATTAAGAATGAAGTTAAAATTAAGATTTTTGTTGTGTCCGACTCTTCACAACCCTTTGGAGCATAGCACATTAGGCCCTCCAGTCCTCCATTCTCTCCCAGAGTTTGCCCAAATTCATGCCCACTGTGTCAATGACACTATCTAACCATCTCATCCTCTGCCATCCACTTTTCCTTTTGCCTTCAATCTTTCCTAACATCATTTCCCAGTGACTCCTCTCTTCTCATTAGGTGCCAAAATATATGAGCAAAATTAAGATATTACAAACTAAAAAAGGACAGAGGGGGCATCATCACTTCAACAGATGGTCACCGTCTCTCTTTGACTTCCATGCCATGTGCCTGCCATGGCTTCATCAATCAGACTCTTCTTATGTTCTAACCATTGTGTGATTGATTCCATTTCAGCTCCATTTTCAAGACATAGTATTCATTGATGGACCTTCATTCCATCAAGAGAGCTAACATGAAAGGTCATTTTTATAGTACTGCTAGGGTAAAGGAACCTGGTGAATTAAAATGTATTATGTATTTTTATCCCATATATCTTTCAAGAAACTTAGGGTGATGTACAGCTTGCATGACTTCTATTATGTTATCTTTATGTTGATCTTGATCTTTTGTGCTCAACAATTCTAGGGATTGTTTGTTTTACCTTCAAAACAGCTGGAAACATAAACGTGCAAAAATAATATTGTAATAAAATGCAGCCATCGATAATAAAAGTTTAAACTATTTCACAAGCAAGGAGTCATACTATTTAAAAATAGTAGTAATAAAGAACATTTAATCAAATCACTATCTCAGCAAAATTCTACCTAAGAGAGAAAGTAATAATGGGGCAAAATCTGTTGATTTTTATAGCTAAACCTCCAAGGCTGATCTCTACATTTAAACAAGCTCATAAGGATTCAGATAGTCCTTCAAAAATCTTGACCTAAATCATTTTTATCTTGTGTAATCTGTCTCTAAGAAAGAATAATGTCTAAAGAATCCAGAAGCTCAAATTTCCCAAGAATAATTAATACAATGTGATAAGAATATGAACTTGAGATATGCTCATGAATATATGCATTTTCATCACTCCTTCCACAATATGCCTTTAAATAATGTTAGACACATAAAATTTTACCCTCCTTTCTCCACCTTGAGCTACTTTTATTTTAAGTGCCTGACAGTGACAGCATTCTCTTCAGGTCAAGGACATAAAATGAGAGAGGAATAGGAAATCGAAACTGACTTTTCATGGCATTGCTAGATCCCTTTAACAAAAACACTCTATACCAGCCAGAAGTTTCTAAAAAAAAACTCTTGAGAGGGTGGGAAATGTCTCCTTCTAAACCTAGAGCCAGAACTAAGATTATTTCTGCAGTTTCATTCTGCATCATTTGCTAAGCTTAATGTTATGACTGAAGTGGTTCTTCCATCTCATTGATACCCAGCTCATGTACACACTGCTGTGGTATTTCCATTTTTGTGTCTACCTTTTCTAATATATTTGGCACCTTATCTTTTCCCACTGCGGAAAGCTCACATAAAAGAAGCATTTCCTTTCCTTGTGGTTTCAACCTCTCCCCATCCTACTGCAACAATCCTAAAATATTCATCCATAAACTATCATTTATTATATTAGGGCATGCTGAGGATACCTTTGATTTCTAAATACCTACACCTTTAAAATTGCCTCTGTGTGTGAGCTATCAATTATTGTCTAAACTGCACTGCAAAACCAAAACTGTTTCCAGTCTCACTGATATAAAAGATAAAGACAAAAATTATACAAAACGGTTTCTTTAGATACCTTCTTTTTTTTCTCCCCTAGAGTCAACAATAGTCTCTGGATTGCAGCTTAAAGCAAACAATGTTACCTGGTACTTAAATAGTTTTTTAAAAGGCGAGACATCTGCTTCATCCATTTTTAGCCTTATTACTTTGAGTTTTATACTAGATGTTCCAATCTGCAGATCTTAAACACTAAACTGGAAAGGTAGGATTCAAAGGAGAATTTATGTTGTTGTTGTTGTTGTTTTCTTTACTATAGTGCTCAGTTGTGCTATATTGCAGCCTGATTGATTGTCCAGAGCTTAGCAACAGGATTACTTGGGTTACAAGATTTCATAATATGACCTCAAAAAACAAAATGACACACAGGATGTCCAAACAGATAAATCAATCTCCGCTTAACCTGCTTGGTACATCAGCATGTATTTTCACATATTTGTAAAACAATTCTTTTTCAAGGACAAGCGGTAGACTTTGTGAAAGGCAGAATTAGTTTTGAGCAATTGTAGAGCAAAAGATGAGGGACGTTGTGGCTCAGTGGCTAAAACACTGAGCTTGTCGATCAGAAAGGTCAGCAGTTCGGCGGTTCAAATCCTTAGCGCCGCGTAACGGAGTGAGCTCCTGTTACTCGTCCCAGCTTCTACCAACCTAGCAGTTCGAAAGCATGTAAAAATGCAAGTAGAAAAATAGGGACCACCTTTGGTGAGAAGGTAACAACGTTCCATTCGCCTTTGGCATTTAGTCATGCCAGCCACATGACCATGGAGACATCTTTGGACAGTGCTGACTCTTCGGCTTTGAGCATTGCCCCCTAGAGTTGGGAATCACTAGAACATATGTGTGAGGGGAACCTTTACCTTTTACCTTTAGAGCAAAAGAGAACATATACCGACTTTGACTTACAACCACAACTGAGCCCAAAATTTCTGTTGCTAAATGATAACAGTTATTAAGTGAATTTTGCCCTATTTTATGACCTTTCTTGCCACAATTGTCAAGTGAATCCCTGCAGTTTTTAAGTTAGCAACCCAGTTGTTAAATGAATCTGGCTTTCTCTTTGACTTTCGTCAGAAGGTCACAAAAGGTGATCATATGACCCTGGGACACTGCAACCGTCATAAATATGAGTCAGTTGCCAAGGGTCTTGATCATGTGACCATGGGGATGCTGCAATGGTTGTGAAAAGTGGTTTCAGAGCTTTTGCAACTTTAAATTATCACTAAATGAACTTTTGTAAGTTGAGGACTTTTTCAGTTCTTGTATCATTACAATAACTTGGAAATCAGTATGGATTACCCTAGGTCAGCAGTGCATAATCACATAAAAATCAGAGATCCCTCTTCAGCCACATTGATCAAGCCACAATGAAATGACTGAACTGCTGGCTGAATCAGTGCTCCACTCACTCCAAATGTGGCCTAAGGTTCTAAACCAACATTTGGAACAAAGGTCAAGGAGCTAACTAACTCACTAGATCCTCACTAGTCTAAGGAAACAGAGGAACATGGAAACATAAAAGAGTAGATCAGGAACCAAATTGTAATTGGTATGTATATTATACCAGAAAATTCTACAGAAAAATTCTACAGAATATCTGTCTGTGAACTGTCTGTGATGCTCAAGGAACAATGCAATATGCAGCAAGACAATGACCCAAAACATGAAAGTTGCATGACTAAAGAATGGTTAAATCAGAAGAAAGTTCATGTTTTGGAATGGAAGTTAACAAACACCACCCTAGTTACACTTTTCCTATGCACTTTTATTAAAGGCAGTGTTTCTCAAACTTGGCAACTTTAAGATCCGTGGACTTTAACTCCCAGGATTCTGGCTGGAGAATTCTGGGAGTTGAAGTCCACACATCTTAATGTTGCCAAGTTTGAGAAACACTCTAAAGCACTGAAGGAAAAAAATAAGCAAACCTGTAATAAAATAGCTGTTTTATGTTGGCTTCTCATCAGGTTGTTGATTGACTCAAAAAGCCTCCTCATGGCTTCTTCAAATTCTGTCAGTTCTTTACCTTCATATAGTCTGAAAGGGAAGAAAAAAATACAGAATAGCATTTCAAACCTGAGCTTCAGTCAAACAAGAAAAGGCATTGAATATTATTACACCAAATGCATGTTGTATAACTCAAAAAAATACTTCCAGATCCAATCATGGATCCAGCACCCTTTCCTCCCTTCCTGTTAAAGCTTTTAAGGAATTATCCCAAAATCTGTTGGATTACTGGAGAAAGCAGTTATGTCTGGAAGAGTTAGCAGTAAAAGGAAACCAGGCCACCAAAGAACATGGTGGCTGGACACCATCAAAACTGACACCAGCCAGAGCATAGAACAATTCAAAGAAATAGTGTAAGATTGGAAGATGTGGAGACCTGGCCCATAGAATTACCAAGAATCGGACACAACTGAATGGATAGCATAATCATCATCATCATCCAATTGAGTCATCTAATGCAACTTTCTGACTGGAACACACTGTTCTTTAAATCAGTGTTTCTAAATCTTAGCAAATTTAAGATGTGTAAACTTTAACTTCTAGAACTTCTAGCATGAGGAAAGCTGAAAGTTGAAGTCCACACATCTTAAAATTGGCAAGGTTATTGCTCTAAATGTATGTTGCTGACTATTTGTCTCTGACCATCAAACAGATTTTTTTTCTGGCATTATTGAAATGAAAGTCAAGAAGGCAGGTCTCTGACTCATACTCAAGTAGAGGATAATTTCTTTAAAATTAATCCCATCTGACAAAACAAATCCTAGGAGGGGATTCTTCTCAGTTGCCTATCTATCAAACCCTACCCATCAATCACATGTTCTGAATAAAACAAGTTAGATAAAAAGTAGCTTGCTTACTTTAGTATGCAACTAAAGAATACTTTTGTTCTTAATTGGCATACATACAAGGTTAGTTGAAAATTGTTGCTTACTTGCCTATTTATACAAATTCCATTTTTCCTACTCATTCAATTTTTAATAAAGAATTAAATCCTGTAATAAAAGTTTGAATTGTCGTTAAATTAACTAATGAGTCAATCAGGATCTCTCCTATCAAAATCTCTTACATTTGAAAACCCCTCAAAAAAGATCAACAACCCCAATGTAATATTTATGTACATAACTATTTTAAACAAATAAATATAAGTGATAATTCCACCCCATGATGCATTTGTCAGACCCATTTGGAGTATAGTGTCTAGTTTTGGCCACCATATTGCAAGAAAGAAGGAAATGATGCAGAAAAGAATAGAAATGACAAAGGGCTTGGAACTAAATCCTCCAAATAACAGTTATATGAGCAAAGTTAGCCTAAAAGGGAAGGAACTAAGGGGAGATATGATAGCAGCTTGCAGTACTTGAAGAGGAGTTGCAGGCGAAACGGTATAGTCTTATTCTCCATAGCTCCTGCAGGTAGGGCAAGAATGGGGGAAGGTTTTACAGAGGGACATCCATATTCAATCTAAGAAGAAAGTTCTTGAATGAAAAAGCTATGGACTTCCTGGAGTCATGGATGCTTTATTGCTGGAGATTTTCAAGCCATTTGCCTGGGATGATATAAAGATTTCTGCCCTGGACTGAATTAGAAGTCCTCCAAAGTCCTTTCCAATCCTATCAGTCTATGATGACAGCTGTTGATACAGAAATGCCTCTCAATCTCTTTTCCTTTACGAGAAAGCTAGGCCATTTTATAAGCCCTATGGGCAAGCCAAATAAAGGATATATGTATACATGCAAAACCTACATGGAAATGCAGATGTAACATTCTGACAGAACCCAGTGAAAGCATTTTGTCTAATGGCTGTTTAAAACTTAGAACCAAAAGTGTTCCAGAGGAGATAACTTTTTATATCCTTAATATGGATAAATATTCTCAAAAATTCCCAGCACAGATCCTACAACTTCAGTGGGCAGTTTGCTTCAATAAATAAGTACTCTATTATTTAGGGCATTCTTCCAATAACTAATTAAGGTTTTTTTCATTCTCCTTTAAAGGTATTGGTCAGGTCACACTGTCCTATGCTTTATACAGCAAATGTAACAAATTGTACTTTTCTTCTCTCTTCTCTTTCTATTTCTGAGTGCTTTTATTGTTAACCTTGCTAAAATTGTTTGTTATTTGAATTAGGCATCATGGATTCTGTTAACTGTTCCTTTCAAATTGGCTTGCTTCAAAACCAACCACAGATACCATAGTAGCCACAGTTTCTTCTCTATCCTTATTAGATTTTCCCTTGTTAAAGTTCTTTATTTAAACTAAATATTCTTTAAACTCTTCTTTATATAATTCATCATTTAGACTATTTATCAGCCTTATAGTTCACATTCTAGTGTTTTATACACACACACACACACACACACACACACACACACACACACACACCAAACAGATTAAAAATAAAAATCTATTTTTAAAACAATCTAAAACATGGCATTTAGGTCAGATTAGGGCCAAGCCATAGTTTCTCACCTACAGTAAAAAGCTTGTAAACAATAAAGGCATAATACAAATAAAACTATATACCATCCAGAATCCTCTGGACTTGGTGATTAATAAATTTAAATCAGTAAATAATAAAAGGAGTCATCAATTTTCTTCTTAAACTTCCCATCGATATAATATTTGATCAAAGCATGTAGCAATAATCTGTGCTCTCTCTGTGTATAGGGAAATTTCTACACTGCTACAAAAAAGGAATTTCTTAGGTATCTACTATGATTGGATCTCTTATAGTTTGTTCAGTTATTATTTAAGAGGGTCATTCATTCATTTAGCATATGATGAGAACATGACAGAAGAGAAGTAAACCGATGCTATGGTGCATATGGTCCTATCCATTTAAGATGCTTTTGTCTTGTGCTCATGCTAGCTCTAAATCCTCCCCAGATTGAAATGCAAGGGAGCATATGCATACCATATGCTCCCTTGGGCATTCCTCAGCTGCTGTGCCCTCCCATCTTTTTTTTTCAAGTAAGCAAGAGCCAATCGCTTTCATTCTTGAGGTCAAATCTTCCTGGGACAGAAAAGGTATGTGAATGCACCCTAGGTAAAATAAAATAATAACAAAAGAGACATCAAATATGAATTGGGTTACCAACAACCAGAAGTGAAATCTACTTACCTTCCCTACAGGGGTGAAATGTTCCTGGTTCGGACAGGATCACTCGATCCGGTAGCGATGGCGGCGGATGGTTCGGAGAGTTAGTAGCAAAAATCCCTGCGCGCCCCCCCATGCCCAGCTGAGCCACGTGATCATCAGAGGCTGTTTTTTTACTTTTAAACGCATTTTTTCTACAACCTCTTCAGCCAAAAAAATGCGTTTAAAAGTAAAAAAAAAAAAGCCTCTGATGATCACGTGCCTCAGCTGGGATCATCAGAGGTTTTTAAAAGCATTTTTTCTACAACCTCTTCGGCCGAAGAGGTTTAGAAAAAAAAATGCCTTTAAAAGCCTCTGGCGATCCCAGCTGGGTTGCCTGATTATCAGAACCTTCTAAAAGCATTTTCTTTCTGCAACCTCTTCAGCCGAAAAGGTTGTAGAAAAAATGCTTTTAAAAGTAAAAAAAAAAAAAAATTGGCCACACCCACCCAGTCACATTACTCCCCCCCCCAAGCCATGCCACAGAACCGGTAGTAACAAATTTTAGATTTCACCCCTGCTTCCCTACCGGTTCAAAAGTGCATGCGCTGCATGCATGGAGGGTAAAGAAAGGTTACTTCCTGATTAAAAGCAGGAAGTAACGAAGACCAGGAGGGTGGGCGGAGTCTCATGCTACCGTCGTTACTAGTTCTCCAAACCATCTGCCACCATTGCTACCAGTTCAGCCGAAGCAGTCCGAACCAGTAGCATTTCACCCCTGCCAACCACCCTGGATATTATATCTCCACCATGTTTCCAAAACAGAATGTTAAAAATACATGCTTTAGTTGCATAATTTTATTGAATCATTTGCTTTTTCCCCCCCATTTTCTTTCCTTTTTTCCTTGCAGAGAAAAATTAACATTCAAAGCTTGCTAATTAAAAGTAATATTAAGGCTGTTCCAGATCTACATTAGATAATAATAGCATTGTGGCCTTCATTATATTCAGCTTATTAACGGTCATTAAACATGACTTAATCTTCTTTATTAGCAAATAAATCTAACAATTCAGGGAGGCTGAAACAAAAGAGGGAAATATATGTAATTGTATGGCCTATCTTGTCCAGAACTTCTATTTAGAGAAGTATTCGACTTACCCTCACATAACGAATTAGACATATGTCATAATACTCCACACATTTTAATAGTACAATAGAGAAACAGAAGTAATAACATAAGTTATAAATAGTGTGGCGTATCTGGAATGAATGCAACATCAGCTTTGAATGGGCAAAAATGTTCATTTTATTTCTTATTATTTTCTTTTCTCCCTCTTCTTGTTGCCTCTTATAGCCCCCATTCAGACAGAAGAATTGTAGATGCTCATGGAGATAATGCATAGACTATTAAGTGGGGATAGAATCAGCTAGGAAACCCTTCTGCCTCAAAGACATTCTGAGAATTCTAATCAGAAACTGCTTCATCATGGAAAAACCCAACTCATTCTTAGGAAAAAGCTTTTGTTCAGGGAATGGGAGGGATGTTAAAAAAATGTGAACAACTTTTTGGAAAGCCATTCACTGTATGTTTGTGTTGTGTACGTGTGTGTGTGTGATTATTTCAGCTACAAAAGTAAAGCCACCCTTAAGCTGAATTAAGGACCTGCTTCTCATTCAACTATGGACTCAAATATGCCTTGCTTTTGGGAACAATTCAGAATGGGAGCCAATGCTTTCTAACAGGATGTTTCCCTTTCAAGCCTACAAAGCTAATACGCTTTGGCAGTCCCTCGTCTAAATATTGAGCAGCCCCAGCCAGGCTTAGCTTTCAAGCAGTGGCTTGTGTAGAGTTCTATGGTCCTCCAAGCAAACTTTTTAGAAGTTCTCCCAACACAGTCATATAATAATGTAATCAAAACATTAATTTATTCCCAATACCTTGGGAAAATTGGTACTATCTGAGATGGGTGAGTTCTAAAATTTTTTACTACTGGTTCTGTGGGCGTGGCTTATTTTGTGGACATGGCTTGATGGTCATGTGACAGTGGGTGTGGCTTGATGGTCATGTGACTGGGTAGGCGTGGCCAACTCAATGTCACTCACGTCAAGGGGTGCCTCACCTGGCCCCTCCCCTCCCAGCCATTTCTTGTCACACCCAGCCTTAACATATCTATAGTTCTGTAAAAATGTTGTTCACCTTTTTTCAACTTTATTATCTACATACTATAGATACACTTTCATGGACCACTGAAAGGAGGAAATGGCTCACATGCTTTGCCCAAGAGTGTGATAGACAACAGGCTTTTAAGGGGCTGCCAGAAAGAAGGCATTTTCCAAAGCACCAGAAGGCAAAACAAGAAGCAATGGATGGAAACTGAACAAAGAGAGATGGATGGAAATGGATGGAAACTGAACAAAGAGAGAAGCAACCTAAAACTAAGGAGAAACTTCCTGACAGTGTGAACCAATATAGGTGCAGAAATATTTCAGTCATAATTTCACATATAAAATAGCCATTCGTGTAATACAACCTGCATATTGTTCAAAACAGTCATTAGTATTATGGCTGATGTTTGACAGCAAGCCTAAAAGTCAAAGATTACAAGAGTGCTTTTTCTCTGTATGTATACAAAACATACATACCAGGAATAGCATATTAAAATGGATTTATGTATTGGTAGATTTCAAATTTTTTTACTACTGGTTCTGTGGGTGTTGCTTGGTGGGCGTGGCGTGGTGGGTTTGACAGGGGAAGGATACTGCAAAATCCCCATTCCCTCCCCACTCCAGGGGAAGGTTACTTCAAAATCCCCATTCCCTCAGAGTTTTTTTCTGTGGACTGGAAGGGGCCTGTATCCCACAGATGGAGTTTTGTTTGTTTGTGCAGACCAGTTTCTGCACAAACTGATGATGCCAGTCCACGGGGGTTGGGGACTCCTGCCCTACATAACTTCAGTTAGCATGTTTTACAAGGCTACTCAAGAAATGGCACTGTGGTAGTAGAACATCCTTTGATGAATTCCAAAATATTGGAAGTATAAATTCAGATGGTTTAGATGAAAAGCCAAAAAAAAAAAAAAAAAAAGTTTTGGTATGAATGAAAATTTGCTCTGTTGAAAATTAAGCCTGAGTGCGGAGAAGTCAGTTAATTAACTTTTTCAGATGAAGCAATCATGGTAATGAATGCTGTCTTCTCAGAAAGTATACGCCAAGAGAAGAAAACAAAAATGAACACAGGAAAGAAAATTAAACACTATGAGAGTGGGGGGGGGCACAAGAAAAGATATATAAACAGAAATTATAATGCAAACCTCTCGAGAAGGTATTTCAAGGTTTTCACATTATGGTAGAGAAAAGAAATGTCAGAAACTATGTCTAAATGGAGAATTCACAGCCTAGCTAAAAGGGTTCACATCAAAACCCTTCACTCTAAATACAGCTCTTCAGAGACAGAGAACGTAATTGTGTGATTTCATAGTAGTCCTCACCGCTGTGGAGTTGGAAGGTGCTTTATATGCTAAACTTAATTGGACTTATTTATAAAAGTGCACATTGGGAAAAAAAGAATCTCTGCTTACAAAGTAATACTTAGAAAGTATGTATCTAAAGGCTTCCACTATCCCAAATCAAAGGCGAGAGGCTTGAAATGAATATACAAGTTGATTGCACATTTGATTGGATTCTTAGATGCCTTTCTCCTCCCTGGGCCCATTGACAACTGTAATGTGTTCATTCAGAGGAACAATTATAGTAAGGAGAGATTGCTATACAGTATTAAAATGGTGCGCTGAATTTCTCTCTTGCTCTTTTTCAAATGCTATTAGGATCTTTGTGGATTTTAATAAGGATTGAAAACTTCCATCCAGGCAGCAAATTGCTGCTTAGTGTGGTACTTTTTGTGTACCATCTCAGTGTCTACTGACCTTGCTTCCAAATTTTTATATAGTTTAGAAATGGTCTCTGTGTTCTTTTGCATGTATTTCCAGTATAAAACAACTGAGTTTATTTATCATGGTAAATGCAGTATCTATCCAATTAGTCTGTTTAATCAATCAGATATTGAGTGCACCTTCATCCTGGATAGTACATCCTTTAGAGATTTCAAACATCTTCAACATTTAATTGAGTTGGTTCTCTGAAATGTTTCATGTTAATATGGCTCAGATTCAGAGAATTGTGCGGCCAACAATGCAAGCTGCCCTTTGCTTTTTTCCCTCTCACATCAAAAGAGAATTTGAAGGTATTTGAAGATCTGGAGATTGTCAGAATCAGTTTACAGTATGTTATGAGTCAAAATAATATGTTTAAGAAAGAAGTGGAACCTCTGGTTTCATTATCTAATTGTACAAATCAGAAGACCATAAATTAATGCCTGCAGCATCCAAGATGGCACTAGGGAATCTCAACATTAAGTAAAAATAGAAACTAGATAAATGATAGATATATGATAGATAGATAGATAGATAGATAGATAGATAGATAGATAGATAGATAATAGATAGATAAGATGAGATAGACAGGCAGACAGACAGACAGATCATAGTGAATTGAGATCTTTCAAGCCTATTTTGTGATTTTAAAAAAATATTTTTATTTTTGCTGTCTGTGCAATCCACATCACATCGCAAAATGATACCCATTGCCGGAACAAACTGCTTGCCTTGCTTTATGGACTGTCTCCCAGACCCATTGCTTTATTAAAACTATTCTGATCAATGTGAGATCTTGCTCAACGAATTTCATACCCTAATAACTGTACTTTATTCATGGTCTTTGAACTATTTTCTGATAAGAAGAACCAGTCTGCCTTGCCATTTACATTCATCTACTTTTCTAATGATGTAAGATTTAGAAACCTTAAATATCGGCGCACTGAACAAAATCTTCAGAGAAAAATATATCTTGCAGAATATCAAGAAATGCTTCTCAACAAATATGTTTCAAATAGACACCAAGTTCAATACGCGATTGCACCTTCTTTCTGATCTAACATATTGCAATTTAATGATCACAATTTTAAAGTAATTTTCTAAAATCTATACATCTGTTTCAGAGTATCCATGGCTGCACAGTGCACACAGCTAATCGGACAATATGTTTCTGTAAAACACCTAGAAAGGGAGGAAGTCGGAAGCAGCAAAGTAGAAAGTATATCACTAGGTAAAAATAGTTATCATTTTGAATTTATGTTGTAACCAAATCAATCTGACCTTCCAAATTATTGTAACAATTCAATCCAAAAATATATGTCCAAATTGGTTCAATGAGTAAAGAATTGCACATTTGGGCACTAACTTGGCAACAAGTATTATTGGATACAAAATGATATAATTCTGAGTCAACATGCTAAGCTCTCTAACTAATTAACCTATAACAGTTTCAAACTATTTGGTATCTTCCAAAGATGTTAGATCACAACTGCCATAAAGTACCATGGAGAAAGATTTCAGGGAGTTATAACAAAAACACCTGAAAGCATGTTGATTTCTATCTCTATCATGAATATTGAAACTCTAAAAACAGTGCTTAATAGGTGAGGGCAAGAGACCAGCATGACTAGATGTATTTGTTTCATATTGTTCCTCCGACAGTCTCCAAACTTACAACAACTAAAAGAGGTGTGTGATATTCTAACCAGACCTACAACCAACTCATGTCTGTCCATAGAGTTGCTTTTAAATTAGAACTTCACTGACATTGCACATATAAGTTTACTTTATTATTCATAACGTTTCTGACTAGTTACATGATAATTCTTAAACATGTAAGGCTAATCTTTTTAAAATTAAATAGGCTGGATTTGAACAGACTATGAGAAAATTCCAATGCTACATTGAAAAATTGAAAAAATGATCACAGAAGCTGACAAACACATTTTCATATTATTGCTAAAAAATAATTACATGAATGGGTTCATAAAGTTGCCAGCAAAGCAGCCCTGCTCAAGCCTGACATACTTACCATTCTCACTGATAATATACTTGGCCAAATTGTTAGCAGAAAATCATTCTCTCCCAGTGTTTTCTAAGTGCTAAAATCTACAATTCCTAAATCTCTGAGCCACCATGGCCATCAGATAGTTTCATATAGCCAAAATTGGCAAAAAAAAAAATGTGCAGATTGGAAACTTTAAGAATTATTATTCTTCAACCAAGTTGAAGAAAATTATGCTATACCTGAGTGGAGATGTTATGCCTAAGAAGAAATGTAAATCAAATACTTACTGAGAAAACAAAGTCCTTGACCGAACTATAAACTTGAATACATATTCCAGAGCTTTCAGTGTTCTTAATATAGGTTCACACTGTTCTCCTCTGCTTGAAGTATCCAAATAAGTCTTCAGAACTGCCATTAATTTCCTGAAATCAGGAGAACATGTTACACAAACGGAAAACCATCTTTGTCCAATTAGATTTCTAACTAGTGTGAGTGGCAAATATATGTAGTACATGCTGTAACATGGCAGATAATTTTTTTTTGTTTTGTAATTCAAATGCAGGTATTAAAACACTTCACCTGAGGAAAAAATCACAGCATAGCTATTCAACATTATTATTTCTATCTTTCATACAAGATAATTCTGGAGGGCAGCCATAATTATTACACAGAATAATATTACATTAGAAGTACAGGATAGAGTTGGGAACTCTTTGAACCAAACAATTTGCATGGGGCCATTATAAATACATTTCTAGTTTTTTTTGTTGCGCAGAGAATATTTTTGCCACGATTCCATGATCCATGGAAAATCAGTATAGAAGAAGTGAGATCCATTCCCTTGTTCCTTTCTCTTCTACATGCATCAAACAGTAGAATAGAATATGATTTAGGGGCTTCTCATATTGATTTCTCCATCAGGATTGTTATATACTTACTTGTAGGCTAAAGTTGCACTGAAATGTTGCTGTATATAAGCCTCCAATACAGTATTGAAATGCTGAAATTTTCTATCTGCAATGAGTCCTATTACATAAATCTGTAACAGAATAAGGGTTTTCATATGTAAAATATCACTTGGAAATGTTTTTTTAGAAAAAGAGGGGAGAGGTGATCCTTCCTTATGGACTCCACTGAATTCAGAATATTGGTGATATTTTAGTGTCCAATTAATTACTTGTCCCTATTCCAGATTGCTTGCTTTGGCAAAGCACTTGGAAAGGATAAGTGCAGATATTTTCATGCAAGAAATAAAGAAAGAAACAAGAGTCTGTGAGCTCTGCTGTATAAAAAAAAATAGATGGAGCTTTGATTACACTCTTGTGGCTGCCATTTTGGATTTTGAACAATACCAAGCAGAAAATGGTGAGAGGGAAAGCTACTTATGTCAGTTGGAGTTCTCTACCTCACCAGTTAGGGATGTAAAGGAAATCCACCCAGAGGAAATGGAGAGGAATTGCAGAGGAAATGAATAAATGCAATTGCCAACACAGATATGGGAAAAGCTATATGTTGCAGTGAATTAAATATGCTGGCATTTTTTTCAGTTCCCAGTCCAACATTCACACAAATAGATAGATAGATAGATAGATAGATGATAGATAGATAGATAGATAGATAGATAGATAGATAGATAGATAGATGATAGATAGATAGATAGATAGATAGATAGATAGATAGATAGATAGATAGATAGATTTGTTTTCTGAGGTTTTTGCGGGTATTTGTATGTAGGTGCTTCTGGCTTCTAGGAGCATGAAGCCGAAAACACCAGCCTGAAGATGACGAATGAGACTTCGTTGAAACGTCACCAAAACACCTCCAATTTTACGCGGGAGAAAACCTGAATAACCAAAGACCTACATACAAACACCCGCGAAAACCTCAGAATATATATATATATATATATATATATATATATATATATATATATATATATATATATATATATATGAAGTGATAGACATCACGATCTCCGGAACATTTAAAAGTTGCACAGGTCATTACATAAGAGAAACATCAAAATGACTGAAAACGAGGGTGCATGAGCACAAACTAGCGGTCAGACGTAAGGAACACCACTCCCAGATTTGGATGCATATGGAGGAGCATGGTCACGAGTTCAACTTCCAAGAGACCGAAGTCGTTGCCTAAGATGAAACAAAAGGAAGGCGCCCCTTGAAAGAAGCCTGGTTCTCTAACAACAACTCCCTCAATAGACATATTGACATACCACCGGCATACCAGGCTTTACGGCACCAGGAAAGACTTAAGGAGGACCGATCACTAAGACCGAATGGAGATCGGGGACAAATCTCCTCCTCTAGGCATAGAGATTGGCCCAATGAAGGTGTGACCAACCCTGGCATAGGGCAAGAGAGTAGGCTAGGAAAACAGCAGAATGAGGGAGATGGGGGGGGGTAAGGAAGAACAACGCAGACCCATCACAAGATCATGGGTAAAACAAATGGGTTTAGAGGAGGCAACGTGTGTGCCTAAAAGGGAAAGGCATAACAATGAGAGAGAGGGAGCTGGGAGTAATACCTTCAAAGCAATGCCTGATAACCCTGCGTTACCCCGCAGGGAGAGAAAGAGGCAACACACAATGGGGCAGGAGGCAGGGAAAAGTGCATCGTCATCTGTCAGCATGACTAAGGCAGAAAATAAGATAATTACAGGGGGAAGGCAAGGGTGTGGGCCTGTTACACGGGCAATGACTAAATTGATCAGCATTGCATAAAAGCAAGCAGCTCTTCAATGGTGATTTTATACTCTGACGAAGTCGGTAGGGGCCGACGAAAGCTTAGCACAAGTTTTAAAATAAAATTTTTAAACTTTTAAACATTCCAGAGATCGTGATGTCTATCGCTTCTTCTACAACTATACCTGGAACTCTTCTGGACAATTCTTAATATATATATATATATTAATATATATATTAATTATATATTCTTCTACAACTATACCTGGAGCATCTTCAGGACAATTCTTAATATATATATATATATATACATACATATACATATACATATACATATACATATACATATACATATACATATATATATATTGTATATATGTTTAAGAATACTATGAAAAATGCATAAAAATATGCATATATTAAAAAATATATTATGGAATGTATATGAAATGTGCACATTGAGGAAAGTTGTATTGCAAAATTCCAAATAGTTAGGAAAGCTGGAAACAATAGATGTGGATTTTTCAGATTCACGTGGAAAAAAATTAGAGCATGGAGAATACATGAGATTCTACCTAACAAATGGATTAATATCTAAACATGTGAGACTCCAATATGGACTTCATTAATAACTATCTCCTGAAATAGATAATTCTGATATTTCTAGTTCCACATAATGCAGTGAGGCTCCCTAGATAGTTTAAGGATTATAATTATAGCATGGATGAGAAGTGAAGCCATCATGCTCACTTTGGTGGCATCATTCTCTCTTGTGACTTGTTTCTAAAAAAAAAAAAAAAAAAAAAAAGCAGAACGCTAGCAAAGAGCTTACTTGATTGAAAGAATTGATACACTAATCCTTACCAAAGCATCAAAGACAAGAATGTCATATGCATCACTGTGAGAATGTTCCATCATGATATTAAATAGGGCATCTAGAGTATCCTGGAGGAACTACAGAAAGGGAGAGAGGGAATGTAAAGAACAAGCAAATATGTTAATAGGTTTGGTACTATGACAGGATAAAAGTTCTTTGAAAAATATTTTGATTTGTCTAAGCGGAAAACATCCCACCTAGCCCCAGGGAAAGTGTTTCACACCTCAAAGAATTCATCCTGATAGCCCTGTCACCTGGAGCTTCACAACGTCTTTGAAGATTTATTTTCATCAAAGCACACATTTAAGTCCAACAAGCACAGCCACGATTATTATGTTGTATTTAATGCTAAGTTTAGCATCTTAGCTGTGAATTGTCAAAAGGAGACTACAGCACATCTTCTTAACATTTCTAAAGCCCACAGCAGTTGTTTTTAACAGTGAGCAACTGTGAATGTTCAGTAATAACTGTTCCCTACCCAAAGTGGATGAATTTTATAACCATCTATTTTGTCAGTTTGGTGCGATGGTTAAGACATCAGGCTAGAAAATAGCAGGCTGGGAGTTCTAGTTCTGCCTTAGGCATGAAGCCAGCTGTGCAATCTTGGGGCAGTTATTTTCTTTCAGTTCTAAGAAAGAGACAATGGCAAACCATTTCTGAAAAAACTTTGGCAAGAAAACTGCAGGGACAAACAATCTCAGAGAATCAAAGGGGATTGAATGGAGGGGGGGGATGCCCCTTGAAACCCAACAGTAGGAAATGATCAATCACTCTCTCATCTGTCTGTCTGTATTCTACACCATTATCCATATTCCTAGCCAAATAGGGAAAGGAAAATGAAAATAAAATGAACATTCCTCTATTCTTTCCCATAAGTTAAGTTATTTTCTTCATCTAGTTATAAGAAGCTTCAATGTAAGGGACAAATTTGCTTGATGCCATTCATTATTATCCCACTCTTTCCCAGTCTTAGGTCCCTCAATAGGTGCATGTAATTTCATTTAAATCTGATAATATCTGGGAATCTATGATGGGGAACAGGTGATTTATTCTACTATACATCCTAGGTCCACTTGAATATTCTGCATGGGAAAAAACAGGTGTCATTTGTACTGCTTAGGAACTTTAATATACTCATCGCCTTTTTCAAATGTTGTGAGTGTCCCAAGCAGAACATTTACTTGTCTTTCGATTGAAATCAATTACCAAATAAGTGGGATGTTTGGAAAAACCCAAATTTGGATTTATATCTTAAAATTAATTTTAATTCCATATCTGGAAAAAATACCACTGACCTTATAAAGGACAATGACAAACTGCACCAAATTCAGAAAAATCGTTGTCAAAGTGAATGACTTCTTAAACAAGAGAAAGTCATGAGTGATCAATCTGCCACTGTCAATCCTGTTGACTTTTTGCTACCTATGAAATTAAGATTAAACATTGGTCCTTATGAACACTAGGGTAAAGGGTATTCTTGTCCTTATGAGCCTTATGAACAGTTGCATCTGTTCAGCCATTTTGTGCCACTGAATGCTGGATAAAGTGGGTTTTTGATCTAGCAGGATTTTTTTTTTTTTTTTTTTACAAAATTCCTAGGAAGTGTGGTTTATTGCAACTGGTTATCTGGCCAGCACTAGCTTGGAGTCTCATCCCAATATATAGAAGATGGAGATTACTTAAAACTTAATTAAATCAGATTGTTCCACATTATAAAGAAAGGGATCAACCAGGTTTGGGGAAAAGCTACCAAGAGACTAAGAAGTCTGGAAACCAAAACCTCTTAGCAACAGTAAAAGATATTGATATGTTTAGCCTACAAAACAGATGAATGGGGGTGGTGAAGAAATGAAAACAGTCACCAAATATCTGAAAAGTTGTCTAACAAAAGAACAAATTGATTTATTCTCTATTATCCAAGAGGCCAGAACTCAAACCAATGGGTTACAACTCCAAGGAAGTGTGTTTAGGACTGATACCAGAAGATATTTCTGCATTAACAGCTTTCAGTCCTTGGGACAGCTGCCACAATGAAATTAAGTTCTCCTTTGTGGAAATTTTCAGGGGCTGGATGGTCATTTATCAAAACTATTTTCGTGGATCCTACACTGAGCAGGGAGTTAAAATAGGTGGCCTCTAAGATCTTGTTCAATTCCATGATCTCTGAGTCTATGAATCTTGGGAACTGCCTGTTGTTCCTCTCAAGAAGGCCTCGAGACATGATGATGATTAAGAGGTAAATTGTTACTAATCTATAAAATCCAAACTTGCTATCCAAACAAAAGCACTTGTATGACCTGATATTTTGAAACATTCATTAAAGTGTTAAATGTTTGAAATATTAATTTTTAGGGTCAGAAATAAGCATTTAAGTATACAAATATAAGAGTCATTGTAGAATAATCTGGCCCAATTTAGTTTGTTATCGCCTGTCAGACTGCAAAAAGAAAAACAGATTAATCACCTTGTTCTGTTCCTTGGTGATCATGCAGGTATTCCTCTTTGCAAGGAACTATCCATTTAAGAGCCTGAATTTTTAAATTCTTTGCTGCATCATAACTTTTGCTTTAATTTCATAGAAAGAACTCAACCATGACAATGACAGATTTTACCACTGACTCAAATATTTTCCAAACAAAGCAATGATATTCATGTAACAGAGAAGGGAATGATCACTGAATGGCTTTTATTATCCTTGCAACCATGAGAACATTTTCTCTGTTTGTTTTTTGTTTTATTTGTACTAACAAAGGCAAGCTGTCTTTCTACCCGGCCTTGATATTGTGCTTACTATGAGTTAATCATGCATTAAAGACTAAAGTCTTGAATCAGGGGATCTGTGATTGTTACAAATGGACATGCCCAGCATTTTTAAAAGTTTGGGGAATGCTAAAGCAGCAGCTCACTGATTCTACTTTAATCAAGGTGAATGTCTCTGAAGAATACTTGCGCGAGGCTTCTGATCAAGGGAAAATGAGTTATGTTTGCTTTATCACATTAGTGCTACTGCTTCTCCAAACAGTATTTTGCACACAGTTACCTTCTTTACTGGGAAAATGGTGCTCAAAATGAAGAGGACAAGAAGCATCCAGGTGGCCCTTTTGAAGTAAAGTAGGGCTCACTTTCCACTTTAATAAATCAAGTTTAAACACATAACCTTCACTTGCAATAATTGAAGGGCCCAATTCAGCATGAAGGCTTTGGAAAGCAATACTTAGCAATATTTTGGAGTAAGAAATAGGTGGCCCTTTTGAGGTAACATATGGCTCACTTTCCAATTTAATAAATCAAGTTTAAACATATAAGCTTCACTTGCAATAATTGTTGTTCACTGTTGAGCAATACTTTGGAGTAAGAAAACTGCAGAATCATTCATTCTTAAAGTATACATCTCACTGAAGAAAGTATCTGGATGGTTATGGTTCTATTGTCCAACATGAGATATACATGTTCTGATCTAGGACTTTACAAGGCAGGTTATCTGCAGTGGATTATGCAGTTTTATAAAATTGTTCCAGTTCTTTTCTTGGTTAGTGCTAAATTGAGTAAGCAGGTGAATACTGAAGAGTTTTGGGTTGTTGGTGGTCTTATTTAAACCAACTTGTGATCTTGCAATGCTACTCTATTACCTTTGGGCTGCCTGTTTGTGTGTGTGTGTTGTAATTCTTCCAGACTGACTGAATTTAGTTCTTTTAGAAGTTTCATAAAGCAAGCAGCAGAAAAAGTCATGTCTATTTCATTTGATCAATTGCAAAGATCCAACAGATAACAGTTAAGAGAAATAAATTGCATCTAGCTCAACCAATCCAATCTTGGTAATAAAAGTTAGACTGGTCTCTTATTCTCTATCCATTTATTGGTCTATCTGACATTGTCTAACAATACCAAAAAGAGTGGGAGGGAAGGGAGAGTTAAGAGAACATTGCAATTGGAACAAAGGATGGGAAAATATGTTGAATCCCTCATTTAATCCCCAATGATATACACCACACATTCCTTAACCTAAACCAATATAGATGTACTACTCTCTTTCTCACACCTTCTCATAATATAAATTTTTAAGCACCTTTTTATTCAGCCTAAAAGGAACTCACAGCTAAAGTGCTCTGAGCTACAATCGTTCATAGTGAATTCCAATTGTTAAAATGCAAGTTAATATTCCTGGATTCAAGTACTCCATATTGAGAAACAGAATCAGTGTTAAAATTAAAACTAAAGAAACTGTAAAAAAAATTAATCTCAGAGGCTAATAGGCAGGTAAAATTTATCTAAAGTCTTAAGTAGTTGATAAATTCACCGTACCAGACATAAAATACAAGCATATATTTACAGACATTTTCCTATCCGTTGACCCCTTATTAAGTATGGTATGCATAAAAATATGCATACCATGCCTATGAATACATGCGGTAATTTAAATAATTGCCCCTTGCTGTTCCTGGTTTTGGAAAAAATTCACATGCTGGCAGGCAGATGGCTCTTCAGTGATTTTCTTTAGTTGATTGAAAGCATGGTGGGAGGATCTAGTGGAATTAATAGAACCTTTTCTAGCATAACTGATTACTTTCCCCCTCACAATTTGGTCTGTTGCCTCTTCAGATGCTGTGGGGCCTTCATCAGGCCTGGCTGAAATATATTGCCCACCTTCAAAAGCTCTCTTGAAAATGTTTTAGGCCAGCATTTTCATATCACATTATAGGAAGTACGTCAAACTCAGAATTCTGAATATATTCACATTATAACTATGATTTTTAAAGATGGATAAGGCCTGGAAAAAAATGAAGTTTCCTGAGAACAGAAGTTCAACTAATTAGAGAGGCATCACCTGTCCAGAGTTTGCAAGAATGGAAAGAAAGAAGGAAAGAAAGACTTGTTGGATTCATTAATCATGGTTAAACCTGATTAAACCAACCACAAACAGGAACACTTTCTTGAAAAAAGGAAGTAGGAATCCAATCTTCATAGAAGTGTGTAATTAATTCCCGCCCTCTCTCCCTCCCATTTCCTACCCTGCCTACACTGGATGGGGGCATCTCATACTGTTCCTGCTATTCCCAAATTATGTAAGAGCCCCTCTTTGAGAGAGATGGGCAGTTTATAAATATGAAATATAAATACATAAATAACAAGAAAGGTGGCATTTTTTCCATTCAATGATTCTGTCCAATTCTCAGAAAAAAGTCCTGGCAGTTTTCTTGACAAGGGTCTTCTCAGAAGTGGTTTGCTATTGCGTCCTTTCTAGGGCTGAGAGAAAGTGACTGCTCCATTGGTCCCCTCAATTTCTAAGTGATAGTTCTAGTATTGCTTGTATGAATTTTGGAAAGAATTTGGGAAATGTAACTTCTTTATTCAGTGAGGTAGCAAGGGAAAACATAGTGGTTGGGTTTATACAACATGTTACCTTTACCTTTACCTTATTGTGGTAATGTGATAACTGACATTTAATTATCATGGCTTATTGTGAGAATCAGCATAGAGTATATTGTTGCAATATATAGAATAAATCATGGTTTTTAAAACCATTCTAGTGTGTTATGAGAATAATACAAAACCTTGGGTCCAGGAAAAAGTACTTTGCTCCCTCAGATGTATTAGAAAATGATTATGGGTAATTTCCACATTTGTTGGCATTCCGCATACTTCCCATAAATCCATATATCTAGATTAGAGCAAACACATGCACCATTCGATACAACTACAAAATTATAGCTAGAGATTTACTTCAGGAATCAACAAACCAAAAAAAAAAAAAAGTTAACTGCCCAAAACAGAATAAAAGGCAGGGAAAAAACAGGGAAAGAGAAAGACATGAACAACAAAAAAGAGTGTACATAATTTCTCTTTATCTTCTATCTATCTATCTATCTATCTATCATCTATCTATATCTATCTATCTATCTATCTATCTATCTATCTATCTATCTATCTATCTATCTATCCATCCATCCATCCATCCATCCATCCATCTATCTTGCTACCTAGCTAGCTTGCTACCTAGCTATCTCTATCCATTCTATCAAAAGATACCAAATTTTCCAGAGTCCCTTGAAACAACACTGTGAAGAATTAGCACCAGCAGTCACAAAAGAAAAAGCTTTTGGTTGCAACTGGAAACAATTTTGGTACGTGGAATAATCTATTTTAGTCTTAGACGAGATTAAGAAAAAATACTGCTCAGATATTTATCCTATGCATGGTACATAAAAAAACATGGCTTTAACTCTTAAATCTGACCCTGATGAACAGGCATCTTCTCCACTAAACTTGAAAGTGGATACTTGGCCATGATGGAAGAGAAACCCCTGTATAATTCAACCTATTCCACATCTGCTGCCTGAAATAGCTTTTTTACTCAGCTAACAATGAAATCACCTCTGAATATTTTTATCATGTACTCAGTTCTTGCACCTACAGAAAACAATAAATACACACAAGTATCTCGAAGTTTTCACCAAACTGTGATACAATTTATTTTTTTTTTTTAAATTAGATTTATATGCCGCCCTTCTCCGGAGACTCAGGGCGGCTTACAATGCGTTAAGCAATAGCCTTCATACTTTTGTATATTTTATACAAAGTCAGCTTATTGCCCCCACAACTGGGTCCTCAATTTACCTACCTTAGAAAGGATGGAAGGCTGAGTCAACCTTGAGCCTGGGGAGATTTGAACTTGCAGTAATTGCAGGCAGCTGATATTAATAACAGGCTTTTAGTCTGTTGAGCTATCCAGGCTCAACAGACTAAATCTTCTTCTATTTGAAGAAGAACAATACTTCAGATCCTGCATAAAAATGACAATCCTTACGAATCAAAGTTTCAATCATTAAAATTGTAAAAACTTTCCTGCTGATTCATAGCATCTGTTTTCATAGAAAGCCCTGGCAGAAAGAAGATATACCTTCACAATTTCTTCACCATCCACGATCTTCAATTTTTCTAAGTTTTCCTTCAAGAGCTCAGGTTTCATTCGCCACTTCAAAAGGCCCAGTAAACCCACTACAGAAAAGAGGAGGAATATATTCAAGTACAAAAAGACAGAAAGTACCTTTCAAGTATAATATAGAATAGTTAGGTTTTTTTTTTACCATTTTGAGTTAGCTTAGTTGAGCAAATGAGAGTTGAAATGGCAAAGGAATCTCTTGAGCTTATAGAGAGCCCTCCGACAATGCTTGCACTCCGACTTAAGGTTGAGAGTTTAGGCTCTACTTGACTGCGGATTGAAGGGAGGTTCAAGTACATGTTGACATCTTCCATTTTCTTACTATCACCCTTGAAAACAAAGCATTAATGAGATTCACTGATTTCAGATGATATTAAGCAGAACTTTTATGATTTTGCTGTACTCTTCCAATGCAAACTCCTGCTTCCACAATACCACACATTTTGTACATGATAAGTCACATGTCTAAAAATCTCAAATGAGACATGAGCAAGCATAGGTCTACAATTGATAAAGAAAGTGAAAGTACACAAGTCCTTGCACATATGGGAACAGTAGGCTAATGATACTTGTACATCTTCATTCTGGGCCGATCAATAGCACTTAGCAATAGCATTTAGATTTATATACCCGCTTCACAGTGTTTTTACAGCCATCTCTAAGTAGTTTACAGAGTCAGTATATTGCCCCCAACAATCTGGGTCCTCATTTTACCAACCTCGAAAGGATGGAAGGCTGAGTCAACCCTGATCCTGGTGAGATTCGATCTGCCAAACTGCAGGCAGCCGGTGATCAGCAAAAGTAGCCTGCAGTACTGCACTGTAGCCACTGTGCCACCATGGATCAAGCAATATCAAAAGGTTCTTTCCTGGTACCTGGATGCTATCAGGAATTGGGGAGAGCGGGGTAGCCTTTGTCTCAACCCAAGGGCAAAACCTAGTAGCTGTGCATTTTAATTCCACCCCTCTCCCCTTAGTTCTATCCCTAATTCTTCTTGGGTATGCACTTCCCAAATCAAAATTGGTGTGCAAATTGGTGTGTGTGTGCAAGTCCTCCTCAATTTACAACTCTGCTTGAAGAACAGGTGGCAGCTGTGCCTGGGGATGATGGGGCTTACTTTGTGCAAGTTCAGCTTATACACTAATTATGCTTCTTTCTGGATTGGAAGAACTTGCTCATGGTAACTCATACTGCATTCTATTTGGATAATTGAAATTCACTCTACATGAGGTTGCCCAGCATCGCTGTTGAGAAATGGGCTCCATACAAATGATTTAAATAAATAAAAAAAATATATACATTTTAACATATTCAAATTATGTAGATACAGGGGCTTTGCTGTAATGGATTTTCAATGTTTTGCTATATTAAAGTGGAAGTATTCTGAAAAAAGTGAGAAACTGCAAGGCTATTAGCTGTTAAAGGCCTAAAGAGATTACAACCAGGTTAAATGAAAGACCACGCATTAAACTATTCCACCGACATATCCATTCTGCATTAGACTCG
The DNA here is from genome assembly GCF_029215685.1 of Pituophis catenifer annectens. Taxonomy (NCBI): domain Eukaryota; kingdom Metazoa; phylum Chordata; class Lepidosauria; order Squamata; family Colubridae; genus Pituophis; species Pituophis catenifer. The sequence continues at coordinate 114,462,148 of NW_027256882.1, forward strand.
AAGTAAGCCCACCGTAGAAAAGGGATTAAGCAATCATAAAATAAAATGAAGTCACACTGTGTAGATTAAGGTAAAGCAATTAATTAATCTAAGTTATCACTTTCTCTTAAAATGCCCAAATTGGCCTTTAATGCCAGGATCACACTTAAAATTGGACAAGAGAATCAATTGGCAGCAAATGTAAGTAGTACAGTATTAGTATGTTCACCTTTTTTGATCCGTCTTTAACCATAGCTCAGTGCAATAATCCAAACTGGTCATTAAAAAAAAGGTATTTCATTGTTGTGGGATCTGCTTCCCCCAAGTAAGTTTCCTACTCTTCAAGGAAACCTTGAAAATGCCCATTAATAAATTATTTCCAAAGCCAAACCACTCTGCTTACATGCATGTTTATGGGCAATAATTTGCCACTAGACTCTAGGGCTATGTGGAGCAGCAATGTTTCACTTAGTATGGTTGACTCCACTCCAGCTGCTGGAGTAAGCTACTTCAAATCAATGCCTCAGCAGGTTCTGCCTTTACACCCTCTATTAAAAGCTTCAAGGCAGGGCATTTTGCTTCAAAGAAAAGTCAGTCAAAAGCAAAGAGCTGATTCAGCGCAGCCTAGAAGCTTCGTTGTGACACGCAGAAACTGGACACCACTTTGCTCAAAGTGAAACACGTCTTCCTTTTTTTTTTTACATGGTGTGTCAAGAGTATTCTGTAGAAGGTAATCAGTTGCCAAACCAGTCCTAGGCATGATGGTTGTAGTTCCTCTGAAAGGATAAATGATGCAAACATCAGAAAATGGAGCTAATTGCTAGTTGTGTTTGAGGATAGCTGGATTTTTTCCCCCAGAATAAATGTCAGCTGCAGTGTTTACACCTGCCTTGCATGTGCTTGCCTTTTACAGACAAAAAAATTCAATCTCTCATACCAAGCCATTGGATGACATTTTGCAGTCTGAATTATCTTCTCATGGAAGGAGAAATCAAAGCCAGTGATTTAAATCCCAATTTTAGAGTTTAGACTCAACAAAACTATTTTGCCATGGTTTTTGTTTTTTTTTAAAAAAAATGGGTTTACTATTCCTATTTCCTTAATATTTCCTATTAAGGCCTATAATGGAATACCCTGTGGGAGATCTTCCCCTTGAGATCCGGTTGGCCCTACAATTTTAATCTTCTGGAAGGCTGTAAAAAGGTGGCTTTTCTCCCAAATATTGGAATAGCATGAAGCCAGAGTTGAAAGAGAGTGTTGTGGTTGCATCAAAGGAATCTGAGTATGGCGTCAGGTTTTGTTGTTTTTGTTTTTGTCTCTTTTTGCTTTGTTGTTGTTGTTGTTGTTGTTGTTGTAGTTGTTGTTGTTATTATTATTATTATTATTATTATTATTATTAGTAGTAGTAGTAGTAGTAGTAGTAGTAGTAGTAGTATTTATAATTGTTTTTATACTATGATTGTGAGCCACCCAGATTTCTGGTTTTGAGTTGGGTACCCAACAAGCATTTTAAATAAATAATGTGATTTTTATGTTTGTGGACTCTGCATATAATATTCTGTAAATAAATAAATAAATCCTGTATGCAAGCATAGACGTTCATATATATACTTCCTCTGTAAGCTGTTTATGTAAGCAATGATGTATTAAAACAGGAAAAAATCGCTAAAAGAGGAGGAAAAAGACTAAATAGGTAAATTGATCTACTATCAGCTGCAAAGGTGAACCTTTCCCTCATACTTCCATACCAAATTCTCTTTGCCACGTATATCAACCAGCTAAATATGTAGCCCAGAGGAGATCATTTTCATCTTCAGGAGTTAACAAAAAATTCTCACGATCCTGGATTTCCTCAAGGTAAACCGTGGTTTGTGTATTGATTTGTACAACATGCTGAAACTTAAATCCATGGTTTTTTCAACTCTCAGCATTTCCGATATTTAGCATCACCTATTCTGCTGACTTAAGAGAAAGTTCAAATACAGTAAGTCACTGAGTTTTGGAGAAGGCTTGTGGCACAGTGGTTACAGTGCAGCACTGCAGGCTACTTCAGCTGACTGCTAGCTGCAGTTCGGCAGTTCAAATCTCACCGGTTCAAGGTTGACTCAGCCTTCCATCCTTCCGAGATCGGTAAAATGAGGACCCAGATTGTTGGGGGCAATATGCTGACTCTGTAAACTGCTTAGAGAGGGCTGTAAAGCAGTATGAAGTGGTATATAAGTCTAAGTGCTATTGCTATTGCTATTATGATACTCTAAATATAAGTCAGAGAAGCCTAAAAAACTTTGAGAGTAAAAATAATTTCATACACCGCACATTGTTAGACACTGTACAACACAACAAACCAAATTCAGACAAAGCATATTATGCCAAAGCAATTTTTCTTAGAGTGCACTACAATATTTTGATAGCTTAATAGGAAGTTGCCACTGGATTCAGCAATACCAAATCAATGCAATAAGGTAAAATAATAAGACTGTACCTTTAAAACCACCAGTTCATGAATGCCATCAAGCAGAGTTGTCCCATCTTCCTTCATTAATTTTACGTAGGCCATTGCAAAGTTCTTTTCTCCTTTGTCTTTAGCTGAATAACCCAGAATTTGGTATTAATAGTTTTTACCAACTTATTTAATTTTGCATGTTGAAACCAAGGAACAAAAGAGGTTACTTACACTCCAAAGATGACCGATGTCTAAACATAAAACGCAAATGAATTCTTTGCATATCCTCAATGGGTAAGGCTACCTATTTAAAGAAAGAGCATTTGAAATAAACGGCAACTTCTGTTAAATAATAACATCATTGCAAGAAGGATGGAGGAAAATCTTAGTTTTGAAACAGAACTGTCAATATTTATCCATAAAAAAAGACCTGTTATTTTTATTAGTGAAAACTCTTGATTTTTCAAGGTTTGTATTTTATCATATATCTTAAGATTTTATTATTATTATTTTTTGTATAAATCACTACTTATCTGAATATAGCTTGGAAGGATTTTTACATTTCATAATGAATTCATATCTTGGATATAACTAATGTAGTCTTAAATTTATCATCACAATTTGGACCTGATTTCCATTGTTAAGGAAGTCAGTCATTAAATGACTTGGCCCAAGTTTACAACTATTTTTTTGCTGATTCATTAAGTGACTCACAAAGTTGTTAAGTGAATCAGGCTTGTCCCACTGACTTTACTTGTCGGCAGCTGGCTGGGAAAGTCACAAATGGTGATCACATGATCCCGGGACACTGCAATCATCATAAAAAACTGCTACTTGCAATGCAACTGAACTTTGATCATGTGACTGCTGGGATACTGAAATAGTCTTAAGTGTGAGGATCAGTCATAAATCACTTTTTTCAGTGCTGTTGGAATTTTGCATAGTCACTAAATGAATGATCGCAAGTTGATAATTACCTGTGTTGCATTCATAATTATATATCTCTGTCTCAGATTTGCCACTGAAAATGACCATATAACTTATGAATTTTGCTTTGTTGATAAGTTCCAACACCACCTTCTAATATAAATATCACGTTTACTGTTCTTTTTACCAGAGGATCACTGTTTGGGATGGGCTGAAAACTAGATCAGACTAGATCCATGATGGCGAACCTATGGCACATGTGCCCAAAGTGGCACGCAAAGCCATGTCTCCCAGCACACATGGCCTTGCCTGTTTGTCTTCTAGGTTTCTGGTGCGCATGTGTGCGCAATGATCAACTGTCCTTTGTGCACATGGCAGTGCCAAAAACTGGTGTGCACATGCGCGTCAGCCAGCTGATTGGCAGGTGCGCCTGCATGCTAGAACCTGGGAGTTCAGCTTTTCTGGAGCACGATCCCTTTGTGTGTGTGGCAGTGCTGAAAACTGGCTTGCGCATGCATGCTGGCCAGCTGATTGTCGGGCGTGCATGCACACTAGAAGCTGGAAGTTTGGCTTTTCCAGAGTACAGCCCTGATGAGCGCACAGACGACATTTCCACGCGACCTTTTCAGCACTCAGTGCCGAAAAGGTTGGCCATCACTGGACTAGATGATCCAAAAGCTATTTAAGGAGAATATAAATGTTTCACTATAAACTTAACTTAAATTTCTATTTATTTTTTTATTATTCATATTTCTATGCCACCCACTCTCCGAGGACTCTGGGTGGCTTACACCAAAGACAGTATATTAAATAGCATATTGCCCCCTAACAATCTGGGTCCTCATTTTACCCACCTTGGAAGGATGGAAGGCTGAGTCAACCTTGAGCCGGTGAGATTTGATTCGGTGATCTGCTGAACTAGCAGTCAGCTGAAGTAGCTGCAGTACTGCACCCTAACCACTGTGCCACCTCAGCTCTGGTGGGATTATATGGAATCACTTACAAAATGATTCTTACTCTGGACCCAGAAGTCTTTGAACTCACAGGAAATGAATTGGCTTTACTCTTCTTGAAGATATTTTAATATGTTTTCTATAGTGTTCTATCATTAACAGAAACAGGTTTCCAATATGCTTTCTGAATAGCTTACAGCCATCTGGAGCTATTTGCATCACATGTTCCCTACAATTTGCTTAGTACCCATTATATATAAAACTACAGCAATGTCCACTAATTTATTCACCTGAAATTAGGATATATATCAGTTCTGCATTTTAATAATTTCTTCAACTTTTTATATCACATTTATATTTTATATTATATTATATTGTACTGCCCTATTGAAATAAAACATATTTATGGCAAACTATATAATTATAATTATTGCTTTCATTTCCCTGTAGTCTGTCTTGTGGGATTCAAGGAAGTTAACTGAATAGTTGTAAACTAAAGTCATTTTAATGGCTACCTAAACATTCTGAAGCTTGGATTTCTTAGCTCTGTTTCTCAGAGGTCATCATTTAGCAAAATCAGCAATATTAGTAGTTTGTCTTAAATTTTAAATAGAAAGATCTATGCTCCTTGTCGTACCTTTAATGTCTCCATCCAACGGGGTTGTTTGACTTGATAGTAGACAACTGACTTGTATTCATTCGTAGGCTTGTCTCCGGCCCCTAAGCAAATCACATTCTGTCCAAAACAGAAAAATAAAAAGAGATGCTACTTCCTCGTTCTTATGATTGTATCATTTCATCACAAATACATTTTCCCTTTCATATCTATTATAATCCTTGAGATTAGTTTCTTATTCCAAAAAGGGAGACATACATAATCTAAACATGTATGTCCATAGCATTATTATCCAACCATAACAACTTCTGGATGGCTGGACTTCAAAGTTCAATATTCTATTGCCAGCATGGCTATTGATGAAAATTCTAGGACTTAGTCCACACAACCTGGAAGTTGTCAAAGTTGGGAAACAACTGAAAAGGACAAGATTAACTAAAATTATTCAGGGTCTCAGAACCCATTCCAGATGAACTTTTATAAGACCACCTAATTGCCTTTGATTTTCTGGTTTACTTTTTATTTGTTAGTGGGTGGTTTTAACTCTGTTGTGAGTTTCCTAGTGTTTGATATGCTGTGTCAAGGTACATGGGGAAAGTTTTAAAAGGTGACTAATTATTATTACTCCTCCCATTCCTCCAAGCCATAGAATTGGGTGCTGAAGATCCCATAAAAACTGGCCTACCCTGATCCTTGATAGAGGCATAATTAATTGTTTAAAACTGAAGCAATTCCTATGTGATATACATACTTGCACTTATTTGTTTGTTTTAGTAAGTACAGTACAGATAGTCCACATGTTATGACCACAATTGAGCCCAAAACCTCTGTTGCTAAGTGAGACATTTGTTAAGTGAGTTTTGCCCCATTTAATGACCTTTCTTGCCACAGCTGTTAAGTGAATCACTGCAATTATTAAGTTAGTAACACGGTTAAGTGAATATAGCTTCCCCATTGACTTTGCTCGTCAGCAGGTCACAAAAAGTGATCACATGACTCCGGGACACTATGGCCGTCATAAATATGAACCAGTTGACAAGCACCCAAATTTTTATCACGTGACCATGGGGATGCCGCAAAGGTGGAAAAATTGGTTATAACTCACTGTTGTCAGTGCCTTTGTAACTCTGAACGGTCAGAAATTGTAAGTCGAGGCTTACCAGAGGTGGGATTCACTTACCTTCCCTAACGGTTCGCAAATGTGAGCATGTGCAGTGCTCACGCATTACGTTCGGGTAGGTGGGCGGAGCCTCCTACAGTCGCCACTACCAGTTCCTCCAAACTGAACAGAACCAGATGAATCCCACCTCTGAGGCTTACCTGTATTATACAACTATGTATGTCTGTGTGAGAAAAAAGTATTTCCTAAAAAAGAAAATACTAAAACACAATTGCCAACTATTCCAATGAGGGGGGGGGGGAATAGAAGGTAGTAAAATAAAACTGGGTATTCCCCTACTGCCATCCCAACCAAAGAACCCTAAGGAGGTAGAAAGAGAGACAGCTCCCAAAAATACACAAAGACAGGTGTGACAAGAATGGTGTGACAAGAATTGGGATTGGTAAAGAACATCAAACTAGATTCCCGTTCCTTACAAAAGGTGCTTTTGAAAAGGAAGAAAACTGAATTGTTGCGCCAGATATCCAATGAAGATGGCAAAATGCTAGCAGGCAATAAACACTAGATACACTAGGATAACTCAGCTCCTATTTTGTCTCAGACCTCTCTCTGAGAAAAATGCACATGTTCCACAAGAAATATTTAATGAAGTGGCCTGTGATATGCTGATTAACAAGCTAATTAGGTGTGAGCTGGATGGCATGACAATTAAGTGGAGACATTGTTGGCTTGAGAATCATACGCAGAGAGTACTCCCTAAGAGTTTCTCACCATCCTGGAGGGAAATACGGAGTGGAGTGCTCCATGGTTCAGTGCTGCTGCCTCTTGTGCTTCAGCATTTTAATTAATTAATTAAATAATGGCAAATGAGCTGACAGGGGGTGAGAGAGGTAACATCAGAAGGCAGAAATAAACTGTCACAATAAGTTAGAGAAGCGGACTGAAAATCACAAACTGGAATTTAACCAGGCAATTTCAGAATTAGAGAGAATAACAGAGTTGGAAGGGACCTTGGAGGTCTTCTAGTCCAACCCCCTGCTTAGCAAGAAACCCTACACCACTTCAGACAAATCATTGTCCAACATCTTCTTAAAAACTTCCAGTGTTGGAGCATTCACAACTTCTGGATGCAAGTTGTTCCACTGATTAATTGTTCTAACTGTCAGGAAACTTGTCCTTTGTTCTAAGTTGCTTCTCTCCTTGATTAGTTTCCACCCATTGCTTCTTGTTCTGCCCTCAGGTGCTTTGGAAAATAGTTTGACTCCCTCTTCTTTGTGGCAACCCCTGAGATATTGGAACACTGCTATCATGTCTCCCCTAGTCCTTCTCTTCATCAAACTAGACATACCCAGTTCCTGCAACCATTCTTCATATGTTTTAGCCTCCAGTCCCCTAATCATCTTTGTTGCTCTTCTCTGCACTCTTTATAGAGTCTCAATATCTTCAGTTAAAAGATAGGCATCAAGTACACAGCTACAGGTAGTCATCGACTTATAACAGTTCATTTGGTGACCATTCAAAGTTACAACAACTGAAAAAGTGACTTATTTTTCACACTTATGACCATTGCAGCATCCCCATGATCACATGATCAAAAGTCAGATGTTTTGGCAATTGATCCATGTTTATAATGGTTGCAGTGTCCTGGGGTCATGTGATCAGCTTTTGCAACTTTCTGCAAAATCGATGGGGAAGCCATTTTAACTTAACAACTGTATTACTAACTTAACTGCAGTGGTTCACTTAAGAACCATTGTAAGAAAGTTCGTAAAATGGGACAAAATTCATTTAACAAATGTTTCATTTAGCAACATAAATGTTGGGCTCAATTGTGGCCGTAACTCAAAAACTACCTGTATAAAATGGAGAATACCTGGCTAAGCAATAAAGCTTTGTGGTGGTGGTGGGGGAATGGAGGAATGAGTTTTGAGTTTAAAATGAATATGAGTCTGCAGCGTAATACAGCTGCAGTTTTAGGCTGCGTGAATAGGAGTACAGCTTCTAAAATAATAATCCCACTTCTGATCCGCCTGCTGATCTCTTCACCTCCTTGAATATTGGATCTTGATCTAGATGTGACATTTTAGGAACGGTGGAGAGCAGTGGGAACATGTTCAAAGAAGGACAATGAAGATGATTAGGCATTAGAAATTAAATCCTATGAAAAGAAATTGAAGCACCTGGGAATGTTTAGCTTGGAGAACAAAAGGTGCTGGAGGGAGATTATAGCACTGTTCGAATACATGAAAGGATGATACATGGACAAGAGCCAGGAATTGTACTTTCTTGCCAGAGGACAGGACTCAGAATGATAGATTTAAGTTACAAGAAGGCAGATAGTGCTTTAATGTTACAAGGAAGTATTAAATCGACAATGGAAGGATTTAGTCAGAGATATGGGTTCCCCTTCATATGATGTATTTAAGCAAAGATTAGACAGTTGTCTGTTATGGTACTTCAGTTTGAATTTTTATATGGAACAGGTGGTGGAGACTAGCCTAAATGATATTCCCAAACTCTGTGATTCTCTGATTTCTTTCTGTGCTCAGGAATTCTGAAAAGTTAATGTGACACGCACAACTATTCGGAAATTTTAACTAGTGGCAGTTTCAGCACCAACACTGCAAATAAATAAATAAAATGCAAAGTTGAAGAAAAATGTCCAGGGAAAGCAAAGAATGAATAGCCTTTCACAAAAGTTGTCAATCCTTTTGAGTCCAATTTAGAGCAGGTAGAGGATTTCACAAATAGAAGAAAAAGAAGCCAAAGAACCTATTTCTCCTATTCCTGCTAAATAGTAAAGTGGGCCTACTTCTCTGTCTTGGAAGAGTAACTAACCTATCCTGGCAAGAGAAGGGGGAAAAAAACACCTATATTTTCCCAAAATTCTCTCAAACCTGCTACCAGACTTAATCAATAGTAATGGAAATGGCCAGAATGGTATCAACATTCATGGACATGCAAACGAGGAAGATATTAAGAGGTAAGAAAAATTAGACATCCTAATGTGTAAAGGTCTTGGCAGTTACAGAATTAACATCATATTCTTTCTTCCTCTTCTTTTAACAGTGCTTCAAAATGGGTTTGTGTGTGTGTGTGTGTGTGTGTGTGTGTACATATGTATGTTTGTATATGTGTCTGGATGGACATTCAGATAGACAGACAGAATTTCACCAACATATTATTTTTAGATATGATTTTTTTTAATGTTTTGGGTTTGTATTATTTTAGTTTTTATGTACATCCCTTTCTCGTGTCTTGTTGTTGACGATGGGCACATAAACATTCTAAATACATAAATAAACACATGCATACGGATTTGGGGAGGGAGGAATCTCCAGAATTGCTTTCAATTGGGCAGGATTTTTATATATGTTAATAACTTGTGGGGGTATCAATTAAACCCGGGTTCATCTTCTTTTGGGATAAATAAAACTCTGTAGTATTTCTTTTATATTTTTGCATTATGTAGCTATTCTTTTCTTCAAATGCCCTCTTAATTTCTTCCTTCCCATTTCAATCAATTCTATTCATTCCACAGGAAATTCCCTAGAAATTTAACAATGCAAGAAGGTAATTATTTTCAAACTTTCCTGTGAAAAGAATTGTTGGCTGATTATGTATGTTATTTTTGCACCTCTTCTCACTTTACAATTTTCTGTTAAATTAAATTTTTTATCACATCAGAAGCATCTGTAACTGAACCAACACTGCACATCAAAAATACATGACGTAAGTTTGTATTAATTTGAAGGAAAAGCAAAGGAAGAAATAAATTGCATTTAATAAATAAATTACCCTTGTCGTCTTATTATACTTGAAACTAGGTGTGATCAACAGGCAACATGCAGGCCAAATGCAGCCTTGGACACCTAGTTTGTTATTTATATACATTAACTGAATTATATATTTTGCATCTGCCCCAAGAAGATTCCTTCTCACTCAATGCAACTCAGGCAAGCCAAAAGTTGGCCAACCATATTTTAGAGTAAATATTGGAGTTGAGATTTTTGCCAGACCAATTCTTGAATACAGCTCATCTGCCTGGAATCCACACTGTATATGGGACATTAATAAAACTGAGCGGGTCCAGAGGTATTTCACGAGAAGAGTACTCCACTCCTCTGCTCACAATAGAATCCCTTACGCTCGAAATTTTGGGGTTAGACAACCTTGAACTACACCTCCTATGGTCTGACCTAGGCATAGTACACAAAATTGTCTGCTACAACGTCTTACCTGTCAATGACTATTTCAGTTTCTACCTCAACAATACCCGGGCAAACAATAGATACAAACTCAAAGTAAACCGCTCCAAACTCGATTGCAGAAAATACAACTTCAACAACAGAGTGGTCATCGCCTGGAATGCTCTATCTGACTCCGTTGTTACACCTTCTAACCCCCATAGCTTCAACCTTAAACTGTCTACCGGGGACCTCACCCCATTCCTAAGAGGGTGTGCATAAGCGCACCAGCGTGCCTACCGTCCCTGTCCTACTGTCCCCATTTATTTGTACTCATTCCTTGCTCATGTCCATGTTTATACTTATACCTGTTATCTAGTACATGATTAACAAACTAAATAAAATAAAAATAAAACAAATGAGATACAGTCATGAATCTTCTTTGATTTTCAGAAGGAATCATTCAAGATAAATGTACATCATTGACATAGTATGTTTGATCTGTCGAAGTGGGCCTCAACGTTTTTATGTTTTAGGCATTTATGTTTTAATGCCTTATTTTATAATTCCATTGTGTTTTTATTCTTGTTCACTACCCAGAGTTTGTTCCGGTAGATAGAAAGCCATATAAATCTCTTCAATAAACATACAAATAAATAAGTAGGCATATTACAATGTTGCCTATGCTTTAATACTTTTAATATGCTCTTTAGTACGTGTTACTTAAGCAAAAACAAGAATTTTACAACGTATTTATACATTTCAATCTTCAGACATCACAAAAAAGTAAGTAAAAGGACAAAAGATTATACAGTATAGCTATATTCTTCAACATTTTCCATCACTTTTCCTCTCATGGAAACTGTTGTCTGACACAGTCACTTTAGTCTGCATGTCACCAATGTGAAAAAAAGAAAAGCATGAGCTTTCTTTCATTAACGTGTAGGGTGGATTAAGGTTAGGGTTACTACACTTTGACAAAGTTTTCAACAATACACCCTCTCAAAGCTGCTTTGTAAAGGTTCCCTTTAAATTCGATAGTCATGTGATTATTATAGCGATGTGCCAGCATGGTCTCCTCCAATTTAGGTCCTGCTAATATTCTCTTTATTAACATTTACCTCCCTCCACTTTGTAGACATAGACATCTGTGGGACCTTCTTGACAACTATATTACAAATGCTTTATATTTAGACACAGATGCTCAGTAGTAATTGCCTCAGTTGGCGGTAATGATACCATTTTACAGGCTCATTTTAATTGGTCTCTCCCCCCCAAGAGAAAACATATTATTCCCATGTTAAGCAAACTAATACGTAGTAACAAAGCAGACTTTTTCATTGGCCCAGTTAGTTTGGAGATAATTTGGACTTGTCATTCTTAGATTTTATTTTTAATACTTTCTCTTACCTTAGTAACAAAATAAAACAAAACAGGTAGTCCTCGACTTACAACAGTTCATTTAGTGACCGTTCAAAGTTACAATAGCACTGAAAAAATTGACCATTTTTCACAGTTTCAACCTTTGTAACATCCCCATGATCATGTGATCAAAATTCAGACTTGGCAACTGGTTCATACTTATGGCCATTGCTGTGTCCAAACATCATGTGGTCACCTTCTGCAACCTTTTGACAAACAAAGTCAAAGGAGAAGCTACAGACACTTAACAACCAGGTTACTAACTTATCAACTGCAGTGATTCACTCTGGCAAGAGAGTTTGTAAAATGGGGCAAAAGTCACTTAACAAATGTGTCATTTAACAACAGAAAGTTTGGGCTCAATTGTGGTCATAAGCTGAGGACTACCTGTAATTAATTTCCCAATATTCCAACAAGCTTTTTGGTAAGTGTTTTATTAACAAAGAAAAATCTGATTTTTGCTACTTTTTAATTGCCAGGTTGGATTTCCATTTCTTGCACCTGTGGCTATATATGGAAATTGAATAAGCTCACACGCTCATAAAAAAATGTCCAGGTTGAAGCATGGAACAAATGCTATGAAATGGACCAAAAAACAAACACTAAGCATTTTAAAGGAGTGCTTGCTGAATCTGACTAACTAGCATTTTGCCTTGATCTTGCCTGAACTGTAGTTCAGCAGTTCAAATCTCACCAGACTCAAGGTTGACTCAGCCTTCCATCCTTCCAAGGTGGGTAAAATGAGGACCCAGATTGTTAGGGGCAATATGCTGCCTCTGTAAACTGCTTAGAGAGGCTGTAAAAGAACTATGAAGTCGTATATAAGTCTAAGTGCTACTGCTAAGTCCTATTACTATCTTCCATTATCAAACAAACATCTCAAGTTTAAAAATTCCTCTTTTTTTCTTCTCAGTTCACACTTGGCATACCTTGGTGATATATACCTCATATTTCTTATATGCCGTACAGCACACTAAACCATAAATTAGGCTGTAGGAATTATAATGCTGGGTTATACTAAAAACAAATCTACTATGCTATGACTTCTCACAATGATTAGATTCTGTGAATCCAGTCTTTGTTTCATGAGTTGGATAAGAGAAGTTGCAAATATTAGCTTAGAAATACACATTTCCGCAAACAGAACTTCTGGACCAAAGCAACTAGTTTCAGATTCAGAAACTCTAAAGAGGAAAATGCCACTAGCCTTTAACCATGTTTTTTAAAATATACATTGAGAGCAGAGCAGCACTTACAGGTATCACTTTTCCATCTTCATCACAGACACACATGTTGACTTCTACATTTCTCTGAGTAGTTTTATTAAATTTATCTAAATCTCCACATAGCAAGGTAATATAGATGTCATTTCTTACATCACCTGTGAAAGAAACACAAAAAGTTAGAAGTAAGCCGCTTTAGTGACAAGGCACATTAAAAGCTATTTGTTCCATTCCCTAGCTTATACTAGAACATTCAAGAGGAAAATGAAGTTAATCTTAATGCTGACTTCATTGTCTCTTCAGGGAAAGGATGATTGTAGCTCTATCATCAATGGATAATCCTCATTCTGCAGTGACACCTTCTGGTGAACTTTGGTCAAATCAGCTAGCTGAGAAAGTGGCAAGGATAACCCAGAATTCAAAGAATTGTGCCATGGAGGCTATGCAGTGAATAAAGAGGGTAGGGTGGGAAGACAAAAACCGGGAAGGGCAAATTTCACTTGAAAACAAGCATCTTTCATCTTCACCTAAAAACACATGCAGATGAAAAGCAGACAAACTCTACTCTCTTCTTTTAAGATGAGGATTTTGCTTGGTTGGTCTTAAAGCTATGGAAAATGCATCTTTTTCACCAGATTTTGAATGGTCAGTAATGTTAACTTCTTTGTTTTTTAAGCTATTATATGTCAAATAACAGTATAAAAACATAAATAGATTAAAAGTACACACATATACAAGTAAAACATGCCTGTATACTAATGGGGGAGGAGGGGAAGGGGAGGAGGAAGAGGAAGAGGGAGGAAGAGATGGAGTGAGAATGGGAGAAGGAGGAGCAGGAGGAAGGCTATCTGGGTGCCATTAAATTATCTGGATGCCATTAATTTCCCACTGAAGGTGAAAAAAATAATTGAAGAGTAATGACTCATAAATCTATTCTTTTTACATAAACACTTGGCATGACGAAGAAATAAAAATATAATAGTTAACGGCTAGAGGGATTAAAGTACAGGATTTAAGTGTATTTAAAGAAAAGTTACAATATATTGCAGTTTGGTCACTTTATGCATAATATTATCGTATTTAGTTTCAACATGATCCGTTCTGGACCTTAGGAAATAAAATTTGCTTATTACAGTAATTGATGTAGATACGCTGGTATCAATTTAATTTTGATTTAATGAAGAGTTATAAGAAAATTATAAATCTAAGTAATGTTTCCTTTATATTTTCCCTTGATGTCAGGGAAGGAGGGAGGAAGGAGGAAGGAAGGAAGGAAGGAAGGAAGGAAGGAAGGAAGGAAGGAAGGAAGGAAGGAAGGAAGGCCTTTCAATTAAAAACAAAAAGGATCGGTACCGTACCTGGCATGATTATTTCAGGGAAGCCAAGCTTCCTAGCAACAACTGTTGTCCTGTCGACAAGGTGCGGATAGTCTTTTCTTATATGAGTAATGTCTCCAACAAGCATTTTCATAGTTACCCATAATCCTGTATGATGTACAAAGATAAAGAAGACTTATCATGAAATGGGAACTAAGGATTCAAAAAAATATATAGATAAGAAAGCCTAATTGAGAGGTTCTATTCTAAAACACATTCACATAAGCAAGTAACTCATGCACCATCAGCAGGCTCAAACTCCACACTACTGAAGTTTTCGTTGTATGAACAAGGGGCTCCATTTAAAGCCCATATAACTAAACATATTAGAAAGCGTGTGTCTATCCCTATATAACATTGCTGATTCCCTAGTACTTTTTCCAATGTGACTTAAACGCCTCCAATGATACCATCACTTTAAGGATATAGATATGGGAGGGGGGGGAGTAAGAACAGGCATGTACTTCACCTTGCCCGCCACTGTCACTTTTGAATGTGGTAACCTTGTTTAAGAGGTTGTGCAAAAACTCATTCTCTGGCACTCTGAAAGAAAAAGAAAAATATTACTGAAAACCAAAGGCATATAATGAATCAAAGTCAGTTGAGACAATTTTTTCATCAGTACTTGAATGTGCAGCAGTACGTTCACAGTATCAAGCACAGTTATTGAATATGTGATAAGGAAAGAATTCTTAAATGTAAAACAACAAATGCTTCTAAGTTTAATGAAAAGAAGACAATTGCCAATCCAGCAATTCACCAATGGCAAAGGGAAACAACACATTGTTGCTTCAACATTGAGATTCAGGACAAAACCTTCTAGAGCTTATTCACAGATACCTGCACAATAATTAGTCTACACTGTGAAAAGGATGCAACAGTAAGAACATATTTGGATTTAGATTATCTCTACATGTGCTTTCAGTAAGCAGAAGATCCTATATATGAAAAGTACCTTTAGATACAGTCCATTCTGATTTATGTTTATAATGACTTGTAAAAATATTTTTACAATATTTTTTCATAAAAACTGCATCCAACCAGAATAACTTTTTTAACACATTAAAAGTATTAAACAGCAAAATTGTCTTACGGATGAAAGGGAATGAAATATTGTTTCTCTTCATCACTTTCTGCTTTTCCTTTTATAATATCTGAGATGTCCATTACTAAAGGAAGAAAACAGAACGCTATCAAGGCTTGAAAAAAGGCAACAGGTATAACTTTTCTGCCAGTTAGAATCATATACCTCATAAACTATATATAAATGCATTAGAATAAAACTTTTTTTTTTTTTGCTTTTCTCCTAAGCAACTTTTAAATCTGGTAAAATAAAATAAAGGCACACAAATATGCCACAACGAACTTTACTGTGTGGATAGCATGTATATGAGGAAACATTGCTCCTCTTAGAAAACTAGTTCTGCCTGAGAAAATAGTATATGGAAAAACTCAATGATTTGCTCTCCACTTCCGGCATCATCCATTACTTATTTACACATCAGTGAAAAACTGCCGATAACTATAAAAGCCCTA
The DNA here is from genome assembly GCF_029215685.1 of Pituophis catenifer annectens. Lineage (NCBI taxonomy): Eukaryota > Metazoa > Chordata > Lepidosauria > Squamata > Colubridae > Pituophis > Pituophis catenifer. The sequence goes on from NW_027256882.1 coordinate 114,477,930, forward strand.
AGTAAATAGCAATTAATTTAGAGCTAGAGCTGACACAGCTGATTTGATATGCTTGCTAAATAATGCATTAGCATTCAAATTTTACTTGCCTGCGCTCTGATATTATTATTTTTTATTCCCCATATAAAATATTAATGAAATATAAGGTGAGCAGATTCTTTGGAGTTCTTATCTTGTCCTACCATTCTTCCTTAACCTGCTGTTTTCCAGATGAGCTGGATTACAAATTTCTTCAACTCTCTCAACCAGAATGATCATTAGAACTTGCTGGTTAGGATGACTGAAATTTTAAACTCAGCATATCTGGAATTCACTGGGAAAGAAAATATTATTGTATAACTTCTACATCACCCGAAATGCTGTGTCTTGTTCTCTCATGCTGCTAACGTACAAATAAAATTCTTTGATCAACCACCTTTTTCATTGTTGTTTTTTTTTTCGAGGACATCTTAAAGAACATCTCACTTGGTAATGTCACTTGGAGCAAATTTAAGAAGGGATCTTTATTTTGACAGTCACTTTCATGTCTTGACTTCTCTTGTGATCACACAATAAAAAGAACACTTCTAAGCTACATGTTCAACATTTTCTGCAGAATTGTTTCAGTAATGTCTAACTGATATTATTACAAGGTTGAAATACCAATATAGCTTTGTAAATCTCAATGGATGTATCAATATACAAAAGATGTCAGTGCTAAGGGTTAGAGAACAGAAGGCCAGGTTCAATTACACAACCAGAATCCTATGTATCCAGTGCCAAAGCTTATACTTATATGCTTGTTGGCAGTGAAAATGTTATAAATGCCATGATCTTAGTAAATCTGTATATCAGGTACCATCAGCTCACATTGACTGGGATCTCAATATACAAGGACAATGGTACTGTGGGAGGTGATGGGGCTTTAATAAGCAAGGAGTAGCTAAACATACTTAGGCACAGGTGGAATTGTATTAAAGACTGTGAAAGCTTTTTGGTGTCAACCCTGAAGTTGGGCAAACTGTGACCATTTTCTTTTGATAGTCTTCTCTAGGGAGGTTTCTCTTCTCACAGCTGCAGGGCTGACACAGCCTGGAGCGAAGAGGACGGGGGGGGGGGGGGGGGGTTGTAGATGATAGCTGGGGTATTGTAGCCTGGGAATCAAGGATGTTGGTGTTCGAAAGATGGAGACTGAGGTCATCTAGCAATTGGGCTACATGCTGATTGGACCATGTGATACTCTGGGAGGGGGGAAGTGACAAAGTTTTACTTTTAATTAGGTGAAAATCCAGTGGGGACTTAGAGCCAGTTTTCCACCAGGAATGTTGCCAAATTGGTATGTCCCAATAAAATGTTCTTTGAGGAATTTATCTCTCGCAGAGTTGTTTTTGAATGGGATGTATTACTTGGAACCCTGACATTTGGATCCTGTTCATTCTTTGCCTTACCTGCCACTCCAAAAGGCCTTCTTATGCCTTGAGTATATTTTTTGGTGTTAGTATCTTTGAGATCCATTTTTCCAAACCGTACAATTTGACAGATCAAATAAATTCGGTCTCTTCCAAGATCTTTGTTTCCAAGATCCTGATATAAATAACAGCAAAATTCAGTTGAAGACTGACAGTTAAAAAAAGTATGACATCTAAACATCAACATTTTCTGGGCTAAAACTGGTGTAATAATATAACAACAACAATAGAAAAATATTGTTTCAGCACCACCTGATTTAAACAACATGAATGAAATAGAAACTGCAGGAAATGAAAAATAGAAATAGAAAAGAAATAAAAAATAAGAATATAGTAAAGAAAATAAAAAATAAAGAAAAGATTTCCTCCTTCAGAACAGAATGGACAAGTTTATTACTTTCACTTAACATATAACAAATGATCTCTTCTTTTCATATCCCATCTCTTATTTATAAACAAATCCTTAAAGACTCATTTTTCTATTCTGATGAGGAAAAAAATTGATTAAGGGTTACCACAGATAATAATGTATCTATTTTAACTTTGATCAAACAAACCAGCTTTATATTCCCTCCTTTTAAGAATCTTGAACTTTATTTTTTTTTTCAAATAACGTCCTTGAACTTGATTTCTTTTAATTTTTTTTTGTCCCTTCTCACAAAATTCTTCAAAGCTTTAACAAGACTTTTTAGGAATATATAGGAAAATTATTCAGGTAACTCTTTTACATTATTTGTGTATCTATTTTTATTATTAAGACATCATCCAGTTTTGTTTGTTTGTCCAGTGGAGCATCTTTTTCTATATTATTCTTGTAGCCTATCATTTTTAAATCCACACAGTCTCAGTCTTGTCCCAATAAAATTTGTTGCTCTTCCATAACTTCTTTATGGAAGAATAGAGATACAGTAGACATTCTTAAAATTAACTTCTGGGTTCAAAAATATTTTACTTGGTTCTATATTAATAAGTCAAATTTAAATGCTCTTCTCTTTTACTTGTTATCTTTAGTTCTTTCTGGTTCTTTGTAGTGTCCAACCTTCAAAATATTATTCTATCATGTGTTGTTAAAAAAATTCAAAACAAAATTATTTTACCCTTACAATTAGTTTGAAAATCTTATTTCCAATCCATCTGAACTTTTAATTCATTTTTTTAACTTTCCCAAGCCAAAGTTCTAATCTCTCTTTTGCTGTTTATTCCAAAGAAATAATATTTTTAGTTTTTAAACTTGCACTTAATTTTTTCCCCCTCCATGCTAGAAACAACTATCTGGAGCACTTGTGGACCATCTCTGGTTCTCTTCCTTTTTCTGGGGAACTGCAAATTGCTGATCCATCAGTAGCTCTTCTTTTAGTGTAGTCAATCAGCAAATTCCTGATGTACTCAGTTCTGCTTTTAGTGGAGTTGTCTTCAGTTTGGCATTTCTTCCCCAGAAGTTCTCAGGTAATTAGAATATAATTTATATGTTTCACTGACTTACTGACTTAGTCATCTGTTGTACTTAGCATAACATCTGTGTACAATATGATAATTTTTCTTGTACCACAATATTAATGTTTCTCAAATATAGCTAGATAAAAGCCATAACCATATGGATCAGTTATTTCAAGATGACAACTACCATCTATCCTCAGTGTTTCAGGATTATGTCAGTCTAGCCAAACGCTAGATTTAACCTTATGGCCAAGGCCTCAGTTGCATGGAAATGTTTGTCCCCGATATAATTTATTTGAAAAAGTTAGTTTCTATTCAAAAAACTGAAAACAAAATCCTTTGTAAAAATAAGTTATTTTTTTTTATCTATCATACAATCCTATTGCTTTTTTAACCATGGTTAGTTACATCAGATACAATAGCTGAGTTTGTACAAGTCAAAAACACATAATGCCTTTCTATTATATGCAAAGTTAGCCATAGAAAGAGAATGAACAAAGTGAAGTCACTTAGCAGAATTCTGCTAATTCTGTTTCCTATGTACAGATGAGAAATACTTGATTCTGCAAGTTTTCCAGAAAATGTACAGGTAGTATGGGTGGTTGGAGTGAAAGAATTATGGTTTTTTTTTAAAAAAAAAAACAAACTACTCACAGTGAAAACCACTTTCAGATTGTTGAAATTGTCAACTTCTTTGACAAAACCTTTGCTCCCCCATCTCACCAAATAATTTTCACTGTGGAAAAATAAACATTATATAAACTCAGATTATCACAATGAAATAGCACTGTATAAGATATTGAGAAGCAATTTTAAATTATATTAAGTGCATCATTGAAAATTCTGCCAACTAAGTTTCAAACTTCAATTCCTGCAACTTCAGTCATTATGCTTGGCTAAACCTAGAGCAATGGGGAAAGCCTGAGACAATAGTTAATAATTATGTAAAGGTACAAGCAGCTCCATTAATCTATTAAAATAGTTCAGGCTTTGATGCAAACCTGGGCTACCTATAAATCATTCTGATGTCTTACCAAATGATTCATTAATATAAATATGTCTGTTCATAACAGACATGTATTAAATATGTATGTTTAATTTCAACACATCCTAAATTCATCCAAACCACAAGAGATTGTCATAATCCATACATTTATAATCTCACACACACATTTAAGTTTCTTAGGAAAATGAATACTGTGCATCAGTGAAAAAAACTGGCATACCTTATCACTGTATGCTTATGGGGATCATAGAGGGACATGAAAAGTTCAGCATCTTCTCCTATTTTGCAGACAAAATTTCTTACAAAGACATAAAGGCTGTGAGTGGGGGATGAAGTATTTCGACAGAAAGTTCCGTATATAGGCTCATCTTTTGACTGAGAACCAACAACAAATAAGAGAAAGAGATGTTATTAGAAAAACAGCAAAAGAACTTGATAAACAGATTTGCATTTTTTTTTAAAAAAATGTTATGTATGTTAATGCTACATCACATCTTTGTGATCAGGAACATTTAAGCCACAACATTTATCACACTTTTCCCAACTTTTCCTGTCCAGTTGTGCTGAAATATAATTCCCATAATGTTTGGTCATTTAAAATACCTGAGATGCAATATTAAGTAACCTGCTGTAAATATCTACAAAGTCCTCTCTACTTTTGAAATTAAACATCTTTGTATATGTAAAAGGCAGGCTTTCCCAAACTATGATGTATATCTCTCTTTGGGGAGGTACAGAGTCCAGGGGAACTGTGAAAGACTTTACCATTATCAAATTATTACAATAAATTCACATTTCCCAAAATATTACGTTCACCTGAATAACCTAGTGGTGATGCTTTTTATTTTTTATAAATTTATCAAATATATATATATATTTCATTGTATTGTTTTCATTGTTCATTTATGTTCATTTTGTTTTGTTTTTTAAAAAATAGTGGAGCCATGTACATAAAAGTTGTGATAGCAAAAAAGGAAACTCTGGTATAAACTCTTCTTCTCCATCCCTACTTTGTAGTGTAGATCTTGGTCATGCAATAGTTATGACATGCTGCCATTATAACTTTTTATGTGCTACTGATTTTTAAATGATATGTAACATTATTTGCTGGTTATAAGCAAATTCAGCATTAATTTTCAGGGAAATCGGACACTTCACAAAGGACAGATACTTTTTTCCACTCAGCCAGAAATTAGATCAAGGAGATCTCACCCCCCTCCCCGCAAAAAAAAGGTCTGTTCAAGAAATAGTGCGCTTAAACATATGCCCCGGAAGACCAGGTTACCTGAAGACAGTCTGGCATTGCTCACTATGCACAACTATTAAATCCATCATGATAACCTTAGGAACCTGGTGCTTCAATAGGAACACAGAATAACGGAGTTGTATCTACAAACATCAAGAAAAACTACTTTGCTAGCATAGGATGTAGTATAAATTAGTAGCTTTTAGAAAATCTGAATTGGTGCGCTGCTCACTTTCCTCATACAAACATTGTTTGATTTAAAGCTTATAGACATGGATAATAAGGAAGGTCTTGTCCTCCCTTCTAAATTTAATCTCCCTTCCCCATTTTTTTACAAAGATTCACCAATGCACATTATTTTAAAAGGCCAGGTAAGGTATATCTAATGTTTTTAAACAGCTTGCTACAGGCCTTTTGGTTTGCAACAATATGTGTGTCAATTGGAAGTGTAAATTATGTTATTGATTTATTCATGGATTGAAATCAGCATTTTAAAAAGGTGGGAATTCAGAATAAATACTTGGTGTAAGGAGATATTTTTAATATGCATACTAAATCAGGCAGGAGAAGTGATTGCTAAGCTGCTCCTGATGCTTTTACAGATTAATTCTTCATGGGAACAAACAAGCAAAGCTCTATTTGAAAGTAGAAAGATGGAATGCAAACCCTGTACCGTTTCTTCTTTAATTCTTTCTGTGACTTTTTTTGTAGCTTCTGTATGTGCGTGGAAGAGACTGATAACACTGGTTTTGTCAGGATCCAAAATATTGCCATCTTCATCTCTAACAATCAGGTCCAGCTCTAGAATCCTGTAGATATAAGTGGAAAGTTCATCTGCAACATTAAAGGCCCTCCTTCAGTTTCAAATGGACATCAAATACATATACAAATAGTTTAACGTTTCATTTCAAGTTGTTTGAAATCTCGTTGTTTGTTTATCTTTGAGGTGTGATTTAAAAATTAAGACATTCACACAAAACCAAACACCATGTCTGAGGCATAGCAAAAAGTTCGGGTTAACAGATCATATAATACTCATGAGGATACAGTCTCCTTTGAAAACACAATCTGCATAACGGTGGATGGCACCCTGAATGAACCATGAATATAATTAACATCCATGATCCACCCATGATTTTGCAATGAAAGAAACAATTTTTGAGAAGTCTAAGTAATTGTAGCTTGCAAAGATGAAATGCAGAACTTTCAATCCTTTATGCTGAGTCACAAATTAGCCAATCCCATTTTGTTTGGGTGAATCCAACCAACGTTTTTACTTATGATGCAATGTGTCATGGAAACTCCAAAACTAGATGGATAAATCTTTCTCTTCCTACTTCTGTGGAGTTACTATTTGCATCTGAAGAGAAGCTACACCTTGTGCCTATAGGTGTTTCCCTTGAAATTAAGACAAAACAAGACAAAACAGTCAATAATCTAGCCTGTTTTCCTTCAAATTCTCCTCTATCTCCAAACAACTATTTTTATTAAGATATTAATTTTTGACTGGCATCACTCTGACATGATTAAGGGACAGCATGTTGAGAGTCCAGATGATATTTCTTTGCCTTTACCTTAGCTTTGTTTATACTCTTCCCTTTGCACCTGAACATGTGGAATGTGGACATGATAGATGCTCTGTAAGGGACAAGGTATAAGAAGAACTGCTGCAAAGACCTAGGCTAGAAGGATACTATGTGTGACTGCATGAGTTCTCCTTGCTGCTGAGCCATTGAAGTCTTGCCGGGAGTTCCTAGCAGCTGATGGAGTTGTGAGCTTGTTCTTTTTGATCAAGGTTTTTTCTTTTCTTTTCTATATTGCATTAACTGTTTCCATTTGGTGAAGTAGAATCATACTTTCATTCTCTGGAATCCTTTAAAAATCTGCTGGTACTTTGTGTATCTTCCTACTTTTCATATGACTTATACTGCTTCAAACATTTTTCATCTGTTAAACCCTAAACAACGCTTAAACAATTTCTGATATACGGAAATCTGAAATAGTAGATGTAAAAAAAACCCTGCATTTTGCAAAAGCCACTTTAAAAAAATGCCCTAAAATATTTTTTTGAAAATTCATTCCACGTTTGCCTAATAAATGAAGAATATTTGTGTGTTTTCTGATTATTTTGTTTGTTTGTTTGTTTAGAGGAAATGCAAATTAAAAATCTAAGATCCCTTTTAGAAACATCCAAACCCAAGGACTTCCTTTTGCTGCTCATCTTGATAAGCTTTGTATATGAAATATTTATCAGCCGTATTGTCTTTTTCTCCATGGTTGTTTAGGAATGCAGTCTAACAGAATGCATATTACACCCCACACGCAATTTGTGACTTTGGGTGGTAAAGAAATAACAAAGAAGTAAAAGAAAATCAAGATCCAAAAAAGCCAAAACGGTAAGGAGAAGGGGACGTTGTAACGTATAAGCACCATAAAATCATGAAATCAGTTTTTCTGCTAAGCACTTTGATAACTCTTTTTAAGCAACTTGTCTTAGAAGAAAATAATGGTGTGCAATATAGAGCAGACAGCAGCAAATATCTCATCTTAGACAAACTAAGTAGAGTTGCTTAGTATATTTATTTATTTATTTATTTATTTATTTATTTATTTATTTATTTATTTATTTATTTATTTAATTTTTATACCGCCCCCTCTCCCAAAGGACTCGGGGCGGTGAACAGCCAAAATTAAAAAACATACAATATAAACATTAAAATACTATAAAAACAAAATTAAAAACCCCTTACCCATAAAATTCAACAATTAGAAGATTTTTAACCCAGCCTGGCTTGCTGAAATAAAAAAGTCTTCAGAGCCCGGTGGAAGGTACGGAGGTCTGGGATCAGTCATATCCCTGGGGGTAGCTCATTCCAGAGGGTGGGTGCCCCCACAGAGAAGGCTCTTCCCAGGGGGGTCACCAGCCGACATTGCCTGACCGACGGCACCCTGAGGAGGCCCTCTCTGTGGGAGCATATTGGCCGGTGGGAGGTTATCAGTGGCAGAAGGTGGTCTCGTAAATAACCGGGCCCTAAGCCATGGAGTGCTTTGAAGATGAGGACCAATACCTTAAAGCGCACCCGGAAGACCACTGGAAGCCAATGCAGCTCGCGCAGGAGAGGTGTCACGTGGGAGCGTCATGTCGCCCCCATAAGTACCCGTGCGGCTGCATTCTGCACCAGTTGGAGCCTCTGAGTGCTCCTCAAGGGGAGCCCCATGTAGAGAGCATTGCAGTAGTCCAGGCGGGAAGTAACGAGGGCATGAGTGACCGTGCATAAGGAGTCCCAATCCAGAAAGGGGCGCAACTGGCATATCAGGCGAACCTGATAGAAAGCCCCCCTGGCCACAGCCGTCATATGCTCTTCTAAAGACAGCCGTGCATCCAGGAGGACACCCAAGTTATGCGCCCTCTCCGTGGGGGCCAATGTCTCGCCCCCAATAGTCAGCAATGGCACCAGCTGACTATATCGGGACACCGGCAACCACAGCCACTCAGTCTTGGAGGGGTTGAGTCAGAGCCTATTCCTCCCCATCCAGACCTGCACGGCCTCCAGGCACTGGGACATCACTTCAAGGGCATCGTTGGGGTGGTCTGATATGATTAGTAGAATACTAGAAAATCCAAAAATTAGACCAGAATTGGAAACTGGGAAAAAAAATTCTAGAAGAAGACAATGACAAATGACTTTTGTGTCTTTGTGAAGAAAAGTACACAAACGGGTCAATAAGGTCATCAGGAATTAAGTTTTACCTGAGGGAGACCCTTTTTTTCTTTTAAATGCCTCTGACGATCCTAGCTGAGTTGCCTGATTGGCAGAGGCTTTGCCGATCAGGCAACTCAGCTGGGATCGTCAGAGCCTTTTGAAAGCAGTTTTTTACAATCTCTTCACCGAAGAGGTTGTAGAAAAAATGGTTTTAAAAGTTAAAAAAAAAAATTGGCCACGCCCACCCAGTCACATTACCCCTCCCACCAAGCCACCCCCACAGAATCGGTAGTAACAAATTTTAGATTTCACCACTGGTTTCCACCCATTGCTTCTTGTCCTGGGCTTTGGAGAATAGCTCAACTCCCTCCTTTCTATGGCAACCCTGAGATATTAGAACACTACTATCATGTCACCCCAGTCCTTCTTTTCATTAAATTAGACCTACCCAATTCCAGCAACCGTTCTTTATATCAAGTCCCCTAATCATCTTTGTTGCTCTTCTCTGCACTTTTTCTAGAGTCTCAACAGCTTTTTTACATCATGGCAACCAAAACTGGATGCAGTATTCCAAGTGTGGCCTTACCAAGGCATTATAAAGTGGTATTAACAATTCATGTTAACTTGATTCTATTCCTCTATTAATGCAGCCTAGAACCGTGTTAGCTTTTTTGGCAGCTGCAGCACACTGCTGGCTCATATTTAAGTGATTGTCTACTAGGACTCCCTCTCACAGGTCCTACTATTGAGCCTGTGCATATAATGTATTTTATTATAGCATCCTTAAAAGCAAGGTTAGGGTTAGCAAAACTAAGGCATCTCAGCTTGCAATATGCCCAAGGCAATTCCCTTTCTAAAATACATTGATTGCAACATCAGAACTTACTTGTTGCCATAATCAATTTTGGAAGTGACCTTTTGTTTCAGTTCTTTCAGTTCATCTTTGGGCAATGTCCCTGAGAGGAGCTGTGATCTCCACTCCATTAACTCGCACATCATCTTTTTTACCTGCTGGAAGTGTTCTTTCTTGTTTGCCTGAAAGAGAAAACAATTTCAGCTTATTTAAGATTTCAATTGCTGTTTGTCACTGTGGTTAAGCAACCCCACTATGACAGCAGAATCAGTATATTTTCTCTAAGTGGAAGTGATCCTATTTTCCCCTATCTACAAAAACCCTGGAGATCAAAAATATAATAGATACTTAAAACACAACCTTCAGTTTAGGTTGAAAGTGCTTAGTGCTTTATTGTGACTGAAGGTAGCGTGGACCAATGCAAAACAGAGGTAAGACCACAAGCATGATCACACAAAAGAAAAAGCTGGCATAAACCAAAACTCAGCACTCCAGCAGAAGGATTATTGTTTTCTGAACATGACATAGGAAACTACCTCTCTAGGCATTTTAGAATATCCTTCCTTTCACAGCAATGGCATTTTTTTCCTAATTAAAAAAATTGTTTGCATGCCTCCAGCTCTACTACAGAAAAAATGAAGCAACTGCTCTAAGCTGTGACAGGTTTCCAATAATTCCTTCTGATCCACCTGGCTCTTCTGCTTCCTTGGAGATCTACTATAAAGCTAGTCCCGGGCTTTTTAAATTAATCTACTACCTCTCGAACCTTTTGTTGAAGTATAATCAATTACCAATCTGGTTACTTGTGTTGAGGAAACAGAAGGGATTGCCAAAATGTTCCGGACCCTTTCAGAATGAGTTCAAAAGATATCGTATTTTTTGTAGTATAAGACACACTGGAGTATAAGACACACCTTAGTTTTTGAGGAAGAAAATAGGAAAAAAATTCTGCCTACCAGGAATTCATCTGGCTAGCGTCCTTAGTCTGGTCAGCTTCAGCACATTAGTTCACCGGTTTTGAGCGTGTGCATGCATGCACACTTTTTATCCCCTGGTTGGGGATAAAAAACAGTTTCTAAGGCACAGCTGATTGTCGGAGGGAGCAGCAAAGGCACAGCTGATTGTCGGAGAAAAACAGGCAAAGCGTGGAAGATTGCTTCACTCGCTAGCGCCTCATTAGGGCTGAAAAAAAGCTTCGAAAAAGCTACATTCGGAATATAAGACGCATCCAAATTTTCAGCCTCTTTTGGGGGAGGGGGAGTGTGTCTTATACTCTTAAAAATACGGTATATTCTAGTGGTGTTTTTGCTTTGCAGCTTAACTGTGGTTTACTCTGACCTATTCTCATTGCTCTCATCCATATATTGAACATAGCAAATACACTAGCAGTTTTCTTCCTTTTTAAAATGGCCTTTCCTTTATCCAAAATAAACTTTGTACTGGTGTGATCTTTGGGGTGCACAAAATTCATTTTCTTTAAATTGGACAGGTTATGTAGTGCATTAAAAAATAAGACAGTCAGCTGTTTAGAAATAATATAAGAGCAGTTTTTCTGCATAAGCAAAGCCATAGGTGCTAAATCACCCAGAGCTTTCACTTTCTCCTAGCAGTGCATTTGTGCATGGTGCATTAAAGATCATTCAAAGGTTGAAATCACATAACGCTCAAAAGTGGAATTACACAACAGCCTCTTAAATAATTGAAGCTAAATCTTGCAATGAAGGGATTTCTTCTTTACCAGCACTTTCAGAGCAGTTATATATTCATAAAATTAAATGCAAAATACATTGCCTTGGTGGATAACTATGTCTACTGACGTGGCACTTAATGCAACTAAAGCTTCTTCCTGGGCAGTCATAAAATTTCCCTGCAAGAATGGAAGAATAACTCACCACATACAATTGTTTCCAAATGTTACCCCATTCCCATAACGTGCTGGTAACCTCTTGTACCAATGGAATCTCAGCAGGTATTACATTTTCTGCATTTCTGAGCCAAAGGACAAATACTGTGTTATAATACAATTTAACATTATACATGTGATTAGCAACCCAAGTGGAAAACCAGAAATGGAACTGTCTGCTATGAATGCTGGGTCCATAGCTAAACATATCACAGATAGATATTTGAGATAGACTCTGATTTGACTCTCAGACAGGCTCCTCTGGTCCTCATTCTATACTAGATGTTCCATACATCTCATGAATATTTACTGCTGAGAAGTAACAGAAGGAGATGAAAGAATGAAATCAGAAAAGATGTTGAAGAGTTAGGTGTTGCTTAAATGAAAGCATTGTAATTCTGGACTACTGATTAGCTATTCCTAACTACAAGATTTTCAAATACCTTCTCATGATTTTTGGACTTCCAAACACAGTCAGGATGGACCATGTCTGCCAAACATGGTCAAATGACTGTCTACTAATTAATGTTCTGCAAACATAAGCACCATTCACACAATAAGCTAAGCTATAAAACATGGTTTAAAAACAACACTGGGTAAGACAATACTAATCAAATCCCTTTACATCTTAGCAAGTTGTATGAACCAAGCCATCACATTAGGTAAAAATGTGCTGCCTGCAGTTTGGCAGTTTGATTCTCACTGGCTCAAGGTTGACTCAGCCTTCCATCTTTCCGAGGTCAGTAAAATGAAGACCCAGATTGTTGGGGGCAACATGCTGACTCTGTAAACAGTTTAGAGAGGGCTGTAAAGCACTGTGAAGTGGTATATAAGTCTAAAAGCTATTGCTGTTGCTATTCATATACTTTCTTTTAAAGCAGCTTTAAAAGAAAATATAACTTTGTCACTACTTTTTATCAAATTCCCTAAAGTATTACTGTTCATGATTGTTGAGATCTGATCCCAAATTGTATATTGAATTGAGTTAAACCAGAATGGAACGAGAAGGGACATTTGGTTTAGTTTGGTTACAATATGTTCTTCCTTCTTGAGATGTGCTTCTAATATACCATGTTCTTATTTTTCCAAAATAAGTTAAGATATCTAGCAAATGTATGTTATCTATAATACCTTTTCTTCTCAGCAGCAATTTCTTTGATGTGGATAAAAGATTTTGGAAATATTCCCTGTTGGAATTGAAGGGAAAAACACAGCTGTTATATTTCCGAAAATATATCTTCCTTGAACAGTGGAAAAGTCAACGCTATGCAAGTAGACGTTTAGAAGCCAACTTTGGTGAAGCTATGATACTTTAGTAATTGAACTACAAGATTGAATTAAATTATTATTATAATGTTCCATACTTTTCCAGGTTTACAAAAGAGCACTACCCACTGAGCACTGCCCATGCCACTGATCTTTGATTATGCCTGGCCAAGTGATATAGCAGTCCTTCCTCAACAATACATGCTGAAAGTCCAAAATGCATTCTTTAATTTTTCCTCTTGAAAAAATCAAGGATGTAACAAGAGGTATGTCTGTCAATGATAGTAAATAATATTAGATAATGAATCTCTTTTACTAAGTCAAAGAGCCTGTTATAGTATAATGTAAATGGACTTGGGTCTGAAGCAAGTCTACTCTTTTCAGCCTTTGATATCTAACATCCAAAACTGATCTTAGAAAGATTGTTGATGTTATGCAGAGTAATTTAGCTTAAGTAAAGTTCTTTGCCTTCCTTTATTCTTTCCTAGTCATTTGAGAACCATGTATGAAAGCCATGTTTGAGTTTGAGAGCCATGTATTTAGATACAGCATATAATATTTCCAATCAATATATTTCTTGTGATCAGGAGTCAATCCTAAAACCTGAACTTCATTCAAATCCTGATTTAATATCTTGATGGGCAAAGGCATAAAGAGTTCCTAAATTAATGTTAATGTTGATTAAAATGAATTAAATATTGTTAATATTGAAAAACGTAAACTCCCTGGAAGAAAGCTAAAGATAATAAGTAAAATAAATAAATTGCTTATTTAAATATTGCCCAGTCAAAACGCATGAAGATGTATGAATGGATTACGCATGTAATCCTGTACATGCCTACATTGGATCAAATCAGTGGGGTTTGTTTTAGAGTATATAAATATACAATACAGAGTATATAATTTTTTTCTATACAGTAAATAATTGTCTCCTTAATATTTGCCTGTGTACAAAAGGGGGTGCAACACTAATATTTCAGTAATAACAATGATGGTAATAACAGGATAAACTCACCTCAGTTTCTTTATGTCTAACCAAGTGTCCCCTGTACCAATCTATAATTCAAAACAGAACCATATCATTGTATTAGATTGTGTCCTCTCAACACAGTTTCTGCTATATAACGGTTATTCTACAAGCACTACATGGGACTAAGTGTCATTGAAAACAGCAATTCCCACAATATAGTTGAGAAAAAAGCTAGCCTTTCTGTTAAAATACTTGATGATTCCTCCTTGCTATGGTTGCAAATTCCTTTCCTTCCTTCCTTCCTTCCTTCCTTCCTTCCTTCCTTCCTTCCTTCCTTCCTTCATTGATTCAGCCACTCATATCACTAATGCAGTTCTACGTGTCTAACAGGAATACAATATAAATACATGCATATTTTAACAAATTAAAATTAAATACACCCTAAAGGATTTTGATAGATTAAAAATTATGATAGGTGAAGATAAGGAGGCAAGGGCGGATGGTAATATTGATTATTGATTATCAATTATATATAATTGGCAGAAATTGGAGTATATATAGTATATTGTAAATATGGAAAAAATAAGATGTATGAAGTTTGACTCGGTCAATACTCTGTTCAGAAATTATGTATTTTATGTTTGTGTGTCTGAAAAAAAAATTAAAAAATTGTTTTTTTAAAAAAAAAATTAAATACACCCTTCCTAATTGATTAACTGATCAACACAAAGTGGCTTCCAAAAACAACTACATATTTTTTGGAGTATAAGACACACTTCCCCCCTCCCCAAAAGAGGCTGAAAATTTGGGTACGTCTTATACTCTGAATATAGCTTTTTCTAAGCTTTTTTTCAGCCCTAATGAGGCACTAGTGAGTGAAGCCATCTTCCGCAGGCTTTGCCTGCATCCTCTGACTCTCAGCTGTGTTTTAGAAGCTTTTTTTTAGCCCTAACGAGATGCTAGCGATTGAAGCGATCTCCGTGCTTTGCCTGCTTTTCTCATTGCTGCTCCCTCTCAGCTGTGCTTTAGAAGCTGTTTTTTATCCCCAAGCAGGGGATAAAAAGTGTCCACGCAAGCTCAAAACCAGCGAACTAGTGTGTTGAAGCTGACCAAGGACTCTAGCCAGATGAATACCTGCTAGGCAGATTTTTTTCCCCCTATTTTCCTCCCCAAAAACTAAGCTGCAACTTATACTCCGGTGTGTCTTATACTCTGAAAAATAAGGTATAAACCAATAGCATGGCTTGATTCCGTGGTGGGTTTCTACCAGTTTGCCCCGGTTCAGGCGAACCAGTAGTGGGGGTGGCAGGAGGCTCTGCCTAACCAACCCGGATGTCATCACGGACGCTCTGCGCATGCACAGAAGGTTCTGCGCATGCACAGAAGCACCACGCATGAGCAAAGCAAGCACGCACACACACATGTTCACGGTTCTGAACTGGTAGCGAAGGTAAGTGAAACCCACTACTGGCTTGATTGTTCCTGTGACCCTGATGCCTATTAAAAAAAAACAGCAGTCAGGCCAGAACCACAGGCAATACTGTATGGTTTTCCAGGGGCAGGGGCACCTACAGAAAAGAACCATTTCCTAGGTCCCATTCAATGGCAATCCCTAATAGATGAACTGAAGAATGTGCCTTTGGTCCAGCCTACGTGATGAATAGATACAATGGGATCAAAACTGTCCTTCAAATATTCTGGTTCCATACTACATACAGCTTTCTTAGTAATAAATAGCACCTTGAATTGCACCAAGAAACAAACTGGAAGGCAGTGTAGCTTGCAGAGCAAACAAGTAACATGGAAAAAGCAAAATGTACCCATGATTGCCTACGGCACTGCACTGTGGATCAATTGCATGGTTTAACTTGTACATTTTCCCTAACATTCCTTTCCTAGAAAAGTTGCAGGAAAATGATATAGATTGCAGTGATCTATAGCTACATCCAAACCTGGCTTGTATGACTACCCTGAATTTAAATGAGTAGTAATTCTCCAAGATTGGATGTCATATTTCAGGGTTGTTGAAAACCAGAAATAAAGGTTAGATTTTACCTCTGGCATTCAAAAGAATTCAATAACCAGCACAGATTCATGTTTGTGGAAACCATGTTTCCCAGTTATCCTTCAACTGGACTGTTGCATTTATCCATATGGGCAAATGTGTAATCGGGAGTCAAACAACTATTCTATATTAGCATTGTAATCTCCTGACTAATGTAACAACACCATATGCAAATAATAATCATGCTAATTTTGTTTGGTTTTTGCTTTTTTAAAGCAAGGAAAAATCATTTTTATGTTTTCCAAGTATATGGATACTAAATTGTACTTGCTCCAAACCTATTGAAGTTCATAGAGAGTTATAATCCAAAAATACTGGTAAATGTTTCATGGAGCTTCCAAAAATTCCTATATTCCTGAGTCCAAAAGCTGGAAATTCTGGGAGTTGCAAACCAGCACATCTGGACAGTGTCCAGTTGCAGAATGCTGATATGTGATTTCTTGACACATAAAATGATCAAAAGAACTTCAAAGCGGAATCAAATAAAAAGCTACGCAATCCTGCATCTTTTCCCTTTCCCCAACCCACACGGATAGCCAGATGCCTAGCAGAAGCACCGATGGAACATTTGAAGACAGTAACTCATTCTCTCTCTTTCTCTGTCTCTCCTCCACTAGTAATGAGAAGCTTGGTATTGCTGATCTTAGATGTTCTGATCCATCAATATCTTTCTCACTATTTACTGATAGCCCTGGCTTCCCTGACTCTTCTTACCTTCCAAAGAGATTTAAGTTTGCAGTGGTGGCTGCAATTCATGAATGTCAATTCCATTGTTCACCTATCTGCTGCAAGCATCTTTATTTATAGCTGACTTGAATTCCTACTGTTCGGTTTCACAGGAAGAAGGGAAAGAAAACTTCCCTTCTAAACATTTACAAACTATGAAATTTCTAAAGCTTCTGCCATAGTTTCTTTATGTCCCTATCCCAAAAATAACACACTTGATGTGCATTGATAATAAGTTTCATGTATAATGGAGAACTTAAACTCATCTGAGATAAGGGGTTAAGGTAAAAATGTTATTTTTTCTGTAGTTTACATTTTTTTGCTTTTTCTCTGATTAAAATAAAAGCTCCCTGAATTTCAAAAGAAAACATTGGAAAAACTACAAGCCAGAAAAATCAATTTGAAAACCTAGTATTTTACAGATTTATCAGCATTGTATTTGAGATCTCTGCAATAATTAAATTATGTGGCAGAATTTGAGATAATTCACATTTGGTATGAATATATTTGCAAAATGCCCAATGCTGTGTATAGACCATTGTTGTCTCCGATTATGGCTTTTCAACTCAAAAAGATTTTTATTTTCAAATGTCACGAGTTTGCTTTTTGTACTACTATTTTACCTATTTATAATAAAATATTTGCAAAAATGTAGATTAAAAAAATAAAATAAAATAAAAGTTCCCAAGTCTACTTGAATGTGCCACTCAAGAGGTACCATAGCATCCTTTTCATATGCTTGTTTGCCTCCTAGTATTGTTAGATTGGACTATAATTTAGCAGAAGGAGAGAACTTTGGTTTGACTATTGTTTTTGGGAGAAATAAGCTAAGAAGACATCATGGACAGCAGCCAGGAAAAAGGAGATCAACCGAAGTGCAGCCATGTCATAGCACAGTTTCATCTCTGCTTTTGGAAAGCAGAGTTCCCTCAGTTACAGTTTAATGCCCTCCACCCATATATGTCCATGTGTTTATGTGGAAGAAAGCCAAGGACAAGCACTTACGTAGTTCTCAAAGTCACTAAGCTACAGCCTCCCAGTTGGTCCCTGGCTATATGGTTACAATGAGGAGCATTAATAATTGATATCTGAAATTGTTCAAGTATTAATGACTAACATTATAAGTTAAGACGTTGTAGTGTAGCTGAAAATAATTGCAGCCCTCAGCCCTCATTCAACCTGGTTCTCAGCATCCGTTCTTTGTATTTTCCTAATTTTGACCCTGAGGCTCATATGCACGTTTATCACAATAGAGACGAAATCATGAAAAAACTTCTGCCATAGGTGAAGCCTGTCAAGATTTTGGATAAGATAGGAAAGGAATACTAAATTAGAACAGGTTGAAATAATTTCTGTAGTAGATGAGACAATGCTCTGTTTCCATAAATAAAAATCAGCACTCTTCTCCAGCCTATATCGCTTACAGTACATACAGGCAAGAGATAGAGAGACGCAGGTAAAATACAGGTATAGTAATGTTGCCTGTGGACAGTCATTTTTTATTTTTAGTAATGTTGCCTGTGGACAGTCATTTTGCACTTATTAAGGTATCTAATCCTTTGTAAGAATTTAATTTTCTAATGATTTAGATCAATGCTGCAATTCAAGAGAGACCTCTTCTGGTAAAAAATAGATAAGCCACTTTATTCTATCTATCTATCTATCTATCTATCTATCTATCTATCTATCTATCTATCTATCATCTATATATATGCTGTACTATTTTGATAATTTTCAATAGCAACACTGTTCTAGAACTTTTCTTTTGAATTCTAATTCTGAATGTGCAATTATCACAATGTAACACTACAGTTATGTAATATGAAAGTTCAGATTTGTAATTACAATATAACATTACACTTGTGTAAATGAAAGTTCGGATTGCTTGCGGTGGTTTTCACAAGGCAAAGGTGAGTCGGATGTTTTGTGAGGGCCAGGTGAGTTGTGAGTCTTCCCGGGCCCCAGCAGCTTTGCTTGTACAATGATTTTCTCAGGGCTGTTGAGTTTTGCTTATACCAGTAAGCTGGATGGGTGGCTGAGACGTCTTAATTTTAAACAGTTGCTAAATGATTGGTCATAAGTCAAAAATTACCTGTAAGTTATATTCTTCACCACAGACTTTGGGATATTAGCTGGACTTCACCTGAATAGTGTCCACCCTACTCATAATCCTTTGAGAGTGACATATATATTTGTAATTCCAAGCAATCTCCATTAAATAGTTCTTATATGAATTAGCTTTACTTATACTCCACATTCAAAAAGTCATACCACAATTTTAGCTTAAAAAATAGCGAGACCATGTTAAGTCACTTCACATGTACAGTACTTAACAACAAGAAAGTCATGGCTTGAGGAGAAAAAGTCATGTCATCTTATATACAACCCCAAACTCAAGTTAATGAAGCAAAAGTGTAACAATATGAAAAGTACTGTATATTTTTCATTTTTACCTTCATGGTCTTCCGATATATGAACCACATCCCCAATCTGTAGTGATATCTGGGGCACTTGGGTAGCTTTGAAATTGTATATTGCTGTGAAAAAAAGAACATAATGTCATTAAACAACTTTATATTTTGAATGGATTATGTTCAGATGCAGCATTCAGTGTAATATTATGAAAAAGAGCTTGAATAAACCATAGGCTTTCTTGCACCACCAGTACCTCTTCTCTGAATTAATTGTAAGAAAGAGTTTTCAAGATCTCACTTCTCTTCTCAAACCCTTTAGTTGTTTTCATCCAACTGAGAATTGTGATTAGTATTAGCTAATCACTTTGGGCAGGAATAGACAAACTGTGTCTGACATATGCTGCTAAGAACTCTCCATGATCATGCCCTCAAAGTGAGCAGAAGTTCAATAACTTTTAGCAACCCTTTCCCCCTAATGCTTGAAGAGGTCAGTGAGTAAACCTCCAACCTTGGAGCCTTGGTAGCGCAGCAGACTAAAGCACTGTTAAGTAACACCAGCTGCCTGCAATTACTGCAAGTTCAAATCTCACCAGGCTCAAGGTTAACTCAGCCTTCCATCCTTTCGAGGTAGGTAAAATGAGGACCCAGATTATGGGGGCAATAAGCTGACTTTGTATAAATATACAAAAAGTATGAAGTATACAAAAGTATACAAAAAGTACAATGCTTAACACATTGTAAGCCGCCCTGAGTCTCCAGAGAAGGGCGACATATAAATCAATTAAAAAAAAAAAAAGTTTGCCTCTGGAGATTTTATTATCACACTAGCCAGATTCTCTGCAGCTCTGCAGGATAAATCATCATGGCCTCCACCACCATTTTCACCTTATGAAAAACGAAGAAAAAATAAACTCTCGCATCTGATGAGAGAAATAAATATGCCTTGAATTTTGGTGAATGATGGGATGATTTTGGATTTGGGCATAACAGTAATTACTCTCAGCTTCCCATGGAAGGGGAAAAACCCTATTTCCTGACCACAGAGCAGAGAGAAAAAAAGTCCTCTGAAACTTGTGACACTGGTATGAAATCCTAGTGTATGGAATGAAACAGACCAATGAAAAATAAAATGATTTGAAAGTTGCTTTGATTTTCAGTCAAATTATGTCAACTCCATATCAAAAGGAACCAAAGCTGCATGAAAAAGTTTGATTCACAAGCCACGATTATTTGGTTGTACTGTAGTTTGGAAAGCTGCATCCGAACATAAGAAATACACGTGCTAAGTGGGAAATACAAATACAAGAGTATTGGTGCTCCGAACGATATAATTAAAGAGCTGTATGTTTAGGCACTCTTGTGCTATTTAGGGAATAAAATCTGCACTTAGACGATGAAAAATGTGTCATGAGAATTCAGGGATCCAACTTTCATTAACAAAAGTGTTTTCAGCTAGTACAAAACAATTTAGGTGATGTACTATGTTTGGGGCATAGCTGTACCACTTGTGAAACAATTCCTCCACGAGTTCTATTAAGCCAGCCAAGGGCAAAAACAAGAATTAGATTTGTTACCAAGTGTAAATTGGGCTTTTGGTCTGAAATAAATGTATTTGTGCTGCGTTCTCCAAAAGAATCCAGACTCTTGAATCCTAAGCACATATTAAATGGTTGTTCCAAATTCTTCTCTTTACCACCTATTTCATTTAAAATTTGTCTTGGCATTCTTTCCAGCATGCTAGCCAATGTGCATAGAAAGCAGTTTCAAGAGATAGCCAAGACAATTCAATGGCAATAATTACCTTGTAACAACAATTAAGGCCATCATGTTAGTACATTTTGTTCTCAGATTTGACTCTCTTTGTTAATCAGCTTCCCAACCAAAACACATATTGCAACAAGCTGTTTCCTACAGCACAATGGAAATAATTTGCACTATTTTTACATTAAAATACTAAATGTTCAATGATCAGGAAGTTTTTAAAGGAGACGTTTATTTCACTGTTGCCTTGACTTATTCACAATATTACAAATCTGTTTCCAGATAACATCATCTTCCATTTTTAAAAATCTTCCTATATCTTTTTTTTAGTTTCTTTTTTTAAAAAGAAAATTAACTGTTAGAGAGGAAAAGACAGCCTGCTTGCTACTAATCAGTAGCATTAATTACTGAATAAATTAAAAGCCATGCCAGCACCCAATCAATTATAAGGTCAATAACACCCTAAAAGCCTAAAGATAGTTTGGGGGTTGTTTGCATTATATTTACATTACATATTATATTATTGCAGGAAGGAGATAATATGTTTCATATCATCAAGAGCTTCAAGAGCCACAAAGATGACACTATCAACATCCAGGATGGGGACAAAAGTCTTAAAAGTACTTGTGGGGGCAAATTAGGATGAAAAATCATACCACTGAAAATCAGCAGCACAGTGGTTTATAGTTTCAGTTGGAATGACTGCACAGGGTCCATTTCTAGTGTATATTTCTATTTCTCTTTTACTACGGCTAGCAAACCTGGGCTGCAAACATCCAGACAACCATAAATCAGCCAGCCAAGAATTAATTCTTTGCCTCTCTTTGCTGCCATCTAGACATTGTGCTTTTTAAAGAGGCAACTGGACTTTCTGGTTTTTCTTTGAAGACATTTCGCTTTTCACCCAAGAAGCTTCTTCAGAGCTGAAGACAAGCTGAGACTGGCAGAGGGCTAACTGCTCAGGCTGCTGGAGTGGACATGGAGGAGACTGGAGGATCCATCGAGGAGGGAATGTCAGGGTTGGCTGGCTCACTGTGGCTCGGTCCACCTGGCGTGCTTGTCCCAGACTTTCAAGGCTCATCCGGTCAAACCTCTCCAGCAGATTTTCCAAGGTTTGGCTGTAAAACACCATCTGGTGTCTCCAGTCCCCAGACTCATCCAGCTCCAAAAGTTCCCTTGTCCTACACTGAAGAATGGTGGCCATCGGCTCCCTTGTTGAAGTCACAGGGAAGTTTCTCGCCAGCCCCTGGACTGAGCACCAATGTCTGAAGTCTTCCTTGGCTTGGTACCAGTCCCCAGTGGTTGGCCATTCTGCACAGACCCTTGGCTGGGTTTCCACTTGAAAAGCGATTTCTGCCACTGCAGTCACCATTTGCTGGCTTTTCATGGGGGCCTGCAAGCTCTACATGGGGGCAACACTGACTCCTGTGACCTCCACTTCTTTTTTCTCCCTCTCTGCTATCTTCCCTGAGTCTTTACTGTTCTCTTGGTAGATCGGATGAGCAATCAGGGCTCAGGACACCGGAGAGCTCCAGTTGAACTGGAGAGCTTTTAGGAGAGTCAGTTTAATGTCAACGTTCCAAATAATGCTCCCTTAGAAAGCAGAACTCCAAGGCAGGTAAATTCCTCAAAGAACAAATTTATTGGATACATCATATTGGCATAACTAGTGAAAACTGACTCTAAAAATTCCTGGGATTTTCACCCAGTTAAAAAAGAAAGTTTTCCCCTTTCCCCAAGTCATCAGTCACATGGTCCAATAGAAGTGCTGGCCAGTTGCTTGGTTACTTCGCTCCTTCTCTCCCAGCCACCTGTTGGAATGATCTTGGTTCCCACAGGAAAACCTTTTGTTTTTTGACTGCAAAACCCCAGTTAACCATTTCTCTCCCCCTCCCATCTAGTGGCAACCCTGAAGCTTCAAAGATGGCCCCAGCCAGGTTCGCTTTAGGGTTGACAATAATATTAATTTATTACAAACATAGAATTCAGTCTGCCAACCAGTGTTGAAGTCTGTCTCATTCTTAACCTTGCACTCATTTTATTTCATGTATTTCTTTTCCATTTTTGTTCTTAAAGAAAACAATTCCATGAAGAAGATGTGAGGAAATAAATGTAGATTCTACCCTGTAGTCACAGCATTGGTTTTGCTTGTGCCAGGAAGAAAACAGTATAGAACTTAATATTCAGTATTTAGCAATTTTGCCTTAATAGAATAATTCTTTGTTTGCTGATGGTACCTTAGGAAAGGGCTTTAGCGTGATGACATCCAAACAACTGACAAAGGAAGTGGTTTTGCCGCCTTGATGTTTTTTGAACAAGTGGAAACTTACAGCTAAGTTCTGCCACGTCATTTGATACTATGAATCTGATTCTTTAAAAAAAAGGAAAGAGATTCAGTCTGTTTGAACACTGTGAATTCCTATGTATGAATTCAGGAGGCCAAATGAAAAAAAAAAAATTTAAAAATCTTTATCAGTGAATGTTTTCTTTGTGCTTACATAATTCCAAACTTTTTCCCTTTTTTTTAAACAAGTGGAACAGAGCTTTTTTAAACCAATAAATTTATGTATTAACCTAAGATTATATAGGTAGTCCTTGACTTAAAACAGTTCACTTAGTGACAGTTCAAAGATATAACGGCACTGAAAAAGTGACTTATGACTGTTTTTCACACTGAAGACCATTGCAGCATTCCCATGGTCACGTGATCAAAATTCAAAAGCTTGGCAACTGACTCATATTTATGGCAGTTGCAGTGTCCTGAGGTCATGTGATCACCTTCTGCAGCCTACTGACAAGCAAAGTCAATGGGGAAACCAGATTCATTTAGCAACCGTGTTACTAACTTGATAACTGCAGTGATTCACTTAACAACTGTGGCAAGAAAGGTCATAAAGTGAAGCAAAATTCACTTAACAAATGACTCATTTAGCAACAGAAATTTTGGGCTCAATTGTGGATGTAAGTCAAGGATTATCTGTGTAAATTATCAAGAGTATTACTGTAAATGAATGACCAAGACACTTGATTATGTGTTCTCAAGACTCCAGAGCACAGAATGTGTCCTTACTTGATTTATTTTGGAAGAAGAGACAAGTGTAGATATGGTAGTTTATTTTCAGTTGTAAAAGTTGTGCATAAAAGATGCTGACTAAATATTGCACTACCTTACATTTGACTTGCAGAAAGAAATTCCTGCATCTCCAGATAGTAGTAGTGAGGATTCCCCAACTTAAGTTCATAGTTCTCGGTATAATTCTGCTGATATTTTCTACTCCAGAGCACATAATTTATCGCTATGCTATGTAAAGATTGAATATGCTCATTTTCAAATTGATTTGTCTTATTTGATCATTAAAGGGTGAATAAACATTCCCTCAATTAAATGTCTATGGAGATTCTCAGTCATCCAGGTCATGGTTGTCCCAAAGGTGCTATTTCAACAGGCACCTGGACTTTCTGATTTTTCTTTGAAGACATTTCGCTTTTCATCCCAGAAGCTTGAGATTCCCTCAATTAATTCCTACTGATCTTTGATGGTCATTACCGTTATTTCAGGTTTCTTTCATGAAATTCAAGACATTGACTAAGAATTATAACAAATCATAGTCCTATGAGACTAACTAACTAACTAACTAACTAACTAACTAACTAACTAACTAACTAACTAAATAAATAAATAAATAAATAAATAAATAAATGTGCCTTGGAATCTAATAGTGGACATTATGAAATGTTCCTGCTTATACATTTTTTCCCATTTTCACAGGGGAACTTTTCTGTGCTAGGTGCAGTCTTCTTTCTTCTCAAAATAATTGCTTATTACAGGCATTTTTATATATGCTAAGGAGGAAGGAAGGAAGGAAATAAGCAGCATGGAACAGAAATGCAGAAACCTGGCTTTTCCCCCAGGTGTTGGGCTAGGATGGGGGATTGAGTTGGAAGGTAGTATGGTCTGGCACCTGTGGGAGAAGTGTAGTTGTGTTTTTATTGATTGTTGTGAACTGCCTAGAATTATATGAACCAGGCAGCCATATAAGAACATAAATAAATTACAAATATAGCAATACTGCATAGCAGTATGACAATACAAAGCATTGGCAATGGATGAAGCTCAAACTGAATCTAGGCAATAACATGGAGTTGCTATACCCATTTGTCAAAAGCATTGTGTGTTGTGGTTTTTGTTTATCTTGAATCAAGTATATTAATCCCTGTTTCAATATTGCCTTACTAGCATTTTATATCTGGCTGTATCTGGGGAAATAGGAGCTCTGTTTCTTCTTGGCAAATGGCTTTTGATAATGGTATAGGAGTAAATACTGGAAGGAGAAAATAGGCAGCAAGGAAGAATTAACTGAATTCAACTACACTGGACACTTTGGACCTACACTATTGATTGAACTAAATAAAGTGTGTTGCTATGCTATTGAAGAATTTTATTAGTATGTAAAATAAACAGATTCAATATAGCCAAACAGAATGGTTCACCAACACATATCCCTGTATGTCTTTTAAACCTTGCTTAGTATTGATTCATTTGCTTACTCAAAAGGAGGGATTCAATTCACAATATATGAGTATCATATATTAAGGGCTGTGTTCTAAAGAGTCATTCAATATCAGCCCTAATTCATGCATTTAGATAAGGATGTACTGAAAGAGTTGGTGAAGAAGCAACATAAATTTTCTTGGTTGGACATATGGCCTTCTTTACCAGATAAACCTTCTCTTTTCTTGCCTGTTCAGATAATTGACTGCTTAGAAACGAGAAGGAGGAGCCACTAGACAAGGTTTTAAGAAAAGCTATCAGCATTCTGAAGTTCTCAGTGCCACCTTAGACTGCAGCAAAGATGCCACAATTTTAGTCTTGGCTTTTTTTCAAGTTAGCTTTTGAAAACTGGGTATATTGAACCATAAATTGTCATCATCATCATGCCCTTCATCCACAGAACTAGTCTATTGATAGGCTCTATTTACCAAGGAAAATAAGAGGATATTGAATGTTGCAAATAAACCAGACAGTTGAACAATTAATAAAGGGCATTGGAAGAATATCTAAAGGACAGTGAAGAAGGTGCACTAAGACAAGTATACTAGGAAAGCTTATTGAATACTGGAGAGACCAAAGTGGCTTACAGAGAAAAACTAAAAGAGACATGACAAGACAAAGTATTACATGGCCAGCGCATATAAAATAGCAGGCAAAGCAGATAACAGGGAAATTGAAGAAAGAGATAGAGGAGATAATTCTGGCTGCACAAGATGACATCATTCATATAAAGCCAGAATTGAGAAGACAGCAACAGACGGAAAGTGCCACCTTTGCAAAGAAGCTGAAGAAACACCTAATTAATTGCTGCAAGAAAATCATAGTGACTACAAACAATGTCATGAAAAAGTAATAACAATGGTGCCTTGGAATATTTGCAAGGCAGTATCAGCGGCTTTTGATACCATCGACCATGGTATCATGCTGCACCGGTTGGAAGAGTTGGGGATGGGGGGCACCATATTACGGTGGTTCTCCTCCTTTCTCTCCGACCGGTCGCAGTTCGTGTTGGCAGGGGGGCAGAGGTCGACCTCAAGGCCTCTTATATGTGGAGTGCCTCAGGGGTCGGTCCTCTCGCCCCTCCTGTTCAACATTTATGTGAAGCCGCTGGGCGAGATCATCCGTGGCTTTGGGGTGAGATACCACCAGTATGCTGATGACACCCAGCTGTACATCTCCACCCCAGGCCACCCCAACGATGCCCTTGAAGTGATGTCCCAGTGCCTGGAGGCTGTGCGGATCTGGATGGGGAGGAACAAGCTCAGGCTCAACCCTTCCGAGTGGCTGTGGCTCCCGGCATCCCGATATAGTCAGTTGACTCCATCACTGACTATTGGGGGCGAGTCGTTGGCCCCCACTGAGAGGGCTCGCAATCTGGGAGTCCTCCTGGATACGCAGCTGTCCTTGGAGGAACATCTGATGGCTGTAACCAGGGGGACCTTTTGTCAGGTTCGCCTGATTTGCCAGTTGCGGCCCTTTCTTGATCGGGATTCCCTGTGCACAGTCACTCATGCCCTCGTCACCTCTTGCCTTGACTACTGCAACGCTCTCTACATGGGGCTCCCCTTGAAGAGCACCCGGAGGCTCCAACTGGTCCAGAACGCAGCAGCGCGGGTAGTGACGGGAGCAGCATGGCGCTCCCATGTAACACCGCTCCTGCGCGAGCTGCACTGGCTCCCAGTGGTCTTCCGGGTGCGCTTCAAGGTGTTGGTTATCACCTTTAAAGCGCTCCATGGCATAGGGCCTAGTTATCTTCGAGACCGCCTGCTGCCACCGACGACCTCCCATCGACCTGTGCGCTCCCACAGAGAGGGCCTCCTCGGGGTGCCATCAGCCAAACAGTGTAGGCTGGTGACCCCCAGGGGGAGGGCCTTCTCTGTGGGGGCACCTACCCTCTGGAATCAACTGCCTCCAGAGATAAGGAGAATCCAAGACCTCAGTGCCTTCCGCCGTGCCCTTAAAACCTTTCTTTTCCAGCAAGCCGGGCTGGCCTAATTTTTTAAGTGTTTTTAAGTGTTTTGTTTATTGTTTTTATTAACGGGGCCAAATTTATATATGTATATTTTTAACTGTATTTTAATATTTGTACTTGATGTTTTTACTTGGCTGTTCACCGCCCTGAGTCCTCAGGGAGAAGGGCGGTATACAAATTCAAATAAAATTAAATTTAAAAAAAAGTATCATTTGACCATAAGCAAGAACTAGGCAAAACTCAGGTGTAATAGCTGTTGATAAGCAAAACAAGGAAGCCTGGATAATGGACACTATTTATTGATACTATTGCTTTGAAAAAAGAGTAAAAGAGGCCTTCTGTGTTAAATCTGAACAGTCCTCTCTCAACAGAGGGGGATGGATACAATGCCTATCTCCTGTTTACAACATAGAACTTTCATCAGTCACAAGAAGATTCTACTCCCATTTGCACTCTGATTCAGGTGACCCAGATAAATCCCCAAATGGCCTCAACAACTCTCAGAGAGCTAACAACCGATCTTTAAAGTGCTAACAACCAGATGACTGCAAATATAAATCCTTCCAGTCCTCACCATTCAGTTAGAACTGAAGAAGCTTCTTGGATGAGAAGCGAAATGTTTTCAAGGAAAAAACAAAAAAAGTCCAATTGCCTTTGAAAAGCACCTTTGGGACATAACGGCCACTGTAATACATGTGCTGAAGACAGCAAAAAAAGAAGAGGAAGAATTGAAGAAAGTAATAAAATGCAAAGACCTGCGAACAGAAATAGGACAGTTGGGATAAAAGAAAGCAAAGATAATATCAATAATGATAGGCGACTTGAGTGCAATCCCAAAATAACTGGAGCACCACTTGAACACTATTGGCATTGACCAAATCACCATCCATCAATTGCAAAAGACAGTTTTACTTGCAACAGCTTACATCCTGCAACAATATCTTTAACAGCATCAAACATCAACATCTGCCTATCCCAGGTCCTTGGGAAAAAGTTGATAGGCTGATAAAAATGCCAAATCCAGTCTAAACTTTTGGCCAACTGCGACCAACCATAATAACAATTTTTATTACTGCTACTACTACAGGTGAAGATTTTCAGGACAGCTAATTTTAAATTCACATGCTTTTAAGTGTCAGGGTTTATTTATCAGAGCTAAAAGGAACTGGTTTCCCCAAGTGAAACCAAGTTAATTCCCCAATGATTTAAGCTGAATTATATAATTTAGATTTTACAATAGTCAAAGCACTGCTACATAGTACAAAGTAGCCCATTATTTCCTTGCAACACAGAGAATGAAATATCTTTTTCTTAATGCTTTACTATATAGCTCAACAAATATTTTGGTTAGTGATATTTTGAAAGATTCAGTCTATTATTATGATCACAGGGTTCTCAGGGCCTCTGAGGCAGGGGTGAAATCCAGCAGTTCTGGAGAACCCATAGCAGAAACCCATAGCAGACAACTAGCAAATGCCACCTCTGGCTGGTCCCAGAGTGGGGTGGGAATGGATATTTTGCAATATCCTTCCCCCAGGAGTGGGGAGGGAATGGGGATTTTGTAGTATCCTTCCCTCAGGAGTGGGGTGGAAATGGAGATTTTGCAATATCCTTCCCCCGAGTGAGGTGGGAATGGAGATTTTGCAGTATCCTTCCCTCAGGAGTGGGGTGGGAATGGAGACTTTGCAGTATCTTTCCTCTGCCACGCCCACCAAGCCACGCCCACCAAGCCACATCACAGATACTAAGCTGGCTTTCAAACAAAGCCATTTTGGTCAAGTGGTTAGAGCCAGAAACCAGAAGACTGTGAGTTCTAGTTCTACCATAGGCATGAAAGCCGGATGGGTGATTTTGGGCCTGTCAGTGTCTCAACCAACCCATCTCTTAGGGTTGTTGTGGGGAAAATAGGAGGACGAAGGAATATTACCCTGTTTCTCCCAAACTAAGACATCCCCTGATAATAAAACCAATCGGGCTTTTGAGTGCATTGCAATAAGGCCAAGTGCTTATTTCAGGGTTCAAAAAAATATAAGACAGGGTCTTATTTTCGGAGAAACATGGTAGGTATGTTTGCTGCCTTCATTATTTATAAAAGGTGGGATAATTCTTTTTAAAAAAGTTCAACCTACAGATGTGTTGTCTTCCTGCTTTCTCAGATGCAAATCCTCTTAATGCTGCTGCCACATTGGGGAGTTTAGCATAGAATATAATTTTACATTATCACTGGAAAAAGCACAAACAATGTCAGCAAATAAGGAGACTTTGTAGAAAGTAGTCTACACCTTCTAAATAACTGTCAGTTAAGTAAAGTCAAATCTACTACAAAGAATAGATTGCAGTTTTTAAGAAGTCTCTACCAATTCACAGAACTCATTTCTTTAAAAAACCTGCTATTTCCTGTATAATTAAGCTGAAACATCAGAAAAAGTTCTGAACTCTCCCATTTAATTTTGATAGCTTAAATTTCAATTAAAGACAACTGAATAATTTTCACAAAAAGGTATTTGTGAGTCTCAAAGAACAGCTCAAACTGAGGAGTTACTTGGAATCAATCTTATTTTTAATTACTATGAATCAATCAGCTCAAAAGATCTCTCCCAGTTTTTCTGGAACCTTTTAGACTACAGTCGCAGAAATCTTAACCACCAATGGCCATCCTGAGGGGAAATTCTGAGAATTTTAATTCGGTACATATGGGGATTCCAAAGTTAGAAAAACCTGCTCGCTTCTGTTTTGTTTTTTTAAAAAAAGAAGTGCTTTTCAGCCATTTTGGGCATTGTTATCCACCCTCTCTGCAGAAAGACATGCTCAGAAAAAAGAGGCTGCGTGATACATACCCACTCCAGTCTTCTTTTCACTTTTATGCCAAGGAGTCATTCCTAGGAAATCCAGCAATAAGCCGTGATTCAAGATGCTGGGTTGGACTGTACCAATTAATACAAATGAATCAGATGATAACTTTGCTGAAAAACAGCAGGTTTGGGCTGTGTGGCTTTCCCTGTTCCTCTTCTTCCTTCCTCTTTTTGTCTGCGCACTCTCCCCCAGTGTAAAGTTCTTACACTAAATGAAAGTGATACTTAGACAGGCATGCCTTGCTTTGACAGAAGAACGAAAGAGGAGGAAGAGTCATGTTCTAGTCTAAGCAAATCACTCAGCATTATAGCACATACAAAACCTCTCAGAGATCAATTCTTCAATCAATCATTTGGGGTCATCAAATTAATTTTATCTGGAAATGGTAGATCTATCAGGACATGCTATGGCAGTCATCTTATGTTGTAAAGATACAACTTAACAATATAGAAATTGTAATGTAAGCTCACCCAAAAAGATGCTTTCTCTTCCACGGAAACTGTACAGCTTCAGCTCAATTTTCCAAATATTTGTAATACTGCTCCATTTTATAGTCAACTTCTTTCAAGTGCTTCTTTCAAAAATTCTGCATGGATTGTTTTACTGTATAATAATAGCCATAGTGACTTAATTTTCTACCAACATACCTGAACCAACATAATCAATAGGTATTATCAACACAATAGTTTTAAATTGGGGTATTTAAATTTATTGGGGTTTTAAATCTGAGCCACTTTATTTAATTATTTTAAATTTTATATTGTTGTCTTGTCTGTGTTTTTAAATAGGCTGTACACCGCCCTGAGTCCTTCGGGAGAAGGGCGGTATAGAAATAAAATAATAATAATAATAATAATAATAATAATAATAATAATTATTATTATTATTATTATTATTATTATTATTATTATTATTATTATTATTATTATTATTATGGAATACAGCACAAATTCAGCCCTATCACGTATACCTTCCCTCAGAAACAGAGTTGTTGTAATTAAAGAGCACAACTAAGGAGAAGCTGTGTGGCCACAATCAAACTGGATTCATATAAATGCAGCTACCCTGAAATTAAGATTATTTTTATTTATTTATTTATTTTATATTTATAACACATAAAAAATCAATTTCCATCAAACAGTGTGTGATCTGGGTATAGTTGTTTTAAGCAGTCATAATCCACATATTTGTTATAGTACTCTTCACAATAGTATTGATAATATAATAATAGCAGTCATAATTAATATTATCTTCTTTAACAACTCTCAACTTTAACTTCCTCTTATTATGTCTCCTCTTTTCTAACTTCTGTTTCTATTGTATAGCCATTGATAAAATACGTCTGATATCAAAAAAAATATTCACTTTTATCATACTTTTCCGGTAGGATGTCCAACAAAAATGTCTCTGGTTTCAAGTCTACAGGTGAAACTCGAAAAATTAGAATATTGTGCAAAAGTTCATTTATTTCAGTAATATAACTTAAAAGGTGAAATTAATATATGAGATAGACTCATTACATGCAAAGTGAGATAGTTCAAGCCTTGATTTGTCATACTTTTGATGATTATGGCTTACAGCTCATGAAAACCCCAAATTCACAATCTCAGAAAATTAGAATATTGTGAAAAGGTTCAATATTCTAGGCTCAAAGTGTCCCATTCTAATCAGCTAATTAAGCCATAACACCTGCAAAGGGTTCCTGAGCCTTTAAATGGTCTCAGTCTGGTTCAGTAGGAATCACAATCATGGGAAAGACTGCTGACCTGACAATTGTGCAGAAAGCCATCATTGACACCCTCGATAAGGAGGGAAAGCCTCAAAAGGTAATTGCAAGAGAAGCTGGATGTTCCCAAAATGCTGTATCAAAGCACATTAATAGAAAGTTATGTGGAAGGGAAAAGTGTTGAAGAAAAAGGTGCACAAGCAGCAGGGATGACCGCAGCCTGGAGAGGATTGTCAGGAAAAGGCCATTAAAAAGTGTTGGGGACTTTCACAAGGAGTGGACTAAGGCTGGAGTCAGTGCATCAAGAGCCCACCACACACAGATGGATCCTGGACATGGGCTTAAAATGTTGTATTCCTCTTGTCAAGCCACTCCTGAACAACAAACAATGTCAGAAGCGTCTTACCTGGGCTAAAGAAAAAAAAAACTGGTCTGTTACTCAGTGGTTCAAAGTCCTCTTTTCTGATGAGAGCAACTTTTGCATCTCATTTGGAAACCAAGGACCCAGAGTCTGGAGGAAGAATGGAGAGGCATACACTGCAAGATGCTTGAAATCCAGTGTGAAGTTTCCAGTCTGTGTTGATTTGGGGAGCCATGTCATCTGCTGGTGTTGGTCCACTGTGCTTCATTAAATCCAGGGTCAACGCAGACGTCTACCAGAGATTTTGGAGCACTTCATGCTTCCTTCTGCAGACGAGCTTTATGGGGATGCTGACTTCATTTTCCAGCAGGACTTGGCACCTGCCCACACTGCCAAAAGTACCAAACCTGGTTCAATGACCATGGGATTACTGTGCTTGATTGGCCAGCAAACTCGCCTGACCTGATCCCCATAGAGGTTCAGGTTCAGGCCCCATATGGGGCATTGCCAAGAGAAAGATGAGAGACAAGAGACGAACAATGCAGAAGAGCTGAAGGCCACTATTGAACCATCCTGGTCCTCCATAACACATCAGCAGTGCCACAGGTTGATAGCATCCATGCCACACCGCATTGAGGCAGTAATTGATGCAAAAGGGGCCCAAACCAAGTACTGAGTACAGATGCATGCTTATACTTTTCAGAGGTCTGATATTGTTCTATGTACAATCCTTGTTTTATTGATTTCATGTAATATTCTAATTTTCTGAGACTGTGAATTTGGGGTTTTCATGAGCTGTAAGCCATAATCATCAAAAGTATGACAAATCAAGGCTTGAACTATCTCGCTTTGCATGTAATGAGTCTATCTCATATATTAGTTTCACCTTTTAAGTTGCATTACTGAAATAAATGAACTTTTGCACGATATTCTATTTTTTTTGAGTTTCACCTGTATATGCTGCTTTATCATTTTTTCCAACCAAGTATGTATTTTCGTCCAATATTTTTTAGCTTTTGGGCATGTCCACCACATATGGTAATATGAACCAGATGACACTTCCAGCATTTAGCGGATCTATCTTTATGCATTTTTGCCAGTCTTGCCGGTGCAAAATGCCAACTATAAAACATTTTATACAAATTTTCTTTATATGCAGTTGACATAGTCAATTTAATATTTCTATCCCATTTATCTAATTCTACTACATGTCCAAAGTTTTTAGCCCAAGCAATCATTGTCTCCTTTACCTGCTCACTTTCAAGTTTAATACTGAAATAAATACCAATATAATTTCTTTATCAGTTTTTCATCTGATCCAATTAATATCTGGTCTAGTTCTGTTAATTCTTTGTTAGCATCTACGTTTTAGCATCTTTCTCGTAGCAAGATTGTATCTTGATGTGTGGCCACCATGCAATGTCTATCCCTTGACTACTAAGTTCCTGCTTGGTTTTTAATTCCCCTTTTTCATTCAAAATATCTTAGCAACTTAGAGTTTTTTCCATATTAATAATATTACCAATGCTTCCATAGTGAAAAGCCAGACTGGTATTTTCAAATAGTGTTGTTCTTTTATTTTAAACCAAACTAATAACAATGCATTCCTAACATAGTGTCTTTGAAAATAACTTATGTATCTTATTCTTCTCATACCATAAGAAAGCATGCCAACCTAGTTGGAGGTCGTTACCTTCTAAGGCTAATAATCTTGTATGTCTCAGGCTGATCCATTCTTTCACCCATGTGAGTATCGAGGCCTGCCTGATAGCCCAAAGCCCCCTTTTTTTGGCTTCCTGCAACATTTTCAAGCCTATTCTTGCTTTTTTCCCTAACCAAATGTATCTTGATATCATTTTATTTAATTCTTCAAAACATTGTTTCTTCAGTTGTATTGGTATTGTTTGGAATAGATTTACTAGTCTTGGTAAGATATTCATTTTTATAGTAGTTATTCTTCCTGTTAATGTCATTAACAGGAAATTAAGATTCTTTTGATAGATAGCAAAAGAAAGTGTCTTGCAACATGCTAAGACATGGTTTTGGATAATGCATGAACTGACATTATAGGTTAAATTGCTTAGCAATAGCAATAGCACTTAGACTTACTGTATATGCAGCTTCACAGTTCTTTAAAGCGGTTTAGAGTCAACATATTGCCCCAACAATCTGGGTCCTCATTTTACCAACCTCGGAAGGATGGCCGAAATAACCTTCAGCTGGTAAGAATCAAACTGCAGGAAGCCAGCACTCAGAAGTAACTTGCACTACTGCATTCCAACCACTGCGCTCTTGTGACACGTGCATGGATGGCTATTGTGACAGGGCTGGTTGATGCCTGATGTCCCATGGTGTGCAATTAGTTATCAGGGTATGACTCTGGTGCAGCAGGCTGACAATTACACAGGAGGCCAGAGCTCACATAGCCAGCTATTGCTGGATGCATGAGGGCTGTATAAGCAGGTCACAAGTGCAGTTGGATGCGGGAGGGTATAATAAGTGGCAGACAGGGCATGACACAAGCACAGTGCATCCAGGGTGGCTGGTGCTATGTAGGGAATGGCGTGCAAGGGGGTGCCATGGGAGGGAGTGCTGGGATGCTGAGACACCTCAGAAAGAAAAGCTGCTGGAGTGCGAGTGACTTACCAGAGCAACTTGAGAGCTTCCCTATTGCTTCTGCATTGACTTACCTTGTGGAATGCCCACAGGGAAGATTGTAAATGGTGATAATGTGATGTGGACACTGCAATTGTCTTAAATGCAAGCCAGTTGCCAAGTATCTAGATTGTGATCATGTGACCACAGGGCTGCTGGTATGTTTGGAACTTCAGAGATGTTCATAAATACGATTGCTAAGCATCAGTGTAATTTTGAATGGTCACTGATCAAGTCCTCGTTAACTGAACACTGTCTGTACTTGCTTCCCGTACTCCAATGGATTGCCTTGCAAAGCTTTTCAGGTGTGTGCACCTCACTTTGGAGATAACTGTTTTAAGGAAGGAGAAGATATAAACCCACAGAAGCTCTTGGTCCTAGTGATTAATACTGTTATTGCATTACAATACCTGGGGTAGGGAATGTCAAAAAGTCCAGATGGTGAAGTCACACATTAGGGAAATTGCATGAATATTCCTGATTACACTCTACCCTCATTATGGAGTACCTTTGCCTTGCAGATATGATGCATTTTACTTCCGTAAAATTCAGGTGTATGTCTGTTCCACCTGGATTGGCTATCTCAATTTGGTATAAACCAAATATGGTGTATACAAAAACCATACAAATAATGAGAAAGAAATCACAGCTCTTTCCATAGCTCCAAAGATACCCAGTTCCTTAATCAGCACTTGGCATTAAGTTTATCTGAGACAACTAAGTTAAAATCTCTAGGCTTTTCCCCTTTCTCTATCCTTCCAAGTTAACAGATGCTTAGCTAGTTTTTTTGATGCCCTCAAGAGACATCTAGGTTTTGTTTATGTAGTTCTTTGTAGCCTGGCAACAAGTTGCTTCTTGATCTGCCAGGCTCAGCCCTTGCATCTTATCTGCATAAGGCAAGGCAGGAACTCCACTGTGATTTTACAGCATCAACCAACTTTAATTCAAAATGAATCATTTCTTCAAATAATTATACAGCTCAAATAGTTATAAAATTAAACATGTTTCAATTTGACATAAAGGTATATGGATTCTCTTTTTAGTAGGAAACTACAATTTTGCTAAGGGAGAAGCCATCAGAAAAATGTAATGCATACAACTCTGAAGTTTTATTTAATATTTATTACAAATGAATAACCATTTGAAAAATTTATTTAATTAATACATACATAGAAGTAGAGCAAAAATAGTACTATGTTACAGTCTCATTACCATATATTACATCCATTTATTTATATCTAGTCTTACCTGTTCACTTGGGATTCACATAAAAAGAGTGGATTAAATGCTAGTATGAATATACTGCTGGTAAGTGGCATACTTATTTTTTTGTTGTTGCAGTTTTCAAAATATATTACACGAGATTAACAACTGAAGTACCAACTTCAAACTTTTCAGGTATTATGTTCAGATGATATTATTAAAAAGCACTGAACAAAATCACTTATTCTGCAACCCGTTTTGCCCAATCTGGAACTCTCTAGACGAATTGGTCTAGAACTTTTATCATGCCAAGTCAATACAACTATTGGTCATACTGACCAGATGATGATTCCACATATCTGGAACCTTGCAGATTAGGGCAGGCTATTTCACATACATTTGAAAGGACCCACAAAAGTGACAAAAACATTCATTGTTGAGTGCATTGATTTTCAAGGTTTTGCTTGGAAGATACATATGTTATGGGATAAACATTCTTTTTGGTTTTCTTCTTGTGCTTGGATATATCTTCAGTTGCACCAAGATGATTTTCTTCAATCTTTAAACCAGGGTCAGAAGTTAACCTATAGTTAAAGCAACCATTCGAGTTTCACATTAAATATAAACATTAACCTGACTTCAAACTACATTAAGCATGCCATTAGTTCCTAGTTCCCATATTACTTAGCTTTTGAATGCTATTAAGTTTATGCCAAAAAAGGAAAAAGTGGATAGAAAAAAGCAAACACGCAAATATAAATAAAAAACAGCAACAAAGCAAATCATTTAGCTAATAAATTACATTACATACAGATATAGTTGGAAGCTTAATAGCATACTATATTTATTAGATTAGGTTTCACATCAGATTAATATTTGATGGATATATCTGAGATCGGTCTTAACTGAGCTAGTATAAAAAGTGCATCAAAGATTAAGCTTATACTGTTTCAAACAAGATACCAAAAGAATCTGTGTTCCATAAGTTAAACTACTTTTTGAACAACCATACACCTTTTAACACAAGAACTAAATAAATAGGCAGAAAATCTTTTAGAAAACAGAAAATAGTATCACTGTGTGTGTGAGGAGGGGGTTCAGTTTATTGATGTATTATTAAATAATTATGGATATGCAGGAATAAATGATATACAATAATACTATTTATAAACGATTATGGATATGAATATAGTTTTTGACATTGTTCTAAATCTAAAGATATTCATATTAAGATAAATTATGTCTTCAAATTTTGGAATTTGATTATTGTTGAGGAGTTATGCATTGGCCTGAGTGTTGCTAAAAAAATCATTGGAAAAGTAGTAATATTCCTGATATATTAAGGATTGAATTCAAGAGATCTGTGAATTCATTGTTTTTGAAATGGCAAGTTTATCACTAATCAAAAATGAGGAAAACAGAAGTTTATTAAGACAATTGACTGTAAAATATATTCAAAAATGCAAATAGATACAAAAAATATTGATAATAGTCACTCCTATAGTAAAGCCCAATCTGATCTAGGTACTGGTATTCTGTCCTCTTTGAGATGGCTTTTGAAATGAAGAGTGCAGACTTACTCATGATATGCAGGTTCGTTCCCTGCAATAGGGAACTCTTTTTTAGTCTTTTAAAAATATTTTTTAGTTTTTAAATAAGGGTCTACGTAAGCAGCCCTTTCTGGAGAATATAATTTGCTGTCAACAAGAAGGTGTCCTATGTCTTCTGCGGCTGATGCTCCACAAATACATAGTCTTTCTTCAACTGACACTCCATTAAACCTCCCATGACTTACCATGGAGTCCAGTTGTTCAAAGCAAGCTCTTGAAAAAGCTGTTCTGGGACGTTGAAGAATATAAGTTGTTAAATATTTTTCTAAGTGGGAGGTTTATTTGTGTTGAGCCAGCCACTTCAGACACTTGACACACGTAAGTGCATTATACATATTTTGAAATATTGGAGAATCATTGATTTTTGTTAAAAAGTTCTTCAGTTTAATTTGGTCAATTGTTGAAATTTGATGTTTAATATGCCACTTATAAAAATGATTTCCCCCTTTTGTTTTGTTCTTTTATTCTATTACATTACATAGCTATATTTTTTAATAGTTTTTCATATATTTATTTTCCTATTTTAATTTCTGTCTCGTTCTTTCTGTAAAGCTTTAGATAAATTAAAATCTGTACTAATTTTTGCAATATACATTGACAATGCTATAAAGATGTAAGCAATTTTTAAATAATTAGTGAATGTATGGAATGTAGTGAAAAAAGATGAGTTGCAGCTAAGTGAGAACTGTTACATGTCTTCCAAATAACTTTAATCCACCTTCAGGGAGATTTACCCCACAATTGGGGGCAAACCAATCTCAACACTTAAGATTAACTTTTTCCATAAAACATGAAATGCCATTCCATAGTCCTCCTCTAAATTTAATATCCTTCCTCTGTAATCCCATTATTTCTTCTGCCTTCTCTAACCACTGAGGGTTTTACAGATCAAGCTTTCCATTCCCATATACCCACTTCACATATCACTTATATGCATTCAATTCACACTCTACTTACGCCCTGAACCGGCAACTACTTGCAGCAATGGTCTCCTGATAGTATGTGTGTTTTGATGTGCATCAAAACAGGCAAGAAGCAAAATGGTGTCATAATTAACAACCTGTCTCTTTGCACATGTGTGTCATTTTGCCTGTTTTGACCATTAATAATGACACGGCTGCCTATCTGCTTCAATTTATTTTTAAACAGCAACATATACTTTAAAGGGATTCTTGGCATAGTGTTGACTTAATCCCACAGTTCCATTCACTTAGCAAAATGGATGGTATTTACATTTTAAAAACATCTAAATCTTTTCATAATTACAGCCCTGTAATATAAACAT
This sequence comes from Pituophis catenifer annectens, assembly GCF_029215685.1. NCBI lineage: Eukaryota > Metazoa > Chordata > Lepidosauria > Squamata > Colubridae > Pituophis > Pituophis catenifer. The sequence continues at coordinate 114,516,946 of NW_027256882.1, forward strand.
TCAATAATCTTAAATGTAAGTTAATTCTAGAGTAGATCTCCAAACAGAATTGGTGCCTTTAAGACAATTTTTATGTCAAACTAGTTTAAATTATGTCTCCAAATAGAAATATATGTTTATATTTAACTAAATAAAAAAAAATCATTTCATTGAATGAAAAATAAGCTGTTCTATTTAACTCAGTAATTCTGTGTCTTTATTCCTTCCTATCAGTCATGAACTTTTCAGGTTTAACTTGCTGCATAGTTTTATAATTGGGAATTGGTGGGAGGAGGGATGGCTAAAGAAGCTGCAGTATCTAAAGATGATAAAGTTGATAAGTATGCAGGTTCTTCTTGTACTTAAACCATCAACTATCTTGATGTCTAATTGCAAGAAAGACTCTCCTCGATTGGAATATCTTACAGGCCTTCAAAACAGCTTGCCTTAAGAGTTGTGGGTGCTCCATCACTGGAAGTTTTTAAGAAGAGATTGGATAGTCATTTGTCCGGAATGGCAGAGTCTCCTGCTTGGGCAGGGGGTTGGACTAGAAGACCATCAAGGTCCCTTCCAATTCTGTTATTCTGCTACTTTTCATGGGGGAGAGCGGAGAAATTACACAAATGTCTAATGGGTCTTCCCAGGATATAAGGCAATGCTTAGGCATCTCAAAGGAATCACTAAGTAGTTAAATGGGATTCAGATAATGGTATCTCAGGGACATCATTCACTGATCTCCTTCAGCCAACTGAAGACGGCTAGCTAGTTCTGTCTGAAAGAGTATTAAGGAACAGGCTGCCCATTTTAAAAACAGCAGGCAGTTTCACCAAATCAGCATTCAGATGTGAACAACAAATATCACCCCAAGAAATTACTGCTGTTACTGGACCTGAACTTGACTGCCCAAAGACACACATTTCTATCATTCACTCAGAACCAGTTACATTCTCTCCAACCCGTCAGATAAGAGTTCCTGCTCACTGAACGCTCAGTATTCCTCCCTGTATTAGTGATACAGGAAGATTACCACATCCTGATTGAAAATGCTACAGAGGGAGATCATGAGGCCAGAGGTAAGAACTAAGAGAAGTGACAAAAGACAGAGTTCTCTACCATGCTGCAGAACACTCATCCAAACCATCAGTGGTTTGATAGCATATGTCACACCTGACATCTTTGGACTACCTTGCTAATAGCAGAATGACAGATGATTTACTCAGTACATTGGCACCTTTTTCTGCTTTGGAGCAAGTAGTTTGTCATTAGTCATCAGCCTGGATTTTCAGCAGTGACAAAGATGGATGGATGATGCTTAAGTATTCCCAGAGTGAAATATTATTTCATGTCCCTGAGGACCTGCATCTTTTAATGAGTATAGCTTAGCATGGATTCCTCATATAAAGCTTTAAGTCGTCCCATACTAGAGTGCCCTCTTCATTGTTAGAAGCTCAATGTTCATTGTGAATGCTGGTTTGTAAAGCTTAGCAAACACTACAACAACACAGTGGTTTTGTGAAGGATTGCTTTAAACATGATTCGATTTCATGCACGAGTTAAGCAATGGCATTTAGAAAGCTTAACTAACTATAAATACTCTAGTCACAAATGTGCAGTAAAAACAATACACCAAGTGTGACTTTCTCAAGCAACTCCCCCCCCCTAAAACAAAATCAGGATTCTTTTAAAAGTCCTAAAAATAGCAAAATGCGTTGAATCCTATCCTTAACCATGTTAGATTCTTGAACTTGAATCAGATTCTGGAACTTGAACTATCTTGAATCAGTTTCTGCAGGGAACAAATTATTGCACCAGCTTGAAACAGTCTATTCCAGTGCCTTCTTCGGATTCAAGTTTTTTCCAACTGCTCCTAAGAACCCCCTTGTAGAGGGTTTAATGAACCCTCTACAAGGAATACATATTTTCTTGTGGATCAGGAGTGGTATAAATAGTTGGGTATAATATGCTACTATTGAATGGGTTAGACTTGATAGTTTTGATTGTGGGGATTTATCATTTATACCCTAAGAGACAGGAGAAATAAAGTGAGATAGTAAGTGGAAGCCGTAATTACGGATATACTGAAGAAAGAGGTTAGCAGTTGAGATACTGCAGAATACTATAGAAGGCTGAATTGAAAGGAAACTATTAGCACACAAAATTGATCAGATATTGATTGGAAAAAGTTCCATTTTTCCAGAGACAGAAATAGTTTGACAGGACAAAGTACATTCCTGGCCCTTTGGCCATTTCAGCTTGTATGGGGGTCAACAATGGAACGGAAAAACTAGAAGAAAAGCTCTTCCTGGACTCATGAATACTGGTGGATTCATATATGAAGACAAGATAGCTTTTTTTTTAGCTGCTGCGCTACTTATAGCTAAAAGGAACTGAAGAAACTCAGCACAGTGACACACATCCTTATCACCACAATGCAGTCTACATGGATTGCCTTTGGAAATCACCTAGCTGATATAGGTGCAAACTACAGCTTTCTGTTTGCTGATTGATGCTCAGCACTATGAATGCCAACTTTATGAATCTTTTACTAATTCCAATAAGTTTCCAGACGCATTGCTTTCAACTGTAAAGCTCTTTATGGATTGGCACTTGGATACTTGCAGGATCTTTCTTGAACCAATGTCAACCTGACCAAGGCATTCCTCTTGGGGAAAAAATCCTGGTGATCTTTTATTCTCAGGTGTTAAAGAGGTCTAAAGCTAGCAAATGTTTTTTGGTCACAGGAATAAATTAGCCATGTTTGTAACCTCATTCAATAGGACTTTCAAAGACTGGTAGAATTGCTGTTCTGCTATGCTATGAATAGTGTTTCAGGTATTTTTCTTAAATTTACTACTGCAGATGCTTTAGTGTTTCATTATATGTTAATATTTGTATGATTGTGATTGTGGTTAGTTGCTGCAGGTCTTTTGATCTGACAGCATATATATTTAATATAGCAAATAAATGCTACACTATAAATTATACAGCTCTATGAGATAAACTTATCATGTTCTGTTTCCAGACCACACAAATGAATTTTTGTTTACCTTATTTGCAGATCAACAGTCCACTGCAGCTTAAATAGTAGCAATATTTTTGATAATGATGTGTACAGTATCAGTAACTGATAAATGATTATCACCAAAACTAGATGAGTCTGAATAGTTGCAGCAAATAATTTCCTACTGCTTTTAAATTCTTATCTGTTTTTTATTGATTGATTGATTGATTGATTGTATGGACATTGTAATGTGTTTAATCCCCAGTAAAACTGTATATGATTATCCAATGAAAGAAAAAAATAGTTTTTAATGGCCTGGAGTCAGTAAGGCAAAAGAGCCTTGATAGTACAGTGGTCTACGCACCCTGTTATTAACACAGCTGCCTGCAATTACTGCTGGTTCGAATCTCTCCAAGGCTCAAGGTTGACTCAGCCTTCCATCCTTTCTAAGGTTGGTGAAATGAGGACCCAGTTTGTGGGGGCAATAAGCTGACTTTGTATAAATATACAAAAGTATGAAGGCTATTGCTTAACGCATTGTAAGCTGCCCTGAGTCTCCGGAGAAGGGCGGCATATAAATCAAATTAAAAAAAAAAAAAAAAAGGAACCACTGCCCCCCATGAAGGGCCAAAAGCTTCCAGTGAAGCTAATCTCCTCTAGGAATCTGCTCAATGTTTTAACCCTTGGAAGACAAGGCCAAATTTTCCTTAAAACCACTGAGGAGATTCCCAGAAGGTACTTTTTTTTTTAAGTATAAAGCCAGCTCCAGCATTCCAAGTTCTTATGTGCCAAAATTTTGATCATGTGACTGGGTGGGGGGGGCACTGCAATAACCCCAACTTTTGACCAAAATTTGTTGATACATATGAATACTTAATCATTGGTTCAGAACCAAGCCAGAGGTTTCTGGCTAATGAAATTAAATGTGCCCTATTACTAACAATAAAGTTGCAGGGTTTGATGAAATAAAAGAAATACTGTTTAAAACCTTCCAAAATAATGGAGTTAAACTTTTACTTCTTAATATATAGATAGGGAAAATTCAGCAATAGCCAAAAGACTGACAAACATCAATTTATATTCCAAAAATCAAACAACACTGCTTAAGAATGCTCAAATTACTGCACAACTGCACTTGTCTCAAATGCTGGTAAGAGACACTTAGGATTTCACAATCTAGTCTTCAACAGTACATGAACAGGAAGTGTTATATGTATAAGCTAGATTCAAAAAAAGCAGAGACACACAAGATCACATTACTAATATCCAATAGACAATGGAAAGAGCTACGTCACCGACAAGAAATCGATAATTGCTATAGACCACAACAAATTGAGGGTAACTCTTAATAAGATTTGGTTTACCCAGGCCATTTCTTCTCCTTACTGCATAAATTTGCATGATTACTAGGGAGCAACAGTTACAGTGAAATATGGTGCAATTAAATTGTTCAAAATTAATTTTGCACACTACCTTCTTTAACATACATGCAGAGGAATGATAGTCTAGAATTAGAAACAGGAATTAAAAGTGTTGGAAGAAACATCAACAGCCTCAGCTATGCAAATGGTGGGTCTGGAAGAAGGAAAAATTGAGGAATTTCTTGTTAAAAAGTGAAATAAGCTGGTACTATTTATTACAAATCCAATATGCTAAAAGGCAACGCCAACATACATAAACAGATGGATAAGCTATTCAAGTCTTCATATTTCCAGATTCAAGTATTCACAAATATGGTGACTTAGTAAAACAAAGATGCCTTTTACTTGAAAGAAAATCTAAGATAACTTTATACAAAATACTGAGGTGCAGAGATATGATGGCAACAAAGGTATATATTGTCAAGACTATTATTTTTCCAGTTGTAACAAATAGCTCTGAAAACTGGAACACAGAAAAGCTGAAGAAAAATCAATGCCTCTGAATGGTAGTGTAAGAAAAAATTGCTACGAATATCTTAGACTGGAAGAACAAATAGTTTATCGATAGATAAGGTAAAAACAGAATGCTTGCTGGAAGCACAGATAACGAATCCAGTTTAAATATTGTGGTCACATAAAGTGAAATCTATATTCATTGGACAATATCCTGGCACTTGGAAAGTGCAAAAGAGATAAGAAGAAAAAAAAACCCTACATGACTAGATGGCATCAGTGATGACACAATATGACTTTAAAAGAATTCAAGCAGTTAATGACAGACAATTGTGTCAAAGATTGGCATTCAGTAAAGTTTAGAAGTGACCAAACAATTGTAGGATGAAATCAAGAGATAGATTGACTGCTGATTTCGTTTTCAAATGGTTTTTGTATACACAGTTAATATTTAAGGTAGATAACAGTATATTTAGAATTTAACATCACAAAACAGTATTTGAAACTAAACTATGTACAAAAGAGGACCATTTAATTGCTAAAATGCATAAACTTGTTGAAATTTGAAATGGAAGAACAAGAGGAAGAGTATGATAAAGTGAGTGAAGAACTTTAGACAATATTTATTATTTTATTTATTCATTTATTTATTTATATCCTGCCTTCATTATTTTCATAAATAAGTCAAGGTGACAAACATATCCAACACATCTTCCTCCTCCTATTTTCTCCAAAACAGCAACCCTTGTGAAGTAGATTGGGCTGAGAGAGTTATTGGCCCCAGATCACCCAGCTGGTATTCATGGCTAAGGCAGGACTTGAACTCACAATCCCTTGCTTTCTGGACTAGTGCCTAAACTAGTAGACCAAACTGGCTCTACCAATATATAGAGAGAACAATGGGAAAATATGTAACTGAAAGAACTGAAAATTACATTATAATTTAAATGAGAACTTTTATAAAATGATGTACCACTGGTACATGACTCCAGAAAAATTATCTAAAATATATAAAGATGCTGCAAATTTATGTTGGAAATGTGGAAAACATGAAAGGTCATTTTATCATGGCTGGCAGACCTGCACAAAAGCTAGAAAATCTTGGGTTCGAATATGTATAGTGATAGAAATATATTCAATTGAAAGCAGAAATCTTATTTGAACTAATAGATAGACACTTAGAAAAGAGTTATGGAAATCATTTTATATGTAACTGCAAGATTTTATGCTAAAATGAAGATTCTGAAATACATATGATGGAGAAATAAATGGTAAAGGTGACAGAATTAGCAGAGAGACGGGTGATTGTCTGATTAGAGAAAGGACAAAAATATATTTATTGCTAGCAGGAAGTTCCTTATGGGCTTTTTGCTGATTTTTTTTTTTAAAAAAATGAACTTGTGTTTTATGGATTTGATGATTAGAAAGGCTAGAGAATGGAAAAAAAGAAGTTATGTTGCGATCTTAGAAACAGAGGGTAAAATAGCAATAGCAATAGCACTTAAGACTTATTTACCGCTTTACAGTGTTTTGCAGCCCTCTCTGAGCGGTTTGCAGTCAGCATATTGCCCCCAACAATCTGAGTCCTCATTTTACCCACCTCGGAAGGATGGAAGGCTGAGTCAACCTTGAGCCTGGTGAGATTTGGACTGCCAAATTGCAGGCAGCCAGCAGAAGTAGCCTGCAGTACTGCATTCTAACCACTGCGACAGCACGGCTCATATATTTGTAATTGCTGTTAAGATTGGAAGCCATTTGTTTATAACATTATCTGTCTTTTTTTCCTCTTTCTCTTCTCTATTTTTTTCTTTGTATTTTCTGTTCTTATTAGTTCACTTCCCTTACTCTTCTCTTTCAAAATTTGTATTCTTTTAAAAATATTTAATAAAAATTACATTATAAGTGACAGAACAATTGATCAACAAGTCTATTTTGTGTTGCTGTCTGTACCTATTTGTCTTCAGCTAGGAGGTGCTCTGGTTGAAGTTGGGTTTATGGGATCAGCAGGGATTGCTGCTGGTGTATAACCCTCCCTGCTTCTCAGCAGCTTTTCTGCCTGAGTTGCTTAATTCCATTGCTAAATTGGCAATAACATCTTCAAAGATGCTGCTCACATATTTTCAAAACCTTCAAAACCTTGCAGTTCTTTCTCCTCCAAAAGTGAAAAAGTCGAATGAAATAAAACGACAGTCCAGCTGGCTAATATTAGCATCCTCCATTTCCTTCATGATGTCAAAGCAAGCAGTCTGGTTATAATGACCAGTTTTAAAGACAACTATGCAGCAGAAAGGTAACATAACACCACTGTACTACAATTTTAACATTATAGGGAATGAGCCAAGGAGTTAGGACAAAATGAAAATGCTAGCCAACGATAGTGTTAACCAATGGGTAACTACCATGAAGCTCTTGCATTCACCCTGCAGAATCCTCCAAAGTATTTTCAAATATATCACAACAGAGACAGAACCTATGAAAGCTCATTGCCCAATAAACTATTGCACGATTATGAAGGCATGATGCTAATCTGGCAACAGAGCATATGAACATATGCTTAATTACTCATAGTTGCAATGAGTAATACAAATCTTTGTAAGTGCTTTATAATGCCAGGAAACGTAAGTGAAATATCATTTTACATGCCTTCGAAGCAGCCTAGCCTCTTCCCAAATTCACATGATTTCATACTCATAGGACAGTGAATCATGTGAATCTGGGAAAAGGCACAATGTAATCGTTCAAAAAGGAGGTGCTTGTTACTGCCCAAATGTTTTCCAGAGTACCTCTTCTGAAAGCATTTTAGAGCCCTAAAGAAATCTTAAATGTCTGTTAATTCATACAAAAGCTCTCATTGCCAGGTTATACATCCAGATGTTCTGATAGCTATCATGTTCCATCCACTGCTTTAATTGCATCTCTACTTTCACATATTCCATACATGTTTACAGCCTTAAATGCATCATTCAAACATTCATAAAGAAAAACAAATCCATAGAGGCTAATATTATCAAGTCAATATGAAATAACTGTGGGTCAGATTTCCATCCTGAACTAGAATACAAATTAACTTTGAAATGCCAGGTTGGCACAATTGCTAATGCAAATGAAATCTAGCATGAGCACTACATTAAGGTGATTTTTTTAAAAAACAACAACAGTAAGGAATACTGAAGTCCATAAAAATCGAGTCCTTTCCATTTGCTATTATTTTGACTTTTTAAAGAATGTTGAGAGTTTCAGACTAGGCAACTGGAGCTGGGGTAGCACACTGCATGCAATACTGAGAAAGTAGATGAAGAAATGTATAGCATAATGCATGCAGCGAAAAAACAGAGATGCAGGTCTGTGCTGATTGTCTTGCACATACATATTAGTAGACACTGACCTGGTGGTCTGAAGCAATCCTGCATCATTCCCAGTTTTCTTATTTATAGCTGTTCTGTCAAGGTCTTTCTCCTCAATTTTCACGGTCTTCTTTCCTCTTTGTTCTATTGGTGGAAGAGGAACAACATTCATGGACTTAATTTGAAGGGTAGTTTTGAGATCATCTTTCGTTTCTTTAGCCAGTTCCTTGTTTTGAAATGGCAAACAAGAAGATTCACACAAAGAATTACTGATATTGAAGCTGTCTGAAAACCCATGCCTTGCATCCTTCTTAAGGCTGATCAGTTGGCCCGTTAATTCTAGGAAAGAGAATACAAAATTAAATCAGATTAATTCTTTAGAACACAATTTATATAGGGGTGTTGTTAGTATACATATTTACTCCTTGGTAACATACCTTTTCTCAAACTTAAAAACTGATGGGGAGAAAATTGCACACAAGAATTCTTATTAGAATAGTTTTCACAATGAGTCACTTATCTCACTAAAGCATTCCCTAAGATGATTATATTTATAAGAGCTCATTCATTTGTTTGTTCATCAATTGTGTTATTCTCTTTTAGGATAAGTAATATTATGCAAAGTGTAGAAAAAGAGGCAATAGTAGTAAGGAAAGGAATTTAAAGATATAAGCTTAAAAACAAGAAATCTAGTTAAATACTGTATTTTTCGGACTATAAGATGCACCGATGTACAAGATGCACCAAGATTTTGAAGAAGTAAGTAAGGAAAAAAAAAGGGGGGGGTTGCCCTTCCTGGCCCCCAGGAGCACTCTGCAGGCCTCCCAAACCCTCTGTGCGCCCCGTTTTTTGCAAAATCGGGCCTGTTTTCTGTCCGTATCGACTTCTAAACCCATTTACACAACTCCAACATTCAACCAGGTTAAAAAGAACAAAAGGAGAAACGAGGCCTTCTCCTTAGTGATTGATTAGCTTCTTCATCGCAGTCAGCTGGCAGGCTCTTCTGCTACTAGTCTCAGGCCTGGGAGGAAGGCAGAAGCAACTGCAGCTTGAACTAGTGCTTAACTCACAGATGACATTCCCTATACAAATGAAGCTTATTTCTACTGAGAAAAAGGAGATCTACCCTGGCAGGGGGCTTTGCTTTCTAAAAGTACTAGTGGTCTGAACCACAGTAATATTCCTCCTACGTTTCAGACAGATCCCCTAAAGTGTGGAATTACAACACCTGGCTTTCTACATGGTTTCCAATTGTTGGGGAAAGTAATAAAATATTAAAAAGAAAAGAATGAAAAGGCAGCACACAGCTCTCAACAACACTTCACAAACTGGAGCTAAACTGTGAATCTCCTGTGCTCCTAAGCAAGATGAAGAAGTAATACATTTTCAAGATACACTTTCCCATTGTAAGAAAACAGAAGAGTTTGTGCAGCCTGTTCTATGTCTATTTGCCTCAATGAATAACCTGTATTGTTCCAAAGTCTCTCCCAGGCTTCTGAATTCTCAGCTATGGCACAAACCATACTAAGCAACTCCCAGTTGAGACTACACAGTGAATGTATAACTCGAAAAGCCTTTAAGAACCTCGGCCAGTTCCCACACTAAAAGGCAATATATGGATGGAAGTGGTGATTTACTACGGAGCAGGGATAATTACCTTCTGGTTCATATTTGATTTTCAGTTCATCTAGCAGCACACGCAAATTTATGTTCTCACTCTGACAAGCTTCAAGTTGCTTTTCAGTTACAAAAAGCTTTCGCTCCATCTCTAAGACTCGCTGACTTTCAAACAAAGCTTTCATCCGCTGTAAAGATAATTCATTCTTCAAATTTTCTTTCTCCTTACTAACAATAAGGAAACAAAAAGTAAGTATTAGAAAACATACAATTGCATAAAGTCAACATCCACATTGCAGGTCTCAATTCCTTCCATCTTAATGGCACTTAATCCCCATATAAAGACCACATTAGATTTAAAAATGTGTAGTATATGAAGCAATATTAGCAGCCAAAACCATCCAAAAAGATTTATGATGATCTCAGTACAGAACAGTAATGACTTTTCTAGCCAGTGAAAATCTGTCGCTTACAGGAGAGAATGCAGGAAAAAAAAATCAGACAAAATTGAAGAAAGAGCACAACTTCTTCCAGTAAAAATATAATTGAATTTGGCTCATAAAGTAACATTAACAACTTTGAAAATGATGTATGATTAAGGTATTGGACTAAGACCAGGGAAGATCAGCTTTTGGTCCACCTTCACATAGGGAAAGTCAGTGAGTGCCTTTCTCTCAGCCCAGCTGTACTGTGTATGGTAAAGGAAGAGAAACAAGGAAGAAACATCTAGAATTCTGAACTCATGTTAATAATCTAAAGGGCATTGTTTTTTTTTTTTATTTCTAAAATATCTACTAATATTCAAAGTTCCGTCTTTTTTGTTGCATGCAGGTCTGCTTTTTTTCATTTATTTATTTTTTCATCCTCTGGAAATTGAATCAGTGGCAGGATAAAGAAGAGAAATTACATTTCATGCTGTATGTACTCTTCTAATGCACTTTTCCAGGTAAAACATTTGCACGTGGTTATTGGTTCATATACAACAGGGTAAGCAAAATACAATTTGTTTAGTTGCAGACATAGGTAGTTTGCAACTTATGACTGTAATTGAGCCTGAAATTACGATAATAAATAGTGCTAGTTTTTTTAAAATCAAGTAACTGACTTAAATTTTTTTTTCCTGCAATCATTAAGCAAATCACCATGGTCATTAAACGAGTGCCACAGGCATCAAGCAAACCCATTGTCCCCAATATGAGCTTTTTTCAGAAACCAGAAATAAATACCACTTTCCAGCAACAACAGCAAAATCATAAATTATAGTCATGTGAACTGAAAATCGTAAATGCGAGTGGGTTGCTGAATACCCAAAACGTGCCCACTGGGACCACTTGGAATCTATATCTATTTTTTGGAGGGGGAGTGTGTCTGTCAAAATGTACAGTAAGTTGAGGACTACCTATACATGAACTTAGCTCTTTTGTTTGAAACCCATATTGTGCTCAGCCATTATAGCTTATTCAATGAACTGTGTCTTACTGTGTGACCCTGGAGTGATTCATCTAAGATACGAAGGCTGAATATGACCTGTATTATGTTTTTGCTAAATTCATACAACATGCTGTACCATAAATCACCAATTATAAGCAATGGTGGCTGATTTTACACAATATACTCCATAGTATTACTTGGTTTCAATTTAAAATGTTGACATTATGTAACATATAACTAAGGCTTATTTTACTAAAATAGTTAATAGTTAACTTTAACAATGGTTATTTTAATCAAGAAAGTTAAAAATAAAACAATCAAGAAAATCTAACAATTTAGCATTTAGAGAAGGAGGAACTAATACTGTAATCTAAATGCCATGGCTCACTCAAGCTGTCAATTTCCACAATTAGCATTCACAAGACTCACTCTGAATTTTCAAGTTTCATTTGAAGCAAATCAACATAATAGCCATTTTCAACTTCAGCATCTTCTGAGGCATTCGACGGTTTCAGCTCTCTTGAGTACTCAGATACCTTCTGGGTAAACAATTATTTAAAAAATTAAAACTAATACAATATTGCTCTTTGGTAATTTCAGCTATCTGTTAGTGGCAAAAAGGTATGGCAACATATAAGAATATCTTTGAAGAAAAATCATCCCATTCAAATATAACAAAATTATGCTATACCTTGAGGCAAAAAATGCGACTTATATAAGGGAATATATAAATTCAGCTATTTTATAGAGGAAAAGTATCAAACAATTAACGTAATTAACAACTTACAGACCAAATAGGTATCTGTTGAAACCAGCCTAGAAAACACAACCATGAAAAAACATTTTGGGTTCTTATCCCAAAATGGCTTGCTCACTGAATATTAAAGCTTGCCTTTATATAAATGCAAAGTTGTAACACCACTTCTCTTCTTTATTGCACTTCCTGAAACTGAGATTAACAGAGCACACTATTGTATGTACAATAATGTAATGGAATTCTTCCAAGTCTTTCAAGTATCATCTACAATCATGATGAACAATGCTTGGGATAGGGGTAGGGACAAAAGCCACTCAAAGTCATACTTCTGTATCTGTCAGCATTCCAAGTAATGCACCCATAGAAAGCAGAACCCAAGGTAGGTAGATTTCTCAAGGAACACTTTATTGGATACATCATATTAGTACAACTGGTGAAAACTGACTCTGAAAGTTCCCGAGGTTTTCACCTAATTAAAAAGTAAAAGTTCCCCTTTCCCCCAAGTCATCAGTCATATTGTCCAATAGAGGTCCTGGCCGGTTGCTTGGTTATTCCACTCCTCCTCTCCCCCAGCCACTTGTTGGAATGTCCTTGATTCCCACAGGAAAACGTTTTGTTTTGACTACAAACCCCCAGCTAGCTATTTCCCCGGTCCCTGCCCCTTCTTCTTCCTTGTGGCAACCCTGAAGCCTCAAAGATGGCCTTAGCCACGTTTGCTTCAGGGTTGACAGTATCATTGGAAGAAGCATGGCCACATTTCATTTTTATCCCAATTTTGGGGCTCTCTAAATCAAATTGCTTCTATTCCATTCTTAAAAGCACATTAGAAGCCGAGAAACAGAAATTGCACCGTTATAATTTAGTCATTTTGCCGCTGAATATCCATGATGCATTGGGGGGCTCTTTCACACACTCCTTTCCTGAAACCTTGCTTGTGCCTCTTGCCTTGGGTGCATGATTTAATAGTTCTTGCTTCCACTATCTATCTCCTGGGGACCCCTCACTTGGAGTACTCCCCACTGATCCATGTGTGTCAGAGAGAGATGGACCCCATGTTATTTTCTGCATAAATTCTTATATGGGAGAGCTATTCTCTTCAGTTGCGCATCCCAGGTATTTATGGTTAAGTCACTCGCTCTGATTTCATGATTCTTTTTGCTGCGTGAACTTATTCTATATAATGCTTTCCAGTCTAGTTCTATACCATTCCTTCAGCCACTGCCAATAAAGGATTTGATAATTTAGTCATGTACATACCATTGATTTTTCTAATTGTTTCACTTTCATGAGCAGTTCTTCGATTTCACCATTCTTTTGTTGAAGCATGTTTTGTAAACGTTCCAACTGGTCATGCTCTCCCTGTGAACCTTTCATTCTTAGAAGTGTAGCCATCTGCAGCTACAAATCAAACCAAATTTTGGTCATTTTTAAATTACACACACTTTCTTATAAAATATACAGGTAGTCCTCGTCTTACAACAGTTCATTTAGTGACCGTTACAACTGCACTGAAAAAAGCGACTTATGACTGTTTTTCAGTTACAATCTTTGCAGTATCCCCATGGTCAAATGATCAAAATTCAGATGGTTGGCCACTGTTTCATAAAGTACCTGTTCATAAAGTATAGGTGATCCTTGACTTACAACCTTTCATTTAGTGAGCATTCAAAGTTACAACGGCACTGAAAAACTTTCAGACTTATGACCATTGCAGCATCCTCATGGTCAAATGATCAAAATTCAGACACTCAGCCACTGACTTTACCATGGTTGCACTGTCCCAGGGTCATGTGATCCCCTTTTGCAACCTTCTGACAAGCAAAGTCAATGGGGAAGACATATTCACTTAACAATCATATGACTAACTTAACGACTGCAGTGATTCACTTAACAACTGTGGCAAGAAATGTCATAAAATGGGGCAAAACTCATTTAACAAATTTCTCACTTAACAACATAGATTTTGGGCTCAATTGTGGTATAAGTCGAGGACTACCTGTATTCAGTCAAGTCAGTTCTATAACACCAGTTCTTGTAAGTATTAGTCTGTACTGAAAATACAAGCTGAAAATACCAAGCATGAGTAGTCTGGCAAACTTTCTGACTAAGAATAGCTATAGTTTTCACATCACCCAAAACTAAAAACTTCCTAATATTTCACACCAATACATTGTTTTGTTTCTACAACAGAAATAGAATGGATCAGCATTTCTCAACCTTGGCAACTTTAAGATGTGTAGTCTTCAACTCCCAGAATTCCCCAAGCAAGATGTGGATATTTGTGCCAGGATGGTAATGATACATTTTGTCGAGTCATGATTAAAGAAGGCGCCATGTACCGTTATTTTTTGTTTCGGGGATTCAAAAATAATTTGAGCTAGAAGGCAACTTGTTTCTAGAAAAGTAGCATTTACATAGCAAGTGACATTAATATAACACAGATGAAACAGCTTTGTTTCCTAAACACGGCTTTCTTAATTCCATAGCTGTATCTCATCTTAATTCCATAACAGTTTTATATATGTACAAAACAGAAATGCTTAGCTATTAGAAAGAATAAAATTCCAGCATAAATGATCCAAAGATTTATTTTCCTCTAACAAAATAAAATTTAAATTAACCATACCTTGACTCTTTGCAACTGTTCTCTGGTGAAACTATGCTGTTTTTGTAATAACTGATATTTTACTTTCATGCTAATTAGTTGACGCTCCATTTCTACTCTACGATCCTCTACCTATTGAAAAAAAAAATCCACTTAAAGTTGGTTCACATTCTAATGCATTCAATATTTATAGCAAGTTATACAGTCCCTCAGGAAAGCTAGAGAAATTATCATATAAGTTGCTTAGAAAGTAAATAATGAAAGTTAATAACTTTGCCATATTATTCACCAAATCAAAGCCATGTAGCTTCTAGATAATTGCTAGCTTATTTAAAATAATTGCCAAACACAATTATTTCGAGAAGTTTGAAAGAATTTGTGACATTACTTGATCATTACTGTTATCACTGTAGGGATTAGTATCTTAAAAATTAAGCAAGTTCACTTATACAGCTAAATTGTTTTGAATAAAATATCGTCCTAAAGCAGAGGTCAAATGCATGGCCCGGGGGCCGGATCTGGCCTGTGGGGTGCTTAAATCTGGCTCATGTGGCCGCCCTGGAAACAGCGAAGGACTGGCCCATGGTGCTTCTGCCAGCGAAAATGGAGCACGCAGCCCTCCCGAGCTCTGTTTTTGTTGGCAGAGTTGCAGGAGGCCATCGCAGCCGAAAAGGGAGCTCGGGAGCATTTTCTCTGGCAAAGAGCTCAGGCTACCATAGGCACCCCCGACACGAGTGACATTGAGCTGGTCACACCCACCCTGGCCACGCTCACTCCAGCCCCTCAAGATCAAACACAATCCTGATGCAGACTTCAATTAAACCGAGTTTGACACCCCTGTCTAAAGCAAGAAAAAAAATATCTCCCAACCTGTAATAATTGTCACGGCTTTTTCAGCATTTAATCTTGCCTTCAACACAACTGGAGGGTATCAAGATGGGCAATTTCACATGCTTTAGTTCCTAGCCAAAATTACTAATGTATAATTGGACTGAGAAATTTTTGTTACCGGGTCTAGAGCAGTGTTTCTCAACCTTGGCAACTTTAAGATGTATGGACTCCCAAAATCCTCCAGCCAGCATAGTGGCTGGGGAATTCTGGGATTTGCAGTCCATACATCTTAAAGTTGCCAAGGTTAGGAAACACTGTTCTAGAGGATTCAGCAGTGCTATATTGTTTCCAAACATGTAATAACTTACTAAAAATGTATTAAGACTTTGATTAAAATGCTTTTTCAGAATATCTAGCATCAACTTTGAATGAAAAAATAATTCAAGAGAATTGATACTGAGAAGTGACTCAATATAAGAAGGCTTTGAAACTAATAATGGCTTTGTTGAAAGTAATATATTCTTTTATGAAAATCAGTACCTCAGCAAATAGAGAATTGCCTTGACTGGGAAAATCCTGGGCCTGCTGTAGTGCATGGTCAAGTTGAACTTGAAGATCTCGGTTGATCTCACGGGCTTCCTGAATTTGAGTAAAACATTGTTAATTTAGCCAAACTAAACTAAATTTAAATTTACCCAAACTAAATGCATCTTAGCTACAGAACTCTTCAATCCTGTAAATATTCAAAATTTCGAAAACACATGATAATGGCAATACATGTCACAAAACATCAACCACAGCTAGTTTGATCTAGTGGTTAAGGCACCGGGCTAGAAAGCAGGAGACCATGAAAGTCAGTTGGGTGAAACTGGGCCAATCATTCCCTCTCGGCCCAACCCATCTCACAAGGTGGTTGCTGTGGGGAAAATAGGTGGAGGAAAGTGTTGAGTATGTTCACCACCTGGAGTTACTTGTAAAAATAATAAAGGCATGATATAAATAGTAACAGCAGTA
The DNA here is from genome assembly GCF_029215685.1 of Pituophis catenifer annectens. Classification (NCBI taxonomy): domain Eukaryota; kingdom Metazoa; phylum Chordata; class Lepidosauria; order Squamata; family Colubridae; genus Pituophis; species Pituophis catenifer. The sequence continues at coordinate 114,533,399 of NW_027256882.1, forward strand.
GCATTTAGACTTATATACCACTTTATAGTGCTTTACAGTCCTCACTAAGCAGTTTTGAGTCAGCATATTGCCCACAGCAATCTGGGTCCTCATTTTACCAACCTTAAAAGGCTGAGTCAATCTTGAGCTGGTCAGGATCAGTCTGCAGTGGGCAGAACTAGCCTGCAATACTGCATTCTATCCATTGTGCCACCACCACTCCATAGATAAATGTCTACAAGCAATCTGCTAAGATTGCTCTCTAATACTTTCCCAGGCTGCTGTCTTATGCTTCAATTTATTTTAATCCTTTTTCAGAGTAAGGACACAGTGCTGGACTGTAGCTGCCTATCATTTTATTTCCCAAGACAATACCCAAGACAATACGTTCTTGTAAAAAAAAATGCAATCCTCCAGGTTGTCCCAAAGATGCTTTTTTCAAGAGGCAACTGGACTTTCTGGTTTTTCTTTGAAGATGTTTCGCTTCTCATCCAGGAAGCTTCTTCAGCTGAAGCTGAAGACTTCAGAGCTAAAGAAGCTTCTTGGATGAAAAGCGAAGCATCTTCAAAGAAAAACCAGAAAGTCCAGTTGCCTCTTGAAAAAAGCACCTTTGGGACAACCATGACCTGGATGACTGAGAATCTCCATAGACAATCCTCCAGGTTGTCATTTTGCTTTGTCCTACACTAGCAAACATATGTATATATTTAAAAAACTGAAAGAATCCAAATAAAATACTAGGCGGGGCATGAAACCTAGATAGCACCTAAGATTTGACTTTGTAACATTTGTAATAGTTTCCTATAAGCATCCTAATTTTTTTCTTTTATGAAAAAAATTTCTCTCAAGTTTTGCTCAGCTCCTAACAACTACATGGATAAGTCCTTCTAGTTTTCCTTGCAGTAATATGAAAGTGACACACACACACACACACACACACACACACACACACACACACATATATATATATATCACTAACATTGTATCATAGAAAGCACAAGTTTTATCACTGACTAGTCTTAGGAGGGAAAAAAATAATTTAAGGCAGTCCAGTAATTGTTCAGAATAGTAGATCTAGAGAATTGCTTTTGATGCTTAAAACAACTTGGAAGGACAAAAATCAAGTAGAGGATTAGCTTAATTTATCCTATTTACAGATTCAAACAAATATATCCCTAACAAAATAAATAATAGCTAAGCATATTTCCTTTAAGGTGAAATCTGTAAAAGAAACAAATCCAGCAAAACCAATTTATTTCTCACTGCTAAAAATATTTACAGTATGTTATAGAATCCAGCTCAAGGAATTTCAGTAAATCAATTCTATTTAAACAAACAAGCCTTCTTTAGAGGAGAAAATTATAATTTTTTTAAAAAAATTCTCACTTAGTTTTTATCTTTTTTATTGTTTTTATTCAAACTTCTAACATAATTTGAAAAAATATTCCATTTAAACAAGCAACCCTTTATTAAATTCTTCACTATATAGCACAAGTTCCTTTTGTCATTATAAATACCAACGTAATACAGCACCTCTAATGAATTGCAAAATGAAACAAGATCTTTTTCTTTCTCTTTCTTCTCTTCTTCAAGCCGAGCCACTCGATTCGTCAAATTGCTATTTCCAAGTTCCAGCTGTTCTTTACTGTATTGCAGATCATATAACTTGTCCTCAAGATCTGTCTGTCACAAAATTAATAAACATGTGAATAATTTTAATTGGTAGTTACATTGTATTGCTACAATTATAGGGACAACTACCCAATTCACAACATTTAATTTCAATTATTTTCCATGATATTTAAACATGATCAGCTATAGATCAGAAGCCAACAGGAAGAATTACTATCTGCAAATTATCTATAAACTTACAGGACACTTAAAGAGTTTCAAAATGAATACGAAGCATACCTTTCCTTGTTCAAGGGATAGCAGCTCAAGCTGAAGACTGAGCACTTCTGAAGACATAGTTTCTTGTACACGTTCTGACATTATGTGTAGTTCTTCTGATTTTGAAGCAATCACGTCTTTCAGATGGTCTACTTTATGCTTCAGTTGTTTCTCACTAAGTAATGCTTCGTCTAACTCTGATTTTAATTTTTCAACCTGTAAAACAATGATTTTTCAAAGAGGGAAATAACTTTTACATTTAATTTTCATTTATATACATTCTTCTTCAAATTTACCAGCATATCCTCACTAACTATTGCTCTACTGTATACTTCATTTTTATTCCATTCTAAAACTTAAAAAAGCATACATTAACTAGGGTCAACTAATTTTACTAATTTTGCTGGTCAAATCACTGCATTTTTTAAAAAAAAGCAATATTTAAAAAAACAGCCACACTGTATTTGCCGGAATTTCCTATCACATTCTCTAAGGAAGGCTGAAAAAACAAACATGTAGTTGAGTGGTCGGTTTTTATTTATTTATTATATTTCATATTTCTAGATTGCCCACGCCCCTTAGGTTTTTAAACACGGTATATAGTTTGAAGCAGTAGCATCTTTTCCATCCCATTCCTCCTTTCTGCTCTAAAGCAGTATTTTAAAGATGGAAGATATAAATTATAAACCCACTCATGCAATCACTCCCTCTCTTTCACACACACCACATGCCCAGTTACCCCAAAAATTTTCCTTGCTATCCTATCAAGTTGTATAATTAAAATTAATACATAGTCTTAGTATGTAAATTAGTAAATGAATACATAGTCTGTGGTACAAACATAGGTTTGTATTTATTTATTTATTTATTTATTTATTTATTTATCTTGTCATGTTTATTTATATTAGAGGTGGAGACCCTTTGAGAGCTGTATGCAATGTAATTTCATTTTAATGTATGCCGATTAGTGTACATTCAAAGGGATAATAAAGTATTATTCTATTCTATTCTATTCTATTCTATTCTATTCTATTCTATTCTATTCTATTCTATTCTATTCTATTCTATTATTTCTATTCTTTAGCATTGCAGAAAGATATTTCAATTCAGAATTGATTTCTCAATAGATGTATTAAGTCCAGAACATTTTAAAGACTGTTTAGCATTAATAGAAGCGAGCAATTGCTATAAATAACAGATTGATCTTATTCTTTGTATAATGCACCTTATTTTTAAGCTCTTTTATTTCTTGCCCATGTAATGTTTCCAACTGCCTACGCAATGCATCCAGATGTACATTTTGCTGCTGCTTAAGAGCGTCACATTCAAGATTTAAACTTCCCAACATTCGATTCTTCAATTCTACTTCTCTCTGGAGAGTATATTTTTCTTGTTCAAAATTCTGAAAAAGAAGTATCACGGAGTTATAACAAAGAAAGACATCTGCTATAGAAGCACAGTGGTGAGCAAAAAGTGTTCATCCTGGCAAAGTCTAAAAGACTGCATGTATCTTCTGTGCCCATTTCTTAACTGCATTGAAGGAGAAGATTTAGATCCATGAGCTACTGGATCAGCACAGAGGGAAAGTTTAAATTCTACCTCCTTGCTCATGGGGAAAATGCAATGAATATTCAATTATTCGTATAATGAATCATATTAATAGGTTGGTTATACTAATAATTGGGAAAAATTCACAATTTATATTTAGAGATGCTGACCATATAGGATAGCAATGTTTTTCTTCATGATGGCAAAGGTAGTTGTTGACTTATAACCATTCATTTACCATAGCCTTGGAAAAAGTCACTTATAAACTGTTTTGCACTTACGACCATTGCAAACCATTGTATCATCCCTTCAGTTACTGGTACATAATTGTAATTTATGCATTTGGCAATTAGCTCATATTTATGACTGGTTACAGCATCCTGTGATGACATGTCATTTTTTGCTGGTTTCTGGCAAAAAAAATGCCCATCGGGGAAATTGGAATCATATGATTTGCTTAATCACAATTGTAAAAATGATCACAAATTTTTGTCCAGTCATGTGGTGACTCAACTTATGACCGCAAAAACTTACAGCCACAACTGGGACCAAAATATCCATTGTAAATCAAGAACCTCCTTCTAATTATAAATTTAATTATTTGCACACAGTCACTGGAAGACAAAACCCACTATTACTAAGAGAAATATGCTTTCTATATAAAGGTAGTCCTCAACTTAAGACTACAACTGAGATCAGAATTTCCATTGTTAAGCAAAGTGATTGTTAAGTAAATTGCACCTATTCTTACAACCCTTTTTCCATGGTTGTTAAGCAAATCAATGCAGTTCAGTGAATTATGTGGTCTTTAAATTAATCCAGCTTTCCCCACTGACTTTGCTTGCTGGAAGCTTGCTGGGAAGGTTGTAAATGATGATCACATGACCCCAGGACTTTACAACCATTGTAAATACATACTAGATGCCAAGCAAATTTTTATCACGTGACTGTGGAGATACTGCATTAGTTTTAAGTGCGAGGACTGATTGTCACATTTTTAGTGGCGTTGTAACTTTGAACGGTCAATAAATGAATGGTTGTAAGTCGAGGTTTACCTGTAACTATTAACCTCATTATTAATGTATGCAATACAATCCCAGCACTCCATTGCAGAACCTTTAAAATTGGTGTAGAAAGCTATAGAGAGAACTGCATTTTTTTTAAGGTTAACATGTTAATCGTTATTTCGCAGCAATAACAGTAATGCTTCTGTGTCAGAGAGTAGAATCTATCAAAACACTCTAATACAATGCTTAAAATTTCACCTCTGTTATGGTAACCATTTCATTTTGCAGTTCATCTAGCCGATTCTGCAGCAAGTTTTCGCTTTCCACCAGCTTTAAGCCATACTGTGCCGCTTTTCTTCTTTCTTCTTCAGCTTCTTTCAGTTGATACTGAAGACGTGAAATGATGTCTCTGTCTGTCTCCATTTTCTTTTAACACTGAAACTATATATGATGTACAACTCTTTTAAAAATCAATCTACTATGGGTAAAATCTATATATCTATTTATTGATGGGATTTAGAAGAGCCCCGCTTTACGAATTATATACTCACGGTACTTAATCCTGTGGATGACCTACAAAGCAGACCCCCCTCCTCAACACTGACTGGAGCTAGCCCTGGAGAAAGGAGAACTACCATAACATTGTATCTCGCACTCACTATGGGCCTTGAGCTGGTCCAAAAAAATACCAAGGTTGATGATATCAAAGACCTCTGGGAGATTGAGGGTCAGGAGAAATGCCCTTCCCCATCTCAAAACTGTCTCAGGTTATTAAAAATGTGACCAGTGCTGTCTCAGTACTGTATCCCAGTTTGAAGCCATACTGAAAGGTCCAGATAATCCGTTTCCTCCAGAGCCCTTTGAACCTTCAGTCCAACAATTCTCTTTACAATCTTCCCTGAAAGGTTAAGCAGAAATGTGTCCAACTTTGGGCTGCTCTGTGACAGCCAGATGATTTCCAATTTCAAAGCCACCCATCCTGCTACTACTACCAATTCATTCAGCTGGTCTGTCACTTTTTATAACCATATGGAGAAATCCTATACTTAGAACAGGGGTGTCAAACTCGCGACATTATGGCAGCATCATATGATGTATTGTGACTTTTTTACCCTCTTGCCAAACCGGTGTGGGCATGGGCAGAGCGTGACGCATCCGGCCCACGGGCAGCGAGTTTGACAGCCCTGGGTTACAAAGTTCCTAGACCAACAATCACACCACATTCCCAACTGATAGAACATTGCTGTGTGGACACTACTCATTGGTTCAAGGCATTGTGGGTCATTACTGTGCCATCAAAAAAAAATCAGCAATCATCTAAAAATCTTCCACCTCATATGCAGACCAACTACATTTTTATAAACTAATAGCTTCCACAGCTTACCCTCAAAGAACTCATTACCCTCAGATCAGATAGGCTATGATATAATTGGTGTTTTTAAAATACAGAATATCTACAGTTTTCTGCAAACAACCAATCCATTAATGTATCATATTAATGGATATTGCTGTTTCTCCATAGTCAGCATGAAAGACGAAGGATCTCTTATATTTGGGGACATATATATTAAGTGAGTGGAAAGAACATAGTGATCTTAGTACTCTTAGCCTGATATCAAATGCCATAGTTTGTTTAACCATAGTTTATTAGATAAGATAAAATCAGCTTGGCTCACATTGCATGCAATGTGACCACATTTATGGTTTAGATTATACTTAAATCCTGTTTCACCAATTTACATTAAAAGACACTTTACCTTTGACAAAATGAAAGACAAGGCGGCTTATTCTAGTTGCTAAACCGCCAATAGATATAAAAAGTTTAAAAACAAGATAGTGGAAAGGTAGAAGAGGAAACAAAACTGTAAACAAATCCATATAGAATCGAGGTTAGATTGCCATATAATTAAATTGCCCAAACAGTAATGCTGATTGAAACTAATTTGAGGCACACCTTCCTAGGAGCTTTGAAAAGCTTATTTATAAAGTTTATAATAGTAACTTCTCAAAGAAAATGCCAAGTAAACTGCAAAACTAATACAAACCCAGAGCATGTTAATAGAAAACAAATCACTTTTATCCTGAAATGTAGTATTGACTTTCCAGAAACAGCAAGAGGTAGAACACATGTCCTCACGTCAGTAACCTAAGTTTAAGCATTCCTGGAAATTCTTCATGTTCTTCTTTTAAAATATTTAATAAGCAAGCCAAGTATTCTCTAGAGCTTTATTGTTTTCCTAACCAGTTTTTATTCCAAGCTTACAGACTCAGTATGGATCAGATTCTGACCAGCAGACCTTAATTTCAAAAAAGTATGCCCACTCATCAATCATCAGAGGCATGATCTGGTAAAACAAAAACATCACATTTATCCTGCCATATTAACAATAATGAATATATTTCTTTTCACCCATTAAAACTGTAAATGAATAGTTGTATCATAAATATGATTGATGGTTTTATGAACTTCAAGACTCTGGAATTTTTTTAATTTTTAACATTATTCAGTATTTCATTATTGTAATGAAACTCCAATCAAGATTAACAGTACTTAATGGCTATTGTGGCAAGAATGTTTATCTTCCTCCTTCTCCAGATTGAGCTATGTAGCTTCAGTCTGCATAATAACATTAAGTAGTATATTTTAGAACCTTCAGCAATGTGTCAATGTTTTAAACTAGAAATCAAATAATACTGAGTCATAGTAAACTAAATAAGACTCTAATATCTAATAAGAACTTTTACAACATTTTACAACTTGACATAACAGAACTAGCTGCCGCAGACTGCTTAAAATAGAAAATATTTGAAAGCTACATGCAAAGTAACACTTGGCCATTAGTAAGCATTAAAACTATATTCAAATAAACGTCAAAAACTAAAAGAACAAAATCTTTTCAGTCCAATAACATTTTGTGAATAAAAAACTAGAAACTGACCTTCAAGTACATTCCATCTTATGAAAGTATAATTTTAAACCAAATGATGCCTTTTTAACTGGGAAATCTGTTTACTTTTATCTTGAAGATCGTTCCTTGATTTTGTCACCATTACTGCACTCTTAGAATAGCTTTTCTTCAACCCCAGGGGAGATAATTGAAATGCAAATCCTTTTCAATCTGTTCCTTCACTATTTCCATGGTTGCCAAACCCTACAAGATTGCCAAAGAACAGTGGTTCTCTGTAACTAAGGCTGAAGAGTTCCAGTCTCATTTCTTCCAATACTTAACAAGACAGCACTATTATACTGAAATTTTCAGTTATTTTTGCTGAGTTTTAACAAACCTGTAACACTAGTTCACTAACAAGACTTTTTACACTAAATCAGCTATTTAAAAAAAATCATACACAACTAGAAAATCACAACTCTCGAATTTGAATAGGAAATTTACTAAAGACTATTTTAGAACTAGGCCAAAGAACCCTAAGGCTATAATCCTAGATCCATTTACCAGACAATAAGGACCACTTAATCCAGTGAGATTTACTTCTAAGCAAACATGAACAGGACTTCCCTATTGACCTGTTTCAAATTTAGTGCATGGTACCAAAACGTATAGCAATGAGGCTTTATGACACTCCAGGTCTTGGATCAACAATGAAAACCAAGGGAACATTTTATATTCATCTACTAATTGAATCATTTTAAGGCCTAGAATGCTTCCTCGATTAAGAAAGCTGATCATTTCTTGGGTACAAGTTATTTATTTGTTTAGATTTATATTAACTACCTATGCTGAGCGATCAAGCTCTGATGACCAAACCCAGAATATTCTGGTTTTGGAGATTTCAAGTCTTGTTTCACCTCACAAAACACTCCATCTCTGTTTTTTGTTTAATTTTTCATCCTACATGGATGCATGGAGGATGTTTGTTTCGGATAAAATTGGCTAAAGATTCTCCCTTGCCAACCTTTCTCTAATTTTTAGTTATGTATACTTTTTTTTTTTTTTGACAAAAATCCAGGATCCGTTAGCCACAGGACTAAAATTCATCCCTAAATGTATTTACTTAGCTGGGAATTCCAGTATTTCTTTAGTTATCTGCCACCATGCCAGAGGTAAAAAGTAACAGATTGGGTTTATTCAGTTGGGCAAACCCAATTTGTGGATCTTTATTGCTTTGCAATAAGAACAAAGCAGCTTCTCAACCTCCTTCACTGCCACTGCTTCTTGCTGTTTTTGCAATATTTACCAAAAGTGAGTGAAGATCTCACTAAGGAAGAATAGGATATAACTTTATTACAGTTATCGACCAGCAATAGACATACAATATATTAAAAATAATACTGACATTAATAGTGAATAATAATATCCCTCTTATGAAAATACATGATCTCAAACCATTACGGTCACTCCCTAATTTACGTGAGTGGAGAGCCGATAAGTATGTGAGTAAATGTATTTTTCCAAAAATTGTTATAGATATCTCAAAAAAATTGGCACAAGTTGACAGCTATAATTCTGTAACTAATTTTTTTTCTTGTGGACATTGCAGCAACGCAGAATTTTGCCACTGCACGCACGGTAGCTGGGTTTGAGTCCTAGAGGAGAAAGACTACATAAAAGTTGTCTGCCCTCCCTGGCAAACTTTCTAGTAAGGGGAGAATATATACTGACCTATAAACTCTATATAACTCACAGTACAATAAAACATGTGAGATATCTTCGACTTCTCCTTTACCACATATACATACCCATTCTGCTACCTGCCCTGGAGAAGTGCTGAGGGGAGAATATTAAATCTGGCTCTGAAGAAAGCTATTCTTTGTTTAGGGAAGATCAGATCATTTAGATATCTTGCCGATTCCTCACTAAGGAAGAGATATGAAAGGACAATAACAATTCAGTAGGACAGCTACTGAAAAAAGGTTATCCTTTTTTTCTCCCTGGAACTATAGCACTCTCCATTCACTATTTTGGCCTTTTGCTACTTTACAAAGCCATGGCCAGAAAGCCCTTCCCCTTTCTCTCATCATCTTATTTCTTACCATTTTTAAAATATATATATTAAAAGATTTTTTCTTAGTTTAAAATAAAAATAAAGACAATGGAAAAAAGAGAAACAATACAGGGTTCCAGGAAAAGGACAACATAGGTCACGCAGGCAAGCAGCAGCAGTAGCTTCCTTAAGGTTTACTAGACTTCACTTATTAGTCACAGTCAGTCTTGCCCACTAACATATCCATTGTACTTTGGACCCGGCTGAGGGCAGAAATCAATGGCTTGCACATTTTTTCATCTCCTTGCCTCTGGATAGAAGAGGCAGGGATATGAAAGATGAAAATTTCTGGAAAGCCCCCGTGATGCCTCCTTTGACATGAATTGAAAAAGCAAGAGGGAAGAGGGCTGTTGGGATTGTGGATTCTTGTTTAGTAATTGGAAGACTGCAGCCCTTTCACAGGGATTTTTGGGATAGTAGAAACATGGGAGAAAATCTTTCCTACTCAAAATACTTTTCTTCTCATCTCAGTAAGGATGGAGGACTAGGAAAATAATATTTATGTTAATTGACTTTAGTGAATTATAGGTGATTGAAACTGATTTACAAGTATAGTTTGGAAATAATTTTATTTTACAGTTAGGAGAAGGAAATATGCTATTCCTATTATTAACGTCAGATTAAAAATTCAATATTTTATGAGATTGGGGAGAATAATATATTTTACAGTTACACCTGTATTTAATAATTTCTTACACAATTTCATAAATGCATCTTATGAAATTTAATTTAAACTTGTTCTGGCCCTAGTCTGTGAGTAACGTCTTTACTGCATCCATTTTGAACATGAGTGCCCAATCTCCTTCCAATGTGCCTTCAAACCTGAAACAATGCAAATACTTTGGTGAAGAATTATGGTTTCCTCTAGTCACATTTATTACATGTCGTTAGTATCATGACCATCCTCGAAGGGTTCTTAAAGTTACGTAATTTCTATTATAGAAATTATTATGAAAAATATTCACCCAACTTTGCCGCTGTATTTTCCACTTCTATTATAGCATCTTATTCTAATTATTCTCTTTTTGTAAGTACTTATGGTGTATTCTTTAAAATACTATAAAGAAAAAAAGTCACAAAATTATTTGCTCAGTATGAGTTAAAAAACTCCAGGCCAGGCAAAGAGAAATGAAGCGAGAAACTAGCCATGAATCCTTGCATAGTCACCAGAGACATAAACTTGACCTTAAGTCCATGGAGTCTCATGTTTGTTCCCAAGGGAAGGTAAGCAGATCAGAAAGATTCTGCAACACAGGTAGAATGCAATAAAATAGCTAACTTGAAGCTTTCACAGGTGAATCTGATTGCTTGTTCCTGACATTACATGAACACAATGCAATTATGTTTGATCCCTTTCTGCTATATAACTCAAAAGAACAAATGCAGAGCAGAGACCAATAACAACCCACAGTTCTAATTGTCATGTTTCTCCCTATCACATTGGCTGTCAAGTCATATTTTCTTTATGCCATAGTCCAAACTAACTAATAAAAATATAAAACGTAATAGCCAACTGTACAATTTTGGATTGAATTTTCATGTGCCAACAAAGAGATGTCATAAATAACACACAAGTATATCTTAAATCAGTATTCAGGTGAAAAAGTCAGATTTTTACATAACTGTATCATTTTTATATACATATACTTACAGGGAACTTTGTTAACTAACCTAAAATTGTGGTGGTTAGGAACATATCCCAAAAGGTAAATGTTCCATCTCTGTCCTTAAAATATCTTTCTAGATATATCCAGCTCACTTAACCATTACCAGAAGGGGAAGGTCCCATTTAAAGTTGCTATGCTGCAGAAAGGCTTGGAAACCTTGGATGGCTAAAGCTATTGCAAAGCTACTTCATGCATGCCTCTTCAGTACCAAACATGGAAGTATTGTTTTGGCATGATATATCTGGTATATTATTAAACATTAATAAGCATTAATGTTTATTTGAACTTTGGAGAAAGGAAACAACCAGATATTCTGTAGGATGGAACTATGAAGGCACCAAGTTCCTAAGTGCGGCACAATTTGGTTATGGACTTTTATCCCTTTCTATGTCCAAGTTTGGGGAAAAGGTTAGAGTTTATCACTCTTTGCAATGAAAGAATCTCCTTGGTTCCTTTCTCTTTCTCTAATTGTTTTAGCAAAAGTTTGGAAGAGAGCAATTCTTCCTTTCAATCATCTGATACTCCAGCACTCAGGACAATATAAATATAAATTGGCCTCCAAAAACTAGAAAAAAATGTCTCAAGGTCTGCAACTGACAGTCTCAAGGTTAAGAACTGTTAAAATATTTAAAAATACAGTGGCAAAACCTCAGTTACAGAGTATATGCTTTAGTTCAAAATAATCTAAATCTAAATCTGTATCTCCAATTCAAAAGAAACTTGAGCAGCAGCCATATAAAATATCCCTGGACAGAAAGAAAAAGTAAAAAAAGTTATCAGTTAGGATTGAGGGAAACTTTATTATGCAAACCAAGAAGAAATGGATCGTTTCCAGTCATAGTCCCAAACCAAATGATCCAAGTGTCTGTATGCATATTGTTCTATATATGAACAAATATATAATTATATGTATATAGAATTGTTTAAAATTCCAGTTCTCTTCTAGTACAAGTATCTTTATAGGACAAGCACAAAATAAAACTATACTAAAATAAAACAATAGTAAAAAAAAGGTTACATACAAAAAAAGAATAAACCATAAAACTAACTCAGTTTATCAATTGGCAGGCTATGCATTTTAAATATGAGGTAGAATTTAACTACTTTTAGGGTAATGGAGTCATGGGTATCTAAGTGTAAAAACTATAAGTAATTATTAATCAAAATGAGAAGGACATTTGTTTCAGTAGTGGGATTATTAACTCTAACTGCATGCCAGCATAAAAAGGCGATATAGTTAAAAACCTTTTCTGATTCTTGCCCTAAACCATTAAAGAGGATCATGAAATAATCTACATGAGTGCAGGGTTGAGTAACTGGATCTTATTTAGGAAAGGCTGCCCCAAAGCATAAAGAAGGCTCTCCACCCCTCCCACCCCCCTTTTTTTTCTTCCTCCTTTCTTCACCCAGTTCTCCAGATATATCAGGCTGAATTTGCTTTTTACTATTCCCTAAAAAGGCAGATGGAGCCCAACACATGGAGGCGGGATCTGCCTTTCAGCTACACTGAGTAAAAAAACAGGAAGGGGAGGAGGAAAGAGGAAGCAGGTAGGGGCTCAAGTTGAGAGTAACTAACTTCGCTTTTAGGAGGAAACTATAATGTTAGGGTATAAACCAACTTTGGCACTTTCTCCAGAAGACATGCAATCAGGAAAGTTTAATTTTTTAAAATTTATTTTTTTTCTTTTTTAAAAAAATGGTTAATGCAGTCTTACTGAATGCTAGTAGCAAAGACAAATCTGCACAAAAAGCAAAGCTCCTCTTCTTTTGCAGTTCCTGCCGCTCCTGTATATTCTGGCTGTTAACTTTTTAAGATGTACCCCCAGCTATGCGAGGATTCGTGCCGGGAAAACCGGCGGCCACTCACCTTCTTCTTCGCCTTTACGTAAAAGGCGCAAGAACCTCGGCGAACCTGCATTTGAATTTTAGGCTCAGAGCCCGCGCCAGGCGGATTCGATCTCGCGATATTTAACGACACCGGCTTTAGAAAGACGCTGCGCATGCCCGGTATGGAGAAACGCATGCTGGCCGGAGTGTGTTGGGGGGGGGCGGACGAGGTGGACTTTTCAAGCGATTTAGGTTCCCTTCGGGCAGTGATGATATGGAAATGGAGCATACAGAAGTGAGCGCCGCCAGGATAACGACGGGATTTCCGAGGTCGGTTAGGAGGGAGAAGACCGTGGACTCCGTTGCCAGTTTTGCAAACAGCTGCAAGGAAGAAAGGAGAAGTCGGATCTTCGTAGATCCCCGTATTTGTTCATAGGATCCAGCTGAAATGACCATTCAAAATACTGATTACATTCATCTGCATGGAAAGAACTATTACAACCAGTGATATCCCAGGAATTGGGGAAGGGAAATGGATATAGACATAGATACAAAGAGATAGATAGATATACATATATAAAAATGTATCCTTATAATTGATTATCTGCATCCAGATCATCATCACATACTGGTGACATTACAGAATGTAGCCTAGGGAAAAAATGGCCTGTATTTGAATATTTCAGTGTTTCTTAAAATTGTGGGTTTTAGGACTACAGGAGAATCTGCAATCAAAATTATTTGCCAGTGTGTGTTGAAAAACAATACAATATTAAGATCCCATGAAATAATTTTGAGTAGTGGTAAACATCAGAGAATGAATCACTTTAAATGTTAATGTACATACATATTACAAACAAACAAAAGCTATTTGGGAATCCCTCATAATTTTTTAAAAGTACGAAGGGGTCCTGGAAGAAAAAACGTTTAAGAAAGGCTCAATTATTTCATATGATTTCATATGAAATCTTATCAGGATCCACAATTTTGCATCACTGCAGTGTATCCTTTAGGCCCTCAAATGCCATTCAATGCAGCTGGTGTCACCATGGATTTTCATTGGATCGCTTAAGGTTAGTCACACCCTTTAAGCCCAGTCTCCCCATATATGGTTGTGGGGCATAAAGTGTAATAAAAATATCCCATATAAGGGGCTTTGAGTTCCTGAAGAAGGTAACAATATCCCTGCATGCATCAAAGTGCAACATAATTACACAAATTTAGGATTTGGATTTATTATGCTTAAAGTGCCCAAACAAATTTTCATGGGACCCTCCATATATTAAAGTTGGGAATTGCATCCTGTCTTCCCTTTATTGGTGAAGCCTAAACAACAAATTATTTCTTGATCACGAGGTAAACTCAACATAGCATTAGAGCAGCACTTGCTGTCAGATAAGTTTTGTGTATTCTGCCCCCATATCAGAATTGCATCCAAATTGCATTACCTTTTTCCTTGAATGCTATCTTTGAATAAGATCCTCTATTCAAGCATCATGCCACTGGCTCCACCTTGTGGCAGTTGATCTCCATATCTTGGCATACAACATTGAATCTAAAAGTTAAGGATGCAAATCTGTTCAGCTATAGCAGGTGAAAGTTTTTGTAACATTTTAAGAGCCTGTTGTCATTAGTACAGGTAGTCCTTGACTTACAACAGTTCATTTAGTGACCATTCAAAGTTAAAAAGGCACTGAAAAAAGTGACTTATGACCATTTTTCACCATTATGACCATTGCAGCATCCCTATGGTCACGTCATTTACATTCAGATGCTTGTCAACTGACTCAGATTTATGATGGTTGCAGCATCCCGGAGTCATCCCTTTTGCACCCTTATGACAAGTCAATGGGGAAACCAAATTCACTTAACAACTGTGTTACTAATTTAAGAACTGCAGTGATTCACTTAACAAATGTGGCAGGAAAAGTCGTAAAATGGAACAAAACTTACTTAACAAATTTCTCACTTAACAGTATAAATTTTGGGCTCAATTGTAGTCGTAAGCTGTATAATATTGTTTTCTCCATGCAGGAAAAAACATCATATGGAACAACACTAACTTCTTATATGAAGTATTTTAGAACTATAAATGAATTTTAAAAGCAAATATTGATGCAATTACTGGTTTAATTATTTTTTGCATGGGCTATTTTCAACAAAAATGAAAAAAAATGGCATTTGGCTTACAAATAATGAAAACTTTCAGCACATCTTTTATGTATGTATGTATGTATGTATTTTATACCCCCTCCCAAAAAAAAAGTGCATATAATTCTTTCCTAAAGGCATATTGCTTTTTATAGATATCTTGAAATCAGATTGGATGTATCGTTCTTTTATTGTTTTGCTGGATTGAGAAGTGCCTTTTGCAATCAGCATTACAACTGAGATGCTTTGAGTGAATTTGCAACATGTTCCTGGCAGCGGTGAAATCTGCCTGGTTCTATTCGGCTTGCCGAACCGGTAGCACTGGTGGCGGGAGGCTCTGCCCATCCGCTAGGATGTCATTATGTCCTGGTTTCTTACCCTGTACGCATGCACAGAAGAGGCACGCGTATAGCACGCACGCTCCCGTTCCCGAACCAGTACCAAAGATAAGTGGTTTTCACCCCTAGTTCTTGGGTGCTTTGGGGAGGAGGCTCAAAGATGTGGCAATAAGAAGCTCTGATTTTTGAGGTCAGGAGGACCTCTAGGTTGTGCATCACTTCTGAACAGGGCAGAGCCATCTTGCCCAGAGTCAAAGATGGAAACACCAAGATCCAGAGAACCTGAAAACCACAGCCATTCAGTTGAGTTCGTAACTGAAATCAGTTTCTTCAATCCAACCGTCATAACTTGCTCTTCCCCAGCCATACCCTCAAAGCCTGCAGACATAGGACAGAACTTCATTTGGATGTCTGATACAAAGTACACATGGATATCAATAATAAATGAATGATACTTTACTTCATAGTAGTGAATGACCAGTGGTTTGAGAGAGAGATTAAAAGTGGGAAAGGAGTATAGGACAGAACCCTGAAGTAGCCTGCAAAAAAAATAATGGACTGAAACTGACTCCAGTAGAAGAAAAAGAACTACCTTAACTTGGTGTTTCCCACTCCCAACTCTCAAAGCCAGTTCAGAATAATATCATGGTTAATGGTATCAAAGGCTGCACAGAGCCAGAATGAACATACAATCTCCACTACATGTTGTTCACTAACCCATAGTTGCTTAAATTACAGACAGCTGGATTCTTGAAACACTAGACTTAGACTTAGAATAACTTTATTGTCACTTTGAATGTGAATACTTACGACTATGTCCATGTTGCTTGTATCTTTACAATTTATATTCTATTTGTTTCCTAGTATAATTCGATTGCTTATTAGTAACCTGTGACTATCACTAACTATTGTATCTTATGATTCTTGATGAATGTATTTTATTTTTCTTTATGTACACTGAGAGCATATGCACCAAAGACCAATTCCTTGTGTGTCCAATCACACTTGGCCAATAAAGAATTAAAATAAAGAAATAAGTTTTCTATCGTCCATGGCTGGATTCACAAAGTGTACCAAGCAAAACCAAGAAAAGTAGATTATGGTGTTGTTCAAGGTATGAATCCAGCCTGTAGGAATTTCAGAATTATAGAATTATGTGAATTTTTAAAAAACAGTATAGGTCAACCTCCTACTCAGTGCAAGAATCAGTTAAATCGGTCCCCATTTGAAAACCTCCAGCATAGGGAATTTCTTACTTTTCTATGGAAGCATTCCAACTTTAATTATTCCTATCATCATGAAATTCCTCCTAAAATACAGTTTGAATTTCCTTTGTTTAATTTCACATCCACCCAGTGTCTTGTGTTATTCTGCATATCAGTTCAACTCTTTTAATCTATTCTCCCATCATCTGCTTGATTCATGTTAATAGCTGTAACCTAAGTCACTTAAATCCTAAAATGCTCTGGATTTTAGTTAAGCCTGTGTGCAGCCCAATCTAGAGAGATCCTAGGGTGCTTTTTCAGGGATCAGCATTCAGGGAATCCTTCATTATTAAGATATCATCAGACATCAAAAACTCTGTAGACCAGCTAAGCTACAATTTTTAACCGTAAGCATTCCTTACTATCTTCTTATAATCTAATCTCTCTCAGCAGCCAGCATCTTCTCTGAATTAAGACATCCTATTTGCATTCCCACTGTACCATGAATCAATCTCCTTTCGTTGTCCTTGCTATAAAACAAAAGAATTATGTGAACTGTAAAAACAAAACATCCGGATGACATGAATTCAATGCTGTCTTATAGGTTAGATTTCAAATTAGTATCTCATGAGATCAAAATATTAAATTTAAATATTTGTAAGTGCCAGTGATCTCTTTCATTCTTCTATTTTTCAAGCCATAGATGTGCCCAGTTCATTTAAACTTTACTTACAGGGCTTGGTTTCCAGGCTTTTTTTCATCTTCATAACCCAAGCCGTTTTCCATCTTTCTTTTAAAGTATGATGCCCAAAACTGGACACAGTACAGTATTGGTGCAATGAAACCTCCAAAGATGGTGATGCAACTGTTTGGCTACTGCATGACATTATTTACTCATGTAGAATAGTAGCCAACTAGAAGCCCTAAAAGAAATCCTTCTAACACCAGGTCCTAGCAGACCAAATCTCAATCTTATAAGCATTCCTTTTTTTTTAAAGTTGTTTCTTTTTTAAACAAACATTTAATACATCAGTTTTCTCTTCCCTATGACATCTCGGTATTATCTTCCAAAGTTCTTTCTTCTTCTGTATAGTTGTCATTTCTTCTCTCTTGATCCTTATCCTGTCCACAATATCAATTCGTCACTAACATAAAATTCTACTCATCACATATGTATACATATTTATATAATTAATCATTTATATCTCTTCTCCAACAATAATAAAAATCATTCCATATTTTAAAATATTCTGAGTCTTCTTTATCTTTAATCATCAGAGTTAATGTATTCATTTCTGCACAATCTAAAAAAAAAATTATTACTTCATCCAAAGGTATTTTTTCTGCTTTCCAATTTTGTGCATAAACAATTCTTGCAGCTGTTATTACATGTATTAGCAAATAAACATTTTCCTTGCTAATTTTTTCGGGTAGGATACCCAGTAGGAACAGCTCTGGTTTAAATTCAATATGTTGATGTATCATTTCCTCCAACTAAGTCTTAAATTTAATCCAATAGTTTTTATCTTCGGAACATGTCCACCACATATGATAATATGATCCTGGTAATTGATGACACTTCCAACATTTAGCTGATTTTTCTTTAAACATTTTTGCTAATTTCGCATTTCTCTATGCCATCTATAAAACATTTTATATTTATTTTCCTTATATGCAGTGGACATCGTTAATTTATAATTCCTTTCCCATAGTTGCCATTTTTCCAAATCAATTGAATATCCAAAGTTTCTTCCCCAAGCTATCATTGTTTCTTTTACTTGCTCCTCCTCTAATTCAATATTAAGCAAAAAATTATATTTTTTTACTAAATTATCATCTGTTCCCATGAGTATCCTATCCAACTCAGTCTTTTCTTTATAAAAACCATATAATTTAGTGTCTTTCTCATATTTTGCTTGTGTCTGCATATACATATACCAGTCTGTCTCAATCCCCTGTTTTTCTAATTCCTGTTTCCCTCTCAATTCCCCCTCATCTGTTAGTAAATCTTCATATCTAACAATATTGCCAAAATTCATAATCTATAACATGTTGGTATTTTCACATAGTATTTATCTTTTACTTTTTCCCAAACCAATAACAATGCATTTCTTACATAGTGTCTATGAAAATATATGTGTATCTTATTTCTACCATACCACAAAAAAGCATGCCATCCCAGTTGCAAGTCATAACCTTCCAATGTTAACAACCTTATATTTCTTACCTCCACCCATTCCTTTAACCATGTCAGTATTGCTGCCTGGTAGTATAGTTCCCAATTTGGTAAACCAAATCCACCTCTCAATCTCATATCTTGCATCATTCTTATGCTAATTTGATAAGCACTCCTGATGAGATGCTGGTTAAAGCAGACTGGAGAGAGATGATTGGAAGGAAATTTAAATAGAAGGTGCTTTTTCAACAGAGCATACTTAATATGTGGAATTCATATTAATGTGTGCTATTACCACAGTAGCATGTTCATAACTACAACTTGGATAGCTTTTAAACACATGAATAGATTAATGGATAGTGGCTTTATTCCAACCTTTTCTTTTTCCTATCTGAATATTGGGTTTACTCTACTCAAGTCTTTTGGTATCTTGTTATTCCTCCAGTTTTCAAAACATACGTAACGTTACTTTTATCAGGTGTTTCAATACTCTAGGATGTAATTTGTCTTATGAATACAAGTATAATTCCTACAAAATGTATATCAGACCTGAACTATGTCCATCACCACTCCTTGTTTTTATGTAAACATAGCCAAATGACTTTCCCTTACCAAGCCATATTTAAGCAAACTCAGTTAACACAAAGTGAAAAGTTTGTGCTATTGCTGAGCACATTGTAAGCCGCCCTGAGTCTTCGGAGAAGGGCGGCATATAAATCAAATTAAAAAAAAAAAAGTTGGCTAATGTTTTACTGCAGGTTCTACTTGTATCATTTAAGTCAAGTTTTGCAGTGCAACAGAATGCCATCCCTTTCATTCCTGTGTGTTACTTATTCCTGTAGTCATCCTTTCTCCTTTTAGCCAACAAGATGGGAAAGGGGTCAAATGATATGTCTACAGAAGAAAAAAAAAAGGTTGACATTTTAAAAAGGGCTATAACTGGATTGAACTCTTTATTTTCATTGGTGAGCTATAAGGACTACACAGGATAAGATTACTGCTATCCAGGTAAAGTCTACCTGTTCTAAATTCTTAGACTGATCTTTTGAGATCAGAGAAGCTTTTGGGTTCCTGGAGTAGGAGTTGCTCTAAAGCCCCATTCATGTAAAGATAAGCCTATTGATGTGCCCCTTGGTGTAACAGAAAGCTCCAAGTTCTCAGTGCACATATACATGGGTTCTTGACACTATAACTTATACCACTAAAACACTAGAGTTAATGTCTTTAATTACTGTAGCCACTAGAGCCATGATGGCAAACCTATGGCTGTGCCACGCGGAGCCATTTATGTGGGCATGTGAGCTATTGCCCTAGATCAGATCCACCGCACATGCACGTGCACCTCCCACTGGCCAGCTGATTTTTGGGTCTCTGCCGCGCACGCAGGAGACACACATGCATGCCACCCCTCCCCTCTTAGGAGTCTTGGATGCCAGGTAAGTACAGAGCTCACAGAGTCTCTGCAAGAGCGAAAAATGGGCCCACCGGAAGTCCAGAAACAGGCCGTTTCCGGCCTCTGGACGGCTGGGGGAGGCTGTTTTCACCCTCCCCAGGCTCCAGGAAAGCTTCCGGAGCCTGGGGAGGGCGAATAATGGGCCTACTGGAAGTCCGGAAATGGGCCATTTCAGGCCTCCAGAGGCTTCAAGGAGGCCTGCTAGACCCAAAATGAGGCATTGTGGGTGTGGGCTCATGCTCAGGGGGCGGGGCAGCGCAAAGGGTTGCATGTGTATGTGCAGAGGGCATTGCGTTATGGGTGTGGACATGCACACATGTTACCTCCCTGTGCTCCCCCCGCTTTTGGCACGCGATGGCAAAAAGGTTTGCCATCACTGCACTAGAGCCTCCAAACTCACTCTTGCAGTTCCCCAAATCCTTCCCCCACCACTGTTAAATTTCAACTTCCTGCCCTAATTTTTTTTTTCCATAAAATGAAGAAAAGCTTCCTTGATTCCTTCCAAAAATCTGGATCTCCAGTCTCACTGTCTGCCCAGTGCAAACCGATTTACCAATTTGTCTGAGGTCTCACAAATGGTTTGGTGTGGGTCCTTATCACCAATTGCTCTACAGCCTTACTTTAGAAGAAGTGGAGGAATTCTTTTGGAACACAAGGCATTTTGCCCTCTAGTATGAACACCCACAGAGTAGTGCTTGCATGTGACAAGCGTGAGTTATGCAAGCAAGCTCGGAACTACGGAGAGACATTCCTGGCAGCAATTCTACATTCTTGGAGCTCGCCAAAAGAAAGCTTGCAAAAGAATGGAAGTCTTCAGTCCATCAAGACCCAAAAGCAATCATTAAAGTGGTAACAAACAGCAACACTCATGTGATTTACAATATAAGCATGGAAACAGATCACAGACCAGACTGTGATGAAGCAAAGATTTGTTTATTTTAAATTGATTTTTCCAGAGTGCAGTTTCTTGGTTTTAGTTGCATAGTATTATTCTTTTTCAAAAAAGAAAATCTTTCAATTGTATTTGGAACCGAGATATATTGAAATCTGTCTGTACATAATTTATTTTAAGATTTATGCTGATTCATATTGACAAATGGCATGTTATGCTATATAATCAAAAAACAAAAAGGATGTTTTGAAAACTTGTTAATTCCAACAGAGAAAAGAGCTGTATGGAATTTTAAAGTCAAAATGATTTACTGCAGTATGAGCTTTGGTAAAACAGAGATTTTGTAAAACTGTGAAGGTATGGAAATATATTATACACATATGGAGGTCTAGAAAAAGGAATGTTTTTTTGCTGGATGAATTTAAAGAGAAAGGGCTGCATTGTCAGAGCAAGAACAGAACATGTAAGCCAATTGTAGACTTTTCAGAGCTATTGAAATAAGATAAGAAGTAATATGGATCTTCTAAGCCACCATTTTACATCTTTCAGAGCCCACCGAACATCAGCAGTTTCCTCTATTAGAAGAAGCAATCTTGCAAACCATATTTTTCCCTGTGACATTCTATGAAGTGAAAGTTACACTTTGAGAAGGCAAAATAAGGAGTGTGTTTATAAACTTTGGGGTTGTGGAACAGCCCCTGAGAATATCATGGATAGCCAAGATTACAAACAAAAAGATCATCAAACAAATCAACACTGAATTCTCTCACCCAAGGCACAAATGACCAGGGTCAGATTATCCTTTTTGGAACATATTATCTGAAGGCCAAGATCTTTAAAAAAAAAAAGAAAAGAAAAAAAGTTTCCACTTGAGAAAGATGGAAGGAAAGCAAACGAGGACAAACAATACCTGGTGGATGGACTCGATTACAGTGGCAATTAAGTGCATCACTGGAAGAACTGAATGGTGAGAGATAGGTTGTCATGGAGAAAAGTTATCTGTGTGGCTGCTAAGAGTTGCCAACTTGACGCTGTATGTCAGTTAATCAGCATGAGACATGCAAAACTGGATTATATTCTAAACTGAACATACTGTATAAACTTTCCCTTAAACTCTGAGAGAACAATATTGCCACATCAGCCATACCCATTTGGCTTTCTGTATGTACCCTGGCAACCATAACTCTGTACATCTCTGATTGAATGGCTTCAAAGTATGATATATTATAGTCTAGAAACTGGTATGTATTAATCCAGTTTAAAAATTGTATCTGCCTTTCAGTGGTGGGTTGCCCCCAGTTCGCATCGGTTCTATAGAACCGGTAGTAAAACCGGCGGGAGGCTCTGCCCACCGACCCTGACATCATCAAAACGCTTCTGCGCAAGCGCAGAAGAGCATGCAGCCCCGCTGCGAACCGGTAGTAAAGGTAAATAGAACCCACCCCTGCTGCCTTTGTGGTTGTAGATGGTCATCTCTATTCATAAAAAGGAATATATATAAAACAAGCTATAATGCTATGGATAGGGTCTTTATGAGCCTCTCTTTTCTTAACTGAGCTCCAAGTTACTGGAGGCAGTCCTCTCAGAGGCAATTCAGAAGTTACTTTGGCTAAAATTAAATCTTAATCTTGTTTATTGGCTATAGAGAGTCATATCTCAGCAAGTGGCAGGATCCAGTTAACCTTGTTGGGCTTTGTAAGTTAAGCAGAGATTGTAAGACTGCCAATAAATATTGTGTGTCATGATTCTTATTTTGCATGTGCACATCGGTTCATGTGGAAATTTCATATTTATTGTGGCTTGTAAAATAGTAGGAGGGTTTAAAACTGACTTGTCATTATCGTCCTTTGTGCTTAGAAATGCTGAGCCCATCATAACCCCATCAGTGCTGTCTCGCCAGCTGACTAATAGAACAATGCAAAAAAGTCAGTCAGAGCCAGCTCCAAGTTACTAGAAATTCTAAAAAAAAAAAAAACAGAAATCCCTACCACAGGAAGTAAATCATTCCATGAAAGAGAGAAACAAAAGAAACTGATAGCTCTAGCTCCCACATACCCATTTTCATTACACGTTTTTACTTGAGCATCAATAAAAATATTACCTGATGGATTGCTGTCTGAAATAACTTCCTCGTTGTAGAGTCACTATTCTTGTGTCAGGTTAAAAAAAAATCTCTTACAAATAATGAAGATAGTGTGGCATCAATAGGGCAAAAAAATATTTTCCTCAAAGCTGGAAGCATAAGTGTGAACTATATTATAAATCAGGGGTGTCAAACTCATGTTGGCACAGTGGTGTCACGTGACGAATGGGAACTTTTTGCCCCTTCACTAAATTGGGCATGGGTGTGGCCAGCACGTTA
Organism: Pituophis catenifer annectens; assembly: GCF_029215685.1. Classification (NCBI taxonomy): domain Eukaryota; kingdom Metazoa; phylum Chordata; class Lepidosauria; order Squamata; family Colubridae; genus Pituophis; species Pituophis catenifer. Next base: position 114,556,895 of record NW_027256882.1, read on the forward strand.
CGCATCTGGCCTGTGGGTCACGAGTTTAACAGCCCTGTTCTAAATAATGCCTAAAGGCAGGCACCAAGGAAAGTTATCATGAGTTAAGGAACTAATGATAAGAGGTAGGACAAGAACTCATAGTGATCAATAACTGCATAGATGGAACACTGTAAGTGGTGAACTTAGCTTTGTTCTGTTTTCAAATGAATTAGTAAGAGCCAGAAATAAATGGACTTATTTCACCAATTAACTGACCTTGTGAGATCAGACCAGCCAAGAACTGCTGGATGTGGAGGTGCCTGAAAATTGTCAAGCTGCAGCTGTCTCCATTCTCAAACTGTTATCTCAGTAGAACATCTATTCCATTATGACTCTATGGTGCCATATTAAGTTTATTTTATTATGGTTTTATCTTAATTTAATATTTTCTCTCACATATTGTATTCTCTATATTCTGTCTGCTGTCTGTCTTTCATCTATATTGGTCTGTTGGTCTTCCTGCCTGCCTGCCTGCCTGCCTGCCTGCCTGCCTGCCTATCTATCTATCATCTATCTATCTATCCCCCAAAATAAGTCCCTGTCTTATATTTTTTTTGAACCCTGAAATAAGTGCTTGGCCTTATTGCCATGCGCTCAAAAGCTCGATTGGGCTTATTATCAGGGGATGCCTTATTTTGGGAGAAACAGGGTTTCTATCTGGATGCTTTAATTGAACTTATACTTTTATATCCGTGATGGCATGACTTTTGTAGATGTCATATGCCAAATTTAAAAAAAAAACTTACTAGAAGTGTGCAATAGAACTTTACCAGAAGTTCTCCCTGATCTGTTGCCACATATGTAGCATTTTGCCAGAAAAATATGGACAACTCTGATGCTTCAATCTATTCTACCTATTGTAGGGAAAGAACATTGGACTAAATCAAAGGGCCAGACAGATGTGTCATTCATTGCTTTTTCTCCCTTGTTCCAGACTTGAATAAAATGCTACATCCTTAAATTATCTGGTTTATTGTGTCATGTAAAGCTAGCACTATTATTGCTTAATATGTTGTTGAATGATCCAGGTCTTTGCAGACTTTCTTGATTCTGGACACATTAACAGAGATATTCACTATTCCTTGGAAACTTTTGCACTTAAGGCTGAACAATAGGAACACTATTTCATGACTCATAGGTTAAGGCTTTCTCACTTGAAAGCAAGATAATGAGCGGGAATGTGGGATGAAGTCTCAACAGCCAGATTAGGAGTTCTATTCAGTATATTGTAGTTGTAAACATATGATGGAAGCAGCTCTGGCAGCTCTCAGCCACAAGAGAGCATTGCTGCTATTCCGATCTTTCCCATCTCATCATCCTTTCTGCTTGGGTATCATTTTTGTAAATCCCTTTCTGATCAAAAGCACAGGATCTTGGAAGACATCCATGCATCTTATTGGAACAGGATGCTACAGCACATTCTTGTCACTGTGGGTTGCTTCATTGTTCTGGGTTGCCAAGAACCTGATCCAATTTTTTCACACTTTTATGCAATACCATGTGAAGCATTGCCAACGTAACTTGTACTCCTCTTTTCTGAGACAGGATTCCTGAACTATCTCATCCACTTCCCTGATGTTAAGCAGGCTCACGCATGCACAAGTTAATGGAGCTCACTTTATAGAATTTTAAACTTCAGGCTACACACCCTTGTGACAGCTCTATCCACCATCATTTAGTATCTATAAAGTTTGCTTCCATTTCCACAGGGAAGTTCCTTCTCAGAGCAAACAAATATTTTTCTGAAAAGATTATAGCTGAATTGTGTATATAGCTTAGACTACAACCCATTAGATTATCAGAATTGCAATTTTTTTTCCCTCAGTATTCATCCTGAGAAAATATTAAGTTAACATCAATCAGCTCTACTCTCTTCCTCTCTCAGCACTTGCCCTTTAATTTCCCAATAACAAGATTTAGGGTGTTTCTGATGGATATATAATACAAATTTCTCTTCACATGATCTTATCCTAACAATTTTTTTTTTTAACAAAACTATTGTTTTGATCTCTGTATCTGAAAAACAATCTGGAGGAAGTAATTGAAAATATGCTGTTAGGCCTTATATTTTGTAGGAGTATAGCCAGAGCATATATAGCTCAGAACATTGGACAAACAAAGCTATTAACTATCAAAGTTTCCATCCCCCAAAATAAATAAACCTGCATACCCATGATAAAATACAATACAGCCCTCAGATACTTAAAAGGGACTCTCTGGAATCACAGAGTGAAAAATGCTGGCAAATTCTACTATATGCTAGAGAAATTGATGGTACCTTCAAAATATACTTCGTCTGCATCAGTCACAATCCTTACACAAGTGGACAAAGGCACAGGGGCTTCTCATTTTAAAAAGCGACCACCCTTTCCATGCCAACCTTTTTTTTCAGAGATTGTAGGCCACGTTTCAAGAAAATATGTTCAGTGTTGGAAAAATCACACCTAATCCTGGGAAATGGAGTGGCGGGGTCTTTCTTCTGGGCCTGCGAAACCATCTGCCTAGATGAAGCTCTACTTTTCTCATCTGTTTTTCCACACAAAGGGAAAAATCGGAATGGAATTCTCAGTGGTCCCAGTGATGGAAGAGGAAGATGATCTACAGCAGCCTTATCGGACTCTCTTCCTCTGAAACTACCATGCAATCTCCCCCAACCCTTGATGTTATAAACTCATCAGACTCTGAAAGAACTTATGGAATGTTAGTTGTGGGTTGTCAACCATCTGAGGTTGTTCCTGAAATTACTGGCTTAGGATCTGCACAGAAAGAAGCTGACCCTGATAATGAGGAGTTAGATCCCATTCTTGGATAAATGCCTAAAATAAAAAAGGGTTAAAAAAAGAGCTGAGCTGTAGAAATCTGTGGAGAAGTAATGATATCAGCTCCAACCAACTTGTGTTCTGCTCCAGTCTACAAGCAAAGACTCAGGAGTGTTACATTGTGTGTAAGCTTCTGTTTGATATACAGTTATCAGCATCTGTTTACCTACTTAGCTGATTTATAGTTAAACTAATTAAAACAGTTAGAATCAAAGAGCTAATTCACTCCAGACTTTAACAGGACACTTTGGAATGGATTTTAGATAGGGCATACTAAATTGCAGAAAGAGCAAGAGATTTTGAAAGATGGGTTCTGTTGGATCACATATTTTCGACAGATAGATGGGAGAGATAGAGGACATCCCAATGCACAAGAGTAGATCAGTGGTGGGTTTCAAAAAATTTTACTACCGGTTCTGTGGGTGTTGCTTGGTAGGCATGGCATGGCTTGGTGGATGTGGCTTGGTGGGTGTAGCAGGGGAAGGATACTGCAAAATCTCCATTTCCTCCCGATCAGCTTGGACTTGGGAGGCAGAGAATAGATGGGAGCAGGGCCAGTCAGAATTTTCACTACCGGTTCTCCAAACTACTCAAAATTTCTGCTACCGGTTCTCCAGAACTGGTCAGAACCTGCTGAAACCCACCTCTGGAGTAGATGTGTGGATGTAGGAGAGAAGAAGATCATAGAGAATTGCAGAATGACCCAGGAATTGTCAGAAGAGGTCTTCTCCAATTCTGCCAACAGATTTCTCCAATTGGATCCACAGGCTTCACAGATAGACATAGCTCTTCCTTTATGCTGGGTTCATTCAATAAACTGGGACCAGGGAAAAAATCAATATATATATATATAAAAGTGAAAATCACTCACGCCATAATCACAAAATCTCCAGAACCGTAAAGCCAGAAATTTGAAATTTGCCACGTATGTTCCTCTTGGCTTCTAAGTGCTCACTAAGAAAGGATTTTTTGAAATGACCATCAGAGCATTAGTATTTCTTATATTATGATTAACACGCTCTGATGCTAAGGAGCTCTACTCCCCCTCCCCACCTGAAAAAAATCTGTTCCAAATGCAAAACACAAGCAGAGGACAGGAGTTTCACTTTCAGTTTTACTTTCACAAGAGCAACCAGTGGATAGGATAGGGGAGGCTTCTGTGGGGCAAGCCTGAGGGAGAGAAGGGGATAGGATAGGGGAGGCTTCTGTGGGGCAAGCCTGAGGGAGAGAAGGGGATAGGATAGGGGAGGCTTCTGAGGGGCAAGCCTGAGGGAAAAAAGGGGGTAGGATAGGGGAGGCTTCTGTGCAGCAAGCCTGAGGGAGAGAAGGGGGATAGGATAGGATAGGGGTCTGTGGGGCAAGGCTGAGGGAGAGAAGGGGAGAGGAGAGGCCAATCGTATCTACTCATTAATTTTCAAGCTGTAAGTGTCGATTTATCAAGCCTGATCTCAGTTTTGTAGTGAAGCATGGGTATCCAGCTAGTAGAAGTATATTTGAAATAAAGCATTGTAAAGAAGCCTACAAAACCAATATGCAGTAGCATACTAAGTATAATGATGGTGAATCATTAAAAATTCCATTGCAATGAACAGTGCTATATCATCTTTTCAGTGGAATGATTTTATAACCTAGACCCTTAATGTATCACCTGCAGCCGTTAATGTACCCATGGATATCTCTCTTGGCACTCCTTAATCACCTGATGTTATTGTTTTAAGAATGCTTTCATTAAAAGAAACAACCTGTCATTTTATAAAGGGAAAGCAAAGCATCCATGTCAGTCATATTTTATATTTCTAGAATGTCTCTGTGCCCCCATACAGACTGCAGTTTTACTGAAAGGAAAGGATGGGTGGTTTAGAAGAATGCCCACTTGTGCATAAAAATAAAACCACTATGCTGAAATGATAGAAAAATAGAAAAAAGGCAGGGAAGCAAGAAGGAAGTTGGAAAGAATACAACCCACAAATCTGCCTTCTGGAAAAGAAATATCACAATTATGGGCGGTAGCCAATGGCTGCGTGCTGAGGTCACTTACACTCATTTTGTGAGGATGCCTACAACATGCTTTCCAAATATTCCCCCCTCTGTTAAAAAGGTTGGGGATCTTTGATTTACATAATTCTTCCCTTTGAAAACAAGGATGCAAATGTAGCATAGAGAAGCCACATTTCATGAGCTGTGTGTGATTTCAGCAACATTTGTAGTTGTGAAGCACCCGGAGTTTGTAATGGACTAATGAAATTTGATGGAGGTTGGGGAGAAAATCCATTTTTTCCCACTTTCCTGTTCCTTCATGTTAAGGGATAGTGTGGGAGCAAAAGTCTTCTGGAAACTGAGCTGGTATCATATTCCCTTAACCATCCCACAGAATCCCACAAAGTTTGGAGCCAAACACAATATTTTGTGTTTCACCTTCTGGTGGGTGAGCTGCACTCTCCCCATTCCAAAAGGTTAACCTTTCCTGGCAAAAAATGCATATTTATGCTAGGAAGGGTTAACACAGGAGTCAGCAACTTTAAACACTCAAAGAGCCACAAAGGTCCTAACCGGAAGCCCCCATTCAATTCTGGAGCTGACCGGAAGTCCGGTTCCCCCATCATAGTCTCCTCCTAGCGTGGTGTCCTTTTTCCTCTGCTGACCAGAAGTCCAGTTCCCTCACCAGAGAGTCTCCTCCTAGCACAGTGTCCTTTTTCCTTTGCCGACTGGAAGTCGGTTCCCCCACCAGAGTCTTCTCCTAGCGCGACATCCTTTTTCCTCTACCTGTACTTAACCTAACCAAAAGCCCTATCAATTGTGGACCTGACCAGCAAAAGGGAGCCACAGCAGAAGGATGAAAGAGCCACATGCGGCTCCAGAGCTGTGGGTTGCTGATCCCTGGGTTAACCTAAAACAAGATAGAGCAATGACATCAGCAAGTATTGTGGGCCCAATTGGCAAAAGAAAGGTTAAGACTGCATTTGTTGGAAACATGTAGAAGAGGCCTTCATCATGCAGTGGATAGACAATGGCTAGAATGATTATATTCCTACCTTCAAGAATGACCTTCTCTTTTTATGAAAAACATGGTAGAGCTGATAAATTACCAAGATACAGAGAACAAAGGGTGGATGTCGTGATAAGTGACTGGATGCGGTCTGAGGGAATGTTACTGCAAATTCATTTTATGTTTGTTTGTTTCTTGTAGCACTCCAATTTCTTGATCCATGGATCATTATAATTTCTGAGTAAAGCCTAATTAGAAGGAATTCAGACCTCCATGTTGCTTAATTGAAAAATACGTTTATGGAATAAATCAGTAACAGTGTGCTTTGTGAAAGTGGCTTTGAACTGTCTAATTGGATTAGCAGCAGATGGTGGCTTTTCAATTGTCTTGGCTTAGAGCGGTTGACTGCTTAAAAAAAAAAAAAAAGACCACAAAACAACTTTTATTGAAAATGAATATTACTTAATCTGAGAATATCTCTTCTCATCTGCCTGTGGCCTATTATGTCATTTGAGTAATTTATAGCTTTAGCAATCATTTTACTTTGCTTGCTAAAACACAGCATTGTGTTGACAGACACGTTTTCCCCTTTAGGACAATGTGTTCTCAAGCAATGGCATTCTTATAAATGCAGTATTTGCCTTCCTCATTTTGTCCCCCCTCTTTCTTTTTTAAAGGTTCAACTTTATAATATAGAAAAGTTTGTTCAAACAGTTTAGTCTTGAAGCGGCTCAAGGGCTGGCCTGAAACAGGGAAAATCCCAAATAAAGTCCAGGGTTATTATTATTCAATATGGATTTGCAGATTGTTTTCATTTAGCAATCAGTCCAGTGGTGGGTTGCCCCCGGCGGGAGGCCCCACCCACCGACCTCGATGTCATGAAAATGCTTCTGCGCATGTGCAGAAGAGCACGCATGCGTGCAAGTGAAGCGCGTGCACGTGTGCAGCCCCGTTGCAAACCGGTAGTAAAGGTAAGTAGAACCCACCCCTGAATCAGTCCTTGCCTTCATGGTCTTTGCAGGTCTGTAAAGCAAAGGAAAGCTGAAGTAAGACTGTAAAGTCAGTTGTGGTTGCACTTAATGACTCCTTCACTTAATGACTGAGTTGCCAGTCCTAATTGTAGTCACTAAACAAAGACAAACTGTATATGATGGCTTTGCTGGTGTAAGAAGTGTCTTATATTGACTATTTAGATGTTTTGTCATTGTATATGTTCTCTCCACTGTTGGTGTCTCCCTCTTAGTCTAAAGTATATGGAATAAATATTGTATCAAAAGAAAACTTGCATCTGAAAAGCAACATAAGACACTGTGATTGTCTTCATGTAGTGGAGACCATAGTTGTCTAACCATAGATATTGAATAAACCATAAGAACTAAGTAAACTGTATGCTAAGTTATAAATCATAGTTTGTGAACCCCTAGTATTTGCATTCGCACAGCACATTTTACTAATCTTATACGCAAAGCAAGCCCTAGTATAATATGTGAACTCATCTCAGAGAGCAAACAACTGGAAACAATCAATTGCTGTGGCTCTAGACCCAGATGCCCAGTTTATGTTTTCCAGAGAGGACCAGAGAAAAATAAGAGCAGTTTAAGGTGCCTGGTAGATAAGTTCAAATCAAATCTTGATGAATGTTTACTGTTGTTTTTAGTTGCTAAATCATGTCCGACCCATCGCAACCCCATGGACAACATTCCTCCAGGCCTTCCTGTCCTCTACCATCTTCTGGAGTCCATTTAAGCTCATGCCTACAGCTTCGGTGACTCCATCCAGCCACCTCGTTCTCTGTTTGTTGGGGATCCTTTAATTTGGATTCCCATACTCAGATCTGATAATTTAAATGCTCTTTTCCAACACTTTTATTCTGTTACTTTGATTCTATCTGGCATTTATGGCACAGCCTGCTCTGACTTTGTGTATCACTACCGTAGCTACTGAGCCAGATCTAGAGTACACAGGAGATGGAATTATGGCAAGAGACTGAAGAGGCTAGATTAGAGGATCATGGGGATGTTCCTCTGCATCCCACTCATCGTCCAGCTATTTGGCTGGTGCATCTGGACTGTTCCACTACCTTATCAGTAATGGCTATGGAATAGCTGGTGTATGGCCAGCAGAGCAAAGCTTCTGCCAATTCCTATACTCCCACAGCTAGTAAAGCGTCAGTGTACGATTACACCCTAAAGGATTTCTACAATCCACCCTTCCTGTTTTCCATCACTTTTTTTCCGGCACGCACGTTTTTCAATAGGAAAGGACATTTCTTCAAAGCAAACTTCTTACTTGCAGCTGTGACAGTATCAATCTATGTGTGATTGAAACAGTACAGAAATAGCTACATTGGCTTGCTCTCAGCTTGAAAGCAGGAAGTGGTTTCCCAATTGCTGAAGCAAAGTCTTTAAAAACTTTTCATTTAAAGTTTTGCGTTATCCTCCTATAAACAAAAGTGGTTTTGTTTATTTTTTTTTAAGGTAAACTTGTCTAGTCCCATGGCTTGCCAAGTGCATTTATTCATGCCAGTACGAGTTGCCTAGTTTTGCCTACAGCTCTTATGCAACCCTTCTCAGCATTGAGTTTCTTAAAAGTGGATCACAATTAAACCTGTTCCGTTCTGTCCAAATTCCATTATACACAGGAACTTTTTAACGTAATTTTTGAATCAAGACTTTACGTTGTTCTACCTACCACAATGATCCTGAGAGGGTTCTTTGAAATAATTGATTGCTTGATTCTTTCTTTTATAAAAACAGTGAAAAGAAATAGTAGTTTATCTGAGATATACTTCAGGTTTCAGCTGAAAATGTGTGCCCATTTACAGATGTTATTATGGTCACTCAGGAATCTTCATCAATTTATTCATTTGTGGCTCATTTTTCCTCCAAGAAACTTAAGATAACCTATATTTTATATCTCAAAGAGCCCTATAGGACAGGCTAGGCCCATGATGGTGAACCTATGGCATGTGTGGCATTGCCATTTCCTCTTCTGGGTTTCTGGCGTGCATGACGATCAGCTGGCCTTTTTGCATGTGGCAGTGATGGAAATCAGAAGAGCTGGTCTTCCGTTTTCCTGTGTGAGCATACGTGCCAGCCAGCTGATTGTCGTGTGCACATGTGTGCCAGAAACCTGGAAGAGTAGCTGACTGAAACCGGAAGTTCAGTAGCTGAAACCAGAAGTTCATTTTTGGGTTCGAGCATGCGCACTGGGCAGCTCCCCTTCCAGGTTGCAGCCAGACATGCACAAAGCACGTGCACACACTCCCTTTTCGGCACTCGGTGCCGAAAAGGTTCGCCAGCACTGGCCTAGGCTGAAAGATAAAGGCTGAGTTCACACTTTCTATTATGCCCAAACATAATTTTATTTGGTCTGGATTCAGTGAGAGATTTGCAATGCGATCAGGCACCAGACCTTTTCTTGATGTTTCTAATGACATCATTTCATTATTTTATATTTTGAGAATGTTTGAATTCGGTAAATATTTACACTGTCCCAAAAAGTATGTGCCTCAAGAGGGATTTGTAGTTGCATATTGCCAAATGGACATGGATATTCAAGTATTGCAACAGGAATAAGCATATGTGCCCTCCAAGTGTTTTAGATTTCAGTTCCCATAACTCACAACCAGTTTGGCCAATGGCAAAGTATTCTGGACACCGTAGTCTAAAATCACGAGAATAATTTAACTTGCCTCATGTACATTCGAGGCAAACAACAACGTGAGGACGCTTATGGAGAGTCATCCAAGTCATGGTTGTCCCAAAGATGCTTTTTTTCAAAAGGCAACTGGACTTTCTTTGTTTTTGGCTTGAAGACATTTTGCTTCTCATCCAAGAAGCTTCTTCAGTTCTGTTCTTCAGATGATTCTTGGATGAGAAGCAAAATATCTTCAAACCAAAAACAAAGAAAGTTCAGTTGCCTTTTGAAAAAAAAAACCATCTTTGGGACAACCTGGGGATGAATTTGATATCATTGTAGGCCTGCAGTGGAATATAACCAAATCTTGATGTAGCAGCGGGTCTTACCTACAGTAGAAGTGGCAGTTTTTAATGTCAATCTCCTTCTTATAAAAGTTATGCTTATAAGAACCACAGCTACTTTAACATAGTGATTAAGATGCTCTAGAAAAACCCAAAAGAGCCTGAGTTCTAGTCCTCCCTTAGCCATGGTGCTGACTTTGGGCCAGTGATTCACTCTCAGCCCAACCCGTATCACAGGCTTGTTGCTGTGGGAAAAATAGGCAGGGAAGCATTATGGACAACACCTTGATTTATACAAAATCTAGAGGAGATTATAAATCTGATAATAAAATATTTATTAATAAATATGACTCTTCTTCCTGTTGTTCCCATGGCTAATCTTATCTCGCAAGCCTAATGATGGCCATGTTCCAACTTGCAGCTAACCACAGCCCATACACATGCTCTTCTGTGTGTTTCTGCTATGTTCCTATGACTACTGTCACCATGGTTTTCTGCCAATTCAAGGAAGGGAGGGGAGCATTTTGACTTGGCATTAGGGAAAGACTCTTTATCTCACTGCTGGGCACGGCACGTGCTCTGTCAATACCAAGTAAACCACCTCATGCCTTACAACTACAGTATGGGAAACAAATGTTAGGGAATGTTCTTTCTCTTTCTCACTTGTTTCTCATGATGTTCTTCCCATTTCCTTTTCCCTTTCCCTTTCACACATACACACAGACTAAGGTTGCATGCAATATTTTACTCGAAAAGCCTCTTTTCTGACTATACTAAATATACTATACAGTATAAAAATGTGGAATATTCTGCTTATTTTTAATTTATGTGAGATAGTGGTGATCACGTGTTTCCTATATTTTAATGCTGGCATTAATATAGTTTTTGACCGTATTGCTGCATACATATAGTAGCAGCAATCTTATTCAGTGTTCTACATTACGTTGCTGTCACTCTGGTGGGCTACAGTATTCGGGAGATGCTTTTTCAGTCAAATGAGATTCCTCTAGTGTGTTTTCAGAGTCAATCAGAGACAAAAGGTGATGCTTCTTTTAGGTTGACTTTTAAAATCAGGAATGGAACCTGAGTTATCTGCTAGCTAATATAATATGTTTCCACCATTTCCCCCCCCCAAAAAAAAAGTAAAGATGGGCAACTTTTGGTGGCCAGAGCTGCATGTGCTATTATTAGAAGGTAGAGAGCCTCAAAAGATAGCTAAATATGCAAAGTTACTGTGGCTGTGTATGGTGGTAAAACCAAGATTTTCTGAGATTTTGGGCCGATAATGATATTGGTGATGTGTGTGCATAGACTGCAATTTTTTATTTTTTATTTTTCATTATGACTATTGGCTTTTACTGTCTTAATAACACATCCAGCCACCACTGAAATGTTATATTGTTATTTTGGCCCACTTTTGGTTGGATGACTTTAGAAACCACCATAGATCACTTCTGGAGAATGAATCCATGCAAATGTACATTAGATCTTATATCACAGTGATAAAAACTGCTTTTGGATTTAAATGGTGCAGAACACCTTCTACATCTTTTATTTTTATTCCTTCTCAGCTTCTCAGATTACTGATGTAGTCTCAGACTTTTAACCCAGAAGGAAATATTGTTAGGGAAACTCTATCAAACTTCCAGATAAAATCCTGTTAATTGTTCCTGTTTGCTCATTTCTGAGTGTACTTCTTGGAATCTGACTGCCTTATATTTCTGTTACATTTTCTAACATCTGAGGGACTCCAGGGTAGTGTGCTCCAAATATCTGACAGAAGATCACACAGAAGATCAGGATCTGTTTTCTCTCATTCAAAATGTACGATACAGGCTAAATCATTACAGGAAAGCAGATTCCAACTGAATGGTAGGGGGAAAATGTTTCATAGCAATACGAACAGTTTGAAAGCGAAGTTTATTCCCAAAGAAGCTAGAACTCTCCTTCACTGGACAAGTGGAGGCTAGATTGCTTTAATTTGGATACCTGTTCTGAGCAAAACAGTAGATTTGATGGCCTAAATGTCTCCTATAATGCTAGTATTCTCAGGCTGTTATATTTGCCCCTGTCTGCTTGATAGCTGTAAAACACTTTGGGACCGTATTAGCAGAAAGTTAGTCTCTTTCCATATTTCTCTTCATTCCATGATCATTTTCTAGGTTTCCTTACAAGCAGATACACTCTGGTTAAATAAGACCAGGTGGGTACAGGTAGTCCTCGAGTCACAACAGTTTATTTAGTGACCATTTGAAGTTACAACTGTACTGAAAACATTGACTTACAACCATTTTCCACACTCATGACCGTTGCAGCATCTCCATGGTGATGTGATCAAAATTCAGGTGCTTGGCAATTGACTTATATTTATAACAGTTGCAGTATCCCAAGCTCATGGGATACTTTTGCAACTTTCTGATAAGCAAAATCAATGGGGAAGCCACATTCACTTAACAACTGTGTTACTAACTTAACAAATGCAGTGTTTCACTTAAAAACAATGGCAAAATTGGTCGTAAAATGGGGCAAAACTCACTTAACAACTATCTCACTTTGCAACAGAAATTTTGGGTTCAATTGTGGTCGTAAGTTGAGGACTATCTGTACTTCTATGCCAGTAGTAACATCCCATTATTGTAAAATGGCCGTTCCCAGAGAAACCAACTTGGGGCCCACAAATACCTCTTTAGGAAGGAAGATGTTTCAATTTTCGTAGGCATCTGAAGAACTAGTTTGCCTGATTTAGGTCTTCGTGCTCTTCTTGTTTTATGTACACATTCATTTCCTCCTGAGCTGGTTTTACCTTAGCCTTTTTTAAAAAGTCTTTTTATTAGTTGACACTTTGGATTTCAATGTTTTTCATTTTATGATTTTCATCTATTTGGATTTTGCTTTACATTTTATGATTATAATCTGAAAATACTATTTTATGGGGCAGTCTAAAGGCTCAATAAACCTTGGTTGGTAAGCTTCAAGTTTGTTGTTCAGTTCTAAACTATAATTAAGAAGCAGTTTAATAAAACCAACTGCAGCTTATATTATTTTAAAGTAAGAATGTCATACTTTCTCTTGCACTGTGTAGGAAGTTGGACTCCATGGCTAATTCTTCTTAGGATTCTATAACTGTTGCAATAATCTTGTTTCTTGTCTTTCTGATCTATCTACCAATGTAAAGTTACTTCTTCTTGCTATAGGAAGCTGAAAAAGAAGACAAGAAAATGGGCTGTCACACTATTTACAATTAATGTCAAATCGTATTGGAACTGTTTACAAAGAAGCAATGAATCATGGTCGAGTATTTGCAAAGCATGGGTGTTTTAATACAATCTTGTGCTACTGAATGTGTCCGGGTTTTAGGCAATGTCATTATGGTACAAATGTTTCTAGTTGTGCTACATTATTCAGTTAAAACACTTTCTAAAAAGGTTTAGTGTTAAGTAGTGATAGCGAAGAACACAAGCACTTAAAATTTTCCATGCACTTCATCGTCTCCATGATGCAATGTGCATGTTAAGATGACTTAGACTCAGACAACTAGCCTTTGATCTGAGAAACCTATAGCCATGTAGGAATATTCTAATGGAAGCTTGAGATCAGAATACCCACTTTTCTGCCCCACCAACTTGTGTTTCTGGATTATTTAAGGAAACAGGTAAAAGGCATCAGTTTTCAGCTTCCTAAATAGGAGAAGATAGACAGAGGAGTGGTGTCTATGTAGCAAAGTACAGTAAATCTCCCTGTCTTTGATTTACTGCAGGAATTCCAGATCAACTTAACATACATTGTCTTTCCTTTGACTACACAGTCTTTTCTTTACATCTAGCTCTTCTTCTCTGAATACTTTAGAAAAGGTTTGTGTAAGTGATAAAAGTAATGATTATTTAGTCTCAACTAAAGGGGTGTTTTCTTTTGGTTTTTCTTTGGAAGAACCTATGATCCTCCACATATTGCAGTCAAATTTATTTATTAAATTAATTTATATGCCATCTGTTTCACTATCCGTGGCCAGGAGGGCCTTTTATCAGGTTCGCCTGATCCGCAGTTGCAGCCCTTTCTGGACCGGGACGCCTTGCGCATGGTCACTCATGCCCTTGTCACCTCCCGGCTGGACTATTGTAATGCTCTCTACATGGGGCTCCCCTTGAAGAGCACTCGGAGGCTCCAACTGGTCCAGAATGCGGCCGCGCGGGTGGTTATGGGCGCAACTCGTTGTGCCCGCGTGACACCCCTCCTGCGCGAGCTGCACTGGCTCCCAGTGGTCTTCCGGGTGCGATTCAAGGTGTTGGTCACCACCTTTAAAGCGCTCCATGGCATAGGACCCGGGTACCTTCGAGACCGTCTTCTGCCACCAATAGCCTCCCACCGACCAGTCCGCTCCCACAGAGAGGGTTTCCTCAGGGTGCCATCAGCCAAGTTATGTCGGCTGGCGACACCCAGGGGGAGGGCCTTCTCTGTGGGAACCCCAGCCCTGTGGAATGAACTGCCCCCGGAAATACGTAAGATCACCGACCTCCGGGTGTTTCACTGCGCACTGAAGACCCTGTTGTTCCGCCAGGCCGGGCTATCAATATAATAATTTTAAATTGGGGTATTTTAAATTTTAGGGGTTTTAAACCGGCCAAATCTATTTAATTATTTTAATTTTTAATCATTGTTGTGTCTTGTGTTTTTAAACTGGCTGTACACCGCCCTGAGTCCTTCGGGAGAAGGGCGGTATAGAAATAAAATTATTATTATTATTATTATTATTATTATTATTATTATTATTATTATTATTATTATTATCTTGAGGGATTTAGCTTACAGTAGTATAAAAAAACAAATATAAAACATTAAAAGCATTGAAATTAAAATTAACAGCAGCTAAATAAATAAAATGATTAAAACCAAGAGTATGGACAATATGGAACTGATGGTCCCTGTTGAAAAATATTAGAAGTTATAGTTTAGAAACTTCTGGGTAATGTGGATTCCTCAGTATTACTTAGTCCTTTCTCAATTTTTTCCCTTTCTCTCTGCTCAATAATTGGTCCAAGATTAAGAACTAGCAAAAGATGGTATATTTTCCCCAGTTCAAGTATAGAAGGCTGCTGCATTATCAGCTTGGCTCTTAGCTGAATACTGGAAAAAGATGAGAATTGACAATGTATCACTCTGTGTACTCTATGGTATAGACTAGTAAGCCTTTGAATTTTGGAAGCACAGCAATCCTTTGCCACCTAAGCTTACTACCATCCTCATATTAATAGACTTAGTGCAGTTACTATGTTTTAGAACTGTGATGGCACAGTGGTTAGAATGCCAGTATTGCAGTTGAACTCACTGCTCACTGCCAGAAGTTCGATTCTGACTGGTTCAAGGTTGATTCAGCCTTCTATCCTTCCAAGGTCAATAAAATGAGAACCCAGATTGTTGGCGGCAATATACTGACTCTGTAAACCACTTAGAAAAGGCTTTAAAGCACTATGAAGCAGTATATAAGTCTAAGTGCTGTTGCCATTATCATATTCAGGGAGAGCAAGCTAATTTAGAACAGGAACAGAAGGAGAACAGGTCACATGAGATATACAAGAGGTAAACAGGCCATATGAGACAAGCAAGAAATAAATGGACAAAAGGTAGAAGTCAGAATGAATGACCAGGGCATACAACTTCCTATCTAATGGTAGAGTCAGCTTTTCTCCAGTTTAATGGTGTCATGGCTGCTGCTTATTGTATGAAATGATTAATCTGGCATTTATACCTTAATCAGCATGATTTGCTTCCTCATCAGGTCCCAACCACCAAGAAAGACATGTAGGGTTACTTCTGTGTAGTTTCCTGTGTTGTTCCTCACCTAAAGACAGAATCTTGCCAAACTAAAGCAACTACTTGGATCATTGAAGATATGCTCTAAGAATTGCTAGGGAGGAGCCATCTTAACTCTCTTTTTCCCTACGAAACTATTAAACTTGTCTGTCTTTTGGTCCTCTGGAATGCAGCCCCTCCACCTGGGAACCCAGATTACATTCTATCACTTACTTGGTGATGAAAGCCTGCTTTAAAAACTATGACTCTGAAGGAACCCATATATTAGGGCTATGATATCTAGGCTGCAAAAATTTTAAATTATCACTAAATGATAGCAAAGAAATACCAAAATCCCAACTGTCTGGTGCCATTTATTGTTCATCTAAAGTTTTGCAGCCCAAATCTGGTAGCTGGCCTAGATAGATACATACTGTCAGAGCATCCCAACTGCATGAGACAATTATGCTTTCACAAAATGTTTTTTTTTCCAGGCGTTAATATGCTGATTATGATGTGAAAATACAGACATCTGAACCAGAAACTATGCAAATATATCATTTTATAAAACACGAAATAGTAGCATGCCAAAATAAATTCAAGCAGAGCTTGTGACTAACAGTAACAAAGTTCAACCTAAAGTAAAACAAATCACAGAAGTTTTTCTTTCTCTCTTTTTAAAAGTGTTGGTTATCTGCCATCCACAGCATCCTTGATTGTTATTTTGGTTCTTTTAAGGTAAATTCCACAAAGACACTTTGCAACAGAACACTTTGACGGATATTATAATGGGAGCAATTCATCAAAACAGCAGAAGGAACAGCAACAAAATCAACAGAAGACTGGCAAATTTATACAATCACAAGGATTGTCTAGTTACAGAAGTTAGTACAAAAGGGCTCTGCTGATGATGCTGGATTGGCCTTAGCTTTGAAATTCTGAACATCTGAGATTCTGAATTTCTGAACATCTTAGTGGCCAAAGAAAATAAAAGAAGTCTGAAAAAGTTATAGACCGTTATTCTAATACAGGAGTGTGGAACTTGATCCTGTTGCAGGCTGCGTTGGGATTTTTTTCCTTTGGGGGCCCAGGGTGGGCGTGGCCTGCTAGGTGGGTGACTAGGTGGGTGGGTGTGGCCAGGCCTGGGATGGCAGGGGCTGGTCCCTCGTCATCTCCAGGACAGCCCGTGGGCCAACTCAGAGGCCTATCAGGGGCTGGATACGGCCCACGGACTGCGTGTTTGACACCCCTGTTCTTTTTTTATTATTATTAAATATTTTTTATTAAACAGTTTTTTTAAAAACAAGCAAAAACAGATATTTACATCTTCTTCTTTTCAACATCTTCGTATCAGTAATCCATATTTATACATTTTCTCTTTCTTATCTTAATATATCTTTATATATATATATTTCTAGTATATCATATATATACCATTATAATATTTTCTATTATTCTAATTATTTTTGACATATTATTTGACAATTATTTGTCAAATAATTATTTGACAATTATTTGACAATTATTATTTGACAATTATTTGACAATTATTTGACAATTATTTGACATTTGACATAAACATGTACCTAATTTCCTTTCCACAATTTTTATATCTTCCCATTTGTTTCTATATTTCTCCATCTAATTTAACCATTATTTAGCCTTCCTTTGTCCCCCCACTTTTTTTCCCTTTTTCCTCCAACCATTTATACCATTTCTCCCAGACTAAGTAATATTCTGTTTCATCTTTTTCTTGTATTTCCTTCGTGAGCTTATCCATTTCCATTGATTATCAAGGAGCATATCTCACAGATGAAGAAGAGAAGACATGCTTCTCATCACTCATGTGAAGAGTGATGTAAATGCAGTTAACAACTAAATATATATATTGATTGAAACTCAGAAGGCCGGAGAAAGAGATTGACAAAGTAGAAACAGATAATGAACTTGTTCTCAGTGACAGGAGTTTAAAAAATACACTTTAAGCAGTGAATTCAAGACAACTGAAGATCTTCAGAAAACCTGAAGAAGACAGACCACCATCAGTGAATATGTAAAAGAGCCACAAATATTGGTTTTATACTTTTTGGTTTTTACTCTTAATTGTAAGCCACCCAGAATTGTTGGAAGTTGGGCAGTATTTAAATTGTATCACTAACTAAATAAAAATAAACAGGAAGATAACAAAAACAATGTAAAACAGTCTGAATTCCAACACAAGATTTTTTAAATAATGATTCAGACATAATGATTTGATTCATTCATTGTGTTAAGCAGTGTTTGCTAGATTCTGGAATGTTGTTTATTTAAATTATGGTTTCAAAATCAACTAAGATCTTAAATCCCATTGATGATTCCAACAAATCATAATTCTGTGAGTTTGGACATAATGACAAACTTTGGTTTGTTTTACGAAGGAAGTTTGGGCGTCTGAGTAAGTGCAATATTTCAAAGAGAAACAAAAGGAAATATGTAAGCTTGAGGGTTTTTTTTAAAGCTTATTCATGTAACAGGAAATTACTAATTTGCACACCTGAATCAGGCCAAAGAAAGAAGAACCAACCAACCAGCAGAATAAAAAAAATAAAGTGAATAAAAAAGGAACGTGATTATGAAATTAATGTTCCAGTTTTAGTTTAGTTGGACCAGGATATAGGGTGTGTTCTTTTCTGTAGGTTTGCTCATTAGATGGGTGGTTATCTACCTTTTCCTGAGGAATGTTGTGCCTCATCATCTAATCAGGAGTGTGGGAAATCATTGTCTAAACGAGTCTGTCATTTCCAAGCCAATTATACCTTTGCTTTGAGCACAAGAATTCTTCTCCAGGTAACATTACATTCAGAACGGGACTAGGTTGGATAGAAATATATTTTGTCTTTAGAAGAACCTGTAACTTTTTCTGGGTGGTATCTCTATACTCAGCTGGCTGCGTAGCTCAAGCTTTATTACTCCAATGGAAATGAATCAAACTATGAAAATGAAAAAAATACTTGGTTCCTCATTGGGTCTTGTCCATTGAAAACTTTTAGCTTCAGGTCTGTACTGATCCTGAGTAAACATCCTCCCACATTTCAAAACACCAAAAGGATGCCAACCCTTTGTACACAGTTGCATTGAATTAGCCAGCCTCTAATTATGATGAAGTGGAATTAGTCCTCCTGGAGAGACTGTACATAGGAAAAACTCTCTCATACACTGTAGTCATAGTCACTACAACTTTGGTTCTTTAATAGTGCCACTGGTCTGCTTTCCATTGGTCAGATAACCACAACAGGAGTCAGCTATAGTTCTCAGGCTAATTAGTCCCAGACATTGGACTCAAGGGAAAGTTGAAGAGGAGGAACGCAATCCCATTTGCCCTGTGGTGTGAAATCAGTCTTCTGCTCATGCAAGGTTTATGATAATTTTCACAAAGTTTAAATAAATAGTGCCATGCTTTTAAGAGCAATGTGATCCCTAACTCAGAAATAACTTCTCCAGCATTACATTGAACTTATTCCCTGATAGCTGCCTGCAGGATTATACCTTTAGTTTCCTGATGTGTACCTGCAAAATTTTAAACCAAGATGATGCACAAACTATAACCGGTGATATTGTATACAACAGACAAGTATTGCATCTTTTATAGTGATGTGCGTGGGAGAAACAAGTCTATGGGATGAGCGTGTGTGAGAGCGTGTGTAAAGTATGTGTTATGTTATTCAATCAGGAGAGACAATGATAATTAGGTGGGCTGCATGCTGTTATTCAAGGAAGTTTTATGTTCATGACATACATTAACTTCACTGAAGTAATGGAAGCTCCTTGATGCATACCAGATCTTAGAGTCCATTTAGAGACCTTGGAATTTTTCCCAAGTAAACAGTTTAATAAGCTCAGCAAGGTTTGTGTTGCATGCACACAATGTGAGCGCATTCAACCCAATGAGAAACCTCTTAGATCCAATTCCAAAAGAAGAGTTGCCATAGCAACGTTTGGAGAGAGAATACAAATATCATACATAAATACTTGTTTACTTTCAGTCAGCTAAAATTGGTCAAGATTCAACTAAGAGGAGTACATTGTTATTTTATGTGTTTAGCTCCACAGCTAACATATTAAGATGGCTAAATAGTGGTAAATATTTTTGAGGAGTACATATAGCATATATATATGCATGAGTGTATGACAAGATGACACAATATCACCTATCCTTTTCTCAGCCTGCCTTGAAGAAGTATTTCACAAACTAGACTGTGCAAAAAGATGGAATAAAAATCAACGGCACCTATTTAAACCACTTAAGATTAGCAGATGACATTGTTCTCTTCTCACGAGACCCAGAAGAGTTAAAAAGACATATACAAAAGTTGCACAAAGCAGGAAACTTGAAAAAGAGCCAGGTTATGTTTAATAAATTCATCAAAGAAAGAAAGAAAATTATCTGGAGAAGAACTAAACATAGTAGACCATTATTATACCTTGGTCAATGGATCTCAATGGAAGATGATACAATAAAGGAAATTGAACAACATGTTAAATGTGGTTGGCAGGCATTCGGCAAGTTGAGCATAATTTTCAGAAGCAACCTCCACCTATATACTGAAAAGTTTTTGATCAGTGTGTCCACCTGCTCTAACATATGCTAGCGAAACACTAATGGACACTAATCTGACTATTGATACAAAAGCTACGAGTGGCACAAAGAGCCATGGAAAGATACATGCTCGGCATCAGAAGACAAGATAGAAAGACCTGCACATGGATTAGAGAACAAACGAAAGTATGTGATATCATCAAGAGAATAAAAGAATTGAAATGGAAATGGTCTGATCATATGGAAAGAAGACCTAAAGCAAGATGAAGCAGCAACATCAGCAAGTATTGCAGGCCCAGCAAAGCTCAAGACTGCATTGGTTGGAAACATGGGGAAGAGGCATACATCCTGCAGTGGATAGACTGTTCTGCCCCAGCTTCGGATTCCCAGAGAATGTGACACACACCAAGCTTCGCAAACACTGTTTAATTCCAAACAAACCCCTTTCAAGAATGCAGGCTTCCCGTGCAAAGGGTCCTTATCAAAATTATTAAAAACAAAGTCCGACAAAGGTTGGCAACCAGCCCAGAAAACCAGATATGAGAAGTCGCTCGCTCTCCAAGATGCTCTGTAGTAATGAGACGTTGTTTCTAGCAAGAAAGCACTAGCTTCGTGCGACTTAAATAGGCTAAGGGAGTGGCCAATTATCCTCAAGCCCTACTCTCGAGTAGACCTCCTCTTCCTGAGTAGCCACTCCTGCCTTTTGGCAGCCCTGCATGCCTGAGCATTGAGGAGAGGCTCCTCCACTTCGCTCTCTCCACTGAAAGGAGCCTCTGGAGGTTCTGAAGGCCCTAGCTGAGTCTCTGCCTCTGGTATCACATCCTCTTCAGCCTCCTCGCTGTACGACGCGAGCGCTGGCTGTGCAGCTGCTGGCGCAACACCACACCAGCCTCCTCTTCGTTGGGATCAGCCATGATCCGCGCAGGCTGCTGGCGAGCCACAACATAGACAAAGGCTAGAATGATGATGGGAATGATGTAGCAAATTGATCAGAATGAAGGTAGATGATTCCTGATAAAATAAAAAAGGCCAGGATGCATCCAATGAGCTTCATATCTTTTCAGCTTGTTGTTTTCAAGGCCTGCTGCAGAAAAACAGTTATAGTACTTACCATGTTTCCCCGAAAATAAGACCCTGTCTTATATTTTTTTTGAACCCTGAAATAAGCGCTTGGTCTTATTGCCATGCGCTCTAAAGCCTGATTGGGCTTATTATCAGGGGATGTCTTATTTTGGGGGAAACGGGGTATTATTAAGGAACTAGTAAGACTCTATACTATATTCTGATTATTCCCCAGTCAGTCTGTCCACCTGTCATCTCTATGCATTTTTTCCTCACTTTTCTTATCCTGCAACATTAGTTGAAGAACTTTATTAAATTCTCAGAGCCTGCCTGGATCCTAACAGTGAAATAAATCATTATGTGGTTTGATTTTGGCACAGAGTACTAGATTGGCCCAATCATTGTGGCTGCTAAACCTAACTAATATAGTGTAATGTACAAACCCAGCAGGGATGACTGGTTAAACAAATGATAATTCAGAGCAGAAACGCGCAACTTGTGTCAGCTCAGTTTTATGTGATATGTTGAAAGTCATATTCTAAATGTGAATGGAACCTGGTCTGAGTTTGAAGGCGAATTCAGGAATTTAAGAAGTTAAATTAATGGGTAGGCAGATGCAAGTGAAGTTATTTGGGATACATGGGAGAGGAATATTAAGAAGGAACAAAGAATGAGAAGCTATATGTAGAGGATATTTTTTACAGGGATAATCATCAATATATCCTATAAGGGAAGGGAACAACCTGGCTTCAATAGTTTATCTGCTGGTTACATTCTAATTAGACTATATAAGGTACTTCTGCCTTTACAGGTATTTTGTGGTATATGGGAACATGGGTTTAAGCATATTTTTATTTTTAGTTGAGTTCTCATTAAAGTCCAAAATGGTTTGGGTTAGATAGATTGTTTACAAAACTCTTCTTGTAGTTAGGGACTGCAGTAAAAAAGCATACTTTTGGTCAGTGGTGAAATTCAAATTTTTTTACTACCGGTTCTGTGGGCATGGCTTCAGGGGTGGGTTCTAAATTTTTTTACTACCAGTTCTGTGGGCATGGCTAATTTTGTAGGTGTGGCTTGGAGGTCATGTGACTAGGTGAGCATGGCTAGCTGGTCAGAGTAATTTCTGGAAGGTCCTCGCACTTACGACCAGTCCTCGCACTTACGACCCGACTCATTTGTTTGCTTTTAACACTGATCAGCTGTAGGACGGCCCTTTGAAGCCCAGCGGCAAGAGTTTAAACAGTTTTTTTCCCTCTAGTCATCAGCTGGGACTCAGGAGGCAGCAATAGATTGGAGGTGGGACCAAATAAAAGGTAAGAATAACATGGGTGGGTGGAGGGGTGGGAGGGCAGGTGGGGAGAACCGGTTCGGTGACATCATATCATCACCGCTGCCAGCTCGGCCGAACCGGGAGGAACCCACCACTGCATGGCTTGGTGGGCAAGGTGTGGCTTGATGAGTGTGGCTTGGTGGGCGTGGCTTGGTGGGCATGGCAGGGGAAGGATACTGCAAAATGTCCATTCCCACCCCACTCCTGGGGCCAGGCAGAGGTGGTATTTGCTGGTTCTCCGAACTTCTCAAAATTTCTGCTACTGTTTCTCCAGAACCTGTCAGAACCTGCTGGATTTCAACCCTACTTTTGGTAGCCAAGGGCTGAAGGGAGGAAAAAGAAAAGATTATATGATCTACTAAATATAAAGACAGCCCTGGGGTGGGGTGGGGTCTTAGATTGCCATTTTCAGTCTTATTTCAACTCGCAGGAGAATGCGAAATTATTTTTACAGTAAAAAGGAGAAACTGCTTGCATCATTTCCCCAAGACTGCGAGCTTCCCTTTAAAGGAATGTTCCTCAACCTTGGCAATTTTAAGATGAATGGATTTCAACTCTGGCTGGGGAGTTCTGGGAGTTGAAGTCCACCCGTCTTAAAGTTGCCAAAGTTAAGAAATACTGCTCTAAAAAATTGCAGACAGGTATTACATTTGTACTCTCGGTGCATTCCAAAGAACGTTTTGGAACTGAACACAAAACAGAGCCTAATAATAAATGGGCTTCTCCTATCAAAGACATGAGACACTTTTCCCCTTATAGTTCTGGAAGAAAATTGACAGGAAATTACACCATCATAACATGTGTTAGCTGATAACTGTAGAGATTTAGGGTGCTGAAGGAACTGCCAAAAAGGATATCATGACTATTTATAACCCACAGAATTAGGATCCTGTGTCCTGGGCATCCCTGACATATATGAACCTCTTTTATTCCTGAAATTGATTGTGGATGTCCTGACCATGTCCCTGTCATTGTCTGCTGATGATTCCCAAGGATCCTTTTCTCCAGTCAATTCCTAACTGTATTTTAAATAAATGGTAAATCTTGGCTAGTCCGCTGACCCTTTAATTGGTCTGAAAAAAAGTTAAAGATAAATATAATAAAGAAATGGTTGCTGCCTCTTTTAGATAAGATTTCAAGCTGGAGATGAAATTTGAACTAATGAAGGAGAAAAATAGAAGAAAGTAGTAACTATAATCATGAATAACAGAAAAACAGACTTGGAAGGGATCTTCGAGGTCTTCTAGTCCAATCTCCTGCTAAGGCAGGAAGCCATATCCTAAGAGCAATACCATAGAAGACTAAACTGAGAATTAAGATGGAAAAAGGAAAAAAAGTGTTTTCTAAAAGTGAAATGCTCCAGACGTCATGATAAGCAGTCTAAAAATTAAACAATTCTTTTAACAGTAGAAATGGAATGAATGGCAAATTATGCCAACAGAATTCAGCAAATTGGAGTAAAATCAGTCATACTAGAAAGATTCTGGATACAATTGAAGTGAGAGGTGGAGAAAATCCCTTGGAATTGATTTACCTTCCTGATTCTCAGCTCTGCACTGCTTCACATGTGACAACTAACTTCTAGAAAAACATTTTGCTTTAAAAACATCCATTCTGTTTTTTGTTTGTTGCCAAATAACTGGAGAAACCACACATGATCAATCTGTATAAAAGCCACCGGAGCGTATCAACACCTCAGCATGGTGTAAACCATGAAGGCTTAAAAGTACTATAAGCTCATGAACCATTTTTGTGCCTCCTAAATGGTCTATCACTTTCCCTTAGCTCACCATGGATAAAGTCTCAGCTTTTTGGCACTGTCAGAATTCAGTTTGACATATAATATTTTGCCTGTTTTACAAGTTGCCTGAAATTCTTTCAGGGAGTATACTAATCAACTTCAAAGCCATGTTTCTTGCTCCAAGGAATCCTTTTGGCCTAACTTGTTCTATTTAAGTATTCCGCCTTTGAATTCACTGTCAGGGTTGAAGCTTATGCTTTGACTTGGAGAAGGCCATCTAGTGGGTAAATATATGAAGCAAATTTTTCTGTGGTATAGTCTGCCTATGAACTCGAATTACTGAGTCCTTTAAAAAGACTGTACAATACATTACTGGAAATAGTTGAAAAGTTGAGTTGACAAGTATATTAGTCTAACATCTAATAAATTAGACTAGTCTTGAAAGTTGAACTTTTTTATACTAAACAGAGATTGCCACATATTTCTCTTGCTCAGTCTGCTCAAAGTCTGTTCCATGAAAGTGCATTGGACCTAATAAAATGACTTTATAAAACCAAATTTCCGATGTCAAGTGTTGATGGGAATGCTTAACTGAAACTTTAATATAATTAGTAACCAAAAAGAGTCTATAAAACATTTAATGAAATTATAAAATAATAAAAGCAATAAAAGGTAGCAGAAAGACAGAATAACAGTAAAACCAAAATAAAAAATAAGATGAAAATGTATGCATGATACGTTTTGCATGTAATAAAACAACATCTTGAAAAATATACCATAAATGGAATAAATTATTCTGCTTGGATATTAAGAACTGGAAAAAAAAAATGAATTGGTGTGTCCTGAAAACTAACTTGGAAGAAATCTATAAATTGGACATGGATATCTTAGAAGAAAGCACAATGTTTTTTAAAAAATGAGCTGCTAATTCAGTAATGTCTCTGTCACATGAATAGCACTAATGTATATGGAATTTTCTTGAATTTTTCTTCTAGTCCAGCTGTGACTAAAATATTGAAACAGGTAGTATTGAATCATTCTATATTTGGACAACATGAGTTAATTTGAGTCTTATGTTGGTTCCAGAACTAAAGATTGTGTTCCCAAAGTTACATTTTTGGAAGGCAGGATTATTCTAGTTGTCCTTCAATGTCAATTTCAGCTAAACCTTTTCAATGCCTATCATAACTTCTATTGGAGAAGTTGTTTCTACCTTGCATCAAAGCTGTAAACTAATGTCAATGAGGTATTTCCCATTGGGGTAAGAAAAAAAATACCTTATCAAATAATAAAGATGGTTATTCATAAGCATGTCTCCACCTTGGTTACCTTTGATTCCATGCAGAGAACCACCTAGAGGACCATCAGACTACTTGCAAAAATGCTTCTGATGTAGACTGTAATTTTTACCAGCTCCACCTTAGCAAAATTCTATGTACTTTAAAGTTTGCATGCTTTAGCAAGAAACAATTCATCACCACAGGAATAAATAAAACTTCATTACAACAGCAGTAAAATTGTATGCTGATGCTGGTTTATGGGCATTTTGTAGAATGTACTCTGTAAGAGAATTCAGCTTCCTGGAGGTCTGAACACCTACACCCAACATTTTAAACTTGTGGCCATTCCATGTTTTGGGGTATTTGTCAGAAGTAAGGTTCCCGCTCTTGGCATTATTAACCTCTAAAGCATTTTTTTTGCAATATAAATGCAGAGAGTACAACATTCATCTCAAGCCAAGTGGATTCCGGAACACTAAAACTGTCATCCATAGATAAGATAGCAATATACTTTTTGCCAATTTTGTAGAGTAGTAGACAAGTTATGCAAATGACATAACCAAACATAAAATAATAATGGTGACAAAGTCCTTCTCTTCACTAGACTAGCCATGCCCAATTCCTATAACCATTTTTCATATGTTTTAGCCTCCAGTCCCCTAATCATTTTTGTTGCTCTTCTCTGCACTCTTTCTAGAGTCTCAATGTCTTATTTTATAGTGTAGTGACCAAAACTGGATGCAGTATTGTAGGTGTGGTCTTACCAAGGCTTTATAAAGTGGTATTAGTACCTCATGTAATCTGTTACATGAGGTACAATCCCTCTGTTAATGCCACTTAGGATTGCATTGGCTTTTTTGGCTGCCGCTGCACATTGTTAGTTCATATTTAATTGGTTGTCTACTAAGACTCCAAGATTCCTCTCATAGTTACTGTTATTAAGCCTGGTTTCTTCCAATCTATGTGTACTTTTGGTTTTTCTTGCCTAAGTATAAGACTTTACTTTTCTCTATAATATATTACATTTTTTCAGTTAAAGTATCACTAAATCTAAAAACAGCTATCTAAACTAACGTCATATCCATTTATCCCTGTCAAATAAATTGATTTTGTATCTTTGTTTCCTCTACACTGAACACTTTTTCTCTGATATCCAGATAGTTAATAATCCTTGTTGCAAATTTCTTCAGTACTTCAATCAGTCTCTTTTCTGAATCCAGCAAAAAAAGTTTTTTTTTCTCAAATTGGTATAATCATTTTTATTTCTTCATAATAATTTTCCCTTATCCACTTTTTCTTTATATCTGATGATAAATTCTTATTCAGAGTCTCATTCATATTTTTCCCAGGTAGATTTTGCTGCATATCTTGTTCGGTAACATCTTCTTTTGGCAACAGACTGTTCTCAAGAAGACAAAACATAGCTGACATAATTGAATCAAATTCCTAATTCAGATCTTGGTGCAGTTACTCAAACATGTGTCTGAGTTCCATAAAAAATTGCTCGTCTTGTTATGTCTCCAATCTCAAAAAACAATTTTTCATTTTCATAAACATACATTTATTTTTTAAAAACAATTTCAAACTCTTAATATTCAAAATCCAATGTTTCAACATTTTCTGAGACCTTGACTTTCTGCAGCCAAAACCTTGTTTTGCTTTTTTATTTTAAGTTCTTAAGGATTATAAAACCAGATCTCCGTGTTCTTATGTTAGGAATTGAAGGTATTTCCCCTGGTATTGTCCAGCCTTGTCACTCCCCAGGTATCTAATTTTTATGACGGATTTAATAGACAATTTCCAGACTTAATTAGCAAGGGAAGTGAATGAATTTACTATCCTTTAAAAAGTTTTGTGTATGACTGGAGCAATTATGGCAAATTTCACCATTTCCCATTTTTTCCTTCTTTAGAAACTACCATCTTGCAGTCTCTTTGAAAAGGGCAACCATAAGGAGAAACAGCTTGGGTGATCTCATGCCTCTGTCTTTTGTCCTGAAAGAATTGTAGGACCAGATCAGAGGTGGGTTTCAGCAGGTTCTGACCAGTTCTGGAGAACCGGTAGCAGAAATTTTGAGTAGTTTGGAGAACCGGTAGTAAAAATTCTGCCTGGCCCCACCCCCATCTATTCTCTGCCTCTCAAGTCCCAGTTGATTGGGAGGAAATGGGGATTTTGCAGTATCCTTCCCCTGGATTGGGGAAGGAATGGAGATTTTACAGTATCCTTCCCCTGCCTTGCCCACCAAGCCATGCCCATTAAGCCATGCCACACTCACCCACAGAACTGGTAGTAAAAAAATTTGAAACCCACCACTGGACCAGATCTACTAACTGGATCCTTAGAAAATCTGCAAACATTGATTCTACTTTTCTATGAACCTGTCTTCAGTCTGCCATCTTCTCCTTAAAAGCTGTCTCAAGATACAACCTGGTCTACCAGCCAGAAGGAAGGAAGGAAAGAAGGAAGGAAGGAAGGCTGAAATTTTGTTAAGTAAAAAAAGAAGCTAGCACATATATCTGCTACTCTAGATTAATGCAATTAACTTCTGCTGTGACAAAGTCATTGCCCACAACTTTATTAGGTTTAAGCTGTTCAGCCTGGAAAGTAAAATTTGCAGGTGTTACACATGTCTACTGGGCAAGAAGTCCAAATCAAACTGGATAACACAACTATTCTGCCTTCCTTCCTTCCTTCCTTCCTTCCTTCCTTCCTTCCTTCCTTCCTTCCTTCCTTCCTCATAAAATTGAATCTTTATTAATGTTAAAATACATGCCCAGAATTCTCTTTGTCACTCTGCAAACTTGGACTTGGAAGAGAAAAATAATCTTGCTTCTAAGATTAGACAATTTAGATATAATTGTCAGATTCAGATTGCTTAAATAAATTTCATGAGATTTTCTATAATACTCACAATCAACCTTTGCAGTTCAAATCTGGCAGCCTCTGAAATTAAGATTTTGGCAACCTGCTGTTCCTCTTGGGACAATCATGTAATTTGAGCAGGGGAGATCTCAGCATCAGCCAGCAGATAAGATGGAACTTTTGATGTGTTGATTGCTTTTAAGACTGTGTGAATCAGTAAACCTATAGTATCTGCATTAGATTTATAACATGTCAGAGTTTTCAATGGACTTATTTCTTATGGAAATCATCCTGATAATCAACAATGTTTACACCCACAAACCACAATTTCCCTTTCAAGGTAAGCAACATTGTGCAAAATGTTGAAACAGATTAAGCAAAAATAAATCAATGAAATTAAAGCCCTTTTAGTAAGGGTTGAAGCTGACAATTTGGGAATTGGTGCTGCTGAGACCAAACAGAATCATTCTGTCAATGTTAAAACAGAAGGCTTCCAATCTCAGCCTGGGGAGATAAATTCTTTTTCCCCAGGACACTAACACTAGCATTTATTTCATTTCTACTCTTCAGTATTTCACTAGCCTTCCCTTTGGAAATCTGCAGAATACTTACAATATACTAGCACTTCCTCACTTGACTTTCAACCAAAATCATGCCATCGCTTTTATTTTTAATTCCATTCACTTTCCAGGCACCATCTTCTTGTAGCCTTTTTCATCCACTTACTTTTAAATTACATGTTTTTTCTGATTACAGTCTCTCAAAGTGCCTTATATAATATATTTCTTTCACCTTCAAGAATCACTCCCATACATTTTCCTTTATCCAAACTTTTTTTACTTCACCTTTCAACCATGCATTCAACAAACCACTGTGATGCTTTGGAACATGATGATGTCTTTTTATACTGTTCAAAACAACTTCAAAGTTCTCTTTCATTATGTCATCTTTCTATACAATCTGTTGGGGGATCTATTTTCTAATGCTTTTTCATACAAGCCATACTTTCTCTTCCTGCAGTCACCCTACTTTTACTTTAATGTCTTTCATTTTTTTTCATTTTCTTCTCTACTTGAGAATTATTTGTCTCATGTTGCACTTTTCAACATCTCCCTTTAATTAAGTTTCACTCGTGATGATGTCATGGACACATTCATACATTTTTCTTGGGAACAACTTTTTCCTGGCATTGTTTTCTCCTAGATTATGATTGATTATGATTAGACCTTATGGGACTGCTTTGGATGATCCCTTCCCCAATTTTAATTTATATTCTATAAATGAATTGCAGGCATCTCTAAGACTGCATACAATCTTCTTCAACTTCCATTAAGCTAGACTTACAATATACTTTCATATAAATTGTATTTGTTTTATGTATCTTTCATTTGTATCCTATACAGTATATGACAAAAGAACTCTAAGAATAGGTAATTTTAAAAGCCTACCCATAAAACCATAGCAGCAGTAACAAATAAATGTAGATTTAGCCATATAAATTAGGTCATGGATGAGTAACATAGCAGTCACCAGTAGGATCATACTTAACCATACATAATCTATTTTAATGACTTGAGCACAAACCATAGATGTTTTGCAATTGTTGGAAAACAGAATGACTGCCAGATTTCTCCAAGACTATTAGAAACAAAAAAATCAATTTTGATATAGGAGTAAGTTTTTGCCTATGAATTTCATATATCATTATCATTTTTGCATATCCCATTGCAACATTTCATGCAGGTACTTTTGTAATGGAAATATAGTTGTGGAACCTGGTTGTCTAGATGAGCTAATCATATCCTACGGGGTAATAGGAAAGCTAAATTCATAAGGTTTAAATGATAAGAAGGCAAACATGTTTTGAACTTGTCCTGGGTTTCCAGAATTAAACACTAAGCTCTCAAGTAAGTGAATTATGGTTATAATATCTCATTTATAAATAGTTGATTAAATTGATACAATGATTTGTTGATGACATACCCCTGGGGAATAAATAATCAGGATCAATGCCAATCCGGCTAATCTTTTGAGTTACCCATTTGAACCACAATCTACAAAGGATTCATCTGGGAATTCCTGAAGCAATCCTTCCTAATTTTTTAAAACACATATGTATAAGAAAAATTTAAGAGTGTTTAACCAAACCTTTGTTATCAAAGGGCATTGTCCAGTTTCCAAGGAAATAACTAAATTTGGAACACAGCTTGAAACACATAAAAGAGATCTTAACATTTTACTGGCAGATGAAAATCCTAAAATTACAATGGCGACAGCCAGATTTTTAACTATGATGATCAAAACAAGGCTTTTACTTAAAAATCAGTGAGGTGAGATTTTAAATCTACTGTGTATTTTCATTAAATATTATATTTGCTAAACTGTTTTACCTATTAATAAGTTTGAATTATATTTGTAGCTTGCTTTGCGGACCCTTGGATTGTAAATGAAATTGATTGAAGTGATTAAAAGATCAATAATGTACAGTCTTGGGTTAAATAGAACAGATGGTTTAAGAGACTGACAAAAGTCCAGTTGAAGACTAGACTTATAATCTTTATAGCGTTATCAGGTTTTTGGAGTCTTTCAGAGTTAAAAGATTTGCCAGCCTGGTAATCTTGCCTAAAGAGGAAAATGATCCAAGATCTTAACTGTTAGCTGTTAAGAGAAGAAAGTTATAGGGCTGACCCAGAAAATAGTTCCAAGCCTCTGATAAGGTAGATAAAGCCATACTTTCTGATTTGAAAGAACTTGGGAAAGGAAGTTGGAGATTATTCATTTAGGTCATTTTATCAACTAAAAGAGGCAAGGCCATCAAACATGATAGTACTCCGTTTAAAAATTCCATTGCAAGATAATTTCATTCCATAGTAAAAGGAAAAGAACTCCAGGTTTTTATGTCTGTGCTTACTTAAAAGTTTTCTATTTTATTAATAGCACCCAGAACATCAAGATAGAATCAGCTTGCACAATGACAACTATTAAAACAGCAGTTGGCAGTAACAGGTAACCCTCGACTTCATTTAGTGACCATTCAAAGTTACAACAGCACTGAAAAAAATGACTTATGACCGTTTTTCACACTTATGACCATAGCAGCATCCCCATGGACATGTGATCAAAATTCAGATGCTTGGCAACTGACTCATATTTATGATGGTTGCTGTGTCCCAAGGTCATGTGATCCCCTTTTGCAAACTTCTGACAAGCAAAGTCAAAGGGGAAGCCAGATTCACTTAACAACGATGCTTCTAACTCGATACCTGCAGTGATTTGCTTAACAACTGTGGCAAGAGAGGTCATAAAATGGGACAAAACTCACTTAACAAATGTCTTATTTAACAACAGAAATTTTGGGCTCAATTGTGGTTATTGAGGACTACCTGTACAGGCTTGACTTTTGAGAATTATAATATTCAAATATAATATTTAATATAATATTCAAAACCCTTTCTGTTTGTTTCCAGGAGTCAACAATAAGCGGTGAAGAAAATTGCTGTACTGCTAAGTGAAGCTCCTGCACAATAACTTCAAACAAAGAAATGGATGTATTGGCAACCTTTGGAGCAGTGGTGAAATCTGAACCGGTTTACTACCGGTTCGCTGACCGCGCATGCACACCATGCGCCAAATGCACGCTGCACATGCGCAGTAAGCACCAAAAGGAGGCTTGGGAAGGTAAGTAGAACAGTACGAGATGGGATGATCAGCTGTGGCGCGCGTGGGAACCTTTTTAAAAACTTTTTAAAAGCATTTTTTACTACCAACTCGGGCAAATAGGTAGTAAAAAATGCTTTAAAAAAGTAAGAAAAAGGTTCCGACCATTGCGTGACACAGCTGATCACCCCACCCCGTGCTGTTCTACTTACAAAAAAATGCCTAAAAAGTTTTTTAAAAAAGTTCCAATGATCAGCTGAGTGAAGCACAATCGTTGGAACTTTTTTAAAACTTTTTAAAGCATTTTTAACTACCAGTTCCAGAGAACTGGTAAAAAATGCTTAAAAAGTTTTTTAAAAGTTCCAACGATCACGCATCAGTCAGCTGATCGTCGAAACTTTTTTTTTTACATTTTTTACTACCAGTTCAGTGAACCAGTAGCATTTTTTACTATTTTTTACCCGAACCGGTAGCATTTCACCCCTGCTTTGGAGCTTCTCTGCAACATGCAGAGATCAAGCTGTCAGGGGAACCACAGACAGCAATACTGTTTTTATAGCAACACATTCAGCCCTTCTCACCGCACCCTTCCTTCTTTGTGATGGTGTTGACTTGTACATGTGAACAATCATCACATTAGGGACAATATAACTGTATCTTTCCAATGAATTCAAATGTATGACTTTACATTTATACAGTTTGTCCCTTTCCCAACTGAGACTTCTAGTTTCTGTCTGATGCAGTTGGACAGTAGAAAGTCAGATATAGTCTTCTGTATTCTAGAAGAGCAAGCTTTGATTCTGAGTCATGGATTAATATATTTTTTGCTAAAATTAAATGAAATAGTGGCAAAATAATATTCCTGGGATTGTTACCAAGCAACCCTATATTTCTATATAAATATATGCATACAGTACTAATGATGTGCTTGCATTTTGCTAACATAAGCAAAACAACCCCTGTCATAAGTTCACTTTTATTTTAGGCAATAGAAGAGACAAGAATTATGAATATGCATAATTGCAGTTTATAGATATATATAAACAACCCGTGTCATATTGAGTCATAATTTCATAGATATTTACTTACCTAAACAGAGAAACAGAATGGAAAAACAGTGGAAGTGGGCCTGACTTCCAACTTCAAGCTGGGTTTCCCATTGAGTTTCTTTATGGGAAGTTGGCAGTATCAGAAAACGTCTTTCCTTCCTTTACTCTACTCTACTCTACTCTACTCTACTCTACTCTACTCTACTCTACTCTACTTATTATTAAATAAGATAAGACTTTAAAGATTTTAAAAGCTGGACATAAAAGAAACTAGAAGGAACTAAATATTAAAGGAGAAGAGCACTCAAACTTGACTTTCTAATATAAAATGAAGCAAAATATTTAATATTGGACATACTAAAGGATATTTTTGGGCAGTGGATTCAGAAGTAATTTTAAGAGTGTCTGCATCTATAGATGAACTATGTTTAAAAGATGCTATGGAAGAAAAACAATATAATCAAGTAGACTAGAGTAGAGTACAGAAGAGTAAGGTAGAGCACAGAAGAATAGGATGGGATGGGATGGGATGGGATGGGATGGGATGGGATGGGATGGGATGGGATGGGATAGAATAGAATAGAATAGAATAGAATAGAATAGAATAGAATAGAATAGAATAGAATAGAATAGAATAGAATAGAATAGAATAGAATAGAATAGAATAGAATAGAATTCTTTATTGGCCAAGTGTGATTGGACACACACTTGAACACACAAGGAATTTGTCTCCAATGTATAATCTGTCAGTGTACATACAAGCAACAAGTGATAAATCATGATCATACTCATAAAATACAATCATCAGAAATCATAAGATACAATACTCAGTGATAGTCATAGAATACTTAATAAGCAATCAACATAAATCATAAGTCACAAACAACAAAGTTATAATCATAAGAAGCTAAGGAAATTGGTAATAGGAAAGATGAGAAGGATAATATTAATACAATCCTACTAGGTGGTTTGACATCCCAGGGCATATGACAATGTGTGGGAATTAGTTGTTTAGCAGAATGATGGCATGGGGGGTGGGGAACTAGTTGTTTTGGCATGCAATGCCTATAACATCATCTTGAGGGAAGTTGAAACAGTTTATGTCCAGGATATGAGGCGTCTGTAGATATTTTCACAGCTCTCTTTTTGGGTCGTGCAGTATACAGGTCTTCAGTGGAAGGCAGGCTCGTTGGAATTGTTTTTTCAACAAGCAATCCTAACTATCAGTTGAAGTCTGTTTCTGTCTTGTTTGGTTGCTATGCCAAACCAGACAGTTCATAGAACTGCATCAGCAGCTCCTTGGGCAGTCCGAGTTTTCTGAGTTGGTGCAAGAAGAATATTCTTCCTGATGCTTTGTTGATGACATTTTTGATGTTAGGTGTCCATTTTAATTCCTGAGGTATTATAGAACCTAGAAACTTGAAGTTCTCTTGTCATGATACTGTGTTGTTTAGTATTGTAAGAAGTGGTAGAATAGGAGGGCATCTCCTAAAATCTTCTATCATCTCTACAGTTTTGAGTGTGTTCAGTTGAAGACTCTTCCAGCAACACCATAGGGCTAGCTGTTCAACTTCCCATCTGTTCACAGATTCATTGTCATCTTGAATGATCCTTTGAGATCCAGTTGTTAGTATATAGAGAAAAGAGTAATAGAGAGAGCACACAGCCTGGGGGGCACCTGTGCTAATATTCAGGTATCTGATGTGATTTCACCTAGCATCACCTACTGCTTCCTATCTGTTAAAAAGCTTATGAGCCACTTACAAGTGTGGTCTGGCACAACTAGCTGAGACAGTTTAGTGAGAATAATATCTGGAATGATGGTATTGAATGCCGAGCTGATGTCTACAAAAAGGTTGCATAGGTCCTTGAAGATTAAAGATGTTGTAAAATGTAGTGCAGTGCCATATTCTTCAGCATCATCTACCAATCTATTTGCTCAGTAACTAATTATCTAACAGTGGAACTGCCATGTTTTTCAGATTTTCATAACTAAGGACATCAGAGCAGCCAGTCTGTAGTCATTCATTCCCTTTATAGAGGGTTTCTTAGGCACTGAGATGATAGTAGAGCATTTGAAGCAAAAAGGAACATGACAGATCTCCAGTGATTTATTAAAGATGCGGGTGAAGATGGGACCAATTGGTCAGCACATATTTTCAAGCAAGAAGGAATTAACTTGTCTGGGCCTGCTGCTATTCCACACTTTTGTCTGTGGAATAGACCTAGCATGTCTTTTCCTGTGATCACCATAGGTGGGGTGCCCAGAGGGATGGAGTCAGTTGTAGGAGACTTAGCTATTGTTGGTGTTGTTGGTTGGTATCTGAGATGGCGATAGTTGACAGTGGTTGAC
This sequence comes from Pituophis catenifer annectens, assembly GCF_029215685.1. NCBI lineage: Eukaryota > Metazoa > Chordata > Lepidosauria > Squamata > Colubridae > Pituophis > Pituophis catenifer. Next base: position 114,592,401 of record NW_027256882.1, read on the forward strand.
AGTGGTTTCCTCTCAAACCTAAAGTAAAACATATTCACATCATCTGCCAGTTTTGGATTCTCTTCAGCATGGAAAGGGGGGTTGTTGTATTATCTGACATAATGGAAAGTTTGACAGCATAGAAAGGAAGTTTATGTCAAGTATTATTTGACATAATGGAAATTGATCTGAAAGTTTATTTCAAAATATCAGACTACAATAATGATATGGAAAAAGGTGCTACAATGTACATACAGAAGAAACAAGCTTATATCTTAATAATTAAAAGAGATATACAAATAACAAACAAGGACAGTTTTGCTACATTGGATTTACAAAAAAGGCTTGTTAAGGTTTTAAGAATGTTGTGACAAGGGTCAAAGAAAAAATGAAATGAAATCAAGTTTCAGGACTTCATTTGAAAGACTAAAGATCAAGAGAGAGAGATCTGGAGATCGCCCATATGCACTCTGAACAGCTGACTTTTATGAGTAGGTGACAGAAATCAACATTTTTGCAGCCATTTGCAATCAGCTGGGAGTCCATCTTGTTCTGAGCTGTAAATGCAGCTTTTCATGGACTCAAGGTTTGTCCAAACCTCCTTTTATAACCACTTTTCTTATTGCTCCTTTAACATTGAAAATCCTTTGGAATTGCAACTCAATCAGTCACACAGTGGAATTCTCTTCTATCTTTTTATAAAGAAAGAAAATCATGCCATTTTAGCTTTGTTAGGTCCTTAGATTTTGCAATTTCTTGTCAGATACAGCAAATAAATGATTTCAGAGTTGTTTCTGGAAAGCTTTATAAATGTAAGGCTTTGTGAAACTGACTTAAAGAAGGACTTTGAAGTTAATTAGAAAGAGCCTCTCATGTGGGGAAAACTGTCTTGTTTACATATCAATCACAAAAAAGACTTTGAAGATTGATTACTAGAGCACAAGATGGCTACTTTAAAGGAAATGTTTGATATGTGGGCTTGTGAAGTGCTTGAGCTTTTAAAATCTTTACTGGAACCAAAAGTTACTACTGTAGAGGAACATAGTCTTCAGAAGATAACTGAAAGGGTTTTCAAGATGGATTTAAAATTACCAATTTATAAGAAAGAGATAGAAATATTGGATTTACAAAAGCAATTGGATGATCATTTAAAAATTAAAGAGGACATGCAAATAATGTATCAAAAGTACAACATGGTCTAGCCTTTTAAATTGAAATGTGAGATTTGCTGGAACTACTTCATGGAAATTACATGTGGACTTGAATAAAGATGATAAGAATTTTGAGAGAAGAATTAAAAATAGAAGAAGACAGGAATTTGAATTTTCTTTATGTTAAGGATGGCCAGGAGAAAGGAAGAAAGAAAATATAAAACTGGTTTATTTGATTATGATTAAATAGCAAGTTTATATTTCTGATTATGCTTAATAGTTATCTTTTCTTTTGGAAATGTTTAATGTATAATGGATTAGTTTGTAATATGTTATTATTTTGATACTGAAATAAGAGTGATTATTTCTGGTAATGTTTAATCATTTTTAATTCTTTTCCCCTGATGTTTAATTGTTAAGCGAGATGAGGGAACTCAGACTACATGGAAAGAAGGATTGCAGTAGATATTTTTTATTTTATTTTTATTTGCTAAATTTATTTGCAGTGTTACAAGGTATTTTTGTTAATTTTTAATGGATCTTTTCTGATTAATAAGGAGAATTTAGATTTAGAGATAAACTCACAGAAAATAGGGAATGCAGAATGCAGATGTATGTGGATGCTTTAAAACTTGGTTTTAGCCACCTGTCAGTGAATTGGTTGCAGATGTGGTACTCATCTCCTGAGATTTACTAACTGCACTATTTCTAACATAGGTCCAGTGTTTTTATGAAAGAAGAGTAAACCTGTGCCCCAAAGTTGCCAAGCTGTCCATCTTTAATCTACTCCCTGTGATGGAATGCAGTCAGGAGTTGCAGGAAGGAAGAATTTTTTTTACAGAGGGCAAAGAGACAGTGGAATGTCTGGTAGGCAGGAAAAGAGTGAAGGCGGACCCTTCCTACCAATTCACAGAAAATATCTAATAGTTATTCAGGTAGTTGCTTTTGTTTAGCAAAGTTAAAGGTGAACAACTATATAGAACTACTCAGAAGAACTCCATATGATGTTCTTAGTTCTTTGGGGCTGACACTCTCCTCAGGTGAACTCTATGACCTGTCAAGTAAATAGACACAGAGGAGGGGGTGTAGGGTGAAGTGAAAGGTAATAATCAATAATGAGGGGTTCCAACCTTGAATAATGCTGCAAGGGAGTGGGCAGTATTGCCAGCACATGGGAGCATGTAAAATATCCAAATGTAGGAAAAGACAATAGTCCATCAGAGTATTAAGTATAGTAAAATGTATAGCCATGCAATGCCTTGTTGGCAGAAGCAACAGCAAATCCCTGGCAGAACTTAGCTGTCTGTCTCTGTTTAAACAGACCTTCCATGTACCCAAGGATTAGCACACTCTGTTTTTCAAAAAAGCACTAAGCCCATTAAAATGTAAGATAAAACCTAAGTTAATATTTCACAAATACTTCAAAAAGTGATTACCGAGCAATAAATAGGCAGTTCTGTCCAGATCGCCATCCAGATTGTTTTGAGCCCCAAATAAAATGACCATGGAGAGCAGCACCCAGTGACTGGAGGATGGGCCATGTCTACACAGACAATAGAGTCTACACAGACTCTATGCCTTGTCCACATCATCACCATCCTCACTGATAAAGCAACATAGATTATGTATAAAGCAAAGCTTGTACTGGAAGAAGAGGCAGTAAATGGCTTTAAAATTGAAATGGTTAAAGACAGGAATGGTATTCACTTACCTTCGCTACCGATTTGTAAATGTGAGCGTGCGCAGAGGGTCAAAAATGGGACATGATGATGCCCAGGCGGGTGGGTGTAGCCTCCCACCATCGCCACTATCAGTTCGCCTGAACCGGATAGAACCGGCTGAATACCACCACTGGTTAAAGATGACTTTAAGCTGCCACAGATGTGGGCTGATGATAACAAGAAAACAACTTCATGGATTCCTGCCATATAAAAATGGTGGTGTCTTTGTCATGGGGATGTGGCAATGTAAAAGGTAAAGGTAAAGGTCCCCATCACACATATGTGCTAGTCGTTCCCGACTCTAGAAGATGGTGCTCATCTCCATTTCAAAGCCGAAGAGACAGCGCTGTCCGAAGACGTCTCCGTGGTCATGTGGCCAGCATGAGTGAACGCCAAAGGCGCACAGAACGCTGTTACCTTCCCACCAAAGGTGGTCCCTATTTTTCTACTTGCATTTTTAATTTGCTTTTGAACTGCTAGGTTGGCAGAAGCTGGGACAAGTAATGGGAACTCAACCCGTTACGCAGCACTAGGGATTCAAACCGCTGAACTGCTGACCTTTTGATCCACAAGCTCTGCATCTTAGCCACTGAGCCGTGTCCCTATTGTGGGGATGAGGCCAAAGCAAACAAATTCATGGGATTCCTATTCCTATTTGTCCTTTCTTGAATGTAAAAAGTAATACTGTGGTGTGAGAGTATATGTGCTGTAATTACAGTGTGATTCCTCTTTTCTCATCAGAGAACAATTGGGTTCTAAAAGCAAGCTGTCACTTGAGATTGGGTTAACATAAAACTCACGACAAGTATTTTACAGTATATGCCATCTGGGAAAAAAGCCAGAGTTTAAGAATTGCTTCCACCATAAGTGTCCAGAAGGGCTCAGCAAATAGATTTGTAACCTTGTGTACAAAGAGAATATCTTGAAGGTGAAGTAATTCCATCAGTTTGGAACAGCCTCTCCATTTGTCCCTTCAGATATATTTAAGTTGCAATTCCTGGACTTTTCAGCCAGCCTTGGACAGAAGAGGCCAGATGGGGGAAGGCTGATTTAGAAGCAATGCTCCTTTCCAATTACATGCCTCCTTCAAAAATCAATTAAATTTAGCAGACAGATTTCAGATTTCAATGCTTTTCTTGCTTTAAAAAAATAGTAGACGATGAATGGGATGACTTTAAAAATGGACATATTAGGAAACAAAATGTTAACATTTTTTTAGATTTTTACTAAAAATCATGAATAAAAAAAATAAAGGTAGGGTTATTTACTAATTGAAGGGGTAAAAGTTGCTTTAACATTGGCTCAAAAATTTTATGCTCATAGACTAACATGTTGATGGAAGGAGAATTTTCCTTCTAAACAGCCATGTACTCACCCACTCACCAAATGGATAACTGGCATTAATAAAGGAAATCTGGATGGCAGAATCTCTTTGGCAAGCTTAGAAGGTTTAAGGCATATTATAATGCTAGCCAGATGCCTCATTCTACTTCCAGGAAAGTACAAGGGCTAGTTGTAAGAAGGCACAATAATAGAAAGTATCTGATAAACTACATCAGGGAGACTACATCAGATTCCCCTGTTTCATGGGAATCTTTCTGGTTAACTTTCAGCTTTCTGCTTCGTATCCATTACCTCAGAATTACTTCAGAACTCACAAGGCACTTACAATTAGGTTCTGGATAATGAACCACTTTGGGGCCAAACAAAATGGTTACATTGATGGTGCTGTAGACATCTGTGTGTAGGCAGTAACACATGGAATACAGCCATTATTTTCAAGAGAGCAAAACTAATAGTATCTGTGTTTGTGGGCAGTGGGAAATAAAAATTCTGTAGAGCTGAAATAGATACCTTGTAGCCCGCCTAGGGCTGTATTCCCACAATATCGTTGAATAAATCTGCTCTAGTCACAGGTAAACTGATCAGCAGAAAATGTATCAATAAAATAAAATAAAATAAAATAAAAATGAAGGTACTCTGGTTACATTGGGGATGATTAAATTGGTTTTTAAATCTCCTTTGCGATTGATCATTCCAAGTCATTTGAAGATATATATATATATGAAAAAATATTTTAACAATGATTAAAATTTCTTCCAAGTTTTTTTATATCATTTAATTATTTGATCTGTAGAAGTCCAAATACATAACTGTATTAAATTAATCTGAGCCGCGAGGTGCCTGCAAGGGGGGCGGGGTTTAAACTGATCACTCTGATAAAAGAAGCATCCTGCCATCACATTGCAAACCTTGCCCCATTGGTACATGTATTGTGACACCATATGCATGTCCCAAAGGGATAGAGTTTGTAACATAATGGGATGAAACTCTTTCACCAATTTGACAAAAACAACAGAACGTATGACTGTCCATGCCTGGATCTAAGCAAATATGTGGCCACTGAGTTTTTATACCAGCTGCCACTTAAAGCAGTAAAGCTTTTAAATGTTTTAATTATTTAACTTTGTATTATGTCATTAATATTAAAAAGAGAGGGAATATTTTAGTAAAGGACAAACATCTTTATAAATACTTACTGAACACATTTCAAAGAGATATAAATCCATTTTTTTAGTTGCTAGCTTTCTAAAGCAACCATGATTGCATTTTTTGAATCAAATACCTCATGGTGGATATAATAGTCTTCTTTTAACATGTCTTGGAAATGACCAGTTATAAAAAAATTATAAAGGACTTTTGGCAAGTAAATCTGAAAAGTATAACTGGCTGTAAAACAATTTCAAAAATGCTACTTGGGGTTGTTTTAGATAGCTCTAAAGATAATTAAGAATTTATGACTTGCTTATTTAAACTGTGACATGGTCTATTCCTTCATTATGGAAATATTCACAACTGGAAAAAAACTAAGAAACTAATGCATTTTCTTATTCTTTCCCAGATTATTCACACTATCAACGTACTAAAGAAAGAACATGAACAGATGAGTTTTATGAAAAAGAAACCTTTGGAACAAAAAATTGACTAGTGATCTATAACTATGTGATTTATTTGCAGTTGTGTAAAATTGCTTTTATAGTATAAAAAGTAATTTTGGACTAGAAAAATAATGAGACAGAATCTATGTCACTATAAATTATAATTAGAGAATATGATTGGCATATTAGAATAAGCCATAGAAGCCATAAGCCATTGGAAAACTGAAATATTGAATCCACTTTGTTTGAATGCTAACATTTGAATTGGTAGCAGAATGAAATGATAAAGAGGAGGAGAATAAAATGTAGAATAAAATGAAGAACCAGAACATTCTCTTTTCCTCACTGAGCTTTAAAAGAAGGCAAGTAGAAATAGTCTCTTTAGTTTTTCTAAAAACAGTTTGTCCTGAATGATAGGTCATGGACAGAGAATATATTCCAGATCTCTGCCATGGTTATTAGACAAATTTTCGTGTGATAAAGATAAATAGGACTCACAATAATTGAGAACAGAATTTTTGGCCTGAAGGAAGAATTACAGCAGCAGAGGTTATTGATTCAATCAAGTTCATAAGAACTTTATATAAAGACAATCCTCAGCTATTTCAGTTATCTACATCAGGTAGTGCTCTATGGACTATAGGTTTACCAATCCTAAAGGTTAGCCCTCCCCTTCTGAAGTATATATTACTATCCTTCAGATAGTAATGAGAGAAGGATAGGCTGCATCTTTCCATATTCTGATGTTTCAGGATGTTCCTCTGGTAGCCTATATTTTTCATAGCATGAGATTAATTTCAACTTTTCTTATTTTTCCATTCATCTATCAACACATCTGTCCCTTACAGTACATAGTTAATGTAAATTGTCACAGTATGCGTAGAATGCTTTAAACTCACAACATAGGAGATAGGTAACTAATACCATGCTACCAATGGACAGCAAGTGGATTGGCATGAAGAAATAAATGTTACTAAGGTTATAAGGTTTTCCTTCCCCATCCTCCAAAAATTCCAAAATTTGGGATAGTCCAAAGATAATCTCATTTGCAGATAAGAGTGACTAAGTATTCATCACCAGAAAGCTTTAGTAAGACTAAATCAAGCCTACATCAAGGTAAGAGCTAAAAGAAATGTTGGTTTGATAATATAGTGCAATGCTGCTCAACCTCAGTGACTCTGAGATGTATGGACTAATTCCCAGAATTCCTCAGCATGACATATTTTTTAAACGTCTGCTAGAAGCAAGCCAGTTGGTACCTTTGCCTAACATCTTCTCTTTTATCATACCCATATCACAGATTTTGACTTGTTCTGTTTCTTGCCTTACATTCATATGAGGTATAGAGAATGATGTGGCATATTTCTATAGATTTATGATTGCAATGAGAAAGAAAGGGTTTTGTTTGTATTAGAGGTATGTTCTTTTAAAAAAGAAATTGATGGGTTTCTATAAAGTAATTTATATAAATATGGTGCTTTTTAAGGGTTTTTTAATATGGTCATGTGTCATAGTTTGTCCCATTTAAACAAATGTTATTCAATATTCTGAATGAATAATTGGTTTTTATAGATACTCATATTCTTTTGAATTACATATCAGTGATCTGGAAATTAATAACAGACCAAGCAAAGCAGATATTTCATGGTCTTATAATTGCAAAGTGGTTGCTACTACAATGTTGGAAGGACATTCATTCTCATTCAATTATACCAGGGATGCCAAACTCAGATTGTTATAAAAGCTGCTTGAGGACTAGTTCATTAACCCTAAAAAGATAGCATTGAAGTCCTTTATTATCTAATTCTCTAGACAGATAAAAATGAATAAAATGAAGATTTTCATGGTACACCATTAGGCATACATTTATTAAATAATAAAACTTTTTTGCAAAATGGCTGTGATACCAACTGGCATTCATTCATAAGGAAAACAGTTGATTCAGAAGAAATGCTTACATTAGCAGAAAGTTATAGAACAGAGTTCCCCACAACTTTATTTCTGTTGGTGAGAGAGTCTTTGTTCTTTATTCTTTGCAGCCAGGTCTGAGAGATGAGAAAAATAAGAAGAATAACAACCTAAATTCCTTGCACCTAATAATCTGAAATTTAGCAAGTTCTATCCCTCTCAGAAGTGTCAACAGTGAATCAAAATTATCTGCAGTTCTGCCAAGAAATATAAATGATATTGCCATTTCTCTTTAAAGGGAAGAAGGGGTTTCAAATTTTGTCTTCAATTTGGTATATATAACCCTTTCATAAGAAACTAGAGAGCCAGTATTGTGTAGTGGTTAAGGCACCAGGCTAGAAACCAGGAGTTTGTGAGTTCTAGTCCTGCCTTAGGCACAAAGGCAGCTGGATGGCCTTGGGCCAGTCCCTCTCTCCAGTCCTAGGAAGGAGGCAATGGTGAACCACTTCTGAAAAAGAAAATTGCAGGGATTACTGTAGTCAAAACAGTCGCCAGGAGTCAACAGACACACATAAGAGGCTCTGATTCCTGCAAATTTAGCTCTACTTCAGTTTGTCCTTAATCGAAACAGACCAAACATTAATTACATATGTTCTGTCCCACAGGCAAAAATGCAAGTAGGGTAAAGCTGACAAAAACAGAACCAGGAACCCCTTTTTATTTCTGCTGTTTGGATTGCATCAGGAGGTGCTGTCCACACCCTGCCAAATTTGCTATGGTTTGGTAAGAGATGTTCCTCGCTTCTTCAAGCATCCTTTCCTGATGTTGTTTTTGCTAAATAGATACAATAGGAACAATGCCAACCTCACTTCATCCATTCTGTTGACCTCCATGGGGAGGAATATGAAGCTGGGCAGGCAACAGGTAAGTAGGAATGCCTGCTCTCCCTTACATCACACTGCCTCTTTACAGCTTTTGCCTACCAATGGTAAGCTAAGAGGCTCTGGCTCAAGATGTGGCAGTACCTCAACATAGCATTACGAATTGGCCACCTGTGTACCTGTAGCTTCTTAGCTTAACAGAAGAACAGAAAGCTGATCCCTGCTGCATTGATGAGTTTCAAGTTCTTAGAAAGATTCTGCTCTGGAATAAAACTTAACAAAGAAACATACCTTTACTTTCCATAATATGAGCTGTTTCAACAATTGGTAAATATCAACTTCTTTACCACAGTTAGAGGACCATTTCAAAATCTAAACACATATACAAATGAACCTTCACTCATATACTGTATATAATAGTAACAGATAACACCATAACTATCTTTTCCCTTATTGTTATCTAATTTAAATGTCAGTTCAAATATGTAACAATTCGATTCCATGGAATTTCATATTTATTCCATCTTATATAACATAACACATTTATGTTTTTCTTCATTTCTCCCTTTTAGTTTCTCTTCTACACATTTTAATAAATAAATGAATCACCAGTTTTTTAAGGTTTGCACTACACAATAAATCTTAAACCACACAAATAAGACATGACTTTAAAATGTTGTCGGCTAGTTTGATTTAGAGTGCCATGCAAAATATCGTCACCTTCTCTGAACTTCATAAACACCTTGGGGAAATAACCCAGAGAACGAAAAGCAATTCAGAGGAAAAGTAGGAGATGCACTATTATTATCAATAAAAAGTTAATAAAATTAACAATGGGACCATCTTTTTGTTCTAAATTGAAATAGAAATTAAATAGAAATTAGCCCACAGAAAAGGATAGTGGATGTAATCCTTACCAGTTGAGCACATTGCAGCAGCTCTCTTAATGGGAATATAACTTGGTGCAGGTTAGCAAGCCAAAGTGCAGGTCCGGAATTATAACTCAGATCAGCTTTGCAAGCCAAAGAAAATATTTTCTCAATCTATGGGACCCCTACAAATAAAGATTCCTGAGCCCAGGAATGATTTAAATCGGATCTCTTTCTGTTTTTCAAGCATAAAAGCAAAAATATCCAGTGTGAATGAGAGACAAATGTGGTTCTACTAAAAACCAAGGTAAGGGTCTCTTGCCTCAAGTCAGGTCTGCATTTCATTTGAATGAAATGTTCAGGTCCTTGAAATGCTGGACAGAATACCCAAGTAAGTTTGTTTTGTGCAAGTTAACTGCTAATGATCAAGTATACTACAGGTGCGTTTTTAAAAACTACAATTTTTCCTTCAGAAAAGCTTTCCCTCATATGATAATTGCAATGGTGCCTTGGTAGGTAAACATTAACAAACAAATTCTGTTTCCTATTTTGTCCTGCTTCTTCTTTAAACATTGACCTAACTACATTGTCTGCGGGGTATGATTCATGCATACTTTCGGTATTTGAACTTGTGGTTAATGTGCAAAACCATTCCAATATGATAAAGCGAATATTCTACATAATAAAACTTTTGAAGCTTTAAGCATTGGACGTTATGCACTGAGAACAAAAGATAATTTCAGTTTTTTTTAGTATAAGAGGGGAAAAAATGTTCTCTTCCATATCAATCCAAAAAAGTTACTCCCTTATGCTGTACAAACACAAACACACACACACACACAGAGAGAGAGAGAGAGAGAGAGAGAGAGAGAGAGAGAGAGAGAGAGAGAGAGAGAGAGAGAGAGAGAGAGAGAGAACTATATCTGAGGGTTAAAACATATACAATCAGACATGACAAGCAGTGCAAGTAACATGGGGTCCAATAGAGGTTATCAGGCAAAGAAGGAAAGGTACTTATTAAGAGTAGAATTGCCATACATAATTGTATGAAAGGTTCAATTGGTATCTTGACAATCAATCTTGAAAAAGCAAGAGTCTTTTGAAAAAGAATATGTCAAAGAAAAGTATGAGAAACGTGTGTCCAAAATATATCCAGTCAATCTTCTTACTGAGCCACTGAAATGAAAGAAAACATTACATCACAACAGAACCCAAGTGCAAGGTTTCCTCGTGCCTTAAGGCCTGGTCTTGCTGTGCAGTGCTATACATAAGGGCAAGAAATTAGTCAAAGGCAGCAGTTTGAATATGATGGTAGAATTACTGAATCATACCCATACATCTAAAGCCTTCATGGCCAGACTGAGATATTATAGAAACAAAGCCATTTTTTTTAACTTTTTAACTTTTATTAATTTAAGAAACCACATAATACATTTATAAATGCAAGTAAAACAATTTACAACAAGCATTATCTTAATGACATCTACCTATAATATCTGAATTGTTACAATATCAATATCCTATATTCTTCAATATACATTATTTCTCTCACCTTATATAATGATATTATTTTATTGATATCTGGTGTCTCTTTCTTAAATTTCATTTGATGTAAAAATTTATTTTACTCTATTGATATCTTTTCTTTTCTTTTCTTTTCTTTTTCTTTCTTTCTTCTTCTCTTTTTTTTTTCACTTCCCTCTAACCATTTATATCACTTTTGCCAGACCAGATAATATTCAGATTCTTCCTTTCCTTGGATCTCTTTGGTGAGTCTATCCATGTCAGCGCATTCCATAATTTTGGATATTGATTTCTCTTGAGACGGGACCTCTTCTTGTTTCCAATTTTGTGCGTATATAATTCTTGCTGCAGTCAAAATGTGTGTTATTAAATATATTATTTCTTTTTCATATTTGCTTGTAGGTATTCCTAATAAGTAAGTTTCTGGTTTTAATGGTACCTTTTGAGTTATTATTTGTTCCAGTTGCATTTTTATATTGTTCCAGAATTTTTTAGCATTGGGACATGACCACCATATATGATAGTATGTCCCTTTATGCACTTTACATTTCCAACAGAGTGGAGATGTACTGGGAAACATTTTAGAAATTCGCGCCGGTGGTAGATGCCACCTATAGAACAATTTATAAGCATTTCCTTTGTATGGTACAGATAATGTTAATTTATTAATACTTTTCCACAATTTTTCCCACTTATTTAATTCTATTGCATACCCAAAATTCATCGCCCATGTGATCATATTCTCTTTAACTACTTCCTCTGCTAGTTTATATTCCAATAGAAAATTATAAATTTTGGTTATTAATTTCTCATTGGGGCCTAATAAAATTTTATCCAACTGATTTGGTTCCATTTGAATTCCAGTTTTTTCCATATCAGATTTATATCTGGATTTTAATTGCAAATATGACCACCACTCTATTTCCACATTTTGCATTCTCAATTCTTCTCTTGTTTTTAGTTTTCCTTCTTCATTTAAGATGTCCTTATATGTTTTTAATTTATTTGTATCTATTGTATTTGGATAAATATATGCTTCCATTATGGAAGTCCACGTAGGAATCCTATCATAGTGATATTTTCTGATTTCATTCCATATTTTAAGCAAATTGTCTCTTACAATATGTCTGCGAAATTATTCTTGTTCTTCCCCAAAGATATGCATGCAATCCCCTTGTTAAGTCAAAAGCTTCCAATATCATCACTTTCTTAACAATCTAAAAATTACTTTTATATTTAGTTTAGTTACCTGCTTTACAGTCATATCCCCACAACCATCTCCTTCCCTTCCTTCCTTCCTTCCCTCCCTCCCTCCCTCCCTCATTCCTTTTTCTTTCCCTCCCTCCCTTCTTTCTTCTGCCTGTCTCCCACAAACACAAACACTTAGGCTCACAAAATTTTGCATGAGGGATCACTTGGGCTTTAATATAATTTCTTATATACTATAATCATAAATGCATAAGATTGATCGATGAAGAATGCTTTGCTTCCACTTTTATATGAGCACAATTGCATCATTGTAACTCCAATTCATTTTCACATTATAAGGCCTGTCTGGCTTTTCTTATGTTTTTTCTTCAATTTAGTTTTAAAAGCTGCCCCATTTTCATTTGATATTTTCTATATGAATCTTTTGTGTGTAAAGTAATGCAAATATTTGTAGGAAAGATTCCTAAACAACTTCTTTGCAAGGCAAATTTTTATTCATGTTTTGTTACATGGAGAAGTTTTTAATAGAAACTTTTAGAAAACATTTCTACAGCGTAACTGCTTTTAAAAACAAACTGTTATGTTTCTTTTTGTATATAACTTCCAGAAACCCATGTTATTTTTCTGGCACATCTCTGAAAAATAATGTTTCCTGTGTATGGATCTTGACCAGAGAAAAATGGACAGAAATAGATCAGTGTTCAGTTCAGTGTTCCTGATTATTTCAGAAATGAAGCACCACTTGTGCTTATCACATCCTGAGGCTGAAACCTCAGATTATTAATTTACAGGTACTTCACTGCTTCCAACTATGTAAATATCCAGAGTGTTAAGTAATGTAAATCTAACTTGCAGACCAGATGAACCCAGGTGTATTACCTTTATCCTTAAATACACAAATGGAAGCTGATTTAAGTTAGATTTAAACAGGAAGATGTGATTAGTCTTTAATATTTTACGTGTTTGCTTAACTTTGGTTTCCCAGTTCATCACCTCAGCTTTAAAGCTCCTGAAATGCAATTAACTAAACAGGAAAATACAGGAAAAATCTTACATGTACTAATAAATTGGTCAAGATTTGGACTCAAAGACAAATAAGGCCCTGAGTGATTCAATGGAACCTCTTAAATGCAATTTAATTGCTTCCGGAAAATGTCTCAGGTTGCACTTGGATAAATGAAATGTGAATGCACCTCAGGTGAGCTTAAAGACAACTAAATTTTAAAGCAAACAAAAACCTATTTCCTGGCATAGGCCTTTGGCTATCTGCAGAACACAGCATTCGATGTGCCTCATGGTCATCTTACATTAAGAAGCTCATGGTCTGTGAGGGACAAATAAAAGAAAATGTTTCGTTTTGAAAGACCATTAATGGACAATGACTCCAGATGAGTTTTTTTTTTTTTTAAGCAGCTAACTGATCCTTTAATGCTTCTTATTATGGCTGAGGCCATGACCCACTTGGAATAACATCCAAACCTATTCTCTCTCCAAGTCTAAAGCTAGATTTTCCTGAAAGGGGAAGGGAATACCGAAGGTCCTAAGGAAGTCCAATGTTTCAGAGATCAAGCACTATTAGTTAACTGATACTAACTGCCTACTGGGGGCTCTGCTCTTTTTCTTTTTACAGTTATATTGGATATATTCATAAGCTTGCAAGGTCAGAGGAGATGTTATAAGAACGTGAAACAATTCCTGAGCCTAGCCTTTGTAGTTAAAACCATGTTGGAACAGCAAATTTGACTTCATGAAAAACACGCTGTGTTTCAAAAGACTCTGTCCTGGTATTATAATCTATGAAAAAGTGGCTTTCTAAGGTGAAATTTAAAGCATGCTTTTTCTTCCCAATGCCCAACGCTGGCCAATGCAAACATGACACAGACGTAAATGATTTTCAAATTCTACTTGCCTGAGGGATATATCTACAAGGGGAAATGTTACTATATTTTCTTCATGCCAATATGGAATATTCCTTTATAAACTAAACCTCAGCAAAGAGAGTCAACTTGCCATGCCACTAAAACAGCACCTGTGTTTCCCAAATTAAAATTAAAATGGCCAACATTTGGCAATATTGTCAAGTCTCACAAGCTTTCTGGAAATGAGTTCTCATGAAATTCTGGTGTTCTCAACTCAGATCTCAATGAAATTCCTATCATTGAAATCTCATGAGAATTACCTACCTATGTACTTTGACCCTATATTCGCCCTCTTTCCCTTATGTGATTGAATGATCACATAAAATGAAGTAAATGAGTTTAAACCTGAGCCACAAATGTAGAACACAGCATGCAGTCACAATTAAAATGTGGCAGAAAGAATTTTTCTCACTTGTATTTCAAAAACGTTAAAAGTAGCACTTGTCTAGTACATTCTACTTAGATGTTTGTTTGTTTGTTTGTTTTGTTTTATTTGATTTGTATACCACCCTACTCCTGAAGGACTCAGGGCGGTGAACAGCCACAAGATAAAAACACATTAGTACAAAAATTAAAACAGAATAAAACCGGATTAAATAATTTGGCTGAAGACCGATTTAAAACACTCCAATAAATTAAAACCAATTTAAAATTTGTATTTTAAAAGGAAAAAAGGGAAAAATTAGGCCAGGCCAGCCTGATAGAATAAAAAGGTTTTAAGAGCGCGGCGGAAGGTGTGTAGATCCGGGATCCTCCGTATCTCCGGGGGGAGCTCATTACAGATAGTAGGTGCCCCAACCGAGAAGGCTCTCCCCCTGGGAGCCGCCAGTCGACATTGTTTGGCCGATAGCACCCGGAGGAGCCCGTCTCTATGAGAACGTACCGGCCGGTGGGAGGCTACTGGTGCAGCAGGCAGTCTTGTAGATAACCAGGTCCTAAGCCATGGAGCGCTCTAAAGGTGGTAACCAAGACCTTGAAGCGCACACGGAAGACCACTGGGAGCCAGTGCAGCTCGCACAGAAGAGGTGTTACATGGGAATGCCATGTCGCTCCCATAACCACCCGCGCGGGCCGCACTCTGTGCCAGTTGGAGCCTCCGGGTGCTCCTCAAGGGGAGCCCCATGTAGAGAGCGTTGCAGTAGTCCAGGCGGGAAGTGATGAGGGCATGAGTGACCGTGTGTAATGAGTCCCGATCCAGAAAGGGACACAACTGGCAAATCAGGCGAACCTGATGAAAAATCCTCCCGGTCACGGCCGTCAGATGCTCTTCTAAAGACAGCCGTGAATCCAGGAGGATGTCCAAGTTGCGAGCCCTCTCCGGGGGGGCCAGTGATTCGCCCCCAATAGTCAGTGATGACACCAACTGACTATATCGGGACGTCGGAAACCACAGCCACTCGGTCTTGGATGGGTTGAGCCTGAGCCTGTTTCTCCCCCTCCAGATCCGCACAGCCTCCAGGCACTGGGACATTACTTCAAGGGCATCGTTGGGGTGGTCCAGGGTGGAGATGTACAGCTGAGTATCGTCAGCGTACTGATGGTACTTCACCCCGAAACCATGGATGATCTCGCCCAGCGGCTTTACATAAATGTTGAACAGAAGGGGCGAGAGGACCGACCCTTGTGGCACCCCACATATGAGGCGCCTCGGGGTCGACCTCTGCCCCCCTGCCAACACAGACTGCAACTGGTCAGAGAGAAAGGAGGAGAACCACTGCAATACAGTGGCCACCACCCCTAACTCTTTCAACCGGTGCAGCATGATACCATGGTCAATGGTATCAAAAGCCGCTGAGAGAGCTAATAGGACCAGGACAGAGGAGCAACCTCTGTCCCGAGCCCTCCAGAGATAATCAACCAACGCGACCAATGCCGTTTCCGTGCTGTACCCAGGCCTGAAGCCCGACTGGAACGGATCCAGATACGCCGTTTCATCCAGGTACTGGGGGAGCTGTCGCGCAACCACACTCTCAACAACCTTTGCCACAAAGCGAAGGTTGGAGAATGGACGATAATTAGACAACACTGCCGGGTCCAGGGAAGGCTTCTTGAGGAGAGGCCTCACCACCGCCTCTTTCAAGGCAGCAGGGAAGTCACCCTCACCCAATGAAGCATTTATAATCCCCTGGAACCAGTCTCACGTCACCTCCTGAGAAGCCAGCACTAACCAGGAGGGACACGGGTCCAACAAACATGTGGTCGCATTCAGTCTACCCAGAATCCTGTCCACGTCGCCGGGAGTCACAGGATCAAACTCATCCCAGATAACATTCTCAAGACCTGCTTCCGTCATCCCCCCTGAAACTACCCAGTCAGAGTCCAGACCTTCCCGAAACTGAGTGATTTTGTCATGCAGGTACTATACAAAGTCCTCAGCTCTACCCTCCAAGGGGTCCTCCCGCGCTCCCTGGTGGAGGAAGGAGCAGGTCACCCTAAGCAGGACGGCCGGGCGGTTCTCTGATGACGCAATAAGAGCAGCAAAATAATTACATTTTGCTGCTTTTATTGCCACTAGATAATTCTTAATATGAGATCTTACCAGTGTCCGGTCAGATTCAGAAAGACTGGCCCTCCAGCTACTCTCTAGGCGTCTTTTCCGGTGCTTCATCTCCCTTAGCTCCACAGTGAACCAAGGAGCCAGATGATATCGGCACCGGGTCAGAGGTCAGATGTGACTTTGATATTTGCTGTGAGTGATATACAGGACTGTTCTGGGAAGAAAATTTCAGTATTCAGGTGACAAAATATCATATTTATATAAAAGACCTCAAAATTCAAGTTGCAGTATTTAGATAATATGGATACAAGATATAAAGGGGGGGGATTAAACAGCAGCACTGAACATTCCATATAGAGAGTTAAAGGTAAAGTTTCTTTCATGCTGAACTCAACTCTTGATGACTACGTAAATATGTCTATATACTATTTTTATTAATAACAATATAAAAATGTTTTGTCATTGCCTTCTTAGTTGTTGTAGTGATTTTATTTATTTATTAAATTGATATGCTACCCATTTCATTATTTCATTGACTCTGGATGGTTTACAATAAAATAAACGAGGTTGACTCAGCCTTCCATCCTTTCTAAGGTAGGTTAAATGAGGACCCAGTTTGTGGGGGCAATAAGCTGACTTTGTATAAATATACAAAAGTATGAAGGCTATTGCTTAACGCACTGTAAGCCGCCCTGAGTCTCCGGAGAAGGGCGGCATATAAATCAAATTAAAAAAAAAAAAATGCATAGACGTAAAAGCATCAAAAACATTAAAATTAAGTTTAACAACAATTAAATAAATAAAAGGTTAAAACCAAGAGCATGGATGGTAGAGAAGTGGATGATAGTCTCTCACTCCTTCAACCATCTCAATAATGCACCCCATCTCAAGGCAAGTCTTCAAGGCAAATGGCAGAGCCAACTTTTAAGGCTCTTTGAGGAGCCTAGAAAAGTGGAGGTAGCTCTCACCTCAGATGGTAGAATTTCCAGAGGGTTAGGGCACATGGAAGAGAAGGCTCTTCTCTCTGACCTACTAGCTGAAATTGACAATAGGGTCTGGAGAAGACCTCTTCTGCTAGCATGAGGGGGCAGGCTAATCCATTGGAGTGAGACAGTGCCTCAGATAACCTGGTCTCATGCCAGGATTAATCAATTTCCCACTCTAGCTATAGTCCTGGGACTTCCTTGTGTTCCATACAAGCACTAACCAAGTCCAACCTTATTAAGGTTCCAAAATCAGCCAACAACATATAGAAGATGTTAAATTATATACAATACTTGTGGTCCAATTTTTGTCGAGCCTTAGATTTTTTTCACCAAAATTTTGCTTATGGAATCACATTTTTCCATTTTCCACTTAAACCATTTCATTAAAAATAATAATAATAATCATTTATGTCATCTATTTACAGATGCTATGTACTATTAACTAACAAATATAGGGTTATTTTACATTACTTAAATGAAAGAGACATTTGTTAAGTGAGCTTTGCCCCATTTTATGATCTTTCTTGCCACTGTTGTTAAGTGAATTACTGCAGTTTTAAATCAATAACACGGTTGTTAAGTGAATCTACTTCGCCATTGACTTTGCTTGTCAGAAGCTTGCAGAAGGTGATCACATGACTTCAGGACACTATAACCCTCATAAATATGAGCCAATTGCCAAGCGTCTGAATTTTGATCATGTGACCATGGGGATGCTGCAAAAGTTGTAAGTGTGAAAAAATGGTTATAAGCAGGGGTGAAATGCTCCCGGTTCGGACCGGATCGCCCAATCCGGTAGCGATGGAGGCGGGTGATTCGGAGAACCAGTAGCAAAAATTCCTGTCCCCCACCCATGCCCAGCTGAGTCGCACGATATAAAAAAAAAAGCCTCTGATGATCGCGCAGCTCAGCTCGGATCATCAAAGGCTTTTAAAAGCATATTTTCTACAACCTCTTTGGCTGAAGAGGTTGTAAAAAAATGCTTTTAAAAGCCTCTGACGATCCCAGCTGAGTTGCCTGATTGGCAGAGGCTTTTTTTTCTTTTAAAACATTTTTTCTACAAACATTTTTTCTAAAAAGCCTCTGCCGATCAGGCAACTCAGCTGGTATCATCAGAGCCTTTTGAAAACATTTTTTTACAACCTCTTCGCTGAAGAGGTTGTAGAAAAAATGTTTTTAAAAGTAAAAAAAAAATTGGCCACGCCCACCCAGTCACATTACCCACCACCAAGCCATGCCCACAGAACCGGTAGTAACAAATTTTAGATTTCACCACTGGTCATAAGTCACTTTTTTCAGTGCTGTTGTAACTTTGAAAGGTCACTCAATGAATTGTTGTAAGTGGAGGACTAACTGCATGAAAAACATCACAAAACTCATTGTCATCCTTTTCTACCCTTATCTTTGTAATGCTCCAATCTGATCTACTCCTGTTTGTCCAATGTGTTTTTTCTAATTAGCTTTTCCCTCACCAACTTCCATAATCCCATGTAGGCTGTGAGAGATGTTTTTTTCCCACATTTATGAAGAACACCAGTTTAGAAGACCTCTTTAAATTTAAACACTGACTTTCCCACCCACCCACCCCCTTACAGTTTACACCATGCTGCAGAGCATTATGTGCAGGATTAATATCAATTATTTACACCCTTTACCTAAATGAAATCCTGAGCCATATTGCCATGTTAATATGTAGCAACCATACTTTGGTTTTGATTTTAACAGTCTTACTGATATGGGCAAAGTTGGGTCTTCCCTGGAAATACAGAACTTGGAAGGGGAAGCTTATCTCTTTCCTTCCAAATAAATCAAAAAAGCAGAAATGGCAGTGACACCAAAGCACATTGCAAGCATTCTATGTGTACATTTGCATGCATGGTGTTTTAAAATACAGGTTCTATGGACAATTGCCCAATCTCCGCATATAGAGAGGTAACATCCAACTACATAATGCAGCATTTGAAAGGATCCAATGAACCCACATTTTTCATTCAAGTCAGTAAGATTATGAGTTATAATATAGTGCCAAGAGTTATTTCAGGTTTTCCTCCATACACCTGATTGATTATTGGACTAGGGACAAAAAGTAAGGGAGAAAAAATTACATTGCTCTAAGATGCTGCAAGAAAAGGTGCAACGGGGACTATAAGTGACTTAAAACATCTTGATAGTATTGTCATCCTTTGTTGAAGCAATGTAAAGCTTGTCCACCTTTATTAATATTTTGTCACAGTGATTGGATAAGTGTAGAAGATGCTGTAAATTGCTAGAGTGGAGATAAATAGTGAGTCCTAAAATGGGCCTAATGGAGTCGGGTGGGAAATAAAGGGAAGGGTATGGTAGGGGAGGGAAGGGAAGGGAAGGGAAAGGAAGCCTCCTTAGAGCTGAAGTCCCCATAAAGATTCCTTTCCTAACTCTAATTAAAGCAGTTACTGTATGTAGAAAGGAAGCACATTTCTGAAGGAAGATTTCAGAAAGCAGTGGCATGTTCCACTGTAAATTCTATGATGAAAAAAGATTCTTATTTTTAGGCAGTCCTGTAAATAATGGAATTTAAAGATATCTCCCCTTATCATCATTGCATTTTTAATTCAATAAATGAACTTTCAGGATGCACTTCAAGTACTTTTCCTGGAAGGGTTTGCTGTATAATTTCCCCTTTATTCTTCAGAGAACTATACTCCTTTGAGACTTAGTGTATTTCTCAAACATCCTATCTGGAAATATGCCGTATCAACAAGGATTTCACACCCTTGTTTTGTATTTAATACCATAGGTGGGCATCATGTTCGGTGAAAAGTCAGCAGTGTTTTTGCTGTTCTAGATTAACAGCTATCCCCAGGGAAACTGTATAAATGTATTCATCAATACAAACCCAATAGCACGAATTGCATGATCTGAAATGTAGCTTGTCTTGATATAATTCCAAGCAATGAGACAGGGGAGAAAAAAAAGAAAGTTATCTAAATGAATTGAGAGTCATTGTGCTTGTCTTGGAGAAATGACTCCAACTGGGAAAGTTATGTCTGGTTAAAAATGTAAAGCATTTCTACCACCAGAGGGTGGTACAAGAGTGGGGAAAAATAAGCAAAATGTGATTTTCATGAAAGTTCTGAAACCTGAGAATTTTATAGAACAAGCTAACATGTTGGGTGGTTTCTCTCAGTGCTGTTAACTATAAACGTGTGTCTGAAAAGCCTTGTAGTGTCTGAGAAAATATGCACCCCGACAGGAAAAAGTTGGGCTAAATTTCTTGCACTCCATCGAAATTCTATGTGCTAGACTTGGAACTCATTTTTTCCAGAAAGATTTTGAGATTTTTGTCTGCTTCGCTCCAGGAACATTATGAAAGCTTGGACAGTTCAAAGATATTGCAAACTCTTGGACTCAGGAAGGTGCTACATACAATGAAAAGAACAAAGAATGTGGAGAGAGAAAAAATATGTAATTCATGAAAGGACAATGAATTGTATCTCACATTTTGTTCCTATAACTTCCATCAATGGCCATGCAAGTTGGAGTTTAATGAGAGAAGGGCTACATGATGCTCACTACTATACTCACTACTCACTACTATAATTCTTTTTCCTATGACCACAAATCACATCAAGAATATTATCCCAGTTTATCCTTAGACTAAGTTTGTTCACCAGGTCAATACTGCTAAAGATAAGATTCTCTGTGAGATGAACTCAACTTCAGATGACCACATTAAGTTTTAATTCAAAGTTTCTGGGCATTAATAAAAAGGTGGTATTCTCCTTTTTTTCTTCGGCAATATTGAATTTGTTCAACTTCCTGGTCCAGTTGATAGCCTAGGAATTTCTGGGCTATTTTCCATCCAAGAGCTAACCAGGGCCAACCCTACATAGCTTTTCCAAATACTGTAAGTCAAGATCCTATTAATTGCTGCAATATATAAATACTGTATTATTATTTATATTACAGATAAAGAACAAAGTTGGATGCACTGCAGCTTGTTTGTCAACAAAATGTTTAGGGAAGCCTAGGCTCAGCAAAAAAATCACCCACTAGTTTAGATGTTAAAACTCTTATTAGACCTCCTTAGCATAGATCTCCTATTCCTATAGATCCCTATCTGGAAGTGTGTTTTCTGTAGAATTCATTGGGTGTATTGACATGACACTGTGAACCACAAACTAACCAATTACATTTCAGCCTAATGTGTTGTGAAAACTCCACCTGTATGATTCGTTGATTTTAGAAATCCAGAAAACTGTTTTAGTTGAGCAAACCATGTTTTTAACTTGGGGTAAGCATGTCATGTGAAAACAGTCACTACCTAGCAGGGTTTCCCAAAAGGTAACACGATGACAGTTTTGAACTGCTGATAATGATGAGCAAAAACAGAGTGTAAAAAGATCTTTTGTGTGTGTGTCCCTGCGCAGGTGTGCATGTCACATGGCCTGGCGAAAAGTTCGAGTACACTCTCAGACATACCCAGGGTCAAACTTTCAGGCCATGAAATTTCAGTACAGGGAATCAGTTCTGAAATAAAATACTTGGAATCAAAGTGTACATAAGATTAGGGTTTGGTTGAATTTTGAACCAGGATCTTTGATGTAAACTGCTCAAATCCCTTTGAAATGAGATTGCCAGAATGAATGAATGAATGAATGAATGAATGAATGAATGAATATTAATCCTGCTAATTAAAATGGATAGTCATTGGCAAATGACTAATTTCTAATAGAACAAGCTTCAGTACTACTGGCTTTGATAATGATCTTGAAGGTGAATGGCAACATTTGATAAAGATCCAGTAAATACTACCTATAGAAGACAAGGCTTGAGTCACCCTTTGGGAACTTGTTCTTTAGCCAAAAATACCTGGTGTCTGTATCCTGTTTCAATGTAAGCAATAATTATAGTAAGAACGCCTTATGAAAGAATTCCAGCCCTCATAGAAGAATAGGGCTACCAGACCTGCTTCACTAAAACCACAGCCAAAGTGACAGTCAACGTTTCCCGTGTCTCCTTCCTGCGCATTAGCGTTTTGGCAGCCCAGATCCGGTACCGTCGTAGCCACCCATCATTTCTAAAATGAGACATCAAAAGGTCCAAATCAGCTATCAATCAAATCAGCTATGCGAACGATGATCACAGTTACATCTCGCAGCAGTACTTTTGTGCATACTCGGCGCATTTTTTATTTTTTTATTTTTAACCACTAGAGTTACGTTAGCAACCCACTGGTTAGTTTTTCAGGTTCCACAAGCTTCTCTCGTTTTAAGCCCGATCAGGCAGCCCTGCCAATGCCTCGGTGCAACTCTAAGCCACCTCGCGAAGAAGCCAGCCACCTCCGCTTCGCGCATCACCACTCCCCTCGGCAGCCGCCGCCGCCGCCGCTCTTCAAACTTTTGCCCTACCTACCCTGCCGAAGTTCCGAAGTTGCGTGACGTCAGTAAGGGCGGCCGCCAATCCGCGCCGAAGGTTCTATTTTGGGGAGGGGAGGGGGGCGTCTCCCGCGTCTCCCGGGTCCGCCCGTTTTGCCGTGCCCAGTCCATGGAGAGGCGGCCGGTTGCGAGCGCCCCCGGGTCTCCTCAAGCTCTGCAGGCTCCGTTCTTCGGGATTTGCATCCTGCTGCGGCCGCCGTTGGTTTTCAAGGGGCCATGCTGGGCTGTGCGCGGCGGGCTTGGCCGGTCGAGTGAGGGTCTGAGGCTGCTGAGCTCCCCCACCCCGCCTTTTCCCCACCGGCCGATTACCTGGACTCGCAAAGGAAGACAAGAGCTGAGCTGGGCAGGTTGCGCCTTCGGTTGTGAAGAGGGGGGACCGGGACGTCCCTCGGAGCTTTCCCTGAGGGTGTAGGCGCAAAACAGAGACCCGTCCGGGAGTTTGAAGGAGATGCTTTCCGTAGCATCGTCCCGTTTCCCCCGGCGGTGCTGAGCTTGCTTCTTCTGACTCCTGCGCCGGTTTCGGGATCGGATTCAAGTTTTTTTTTTTCCTTTTTGAATTCGCTTCTGCCCGTTTCTACCCCGAGTAGGCGCCGATCATGCTGGGCTCAGGCGACGAGAGTTCGGGGCGCCTCTGTTTGTTTTGGGTTCTGTGGAGCGTGGCGCTTTGGCTGCCTGGTACGGAAGCGTGTCCCAGCAAATGTACCTGCTCGGGATCCGGCGTGGATTGTCACGGATTGGGACTTAAAACGGTGCCCCGAGGCATTCCCAGGAATGCGGAGAGAGTGTGAGTACCGGTCGGAGGTGGGAATGGGGGGGCTGGAGGGTGGAAATAGCAGGAAGCGGCGGGTAAAACGCCGACAGGTTGCTTGAAAAGTCTTACTTTTCCCCTGTGGGGCGTTTGACAACACCGCTGGTAGGAACTGAAGGAAACCCGAGATGTGTGATTGTGTGTGTGTGTGTGTGTGTGTGTGTGTGTGTGTGTGTGTGTGTGTGTGTGTGAGAGAGAGAGAGAGAGAGAGAGAGAGAGAGAGAGAGAGATTCTACGCTTGATCCCTTCTTTGCCCAAACCGAGCAGGCATAATTGCCCTGAAGTATATCCTGGGGATGGTGATCCATAAGGCTGCCCATCAGCTTCCTGGCAAGGAAGAAAGTGCCCGATAAAGAGCCTTTGTTCTGTTTATATCTGTGGGTTTGAGGTTTTAATCGCTTAGCCGTTGTGGGTAAAATGTTAAGGGAAAGAGAAGAGCCGGGGCACTGGAGCACATGCAACAAGTTATGCTTGGCATTTTCCCACATGATGCTCCCTGGAATGTCTCGTTAGAATCCTGGGCTTAGTTGACTTGCATTTCCACCTCAACACTCCACAACCTCTTAAAAGGGCATCCAGGAAACTGCAAGCTGGGAAGACAACCCCATTCTCAGGGCCAGCTAGAGGAGTTTGCCACAGGAATTGCAAAGGGCATACTTCAAAGTGAGGCTGCTTTCTGCTAGCTGGAATGATTAACAAGGACACCCTGGGACTCGCTCAGCCTTTCCAGTCTCCACAGGTGGCTTTTTTTTTATGAGCTCCATATTGCTCTATATGTGTATGTGTTTAGCCATGCACACCTACTTAACAATAGGTCCTGTGGAGAGTTATTGCTAGTAGTTGATGGGCTGTGCTAAAAGTGTGCCCTTCAGCCTTCCTGTAGCTGTAGTACCTCAGGAAGAAAAGAAAAAAGGAAGGTATATCTAATTTGGGATCCTTTCCTTTTCCTTTAGAATTTAATGAGTTTTAATTTAATGAGTTTTCCTTTAGAATTTAATGAGTTAATATCAGAAATCAGAATGACTGGTTTCATCTAGGAATATACTTTATGTTATTGTCAACAGAAGAGATGCTTGCCATATGCTTGTGGCATAGACTGTCAAAAGTTTTATCTGATCTTTAAAAGTGTATATACATTTTTTTTAAAAAAGTGGCAAAAGTTTTTAAAAAGAGGGAAATATGCTTCTATTTACAAAAGGACTTATCCCATGAATATGCAAGTACTTGCACTATAACTAAAGTATGTCTCAGTTCTGTGGTTTACTTATTGGTCAGTACTTAGCTATGTTAGCTATACACAATTTACAAAATATGTCTTCCTTTGTATTTATATATGTGTGATTATATATACTCTGCTGACTAAAAGTAAATCTTCATACTTCAGCCATACAATGAAGTAGGGTATATTATGGCGTGTAATGAATGCCTTTGTCATCTTTAATAGACTAACATGAAATTTGTATATATTGTACACATTGCTCTACTGTATTGTGTTTCTACCTTAACTGCCAAGTTAATCAATTATGACTAAATCCGTAGCGTCAGTAAAATTCCCATCTGCCTTTATTAAGATAAGCCCGAGGTCTTGCTTCCATGATGAATATTGGTTGGTTCCAGTGGTGGGATTCAGCCGGTTCGCACCACTTCGGGAGAACCGGTTGTTAACTTTCTGAGCAGTTTGGCAAACTGGTTGTTGGAAGAAATCATTAGGGCAGAGAACCGGTTGTTAAATTACTTGAATCCCACTACTGGTTGGTTCTAGGAAAGGTATTCTGTAACTCACTTGTCTAATCCATCTAAATAAATTCCATTGGGAATTACATGGATTTACTTCCAATACGTGTCCTTATGACTTAGCTTTCAATTACCACAACATGTATACAGGTCATAATTACATGCTCCAATCACATAATCTAAAATACTGAACTCAGTGCACATTTCAGCTAGAAATGCACTTGAAACCACTTTCCTAGTGTTTAACAGAGTTAGTTGCAGTATCCGTCAAATAAGTCTTATCTACATGGAATGGCAGAGATTTTAAAAGCTTATATTGAATGTCCAAGTATTGTCCAAGGAAAAGAAAGGCTAGTAGATAGTTTAATTTCATAATAATTGCACTGGACCCATTAATTCCCTTCCCTGCTTTCAAACAATTAAAATGCAAGTCAAAATATTTCTTCAGTTTGAGATATTTTTGGTGCAAAATGTTAAACTTCAGTTGAAGGCATCATTCTATAGATTCAAAATGCTGTTGAAAAGATGGCTAAAATAGAAAGTTATAGTTCCATGTGGATTGTAAACTTATGAATGTCCACTCAGTGCTCATACTTAAATATCTGAATTAGATTGTAAAATATTAAGATTTTGCATATACCCTTCAAGGTTAAATAATAAAGGGAATGGGATTGTGTTGATAGTTTTCTGAACCATGCTTTGCTATGTTCACCCAAAAACATAGAGGCCACAAGTAGCTGGACTCATTTAAGTTTAGCACTCTGTCCTATTCTCCTAGTAGAAGTTGGACTTTTGTTAATGTGGCTTTCATCGAGGTCAATAGTCTGAGTTATGAAGGAAGAAACCTCTTCTGAAAGCATTTGTTCATGTTGTTCCTTGCCTTATAAAAAGATCAATAAGAAATGTTCTGAATACTTAGCACTTGAGCTTTACCTTTTAATTCTAAACTTCTAGTTAAGTTAAATAGAAAATAGATAACTGATCTGTTTTCTTAACTCTTCTTCTTCTTCTTTTTATTCTTGTGAGGAAATACTTAGGGGTTTTTGTGCCTTTGCTGAGTCCTAGCAACTGTCTTGAGTAGTCCCAGCCGTTTTCTTGGCAAAATTTCCGGAAGTGGTTTGCCACTGCCTCCTTCCTATGGTTGAGAGAGAGTGACTGGTCCAAGGTCATCCAGCTGGCTTTGTGTCTAAAGGAGCACTAGAACCCACAATCTTCCAGTTTCTAGCATGGTACTATAACCACTACATCAGACTGTCTCTCATATGAGAAGACTACCAGTGTATTAATTAATCAGGGATTGAATAAAACTCAATGGTATTGACAAGCCTTGTTTTCATACTCGTACTTTGGATGATTACTTAAATGAAAGAATGCCCATTCTTAAATTATAGAGGCTAGAGAAAACTTAATGCCTAAATTCCAATTTATTGGAAGTCATGGAATTACCATTAATATTTGTACCTTGCATACCCTATATATGCTAAGCTTTCTATTGAGAGTGACTTTGGACGATCTAAGGAGAGTATTTTTTTAAAAAAAAATAATGGAATAGTCTAATGGCTTAAAATACACTTTTATATACAAAACTGTTGAATACTAATTAAAATGAGAGTTTAATTGTTCTGTTGCAGTATTATATGTAGCTCAGGAAATTTAACAAACTCACACATGGAAGTAAATTCTGTTGTGCATTGCTTCTAAGAAAATGCATAGATTTGGATTGTAACTAGCTGAAAGTATTGCCAATGGAAAAATCATGTCCACAGATTTTCAGTCACCCGTGGGTTCTTTTGTGTACAATCACTTAAGAGCAATCAAGATTTTACCAGTCTCAGACATGTGAAAACAAATCCGATAATGTTTCGTGTCAGCACATCATGTGAAAAGTTTTACATGGCCCATAGCTTTCACTAACAAAATGGGAAGGATTTTTATTGGAAGAACTTAACATGAGCCAGGTTTTTACTGCTGCGTTAATGTATATAAGTTTGTGTTTTGGAAATTGCATTTAAAACTCTTAAGTATCATTATGATTCTGTTTTTCCTTAACTGAAGCAAGAAATATAAATATATTTCAGATTTAGGCTTGTCTGAACTAAGTTAAGTGCTATGTATGATTGTGCTGAGACCTACAATTTAGCATATTGCTTATGGTTGAAAAACCCCATTCTTGTTTAGAAACAAACCTATATTAGGCTACAATCTTTTTTTAAGGGTTACTTTTCAATCAGTTATACTAAACTGAGTGGAACTTATCTTTGAAATAAACAGTGCAAAAGGCCAGTTTCTTATGGCATGTCATACCTTGAGGTATGACAGGTCACTTAAAGAATGTTCAAAGTTACCCAAATTTACAATAGATACCCGAAAATTACATTGGACCTTGTTTCAAAATTATGTTGGCCGCAGGACTGTGCATTGATGACCCAAATGTGGCTGTCATTTTGTGGGTAGGACAAAATGATAATTGCTTCTGAAACCATGCCGTATGGCTCAGTGGTGAAATGTAAAATTTGTTACTACCGGTTCTGTAGGCGTGGCTTGGTGGGGGGGTAATGTGACTGGGTAGGTGTGGCTAACTTTTTTTTTATTATTTTTAAAACTGTTTTTTCTACAACCTCTTCGGCCGAGGAGGTTGTAAAAAAATGTTTTTAAAAGGCTCTGACGATTCCAGCTGAGTTGCCTGATCGTCAGAGGCTTTTAAAAGCATTTTTTTTACAACCTCTTCGGCTGAAGAGGTTGTAGATAAAATGGTTTTAAAAGCCTCTGACAATCCCAGCTGAGCCGCGCAATCATCAGAGGCATTTTTTTTTTACTTTTAAAAGCATTTTTTTGGCTGAAAAGGTTTTAAAAAATGCTTTTTTTTTAAAAAAAAGCCTCTGATGATTGCGCGGTTCAGCTGGGCATGTGGGGGGGGCAGGGTTTTTTGCTACCAGTTCTTCGAACCACCCACAGCCATCGCTACCAGATCAGGCAATCCGGTCCGAACCGGGAGCATTTCACCCCTGATATGGCTGCATAAAGAAGCAATCCATTCCAATGCTCTGGAAGGCCTCTGAACTGTTCAAAAGGTAAGTGAGAAGGACAGTATTTAGCCTGTGGGATGGAATAAGGCTATGGCATGGGGGGAAATGGCCTGTTGAGAATCCAAGGATCAGGAAGCAGAGCACAGGAAAGGGGTAGTGGAGGCCTTGGAATGCCAGGACTGGCAGGCCTGGGTCAGTGCTAAGTCTCCAAGGGCTTCCCCCACTTCTGAAGCACCCCAAGGTCCACTTAGCAACATGGTGTTCCTTTAACAATTCATTGGGGAGAGCAGGGATGGGGGGCTGTCATTAGGTGAGATACTTTACCCAACAATCATTGTGATATGCAACTGTAATGGGCAGGCTCTATTACAGTCGTATCTTAAGGACTACCTGTGGATGTGAGGCTGATGTACTTTGCCTAGAGATTTTCAGCATGCTCAAAAGGAATCTGGAAATCATAACCATCGTAGTACTCAAATATATCTTTAAATGTCATTTAGTAGTTAGGCAAACTGTGTATCCATTCTACCTGATTTTTTAATTATCATTTTTAAACCTCTCCATACAATGACTGTACTTGTGACTTTTTAAGTAGGCTA
This sequence comes from Pituophis catenifer annectens, assembly GCF_029215685.1. NCBI lineage: Eukaryota > Metazoa > Chordata > Lepidosauria > Squamata > Colubridae > Pituophis > Pituophis catenifer. Next base: position 114,621,568 of record NW_027256882.1, read on the forward strand.
CTCACAAACTAGGAGATGCATTAGCCCTACTTGATGAATTTTGACAGAACAGATCTTAGTTAGACTTCTATACGCTCTTTTGTAATGCAAATATTTCACTTTTGGTTACTTTATCATTTTTAAAAATGGAACCAATACAGATAGTCCTTGACTTATAACCAAATGTTTAACAACGGTTTGATGTTACAACAGCAATGAAGTTACAAAAGTGACTTATTACCCGTCCTTGAAGTGATGACTGTTGCACCACTCCTGCAGTCATGTGATCACGATTTGGGTGCTTGACAACCAGTTCACATTATTTTATTTTATTTTTATTTTTATTTATTTGATTTGTATACCGCCCTACTCCCGAAGGACTCAGGGCGGTGAACAGCCAACAATAAAATACATAAATACACAAAATTTAAAAACCCGATAAAATCAAATTAAACTTTTTGGCCCAGACAAATTAAAATACCCCAATAATTTAAAAACAGATTAAAATTTACATATTTAAAAAGGGAAGAGATCAGGCCAAGCCCGCTTGATGGAATAAAAAGGTCTTCACAGCACGGCGGAAGGAGCGCAGATCCGGGATCCTCCGTATCTCCGGGGGGAGCTCATTCCAGATGGTAGGTGCCCCCACAGAGAAGGCTCTCCCCCTAGGGGCCGCCAGTCGACACTGTTTGGCTGACGGCACCCGGAGGAGTCCCTCTCTATGAGAGCGTACTGGCTGGTGGGAGGCTATTGGTGGTAGTAGGTGGTCCCGTAAATAACCAGGCCCTAAGCCATGGAGCGCTTTAAAGGTGGTAACCAAAACCTTGAAGCGCACCCGGAAGACCACCGGGAGCCAGTGCAGCTCGCGCAGGAGAGGTGTTACATGGGAGCGCCATGTCGCTCCCATTACCACCCGCGCGGCCGCACTCTGCGCCAGTTGGAGCCTCCAGGTGCTCCTCAAGGGGAGCCCCATGTAGAGAGCATTACAATAGTCCAGGCGGGAGGTGACGAGGGCATGAGTGACCGTGCGTAACGAGTCCCGATCCAGAAAGGGACGCAACTGGCGAATCAGGCGGACCTGATAAAAAATCCTCCCGGTCACGGCCGTCAAGTGCTCTTCTAAAGACAGCCGTGAATCCAGGAGGACGCCCAAGTTGCGAGCCCTCTCCGTGGGGGCCAATGATTCGCCCCCAATAGTCAGTGATGGCGTCAACTGGCTATATCGGGACGTCGGAAACCACAGCCACTCGGTCTTGGATGGGTTGAGCCTGTTCCTCCCCATCCAGATCCGTACGGCCTCCAGGCACCGGGACATCACTTCAAGGGCATCGTTGGGGTGATCTGGGGTGGAGATGTGGAGGTGGAGATTATGATGGCTGCAATGTCCTGCAGCGAGGGAATCACAATTTATGACTTTCCCAACCTGCTTCCAACAAGCAAAATCAATGGGGGAAGCTAGCTTTACTTAACAATTACATGATTCACTTAACAACTCCAGTAAAAATGGTCATAAAACGTTGTCCATGATGCCTTAACAATCACATTGTTTAATCACTGAAATCCAGTCCCAATTGTGGCTGTACGTCAAAGACTACCTGTACCTATTTGTAGTCAAAAAGTTTTGTACAGGTAGTCCTCGACTTATGATCACATTTGAGTCCAAAATTTCTGTTGTTAAGTGAGATACTTTTTATGTGAGTTTTGGCCAGGGGTGGGTTCTACTTACCTTTACTACTGGTTTGCAATGGGGCTGCGCGGGTTCTTCTGCGTATGCGCAGAAGCATTTTGATGACATCGGGGTCGGTGGGCGGAGCCTCCCACCGGTTTTACTACCGGTTCTATAGAACCAGTGCGAATCAGGGGCAACCCACCACTGGTTTTGGCCCATTTTACCATCTTTCTTGCCACAACTGTTAAGTGAATGACGGGAGTTGTTAAGCTAGTAACACAGATGATGTGTTGATAACATGACCTGGGACACTGAAACAACCATAAACATGAACAGTTGCCAAATAACCAAATTTTTATCATGTAAGCACAGGGTTGCTGCAATGGTCGTAAGTGTGAAAAACAGTCATAAGTCACATTTTTCACTGCCGTTGTAACTTCAAACAGTAACTAAATGAACTAAGTTGAGGACTACTGGTGCTGCAGATATGTAAGATTTTTCTTTTGGGTTTTGCTGCTTATGGAATATGTATTGTGACAAAAATAGTGGCACCTACAAATTTTTGTGGTTTTTGCCACAATGATGAAAGCAGTATCATTCTATAAGGTCTGCCTATTTACTTATGGGCATAGTCTTATGAACCCCTGTAGAAAAGGAATGGGCTTCATCCCAACACTACTTTTGTCATTTGGATCCTCCTTGCCTTTTTCCTGGGAAGGAACAGATGCTGGGAGACCTTGAAAGCTTCTATCAGACCTGAGACTTAAAGTCTGGATCCCAAGGTTTCTCTTTTGAAATGCAGTTATTGATTGCTAATGTTTGCTAGTTAAAATTGGATTGGGCACAACATTCATTCCTAATTAGGCCTCATAGTGATTTGTTGCAAATTGGCTATTTCTGATTCATGTTGAAAATTTATTTATTTATTTATAAAATTTATAGGCTGCCCATGGTAACCTCAAGGTAACTCTGGGCAACTTACAATCATAAAAGATAAAAACTGCATTTACTAATACGTTCTCTGTAAACAAGCTTAGGAGTATTGTAGAAAACAGTATAGGGAGAAAAATACTAGGTCAGCTTCCTACTTTACCTTACAGCATGAAAAGTTTTTGGACTGACATAGCTGCATAGTTTAAAAAAAACCCCTGTACTTGGACTAGGAGTTAAATATTCAAGAAATCAATCAAAGAATTTTTCTTTTATTAGATAGCGCTAACTGAAATTCTGTAACATAATAACTACAAGTCCACACCTTATTTTTGAGTGACAGAAATTTAACTCTCTGCCCCTCTCTCCCTCCCTCCCTCCCTCCCTCCCTCTCTCTCTCTCTCTCTCTCTCTCTCTCTCTCGTGTGTGTGTGTGTGTGTGTGTGTGTGCCTTGTTATTTTACTATCTAACTTCTATTGAAAATATCCACAGATTCCAAAAGGTTTTTTTTAGAAAGCTGCAGACCATTTTGTGGTTACAAATGACTACCTCTGTTTTCCAAGCTGCAAAATCAGAATACAAATGAATGCATACATTACAGTGTATCTAAAGATGCAAAGCAGTATTCTGCTTAACTTCCTCAAAGAAATTATGCACAAGATAAAAAGTGAAATCTTTATAAATTGTGGGTAGGTTACTACCTTGCAATCTGGACACCAGATGCTTACCTTTAAATAACTCAGTGTTGAGTGAAAATAAGCTGTTAGAGTTTTCGCTTATTTATTGCCTCCTTACTCTTGTTCTTTGTGGTCCATTCACCTGCTTTCTGGCATATTTTGAATATACAGTGCACGAACTAGGCATGGGTAGAGGAATGGAGGAAGAGAAAAACAGGGATAGGTATTAGGTATGGTGATATTTCTCACAGGAATGGAGTTTTACCTTCCGGGCTCTAAATTGAAGTGTTGGCCTGAGAAATTTTGTGGCCTGAAATTCAGTCTAATACTCCTCCACCTTTAAAGCCAACTCTTCTGCATTATTTAGACATTCTCATTATCTGCAGTAGTCTGCTTATGTGAGCAAAGCTGGTCCTGGCAAGTTGAAGATGGCAGACCTACTGAGTACCAAAGATTTTAGTCTGGCAACTTCTACACATTGTTCAGTACAAACATGACTGAGGAAGAAACATAGAACATTTATCATGTTTTTTTACTCATTTAGTTATACCCTTCATATTCTACCCTAAATGTAGGACAATCAACTCCACTGTAATCTGCTGATGTAAAATGCTTGCCGTGCATGTAGTAAGTTGTGTGGGTTCCCCAGCCCCAGGAATGAAATCTGCTAGTAATTATTATAAAACAAAATCACTGGCAGAAAGGGAAGAGTTCTGCCCCTAACATTACATGGCCTACTTTAAGCTTGCCATTAAATGTCGGCCATAATTCGTCCAGAAAGATGGGGATGGTTGCAATGTCACACGTAAGCCTAAATAAACAATGCAGAAATTCCTCAATGATACGTCTCTCTAGCATTAGGGGAGACTAAATACAGAGGGCATAAATGATGTTTAAAACAACAAGAAAGAAAGAAAAAACCCTTATGATGATTCATATTGTGAACACACACAGAGAATCTATTCTTTGCATTTCACAAACCCACAAAAATATTTTTTTTCTCAGCCCTAAAAAAGAAACAGCCAGACAGAAAGAATACCTTCAATGGATAAAGAATTTAGCTTCCTGGCCTCTCTGTCTTCTACCCCAACCCCTAGGATGTTCACAAATATCTTGCATATGACCAGGTTCTGCTGCTGCCTACTGCTGCCTATATGGTCTTCATTTTCTTAGTTGGATTAAGATGTGCTGCTAAAAGCTACAATCTTTAGATACTTCTGCTCACAGAGTGTGGCAGCTTTCAAAGCATCTGTAATAATGGGGAACTGCTTGCTACTACAGCCTATTAAAATAAATTTAAACAGGTAGTGCTATTAATAGCAGAATAGAAAAATAGAAGAATAAAGAAGAATAAAGAAGTATAGAAAACAAACTTTCCTTTTATTTGATCTCAAGTTCTGGTGAATTTAGGGAAGTGTCTTCCTGATGACTTCTTCAAGAAGTTTCAACTTCTTACTGTAGTATACAGACCTTGCATTCCATGATAGTATTCTATCTAAGTATTAATGAGTCCCAAGCAGGGGTGAAATCCAGCAGGTTCTGACAGGTTCTGGAGAACCAGTAGTGGAAATTTTGAGTAGTTCAGAGAACCAGCAAATGCCACCTCTGACTGGCCCGAGAGTGGGGTGGGAATAGAGATTTTTCAATATCCTTCCCCCAGGAGTGGGGAGGGAATGGGGATTTTGCAGTATCCTTTCCCTGCCATGCCCATCAACCCACACCACATCCACCAAGCCATGCCCACAGAACCAGTAGTAAAAAAAAATTAGATTCCCAAGTGAGTTTTGTTTTCAAATCCAAACAATGTTAGCCAGGAGCTGCTGAAGTTTCTTGAAGTCAGAGGACTCATTTACTCTGATATTATGAGTTGCTCTGATGATAATATATACATTATAATATGCAATTTTCTCGGCAGTGTTTTTCAGAACTGATTCACTTAACAACTGTGGCAAGAAAGGTCATAAAATGGGGCAAACCTCACATAACAAATGTGTCACTTAGCAACATAAATTTTTGGCTCAATTGTGGTTGTAAGTTGAGGACTACCTGTAAACTTGACTTTTGCTTCTCTCATAAAATTGTAGATGGAGTATAGTACAAATTAGCTGAGGTACTGGTAAAACGGAAACATCCAACGTCATAAAACAATGTTTACTGACTATTCTTTTTTCCCCCCTCAATACTGTAATCTTGAAACAGAAAGGGACAGGGTCTGTTCTTTGAAACACCAGTTTCAATTGGATAGGGAAAAAAACAGCATTACAGCTGACTTTGTTACACACTTTCATAGAAAAATCTGATTTATATTTCTTTTATCTCTAACATATTTTCAGCACTAGAAGAATAATTCTTCCTAGAACTGCACACTGCTTCAATCTTGAAGTTTCTCATAAAGCCAAAGCCTCAGTGACAGCAGAATATCAAGTCAAAAGTGCAGTTACTGTGCGCTGTTTTTGTCCATTCTTATTTTGGGTCACCACCTTTTCTTCTCTTAAAACCAATAGGAAAAAAATAATCCATGCCAGATTAAAGGAGAATTTCTGGACATGCCAGAAGTCTCAAAAAGCTTAATATCCTTTTGATCAAGAACTAACCCTGGCAAACCAAAGCATTGCCCTTCAGTTCATCCCTTTTCTTCCATTCCAGGCTGTAGAAGTTTCTAAAAGTCTTGAGAAAACAGTCACATAGCTTCCTTTTAAGGAAAGGCTTATTTTCTATCCTTAGACATGAAGTATGATCTGCTATACACATACAGTACTTAGGGTCAGGACTGTAGCTATAGGATAACTGGGAAATGAGCTCATTTAGAGTTTCTCCACATGCAAATTAAGCTGTTACAAATATATGGGAATAAAATTGCCTCTTTCTTTTTGACTGTGAATCATGACTGTTCCTCAGCTGGGGTTTATTGGTTCATTCTCCCTCCATTTCCCCGAGGAAACAAGCTGTGCTGTTGAAGTGTGGAAAAATTCATATTTAACATCAGTTTTAAGTAGTTTTCTCCTGCTATTTCTGCCACTTCAGCCTGCACTACTATTGCTGTTGCTTTTTGTCATCTTATTTCTCACATTCTTCCAGAAAAGAAAAGATGACAGTAGGAGTCTAATGTGTTTGTTCTTGATTCTAAATAAAGACAAACCTGAATAAAAAAAATAAGTTAGGATTGGTACAGAATGTGATGATGCCTGGCTCTGTGATTATGGTTTTGACTTATGAGAAGATTGATAAATTGACATTCCTATTTTGGATGACATGCTAAACAAAACTTTCCCAATTTGTTTGAAGAATGAAGTAAAGTCAAGGAGACTTTGTGGACCAGCATGGAGCTTTTTCACAACACAGCCAGAATTCTGGACATTTCTGATTGAATGGGAACAATGTTTGTTTCCCCTAGCAAGCAGATGTAGTGTACTATATATGGCTATTTTGATACAGACTCTTCACGAAGGAATTTTTATAGAATTTCCGTTATGTGTTTTTCTAAGTTATTAAATAGATTCTTGTTAACATGGTGCCTTTTGGTCTCAGTTATGAATTTGTAGTCTCAGCTTGTTAATCATGGATTTGTAGGGATTTTAGGTCTTCAAATGGAATTGTAGTGCAGCTTGACTGGTGCAGTCTTTGAAGTTGTGGTGGATACAGGAGAGGAATATTCTGAAAACTCAGAGAAACATATTGGCAGCAGCAGTGTTCCTTTCCAGCATGGGAAAATGGGTTTACGCCATGTCATTAAGGAAGATGCCATTCCTGCCAAATAAAAATAGCTGTCTGTAATCCTTGACTTTTAACCAGGCTTACCTGAAGTGGTGATGGTCTGTTACTGTACTAAAAGGTGACCTAAAAGGAGTCAGAAGATAGACATAAAAATATTATTTCATTTTGCTCGCTTCTATCGACCAATAAATAAAGGCATCATTTTTGCCAATTTTCAGAAATGTTGATGATCTCAGACAGCACTATAATTTGATTATAGTCACAGTGGAGTGCATAAGTTTAGTGAACATTGCAAAACTTTAACTGTTCTTTATAAGTCAATAAAGAGACATTTCTGTCTGAAATTTCTGGATTTTAGAACATTTTAGCTTTCATTATTTTTTCTGTATGAATTCCCTAACATCAATAATATAAGCATATGTGACATTTCTTTTACAATGGTGTAGGTTTGAGAATGGAAATAAACAATGATTTTACAACTGATTATTCCATGTGCCACATTTTTACAGAACCTCTCTTTCAACTTAAATTCTGAACTTGTTAAGTTTCGAACAGTTGGATTTAGGCATGCTGACTGTAAAGTTTTTATGTGGTTTGGAGTGTGAGGTTACATAAATACTGAAATGCATTCTTGGATCAACTGAATGAAGTTCTATTGACTCTGGGAAAATGTCATGTTTCAGTCTGATTTGTTTCATTTCATTACAATGCTGGACTAGAACCTTGATAGTGAACTGAATGTGTATTTGCTGAGAAGTGTTAGCTGATGCATGAAGTTACACATATGTTTATTTATACACCTTTTAAAGGAGTGTTGAGAAAGAAGAAGATGAGAAATTATTTAATAAATTGTACAGAACAAACAAATCATGTGTTGTAAGATCTGGGGCTAACTCAGGGGTGAAATCTGCTTACCTTTCTTACTGGTTCGGAAGTGGATGTGTTACACATGCACAGAAGGTCTGACACTCGGGCGGGTGGGCAGAGCTTTGCTCCGCCATCGCTACCGGATTGCCGAACCAACGGCCAAGATTGCTACTGGACTGGGCAATCCAGTCCGATCCGGTAGCATTTCACCCCTGGGCTAAGTACAGAAAAAAATCAGAGGACTGAATCACAAACACATGCCACTGACACCTGTATGTAGCCTCTGAGGAATGGTCCTGTGAAGAGAACTTTCCTGCTATGATATAGTTATGCCGGACACAGAAGAGTGCTTTAGTCAAAAATAGAATAGCCCTTTGTACCAGCATCATTATATTCAGGTAATTGGATATTTCCAGTTTCTTGAAAGTTTTCTTTACCTGTGACAGAGGCTCCTTTTTTCCCTCTAACTCATTCCTGGAGTGCTTTTAAAATTTATGTTGAATTTCTCCAGGTGAAATTTAGAGCTTATCTTACTGTTGTGACTTGGAGGAGTTTGTTGATCACACGTGTGTGTGTGCACATACACACACCCTACATAAAATGTCTTTTTTATCACTGTGAAGCCTGCTTGGCTGCCTTTGCTGCTTGACTGAGGAAATCACATGGAAAGAGTTTTCTCATGAATGAATGACTGAAGTCATAATGTCTCTCCTTGGGATTTAAATGAAGTGCGGAAAGCCAAGAAGTCTGAAGATTGCTGGAGAAAGGATTGAGAAGTGAAAGATGGTGCATTTGCTGCTCTTCCTTGCTCATCTTGCATTTATTGTAAAGGTACCAATTCTACATCCAAAGTATGAGAATTTCACAAGAAATACCTTTTTCATTAAATTCAAGGAGAATGATAAGAAGTGCAAAAGAAATAATTTGGCATAATTGCAGCCCTGGTGGCGCAGTGGTTAGAATGCAGTATTGTAGGCAAACTTTGCCTACAGCTTGTAGTTCAATCCTGATGGAGCTCAAGATTGATTCAACCTTCCATCCTTCCAAGGTTGGTAAATGAGGACCCAGATTGTTGAGGGTAATATGCTGATATTGTAAACCTCCCAGAGAGTGTCGTAAAGCACTCTGGGTGCTATATAAGTCTAATTGCTATTGCTATATATAGCTTCCTGGTCTCAGTTGGCCCATATGTATAGCTTGTATAGGTAGTCCTCGACTTACGACCACAATTGAGCCAAAATTTATGTTGCTAAGTGGAATATTTGTTAAGTGAGTTTTGCACCATTTTATTACTTTTCTTGCCACAGTTGTTAAGTGAATCATTGCATTTCTTAAGTTAGTAACACAGTTGTTGAGTGAATCTGGCTTCCATATTGACTTTGCTTGTCAGAAGCTCACAAAAGGTAATCACATGACCCCAGGACACTGCAACCATCATAAATATAAACCAGTTGCTAAGCATCTAAATTTTGATCATGTGACCATGAGGATGATTTAATGGCCATAAGTGTGAAAAAACGATCAGAAATCACTTTTTTCAGTGCTGTTGTATCTTAGAATAGAATAGAATAGAATAGAATAGAATAGAATAGAATAGAATAGAATAGAATAGAATAGAATAGAATAGAATAGAATAGAATTCTTTATTGGCAAGTGTGATTGGACACACTTGGCCAAGTGTGATTGGACACTAGGAATTTGTCTTTGGTGCATATTCTCTCAGTGTACATAAAAGAAAAAGTGTACATAAAAGATACATTTGTCAATCATAAGGTACAATGCTTAATGATAGTCATAGGGAACAAATAAGCAATCAAATCATATTAGGAACCAGTCAATATAAATCTTAAGGATACCAGCAACAAGGTTACAGTCATAGAGTCATAAGTGGGAGGAGATGGGTGATAGGAACGATGAGAAGATTAATAGTAATGCAGACTTAGTAACTAGTTTGATAGTGTTAAAGGAATTATTTGTTTAGCAGAGTGATGGCGAACTTTGAACTATTTATGAGAAAGAGCCCTGAATAGATATGGCAGGAGACTTTGTTATCAATTTGCTTGTGCTGCAAGTCTTCTCTGAGATTTTGAAAATGATGTGGCAGGAGAGGAGTGGGGGAAAGGAAGGGAAAGAAGAGAAGGGGAAGGAGAGGAGGACAGAAGAAAGTGGAAAATAATAGAAGAAGGGAGGGAAGGGAAAGAGGGGAGAAGGAGAGGAAGGGTTGTTGTGAAATAAGGAAGATATGGATTGGTAGAAGAGCAACCCCGAGTATACTTTAAAATTTTAGGTGGAAGACTAAACAAATATGAAAATCAAAAGATAATATATATGATTATGAATGGCTAAGAGATTGTACATTTGTGTATGTTTATGAGAAATAATAAAAAAAAAACTTTTAAAAAATGATGTGGCAGGAACTTTGGGGAATTACCATAGTTGGGAGATGCTTCCTAAGTCAAAAGAAGTTTCTGGGGGATCCTTAGAAATCCATGGTGGCATAGTGGTTAGAATGGAATACTGCAGGTTACTTCTGCTGATTGCCGCCTGCCTGCAGTTTGGCAGTTCAAATCTCACCAAGCTCAAGGTTGACTCAGCCTTCCATCCTTCTGAGGTGGGTAAAATGAGGACCCAGATTGTTGGGGGAAATATGCTGACTCTGCAAACCGCTTAGAGAAGGCTGTAAAGCACTGTGAAGTGATGTATATGTCTAAGTGCTATTGTTACAGTATATACACACAATAGTGAATGGAAATATTCAGTAATGTAGGATAGCTAAGTATCACTCCCCCCCCCCCCATTTTGTTGGTTATTCCTAGAATTGTCAGCTAAAATAACCTAAAGGTGGACAATTTTTTGCATGATACAAAAAGCAGGTCACCACAATTGATAAAAAGATGATGTGCTTGAACAGTCTGTGGTTTTCCTTTATGTCCTGTTTAAACTGCTTGATTGCTAAAATCTATTAGTCTCTTATGGTAAATTAGTAATTGAAGTGTTTCTATTGTGGTAAATTGACAAAGGTTTTTTTTTTTTGCTTATTTGAAAGTGTAACAGTATTATGTTTTATTATTAGGCAAATTAAAAATTAAGTGTTGCTACAGATGAAGGTGGATGTTAATCATTTGTGGCTCATTTCTGACTGTTAGCTGACACTCTTGTTTCCTAACAGCTTTTTAGCTGAGGTTCAATAATGTTTTATTTTTTTTAAATTTTGCATAAATTGTTATCCTTCTAAAAATGCTTAGTGCTGTTATTTAAAAATGTAAGGAAACTCCTGGTTTTCATTTTGACAGTTAAGCAAGAGTACAGTCATCTTTGGCTTGGTAACAATTTTAAAACATAGAAAATGCATATGGATGTAATCAGTACTATAGATATGGCATTCTAATATAGTTAAGAGTGTTTTCTGCAGTAGTGGAACAGATCTGCAGATGCTTAAGGGTTTATATGGGATTGTATTGTTCTCCACCATTAAAATTCAATGAATTCAACAGGCTATACATGGTACATTTGTGATTATTATTTACCATTATAAGCCACCATTCCTCTAAGGAGCTGACGGCAGCACACATGGTCCACAACCTCCCTCAGTGTTATTTACCAACCATTGTGTAAGTTAATATGCAAGATAGATTAACTTCAGATGTATCTTCATTTTATTAAACCAAAGATTCACTAAATCCTTGTTCCAATATGGCTATCCTTCTGTTGTCCTTCCTTCTTGCAATCTTGGTGTACCACAAATGAAGGGTTAATTAATTTAAATTGTCCTTTTGCATTCAAACTGGAAAAAAAATGCTATCATATCGGAACTGTGACACAGAATTCCACAGGCAACGTTGCCTAAGAAAACTGTTACTTGTACTCTTCTGGATTAGCACACATTTTCACAAAGGTTTTCCCATTTTCCACATAAGAAACCCTTTGACTAGGTCAGTTGATATCCTGTTTCCCCTAAAATAAGACATCCCCTAATAATAAGCCCAATCAGGATTTTGAGCACATGCGCTAAAATAAGCCCCCCCCAAATAATCCCTCCCCGAAAATATTTAAATGCATGTGTAGCCGGTCCCCGCCATTTCCTCTGGTTAGAGTTAGGGAGCCAGAGCTGGAAATCAGGTAAGATGGCAAGAGGAGCTCCACGCACCCCAAAATAATAAAACATCCCCAAAAATAAGACCAAACACTTATTTCAGGGTTCAAAAAAATATAAAATGGGGTTTTATTTTCGGGGAAACATGGTAACAAAAAATCCCTAATTAATACTTTCCTAAAAAAAAAAAAAAAAGGCAGTGACCTTTTTTTTCTGATCCAAAAAGCAATGAGAATCCTGCTTACTAGGCTCCAGAAGATACCAGATTTTGTAAATTGGGATCTTAAAGATGATGCAGTGGGCAGGCCCAAGATTCAAGCATATCTTAGCTTAATAAATTGAGATACGTATGTTCAAACTTGGCCTATCCTGGCTTGGGGACAACAAATAAGCTCCATGACTGAAATCCTTCTTAAACATTATGAAGTACAAAGTGTAAAGAAATAGGACATGCTGTTCTATGACCATTATACAGACCTGACTGGGATACTGTATGGGATATGTATCCTGACTTTACTTCCTCTGATCCCTCCAGAACTGATGAGACAAGAATGAAGAGAGATTGTAACCATTTTCAATCAAAGTGAATTGCAATCTTCTATACAATGAGAAATCTTGCACAGGCATTTGTTAATAGTATAGAGCTGGGATGTCAAACTGGCGGCCCGTGGGCTGGATGAATCCCATCCAGGCCTCACCCATACCAGCTCCACGAATGAGAGAAACATCATGTGACAGCAACATGATGTAGCAACTTTGACACCTGTGGTATAGAGAGTCATGTTTTTCATTCTTTTCCTGCAAGCAAAAGGTGGGAAGAGACACTAAATTTAAACTCAAATACATATATCACAGGTGTCAAACTCGATCGCATCATGTGATGTATCATGACGTTTTTTTGCCTTTGCGGAGTTGGGGTGGGCGTGACCTACACGTGACGCATCTAGTCTGCGGGCCACCAGTTTGACACCCCTGACATATATGTTGTGGGCAACAGGCTAACAAGGCATCCATCTCACTGTACAATATGGATTCCTTATTAACTGTGCCATTTCAAAGATTTGATATCTAAAGTCAGGTTACTTTTAATCCAACATTCCTTTTCCAACCATCCTACCAAGGCCCAATCCAACAGTATAGGCTGCTGGTAATAGGCCACTTGAAATTAGGAAAGCAGTGATCAGTGATTGTTTTCCAGAAGTTACTCCTATCAGGAATCTCAGTCCATCCTCCTTGTGCTCCTAAAAGAGATGAATTTGATCCTTAAATGTCCATTCCATCTAACTCACTTGTTTCATTCCTACTATCTAATATTACAATCTGGTATCATCCTGTGAAGCTGATTACTGGAAGGGGAATAACAAACCAAAGAAAATGCTACTGCAGAGTACAGTGTAAGATAAGTTGCTGAAAATCAAAAGACAGGGAAAGAAATGCCAGTGCCTCTGATTCTATTAATGCCCAGTATTGCAGGAAGTACACTCCTGACTCTCAATTGTTTCTAAATATGAGAGTGCTTTGGAACTCATTTATTTATTTTTAAATCTAATGAAGTTTTGTTTTATGGATTTGGTTATTTGGTTGTTTGGACAGTTTGGGATGTCCACTTATTGCCTATAGCAGAAACAGACTATTGAATGCTGCATATTTCTTCTTAAATTGTTATGAAGGATGTTATGATTCTATATCCTTGGCAGCAAAACAAAAAGTGTCAATTGGTTTATTTAAATGCATAACCCTTCACAGAAAAGAAAACTTGACACTTTATTATTATTATGGTTGGTTGCACAGTCAGCCAAATCTTTAGATTGACTATATTAACTCTAGTATTTGGCATCTTTACCCACCTATTGAGTCCTTCCCCAGGATCAGCAATAGGCAGATGATGTTGTTTGATGGTATTAAAGGTATTGTTGCAGAGCACATAAGCTTTTCCAAGTAAAACTGGTTTTGTAATTGACTGATGATGATTTTTCAGTCAGAAATTGTTATATATTTTTCTAAACATTGCCTAAAAGTTGGCAGGTGGCAGAAATCTATTATTTTGTTTTTATCTTATTATTATTCACTGCCCAGAGTTTGCTTCTGTTATATAAATTAGATTAATAAAGAAATAAACTACTTTATTTTATAATTAAGATTATAGTAATATAATTATAGTAATAATTATAGTATTGCCTTATGTTGTAATATATTATCATCCATAATTTTTGTTTTTCAATGGCTTCAGTTGTGTTAAATACTTTTAAAGTTTACAGAACATGTTTTGTTTAGAAAAATGGATATGGAATGGTTCATTATAAGCTTTTAGTTATATTTTAGATTTTCTGGCTATCTGCCTGTATTTTACTCAGTGTGGATGTCCATCCATCCATCCATCCATCCATCCATCCATCCATCCATCCACCCACCCACCCATTTATTTTATATTCCTTTAAACTTGCATTTGTACTGAAGTATCATTCCTTTATTTTTTTGAAATTGCTGCTGCTGCTGCTGATAATGGTGGTGATGAAGAAAAGTTAGTTCTAAAGTTAGTACTGGGGTAAGCCATAATTAGCAGCCCATAATCAAACAGGTTTGACTACTTTTTGTTATTTTAAGTCTAATTTTACCTGCAGTTCTGCAGAACATATGTTTGTTACGTGTTACATCAGGGTTAGTATCACATTAGAAAGTGAGGCAGTTTGGACTGCTCTTCCATAGTTTTGTTTTGTTTCATCACTTGGCATACTTTTTTCTAATGAGATGTCTGGAGAGTTCTCATCTTTACATTTTCCTTCTAGAATCTATTTTCATTTAATTTAATTTAATTTAATTTAATTTAATTTAATTTAATTAATTCAATTTATATGCCGCCCCTCTATGAAGACTCAGGGCGGCTCACAATACATTTTAAAAAATCATTATAAAAACACATTTAAAAATTAAAAACATTAAAAACATTAAAAACTCATTCACGCCGGATCTCGCCAGATCACAAGAGCGAGATCAACGGCCCCAGGCCTGCCGGAAAAGCCAGGACTTCACCGCTTTTTGGAAGGCCAATAGGGTGGGGATGGTCTGGACTTCAGGAGGTAACTGGTTCCAGAGAGCTGGGGCAGCCACAGAAAAGGCCCTCCCCTGCGGGCCCGCCAGCCGGCATTGTTTAGCTGACGGGACCCGGAGGAGACCAACTCTGTGGGATCTTACCGGTCGCTGGGAGCTATGCGGCAGAAGGTGGTCTCGAAGATAACCTGGCCCTGAGCCATGTAGGGCTTTAAAGGTAATAACCAACACCTTGAATTGTGACCGGAGACCAATTGGGAGCCAAATTCCTATTTGTACCTCCCCAAATCTGAAGTTGCTGAAATGTTCTCCTTATGTATAAATCCTATCCTTTTCCCTACCATTGGACCTAAACATAACTTATTGAGGCTATTTTGAAAATATATGATAACAGCATTCAAACTTGCTGAAGATAAATTACTGCAGAAGCACAACTCAAGCTAAACATGGATAACCTCAACCAGTATGCTATTAAGTCTTTACAGAGAATGGTATCAATTATCTGTCTGTTGCTTAACTTAGAGGATAAATAATTGGTTTAGAGGAAAATCTGGTCAGAGCTAGAAATATTGACACACTGGATGCCAAGGGTTACTTCCTCTGTGGGCATGAGATGCTTCCAAGTAGGAAGAAACCAGAAGGATGGGCAGATAATTGTGGGTTTTCTTTTTCATTTTAGCAACTAAAATTTTGAAAAACTCTTCTTCTGCCTGTAATGATCCACCACAGCAGTCTCTAGCATTTTCACTTCTGCTAGTTTCAATAGCCAAGCTGGCAGACAGGTTCAGTGAAAGAGATTTTTGGATTACGTTTTTCTTCTTTCTGTGGACTTTGGCTAATGCAAAATAAAATATTATGCAATTTTTTTTCCCATAGTAACTTCTGCTGGAATTACACCAGTCTTCAATATGCTTCTGCTATCTTGGGGAATGCTTCAACCTGCTTTTACTGACCATTAGGAAATCTTCCCAGAATTTTATAGAACACAGGAATAAAATGAAGTGATTTTATTTTGGTCGCTTAGTCGTTTAAAATAAAACGGAAATAAACTAGAAATAAAATTAGATAAAATAAATACCGCTGGCACAGGAATCATGATCATGATCATCATCATGATCAATTGACATTGATTAGGATGGACAGCTATACAAATTGAATAAATAAAATAAAATAAACAAACAACAATGACTTTGAGCAAATTTAATTGAATCATACTGTTCCTCCTGAGGTCCTGCTTAATCTTGTGACCAAACCACTATTACAATATCTTGGCCAAAATGAGAGAGTAATGCTACTACGAAATGTTATTTGCCATGCCAGACTATTGTTAAATTGTAACTAACAGTATAGGTAAATAGGATAAATGAAATTTCAACATTTACTAATATAAATGTTAGCTCCATGACTACTTTGGCACTTGTTGATCACAGTAAAACCTAAGCAGATCTTAACAGCCATAATCATAAAACACAGATTCTTCTTGATATGACCTCATCTACTGGGATAATGTGGAAAGGAGACATAACAGTGTTGTTATGTCTAAGGTCCCCTCTATTAACCACTGCCATCTAATTGACCCAAGCAGAGTTCCTTCATTGTTGCAGCACCTCTGAATCAGCATTCCTCTTGAGGCCCCACTGGCCGTGGCCCTGTTGTTCTTCAACAGAGCCTTGAAATCTTGGCTTTCCCCCATGCCCTAGGTACATCTCTGTCAAAGGTACTTTTTGTATTTACATTCCAGACTGTCTCTTCCCTGGACATGACAGTTTTTACTAGAGATGTTAAAGCATGATTGTTTTTTAATTGTTATGGAACCATCGATAAGTGGCCACTCCTAAAAATGTAAATGATACATATAAATAAATGCCGACACTGACAAATACACCATCAGTCAATTGCAAAAGGAATACTTTACTTGGAACAGCTTACACCCTGCGACAATTCCTCTAACAACAACTTTTTATCCCAGATCCTTGGGAAGGACTCAAGAGATGAATAAAAATATCAAATCCATTCTGAACATCTGGCTGACTGTGCGATGAACCACCAATTGATATTATATATAAGCAATTGACCATAAGGATTGGTACATTGGATTGGAGTCTAAGTGAAATCTCTATTCACTCATGCACTGTTTGGATATCTTAGGCAGAACTGCTTTGAACTCTAAAACAAAAGGTTTTTTGGGGAATAGATTACTTATTAACTTGATTTTGACGTAAATGTTAGAAACCAGAAACGTCGAACAATGTCCATTGTTTTACTTTTAAAACTAATAAATAATTAAAAAAAAATATTTTTTTAAAAAAAGGTTGTTAGGGGGCTTGTTCTTACAACCACTCTATGGGGTGTTGAGGTTGACAGCCCAGAGACTACCTTTGGAGTTTTAATTTGTTACAGAGTTGTGAAAAGAGGAAATTAGGCTTTTGCCCCTTGCTATCTAATGAGATTCCACCAAGGCAGTGGTGAAATGTAAAATTTGTTACTACCAGTTCTGTGGGCGTGGCTTGGTGGCGGGGGTAATATAACTGAGTGGGCATGACCAACTTTTTTTTTTTTTTTTACTTTTAAAACCATTTTTTCTACAACCTCTTCGGCTGAAGAGGTTGTAAAAAAAATGCTTTTAAAGCCTCTGATGATCCCAGCTGACTTGCCTGATCAGCAGAGGCTTTCTTTTCTTTTTCTTTTTTTAAGCCTCTGATAATCCCAGCTGAGCTGCGCGATCATCAGAGGCTTTCTTTTTTTACTTTTAAAAGCATTTTTTTGGCCAAAGAGGTTGTAGAAAAAATGCTTTTAAAAATAAAAAAAAAAGCCTCTGATGATCGCGCAGCTCAGCTGGGCAATGGGAGGGGACAGGGATTTTTGCTACCGGTTCTCCAAACCACCCGCCTCCATTGCTACCGGAACGGGTGATCCGGTCCAAACTGGGAGCATTTCACCCCTGCACCAAGGGATTTGGGAACATAAAAAAAAAAAAAACCCTGCTAAACTGTTATCAGACAGGTTAAAATCGTGATTCTTTTCTAATTTATTTTATTGGAAATGTCTTTACATGGTTGTCAAATCATGTTGATACCAATTGGTCCAGTGGGTACATCTAGCATAACCCTCTTGTAAGGGCAACAATTTGAGACAATCAAGATACTTACTTTTTTTTTTTATCTCTGGGTCCTCACTAGCCAAAGCTCCATCAACATCCTAGAAAATCTAAAAAGCAGAAAATCTGCATCTACTCTTGATAAATTATTTTTATCGAGCTGTTTACTGGAGTTTAATGTAGTTGTAGTGATTCACATTTAAACCTTTGTTTTCTAACCTATTCTGAAAGAAGTCTAAATATGCTTGAAGAATATTTTAATGCTGACTGAAGCTTGCATAGGCCCACCATGCAAGTTTCAGGAAATAGCTATTATATGAAACAAAAGATGCACTGTAACCCAGTGCCAAGCCCTCAAGAAGAATGGTTGAGAGCAGTACGCTTAATATTGCTTAATGGCACAAATATGTTGAAACAGCAATATAATAAAAACAGTGCAAGTGGGATTTGAAAAGCTAATGGGAAAATATTAACATGAGAATGCATCTGGATGGATGGGTGGGAATTTAAGTGTCCTCATATTCTCCTGGCATCCACAATGGTAGTTCTGGTTCTTATTAGAGCAATTTGGAAGTCAACAAACTGCTGACCTTAATTAAGAAGCTTTTCATAATTTTTCATCTTCTTCCTCTAGTGGTTCCTTACTACATAATCAGGAGCTTGTCTGAGCTTGGAAAAAATTGTCTTGAATGTTCAGCATGTTCAGAACACTCACAATTTTAAAATGTTGTAGGTCTAAATCAGGGGTCTTCAACCTTGATAACTTTAAGACTTGTGGACTTTAACTCAAAGCAAAGCTGGCTGAGGAATTCTGGGAGTTGAAGTCCACAAGTCTTAAAGTTACCAAGATTGAAGACCCCTGGTCTAAATGATTACCAAATCAGGGGAAAAATTGATCAGCAATGGGTGTTATAGTCTTTGTAAAAAAAAGAGATCATTTTCTGGATCAGTCTAATCAGATGAAACTTGTCCAGTTGGTCCAATTCCAGGTATACGATTTAATTCTTGATTGATGCCTGAAAGGAAAAAATGCCAAACAGTGATACTTGACTTTTGATGGAAAGAGGTAAATATAGTCTTCCTTTAGTGACTGCTTTGTGAAATTCCTCTAGGATCTTTTCTAGGAATGCGTGCTTGATGGTTTTAACCCAGAAAAAGTCAAGCTGAAATGTCTAAAAACCACTGAGCTTAAGAGATGTGTCCAGCCTGGTCTTTTGCAAAAAAGAAGAAGAAAAAAAAATGCTAATGTCAGTCCAAATTTTTCCCTTTGGAACTGAGGGTGTTCCATGTAGCCTTGGGAAAGTGAGGGCAGCCACAAAAGCCAGTTCTAGTGCACCAGGCTTGTTTCTCAGGAACTTGGGAAATGTTCTGCCCCAGTTATGGAGGGCAGCACACACAAACTCTATATAAAGCTTATTTACTCAAAATAACTTAGTCTTTATCATTCAAAGGCTGTTAATGAACTGTCTTAACAGCCTACCAGAATTCTAAGATAAAGTAATCACAGTCTTACTGGAGTTGGCAGAAAGCCCAGAAGCAATTTTGCAGCCATGAAGGAGAGTGAACTAAAGTTGTTCTCTACAGCTTGTTGCAAGCGGCGTTCCTTCTTAAATAGTCTAAGGGCGTGGCCAATTAGCCCCAAGCCTTACTCTTGAGGAGACCTCCTCCTGAGGTGCCACTCCTGCCTTTTGGCAGCTCTGCGCACCCGTGCATTGAGAAGAGGCTCCTCCTCTTCGTCCTCTTCACTTAAAGGAGCTTCTGGAGGTTCTGAAGGCCCTGGCTGAATCCCTGCCTCTGGCACCACATCTTCTCCAGCCTCCTTACTGTCTGACTTGAGTGCCAGCTGCACAGGCTGCTGGCGCAGCACCATACCAGTCTCCTCGTTGTCGGAATCGGCTACAATCTGCACAGGCTGCTGACAGGCCACAACAGGAAAAGGTGCATTTTAAGATTTTGCAAGTCAGCAGCTGCCATTAGCATTTTTCTTCTTCTTCATAAAGGGCCAGTGGATGGCCTTACAGGTCATCTGGCAGGATGGAGCACAGGGCACTGAGGGCAGCTGGACTGGAGCTCCCCAGGCATTTGGGTCTTTGTGTGTGTGGAAATAGCTGCTTTGTGCTATGGAATGCCCTTGGAGGCTCCTTGGTGTTTGGAACTTCCCACGGGGCCACTGCTTTGTGCCCTGCTGTGGAAGCTTCCAAAATGTTCAGCCTTTCATGTTGAGGTGGTGGCTGCTTCATGCTGTGCTGTTGGAACTTCCGGAGTATTTAAGGACATAAATGCAGTGGTGGGATTCAGCCAGTTCGCACCAATTTGGGAGAACCAGTTATTAACTTTCTGGGCAGTTTGGTAAACTGGTTGTTGGAAGAAATCATTAAGGCAGAGAACCGGTTGTTAAATCATTTGAATCCCACCACTGCATAAATGGGATGGAAGAATAGGCAGGTGGAATAATAGGTTGTGACCAGTTGTAAATGTGGGTTGGCTGTCAGACACCTGCACTTGGATCATGTGACTGCAGGGGGGCTGCAACAGTTGTAACTTTGGGCACAGTTTATATGTTCCTTCATTCAGCACAATCATACTTTTGAATGGTCACTGAACAAATGGCTGTTAAGCAAGGACTATTAGATATTAACCCTCTGACTAAATTCCCAATGGTCCATATTAAATGTTTCCATACAATACATAATTGAGGTTAACAAATGAGACCAATGACATTGTTAAACCATTAAGTCACTGTTTTAAACTGAAAAGAAATCCTACCATGATCATTAAAAAGATTTAATATATTTCCTGAATATTTTCTCCTTCTGAAAAGTTTAATCATTTACTTATTAAGCTATTTAAAGTATTGAAGTGAAACCAACATAACTATTGGCTCCCCTCTGTCTCTTTCAATTTTGATACAAAATTCACAATATTAATTCATCCCCACTGCAAAGACTATGGGAAATGATCTGGATGGAGGTAGACAAGCTCTATTACCAAGACAACAAGATGTAAAGCCTTTTAATGTTCCAGAATGTTCAGATAACATTTGGAATTGTCTCAGACAGGCGCCTCAGTAATTCAGATTCTGTTGTTATTATAAAATTCAATAAAAGTAGTTTTAGCATTTCTGTGGAGTTGATTTGAACCCACTAGTCTACCAAGTGGGCTGAGACCCACAAAACATAAATGGATTGTCAACCACCATTTAGTAATCCTCTTTAATCTGAGGAATCTATTTTAAATGTTATTAATAACGTCTGGAAATTATATCAAACCTATTTTTTCTATGTCCTTTCTTACCAGTTGAAATAATATTTAATTTATTCCAACATACTTGATACTCAGAATGTTTATCATATAACTGTGCAATTTCTGCTAATTTAGAAATATATATATATATATATTAAAAAACCCGGTATCTCATTTACTAAAGTCAACTAAAGATCCTTAGATTTCATGAATTTGTCTTACTAGGCATGGCAATGGTTCCAGCATCAAAGCAATAAGGGACATGCTTGATGACTTCCTCATTGTGTTCTAGTAACTGGTGAAATAATCCCATTGGTAGGGGGAATTAAAATAATAAATTAAAAGCAAACATATAAATTATATAGGAAATCTAAATTTCTGTAACATATGAACTAAAACTTGATTTAAATTATAACCTTTCTGTGTTCTATAATGGTTATTCCACTGATATCAGTTTACAAGGTTTTTATATTGACCAGGATTCTTATATTATGATGTCCTTTTGCTGATGTCCTTTAATAAAATCAGATTGTGCAGGACAAATTATTGTGGGTAATCCCTTCTGTAATCTTCCCAATGAAGCTCTTAGTATGTACTAACCTACATTTAACAGATAAATTGATCAATATTGTGTGTCTGGGTAGGATCCTTCCATCCAGCCTTTCAAATTAGTGATTACCACTAATTTATACCACTAAAGTGATATAAGCTTCATAGAATGATGCTCTCAGGATGCTATTTTTACAAGATGCCTGAATTGTTTTCAGTGTAGCTATTTGGGTTCTTTCTATACCATTTGATAGTCATTCCATCTGGTCCAGGAACCTTTCCAGTTTCTGTCAAATTGATAGTATCATAAATCTAAAGGAAAGGACACAGCTCACCTGAGAGTATGTCAAAAAATTCTGAAAGAAAGTTTCTTTTGAGAGAATAATTGAATTACTCAGAAATTCTTCTGTTTCATTTGTTTTTTAAATATAATGTCTGTTTAAGACGTATAAAATCCAACTCCAGATCAGTAAATCTGAAAGCACGATATGCTTCTTTAATCTGTTTCGTGGCAGATTATTTCTTCAATGTTTCCTTTACTACTAATTCAAGTATTTTCACCAAATGGCATAGGTTATTATTTCATTATGACATATTCTTTAAATATAGCCCAAATGATTTGCTAATTAATAAAGCCACTATTTAGAAAAAAAATGTATATTTTATTTTGCTGTTCCACAAACTTGAAATTTTCCGACAAGGAAGTATTACAATAGTATGTCATGCTATTTTGGTTATTTTCCAATTTCTGTGAAATTACCACAAATGAGTAATCACAAATTAAACTGAACTAATGTTACATTTGCTGTAGGCATTCTAATTGCTGATTGTTACCATGCTCTCAATCATCTTGATCAAAAAGGAATCATTACACTTGTTGGATAATAGTTATTATAATTCCTTTGATTCCAGAATGGCTTTACTTTTGTTCATTAGTACTTCTTCCTCCGCAGTGATAAATTCACCATTTCCTGGATCTACCTTATCAAAGCTTCCTTAACCATAGCAAGCTCTAGTAAGACAAAATAGAATAAGCAGTAGGATGAATCACAAGCATTTTCCTGAAATTTTCCTGAAATCCAAGAAGATTGGATAAGATAATGCATTTTGACCTGTGGCCATGGCAGCATTTGAGTGATTTTTATTGCTATGATATCCTGGAAATTTGTACTCAAGGTTTTAAATATTATAAAACAACATGAAGTCCTGGAACCATGTTTGAAAGAATTCCATAGAGACCAAGCCATAAAATTTAAGAAGCTCTGCTTGAGAACTCTGGGCTACACAAGTCCACTTAGAGGAAAGATGGGCAGATCAAGGCATAGAAGAATTCAAAACAACAATGTTTTTCTTTAAAATTATAGCCAAATACTGCTTAAATATCAAGACATCTAAAGTGGAGAAGATTAAAAACACAAAGTATGTTGGGTGTGCTTCATTTTCAGAGGAAATAGAGCAACATATAGAGCTTGTCTTAAGACACTTTAACAGTAGGTATGGTGAGACACCCTACAATTAATTCATTATACGGAAGGATAATTATGTTAGCATAATAATCTGCAAATAATGTGACGAGTTCCCTGGAATCAGGAATCTGAATTGCTGGCAACTGTTAATCCCTCTTTGCCAGTGGGAAAGTTTTCCTTTCTCTTGGAGAATGAAGGCAGCAGGGAGTGTTTGAAAATGTTTATTTGAAAATGAACGCAAGAAGTAATTTTAAGGCACAGAAGAGAGAGAAAAAAAAAAGTATGATGAAACATAGCCGTCTTGATATGAGAAATCATTAAACAATAGGGGGAAATGAGGGAGATAAAATTGATTTTGAAGTTTTTGAATAGTTCAGAATTAGTAAGGTTGAAAAGCAATTTATTTTGCCGTGTTAACCCTTGCCCCAAATAATCCATGCTATTGTTAAGCCTTTGTTAAGACTAGTGTTGGAACGGAGAAAAATCAACTGCGTTCCAGTGAGTGGCATCGGTTGATGTAATTACTTACAGCAGAATGGAGTGCTTAAACAGATTGAGGCCTGTTTTTCCACCAGAATTGGCTCACATGCCTATAACATTCTTGTTTTGGGGGAAAAAAATGCTACATTTTTAACAAAAAGAATAGGCTACATATTTATTAAATATCCCTCATAATGAATGAGTTTTGCAGCACACTTATAGGCAGAACTTTCTCCAAAATCACAGACCAGTTCTGAAGTCACATGATTGGCATTTATCTTAAGTAGACATTCTCTGTCACTCTGTGTTTATACTTCTGGCTAAAATAATTGCATTCCATTGACTTTTTTTCCTGGTGTGTAGTAGTGCCTAGTTGACCTTAGTAGATGTACTAAGCAGGGTCAGACTAAAATAGTGGAAGGGGTGTAAGACCATCAAGAAACTCTAAAACTCTCAGCTGAACTTGGAAGTTACCATCTTGGAAAAAGATAATGACAAAAAAATTGTATATTACTATAAAGAAAGCCATGGGGTCTCTGGTTGGAGAGCATGTGCCATCCTCTCTCTCCCACCTGTTGTATATTCCTTCCAAGATGCAAAGGTTAAGAAGTGCTAAATAGCTTTAAGGAACCTTCTTTTTAGGAATATTGGACAAAACTCATATAATTTTTCCAGCCAGATGACAAATATGGGTTCTGCGAGATCAGTCAGTAGGAAAAGTTTGCTGGAAATAGATTTCCTTCAGAGAAAAGGAGACAGCAGATTTAAATTATTATTATGATCTGACAGGCCAAAGCTCTAAAAAATGCCAGTTTTTAAGATTTGCCAGCTATCACTGCACAGCATTTGATTCAAAGTTAAGGCTATTTCCTCATCAGTGAACTAGAGGGTCATACGGGCCCTATTTGTGACCATAAATTCTGCTTTCTTTTCTTGTGCTTTTTCAGTGCAAAGCGGAAGAGGTTTGTCTCTAATGGGAAGGGAAGGCAGTCTGCATCTGTTGGCTGTTTAGATTTCTTATCAGTGTGAGAAATTAACTCTAATCAGCACAAAAATTGTTGGGTGATACTATCAGAGACTGTACATCACTGGTGGTAACCTGGCTTAAGAAAGGACAAAAGAGAGTAAAT
Source organism: Pituophis catenifer annectens (assembly GCF_029215685.1). Taxonomy (NCBI): domain Eukaryota; kingdom Metazoa; phylum Chordata; class Lepidosauria; order Squamata; family Colubridae; genus Pituophis; species Pituophis catenifer. Next base: position 114,646,510 of record NW_027256882.1, read on the forward strand.
GTTCTGACATTTTATTCATCATTCTACTTGTGTGGCTGTGGGAAAATCAGATCTATTAATTTGACTAAAATTTGAAAAAGAATGGCTGTTTGTCTAACATATTTATACCAATGATTAATTGAATTGTATTTTTCTCAGTTAATCCAACTGAATTAATCCATTGAATCACAGATTTCCTAAGGGTGGGAAAGTGATGAAACATGCATCATGATGCCAGGATGCAACTCCCACAATTAATGAGCTTGTGTCAGATATTGGGATATAAACACAAAAGAATGGGATTTGCATCATTATATCATCATGCCATTGCCATTTTGATATAATCTCAGTTTGTTGTGGTTATTCATGCATTGAATTAAGCTACACATATACCACAATTAGGTTTAAATATAGTTAGCATGTTTGTGCCTCTGTGTAAAGTAAGGCAACTAATCGATTCCTTCAGGTTATCTCTTATGTATCTAATACATTGGTGGCTGCTGCATATGTAGCCCCAACAGAAAAATATTCTTTAAAAAAAAATAGAAGAAAATATTTGCAAGGTTTACGACTGAACAGTGGGGTTCTTAGTGCTGTCTGAGCTTGGTTGTTCACTTGCAGACATTTCACTACCCAACGAGGTAACAACATCAATGTGATTGATGTGGGGTTTGCCTGTTTATACATAGTAGTTTGTCCTGGCAGTTTTGTGGAGGTGTGGTTTCCTCCTTGATTAGAGTATTGTTATCTGTCTTATTTATTGTCTGCTGATGAACCCTGCTTATCTGAGCATTGACATCTGGAAGGAATGTGTTCTAATCCTTTTTATTTCTTTTCTACATTTGTATTGCGTCCTTTGAATGTATGCATATGTGATTTATCTCTATCTGTCAATTGATGGCTGATTTGTCTGAATGCTAAACTTCCAGGAATTCCCTAGCATTTTTATGGCTTAGTCTAAAATGTTAATAGTATCCAGTTGACCAAGCCAAACCACCAAGCTCAGAGAGCACCAAAACCTCCACTGCTAAGAAGTAACAGGACAAGTGTTCACAGTGACTCATGTCCTTGTAGACTACTACAACACATCCTATATGGGGCTGCTTCTGAAGAGCAATCAGAGACTTCAACTGGTGTGAAGTATCCTGATAGATTTGTGACTGAGCAGATAGTAAATGATGCCAGATGTACAGCACATGTATCACACTACTGTTTGAGCTGCATTGGTTAGTGATATGTTTCTGGGTCCAATTCAAGGTTCTGGTTGTCATCTTTAAAATCCTACATGGTTTGGGAATGGGTTGCCCAAAGGACTGCCTTTTTCCAAGTGTCTGTACCTGTCCAATTTGCTTTAGCAGAGATTGGCCTTTTTTGAAGTAACACCTGTTTTATAGAATATCCTTCCTTCGAGATTAGAATGGTCCCAACCCTGTTAGCTTTTTGTAAATCTCTAAAAACTTGGCTGTGCTCCTTAACCTGAGTTACTGAATGTACTATGGCTCCATTTCCTGGCTTTATTGTAAACTGGCCAATACCTTGCTTATTGTGTATATTTATTTGGGATGTGTTTTCTAGTATTTATTGATCAGACTCAAAATTATCCTGCCACAGACCCAGTGGTGGGATTCAACATTTTTTACTACCAGTTCTGTGGGTGTGGCTTAGTGGGCATGGCAAGATGGGCGTGGCAGGGGAAGGATACTGTAAAATCTCCATTCTCACCCCACTCTAGGGAAAGGATAATGCAAAATCTCCATTCCCTTCCCACCCCAGGGGAAGGTTACTACAATATACTCATTTCCTCCTGATCAGCTGGGATTCAGGAGGCAGAGAATAGATGGGGTGGGGCCAGTCAAAGGTGATATTTCCCGGTTGTCCGAACTACTCAAAATTTCCACTACCAATTCTCCAGAAGTTGTCAGAACCTGCTGAATACCACCTCTGCACAGACCCATTATGTCTGTGACCCATTAGTTCTCTAGAAAAGATGCCAATATTAAGGAAAATGGAAGGAAATCAAGGAGGATGAACAGCAGCAAGGTGGATAGACTTGCTTACAATGGCAAAGAATGCACTATTGGAAAGTAAAAAGATCAGGTTAGAGGCAGATTGTTGTGGAGGAAATCTGTGGTGGCTAAGAATTAACACAGAATGAATGGCGCATAGTCAATCAATCAATAATGTGTGAACTGGGCCTTACAATAGATGTATCTGCTCCTGTTTGTTGCACCATCTGCTCTCCATGTTTTCTTCCTCCTATCAACTGAACTATCAGTGTAACAGTTTACAGAGGTTGATTTGTAACAGAGCAGTTTTCCTGATGTCCAGATGAAATATACTTCTTAGTAATTTAAAGCCTTGTTTCTTATCCTATCTTCTGGAAAAACTCTGAACAACTCTGTCCTCTCATCCTGCTTCCCTGCAGTCTTTCTTTCTCTAAATTAACTATGCCCAATGCTTCCAACTTTTCTCATTTTGTTTACTTCCAAGTTGGATGCCCTCTTCTGGGTGTACTCCATTTTGTCAATATCCTCCCATAAATGTGATGCCCAGAATTGAATCTAGTTGTTATATGTGGTCTGATTAATGCAGAGTTTAAAGGAACAATGCCTTCTCTTGACAGCAACTGCATAATTCTGTTGCTAAAGCCTAGGATTTCATGTAATTATTTTGCATTATGCTATTGGCTCACAAATCTATCAGGATACTTTGATTTCCTGGACTGTTGCCTAGTCCCTTCATTCATTATTTGTACTTTCAATGATTTCCTACCTACTGCAATACAAATGCCTTTGTATTTGTTAAATGCATATTGAAATCAAAGAAAAATGGCAAACTATAAACTTTATTGGAGGACATACGCATTCTGTTACCATCTGTCTGTGCAAACTGTGAAGTTCTTGTAGATTTGAGGAATGGAACAAGTCAAGGCATGAAATATTCATTTATTTATGGTCCAAGATCAATTTTAAATGAGAAGTATGGCACTATATCAGATATCAAATAGAAAATAGTAAACTTGTTATACTGAAACCTGAAATAATTAGTAGTGTGAAGGAAGCTCCAGGTGGCTTCTACAAGCAATAACTATTGTTAGAAAATTGGCAACCTTTTTGGAAACATCTGAGGTTTGATTTTGTAGGAAGAAAGCAATGAACTCCTGCTTAGATTGACAATTACAGTTTCGAACAATTAGGAATTGATCAAGGAGTGATGAAAATTGAGATATAATACAAGTGGAAAATCTGATACTATCTGTTTGAAGATCGAGGTCCCAAATCCTCTATTTAAGATTAACCATGGGTTTGTGAGAACTAACTAGTGCTGAAAAGTAAAGGCTATAATGAATCAGATCAAGACTGATTTGTCTTCTTAAAGGAGACTCAAGTCTATCTGATAATGTAAGGTGAAAAATGTTTTTCAAAGAATGCATAACCTCAGATCAGTGGTGGGTTTCAACTGGTGTTACCATCGGTTCGTTTCATGCACGTGTTTCGTGCAAGCACATGCATGCACAAACCTGCGCTCTGGGCAAGTGCAGTATATTAAGGAACAGCTGAGACGCAGCAATCCGCTCTGCCGCACCTTTCAGCTGGGCTAAAAACAACCAAATATAAGGTATATATAATGCAGGGGAGGGCGGGAGGGCCAAGCTAACCGTCAGAGAGAACCGGTTCGCTCTCACCTCACCATTTCCGCTACCGGCTCGCTTGAACTGGGGAGAACTGGTAGCAAACCACCACTACCTCAGATGTGTCCTAAATGAGATTCAGTTTAAGGATGCAATGAGGAATCTGGGTTATTGCACTTAACAATTTAGATCAAATTATTTCTAATAATTCCTTCCCCTATGCCTGAAAAAAAAAAATTCAATCAGTATGTGTAACCTGCTCTAACATATGCCAGTGAAACATGGACATCAACTTGACAAATGATACAAAATCTATGAGTGGCACAAAGAGCCATGGAAAGATACATGCTTGGCATTCCAAGACAAGATACAAAGACCTGCACATGGATTAGAGAACAAACAAAATTATACAATATCATAAAAGAATTGAAATGGAAATGGGCTGGTCACATAGCAAGAACAACTGATGGCAGGTGGACCAAGGCAGTCATAGAATGGATGCCAATTGATAAAAAGCATTCCTGAAAGAGACCTAAAACAAAATGGATCGACGACATCAGCAAATATTGGAGGCCCAATTGGCAAAAGAAAGCCTAGGCCTTCATCCTGCAGTGGATAGACAATGGCTAAAATGATGATGATGATGATGAATTTCTAAGTCAGAAATAGGTATCTATCTATCTAGCCTATAGATATATAGATATATCTGCATGTTATATAACACTGAGCCTAATGCTTTAGCTTGACTAATTTAATAGCAGCTCTCATATACTGTAGCCAGCTGACTACAGTATATAATAACTGCAAAATATGCTTTTTGAGCTCTTATGTGGAATTTCCTTGTACAAGTAAAAGACTGAAAGTGAATTCCTTATTATTAAAGTTGGGGTCTGTTTAGTCTTCCATTGATTTTCCAGCTATCAGAGATTGGAAAATATTAAGACCTTTGTTTTAGAGTAATTATTCTCAGGATGTTCCCTAAACCAGTAGGAAGAAAATGCTTTTTCACCATAGAGAAAAATAGGAACAGAACAACAGATAAGAGATTGTGAATAAAATTCAAATTTAGTGAAAAATCAGTAATATTGTTAAATAATAGTGGACAATAATGCAGTTAGAAGAAGAAACAAAAATTGAATAATTAATTCTTTAAGTAATTATTTAAATTAAATAAATATTCTGGTGTATCATTTCTCAATCAGTAAGATTTAACTTGGCTAATGATAATAATTTGATATCCATCCAAGGAAGGCTTAGATTTTAGACATTCTGGTAAATTATTACATTAACTGGAACATTTGCTACTTTCTAATATATAAATTGTATATAATATCTTTAGATCGGGTGGGTTCTACTTACCTTTACTACTGGTTCGCAACAGAAGTGGGCATGCCCATGCACATGCACAGATCACCGATGATGACATCATGGTGGGTGGGCGGAGCCTCCCGCCGGTTTGACTACTGGTTCTATAGAACTGGACCGAACCGGGGACAACCCACCACTGATTTAAATCCCAATGCTAATACTATAAACTCTTAAATTGGATGCTGACAGGGAGCAACCTGGTTCCCAGTTGATATTCATAGACAGAAGTTTAGACTTGGCCATTTAACTATGAACTAATATACAATTTTGTTTTTATGGACTTAAAAGCAGTCTTTGATAATATACCATGTAAAAAAACTTTGGAGAAAACCAGCCACACCATCAATTGATCATTGCCTTTTTAAATTATCACCACATCTTCACACAAATATTCAAGATAAGGAAAATTATAAAGGAAACTTAATTCAACCTAGCCTCACCTTAAAAGGTGTGAAACAAAGCATTAAATAAAATTCATGGGGGGATGTTTGTTATTTTAAAGAAATAAAGCTGTCATGAAATTTCAACAGTGTGATTTGGGTTACTGAAAGCATAGAAAATGGACATTGGAAGATATACAAGACAGGGCTCCATATCCCAGCCTACCTTTGGCTTAAGCATGATTTGTTCAATAAACAACAATTAGCTTGGCTTTCCAAAATCTTCAAGGGCGGCTTAATATGTATGAACCAGCAAATAAATTGATAGTAATATAATCACTACTTTATAATGTCTGCTTGTGTTCGTTTACACCTGTTTGTTTGAGTAGCCTAGCTATACTATTCATATAACTTAATCACAGTTTAGTGTTTATTGTTTAGTAAAAATAGAAAAAGAGAAAATAAATTTGTTTGGGAAAGTAGATTTTAAAATTTAAATTATCCAATGTTTTATTTCTAGAACACTGATGTTAATCAACAATCTAATTCTGCCTCACACATTAGAAAAAGCCTATTAAGGCTACAGATTCTCACGTGTGAATTTCATAGATGCTGAACAGATGGCTAAACAAAAGTGATATCACCAATCTTTTGCTTGTGATATCAGAATTGGAAACACTACAAATACATAAAACAGTGTTGACTTGTTAAAAAGCCTTTATATTCAAATGATGGGAGCAACGTTTGGGCCCTCTAGAAATTGAATTTCATTTCTAAAGGCTTAATTAACATAACCAATCTTCGGTTCATCCCCATCTGACACTAATATTTCTTAATCAGCTTTCCCCATATATTATCAAACCAAATACTTTCTCTTAAATACACTGGCAAGTTTACAAACACCAAGTATTTCTGTTATTAAGAATGTTTTTTAGGTGTCACCTGAATCTGATTATAAAAGACTGCCTTTTTTTCTGTTGGTATCCTGACTAAGGTAATAATCTAATCTTACTAGAATGGCTGCTTTAGAGATAAAGCAAAATTATATGATATTAAAATTGCTGATGATAATGTTATATCCTTCAGTAGTTACAAAATCCAACTTAAAAGCATCCTTAAAATATTTTTAGAGATGATACACAAGGCAAACTGCGAAAAAAACTAACTACAAGTCGAAGTTAATGCTGTGTGTTTGAAATATACAGACTCTGAATGTCTATGGAGATATTCAGTCATCCAGGTCATGGTTGTCGCAAAGGTACTTTTTTCAGGAGGCAATTGGACTTTCTTGACTGAAGAAGCTTCTTGGATGAGAAGTAAAACGTCTTCAAGAAAAAACAAAGAAAGTCCAGCTGCAGTCCTTTGGGACATGCATACTCTGATTTTAAACTTCTATTTGGATAGACAGTTTCTTTTGTTTTGTCCTTTTGATAAGAAATGTAACCAATACAAACTTCTGGTTTCTAATTTATTTATTTATTTATTTATTTATTTATTTATTTATTTATTTATTTATTTATTTATTTATTATTAGTTCGATTTATATGCCGCCCTTTTTCCAGAGACTCAGGGCGGCTTACAATGTGTTAAGCAATAGCCTTCATACTTTTGTATATACCTGCTTAGTAGGGCTTTCGCCCCCCCCCCCCAAAGCGGTGTTCTTTTTTATACAAAGTCAGTTTATTGCCCCCACAATCCGGATCCTCATTTTACCTACCTCAAAAGGATGGAAGGCTGAGTCAACCTTGAGCCTGGTGAGATTCGAACTTGCAGTAATTGCAGGCAGCTGGCAGCTAAGTACTACTTTAACAGCACTTAGTCCACTACGCCACCAAGGCTCCTGGTTAATTCACCATTAACCGTTAAAATAATTCTAACTTTCTGCAATGTCTTCACAATTTTACTCTGCTTATTCTCCTTCACAATTAAACCAGGACAGAATAGAGTAAAAGAGTTGGAAGGGACCTTGGAGGTCTTCTAGTTCAACTCCCCTGCTCAAGCAGGAGACCCTTTATCATGTCAGACAAATGGTTGTCCAATCTCTTCTTTAAAGTTCCAGTGTGGAGCATCCAGAAAACAGGTGGCTGTTCCCTTACCATCATCTTCCTCCTCCCATTAGTCCTGGTGTCTGTAACTAATGTTATGTAATTCTTTCATCAACAATACCGATTTAGTTAAATTTTCCCAATAGGGTTGATCAGATTCCTCACAAACATAGCCGTAAGAAGTCAATGATCTCTTGTTGCTTGATCTTGTATAATTACTGTCAGAGAATCATGATTTGCAAACTTTTGACATTTGGAAATGCTGATCATGCCATCTATCAAGACACTATAGGATCAGGTCCAAAAATGATAAACTGAATGAATAAATACATAAATCATTGTCTTGGGATACAATTGATTTTTCCAAGAAGAAACTCTGGCTCCCTGCCACGTGGCAACGAACCTGCCCGAGCTGCTCGACGTTATTGCCGGGGTGGCGGTTGATACCCCCAGACTTATTGTCATGGGGGATTTCAACCTACCATCCGCAGGTGAGGCGTCAGAGATGGCTCAGGAGTTCATGGCTTCCATGGCGGCCATGGACCTGACCCAGTTAGTTCAAGGCCCCACTCACATAGGGGGACACACACTGGACTTGATTTTCGTCTCTGGTCAGTGGTTGAATGATCTTGGTAGAGGGGACCTAGACATTAAACCCTTGTCATGGACGGATCATTCGCTCCTTCACTTGGACATTCCAGCCGCTTCCCCCCTCCGCAGGGAGACGGAACCGACCAGATGGTTCTGTCCCAGGATGGAACCCCGAAAGGTTCCTGACGGAGCTTGGGCCATTTCCTGAGGCTCTGGCACACGACTCGACTGAACACCTGGTGGCCGCCTGGGAGAGTGCGGCCGCCGGAGCTTTGGACCGTATCGTGCCTTTGTGGCCTCTGACCTGATGCCGATCTCAATTGGCTCCTTGGTTCTCCGAGGAGCTGAGAGAGATGAAGCATCGGAAAAGATGCCTAGAGAGCATCTGGAGGACTAGTCAATCTGATTCTGACCGGACACAGGTGAGGTCTTATATCACGACTTACCTAGTGGCGATAAAAGCGGCGAAATCTAACCATTTTTCCACTCTTATCGCATCTGCAGAGAACCGCCCAGCCGCTCTGTTTAGGGTGACCCACTCCCTTCTTCGGGGGGAGTACGGGAAGATCCCTTGCAGGGTCGAGCTGAGGATTTGTGCAATTCCTGCATGATAAAGTCACTCGGATTCGGGAAGGCTTGGACTCCGACTGGATGAGTCCGGGGGAGGAGACGAGGGTAGGTCTTGAGAATATTATCTGGGAGGAGTTTGATCCTGTGGCTCCCGAGGATGTGGACAGGGTTTTGGGTAAGATTAGTGCCACCACGTGTTTATTGGACCCATGTCCCTCCTGGTTGGTACTGGCCTCCCGGGAGGTTACATGAGGCTGGCTCCAGGGATTATAAATGCTTCCCTGAGTGAGGGTGCCTTTCCCACCACCTTGAAAGAGACGGTGGTGAGGCCCCTCCTCAAGAAGCCTTCCTTGGACCCGGCTGAATTAGCTAACTACTGTCCAGTCTCCAACCTTTGTTTTGTGGTGAAGGTTGTTGAGAGTGTGGTGGCACGACAGCTTCCCCGGCACCTGGATGAAGCTATCTATCTGGACCCGTACCAGTCGGGCTTCAGGCAGGGGTACAGTACAGAAATGGCATTGGTCGCGTTGGTGGATGATTTCTGGAGGGCTCGGGACAGGGGTTGCTCCTCTGTCCTGGTCCTATTAGATCTCTCAGCAGCTTTTGATACCATCGACCATGGTATCATGCTGCAGCAGTTGAGGGGGTTAGGAATAGGGAGCACTGTACTGCCGTGGTTCTCCTCCTTCCTCTCCGACTGTTCACAGTTTGTGTTGGCAGGGGGGCAGAGATCGACCTCGAGGCACCTCGCATGGGGAGTGCCGCAAGGGTCGGTTCTCTCGCCCCTTCTGTTCAACATTTATGTGAAGCCGCTGGGTGAGATCATCCGTGGTTTTGGGGTGAGAGTCCATCAGTACGCTGATGACACTCAGCTGTACATCTCCACCCCAGACCACCCCAACGATGCCCTTGATGTGATGTCTCGCTGCCTGGAGGCCGTGCGGGTCTGGATGGGGAGAAATAGGCTCAGACTCAACCCTTCCAAGACCGAGTGGCTGTGGCTTCCGGCGTCCCTGAATAGCTGGTGCCATCGCTGACTATTGGGGGTGAATCTCTGTCCCCCACAGAGAGGGCTCACAATCTGGGTGTCATCCTGGATTCACAGCTGTCTTTAGAAGAGCATATGACGGCCGTGGCCAGGGGGGCTTTTTATCAGGTTCGCCTGATTCGCCACTTGCAGCCCTTTCTGGACCGGGACACCTTGCGCACAGTCACTCATACCCTTGTCACCTCCTGGCTGGACTATTGTAATGCTCTCTACATGGGGCTCCCCTTGAAGAGCACTCGGAGGCTCCAGCTGGTCCAGAATGCAGCCGCATGGGTGGTTATGGGCGCAACCCGTTTTGCCCACGTGACACCCCTCCTGCGCGAGCTGCACTGGCTCTCAGTGGTCTTCCGGGTGTGATTCAAGGTGTTGGTCACCACCTTTAAAGCGCTCCATGGCATAGGACTCAGGTACCTTTGAGACCGACTTCTGCCACCAACAGCCTCCCACCGGCCAGTTCGCTTCCACAGAGGGGGTCTCCTCAGGGTGCCTTCAGCCAAATTATGTCGGCTGGCGACACCCAGGGGGAGGGCCTTCTCTGTGGGAGCCCCTGCCCTGTGGAATGAACTGCCCCCGGAAATGCGTAAGATCTCGGACCTCCATGTATTTCACTGTGCCCTCAAGACCCTGCTGTTCCACCAAGCCAGTGTAATGATTTTTAAATTGGGTGTTTTAAATTTTTGGGGTTTTAAATCTGAGCCGAAATTATGTAATAATTTTAATTATTTTTAACTGATGTCTGTCTTTATGTTTTTAATAGGCTGTACACCGCCCTGAGTCCTTCGGGAGAAGGGCGGTATAGAAATAAAATTATTTATTTATTTATTTATTTATTTATTTATTTATTTATTTATTTATTTATTTATTTATTTATTTATTTATTTATTTATTTATTTATTTTCTTTATAGTTTAAACCAAGTTCTATATTCTGTTTTGGTATCACTTTTCGAAAGAGCTGTCAACATTGTGACATAATGCATTGCACCTGTCAATGAAACTGTCAGTTCAGTTTAATTTTGTCATTAAACAATTGAAGGAAGGACAAGAAACAATGGTTGGAAACTAACTAAAGAAAGAAGCACCCTGGAATTAAGGAGAAACTTTCCAACAGTGAGGACAATTAACCAGTGGAACAGCTTGCCTTCAGAAATCGTGGGGGCTCCATCACTGGAGATTTTTAAGAAGAGACTAGACAGCCTTTTATCTAAAATAGTAATAGTTCTGCTTGAGCAGGGGGCTGGACTAGAAGACCTCTAAGGTCCCTTTCAGCTCTGTCCTGTCCTGTCCTGTTTGGTAATATCCAGTTCTGCAAACACCAACTTCCTACAACACCAACTGTTTTCATAAAAAATCCAGTTCATCTTGTAAATCCAGTAATTTATCAAAAGCAGAATCAAAATGTAGTATTGCATTTTGCAACTGACTCAAATCATGTACTCTCAGGTTGATTATTTCAGGTTCATGAACTCAAGTAGTTTCTAACACTTAAAATGTGTTTTTGAACAGACCAACCAGCAGAGGGCACTGTTCAGCATTTTCTAGTCCCATGATGGCCTGTTGGACAGATCCTTTGATCAGGCTGGAACAATGATTATCAGGTGACATATAATGTCAGTTGATGTATGAGGTCTATTTTTTTTTTTGTGTGTGTGTGTGTGAAGTGAAGCATTAATCTGATCAAACAGAGCCTCTAGATTGTTGTAAATCAATGGAAACATTCAAATCATATTATTCAAATCCACTATGAAAGGTAATTGGGTCAGGAGAGGGAACAACCAGGGTGCCGTACATAATTGCTCATAGTCTTTTTGGAAATGAAGGGATACAACTCTCTACAAATATTAAAACCAATAGCAAATACATAATAAAAGAATTGTGTGTTCACTGGTATTCTTGTGATTATTTTCATATGTGTCTTTCAAAAGTCCTTCATCCAGTCTTGGAATGTCAGGAAACCAAATGCAGATGGTGTACACCAAGTCCCAGAGAAGCGTTATTAGTTTGGAGAGGTGAAAAGACTATTTTTTTCTGGAAAAGCTGATCAAATATCTGAGGCCTTAAGGATCTAGGGGGCCCTTATTGAAGAGAGGATGCCAGTGTACATAAGAGAGACAAAATACATTTTGTATTCAGGTTAAAGCTAGCCAAGATAACAAGCCTTTAAATGTAGATGCTAGAAATATCAAGCTTGTAACAGAAAACGAGGACATTTTTGAAACTCAGGACCATATCAAGCTGTGCTCTTCATGTGGCTTCATTTTATCCTATGAATGAGTTGTCTCCTTTTTTCAGTGTTATCCAAATGAGTGAACTAAAGAGAACGGATCCTAATCCATTCCAATTGCTATCCTCTCCATCGCTTTTATTTCAGATTACTTTGGAGCTTTTAAAATTATTCTTTCATCCATATGTAACCTGGAACTCAAGATTTGGCAGTGAAGAATGGGGAGGGGGGAAGATGTTCCTCAACCAGATTCCTAGATTTGTAAGAAATTCTAAGGGAAATAGTTTAAAAGATAAGCTCTGTGGTAGAAGGAAAAACAGCCTTGGGGGTGGCAAATGGATTTTAAATCCATCCATCCATAATTTCCATCCATCCAAGGAAGTAATGACATAGCAGAGGGTTTGAAGGTCTGAGGTTCAGTTTGATGGATTTGAAGAAGATAAAGAAGAATGCTTATGGAAGAAGACAGTGATTTCTAGTCAGAGGTTGTGAAAATTCTGTTCCGTAGTTTTTTTGTGTTTTTCTTACAAGATCCTGGTGGTAGTGTATTAATTCACCACCAAAGTCAATTTAGCTCTTTGCTCATACGTGGCAAGACTGATTAAATAATGTTCCTCAACTGGATCGTTGAAGCTCTAACAATACATGAAAGGTTTTCTTTTTGTCTTGAAATGTAAAAGAAGAGTGGACAAGGCTAATTGAAGTATCTCGAAAACTTACACCATGTTTTTGATTCAGCCATATGAAATATGATAAACAAGATAAAATATGAAAAAATATACTTTCCATCATTAAACTTCCTATGGGAGGCTTAGTGATTGGCTTGTCTAATGTCAAATTTAGGCATAAAGAACCAGGCTCCTCAAGGCCAATTCCTGTTGAAATAGGGAATAAAGAGTAATCATATATATTGGTTTGTTTATTTCATTTTTTTTTTACTATCTTAAATTTCTATTTCAGAGTCTCGAGTTTAGTTAGTGGTTTGTGTTCCCATCTGCTTTCACATTATTTTTGTTATACTTGATGGTATCTGTCTCTCACATCCTCCCACATTTTTTTAAAAAAATGAATGGGAATAATATGCTGAGGAAAAGATGGTTTAAGTTATGGGATGGATGTTATGGAAACACTGTGGGACAGCTACTGACTTCTGTCACTAAGTTCTAACTCCTTCTCTCATAGACTGAACTAAAAAAAATCCATCCCATCATGATTTTAAAAAGCAATTAGTTAAAATTAAGTAAAAGGGCCTGGAATACAAAATCGTCAAGTTCTGTATTTGATCAGTCAGATATATTCTGCCAATTAGGATAGAAGGTTTGCAGATATTATTCAATTCAATTAGTTCAATTTATATGCCGCCTTTCTCCGAAGACTCAGGGAGGCTTATTATCTTGTATATTAAGACCAGAATCCTAGAATAAACATCAATGAATTTAATTGGACTTATATATATCTGGGAAAACACCCACGGGTTGACATTTTTTTCTTCTTGTTAATTGTGGGAACATTAGGGGTATTATTTCATAAGAGGATTTATATGACTTTGCAGTATTAGTGTTAAAGGTTTATATGGATACAGTATTTGTTAGCAAAAGCTACTTATACCCTATTACACAGATACTTTACTTGCTTCAAATTTGAAAAGTATGCAGGGGAAAAAAATCCTCCAGGATTCTTAAAAATGCAAATAATGTTGCTGTGTGCAAATAAAATAATACTTATATACATCGGCTTGCATAACTTTATTTCTAAGTAAATGTATCCAGAGATATAAAGGTAAAAGCAAGAAACGTATGTGGTAGGTGATTAGCAATCAGTTGCAAAATATATATAATAGAAACTGTTAGATTCAATGGAGAGTGTGTTTTAGTCAGCTGGTTATGTTCAGTACCGTGTTTCCCTGAAAATAAGACCCTGCCTTATATTTTTTTGAACCGTAAAATAAATGCTTGACCTTATTGCCATACACTCAAAAGCCCGATTGGGCTTATTATCAGGGGATGTCTTATTTTGGGGGAAACGGGGTATTTTGAGTTCTTTATCCTGATGATTTTTTAGCTTTCTTTTTTACATATTTGAAATGTGGAGGTTTAAATCTTGGTTCTGAAAAGCTAGCAGAAGGCTATTATTTGAGGGTCCGTATGCACATGCATGTTTTCCAGATTCTCCCACTAATAAGAAAAGTCTAACTATCTCCATGAAAAGCACAATTTCTTTCATCTTCTACCTTAAACATCTTCATGGTAGAATGGACAATAGGGAGTTCGTGATCAGATTTTAATCCTTGTCTTATTTCGGCTCTGCATCTTTCACAAAAAGAAGTTGCAAAAAGAAACATTCAGTAATTATCCGGAAGATCTCTTACTGTAAGTTGCAATGTTACTCAAGTATCTTCAGTCCTGTCTCGCATTTCCTGTGCAGAATGGGTATCTGCTGTGCTGTACTTCTATGATATTTTTTTTAAATGATTGAACTGCCTGGTAGATACATGTATCAATTGTGATTTTTTTTTCTTTTGCAGTGACTTAGACAGAAACAATATTACAAGGATTACAAAGGTGGACTTTGCTGGACTTAAGAATCTTCGTGTTCTGTAAGTATGAAGAGAAATATTCCCCTAAAGCGATTTCTCTATGTTGTCACTTTGCAAAACTTTGATCTGTTTGCCTTGAGCACATAGCCAACTATACAGCATTGGATAGGATAGGTAGGATTCAGCCAGGTTTGTCCGGTTTGGGCAAACCGGTAGTGGCGACTGAGGGAAGCTCTGCCCACCCGCCTGGATGTAATGCACGAGCAAAGAGCATGCGCGGAAGGCCATGCACATGCGCAGAGGAGTGTGTGCGCTTACATTTGCAAACTGGTAGGGGAGGTAATCCCACCTTTAATCCCACCTTTGATTATACCTATTTTATACTGGTGCATTCGGACACTAGCCATAATTTCACCTGATTTTGATAAATACCTCTTGAGTTTTCTATATTTATAGGTAGTCCTTGACTTACAACAGTTCATTTAGTGTTGTCCATTCGAAATTACAACGGCACTGAAAAAAGGGACATGACTGTTTTTCACACTTGTAACCATCGCAGCATCCCCATGGTCATGTGATCAAAATTCGGACGCTTGACAACTGAGTCCTATTTATGACAGTTGCAGTGTCTTCTGGGGTCATGTGATCACCTTTTGCGACCTTCTGTCAAGCAAAGTCCAATGGGGAAGCCAGATTCACTTAACAATCATGTTGGTAACTTAACAATTGCAGTGACTCACTTAACAACTGTGGCAAGAAAGGTTGTAAAATGGGACCAAATTCACTTAACAACTGTCTCACTTAGCAACATCAATTTTGGGCTCAGTTGTGGTTGTAAGTCAAGGACTACCTATATTTAGTGTATGGAATAGAGTGCATGGATAACAGTAGTAAAATACATAAAAGGAATACACAATTCTATGGTATATGTATGATGGAAATATGTCGTCAGTTTTGTAAGGTATGAGGAATTTAAGAAGTTATAAGTTATAGGTTGCATTTCAAAATATGTTGGTTTATGAGAATTTATCCAAATAGCCATTTATCCAAATAAGTGCAGTATTTGTTAGTTGGAGCAAATCTGCTTTTCTTCCTGTATAACCTTTCAAAGACAGCTGGTCATCATATGCCAGCTGCCTGCAATTTGGCAGTTCAAAATCTCATCAGGTTCTAAGTTGACTCAGCTTTCCATCCTTCAGAGGTGGGTAAAATGAGGAGCCAGATTGTTGGGGAAAATATGCTGACTCTGTAAACCACTTAGAGCTGTAGAGCATGGTAAAGCACTGTAAAGCGGTATATAAGTCTAAGTGCTACTGCTATATGATCCAGGGTTTGATGAGCAGCACCACTCTGGCTCAATGGGATACTCTGCCCATTGCCCACAGGTTGATCAGAAACGTTGTCAGTTCGGTGGTTCGAATCCTTAGTACAGGTCTCCTGCATGAGCAGGGGGTTGGACTAGATGACCTCCAGGGTCCCTTCCAACTCTGTTACTGTATAAGATGCCATGCAAGGTGCAAATCCAGTTCAGAGTTTTCCTGCACTGGTGGGTGGCATCAAACCTGTTAATTTTTGTATCAGGTCAGATATATTTCCATAATCTTGCCTAGATATGTTGAGAGAAAGAGATTCGTTTAATCTCACTATCATTGTCTTTGAAAAAAAAGCCATAGGTGTAATGGAAAGTGTGGAGGACCTTAGGGAAGGAGGGGAGGAGATGCTGCCTAGGAGACAATCAGGCAAGAGGGGGAGGAGTTCCCAGTGGCTTACTCATCAGAGAAAAAAACTTAGGAAGTGCCCACCTTAATGGATCAAATGATTAAAAGTGGCAATGGGAAGTTTATACATTCAACCTTGCAAGATTCTGTTAATGTAGCCTTAAAATAAAGAAGAATTAGTTCATCTAGTTGTGTTTTCTGGGAGGGCTGACAGAATCTTTCATGACATTACAAATGTCTGGTCATCACTTTTAACATTACAATAAGTGACAATTTATAACAAGACTCCGTGGAAAGGAAAAGCATCTGCTGTCAATATACAAAAGTAACATCAAGGCAGGAGTGACTGTGTATTAGTGTTTTGGCACACTGATAAAGGTTTATTTAGTCATTAAACTTTAACGTCTCCCAACTCACTGATACAACAACTCTGGGTGGCTTCACTAGGTTCACTAAGGAAATGTAGAAACACTTTAACCCAGAGTAAGTTTATTTAATATAAGCTTTATTGGATCAGTTGATTGGCTTGGGCATTAAAGAAATATGCTTAGAATGTCAGATTAAGCAAACATAGTAGTGTAGAGGCTAGAATTTGCTAAATCAGGAAATAGAAATTCTAGGACCATTGTGCAAATGTGTTTCAGATGCCCTAGACCATCAAGTGAATTACCAAGTATTGGTTAACTCAGAAAAGCAGAACAAAGCAACTTCAGAATATGAATGTTGGAACACTATATAAAAGCTTAGAATATTTGTGTTATAGTAAGCAATCAACTGTTGTGTTATGTCTTCATTCTGTCGGTATTAAAGATTCTAATCTAGTTGAGGCATGTCTGGGAATCTTCTGCCAAGTCTATTTAAGAATAGAATTAAGAGTTAGGTGTCTGGAAATTCAGGTGTAAAGTCAGACAGGCAATAAGGAATAATTTGTATGCGTGAAAAAGCTATTCTCACATACACATCACTTGGGAGCATATACACATATATTGGTTCACCTAAGGAGGGGTACATAATATTAAATCTCCCTATTCAATATTTCTCTCTAAAAAGCTATTTGTAAAAATGGAAATAATTGATTAAAATTTATTTATGTAATAATTTATTAAAATAATTTTGTTTATAGAGATAAACATAGAAATAAAATTTGAATAATACAGCCTTTAATGAAAGGATTTTTCAAGATGCTTTCCCGCTTTGTTAATTTTCCAGGCATTGTTATTTTCCACATTTTTAAAAGCTACTGAACCAAGGAAAGCTACACTTTAGTTTTCCGCTATTTTGTTATAGTACATCAGGCAACTAACAAGAGAAATGAAATGAACGTCTTATGTGCATGATTTTATATGTTCTGGAAAAATTGACTAAGGCTACACCACAATTAATTTTCAAAATGCTGTGTAGCCTTCCCAGTTTCCTGAAACACTTTTCAATCAAAATGAGTAATTAAATGTACATTGCCACCAGAGATGGTAATTTGTAACAATTTTATTACAATGTGTCCAACCGTCTAGAAAGACATTAATTCATATAATGGCCTCTGAAAGGGGGTTGTCTGTGAATTATTTTTATAGTCATTTCTTGATGAATTGCCTGAATATATTTAAAACGAATTTTATATTTTATATCAAAAATTTATATAAAATATAAATTTCCTTTTAAATGTATACACTGCATATATAATAATATGATATATATTAATTTTCATCTTCACCCACCAAATTTTCATTTCACCCACTACAAAAAAAAAATCAAAAAAAAATCCACACATTCACTCATCCCACTCAGTCAGGCAGGGAAGGTATTTTGCAAATCCCATCAGTTGAAGAATTTTAACTGGCAGAGTCAAGGAAGAGAGACTATTCTGCTATTGCTCCCATCCTTTGGAACATTCTCCCCCCAGAGAACGGTGGGGTCCACTCTCTGGCCTAAATAAATGCTTCAGGACCTCTCTATGACAATTTGGTTGGGGTCCATAGAAAAGCAGGCAGCCTTGAAGCCCTTCCCCTGACTTTTTAATTTTAATTATTTTATTCTTGTTTTTAACTGTTTTTTTTTTTTAATTTATTTGTACATCACCCAGAGACACTCTATGAGGGAGCTGGGTTGTTTCTAAATATGATGTACTGTATAAATAAAATATAATCATGTTTTTGTTAAGTTAGTTTCCATATTGAAATAAAGTGTTTGAAGTCCTGTTCAATTGTTTTAAAGTAGCAGATTCAGATAAATTATTATGTAGATTGCAAAAAACTGGATGATTGCTAAAATAGGTGGCTCTCTGAATTTTTGGAGGCCACATATGGATGTCCAAACTAAATAATTATTGCTCTGCAGTACAAAGCTATATATGCTACTCATAAATAAATTTCAGTTTGAATGGCAGAATTACTTCCAAGTAAAGTGTTATACAGTATATGGAAGCCTCCTATTCTGCGGTGAAATCCACTTATCTTCGCTACTGGTTTGGGAATGGGAGCATGCACGTCCCTCTTCTGCACATGCTCAGTGGGTAATGACATCCTGGCGGGTAGGCAAGGCCTCCTACCGCCGGCATTACCAGTTTGCGCGACCCGGATAGATCCAGCCGGATTTCACCACTGCTCCTATTTAATAACCTTCAGTCTAATTATGTCATACAGTGTTATGAGAGAAAGAATAGTGAGTGACTACATATAGAAGAAAAACTAAATCCTGAAAAGACATTGCCTTTCTCTGCATTCTGTAGAGGAGGTGATAGATTGACTTTTAGGAAGGGAAAATGTTTTATATTTCCAATTCCAAAGTTTGGTTATTCTTTTAATGCTACTGAAATTTTCTCTTATAGGCATTTGGAAGAGAATCTAATTAGCATGATAGAACGTGGAGCATTTCAAGATCTAAAGCAACTAGAACGACTGTAAGTGTTATTTAATTACACTTGGTTTAATTGGTTTAATTAAACCAATTCTTTAATTAAGAGATAGCAACATAATGCAGGTATGTTTAAATGTGGTGGGTGATGAAGTATATTTCATTCTTCGAAAAATGAAACTTAGGCAAGATTCAAATTCGGCTTGTTAGAATTATATGAAAAGAGATGCACTGTGTTCTGTTAAAAGCATAGCTATTCAATGTTTGCTTATTTTCTTATGAGAATATATAGTACTTTACAAAGCACCAGAGGATGGGCTTTAGCCCTAATCTAAAATTTGATGAAGACACAGGAACAGAAGATGATGAAAGAAATGGCAGAGTTAAACAGGGTAGCAATCTGTAGTATAGTAATAAGACACAAGAACTATGGCAGTCTAATAGCTATGCAATAAAAAAGAGTCACAAGGAAAGACTTCATCACATTAAGAGAAGTAGCCTTGAATTCTGGGGTGCACTTTTATACTGTCTTCTGAACGTAAAAGTGAGGGTGTAAGGAAGCATTTGAATTGAAGAGGATAAGTAAATATATACCAGACAGAACTTTAGAGATGGGGGGGCGGGGGACAAAGGAAGCTATAAAAAGTCAAGATATATGATTTTTTTTACTGCATTTAGGAAGTATTAGGTGCAAGCTCATAATAGAGTAGACCCTGGTTGGCCAAAAAATGCTGGATGGACATGATGGGACAATCAAAGAGGAGATGACTGCAATAATTTAGGTGGAGCTGGAAAGGGATGGGACAGAATCAGAGGTGGGTTTCAGCAGGTTCTGACCAGTTCTGGAGAACCGGTAGCGGAAATTTTTAAGTAGTTCAGAGAACCGGTAGTAAAAATTCTGACTGGCCCCGCCCCAATCTATTCTCTGCTTCCTGAATCCCAGCTGATCGGGAGGAAATGGGGATTTTGCAGTAACCTTCCCCTGGAGTGGGGTGGGAATGGAGATTTTACAGTATCCTTCCCCTGCCACGCCCACCAAGCCATGCCTACCAAGCCACACCACACCCACCAAGCCATGCCCACAGAACTGGTAGTAAAAAATTTTGAAACCCACCACTGGACAGAATTTTGCTCATAGGATAGAGAATACAGACCCTACATTATGGTAAAAATAAAAGCAACTCAATTTGAGCAACACTTACATATGAGGAACAAGGGAGCTTATACTTACCTGCTGATATTGAAATGCTTGCAATGATTCATAAGATCTGTCCATCACTAAAGCTTATTTTCACAACCAGTTGTATCTTGACTTCTGTAGTTTTTTTTTTCAGTAAATGCTGAATTAGCCCATGATGACAAAAGCAACCCAACTTACCTGTGCGGGACTGCTGCTACCTACTATTCAGTTGCTCTTAAGTATGAATGTACAGTTGTAGCCAAATGCCAAAAGACTCAGCCTGGCCTGTGGCGAATATGAGCTTGATTCCATTTGGCAAAATTGAGTCTCAAAGAGTTGCTTAATTCAGCATTAAGAAGAAATATACAATCATTGCAAACTTAATGTCTTGTGGAAAATTTGATATAATATGTCATAAGACGAATGGCAGTTCCTTAGGTTAACACATTTTTATATTGAAAAAGTGAAAGTTAGGATACAGTTTTAAACTAGATTTTATTTGCACAATTTCCTTTTTTACTCCTGTTGAAAATATATAATTGTATTTTGATTTGGTACATTAGATGAAAAAAGTATATCATGAGCTCAGTTTAATAAAGTTTCTGTTATGACTACTAGACTTTCTCCAGCCAAATAGTTATTAATATTGCAATAAAACATAACGGGAAATATTACTGGCTTCATCTGTGGTTATTTAAAAAGCATAAAACCTTAAAATACTGAATGAGTGTAGTTTTAGTGGAATTTTATTTGCCAACACTTCAAAGTGAAGCTAAAACTATAAACTAAAAAATATGGATATGTTTTTTTAAAAAAATGTGTGACTTGTCATAGTTCCTGCATGTAAAATTTTAATATATGAAAAGGCCTATAGATTGTGTTCGGACCAAAAGCCTGCTTGTAGACTTACATATCCTAAAAGCTGTAACTTAGATTAAGCAACTGGATGCCCATAAATTTCAAAACATACTGTAGTGATTTAGTTTAATAGACAGAAAAGTGCTTGAATTATTATGTGTGAATAAAATGCAGTCTTGAAAATGGTTCCATCATAGAAAACTGATGTTCAGCTAAGGGTGCTATTGCTTCTGCTAGAGTGAGTGTGAGCTAAATGATGTATCCCCACATTAGTAGAGGTATGAACACTTCAGTCCTCTTATTAAATATGTCCTTATTAGCATAGCTAGGTTAAGACAAATGTCCGTATGACAAGGCTTACGATTGTACTAAATTATAATTTATTTAGCAATGGCTTGTTGAATAAATCATAATTGACTGCATTCAGGCAACAGCCTGAGACATTCTGTGGTTTCCTTGGTTTGTATAAGCTGTTATATAACCTTGGTCCATAGATTGGCAGTGCATATTATAGATCATTAGGGTTTTTTTTAAATTCTTTCCTAAATTATTAAAAAGCATTATACCAAGACATGCTCATTCGATATTGTGAAAAGGATGTAAATGCAGGTAACGGGTTCCATATATTTCAGTCCATCTTTCTTGATTGTATTGGACATGCGTTGATTGTTTCAGCTTTTCAGAATTTTACCAACAATGAGGAAACAGCAATTAGCAAAGAAAGATTGACAATATGAGCAGTCATATCCTTAGAGAGAAATAGCACTTTGGGCTGCATCAAAGTGTATTTTCATTCCATGAAAGGAATGTTATGAAATTCTTTGCAAATAATTTCCTATTTAGTCACTAACAAGAAAGTTTATGAACTGGGAAAAATGAACATTCATCTATTTTATGTTAATCTTCACTTAGGTCATAATCAAGTTGTATTTGAAAATAATCACTCTTTTATCACTTTAATATTTTTCTAATAAGATAACATTGTTTATGATGGCCGGTCTTTATGAGATATGCATAGTTCTATCTGTTTTAATTTTACTAGGTTTCTATTTCTTCCACTACAAATTTGTTTTTTTCCCATTTTTGCTTCAATGAGCTTAAAATAAAATAAAGCAACAAAAAACCATACACTTAAAACTTCTGGAGAGTATTAGCTGAGAAATGTTGATGTAAATATATTAATTATCAACATATTTTACTGATGCTTCTATGCCACATTAATTGTTGTCAACTCTGAACAACATACATCTGTAAATCAAGTTAAAACAATATGAGTGATTATGATATATTTTTTAGAAGCCTAATGATATAGAATACAATAACACCAAGACTATACTTATATACCAAGGAAGATAACCCATGTTAAACAAACAGACACTTCAAGAAGAACAGCATTATAACAACTCAACTTTCATAGACTGATGGAGACAGGTTTTTGCTAAATTTCAGTTGGATTTGGGCCATTAAAAGCTCTGAAGGAATGGGAGATGGCCATTGAGAAGGATGCTTCTGTGATTCCTGCTCAGCTGCCCTGAGTCTTCGGAGAGGGGCGGCATACAAATTGAATTAATAAATGACACTTCTTGAGAAAAATGAATCCATCCTTACTGAATGGACAGTTACATTTGGGAATAGGCAGTACTGAAAACACCCAAATTCTGAGCCATGACAAGCTTTAAGAATGATTTTGCATTCATATCAGAAGCATCAAGGTGCTTCTGGGTTGAAAGGATTAGCTGGTGACAACATCATTGCCCGGGGGATGCCCAGTTGGGGGCTCCTTTAACATCCCTGGCAGCAGCTAGAGAGGGTTCAGAGGCAGCCCCATGTAGAATATGTTACTATAGTCCAAGCTTGAATAACTATGAGAATCTCCCACCCCAGGAGGAATTGTAACTAGCACACATGATGAAATCATGATAAAGCCCTCCTAGCCATAGCTACAACCTGCCATGAATTAAGCTTGAAGCTGTGAATTAAGCAGGAGACCCAGATTATACATAGTCTTCAATTTACTACCACAATTGGGACCTGAACGTCCATTGCTAAGTGAAGTGGTTGTTAAGTGTGTGTCATGCCTGATTTACATTTTTTTTTGCAACAGTCATTAAGTGAATCCAACTTCCCACATTGACTTTGCTGGAAGCCCGTGGGCAAGATTGTAAATGGCAATCATGTGATCAAAATGCTGCAACTATTGCAAACACATGCCAGTTGCCAAGCACCCAAATATTGATCACGCAATTGTGGTGAGGCTGCAGAGGTTGTATGTGCCAGGACTGGTTGTCACCTTTTTCAGCACTGTTGTATCTTTTACCTTTGTTTTTTTATTTATTTTTTTTGAATTTTGTTCAATGACTGACTGACTGACTGACTGAATGAATGAATGAATGAATGAATGAGTGAGTGAGTGAGTGAGTGAGATCAATATGAAGAAATACAACCCCATCCTGAGCTAATAAATTAATATCTGTCTAGAACTGGATGGCTTCTGAATCCAAAATCAGTCTGTCTTTCTAGGATTGTGCCTATGACTGCCCCACCCATCCAAATCCTAATAGCCTCCA
The DNA here is from genome assembly GCF_029215685.1 of Pituophis catenifer annectens. NCBI lineage: Eukaryota > Metazoa > Chordata > Lepidosauria > Squamata > Colubridae > Pituophis > Pituophis catenifer. The sequence goes on from NW_027256882.1 coordinate 114,670,053, forward strand.
GACACTGAGACGCACTTCAACAACCTCACCAGCCACTATTAATAACACAATATAGGCTTGAATATGTGTTCTTACCTGTATTCTTGGTAATTTGTTGTAGGCATGTCTTCATTTGCTTCATTTCTTGCTTCTCAGTAAATGAGAGGCTCCCCTGGAGAGGTGAGCAGGAGGGGCTACTCAGCTCCTATTGAGGACCATCATTGCTTCTCTGTTCCAGCAGACAACAAAAGCCTCTATGGAGATTGGGTTGAATGAACAGAATGGTTTGGCTATGATGAGATTCTGAAATAATGACCCCCCCACCTTCTAATCAAGTTCTGTTAGCTTTGAATGGGCATTTATATTTCTATACTATGCATGGAACATTATTTAGAAATCCTGAACTGGGATGCATTTGTTATGAAAGAGTAGTGCTAAAAGTGCTGGTGAATAAAAATGGAATGCTATCCACTGAAATCCAGACCTTATATACTTATTTTATTATATCATAGAAAATGAGAATTCAGTTGCAAGGAGTCTGACTACATTCAAGATATAAGCAGGCAGTTTAAAGCCAAATATAAAATTAAATGTAGTTACACCTTAATAAAATTGTAGTTTTATGTTAGCAATATTAATGCTTTTTAAAAAAATCTGATGAGGAAAAGAAGGGAAGCCAAGATGCTCATCATTTTTTTAATCCAGAAGTGAGTTACCATTGACTCTACAAATATTGCTGAACTACAACTTTCAACATTCTTTCTTCCTTTTTTCTTTTGGGACTTTTCGAGTCAGTGTTGACTGCCTGGAAAAGTCCCTGAAGTTTTCTTGGTCAGAAAGACCAAGAGCCCTTCTTCCTGGGGCTAAGAGAAGTGATAAGGTCACCCAACTGACTTTGTGCCCAAGGCAGAACTAGAACTCACTGTGTCCCAGTTTCTAGTCTGATGCCTTAATCACTACACCAAAGATGTTGTTAGATATTCCAATTTAGTTAAGTAAGTTAACAACATCTGGAAACCCCTTCCTTGTTTAAATTGTAAAGGTTTTACCCTAACTGGTTTGAGCTACTAACTTGTAGAAATAGTTTATTAATGCCAAATGGCAGCATGTTAAACTGAGAAATCTTATAATTTGGATATAATAGAATATATACCAATTCTCTCTTTATGGCTATCATTGTTTGGATTCTATGGTATGGAAATGAAACAGAGTTTTTAGCCAGTGTTTTCTATTTGCCATTACTAGTGTGCTAATATGATTGGCAGGACAATAATACAGAGTTCCATTCATAATATTGCATGTCTGTCTTCAGCTAGCAATAACTACAACCCTTTTTGATCTCTCTCCATTGATGAGAGTGGACTTTGCTCCTTACTAAACATTTTAAAAATTGATGCCTCTTCAACAGAGGAAGCCATTAGCAGCTCTGTCAACAGGTCTTCGCAGGAGGAAGCTAAACTCAGGAAAAGGGCATCTAGGAAGACCACAGGCATAGTCTAAGAAATTATTTTGGTCTGCATGGATGCATCTGTACAGGCCAGAAAAGCACAGAAGCTTATTTTAACTAATAGAATAATAAGCCATCCTGATTTCATCAAAAAACATTTGTGTAGTAGGTCATTGACCCATAAGAACTCAAGGAAAAACAAATATGGGCCATGTTTAAACAGTCCAGAGGGTTTAAAACCACAATTCCTCTGCTTCCAAAAGAAGCAAGAATTATATTAGTGAAGGAAGATGTTCACAAGCAGCACATAAATAATACTTACTGAAGTAGTAGTTTTAGTATATTCCTATTTATTCTTTCCTGAAATATGCTTAGAACTATGACATCTGCAGTTAGAATACGGATTACTGTATGCATTTGTGAAATGCTTGGTGGCACCATCATAATAATGAAGTATCAGTGCATACAAAATACTATCTGTTTGCAGCCTCTTCTGTTTTAAAGATCATATATATCTAATGGATTGTAATATACATGTGGCATGCTAGTTTATTGAGATTTGGGACAGTTGTTAAGTGCTTTGAGAGTATTCCGTAGAGTTCTGAAATTTCTACAGCTTTATTGGGAGAGAGAGTGGTGTATCTCACTGTCTTCTCAAGAAGACAGATCAGGCAGTACCCAAAGTAAAGTATATGTGAAGAAAAGATCATTAACAACAATCAGGAAGGAAGGCAGAAAACATATCAAGCAGTGAAGGAAGAGAAGAATACATGGAATGTAATAGACGCTGAAACTTTTCAGAATTTGAAAAGGAGGCCAATACTATTGCTAGAGCTTTCAGAATGCATGGAGACAGCAAAAGTCCCCTGAGGCAGAGACTGATAATAATGGTTCTCTCAGAGGGGTAAAGCCAAATTTCAATGACAACAGTAGCTTGAGGAATTTAGAGTGGGAAAAAATTATGTGGCTGCTTTCTGGATGCTAGATGTAACGGGAAGACAACATTGGTGGACTTGAGGGAAAGAAACTATGGGGAAGAAAAAGATTTGGGGAGAGAGCATATTTGCTACAAAAGCTTGAAAACTATTCTGTATTCTGATCAAGGATAAATGTATCCTGTGACTATGCATACATATTCTTTGTAAACAAAACAAGCAGTTTATCTGGATGAAAACAGAAGTGTCGAAGAATCAAACGACTGAAATGACTGCTTTGGGAACAATTGAAAAACATATTTTAGTAAAGGGCTAATTTAGTTCATATAGGAAAAAGATTAGGTTGTAAGACAGAAGAATAAGGCACGTGATTAAATGGAACAGTATAAACCATAGCTAGTAAATAGTCAGCCAATCACATATTGAAATAGAGCAGAGGAGGGTCTGAGAAGTCAGGCAATGATTACACAAGACCGGCTGGATTGTCAACAGTTGGAGAAAGAAATGCTAAAGTGGCTGGTTTCAAGTCAAACTGGGGTTGCTAGGGCACGGATGTGTTTATGGAAAGTGGAAAAAAGAATCCTAACAAATGGGTATTTGGAAATAGAGAGATTGGAGATGCCAAGTAAAGTTTCTTGCTAGGTCAGCTATAATTGGCCTTGAGACAAAGCAAAGTCACTGCTAGAAAGAAGATTACACCTAATCTGTTTTGCTGGAGGCTTCCAGAGGCCATAAACAGGAAACGTGCAGCCACAGAACGAGTGGAGTAACAAAGAGGAACAAAGTTGACAGATACAGATTTTGTGAGAGCGTTTTGTTTTAAGCCTGATCATCAGCAGTTTGTGAAGAATTGTGAGTGTGGTCTTGGGAACTACACACAGGCTGATCTGACAGCAGATGATAGAGTAAAGATAGGACTGTTTCTACCAGACAGACAGCAGCTATCACGACTGATAAGCCAGTCTCTCTTGTGCCTAACAGTTCTTGTGCGATGAGAAAGGGTACAAGCTGTGCACATGGGCTAGTTGTCATACCCAAGAGACCTGATTCACTTGGAATGAAAATGTGGAATGTCATGACAAATGAAGCCATTTCTATTTAGATGCAAATTAATGTCTCTGTGTATGGAGACATACATGAGTGACTATGCAAACAATTTAATAATGTTTCTCCATAGTAAAATAAACATTTTACCTATTATAAAAAAATAAAGGGAATGTATACATTTTTTTAAAAACTAACTAAAAAACCATATAAATGAATATATGAATAATAATAGTAGTAGTAATAATAATAATAATAATAATAATAATGCCTTTATTGTCACTGTACATCATGTATACAACAAAACAGAATAAATTTTATTCTGCCCAAAAGATATCACTTTTATTTATTTTATTTATTTTATTTCTGCTTATTCCATTCCATTTTACAGTAAAGCTTCTGAACAGCAATAATCTAACCAGAAAATAAAAAAAATATCAATAAAAAAACATGAAAAATACATAAAATGACTAATCAGAATCATAAAATGAAACTAACAAAATACATTTGTGCACTTGCAAATCTAGTCAAAGCATCCCTTCTTTTGCTAGTGGGTCTTAATGCCTTTCCTAAAGCCAGGTAGAAGTGGAGCTGCCTGAATATCCTGCATAAGGGAGAAATAGAGGTTGGGCTACACAATTGATGCACAAGATATAACTATTCAAACATTTTTCTAGCCACAGCAGCCATAAATAGGGGCTGTGAATTTAGGAAGATCTCTGGAACTACCTCTGGAATGGGGAAATACAACGCTGACCAGAATCAAAGATGGAATTGTTAGGCCTGCAAATCAAGATTTGATGGATTTTGAAAGTGTAAATCTCTTCTTCCTCATCTGAACCTAATAGTGCCCAGGCATTAGTTCAGCACCCTATCACTCACTGTTGATCACAGGGCCAAGATGCATAACTGAATACTTTCAGCATATTAATAATGATCAACTCAGGACTGACAAATGACATGTCCTAGCAGTCATGTAAATACAGTATTAAAAAGAGGTAGGAAGACAAGAAAAGAGTGCCCAGAGGTATTCCACATAACAAAAGCACTCCTCTCTACATACAGATAATTCCTTCTTCACATCACTGATTGGAAAAATGAAAACCACTGCAAAACAATGCCATGTATTCCAGTCTCTCAGAAATGAATCAAAAGCTGCTGGTCAAAAGCAAAAGGTCAAAGAGGACCAGTGCAATTCCCCCACTCTGGACTCCCTGTGGGTCATCCACAAACATGACCAACACAATTTCCATGCTATATCCTGGCCTGCAATCTGACTGACAAGGGTCCAAATAATCTGTTTCCTCAAGCTGAGATAGGCCAGATAAAGGATCAGAGACTGGGGATTTCAAGAATGCTATTTTATTGCTTAGTATATATCAACATATATTAAGACATTTGCAATTGTAAGGTAGGTAGGTAGGTAGGTAGGTAGGTAGGTAGGTAGGTAGGTAGGTAGAGAAAGAAAGAAAGAAAGAAAGGAAAGGAAGGAAGGAAGGAAGGAAAGGAAAGGAAAGAAAGAAAGAAAGAAAGAAAGAAAGAAAGAAAGAAAGAAAGAAAGAAAGAAAGAAAGAAAGAAAGAAAGAAAGAAAGAAAGAAAGAATCCTGTTCAAATCTTTCAATGATTTTTTAAAGACACAGAAAGTTGAATCTGGGCTATTCTGAGTCTATCAGGCTTTCTACTTTCCTAGAACTGAGTAACTGATCTTCCTCTCCCACCCCCTTCTCAGGGCCAGACCTTAAATTTGTATACAACCCCTCTGGAGCTTCAAGGCTACCTTTCTTTCCACAACCATTTCCTAAAAAGGGTAACTTATAAACAGGTCTAAAATTATCCACAACAGTGAGATAGAGGGAACAGTGAGCAAAAGAGGCACCGATACTTCATTCAAAGAAGCATTGGTTACTGTAGCAATTTTATATCACAGAGACCCCAAGCAACCATGAGAACTGGGGTTCCAAATGGATAGTGTTGGAGCTGACCCTACAGAAAACACTATCCAGTTCCTCAGAAGTGATAGTCTCAAAAATACAACCAGATGCAACCAGAATGACAAAAGGTCTTATTTTTGCTGCTCATTTCCCTGAGCTTCTTAATAATCCAACCATAGAAGGCAAACCCTTCTTACTTCTGAGTCACTGAGAGTTGAACAGCATATTAATTTAAATAATAATAATTGTACACTTCTCCTATAATAATCATAATTACATATAGTTTACCAGAGTTGATAGTTATTTTCTTTCCATGGAATGGAAATGATGTAAGGGTAGAGATGGTCTTCGGTTTTTAAGACAGCATCATATTAACAAAAATAAATGTGTGACTACATTTGTAACTAATGTTGGCATAGATATTCCCTTTTCCTGGAGTGTACTATAACCTCAGATAGTATCTGTGCCCATAAATTAAATCATAGTTGCTCTTTCTTGCTCTTGTAAAAAAAAAAATTAGCCAGTTTTCAGAACATAGTCCCTGACTTTCTAACAGATTATCATATTAACTTTAAAGAATACTGGATTCAGTTCAGCTCTCTGACGGAAACCATATTCAGAAACAAACTCTATGGTCTACGTTTATATAGATTGGCTATAATAACAATCTTTCATGACCGATTCTGCTCCTTCTCCTCTTTCTTTTATAGTTCCTGAATTGGTCATGTCTGAGACATTACAACTTAATCTAGGCTGTACAATAACAAATCCTTCAAATTACAAAAGGGATCCTCTTAATCTGCTTATTAGGTGAAAATGTGCATTCAGTCATCCTCCCAACACTTTATATATAAAATATATATGTACAAAGTAGACAAATTTCATCATAATGAGCCTATTCTGGTTTAACTACTGGCTGATTTGTGTTAATTCTGAACATTAGGTCCTTTCACAGTCATCCATTCCTCCAATACTATTTAGACTCTATAGCTATTAATGTAGCTAAGCAGGTAAGGGTAGGATGGAATGCAGATATACCTGTTCACCCCAGTTATGAGATGCATTGTCAGGAAACACTGTCTGCAGTGTTTCTAGACCATGTTTCTCTGGATATTACACCCTTGCATCAAGTTAGGCTATGCATAAAGAAGAAGTGTGTTTGGGTATCATCTTCCACGGGCCTTTCTTGTCTCAAATGCCATCATTTTCTTGTTATCTGGTTTATAAAAAGCAACCATTTGAAATGGAGATGATCAACATGTGGTTTCAAAATCTGTTTTGTGTACAAGTGGAGGCCGTAATTTAAATTGTTCAGACAATATTGAAGCATATAAAGAAGAAAAGAGATAAAGTTGGCAAATACATACAAGAACTAATAGCAATTAAAAGTAAGGTTATACCACATTTCAGACCTGGAAAAGAAGAAGCATAATAAAGAGACTCAAAACAACCCTGCCTTGATTCTCTTTGAGAGGGTGGAAAGAAACTGGCAAGCTTTATGTTTTTATGTTTTTATACCCCCAAACCATAAAGGGGCTTCCAGTAATCCTTGCAATATTTGTTTCTTGGCCTGGGCTACTTTGAAGATGTGTGTGTGTGTGTGTGTGTGTGTGTGTGTGTGTGTGTGTGTGTGTGTGAGAGAGAGAGAGAGAGAGAGAGAGAGAGAGAGGGTGGGTGGGTTATCATAAATGGGAAAAAGGAGAACAGAAAATGATGAAGAACAAGAGTTTGTGGTTTCAGCCTGGCATGAAATTTTTGCTTTAGAAAAGCTGGTCTTTACCTGGATATCAGAAGAGGACATTGTTCTTGTCTTACTTTACTTTCTGCTCAGATCAACTTTGAGCAGAATAACAGATTTGGAAGGGACCAGGAAGTCTTCTAGTTCAACACCCTGTTCAAGAAGGAAACCCTATAACATTTCAGACAAATGGTTGTTCAATTTCTTCTTAAAAACCTCCAGTGTTGGAGCATTCACAACCTCTGGAGACAAGTCATTCCACTGATTAATTGTTCTCACTGTCAGTAAATTTCTTCTTAGTTCTGGATTGGTTCTATCCTTGATTAGTTTCCATCCATTGCTTCTTGTCCTGCCTTCAGATGCTTTGGCTGCCCTCTTCTTTGTGGCAGCCCCTTAGATATTGGAACACTGCTATTATGTCATCCCTAGTCCTTTTTTTCATTAAACTGGACCTAACTAATTCTTGCAACCATCCTTCACATGTTTTAGCCTCTAATCTCCTAATCATCTTTATTGCTCTTCTCTGTACTTTTTCTAGAACCTCAACATCTTTTTTATATCATGATGACCAAAACTGGATGCAGTATTCCAAGTGTGGTCTTACCAAGGGCTTATAAATTGGTACTTCACACTTCATGTGATCTTGATTCTATCCCTCTGTTAATGCAGTCTAGGACTGTGTTGGCTTTTTTTTTTTTTACTCCTGCAGCACACTGCTAGCCCCCCTCAAAATTACTACTACTGATCCAAGTACCATGTATTCGGTGCCTGTGCATTTGGTTTTTCTTGCCAAAATGTAGAACCTTACTTTTCTCACCATTGAATTGCATTTTGTTAGATAGGGCCCAGAGTTCTAGTCTGTTGAGAGCTTTCTATATCTTGAGTCTATCTTCTGGAGTGCTGGCTATTCTTGTCAAGTTGGTGTTGTCTGCAAATCTGATGAGTTTTCTTTCTATCCTCCGTCTAAATCATTGATGAAGATATTGAAGAACACACTGGGCCTAAAACAGAGCCTTAGGATACTTCCCTCCAGGTAGATGCAGTTCCATTAAAGATGACATGTGGAATACAGTTGATCAGCCAGTTAAGAATCCATCTGATGGTAATGCTGTGTAACCCACATTTTTCTTATCAAGTCAACTTCCAAGCTACAGTTCATATAGACACTATTTGGAATTTTGTCATTGTTTTTTAGGAGTGCAATGGTTGAATGAAAAAAAATACAGAAATTTTTGTAGAATTGTTAACAAAGCAACTTGCAAAAATAATTCTGTATAATTGATAGATTGGTCAATTTATTATTGTTCTATTTGTCATGTAGTTGAAAGTGAAAACTGAGTTGTCTCAGTCTATTTTATCTGAACCTGTTTAAACATTATTTTAAAATGAAATGAAATGATCTAAAATGAACAAGCTTCAGATTTTATACTAAAAATGGATAATGCTTTAGAAATAAGCAAGGACTGTGACTTGCGAAGGGAGATTAGTAGCAAAAAGTAGCAAAAAGATGAAAGCAGTCATGTTTTGTATAAAACTCTCATTTTGCACTTACAACTGATAATAAGCTAGTTTTGCACATGAGGTGAATCATGTTTCCACTGAATAAGTTCTACATTTTGTGGCTTTACGTACTCATATAATTTCTGACGTATAGAATGGAGGAAAGATGTAAAATGAGTAATTTGATAAACTGAAGTCAGGATGATACAAGGCTTCATTAAATGTTTTTGCTACTTAATATTAAGGAAAGATAATCCTTAAATTTTAGCTGTTTCATAGATTTAGACCACTTATGACATTTCTGGCACTGAGCTGCGTAAAACAAGCCATTCTTCCTTTAGCACATACATAAAATACAGCCAGCAATCAAATAAACTAAAACAGTAAAATAAAATATCTGTAGCTCAGATATACTGTAGTATAAGATTATGATGAAAGCAGTAGGGTAAATTTGAAAGTTATTTCCAAGATAAAGATATAGAATAGAATAGAATAAGTTGGAAGAGACCTTGGAGGTCTTCTAGTCCAACCCCCTGCTTAGGCAGGAAACCCTACACCACTTCAGACAAATGGTTATCTAACATCTTCTTAAAAATTTCCAGTGTTGGAGCATTCACAACTTCTGCAGGCAAATAAAAAATATTATATTAGAACTTTTCTCCTCGTGTAGCTACATTAATCTTCAAAATAGCTGGTATATTAACCTGGTCTACATATTATTGCTAATCAATAAGGTGTTTATTTTTGGTATAGAATATATGTAAATGCACCACAAGAAAAACAATCCATAGCCAGGAAGCCTGACTAGCAGGAGGTGGGGTATATAATTTTTTTCTTCTTCTCATGACTCCCCCACACACTTTTTTCGAAGTTCTTATTCCTATTACAGGTCATATCCCTTTGTACTAGCTGACTTTTGTTTGGGGAGATACAAAGAAAAAGGCCAGACAGTGCCCTCCATCCCTTTAGACCCCCAAAATATTTAGACTTACTATATAACTGCTAGCTACAAATAATTTTATTCAGTTTGTTATTTATTTAGTTATTTATTTAGCTACTTAGTAATTCTGGTGTGGGCTTAAATATATGGCGCCTGGAAAATGAAAATTGTAGTTAGTGGTCAATTAGTTTTTGATTTAATTGGCCCCACTTTGTTAGTTTGATGAACTTTGGTGTTATGTTTGATAAGCAGCATTTAAAAAGTTTGATGTCCTAGCAATACTGGTTCTTATGAGATAAATCTAGCTTTGATATAAGAAACCATGAATATTTAGGCATAAGATCAATATGAATAATGGACAGTTTATTTATTTGCCATTTATTTTTCAAATTTAACAAGCTGCCTAATTCCATAAACAGCCTGACTGATGTAAAAAACAATAATCAGAAAAACAAGGAAAAGAACAATATATGTCCAGATGAAAAAGCATTCAGACTAATACATAGAACTCTGTACGAGGCTCACCCCCCCCACCCCATCCTAATTCAATGCCTGTGGAAAAAGCAAAGTTTTCTGACCTTTTAAAAAGGATCTCAGATTCAAATCCCTCCCATCCAAACAAACAAAATCCACCAACTGATACACCAACTCTGCAGAGACAGGAGACTTGAAAGCTAGTAAGAGATCAAGGAGAATTAGTGCAGAGCCTCCACCAGAAGTCATGATCGTGTATGATCACTGCTGTCTCAGTTCTATGTCCTAATCTGAAACCTGATTGAAATGAGTCCTTTTTCTCCAGGGCTTTTTTGAGCTGCAGCTTGATAACTTTCTCAACAAACTTTCCTAAAAAAGAAAGGTTGGATACTGGATGAAAACTGGGTCCAGCACTGTTGGGTCCAGCAATTGTTTATAGAGGAGAGGTTATACCACTTCCTCTATAAGATCAGCAGAATGTGCCCTGTTCCTCAAGGAAACTGATATCAACACATGGATCCAGATGCATATTACCTAGGCGACTTTTACAAACAGGAAGGCCATGGATCTATTAAGCAATTGGTTGGATTTGCACTGTCCATTTCCCTGGAAATTACAGCTTCAAGCCCATCCCAGTTAAACTGGCAAGGTTGTGTCTAGGCATGTTGACAGCACTTGCCCGGTCGAAGTCCATCATCAAGTGAGTTTATCCATCAAACAACTAAAATATTCCTCATAGTGTCCATGCAGAAGATCCTGAAGCTCATGCTCCCATCAAAGAATGAGCCATCTAAATAGGGTGGTTGGGCAACTATCTGCAGCCCGGATAAGAGCAGAAATATAAGTAGAAATAAATTTGCATCAAGATAGGAAATAGTTTTTAAAATGGTGCATTTTATCCTTTTCCATAAAGTGTGTGAATTGACTCTCAGTTTGCCTCTGAAATTTACATATTAAAAAGAATTTAGTAAAAAGGAGTGCTACACCTACTTTCTGCTAGAAATGTAGAGATCAAGACACACCTCCATAGCCACCAAGAAGAAAAGGAAAAATAAATCTACAATGTGCAGTTTCATCTGGATCCCTAACTCTGTTTCATTCCAGTCATTGGGGAAGCGGACAAATAGTTACTCCCAATATTTTTATTTTAATCTTGGGATATCCCTTCCCCTATAGACTGTGATCCTGCTTCACAGTTCCACATGTGTTTATTTCCAGCATCTGTTCTCTCTCCATGTTCATTTTTCATTGCTTCAAATTGTCTCAGTAAATATTCTTTTAAAAGTCTTTGTACTATTTTAAACAATTTCAATTTTAACAAATTAACTTTGTCAGGGCTGGCATATTGTTTTTCTGTATAAACATTAATTGGACTCCAACAGTTTCTCTGGGAAACAAGTAGAGATTATATAAAATAGCTTGTTAAAGTATAAACCACTTGGAGTTTGATGTTCGGTTTCACATATTAATATATCTTGACAGTTATTAGTTTGCTTTTCAAAGAACCCTGTAGATATTGAGATAATGAATTTCATAATTAACTAAATGAATTTTATAATTAACCATTAGGTTATGTATAAACAACATGCAGCTATGGGCTAGTTCTTGTCACTTTTTAAACCCTCTAAACAATAATAAAGTTACACCCAGATGTTCCCAATGGTTACAGTTATTTCATTTCTAAAGAAAGCACTGTTGTCTCAAATACAATGTTCCACGCCTCTGTTGAAAAGCAGATGGATTGGAAGCTAAAGAACAAGGTATTCTGTTTTTGTTTTGTTACTTTTAAACACATTAATGTAAACATTAGCCCACCCTCTGTTAGTCACACTCCGGTGCCAAAGTTTGTCCTGAGATGCTAATTTAACTTGCTTTCTTGGGTCATATGACAGAAAGCCTGCAGTTCCAATATGCTATCCTAGATGAATTGTCCAATGCAAAATGTATATTTTGAAATCGTTGAGGCAAGGAAAAACTTGGGATGATGTAAGAAAGGTGTCATTTTGCTATTTCATCAGTCTAATACTATCCTGTTTTTCATAAAACTCAGATCAGTAATAAGAATTTTTTAGGAATTTGTATTGAATAGTTTTATATCTTACATTTAAAGTAATAAATTAATCTTAAATTATACCAATAAATTAGTAAATTGCTATTTTTAAAGAAATTTAAATAGCAATTAAAAAAAACATCAAAAGGAGAATCTGGTAATTTAGTAACGTATCAAAGAAGCCAGAACATTGATCATTCCAGACTACAATAGTATAATTCTGCTATAGCTCCAAGGAGTGGGGCGGAAAGTCTTTGGACTAACAGATCATTATCATATGACTGTAAAAATAAATCCATGCATATTTTGTGGATAAATATCTATAAATAGGGCAAGGTATTTCAAAATTGGAAACATTTCTCTACAGTACTTGGTATGGGGTAATAAAACATATTTGTATGTGTGTATGTGTTTTAAATGTTGCCTTACAGGAATGGAAAGATAGCGAGTTGCATGCTAATCAGAATGTATCTAAATACATTTTGATGAACCACTTGTAGAAGCATATATTTTAAATCTGTCAAAAGTTTTCTGCTCCAGCATTTCATGCAAACTGATAAAATAGGATTAGAAAGCAGAAACAACTGTCCCACGCTACTAACAGATAATTATGGTTAAAAAGTTGAGACTGGTACTTTTTGCTATTTCTTCTTTTTGTAGAGGAAATATGCAAACCACAAAGTTCATGAGCTCTGGCAGGACATGACACTCTTGGGGATGCTCAGGAGGCTCATTTCCAGCTAAGAACAGACCACCAAAAGCCACTCCTGGCTCTAATAACTCTTTTTAGCCACTGGGTAATTCTACTCCTTTAGCAAAGTTGCAACTTTTTGTTTCTGAGGTGGCAAGGGCTTGATGGGCTGGCAGCGCAGGCTAGCCGAAGTGGTGAAGTGATTCATTAGAAACAGAATCTAAACTGAAAGGGTTTTCTATTTTTTCTAAAAAAGATTTTTTAAAATTCATTTTAGATTTGTTTTATCCCCACTATTTAGTTTCAGAGAAGGATGTTGCTTTTAAAGCAAGGCACAATAAAAGAATATTTGCTTTCATGTTTTTCTAAAAAGAATAAGGCAAAAGCAGTAGCAGCAAGTTACCAATCCCAAATCAGCGGTCAATAAATCAGAGTATCCGATAGTAGAGTTAAATGCTTGTTTGGGAAATGAATCTTTTAAGCTGACAGCAGAAAGAAAGTTAAATGTTTTGCGGCTGAATACACTATGCATGCAAGAGCAAAAATCATTTTTGTATGTTGCTACAGGTCATGTTGTGAAACCAATGGTGCACATACATAAGGGGGGAGGGGAGCACAGGAGCTTTTTAAAAGATGGTGAAGCTCAGATGACAACTGCAATCAGGATCCATTCTACTTTAGACTTTAGAGAGGATAATAAATAGAGCAAAAAGGTGTTTCATCACATGTGGGCTATGAATGTAGTGATTCCTTATCCACATTTTTCTTGGGATTGTACAGCTGTTGCTAAGAGAAGTTGCATGATCCCTGGAAAAGGCTGCTTTAAATAATTGCAGACAGATGCTACATTCAACCTCACACCTCTTTGCACTCTGAAAACAGTTATCAGCTAGCACAGCTGACAGACTGCTGATCTGAGACTTTTCTCTTAGTTGAAAATTTGTCAGCAATATGACATACTACTGTAGTAGTATGTTTCTGGGGTTTTCAGATGTGGCCCCACTTACATGACAATGCATATAAGACTGCAATGAGGTTTGAATATCCAAGAATAACCATGAGCAAAAGTACTTCAGATTTATTTCATCCTTAGAACAACCCTTAGAACAGCCTTAGAACAATGTTCTAGTTATTTTCAGAAAAATGAACATGGTGTCACCCATGCATTCACCAGAGCCAAAACAATTAAGGTTCTGTTCTTACAACCTTGAATTATTTTCCTTTTGTCTGAGTATTCTATAGGCTTGAATAAGAATCATTGTTTTTTGTTGCTGTATGCTGACTCCATCATAAAAAAATATATATCAAGAACTGGCTTTGGAATTTATCTTCCCATATTTTAGGGCAGCATTAAGTTTGCAAGATTCTGCTCCTGTGATATTGTCACATTGGGGAGGAGGGCAAGGCAAAACCCACACTTAAAATTCCCTGGTTTCTTTGTAGATGACAATAGAGCAAATTAAGTTTTATATTGAAACTTCATTGAAGCTTAATAAGAAGCCAGTGTATAGTGCCTTTCTGATAATATTGTGCAACACTATTCAAAGCAGCTTACCCACTGCAGCTAATATAGGGCTGATCTCAACATTTCTCCTAATCAAAAGTAGGTGAATGCTTCCAACATTATAAGAATGGAAATCAGAACCAGCCACTTATTCCATTAATGTTTTCACTTGGGAGAATAGAATAGAATAGAATAGAATAGAATAGAATAGAATAGAATAGAATAGAATAGAATAGAATAGAATAGAATAGAATAGAATAGAATAGAATTTTTATTGGCCAAATATGATTGGACACACAAGGAATTTGTCTTGGTGCATATGCTCTCAGTGTACATAAAAGAAAAGATACGTTCATCAAGAATCATAAGGTACAACACTTGTCATAGGTTACAAATAAGCAATCAGGAAACAATATCAATATAAATTGTAAGGATACCAGCAACAAGGTTACAGTCATACAGTCATAAGTGGGAGGAGATGGGTGATGGGAACGATGAGAAGATTAAGACATAAGAGATTGGACCTCTGCTGATAATTTGAAATGCATTGTTGGTTGTCCTGGTTGTCCCATGACATAGTAAACCATCATTATTTATTTTTATTTATTTGTCTAATTTATATGGCTGTCTATCATACCAAAACCAATTCTGGGCAGCATACAACAAAGCTAAAAACAATAAACAAATGCATAAAACCATTATTGTTTTAGTTATAAAATTAAAAAGTGTTAATATAATTAATAATATTGTTATTAATTATAAAAAGCAGTAAAAATCTATAATAAGCTAAACTAACAAGGAACATGGGATGTTAATTATAATGAAGTTACCTCACAAATTCATTTATCCCTTGGAGTCTCCAAGCTTGCCAACACAACCAGGTCTTAAGGAATCATTTGAAGCTCAGAGGTTATGAGGTCAACTTCACCTCTGGGGAAGAAGATTCCATAATGCAGGTGCCACCACAGAAAAGACCTGCTGCCTAAGGCCTGCCAAATGGAACTCTTAACATGATCTTTCAGAAATATATACATACCGGTACATACATGATTGTGTGTGTGTGTGTGTGGGGAAGGGAGGGAGGAAGGGAGAGAAGAGCGGGAAAAGTATCAAATTAACTGCAATGAGTATTAAGTATTTGATTTTTTTAAAAAAATCAACTATTTCTTTAACAATTTTCTGAAAAAAGCAATCTGCGTTAAAAGAAAGAAAACTTCTTGCAAACTGTCTGCAATATCCATTGTAACAATAGTGTTAATGCACATTGCTTTCTGTAATGTTCACAGATCTTCTATTAACACTGAGTTTCTTTCTTTAGACGCCTGAACAGAAATAAACTGCAAGTTCTTCCAGAATTGCTTTTTCAGAACACACTGAAGCTAACCAGACTGTAAGTATAGTTTTTATTTTTGGCATCCTATATGTGCTTTGGTTCTTAAGTCAGCAATTTTGGCTGTGAGGTTTTGGTATGATGCCTTCTTGAAGTGGATTTTGAAATGTGTCTTAGTTTATTATATAAAATCTTTTGCTGGGAAACATTTACTTGTCTTCTTACTACTCTGTAGATTAATTGTGAAGTCAAAACTGTCGGTATGTTTCTGTTTTCCTTTTCTTCTCTAATACGGCTACAAGGATATCACAAATTTCTACTTCCGGTTTCTATTAACACACTGTGAAACTGGTGGTTAATCTCAAAATGTTTGGTGGAACAAAGTAGGTTCATAAGTCTCACAAATGTTGGCTTTCCTCAAACAAAGCATTCTTAAAATTAATTACTGTATGTCAAACTGTGATTAATAAAATTGGATATGAAGTTTCTTAATTTCCTCACATGCTGGCAAGTTGTAGGACAGCCATATTAGTCTATAGTGGCAAAAAATATGATGAAGTGAGCTACAGTCCATGAAATCTTATGTCTTTTAATGAAATTAATTACTTTGAAAAGGTGCTACCACATTTCGTCTGATTTTTCACATGCTGGGGAAGGAGAAGATTTTTTTTTAAAAAAAGAAAGAAATTGAGTACCTGGAGAGGGTAAGCTCACTCATGTTGTGAAAAGCTACAATTTGTGATGAAGTCTGAAGAAACAAATTAGTTTTGGATATAGGAGTTTAGGAAATAGGTGTCCATAAAGCCGCTGATTTTTATTCCAATAATGATTTTGCATAGCAATAGGACAGCTGTGATTATTATCACCTCTCATGACCCCTGCTGTATTTGTTCAGTATGTTCTTCAAGTAAACAAGGTCATGCTTTTGTATTCCCATCTAGATCAAGATAAAAGATATAATTAAAATTTGCATTACAATACCAAATTATATAAAAGAAATATATTTGTGAATTATAATGATATGAGCTCAGTAACCATGAGACTTTTGTTTTAAAAGCCACTTATTGTATTTCAGTATTTTAGTGATTAATAAAAAAAAGTTCATCTGCATAATTTGTGCTGATATACAACTTGGCTGTATCGTGGATACTCTCTCTCTCTGTGTATGTGCACACAGTATAGACAACTTGATTGTCTCAGTAAATGAATGATTCTTAATACATTAATAGTATGAAGCTAGCACATATTTTCCCTCTGTTTTCAGTTCTTTATTTTTTTTTCAGCCAAAATACCTGCAACAAAGGGATTATTAGAATATTTTATCTAAAAAAAGTTAGTAATGTACCTTCAATAATTCTTTTTTTAACCAACAGTATATGGTTAAAATTTCTATCTGTATTTGTGATATAAGAATGAAGATTTGAAAATTATAAAGTGACATTGTATATTGGGATAGTCTTTCCTGGATTTCCAATCATAATTTATATTGTCAATAATAGTTTAAATAAGTCTTCTTATATTTTGTGGGGAAATGGAATGAAAACAAGCCCTTGACAAGCTATTTAAATAGCCATGAAGAACAGTTTTATCCTTCAACTGGTCAATTAAAACAAAAGATCAGTTAAAAGAAATGGGGCAATACAGTTGCAGTGTCTTTCAATTACAGAAAAGGTCTGAGGCTTCTATAATTATTTACATGTCCTTTGGTGACATCTGTTTGACATTATGGGTGGGAGTATAGAAGAAAATCAACCTTAGAAAGGAATGCAAGGAATCCTGTTAAATTAGTTTGATTCATACATTGCTAGGAGGAGAACTCCAGAAATTATGCATTGTATGTTAGCATTTTCTTCCAAGGTCATTTTGTTGAAGCTTTGCTGTATGTTATTTATAGAACAGTATCTTCCCTGTCTGTGATGTTAAAAGAGAAAAAAGTTTCTGACATATTTGAATAATGTTTATATTCAGTTCCCATCCCAAGTATTTGACTTAAATCATAGAGTTTCAAGAAACAAGGCCAAATTTTCAGTCTCTGGAGAATTTAGATGTCTTAAAATAGACATTCCCATTGTTGGATTCATATATGTATAATAAATGCATTTAAGTAACAAAGGATGAAGTAATAAGAAATGACTAGTTAGCATTCAATGTTTACCCATCTGATCAAACCAACTTGGCATTTCATGTTTCACAAGTGAAGAATTTCAGAACTTCACTCAGAATATAGCCATCAACCTTTCTGTGGGAACTCAATAGCATTCTGGAGCTTATTGAAGAAAAGTTAGGCACATGACATGGATAAGTTCATGCTTCAGTTGCAAATGCAAGGTTTAAATAACCAAGATAGGCTACTGCTGAATATAGCACTCAACCCTTATTTATCAATTCCAGAATTTTTCTCTTATATTTACTTAGTAGTGAACTTCTTGCCTCTTATCTCCTGGCTTGGTTATATACCAATGCTTCATTTTGCTCTAAGGCCCTTCACTTTCAGGCTTGACAAATCAAGGTCTCAGAGAAAACATGTTTCATGGATTTTTTTAAAAAAAGAAAAAATACCGCAAAATATTAAAAAAAATAAAAAGGTACCATGAGCATATGGACCTTGCAAAAATAGTCAATTTGGTAGTTTTCTCCCTAGACATATTTCCTCTTTCATCAATTACAATAGTTTCATGACTTTTTGTTTTCTTCATATTGATGAGTGGGCTCTCTTACCTTCAAGTTCTAAAGTTGGGCATACTACATCCATAAACACCTTCCTTCTAAGATTTGAAAGATCCATCATTGAACAGTAAAGTTTTTAACTTTAGCTGTGACCAGTTTATTGGTCTGTAATTGATATACATGAGAACTTACAGATAGTCCTCAATTTGCAACTGCAGTTGGGATTGGAACATGTGTTGCTAAGTGATGGCATTGTTAAGTGACTAGTATCTGATTTTATGAAACTTTTTGCAGTGGTCATTAAGTGATTCTTGTGGTTGTTAAGCAAATCTGGTTTCCCCCATTGACTTTGCTTGTTGGAAATCCCTTGGGAACATTCCAATCATTGGATTGCATGGTGATCATGTGACCCCAGGATGCTGGACCTTCATAAATATAAGTTAGTTGCCAGGTGCCCAAAATGTGATACTGTGAACGTGAGGACCTGTTACAATCATAGAGTTAAGGACAGGACATAAGTTACTTTTTTCAGTCCTGTCATAACTTCAAACAGCCATTAGACAAATTGTTGTAAATTGAGAACTACCTGTATTTTCTTATTTAAAAAAGACAAAATGTTATACAAATGGTCATACTTTAAAAAAAAAATGCTGTTACCTCCAAGTCTTGTTCCTGCCCAGATTTGGGGTACATCTAATATAGTTAAAAGCATTTTCTTCCTTAATCCAGAGAACAATGAATGATGGTGCAACATTTAAAGGTTTTCTTATTGATCCCAGAGAAACTGAAGTTGGTCCCACTCTTCTCTTTAATAACATTTATAGTTTATGGTTATACAAAAACCTTTATAGAGCCTTCTCTGTGGGGGCACCTACTGTCTGGAATGAGCTCCCCCTGGAGATACGGAGGATCCTGGATCTGCGCACCTTCCGCCGCGCTGTGAAGACCTTTTTATTCCATCAGGCGGGCTTGGCCTAATCTTTTCCCTCTTTTTAATATATAAATTTTAATCTGTTTTTAAATTATTGGGGTGTTTTAATTTGTCTGGGCCAAAATGGTTTAATTCAATTTTACCTGGTTTTTAAAATTTTTTGTATCTATGTATTTTATTGTTTGGCTGTTCACCGCCCTGAGTCCTTTGGGAGTAAGGCGGTATACAAATCAAATAAACTAAACTAAACTTTACTACTCAGAGCCTACATGCTGTAATTTGGATATCTTTAGTGGATGTGTGGGATAGGACTGCTTCTAATCCAAGTTGCTTTAAACAACTTGGAAAGTGCCTTCCAATTACTTGGGATGTCTTTTGCAGTTAGTCAGAGGATGATAGCTAATCTTGAGAGAGGCAAGTGCCTTGTCAGAATGTGACCTTAAATTAAAAGGCTCATCTCACATGAGAGCAGGTGCTAGTAACTCACCTTTTACATGAGCTCAAGTTATTAAGCCCTGTGAGGGCAAACGAAACATGTCCAAAGGAAATAGAGGGTTGCTATGGTTTTAGCTCATTCAGGAATTGAGGCTTTACTGTGTACAGATCCCAGCAGGTCTGTTCAGAAGATGGTAAATAATTACAAGGAACGTCAGGTCTCCAGAGGGCACTTCAGGTTTGAAAGGATGTTCTCTAGGTCAGAGGTGACAACTAGAGACTGCTGAGAGGTTCTTGTACCATTTATCAAGCTGAAGCTATTTTTATTGCTTTCACTGTGCTCTGTCTCTAAATGGTATAATTTGAGCAAAATCATGTCTGGAAAAGTGACTCTTGTTGCAAGCCCTTGTGGCATCTTTCTGTTTCCAGTGTAAGGCCAAGGGCTCTGCTTATTTTCTTCAACTATGAAAAGAACGTTAACAAATTATCTGAGCTGAGCAGAAAACAAATGAGGGGATGTCAGAAAGTGAATAATTGAGGTTTCATCCTGGATTTCCAGTTCTCCCCAGTGTGAAGTTAGCAACTCAAAACTAATATGTACAGATGTTTTCTCCACTTTTTTTTTTAAATAAAGCAGAAGAGAAAGAGAAGTGGCAATAAGTATAAAGGCATGTTTATAAAAGTAGGTTTGGTATCATTTTATGCTGATTCCTGCAAAGATTTTGCTGCTTAGGAAGTACGTCTATAATACACAAGATTGTAATTTTCTTAACAGATTTTTAAAAGGCTTCCTTTTTTCTACTGTTTTTGCTCACTTTACTCACTCCTCTGGAAGCTTTTAAGGTAGATTGCAAGGTTCTAACACTTGACTTATGCCTGTATTAGCATCTACTACAAAATATACAAAAGTAAGTCTTAGTTTTCCAGATAGTAAACACTTGCCTAAATATATATTTAGTGTTGTTTACTTAGAACTTTCTGATTTAATTTTCTAATTTTACTAGTTTATTTGTTGACTTCCTATCCTCTGAAATGTAAAGACCTTAAGTAATTTAAATTACAAGTTGTCAAATGCACTGAAAAATTTGTGGAATTCTAATACTAATAATAAAGTGGAATAAGTTACTGAAAATGAAACGGTGAAGATCTTGTGAGACTTTTGAATACAGACAGATCGTCATTTGGAACACAACATGCCAGATATCATGGTTGTCGAGGGCCAAAGCGTACAGTTTATTGGTATCGCTGTACCAGGAGACGCCAGAGTCGAAGAAAAAGAACTGGGAAAAAATCACGAAATATCGCGACCTGGCCATCAAAATTGCACGGCTATGGATGAAACATGTAACAGTGATACCCATTGTCATTGGGGCACTTAGAACCATGTCCAAGAATTTTACAAAACACAGGTTCCTGAAAAAACACCAGCGGAACTGCAAAAGACTGCGCTACTCGGAATGTCATATATTTTAAGAAGATACTTGGTTGATACCTAGGACACTGGCAGCAACCCGTATCAACCATTAGCACCAGTCAATGGTATTTGTGTCACATTTTTAAATGTCCAGTTGACTGAGTTTCTTGTTTAATGAATAAAAGAGATAACAACAATAACAACAACAACAACAACAACAACACATACTTTGAAGCATCCAGAGCAATGCTCTGCAAGATAAAATTAATTCCAACCACCTCCATAAAAATAATATAAAAGGCTGTAAATAGTTCTGCAGTGGTCTTGAGACAGGAACAGGAGTTGCAGATAGAGTTACAAAGTTAGAAAGGGTCAGCCACAAGAAGTGCTAGCTACTTCTTGCTCCATTCCAGGAAGCAAATGTTTTTTAGTGACTCAGCTTTCCACAGAATGGTTTTAATATTAAAAGTTCAAGAAGCTTAAATTTCCCCCTCTGATGAGTCCCTGGGCTTGAACAGGATTGGGACTACAGGTGGTCCTTCACATTTCCTTGGAGAGCCAGTTCTACTCTCTGAAAGTGTGTTGATTTGGTGTGTGTGTGTGTGTGTGTGTGTGTGTGTGTGTGTGTGTGTGTGTGTGTGTGTGTTAAACACTGTGAATAGATTTAGATGATAGAAACATATCTCCACTCCAATTATGCATTTATAAAGTTTCCACAACTATCACAAAATCAGTGGGATACACACATTCTGATCAATTGAGTAAGTATGCTCAAAGAACATGTAGCTCTGAATAATACTTGGAAACTTTTAAAGCCTTAAATCTCCCTCCTCCCTCTCTCCCTCCCTCCCTCTCTCTCTCTCTCTCTGTCATTCCCAAGAGCAACTTCAAAACTGTTGTGGAAAAAAATGAAAAATTGTTATGTGGTGTCTAGGATCCTGTGGCTACATTTGCATTTGCATTTTTCACTAGTAACATCTGTGCAATTTGTGTGAAAAAATAAACTGTGCCAGGGAACTATTCTTATTCAAACCAATCATTTTCGCTGGCATCAGATGACTCTACCTCAGAATAAAAGGAGGTGGGGGATAGGAGCAAGATTTTTTGGCATCTGAAAGGTGTCAGTTAACAGTTTTAGATTTCTTTCTTCTTCTGAAATCCTTAAATCCTATTGCTTGGGTTCTTCCAAAATTTTGAATATTTAGTGTGTATTGTGTATGATAGGGGAAGGGAGAAAAATTGGCTACATTGCTAGTTCTGATATAGTCTACAAATAGGTCCAAAATACATGGTAGAGAAGCAGAACTTGAAAGTATACTGTAGGTGCACTGAAGAAAATGATATAACTGTGAAGTCCTTAGTGCTTACTAAATTTAGCTGTTTGCTTGTAGATATTTGATTATCTAACTAGGTAATATCATCAGTGATATTAGGAGCTGAGGGAGATGAAGCGCCGGAAAAGACGCCTAGAGAGTAGTTGGAGGGCCAGTCGCACTGAATCTGACCGGACACTGGTAAGATCTCATATTAAGAATTACCTAGTGGCGATAAAAGCAGCAAAACGTACTCATCTTGCTGCTCTTATTGCGTCATCAGATAACCGCCCGGCCGCCCTGTTTAGGGTGACCCGCTCCCTGCTCCACCAGGAAGCGAGGGAGGACCCCTTGGAGGGAAGAGCCGAGGACTTTGTTCAGTATCTGTATGACAAAATCACTCAGATTCGGGAAGATCTGGACTCCGACTGGGTAGATCCAGTGGGGGTGACGGAGGCAGGTCCTGAGAATGTTATCTGGGATGAGTTTGACTCTGTGACCCCTGAGGACGTGGACAGGATTCTGGGTAGACTGAATGCGACCACATGTTTGTTGGACCCGTGCCCCTCCTGGTTAGTGCTGGCTTCCCGGGAGGTGACGCGAGGCTGGCTCCAGGGGATTATAAATGCTTCATTGAGTGAGGGTGTCTTTCCCGCCGCCTTGAAAGAGGCGGTGGTGAGACCTCTCCTCAAGAAGCCTTCCCTGGATCCGGCAATATTGGCTAATTATCGTCCAGTCTCCAACCTTCGCTTTGTTGCGAAGGTTGTCGAGAGTGTGGTGGCACGACAGTTTCCCCGGTACCTGGATGAAACGACGTATCTAGATCCGTTCCAGTCGGGCTTCAGGCCTGGGTACAGCACGGAAACGGCATTGGTCGCGTTGGTGGATGATCTCTGGAGGGCTCGGGACAGAGGTTGTTCCTCTGTCCTGGTCCTATTAGATCTCTCAGCGGCTTTTGATACCATCGACCATGGTATCATGCTGCACCGGTTGGAAGGGTTGGGTGTGGGAGGCACCGTACTGCGGTGGTTCTCCTCCTTTCTCTCTGACCGGTCGCAGTCTGTGTTGACAGGGGGGCAGAGGTCGACCCCGAGGCCCCTTATATGTGGGGTGCCACAAGGATCGGTCCTCTCGCCCCTTTTGTTCAACATTTATGTGAAGCCGCTGGGCGAGATCATCCGTGGTTTCGGGGTGGAGTACCATCAGTACGCTGACGACACCCAGCTGTACATCTCCACCCCAGACCACCCCAACGATGCCCTTGAAGTAATGTCCCGGTGCCTGGAGGCCGTACGGATCTGGATGGGGAGAAACAGGCTCAGACTCAACCCATCCAAGACCGAGTGGCTGTGGTTTCCGACGTCCCGATATAGTCAGCTGGTGCCATCGCTGACTATTGGGGGCGAAGCATTGGCCCCCACGGAGAGGGCTCGCAACTTGGGTGTCCTCCTGGATTCACGGCTGTCTTTAGAAGAGCATTTGACGGCCGTGACCGGGAGGATTTTTCATCAGGTTCGCCTGATCCGCCAGTTGCGTCCCTTTCTGGATCGGGACTCGTTACGCACGGTCACTCATGCCCTCGTCACCTCCCGTCTGGACTACTGTAACGCTCTCTACATGGGGCTCCCCTTGAGGAGCACTCGGAGGCTCCAACTGGCGCAGAGTGCAGCTGCGCGGGTGGTGATGGGAGCGACGTGGCGCTCCCATGTAACGCCCCTCCTGCGCGAGCTGCACTGGCTCCCGGTGGTCTTCCGAGTGCGCTTCAAGGTTTTGGTTATCACCTTTAGAGCGCTCCATGGCTTAGGACCTGGTTATCTACGGGACCGCCTGCTACCACCAATAGCCTCCCACCGACCAGTACGCTCCCATAGAGAGGGGCTCCTCCGGGTGCCGTCGGCCAAACAATGTCGACTGGCGGCCCCCAGGGGGAGAGCCTTCTCTGTGGGGGCACCTACTATCTGGAACGAGCTCCCCCCCGAGATACGGAGGATTCCGGATCTGCGTACCTTCCGTCGCACGCTTAAGACGTTCCTATTCCAGCAAGCCGGCCTGACCTAAACTTCTCCGCTTTTAAATGGGAATTTTAAATTTGGTTTTAAATTATTGGGGTTTTAAATATGGTTCAGCCAAATTTATTTAATTTGTTTTATCTCTATTTTAAATTTTGTATTTCCATGTTTTATTTTTATGGCTGTTCACCGCCCTGAGTCCTTCGGGAGTAGGGCGGTATATAAATTTAATAAACAAATAAACAAACAAACAAGTGTACCATATTCTCCTCTACTGAAAGCTGATATACTATCCATGAAGCCATATTATTACAATTGTTTGTGATAAACAATTAGGGTTTTGATAAAAGAGAATATTTGTAGTTCAGGTTGAACCGTAGGGTCCTTGGTACTTTCTGAATGTGGTTGTTTTATATATATATATATATATATATATATATATATATATATATATATATATATATATGTAGGTTTTTGGTTATTTGGATTTTCTCCCACGTAAAATTGGAAGTGTCTTGGCGACGTTTCAAGGAAGTCTCATTCGTCATCTTCAGGCTGGTGTTTTCGGCTTCATGCTTCTAGGAGCACGAAGCCGAAAACACCAGCCTGAATGTGACGAATGAGACTTCGTCGAAACGTCGCCAAGACACTTCCAATTTTACGCGGGAGAAAACCCGAATAACCAAAGACCTACATACAAACACCCGCGAAAACCTCAGAAAACACACACACACACACACACACACACACACACACACACATATATATATATATATATATATATATATATATATATATATATATATATGTAGGTCTTTGGTTATTCGGGTCTTCTCCCACGTAAAATTGGAAGTGTCTTGGCGACGTTTCGACGAAGTCTCATTCGTCATCTTCAGGCTGGTGTTCTCGGCTTCGTGCTTCCAGGAGCACGAAGCCGAGAACACCAGCCTGAAGATGACGAATGAGACTTCGTCGAAACGTCGCCAAGACACTTCCAATTTTACGTGGGAGAAGACCCGAATAACCAAAGACCTACATACAAACACCCGCGAAAACCTGAGAAAACATATATATATATATATATATATATATATATATAGTGGTTATGCAAATATATTATATATTTAATGTAATATAGCTGTATTTACAGGGTATTGGCAATATATTGCCTCTGGCATGTGAATGAACTTTGTGGTGCAATCTAACATATGCCAAGATAGACACATCCATCACTATGACACGAACCAGCTGAAAACACAGTCTCATACTCTTGCTTGATGATGGATTTCTTCATAGCAAACAAAGCCTTGAGAGCAGAAGCATTTAGATATAATTTCTGAAGATACAGAGAAGATTCATTAGGAAAAGATGAGTGATTAATTTTCCCTCCATTATAACATGTACAAGAACCTGGGAAATCCTAATTTAATAAAACAAATGTTTTACAGACAGTTCTTTGATTAACAAAAGAAATTTTTATTACCAATAAATTTTGGGGGAAACATCGTATGGCTGGATTTATGTAATCATTTTCAACTATTCCTTCTCTTAATTCCTCGGAGAATTAAATTTTCCCTGAAAATTTCTAATTATAAAATTAGTACACCATGTGGTTCTGTGTTTGGTCTTTGGGTACCTAATTAGAAATGGTTGTGTGAAACAATGCAAAAAAGCTGGCTGCTAGGTGTATAGCTGAATCAGTAGTAAATTATAGAATTAGGGGATTTTTCATATTAAGTATTTTCAGCACAGGAGTTTGCAAATTTCATACTTACTTACTTACTTACTTACTTACTTACTTACTTACTTACTTACTTACTTTATTTATTTATTTATTTATTTATTTATTTATTTATTTATTTATTTATTTATTTATTTATAAATTTGTATACTGCCCTTCTCCCTGAGGACTCAGGGCGGTGAACAGCCAAGTAAAAGCATAAACTATAAACATTAAAATACAATTAAAAAGATATATATAAATTTGGCCCCATGACTAAAAACAATAACAAACAATTAAAAACATTTTAAAAAGTGTTAGGCCAGCCTGGCTTGCTGGAAAAAGAAGGTTTTAAGGGCACGGCGGAAGGCACCGAGGTCTTGGATTCCTCTTGGTTAGCTGTTGATAAAATTAGATATGTAAATAGCTCCTGTTTTAATATACAATAACCTAACTAGCTAAATATTGTTGTCTCTTGATATGCTTGAATCCAGTAATGGTTGTATTTATGGCGGACACCTTGTTTTTCTCCTGCGTAAAGTTATATGGGTTAATTTTTGAAGTCTCTCATTTCTCCAATGTGTGAATTGTTATATAAAGCTACAGTAAGAGAATACATTTTTTTTTGAGAAACTGAAGTGGCATTTCTGGCATGTGATCTGAGTGGCACTTAAATTGAACAGACAGCATTCTTTTCATGAGACACATTGATCTGATAATCCTAATTTGACTAATCCCAAAAATAAAGGTTTTGTTTCTGTGTTTTAAACTCTTATGAACAGAATACTTTGCTAAGGCATAGATTGAATTTTACCAGGTTTAAGTTATGCTATAGAGGATGATGTCATCACAGGGAAGGTTTTATAAAGTTTTACTATTTGCTGATTTTAAATGTGAGATTTTTAATGGGAAATTCTGTTTTCTGAATGTTGAGATTATGGGATTTGAATTGAAAAATGGAATACAAATCTAAAGGGTAAATAACAACAAAAAGTGTTAATAGGATGACCAACAATGTTCTTTGACTTTAGTTAAGAGAAAGTATGGCAAATAATAGGCTTGGGCATAATTATACATACTCTGTTAATTATTTGAGAATGGATTAATGAATACAATATTACAGATTTATTTTTGGAATCATTACTATCAGAAAACCCTTAAATATTTCTAAAGTTTCTACTCAAATATAAAGACATTTGAATACTGGCTTTTGTGGTAACTGTTTCACATGGAGGATGGAGTACCTACTATGTCTTACCCCATGGGCATTGTGAATTTTTCATTGAACTTTCTTCTTATTATGCAGAAGGTTTATATGATATGCTGTGCTACATTATTGTACATTGGTGTCATGTTGACTCATTTATTGAAATTCTTGTGCACTGTTTTATTAAGCTCTCTCTTTCCTTTTTTGTATGAAATATACATGTGGATGCTGCTTCTGAGGTGGCAAAGAACCAGAATAGGATCTACTGGTTCCCATACCTAATTCTCTAAAGTTTGATTTCTTTCCCGAAGGCCTTGCTCCATTAATCTCCCAAGAAAATTCTCCTCTTCATGGATCAAGGCTGTCAAGTCCAACCTTGCCAAAGTAGGCTTCTCTCCAGCCTCAATACTTACGTTGGACTATGACGACGCCAGTGGTGGGATTCAAATTTTTTACTACCAGTTCTGTGGGCGTGGCTTGGTGGGCAAGGCTTGGTGGGCGTGGCAGGGGAAGGGTGCTGTAAAATCTGCATTCCCACCCACTCCAGGAGAAGGACACTGTAAAATCTCAATTTCCCCCCTACTCTAGAGAAAGGATACTGTAAAATCTCCATTTCCACCCCACTCCAGGGGAAGGTTAATGCAAAATCCTCATTTCCTCACAATCAGATGGGACTTGGAAGGAAGAGAATAGATGGGGGCGGGGCCATCAGAGGTAGTACTTAGTGGTTCTCTGAACTACTCAAAATTTCCACTACTGGTTCTCCAGAACTGGTCAGAACCTGCTGAATAACACCTCTGGACCAAGCAAAACAAACCTTGGAACAAAGGGTAGAGGACATGGAGAGGCAAGCAGACTTAGGGAAAACTCCATTGTTTCTGGCTCCAGACTCTATTAGTTATGTTGTTACTCTTACTAATTATCTTAGCTAGTTGGAGACAGCAAACCACCAGAAAGCATTTTCGCTCGCACGGTGCCATGCGCTTACATTGACTGTCCTGCATGGCAAGTATAAAAAGATACCATTGATTGAAGTACTCTGCTCCTGTGGCTCAGGAGAGGTAGATACCGTTGGACACATACTTCTGTGCTCTTCGAATAGAGATATTCGAAGAAAAAGTATCCTCCCAATAATTGATAGGTATCCTGGCCATTCCAACACTGCTGGTCTCCAGTGTCTGCTTAAGGACGAACAGACTGTGATTACAGTGCAGGTGCTAGATTCTGTGCAGCAGCACTGGAGATTCATTGGAAACATGTGATTAAGCTACCATAGCTATTTTACACAACTAATGTAGCATTACAATTTTGCATTACTGCTCTTTTGCATTTTAGTATTTAAGGCCTCACAATTTAAGGATTGATATTAGAGTATAGTTAAGCCATGTGTATTGTGGCCCGCCAGCGGCCTGCATGGCTTGTGGCTGATCCCGTCGATGAGGAGGCTGGTATGGTGTCGCGCCAGCAGCCTCTGCAGCCAGTGCTCATGTCGGACAGCGAGGAGGCTGAAGAGGATGTGGTGCCAGAGGCAGATAGTCAGCCAGGGCCTTCAGAACCTCCAGAGGCTCCTTCAAGTGCAGAGAGTGAAGTGGAGGAGCCTCTCCTCAATGCTCGAGCACGCAGGGCTGCTAAAAGGTAGGAGTGGCTACTCAGGAGGAGGAGGTCTCCTCGAGAGTAAGGCTTGGGGCTAATTGGCCACTCCCTTAGCCTAGTTAAGTCGCACGCAGTTAGCAATTGTTGCTGGAAACAACGTGTAATTATTACAGAGCATTTTGGAGAATGAGTGTCTTATCGATTCTTGTTTTCTGGGCTGGTTGCCAACCTTTGCCAGACTTTGTTTATTCTTGGTACATTATAACTTTGATAAGGACTGTTGGTGTGTGTCACAATCTTTGGGAATCTGGAGCTGGGGCAGAACAATGTGTAACTGACAGACTGGATGCTAAATTGTGATTTTAATATAGATTTTATCTGATATTTATTATTTTATTCTAGAATTATTAACTGGATATTCCTTGAGTGTTTTTATTTGTTCTGGTCTCTGGTCTTTGACTGTAATAAATTTGATTTAATTTGTTTTGATACCTGGTTCCGTTTAAACAAGGATACAGGCCATATTGAGATGTGGATGGAATATGTGTTTATAAGCCAGGTCCAGAAGTAGAGCCCAGAAATTTTTCCCTAACAACAGGCCAGCTCAATGTTGACGTACTTTTAGGAATCAGGGAATAGTGACTGGTTCTTTTGTAGCTGCTTTTGTTTCTTCCTTTGATCACAATCCAATCTGATTCAGACCTTCTGTTTTTTATTTTATCTGTTAGCTAAACTTTGATACCTTGATTTTGCAGTATAGGATGGGCAGTACAGGATGGGCAGGTGATGCAGCAGGATATTACTACGAGTACTGAACCTGTGATATGTGGACATCCTTAAGTAAAAATTTCATCTTCAGTTAGTAGCAGTATATTTGGATGGAAATGGATTCCCTCAAGCAGACATCCCTTAGGAGAAAAAAATCATATCCTCCCACTGACATTCCCCCCCCCCAGTGTTAGAAGATTGCAGGACTGCAGGAGAGGGGAGTGTCTAGTGAAAAAGTGCTGTGATTGACAGTCTGGGAACAGAGAGCAAATAGCTTTGGTGTGGCTTGGAAACTGAAGCAGACAAGGTAAGCAGCAGGAGAATTTCAGCTATGTCGTGGGAAATGGCCTTAGCAAGCTCTCTGATTAGCAGTGGAGTGCAAATCTCTTGGGTCATTGCTAGGGTTCAGGAGAGCAAAGAACTGCTGGTATGTCAAATTGCTGCCATATTTCATTCACAGGGGAAAAAGAGGCAGGTTGACTATTTGATTAGAGTTTATTGATGTTAGGGGCATGCAATCATTTAAGGCACTTTAAAAAAACATTTGCAGAAATTACTTGAGAGCTCTAGGAAAATGACAACATTTCTGTTTGGTAGTAAGAAACAGTAACCTTGCTTTTACTTCTTTTAATGATAGGTTTATTGGGTATTACTTACAATTTTATAGCAGAGAGAAGATGATGAGATAAATAGAATGCCAGAAAGACTTTTAGTTCTGGATTAAAAGCTTGAGATCAGAAGATACAGAACAATTCAATACAGGTTTTCTGTTTTTCAGTATTAGTGATTAATGGTATTATGCAATTGGAAATCAACATAAAAGTTGAAAAGTGTAATATAATGGTTTTAAAGGTTGCAAGCCAGCATGTAAAATAAAAAGACCAATCTATATCATGTCACCATACCTTGGAGGAGAATACAAAGCATTAGACAATAAAGTTGTAAAACAGTGTACGGTAATGTAAAATATTAATCAAAACAACTAAAACTAAACAAGATTATAAATTATGCTAATAAACTATGGTTACTATACTTAAAACGGTAAGTATTTATGTGTAAAACTTTATCCAAAAGGTGAGCTTACTCTTTGCCTATAGTTGACAAGAAGAATCTATAGAAATATCTGGAAATAGAACTGAGAAGGGTAATCATCAAAAGGGAAAGGAAAGTCTCATTTAGGAAGAGAGGAGATATGATAGATTTTAGATCTATTTGCTCAGATGCTCATAGAAGAAGCAATATCAACTACAGATTCAGGCAGAGTAGGCAGGGAACTGAACCAGTTAGTCTGTCCTCAGTCCATGGGTAAAGAGGTTAGCACGTTCTTGTATGATACATGTGAGTCCAGGGGGGAAGTTGGGTGGGTGGGAGTAATGGACAGGGTCACTGTTATTATTAGACCAAAGAATGGTGTGGCAAATGGAGACTGGACAGACAGAGACAAGAGAGGAAACCACTTTCAGCTGTTCTGCAGTTGGAATTACAATGTATTCCCATTGGGATTTTAAAATAGGAGGCAGATCAAAAGTATAGAGCTGTATGTAATTTTTTTTATTACATGTCAAGATTTTGGTGTGATTGGGAAAGATGGGAGAGGCAATAAAATTCTTGGGAATCCTTTAATTCTTTCCCACTTATGCTGGCTGCCAGCTCTCTCCCATCTGATCCTATCTGATGGCTGGACCATTTTTGTCCTAATTACTTTCCTGCATTCCTATATGATGTCATAATCCTCTGGCAAATCTGAATATTTGGAAGAATTATTAAAGGCAAACAAGGCAGTGTTTTCTTTATCAAACAGATGATCACAGAGAGTTGATGAATGGAATATTTAGTTATATCGCTGTCTCTATCTATCTATCTATCTATCTATCTATCTATCTATCTATCTATCATCTATCTATCTATCATCACTATATTTTTTGTCATTTGAAGTCTGTCAGTGCATTTATAAGATTTATATTTGCTGAGCTAATATGATGGCTGCCATTTGTCAGAGTTATCTGTAAATGTGTTGTCAGTAGGTAGACTAAGGGCCCAACCAGTAAAATATGACCCCATTTAATTATCTTACTTTGGACTATGAATTCAAATTTGCTTTATCAAATAACTTCATGACCAGTGATGACCTGGTCACAAATGACTGAACAGTTCAATGGTGGCATTCTACATTTAAGCAGTTGTTATGCAGAATACAAAATGGTGTTATAATTTTCTATGGTCCATCTTTGAAGTAGAAAATGTACTTCTATATCAGAAAAAACCATGAATCATATGTACAGTCAAATCATAAGTATCTGGATACTGCAGTAAAAATACTTTTCCTTCATGGAAATGGTTTATTTTTTTGGAAATAAGGATGAGGAAAAGTTGTAATTTATCAAATGATGGGCCCTTAGCTTGAACACCAGACTGTACACATACTGTGCCAGAATTATCATGCTGTTGTTGTCATGAGACAAAAATCTGTTTTTCATTTAAATACTAAGTCTTTCTTTCATTTTAGCTATCTTTTCCACAACTGTGGTTATTTTAATTTATAATAGCATGACTTCTATACAGAGTTACTTATTGTTGCATATGGTTGTTACTTTATCAATATTAGGTTGAGCTCATTCTATATTTACAGCTTTGTTGTTTCACAATAGTTTTAAATATTAAAGACATGCTTATATACATTCTAATGATTTGATTTACTTCAAATTATTTCACAACAGAATAGCTAACCAGTGAAATTTGGCACCTGCCATTCATATTTAGTACTGAGAAAGTTCCTGCATAAAGAAGAAGCTGTGGCAAAAGGCCAAATGAGTGAACTGTTTCAACAGAGAATTTAAAATCCATGACAAGAATAAGAGAAATTAGTGATTTCATTGCTGCTTGTATGTTTGATTCTGGTCTTTCTGCTGTTGTACCATGAAGTGTATTGTATAGTTTGTTGAATAGCCCGAAGGCCTTTTCAAACAAAACAGAAAAGAAAAAGAGAAAAAGATAAAACAATTACAAAAATAGCAATCTAAAAATATATGATAGATGACATTAAAATTTTACCATATCAAATTTCAATAGCTAAGTTGCCAAGACTAGAAGAGTAGATAACGCAAATAGGATAGCTCCTCTCTAACTGAGTTCATCTTTCTTACAATCTATAATCTAGTGTTATCTTCATGTAACATTGTTCTAAGTATAATTGCAGTCTGGAGAATTAAGGGCAATAGGATATGTGGATTTTGCATGTATGTTTTCTACTGATTTATAGCCTTAGATGGCTTGCTTGGAAAGGCAGAAATATGTGTATGTGCTTACATGTGATACCACAGGCTGTGTATAATACAGTTCGCATGTCTTGCAGTTTGTCCACACCAATTTGCACCCCTGACAGTCCTAATTCTTCAGGGTAAAATTGGGGGTGATTATAATTGTATCATAAAAATAGTCTGGATTAATGAACAAAAAGGGCTAATGGGTTTCTCCAACATAATTTTTCCATTTCCAGAAAACTATTTTAGGATGTTAATTAGTAATAAAGTATATCTTATAGGTAGTCCTCACTTACCAATGGTAAGTAGAACTGGAACTCTCGTCACCTAGAAATGCAATCATAAGGTGTGATATCACATGACTGCACTGACGTATGATGACAATTCCAGCAGTCCCAATTCTGTCATTAGATGAATCTGTCATAATCGAAGTGTCCACAGTAACATGGTTGTCCTTTGTGATCTTCTTCTGGCTTCTCCACTGACTTTATTTGAGACTTGCAGTGAAGGTTGCAATGAATGTGTTCCACTTAGTTCTGTGACAGAAACCTAACTATTTTATTTGTTTATACAGCCACCTATCTCCCAAAAATGTGACTTTGTGTACAACATTATAATTAAATACTCCATAACAATCTAAAAAATATCAAAATGAGCACAAAATTAAGTATATCTGTGTCATTGTGCCTGAGTAGTATGAGCAACATTACTCAGATACAGTAGTCCCTGCTCGGGAATTAGTCGTGTCTGCCTATCATATCTAGTTTATAGCAAAATCTACACTAGAATCAGATACTTTTAAGATAAAAATACAGTAGGAATTCTTCAAGGAAAGGATGCTTATTACTGCAGTGGGGATTTAAGAGCAAAATATTAAAACATGATTTAGCCCCATTTCCTCTACAGCTAAAAGTAATGTGAATTAAAGGCTAATTTCCCCGAAGGTAATGATATTAATGGACTGTCATTTCCAAACCTTGCTAGCGCGCTGAAGTTAATTTCAAAGAAACCTGGAAAGATAGTCTATTAATTCCATATGTTGGAATTGTTAAACTAATTCACTGATTCAGACCACTTGTGCAAGGCAAACATCTAGTGTATTCAAATTAACACAAGATAGTAGCCAAATATTAAAAAGCAGTTGTTGGCAATACCAAGTTGTAAGAATGGGATTCTTCCAGGAAGTCATTTTTCTGAGGACGATGCTGATTGTACAGAAATGAGTTGTACATGTTGTGAGCCTCCATTTAAATATTACAGTAACTTATTAAGCTGAATCCACAGGAAAGCTGATTTGTCTCATTGTTTCTTTACCAAGTACCTGTAAGAATATACAATGCAGTTTTTCTTCCTAAGCCAACAGCGTTCTATACCCATTCGAAGTACCAGAAAGGCCAGCATCATCAACCACTCAGAACAAGGCTGTTCCATACTGAAATCTGAAACAGCTTGTGAGTTCATTTTAGCTATTATTTAGTGTTGATGTAATCCTTCAACTAAATGGTAATTGTACTGTACAAATTATTTTGACATTTAAATGTTGCAGTTGAATTGCATACTTTTCCCTCTCTAATGACAGCAGGGAAAGTAGCTTTTTTTCTGATTATTCATCTGTGTTCTTTTTTGACAACTTGTGTATAATTAATACATACTTCTGTGGCTGTTTTTCTGAAAATGCCTTTCAGAGTTCAAACAACAACAACAACAACAACACCCCAAACAATAGACATCTCCTGTTTTCTTCTGACTTTTCATTATTTTGATATGGATTTTGTCAGGTTTCATGCACAATGCTTTGTCATTTTCACCATAGCAACACATTTACCGCATCTACTATTGACACACATTGTAATGCAAAAACTGCATTTCTTGATTATATTTCTGGTTAATTGCATAGCAATGCATGTTCTAGTTTTCTTTTCTGAACCACTCTCTAAAACAAAGATAGTAACCTTGTGTTTGAAAAATATGATAAATAGAATTATGTCAAGAGGAGTTTTCACCAACTTTTACTCTAACATCTCAGTCATTAAGGTTAATATCGTATTATAACATCATTTGCATCTGACTTTCGTCCTTCAAAAAAAGTTCTGAAGTTGATGAAGCTAACCTTCACCTATTTTATCTTAACCTATCTGTTACATCTTCCCTTTATGGGTAGCTTATTTTGATCAGCTAATTTGCTATCCAATTAACTCTGAGTAATTCTGTGTTCTTATAATACCCTGAAATGATGCATCTTACTTGGTCCATAAGCTTTTATATATATGTGTGTGTGTATGTTGTATATGTGATATACTTATCCTTTGTGGGGAAGGTTGTAGAAAAAGTGGTGGCACTTCAGCTCCTACAGACATTGGATGAAACAGATTATCTGGACCCTTTTCATTCTGGCTTCAGACCACAGAAACTGCTTTGGTCGCACTGATGGATGATCTCTGGTGAGCCCGTGATGGGGGTCATTCCTCTATCGTGGTGCTACTTGACCTCTCAGCAGCTTTCGATACCATTGACCATGGTATCCTACTAGGCCGACTAAGGGAGTTGGAAGTGGGAGCACCGTGTTACGGTGGTCCTCCTCTTATCTCTCTCACAGTCAGTGTTGATAGGAGGACAGAAGTCGACCCCTAGGTCCCTTGTTTGTGAGGTGCCTCAGGGCTCGGTCCTCTCTCCCCTTCTATTCAACATCTACATGAAACCGCTGGGGGAGATCATCCGACGATACGGGATGGGATATCAGCAGTATGCTAATGATACCCAGCTGTATATCTCCACCCTGCATCATTTCAGTGAAGCAGTGGATGTGATGTGCCAGAGCCTGGATGCTGTGAGAGTCTGGATGGGAGTCAACAGGCTCAGACTTAACCCAGACAAGACTGAATGGCTGTGGGTATTGCCTCCCAAGGACCATGTTGATTGTCCATCCTTAGCCCTGGGGGGAGAGAAGCTGTCCCCCTCAGAATGGGTTCACAATTTGGGTGTCCTCCTTGACCCACGGCTGAGATTAGAGCAACACCTGGCAGCTGTGGCTAAGGGGACCTTTGTACAGGTTCGCCTTTTACACCAATTACGACCCTACCTGGATCGGGAGACTCTTCTCACAGTCACTCATGCCCTTGTCACCTCACGGTTGGATTATTTCAATGCGCTCTACATGGGGCTACTCCTGAAAAGTGTTCAGAGACTACAGTTGGTCCAGAATGCAGCCGCTCGAGCTGTTGTGGGTGCACCTAGGTACTCCCACATTACACCAATCCTTCGTGAAGTGCACTGGCTTCCTATCGGTCTCCGGTCACAATTCAAGGTGTTGGTTATTACCTTTAAAGCCCTATATGGCTTAGGGCCAGGCTATCTTCGAGACCGTCTTCTACTGCATAGCTCCCAGCGACCAGTAAGAGCCCACAGAGTTGGCCTTCTCTGGGTCCTGTCAGCTAAACAATGTTGACTGGTGGGTCCGTGGGGAGGGCCTTCTCTGTGGCTGCCCTGGCTCTCTGGAATTAGCTACCTCCTGAGGCCTGGACTGCTCCCATCCTACTGGCTTTCTGGAAAATGGTGAAAATCTGGTTTTTCCAGCAGGCTTGGGGCCGTTGATCTCACCACTGCGATCTTGCGAGATCCGGCCATGAGTGTTGTGTATGGGTTTTTTTTAACATTTTTTATTGTATATTGTTCATATTGTTCTTGTTGTAAGCCGCCCAGAGTCCTCAGAGAGTTGGGCGGCATAGAAATATGAATTATATATATAAGGATCTTGTTGATTCTGTCTATGGTACCTTTTATGTATGGGAGGAGAGCTAAAATCCAAGACAGAGAACAAGAAAATGGCAAAGCCCTCCTCCCATACATAAAAGGCACCACAGACAGAATCAGCAAGATCCTCCACAAACACAACATCAAGACAGCATTCTGCACAAACCGAAAAATATCCACCATCCTAAGAAACCCCAAAGACAAAATTGAGTTAGAAAATCAAGGAGTATATGAAATCCCATGCACTGCCTGTCCCACCACATACATTGGACAAACCAACAGAAGAATAAGTGCACGCATTGAAGAACACAAGAACTCAGTCAGAAAAGAGGAACCAACTTCTTCCCTGGTCCAACACCTTAAAGCCAC
Organism: Pituophis catenifer annectens; assembly: GCF_029215685.1. NCBI lineage: Eukaryota > Metazoa > Chordata > Lepidosauria > Squamata > Colubridae > Pituophis > Pituophis catenifer. The sequence continues at coordinate 114,707,053 of NW_027256882.1, forward strand.
AGGACATGAAATTGACTTTAAAAAGACCAGAACTATCGCCAAAATTGAACACTTTAACAACAGAATAATCAGAGAAGCCATCGAGATAGAAAAACACCCACACAGCATGAATAAACGAGTTGATACCTCCCGCCTACCAGCCATTTGGAAACCCGCCCTTATTGACAAACGAGTCCCTAACACTAAGAATGACACCAGACCCACACTCACGAAAACCACACAGGATGTCACCACCACACATCCATGCAAAAAGCAAACCCAAATCCACATCGATGAGGCATGACCACAAACCAGAAGCCAGACCACAGCTGCATCATTAGCCACTTTAAACCCCTTCAATCCATACATGAAGTAAACTGACACTCACCATGAAGATGTGGCACGGCCACAAACGCGAAGCCAAACAACAGCAACGCAGCTCACCAGCTCAAATCCCCCTGCAACTCAGACTAACCCGAGCACAACCAAGCCCCCACCTAAACAGAACACACCCCCAACCAATCAGAGCATAGCCAAGCCCCCAATCAATCAGAACACACCTCCACCCAATCAGAACACAGCCAAGCTCCCACCCAATCAGTTCTCACCCCCACTGGCAGTTAAAAGGAAGAAACAGCTGCGATCACACATTGCTCCTAGAAGCACGAAGCTGAAAACACCAGCCTGAAGATGACGAATGAGACTTTGTCGAAACATTGCCAAGACACTTCCAATTTTACGCAGGAGAAAATCCGAATAACCAAAGACCTACACACACACACACACACACACACACACACTATGTTATAAATTTTAATTATTAACATTTAAGTTAATTTATTTAATTTAAAAATGGGAAATGGAATATATAAATTAGGATTGTGAAACACTTAAAATTTGATTTCAAAAAGGGTTTTGAAGCACATAGAGGAAGTGTCATACATCTTGAAAGTTGCTGTGTCTTTTGGATATCATGATTGCCCTCTACAGTTGCTTCAAAATCCTAGGACCAGTAACATTCCACATCTTCTGATAAACCTGTTATTATGTGTGTCTGTGAAACTAAGACAAATATGAAAGATGTTATAACTCTGAATGAAGATGATCTGGTCTTGTGAGACAAAGCGGATGAATATTTTAATGTAAGTGAAGACATAGATTTAATTATGACTGAAAATCCTAAGTATATCTCTGGAAATATGAGTTGTTGTGGCTGCATATTGATTAATGAGAAATACCCATTATGATAAGCTGACAGTGATAATGAAAGAACCAAATATAAATTTTGGGGGAAAATATTCCACATTATTAATTAATATGATCTGGAGAGAAAAAAAATATTCTCCCAGGTGACGTGAGAGCAGAAAAGTGATTGGGCCATTTGGAGACAGAAGAATGAATGTGAACAGTAAATGTTAGATAAGTATCTATTGGGGGAAAAGTCTGTTTTCTGAATTTGTGATTTCAGCTTAAACTATTAATACTAAAACTTATAAAAGCATAATTTACTTTATTCTTTATAATGAAAGACTGAGCAAATTAGTAATGAATAAAAGATGATGAATAGGTATTAAGGTAAGAGAGACCATTTAGGAAGATAATGTCACGAGTATATTTTAAGGAAGAACAGAACAAAAGAAGGTAAAATATAAAGTACAACTGCAGAACAATTAATGTATAAATAATTAAAGATTAATTAAGGTAATGGAAATTGGGTATAAGGGTACAAGGAATGATGATATTGAAAAGTTTAAAATATAGATAAAAGGATTATGTTATTAAGTGACACAGAAATGTGTGGAATTACATACATATGATGTTTGAGAAAGAATATTTGATGGAATGATGAAATGAAATAGACTGTGAATAAGGCAAAATGCATATAACAGTTATTTCAGCAAACAATATCTATTTATGATATATATGTAGAGAGAAGCATTGTACAATGTCTTATAAAGAGAGAGAGTAGCAAAGAATGAAGTAAGAGAGCAAAGAATGATTAAGATAAAAAGAGCTGAACAAGGTGTGTTTACCACAAAGAATGGAATTAAAAATAAAATGATATATATTGTATATGTCTATATATACAAACACACTATATGTGTGTGTGTGTATGTGTGTATAGTTAAATAGATATAATATAGATACAGAAAGAGTGTTTAGATAGATTAGAGAGAGAGAGATGATAGATAGATGAAGATAGATGATAGATAGATAGATAGATAGATAGATAGATAGATAGATAGATAGATAGATAGATAAAGAAACACACGTAAGAATAAATGGATAAATGTATGAAATGCTTCTGATAACATTAGAGGTGTGTTGGTTAAGAAATCTGTTGTATGTATTGTAGATACATATTCAGCCATATTATTGGCTGAAAAATTTCATTATTGGGTTAGTATGTAAGATGTAACCAGGACTATGGACCTGAAAATGAGTTTAATTTGCTTTAAATGCTTTTAATTTATTTTGCTCACTCCTCACTCTTTTTCTGCTTACTTTAAAAGGGAATGGGTAATGGGGCATCTATAGACCTTAGAAAAGCAGGAATCTTTTGCACCAAGGAAGGAGTCTATGCTTACATTAGATACCAGAAAGTGCCTTTTGTTTCTAAATTGAGAGGATAATTTAGGTCATCCTTCTGGTTTCTGACTTTGTTGACATTGAATTCATCCTTTTAAAGCTGAAATTGATTGTTTGATTGATTGTACACCATCAGGTCATTTTTTTTACTTCCGGGGTCCTTTCTCCATGACAATCTATCCATAATATATTCCTTCAAAAGTGTATAGTATACAGAGCATCTCCACTGTTACTGAGTTAATCAATCCTACTGCTGGTCATTCTCTTTTCTTTCCTTCCACCTTTCCCAGCATTACACTCTCTAGAGAAGAGAGCTAGATCTTCCCATAATGGATCCAAAATAGAATAATGGTCATTTGTGCTTCTAGTCAGAACTCTGTTTTGATTTATTCAGTGATCCAGTGATTATTGGTTTTCTGAGCTATATTTTCAGTATTTTCAGAAGTCTTCTCCAAGCAAAGTTCAAAGGAGTCAATATTCTTCCTAGCATGTTTCTTCGAACTCCAAAAGTTGAAATTACTTGTTTTAATTTTGCTAATAAATTACATGGTTTTGCACAAGCAGAAATGAATAATTGCTCTTAAATAATCAGCAAAGAGAATGAGAATCCCTTTTTTTCCACAATTACAGAAGATTTTATTAACACAGTTTATTACTTTAAAATTGTAAACATCTTGTAAATTACCTGGAAGACATTTTTTTTAAAAAAATCTAGAGTGTATGCATAATAATCTAACTTAATCTATTAATTACATAATAGATTATCAGAGAAATCTTGTGGAGATTGTAATTAGATATAAGTGGAAAACCTCTTTGGAAGGGGTACATATTAATGTAGTTCTCCTGATATTATTTTTATAAAATTTATTTTTTAATGTGGATTTTTATAGTGATTGTTTTATATATACCTTGTTTTACTGGATCATTGTACACTGCCCAGAAGAATACAGTTTCAATATTAGTTGAATAGACTACATCAAAAGCTATAATTAGTGGTTTAGTTATATTTCAGCAAATTATATTACCTGATATCTATATTTTAAAAAAATAGAGACCAACTATGAGTGAACGTAAAATGTTTTGCCTCTACCTGATGGCTCTGAATAAAAGCCTTCCATTCTGTAACAAAAAGTTTAGTGTGGGATCACATGACCATAGTTCTTTGATGCTGTAGTTTGAGATGGATTACAATTACACTTTCAGATGTGGCTTCTCTCAGATATTTCACTGTGGAGAAAAGAGGAGTGAAGCAACTAGGTCATGGAGAAAGTTGATTCTCATTTCCCAGAAAGTGTTACAAATACAGATCTGTTAACCTCAGCATGTATGTCATGAATTAAAATAATAAAAATCGTTGACAAATTGTTATCAAACTGTTTAATTTGATAATCAATCCCATGCAGTATTTATGCTTAATAACCGACTATGTAACATTTCTGCAATTAGTCCTTGCAGCATAAAATGTAATGTTGGAGGGATCTTTTGTAGAAACCTACAAGACTGGCAGGTTTGCTCAAAATTTGTTCCTTAGATAGCTGATCATTTTCCCCCACTAGTATGTATAATTCCATTGCCCCGTTGCGAACTGGTAGTAAAGGTAAATAGAACCCACCCCTGCCTCTGAGGTAAAAGTTAATGAGAGAGTGTCAAAGAAATTTAACATTATTTATTAAGATAATCCAATGGTTTTCAGAATATCGCTTTCTTAACTATAATGGGTAGCAGTGAGGGAAACGATGAGTCATGAACTTGGAAAAAAGTTTCAAAATTAATGTTCTGAGTTCTTTCAACTTTCTTATCAGGCTTTAGAAAATGAGGTAAGGGAAAGCTAGAGAGGAAGTTTCAAATTTCAGAAAGCACATTTTTAGTCCTAAAGAGAGAGCAACAAAAGTGAAAGAATCTGTAATTGTCCTACTCTGAAAATTAGATCAGGTTTTATAAGCAATAATTATTCTGTAGAAATGGTTTGGCATCAATGTTCTCTAACCCTGATTAAATAATGAGTTCAGACAGAAAATAAGAGCTAGACACATGTGCAAAACCAATTGCTTAAAGCTAACCACAAATTCCATATGAGCTCACAATAATGATGCACATATATGAAGCATATTAAAAGGAATTAATTAAATGTTAATAAGTTTTTTATTTTGGTTTTTTAATGGTTATTTTATAGTTTGCATTTATTAATGAACCTAAATTAAATAAAAGCCAGTGTGTAAGTCATTGATAGAAAAAACATACATCAACATTGCACAGTGTGCTTGATCAGGAAATGAGGCATGTAAATCCAGAAGGATGATAATTAGGGTTTGGGGAATCTCCAACATTTTACTTTATGGTCTAAATATGCTAAATGACCTGTTACCTACAATCTAATGTCTTCCGCTACAAAAATAGCAATGCTCAGATGCAATATTCCTGCAATAATATAGGTGGCAGGCAGTTTAAATAAGGAAGGCTGTTGATAAGGTGACTGAGAATTCTGGAAGAAGATTATCTGGATCCCTTTCAGTCTGGATTCAAGCATGGAATGAGATCAAAATGGTATTGGTTGTACTTTTCGATGACCTATGGTGGGAGTTGGATGGGGTAGTGCATCCATCTTTGCTCTTCTTGATTTCTTGGTGGCTTTTGATTCCATCAAGTATAGTATTTTTCTGGTTTGGCTCTGGTGGTTGGGAGTGGATGGCTCTATTTTGTGCTGGTTATGCTTCATCTAGACCAGGAGTCAGGGAACAGCAAGCTTTAGGTCAACCCTAACGAGACTGAATGACTTTGAATTTTAAGCCCTCTGATTATGAGAACTTCCCATGTCTTGTTCTAGATGGAGTTACCCTAGATAGAACCTATGTCTAATTTTGAGTCCTTCTCACAGCTGCAATTTCAAGAACAGATGACAGCTACATAGAGGAGAGAGAGAGAGAGAGAGAGAGAGAGAGAGAGAGAGAGAGAGAGAGAGAGAGAGAGTGAGTTGTGGCTTGTGTTGTATGTTAGTAATATGCTTTTATATTGCAATCAGCTACCAGAATCATATATTTGAGATGTGCAACATCTTAACTGCTCTGCCACTGCCCTACATAAATTGAAACAATAAATTCAGGATTGGATCTTAATTTCTGCAAAGAAAATATCTATTTGACAAGTCTTTTCAGGAAAGAAGAAATTTCTTATATATCTGTAGAAGAGCAGACAAGACAAAACAATCCATTTTGTGTAGTTGTTTGTAGAAAAGTTTAAGGACTGGATTGTATAATCTTTCTGAATATACAATGAAACATTGAAGACTAGAATTATTATTTAAGTAGATTAAGAACAACAACAAAATACCAAAATCTGCTGGCACAAACTAATTTTGAGATTGGTTATGCATTTCCTTTCATATTCTGCTAAAAAATAGATAGTCAGGCAAGCAAGATTAATCATTATATTTAAGTCATATTAAACTTGAATTCCTGACCTGGCTCGTGAAGCTGGACAAGCATCAGTCAAAATTACCCTATTTTCTAGGCTTCAATAGGTTTGTGGAATGTACCGAAGTTAGAAAGCAAATCTCTCTAAACTAACTTTCCTGTGTGCAATTTCTGCAGCAACTTAAGCCACTCCAGTGCATGTGATAATGGAGTTTCAATTTAAAACTCAAACAAAGGCTAGGACAAACCTATCCCTGGTGAGAGATTAGAGTAAAAGTAACAGATTTATTAATTACTTTCAACAATCCGGAAAAAAGTCAGTTTATCAAAAACATTCAAATCTCTTCAGATGCTGGCTCAGCTGCGGTCCCCGTTGGAAATGCAAACTGGTTATGTTCCGTATATTTTAAAACCTGGTCTACCGGTTTAATTTTTTTTTCACTTGATTGATTGGTATGGAAGGAATGCACCTGGTAGAAATTTCCAGCCTGGAAATCCAGCAGAAGTCAAGTTGCCTTTTGCAAGGGGATGGCAGGTAACAGACAGCATAATCATCATCAGAGTGTTGATTTTGAATAGTAGTCCTGTTTCTTTGCTCCTAGATGTGGTACTTCATCATTAAAGCCAGATGTATGTCTAATTGTGTATTTCAAAAGGACATGCTAAGATTTAGATTGATAACCATCAGCTTGCTTCGCTTCTCAACTGAGAAGCCAAAGTACCTTGATGTTCCCCTGTCTTGCATGAATAGATGTTTGTTTCCATGGTTTCTTTTTTTTAAAAAAAAATAAATCCTCACCATTCTTTACAGATTCAGTAAATCCAATCAATACTCTGTGTTCCATTGTTGTTTAAGATGAAAATAGAATCTGAAAGATCCAATTGCACAGTTCTGGTGTGTGTGTGTGTGTGTGTGTGTGTCTGAAAGAGAGAGAGAGAGAGAGAGAGAGAGAGAGAGAGAGAGAGAGAGAGAGAGAGAGAGAAGACAAACCTCCATATAATAATTTTGTTTCTTTTCATCTGAATGTAGATGGCAAGAAAATAATGTTTACTTTATGCAGTGTATGTAGTAGCACAAATTCCTCCATTCAGAAATGAATGGCACAAAAAAAAAAAAAGAAAAAAGAAAAAAGAAGAGTATGTATACCCAACCCTTTATAGATGGAAAGTCGAAAACCTCCAGAAAGAATCCTTTGGGCTTGTAGTGCCTTGTTTTAATTTCGGTGGTTGAAATAATGATAGTTGAAGGAGCAACCAAATAGGCAGTCTAAGTTCAGAATGCAGGGTGATGGCTTGAGCCTTCTGTTTTTGTAATTCTAAGCGGGTAATACAATCTGAGCACAAAATTAGACATCCATTTTATGTTCTAGTTTTAAAACTCTCAATCTATACTGCATGTTTTTTGTTTTGCTTTGGTTTGGCTTAGATATCACAAGTTGCCTTAAGCATTTATGTTCACAGTATAAGATCCAAGGACCAGCACTGAATTCAGTAATTACCTGGTTTGGTACAGAAATTGGTCTGTCTTGTAATGTTTGGTATATTATGATATGAACACTGGTTTTCTCCACTCAGAATGTTTGATTCAGAATGTTAAATGAAATTCTCCATATGCACATCCATAAAGTGCTTTTTAAGCCCATATGTACACCTTGTTTAATATTAAGTTCCTATTCTCCATTCCTAGGAACACTTTCAGAAAGCCCATGGAAGTACTGACTCAATTCCTAATAGAACTAAAGATAAGTTAACCTTTTCTAGATCTGAATGGAAAAAAAGGAATAATCCTTAGAGAATGATCCGTTTTGAAAAAGCGATGATGGCATCCAGCAGAACTGTCACATTCAGGAATTAATTAACAAGAAGCAGAAGTTCACGCCATTTATACTATAATCTTGCTTCTTTTAAGACTTTCATATTGGATTAGTCTGTGCGCACAGTAAATGCATTCATTTGCACTGTTAACGTTTATGATTTTCAAATCCCCCACTCTCACTAAACGGATCTTAGCACTGCTCACATCTGTAGTTGTTTTTAATCAGCATCATGTGCTGAAATCCACTTCCATCTCCACCTTTCCTGGAAAACGATCATGTCTGTATCCTAATGACATATAGGGAAATCAGTCATACTGCCTGCTATGTGGAACTGAATGCCAACATGGAAAAGAAGTTATTTCTAGAAAAGTTCTTCATCTACTGTAATATTTTAGCTTATAATTACCTGGAAGTCTTTGCTTTGTTTTTTTTTTAAATAAATATCTATAAACAAGATTGTATTCTAAAAAATAGTATTAAATATTAAACATATGGCCCAGTGGGAGGCCCATATTAGAACAACATACCTCATGTGTGGCCAGAATCTGAAAATGACAGCACAATTTCTGACTAAAATGGTCCAACTGAGATCGGCATATGTGGGCCTGATTGGGGTAGATTGCGTGTCATTTTATTCTATTTTACATATTTATGTTGTATTGTATTTTATCCTACTCTCATTTTAAATGGTTTGTTTAGAATTTTATTGGTAATATGTGTTTGAACCTGTACGTTGATATGGCCTATAGGCTGATCAGTCAACCAACCAACCAACCAACCAACCAACCAACTAATCAATATTAAAAGAAGTTTTGAGTAATCCCAAATAACCATAAAGGTGCACATTCTATCATATTTTGCCAAGTATTAGTTATCCAATAGTTTACATGTCTATAAACTATCATTGAAATGTAATCAGATCCACAAGAAGAGCAAAATAAAAAGAATAAAACTAATCCTATCTGGGTGTAATATTTTCACCATACACCAAAAATAGCGGAATTGTTCTTCACATAGGGTCTTGATGTTACTGTTCTTTACTCTGTTCTCAGACTGTGAAATTCACTGGTTATTTGACTTGATGTGCAGTTGTTAAATTGGACAAAGGATCATCCCCTTTTCTGCAGCAATAACTAGAAAAGACACCTAGAGCAAAGATTTCAAGGAGTGGGGCAATGAGGCAAAATGGGTGATACATCGTCATGTATGTTCTTCAAGTGAGAATTGTGTCTGTCTTCTTTTTTGGTTTTAAAGTTTTTGTCTATTTTCAGTTTCCTAGTGGCAAAGCTCATACTGCTGATATGATCAGACTGACAGAGAAAAGGATCTGCCACCCCTGCACTAGTTTCTAGAGACTTATAATTTATTTCCCAATTATAGAGACATGCTGACAGCCTTATGAGAATTATTTTATCGGTAAAACTTTATAGAGAAGGATGCTAACTGATTCTGTTTTGCTTAAATTTACTGGCCCATACTGGTTCTACATAAACATCAGCTTTGTAGGCAAATACTATTAATTTGTCTTTACGACATTATTATGTTACTATCATTACACATTATTGATACTTTAAAAAAATCTAAAAAGTATGCTGTGGCCATTAATTTATATTATACTTTGACATCCAGTTCTCGGCACATTTGTTGGATGCAGCTGTACGTAGTAAACTGTCCCTAGAAAGATTTATTTAAGTTTACTGTCCTCCATATGAAATTGCATCTTGATGGATAGTACTTACTCATTTATACAGCTCTTTTTAAGTGCAAAGTACTTTACAATCCTTATCTTGTTTGCCCTTGGAATCACCCTTAAGATGTTGTTAGTCTCATTATGAATATGGAGGCTGAAAGAATGTGATTTGTGTAAGATTACCTACACGGTCATCTTTTTGCTGACATTAAAACCCATGTCCCTCCGGTTCTTTAATTCAATTAGCTTCTGTAATCCTCACTGAACTTATTTGGCTATGTTTCTGAGTAAGTCATGTCACATGTACTTGCAGCCCATAGGATGCTTTTTTCAAAATCTCTAGTCTGGAAATAGCTGAAGTTTTTTCTAAAGAACTGAAAAATGTTTATTCCCCCCCCCTTCTTGGTGAATCTAAAGTGACCAGTTGCTTTATGGTAGAGATGTAAAATATATAATTGGGAACAGAGCTTTGTAAGTTTGAAAAGGGTTGATTAGAACAATTTGCATGTATGTATGTATGTAATAAATATATTATGGCTGGCCATAGCGGTAGCAATAGCAGTTAGGTTTATATACTGTCCCATATGCTTTGTAGCACACTCTGAGTGGTTTGCAATGCAAGCATTATTTGAGTATTGCTCCCAACAATCTGGGTCCTCATTTTACCGCCCTCAGAAGGATGGAAGGCTGAGTCAACCTCAAGTCCATCAGGATCACACTCCAGACTATGGGCAGAGTTTTCCTGTAATACTGCAATTAACCACTGCACCTCCGGGACTCTTTATTTTATATAAATAATACTGGACAGTTAACAATTAAAACAAAATAAGAGCAAAATAAAATTTAGAAGAAGAAATTTGGAACTTAAGGTAAATAGTTACATAAAAGCAACTATGTCTTTTTTTAGGCTTCTATGTGACTACTTTAATGAGCTGACTTACTAAAGCAGTTGAGTCTTTATGACTGTTTAGCAACTGCATCTTTTTTTCTGAATTAGATTTGTCTGAATTATTTTAAAAGTCACGATTGCTTGAATAAGTAGCAAAGAGATGCTGTGTTTATGTGAGGTTTCATTCAGATCTTTTTAGAAATGTACTGAGCTCTATAAAATAGTACAAGTTGAGTTTGAAAATCATAGATATATAGAAATGAGCTTTCCTAAGAATTCTCAACCGTATTGGACAGTTTACTTTTCTGGTTGGATTTACTGTAATACATGGGGTTGCTGTTGAAGAATATCAGGAAACTTCAGCTTGTGTAAAATGTAGTGGTGCAAGCAATTATACATATTTCCAGTAGAATACATGTTACACCTCTGCTTTGCAAGCTGCACTGGCTAACAGTTTGTTTTCAGGTCCAGTTCAAAGTGATGCTTTTGACCTTTAAAGCCCTATATGGCATGGAATTGGTTTATTTGATGGACTAATTCTCCCTGATTTGATCTGTCCATCCCACCAATCCAACAGAGAGTATCTTACAGGTTCTGTTGTCTAGGAAAGAGTAACTGGTCTTTGCTGTGGTATATTCTCCCCCCCCTCCCCAAGATGAGGTTGGGTATATCCCATCTGAGTTGCCAGGGCTCTGTCAAGAGTTACTAATACCATCAGATCAGGGCACATTAGGGATTGCAAAACTAGTGAGATGGCTCCATTATTATTAACCCATTACTGTTTTTAACTTGCTTTTACAGTTCTGAATGCTTTTAATATCATTATTTCAAGTATTCATTGATTGTTTGATCTTCGTTGTATGCTATCCAGATTCACATGTTTGTGAAATGAGCAACAATGTAAATTGGATGGATGGATGGATGGATGGATGGATGGATGGATGGATAGATAGATAGATAGATAGATAGATAGATAGATCTATAAATTTGTTGTCTTTGGAATCCTACAGAATACAATTAAATATATACATGCTGTTGCTTAAATATAGTATTCTCAGTAGTATCTGTTCACTGTAAGTTGCTATTCATGAAGTGTATAGTAATGGAAAGTAGAGAAATCAGACATGTGTCTAATAGGCCCAACCCTTTTTTGTATCAGTAAGATAGCATCAGAAAAAATAGTGTGGGTGTTGGTTTTTATTTTATGGCAAAGGTGCATTAAATTCCCAGCAATTTTTTTTCACTCTTCTGTCAACATGCAGAGGATGTGGGGTGGATCCATCAGCATATTTTACTTCCTGAGCCAAATTAAAGCATACACTTGCTCTGCCTTTGACTTAAACCTTCTGGAAGTTGGCCTCTGACCGAATTTTTTATTTTTGCCTCATCTTATAAGTTGGCTAGGCTAACCAAAACCTTCTTATGCTTAGAAACCATGAGACTTCCTGTTTGCTGCTGGCCGCCGCCAGACGTTCCTTTGGGATCGTCAGCTTCCATAGCCTGTCAGAGCCGCCTTCATAACGGAACGGCGGCTCGAAAAAACTCCGTTCCCATGAGGAAACGGAGATAGAGCCAGCAGGGGTGGGTAGAACTCTCTGCAGAGTCCCAAAAGTTTTTCTTTTACTTTTGGGATGGAGCGGATGAGATGCCCCATATCCCCAGCCGCTGCTCCGGGCTTTGGGAGACCTCTGCTAATGCAGAGCTAGGCGTCAAAAGCAAGCCTGCGAATTTGACAGATTACTCAAAGAAAATGTGAGCTGGACCTGTAATACTGAAGCGCAAGTATTTTACTTATCTTTTAAAAATTACTTAAGAGAATAGAGGAAGAGAAAGAGGAAAAAAGGTTTTTTTTAAAATGGCGTCTGCCGCGGCTGGAGAAGAGTTTGAGAGGGAAAGTTCTCCCGTTTTTTATTATTACAATGTAGCGGAATAAATACCACTGGCTACATTTGTAGACAAAACTCCGCTCCTGTTTTTGTTTTTTTCTTTTTCCCCTGGAGGCCTGATTGTTGCTGGCTGGAAGTCTTTTGTCTTGTTTTTTTTTTCTTCTAACAAAGCCTGCTTAGGCGGAAACATGGCACTGAGGCTTGTGAAGTCAGACAAAAAAATAGGTGGGGGGGATTCCCCCACTAAGAATTTAAAGGAACAAGTTTTAACTCTTCAGTCCCAGAAACCTGATTTTAATATAATAGAATTTCTCTTAGAGGAGATTGAAAGAAGGGATGAGATTGTGAATCAGCAACTTGAAAAATTTAAGCAGGAAACTAAGGAATTGGTGAAATCCAAGTTTGACTTTTTGCAGCAAAAAATTTTAAAAATGTCAGAATTTATGATTCGGTTGGAAATAAATGCTAATTTACTAGAGTCAAAAATGGATGAAATTCAAGACAAATTGGACAATAGAATTCAAAAAATTGAAAATGATTTGTTAAATATTCAGGATTATAGTTCAGAAGAAAAATTTAAAATGGATGCTGATCAAAAGTCTGGTAATGTAGAAACTCTGCAACAGAGGATTGAAAAAGAGGTTCTAAAGATACAACATAATTTTACAGAATATGCAATAAGACTTAGAGGTTTGCAGGAAAATAACAGAGATGACTTAAGGAAAATATCTTCTGAATTTCTAGCTGGGATTTTAAAGATTCAACCTGAGGAAGTGTTTTGTAGGATTGACAGAGCTTATCGAATAAACTCCTGGACTGCCAAGCAAAGGCAATTGCCTAGAGATGTGGTAATCTATTTTTCAGATAAAGAAATTAGGAATAAAATTGTGCAAAATTCCTTCAATTCTAATTTGCAATTGTATGGAAGAAAGATTTGGATTTACAAGGAACTCCCACCTAAGATATTAATGGAAAGGAAGAAATTTGGCTTTCTGGTGTCTGAGTTAAAAAGGAGAAATATTCAATTCCGGTGGGACGTCCCAGTTGGTATTATATTGAGATATCAAGGAGAAAGATACCAGTTAAATACTGTTGAAAGAGCGGAAGAATTTTATCAAAATAGGTTGAAAATGAATTTAACGTCTTCAGATATAATACAGGATAAGCAGAAGGAGCTGGAACTAAAGACAGAGACTGTACCAGATAAATTGCCTTTGGATTTATCGGATACCCCAGCTGGATTATCTACAAATTCGAGAGAAGTGCCATCTGATTTTAATGTGATGACTTATCAAGGCAAGGACAAGCATGGAAACCAATTAGAGGATATACAAGGGATAAAAAAGAAACGCGAGACACAAAAAATTAGGATGGAAGTCAAACCCACAAAAAGAAAACAAAAAAGAAATAGGTTGTACAAAAATAGAAATTTCTAACCCAAGCAACAGTGAAGCCAGTGATTTTAAAATATGAATGATTATGTGAAAACATAGAGGAGGCGACACATTGGTCAATATCATCCTGAGGATAGTGGCAGATCTCTGCATTGCCGTAATTTTGGGACATGGAAAGAGCCTCAAATTGATGGTTTTGAATTATCTACTTTGAAATTTCTTTTTGTGTTGATAAATATATTATAATTATCTTGAATTATAAGGCAAGAGAATCATATTGGGACATGCAGAAGATCGGGTTGTTACCCAATACGATGATGGAAATTAATAATCCTGATGAAACCCACAATTATTATTATATGGAATATAATTATAATGTCACTCGGGTGGTTGTTTTTACTTTTATATATATAAGAAGATGTTTATTACTGATGGGGGCAGATATGATTGGAGACCTTGAATAAACTGTTGCATCAGCAAGCTATGTTACCCTATTATGGATGTTGGTTCTAACAATCCAGTGGAAAGACTTCAAGAAGATATTATATGGACTATAAATTTAAAGTTATTGTCTTTTCTTTTTTTATTTAGATATAATGGAATATATATATATATATATTTTTAAGTAGTGTGGGCAGTGAATTAAAGATATCAAGAATTGTTGTGTATGGTAAATTTGTAAGACAGTGGGTGAATAAGCTAGCTACAGATTGATTAGTTTAAGAAAAGGGATTTTTAAGTGATACATTTAGGGGAGTGGAGGAAATGGATAGAGTGGAATAAATGTTAAATTAGATTTTATGGGGAGCCCGCTTTGAAATGTTATTAAAGTAGGACTTATCGTATAGTTTTAAAGTGGAAGGTGGTTTTGAATTGTTGCAATAATGTATAGATATAAAACACTATTATGCTAAATTAGAAGTTATTTTATAATAGTTATAGTATAATGTGTTTGTTTTTTGTTTTGTTTTTTTCTCTTCTTCTTTTCTGAAATGTATGGATAAAGGGGGATTTATAATACTTTTAGTAAGTAAAGGTCAGTATTTTGAGGAGGGAGTAAGTAATCTGTTATGAATTAGGGTTTTTTTTTTTTGTTACGAAGAAGTCACAGGGGGGGAAGGGTGGGGAGGGGGGGTTAGGGAGGGGGGGGAGGGGGGGAAAAAGGGGGAAAAATTTGTATTTGAAAACTTTTTCAATAATAAAAAAAAAAGAAACCATGAGAACATACTTTGACTTATAAACTTGAGTAATTTGTTCTCCATACTGTGTGTAGTCAACAAGCCTGGGAAAAGGAGAAAACAACCTATTTCTGGTTTGCTTTGATTATAATTGCTGAAGTTCATCTTTTACTCTATGTTTTTTCCCCCTATTTTAATACGGAGCTAGACATTCCCATTAAATATAGCATGAGGTTTTGAGTTTTGGCATATAGTATATTCAGCCATTATAATGATATTGTATTGTATATCAAATCTATGGAATTAAAACCTAAACACTGATCCTTACAAAAACAGAGGGATTTTTTTGGATCTGATGCTATTCCTAAAAAGATTAAACAAAAGGAGTTAAAATAAAAATCAACTTCTTCTGATTGAGCAAGTAGGATTTGTTCAGATATCTACCTAGTATGAAGCTCATTGTCACATTTTCATGCTCTCATGCTATGTCCATTATAATTCTTGTTCAAAGCATCAGGCATTTTATTTTATAAGAAGTAGAAACAGACTTGCTGCTTGCTAGAATTTCAATAAGAATGCATGGAGTGAAGGAAAGCAAGCTGTGAAGTATTTATGTGAACAAAATAATTGAAGATATCTCACAGGGAGAGAAGGAATGGAACTATTTCCTATTTTTCTAGAAACACTTGTTTCTTTCCTATAATTAATTGATTTGGGACACACTATTTTAGAGTCTAATGCTTTCAGACTTCGTTTACCTCTTAAATAAAATTTTTACCTGTACAAGTATATGCTAGCAAACCTTTGACACAGAAGCTTTTTTCAAGCCCTGATTCAACCCTCTTTTGTAGAGGATGTATTTTATCTGTCTGCAGCATGTATTTTACAATCTGAACCATGTAGTTTTGGCTGATTTCAGAAAGCTAAGCAGGCCCAGGTCAAATTAGATCATGGATGACATGAATGGATGGATGTTAGGCTAGCTAGACTGCAAAGGTGGGGAAAAAAACATTCTGCAAGAAGACTGCTGTAAACCACTTCCTTAGTGTTGCCAAGAAAATGACATGAAACAGTGGTCGGTTGCCCCCGGTTCGGACTGGTTTGCAAGAACTGGTAATAAAACCAGCAGGAGGCCCCACCCACCTCCCTGGATGTCATCATTGGCGATCTGCGCATGCGCAGAAGCAAGGTGCATGTGCAGAAGCAAGGCGCATGTGCAAGCAAAACGAGTGCGTGCGCATGATCCCATTCCGAACTGGTAGTAAAGGTAAGTAGAACCCACCCCTGACATGAAAGTATCTGTGAAGTCCTCAAGACGTCTGTACACTATGTACTACATTACCTTCCTGTTTACCTGGTTTTTCTTTCCTTTACTCAAAATGAAGTGGATTGAATGGTACCAGCAATGATTTGCTATTGCTAGTACTTCCTTGACAGTTCGGACAGGAATGGCTTTATGTAAGACAGCCCTTCTGTTTTTTGTTTCTGATGACATTATCAGGTCCATGATAATTTTGCCATAGTCGCTCTTTTTGCTGAAACTGTAGGCAGCATGTGGGAAGGCAACAGATGCTGTCATACTGTCAGATGGGAAAGATGGGGAAGAAAGTTTCCTATGATTAAATCGCATGTAGTGCAATTAACAAACTCTCCCAGCTAAGGTTGTGTCCAAAGCCAAGGACAAAGGCAAGGAGCTGAGTTCTTTTTCCTACTCTGCCTCACCTTTTTGTTTCTCATCTGTGCAGCTTAATCAGCTATTTCCTCCCTTGATCAAACCAATTTGGCAGAGTGAAATTTGAGCAAGTTTGCAACTGTGGTTTGAAGGGCAATTATAATTTGCCAGCTCAGATATTTTTTTTAAAAAAAGTAATAATTTCATGAAATGAAGAAACATTTGATCAAGACATGCATATCAAGGAAAAGGGCGTGATTAAGATATTTCTGATTCTTCAAAATATTATGGTATTTGAATTCTAACTTTATTGTGAGACTGTTGTATTTTGTGAGGCCTGCAAATAAAGTATGCTACCGGACAATGTGAACTCCTCCAGTGAACAAAAGCTTGAAAAAAATTAAATAGGAGAACTTGAGAGTAAGTTGATATTAAATGGCTTATAGTGTTTATATCTAATCACTATCCTGTTTTCCCCAAAATAAGACATCCCCTAATAATAAGCTCAATCGGGCTTTTGATCGCATGGCAATAAGGCCAAGCACTTATTTCAGGGTTCAAAAAAATATAAGACGGGGTCTTATTTTTGGGGAAACACGGTAGTTAAAATGTGTGTGTGCACGCATGTGCCTGCCAAATAAAAATATTCTTTTGGCTGAACATAAGCCTGAAAAATAAAACACAAAAATATCTAGTTCGATGTATTGGAGACTGAAGATATAAACCTGTGTCTTCAAAACAGTAAATCTGATTTGAGCTCAGTAGAACAAAACTTAAAACATCCAGAAACTATCTGATATAGTTGTTAAGGTGCTGAGTCAGGATGGGGAGACTCAGGTTCAAGTCTGGCCTCAAGCTGTGGAAACTCAATTAGATGACTTTGGCCAATCATTCATTCTTAGCTCAACAATATTAGATCATTATTGTTAGGAAAAAAATGTGGTTGGTGCTGTGAATGCCACCTTAAGCGCTTGGAAGAAAAGTAGGATAGAATGAATACTATAATAAAAGAATAAAGAACAGTACTCAAATCAGTCAGAACACCCAAAATGACTCAATGACTCTGCTTGAAACAAACTAGTTTTTCTTTCCTCTTGGCATATATGGGTTTTGTTCCATAGCTGGAACACTGGAAAAGCTTGTTATGAGATCAGAATATTTTTAGATCAAAACATCTGGCACATCCCTCCCTGAGAGACTGAAAGAAAAGAACACCCATTTCTTTTACGAGCTTATACATTGTGTTCACAATAGGAATGATATAATAATAGTACCCAAGGCAACCATATAGTTTCTGTGGGCTGTAGATATAATTTATTATTAAGTTTACTTTTATTATGATAAAATGATTTATATTATTTTTACTATTTGAGATAGTCACATGCTACCACATGCAAAGTTAAAACTTGTTTCTTTAGGTTTATAAGTATAGGGGTGCGTGAGCTCAGGGACAACCTGTTAAGCTGTAATTATTTATGTTTTTTTTTAAAAGACAGCTTTAGTTATTTGACCTTTAATGGATTTGCTATAGAAAAACTAATTTATAAAAGAAAAGAAATGAAGAGTAAATTAATTCAATCATCCTGAAGAGATAGCAACAGATTAAATGTAGCTAGAATGTATGTTTATCTGTCTCTTCCTTCCCCTCAGCATAATATGGATCTTGGAGGAGGAGGAGGAGGAGGCGCTTAGAAGGACGTTTACTTCTCTGAATCTTATATCATTTATCATTGTCATTGTAGTAGTAAGAACAAAGCATGTTATTTTGCAAATGGTACAGTAATACAAGCGAGGCTGAGGCAGAATCATATTCTCAACATGACTGCTTACCACATTCTTAAATCTGACATTAGAGTTGGTCGTTCCCCTTTTGAATTTTCCAGTGCAGTACAAATGCACCAATGTTGCTGAAGCTCCTGATCTTTCATTTTTTCTCACTTAAATTCTTTCAGTCCATTGCATCATTTAGTACAACATTCTGACCTACTCTTCACCAAACTGGGATCAACTTTGCTCTCTGGAAATGATAGGAACTGAAATCCAAAACATATGGAGCTCATCAGATTCTGACAGATGAAGAGGGAATTTTCTAATCTCTATACCAACATAGTTATTATTGATAAGGCCTAAAGTGATTTAAATGTCAACAATTTTTGGCTTTATAACATTACACTATTTTGTAAAAGGGAATAAAATAGTGGCACTTGATATTCTCCCAAATCATACTGTAAATTGTATGCTGTACTTTATGCTATGGAAGGATTTTTTTTCTTCAAAGATTTAATTAAACACTACAGATTAATGTTGCTTCACATTCATGTATAGTATAAACCAGAATGATTTCAATGCTAGAAATACTGTGTGTTTGTTTGCATGTGTGTATCTGTCTTGCTGAAAAATAATGTGCAACATAGATTCTCTAATCTGAAATTAATGTACAGTTAGTTCTTGATTTATAACCAGAATTTCTGTTGTTAAGCATGGCAGTTATTAAGTGAGTCACATCTGATTTTATGACTGTTTTGCCATGTTTATTAATCAACCCAATGCAGTTGTTTAATAAAATATGCAATTGTGAAGCAAATACAACTTTTCCCATTGACTTCGCTTCTCAAAAGCTGGTTGGGAAGGATGCAACTGTTGTAAATACACAACCATCTACACTTAATACAACCAAACAGTCTAGAATGGGGTGAGCAATTATATTCCACTGTAGCTAAGTCATATTTAAGTGTATGGTAGAAATGTCCAAATGTATTATTGTTCATTCTTTGCCTTTTGTGTTATTGTAGTGTAACATAGTTTAGAGCTTCTAAGATAACATAGCTTAGAGTTTCCAAGTGTACGCTACTAAAGTAGTCAGTTCTTAGAAAAATGATCATCTGAGAAAACCAGCTAGCCATTATAAAAGTAATAATGAATATCTGTGATTTGATTGACCATAATAGATCATTAAATAATTGCACAATAGAGATTATTATTTAAGTAAATAATAAGATGCTGAAAACACTGCATATATATATACACACACACACACATACATACTGAAATATTGCAGAGGGTTACAGAAAGTAAATCAAGATTTTTCAAAGGCTAACTGTTTTAGATTCTAAGTCTAGACAGTCAAATAGATGTAATTTTCAGGCATTATGTTAAAATAAAAAAACATAATGACTCTAAGGATGGAATCAGAACAGTACAACATTTTGGCAAATACCTAATTCCAATTCCTTGATTGCCAAGATGAAATAAATGGAGGGAAGGCTTGCTTGGAAGAATGATATGGTAATTTCTTCCTGTTTTCCCAAATTCTTTCTAGTCTAAATTCTTCTTGCGTGATTTCCTTTGTTTACTTTAAGACCTAATTTAGGTCCCTAGTAGTTTCTCCAGGAAGATGCTATATCATTCCTCTACTTATGAACCAAGTTTTCTTATGAACCAAGATTTGTTCTAGGCATTAGCAACAGATAAAGTTCCTATTCTGTGTTCCAAGTACTCTTAAAGAGAAAAAGATCTACAAACAACTGATTAAATGAACAAAATCACTAACCAGTTCTTATTCTTTTAAGGGATCGATTGCATTAATTTCTTATGTTCATTTTCTTCATGCAGCCTTCCTCTCTCTCTCTTGCACTGTTAGTTCTCACACTCTTTAATGAAGCTTGATCAACAACATTGACAATTATTGTTTGTAGGTCTTCATACTTTGGTCTTTTCAACAAAGGTATAATTTCATGGTGACTGAAATATATATATATATCATCCAGCTGCTTAAAATATACATGGAAGCAAAGTGTGGCTATTTAGCATACATGAGATTTAAGTACTAATCCAAATCAGGAATACATCCAAAAGTTGGTCTGGTTGTCTAGCTTTTCTTCAAACTTCTGTGGAATGAAGAATAAATTGGGTTGAGGGTGAGGGCAGGGTATATGAAGGGTTGAAAACTATTAATTCATTTACTTAAAACCAAAACTGCATTTTATTTCACTGTAAAAACATTAGAGGTGACAAAAGAATTTATGACAGCTGGATTAGATAAGTGGGGTTGACACAAAGTAACATTTATCTATTTCTAGTGTCTTTGAAACCTTCATGTGACTTTTTAAATTTATAATTGAGTTTACATTACATTGAGTTTACCAATCCATATGCCATCTAATTGTGATCAGGTGTAGTTTTCCTAGTTAATGTAGGCAACCTGTTCAATTCACTGGACCACAAAAACTGGATATGTCATGAATAATATGTTACCACATTTGTACATAATTTGTGTAATTTACCCTGTTAAATTTGTCAATTTTCTGCCAAGTCGTTCAGTATCTTCTGGTTTTGATTGTTAAGAAAAAATTAATACTCTGCTTTTGGCTTGTGACCCAGTAACATTTTGATTGTATAAAATGGAAACTCTGTTACAATTTGTGAAATAACATTTTAGGACTTTAAGAAGCACTGTACTGGATTTGGCAAAGCCTCTTTGAGTTCTGAATTCCATGATGGCCCACCAAATGCCTAGGAAAGTCTGTAATAATTCACAAGCAACATTATGTTCATATTTGCCAGCAACTTTCTCATTTTATATTTCTTGAAGTACTGTAGTATATATCATCTACACACTGTTACAATCATAATAGATGTATTCAGACTTATTTATAGTCTTCCCTTTCTTCCCTGTAGTTTTTACTGCCAACAATCTGCAGTATGTTCACCACTCTGAAAGACGTTTCTAGACTATTCAAGAGCTTCATCAGATTTTGTAATCTTGGACTTTTGTGAAATTAAAGGAGTGAGAGTTGTACAGAATTCATTCACTGAAATGGATGTGATGTCAAGGTTATGTCCTTTGGTTAAGAAATCCCTGAAGATGGGATTGTTTTTCTGCTGAGGAAAATATCTCAGTCTCATTCATCAGAATCTTATTTTATAGAGAAGAGGATGGAGAAAGAGAAAAGAGAAAAAACACAAGGCTGAAATACATTTCCTACTTCTGTTAACCAAAATTAAATTGGTTAACAGGATTAACCAATTGGAATATAATCTACTGTCTAGTCTATGAAATGTCATGCTAGATCCTGGTTCTTTTCTGTTAGCTATATAAAATTGCAAGTTTTGTTCAGCATGTGGGATGATATAAATATTTGATGTTAAAAGCACAAAATTGAATAGCGATATTCAAATGATATTCTAATCATTTAGTTCTGCTTTCCATCCAAAACCATGAAACGTGAAATGCACCACTTTGAATACAATTTATGGAGTTAGTAATGCATAAAAAAACATCTTCAGGAAGAAATTTAGATGATATCCTTGCTGACTTGCTAATAAAGGAATTCTTAACAGAAGGAGAAGCAGTATTTTGAAAGGTCAGGACAACCATTATCAACATTTGAGCAGTATTGAATAAACCACTATCTTGGCTGTAAAATTGCTACAATTTTTTCAGAAAACTGCAAACATAAAGAGACTGAAACTTGTTCTTTGCTACATTTAGTAGATAAATTCATTGGATTTTTCCAAATCCAGTACCAAATCCGGAATTAATCTGAATCAATAAATTTATGGAACAGAGGTATGTTAGGGGATATTAATATTAAAGACTTAATGTTTACCTCTAGGATGGGAAGATCTTGCTTTCAATTTTTGTAATAGTGAATGGTTCTATTAGCATTCTTTATTCAATTCCCTATAAATTTATTTAACAAATTAATATTCTCTTACTGAAGTGATGGATCGAAGTAATCATTTTAGAAAGAATTGCAGTACGTTCAAAATGTACCATCTGCTGCTCATCTGAACATAGCATAGGGTTGTGTCCTGTACAAAATCTTCTGATTAAGTGGATTATCCCTGCTTGTCTCTGGTCTATTTGTGTAATACTGTATAAATATTTACAAGAATGGACTCAGTTTATATTTATGCTATTCACAAGGATGCCAGGAGGTGGGGCTAGTTGATGTATGTAACATCAAATGCATGGCTATTTTATATCTTCTTTTCAGGTGATGGGAAAATATGAAGAACTCTCAACAGAATTTCTTTCTGTTTAGGCATAGATGGCACATTCTAAAATATTATATAGAATCAGTTTGGTCTAGGACATTAGACTAGAAGCAGGGAGACTGAGTTCTAGATCTGCTTTAGACATGGAACCCAATGACTTTATTTCTGTCCTAGGAAGAAGGCAAGGAGAAAATGGTCCATGTAGGCTCCAGGCGTCAAGACTGATTTGAAGGCACGAAAAATGAGATGAAATGAGAGTAATTAACTGTAATACAGATGAGGTTTTTATATGAATTTTTCGCATACGCTGTGTTAATTACTGTCAGGAGAATTTTGAATTTACAGTGTTTCCTATTGTGCTTGTTGGTGGAACTGCAATTAATAAAGAAAAATGTTAAACAATTACAATCAGAGTGATAATTTCTAAACCACTAATTGCTAAATATAATCTAAATAATAAAACTCTGTTTCTGGATATGAATGGCTGGTCTTCATTACTACTTCCTAGTAATAACCTGGTTTGGAGTGATATTTTTTATTTGGGGAACCCAGATTCTAGCATTTGGAAACAATTTAATGTTGGTATTTAGGGGTTGCATCTTAATCCTTTTCCACATACTAGTTATGTACCGAACATTTGTGGTATGAGTCATATTATAAATTTTAATTTGAGCATGTGTACATAGTTAATACTTTGGACATTAGCCAATAGTATCATTCAGCAGGATATGTGGAACTTTTTTTTTTTTTTTTTTTACGAATGGGAATGAACTGGTATTGTGGTGTAAAAGAGATAAGAACACAAGGGGTTCCACCCTAAAAGATTTGTAAGGAAGTCTGATTTACTAGGTTGTTGCTTTCCTTCCCCACTTCTGCATCTGGGTAAGAAAAGGAATTTGTTCTCCTCCAAAGCCCAGATGTTTCCTTGAAGATGATACAGGCCAGGTATATTTAACACATGAGTCATATCATCACTGACTCATAAGAAACCCAATGCTAATATAAACTGAATTTCCCTGCCCCCATCTGGCATCTGTATTATGTTCAGTAACCCTAAAAAATAAGTAGATAAAGATAAAGAATTGTATTACCAAAATAAATGATAGTCAACAACACAGAAGGATAAACAGGGTGAGAAATATGGCAACATGCAATTACAGCATCTCTCCTTTTCCTTATTCAATTGAGCTAAATTTATCATACTCTAGAGCAGTAGCAACATCCACAAGGGAGCAAAGGGAAAGGGTGATTGATGAAGGTGGCACAAAGTCCGCTCCTTTCTGGGTTGGTGGCCTGGCGTGAAGAGGGGGAAGAGGGGATGGTTTGTGCAAGAGGCAGCATGTGTGCATGCGCACAGCTTCATTTCTGTGAGCAGTAGGCGCAGGCCGCTCATACAAGTGGGGTTGCGAGCATTTACGAGTGATGCACTCGTGGGAGGTGAGCTGCACACTCACATGTGCACGTGTCGGTTCACCACTCACATGGCCTGGTTGCGAATAGACCATGGCCTGGTAATGGGCTTAGACCCACAGCTTGGGGACTCCTGTTCTAATCTAAACCCCTGCTCAGGCAGGAAACCCTATACCACTTCAGGCAATCTTTTCTTAAAAACTTCCAATGTCGGAGTACCCACAACTTCTGGAGACAAGTCATTCCACTGATTAATTGTTCTAACTGTCAAGAAATTTCTTCATAGTTCTAGGTTGCTTCTCTCATTGATTTGTTTCTATCCATTGCTTCTTGTCCTAGGAGTTTTGGAAAATAGATTGACCCCCTCGTCTTTGTCGAAGCTCCTTAGATATTGGAACACTGCTATCATGTCACCCCTAGTCTTTCCTTTGATTAAACTAGACAATTCCTGCAACCGTTCTTCTTATGTTTTATCCTCCAGTCCCCTAATCATCTAGCAACAACATCCTGCAGACATCCATGCTCTATATTTCAGTTTAAATCTAGATAAATCTCATATGGAGCATCAATGAACCAAGATAGCTTCAAGACAATTAGAAACTGAAGATCAAATTTGACAGACCACTTATTGAACCTCCTGCCTCCTGCTTTCCCTCTGAGACAGTGAGAAAGTAGCATCAGCAAAGTGATAGGTTGTATGTAGAAAGTTTTGGGCATATGACTTCACCTGAAAAACAAATTTATTTATTTATTTTATTTCCAATTTATATACTGCCCTTCTCTCTGAGGACTCAGGGCGGTGTACAGCCAGAATTAAGAACATAAAATACAAATATTAAAAAAACAATTAAAATATATATAAATTTGGCCCAAAAATTAAAAATCACAAACCAATTAAAACATTTAAAATTTCTTCTTAAGCCAGCCCGGCTTGCTGGAAAAAATGGGTTTTAAGGGCACGGCGGAAGGCGCTGAGGTCTTGGATTCTCCTTATCTCTGGGGGCAACTGATTCCAGAGGGTAGGTGCCCCCACAGAGAAGGCCCTCCCCCTGGGGTCACCAGCCTACATTGTTTGGCTGATGGCACCCTGAAGAGGCCCTCTCTGTGGGAGCGCACGGGTCAATGGGAGGTCGTCGGTAGCAGCAGGCAGTCTCGAAGATAGCTAGGCCCTATGCCATGGAGCGCTTTAAAGGTGATGACCAACACCTTGAAGCGCACCCGGAAGACCACCGGGAGCCAGTGCAGCTCGCGCAGGAGCGGTGTTACATGGGAGCGCCATGTTGCTCCCGTCACTAGCCGCGCTGCTGCATTCTGGACCAGTTGGAGCCTCCGGGTGCTCTTCAAGGGGAACCCCATGTAGAGAGCGTTGCAGTAGTCAAGGCGAGAGGTGACGAGGGCGTGAGTGATTGTGCACAGGGAATCCCGATCAAGAAAGCACCGCAACTGGCGAATCAGGCGAACCTGACAAAAGGTCCCCCTGGTTACAGCCGTATCAATGAAATTGATCTGAAAAATAGAGGCAAAAACCAGACACTTGTGACTGGCTCTTTCTTGAATAAGGTATTTAAGAAAATAACATTGCCAACCAATTCTAGACTTTCAAGAATGAGGTTTATTTCCCAGATCAGTTTCTTCACAGTTTTAGTTTTGCTTTGTGGAAAAACTGCTTTGTGTTTCTCCTCTGTGTGAAGTACAAACAGAGAACAGGGAATGTGATCCTGTGGAATTTTTTTAACCCTTTCAGCAATTTTCATCACCACAACCATGATACTTATATGGACTTTGTGCACTCTATTTTAGTACTTATTTATTTTATTTTATTTATTTATTTCATCAAGTATGAATTAGATAAAAGATATAAGTATAAACATGATTATGAATACATGAAATGGATACAAATAAAAGGGAACATTAAGACAGGGATGCTAGGCATGCTGGTGCGCTTATGCGCGCCCCTTAAACACCTCTTAGGAATGGGGTGAGGTCGACAGTAGACAGTCTAAGGTTAAAGTTTTGGGGGTTTGGGGAAGAAACCATAGAGTCAGGTAATGCATTCCAGGCATTAACAACTCTGTTACTGAAGTCATATTTTCTGCAATCAAGTTTGGCACAGTTTACCATGAATTTGTATCTATTATGTGGTCGTGTATTGTTGTGGTTGAAGCTGAAGTAGTCATTGTAACAGATAATTTTATGTACTACACTTAGGTCAGACCGAAGGCGGTGTAGTTCTAAGTTGTCTAAACCCAAAATTTCAAGTCTGGTGGCATAAGGTATTCTATTGCAAGCAGAGAAGTGAAGGACTCTTCTCATGAAATATCTCTGGACTTGCTCAATTGTATTAATGTCTGATATGCAATGCGGGTTCCAGACAGATGAGCTTTATTCGAGAATTGGTCTAGCACATGTTTTGTGTGCTCTAGTTAGTAGTACAATATTACCAGAGAAGAAACTAGGCAAGATTAGATTAACAATTCTTAATGCCTTTTTGGCAATGTTGTTACAGTGGGTTCTGGCAGTTAGATCTTTAGAAATGAGTACTCCAAAGTCCTTGAAAGAGTGAGAGTCGTTGACAAGGTCATGTCCATCTAGCTTGTATTTTATGTTCTGATTTTTTTTGCCAATGTGTAAGACAGAGCATTGGTTGGTTGTGATTTGGAGTTGACAATTGTTTGACTATTCTGACACAAAGTCTAGGTCTTTTTGTAGGGTAGCAGCATTACGTAGCGTGTCATTTCCAGAAGCTGTTTTGGAGATTACTAGATTATGATGTTACTGCAGTTCCTTAACTACATTAAAATTATTTTATCTCAATGTACCTTTTGTTCCAGTAGACTTGCAGCCATCTTTCCTTCTAACTTGAATCCCTTTTCTGTGTATGCTTTTTGAGGGCGAAGTGTCCTTTAATATTGCTACTGAGTTAGTTTTTTGTTTTAGTATTATAGTTTTTTTGCTGATAATGTATGCCACCCAGAAATTATTTGGTTATGGAATGAATTATATCTAGAGTAAGTAAATATGTAGATAGTACCATAGAGACATTGGCAAATGACACTCTAGTTGAACGTTTTTTGTTCCCCAAACTAAATGAAGCTATGTATATCTTGATTTGGTGCCGGAGCACAGTAATGAATGAGATGAGAGCTGATTAATTCAGGCTAGGTAAGGTGGATACACTGTTACTAAGACCATCTGAGTGATATCCAGTTTCCTTTGGTTGAAATGTTTGTAGATGAAGGTTAAGTTTAATGCTGTGGATAAGTCTCTGTTTTTAAAGACACAGGCAATCTCAGTGGATAGCAGCATTTACTGAGTACATTTTAGCAGAGAGGGGCTTGTATCCATCTAGTAACCTTCTAAATACAATGTATTGCATTTGAACCAAGCTTTGAAATGTTTTGGAAAGCTAAATTTGTTAAAAATCGGCTGCCAGATTATTAGCTATGACTGGTTGATATGATTATAAGATGCCAAATAACAAGGAGGCCCAAGATAGGGATTTCACAAGAGGCATAGTTGTATCAAAATGATTCATGATGCTGGAAAACATTTCAAACCGTATAAAATTTGGGACGAAAATTTGTTAGAAAACGAAGAACTGCAGAATTTTTCCCCATGATAAGTATTAACTTCTGAGTTAACAGAGATTTGTATGCAATATACTATATTCATTAACCTTCAGAAGTAGAGCAGACTGCCCTTAAAGGCAAGAAAATTCAGAATATATAATTTATTGAAGCAAACAGTTGAAATTTGTTACATATAATGCTTGCTTTGCGATTATCCAGGCACATTATCAATTGTGTAGAGAGAGAGTAGGTTTTGCATCACTAGAAATGTTCAAGTAAATTTAATTTAGATTAGATGTTTGGAATGTCCGCCATTCTGATTCTATGATTCTATGATTACCTCATAAAAGTCTTTGGTATATTTTCCCATCATCTAAAAGACCAAAAAACAGCAAAGGGCTTAATGCAGTAGAACTGTCTGCAGATCTTTAGCCGCTCATGGCCGCCAGATTTATAATCCCAAAATATAAAAAGGCAGCACACTTTAGATGTTCTGTTTCCTCCCTCAACCATAGGATTGCTGTTGTCAAAAATACAAAATTCAGCTATAGTAATGAAAAGCAGAGCCAGAAAGCAAGACAGAGCCAGGGATGAAAATTCCAGTTTAAAAATTCCTCCCTCTTGCAAAAGTGAATTATGAGATGAGTTAAATATTTTTCAGCAATTGGTCTTTCATGCTGTGTGGATCTTTACAAATTAGGGGGCGAAGATGCCACCTTCTTTGCATGATGGAGTCATCAAAACCAAAAATACACCTTTGAGGGGCAGACTCCAGAATATTATTGGGAGCTCTGTAAGAAAACTTGAATTGTATCTTTTTAAATTTGAACAAACAGCACCGTACTTCGTGTTGTTCAGTGGTTTGTTTAAATATAACAATTAAATCTTGTTCTTGGTTGGTTTAAATATAAAGAATTTTGATTCAGTTAATATATTTTTTTGCAGTGTTAATCTATGCCTGGTTCCTAGTAGCTTGGTGTGAGTCTTGTATAGTAACCACCACTTTGCTGTATTCAAAGATTTTATCATAAATACAAATATTGTTACTTAAATACTGTTTTGTTAAGCAAGAACAACTTTAGTGGCTTTAGCATTTAGTCACCAAGGGAACTGATTTGATCTTCCAATCCAAACAAAGCAAATTGAAGGTATTATCCAAATACACACAATTAATATATTCAGTATATTAGATGGCAGTAAATTGCAATGCTTACTGTTTATATAAAATAAAGATCACTCTATTAGGAAAAATTAACTTAATCCTCTCTTAAAGAATGCAATTTAAGAAGGCATTTTACATAAAATAACTCACTCTTCAAGAAGTTAGTTAACATTTTTATGCACATCTCAAACTTTCTTATATCTTGTTTGAGTCTTTTTTCTTCAATGCTTTCCTATTTAACTTTTGATGTTATCAACCTAAATTATTAACAACTCATACATTTGCTTTTATGTTTTAAATATACAATACAATGGCAGAGCCAATATGTCCTTGCAAATATCCTCACAACAAAATTGAGGATCAGAAGCTGCTTTATATGGTACTGAGTAGGCTCATAAAATAAAGCTTGAATTCTAGTTCTGTCCATGTTAAGGCCATACAGAGCTGGATCATCATTATTGAGAAAGTTCAAAGCACTTTTGATTTATGGAGTCGTGCACAGTTGTTGTAGACTAGGGATGGTGAAAGTTTGTTTAGAAGAATCCAGCCAAGCACCAAACAAGCTAAAATAAATTGTTTTTTGTGTGTCTCAGAAGAACTTTGGACCAGTCACCTTAAAGCAAGTATTTATTTATACTCTTTTGGATCCAGGAGCTTTTAGAACTACTAATAGCTTTATTGCTCATACTGCCTATTAGATGATGGCACTGGTAGTTTGACTCCAAGCATTTCTGGATGAAAGAGATCACTGCACATCAGAACAACTAGACACAAGAACAGTTTTTTCCCGAACGCCATCACTCTACTAAACAATTCCCTCAACACTGTCAAACTATTCACTAATCTGCATTACTATTACTATTAATCTTCTCATCATTCATATCACCCATCTCCTCCCCATATGACTGTAACTTGTTGCTGTATCCTTACGATTTATATTTGTTGTTTGATAGTATAAGTCGATTGCTTATTTGTATCCTATGACTATCATTAAATGTTGTACCTTATGATTCTTGACAAATGTATCTTCTCTTTTTATGTACACTAAGAGCATATGCACCAAAGACAAATTCATTGTGTGTCCAATCACACTTGGTCAATAAAGAATTCTAATTTAATCTAATCACCTAAATTAATTTCAGTGCTGGTTTACTGTCTATTGGCTATTAGTTAATAATACCTATTTTTTTTACATCCAAATAAAAAATTGTTTCTGGGTGAAATTCTGGCACTCATTTGGTATAGAGGACTATTACAGATAAATCAGAAGACTCATTTATACCACTGTGCAAATCATGCCATAGTAAGACACATTACATTATTCTGAAGGTAAACAGATTGACAGGTTTACTTTTCCTGTTCAGAAAAAGCAGAACTTCAAAGATAAAAAGAAAGACTTGGGTTATTGGAATATTCATGCCAGGGAAAAACAGAGGCAGATGAATTTATTGGTCTCTTGAAAGCAAGAAAGAAGTTACATGCCAAGAGTCTCTATATAGACTCTATTCTTAACTGCTTTGAATGGGTAAATTAATGAACACCTGCCCTTGTAAGAAATTATGCTTGATCTTCCTTGTTCTCTGTTTTGCAAAGAGAGGCTTTTAATTTTTTTTTGGACAACATTCCACTTTCAGCAGCCATAGGAAACAGATGGAGGTGTGGTCCAGAGAGATTGTCTATCTGGATCAGAGAGACTAATTATCTGTGGTATGCTTCAGGAATGCCAGTCTGCCAATAAAGACTGAAAGCAGTAAAGACAGGCTTTGTGTTCTCCACTAGAGTGTGATCTATTAGACCAGTCGTGACAGCATTTGGTCTTCCCTGCTGTGCACAGACTGAGTCCATATAGAGGACTAATTAAACTTTAAATCAGTAAATAGATATGAGAAGGCATCACTTTGAAGACAAGAAGATCACAAGAACCATATCCTGTTCTGTGGTTAGTGTCAGTTAAAGCTCAGTAGGTTAGCTTTTCAGCTGTGGATGTGATTCATTTTTAATATTTTCCCCACATTTTGCAATAGATTTTTTGATGGGAGAAGAACAGGTTAGAGAGGATGAGAAATTATTTCATTTTCCTTAAATCTATTTATCCACTGTGTATGTAAGGCAATAATAACATTTACTTTGATTCCACAGATAGATTAAGTATACATATCTGAAATGTGAAGCATCTGAATCCAATTCCTTGCATACCGCCAGATATGTCACACTTAAAATAATTATTTATGTTACAAGATAGAATAGCCACCTGCTTTTTAAATACATTTTTGCACTTAATATATCTTATAATAACAAGAACAAAAATCTTGAAGTTTATTTTTATAACAGCATATTCTTCTCTCACCCACCCTCCCTTTCCACCCCCATCTGCCTTCATAGTGATAAAAGCTAAAATAGGACAAAATAAGAATTTAGCAGGGAATAAGCAGGAAACTCAGTGGTAGTCTGAACCCATTAATATGACTATTCTGTTCTCTTTTCCCCTTTTCCGTCATGTAAGATTTCACTTGTTGTATCTGGAATTAGTAGTATTTCCCCTGTCAATCTTTCTATCAGCCAAGTAACATCTCTCTTCCATTGAAAAACATGGCAACATCACCCTATTTCTAAGAATTAAAGGGCAGCACTAAAAATGTAGATGGTGCTGCTGTACTTATATTCAAGTCCCTTTAAAATCTTTGTGAAAATTAAACATTGTCCATACTTCCCCAACAAATCTCAGAACTAATAGTAGGCATTTCCAAACCAGGATTAAAAATGCTTTAAAACAGTCTTTCTCTCCCCCCAAAAAAATCTATGACAGATTTTTCTCATCTCTTTCCCCCCACCCACCCTCAGCTGTCTTTTTTCATAATCACGTAGGCTATTGTTTTGTTTCTTATCTTGATCAACTTCCAGAGGTCAAAACAAAAAGGGGTTTTCCTCCCTTTCTCTCTGGTATGGAATATAAGAAACCAAAAATCAAAGGCAAGTTGGCCTGAGGAACAGAGAAAGGCTAAAAGAAGTCAAAAGAGACTTCAAACTTCCTTTTGTTTTCTCTCAGTCAAGCATTCTGAGACAACCTGACTTCCAGAAGGATAGTTTGCTTGAAAAGCAGGGTCCCAACCTTACTGTCTCTTGTTTGTGAACATATAGGCTTACTTGGCGGGAGAAAAAAAATAACAAAAATGTTAGTTTGTTGTAATTGGCAATCAGATGTTTCTTCCAAAATCTACCTTACATATTGCATTTTTATAATGCATTTTCTCTTAATAAATATGAATATGTGGAAGTGCGGGGATCCATTCATAAATATAGTGATAACAAAATGATGAAATGTGCTTTGTTTTATCATAATGCAAGATCTGCCTTTCATGTTTTATCTATCAGTTTAGTGTAGCATAATTTTTGTCACACACTGTCCCCTGCAGTCTTTCATAGCTGGAACTTATGCATGGAGTTTAATTCAGTAGAATTAAGAGTTATTATATCTAAATTAAATATGTTGTAAAATACACTGGTGAAAGAGGTTGAATTAAAAAGATAATTTGAGCTACAACTATATTTAATTGGTTTCAGGGCTAGAACATAGATGGAACAAAGGACTGCAACCTACCCCATTTTGAAGGTCCCATTGGCATTAATTAAAGATATCTAGTGATTATCTGGATTTCTTGCAGCTATTGTAGGAAAGCCCTAATTCAATGTGTTTTGGGCATATGTAAATAAGAATTGAAGAACATGGATATAGAACACATGACATGCTGAGTAAATCTCAATAGGTACTCAGATGTACTACCTTAGAACTGATTTTCACACTGAGCTAAGACAACATGTTGAGTGAATACAGCCACTTTTTAAATGTATTTTTGGGTCACCACAATTAAAATGACTCTTGGTGGGTCCCATATTAAAAAAAATATCATATAAAACATATTCAATAGAAAAAAAAAACCACAGCAGCACTACAATAATACAGAGTAAAAAAATGACAGCACCAAATCAATTGATGCTCTGTAAAACAGCTTGGTTTTCAAGAGCTTTTCAAGACCAGAAATCTGCCTTGCAAATCATTCTTATAGCTTAGCACATTATGTAAACCGGTTAATTTGGGTTTATTCAAGAAAACATGATTAAGTAAACAGTGGTTTAATGTTATTGCCAGTCAGATAATTGGATTAGGAGCTGAAGTATCACACAGCTATTTCTGGGTGTGCAAAGAAATTTATGATTTTATTCTTCTCATAGCTTCCCAAGTGCTATATGCAAACTGTTTTTGAAATTTTTAAGAATTACAGACATAGAATGTGATGTTGCACAAAGGACCAGCTCAGTGCTCTATACTGAAGATTATGTTGACTTACACCAAAGTATCCCAGAAACTTGTTTCCATTCCCATTTTAATTTTATGAGAGGCTGAGAATAAACTGCCAATTTGTTCATCTTGGCAGGATAATCTTGGGGTGCAGTGTGGCAATATGTCAGCTTCTTTTCCAACTAATAAAAAATCAATTAACATCTCCAAGTTTATGAGATTCATTTACTGGAACGATCTCACATCATTCAGATTAGTACTCTTGATGGATGTAAGTAATAATGATACCAGTGAACAGAATTTATATAGGATACTATTTAAATAGGGAAGAAATAAGAATATTTAAATAAAGTAGATACATAAATATTGGTTTGAAGCACTAATGTATACTTCCTGTGAAAATCAGCAAATTAGGACAATAATCCTGAAATCAGATTATTGGATTAATGTACAAATTAACAAAATATTCCTTTCAGTGATAAGCTATGTTTTTTACAGATATTTGCAGGAAAGGGCAACAGAAAATGTGAACAATAGAAAATTGCTTTCTTCTGACTGATGCTAAGTTAATTTTCAGTTATCTGAACGTTGCTTGGACATTCCCTACAATTTTATTGTTGCCGGTAGATGCAGTTACTTAGAGACAATTAAGAAGTCAAGACCACCTGTGAGGTTATTTTGTAAAGCATGAGAACAAGGGAATAAGTGATATGTATTTTTTTCTTATAACTATCCAGTTTTACTATTAGAAACCAGTGAAAGAGCAACATGGAGTCATTGTGTGGTAGCTGGAGTCAACTTCTCTAAAATATGATGAAATCTGACAGTTATTGTGAATGTTACAAATCAAGTTAGTATTTGTGTCAATGTGAATATTATATGTATTTTGGTACATATTTTCCTTCAGATATATATTCCCCTGGATATGATGTACTAGATACATCAGTCTGCAAACCTGAAACTAGAAAGGAATAGGTACTGTTAGAATTGCAGGATCCAATCTGACTCAGTCAATGGGACCACAAGTTTATTCTTCCAAGCTTTTAAATTTGTACTGGAACCCATCCTCAGGGAACTTCTTTTTTTCCAAAATGTGTGTTTTTGGAGAGAGAAGTTCCCTGAGGATGGGCTCCAGCGCGAGTCCGAAAGCTTGAAAGAATAAACCTCTGGTCCTGGTGACTGACTCACATTGGATTCTGCAACATTATTCTGGAACACATATATTTGCTTCCATTCACTGTTGCAAAATTCTTTTAGAATCTAAAATGAAATATTAATTGCCAATTATAAATCATTTAATCTGTCAACATTAGTTTGATTTTAATTAGTGGTTTTTAGAAATTGCATTTTTGTCTTTAGTGCTGTATCATCAATATTTAGGAAATGTGAACACCTTTCTTTTTAAAAAAATAATAATAATGTTCCTAGTCACACCTAGCTGTGTCTATATTTCTTCATAATCAGAAGAAATGTTATCAGTTGAAATTAGATTTAAGTATCTGTGTTCTTACTACAAAGCTAGTTTCGATTATGGAAATGCTTTGAGAGAATGTTTCTCTGCCACTAATTATAAACAATTAACAGCACACCAGAAAATAAATAAAAAATAAAAATAAAAAGCTGAATGAGTCTGTATTTTAATGAATATCTGTATTTTTTTTTTGCACGAAAACACTATATTAGAGTTCAATCTTCTTTCAATGCTTTTCATTTTTATCAATTTTAGCTAATTCTCTAACCTCATCCCACTAATTTTAAAGTTCTGTTTACAAGTGAATATGTGGGAAATGAAGTTTTTAGAGGAAAATTTATATTAATTATTATATTTTTTGTTCTCTCAGAATGATTGTAAATGACAACTTTAACTTATATTGCTAATAGGGAGTATAGGGAATCGATCACCTATAATCAGCCTGAAAGTTCTGTCTTGAACACTACTGCTATGTTAATCAAGTCAGGAATACTAAAAAGCTGTAACTTAAAGCACACTAGCAATTAATCCTAATATGTAAATCAGGATTCTGGATCTATGCAACAGGAATAAATCATTGAGAACAATAAAGTCAGATGCCAATGGCAAGCTGCTTGTTCTGTGCACTGATGGGCCAGAATTAAACACGTCTAAAACTAGTGTAATTGGAATTTCACTTATATTCCAGCTGACAGCCATTGACCCATGACACACACAAAAAGTCCTTTTTTCGGAATATAGCTTTACTATAGAGGAACTCTTCTTTAGATGTGTATTGTTCCCCTGAATTTTTCTCTGCAAATAATATTTCCTGGGTTTGAGAGGGTTTTAGCCTTTCTCTCCAATATGGGTAGATCTGTCAATCTTGCATTTGATTCTAAGTTTTACAACAGATCTGTCTCATGTTTTAAAGCAATTGGGCCCTTTAGCACATCCAGGGCTACTGTTTACATTTATGTATTTTTATTTCTTTTATTTCTCAAATTTATATACTTCCCATATCACCAATAAAATGATTTTGAGTGGCTTAACAAAAAAAAGAAAAAGAAAAAGAAAAAAAAGACGTGTAGAGGGTAGAGAGACATGCCTTGAGGAAAAGGAGGAAGAGATGATACCAAGATAACAGCCAGATAGAAGGGACCAGAGTCTAGGGCAAGAATGCAATGTGTGGAAACTGAATGGTGTGGTTACTGAATGCACAGAAAACTTTCTTTAAACAGTTTTTAGATGAGTAGTCATATTAGTCCATTGCTGTAGGAATGACTGAAACTCAAAGAACAAAAGAAACTAACAAAGCTAGCCCTAAAGGACTTTTTGTTTACATTTTACTTACACTACATTATTTCTATTATGGCTTTGACACTTTGGTGTTGTTTGTTTTAAACATTTCTATACTATCTTAAAGTAATATGCTAACAGTCATAATAATAAAATAAAAAGCCTAAACTTCTATATATTAATCTGAGTTTGTGATAGTATACATGAGGTGGTAGTTGACATGGAACATCTCACTACAGTTAAAATGTGAGATACAAATGTCACTATTTCAGTGAATACTCCACAGAAAGTTGGAGTCAGTTTGTTTTACATTCCTCACAGCATTGAGAATAAGAATATAAAGAATGCTACATTTCACTGTTACTTGAGTCATTTCTAAATCACTCCATGAGCAGATCTTCTGTGTAGGGAGAAATTACTAATATTTCAAATATCCTGTTGAAAAAGATGACATTAAGTAACATTTAACTCAACAATAAGATTGGTGAAGCATTCACTTCCATCTATGGTATTTTATTTGCCTTAAAAAGTATATTGAAAATAAGAGTGAAATGTGCATTAATAATGAAAAATACAAAAAATAAACTTGTATAGCCTTGCTGATCTTACATGTGAGTGATCCAAAAATAGTCAGTTATAGATGCTATGCTTATGGAAGATTTACCAGGTTTAAAAGCGTGAGTTATATACTATAAATTCTGCACCATTGCTGAAATTCCTGAAGCCCACACAGCTCCAAATTATTACGATCCTTTTTCAAAGCTGTTCTTTGAAAATTTCCAGTGCTACATATTTCCACCTCCTTTCCCACCCTCTGCTCATTTTGCTTCAGCACTTTAGAGCAGTGAGGCAGCCAAGGTTATGTGCCAAGTTGGTGCTGAGAGGAGTTCATAAAGGAACACCCCTCCCCCAAATAAGAGCACAAATGGCACTTCAAAGTAGCAGTTGTGATATTGCTTGTATTTTAGATCTAATCTCTCTCTGTCCATATGCACAGAGTCTTTATTACATGATGTAAAATTCCAAAATTATTGTTCTTTGAATTCCTGACTTTTACTGTTTAAAAACAGCATAATTAATTTCTTAAATTATATCATAGATTTCTTCAGCCATGAAGTTCATAACTACATGTAATTATGTGTGTGTGTGTGTATATACTGTATATATTAGCTATGGTAGGTGCCTATATTCTTCCTTGTGAGAAAAACAGAAAATCATAGAAGAACAAAGATAGAATCAGAAAACTAAATAACAGCATCTACTGCATCTAGAGCAGAAGGCTGCTCAGCCTCTGATGAAGAGCAGGCTATTATCTCTCTGTACTTAGATGCACTATTTAGCATGTTCTTCTTATTTAATGCTTCCTAGTGCCTTTGTGAATCTGCCTTCATGCACTTAAATCCACTATCCTGAGCCCTTTCCTTTGGTTGACAAAGAACAGGCACTGATTCTCCCCCCCCCCCCACTCTGGTGTGACATCTTTTCAGAAATTTGAAAAATTGCTATGATATCTCCTCTCAGTTTTCTCTTCTCAGGCCTAAACAGTCCAATTTCCTTCAATATTTCTTTACAGAATTTAGTTTCTAGACTAAATTATTTTCAGCCTTTTGATGGATAGTTCCAGATATATATCTGAATCTTTCTCAGGGTGTCTCTACATGACAGCCTAAGCTGTTTGTCTTCTGTGATGCTCCTGGTTTTTTGAAGCTGACTTTAATCCAGTCTAGATCGTTGTCAGTTGCCAGTAGGATCAGGCTAGAGCTCATTCTAGATTAGGACCCACACAGAACCTGAGTATTTTTTCCCCGCCATCTTCTTTTTCCCCCCTGTGTAGGACAGGGGTGTCAAACTCGATTTCTTCAAGGGCCAGATCAGCATTGTGGTTCTCCTCTGTGGGCGAGCCAGAGAGGAGACAGGACGGACGCCTTCTTCAGCACCCTGCTGGCCAAAATGGGGCATGGGGGGGATGCTTGTGGGCACCCCACACCCCATTTTGCCTACCAGAGGCATCACAGACTCATCATTTGATATTTCCAGGCCAGCCCCGCAGGCCAGATTTAAGCGCCCCAAATCTGGCCTGCGGTCCTTGAGTTTGACATCCCGGTGCAGGAGATCAGGTATTATTAGAGGTCCATGGTATGGATAGGCCTCCATCTGCCTGCATTTCCTTTCAAACATTGGTCATACCCTCACTAGTATGCTATATTTGTTCCCCCCGCCCCCTGGATGTCTTTTCTACCTGTATTTTACAGTTTCAGCTCAATACAATTTATAGGTAGTCCTCAACTTACAACCATTCATTTAATGATAGTTTAAGTTACAACAGCACTAAAATGTGCCTTATAACCAGTTTTCATACTTATGATTGTTACAGCATCCTCTCAGTCATATGATCAAATGTCACGGACTGGGCCTGTATTTACAAAAGTTGCAGCATCCTGGAAACCTGGCATTGTCATTTGCAACCTTCTTAGGGAGTTTCTGACAAGCAAAATCGATGGGAGAAGCCAGATTTGCTTGACGACTGCATGATTCACTTAACAACTATAGTGATTCACTTAACAACCATGGCAAAAGGTTATACAATGGGGAACAACAACTGTCTTGCTTAGCAATGGAAATTTGGGGCTTAATCGTGGTCATAATTTGAAAATGACCTATACTTATTTTACTTTTTATTGTCTTGCTCTGTGTGTTTTTAGTATTGTACTAATACTGCCCAATGCACTGAGGCTTGGACCAGCCCATGATTGCTCTGAAAAAGGAATTAATACATTTATTGGAATGTCCCTCTTTTCAGCTCCCTTGCCACCAGCAGCTCTTTGTTTAGGAACATGATACAATGTCTAGAAGATTTTGCTTAAAAATGGCAGAATCAAGAGAAAAAAAATTGCATACAAGCTGTGCGAATGAGAGAGGAAGGGGAAGCAAGTTTCATGTAGTCTGGGGAGAAACTGAAGGAGCATTTACTGAGAACAATGAAAATTGAGTTTAGCAAGCACTTTTATAGAGCCTGGTAAATAATTGTTGAGCCAGCTTGGATCACTTCTCTAGATTTTAATGTCTTTAAATTCATTGCTAATATTGTTTCTTATTTCACAACTTAAATAGGAAGCAAAATAGTTGCTAAACAGAGAGAGAGAGAGAGAGAGAGAGAGAGAGAGAGAGAGAGAGAGAGAGAGAGAGAGAGAGAGAGAGAGAGAGAGAGAGGCAGGCAGGCAGGCAGACAGACAGGCAGGCAGAAGTGGGATTCTACCGGTTCGGACCTGTTCGGACGAACCGGTAGCTCCAACGATCAGCTGGGAGCAAACCGGTTTGCTCTGACGATCAGCTGGGCCTGCCCGCCCCTGCACTTTACTTACCTTTATCTTCACAGCTGATTAGCACAGCAGAGTGGATTGCTGTGCCTCAACTGTTTTAATTCCTTAGCACTAATTCAAAAGGTAAATTTTATCAAATTGCACACATGCACACAGCACACAGCACACATGCAGGCAAAACGCGCAATCACCAAACCAGTTGTTAAACTGGAAGGATCCCACCACTGGAGGGAGGGAGGGAGAGAGAGAGGGAGGGAGGGAGGGATATGCTGCAAAGAGTACTGGTTGCTAGCATCTCATTTAGATAAAGTTATGTTGTACAGTGTTTTATACCTTACCCTTTTGCTTCCTATTCTTGTCCCCTGACAGGATGGAGAGATTGTTTAAGTAAGCTCATTCTTCCTGAGCTTCTTTTCTCTTCAGCACATCCCTAAAAAAGTGCTAACCATAATTAAGAAGTTCAGCTCTGTGACTTTGATTAGAACTCTCTTGCTAGAGTTGCTGCCTGAAACTGACCAGATCATAATAAGTTTAAAGATTTGGTCGGAAAATGATTTTTAAGAAAAAAATAATAATATCATATTTGCAAACTATACAAATACAGCAGCTACTAAATAAGGAGTGGCTGCATTCACTTTGTAATTGGTTGTTCCAAAATCTATTCTATTACCAAACTTAAAGTTATCTGAATAAGATCTCGAAGGAGAAGAGAATCCAGTGGAAGGGAGTAGGAATGCTTAGAGGCATCTGGCAAGAAAACTAATTCAACAGTAGGAAGTTTTGCTGATAACTTCATCTGCTGGAGCAAAAAACCAGAAAGCTCTCCTTTGTGGCACTGCTCTTTAGAAAGGACATGGAGAAGCTGCAGTGGATTCAAAGCATATTAGTTATCCCATTCAATTATGTGATAATGAGGTAGTGGAAGAGAATATTTGAGTTATTAATAAAAATGTCAAAAAGTATGTGACTGAATTTTGAGTCATTTTAATACCTTATTTGATCAGGAACCCCTAATGAGCACTGAGTATAGTTTTTGAATCAGCACTGAATCTACTAAATTGCCACATTATATGGGCCAAAGTTAATGAGCTTGCTAATAAGAATGTCATTGGATACTTTGTGAAATAATCTTGGTGGAAAATATACCCTCTTCTCCAAAAAGACTGCTAAAATACTTTACTCGTTAATTATTTGCATTTTTCATGCTGCATTGAATAGATGGCATACTAATTCTTTTCCTTTTGTTTTGTCTTTATTGCAAGACTTTTTTTTTTTTTTGGTAATTTTTACTTCATAGCTGAAACTAAGGAAGAAAGTTGTCAACAAAACAAGTCAGTAATTTTCTGGAAGCACCCTATTTTGCAGAGTTGTTTCTTTGTTATCTAGCAGGATCCAAGAAGCACGCATTTACTGAAGCAGTTTGGTAGCTTCCATAACTCTGAAATACGATTGCTGTACAAGAACAACTGGCTTACCTTGTGTATAAAAGAGAAAACAAGAACTGATTCAAAAAATTGAAAAAAAAAACAGAAAGAAAATGCTGGGATAAAAGTGGTTGAAATGTAAAGTGATTACCTTGTGCAAACTCCAGATGCTCAACAGAAAATTCTTGTTACATCCAGTGGAAGATGTGGATGAAAAGTATTGTCAGCTAGAATAGGTGTATTTATATGTCTGAGATTGAGACCTTTTCAAGATATGCTAAATGGTACTTAAAAATAGATTATGTGAATTGTTTTCTGTCTAACTATGGAAATAATTTCAGTGAAATATTTGTAAGTAATTTTAACAAAACAGTTCTCGAATCCCATTATTTTTCCTTTATAGTGGCCTATTTTCTAAATCAATGTACCGTATACATTCATTCCTGTGA
Source organism: Pituophis catenifer annectens (assembly GCF_029215685.1). NCBI lineage: Eukaryota > Metazoa > Chordata > Lepidosauria > Squamata > Colubridae > Pituophis > Pituophis catenifer. Next base: position 114,747,937 of record NW_027256882.1, read on the forward strand.
TGAAAATTGAGAAAGGGTAATTCATTTCTGTCCTACAAGAAAAAATCTATGTATCTCACACTGAATGCAAAAAGTCTACAAATCTTCAATGTGATGGTAAGGCTAGGATGGAATTTACTATGGATAAAAAGTGTATGCATATAAGCACAGCAGTGTGGTGTATTTACACCATTCCCAGAAATGTCAGTATTTTTACATGGAGAATGGATGATTGCTACAAATCATACTGCTATCTTAGGGCTACAATACTTATACTTATGGGCTTTTAATTTTGAATATTTTAACTATTCAGAAAAATGACCATATCCATCATTATAATTGATGAATTTTCAGTTTGTTTTCTGCATTCTGATTCAGTCTCTTTTCATATAAGGGAGGGAAGTTATATTCAATCTTTACACCAGTAGCCATTTACAGATCATTTGCTGTATTACTAATGTTTATGTCTTTAATATTTCAAAATGAAGTACCTAAACTTTACAGGAGAGCTAGTTTGGTGTAGTTTCAGACTAAAACTGGGAGATCAGGAGTTCTACCTTACTTTAAGCACAAAGCCAGTTGGGTGAGTAGACACTCTCTCTTAGCCCTAGGAATAAGCAATGAAATCACATAGAGTTGTCTGTATTTTTGGAATAGAATAAAGCTGGAAAGGACCTTGGAGGTCTTCTAGTCCAGTCCCCTGCTCAAGCAGTAGAACCTATACCGTTTCAGATAAATGACCAACTAGTCTCTTCTTAAAAATCTCCAGTGATGGACTGCCCACAATTTCTGAAGGCAAGCTGTTCCACTGATTAATTGTTATCACTGTTAGGAAGTTTCTCCTTAATTCTAGGTTGCTTCTCTCTTTGATTAGTTTCCACAGGAGCCAAGACTGACTCAAAGGCACATACATACAGACAACTTTCCAAAACCAAAAATCTAGTCCATTTTGAAGCTGATGAAAGAAATATAATAATCTTTATTCTGATGATTGGGATTTTTCAGGTGTACTTCTATAGAAATTTTGAAGGATAGAGGGAAACAAAATTAGTTTATCTGTGTTTTGGTCAATAAGATCCTGAGTTTTAATACTTCTTTTTCTAAAAGCACCTTGTGCTCTAACTTGTGTGTTACAGAACTCACTCCACCTCTCAACATCGCTCAAAATAGCACTGATAACTGCATTAAAACATCCAATAAATAAACCTATGTTAAAGATCATAGCGTGAAAGGACATGAACTCATTAGAGAGCCATATTTTTAAACAAGTGTAGAACTCTGAAGGATCCAAAACAACTGATTCCCGGGATGCTCCAGTGTGTGAAGGATCCTGTGGACACAGGCTGAACAGCAGAAATGGGGAAGCCTTATAATGATTTAAGATCGCTTAGAAGGTTTTTACAGATGTAAGAATGAGAAATAGCACAGAGGATTGACATTGCCCTTCATCCCAAAGGAGCAGTTCAGGAATGTGAGGCAGAGCCAGGACATAGAACTCAGTTTCTAGGGTATTTGGATAAAAAAATGACTTATGTATCCCTTTTGTGAAACCAACACAGTTTCATCTCCTTTGGGGTAAGGGAACCTATTGTATATTTTAGATTATCTTTTTTTCCCTGAGTCTAAGTAGATATAAAGTGACAGCTTGGGAAGTTGGTCAAAGTGTTTTTAAAAATACAATAACATGAAGTGGTATTTATTAAAGATGTACTTTATAGAGATTCGGACTTTACACTTGTCTCTATAGAAATAAAGTGCTTTTTATTATGTAAATAAGAAGGTAATTTCTAGCTCATGTTGGGCTGTCCAAATCTGGTAGACCAACCTGAGTGGGGTATTACCTTCTTACAGATATGCAAGACTTTGGCAGCCCGATATGCAGTGGTGTGTCGCTACCGGTTCTCCCCGGTTCGCGTGCAATCGCAGTGATCACGCGCAAAGGGCATGTGTGATGCAAACTGCTGGTAGAACTGGTTAGAACCCACCACTGCCAATATGGTTACTCTAGCGTCATGCTTACACTATACTTACAGTGAGTTGTAGGCCCACAGCTCTCTTACTACAGATCTTTCTCTGTTTGTGTTTGTCTTGTTTCTTGAGAGGCTAAGTGACTGCCAAGAAAAAGACTGCCTCCAGCAGAAGTACCAGGAGTACGTGGGTGTATGGATGTGCCTTTCCCTTTGTACAGCCTGGCATTCGCTGATCATCATGCTGGCTAGCTTTCTACTCAGAGACATCCCTGGCTTTAAAGAGGCCCACCCACCCTGATCACAAGAGACGAGGGCCTCCTGCTTCCCCTCTCCCTTTTCCAAATTGGCCTTCCAGATTCACAATGAAGCTAGTCCTCTGGGCATAACATTCTTCTTGGAAAGAGATAAAATACACATTCAGGGATAGACATTTTGCTGGCTAAACTGTGGTATCATTCTTTCACAGTAGCTCACAACTGGATTATAAATTGCTTGCAGTCTATTTTTGTGGACTACTTAAATATTACTTTTACATATGTGATTAGTTTTCAGTTGGTTTGGGGGGTGGGTGGGGAGTTTGCTCCAAGGGTGGGTTCTACTTATCTTTATTACCGGTACACAATGGGAGTGTGCATGCACGTGCGCTTCTGCGCATGCACAGATTATCCATGATGACATCCGGGCAGGTGGGCAGAGCCTCCTGCCACTTTTACCACCGGTTCGCAAGAACCGGATCGAACCGGGAGCAAACCACTGGTTTGCTCCTCCTTTCATAGTGCAGATACTTAGCTTAATACAAAATATTCCCTGATTCCCACTCTAGATTGACCATGTTACAGTGTTAAACAATTTCAGAATATATGTAGCAGAAAGTCCTGAAAAACCGACCAATCATGTTTCTGCAAAACATGAGAGAATGCATTGGGACATTTGAAAGGCTATCCCTTTTTATGCCTGTAGCTTAGCTTCAAGATACTTTATACTTAGTCTGACTGCTAATTATATATAATTATGGACCAGCACAGATCAGCTGAGATTTACATATCTGAGAAGTCTTCTTCTAGGTCCAACCTGGGTGCTTTTCATTTACAGAGTTTCCAATCTTGTGGAGTTTCAGGATTCTGCAGATGAACACTGCAGGTTATTTAACTAACCTGCTCATGCCAGGAAAGTCTAATTGTCTAAAATGGCTCTTTTCCATTTCTGGTTAAACAATGCAAAGGTCAATTAATAAGAGAAGAAATGGTAGATAAAAGGAAAGGAAAGGCTGAGTTTTGAAGGAGAAAGAATATTGATAGTAGCTTAAATTTGAAGCTAATATATAAGAGAGAGAAGTTAGAAAAGAAGTCAAAAATTAACATCAGCAATCCAAATGTTAACATAAAGTACTCAAATGTTCAAATAAGTGTCCATTGATCTTACTAAAAATAGATTTTACATTAAATAGTGAGAGAGTATTAAATACTTCTCAGTCCATTGGAGGCAGATACCAAGGACTTATATATCATCTCAGAGCACAGGAAAGTAATTTAGGGTTATAATAAAAGAAGAAACTTTAGAATTGCCTCTAGAACAAGTCTAACAAATATAACCAACTCAGTCTCAAAACGAACATTATTGGATAGAAACACATCACTTGAATTACTCATGAAAACATAATACCATATTGCAAATACCTTGAAGTTAGGGATAGAACTTTCACGGCAGCTACATAAGCTGTAGCTAGCAATTTTATTTAATATAAATATCAATTTCAGTTCTGAATATGCACACAGATAAAAACTACTCCATTGCTAATATTTATGGAATAAAACATACAGGAAATTGACAAGTCTGATTGTCAAGTTCACAGATGTATAGAATGTAAATTCTGAATTCATAACTAGGACTTCAGAGCTGTTCAATTGTTGTAAAATTGTTTGTTAGATATAAGCTCTTAGAAAGTTCTTAATTTATACATTTTTATTTACTGAATAAGTGAAAGTCAGTATTTACCATTAGTGAATATTCTACAGGTAGTCCTGTATATATTCATTCTTTCAGCAATCATTCAAATTTACAGCAACGTTGAATGAGGGGGACTTAAAAATTGGTCCTTGAAGTTCTGGCCTTTGCAGCATCCACATGGTCATGTGATGTCAGTACTCCACTTGCAATTATGTGTTCTGCCCCAGCTACGGACCCCAAAGAACGCAGCACACACAAAGTCTGTACAAACCTTAGTTTACTAAATTAAATTAGTCTTTTTCAAATAAAGGCTGTTAATTAACTTTCTTAACAGCCTACAAGAATCCAAAGAATAAATAATAGTAATCTTACTATGGTTGGCAGAAAGCCCAGAAGCAATTTGCAGGAAATTGATAAGAGAACTAAGATCAGGACGCGAAGGAGAGTGAACAAAGTTGTTCCCTGCAAATTGCCTCAGTCGTCGTCCTTCCTTAAATAGGCTAAGGGAGTGGCCAATTAGCCCCAAGCCTTACTCTCGAGGAGACCTCTTCCTGAGGAACCACTCCTGCCTTTTGGCAGCTCTGTGCGTCCGACCATCGAGAAGAGGCTCCTCCTCTCCTTCTTCTTCACTTATGGGAGCTTCTGGAGGTTCTGAAGGCCCTGGCTGAATCCCCGCCTTTGGCACCACATCTTCTCCAGCCTCCTCATTGTCTGACTCAAGTGCCAGCTGCACAGGCTGCTGGCGCAGCACCACACCAGCCTCCTCGCTGTTGGAATCAGCTACTAGCTGCACAGGCTGCTGACAGGCCACAACATAATGTTGCAGCAAGCTGTGGTCAAATGATTATGTTTTCTTGTGTTTCACACTGGCTTACCACAAACAACGTCAATGGGGAAGTCGGCAGGACGTTGGAAGTCATGGTCACCTGTGGTTCTTGCTTAAACACCCATGCAATCCTCATCTAATAAGGACAACCATAACTTACACATCCTAAGTAATGTAGTCATGTGATATCATGCTTTATGACCACATTGCTTAGCGATGGCAATTCTAGTCTCAATTACTGTTGTAAACTGAAGGCTATTTGTATTGCAATTAAATCATGGAGAAATGTTGAAATTTGTACAGAATGGAGACTTGAACATTTGCATAACAAATGTATAGTAATAATCGAAGCAGAACTATAAAGATGGGTAGAGTGATTTCAAAAGGGTGAGGATAGAAAAAAGAGATATTCTTTTTCATACTCCGTAAGTGTTTTGTTGAGTATTAGGTAATTCCAAGGTTTTCTCTGTAATAGGTATTACATGAAAGTATTTTGTAAAAGTATTTCTGCTTTTCTATTAGAATACTTTTAGTCAAAGAAGCTCTCCTCATTAAGAAATAGAAGCATTCATTTCCTTGCACTATTTTCATTAGTAGCATTGTGAAAAAAATAGTTCAGGAAATATAGCTAATGTGTCAATTAAGCATTCTGAGGCCCAGTCCACTCCTAAAGCATGTGGAAACCATTTAGTTAAATTTCACAGACACACAACTATTATTCTTCTACAATTGGTCATTTAACTAGTTTTGGAGTCAGAAATAAATAGCCAATTTATTTTGACAACCACTGCATTTTTCTGGTTATTTATTATTTAGATAATTTAAACTCCATCTATGAAAGCATAAAATAGTGAGGACTAATATTTCTAAATAATCTAACATAAGGCCAAGATAATGGATTATGTGATACATTTCAGATGGCTTTCCATATTTTTGGCTGTTACCCATTGTCATGCTGTTATGGTTAATGAATTTCAGTTTTCTTTGTAGGATCCAATGACATAGACCAGCTCTTGATAGAAAAGCAAGGATTCTTTTTTTGGGGGGAGAATTTAGAACGCCACACTTTATCCCTATTCTCCATCGTGAAGTACAATTATCTAGTCAGGACAGTGTATTTGACTGTACATTGCATAGGCAAAATGCCTGTCTACCTATTTAGATTTCCAAACAAAATTCTTAAGGTACACCTTAAACAAAAACTGATGTTGTGATTATTGTGATATTTACAAATATCACAATATTCCAGTACTGCAGAATACCACACACTGAAATTGATAAAAATGATTGGGTATTACAAAGTAAGAATACTAAACCCTTTAATAGTTAAATGTTTTTCAGATGTACTTCTGCAACTGTGAAAGCTGGAAACTGGTGGGTTTTTTTTTTTAATGAAATTGACAGTTCTTGGGATTACATGATACCTGTCAAATAAATCAAATTAAACCTAATATTTTTTGTGTGCACATGTGTGTGTGTGTATGTATTCATTTTTATTTTCTTACATTTAAGTAGAGAACTTTGCTCTAACACTTAACCATCAGTGATATAAATAAATCATTTAATTATTAAATTAAGGCATTCCTAAAGCTGTAAAGAACATGTGATTGACATGGAAAAAGCTTGGCGGGAAGGAAGCTGAGAACAAGATCTCAGACCTTTCCAGCTTGATGGACTGTCTTCATTGAGACAGTCTGGAAGGATGCTGCTGTGGGAAATTCCATATTTTCTAGTCTCATGGCTTCAGATAGAAAACTTGATAGGAGGAATATTTTTTGGCTACAGAAAATAGTGGTACCTTCTGCTATGCAGAAGAAAGAAAGAAAGAAGTACGGGTAGTCTTTGACTTATGACCACAATTAAGCCCAACCCTTCTGTTGTTAAGTGAGACATTTGTTAAGTGAATTTTGCCCCATTTTACAATCTTTCTTGCCACAGTTGTTAAAGGAATCATTGCAGTTGATAAATTAGTAACACGGTTGTTAAGTGAATCTGGCTTCCCCATTGATTTTTCTTGTCAAAAGGTTGCAAAAAGTGACCACATGACCTTGGGACACAGCAGCGGTTATAAGTATATGAACTAGTTGCCAAGCATTTGAATTTTGATCACATGGTCGTGGGGATGATACAAGGTTGAAAAATGGTCATATATCACTTTATTCTGTACCATTGTACAGAATCACTAAATGAATTGTTGTAAGTGGAGGACTATCTATACTCTAAGGTGGCAAATTAGTGTATCTTAAGGCCCTACTTTGATTCCAGAAACTTTTCAGTACAATGTGACAGTTCCTATCCTTTCCATCTCATCTCATCACTGCTAATCTATTATTTTCTATACTTATCAACTGAAACCATCAGTACACAAGTTTATACCAGTACACAAAAGGTAGAAAATGAGATATGTCACTAACCAGGACCTTTACAAGCATCACCAGTGGTGTTAAAGGAACAAAATGTACAGTCACGTAAAAGGATAAAACAACATGTTTTTAAGATTGGTATACTATATTCATGATCAGATAATTCATTCCCTATGTTCAGCAGTTTTCAAGAACAAACTTCAAGGACATGGATTTTCACCGGTGCTTTTGAGCCCTTAGAACAATCTCATTGATTTGGATTCATTTGTATGCTTTTGCTAATGTGAACCTTTATATCAAAGTGAATTTGGAAAATATCTCGAAACACTGTCTTGATATTTTTTTACATGGAGCAAAACAGTTTTAATAGCTTTCAGATTAACCTATTTGTTTTAATTTTCAAGAATCATGGTTAATCTTCAAAAATGAACATTTGTTGAAAGGTCTTGCAAAGGTCCAAACACTTATGATTGCCCTACAATTAGTCACTCGGGCTGGTTAAAACCGTGGAATGTGTCAAGCAACTTTCTATGGAAGATTGATGAGAGAACTATTTAAACAGTGGAGTCTTCCTGTTCCTTGCATCATGAAATAATCCCTGTACTTTTAGAATAAGGAGTAAAGTTAGATTTTGTATTTCTTTATTTTAAAACATTCAAAGAATAAAGTAAATGACTACATAAAGGAAAAAAAAGAAGGAAATGAGAAAGAATATAGGAGGCAGAAAATAAAATATCAGTAAATAAACAGAATTTGCATTGTTGTAACATTTAAAATTCATTGATCAGATAAGTCCGGGCTGGGTTAAAAAAAATTTTTTTTAATTGGTGAATTTTATGGGTAACGGGGTTTTAAATTGGAGAAGCCTAAAATAATTTAATTTTGTTTTAATGTATTTTAATATTTGTATTGTGTGTTTTTAATTTTGGCTGTTCACCGCCCCGAGTCCTTCGGGAGAGGGGGCGGTATAAAAATTTAATAAATAAATAAATAAAATAAATAAATAAATAAGTACATCATCTTGAGAATTTAGAACACTATTGTCAGAAGTAAATGCACATGATCTTATTAATATTAATAACATTAATAATATTAACATTAATAATTATTTAATAATATTAAAATATATTAATAACAATTGGTAAAACCACCGTTAAGTTCTAGAATTCTTCCCCTTGTATCTGACTGGTGATATTAAATTGTTTATAAACATTAATTTAAAAACACTTCTGATTACTATTTTACATCAAATATTTTTTCCTTAAAAATCTTGTTCTAGGTATCTGAGTTTGCCTTATTGTGTGACATGTAATATATAGGGAAATCATTCTTCCTTAACTTTAATTGAACCTCAATTCTGGACATATACTGTATTGTTATTTTTGTCATTGCTGCATATTCCTCAACTTTGATTTCTTAGTCTGATATTACCAGCAAAGTCTCTTTTCTCTTGCTGAGCTTTGTCCTTGTGGCAGGCAGTATGTATTTTAATATATTGTGATTTTTTTTAAAAAAAGGTTCTGGAAAGATCCCTAAAAGGAAAAAAACTGAGGTTTCCATTCAAGCTTTTTTTTTAAAAAAAAAATTATTAATATTGCTGTGAATTCATTTCCAGTACTTTTGCATTGTTTTGTATGACTGTCACATATGATAGAATATTCGTTCTGTATCAGATTTCCACCATTCATTAATATATGATTTATCGATTTTTACAATTGTGGACAGAGTTATGTACCATGTGTAAAACATTTTGTTCCAATTTTCATTTAAATTATAGCATGTGTAACTTTTATTGATTTTTTTTCATAATTTCCTCTATTATAATCACGGTTTTTAAATGCTTGAATTGACTTTACCATGAAATCTCCCATTTGTTCTGTCTCTGTGTTATCTTTTAATAGCAATTAATATCTATGTTCTAAAATGTGGTTTTGGTGATTCACATTCTGTCTTAAAAACCCTTCTTCTTTCTTGAGGTCACTTTTTATTTTTCCAGTATTATGTAAATGATAAATTTTAGCTTTTGCCAGATACTTCTTGCCAGATCTTTATTTCTGGAGTCTGGATATGCCATATCCGCAGATGTATTTATACTTTTCTTGTAATAATTGTCTCCAGAAGAAAAAGAAGAAAAGGTGAAGCTAAAAGAAAGATTGCTGGTTTTATTATTGCATTTCTGGAGCTGTTATATATTGCCTGATTGATAAATAGTAATTTTGCTTAAAAACATTATCAGACTATGAAACATATTCTGTCTTTGTTACTGTACTAATATGATTTGAATTCCTAGTGCTTAGAACATAGAATTATTACTTTAAGTGGATTCGGTTTTGGGAGAACTGCCTATTTTCTCTTACCTGTCCATTAAATGCAAAATTACCTCATTGTGGCAATTTATATATATTTTTGCTTTATGTTTTGTACAACTCAAGGTACTCACATCAATTTACATGATTTGTGCAATAGACATAAATTGATGCAAACGATTTCATTTCCATCCTGATATTAATACTGCAAATGGTGTGAATTGTTGCAAATGAGGCTCATTTAATGGATTTGGGGGTAGTTTTAAGAAGTTCAACTGAACTACTTTTATATGCAAAGACATGTCCAACTTTCCTGGGTGATGTCTAGACAAAACAAAGTCCACAAAATAAAGGATAGTTAAATTGAGATTCCATGTAGTAAAATACATTGAGTAATGAAAAATCTTTTCCCCTCTGGTTCAGTTTCTTATATTATCTTGGATGGTAGTGTAAAACTATTGACATGCAATTGAACTTGAGTTCTTCTTATCAACCTTCCTTGAACTCACATCTTCCCATTGAGGGAAACCCAAAGGAAACTCCTTATTTTTTCTCCCTCTTGTAGCTGTAGAGCCTTAAATTCCTATATTTTCAAAAGCTGCTGGTGGCTATGTCATTGTCATAATATTATCAATTTCATGAAAGAAGAAGAAAAAAAAAGGGCACACTGGCTTCATTTGACTAGAAAGAAGATAGCCAAATGGAATTAGAGAGTTGGTGAAAAGGTGTTGAGGAAGAAAGGAATGTGTGTTGCCTGTAGTCTTCACCTCAAGTTACAGTCATAAGTTGTGAGGATTGTATTCCAAGTCAGGAAATTACAAATTCAATAATATCACTAAGTACAACACAGTGTCACAACTTCTTGAAGATGAAGACATAAGAAAGAAAATTTGATTTGCATTCCAGACACCTCTCTGGGTATAAATTCTTAACTTGATCCTCACATCAATTTTCAGAGGGGCAATAAAATTTAAAACACATTGCAAAGTCATTCCTTTTTGAAGGCAGGCATCTTGGGAGAACCTGTTTAGAGGAGAGATAGTTTTAAACAGTTACAATAATTTTAAACAAGCCTAAAGGCTGTGATTTTCACTCTTAAAACAACTTCTATACCAAAACATGATAAGATGAAAAACCTGGTTGAATGTTTTGGTAACTTGAGAATAATTTCATCTCTCCCCCCCTTTTTTTAAGTCTTTATTCATGCAAAACCTGAAATTTCTGTGGTTTTGGCTAAGGAGCACCATAGCAGTCTAGTGCTTTGGCTCTCCCAGCTCTTCATACTATTTCTGGAGTCAAGTTTATTTCAACATTAGTCCTTTGGGGTTCTTGAGTTAGGCACTTTCAGATGGCCCTTGATCCTGGAAGGAAATGTGCCTCTTTAGTTAAATAAAAATAGGAGAATATGGGTAACAATAACCTTACACTTTGTATTGCCTACTTGGAATTTAAAGGAATTAGTTAAAATGTTAGAAATTGAAAGTGTTTAGCAGAATGCACTGTCTTGTAACTTTTAAAGTGAAAGAGTGAGTCACTGTAGTTCTTGAATCTAGAGCTATGTTCGGGTCATCCTATTATTGTTATATGAGAATATAAGAAAAGCTGGTTGGAAAGATCCCTCTTATTCACATGTGTATGCAAATAATAAAAGTGTACCCTGAGGACATTAAAAAAATATTGGGATCTTTTGCAGATGTGTGCTTTTTCTATAAAATTGTGCACAGAGCTTAGACAAAGGGAAAATTAGGTCATTAACAAGAACACTGATTAAACACTTAAAGACTTATTTTACCACAAAATGTTGAGCAAGAGGAAAACATAGATGAGTGTACAAATAGCCAGCACTAAGCTAGCAATATATTCCTAGTAATAGCACACATTTATTGAATTTCTACTTTCTAGTTGGTCATAGTTACTGTAACCTATAAGGCTATTCAAGAATCTTAGGACTTCTGGTTTATGAATTAAAAATGGGATCATTATTGTGATCTGAAATTATTCTTCACACTGCAGTTTTTGCTCCCAAGAAGCAAAGGTCACCAGTGGAGATGTTTGAGGTCAAACATCTCCACTGAAGAAGATTCAGAAATAAATTTTAGAACAAAAAGAAATAAAGTAACATTTAGCCATGAAGGAAAATAACAAATAGGGCAGATGGATAGGAAGTAAGATTGAAGAAATAAAACTTGGAAGATTAGTGATAAATGTATCACTAAACAGGAATCTGTAGATGTTACAGTCTCACCTTTTAACTTTCCATTCTCTATGGAACTTAATACAGGTAGTTCTCGATTTACAACAGTTCATTTAGTGATCGTTTGAAGTTAAACAGCACTGAAAAAAGTGACTTATGACTGTTTTTTCACCTTTATGAAAAAAAGTTGCAGCATCCCGATGGTCATGTAATCAAAATTCAGATGCTTGGCAATTGGTTCATATTTGTGATGGTTGCAATGTCCCAGAATCTTTTGCATTCTTTTGACAAGCAAAATCAATTGGAAAGCCAGATTCACGTAACAACCATGTTACTAATTTAACAACTGCAGTGCATAGCAACAACTATGGCAAGGAAGGTCATAAAATGGGGCAAAATTTTCTTAGCATTTCACTTAGCAGCAGAAATGTTGGGCTCAATCGTGGTCATAAGTCGAGCACTAGCTTTTGAGTAACAGACCCATAAACCATAAAGACTTCATTTCATGGTGTAATGCAACTGCATTGGAAGCTCTGAACTCAATGCTGCAGGTGTGATAATGTTGGAGCCAAGTTTTTTTTGTGTGTCATTCCTTACTTTCACCAAGATTACTTTGAATGGGAGATGTTATCATAGTTGTGTCTTAAAGAAACAAGAGTTTTTAAGGCATAGTGGTTAATGGGATGGTTTAGGAGTAGGAGATCTAAATGCTCATTGTTCTTCAGCCACAGAAGACCAGTAGGTGAGTTGGAGCCAGTTATTATCACCCTAACCTATCTGTTGTGTTGTTGCTATTATGGGAAAATGGAAGGAAGGAACATATTATTTGTCACAATGAACTCCTGAAGAAAACATGGATGATAGAAACTAGATAGCAATAGCAATAGCACTTAGACTTATATACTACTTCATAATGCTTTACAGCCCTCTCTAAGCAGTTTACAGAGTCTGCATATTGCCATCAACAATCTGGGTCCTCGTTTTATTGACCTCAGAAGATTGGAAGTCTGACTCAAATTTGAGCCAGTCAGAATTGAACTGCTGGCAGTGGGCAGTGTTTGCCTGCAGTACTGCATTCTAACTACAGTACCATCATGGCTCTTAGGTAGCTAATACTTGTGTCCTCCAAGCCAATATAAAGTAATGGAGTTACCCAAAATACAAGACCAAAGAAACTGATTCTTCTCCTCACATTATTGTGGAAACCGACTATGTAGAATGTAGATTTTCCAATTTGCCAAACAATCAATCCATCAACTACTTGTCAATCCCCCATCCAATCCTTCATGAAACTAAGCTCATGAAATAAACAACTTTCAGAGCCAAGACACCAATGTTCTCCAAGTTTTGATTTGTTCCTGGAATCAATTAAGTACTGAAGTCAATGCAAGCATCATTTATATTTAAAATCATGCCAATATTTAACAGGAGTTCCTGGGAAATATCCAGAAATCCACTGTGTGTGGTACATTCTTGGAAATTCAACACTGTGTAGTAAGTAAGTTATTAAAGGTATTCAGTTTATCATAAAACCTATTTAAATAAGTCTCCTACTTGAATTTTCTTGTGAAAGAATGCATCACTTAGTAAAGGTTCTATATTTTAATTAAGATTAAATACAAATCAGTTCCATTCTCTTTTAATTTTTTCTATTTTTTAGGACATACTGTATGTAAGGTCAATGAGGTTTCACACTTTTGCTATTTTTTAAAAATCTTTTTTTAAAAAAAAAAATGCCCATGATAAGATTATCAGAAATTGATGAAGCCATGTTTGCCATGCAAAGAGCATAGTCTTGCAGCCAGTAAGATGTTCACAGTCAGAACAAAGGCATGTTTCAATAGAATAAAAGGAACAATTGCTATGCTTTTAAAGCATAGAGAAATTTAAATAGTTCACCTTCTAAAACTTCTGATGCAGGGTATTTATTTAGAGTTTGCTCTGGTTATTTATTCAATAAGGAGAACTACTAGCTGTCCTTAAATAACATAACATGCTATTTAGTTGATAAAACCCAGAAAGCAAGTCAAACAATGCCAATGAGAAACCTCTTGACTCAATGCTATCTCATTTAACATCTGTCCTTTCGTGGCATGATCATTATTAACACTGGTAATTTAGGGCATGGAGGAAACAATGCTAATAATGCACATAGTTAATTTCATAGTATCCTTTGACTATTGACCCAGATTCTGTCCGCACAATCCCTGAGTGCTCACTGGCGTACTTCTCATATACATAATTCTTGGTCAGTTTTCTTCATCTCAGAACTTGATATTAGACATTAGTTGTCTTCTCCTTTCAGTTTGGAGGTACTGGTACTCAACCAGAAAATAAAATATTTTGCTCCTCCTGATGAGTACAGAGTGTAAGATTGTAAGAAGAAACAAGGCCCTGTTCTTAATGCTTGTTTAATTGGCCTTTCTGAATTAAATGGGAAAAGCCTGAAAAATCTTCAGCTTTCATATAAATCTGCTGAACACCTTTTGACCCCTGTGCAATAATAAATAAAATGCATTGTGGCTGTCTGAGACAGATCGACTACAGTGGAAGATATGAAGACATTTCACTGGAACATCTGGCATTCATTGCTTTTCCACAGGGAGGAAAGGAGGAATCAAAAGTCTTTTGGCCAGGATTTCATTTACCGCTGTTTCATATTGCCATATGGTCCTCCCCCCCTTTTTAAGTGAGAAATTACTGTCTTAAGTTAGAATTGTTTGATGTTTGAGAATGCTGTTACTTTTTTCATAAAATTGAGTACAATCTGCATATTGAAAGCCAATTTGTGCCCAGCAAAATGTTCTATTAGATGTAGAAAATTATAAACTACACATATTTAATCTTTTAATGTTGATATAAAGACACAATTGAAGTTTCTATTTTATTAGTACTTTAGACAGTCATGTCTTAATTTTATTGATTTCCATTATCAAACAGAAATTTAATATCTCATCTTTGAAAAATTATACAGGATGTTGGAAAGTAAGTACTTAACTTTTTTTTAATTTTGAAAATCCAAATACGTTGACCCTGAAATACGTGCAAAATTTGGTTGCAAGGAGATAGCCCTTGGAAATAAAACAAATGTCATAAGTTTCCAAAACCTAAAGCATGTATATTAAATAGTAATTCCCATTTTGATTGTACAGCCTCTTTATTTGGACTTTGACTATGCCCTGTAATTGGCGACATAAAGTTGAATAAGATTAGACTTAAATGTTCCTAACAATTCTATCCAGAGAATTTCAGTATCTTTTTTTTTAAAAAAAATGATAAAATTAGAGGCAAAAATAGCTTTGACTTATCAGCTGCTTTGATAAGAATTACTGACTGAGTTTTATGAAGCATTGGGAAGAGAAATGGGAAAGGAAAGGACAAGACATTAAAAGAAAATGGATTAAAGATGAGGTTTATTGTGACAAAAATATTAGCTCCTACAATAAGTTGGAGAAAAAGAAATAAACACAAAAGCATACACAGAAAATAAGGTGTCCAGTGAAGAAGTGATAAAAGCTCAAGATCTAAGGCAAAGACAAAAATGTATGAAGGAAGGGGGAAAAAAATGAAGCCAGAGGGAACTTTACACAGGAACAAGAAATTTTCACTCAAGAATTTGAAATCTGGCATTCTTTCAAAGAAATGCAAAAGGAGTCATTACAAATGTTTGTTTTCCTGATAAGAAACAGTTCCCAAAGTGAACAAGATAATATGGATTAAAAATGAATTTTCTTTAATTGCACTTACTATTTTGCAATCATCTCTAGAACACACTTCTCTAGACTTTTTTCTCTATGTCTCAGTAATTTTTAATTCTACAGTATTATTAAAAAATTATAGAAAACATTTTAATGATCAGGATTGATGCCTAATTGTCTTGGGACTTGTTCAATATATTCATCAAATAGGATTCTTATTCATAGATTTAATCAAATCAAAAGACTCTCTACCATTTCATTGCCTTTTTAGTTTCCCTTATTTCAATCAAAAGACAGTCTCCAGTCAAAAGACAAATTAAAACAGATAAAGATACAAATTATTTTTTTGTTTCCTTAATATAGATCAACCATAATTTGCATTTACAAACATACCTAAATGTACAATGGAATATAATGTTTAGGTGCAACTGCAATATTTATTTATTATTTATTTATTATTTGGACTTATATGCCGCCCTATCTCCAAAAGGACTCAGGGTGGCTCACAACAATAAAACGCACAAAGTTCAATTTTTTAAAAAAAATACCCAATAAAACTATAAAGACCATTAAAATCCCCTCTAAAACCCCTTCAGTCCAAAATATCAAATGATCCTTGAGTCCAAAGGAATCCCTACCAATTTCAATGAAATGTATTCTTTCATTGTATAACTTAGAGTATTCATAGAGCTAATTATACAATAACCCACTATGTCTGAATTATATTTAAACTACAGAACAAAAATGAAAGACAATTACATTATGAAGAAAATAATTACTACAGATATTAGCTGAATGAAGAAATTCCAGATTCCCAGCTTCTTGAGTTAATTATCTATATGCCATACTAGTATATATCCAGACAAGAAACGTAGATGAAAGATCTAGATTTCCAGTCTGTGAACAAGCCCTTCGTTATTTGGGATGGAAGAGGAGTAATAGCAATTGAAGGAAAGATTGATATCAAATAACTATAGGGAGAAAGAAAGGTTGATTAACTCTCCTAAATAAATCTATTTGTATATGGGAAAAGAACCAAGAGTACATTCAGTATGGGAAATAGACTTTCTGATCAGAAGCATGTGTAAATCATTGAATAGCTATAGTAAATTAAATATTTGACACAGTTCCATTTTTATATATATATCGGAAGACGCTTTCCTTCACATTAGAGAATGCAGGCTGCTTATTACTAGATTAAATTGATCAGAGTTGTATGTTTCACAAAATAATGGCCTATACCGGGGTGGGTTCTACTTACCTTTACTACCGGTTTGCAACGGGGCCGCACGTGCGCACTTGTTTCGCTCGCGTGTGTGTGTGCTCTTCTGCACATGCGCAGAAGCATTTTGATGACATCAGGGTCAGTGGGCGGAGCCTCCTGCCAGTTTCCTGCCACTGGTTCTATAGAACTGGTGCGAACCGGAGGCAACCCACCACTGGCCTATACTTTGTAGAAAATAACTTCTGAATAGAAATTTTGTTTAGTCATCTGACCATACCAAAAGTATAAAACTGATGCAAGTTTCCAAGTACATGCAGATAAAACAGTAGTAGAACATACAGTAATTAAAATAAGTCTTCACAACTTCAGTTAATCCCAGACTCATGTGGGGAATTTCTAAAGCAAGAGAGGCATTTGAAATTTTAGGATAGGTAATGGACTTACTCACAAAATGCCTGCAAAGGAGGCCTATATATTTATGAAATAGCTATCATAGTAGACATGGCAAGTCACAAAACAACAATTTATCAGTGGGATTTAATTAACCTTCTCCCTGACCTGGCTTTGTGGGCTTCCTACTGAGAGTTCAGTTGCTCTCAAAGCATTCCAGTAAATATCTCCAATGCTTAGAGGTTGGTGCCTTTGTTTGTAGGAATCAGGATTGCAATTCTATTTATTAAAGAACCATTAAAAAACAAGGTAAAAAGGATAGAACACTTACTACCAAGGGTAGTACATACTTTGTTTCCTTTAGTGTTCCTCAGTTTCAGAATGGAATGTAAAATAAGAGAGAGTCTCTGATTTGGGCCAACTCTTCATGAAAAAGGCAGGTGTGGAATTAAGTTTGGTTTCAACTTTATGATCTTTCAACCAATTGGTTTTAAAACACTTGGCCTTGATTAACTCACTTAAGTGTAATAAGAAGAGTTTCTTGGAGAAGCCAAAGTACAGATGTCTTAGTTTCCCACAGGACTGGTATTTTTGCTGAATTTTCCAGATGCAGGAGATGAGACAGTGAATAATCATTTGTCTATGAGCACTCAACTTAATGTCATAACCTGGTATGATTCAGCTATATATTATCTTAAGCAGTAATACAGATACTGTACTATTGTTTCATTCCTGCCTACATCTACATCTATCTACATTGCTTGCCTCTACTTAAGTGAACCAATTTAATTGAAAATATTCAGAAAATATAGCCCTTGTTTTAGGTATTATGAATTTCATGATTTTTAATGTCTATATTAGCTGATTCATGTGTTATGTTTAGAATTTATTTGGTTTCTGTTTACTCTTACCGCATTTTTAAATTCAGAATTGCTTTCTATTTTATGGAAAGCAATATAAATATATATTTTATGCAAACCAGTTTTGGTTAACATACCAGTCTTACAATCTAAAGGAAAATTAGTGATCAAAATGGGTGACCTATAATAGCTGTAACCAACAGATCATGCTGATCCAACAAAACAATTTCCAGGAATACAGTTGCCCCCCTCCCCCAAATATGGAGCCCCCTGAATAGAATCAGGATAACCCATGACAGAATGAAGGCAAAACTCTTTAGGTGGTGAATGGCTGACAGTCTGCAATGTGATTGTGGTGCACACATGTGTTCCCTTAGGAAATGTCAAGGCACCTGGGATAATCTCATCTCAGCCACATGAGCAGCAATTAAATGCTTAGATATTAAACAATAACATCTATCCTATTGTAATTCTATGGTTCCATATTGTGGCAATTTTATTATGGTTTTATCCTAATTTAATATTTCATCTGGTTTATTGTATTGTCCACACACTTTACATACACATATATCCTGATGCTTTATTTAGATTTAAATTTGTGTTTATATCTATAATGTGTTTTATTAGTGTTGTGTCTCAGTGACTGCATGTCCTCTGTAGATGCCATTCACTACATAAATAATATAAATAATAAAGCAATATAATTTACTATATTACAGCTTTTTTCTGGCCATCCATAATCTAAATTGTAATGACGATGTATTTTAGCTCAGAAACAGGAAGTCTAAAGCCCTAAGACAATATAAATTTAGGGTAGCCAGTTCAGACATCTGTTGTAATCATTTGTTCATTCTTTAAGTGTCCATTGGCCAAAGAAGATTTAGAGAGACGAACAGAGGTGTCAGAAAGAGAGAAGAGAAATAGCTGAATATACATTTTGCATTTTATTAATTACAGATATTTGAATAAATGTAAAATTATTCTGATGATGAATATTGCATTAATATTTATATTATGATAGAAGATACACTAATCCAGTTGAACATATCAAACTATTATTTGCATTACTAAGAGCTGAGAAGCCATTTTGAAGGTGATGGGAAAGCAGCTGTTCCAGAATAAATTGAATGTTCAAAATAGTTTGATTTGAGCAATTATTCTCCACTCATGTGCATTTGTGCAGATTATTTCTTAAAAGACTTATGTACATATAACTGCATTGATACTTCTCAAACTTGGGAAATTCATAAAGAACAAACTGGCATACTGATTTAAGTATTTTAAGGTATGGATAAGGTAAGAAAAAATAATGTTTATATAATGTAGCTTTGTAATAATAACTGATAATAGTGGCAGGCATCTAGTGCCAAGATGTTTTTGGACTTCATCTCCCATCTGCCCAATATAATTAATGGGAATTGTAGTCTAAACCTCATGGGACACCATTCTGTTGATTCCTAATACACTTATACTTCCATTCTGATATAAAAAAATTAATGCTTTTAGTGCTACTTTCTATCTGATAGTTTTTATAACTGGGCTTGTATTCAAAAGGCAGAGTACCTAGGGTGCAGTTATAAAGAGGAAGTATTGTTGACAAAAGAAGTAATTTGAAGTATTCATGGTATTCTAACTGTTGAAGAGGAAGGGAATCTTGATGCAAAATGAAGATTTTTCTCTTCGTCTTGAAGAAGTATTGTTAAGAAACAAAGAATGAGTGTTTTATTGCCTGTGGATTCCTTGCTTTTCATTGGAAAACAGATCTCCATCTGTCTCCAGTTTCCAGTCCTTTAGATTCTTATGCCTGTTCCTCTGTCATTTTTTTAAAAAAATCCTTGTATGACCAAACTTCTGTTAACAGTAACATCAAATAATAGCTGAAAACTTGATACTGGTCATGTCATTCTGAAGTTGTATTATTAATAATACATAATAAAGAGATAATATTCTCCAATGATTAAAAATAGTCATATAATATAAATGTATTATAATCCCCTTAATCAGATTGTCACAGGATTAAACAGACAGTGGTGTGATCCAGTTGTATGTAGTGTGGAGCAATATGCTGCTCTAGAAATATGATTTATATAGCATTTTTATCTATTTTGTTTTTTAGGATTTTTTCTTCTTCCCCTTTAATTGTCAATTATTCACTAATTTTAAAAGTTTTAATTCTAATTTAATTTTAATGTTAAATATGAAATATCAATCAATAAATAGTAGAAGAAATCATTAAAAATGATTTTCTGTACTTAAAAAAACCCAAATACATGTATCCATTAGTATAAAATAGCATATAGAAAATATATATTCAGTGCATATTTTTTAAAAAATTAAAAGTCCAGAAGCTTTTATTGTAAACATAACAATTCCAGGTAATTCAAGTTGATTACTCAAAGTCCTCTTCCTTTCCTTGGTCAAAGCAAGACCAACTTAAATGCTAACCAATCAATCAACCACATTATTACCGAAGGTACATTAATACTTAACTTTATCTATTATCTTCAATTGGCTATAACAATTCCAAGGTAATAAGTATTCAGCTAATTACTGGCCAGTGTCCCTGCTTAGCTGGATTAGAACATAGAATAATAGAGTTGGAAGGGACCTTGTAGATCATCTAGATCAACCCCATGTGCAAGCAGGAGACCCTATACCATTTCTGATAGATGGCTGTCCAATCTCTTCTTGAAAGTTTCCAGTGATGAAGCACCCACAACTTTTGAAAGCAAACTGTTCCATTGGTTAATTGTTCTCACTGTCAGAAAATTTCTTCTTATTTTTAGGTTGAATCTCTCCTTGATCAGTTTCCATCCATTGATTCATGTCTGGCCTTCAGGTGCTTTGGAAAATAGGTTGACCCCCTCCTCTCTGTGATAGCCCTTCAAATATTGGAGCACTGTTATAATGTCTCCCTTGGTCCTTCTCTACACTAGACTAGCCGTGCCCAGTTCTTATAACTTCATAATATGAAGAACTCAGTTCTTCATATGTATTAGCCTTCAGTCCCCTAATCATCTTTGTTGCTCTTCTCTGCAGCCTTTCTAGAGTCTCAACATCTTTTTATAGTGTGGGGGACCAAAACTGGATGCAGTATTCTAGGTGTGATCTTACTAAAGCTTTATAAAGTGGTATTAGTACCTAAACTTGATTCAATCCTTAATTTAGGATTGCATTGAGATTTTTTTGGCTGCTGCTGCACATTAACATAGTATCAACTTCAGACCAAATCAGACTGATGCCATCTTCATGCTTGTCAATTGCCACACTGTATGGGGAGGGGGGAGGAGGTTGGAACGCATTGCCAGACACAACACCGATCTTTCTCGTGGGAACCAATGATGAAAATAAGGAAGTGCTTAAGTAGCCCGCCAAATTACTTTATTTGACAATGTGACTGGTGGCACTTGGGGAGTGGGTCATTTGCTATTTTAATTATACTGTAATCCCAGGGAATATTTAGAGTTGGTTTTGCATTTAATCATGCTGATATGATGTACCGAATAAAGAATTAAGTGTGTCGATATGATGTACCCAATCCAGCCTTGGATTTTTGATTTGTTTGGGCTCATTAGTAGGAACCTTGACACATAGATTAATAAGATCTATGTCTTATTAGACACTTTTATTGGAAACTCCTGGAGTGGCTAGAAGAAGATAACCTATGGGGATGAGGAACAGACAGCCTCTATGTTAGATCAAGGACTGAAACTCTCCAATTTGGTTGAAAAATACGTTCAGCCATCTAAATCAGCCAATTTTTGCCTTATTTGTAGATCTCAAGCAGGCCTTTGATTCCATCTCTAGCGCAACTCTTTGGAAGAAACTCAAAGTACCTACCGCTACAACTGATAGACAATTGCTTCCCCTATTATGCAATCATAAAAATATAAGTTTGAGAGTGGGGCATGCTATAGTTGTAAATGTATATACATAGGAGGGAACATTCTGCTCCCTTTTCTTTATTCTTTATTCCTTTATTCCTGCATATATATATATATGCATATTCTTTCTAGCCAGGTTTTACCTATGTAAGCTAAGATGTTCTGCAGCCCTGGTTCTGTGAAATCTCATTCACAAGTTTCTGGGCTTTTTGTTTCTTGCTAACAAACAGCAACTCTGTGCTGCTCTTTGGGAGACTTAGATAGCTATTTCTGCCTTGTAAGGCGTCATCATTATATAGATCTATTTCTGGCTCGTTAGCCTTCCTCAGTAAGCCACACCCACATCTCATGTATCCTCCCTGTAAAGGTATAGTATCTATTTTCTTACTTGATGGCTAACAAGCCAGAAATAGATCTATATAAGTCTCTCACCTGACAGCCAGAACTTTCTGGCTGCCAGAAAGGAAAAAAGCCCAGAATCGAGTGGATGTGATTCTACTGAGCTAGGGCTGCAGAAAAACCTTGGTTACGTAGGAAAAACCTGGCTAGAGGAAAAACACACATAAATCCTATGAAGAAGTAAGAAAATAGATACTATACCTTTACAGGGAGGATACATGAGATGTGGGTGTGGCTTACTGAGGAAGGCTAACGAGCCAGACATAGATAAGTCTCTCACCTGGTAGCCAGAACTTGCTGGCTGCCAGAAAGGAAAAAAGCCCAGAATCAAGTGGATGTGATTCTACTGAGTTAGGGCTGCAGAAAAACCTTGGTTACGTAGGAAAAACCTGGCTAGAGGAAAAACATATTTTTTTAAAAAAAAATTGATTTATATGCCGCCCTTCTCCGGAGATTCAGGGCGGCTTACAATGCGCTAAGCAATAGCCTTCATTCTTTTGTATATTTATACAAAGTCAGCTTATTGCCCCCACAACTGGGTCCTCAATTTACCTACCTTAGAAAGGATGGAAGGCTGAGTCAACCTTGAGCCTTGGCGAGATTCGAACCTACAGTAATTGCAGGCAGCTGGTCTTAATAACCAGCTTAATAACAGGGTGCCTTAGACCACTGTACTACCAAGGCTTATATATATATATATATATATATATATATATATATATATATATGTATGTATGTATGTATGTATAGTATATATGTATGTATGTATGTACGTACACACACACACACACTATATATTACACGGGAAAAGACCCGAATAAACCAAAACTTGCATACCTCTACCCTTGAAAATAATATATATAAGCATAACACTATAAGCAATATTATTATTGGATTATATTTGATTACGGAATAAATTGTATAGAACGACCAGAAGTCAATATTATATTGTATATATTATGAGAATAATGGCTATAATTATGGTGTATAATATGTGTATTCAAAAGAGAATTGATACGAACAGTACACTGTTGTTGCAGAAATGGAAATGTGCTATATAACAAAGGAAAATGTATTACTGTATATATTATTATATTTATATATATATATATATTTTCTACCGGACCTTCGAGGAATACTTAATTGAACAAGTCCCTTGAGATCTGTTTTCCATTATTCATGTCTCTCAGGTTCCTTTGAATGCTCAGAGGACATCTGCAGCAATCTTCTTTTCCTTTTTCTCTAGAGGAGCTCACTATGTGCCAGCTACTTTGAAGCTTTTTGAAACTGAAATGCTGGCACTGGTCCTCTATGGAATACAGTTAGACTGAGGTGTCAGTTATGAGAACCTGGAGAGAATTTCTTAGGAACCTGGCTTCCTAAGAAAGCTATTTCAGGTACCAACATGTGTGCCTAATGCTATTCTAGTTTGGAGACAGGTTTTAAAACAATCAAAATAAGGGTGATCTGGTGGACTTAGGTATTGCCTGAAAATGAGTCTGGCGCACCTTATCCTGTAAATAAATATTATTCATCTTGGAAACTTCTATAAATAACAGATGTCATAAATTGACGATCTCCACTAAGATGCTGATGCACCTGGGATAATATCAGATTAAGATAACTCTTAAAGAATGTCATAGAATTACCACTAACTGATATAGAATTACCATTAAATGACCACAATGTGATTTACAGTAGACTAATTAGGCACAGCATATTTGATTTTAAATCAGCATTATATCTGGCCCAATTTACAAATATTATTTCAGAAACCTTTACACTATTATGATTTAATATCTTACCATTTAGCAGTGTTGGAATTAAATATCACTGAATGATGGAATCACATCATTCTGTATTGTACTACAATGAGCCACCAGCACCTCCTCACCCATCTTCAACTTAGACAGAAACAGTCTATGTGCAGCTTCTTTTGACAAATAAATATCCCAAGAAAATGTTTACTGTTCCAATGTTTACCGTATATTTGTAGCCTTTAGAATTTATTCAATATTGAAAACAAAGGGCACTCTTATGACTGCAGATTATTTTATGAAGCATGTTACACTGTACTTTATATACCCTCCTTCCTTCCTTCCTTCCTTCCTTCCTTCCTTCCTTCCTTCCTTCCTTCCTTCCTTCCTTCCTTCCTTCCTGGAAGGGACTTTACAGATATCTTCTAATCCAATGCCTCACCCAAGGTAGGAGTCAATAGAATAGAATAGAATAGAATAGAATAGAATAGAATAGAATAGAATAGAATAGAATAGAATAGAATAGAATAGACAGAGTTGGAAGGGACCTTGGAGGCAAGAAATCCTACACCACTTCAGATAATGGTTATCCATTATCTTCTAGTGTTGGAGCATTCACAACTTCTGGAGGCAGGTTGTTCCACTGATTAGTTGTTCTAACTGTCAGGAAATTTCTCCTTAGTTCTAAATTGCTTCTCTCCTTGATTAGTTTCCACCATTGCTCCTTGTCCTTCCTTCAGGTACTTTGGAGAATAGCTTGACTCCCTCTTCTTTGTGGCAGGCCCTGAGATATTGGAACACTGCTATCATGTCACCCGTAGTCCTTCTTTTCATTAAACTAGACATACCCAGTTCCAGCAACTGTCCTTTATATATTTCCAGTCCCCTAATCATCTTTGTTGCTCTTCTCTGCACTCTTTCTAGAGTCTCAACATCTTTATACCATCCCCAGACAAGAGATGGGCTGCACCTCACAAGGATGTGTTTGGAAAACAACTAGCTCTGGCTAGTTCATCAGAAGGGCTTTAAACTAAAAATGGAAAGGGAAGATAATATTTAAGACCAAACCCCAAGCAAAACCCAAGACCATAAATCAGACAAAGAGAAAGGGAGTGGTGAGAAGGAAGGGAACTCAGCTATAAATCTGAAGACATAATAAGCAAAAGGAGTCAACCATAACTAATATATACTATGCTCAGAGTTTGAGGAACAAACAAGGAGAATTTGAAGACTTAGTACATGAGGGCCGGTATGATATTGTTGCCATTACAGAAACTTGGTGGGAGGTCTCATTCAGTGATGCACAATAAAGTATAACTGACTGAATAACAAATATGGAATGCTCTGGAAATCTAGATAAGGTGATTACTTTAAAATATGGACTAGATTTAGAAATAAACTGTTCAGAGCTGGAAGGCATTCAGAGCTCTATCAGAGCTTTTTAGAAGGAGACGAGAATCTAATTTTGGTTTCCCATCAATTACCCATTTTCCAGTCTAAAGTGATTTGCAGAACATATACTTTGCAAGGCAAAGAAAGCAATTTCTCCCCTATACCAAAAGACAAACATGGCTAAAAACAGCTTTGTACAGAAAACATTACTAAGGTAATGGTGAAGTAATGATATAAGGAAGAAGAAATTCTGTATATAATTCAGAATATCTGATTTTTTTTTTCTTTCTGACTTTGTTCAGCACCTTCTCACTTACCACCTGGGCTTGTTAAGCATTTGCTTCTTTGACCTTACTTGCTTGGTTCTTGCTTCAAATTACAGTAAAGTGGCCTGTCTAACCTACACAAACTATTGTTAACCATGGTTTATGGAACAAAGCAACTTCATACCATGAAACTATTATTCCAATAAGCCATAAAAGTCAGTGTAATAGTATAATGGTTAAGATAGAGGTTTAGGAATGGAGAACCAGGCTCAAATCTTTTCACCTGTGAATGACTTTCAAACAGTCTCTCTTGATCCAACCTACTTCACAGAATTGCTGTTGTAGGGGAACATATGAAAAAGGAGCTTTGAGTTAAGGAAGGAAAGGCAGATTGTAAATATAATTAATTAATTTATTGGTTTGATTTATATGCCACCTTTCTCCGGAAACTCAGGGCGGCTTACAATGCGTTAAGCAATAGCCTTCATACTTTTGTATATACCTGCTTAGTAGGGCTTTCACCCCCCCCCCAGCGCTGTTCTTTTTTATACAAAGTCAGCTTATTGCCCCCACAATCCGCGTCCTCATTTTAGTTACCTTGAAAGGATGGAAGGCTGAGTCAACCTTCAGCCTGGTGAGATTTGAACTTGCAGTAATTGCAGGCAGCTGGTGCTAGTTAACAGCACTTTAGTCTGCTGTGCCACCAAGGCTCTTAATAAAAGGTTAGTCACATTTTAAATTTGGACATAAATTGTTTCATTAAAAAAATATTTGCAGTGTAACACACAACAAACAAACAAACAGACAAAAACAAACAGATCAAAACTTAAACATTAGTAACAGCTTTTCTATATCAGTATCTCTATCCTAATTAACGTCCATACACAAATTCTAGTTCTATTTAGCTGTTACTAATGTTTAAGTTTTGATGTGTTTGTTTTTGTTCGTTTGTTTTTGTTGTGTGTTATGGTTTTCTATTTTTTGCTCTTTTCTATTTTTTGTACTGTGTATTTTAATGTTTGAAAATTTAATAAATATTATTTTTTTAAAAATATTTGCATTGGGTTGAGAATTCTGAAGTCAAATCTTCTAGTATCTTCCTTGGGATCATGCTTAAAGCAGTGTGTGTGTGAGAAGTGAAATATTTCCCAGGCTCATTAGTATAATGTTAATGGCAATTATTGTTAAGATTGAATGCTACTCTTTTGTTATGTTTGGAATTAAGGGAAGAAATATTGGAAAAAAAGAATATCACAAGGGAGCTCAAATTAATAGATGTACACAGCTGGCATCATAATGATTTCACTACTTGCCCCTTACCCTGCTTTTATAGGAAGGTCATGAAAATATTTACATAATGCTGATAACACAAGGGCTGATGATAAGTCTGGTAATTAAAATATTTTACTGTTAAACTTAATGGCAGGAATAGAACTTTATTTATCCCATCAATCTTAAATTACACTCCAATCCTTGAGTAAAAGGTTGTGAATGACTTGGTAGATTAGAAATAATGTTTCCAGTAAACCTATTACATTCTTGTCAAAGTAAGAAAGAGATGAATAATCAGTGAATAGAACAAGTCGAGCGTTGGTACCTACCTGATACGCTCCTTCTCTGGCTGGTGGGCACGGCAGTCAGGATGGGAGGCGACACGGGTGTGAGCTGTTTAGGACCGAGTCTGCAGAGGAAACGAAGCCCCGCCTCCCTGCTCCTGGAGTCAGTTTTGAGACGAGGAATTGCATGCAGACTGGCGTGTCTAGAGGAAACAAAAGAAGAGATAGAGGTAAGTGTAAACCCCCCCCCCGAGAATCTTACCAGGCCGGGGGCGGCCCGAAAGGGAGGGGCTGACTGCCGTGCCCACCAGCCAGAGAAGGAGCGTATCAGGTAGGTACCAACGCTCGTTCTCCTGTCAGGGTGGTCACGGCAGTCAGGATGGGACATACCCAAGCTCTGTGTCCTGTCGGGAGGGACCTGGCCGGCCCCGGACCTAGGAAGCCAGATGGACCTGCTGGAGGACTCTCCTGCCAAAGGCTGCATCCGCAGAGGCATAAGAGTCCAGACGATAGTGCCTGATGAAGGAGTTAGCAGAAGCCCATGTGGCCGCTCGACAGATTTCATCCACCGGAGCCCTAGTCGCCCAGGCCGCAGAAGTCGAGGCGCTTCTCGTGGAATGAGCAGTGATGCCCCGAGGGACCGGTAGAGACAGAGAGACGTAGGCCGCTGAGATGCAGGCTCGAAGCCATCTGCCCAAGGTTGCGGAAGAGATCTTGAGCCCCAGGGACGCGGGCAAAAAGGATACAAAGAAGGCATCCGTTCGTCTAATGGTAGAGGTACGAGCGATATAAATCTTGACCGCCCGCCGCACATCTAACGTGTGCCAGTCATGCTCCAGACGATGTCGTGGTCGAGGGCAAAAGTTCGGTAGAATCACCTCCTGGGACCTGTGGAATAACGAGTTCACTTTCGGGACGAAGGAAGGGTCCAGCCTGAGGACAACTCTGTCCGGGAAAAAGGTGCATAGCTCTTTGCGGACCGATAGAGAATTCATCTCTGAGATTCTTCGCGCGGAGGTGACAGCCACTAACAAGGCAACTTTCAGAGAGAGGAACCGGAGTGACGCCTCCCGCAAGGGCTCGAACGGCGACTTGGTAAGGGCCGAAAGGACCTTAGGAAGGTCCCACGTCGGGAAACGCCTAACCGGAGGAGGGCGGACGTTAGTGGCACCCCGGAGGAACTGTCGAACCAGGGGATGACGAGAAATGGGATCTCTCGAACCACAGGAGAGCACGGAAGAGAGAGCCGCTACTTGGCGTCGCAGGGTGTTAGGCGAGAGGCCCGAAACAAACCCTTCGTGCAGAAACTCTAAAACTTGTTCCAAGGAAGCGGAGGTTGGTATCCGACGGAGTGTCCGACACCATGCAGAGAAGGACCGCCAGGTAGCCTCGTAAATCCTTGTCGTGGAGTCCCTTCTGGAGGCCTGGATAAGGGTGATGACCCCTTGAGAAAGGGGAATGTTTGTCAACAGGAGCCGCTCAGTCTCCACGCGGTTAAGCAGAGCCATTGAGGGTCCGGGTGGATCAGGGGTCCCTGCCGTAGTACGATTCGATCCTCCGGAATTCGCCAGGGTGGTTGAACGGAGAGAGCCCTCAGATCCGCGAACCAAGGACGGCGGCTCCAGAAGGGAGCAATGAGAACGAGCTCCGCCCGATCTTGTAGGAGCTTCCTGATGATTAGAGGAATCAGAGGAATCGGAGGAAATGCGTACAGGAGAAGGTTCGACGGCCAGCTGTTGCGTAGAGCGTCTATTGCCTCCGCACCTGGAGTCGGAAATCTTGAGAAGAACCGAGGTGTCTGATGGTTGGACTCCGAGGCGAATAGATCTATGGCCGGGAGACCGAATCGTTGCACCAGGTCCTGGAAGAGGTCTGGATGTAGGCTCCACTCTGCTGGGTCTATAGTGGACCGGCTGAGGGCGTCCGCTGTCCGATTCTCTATCCCCGAAATGTGCGCCGCCTTGATGGAAGTCAGGTTGTTTTCTGCCCAGGCGCCTATCTTGTGTGCCTCTCGCATCAGAAGCCGAGACCTCGTCCCCCCCAGCCTGTTGATATGGGCCTTGGCCGACACATTGTCCGTTAGGACGAGGACGTCTCGGCCCTGCAACAGGGGTTGGAATCGTTGGAGTGCGAGAAAAATGGCCCGAAGCTCTAAGACATTGATGCTGAGCTGCGACTCCAGGGAGGACCAAAGTCCCTGTGCAAGATGGGTCTCTAGATGTGCGCCCCAACCCGACAGGCTGGCATCTGTTGTCAAGATTAGTCGTTGGGGCTCGCGGTAAAGACTGCCCATGGAGATTTTGTCGGAGGTCCACCATGCCAGAGACTGCCTCACGTGCGGGGGAAGGATCACCCGAATGGCTGATGAACCCCGTCGGGACCGCTGAAACGGCAGGAGGAACCACTGGAGGTCCCTGCTGTGCAACCTGGACCAAGGGACGATTCCAAACGCAGACACCATTTTGCCGAGCAAACAAGACAAAGTGAGGATGGAAGTTGAACGTTGTCCTTGTACTCGGGAAGCCAGAGACTTTAGACTCAAGATACGGTCCGGAGACAGGAAAACCTCCGAGGAAACAGTATCTATAATGGCCCCTAAGTGTTGTAGCCTAGTGGAAGGGGCTAAGTGGCTTTTCCGCCAATTAATGGAAAAACCGTGTTCCTGCAAGATGCTAAGGGTCAAACCTAAGTCCCGTTGGGCCTGAGTAAATGAACGAGACAAAATTAAAATATCGTCCAGGTAAAATAAAACCCTAATGGGGAGATTACTGATATAAGCCATAAGGGCCGCCATAATTTTGGTGAAAACCCTGGGCGCTGATGAAAGGCCAAAGGGGAGGGCCCGGTATTGATAGTGTTTCCCATTATAACAAAAGCGAAGGTATTTACGGTGTTCCGGAAGTATAGGAACGTGGAGGTAGGCCTCCGTTAGGTCAATAGATGACATGAAATCCCCCACCTGAAGGGAAAGCAAAATAGTTTGAAGGGATTGCATCTTGAACCGGCGATAAGTTATGTGCCGGTTCAAGGATTTAAGGTCGAGGATGGGGCGCCAATCTCCCGAGGACTTTTGGACGAGAAATAAACGGGAATAGAAACCCTTCCCAAACTCCGAGGTAGGAACTGGTTGAATAGCCCTGGAGGCCAACAAATGTCTAATGGAGGCCTCCACCCTGGCCCTCTTAGACCTAACCAGGGAAACAGGGCAACGTAAAAATAACTCAGGGGGTGTGGATCTGAACTCAAGAGGAAGGCCAAATCTAACAACATTCTTAACCCAATTATCCAAAACAGTAGCCTCCCATTTGGAGGCAAAAAGGGCCAAACGGCCGCCAATCGCAGATGACTGGGGAACATTAACGAGATCTGCGAAAAGGTCTGCCACGTCCCCCCCGTTGGTTTCTCCTAGAGGGAAATCGGGGCCCCTGTCTGACCTGAGGATCCTGGGAAGAAGCTCCTCTGGTCTGGAAAGAACGGTGGTAGCGCTGTTGAAAGGCTGATGATTCAGAGGAACGAAAGGCCGAGGAGCGAAAGGAACCAGACTGGCGGTATTCCGACCGACGAGACATAGATGGCAAGATCTTGCGGTGGTCGCGGGTCTCAATAAGCAGTGGGTCCAGGGGGGCGCCGAAAAGGTTGACTCCTGCGTAAGGGGAGGAGGCAAGGCGCCACTTGTGGCGGATGTCAGCTTGCCAGTTCTTCAACCAGAGCAATCTCCGCGAAGTAATCGTAGAACCAATGGCCTTGGCCGAAAAGCGTGCTGCGTTCAAGGTGGCGTCGGCCGAAAATTCCACCGCCGCTAAAATCTTTGTTAAATCTTGGTGTGAACGAACATCAGATCCCGGAATGCGTTTTTGTAATTGTTTTAGCCATAGGATCGAGGCCCTATTAAAGAACGAGGCTGCCGAGGAGGCCTGGGTAGACCATGCTGATGATTGGTGAGCTTTGATCAGAGATCTCTCGGCTTTCCGATCCTCAGGGCGCAACGATTCCTCAGGGGGACCCGACAAGGGGGTTGAAGAAGAAAGAGCCACTATAGGGGCGTCCACCTGTGGAACTTGTAAGAGGTCGGCATATTCGGACGCCAAATGGTAAAACCGTCGATCTAAGGAGTTGGGCACAGGTCCTGAGCTTGGGAACTTCCACTGCCTCTGTAAGACATCTGAGAATAACTTGGGAGCCGGGATGGTCTCGGTCATCACCGTAGGCTCCTCGAACAAGGCTGCAGTTGGATCAGATGTAGAAGCCTGTTCAGAAGGTTTAGACCCAGGAATACCCAAGCGGGTGGTAGTTTGGGCCTTAAACAAAAGAGACCGGAACATATGTGGTCGAAAGAGACCCACGAAGGAGGGTTGGTCAGGCTGCAACCCTTCATCTTCCGACAAGTCCTGGTCAATTAAAATTTCACCTTCCTCTTCCTCAGCCGAGATGGAACCCTGACTAGCCCTGGATGGAGATATAGCTTGAACGCGATGTTGATGAGAAGTTTCAACGGGAACTGAACGAAGCGAGAGGGCCTGGTCATCCAGATATTCAGAAACCCTGGAAGAAGCTTTCTCCTGCAGTCCTTGGGCAATGCCTTGCCTTATGGATTGCGCTATTAAATTGGCTAACTCCGGAGAAATAGCTTGCCCTTGATTAACCATGGCTGAGGCCAAAGGAGCAATCCGAACTTGGGTCAGGGGCGCCGTAATCTGGGGATCCTGCCTTGGCTCGGAAACCCCCACCTCAGCCTCTTGATCTCCTTGAAATACCGCTGCAGCGTCAGAAAGTGAGACACTATCCTCTTGAGCGGAACGGTCAGGAGAAAGAGCAGGTGCTTCAGGAGGATTAGAAGATTGGCCAGCTGGGCGGTTCTCCTCTGAAGCAATATTAGCGGCCCGGGACTTCCCCTTAGCCGAGGATGAAGAAGAAGAGGCCTTATTAAAGGCCCTCTCCATGGCCTTATGACGACGCTCCTCGTCCCTAGTGTGCTTAGAAGTGGACGAGGAGCGAATCCCTGTTGGTCTAGGGTCCTCCTGGCTCTTGGCCCTCTTGGAAATCCTGGTACCCGAACAACCCTCCTCAGGATCGGGCTCTCGGGCTCTCTTCTCCCTGCTCTTCTTAGAGCGGGAAACCAAATTTAAACTGGCGTCCGCCATTTTGGGCACTTCTGAAGGGCGGTAAATTTAAATCTCCGGGAAAATAGCCGAACTTACTGCGCCGCCCGATGCCGCCCTTCGCTGGCTAATCTGGATGATAAAGGTGCTCCGCGGTTCCCGATCAAGAGGGAACTCCGTGGACGCTGCGGCCAAATTTCCTTCGGCGCGCTGAAAGCGGCGCGGAATGGCCGACGCGTCTCTCGGCTGCAGGGCAGGGCCCGAGTTGCAGCCTCTGCCTGAAATCGGCGAGAAGGCTTGTAGCGCGGAAGAGCAGGCTCGTGCGCGCCAGGGGCTCAGCCAGCCGGCAGCCCCACCGTCTAGCGGTCTTCAGCGGACTCCGATGTCGTTCACGCTGGAATTTTTCACTGATAGAGCCGGGTCTGAAGAGGAGAAGCTGAAAGACACGCCTGTCCTACTCCACCGAGTCGAAAAAACTGACTCCAGGAGCAGGGAGGCGGGGCTTCGTTTCCTCTGCAGACTCGGTCCTAAACAGCTCACACCCGTGTCGCCTCCCATCCTGACTGCCGTGACCACCCTGACAGGAGAACATAAATATCTCATATGAACAGGGCCAAATGTCTGCTGCATAAATGCCCATAAATATAAGCTTGCCTTCTACAATTAAACAGAGTAGAATCAAGTGATCTCAGCCCATCAAGGCAAGCCATGAAAGTAGGCTGTCATCTTGACTGGCATTATTCCAGCCTTCTGCCTTCAACAATCCCTTTGACAATGAGAAGAAGCCTCACCTTGGAGAAAAATGAGAAATGATAACAAGTGAATGGAGGCTTCCTTAGATAAAGGAGACCTGATTTTTCTTCTGGCTGGAATATAGATGCATGTTGTGTCTTTTTTATGCTCGGGGATCTTATGCTGAACTGCAACTCTTTGGTCCTTGACTGGGAGCTTTGGTTAGATGGAAATTACATTTTGGCATGTTGTGTCTTGACGGAAGATGAGATTTATTGTTCAGTCTTACCAGCAAGGGGTAAAAGAAAAGGCCTTCTCAATATATAGAATAGAATAGAATAGAATAGAATAGAATAGAATAGAATAGAATAGAATAGAATAGAATAGAGCAGAGCAGAGCAGAGCAGAGCAGAGCAGAGCAGAGCAGAGCAGAGCAGAATTCTTTATTGGCCAAGTGTGATTGGACACACAAGGAATTTGTCTTTGGTGCATATGCTCTCAGTGTATATGCATAAACCTAAATTATGTAGCAATTTGTCTCAGTGCGACAGACTGTCATCCTTTCTGGAGATGCAGCTGATTCTCATTATTGATAGTAGTTATGTTTTATAAAGTTGCTGCAAAGAGTAACTTAGTGACTACTGAATCTCACCTGGGAATGTGCACCTCAAGCGATTCATCGCTCTGCATCAATCTGTGAATGTCCATAAAAGCATTGGAAGCACTGATTTGGGGATTACAAATAAATTTGGGATTTTAAAAATATATAATGGGGATCAATTCTGTTCCTCCAATGGGATCAAGTTCTTCTTTTTAGAAACTCCTTTATTCACAAAAGACATACATTTTGGGAGATCCTACCTGCTTGTTAGTGTTAGTGTTAGTGTTAAGGTATGTTTGTCTGTGCATATATGTATTTATTTACAGGTATGTATATATTTGCACTTATGGAATTGTTGTTAGGTTGTTTCCTCTTGAAAATATCAAATGTAGTTTCAGCCTATAGGAACATCTTTTCTGAATGTGAAAAATAAGTAAGGACAAGCTTGTTGTTTGTTCTTCTATGAGAGAATTCCAGGGAACACCAATGAGAAAAACATCCCAGAATAATATAGTGGTCAACCACTCCTGTACTACTGCCAAGAAAACTAAATGAATGTATCCTGAAGTCACCAAGATTTGAGATTGACCTGAGAGGGATCTTACCTTTTCCTGGCATAAATTTTAAATGATCCCTGAGTGATGACATAAAATCTCACCTTTTGGTTCTTTTGACCATTTTTACAATTATTTTGGAATGCTGTTTTTTTTAAAGGATCTATTAATACTGATATATCTAGCATCATCCATTACTTAACCTCCCAAATTAATGCTAACTAAGGAATAGTTTCTAATACGAAAGACTGCAAGCCAATGTGACTTAGTTTGCACGACCTTCATGTTTATGCACTTATGCACTTATTTGTTAGCTTCCCAGTGACAGCACTTTGATATGGACAGGTGATGCCACTGCCACCAGTAAAGAAATGAAGCAAGCTGAGATGGTAAATATAAGCTACAGGTGTGCTACCTGGGTGTGCCAATGGTATAGGGGCTTGTTTGTTGTTGGCAGCCCCTGAGGATAGCTTATATTGGACCTGCAATATTGGGTTCTATTATTAGATGGAACTGGACAACTAGATTAGCATTTATTAAAGTGTCTAGCGATTTATCAATTTCATAAGATTCTTTATAAAACTCAGGTTTTCATAAAAAATAAACTGTTTCCCCATGTCTTCAGTAGATGATGTGGCTTGACATTGGCCATTATACCATATCTTGTTTGTTTTTTTTTTCCTTTCTCTTGCAAAAATCCCTAATATGTAAATAAAGTGTCAAAGTCCAATGTTGTTTTGTGGACACCATTAATTGGTCAAATAAAATTTTCCCTTTTTTGGGTAGAGGATCATTTTTGTTGCAAAACAAATTACCTTGATCTGATTTGAAAGCTATCTGGGGATTTTTAATCTGGCACCTTTGTCTAACCCTGAATTTACCAATGATGGACTCTGATAGAATGTTGCAGCTGAAAGTGAAATGTTGTACCAGCTGGGATCCAGATGAAGAATGCCTTTGAAAGTTTAATCACAATCATATTGCACATTACATACTTATCTGCCTGGATTGTTGAAGAGAGCAAGAAATGAAGTTATCAAAAGAAGTGGGAGTTTACAGAGCAAAGGAAATGCACACCTATGGGCATCTTGGGTGTTTGATGGGATTAAAGAGCTAAGAAATAACCTGTTTGTTTCAATGTGTCTGCCTGTGTTTTCATGTCACTTTCCAAACATTCCATTCCCTATTGATCATATTAGTGCTTTGGAACATTTTGAAGAACACTGGTTGTTGATACAGTGTGATAAACCAATGGAATTTGAGACAAAACAAAACATTCCTGATAATCATGTTGATCAACTCCTTCTCCTTTTCTTGAACTCAGAGTATTTCTGCAAAAGTATGGAAAAAGAAGTTTGGCTACATAAGCCAATCTATCACACAGTAGTTCCAGTTTTCCAAACAAAATAGTATGGTGTTCCTTTGCATATATGAACAAGTATAGCCTATGTGTTCCAGGCTTCCCTAGCCTCCTTCATTCCAGATGTCTTTGCATACAATTCATCCACATAATGCTGTCTTTCTTTAAAAAAATAATAGTTGTTTAAGTTCTGGCTGTGCAATAAGGCTAATGTGGATCCAATTTTCCCCCAGAGTGCATTGGTGTATTAAGCTATCCCTTCTAAAGAACCCTGTTACTGAGCAATACTTATGATTTGGTGATAGTTATCACAGGCGTCTACATTCAAGGAGGATTTTTCATAATTACTTTTATTAAAAGGAACAGATTTCACCACTAAAACAGTACGAACACAACAGATAGAGGAATTTCCAGCTAGAAGGCTTAAACTTAAAGGCTTCTAACTACAAGAACCTTAATACAGAGGAATAGCGATACATTTAGTTATGCAATTTGCTTATTCTGCATTTAATTGCAAGCAAATAGCTTTAAGCTTTTGTGCTTCACATTTAATTTTATCAGCCCTTGGCTTATTGAGAAATGGAAATGTCTTTTGTGACACAAGACAAACCAATTAAGTAATTTTGTGATGTTTACTTTTGCTTAAATTACTTCTGTTTTCATGCTCTCTTTTCAACAATAAAATTTAATGGAGACTTTTCCCCCCAATTTAAAACTTAAACCCCTCCCCCATCTCTTACCAGCTTTTCTTTTTTAAAAAAATCTTTTCTGTAGGAACGTAATTGGTTTTAAACAAGACATGATAGAAATGTTTTAAATCATGGCCGTTGTAAAAATTACCACCATGCATGCTGAATAGTAACAGATGTTCTGCATGTACTTAAAACAACAACAAGCACACTGACCTTAACAATACTAATTAATTGCAAGAATGGCTAACAAAGAAGGTTGAATGAATTATTCTTAATAAGTGGGGAATTTTATAATCAATCACTAAATATGAGGTTTGGATGACAACTGGGAAGCAGTAACTTGTAGTCTAATTGTGTATGTTTTATTTATTCCAAATCAAAGATTAATACTTGATACTAAAAGGACATTTTTTATGTTCCATTAAAAAAAATTGGATTATTTTTGTCACTCCAGTCTCGTATGAAGAACATATTGGGAGCCATTATCATTATTAAGTTACCACCCCAAATATAAAGAAATTATGGCTGTTTTTACAAGTCAGAAGATGGTCCATTTTCCATTTTTGCTTCTATTATTTATACATGATAGTTTATGGAACCATTTACTAGAAACTATAGCATGCCTATTTTGACTATTGGAGAGAATTTACCGAACACCTTGAATTGGATGCAAAAACAGACTGAAAACCAATAAAGATAGAAGGTCACTACAATGGTCAAATTAGCTATGTAGCAGTCTTTTTCTGTGCCAATTGAAAATTGTAGATAAACTCAAGCCTTGGATCACTGCAAAAAAGATAGCTTGCATATGTAGCATGATAAATATCAAGTTATTTAGGAACACATAGAAGACATAGAAGTCATCTGAATATAGCAAATTATGTAAATAATGAAACAGATTAAGTACAACTCAGTGGTGATTTGTTCAGAATGAGTCTATTTCTTGGCACTGACCTATTATAAAATATATTTATTCAAGTTGTAAAAATATTCAAATAGCCCTAGTAATTTTATAACAGCACTATCATTGTTAATTTAAGGATAATATATCACCCTAAAAATACTAAATCTAAATCTCAGCAACTTGCAATTTAATTATTTTGATTATTATAATTTGGCTTTTCTTTACTAAATAGACAGTTGTTAATATCCAATTTTGTAATGGTAATCATTGCATTTTGCCATTTCTAATGAACCATTTCTAATGGTTCATTAGAAAACCCCAGCTATCTATGCAACATTCAAAGATGATTGTGGGCATGTATATTTAAATATATTCAATTATGTAATGCAAAAGCCATTCTCACGACTAAAGCAATGTAAATGTGTTGTCTAGCATATTTCCCAGATCAGAGATCCTGTTTATTCACACATAAACATTGCATGGAGTTTTTTTATTGTAATACGATGAATAAATAATGTTTGAATGAAGCAACAATACAAGCAGGACATTCTGTACACGTTTTTTTTTTGGGGGGGGGGGTTGGTTGTTTGGTTTTGGATCCTGCAATTTCTTACCACTAGGATGAGACAACTGAGGACTTTTCTCCTGGATTGATGCCATTCAAGTAAATTTTTAAAATACTGAAACAAAGTATGCTAAACTCAAATCCTTGTGTGACATAATTGATATCTTAGCTAATAGCAAACTGTGGATAATTAGGATAATGCTAAAATGGCTGTTTAATATGCTTTCCTTGGCATAAAAATCAAAGACAGCATTTGTGTTTATCTTTTTAATTATGTGTCTTCAAATTAATAAGTGTCCTGTGTTTAGTAAGTTAAAAGATTGGATCTACCTTCTAAAGAGACTATTTAACTCCTTGGTTCCATTTTGGTTTGGTTTGGTCTATTCTACTGTAATTAACCTTAGTTCAGCAGGTTGTGGAACACAGAAAAAAAAGTTATGGAAATGGCACAGAACTTGCGTATTGGTTCCCTCCCTACCCAATCCATTTTCCCCCCAGACAGCTTGTTAATAAATTTGGGGGGAATAAAACTATCCCCTGTATTAGACTTACTAGACTTCCATTCTATGTATGCTTGAATTCAGTCTCACTGAATTTATATGATGCACATCTGATCTAGGCTACACTTCAAAATTGAACAAAACCAGTTAATTTTTAGATTGGGAATTGCTTGCAATTTTTGTTTTAAATGTTAACTAGATTTTGAAGTACAGAAAAACATTCAATATTTTCTGTTTAATTCTCAAGAATATTACTACAGCAGTTAGCAGGAGTCACGCTTAGTTCAAGAAATTTTTTACTGTTTTAAGCACTGAAATGGGTTTTGCGTGGGTTTGCATGGTTTTCTATTTCAAGTCAGTCTTTGTGTCAGATGATCTTGAATAAACATCTATTCTGTAGCAATAGTTGTGAATCTATTCAGAAGAGTTACCTTTTCAGCAGTCATTGTGCAATTAATATATGACAATATCGGTAAAACTTTATCTATGAAATGTTTGGCCAAAGAAAACTACTTGTGCCTCGTTTTCTAGAAAATGGCTATGTGTTTAATATTATACAAAAGAGTTGACAATTTCACAGAGAATTTGTTGCATGGTATTAGTTCTGCCATTTTAATGGAATCTCCTTAATTGGATAAAATATCAATGGTGGAGAAGGGTTATTTCAGGGAAAAAAGGATGCCATAATGTTGATAGACTCTTGTTCTGACAAGTAACATTATCTTCTACTTGATTTTTTAAAAAGGAAAATATTATTGTGAAAATTTTTACTATCAGATGTCAAATCTTTCCTGATTCTATTAGCTTGACTTCTTATGATTTCAAATTCATAACCGTCAGGAAGAAGGTAGCATTATTAATGAACTGGTTCAGCACTGATAAGCAACTGTGTATTCTTGAATACAGCTTATCTGTATGGAACCCGCACTGCATATCGAACGTTAATACAATTGAGAGAGTCCAGAGATATTTCACGAGAAGAATCCTCCACTCCTCTGCTTTCAATAGAATACCTTATGCCACCAGCCTTGAAATTTTGGGCTTTAGACAACTTAGAATTATGTCACCTTCGGTCTGACGTAAGCATAGTACATAAAATTATCTGTCACAATATTCTACCTGTCAATGACTACTTCAGCTTCAACCACAACAATACACGAGCATACAATAGATACAAACTTAAGGTAAACCTCTCCAAACTCAATTGCAGAAAATATGACTTCAGCAACAGAGTGGTCAATGCCTGGAATGCACTACCTGACTCTGTGGTTTCTTCCCCAAACCCCCACAACTTTAACCTTAGACTGTCTACTGTTGACCTCACCCCGTTCCTAAGAGGTCTGTAAGGGGCATGCATAAGCGCACCAATGTGCCTACCATACCTGTCCTAATATCTCTTTTTATTTGTATCCATTTCATGTATTCATAATCATGTTTATACTTTTATCTGTTGTCTAATAAAATAAAATAAATAAACTGATCCTTGCTCTGTGTCTCTGGGAGTCTGATACAGATTTTCTTGTTATTCGACTAAATCTTCTCTTTGTGTAAGATAAGACATTTCTTGGGATGAGTCTGCACTGAGATAGGGACAGTGGTATGGTTGGGGAACTGCACAAATGTTTAGCAGAAAGCAAGGAAGGTTGTTTGTTTATCTTTGCTCATTTTTCAGCCAAATTTTTCAGCTTCTGGCTATTCGAGGTTTGAGTTGCTGTTGAATTCCTAATATTTATCTACACACCAGGCATTCAACCACACTGACTGCACTGCCAAAAAGACTTCAGCATTTTTGCAAATGGACCACCCTGCCAGTGGGTGAGGTGTGTAATTCAGTCTCAAAGAAAAGATGTTGTGCAGGGGCTGCTTATTATGTTGAAGTGTGTGTGGTTTTCGGGGAGGCAATATTTGGCAGTTCACAAAAAAATATAAAACTTCTTTTGACTTGGAAAGGCCAGGCTGACTTAATTCCACGGTAAAGGATCTGCAGTTCATTTCTGCTTTTAAGTATTCGTGTTAAAACTAAAGCATCAGTGGAGATCTTGCCTGCTTTTGAAGTTTATCTTCTTAACCTGGACATTGATAAAAATACATGTGAAGAATAATTTCTGTTTCTTCCTAGCCTGGAAATTAATTCACAGGACTATGATGAGAAGTAGCTCCTAGGAAATTCCAGAAAAGGGGAAGCAGCATTTTAAGTCCTCTATAAAACAGAGACTAAAAGTAATTGGAGTCCCCCCAAGATTGGATTTTATATATTCAAATTCCCAGGCCTCTGCATACCCTTTCTTCCTGATGTTGCTGACCCATGGCATTAGTACATATATGACTTCTGCTCCATATCTGCTGCCATGATATTGGCCAGTATTTGCATGTCTGTCTTGATCTGAAAGTTCCACAAGATCTTAACTCTGTTATTGTCCCTTACTTGCTATGGAATCTCCCAGCTGGAATTGGGAGATCAAACACTGTGCAGATGTTTCTGCTCACAATGCCAGCAACTTGTTGTCCTGTTCAGTGTATGCTCTTCCTGCTTGCATCTTTTACCCTGCCACGATGTGTTGGACTGTCTCTAAACTCTTTCCATGTATTGGATTATCTCTAAACTCTTTCAGCATAGTTTGCACTCAGGTGCTACTGGTGTAGTAGACCAGCTTCTATGGACTATGCTTAGTGCTCATTAGACCAGCACTATGCTTAGTGCTCAGTACTGTTCTTGTGCTGCTATGATTAGTGCTTCAGTGCTGTCTTTTAATTCCAGTCATAGTAATTTTTTTCAGAATCAGCCACCACAGCTATCTATCATTGCATGCAGGATCTTATTTTGTACTTATTCCGCTTTAATCTCCTCAAGTATTTTCTCATCTTTGGCTTGTATTCTACTGATCTGCTCCTGGATGCTTTGGGTTTCATCCAACAGTTTGATACTCACTAGACATCCCCCCACACCTGTCTACTTTCTGGCAGGTGTACAGTCTCTAGGTGTTGGACTTGGAGTGAAACTTCTGTATGTTGTGAGGAGTTTCTGGGTTGTCTCATCAGCAGCCTCGCTGTCCTTCTTTGCACAGCTTACTATACTGACAGGATATATGACTGGTAGGGTATTCATGTTGATAGCATGGATCTTATTCTTCCCACTGAGCTGGCTCTTCAGAAGATGT
Source organism: Pituophis catenifer annectens (assembly GCF_029215685.1). NCBI lineage: Eukaryota > Metazoa > Chordata > Lepidosauria > Squamata > Colubridae > Pituophis > Pituophis catenifer. The sequence continues at coordinate 114,789,114 of NW_027256882.1, forward strand.
TTTGTGGTACTTGGATGTTTTTGTCTTCTTTGCCTCCTCATAGTGGTTCCATTGTGACTGTGGGATTAATAAAACATACAGTGATTGGCCTATTAGGCCTAACTTTTGGTTCTCATGTGTTTTGGTTCTCTCTCTCTCCCCCCCCCCTCTCTCTCCTTTATAGTAATATTATTTTATAATTACCATAACTTTGTATAATATAATTTATAATCTAGTCTAAAATTCTGTTGCTTTACAGTATCTTTCCGTCTGATATAACACAGAGGACTTTCTTGAGTGATTGTAAATCTTTCTCAATTCTGCAAAACAGAGAGAAAAAAATCCATCTCATCCTGGCAGGGATGTATATGAGAAAGCCATCCTTCTAATAATTTAAGCATAAACTATACAAAGATTATATCCTCTGCAAGGGTCCCAGAGCTGCTTCAGAGAATTCTTGAATTGTCTGCAAGTGTTTGTGCATATGTAAAAATCATTCTGCTGGGAGCCCTAGTTTAACATCTGTGTAGACGTGTATATATGCGTGCATCATTAGCACAGCATTTGAAGTAACTTTGTCAACCTTCTAAAGGATACAGCTGCTGTAAATAGTGTTATCTTTCATATTCAGGCTGCAAAAATGGTCCAGATAACCACCATATGCCAACATTATCTTAACAAGATTGTTAAGTGTTTTTTTGCATCATTTATGAAGTCATTTATTGATTTTCTGGATTTTTCTAGCTCAGATCCATCCAGTATATCGAATTATCTGGAGTATCCAACTAGTATATCCATACAATATGCCTGAATATGTAAGAGTTAAGATGGTCTCAAGTCAAGATCCCAATGACTGTGTCCATGTTTGTTGCTATTGATCTGGTTTCCTTCATCCCTCCCATCTAGAAATTCTCAAAATTACCTAATAATCCTGGAATTCTCAGATAGTGCATCATTTAAATGTCAATGGGACCACCTCTGTTTAATCTCCAAGATTAATCAAGATTGACAAAAGGCTGAATCATGTGTAGCACCTGGAAAAATGATATGCCATGTATGTCCAAGGCTATTAAGAATACAGCTGTGATAAAGTTTACGAAATGCCATATGTGGTTAATAGGAGCTAATGAAATTGGTGGAACCTTGATCTTAACTATAGATATGGTCGGAATCCTTTTTGTGCTTCAGGAAAACAATAGAGATCTGGTGTTTTCAATAGGCTCTTGGAAAGGATGTTGTTTCCCTGATGTGTATGGTTTATATTATTTTTGTTGTAGGCTACGTTTAGGCAAGTTAAATTATTATTTCATTTTTGAATATGCCTTATGATAAAGTAGCTAAACATTTATATGAATAAATGCAGCTAATGCAGTTATTGCTGCCTATTATGCTATAATTAGCATTTAATTAAAATTATTAAATAATTATGTAACACACACACACACACACACACACACACACACACACACACACAAATTTGAATTAAAATTAATTCATTTTCCAGAACAGTACATGTCTTGGTTTCCTTTTGGAATAGCAGCAAGGTTGGGGCTATCCCAATCTCTTTGGGGGGGATCACCATTGTAGAGGAGGGGGGGCTGCCACAGAGCAAACTTGCCTTGATTATGTTATTCCTAGGGGTTGGGACTCTCAGCAAGTTCCCTTTACTATATCTCATTGGACAACCAGTCCTTCCCTTTTTTGGTTGCACCCGGAAGTCAATTTGCAGTCAGTGTAATGTCCACAATGGATGTATAAGATGTTAGAAATATTTACATTCTGGGCCAGTCATTATTCATAAATGGTCCTCAAGGGCAATCCATTGTTGATTAAATTGCAATAGCCCAGGCTATGGCTGAGAACTATCGTGTATATCACCAACCTTTTTTTTTTGTTCCTTTCTAGTACCATTTTTTCCCTTGTCCCTCCCTTTTTGTATTGAAGTTATTAAAAAAAAAACCTACAGCTTCTTATGTTATATATTCCTATATAAGCTTTGGTGACACAGTGGTTAGAATGCAGTACTTAAGGCTACTTTTGCTGACAGTTTGGCTGCCTCTCACTGGCTCAAGGTTGACTCAGCCTTCCAGCCTTCCAAGATGGGTAAAATGAGGACCCAGATTGTTGGGGGCAATATGCTGATTCTGTAAACTGCTTAGAGAGGGCTATAAAGCACTGTGAAGCGGTATATAAGTCTAAGTGCTATTGCTATTAGCTATTTAATAACCAAGCACTTTTTAGTTTGATAAATTACTTGATGGGAGCAGGACATCTGTGTAGGAGGCTGGGCCCTTCTTCTTTGTGCATTAGGTTGGAATTGCAGTGTTTCCAGAAATGGTACACTTCGCAGAGTACAGCAGGAAAAAAAAATAAAGAAATAAATGCTAAGTGCTTAAATATTGGTCATTTCTGGAGGATGGATTTGAAACTGTTTTTGGCAAAAACAGTACTTGGTTTAAAGCTTTATCTATTTTGTTAAGATAAGAATAGCTTTTAAGAGCATATCTTTAAACTAACATAAATCAGCAAGTCATTTCTAAATGTTGGCTAAGAAATAAGACAAACTTCAAAAGCTTTCCAATTTACTTAGAGGAATTAAATTATTTTACCAGTTTCTTTCAACAAATTACCTAATGTAATTAACTTCATATTTGGATAGAAGATAGTTGATGGCTTTTAAAGGTTTAAGTATACTTCGTAGAGAGAAAAAGAACCATTAATACTGAAAATATGGAAAGAGCCCTGTTCTGTTCTAAATGGTTTTTTTTTTCAAAAAATCAGATTAACTGTGGACAGCTCTCCTATATTAATATTGTTTTGTTGTCTTTCATAGCTAGATTCTATAAGCACATTAGGAATCCTAGTGTTTTTTCTTTGTTTATCATCTTAGATTAGGCCTATTTCTGGAAATGGAGGGTTTATCTTAAATTATTGTTATTGTTAAAGCTCACATAAAATAAAACTCTACTCTCCTGTCTCCTGCCTGGCAAACCCTTTCTCCACATGTTCTGAACATGTGTTTTGCAGAAGTAAATGTTTTATTAGTAATACGAACAAGGGAAGTTCAGAGAATTAGCATAATTTGTACTGTGTGTAGCATCAGCTTTGGGGTAAAGTCAATCAGTAACAAGCAGGAAGCTTAAACAGTTTAAATACTTTCTGCTTTGTGGGCAGTATTATCTGAAAGTAAGTCTAATTGTGTTGAACAGTCCCTTGTTAATGTAGTTGAATAAAGCTTGCAATGATTTGGTTGCCATATCAAGTTTTTGTAAGATTCTGGACATTGTAGGAAGAAAGCCATGTTAGTCTATGGCAGGGATGTCAAATTCGCAGCCCATGAGCTGGATGCGTCACATGCTGGCCATGCCCATGCCCAGTTTAGTAAAGGGAAAAAAAGTCACAATACGTCACGTGACGATGCCGTGATGATGCGAGTTTGACACCCCTGGTCTATGGTAATAAAAAAATCAGGACTCTGGTACACCTGTGCTTTAGGGATACCTGTGCTTGTCTTCATCCTTAAGCAGTGCATTATTTTAATTGTCCATCTGTCTGCTTGTTTGTTTTTAAGTGTAGTTTGGTTCTTATTATTCTAGATAATGTCAGTACAAATTACGAAAAATACTACAGAAGATTGTTTTCGTTAAAAGCAAGTTTACCTCTACCTTCCAAGCTGCTATTCCTCAACTGATCTGCCAAAATTATCTCCTTAATATTTTTTTACCTTGCATCTACAGGGAGTCTTTGGTTTACTATCACAATTGAGCCTGGAATTTAGCATAAGGTCAACATGACCTGACTTGATTTCACATCCATTTTTAATGGCAGTTATTAAGCAAATCACTAAAATAGGTAAGCAAATCACATGGTCTATTAATCAAATCACATGGTCGTAAGGGATGTTTTTTCCATAAAATGGGGGGGGAGTCACAAAACATGATCACCTGACCACAGAATGCTGCAACGGTTTTTAAAGGCAATCCTGAAATGTGATCAAATTACTGCAGGAATTGTATCTTCAAAGACAGGATAGTAAATAATGTTTTTCAAGTGTGTCATAACTTTGAACAGTTATTAATCAACTGGTTGTAAATTGGAGGACTACCTGTATTGGTCAGTTGGATTCACTTTAGAGTAATGTGTAGTCTGCCTTCACCATCTGAAAAATGGAATAGATTCCTGTATCCTGGTACTCCTTAATCCTCCAGGTGTATTAGACTTCACTTCTCACGATTTCCAGTCACAATGGCCATTGGAATGGAAATGGTATAAATTGTAGTCAAGCATGTGAAGCATATGAATTGGACAAGGTAGATTGTTATATTTTCAAAATACCAATCTATGAATATGTACGTCTGTAGTAAGAAGTAATATATATTCGTATATATTCTGTAGTAAGAAGTAATATATATTCCGTATATACAGAGAACTTTTTTCATGATTTTTTTCAGATGTATTACCTCTGAGGTTTAATTCAAATGAATGAAAATACTTGGCACATTCACCATTCTTAGTGAGCGATAACATATTTGCTTTTACTCAGTCTAAGCATTCATTGTACTAAGCCTAATTTTGTCAAGGTTCAAAATATGCTAACTTTTTGCCCCAAGCTAAATTTTCTACAACTTTAGAGAATCCTCTTACAATTTTAATTTTATATCATGTATTTAATGTTGCTTTGGATTTTTGCTTTTACCCACTCCCTGATTAATGTCAGTATTCTTAGCCATCCTATTTGTTAATCTTGGTCTATTTGCCATGATTTCTTCCTCCCCTTAACAGTGATAAATTAGCACTAATAAGAAATTTTTGATTTTCAGAACTTCTCTGTTTCTTGTCCATGCTTTATTCTTTAAGTGCCTTCCTATTATTACAGCCCAGGTTGGTTGACAGTTGACAGTATGTTCAAGTTTAATAAATTGTTATCATTCTTCTTCCTTCTGTTTAATTTTTTTAAAAAATAATTTTATTAAAAAGATAAAACAAACAAAAGATAAAAAGATAACACAAACTACCAAAAAAAATGAAAGGATAAAAAATAGAATGTGCATAAAAATAAAAAGAGTATATAAAGAGAAAAATAGAAAAGAAAGAAAAAGAAGAATATAGCAAAAAAGAAGAACAGAAATATAAAGTATAAATATAAAAAATATAAAATAAAAAAATGACTTCCACCTTCATCACAAGTACAATTTTAACAAAGTATTGCTTTCTCTTAAAGTACAACAATCTCTTAATCCTATACCTCATTCTCATCAATAAGCAGATCCTTAAAACCTAGTCTTTTAGTCTGGGTCAGCAAAGTCTAGTAAAAATGTAACCACAAAAAACAACATATATTTTATAATGCCGATCAAATAAACCCCCTTTATATTCCTTCCTTTTCCTTTTAACAGTCTTAATATTTAACCCCTTCAAATAATGTCTTGGAGCTTGTTTTCTTTTCATGCTTTTTCTTTCTGATTTCTCACAAAAGCCTTCAGAAGTTTTAATAGGTTTCCTTTATAAATCCAATATAAGAAAGTTTTTTGTTTGTTGATTTGGTTTGCTGTTTGTATATTTTTTCTATTTATTAAAGCATCATATGTATGTTTCTTATGTATATCCAATGTATCATCTTTTTTCCATATTGTTCTTATAGCCCTTGAATCCACTTTCAGATCCTTTTTAGCCTTTCCAATAAAACTCATTCCTTTTTGTTAACAACTAAATGCATTCTATCTATAATAGCTGACACTTTTAAGATTAACTTCATTGTTCACAAATATGTCAATATGTCTTATGCTAGAGTATTTTGCTTCATTCTGTTTTAGTAAATCAAAATTAAATGATTTTTCCCCTGAATTAAGATAATATTTAGATCACAAGTTTAATTATTTTATCAACATGCCATTTTTTCATGGCACATTCAAAGAAAATTGGTTTGAAATCTGTTTTTTTCATAAATACTTTATAAAAAATAATGTTGATATTCACCATTACTTTTCTTGTTTGTTCATGTCAGTCTAATGTTTTCATTATTTGATTAATATCCAGTGACATCTCTTTGCTGCTGGAAGCACTGATCTACTGAACTACTTCCATTCTGCTTCCATCAGAGGCAATTTTCTCCATTTTTCCTTCTCTGGGGGATTAGAGGATCCTTCAGAATAATGTGAGTGGTGACAGAGGGCTGCAGAGAGGAGAAATTAACAAAAATTCCAGCAAGAGAAAAATGATTAGCAGTCAAACGGGATACATTTTTAAGTGCATCAGTTGTAACTGCAATGAAATGTGGAACACATTTGGCAGTTTATTTCTCTGTGGAAAATGAATAAGCTCAAAGAATCAGGCAAAGTATCAGGGCATGTTGCATGGAAGAGAGCTAGCCTCTGGAGTACTAATATGGTTGTCCAGTTAAGGCTTCCCTTCCTGAACAGATGCCACAATGATCAACATTGTGGTCATGTCTACCACAGCTAACTGAATATTGCTCCCTAAACCACAGTTACGGGAATAGCTTCATGCTGAAGTCTTTTTCGAGTGGAACAGTTGAGCAGCATGACTCTATTGGGAAATGTGTCAAAACTCCAGTTAATCTATATGTGCTTTTGTGCCATGACGCTGAGCTCCTGTACATTGCTATGTTACCTCCCACAAGTGAACGCTTACAGGTTTACCCTCATGTTTACATTCTCATTTTGGCTGAAGATCGTAGAAATGGGTTCCTGGGGTGTCCCAAGCCAGTTGAGCTTTCTGATCTCAGGTGAGCAACTTTAAGTGTAATGAGACATGAAGCTTTTGCAATGCTTTCGGTAGTGAGTGTCTCCCTGTTCAGACCACATGAAAAGGTTTATGCATAGTGTCATTTTTTTAGAAAAAAGAAGAAGAAGGGAAAGCTCTGCTCCCTGCTGGAATAAGGCTCCGTGTGTTCATTTGTTTGCAGTCTACTCTGAAAAGAACTCTGTTATGTGATTCTTGAAAAGTATTGCAATAGCTAAGGGTACTGGTCAAATTTCAGTGAACTTTTTGATCTGATACTAGGAATTTTGTAACATTGCCTGCCTTGAAAGAAGTTAATTATATAATTAGGTGGAGCAAGTCATTAAAATAAAGCCTTAACTGTAGGTAAAAGATGTAAGATGAAATCGGTACACTTGTAATGTGAATCCTTCCTAAGTAAGCAAGGGTTAGAATATCCAGACAATAAGACATTTCCAGTACAACTTTATGCATATTTACACATATGTAATGAAGTATTTAAGGGGATTTACTTTCTGGTGATAAAATTTAGGATTGCAGTCTAAGTGAATTAAATGACAAAAGATCTGCTTTAGTTAAATTTAAGATCAATCAAGTTTCAATCCTGCATGGCAAATATTAACACCACAGGATTTGCAAAGATTATCAATTTAGTGATTTTACATTTATATTTAACTTTTTCTGAGAAATTCGTGGAAGAGAGTACAATGTTCTGTTAAGTTAAAGTTTGCCTGAGAGTGATTGGCGCTAGATAGTAGAGAGAATGCTGATGATTATGAATTCAGGGTTGCACCTTCAAAATTTGGCAATACATTCCAAATTTTAATTCCATTGTTATGTAATGCTTTTGGGCAGAGGGATAGGATCATAATGAATGTGATTTCATTTTTTTTCTTATTTATTAAGTGTTTTATGTCAATTGTGGGGTGCCTCAGGGGTCAGTTCTCTCACTCCTTCTGTTCAACATTTATATGAAACTGCTGGGGGAGATCATCCGTGGTTTCGGGGTAGGGTATCATCAGTACGCTGATGATACCCAGCTTTTTATATCCACCCCGAACCAGCCCAGTGATGCCCTCGACGTGATGTCCCGGTGCCTGGAAGCGGTACGGATCTGAATGGGGAGGAACAGGCTTCGGCTCAACCCTGCCAAGACCGAGTGGCTGTGGATACCGGCATCTTGGTTTGAAGGTGAGATTCCATCGCTGCCTATAGGGGGTGAAATTTTGCCCCCTGCAGACAGGGCGCGCAACTTGGGTGTCCTCCTGGATTCATGGCTGAGTTTAGAAGATCATATAACAGCCGTGACCAGGGGGGCATATGCCCAGATTTGTCTGGTCCACCAGTTGCGCCCCTATTTGGACCGAGATGCCCTACGCAGTTACTCATGCGCTAGTAGTCCCGTGTTGACTACTATAATGCTCTCTACATGGGGCTGCCCTTGAGGACAACTCGGAGGCTTCAACTGGTACAGAATGCGGCCGCGCGGGTTGTGATAGGAGAGTCCCGATACTTCCATGTTACACCCCTCCTGCGCGACTTGCATTGGTTGCCGGTTGCCTTCCGGGTGAGATTCAAGGTACTGGTGATGACCTATAAAGCCCTACATGGCCCAGGATATTTGGCGGACCATCTGCTGCCAGCAACAGCTGCCCATCACCCGGTGTGTTCTCACAGGGAGGGCCTGCTCCAGGTGCCGTCGGCTAGTCAGTATCAGCTGGCGACCCCTAGGGGTAGAGCTTTCTCTGTGGGTGCGCCCACCCTCTGGAATCAACTCCCTCTGGGGCTCCGGTTGGCCCCTGACCTTTGCACCTTCTGCCGCAAATTAAAAACATGGTTGTTTACATCACCCAGCCTGGACTGAGAGGGTTTTTAGAGTTTGGGGGTTTTAATATAACGTATATATGTACATGATGTATTTTATAATTTTAACTGATTGTTTTATTGTTGTGAGCCGCCCTGAGTCTTCGGAGATAGGGTGGCATATAAATTTTATTATTATTATTATTATTATTATTATTATTATTATTATTATTATTATTAATAATAATAATAATAATAATAATAATAATAATAATGTTCAATTATACAGCAACAGGGCTAAAAACCTCACATAGTACAATACTAACTGTTCCAAAATTCAATGGGCATTACTGTACATTTCCCAGAAGAGATAAATTCAGGTTCCTCCCCCAAAGTCCCTCTGGAAGATCTGAATTTTAATGGCCTTTTAAAACTCTTAACAGGATAGAGTGTGCTATAATCTCTTGGGTTTCTATTGTTCTAAAGAAGACAAGTTGCAATAGAGAGGTCCATTGTTCCTGGTCTTCCTAAGGATCAGGGCCTGGAGGAAGAATTTTAAGGGGTAGGGATTGTTTTCTTCATTTTTACTCCTATCTCTGTTTATTTGCTATCACAATTCTACCTATTTTATATTACTCAATTAATTTTCAGCTTTTCTATTGATGTAACACATAAAATAGTGTAGCAGCTGGGCATCTGATCACTCCCATCCCAGTTTGATCTTCCAACCTCTTCCTCTGTTCATTTTAGCTTTGCATGACATACTGGTGCTAGATAATGTCTAGCACAATTTTTGGCAGAATTTACATGTTATATATCTCATGTACCACGCCAAGAAAATAAAGAGGTTTATTTTATATTTATTGATCTGATTCTTAGTCTATTCATTTTCATAAACTGAGAGTGGACTTCGATATGCTAAGATCTTAGCAATTAGAAGTAATTATCTTCCAACTCTATTAATCTGTTAATATGATATAAACACCACATTATGTACACACATATCGCAACTAAAGGAAACATGCATTGAAACAGTTGAGTTTTGTCTAGGCAAATAATTTTGTGGAATCATATTTTTCTGATTAATTTAGATTCAGTGTGTATTCTCAGAGGGCCATGGGATTGTCTGTCACTGCTTCTCCTTGGCTGGAAAAAAAAATCCAAAGTCTGTTGTCCTTTCCATATTTTAGAATGGGAAATAAAACAACTAGCAGGGCAAATGCTTTCAATAATGTTGATATTGTTCACAACTGATTCCAAGTTTAGAAAGAAAATTTGACTGATTTTGTTGATGATTTAACAATATGAAAGATCAAGATTAACAATGCTTTAAAGATGAGAATTTATGTATCTGTTTCTCTATTCACTCATAGTTGAATAGTAATTATTTAATCGTAATACCAACAACCATTTTTTCTCCCCCTTGAAATGTGCCAGATGTTGACTTGTGAAATTTATAACTGACTAGCTTAACTTTAAAACAGAACAATCTGGGTCTCCACAATAGGCTCAGCCTGGTTTCTAATGATTTACTTCGTGCCTTTCAGATCTCGGTGCAGACTTTTAGAGGTATCTGGAGAAGGCAGCCAATTGCTGGAGACTTTCTGGGTTTACTCTCAGCCAAGAGTTAGTGGGTGGAGAGGAATTCCTATCTGCAAATTAATTAGCTATAGATGAGTTTATTTAGACTAAGCACCTTTCCAGAAGAGATTAAATCCCTTGAGATAAAATGAAGTTCCAAAGGAATTTCTAGAACCCAAATGATTTGGTTCAATTGATATGTGGCATCACCAGGAATTAGTGAAATGCAGCAGAATAGTTTTAATTTACTAGAAGAAACTGTTGGAAGTATATTTCTAGAGTCATTTTCTACACAATTTTTCTATGGTCACAATTTAGGAAAATAAAGAAAAAAGTGAATAGATGAAAAAATAAAGAAAAGAGAAAGAAAGAAAGAAGGAAAGGAAGGAAGGAAGGAAGGAAGGAAGGAAGGAAGGAAGGAAGGAAGGAAGGGTGGGTGGGTTATAAAAATGGTGTTTGATATTTAAAATGATTTAAATGCATTTATATTTTACCCTCTCTAAAATTCCAACATAATGTCCTTATTTCCATAATCTACCCTTCTAACCACCAAATCCATAAATCATAATTTTTTTTCTTTATTTAGAAAAAAGTCCACGAGTAGTTTTAAGTCACTAATAGGTGAGGCTATTGATTCCCTACTCGGGCAAGACAATTTTGCAGTCTCTGTTATTTCTTCACCCACTATTTCTCCATTGAGGGTATTTCAGAATCTTACCCTTTTTGTGCACATAATAGTTTGCCACAATTAACACATGCAAAAATAATGTTCCATCATCCTTCCTAATTGTCCATACTTTACTCCCATCTTTTTAAGAAAGTTTTTAATGATTAAAAGTTAAGCTGTTTATGTCTTTAGAACCTAGCGGATATTGCATGTTACTTCAGAAATAATTCCAACAATTTGTTTAATATTTCCAGGGGTATTAAATTTATACATGTTGGATTTTGGTTTATTCTAGACAGCCTGTTGATTGTTTGAAAAAGTCTGTTGGGTCATAGTTGGGTGATGGTTTGAATCTGAAATAGCAATACTCAGTTTTTAGTCTTGCACGGTTGAACAGCTATTTTCTTTTTACTTGTCATTCTGTCTCCTCTTTATGTTTCACATTTGTGCATATACATAGAAGAGGAAATTATTCCAAGGCAGCCCATCAGGATATTAAAATGAGCCTGCATTGTGTGCAGATTATGCTTAAGGCAATATTAAATTCTTTGAAATCTATAGATCAGTTTTTCACTCTGTTTTCAGAATTTGAAAAATATAGTAGAAAAGGAATTGTCATCATCCTGCAATAACAGTTATTGGTATTTGTTATGGACCAATTCTACTTTTAAGGAAGACGTCTCATATTTATTTTTTATTGCAAACACATTATCAGAGTCTATCTTAAATGCAAGAAGGTAACAGGGACCATCCTGCCAATAGGCAAATATCTTAGGACACTTACTGGGAAATTTATGTGGGGATTTTGGAAACAAATATCCACAGTGATTCATTTGCAAATCCAGACAGTGTATATAGTTAGAATTCCAAGCATGTTTACACGTTGGTAACTCCTTCCAACAGAGATTATTTTAATATAATCAGATAGCTATAGCCAACATTAGCAAGAGAGAGGGAGAAAGAGAAAGATGAATTTAAATATTATATCAAGAAGTTGAGGCCTGGTGAGTGATTTTGATTTACCTCATCCTGTTGATGGGTACATTTATTTCAAGCCACATGAAATAAATGTACCCATCAATATGTGGGTGTATGAATATGATTTGTTCTGTAAGATACCAACTTGTTGGGCTTTTGTGATACCGGAAATGAGAAGAAAGCTCAGTATGTCTTTTTGTTTATCTGGCAAAATAATCCAAATTTACCTATTGATGTTCTCTATTTTTCCACATCAATAATTTTCTTTTTAAATTAATTTTTGGGAAGAAGCATAAAGACTGGAGGCTAATACTGATAATTGATTTTGTCAAGGTGACAGCTTGAGGAAAAGAAATTGCTATTGTGCCTTCCAGTTTTGCCACCTGACCCTTGTTATGCTGGTTATAGTCTATGGGTTGATTACCACTTGCTTCTATATACTGTACACTGATCCATAGACTTTCATTATAACTGAACTAGTATAAAAAAACCTATATCAAAATTTAATGGAAAATAAGGCTGTACATAAGTCTTTGTGTTTATTAATATACTGCTCAGAAACAAAATGCTGGTGGGCAATGAAAAGATCCAATAGACTAAGGACAAGACATAACTTTGGTATTATTTCTTTATTTACTGTTAGACTTCAAAACAGCTCCCAGAGGTGTATGTGATAGAAATATCAATATTCAAAGCAAAAGTGCTATAAGGGCAGTGGTAGACATTCACTCTCCATAGGCCTTTGGAACAGCTCAATCTTTTATAATTTCTGGAAATTTAACGATATGTCCAATAATCTAATTTCTAGACAGAAGTAATTCCACAATATGAGGGCTACAACTGAATTACAGTCCCTGCTATTGCTTGACTTATTAACCTGAAAGATAGCAACATATACATGGTAGATGAATAGGGCGAAATCTTTTACATGGAGAAGATATACCTGTAAATATGAAGTTTTAATGACAAGAAATGCTTCCAGTCTTATAAATCATCAATGGATGGCAGTACTGATGTGCTAGAAGCATCTGTTCTTTTGCTTCAATTGGTGGGAAGTTACTGTAAGAAAAGGTTGCATTGCTATCATTCATGAAATGGAATATTGCACTTAAGAATTTGTCAGTGTGTTTTTAGTAATATGCTTTGATTGAATTTTTAACTACTGACAGTTTCCTTCGAATTGAAATTCACTGCTGAACATGGGTTGTTTATGGTAATGACGATATTGACATGAAGTACTGTGTGTTACTGAGCCAAAAAAATCTGAAGAAATTTGTTCATTTGAATGTTCAAACTGAATTGGCTGAACCATGACACAACTGCCAAATTTCACCTGAGAAAGTTTAATTAATAGATTAAGGAGAATCTGAAAAGAAACTGATATCAGGCTTGTTATTTCACTTGAACAGTAGGTCATTGTTGATGTTCTCCAATATTTGAATGTTTATGCAAGATTGGATTTCTCAGCTGCTGATGGCAGAGATAAAAGATTTAAGATTTAAAATTTGTCAGCTATTGTTGCCATCCTATGAAAATGAAGGAATGAGGAATTTCTTCACAATATTGTCATAGTCAAGAAATCATGGCTTATCTTGACCAAGAAATGAAGTATCAATCCGTGGAATATCATCACAGATTTGTGAAAAATAATTGAAAACTTGGCTTTTGTCATGAAAATTCATGAATTTATTTTTCTGTGATATGATAATGGCATTTGGAAATGTCTCTGGGAGACAGGGAGAAGAACTCCAACAAGTTCTTGGTCAGAGAAGACCATGCTAATAAGCATGGCTCATAAAGCAAATATTGGTGTGTCAAATCCTCCTTAGTTTCTTGGCTTCATTTCCACATAACATTCCAGATAATGATAATGTGTAGACATAAATACAAATAACAAAATAATGCATATCAAGGATTCAGTTTCATTTATTAAAATACTCCTTCTTATCTTACAATGCTGAATGCATTATTTTTCATTTAACCTTTATAATCTTGTTGCCAAGCCCTACAGTGCTCTTTAGATTAAACCCAGAAATCTCCTGGCAACCAATGTATACAACTGTGAAATAGGTGTTACATGATTGTAGAGACTATGATTTGTTAATATACAAGCCTCTTCATGTATCAATTGGATTTTCCAGGCTTTCAAAGTTAGCCTATTGTAGAGGATCTAGGAAATCAGGCAGATGATAAGTGCAAAAGATACTATAGCTAGGACTTCCCAGTTCAAGTAGGTATCTATTCAGGAAGGATCACTCTCTATATAACAGTAGGATATTTATGAAGATTGATAATATTCAGTGTCCTAGATTAGTGAAAATTCAGAAATTCAAAGACCAACAAAATACTTTTTCACAGATTGGTGGTTCATTTTCCAAATTCATAATGAGATAACATGGAAGATGCTGAGCTGAAATCTGGTTAATTGAAGACCTTTGTAATAAGACTATGCAGATCTTAAGCACTATGGAAACCAGCTCATAATATACTGGGGGGGTGGGGATTAGATCTGAGGAACAAGATCAGATATTTTCCAGAAACTTCTGTTTTTTGTTTAAAAAGGAAGATGTGTAACTTTAAATTTATTTATTTATATATTTGAATTTATTGGCCACCAAATCCAAATCCAATGGAGTCTGGAAAGTGAATCTACCTAAATAGCTGTAAATTCAAATAGGTTTTAACAAAGGAGACCATACTGATCTCAATTTCTTCTGAATATTTCAGCATAGTATGAGACTGTTAAGAACCAATTTGTAACATTAAATAAATGTTAAATATAGAAAAAGTGCTGGAGATATCCTTTCCTTTGGGAAGCTGCTTTTTTCCCAGTGTCTGTGCTACAAATGAAAAACTTGGTCCTATCATATAGCTTGATGCTCTTGTGTATCATTAAGGTGTTTCAGACAGCCATGCCCTTAACTGTCCATCTGCATTATTTTCAATTATCCCTGGCTGCCAATTTTGAAGTGTTTGTGGTAAGTGGATTGGTGCCAAAGTGTTAAAAAAACTGAATGTGCACACACATCTCTGAGAGTCCATTAAAGTCATCTTCTCTTAACTATTGCCAAGAGAGTACCCGCTGAAGGGCCTTGTTACAGAAGCAGTTTTGAGAATTAATGTCTACTTGGGCAGAATAATTGATTAATAGCAGGACTCTCTTTAAAAAACAACAACAACAAATACTTAAATGCATTGAATTTCCTTCCTAGAACTCTATAAGGACATGCTTTTTATGCTGGTGGTGGAACACAATTTACTTTGTTGTTTTCTTTAGCTATTTTAGATTTATTTTGACTTTATAACTTTGATTACAAATATTTTAGAAACTATTTGGTAGAGCAACAAAAGAAAGTATCAAAACCAACTTTCAGATAGGTTTGGGACATATGAATCAAGATTCATATCCTATTCCTAAAATAAGGATTATATAAGCAAATGTGAAATTACTAATATGGCTGAATCATTCAGGAACTTTATTTCTGAGTAAGAAACATAGGAATGCATTGTTGAGATTTGATCTATTGATATGATTAAAAATACCTCCAAATCCCAGGAAGTGAAATATGCCAGTATTTTATCAATAGCATACAAACAGAATATAAATATTCTAAGATGCCAATGTTAGAATGACAATACTATTGCAAATCTGGTTGGCCTTTGGAATGTTCTCCCAACATTCCAGGGAGATGGCAGATGACTGAATATTTAAAAGAAAATTTCTGAATTGCGGTAATTCTGGTTAAATTTAAAATAAGCTACTTACATCTTAAATTTGTATTTCTTGTGCCTTAAGGAAAGAGGCAATTGTGAAAAGCTGCTCTTCATAGATATGCAGCTAAAGCTACATTTTTGCCTTTAATTATTACCCGAAAACCTGTTTCCAGGCATATTAAGTAGAATGCCCTATATATACTCACTTTTCCACTATCAATAGTATTTTTACGGCCTGATATATTATTAAGTCATAGTTACATTTGAAACAACTATTTTGACCTTAGCAAAAGTGTTCCAAGCATTTTGAATATATTTTATATAAATTTGTATATTACACAAATTCAAGTTAGTAACTTGTTACTGTCTTTCATAAAGTGATCCTACCACTTCTAATAGGGAGATAAATAAAATAACTTTTATATTGTAATTGTATAAAAATGTTATTTTTTTAATACAATTACAACCTAGAGTTTGATGGAATGAGCAGGTATAAAAAATTTAACATATTAAGATTTATGGTAGTAGTAATAATAACAATATGTTACAAATCCAGGTAGTTCTCGACTTGAAACCACAATGGAGCCCATAATTTCTGTTGCTAAGCAAGACATTTGTTAAGTGGGTTTTGTCCCATTTTACGATCTGTATTGCCACAGTTGTTAAATTAATCACTGCAGTTAAGTTAGTAACACGGTTATTAAATGAATCACTCTTCCCCATTGACTTTGCTTGTCAGAAGGTCACACAAAAAGTGATCACGTGACCCTGGGACACTGCAACCGTCATAAATATGAACCAGTTGCCAAGCAGCTGAGTTTTTATCAATGACCATGGGTATGGTACAATGGTTATAAGTGGAAAAAAGGGTCATAAGTCACATTTTCCAGGGCCGTTGCAACTTCCAGTGGTCACTAAATGAATTGTTGTAAGTCAAGGATTACCTGTTCATTCCCAATGAACACTTCCATAAATTAGTAGTTTCTCCAATTTCTCCCATTTCCATAGAGAACTGCAATCCAGCAGAGCTTTTCACTAAAGGAAGGATGAATGTTTTAGTGAATTTTTCTATTCTACTTTCTGTTCTATTATGTGGAATCCCAAATTATTTGGGTTTTTTTTTTAATGCTTTGTGGGGACTGCAGGGCAATCAATTTTGCTCATAGCCATTGTGTCACCAAACAAGCAGTTCTGATTGATTGATTGATTGATTGATTGATTGATTGATTACAGAATTTTTATTCCATAGAAGGTTGATCCTGGATGTATAGTAGAGACATTTAGCTAAGAAATTATTGGACCAATAATAGCTAGATGAACTTCCATAGCTAGTTTTAACCCAATTCTAAGACAACTCCAAATCCAGTTTACTACCAAACTCCATCTCCTGGAGATGAAAAAGGCTGTAGAAATATTGGCCTGCTTCTTTATATGATTTGAGTTCTAAAATGAGAAGAAAGTTAATATTTTTTTGTTTAAAAAACTAAAACTATTTAGTTTTCGTTTAATAATAAAAAGGTGATTTCAGATTCCTAGAAAACAGCACATTGATGTAGGAAGCAGTGTGGGAGTAATTCAAATAATTATTTGAGTTTTCAAAAGCTCTTGCACTTTAGTCACAATACTATACTGGTTATTAATGTCATTTATACTTTCATAATTAAAATATAAAGATAGCATTTAAGGGTCTATGACTCTGTAGTTTTTCCTATGAATAATTTTAGATTTCATTACTTAGGTAATGCCCACACTATGTTTCTTATCCACTTTTATATGAAAACATATTTTTTTTAAAAAAACAACCATTTAACTTTGCTTATACTTTATTATTTATATTAATGTGTACTTTGGACTGTCCGTGAGTGTTTCTTTTAACAATACATTTATATATAATATATATTTATATAAACAGAAGAGACTTACCAGAAGAGTAAGGGACGTTACTATATGCCTGGGGAAAAATTTACTTCAACTTCTTTAACAGACTTGGTTTATCACTTTAAAAATAAATAAATAAAGATCTTTGCGGATTTTCTCCAAAAGAATTGTTCCTAATATGGATGATTAATCTAGGTTGTGTAATATAGAGCCACCTACTGGCTATAGGTAGTTGGTGCTATGTATTATGTTTGTCAAAGAAAGTTATTATGAGTAAGACTTTTTCCATAAAGGTCGTAACTTGCCTGTATTAATTTTTTTAAAAAAGGTATGTCTATTTGAAACATGCAGGTTCAAAGTATTATAACAATTGTTTTATTTAGTATTAATAAAGCCTTGTACCTTTACCATATCAAGTAAAGATTGACACATTATCTTTGTATGTGTGTTGTAAACAGTTTAGAAGGGAAGGAGCATCATTATTTTTAAAATTGATTAGGCTTCTGCAGACGAAGCAGAAGTACTATCAAAAGTCATTCCTGGAGAAGGCCAGAGCAAGATTTCAAAGTGGGCAGTAAGGCTTGGAGTGAATTTTGAGAGATGGCTAAGGGATAACTATCCCTTCCCAAGGACCTGGAATAGGCAGATGTTGTTGTTTAATGGTGTTATATTATTATTTTCTTTTATTCAATGGTGTCCCGGACTTGAAATGGACACCTAACATTAGAGCCATCATAAAAAAAGACACAACAAAGAATGTTCTTCCTGCGTCAACTCAGAAAGCTCAGACTGCCCAAGGAACTGCTGATACAGTTCTACAAAGGAATTATTGAGCCTGTCATTTGTATCTCAATAACTGTCTGGTTTGGCACAGCAACCAAACAGGACATGTACAGACTTCAATGGATAGTTAGGACCAGGAGTGGGTTCTACTTACCTTTACTATCGGTTCGCAATGGGAGCACACGCTTTATTAATCTTTTCTAAATTCTCTGAAACCTTTAAACAACCTGAGATTACGTATAACTTTACAAATGATTTTAAAAAGTCAATAAAACTGTTCAGTAAACAAATTACTGAATTGTGCCACAAGTTTTAAAATGGCTCATTTTCTGAAGAAAAAAAACATAGAAAACAATATTTATATAAGATTGACCTGTTTTTCTTATGATTTCATGCAATAAGAACACTTATGGAAATTGTTTAAAACTTGAATTAGCTGTAGTGTTTTTAATTTTAGATCAAAATATTATTGGTAATCTGCTTATTTACGAGAGGAAAAGGGATTCTGTTAGCCGATCCTATAAACTGAATAGTGTTCATAGTGACTTTGAAAATCCAATGAAGCCTTTGTGAATCTTTGAGAATTTGTTATATAAGAAATAAAGTATTTTCATGTTCTGTTTATTATATGCCAAAACTAGAAAACCTGGAAAATTGTGAGATGCAGTATTCTTAAGATGGACTGCCAGTGGAATGGAACATTTATAGCCTTAGAGCACAGGTGTCAAACTTGCACCATCACGTTGCCGACATTTTGTGATTTTTCCCCCCCAACACGGAGCTAGGGTGGGCGTGGCCTGCAGATAATGCATCCCACCCGCGAGCCACCAGTTTGACAGTCCTGCCTTAGAGTAAGATTTAGAAGATTCCCTGTTCAAAAACCATGGAGGCTTAGTTGGTGATTTTGGCCAGTCACTCTGTCCCAGCCCAACCTACCTCACAAACTGGGAAATAAACATTAACTCAAGTCTTGGAGATCAATGGCTTTCCAAGCATCCCTGAACTACAAATCCCTCCAATACCAGCTAACATAGCTAATGGTAAGGGATGATGGGGCCTTTGGTTTAAAACTATCTAGGGAGCCACTGGTTTCTTATTCCTTCCTTAACAAACTATTGACAGCTCAATCTTGTTCTGTTTTATCTATAAGTAATCCCACATTTATTGTAATATAAACAAGACCTGCATGCAAGCTGTTGAAAGTTTCATTTGAAATAAGAATAATTAAATTAGGCATGGGTGGGAAGTTAAGATTGCTTGCAGTGCCCTTTTTTTTTCTCCTAAAAGATAAACACATCGTAAGTGTATAACTAGATCTATTACAAAGGACAATCTCAAAATCAAATGCAAACTTATTTCTTTTTACTCAGACATAAGCACAATTGTGGTCAGATAAAGGTCTTTAGGATTGTAGGCCTAAATTTTGTATTTATTACCACATTCAATAGCTTTTCATGTTTCTTATTATAAACTTCTCTGCTCTTATTTTTTTTTAAAGAACACAGATACTGTAGCTACCATTCTTTCATTGACTAAGACATCTGTGTACCTCCCTTCCAAAAAACAACATCCACAAGAAACAAACATCACAGCCACTACTACTACCAACATCCCTCCCAAAATCCTTGAATTGTTGCTGTGGAGAGTAGGAATTAGTAAAGTTGTTTTTTTTTTTCATTCCCTAAACCTTTCTTTCTTGTATAAATAAAAAACCAAGCAAATAAATTTTGGCTAGATCCTTTGAATAACTACTGACTGGAGTCTTCCAAACAACAGCTAATTACAATTTCAGACCAACGCCTACTTCCAGTAGAAAATCTCTGATGGGAAAATTTCCCATCAATCCAAAGCAAATAAAATATGATAAATAGATAAATATATACTCTAAATAATTTGGGAGGGTGGAGTCAATCTTGTCAGTTTTAGTACAATGTGTGAATTAGCTTGAAAATGTATTTATTGATTTTTAGCTATTTAACAGCATTTTTGTGCCGCTTAATTTTACTAAACTGTCTACCATATATGGGATGCAAAAATAGGGACAATAGATGGCAGTAAGAATCGGTGTTTTCTCTATTGTTTTGGTGTTAGCTAATGACCATATGATTTTTGCACTCCATATATGATACATATGATGCAGACATTTATCAAGTGTAGACTAATTCATACTTGTTAGACAGGTGAATGAATACTCCAAAGATAAAGATTTTAAACTTAGTTTAAATTAAAATAACGATTGTCATCCTAGCTTAATTTGCACTAATAAAAAAAATGGAGGTTTGTCAAATATTCAGCCTCCGAAATAATTCTTTGCCATGTGATAAAATGGCTGACCTTTGCTCATGAATTATTCGCCACACAAATTTGTAACATTGTATATGAATCCTTGAAGACATTATATGCGAAAGAATTTTGAAACGCATGATGAAGTAGTCATAGGCGTGGTCTGCAGTGTCATAAACTGTACAAGGGGTATAATGGTTACTTTAAATCCTTGCTTCTCTATTCTCTCCCTTCAATTTTGTTTTTAAAGAGGTTGATAAAAGGATTTTAAAATTGGTTGCTAATGTCATAGATTATATTACTGCATCAACAGAGTAGAACAATTCTATACTTGTTCAGCCTTCTAACTTGACTTTCCCTTCCCTAAGGGGTCTCCGAAAACATTATACATAAGGATATGTCAAATAAGGTTGGATTCCATAAGTTATGAAATAAGGAGGCTTAGGATTCTAAATGGTTTCTAGTTTTTGCAATAATAGTACTCTGTTGGTTTTTGAATTCCTCCTTTCAGCCTTATAGGTCTGTGGAGATTCTCAGTCATCCAGGTCATGGTTGTCCCAAAGGTGCTTTTTCAAGAGGCAACTGGACTTTCTGGTTTCTCTTTGAAGATGTTTTGCTTCCCATCCAAGAAGCTTCTTCAACTCTGAATGGATGGTGGGGAATGGAAGGATTTATACTCCTTGCAGACAGCTGGTCATTTGCATCCTTTTAGGAGTTGTTAAGACCACCTGGAGGTTTATCTATGTTGTCAAGGTCACCTGAGTGGTGGAAATGGGTTAAAAGGGCTGTGTTGTAGATTGGAGATAGAATATGTCATATCCCACCCCCTGTTGAGAAAAGGCTGCTCAATTTTGACCTAGATGGCCTCTTTGACTCCTCTTTTGAACCAGCAATCCTATCTGCCAAAATGTGGACTTTACTGTCTTCAAAAAAGTGGTATTTGTCTTTTAAATGCAGATGGACTGCCGAATCTAGTTCTGATGGGTTTGTTCTCATATGTTGTGCCATGCGTTTATGAAATGGTTATTCTGTTTTCCTAATGTACAGATCTGCACATGGCTCATTGCATTATACTGCATATACCATGTTGGTCAGGTTGTGTCAGTTTATCCTAGGGGTGGGCAAGCCTTATAGGTCCTTTCATACATTTTTGGAAGAGTTGCTTGCGTTGACCAGAGTTTTAATCTCTGTTGGCTATTTGAGAATTGCAAGTAGAATCAAAGCAATCGAAAAGCAAGAGACTCGCAAAAACAGTGTCTAGGTTGTAATGATTATTATAAAATCCCAAGCCCAAGTGCCCAATGCTGCATCCTCTTGCATCTGTGCTTCTCAAGACTGGATAGTGCTTCAGCTTCTTTTCCAATACATTGAATGTCCAAGAATGTCTTCTCCAAAAGTTCAAGTTTGTTGAAACACATTGGTTAGGAAGTTTGAACCATTCCTTCAAAGATGTGTAATGTGTATCTTATAACACTTTTCAAGAACTTTTGAAGGATTTCCAAATCATACTGAGAATTACAACATATTTGGAAATGTTGAAATCAAATTTTGGGGAAGGGGACATGGAAATTTGGTAAAAGTTGAAATATACACAGTATTCATATTTCTGAGACCTGTTATGAAATACCTCAATTAATTTTATTATTTTAAGAACCTATGTTACAATACATATAATTTGACATATTCATGCAGTCATGATGCTATACTTCAACTCTGACTGAATAAGCTAGTCAGTTATTACTTCACAAATTCAATTCATTTTGAAATGTTTTAAATTTATTACAAATGAATTTATAAGCTGGAGAACTTCCAGAAATTTGAGATCTCTAAATACTTTAACGTCAGAGGTGGTATTCAGCAGGTTCTGACCAGTTCTGGAGAACCGGTAGTGGAAATTTTGAGTAGTTCAGAGAATCAGTAGTAAAAATTCTGACTGGCCCTGCCCCCATCTATTATCTGCCTCCTGAGTCCCAGCTGATTGGGAGGAAATGGGGATTTTGCAGTATCCTTCCCCTGCCACGCCCATCAAGCCACGCCCACCAAGCCATGTCCACCAAGACATGCCCACCAAGACATGCCATGCCCACCAAGCCACGGCCACAGAATCGGTAGTAAAAGTTTTAGAATCCCACCACTGTTTAACATGTAGAAAAAATGAGACTGGAGACTGAAAAAAAATACTATAACATTGTGATATCCTATGAAACTCTCAGCCCTTCAAGGTAAACCAGATGAGGAAAAACATACTGCAAAGATTTTAAAAAATGCTACTGTATTGTTGTAGGATATCATAACAGAATCTTGAAAGCCTGCCAGAATTCCCTTCTGTCCCCTCTTATACCAAAGAGAATCAAGATGGGGTTATTTTCAGTTCCCCCTCCCAATTGTTCCCCATTTCTCAGATTGATTTTATTTTGTCTTAATGGACCCTGAAGAAGTTCAAAGGCTGATGTCCCCCAAAGTGTTCAAGACCAGAAGTAAACCTAGCCCCGAGCCTTCCTTCTTACTGTAGAGAGAATCACAGTACTCCCCTTGCTCTCTTTAGGAGTATTGCATTGCTTGTCCTCTGCATGTGGGAATACAGTGCTCTGATACTATAGATCAGAGGCTTCCTATTACAAGTTAATAGAAAACATTTGGGGGAGAATGAAAGACAGCTGTATAGGAACAGGCTGTCTTATTGCATTAATTATTCTACTCTTTTCATCATATTTCATTTGCTTTAATTCCTATCCTAATATAATATTTTAAGGTAGCAAATGTGATCTTGTTTTTGAATTTCCCCCCAAATATCTTAAAATGTCATAAGAAAGCAGACGTTATAACAATCAAGGTTAAATAGGCCACACTCTAGCCTTTGTATAAAAACTGCTAAATACAGTAAATCTGTCATATTAAGGGACTGGCATTCACACCGTGGATAAGCTGCACCAATATCAACATCTTCTGGTCAGTGCTGTCATTCCCTGATGGCAGTTTGCTTTGCATCATGCTGCTGCATGCATGGCTGCAATAATAATTGGCCCTGCCAAAATTCGGAATATTTTGTGCAGCATATTAAAGACAAGACTGCATAATGTTTATATCAGCACAGGGGATTGAAAAGCATCATTTTATATTTATAGTATATTTGGGGAGGAAGGAGGAGGAGGAGGAGAGGTCATTTAGGGCACTCGGTGGGTTGCTGCTCAGTTCAAGAATTCACATTAAATCATCTGTTTAAAAAAGAAGCCCATCACCTCTGTGGGTAACGTCCAAAAGGACTCGTATTACTGTAGCAGCCTAGAGTTAATTTCTTTAGGAAACTGTGATAATGATTTATTTCTCTTTTTTTATCTTCTTTCATTTTTTCATTCTTGGGATCTATAGAAAAATAGAAGATGGTTTTGAATGTCCGAAAGTCAAGTTCCACTTAGTGTAGTTGAGCACATGAAATTATAATAAACGCTTCCTTGATTTCTTGAAATGACAGATTTATCTACAGTAATTAGGGATTTTTTTTAAAAAATATTATTTTTAAAAATCAGAAAAGGCATAATTATATATGACAATTATATAATTTTTCATATCCTAATGTAA
Source organism: Pituophis catenifer annectens (assembly GCF_029215685.1). Taxonomy (NCBI): domain Eukaryota; kingdom Metazoa; phylum Chordata; class Lepidosauria; order Squamata; family Colubridae; genus Pituophis; species Pituophis catenifer. Next base: position 114,813,100 of record NW_027256882.1, read on the forward strand.
GTTTGGCCACTTTAGTGAATGTTCTGTACTAGAAACTGCATGAGAAACTAGCATAGGTCTGCTGGTCTTCCAAATTTCTTAACAGTTTTTAATACCATTGAACGTTACTTGAGAGGACACAATTGGTGTTTTCGTTTTTAAAACTCACAGAGCTGGGCAAGATCAAGCAAGCAAGAGCTTAAAATACAGGTGAAACTCGAAAAATTAGAATATCGTGCAAAAGTTCATTTATTTCAGTAATGCAACTTAAAAGGTGAAACTAATTTATGAGATAGACTCATTACATGCAAAGCAAGATAGTTCAAGCCTTGATTTGTCAAACTTTTGATGATTATGGCTTACAGCTCATGAAAACCTCAAATTCACAATCTCAGAAAATTAGAATATTGTGAAAAGGTTCAATATTCTAGGCTCAAAGTGTCTCACTCTAATTAGCTAATTAAGCCATAACACCTGCAAAGGGTTCCTGAGCCTTTAAATGGTCTCTCAGTCTGGTTCAGTAGGAAGCACAATCATGCTGACCTGACAGTTGTGCAGAAAACCATCATTGACACCCTCGATAAGGAGGGAAAGCCTCAAAAGGTAATTGCAAGAGAAGCTGGATGTTCCCAAAGTGCTGTATCAAAGCACATTAATAGAAAGTTATGTGGAAGGGAAAAGTGTGGAAGAAAAAGATGCACAAGCAGCAGGGATGACCGCAGCCTGGAGAGGATTGTCAGGAAAGGGCTATTCAAAAGTGTTGGGGACTTTCACAAGGAGTGGACTGAGGCTGGAGTCAGTGCATCAAGAGCCACCACACACAGACGGATCCTGGACATGGGCTTCAAATGTCGTATTCCTCTTGTCAAGCCGCTCCTGAACAACAAACAACGTCAGAAACATCTTACCTGGGCTAAAGAAAAAAAGAACTGGTCTGTTGCTCAGTGGTCCAAAGTCCTCTTTTCTGATGAGAGCAACTTTTGCATCTCATTTGGAAACCAAGGACCCAGAGTCTGGAGGAAGAATGGAGAGGCACACACTGCAAGATGCTTGAAGTCCAGTGTGAAGTTTCCACAATCTGTATTGATTTGGGGAGCTGTGTCATCTGCTGGTGTTGGTCCACTGTGCTTCATTAAGTCCAGGGTCAACACAGCCGTCTACCAGAAGATTTTGGAGCACTTCATGCTTCCTTCCGCCGACGAGCTTTATGGGGACGCTGACTTCATTGTGAGCAGGACTTGGCACCTGCTCACACTGCCAAAAGTACCAAAACCTGGTTCAATGACCATGGGATTACTGTTCTTGATTGGCCAGCAAACTAGCCTGACTTGAACCCCATAGAGAATCTAGGGGGCATTGCCAAGAAAAAGATGAGAGACATGAGACTGAACAATGCAGAAGAGCTGACGGCCGCTATTGAAGCATCCTGGTCTTCCATAATACCTCAGCAGTGCCACAGGCTGATAGCATCCATGCCACGCCACACTGAGGCAGTAATTGATGCAAAAGGGGCCCAAGCCAAGTACTGAGTACATATGAATGCTTATACTTTTCAGAGGTCCGATATTGTTCTATGTACAATCCTTGTTTTATTGATTTCATGTAATATTCTAATTTTCTGAGATTGTGAATTTGAGGTTTTCATGAGCTGTAAGCCATAATCATCAAAAGTATGACAAATCAAGGCTTGAACTATCTTGCTTTGCATGTAATGAGTCTATCTCATATATTAGTTTCACCTTTTAAGTTGAATTACTGAAATAAATGAACTTTTGCATGATATTCTAATTTTTTGAGTTTCACCTGTATTTGTAGTATCTTTAATGCTAGTCTGAAGTAAATTCAGAATCTTGGAAACCATCGCAAGAATTTCTCAGCCAGTTCATCTAAATTAATTAAGGTAGAATCTCTCTGTATGCTTTGAAATTCTTCTTTCCAGATTTTTCTCCACCTGGTTAAAAATTGCTCTTAATGAGAGAAGTTGTCAACTGTCTCTCCCATTAAGTGTTTTTTTTTTTTTTTTTTAAATCAGGGCAACCTGGTCTACCCAAATATGGGATGGAGAATACTGCTTCCGCTTTTGCCTTTCAGCCCCAGTCCAGGAGCCTTCTCAGGCAGTCACTTTCATGACAAACTATTTTTGTGTTAAATTTATATTTATTGACAAAGAAATAAAGGGACACTAGTATACATTTGTTTCAAGCTATTTAGCACTCGTCAGCTAGCCATACCCTTTTAGGCTACTTACATATTAGGTAGATCTATTAATTTCTAAGCCGTGTCTCTCCCATTCTCTCACAATGGTCAGCATCTGTGTTCTCTTTCTTTTCCAACCTCTCCATAACCTCTCACAGTCTTTATAGTGTCCATTCTAGTGGGGCATGCCCAGAAGGTCTTGCTGAGAAACCACTATTCAGTTCCTTGGCTCTTAACCTACATTAATCTCTTGCTTAGAATCTTAGAATAATAAATAAGTCTCACTTTATTCTCTGTGGTTTTTAAGTTGAAGAACTGTTCGGAGTCTGGTAATGATACACAGTGTTATTTATTCAGTTGGTGTCTGCCCATCTCATGAAAAAGGTACTCTGGGCAGTGTACAATACAATTATAAAACAGTTAATATGTAAAAGCAATTATTGTTAAAAATATTTTTAAAAATCACAATTAAAGTATAAGAGAGAACAGCACGCATTAACAATGAGCCAACTCAGTACCTCACTGATCCCCTGAGGCATAATCAGATTTTCAAATTTTTATGTTCCATTTTTATTTTTAAATGTTATTAATAAATAACATTTATTTCTAGCAAATACTTGCTAGAATAGAAAAATATGATAATCATCAAATATTTACAATATTAATTTGCTTTATACCTTCCTTTCCTATTATAGCAATGTAGCCTTCATAAATGAGACTCTTTGACTCTTAGATCAGAATCCCCAACACCCAGGCCACAAACTGCTACTGGGCCGCAGCCCAATGGGAATTGGTTCATGAAAGCAGTGGGTGAGCACATGAAGCTTCATTTGCACATATGCTGGATTAGGTTGACCACACAAATCCATCCCTTGCCCCACCACCGCCATGCACCACCACCACCACCACCACCGCTCCGTGCAACTAAAACAGTTAGGGACCACTGTCTTAGACTACAGGTATGGCAGTTCCTCTATTCTACTTCTGAACCTATAGAAGGACAGAAAATGTATCAGATATGTTGATTTCTGATGTGCTTGAAAACAGAAATGTAACTCCTACTTTCTGAGTCTCTGCAAAACACAGTATGAAATCTGAGAGTGCCTCAGTTTTTCTTCAGGCTGATGAAACCCATACAGCAGTAGCAACATTAACAATAATGTGAACACATTTGTGAATTTATAATGTAGATGTTTTGATTTCAAACTGTTTTATTTGAAACAAAATCTGGAGCACTCAAAAGAAATTCCTGCTTCCTGTTAATGACATTGAAATGTTGTCTTTCTTCTGAATTCATTCACACACGGAACAAAAATATGTGCAGGGATGGAGACTTTGTGTATATGATAGTTTTCTGACCTTCATGAAGTCAAGATTCTGAACAGTAAGTGGCCTGATCTATGTGAGGATCACTCAACAGAAGACATCCCTAATCTCTTTTTGTGAGATAGACAGCCATATAAATGTGTAAGTAAATAAATAATAATATTTTTTTAAAAAAAAGACAAACATCTCTTGGAAAGAAATTGCACTAGAACACTTGTATATGAACACTCAATATATTGTAATGAGCAAATAGGTTAATTTTGGATATATGATGCATAATGCAATAAACCACATGTTTATTGGACCCATGTCCCTCCTGGTTGGTGCTGGCCTCCCGGGAGGTTACGCGAGGCTGGCTCCAGGGGATTATCAATACTTCCTTGAGTGAGGGTGTCTTGCCATCTGCCTTGAAAGAGGCAGTGGTGAGGCCCCTACTCAAGAAACCTGCTCTGGATCCGGCTGTTTTGGCTAACTACCATCCAGTCTCCAACTTTCCCTTCTTGGCGAAGGTTATTGAGAGTGTGGTGGCGTGACAGCTTCCTGGGTACCTGGATGAAGCTGTCTATCTGGATCCACTCCAGTCCGGCTTCAGGCCTGGGTACAGCATGGAAACGGCATTGGTCGCATTGGTGGATGATCTCTGGAGGGCTTGGGATAGGGGTTGCTCCTCTATCCTGGTCCTGTTAGATCTCTCAGCGGCTTTTGATACCATCGACCGTGGTATCCTGCTGCGCCGGTTGGAGGGGTTGGGAGTGGGGGGCACCATTTTGTGGTGGTTCTCCTCCTATCTCTCCAACAGGTCGCAGTCGGTGTTGGCAGGGGGGCAGAGGTCGACCCCGAGGTGCCTTGTTTGTGGGGTGCTGCAGGGTTCGGTCCTCTCGCCCCTTCTGTTCAACATTTATGTGAAGCCGCTGGGTGAGATCATCCGTGGCTTTGGAGTGGAGTTCCATCAGTACACTGATGATACTCAGCTGTACATCTCCACCCCAGGCCATCCCAACGATGCCCTTAAAGTGATGTCCTGGTGCCTGGAGGCCATGCAGATCTGGATGGGGAGTAACAGGCTTCGACTCAACCCTTCCAAGACCGAGTGGCTGTGGCTTCCGGCGTCCCGATATAGCCAGCTGGTGCCATCGCTGGCTATTGGGGGCGAGTTATTGGCCCCCACGGACAGGACTCGCAACTTGGGCGTCCTCCTGGGTGCACGGCTGTCTTTAGAAGAGCATATGACGGCCATGGCCAGGGGGGCTTTTTATCAGGTTCACCTGATTCGCCAGTTGCGTTCCTTTCTGGATCACGACTCCTTACGCACAGTTACTCAGGCACTCGTCACTTCCCACCAGGACTACTGTAATGCTCTCTACATGGGGCTCCCCTTGAGGAGCAACCGGAGGCTCCAACTGGTGCAGAATGCGGCCACGCAGGGGATTATGGGAGAGAAGGGGCGCTCCCATGTGATATCTCTCCTGCGTGAGCTGCATTGGCTTCCAGTGGTCTTCCGGGTGCACTTCAAGGTGTTGGTTACCATCTTTAAAGCGCTCCATGGCATAGGACCTGGGTATTTGCGGGACCGCCTTCTGCCGCCGATAGCCTCCCACCGACTAGTATGCTCCCACAGAGAGGGACTCCTCAGGGTGCCGTCAGCCAGGCAATGTCGGCTGGCGACCCCCAGGGGGACGGCCTTCTCTGTGGCAGCTCCTGCCCTCTGGAACGATTTGCCCCTGGAGATACGAAGGATATCGGATCTCCGGCCCTTTCACCGTGCCCTAAAAACTTTCCTCCCCCCCCTTTTTTTTAGCTTTTTAAATTGTCAATGGGTTTTAGTTTGAATGTTTTAAATTTTGGGCCAAAGTCATATAATTCTTTTAAAAATTTTAAATTTTGTATTGGTATGTGTTTTAGTTCTGGCTGTGCACCGCCTTGAGTCTACTAGGAGAAGGGCGGTATACAAATTGAATAAAATAGATAGATAGATAGATAGATAGATAGATAGATAGATAGATAGATAGATAGATAGATAGATAGAGATTCAGGAATTAAACAGACCATTCTAGATTCAGGAATTACACTCAATCCAGCCATAAAAGCCTTGGATGAGCCCTCTGTTCTTTTCCAAAAATCTGTCACTATATTGTAACTCTTGAAGTAATTAAAAGGGAAAATTTTAAAACACACACAAATTTGGTCTATTAACTTTATTTAAGTAATTATAATTATATTAAATCAAATTGTCCTTTTGCCTGCTTGGATAGATTGGTGTGCTACTCTGAGGCCAATTGTGGCCCTTACTTTGAAAAAAGTTCCACATCCCTATTGGAAAGGATTTGATTTGTTCTGAAGGGCTCTTGCTGCCCACATGAACCATTTCATCATTTGAAGAACTTCAAACTAGTCAAAAATCAGAAGCTGGAAAGAAGAGCTATTCAATAGTGGCAGACTGGCCTTTGAATTCTTTGGCTAAGTACCGTAGTTTTAAAACCTATGTTAAAGGTGCTAAACACTGATTTTATTCAGTGGTCTCTCTCTTGCTTGCCTGCAGTTATTGCTGTATTAGTTTAAAAAAAAAATTGTAAGCCACTTGGAGAAGATATGATAAAGAAAGATGGGATGTGTATACCTATATTTCCAAAAAGTTAAGATTTCCTAAGATATACTGTATAGCACTCTGTAGATTTCATTTACAGGATATGCCTTTTTAGAATGGTGTCATTAATTAAAATTTATCTTCGGTCATTGATGTTAAATTTTGCTGAGGCCAATACAAGGCTCAGTGAACATAGCAACTTTATATAAATAATCACAGAACATAAATAATATAATATAATCTTGTGTTGCAGAAGAGGAACATGTTCCCAAGTGAAGTTGCAATGGTTAGTGTCTCAGTGCTGTGCAATGTATTTTGTTCTAAGTGTAGTCTTCCTAAACCCCAGTTTATCCTCTAACAGCTGGTATCCATTTCCCACAACTGATAAGACAACAAACATACTCCTCATACAATTATTTGACAAATCAGATTTATTTGGTTCCTTGAGGTTTGTGTATAGCTGATTTGATTTCCTTTCCTAACAATTCTTTAGATAAGCCTTGCAGATATGCACATATTAATTCCTTGTGGATTGTATGCAGTTGTCTGGTTCTCCTTTCCATAATAGTAATGTGAAATTGATGGATCTGTGTATCATCCACAGATAATTGGTTTTTTTTTTTTTTTTATAAATAATAGCTTTGTTCACAAACTTTATGCTTTCAGTTGAATCTAAGCCATGACAATGTGTTTTCCTGCCATACCAACCTTTGTTAGACTATTATTTATTAGCTATGGGTGTAGAGAAATAAATTCATTGGGTTCATATTCTAACATGGTTGTACAATTGGGGTATTTCAAAATAAAATATAGTTGTGTCCTTTATCTGCACTTCTCTAAGTGTTCTGATGCTCCTTGTGAATACCCCCAAAATATTCATAAATGTATATCTGGGGAAACATATTGAAAGAAAAATGACATTCATTCAAGAAGGATTCTTAGAAAAGACATGTATGAAAACACAGTGTGTGTGTGCGTATGTGTGTGCTTGTGTATAAGTGATAAAGTGCATAGAGGAAGAATGGTGTAGTTCAAGTAATTTTTTTTTTAATTATGAATTGTTCTAGCAATAGAGTGGAATGAACTTTAGGATAGAAAAAATGTGTAATTGAACAAAATTGAACTTGATAGATTCACTATCTTTGATCTTCATTGGACAGAACCCAAAGGTAACTTATATTTAACTAAATAAGGACAAATTGTTACCAGTTTCTGATTTTAAATTACACATGGGAGGTGGTAGGAAGAGAGGAAATATTTGCTTTAAAAAACCTATATGTACCTTTTTGTAAGGAAAGTAATCCAGAAATATTTATTTTTTTAAACACGTAAAACAAATTTAAACCCCAAAAAGAGACAATTAAAACTATAACTAATTGGTCCGATCATTCGTTAGAGATGTGAGTAGCTGCTGACTTTTTGCTCCAACTAAAGATTTAGATTTAACTACAGAAGACCATTGCTTGACATTTTGAAGAAGAACCATTACTAGTTATTATAATATATTGCCCATACTGTCAGGCGCAAGGAACGAGGAACAGGAGTTTGGTGCAAAGCACTTAAAGTTTATTACATGCTACTTATACATAAGAATCTGATCTACTAACAGTCAAGGCAAATTGGCGCTAGATAAAAGTTAACGGCAGGACTTAGGTCCCTTGGGACTGCACAAAGATTCCAAATTGATGGTGCATTTGAACCTGTCCTTGGGCTCTACATGGTCATCAGTTTTAACTTGATGTTCTAGAGATGTAACTGTTTGGAATGCCAATATTAAAGTAAGATGGAGTCAGATCAAGTCAAATGAAAAAGTCAGAAGGAATTAGTTATTTTTTCCCTCCATTTTTAATATGGGGTGATCTAGGACACGGTCAGCTAAACTAAGTGAGAGGTTCTCTGTCATGATCTCTTAATCTGGGTAAATCTCTAACAGAAAATATGTGTTCTTCTACAAGTAAATTGGGAAATGCAGCTGGGACAAATTTAGAAATATGTTAATAGTGTTTGTTCAAATCCCCAAAGGTTAAGCTATTGTGAAGGAAAGAGAGGGAATATAAGCTTGTGCAAGACCACACAGATTTCCCATAAAAAGAAACTGTCCTTCCCAGATCTTCTGAACCTCTGAGTTATATCCTATAAAAGATCCCACAGAGGTTCAGGTTTAGGAAAACTTTCAGTTACAAACACTTGAATTAAAATAATTCCAGCTGAAGCAACAAGACACATACCCTTGAGACTTGTATCCCTAAATTTAATATTCACAGTGCACTCCCTGGCTAAAAAGCACACCAATTATAATTTTAAGAGTGTCAAGTTAAAAAAGTACAAAGCAAGAAGGGAAATCCTAGGAAGGCTACCCAGAGGTTATATACAAAAAAGGAGGAAGCCATGTTTAAAGGTAACCTCACAGAAGAAGTCAGCTGTTTTATGAACTGTCACTTCAGTTTTTTTAAAAAAAGGTTGGCAGTTGAAGTTTTTTCTGGTTTTGTGTGCTAGTTTTCTTTCTGCTTAAAAAAAATGCCAGGCAAAAGTTCTGTTCACAGTATTGTAATATCATATAATTTTTAAGAATGGATTAAGGCATTCTACAGAAAGGATTTCTTCATGATTGTGTGTGAGAGGGGAAGAAGGGTCTGTTTGTACTACACACTTTGGGGCACAATACATAAACATATTGGTCATCTTACAGAAAGGAAGGAAGCAAATAGAAACCACCATAGAAATCTGTTAAGCCATGTCCAATCCTTCCCCCATTATCATTGTCATCAATGGCCCTGTAGGACAGATTTTTTTCCTGTGCTAGTTACTTGTGAAATGTGATTTATATTTTTTATTTACAATTGTGTTTCAAGGATGTCAAGGATTCTAACAGTTTCATGAAGAACTATTGTAGCTATTAGATTTGGAACCCTTCACAGCTTGCACTTGATCAGGAGATGAAGCTGAGTCCAGAGGGATCTATCTATCTATCTATCTATCTATCTATCTATCTATCTATCTATCTATCTATCTATCTATTAGTTCAATTTATATGCCTCCTTTCTCCGGTGGCACACTGGTGGTGTGGTAGTCCTAATCCCAAACAATTCCTTCTGCTGCTGTATCTACAGCAGAAGGAATTGATTAGGAATACTCATGCCTTAATTGTTACTTAACTAAACTATTGCAATGTGCTTTACATGGATCTGTCCTAAAGAACACTTGGAAGCTGCAACTGGCCCAGAATGTGGGAGCCCACATGCTTCCTAACTCTCAGCAACCCATAACATTGATTCTGCAGACCTTACACTAGTTATTGATTTCTGTTTCAAATTTAAGGAGATAGCATTGACTTATTAAATCTTTTATGGCTTAGCACCTGGGTACCTACAGAACCATCTGCTCCAACTTCTACCAAGGAACAAATTATTTACAATCCCACCTTTTCTAGAAGTTTGGGGTGAATGCTGAAGTTGGAAAGCACTTCCCTTCTTGTTGGATTTCTGGAAGATGTTAAAAACTAAGTTGTATCAGAAGCCCTTTTCTTAAGTTTATGCCTGATACCTCTTTCTTTGTTACTGTTTTTAGCTTTATGTGTGATTTAATGCACCACGGTGGCACAGTGGTTAGAATGCTACTTCTGCTGATCACTGATCAAACTGATGCCAGCAGTTTGGCAGTTTTGGTCTCACCGGCTCAAGTTTGACTCAGCCTTCCATCCTTCCGAGGATGGTAAAATGAGGACCCAGATTGTTGGGGGCAATATGCTGACTCTAAACCACTTAGAGAGGGCTATAAAAAGCACTGTGAAGTGGCATATAAATCTAAGTACTATTGCTATTGCTATTATTGAGAATCAGTTTGTGTACTGGCTGTAGTTAAAGGGACAAGCTAGAAACTGGGAGTTATGTGTTGTAGTGCCAACTAACTAACCATCTGGATGACTTGGAGATGGGTTACTCTCTCTAGTCCCTAGGAAAAGGGCAATGAAAAACCATTTCTGAAAATCTTGTCCAGCAAAGTGCAGGGACTTGTTCAGGCAGTTACCACTGAAAGCCAGTTTGATTGTAGCTGGCCATTTATGTGACAAATATATAAATAAATTAATATCTCAGATATTTGATATTCATTTTAAGTAAGTGATGGGTTGATAGTATAGAAATTAAGAGGCAATGTTCAGCTAATCTGCTGGGTGCTATTTTTATTGTTATGAGAAGATATGATAACCATTTGAAAACCTTTGTCCTGCAAGTCAAATACATTTGTGTTTGATAAAATAGTTAGTGGTTCATATATGCTTCAAATTGAGATTAGTTAATGAGAGTTTTCTACTCATACATTCTCATTGCTGCAAATTTATAAAAACTATCCGTAAACATCCTGTGCTCTTGACAGGATTTAAATTTAAATCATAATTTAAATCATGATTTAAATCACTAGTAAAAAGGCTTGATTTAAATCAACTCGATTTAAATCATAATTTTAAAAGAGCAACTGTCATCTCTGTCCCACAGCAGTTCCTCCTCTGACCTGCTGTTGACTCACCGACAGTCCCAATTTTGCAGAATATAGAGCCTCATGCTACATAACTAAGCTCCATTTCATGTTGAATAAACTAAATTATTAATGTATCTTAAATAGAAAACTATCTTTAGATATATTTTTACTCCAAAAGCATTTTATTAAAATAAATTTGATAAAAATCAAAAAAATCCGATATAATCGAAAAATCCAATTTAAATTAAAAAAAAATCTGATTTAAATAAAAAAATCCGATTTTTTTTTTAAATAGATTTTTATCCACCTTGGCTCTTGAGCCCATCCAGTCTTTTGTTATATAGGCATGTGGAAAAACAATTTATTAAAGTGTTCATTTAATTTATACTTGGTTAATTCCAACAATAAAGGCAACACCAATACAAATTTGCAAGGTAAAACATGTAACAAAATTAATACAATTAAAATCAAAACCAAAATTAAAATTTGTCATTAAAGCTTTCCAAAAAAAAAGCCCACCCTGCCACATGTTCATAAATTGTTTCAACTCCTACCCTCAAAACGATGCTATAGAGCATTGCATACCAGAACAACTAGACACAAGAACACTTTTTTCACGAATGTTATCCCTTTGCTAAACAAATAATTCCCTCAACACTGTCAAACTAGTTATTAAGTTTGCATTACTATTAATCTTGACATCGTTCCTATCACCTATCTCCTCCCACTTATGACTGTATGACAGTAACCTTGTTGCTGGTATCCTTATGATTTATATTGACTGTTTCTTAATATGATTTGATTGCTTATTTGTTCCCTATGATTTGACTATCATTAAGTGTTGTACCTTATGATTCTTGATGAATGTATCTTTTCTTTTATGTACACTGAGAGCATATGCACCAAGACAAATTCCTTGTGTGTTCAATCATACTTGGCCAATAAAGAATTCTAATTCTATTCTATTCTATTCTATTCTATTCTATTCTATTCTATTCTATTCTATTCTATTCTATTCTATTCTATTCTATTCTATTCTATTCTGTTCTTCTGAAAGTCATTCAGAGATCCAAGCAAAAGTCCTTCTTCCCCCATTCAGCTTCTGGTGTAACTCATCTACCAAGGCAACCAAAGAAGACTCAGCACCATATCCAAGAGGAAGCCCCGTTTGAAATAAGTCTAGAAAATTATTTTTATCCAAATGTACTTAAAGCTGCAAGACTACTACTTTGTCTATTATTTTTCCCAAGGGTAGAATATTTGAGACTGGCCTGTAACCAGAAATACTTTCCAATTCAAGGTTTTCTTATAATTGTCTTCTCTAAGCATGGATAAATATAGTCCATGATAGCAGCCTCAACTTGGCTAATTTACTTCTATGGTTGCCAGTCTAAAAGGAATTATAGGATCAGTTAGCTAATATTGAATTTGTTATTAAATTACAATCTTCAACACATCTTTACAAGGAATGTTTCTTTTAGCATGCAATGCAAACCAAACTATGGGAGACAAGTCTTCTATGAAGGCAAATGCATAATTCCTACCTCCGGTTCAGGAAAGTATTGCCATACTAATGAGCCAGTGGTAGTATTGGATACTACTCTGTGATGCTTTGTCATCCAAAATTATGGTACTTATGAAAAATGGCACATATTGCATATTTTAACAGCAAAATGGCTCTTTTAATTGTGCTCACTTAATAGAGTTTGTTGATCTAATCCAACCCAGCTGTTCTAAAACAGTTGCTAATAATGCTTCTATCATCACAAAAACTTGCCCTATTCTACTTGTTTTTTGTATCTCTTTCCCTTAGGACAGTCTGTGCATATTGTCTTAATTAACAGCTTGATTACAGCTGTGACTTTTCAATTCCCCCATCGGCCCTTCTTCTTTATTTTCAGTTGGGTTCATCCTCCATCAGTGCTCTGATAATTTTTGGCCCAAAAGACAGTGCTATGTACAGGAAGGGTTTAGAGATCATAGAAAACTCTTGGAAGGACTGTGAGGGAGACATTTAAAAGATTAGATGGTAAATTTACTTAGCCGAAAATAATCCACCGGGACCAAATTTCATATCCTATTTTGGGATGATATTTTTCCTTATGTGTTCTGGAATGAATCTGTCATCTGCAGCCTAATAATGAGACACAGGGGATTTAAATCTTTGACCCTTTTCTATATAATTTAATTATGATAATTATTTCTTATCTTGTTTAGTACCTATAATTAGATTACTTGCCTGGGCTGCCTTGAAAAATATAGCAAAGATTTTGTCACTTAAGTACAAAGTGATAGGCATGTTCTTAGGTATAGAAAGCATATACTTTGGGAGAAATGGTAGGCTACAGACACTCAGATGTGCTCTTCTAATCTTTTACTTGAATTAAAGAGATTGAAATGGTTGGTATTGTGAAATTTTGTTCCTGCTTGTTTGTGTTTTAAAAACTTGGGGCATAATGATGTAATTAAAGAAAAATTATATATAATGGACAGAAAAAAGGATACTTTTTTAAAAAATTATACAGTGTGCTTTATTGCATCTAATTTAAATCTCTGTACACTAATCCCTAATCAGCTAATCAGATATTGCTATTGTAGTACAATGAAAGTCCCAGGTGAGAATCTCAGAAAATTGAGATATAATGAAGAACTGATATCTGATCTCTAGATTTCAGTCATAATTATAAAAATGTAAGTACTACCACAGCAGTAGAATTGCCTATCTTGATGGCAGCATCTGTCAGTTTTCTTGTTTTACCTGCCCTTTTCATGTGGATTCTCAAAAGAAATCTGTTGCTAAATTGAAGAGATTTAAAAAAAAGAGAGAGAATATTTTATGAGCCAATATTATAGGCAGGTATTTTTAGCCTACTTCATTTCTAGTTAAGAATAAAGCCAAAACTTCTTTGCGACAGAAAGGATCACATAGCATTTAAGCAGATCAATATATCCATCTCACTATGATAACATGATAGGATAACAAACATCTCATGAGACATGATAACACACATCTAAGTCTCATTACAAACATACACCATGGGAGCTTGTTATTTTGAGTGTATATTTGTGGGGGGAAATCCAGCCTATATTTCTGTACATATTGCAACTAGTAATTACTAGTGTTTAAATAATCAAAATGAAGCAATTTTTTCATTTGTAATATTACTAAGCATTATAAGTTTTCTGTGGCCTGCATAAAAGTACTGCATTTTGTGCAGGCATTCTGAGTTTAGTCATCCAGCAATCTGCCATGGAGAAGAAGGTATGGTATGGGAGTCAACCAACGTTTGAAGCCTAGACATGACTAAAGCTTCTGGCACAGAAAGTGTCATATCTGGAATAATTGGCAGAAAATATATACAACCCCCATGAATAACATCTAAGATAAATCATACAGTAATAGATGTTTGAAATGTAATAAAACAGATATGTGGTGGACATGTAATCCACACACACACATAATTCTAGAAAGACATACATAGTGCAATGCAGATTATTTTGGAATTTAAATGTGAAATGAAACCACAATTTTTCTTACTAGGCATAATCTCAGGAAAAAATCAACAGGAAATATCACAGTTTAATGAGATACTACGTATGTTTACAGCAGTTAGAGTAAATTTGGGGCCAAACACTTCTTGGGTAGGCTGTTCCACAAAAGGGGAATCGTGACAGAGAAGGCATGCTTCTGAGGATCTACCAAGTGGCTTTGTTTCATCTATGAGACTTGGAACACTTTCATTCTGATATGGTGAAATGAGCAGAAACCATGAGGAGAACAGCCTCATAAGTAATCTGGCCCCATGCTATGAAGTCTTTAAAGACGACAGTTAGTACCTTGAATTAAATCTGCACATGAATCAATGGTGTTACAGCTAAGGCTTTCAAACACTCTTCAAGGAGAGCACATGTAAAGCAGAGCCCCTCCAACCCTGGGGCCATGGCCAGTACCAGGCTGTGGCCTATTCAGAACCGGGTTGCGTGAGTAGTGGGCCAGCATGCATGTGCACACAGCTTAACTTTTGCAAGTTGAGCTGCATGTATATGTCTACCTGCCTGCTGCTCATGAAAGTTGAGCTGTGTGCATGCATGCATGTGTGCCAGCCTGCCAGTGTGCCAGCTTGCCACTTGTACATGTGCTGGCTTGCCACTTGCGCTGCCTGGTTCCTCTCTCCCCACCCCCCCCAGCTAGGCCACCAAGTCTCAAAGGCTGCAGACCACTGATGTAAAGCACATTGCAGTAGTCCAGCCAAAAGTAACTAAGGCATGAGTTACTGTGAGCACTGCTTTCCAATGTAGGAATTGGTGCAATGAATGCACAAGATGCAGTTATGCAAAGGCTGCCACCTGCTTTTTAAGTAGGAGCAGTGAGTAGAGGAGATGTCTCAGATTATTACCCCATTCAGAATCAATGATGGAAAACCACAAGATGTGGAGGATCCTAGAAACCCCAGCCACTTAGTCTTATCAAGGTTGAATTGAATCTGAGTCCGAGCATCGGGAAAGCACCTCAATAGCATTATTTGGGCAGTCAGGACAGAGATGTGCAACTGACTATTATCAACATATTGATGATACTTAAGCCTGCACCAAGAGATGACCATAATTTCATGGAAATGTTTAATAGAAGTGGATATTTGTGAATTTAACTCTGGAAAAAAATAATCATAGAAGACACTTTGTAATAAAATACACAGAGCAGATTTTAATCCAGTCCTGAATTTTGTATTATGTTCATGAGAAGGTTCTGAAAAATCCTACATAAGATAAAAGCTTTTACAGGTAGAGCACAATTACACCCAAACTTTCTGTCCCATTTTATGACTTTTCTTGCTAAGTGAATTACTGGAGTTAAGTTAGTGACACAGTTGTTAAGTGAATCTGACTTCCCCATTGACTTTGCTTCTCAGAAGGTTGCAAAAAGTGATGGCATGATGCCAGGACACTACAGCCTATCATAAATATGAGTCAGTTGCCAACTGTCTGAATTTTGATCACATGATCATGGGGATGTCACAATGGTCATAAGTGTGAAAAATGGTTATAAGTCACTTTTCCCAGCATTATTGTAACTTTGAATGGTCACTAAATGAACTGTTGTAAGCTAAGGACTACCTGTATTTATCAGAAAGACTGTTGGAATATTGTACAGCAATGTGTCTGTTTTTAGTGTAACACCTGCAGTTAACTTTGACCCTTTCCTTTGGTGGATGGAGAGTTAGTGTCATATCATAATCTACATTACCATTTCCATTGGAGTCTCTCATATATATGTGGAACAGTCAATGCAAAAGTGTGATTTTTTTTTAAAAAAAATTCCAGTTTATACCAGCAGAGGGCAACATTATTGATGAACATCCGTTTCCTTGATTCATTTAAAATATGCTGGCTGGGAATTCTAGGAGTTGAAGTCTACGCATCTTAAAAGTTGTCAAGTTTGGAAAAACACTGATTTAAAACTCTGCTTGCTGATCTGTTGAAATTAACTTCAAGAGTACTGTACTTCTAACGATAGCCTTGAATAATTTACCACTATGTGATATTTCACCATCACTTCACTACTTGTTTGTTTAATTTTTCAGTATTTGCATTCCATGTGGATTATGGTGATAGATGATAGCCTTCCTGAGAATAAATAATGGAAAAAATGGAAACAAAGATTGATTAAATGGAAAGACATTGATTTGGAGAAAAGAAAGCTGCCTTGACAATGATTTCACAATCTGGATATGCTTTTGAAAAGTTTTCTGATACATTCATATATTTAACTATTGCATCAGGAAAATATTAAAGTGAAGTAAAAATGTGATACCAATAAAAGAGAATATTTGTAGCTCATGGTTGAAATGAGGAGTCCTGGGTACTCCTGGGTACAACCAAGTCTGAGCTTGGTTGGTTTTGGTTTTGGTTTTTTTTTTTTTTTTTGTTTTGTTTTGTTTTTGTTCATTTGTTTTTTGTTTTTGCAGATGTTTCATTACCCAAACTGTTGATGTTACCTAGTTTGGGTAATGAAGCTCAGACAACACCAAGGCCCCTTCATAAAAATGTGATAAATAAACCTAGGCTGAAACTGGATAAAAAAAGATCTTGTCCTGTATTTTTAATATCCCTTTGGTATGGTTGCATTGTTATATCCAGATGGTGAGAATATTATTTATTAATTAGAGTTGTGGAAAGACCTTCACAGTATTCCCTTAACAAAGTGGTCCCAAGCAGTTCCAAACAGGCTCGCTGAGGGAATGTCTCTGTAGATTAGAGTTACCCAAACTGTGAGGTATACTTCTTTGGTGATGTGGTAACCCTAACCCTAAACAGAGTCTAGAAGTGTGAAGAACCTCTTAGGTATGCATTGAGGTGCTAATTGTGCATTTCTAGACAGAATACAACTATGGAAGAAAATCAGAGAATCAGTCAACTTAGTATGGTTTCCATCAATAGTATAGATTTCTATTTAAATGTGGATTTCTTTAGCAGAAAGAATAACAAGTTAAGCCCCACACACTATTGGCAATGTGTTCTGGAAGCAGACTCTGCTGAAAAGATATATTTTCAGGGTGGAGGTTTAAATGGGATCTTCAAAACTTTATCAGTGCTGTATTTATGAAAGTACTGGTACTTATGCCTGCTTTTCATTGAGTGCTCAGATTCTCTACCTATCTGCATATAGGGCTGTTGCAGGGAGGCAGGAAATCTGTTTTCCAACCCCACTGCACTCACGTGATTTTGTACAGAATCAGGGAATTCAGACTATATATTAGCCTGAAATGTAGTTAGCTAAGTCCTAACTCAATGATAGCAATAGCAATAGCGCTCAGACATATACTGCTTCACAGTGCCATCCAGCCCTCTCTAAACAGTTTACAGAGTCAGCATATTTCCCTCAACAATCTGGGTACGCATTTTACCGACCTCGGAAGGATAGAAGGCCGAGTCAACCTCAAGCCTGGTGAGATTTGAACTGCCAAAGTGCAAGCAGTTGGCAGTCAGCAGAAGTAGCCTGCAGTGCTGCATTCTAACCATTGAGCCACCACGGCTCTTATGATGTGTATTAATTCAAACAATTTAATTAATTCACTAAACTATGGGGTCAGGGCAAATGATAAGTTTTATTTTACTCTGTTTTTATTTAAATTACTATTAAATATAGTTAATAGTTTTACTTTCCGGATGTTTATTTGTATGGAATGAAGCTGGCAAAGTCGGAAACAGCAGTTTCAGGTTAGAAAGAATCAGATGTTATCAAGAGAATAGCCAATATTAAATCACTTTGAAAGCTCAGATGAAAAAGTCTAGAATTTAAACCCTGGAGCATTATGTTCATCTGTGCTGTACATAAATTCATTCTTATATGCTTCAAAGCATTGCTCAGCTCTATTGGTGAGCGTTTTGTTAAGTAATCCAAGTCCTGAAGAAGATGTTGAGTGCCTGGAGAGCCAATATTTACAGTTTTGCCTGCTTTGCAGGCTAACAAAATTACCATTTTTCATTTTTATTCCTATGACAAGTCTGGTAAGTATTTGGAAACTAAGACTGATTCCAGGTGTGAAATTTCAAATTTGTTACTACCGGTTCTGTGGGCGTGGCTTGGTGGGGGGGTGTAATATGACTGGGTGGGCGTGGCTAACTTTTTTTTTTTAACTTTTAAAAGCATTTTTTTTTCTACAACCTTAAGAGGTTGCAGAAAAAAATGCTTTTAGAAGCTTCTGACTATCAGGCAAGTCAGCTGGGATCTCCAGAGGCTTTTAAAGGCATTTTTTTTCTACAGCCTCTTCAGCTAAAGAGGTTGCAGAAAAAAATGCTTTTAGAAGCCTCTGACGATCCCAGCTGAGCTGCACGATCATCAGAGGCTTTTTTTAAAAAACTTTTAAAATCATTTTTTTTCGGCCAAAGAGGTTGTAGAAAAAATGCTTTTAAAAGTAAAAACAACAGCCTCTGATGATCGCGTGGCTCAGCTGGGCATGTGGGGGCAGGGATTTTTGCTACCGGTTCTCCGAACCACCTGCCTCCATCACTACCAGATCGGGCGATCCAGTCCGAACCGGGAGCGTTTCACCCCTGACTGATCCCCAAGGCTTTACTCGGCCAGCCCTCAGTTTGTCAATTTCTGCACTGTTATATCAATCCAATGGCTGCTATTCCATTCCACAGAAGTACCAGTATAAAATTTGTATATTTTGGTATACTTGCTTGGACTGTTTGTTCTAAGTAGAAGATGTCTATGATATGATTGGCTTTTCTTCTTTCCTTCTCATTGGATAAACCTTGACATATTTTTTTTTAATTGGTTTCTTTAGGGAAAAAAATCCTGGGTCTAATCTTGTTGCAGTCTTTATGTATTAGCATACTTAATACAGCAGATTCAACTGGAGAAATGATTATTTGTTTCTCTTTTCCAGCTTGATAAACCTTCTTGCTTGTTAAAACTTGTGATGACAGGAGATAATCTACTATAATTTAACTGACATATGGGATGACTCGAATTAATGAAAAATTAAATTATCCTTTTAATGGAGTAAAATTCTCAGGTTCCTTTACTTGTTTATCCACATGCATCCAAAAATATTATGAGGTTATCATTATTGTAATTTTGCCACCCTGGAATTTTAATCTAGTCTTGGAAAATCTAAAAATTGGACCGTCACAACTTGTTCAAAATACTGCATGGAAAAATACCATCTGTGATCTTTTGATAGCTATTACAATTGTTTGAACCAGAAAACTTCCTTTCGGGAACGCATTGCTACTTCTTCAAAGTGCCTAGGACATTGTGTTATATGCATATTATCTTGATACCATACTATAGAAAATTCATTTCACTGAAAACAGCACTACAATGTGTTTGTCCAAGGTTACTGAATGGTTACACAGTTTCTTGCTTTTCAAAAGATATTCATGATATGTGTCTAAAATTGAAGAAATACACATATCTGTTCTTATGATTATACTAAGAAGTTCTCTTTGATATTACTGTGGTTACAATTGTTTGAATGCCCTATAGGAGAGGTCCCCAATCTGTGGACCATGGCCCACTACTTGGCCGTGGCCTATTAGCCACTGGACTGCATGAGTGGCTGGCCAATGTGTGTGCATGTGCACACGCACACATTTCCCCATTCACGTTAATGTCATTGTGAGCACCACATGGGTGCTAGATCACTACGGGCATTGCACATGCACTCACGACCTTATTCACATGGGTGCTACTGTCACTGCAAGTGTCATGCATACCCCCATGGCCCCGTTTGTGCATGCACATGCATGGGTGAAGGCACCTGTCCTCCCCTCCGGGCCGCCAACCCAGAAAGGTTGGGGAATGCTTCCCTATAGAGCTTTTTTGGTAATAGAGTCCTAGTGTCCTAGCAAATGATAACTGTAATAACTAACCACTTATTGAACAAGCAGAAATGGTAACTAATGGTAGCTATACTTGATCAAATATTTCATGGTCTTTTTCAGCACTGCTCTAGTTTTAAGCAGGTGAATTAGATTTCCTCTTACTTCTAGCCCTATTGTGTCTAATGGTTGATGCTTATTTACCTTTTCTGCATTCCTGATCCCTTTCAGATAAGTCCATTTGGCAGTGTCACCTTAAGAAACCCATTGTCTTAAGGAACAATTGTTTAATTATATTTTCATTCTTTAGCATGAGTTACTATAAATTTACAATATTGCCTCTGATAATTTGGAAGAAATGTCTAAAGTATCACGTAGAAAAAACTCAATGTCATTCATTTCTGGAACTTGTGCAGCTGAATGAGGAACAGTGCTTTTTCTTAAAATGGCCTGGCTGCAGGAACAAATAATACAGTATCTAATTACCATATGTCTATAAAGGCTCTAATATACACATGTTGTCCACAAAACTGCATATTACATACAGAAGATAGAAACCCTTAGCCAAATGATTGTAAGAGCTGCTGAAATAGATGTGCTGTGCAGGAAAAGTACACTGGATTCTTATCAATATATATATTTAGATAAGAGCAAGAGGATTGGTGGAATTTATGTCTTCTCCATAAGGGGAGAAGAGATCATTTTACTGCTGCCAGTATCCCTGGAAATAATTATCTGTGGAAGCTCTGAAATGGCTTGAGGATTGCTATAGATCTTCTGTTTCTATTTCTCATCAGATCTCCTCAGATTGCCATATGCATTCTTTTTGTCCCGGTGAAACAAACTGGAGCATTTTAAATTCATATAGGGTTGGGGAGATAACACCCATCTCTTCCAGCTGAAAATGATCAGGTTCCACTGCATATTTTCCCCCATCATATCCAGTGGTGAGTTGCCACCGGTTGGGACTGGTTCTATAGAACCGGTAGTAAACTGGCGGGAGGCTCCGTCCACTGACCCTGATGTCATCAGAAGCAATCTGTGCATGTGCAGAAGAAAGGCACGCATGATCCCGTTACGAACCAGTATTAAAGGTAAGTAGAACCCACCCCTGATCATATCCCAATCAGAACACCCTGTTCCAGATCTCCTTGAATGTGCAACCTGTTGAACTAACAAAAATGTGAAAGTAGTTGCTGTTAGGAAATCTAAACCAATTCATATATGCACCCTCTCTATTTGGATGCACAGTATTTTTAGAATGAGATCATACTATGGAAGAATCTTTTGAGGATGTGAAACTTGTGGCTCTTATTTTTATAATGTGGGACTGTAGGGAAAGTTACTACTCAAGGATTAAATTAGTAGATTATTTCCCATGCTTTATCAGCTGATAAGGAATGCAAAGTATTTCTTTAAAACTATGAGGTGAAATGTTGCAGGTAGTTTCTCAGGCAGAAAATTAGTTCCAAGTATACATTCTATCATGTCTTCCATAGTCTTTTTTGTCATGTTACGTTTTTTCTTCCTGGTATCCATTGTTAAATCAAGAGTTGTTTAAATGAATTTTGGGCACTCCCAGATACTAAATCCCAGATACACCCAGATACACCCAACTGCCTGACCTAAGAAGAGCCTGAGGTAGTTGTTAGAAGAACCCACTTTCCAAAGATGAAGATTAAACTACATTTTGTATTTCTAAGTAGGGAGACGTATCCAATGATGAGATTATTTCTGAGAGCCCAAAAAAGAAAAAGAATATGATGTTTGAAATTGGATGTGGAATATATTAGATAAATGGCATTATCAGAAAGGTGTCAAGAGATGGCAAACCCTCAATAGGATAAAACCCATGAACTTTATGTATTACTTTTTTCTCTATTACTTTATTTCCTAAGAGCATCTGTACTATAATAAATGGTGTCAGAATTATAAAAGAAATGAGATAAACTGATCTCAAAACCAAAGTACTAAGGAAGGGAAGATGACTTATTTCTCAACATGCTCAGGAGAACTGATAGATTGGGAAGGCAGGACTCCAATTATTCCAAATAAATGATTTTACTCAACATGAAAAAGTACTCAAAGGACTTGGAGCAGCCGCTTTACTAGCTGCATCTCATCCAGTCTTTATGCCAAGTTTTCCATGTAAGTGTCTGCTTAAAGAGGATTGTCATCATAATGATTAATTATAGGGCCATGGTCTATATTTCTACCCAACAGCATGTTATCTTCAAAACATTTTTAGGTATAATTTTTTACTGCATCTTTAGTGCATTTCGTTAATGATCTTTGAGGGGAAATAAATCCAAAGTTAATGGATGCTCATTTTCGAAGGTTTCTTAATCTATGTTTTAAATCTTTCTTTAGTTCCTTTACTGAAATTATCAAGATTCCATAAAGTTTCATGCACCCTGGGTGAGGAATGTAGAAAACTGTTACCATATGTTGAACATTTTAAGATGCTCATGATATCATCCTATTTGAACATGTTCAAAATGGATTCCAGATATTATATTAGACTGCTAAGACTAACATTTGCTGTGAAAGGCTATTTGAATGCATGTACTGGATTTATAGAATTTATTTCAAATACCTTATTTTACATAGAAAAACCATGAACTGTAAGGATAGATTTCTGGGCACCCCTTAAATCTATCTATATCTATAGCATCTCTATCTCTATGTCTATATTCGTTGTATACATAAAAGTCACTTTTAACCAGGAACTTTCCCTGATCTGCCACTGTGAATCAACTAATTCTATTTTTTAAATTAGGTCTGCAAAGACTTTCTTCATCCTGTTTTAAGAGTGAATGGCCAACAATAGATGTAGCTATATTCTCAAACATCCCCCTTTAGTAAATCTTTTATGTCATTTTGAATGACATAAAATGTTACAGTGAAGGTTTGCTTTGTCGTAGGCCTATTTTTTCTCTCTCTCCAATACTTCAGATTTCAGTTCTTTACCTCAGCGCTTTGAATTCAGGCAAACTATTGAGAGCAAACACTGCAAAGTCAAATTCTAACTTTCATTTCCTCAATATTATGATTAGGATTTTGTTCTTTTTCTTTCCAAATTTTAAAGTCATATTTTCTCTTCACAATAATCCCATGAATATGCATGAGAAAAAGTTATTTGCCTGTATAATATTTGGAATTTGGCTTTCACAAATTCAGATATAAACATCCATAGTTCAAGCAGAATACAATAGATAGGTCCTCATCAAAATCCCATTAACATTATATATAATTTTAAATGGCATATTGTGATGTAAGGGAAGGGAAATTTTGATCAACTGGTAAATATCTCATTGAATTAATAACCAATTAGTGTTTTAATTATATCTCTAGATCAGGGGTGAAATCCAGCAGGTTCTGACAGGTTCTGGAGAACCAATAGCAGAAATTTTGAGTAGTTTGGAGAACCGGCAAATACCACCTCTGGCTGGCCCCAGAGTGGGGTGGGAATGGAGATTTTGCAATATCCTTCCCCCAGGAGTGGGGAGGGAATGGGGATTTTGCAGTATCCTTCCCCTGGAGTGGGGTGGGAATGGAGATTTTGCAGTATCTTTCCCCTGCCACACCATGCCCACCAAGCCACACCCACAGAACCGGTAGTAAAAAAAAATTGGATTTCACCACTGCTCTAGATCCATTACAGTAAGCAAAATGTTCTTGTGATTTCAGTAGATTTGAAACAATAGGTGTGCAGCTATTAATAGATTTGCAGCTATTAACTTTTAATAAGAATAAGAATGACTGTGGATTATCTGCATGTGTGAAAGGGTTAATGAGGCCAATTTGAGCATCATACGAAAACAAAGGTTTGCTGTAAGATAATTCTGCATAAGGTTTGCATAAGATAAGTCTGCAAAAATGTAATATCAGCACTTTCAACCCAGACTTTGAAAGGAAGAGAAAAAGGACAACACTTTGGTTTTTTAGGTGTTTCTCCGAAGGTTATCTAAGTGTGACACATGTAAACTGATGGTGAAATTAAGGATAAATGAAGCTTTAGAGATCCTTAAATTGCTCACTAGGGGAGCGTGCTGAAAGAAATAATAAGGCAAGTTAAGAGAAATGGTACCAGATGTGCCTGCAGTGCTAATAATCAGCTAAAAATGTAAACATCTAAGGAGTCTGTAATAAGAGTTATTACAGCTGTAATACTTAAAATCATACAGAAAAAAATGAGGGTCTTTTTATTATTTAGCTAGAAATAAATCAGAATCTGATTCACATGAAAATTTGGGTCTTTTCCATCTTTGCATTCAATATTCTATTTAACTTAAACAATCTCTGTCTAAAAAGCTAATATAAATTAAAGAAAGACAAATAAAGTGATCATTGTCACAGCTTTTTACTTGTGATGAATGCTTTTATTTCTCAAAAGTATTATGTTTCAGGAAGTCTGTTCAATGACAATTAAAACTTAGAATTCTGTTGCATCAGTGTTGCCAGAATTAATTTTTGATCTGCTTGTTGTAAAAAAAAGGAAGTACACAGGGGTGGTATTTACTTACTTTTCCTACTGTGTGGAAACACATGTGCAAATGTGAGCACATGTGGTTTCTGCGCATGCGCTTTGCTCTCACCTTCCGCACATGCGCCTGGCCTCAAAAATGTGCCTAAATAGAATGGCATAAAGCCGGGACGGTCCCCCACTGCAATTTTTGCTACCATTTTGCCCGAACCGGTCCAAACCGCCTGAATACCAACTCTGGAGGTACAACTTCATTAACAAACAAAAAGCTAGACATTGTAAGGACGAAAGCTGTATTAATTCATTATAGCAAAATTCATGAATCTAGTAGTGCCTTTTCTGATAAACAAATTTTAATAAGAGGTATACTTTTTCATGAACTGCAGCTCAATTCATCAGATGCAATTTAAAACGTTAATCTTAGTAAAATTACTTTGTCAGATGAGGTTCTACCCGATCCTTTCTGATTTACAAAAAAAACTACTTTTTTTTCTTTGGATTATGAGAAAAAGTGAATCTTCTTAGAATTTTATACAGTTGGATATGCATAAAGATAGAATAGAATAGAATAGAATAGAATAGAATAGAATAGAATAGAATAGAATAGAATAGAATAGAATAGAATAGAATAGAATTCTTTATTGGCCAAGTGTGATTGGACACACAAGGAATTTGTCTTTGGTGCATATGCTCTCAGTGTACATAAAAAGACAAGATACACTCATCAAGAATCATAAGGTACAACATTTAAGGATATTCATAGGATACTAATAAGCAATCAAATCATACTAGGAAACAATAAAAACAATATAAGTTGTAAAGATACATGCAACATGGATATAGCCATAAATGGGAAGAGATAGGTACTAGTAAGGATGAGAAGAAGAATAGTAATACAGTCTTTGTAGTTAATTTGACAGTGTTGTGAGAATTAGTTGTTTAGCAGACTGATGGCATTCGGGGGAAAAACTGTTCTTGTGTCTAGTTGTTCTGGTGTGCAGAACAACTAGACCTATAGCGTCATTTCGAGGTTGAAGTTGAAGTTGAAACAATTTATGTCGAGGATGTGAGGGGTCTGTAGATATTTTCACAGCCCTCTTTTTGACTCGTGCAGTATACAGGTCCTAAATGGAAGGCAGGTTGGTAGCAATTTGGGATACTGGAATAATCAATCTTTACAAATACAGAATTAGATAAATTAGCAAACTTTTTTTTTCCTTTTCAAATGACACTTTCCAAATTTTGAATACTGTGTTGTATCCTAGTTCTGAACCTACAGTGTCTAAGCCTAAATCCAGGCAACTGCTAAACTCTAACGAAGAAATACAGGTACAACTCATTGCTGCCAATTAGTGATGATCTGGAGTTTTGTGGCCCAGAGTTTTTGTCTGTGTGGTTCACCACTATATCTAGGAAAAACTTCTAAACATTTTTCTCATGTACACTAACAGCACAAAAATGAGTATAGTATGATCATTCTGTAAACATGAAGCAGGCAATTTCAAACATTTTAAAAATCAAAAGTGGCGAGTGACAATACTTTTTTTCCCATCAGAAATCATATTATTTGGAATCTATTCTGTTCGGTCTTTAAAGTTTATATCCCTAAATCCAAAATCCAGACACTTTTTTAATGGGAAAGGTAGAAAAAAATATAATCAATGGATTACACCATTTAAAGAACAGAAAGTAAAATAGCCCTGCTTTTGTAGTATAACAATATGGTTTGTGCTTCTTTGAATCCCTAGATTTTAATTAGCACTGTGGAACAGGAGATTTGCTTAGTTATACATGGCGTACTGCTGCTGAGGGAAGCCAGCCTCATTATATGGATGTGGCTTGTTCAAACAGAGACAACACAGTACTAAGACATAGTGAGAAGCCTTTTCTATTACCGTATGAGATAGAGATGAAAAACCAAAAAGGAGTCAGCATTGGCAGCAAAGTTTCTTTTCAGTCCAGCTGGATTACACAGATGTCAGTGAAATGTCAGCACCTGTGAGCATACTCCTTTTCCCCTGGATGTCACTGTTGCTCCACAAAAAAGAAGAAGAAGAAGAAGAAGAAGGAAAATTGCATTCACCTAGCTGGATCATGCATTTTGCATGTGAACTCTTTCCCTTTTTTTCCAAGGTGTTTCTCTCATGCATGCTTAACATTTAAAATTCCTCACAGCCATTCCTTAAGAGGTTTAAGATTGCAAGGTTGCCTTTTGAGCACACGCAAGTGACATAACAGGCTTCGAGAAAGAGAGGGGTAACGTGTTGCATTGCAACTGGAAAGAAGAGCCCCACTGTACAGAAGATGCATTTTTATTTAGCATTCAATTCAACAGTCTTCCTAGATTCTATACGCTGTCATTGGCAGAAAAATAACACAGAGATGTACTTTGAGTTTACATTAGGTTGAGTTGCAAAATTCCAGATAATTTCTAGACAGCATCAGAACCCTGGAACTTTTTGTATCTCTTCACGCTACTGTAGTTGTCATCCATACTCTCAATATGGTATGTCTGGAATATTAATGCTTTAACTTTTAAATTTATTGGTTAAGTTTGGATCTCATATTGCCTTCAAGAGTGCAAGGTGGCATAGAGAGCCCAACATTCTCCCATTTTTCTTTCTAAAACAACTCTGAAGATGGTTGAGCTGGGAAAGAATGATTGGTCCAAAGTCACCCAGAAAGCTCAGGGTGAACCTCTTTATTCCCAGTCAAGCCCTTTCGCTAATAATGCACACCAACTCTACCTGCCAAGACAATACTGTGTAACCCAAATCCAAAGTGAACTTTCAGCAGAGTGTGAGTGCTAAATAACTGTATTGGAAGCATAGTGCAATATCTGATATTGTAGTTGAGGGATGTACCTGTAATTCAAGAATCAACACCATTTGATGATCTTCAGAAAAGAACAATTCATTTGTGGTGTTCTGGGGTTGTGCTGATGTGTACTGGATTGGTAGCATCATACAGAAGTTGAGTTACAGTTTTAAGCATGACACCAGCCAATTGGCATGTTGCTGTACCGAGAGCCTACTGATATAATTAAATAATGACAAAAAGTAAGGCTCTTATTCAATTACTTTGACATTTAGCTGTTCTTTGCAACTAATGGGATTAAGTTCATTATAAAGAGATTAAGTATAGAAAAAGAGCTGGGCACATCAGGAAAAGATTTTACCTTGCAATCTTTTAAAGCTTTCAGACTTTTTACCATTGTGTGTGTCACTCTGGAAGTAAGGCAGACGAGTTGCATTTAGTTCTTGAAATCACAACACATTTTTCTTTGTTCGTTCCTTTGAGAAATGTCAGTGTTTTGTTATTGTGTTAGTGCTGTAGTAAAAGGTTCTGATTGCTCAGTAGTTGGAATTTCATTGTGGGAAAAAAGCCTCAGTGTGTTTATACCTCTGACCAAATGTAGAGTTTTGCCAAAAGGACAATTGCAACCCTATGACTGATTCATTTGCTCAGTTAATGAAATCTGTTGGTTGAGTATAATTACGCAGTGAGGGTTCCCCCCCCCCTTAACTGTCATAGACTTTTATTATAGATATTCATTTTGAAGGATGGGATTTTCATATTTTGCTCATCAGTTTGGATGCTTGAGGCTGTGTTTGAACAACTGCTCATCAAAGCTCTGCCTTGCAAGATGTAAAGCAATTATATAAAGAGCATTTATGGAGAGCCTTTCCCTGATCTTTGAGTAACCACAATTAGCCCTCATAGATCTTTGAATTGAGGGTAAAAATTCAAGTCAGAGTGCATGACTTGTCAAAGACTTAAATACTGGCACCAGTATTTTACAAATGAATCATTTCAAACAGAGCATCAGCTCAGAAACTATTTATGCTCTGAATGAGATGATAGGACTTGTTTCTACCGCAAATACTCCCATCTAGCAAAATGGATTGCTTCTATTTTATAACTGATCTACTAATATGTTGCGGACAGAAAAAATGTGAGGAGGTAGTTCAAACTGTCAGCTTATTGGTATGTCTTTTAGATGGATATATATATACATATACATATACATATATATATATATATATATATATATATATATATATATATATATACATATACATATACATATACATATATATATATATATATATATGTTTTCTCAGGTTTTCGCGGGTGTTTGTATGTAGGTCTTTGGTTATTCGGGTCTTCTCCCACGTAAAATTGGAAGTGTCTTGGCGACGTTTCGACGAAGTCTCATTCGTCATCTTCAGGCTGGTGTTCTCGGCTTCGTGCTTCCAGGAGCAATGTGAGATCGCAGCTGTCTCTTCCTTTTAACTGCTAGTGGAGGTGTGAGCTGATTGGGTGGGAACTTGGCTGTGTTCTGATTGGGTGGAGGTGTGTTCTGATTGGTTAGGGGCTTGGCTGTGCTCTGATTGGCTGGGGTTGTGTTCTGTTTGGGTGGGGGCTTGGTTGTGCTCAGCTTAGTCTGAGTTGCAGGGGGATTTGAGCTGGTGAGCTGCGTTGTTGTTGTTTGGCTTCGTGTTTGTGGCCGTGCGAGCTCTTCATGGTGGGTGTCAGTCTGCTTCATGTATGGATTGGAGGGGTTTAAAGTGGCTAATGATGCAGCTGCGGTCTGGCTTCTGGTCCTTGGTCGTGGCTCATTATCAGTGTGGGTTTGAGTCTGCTTTCCGCGTGGATGTGTGGTGGTGACATCAGGTGTGGCACTCGTGAGTGTGGGTCTGGTGTCATTCGTCGTGTTAGGGACTCGTTTGTCAATAAGGGCGGGTTTCCAAATGGCTGGTAGGCGGGAGGTATCGTCTCGTTTGTTCATGCTGTGTGGGCGTTTTTCTATCTCAATGGCTTCTCTGATTATTCTGTTGTTAAAGTGTTCAGTTTTGGCGATAGTTCTGGTCTTTTTAAAGTCAATATCATGTCCTGTGGCTTTAAGGTGTTGGACCAGGGAAGAAGTTGGTTCCTCTTTTCTGACTGAGTTCTTGTGTTCTTCTATGCGTGCACTTATTCGTCTGTTGGTTTGTCCGATGTATGTGGTGGGGCAGGCGGTGCATGGGATTTCATATACTCCTTGATTTTCTAACTCAATTTTGTCTTTGGGGTTCCTTAGGATGGTGGATATTTTTCGGTTTGTGCAGAATGCTGTCTTGATGTTATGTTTGTGGAGGATTTTGCTTATTCTGTCTGTGGTGCCTTTTATGTATGGGAGGAGGGCCTTGCCGTTTTCTTGTTCTCTGTCTTGGATTTTAGTGGGGGTTTCTTTTTGGATTAGGTTGGTGATCTTATTTCTTTGGAATCCATTGGATGTGAGTACGTTAGTGAGGGTGTGTAGTTCGGTTTTTAGGTGTTGTTCGTCAGCTAAGCGTTTTGTTCTGGAAATGAGTGTCTTGGCTACAGAGTTGATCTGGGCAGGGTGGTGGTGTGAGAGTGCGTGCAGATAGCGGTTTGTGTGTGTTTTCTTCTGGTATATAGTGTGTCCTAGGGAGCCATTGGATTTTCTGTAGACTAAGACATCCAGGAAGGGAAGTTGGTTGTTCACTTCTGTTTCCATGGTGAACTGTATTTTGGGGTGTAGGCTGTTGAGGTGTGTGAGGAAGTTGTCCAGTTTTTCTTTCCCATGTGGCCAGATTATGAAGGTGTCGTCCACATATCTGAGCCAGAGTTTGGGTTTGTGATCGGATTTTTCTAGAGCTTGGGTTTCAAAGTATTCCATATAGAGGTTGGCAATGACAGGTGAGAGGGGTGATCCCATGGGTGCTCCTTCTGTTTGTTTGTATTTCTGTCCATTATAGATGAAGTATGTGTTGGATAGGCAGTGGTTGGTCAGATCTAAGATGTGCTTGGGGGGGTTATATTTGTTTTGGATAACTGTCAAGGCTTCTTTGATTGGTACTTGGGTGAAGAGGGATATGACATCAAAGCTCACGAGTAGGTCACTGGGCTGTAAGTTTTGTTGCTTTATGATGTCTATGAACTGGAATGAGTTTTTTACGTATGAGGTGATGGATTCTGCATAGGGCTGTAGTTGTTTGGCGAGAAATTTGGCTAGGTTTTGTAGAGGTGAGCCTATGGAGCTGACTATGGGTCTAAGTGGGGTTCCTTCTTTGTGTATCTTGGGGAGACCATAAAGCTTAGGGCATCTGGATGATTTCTCTCTGGGTATGATTCTTTGCTGAATCTCTTCGCTGATGGGGGAGGCTTTTATTTTGGATCTGGTGGTTTTTTCCAGGTAGGTGGTGGGGTCTGTGTTTAGGGGTTTGTATATGGAGTCTTGGAGTAGGTTGGTTAATTTGGTTTGGTAGTCAGATGTGTTCATAACCACCGTGGCATTGCCCTTGTCTGCTGGTAGGATTATTATGCTGGTGTCTTCTTTCAGGTTAAGTAGTGCTGTCTGTTCCTCTTTGGGTAAGTTACTTTTGGGTGGCTTGCTGGTGCAGAGGATATTGGTGATTTCAAGTCTGATTCTGTTTGCATCGTCGGGGTTGATTTTGGTCAGGCTGGTTTCAACTCCGCATATAATGGTTTCAGTGGGGATGCTTTTGGGAGCGACTGCAAAGTTGAATCCTTTGGAAAGGACATTGGTTTCGGCTTTGGTGAGGATCCTATCTGAGATGTTATGCACTGTTTGTTTCATGTGTGGCTGTGAGGGTGGAGGGGATTGTTTCTGGCGTTCTTGTAGTCTTCGGAGTTTGTTGGTGTGTGTGTCTGTCTTGAGGGTGGTCTGTGTTTCGGCTCTCCAGACGGCAAGTTGTTTGGATTTGTCCCAAAGTGCGGGGTGGATCTTGTTGCTGAGTTTGAGGTGAAGTGTGAGGAGATCTTTGTTGATTCGGTCTAGGAGGAATCTTTTTCTGTGGAGTTCATTTCTGATTAGGGCTAGTTCTGTTCTTTTCAGAATGCGTTTGGTGGCTGCAGAGTTGAAGTGGAATTTCAGTTGGAAGCCTGTGGGGATTAAATTTTGATCTCGGCAGTTGCGTAGGAATGCAAGGTCACATAAAATGGAAGCTCTTTGGACTTCGAGTTTTTCATAGGTCCTGGTCAGATGGTGGATTTCCTCCCCGTAGAGGTGGGATATTTGTTTTCTCAGGTTTTCGCGGGTGTTTGTATGTAGGTCTTTGGTTATTCGGGTCTTCTCCCACGTAAAATTGGAAGTGTCTTGGCGACGTTTCGACGAAGTCTCATTCGTCATCTTCAGGCTGGTGTTCTCGGCTTCGTGCTTCCAGGAGCAATGTGAGATCGCAGCTGTCTCTTCCTTTTAACTGCTAGTGGAGGTGTGAGCTGATTGGGTGGGAACTTGGCTGTGTTCTGATTGGGTGGAGGTGTGTTCTGATTGGTTAGGGGCTTGGCTGTGCTCCACTAGCAGTTAAAAGGAAGAGACAGCTGCGATCTCACATTGCTCCTGGAAGCACGAAGCCGAGAACACCAGCCTGAAGATGACGAATGAGACTTCGTCGAAACGTCGCCAAGACACTTCCAATTTTACGTGGGAGAAGACCCGAATAACCAAAGACCTATATATATATATATATATATATACATATACATATACATACATACATACATACATACATATATATATATATATATATATATATATATATATATATATATGTCAGTAAAATAACTCTCAATGTAGCAAAGTGTATGTTTTTTTAAAAAAAAACACAATTGTATAGCACATGAAATTTCAATTCAGGTGAGGATTATCCTGTAATGGGAGACCACGAGTTGCCACTACAGTTATAAAAGTTCATTATTTATTAATATATGGAAAAACTTTGTAAATTACAGATAAAGATACAAATGTTTCTCTTGCATTCCCAGAAACTTGCATTCTAAAAATTATTTTTTTTCTTTTTAATCGTATGAGTACAAAAATATGTAAGTCCATACGTTAGCTGTGTTTTCACAGTTTTAAAATACTATTTTTTTTTTTTGTAAAGATGCTTTGTGTAGTAGATACGTTAAAGTTTTTGTCTTGTTGTCCCAAAGGTGCTTTTTCAAAAGCAACTGGACTTCGTTTTTCCTTGAAGATGTTTCACTTACCTGTGCACTCAAGGTAACCTGAATGGTGCAAATGGGTGTGAAGCTTTCTTGGAACTGTTGAAAGGACTGTGTTGTAAATGAGAGATAGGTATCATATCCCTCCCCTCTGTTGCTCTGTTGTTGAGCGAGGATGTTCAGGATGAAATTCTTCCATCCTTCACCATTCAGTCAGAACTGAAGAAGCCTCTTGGATGAGAAGTGAAATGTCTGCAAGGAAAAACGAAGTCTAGTTGCCGTTTGAAAAAAGCACCTTTAAGACAACCATGACCTGGATGACTGAGAATATCCATAAACATATGTCTTGTTGATGTTTCCATTAGGTTAAAATTTTTGTTTATTCTTTCTAACACAATGGAATATTAAATATATATTTAAAAGGTCTTGGAATCACTCTCACTACCCATCGTCTAATTAATTCTTCACGTTAGTGGGGTTGTGTAGTTTAAAATTTTTCTGACCAGCTCTTTCTGTCTCCTTGGCCTGCCTTAAATGGCTCTCATGTGTACTATTTTTTCATCTTCATTCACACAAATACTGTATATGTCATAAATAACTCACAATCTCCAATTGAATTAAGGAAAATTAGAGGCTAAACCCTGTGCTTTAGCTAAAATGGTGCTTTGTGAAGATGCCACATATGTAGACATATCCTTTTAAAATCTCTATTTTTCCTCTGGGTTTATGCAATAGCTGCTCAGTCCTAGAAAGGTATGGGTTTGAGTTAAGGAATCATCAATAATGGTTCTATGGCATGTCATATTCCCCTTAATTCAACTATAAATTTTATTGAATTGCATGGCTACCATATGAGCATAACAAAAGACAAAACTTCTCTAAGAAGGTGAGACAAATATAGTGTGCATACTCATACCCACTATAAAGTGATATTTCAGCCATAGATACATAGTGATAAATTCCTAATTATAATATAGGGGCATGAACATATTGATATTTACAATAACATATTCATTGTTTGCAGTGGTGATGCATGATTAACATACTGTAGTAAATCCAGGAATTCATCTATGATCAATTATCATAGCTTCAAATAGTATTTCATCTATTTTTAATGAATGTGCACAAATGACATTACAGCAACTACAGCATATTTTGATGTCTACATTAAATATATGGGCTTTCTTGCTAATACATCACACCTTTTAGACGGTGATTCATAAATTAGTTTATAATCTCTTCTAGAAATACCAATAGAAAATATAAGAGAAAAATGGGAACAATTATCCACAAAATTCCTGCTCACCTAATTAAACATTCCTAAGTAACATTTAATATCCATAAATAAAAGATATTATTAATACTTTGGAAACAGAAAATGTTATATCAGAATTTCTCTATATTAAAATATTTTATTTCTGTAAGAGAAGCATAACCTAAATAGATTTCTGTGTGGATTAACATGTTATAAATAAAGAAAACAACCCACAATGTTATATGTCCCTATTTATATACTTCTATAACATACTTTTTAAACATAAACACACATAATCTCCCTCACACACAAAAATGCAAAAATATTGACTCACTTTTATAAAAGGGTCCAGTTTATAAGCTGTAATCTTTCTCTTATTTGCTCAAAACAGCTCACTTACTTGCTCACTTGTAGCTATTCTTTTTTTGAATTTTCTTAATTGTGTATTTTTAAAACGAATTTCATTATGGATAGATCCATTGTTGGATCATCCACCAATCTTCATTAGTGCAGTCTATGCTCTGGAAATTATGTGGAAGGACTACGTGACACCTCACATGAATATAGCACCTCTGTTGTTTGTTAAAGTAGCGATTCTTTTTCTTTCTTTCTTTCTTTTTTCTTTTTGGCTAGCCCTGATCATTTAGCTATTCCTTACTGTAGCCATTCCCTTGTGTACAGTTGTATAGCAGCAAGCTTGGGTCATCTTCAATTTTTTTTCCTCTGCATATTTTTGAAAACTGCAAAATTCTAATCTCAAATTGTTGCTTTTTCGTACTTAAAATCTGAAGTTAGGCAGATTTAAGAAGAATTTAATATCATTTTCTATTGTTTTTCTGTTGATGTATCATTCCCACCAGAATAACAGAATATCCAGGGACCTTGGAAGTCTTCTAGTCCAACATCCTACTCAAGCAGGAAACCCTATACCACTTCAGACAAATAGTTCTCTTCTTAAAAACCTCTTAAACAGTGTTAGAGTACCTACAACTTTTGGAGGCAAGTTAACTTCTGATTAATGGTTCTAACTGTCGGGAAATTTCTCCTCAGTTCTAGGTTGCTTCTGTCCTTGATTAGTTTCCATCCATTGCTTCTTGTCCTGCCCTCAGGTGTTTTGGAGGATAACCTGACTCCCTCTTCTTTGTGGCAACCCCTGAGATATTGGAACACTGCTAACATGTCATCCCTAATCCTTCTTTTAAACTAGACATACCCAATTCCTGCAACCATTCTTCATGTGTTTTAGCCTCCAGTCCCCTAATCATCTTTGTGAAATTCATTGTTTTTAATTACACGGGATTTCCAGGACTATGGAGATTTAGTTTTATAATATTTCTGTTCTCTGCTATAGTAGGGAGGGTACTCCTTCCTGGATACTGAATCAAATCAGTATGTGATGTATTTTTTAAATTTTATACCATATATTAGGTATTTTATTTTATCATCATATAATAAATTATGCTTTGTACATATGAATAAATCTGTTTACATTGGAGCCAATATTAATTAAGAGATTCATGTTTGATTAAATACTTAGCTTTTAAATCAAATCTGTAATTTGCCTCTTGCATCGGATAAAAGCCAAAATATTGGTAACCGCTTCTCTCCTAAAATAAATAAATATATATATAACAAAAGCTTTCTAATCCTAAAAGGCATCTTAATCATTGGAAACATAATAATTCATATACTCATGGGACAGTCATGAGTCCATATTGCTTATTGTAATAGCACTTTTGTCATACAGAGTTTTATAACTTTAGCATTATAATTAATGATATATAGTGCCACTTACATTTAGCACAACTAAAATCATCAATTTTAAAGCACTTTACTGAATGAGTCTGCTAAAGTATAGGAAGGCTTGAATGATTTACCAAAGATTATAGTAAAGGCTATTTAAAAGAACGGCAATAAAAATCATAACAAATTTGTTTAATATTATAAATTAAATTTGCCACTATAATTTTCTCGCAGTAGACATTTCTTCCAAATGGACCTGAAGTTATATGTGAGATTTACTATAGCTCAGGTAGCTTTTAGGGGAAAGGGAAATATTCAGATGAGTTATTCATTATACAAATTGATAGGTAAAATTTGCCTTGAGGATATATTACCTTGATTAAAATTATTCCTTAGTCAACAGCTTCTTAGAATATTAGCATTCCTTTATGTACTAGCTAATTGCTTTCAAGCAGATTAAAATGAATATTTTTAATATGTATTTTAGCTAGCATTTACTTCAGAGATAAACACTCACTTTCCCCATCAAATTTATTTCTATTTTATCCCGACTTATGTTCTCAAACTAAGATACAGAAGGGAAGGAGAGTGGGTAAACTAGCAAAAGACCCTATTAAAAGGAATGTAATGATAGAAAACTTGGAAATAAAATGTAGGATTTCTCTTCTTATCAAAATTAATTCATCTGTTAACATTTGTTGAGAAGCTCAGTATCTACAAAGCCAGAGTCAAAAAATTGAAAGCTCTGGACTTTGTGTGTATGTGAAGCAGGTGTGAAATGTTCCCGGTTCGGACCGGATTGCCCAATCCGGTAGCGATGGCAGTGGGTGGTTCGGAGAACCGGTAGCAAAAATCCCTGTCCCCTTCCCAATGCACAGCTGAGCCGCGCAATCATCAGAGGCTTTTTTATTATTATTTTTAAAAGCATTTTTTCTACAATCTCTTCGGCGAAAGAGGTTGTTGAAAAAATGTTTTTAAAAGTAAAAACAGCCTCTGACGATCAGGCAACTCAGTTGGAATCATCAGAGGCTTTTAAAAATATTTTTTTACAACCTCTTCAGTCGAAGAGGTTGTAGAAAACATGGTTTTAAAAGTTAAAAAAAAAGTTGGTGACGCCCACCCAGTCGCATTCCCCCCCCCACAAAGCCACGCCCAGAAGAACTGGTAGTAACAAATTTTACATTTCACCACTGATGTGAAGCTGATGTGTACAAAAGAGGTGGGGCTTTGATTGTGTTGCCATGAGCACCGTCTTCACTTTTCTGATCTCCCTGCATACAACTAGCTAAGAGTTTTGTAAATAGTTTAAAATCCAGGCCATTGTGCAAAAATATTGAAGTTAGTTGTTTAAAGATGCTTAGATGTTAGATGGCTACAGCAAACTAATTAATATTTCTGTAAAAAGAGGTGTGGATTTGAAAAGAAAATATATTATGGCATACCTGCATAGTTGGTAGGTTCGAGTTTATTATTTTTTTAAAGAAAATATATGTTGTTTTACAAAACCTGAACTGTGTAGATTCTAGAAAAGAGTTCTGCTAGAAGAATGGTTGCCTATTTCCAAATAAGTGCACTGATTATTTTCAAGTAAAGGTGTACAGAGACATTAAACCCCTTTGTGCATGCCTCAAGATGGCTGCGAAATGCCTGTGAGCTTACCTTGAGGGG
This sequence comes from Pituophis catenifer annectens, assembly GCF_029215685.1. Lineage (NCBI taxonomy): Eukaryota > Metazoa > Chordata > Lepidosauria > Squamata > Colubridae > Pituophis > Pituophis catenifer. Next base: position 114,850,117 of record NW_027256882.1, read on the forward strand.
AGGCTTCTGGCTTCCCTGGAGGGGATTCGGGGGTCCTGGCTTCTGTTTGAGGGCCCGCCTGGCTGTCGGAACATCTAGGGGCTTGGACTCGATGACTTGCGGGCTTAGTGAGGATGTCGGGGAGCGCCACCAGTGTCGGAGGGAAACAGCGACAGCGTGGAATTGGAGATAACCAGCTAAGAGGCTGCAGCTGCGGTTGGCACAATTGGGCAGCCGGGAGAACGCTGGGAGAGCCGGCGCTTGGGATGCACCGAGGAGGCCGTGGCCTCGGTGGCCAAATGGGGGGGGTTGCCCAGGCTTTTGCAGTGTTGGTGGGCGCCCCCCGAGGCGGCCGAGGTTGCTACTGTGGCTATTACATCTTTGTGTCGCTGCGGAGGCTGCTGGACTCGCTAGATTCCCGTTGGACTCCGTCCCGAGTCCCTGGCTTTCTTCTCGCCCCTGGACCATGCCATACCATCAATGCTGTGTGTGGCCCTCTGGTGGTCGGAGGAGTTGGGGCCACCGGACAGTGGGTCAACATGGCAAATGGGGGTTTCCCCAAGTTTCCTCCCACTGCCCCTCCCCAGGTTTTACTTGGGGATGTGGTTGGTGGGGGTGTGAAAGGCCAGTCTTTGTTATTTGTTCCATCTGGACATGTCTTCGGGTGGAATTGTCTGTCTTGCCTTTGGGTGTTCCACTCTGCTCCCCCACTCCAGGAGGTACCAGGGATGATATACCAGACTGATGGAACTTGCCTGCCGGCAACAGGACTGGGGTTTTAGTTCTCCCAACATGACCGGTGTGAGAGAGCGGTCCATGTGGTCCTTGACTTGTCGGATTCCCCCACATTGCAGTGAGAGGGCAATGGGGAGGGCTTTTGTTCCATCACTTGTTACGTCTCTCCCTGGACTTTGTCATCAGCCGATGAAGTTTCGTCTTTTGAGGTTCCTGGACTATGTCAGCCTATCTATCATCATTACAGTCCCCCAGATGTATTCTAGGACTGAACTTCTTGGTCTGCGAGATTCCCCCCTCTCGCAGATTTGGCCCTCTACGCTATCGAGGGCCCACCTTGATGAAGGGTCTTGGAACCCAGAGAGGTGGCATGCAGCAAGGAGGAGGTTGTGGGGTTTTTTAGTTAAATTTTCATCTTGTATTTTAAAAGGGTCTGGGAGGGGGGAGGGGTTTTTAAGGGGACCCAGGAAGGGGGGAGGGGGTTGTAGAGATGGACTGGGGGGTCCATATAGCTACTGTGCGGGTTGGTGGGTTGGTTGGGCGCAGCGGAGGAGGCGAGAAGGGCAATCTGACCAGGGCTCCGGGTGGCGAAAAAAAGGGCAGTTCCATCAATGTGATAAATGGGAGGGGCAGGTATGGCAGACGCAGGGGGCCACAAGTGTCGGAGGTGCGCATGCGCTGTCTTCGAGGAATTGCGCACTCCGGTCCCCAATGTGCAACTCATGTCCTGGGTTGGGCAGAGTTTCAGGCCCAGGGTCCGCGCCTGATGTTGTGTAATGCCAGGTCGGTGGTTAATAAAGCCCCCCTCATTTGTGATCTTATTACGGAGGGGGGTGCGGACCTGGCAGGTATTACGGAGACCTGGTTGGGCCAAGAGCGGGGGGTGTCCCCCTCGTCAAAATGTGCCCGCCAGGTTTCCGTGCATTTCATCAGCCAAGGGCCCAGAGGAGGGGTGGGGGAGTGGCGGTGATTATTAGGGAAAGTCTTTGTCCGAGGGAGACCACTGTTCCTCAGATAGCCGGATGTGAGTCCCTTTGTGTGAAGTGGGGCCGTGGGGTGCAGATGGGTTTGCTGACCACGTACCTGGCTCCCTGCCACGTGGCAGCGACCCTGCCGGAGCTACTCGATGTCATTGCCGGGGTGGTGGTTGATACCCCCAGACTTATAATCATGGGGGATTTCAACCTTCCATCTGCGGGTGAGGCGTCAGAGATGGCTCGGGAGTTCATGGCTTCCATGACAGCCATGGACCTGATCCAGGTAGTTCAAGGTCCCACTCACATAGGGGGACACACTCTGGACTTGATTTTTATCTCTGGTCAGTGGTTGAATGATCTTGGTAGAGGGGACCTAGATATCAAACCCTTGTCATGGACAGATCATTCGCTCCCCCACTTGGACTTTCCTACCGCTTTCCCCCACCACAGGGAGACGGAACTGACCAGATGGTTCCATCCCAGGCGCCTGATGGACCCCGAAAGGTTCCTGACAGAGCTTGGGCCGTTTCCTGAGACTCTGACACACGACTCGACTGAAGAGCTGGTGGCCACCTGGGAAAGGGCGGCTGCTGGAGCTTTGGACAGCGTCGTGCCTTTGCGGCCTCTGACCCGATGCCGATCTCAATTGGCTCCTTGGTTCTCTGAGGAGCTGAGAGAGATGAAGCGTTGGAAAAGACGCCTAGAGAGCATTTGGAGGACTAGTCAATCCGATTCCGACCGGACACAGGTGAGGTCTTATATCAAGACCTATCTAGTGGCGATAAAAGTGGCAAAATCTAACCATTTTTCCGCTCTTATCGCATCTGCAGAGAACCGCCCAGCCGCCCTGTTTAGGGTGACCCACTCCCTTCTTCGGGGGGGAGTGCGAGAAGATCCCTTGCAGGGTCGTGCTGAGGATTTTGTGCAATTCCTGCATGATAAAGTCGCTCGGATTTGGGATGGCTTGGACTCCGATTGGATGAGTCCATGGGAGGAGACGAGGGCAGGTCTTGAGAATGTTATCTGGGAGGAGTTTGATCCTGTGGCTCCCGAGGATGTGGACAGGATTCTGGGTAAGATTAGTGCCGCCACATGTTTATTGGACCCGTGTCCCTCCTGGTTGGTACTGGCCTGCCGGGAGGTTACACAAGGCTGGCTCCAGGGGATTATAACTGCTTCTCTGAGCGAGGGTGCCTTTCCTGCCGCCTTGAAAGAGGCGGTAGTGAGGCCCCTCGTCAAGAAGCCTTCCCTGGACCCGGCTGAATTAGCCAACTACCGTCCGGTCTCCAACCTTCATTTTGTGGTGAAGGTTGTTGAGAGCTTGGTGGCATGACAGCTTCCCCAACACCTGGATGAAGCTATCTATCTGGACCCGTATCAGTCGGGCTTCAGGCAGGGGTACAGTACAGAAATGGCATTGGTCGCGTTGGTGGATGATCTCTGGAGGGCTCAGGTTGCTCCTCTGTCCTGGTCCTATTAGATCTCTCAGCGGCTTTTGATACCATCGACCATGGTATCATGCTGCAGCGGTTGAGGGGGTTAGGAATGGGGGGCACCGTTCTGCGGTGGTTCTCCTCCTTCCTCTCCGACCGCTCGCAGTTTGTGTTGGCATGGGGACAGAGGTCGACCTCGAGGCATCTCGCATGGGGAGTGCCGCAAGGGTTGGTCTTCTCGCCCCTCCTGTTCAACATTTATGTGAAGCCGCTGGGTGAGATCATCCGTGGTTTTGAGGTGAAGTGTCATCTGTACGCTGATGACACTCAGCTGTACATCTCCACCCCAGACCACCCCAACGATGCCCTTGATGTGATGTCTCACTGCCTGGAGGCCGTGCGGGTCTGGATGGGGAGGAACAGGCTCAGACTCAACCCTTCCAAGACCGAGTGGCTGTGGCTTCCGGCGTCCCTGAATAGCTGGTGCCATCGCTGACTATTGGGGGTGAATCTTTGCCCCCCACAGAGAGGGCTCACAATCTGGGTGTCATCCTGGATGCACAGCTGTCTTTAGAGGAGCATATGACGGCCGTGACCAGGGGGGCCTTTCATCAGGTTCACCTGATTCGCCAGTTGCAGCCCTTTCTGGACCGGGACGCCCTGTGCACAGTCACTCACGCCCTTGTTACCTCCCGGTTGGACTATTGTAATGCTCTCTACATGGGGCTCCCCTTGAAGAGCACTCGGAGGCTCCAACTGGTCCAGAATGCGGCCGCGCGGGTGGTTATGGGTGCAACCTGTTGCGCCCACGTGACACCCCTCCTGCGCGAGCTGCACTGGCTCCCAGTGGTCTTCCGGGTGCAATTCAAGGTGTTGGTCACCACCTTTAAAGCGCTCCATGGCAGAGGACCCGGGTACCTTCGAGACCGTCTTCTGCCACCGATAGCCTCCCACCAAACAGTCCGCTCCCACAGAGAGGGTCTCCAAGTCATGTCGGCTGGTGACACCCAGGGGGAGGGCCTTCTCTGGGGGAGCCCCAGCCCTGTGGAATGAACTGCCCCCGGAAATTCATAAGATTTCTGACCTCCGAGTATTTCGCTGCGCACTCAAGGCCCTGTTGTTCCGCCAGGCTGGGTTAGCAACATAATTTTAAATTGGATGTTTTAAATTTTTGGGGTTTTAAATTAAGCCAAACTTATTTAATATTTTTAAATTATTTTAAATTGATGTTGATTCTGTTTTTAAATAGGCTGTACACTGCCCTGAGTCCTTCGGGAGAAGGGCGGTATAGAAATAAAATTATTATTATAATAATAATTATTATTATAATTATAATAATTATAATTATAATTATTATTATTATTATTATTATTATTATTATTATTATTATTATTATTATTATTATAATAAAAAGACTTGAAATAACTTTGTTACTGGATTATGGGATTGTAAACTTAATATAAGCTTAATATACAGTATATCCTGGGAAATGCTATATCCATACATGCTCATGCCTGAGCTTCAGAACTCTTTACTTGCAAGTACTAGTAAAAGAATGTGAGACTTTAGCCAACCCCTCTGAAATCCTGGAAAACTGCTGCCAATTCAGTGTAGACAATGAACTGGAAGGTCAAACAATGTAAGTTAATATAGAAAGGCTCTCTGGTTTCCTTCTGGTTTTTTGAGTTGGTATTCTAACTGTAGAATTTATCTGTCTTGAATGAGCTTGTCTGGCTCCCGATTCTGCATGTTTCTGGATTTTACCATCTCAAGCTTTATCAGTAAAGGAAATACAGTTTCTCTTTCTTCTATTCTTTTATTGCTATGCTTTTGTTGTGGTTTTGCCATGTTTAAAATTTAAGTTGTTTTTATATATAATTTTAGTTTTTATAGTGTGATTTTGCAAAAGAAAATACTTTGTTTAGATCAAATATGGAAAAGTACATTTTATTTTGAAGACACAACTTATGCAATGTATTTGCTGAACTAATTCCAAACCTTGATAGACATAGGAATCACTGTACTTTAACTATTGCTACTCCAATTAAACTTATATTTAGACAACTGAATATATTCAATAGAAAATCAGCTTGTCCTTTGTTCCCTCCTAATGTGCATAAAATAGAATAAATGTTTTTGCAAAACTCTGTAAATTGCTGTAGCGTGTATTCTATACCTCAGCATACTGTACTATAATCATGCAAAGCAAAATGGATTAGATGGGGTTCACTGCATCTATACAGTAAGTAGAAAATGAACACAGAGGGAAGAAAATGTATAAACTATAGTTGGCAATAATTCAAATGCTATATGGAGGGTGGGAGGGCAAAAGCTGAATAGTACAAAAGCTGAATGAAATTGCAAATGAATTATGACAAAAAATTGTTAAAAATATCAGGTGAAACTTTTAAAAGTATATGGACAGCAAGGATCTGATAAAAAATATAAACTGGTATTAATATTTCAAAAAGAGCCAATCTGGTCTAGTGGTTAAGGCACCTGTCTAGAAAACCAGGAGATTGTGAGTTCCAGTCCCACCTTAGGTATAAAAGTCAGCTGAGTGACTTTGAGTCAATCACTTTATCTCAGCCCAGGACATCAATTTTGGTGACAAACTTGTCAGTTAATTCCTATTGCAACCAGTGGATCAACAGTTGATCCAAAGAATCATAGAATCATAAGGCTGGAAGGAACTTTGGAGGATTTGTAGTATAATCCTCAGCCAAGGTCGGATACCTTATATCATCATGGACAAATAATTGTTCAATCTTTTTTTGAAAACCTCCAGTGATGGAGAACCCACAACTCTGGCAGGTGAGCTGTTCCACTGATTAATTATTCTCAGTGTCAGAAAATTTCTTCTCAGTTCCAGGTTGCACCTCTACTTAACAAATTTCCACCCATTGCTTCTTCCTATCTTCAGGTGCTTGGAGAATAAGTCAACCTACTCTTGTCTATGTCAGCTCCTTGAGTATTGGAAGACATTATCATGTCACCCCTGATCCTAGACTGGAGATACCTAGTTCCCCCAACCACTTGGACTAGATAACCTCCAAGGTCCCTTCCAACTCTGTTAATATTACTGTTACTTATCATATGATTTAGCCTCCAGACTCTTTATCATCTTTGCTGTTCTTCTCACCACTCTTTCTAGGATCCCATCATCTTTTTTGTATTCTGGTGATGAGAATTGGATGCAATATTCCAAGTGTGATCTAAGTAGTCCAGTATAAAGCAGTACTATCAATTCTCATGATCTTGATGTAATCCCTCTGTTGATGCAGCCTGGGACTGCATTGGAGTTTTGGCAGCTGTAGCACCCTACTGTAACACCCTACTTCATACTGAGGTAGTGGTCTACTAAGACATCTAGATCCCTCTTATAGTTATTATTGTTGAGCCAGGTACTGTCTATTCTGTACCTATGCCTTTGGGGTTGTTGTTTGCCTAAATTTTGCCCATTTTCCAAAAATGGTTGACCCTTTTCTTGTGGGAAAACACTAGGGGAAAAAATCCAAAACCCTATAATCTGAGCAAAGGTTATGGGACTCACTAAAAATGGCCTGTCTTTTTTTTAGAGAAAAAATATAGACAATATTTATTGCTGATTGGAAACACCTCATGGATTTTCTTTTGTTAAACAGAGAAAAATGAACTAAGGATTTATTTATTATTTTATTTCTTCATTTCTTCAATTTTTCATGCCATTCATCTCTCCTCTAAGGTGACGCTGAGTGGCTTACAGGTTATGAAATAAGTAAAAAACAATTAAAACACTAAAACATTAAAACTACAGAGATTATGATTATAAAACTATACTGAACCAAGAGACAAGGATGAGGTCTTTTTACCCTGAGGCCTTCTTACCTTCCAATGGTAAGTGCCATCCCTTGGAGCTCCAGGCCAACCCGCAAAGTTAAGTTTGGATACCATTCAGGAAGGCCAAATGTTTGGGAGCAGTTCTTACCTCTGGTGGTAGAGTGTTCCACAGGAATAACACCACAACAGAAAAGGCTCTTCTCCATGAACCTGCCTGCTGGTATTTCTTATTCTTTCTCAGTAGCAGGCCTCTTCTTCTGGGACAGCTAGTTTATAATTTTAGTGATTACACAATATAGATTATATATAGACAATATAGAATAGAATCTTGAAGTAATTTTAGTTAATAATAGCTTAGAGAATAGAGGATTTATAATAGTACCTATCAAACCACTTTTTTTTCCTCTTCTATTTTTCATTGACTTTGTCTCTCTTTTTTTGCACTTTTAGCTTTTCTTTTATTTAATTTTTTTCTTTTTTTTCCTTCTTTTATATTATCATACATATGTTCATATGTATATGAAAATCTGTAGTCTGCCCATTTTTTAAGTAAGTTGTGCAGGGGTGGGTTCTACTTACCTTTACTACCAGATTGCAACGGGATCATGCTCACGTGCTCGCTTCACATGCACAGATTGCCGATGATGACATCCGGGGCGGTGGGTAGGTCCTCCTGCCGGTTTTACTACCGGTTCTTGTGAACCGGTCCGAACCGGGGCCAACCACCACTGATGTTGTGTGTCTGTGTATCTAGATCGAATGCAACTTTTCTTTATTGAAAAGCAAGGCTATTCCATATAGCCAACAATTGTTTTTCTTTCACTTTTCTTCCTGACCTTGACTAAGCAATAGATATTTTACGATCTAGTTAAAATGCTTCAATACATTCTTGTCTTGAAAAAAAAACAGTACTACTTCACTGCTTCCAGATGACTTTTTTGCTATTGTTTGTTTATGTCTTTAGAGACCATTTGCCATTACTAAGTGAAAAAAGTCCATAAATCAACTCAACTACCCACTGCTAGTTTTGGTTCTGTTTTTATTGTGTGTGTGTGTGTGTGTGTGTGTGTGTGTGTGTGTGTGTATGTCTTTGGTTATTCGGGTCTTCTCCCACGTAAAATTGGAAGCGTCTTGGCGATGTTTCGACAAAGTCTCATTCGTCATCTTCAGGCTGGTGTTCTCGGCTTCGTGCTTCCAGGAGCAAGTTTATTATATATATATATATATATATATATATATATATATATATATATATATATATAAACAAAATATATATGTGTATATATTTATGTATATGTGTGTGTGTGTGTGTGTGTGTATAACTCAAAAAAACTTAAAAAAAACAAACAAATGAAGAAAAACACAAAACAAACAAAACATTTAAAAGAGCATAGAAAACCCCCTAATACATATACAGCATATGGCAATAGTTTGTCTTCAAGCACTGTTATACCCTGTTATACTGAGTAATTCTAAAAGCAAATTAATAATAAGAGAAGACAAAAGATGCCACTTATAAGTTCCAGAAGATAATGATAGATGAAGAGATCGTGCCATTTGTAATAACCTTAGAAAAGTAGTGGAGAACTGCATATTGATCCAATTAATATACAAAGGCTTTTCTGTCATTCTATCCCACCATTAAAGTAATGGTTGTTTGCATAATTTTAATATATAATTGTGTTTACGTTGTAGTCAGGTTGCAAAAATTAATATAAGTTGCAAGTTTATATTTATGAATTGAATTTGTCCACTTCCATGCCTGACATTTTATAAATGTTTTCCAGGTTGTTCTTTGAGTTGAGAAAAGACAAAACATAAATGTAATAAGTAAATATGATTTAGTTTGCCTATTTAAATAATGTTCAATAAACTGTAAATCTGTTGGAATTGTCACTGTAAAGAAATTTGGAATTAAAAAAATATCATTTGGAACTGCTTTCAGAATGAAATTATGGCAGTATTCCTGAAAACTGGTTTGCTTTAGAACCTGATATTTAAATCTGCAAATCTTTACTTATTTAATTCTGTGTTAATATGACATCGCAATAACTATTTAAGATCCTCTTTGTATTCTTTCAGTTTCAAGTAATCTAACTTTATATAAAGATTTTATTTCAATTTATTAAATGTATTAAATAAATGCAATTTATTTTATTGAACTCCATTTTAATTTCCCTCAATTAAAAGAGAAGCAGCAAAAATATTTCTCCAGGAATGACTTAATTTGGAGAACATGGATACATTTAATATTTTTTATAAAATAATTTTACTTTAACCCTTCTTCTTCCTCCTCCTCCTCTTCTTCTTTTTCCTCTTCCTCTTCCTCTTATTCTTTTTCTTCTTCTTCCTTCTTCCTTCTCTTCCTCCTCCCCCTCCCCCTCCCTGATATGACAAATAATAGCTTGGCTGCTTGGCTATATTTCTGAAATATGACATAATGGCACAGTGGATCATTCTGGAACAAAATTAATTATTATCTCATGCTAGTTTCAGATGTATTCCCCCATCAGAGTGTCCCCAGAGCGCCTGGTTAAACAAGCATTTGAAGCTGAGACAATGCTCTTCTTTCTTTTGAACAAAACAAAATAAAGAAAATATTTCAAGGTGGAAAGCTTAAGTAATCTACAATTGGTCTTTGTTCTGTTCGTTCCAAAAGCTAGTTAGTTCAGCATCCAAATATGCTTTTTGGTCTGCTCTCTGCTTTGGCAACAGATGTCTTTTCTCACTGGGCCATATAGTTGAAGTAGCAACAGAGCCCAATTAAAACACCGTCTCAGAAATGGTAGATAGATTTAATTGAGGAGCTGCAGCAGAGACTGGGTGTGTCTTTATTTTACCTATCACTTTATTGCTTAGCTGCCTCCTTCCATTCCAGGTTGAAATGACATGCGTAAATGCTGCATCACTTTGATTTAAAACTCCTCGTAGATAAAAATGAAAATTTTAGGTTTAAATTGAAATGGTGTTGTTATCTTCTAACTACTGATATACAAAACCTTTTGTTGCATTTTGAAGCAAGAATAATTGTCAAACATTTGCTAATACCTAACCACTTTGTTTTTCTTCCCTAGCCTTTAATCATCCAAACTACTAAAAATATGATTAACACAAATATAAAATGCTATGTTACAGACTGACATAGCCATTTCAGTAATTATACTTTATACTTACTTAACTTGGGGGAATTTTAGATGTCTCTAAGTACGTTAATTTTGCCTTACTAATTACTATAATTGTACAGAACAACCTGTCATTTTAAAGCAGTTAGGTTGCTATCCAAATATTGTAACAGAGTGAAAGCCAGCAAATGTTAAATGAACGCTTCAAAGGGTATACATCTTATTTACTATTATGGGAAATTACTCAAGGTTAATTTACTGCATTTGAAGCCATGTAACCTACTCTCTTATATGGAATTCCAATGTTTGCTTGTTTGTGAGAACAGATAAAGGAATATGTGGAAAATTTCAACTGGCTCCGAATATGCCCATCACAGGAATAGTCATATGCTCACAATAAAAGAGCTTTATTTTCTAATTTTGTCTTACTTGCATGATCTTATTCATTTTATTCATGAGCAAACTGTGTTTCAGCTTCACTGGGTGTGCTAAGGTGAGGGAATTGAGGCCCTCCATTAACATTTCATGCATGGGAATCGACCTATATTTTTCTCAGAATTGGCTTTCCCCATGAGATGCAAGGTTAATTTTGTGATTTCCCATGTGTACTACGGTTTAGATTTATTTATTTTTTTCAGTTACTAAATGACAGCCACCTGGGAGTAAAGGTTAATTTAAAAACGTAGCTCTTTGTAGCCAGAGTTCAAATCTCTTCCTCTCCAGAGGCTATTATTTGATCGTGAAGTAAATTATACCCATAGCCTGGATTGGGACCATATGAGGGAAAGTACAATAAGTTCCTTAGGCCATGCTGAATTCAAATTGGACCCTGGAGCAGCTACTGTTTAGCAAAGAGGGAAGGACCAAGTACATATTTAATGACAACGTAACACAGCGGAAAAGTTTTAATACAATGGATTCTCATCTGGGGAGAAAAATTGTCACATTTTTCCCTTTCTTATATCAATATCAATTGATATGCATATCAATTTTTGGGTTTTTCTCTCTCTAATATATACTGTTAAATTATTTTCCTTTATTTTTATTTGCCTTCATTTTTCTTTCCACTTTAATTCTATATCTATCTATCTATCTATCTATCTATCTATCTATCTATCATCTATCTTATATCTATCATCTCTCAATCATCTATCTCTCAATCATCTCTCAATCATCTAATCTATCATCTATCTATCATCTATCTATCATCTGCCTACCTACCTACCTAATCTATCTATCACTAGCATGCAAATACAGTGTGTTTTATTTGTGATAGAGCACCAAGATAAAGGTAGATAATAGCTCATATGTGTTATTGGTTGTTGACCAAAGAATCTTTATTTTCATTCCATTAGCAGTAGTGAAATAATTGAGATAAGCTAGAACAGGACTGTCAAACTCCCAGCCTGTGGGCTGGATGCATCATGTGCTGGCCACACCCAGTTTAGCAAAGGGGAGGAAAGTCCTGATACATCACATGATGCCACTCTTTGACACTCCTGTGCTAGAATGATGTCTCCAAACATCAAAAGCTATTTTCTATGTAAAGAGAAACAATGACTTTTTATTATTCACAGTGACTTTTTACTGGAGACATACTCCATTGGAGACATACTCCAAAGTAAAGCACAAAAAATATGCTATACTATGAGCCTGTAAATGACTGGCACAGTTAAAATGATTTGGATTATAACAGTGTGTCTTTGACCATGCCAGCTGAGGATAATGGGAGTGAATTCCTAAAGTTATGAAGATATCAACTTATCTATGATTACAGTACACTGAGGCTCTGCTTCTAATTATTGGAATACATTTTTAGCAAATTAAATATACACAAGAGTGCAACATTAGGAAGAAAAAAAAATATACAGATCCATACAAAAAGGAAAGGAAAAAAATAGGTAGACCAATTTAAATAACTCCACAAATAAGCTCCACAAATAAAGTTCCTGGCCTTCACCAAATATAGGTGTCATTGCTAATAAATACTTAAGACCTCTTGTTTAATTTGTAAACTCATTTAGCTCTTAATGCACTCTGTATCAGGCAAAGCTTGAAGGGTACCTAGCTATCTAATATCTAAAGCATAGTTTTAAGCAGTGTTTCTCTTAGCTCTGAAAGAAAAGATAATTCTGAGACTGTGTGACAGGGTGGATTATTATTAAATAGTTATTAAATAGTTTACTGTATGCTTGTAAATGAAACTGCGGAATATGAAGGAAATAACACAAAGAACAAGATGCTTATAAATTTAGAGGAGGGTTGTGCCACCAAGGGAAAGTGCCAGTTACTAGATTGGCAGTAGCACTTAAAGTAGCTAAAGTAGCATGAGGAAGTGGTGACAGCTCCTTGGGGTTGCTTTCAACAGCAGATTCAGAAATGATCAGTGGCTGTATAGCTGAGAGGCATGGATCTCAGTCAGTAGTCATCAATTAATACAGGGCTACTTTTCATGCTGGGCTGTAAACAGGACTCTGAACATGCTGCCAAAGGAGATTTCTTAATTGTATGCCATGAACTTATATTGCTGGAAGGACAGAACATATTAAAGTCAAGCAGCACATGGAAGACCCTGGACAGGGGACGCTTCATACAACCTTCTGATGCCTTCATTCTCTGCTGTCTATGGATATTCTCATTCATCCAGGTCATGGTTGACCCAAAAGTGCTTTTTTTCCTCTGAACTGAAGAAATTTTTTGGATGAGAAGTGAAACGTCTTCAAGGGAAAAAAAAACAAAGAAAGTCCAGTTGCCTTTTGGGGGGGGGGAAACCCCCCACCTTTGGGGGTTCAATCTGGGCTATTGCTGATTCTCCCCGCAGCCCAATATAAATTGTTTCTACTGCTAGGTTTGGAAAGAGAGCTTGGGGTAAAAAGTCGGTGCTTTCAACAGCTTGTTAGGGAATTATCTGGTTAAAGCATCTTCTGAAAAAAAAATCCTGATCAATATTGCAATATTCTCTGATGCTAATTGCTCATTGCAATAAGGAGAGATTTTCCCCTTTTAGTATAACAATGGAGAGAGGGGGGAGCGAGGGAGGGAGAGAGAGAGAGAGAGAGAGAGAGAGAGAGCAGTCAAGAGGAAGCAGAATCTTCTCGCCCCTCCTTGTTCTTTTAGATACTTTGGAATTGGCAGTGGGAGGTTAACATTTCAGAGATCTTAATCAAGATCAATGTTACTCACTGCTATTATTACTGGGTGTAATAATGAGCCTTATTGTAGATGTCTTGGTGAATAATGGGTAGAGTCTACAGCTCCTTTTTCCCATGATATTCCTGCACATCATAGGTGTACCAGAAAACATGTATGTTTGGAGGTTGTTTGTGCAGATCCTGAAGAGATTAATAGGACAAATACATTTTCTAGATAAAAAGTTGTCTCTTTTTAAGTGGTTTGTGCCCATAATCCCTGATAATTTTATTTGTCTAGAAACTGGTTTGCTGAAATGGAAGTGGCAAAGTCAGGCTTGAAAAATCAAATTAGGTGTGTGTGTGTGTGTGTGTGTTTGTAACGTGTGCATGCATGTGTGCATGTACATTTTTATTACATTAGGTGGGATGTGAATGTATTATGTCCTTGAAATTGTGTGTCAAGAATTTATTCTACTGCTTGATGTAAAATGAAAATCAATCTTAGTGGATAGGTTTTGTTTGTTTATTTTTGGTTCAGTTCTGAAATGTATGGTGATTTTTTTTAAAAAAAAAAAAAGAAGGGGAAAAAAACCCCTTTTCCTAGTCTCCCTAGAAACCAGGATAAAAAGGCAGTGAACAGGGAACATCTAATATTTTATTTAAAGTGGACATTTATGACTGGCCATTGACCTTGAAATTCCATTAGAGATAATGAAGGGCAGCAGTTGAGGTTTCTTACCCAGCGTGCAGCAAATGATGCATATCTCCAGATCATAGAACATTTCCTGTTACATGCTGTGCAAGGATGGTGCATAACAATATTTGCATCAGTTGTTTCAACAAAATGAGATGAAACAGCACTTTTAGTACAAAACGATTGATGAATGTGAAAACAAAACAAAACAAAATCTCAGTGTTAATCATAACAGCCCCTAACTAGTTGTTAGTAACTACTGAAGCTTACTGAAGCTTCTGTAATCTTTGTTTCCCACTTTTAATATTAGTTAATTTACTATGTATTTAATCAAAAAACACAGCATTGTCCCCTTGTTTCATATGAAAGAATGGACAGGAGTACCAGGAATGGAGGCAAAAAACAGTTTTAGGGCAAATGGAGTATACATTTCCTATATATTTTCAGTTTCAATGGTTTTTGTAAAAGAAGGAGTGGCAGAGCCTTGGAGATGGAGTCAAAAAAGGAATCAGCCTGGAATTGCTAGGTTCCCACAAGTAATCTAAGTCCAACCTTTCTTAAATTCCATGAACCTTTAGTTGACCGTTGATTGAGTAGATTCCTGTGCATAGGCATGAGCAATAAATCAGTTTAATTGCAATTTAAAAGTGTGGTTTCCCATCAAAGAAAATAAAGAAAAAAGTAACAAAGTAGCCTATTTATAGAAGAGATGGAATCCTTCGCTAAACTCCAATTTCTAGTTAAAGGCCATATTTTGGGGGAATTTCAGTCCCAACATTTCAGTCCCAACATACCTGCAGAACTCCAAATTGGGAAACGTGTGTCCCAATGTCATGTGATCATCTTTTGCGACCTTCTGACAAGCAAAGTCAATAGGGAATTCGATTAACAACCAAGTTACTAACTTATCAACTGCAGCAATTCACTGAACAACTGTGGCAAGAAAGGTCGTAAAATGGGGTAAAACTCACTTAACAAATGCCTCACTTAACAACAGCAATTTTGGGCTCAATTGTCATAAGTCAAGGACTTATGTTTTTCTCTAGAAATAGATGCCTTAAAACAATCTCTGCTGTAGGATTTAATCTCCTCTGCAGAGGCTAAGACCCTATTTTTGATTTAGTTTTCTTCAGAGAATATAATGTTGGCCTACCTGAATGATGAAAAGTAGCATAAACTTTATCAAACCATCATGTTTAACACAGAACTTTTAAGTGTCCTCTTTCGTCTTTCTTCATGGAACAGGGTCAGATTTGCTGAATGTCAGCATTTCATTTCCTGTCATGTAAGTCAAATGCACGCAATATGGTGTTCTGTGAAGATAGATTTAAAATACAATGTATTTCAAGTCTGAGCAATCCATACCATGCGTGTGTATAATTCAATCATCTGCTTTGGGTCTATAGAAGAATGGCATACACAATTTCCTTTTGCCAGAGTGTTATAAGAGAATTCAATCACGGAAGGAAATGAAAACCAGACTTCATTTTAGGAGTGGGGGAATCAAATTGTAGGATTTAAGTAAGAACCCTTAACATTTTCCTGCAGATGCATACATACATACATACAGATGCAGACCTCAAAATGACATGTATAAATGATTGTATTCTGAACCTCCTTCCTAAAGGAATTATCTTGTCGAACCACCCTAGTATATTTTATATCATTCAACAGTTGAAAAATACAATTGGCATAAAGTGGAGAAAGACATTATGGGGATCAAAATGTTTTTTTTTAAAACACTTCCAAAAACTTTTATCCTGGATCTGCACCTGAACATGAAGTGAAGCTCCATAGCAGAGGTGGATTTCAGCTGGTTCTGACCAATTCTGGAGAACTGGTAGCAGAAATTTTGGGTAGTTCGGCCCCGCCCCCATCTATTCTCTGCCTTCCAAGTCCCAGCTGATTGGGAGGAAATGGGGATTTTGAAGTAACCTTCCCCTGGAGTGGGGTGGGAATGGAGATTTTACAGTATTCTTCCCCTGGGCTGGGGTGGGAATGGGGATTTTACAGTATCCTACCCCTGCTACGCCCATCAAGCCACACCCACCAAGCCATGCAATGCCCACCAAGCCATACCCACAGAACCGGTAGTAAAAAAAACTTGAAACCCACCACTGCTCCATAGGTTATGATATCACATAGAATATTTTAAAAATAAAATAAAAATAAAATCTAGATTATAAATGTAATAATATCTGATAATGACAGTATCATTTAAATTCTTATTTCTCTAACGAATAAATATCTCAGAAAACAAGGTATGTTCAAAGTTGTCTATTTTTTTATTATGGTACTAGGATTGGTTACCTTTATTCATTCCTTAGTTAGATAAGAATGGTGAATGGTATGTCAGTGTAATTACACCTAGTATGTCTATGGAGATTGTCCCTCATCCAGGTCATGGTTGTGCCAAAGATGCTTTTTCAAAAGGCAACCGGACTTTCTTGCTTTTTTTCCCCCCCCAGAATTGAAGAAGCTTCTTGGATGAGAAGTGAAATGTTTTAAGGGGAAAAAAAACTAAGAAAGTCCAGTTGCCTTTTGAAATAGCACCTTTGGTTCACACATAGTATGTTTTTATTATTTGTGACGTTCTGAATTGAGTGCTTTGTAATCTGCATTTTGTCTAAAATCTCTATATCTTCAGTTTCAAAAATTGTTAAGTAAATGTCGCAGTCTGATTTCCTGGGAACATGAAATGTGCATTTTTAAAAATACTTTCCAAGCTTTCTTAACTTTACTTTCTAGTTAACTTTTTATTTTGAGACTAGGTATTTACTGTGCACATTCAATTCATACATGAACAAGTGATGGATGGATTGGAGGACCACAGAATATCCTTTGGATCAGTGGAAGTTTGGGTTAATGGAAGAAGAGATGGAAGACTCACCAATTCTCAGTCCACTTTTCCATGCTATGTTCAGGAGCCCCTCATTTTCAGCCCCTTAAATGGTTTCTAAATGGTGTGAGGAGACTTGCCAAAAGAAAATGCAATTAAAACATTTTGTACTCTTCCAGCTGCTTTGGGAGTACCTTTATTATGGATAGAGTTTTCTTATAGAAACTTAAGATGCAACCAAGTATTAATTTCCTGTATAAGGGATATATAGTAAAAAGCCTAAGGTAATATTTATAACTATGGAATTCAAAATGTTCAAATTCAGTTTGTTCAAAATCAAAAGGGCTGTTGCCCATTTTACTGTGCTGGAAAATTATAGTGAGCAATTTCCAGTTTAATTTTCATTTAGCACACTAATCAATCCCTAATCAGAAAATGCATACTGTACACTACAGTTCAGCTAGCAAAAATATAGTTTGATATTTGTTTGTTAAACATCAGCAAATGTCAAAAACAGTTTATTGGCTCAATGGTATAAAATGAAACATGGATATAAATTAACAGATAATAGAACAGAAGACTTGGTAACAATTACCTATCTATCTATCATCCATCCATCCATCCATCCATCCATCCATTCATCCATCCATCCTAGAACTTTCCAGAGTCACTGAAAATAACATTGTGGCAGTCCCAAAGGAGCTAGCCTTTGATTATTCTTTATTTCTTCTTTTCCTTCTTCCACTCAATCATGTCTAATTGTCAGAGAATGTTTGGATAAGTCCCTGCAGGTTTTTTGGCAAAGTTTTCAGAAGCAGTTTGCCATTGCGTCCTTTCTAGGGCTGAGAAAAAGTGATTGGCCAATTGGCTTCATGTCTAAAACAGCACTAGAATTCTCTTGATTTATAGCCTGATATCTTAACCATACACAAAACTAGCTTTTTGATTGTTCAAACTTGAACTTTTTTATTTACATTCAGCAGCAGAAAGGTATGGGCAATATATAGAAACCTTCCTCTACTCTGCAGAGTGAAAGAAACCATTTGGTGACTGGGAAAGATATATCTGACATACATATCACGGATATAAAGTTAATCATAAATTCTATGCAAGTTTGGTAAGGAGGGATGTAATCTGATATCAAGATATACAGTCGCATTAAGCAAAGAAGATAAGCTACACAGTCATCACCATCTGGTAGAGAAGAATATATTCAAAGTAAGTTGCCTGCAGCAGATGTAATTGAACATCATGGTTATCAGGGGCCATCCCGGTTGGAGATCTATTATGGTTCATGAGGTGATATCTCTTTAGCTAGGTGATTCATGTTCTAGATCCATGATGGTGAACCTATGGCAAGCGTGCCACAGATGGCACACAGAGCCTTCTCTGCGGGTATGCCAGCCATCGCCCCAGCACAGCTCCACTACACATGCAATGTGCCTCCCACAGGGCAGCTGGTCTTCGGGTCTCTGCATGGGGGTGGGGTACATACAGGGGATTCTTGCATTGCATTTTTGGGGTATGCAGACATGCGCACGCACTCCCGCATTCCATTTTGGGCCTGGAAGGCCTCCTGCACCAACCTGGAAACCTAAAATGGGTAGGGGGCTCGCATGTGCGGGGGACGCACATGCATGCACGGGGGTGAAGCGAATGCAAGGGGGCACTCACATTGCATTTTGAAGGTGCGCACACGCTTTGGGCACTCGGCACAAAAAAGGTTCGCCATCACTGTTCTAGACTGATACACCCACAGTACGTTCCTACTCAGTTCAAATACTGAAGTAAGATATTGGCAACTCGGAGAACCACTATTGGAGTTGCTAGCAATTCAGTACCCATTATTTTAATCCTTGCTCATTAGGTGGTGGGTTTCCTGTCTTTATTGATAGGAATCTGTTCTCATGATTCCTGCAATGAGCTCAGGAATGAGTCAAGGGTCTCTTGACATTTCACAGCTTAGCATAATATTTCACTTTAACTTGGCAAAATCTTATCTCAAAAACAGCTTGGGAAGATTGAAATTTTTACTGCAGTTAATACTGAAGCCACATATAACAGTAGATAGCCCCCTTGCAGTGTAAAGATGTCAGAGTTTGTTTATTCTCAAGCACTTATATTTGAATGTTCTTCTGCCCTTTTAAATTAAACAATCCTTTACAGTGGTTGGTGGCCTTGAAACCAAAGATAGTTGTATGTTTATATAATGGCCATCTTTAGTCTGAGAACTGCTGGCTCTTGCCTCACCAGCTTCAACCCATACATTTATAGTTCAAACAAATCTGAGATAAAATATATACACTCCGATTTATTAATTGCTTCTAGAGTAAAGTGTAGTCCTCTCTATTTGGACTAAAGATGGACAGTGCATAGCTCAAAAGTAGATGCTTATAATTGCTTCTTCATATGCATGACTGAGAAGGGATATCAATGTGCATGCAGGCTTATTTTTATAAAACTAAAATATAATCAGAGCCGGATCATTAAATGCCCTTTATGGAAACACAATTCGGAGATATGCAGAAAAATGGGGAAGTTTATTTTGATGGAGCATTTGTGCAATGGTATTTTCTTTCATTTTTCAACAATACAATAATTATAAACTAAGAATTATTTTCCTGCAAAAAGCTATTGCATGGCTGAGAACTTTTTCACATTAACTATTTTTTGCAATGAATCTGAATAATATGGAAGGTTATAGATCATTGTGATGTAAATAATTGTGCACAAATATCATTTTTTTTAAAAAAGCTGGTTGATTATTATAGGATCATTGTGATGTGGCTTCCTGGTTTGGGGATGGGGGGAGGTAACAGATTATGGTCGTTCCTTTCCTTTCTCAGGAGGTAGACACCTACTACTTTTATTTTGTGATTTTTCTCCAGTTCTTTCTTTTCGGCTTTGCTGTCTCCAGGTACTGGCTTGTCTACTATCTAAACCTTCTTCTTCTTCTCCTTCTCCTTCTCCTTCTCCTTCTCCTTCTCCTTCTCCTTCTCCTTCTCCTTCTCCTTCTCCTTCTCCTCCTCCTCCTTTAGGCTTTCTTATTGATAGTTATTAAGTATGGGGTGTTATGTGGCAGGTGCCTTCCCATTTTGACTTCTAACAATCCAGCACACTTTAGGTTCTTCATTTTCTATTTTATACTCCCAGCAATGCTTGCTTGGAAATAAATAGTACAGGTAGTCCTCAACTTACAACAGTTCAATCAGAAATTGTTCAAAGTTACAATGGCACTAGAAAGTGACTTTTGACCATTTTTCATACTTATGACCATTGCAGCATTCCCCATGGTCACATGATTTACATTTGGATATTTGACATTTGATTTGTATTTATGATGGTCGGCAACGCCCAGGGTCATGTGATCATCTTTTGCAATCGTCAAGCAAAGTCAATGGGAAGTCAGATTCACTGAACAACGTGTGTGATTAATTTAACAATGCCACTGATTCGCTTAACAAATGTGGCGTAAAAAGAAAAGGCGTAAAAAGAAAAGGCGTAAAAATGGGACAAAATTCATTTAACAAACTTCTCACTTACCACTATAAATTCTGGGCTCAATTGTGGTCGTAAATTGAGGACTATCTCTATTTCTTGCAGATATTCCAGTGTAGATTTTTTTTTTTGATTTACCATTGTTTGTAGTCAGTCTGTGTGATGAGAAACAGTAGTGATGCGAGTGAGTCTCTTTGACAGAATCCTCTCTTGATATTAATCTCTCCCATTCTATCATCATTGACCAGCAACTCTGTCTTCCATTGCATCATTGATTTTCCACAAAGCTACTGATGTTTTTGTTTACTCAAGTTATTTCTAAGCACTTGTTTATCCAATTAATGGCAGGGAATCAAATCCTTGTAATAAATCCGAACTACTTTCAAATTGGTCTTTTTTCTTTTGTAATTTTCCAAAATCACCTTGTCATTTAGGAGTTGATCTTTTGTTCTGCTGCTGTTTGAGCAGTTTCCTTTCTGCTCAGGTGGAAAGAGCTTGTTTTTCAACTAGATGCTGCTGGACTGCATCAGCAGTTAGCAATGTGAAAGTCTTTGGTAAGCAGGCAATTGGCCTGCATTTTCCTGGTGCTGCTCTTTTCGTTGAACATGGTCAGAAAAAGGTGTAAAGTACAAACAACCTTATTCATGCTGCAAAAGGAGTGCCAAATTCAACACAATAGTATTCTTAACTCAAAGTCTTCTAAGATTCCTCCAAAATCTCACCATGGCAAGAAGAAAAAGAGATCTCCAGTTGTGGCTTCTTCAGCTCCAAGTTCATCCCCACAGTGGCTATCTCCAACCTTTCTGTTATTGATCCCATTACAGAATGCTTCAATTCATGCTGTCCAATTCTCATCAGCTCTTCTTCAACTACAGGAGTTAGTTTTGGAAAAAGAATTTGAATAATTCCTTCCTTTATCCCACAGGTCACCATCTTCCCCTCAGTAGATTATGGCTACATCTGCTGAGTCAGATTTTTTTCCACTGCTACTAGCCTCAGGGACTTCTCTAGTCATCCCATAGTAGGACAGTTCATTCTGACATGAGGAATGCACTTCTGATTCCTCTTCAGTCTGCTTGACATCTCTTTCAGCCTGATAGTCAGAGTAGGGATTAAGTACCCCATTCTCCACTGTGGTGGAGATAGCATCTACGTATGAGTTGACCTTGTCTGCTAGCTGTCCCACCCGTAAGACAAGTCAGCTTTGGTATGTCCCATTCCTGGATGCTATCTCCACCACAATGGAGAAGAGACATTGGTCTTACCTGATATGTTCCTTCTCGTTGGGTGGAGATAGCCTCCAGCCCCACCCTGAAGACTGACTGGTCCTGGGTCCAAAGGGGAGAACTTTCGAACAAGACACGTCAAGTCAGTCACTTCATCTTCACCAGAAGCTGGGGACCATTGGTGAAGGAGACGTGTCCTCACAGCTCTGACAGACTCAATCCAATCAGGTAGCAGATGAGGTCAAGCCATTCCTGGATGCTATCTCCACCCAATGAAAAGGAACGTATCAGGTAAGACCAATGCCCCTTCTCCTTCAGAAAGGCTTCTTTCTTATTATTAACAAAGTAGGATACAATTGCACTTTCTATCATATTGGAAGCTTCACAGTACCATAGCCAACAGCATGGCTTTATAAATCTATGGATTATGGCAAAAAATTGAATAGTCCTGAACATGAATTATTCTTTTTGGAGGCTTTCTTCATCTGTATTGTCTGCTATGAAATATGTATTGTGAATTACCATAATTAAGATGATAAAGAGAACATATCCCCATTACTTTCTCGTTTGTGAAACAGCAGGAAATAAATATCCCAGTTTGTTTAATGGAGTGCAGGAATTAAATAGATTGCCATGCAGGTAATTCAATACCTGCAGCTTTCATTGCCTTACATTGCCATGGCCCTGCAGTGCTATACAGGGTTTCATTTCCACTAGAGTAGTAAGTCTGTGATGGAGAATCTTCCCCTTTAATAAAATCAGAACAATTAATCATGACTGAATTACAAAGAAATAATCCAAGTTTTTATCAAAGGTATTTTGAGAAGTGAGAGGCAGAAAAAAAAGTTTTCATCAATCTGTCCTTTTTTTGAAGGAATAAGGCTCCCTCCTCCTTTGCTATTTCCTTTTCCCCACTCCCTCCCCCCCACTTTCTTAATGGCACACCACCTCTTTCATCATATGAATATACTGGAACAATACTGAAAAATAAAGAATAAAATAAATGATAATAATCTGGAGCAGATGGATAACAACCATTCTTAATTTTCTTTTTTAAATGGTTATTTTACATTGTTGACAATAACAAGATAAGGGACTAAAAATCATATAAGATATGAAATTGTATTCTGATGTAGGCTTTTGATTAAAATATTCTTGACAATGTAGCAAGAGTAAGCCTTGTAATGAGGAAGATAATAATACCGTAGGTATTTTTTCTTTTTACTGACAATGAATCTTTTAAAAATATGGTGTTTCTTTCTTTGTAAGGGGAAGTATATTATTACTATAGGGATCTGAGAACTCTGTAAGAATATAAAGAAAATAAAACGTATTGTTTAAAAAGCTTTGAAGTAGTTTTTTTCTCCCTTTAATAAATTCTTATTTTCTTTTTAAGACTTGAGTAGTGATAGTCTGAAAGGAAAGTTTTGAATAGTGAAGTTTATTGTTCATTAGGAAATAAATCTGCAAAAAGAAAAAAAATACAGGACATAAAAAGAAACATACCTTTTATTATATAAATATACCTTTTAGTAATAGTGTTACTTTAGTGGAGAAATAGATAACACAGATGAACTGGAAAATAAACTGACTTTTAAAAACACAAAGTTATTACAGGGTTCATTAATTCTTCAAAATCACATGAATGAAATGGAAAAATGAATCTTGAAGGATTGCTGGCTTTGGTTCAGAATGTCAATTTCTACTTTTTAATCCCAGTTCTCACAATTTATTTGACATTCTGAACAGCAGCCAAAAAAGCTATTATAAGTATAAAACACATTCATTGGTATAAATCTCATTAGATTGAGCAATTTAATTAAGGTATTGACATTCTTAATTGAAACGTGCAAGGAGAGAACATTTTCCTATCTAATTTCCATATGCTTTCTAGTTTAAAAGTTTTTTTTAAAAAAAAAACTGTAAAATGTTATAGATTTGGCTGAGTCCTGCATCCCAGAGGAGTACTTGCGCTCATTTACCTTGATTTAGAGCCAACCACTCTCCTAAGTGGAGGTCCATTAAATGAAGCTGATGTATGCCCGACTCAAATATATGTCAGCTTCTCTTATGATCAATAGAGGGGGGGAATAAATATATATATTTATTATATATTTATTATATATCCACTTAATTAAATAAAATAGTCTTCTGGGTAAACTTAAGATACTTGGAGATGAGAAGCGGATCAATATATCTTGCCATTTGAACATTAAGTATGTGCTTGGAAATATTATTTGTGTATTTCAGAGATGCGTGCAGTGGAGTCCTGCAGGAGTTCACTGCCATAGAAGGTTTTTATGCATGGGTTTCCTTGCTCAGTGATACCTGTTTTCTGTTCTATGCCTTTAACACCCTTTTTCATTATTTATTCCTAAACGTTGACAGCAATTATCTGAAAAGTTTAAAAAAAGTCTTGCCTTGAGAAAAAATTATTTATTTATTTATTTATTTATTATTCAAATTTCTATACTGCCCTTCTCCTTTCGGACTCAGGGCGGTGAGTTATATAAATTATATAAATTATATAAATTATATGCTGGGGTTCTTTATCCTTGTAAGAACCTTAAAAGACATTTTCCCAAGAGTGTGTTTCTTATTAATGTTCTATGGGAGGAAGATAGTTGAAAAATGATATACAATTAACTCTAAACTTTGACCCATGATCTAGTTTAATAGGCATGCTGTGTTTTGTTCACAAATTCCAGATTTTTTTTAAAAAAAAAATGTGTGCATGATCAATTTTTCGTAATGTATTCTTAACTTTAGTATGTCCCTCTTATTTAGATTTAGCATTTTTGTGTTAAAAATAAAAGCATATTTATTTATTTGATTAATTTACATCCTGCTTGCCTTCAGACATTATATATGGATGTTTCCTCCTCCAATTTTTTTAACAGCAACTCTATGAACCACAAATGTGAGATGGGTGGCTATACAAATTAAATCAATCAATCAATTAATCAGATGAAGTATGCTGCACTGAGAGAGTGACCCAAAATCACTTAATGAGCTTGAGTGTGTAGGTTTGAACATGGCTCTGTCTAGTTCAATACTTTAATCATCATACAATATTGTGCATGACAGACTGCCGTAGGATCCGTGTACTGTTTAAATAAAATGTTTAATGAGTATTTTAAAAAGTAAGCAATTTTAGCAATCCTTTTAATGTTGAACTGGAACCTGGATTTGGATCTATTGTAAATATTAGATTTATCAGTGATATGATAGCAATTTTTATGCAGATTGTAAATTTTATTTCAAAGCCAATCGTAAAGATTCATATTTAATTTAAGCTTTATTGAAATTTATTAAATTAATGTTTGTGTTTTCATACTGTGTTAAACTTACTAGGTTTGCAAAATATCTGAAATCATATCCATAGCTTATAAATCCTAATGGCTAAGGTTCATACAACAGTTAAAACTAAATGAAACCCATCAACATTCGTCTTTCTATTGCTTTAGTTTTAGGGGTTAATGTATTGCTATTTTTTACTGTTTATTTATGAAAGTTTCTCTTGTAGATATTGTAGTTTTCTACACCAATGCCACCATACTGATTATTGTAGTGGCTTGATCAGAATGATATGAAATTGGTATCAATCTGACATGTTTGTAATCTTGATTATCAAGAATTTTAATAGTTTATTCACGATTTAGCTTGTTGACAAAAGACCCACTGACATGGTTCAGTAAAATTAAACAAGAATGAATGTGTACTATATATAATTGCTTCTTGAAACCTAAAATGTATATAGAGATCTATGTTCTAGAGTTTAAATTCTATGTTTTCCCCCTTTAATTCTTCCAAATTAGTGCATATTTTGTATTTTCTTTAAACTGTGGAAGATCATTGAAATGTATTAACTTGATCATTCTCTCTAAACAAACTGGGAATTTATGGATTCTGTCTTGCCAACTTTATTCCAAGTACAATTTCCCAATTTTCTCTTTTCTCTTCTTGTCCAAGTCTGAAACTATAAGCCACTTAATCCTTTTCTCCTTTTGTTCATGTGTATCTGGAGGACAGTTCCTGAATTTCCTGAAGTGTGGCTGTGCGTCTCTGTTTGTGGTGGTGGAGAGAGAGAATTAAATAAAAGACAATAGTGATGTCTTCTCTTCCGGTCTGTTCTCAGCAGGCTGTGTACAGCATAGGGGTCAAAAAGTCAAAATAGTGGTTGTAATTACATGATGAAAGCCCCACCTCTTTGTACATACATTGAAGTTACATGCATGAGCAAAAGCACAGAGTTTCAATAATACATTCATGACTGCCATCTTGCTTTTTTTTTTACTCACCTCCCATCCCCAAAGATGCCCCTTGCTCCTCCATTCTTCCTTTGATAACCAAGCAGACTTGGTTTCATGAAAATAAATTATATGAGGTTTCTTAACAATACTCAGAATTAATACACTTCAAAATGGTCATTTTAGCTTCTTTCATCCCAGCCCATGTCAGCAACACACTCCCACACTAAGCATTAACTATGCTGGAAATGATGGGTTCATGGTTAGCAGTCACTTTCTTGATTTGGAAATTAAAGTTAGCCTACTGATTTGTTATAAAAGTACTTGGCCAATTTTTTTTTTCATTGGAAATAAAGTTGCCTACTTGTTCCCTCTTTCATTACTCCAATTATAAATTCTACTCAGATTCAGTGATTGGGAAACTTTTCAAGTCTCAAATACACTGTGGTTCACATTGAATGAGAAAGGCAAGAAATGTATTTGGCTTCCCATCATTTTAATCAGGCAATGAGATGGATATTCAGCAGCAGAGAAGAGCAGAAGCTGCAGTGCTTTTTCAGAAATGGCTGCCAGGTTTTGGGTCAGGACTGCTATGTTGACTGTGAGTTCTGGGATTCTCTCCTACCCCACTAGCTGCTCCATTAATCAATTTCATAGTCCATCTACTGTAGGCTTCAACTTGGTTCAAATAATGGAACAAAGCACTATTTTGACTTTTTGACCCCTCTGCTCTACACAGCCTGCTGAGAACAGACCGGAAGAGAAGACATCACTATTGTCTTTCATTTAATTCACTGCAGCCATAACTGATTCTGGTTCTCTTCTTTTTCCATAATGATGGGAATACAAGTAGGCAGATCTTGCTGTCAAGCCTTGCACCTTATAGGACTTACGATTTTTACTCCACTTTTCCTTTCCTTTACATACCTGCAAAGATCAGTTACAAAGTTATTTTTTGATCATTGTCACAACTGTGAATGGTCACTGTACAAGGCAGTCACTAAAACAAAAACTTCAGTGTCTAGGGCAATATACAGCAGTTAAAACCTTTATAATGATTGAGCCTTTATAAGATCTATGTTCTTTCCCACTCTTCCAAGTCAAAGATAATTTGCCATTTTTTTCAAGACCAAAGGAGCCCATTGGGATATGATGCTAAAAAGCCTCTCTTGAGCCTAAGTTCTGATGGTTCCTATCTCAGCAACTTTATTCCTAAAAGCTAGGAATTGTCATCAGATAATAGTTCCTTTACATCCCAGAATTCAGGAAATGGAATAATTATCTTAATTGGTTGAAAAGTAAATTCTGGTTGACCCAGAAACAACTATAAAAAAAATAACCTAAAGAAGAATTTTTGGCCTACATCATATGTTGCATTAAGCTGTGGTTTATTCAGCTGTAGTTTATTGAATAAAGATGAAATAAATCACAAATGCATGTACCACAATGGTTGCATTTATACAAAATGCTAGACCAAAAACAAGCAAACCACATTATGTTTTAATGCAGTGCATGAGCTTAAGTCCCTGTATAAAACTGTAAATCATGATACTAATCCTAAAAAAGAATTGTTGACTGGGTTTATATAACTGAACCACAAATTTGCCAATTACATATTATGTGATTTAGTTACTTTGTGGTTCAATATGTTGTGTAAGCTCAGAAATTTGTCTCTACCATGCTTAAATTTTTTTTAGGTAAATGTGTTGTACAAACCATATTTATGATTTGTTAATTTAGACATCAAGCAAATTACAATTCAAACATAGTTTACAAACCATTTCAAACCTTTATTTCTCATTATGGTCTCCTGTTAATTGCAAATCCCAGTTGATTAACTTTGATCAAAACTATGATCAACCATAACCTGAATTTGTAGATCTGTATTATCTAATGTGCCTTCTATTATTCAAACTTCCGTTCCAATATACAGCCATATAAACTTTAGTTTTCTGCTGCCTCCTCATAGTGTGGTATGAGGATACTGTAAATCATAATTTTCTTAGCTGTGTTTTTGATAGAATATTATTGAGTCAACATACAGCAGGCAAGGGGTTCTGCAGGAAGATCAAAAATTTCAAGATGGGAAACACATTCATGCTAGTGAAACCCTGCCCTTTTTCACATGAGTTAAGATCACATGGTTGATCATATCTTGACCTTGCTTGCTTTCCATGCCCAGGCATGATGACCAGTCACTGCCTCCTATTGAGACTTATTAAGTACAGCATATCCCTTAAGGACCTGGAAACTCTTTCTTCTATGATTAATATTCCAAAGTTTCAAAAAGTGTTTCCTCTTTAATCACGAATGTTATACGTGAGTATTCACCAAAGATATACACCTAGGAAGGCTAATTCTTTGTAAGTAACTCTTTGACATTCAGAAAAAGTTTTAAACAGATTAATCCTGGAGGTACAATTTAATCTTTCTAGAGGTGAGACCAGTTTCTTCTTTAGGAGTTATTTTTCTCCTGTAAAAGGAGTAAACTTATTGTATACTTACTTTGTAGTAAGTAAGTATTGAAACATGTAAACCTTTATGAATACTTTTAAATAAGCCCAACCATCCTGTGAATTCTCCATTTCCCCTTACCAACTCTCAGCTTCTTTTATATATATATACTTAATTTGATTGGGTGAACTGACATTGTCAATCTGCAATCCAATAACATGTTTGATGGCTACTCAGAAGAGAGTCTAGTTAATTTTTGGAAGTGCTGTTATGTAAATAAATATTCTTGCAGAGCGCTGAGCCAAGACATTTGCTGATTAATCAGAGTTTTGCCCTTGTCTTCTGCAAGAATAAACCTTGAAATGTCAAGAGATACTTTAATGCTTTTAAATGGCAAGAACACACCCACACTTTTTTTGGTCAGCCAGTAAGTGAAAATTCTGAATCTAATCACACTATACAATCTTTGTGGTATGCAGTAGGGCCAAATATCCATCAAGGCTTGCTTTTTCTTATCAAGTAAGGTATTTCATTTTTTTTCTTTTAGTAGATTATTGTTTCTTCACCACTGTTTAAATAGGCTAGTTCTTTTGCATTTCCAGGTGTTAATCCCCTGTTTTACAAAAAAGAAATATGTTAAATAGAATCCATTTTGCTGATAATGAATGAGATTATATCAAGATTCTAATTGGGAGGATCTGATTAGATTTTAATGAGCTTGCCTTAGGGTGAATGCAGGGCATGAAGAGAATAGTTGCCATAAATAATCTCCATGACCTATTCCAGCTGCTGTATTGCATAGTTATAAAGGTAAAAACTATTACTGTTTATGACGATCAAGTAATGGAAGACAATATTGCAGATTTTGATACTTTTCCTTTAAATGAAGGGAAATAATTTTGCTTTTCTGATAATAATATGAATACATACATACATACATGTATAAGGAAGGAAGAAAGGAAAGGAGATTCCATTTCATTCTTTCATAATCTTAGTGCTGTGCTTTGAAGAAATTGTAATATTTCTGATGTATGAACAGTTTAATTTTCTGTTCTCAAATGTACTTTATGAAATGGACTCAGAAATGGACTCATATCAATGGAATGTACATTTTAGTAGATTGGCTCATATTATACAGAGCAGTTGCAATGGGAAGACTAAGAGGTGTAATACGATCTGTGCATTTTGTGATGTAATTATTTGTCATGATAAAGTTACAGAGAAGCCAAAAAAGTCCACAGTCGACAGAAAATCTTTGTATGTGCGTATGGAGTCATCTGCGATGGGAATAGCTTATAAATATTCAAGAACATTGATATTTTAACATTATTATGTTACAATGTTGGACTATTAATATTGAAAAGTGAAGATTTTATTTTAGTTTTATTTAGTTAGGAATGCAGTAGATCACTTTCTGTTTTTTTGTAAAGTCAGCAACATTTCCTAAATTTTCAAAAAATTAACAGTGTTCTGTTCAACTTATACTACGTTTTCAGATGAAAAAATAAAATAAAATAAACTCCACAATTCCCATATTATACTAATCATAGTGAGCTAACCCAGCTGATGTTCATTAAGTGAAATCTGTATGTTGATAGAAGACTAGGAAATTTACATTTAAGGTGTCAGAAATCAGTCTTTTTTAAAGTCTGTAGTGTAATCATATTTAGAAGATATTTATATGTTTAGCATATCCACAAATGACTCCAGCAAGATTGAGAATTCCATTGTTCAGAAGTCCTAGGTCTGAAAATTTAGTCATAATGATTAAGTTGGTCATGTTAGAATGGCTGGAATCTATATCTTTAATACAACTGTTGTTCAAACCTAAAACAACATCCGAAATCTTCCCATTCACTGAAAATTCCCTCCCAGATTTCCATAAATAAATAAAGAGATGTTTTGCCACTAATATTTTTATCTTAACTTTCTTTTACCACCACCCACTCCCCATCACGCAAAAAGGGCTTGGAGGACAATTATCTTCCCTAGATTCAAGATCCTCGACAGGACAGGACACTGTAAATGGCCCCAATCCGTGGTTAGCTTTTATGCAAATTTTACAGCATTCTCTGATGTTGTACTAAAAAGATCAAAGTGGGGATAATTGAGTGATGGCTTTTTTAAAAAAAATAGTCTGCTTGCAATAGGTCACAGTGTTAATGTATTTAAAGAAATTCTTTGTTGGTTTTAGAATTGTGCCCAATACAGAGCTAATATGGTAATCATTGCAGTTTCTACTTTGTGCATAGATGTTTCCTATCGTGAAACAGGTTAAATTATTCTTAGCACATCTTTTAGAGTACTGATATCTATTTTCATTTTGTTTTAATAAATGATTTCTATACAGTATCCTGCATATTCATGAATATTTAAGTGTGAACTGGCAATCATCACAACTTCTTAATCATAAATAAATAAATATTTATTTATTATTTACTTTATTCATTAAACATGAAACTCAGTCAACTTAACATTCAAGAATGCATCACAAATACCATTGACTGGTGCTAATGGTTGATATGGGTTGCTGCCAGCATCCTAGGTATCAACCAAGTACCTTCTTAAGATGTACAATGTTCCAAGTAGCACAGTTTTTTGCAGCTCCGCTGGTGTTATTGCAGGAAGCTGCAATTTATTGATGTATCTTATAAAATTCTTGGACATGGTACCAAGTGCCCCAATGACAATGGGTATCACTGTTACATGTTACTATTATCTTTATTCGTTAAATATGAAACTCAGTCAACTGAACATTCAAAAATGTATCACAAATACCATTGACTGATGCTAATGGTTGATACAGGTTGCTGCCAGCATCCTAGGTATCAACCATTTATTATTATTATTATTATTATTATTATTATTATTATTATTATTATTATTATTATTATTATTATTTATTAGGAAACACAGTTTCCTAATGGACCTAAGAAAACATTTTTAAGATGTGATAGCACTGGTGTAGGCCACAACAAAAAGCATCCGTATGGACAAAGCACACCTTGCCTTGTTTTATAAAACTGCTACATAATGTGTTTTGCAGTTATTTCAAACATTATGCAAAAAATCAACATCCTTTTTAATCATCTGTTTGTACTGAATTATCTGCCAGATACATATTGTTGAAATACCATCATTAAAGCTGTCAGTTTATCAGAATATGAGAAATATTTATGAAATAAATATTGAAGATTTGGAGTTGCTTCACTGTTAACCTGACAAGAGTATTTCAACAGAAGATAAAGCAAATACAAATTACTATGAGATGTATTAACTTACTATTGAAAAATATTATTTTCTTGCAAATAGGAAGGTGGAATACATCCATAAGGGAGACAGTAATAAGAATTATTAAGTGTTTTAATATGCTAAAATCTCTCAAACTTTGCCCTTCTACTTTACTTGAATTAATAAGGAACTTATTTAAATAATAGTTATAATTTTAATTTTTTGGGAATGGGTGTTTTCCTGTTTCAATTCCAGCTGTTCCCTTGTGCTGTTTACTTTATTATCCTTTAATGTTTCAGACATTATTTTTTATAATACGTAACTTTTTGCTTCTTTGCATTACTTTCAGTAGATCATAATACTGATCAGAATCGCTAAGATCAAAGGCCTATCATGTAGCATTTAATATTCTAGTGTCACTAGTGATGAACATGAGTAGAAAGTTAAAACATCTTCTCTGTGAATATTTCACAACTAGGGGAAGTCCTGAAGTACTTACATATGTTTAGAAACGTCATTTTGAAAACAATAAAGCATTGTTATGTGTACCATTTGTGTGCCTGTCTCTCTGTCTGAGAAAACAATTACAGCTACCAAAAGGAATTGGTGTAGACTAGATGACTAGTATAAATTGAATTAGTTTGACAAGGACATTTGGGGTGGGAGCTGAATAGACCATCAGCCTGATGGAAAACAGAAGAAAGCTCTTGGTGACCCAGATGACCTAACATGTCAGTGTGGGTTTTCTGTGTGGTGCTCTCATTCAGAGCCAAAATGCTTATTATTCAATAAAATCAATTTGATTGAGGTTCATGGCACAATAGAGAATTCACTTTCAAAGGGGAAAAAATTCCACAGAGTGCATTCTAATGAATGCTACTTAACTGGAATGTCTGAACAATGTATACATCTCTTAAAAAGCATATTAAGTTTGGATAGTATCTATTGTCCTTGATTTCCATGCAGTATCCCGCAATTTTATAAAATTGAGCATTACCAATGCTTGTTAATAATAGTGATGCAATTTTCTTCATTTTGCCATATATTTGAATACTTATTTTGTGCTTTTCTAAGCTATTGCTTGTGACTATGGTATTCCACAAAGGATAGAGAAAATAATATGAAGCATATTATCATTTTAAATGAAAGAACATATAATAATAATAATAATAATCCTTAATCATTTTAGGACTTACTGACATTCTTACTATTCTTCTGTTCATGGGTATTGGCACAAAATATTTGTGAATGTATTGATTGTGCTTTAGACAATATTAATTGCAAGGAGGTGGGGGTGGGGAATATTTTGTCAGGTTCACATTCTGATTAGAAAGTTCATAACTGCCAAACCAGAATATAACTTTCCATTATATTTGTATTCTGTAATGGAGTTCAACAAATGAAGGACTTCTGAAAAAGTAGCCACAAAAATATGTAGCTTCATGGAGATTTCTTCCTGTAGATATAACACAAAATAAACCCAGCAAAAGAAGAGGAGAAATTTGATTCTTGGTTATTTCTTTAATTTACAAGAAAGATGGAATAGAATATGAGGATTTTTATGAAATTGCTTGCTTTAATAAATTTTCAGTATGCAGTTATGGCGTTATCTGCAACTACCTTAAGTGATTTTGAACTAATAGGTAGAGATTGCAATGTAATCTATATACTAATAGTATTTCTTCTTATTTTATCCTTTCTACTGCATTTTAGTTACTTTTTTTCTCTCTTATTTTCAGTTTCAGATGTTTATTGCCATATTTCAGATAATAAAGAAATGAACTGTTAGAAATACAGACTTTAAAAAGAACATTTAAATCATTTCAGGGCAATTGGGTGCAATATTTATTTTAAAATGCATAAAAGTAATAGTAGTTGGTACACAGTAGTAAACAGTCCAACAATTTTTTTTGCCATTTATGAAAATATAAAATTCTGCATAGCTACCATTTCAGTGCATGACCTCATAAAAGTATGTTAACATTTTCATTATTCCTCCTCTTCATATCACAGGAATTTGTAATTATAAACACACCTTTATGTCAATATTTTTTCTTAAATTCAGTCACTTTCAATGAGTTCATAATATTTGTTTGTTTATTTGTTATTTTTAGGGACTTAAGTGAAAACCAGATTCAAGGCATCCCTAGAAAGGCTTTTCGAGGAATTACTGACGTAAAGAATTTGTAAGTATTGTCTATAAATAGAATTTGAGCTGAAGCTAAATTCTTTTCATATGCTATTTTATGTATTTTGTGTATTTCAGGACAAGATATGCATCTTTGTGTTATACAGAAGTAGTTTTCTTGCTTAGAAATAGGTGGTCACCTTTGACATCCATTCACATCTTGATTAAATATATGTATAGGCTTTCTATGTATTATTTTTCCCTACTGCAGTCTTTAACGTCTATTGAAGAGAACTTGGAGGAAATTGATAACTTAGCTTTGTACTAAACAGGTAGTCCTTGATAAACAACAGTAGTAGGGATCAAAATTTTCATTTGCTAGCAATGTAGTTGTAAATCGCATGACTTCATCATTTAGCAATGGCAATTGTAGCACTTCCCTTTGCCATTGTTATGGAATGATTGCAGGTAATTAAGCAAATTCCAGGTGGCTTGTAAATAGGCCAGCTGGCTGGCAGGTAAGTAACTGGTGCCAGGTGGAGGAAAATGCCTGGGTGTACCACAAAGTGCAGCATGTGTGCAGTAGAGGGTGTGTGTGTGTGTGTGTGTGTGTGTGTGTGTGCCTGCTGCTGGGTAGGGGAGGCTATGAGTGATTTAGCAGAGCAATTTGCAAGCCTCCCTACCACTTCCCCATTGATTTTGCTTGTGGGAAGCAGGCAAGGAAGGTTGCAAATGACAATCTCATGACCATAGGACACTGCAAACATCATAATGTAAGTCAGTTGCCAAGCGCCCAGATCACAATCACATGACTGTGGGATGCCTAGAATTTCAAGAACTGGTTATAAGTATCTCTTATTCTATGCTGTCATAACTTTGAACAGTCACTGAAGACTGTTAAACAAGAACAAATTATTAATAACTCTAGCAAATATATAACACAGTGGACACATCTTCAAGGATTCTCAATTCAAACAACAAGTCTGTCTCTTTCTGTGGCTTAAGAAAGATGTAATAGGTATTACATACTGTGATATATAAGGAAATCTAGATTCCCTACTATGGAGACTGGAAGCTTCGTGGATTAACATATTCATCACAATTGAATTTTATATTGCTCAACTAATGCTTTGTTGTATTAATATTAGAACAATTTGCATGTAGTTCTTTCCACCAGGCCTCTAAAGCTGTTCAAATGTATTATATCAGTAGTTTTTCAAGAATCTTATCCAGTGCACCAATATACTTTATTTTAAACATAGAAATGAAACTGGAAAAATAAAACTTCCCCGACAATATCCATGAGTCATTGGACAAAAGTTTAACCTGGAGAATTCAGCCTCATGCTCCTAATTGCAAACTACCACACTTTAAGGGAGCCATGCATTTAATTATTTTTTTCTGTTCATTTTCTGAAGTTGTATTTCTTTTTTATGTGGCTAGCTACCATTACATATGCGAATGTGCTAATTTCTATTAATTTGGATTAATTAATTTTGGTTTCACAAGATGTCCAGCTTTAAATTTAGCAGTAAGATATAATTAACATATACAGTTAGGTTAAGAAGAGAACAAAGATAATTGAGTCAGTCTTCACAAGAGGAAACAAACTGTAGGACATACTTTTTTAAAAATAGTATTTGGAGAAAGCATCTTTATGCTGTAACTCTAAAATAATTGGTGCATGTGTTTACAATACAGGGAATAATTGAAGAAGGGGAATAAATATTCTTCCTTACATTTCTTACATACTTGATGTTAATGCTCATATTAACCTTTTCAGCTTCATATTTTCTTGGGTGGGTGTGGCCACTCTCTGCAGCTGAAGTGGAGCCCCAGGAAAAGCATTTGGTCTTTAGTGCTCATTTATGGCCTCATTCACACTCAAAATCACATTTGACCTTTCAAATTCAGATCACTGCACAACCCTACTGCTTAGATTCAGTTGTACTTCAGAAGTGAGGGAGGAAAAATTCACCTGGAGAAAAGAGAATCAATCAGGAAACAATTTGTTTCACTTAGAAATACCTGTTCTGAGGTATTTTTGGAAGGTTGGATAACAGAAAAAGGCTGTTCTTTCATAAGAAAAAAAATGTTATGTGCTCACTGAAAGTACCATTTTACAGAGAGAACTGGATGGATTTCCATCAAGGCCTTTTATTCTAGTTCTAAGTAGTGCTCCCCAATCACCTTTAGTTAAACCTTAAATAGCTATTTAAAATTATTTTTCTTATGTTTGATTAGGGAAAATTTATTTTAAGGAAGAAAAAAAAGCAGCCAGTATTCATGAGCAGACAAAAGGTTTAAATGATTCCTAAGAGGAAAAATAGTACAGCTTTAATCAAAAACATCATCAAATTTATTGGTAGATGAAAGTTACTTCCAGAAATTGCTTAACGCATTGTAAGCTGCCCTGAGTCTCCGGAGAAGGGCGGCATATAAATCAAATTAAAAAAAAAAATTGTACTGAAGACACTGAAAGCTTCAGATGAATAGACTAGTTTCATATTATTTTTTTCTCTTTACTTTACTAAAAATTTCAATTTTTAATCAAATTTATGTTTCTATGTAGACTTATCTATTCTCATGCTAATGTCCAAAGCTTATTATAATGACAAAAGCATTTAGTATTATGATCAGTATTTTATATTCTGTGTTATATTCTATTATTATTTTATTCCACCCTTTTTATATGCAACTCAGGGTGGCAAAAAGACCTAATACTTCTTCCTCCTATTTTCCCCACAACAAAAACCCTGTGAGGTG
Source organism: Pituophis catenifer annectens (assembly GCF_029215685.1). Classification (NCBI taxonomy): domain Eukaryota; kingdom Metazoa; phylum Chordata; class Lepidosauria; order Squamata; family Colubridae; genus Pituophis; species Pituophis catenifer. The sequence goes on from NW_027256882.1 coordinate 114,886,399, forward strand.
GGTCGGGCTAAGAGAGGATAACTGGCCCCAAAATCACCCAACCAGCTTTCATGCCTAAGAAAGGTCTAGAAACAGTGGTGAAATTCATTTTTTTTTTTACTACTGGTTCTGTGAGCGTGGCTTGGTGAGCATGGCAGGAAAAGGATACTGCAAAATCTCCATTCCCACTCCACTCCAGAGGAAGGATACTGCAAAATCCCCATTCCCTCCCCACTCCTGGGGGAAGCCGAGGTGGCACAGTGGTTAGAGTGCAGTACTGCAGCTACTTCAGCTGACTGCTAGTTCAGCAGATCAGCGGATCAAATCTCACTGGCTCAAGGTTGACTCAGCCTTCCCTCCTTCCGAGATGGGTAAAATGAGGACCCAGACTGTTTATTTATTTATTTATTTATTTATTTTATTAAATTTCTATACTGCCCTACTCCCGAAGGACTCAGGGCGGTGAACAGCCACAGGATAAAACACACGAATACAAAAATTTAAAATAGAATAAAAACGAATTAAATAATTTGGCTGAACAAATTTAAAATACCCCATAATTTAAAGCAAATTAAAATTTACATTTAAAAAGAGGAGAAGATTTAGGCCAGGCCAGCTTGATGAAATAGAAAAGTCTTAAGTGCACGACGGAAGGTGCGCAGATCCGGGATCCTCCGTATCTCCGGGGGGAGCTCGTTCCAGATCGTAGGTGCCCCCACAGAGAAGGCTCTCCCCCTAGGGGCCACCAGTCAACATTGTTTGGCCGACGGCACCCGGAGGAGCCCCTCTCTATGGGAGCGTACTGACCTGTGGGAGGCTATTGGTGGTAGCAGGCGGTCCCGTAGATAACTAGGTCCTAAGCCATGGAGCGTTTTAAAGGTGATAACCAAAATCTTGTTGGGGGCAATATGCTATTTAGTATACTGTCTTTGGTGTAAACCTCCCAGAGTCCTTGGAGAGTGGGCGGCATAGAAATATGACTAATAAATAAATAAATAAGAATACTGCAAAATCTCCATTCCCATCCACTCCAGGGGAAGGATACTGCAAAATCCCCATTCCCTCCCCACTCCTGGGGGAAGGATACTGCAAAATCTCCATTCCCACCCCACTCTGGGGCCAGCAGAGGTGGTATTTGCTGGTTCTCCGAACTACTCAAAATTTCCGCTACCGGTTCTCCGAATTACTCAAAATTTCCGCTACCGGTTCTCCAGAACCTGTCAGAACCTGCTGGATTTCACTCTTGCCTACAAGTCACAGTCTCCTGCTTTCTGGGCCAACAAATTCACTATTTCATGGAAATAGCGTTTGTACATCAAAGCACATTGCAATGGCTTCTTAAGAAACTAACACCTGTTGACAAAAATTGAAATAAACCCAAAGTAAATTATTACTGTAGCAAAAAATCGGAATGAATTATAGTTCACTGTTTGCTGATAGACAAAGCATACCATTGGTCCATGCGAAGCATGCCACTGGTCCATGAACTATACCAGATAAAGGAAGGCAATAGACCAATAGAAATTAAGATGAGACTAAGGGTCTGAATATATATCTGTGCATGCAAATGGTGCCATGATAGAAAACTATGGATTCAGTTCTGAGATTTTGTGGGGATTTTTACATTCATGTTTTTTTATGTAAGTTGGAGTTAAGGAGGGTAATTTGACTCTCATTGACTTCTTTGAAAATTTGGTAGTTAAATTTTGTGAATATACAATTAACATTATGTTTCCAAGTTCAGGCTGTTGGGAGAGGCTCAGTTGCTGTCTGCTGCACACAACATTCTGTGCTACTATCATGTCCCCATTTCTATTGTTGCCATACTTCACTCTGCCCATGTCATATTAGATCCATCTCAGGAAGATTGTCAGTCTGTGCTTGGGACGGAAGGAGAAAATTGTACAGTAATGCAATATCTTGGGTCCAAGAATGGTTTGCAGCTGTTAAACAACTAAATAAGGAAATTCTGCTTTCTAAAGAATTAATTGATTTGGATCCAGTCCATGTTGCATTACTTACTACAAAGGTATTACAGCTTCATGATGAAGATACAGACTGACTTAAATTCAACCTATTATCTGTCTCCTTCACCTATTTTCTATCTTAGATTGGCTTCAGCACTTGTGGCCTTTGGCCTGTCTGCAGCTGAGCTTGGATAGCAAAAAATACAGGAGAGAAATAATTGACACTGATGGATTGAGCCCTGCACATTTGTACGCTTTATGTTGGAGGTAATTTCCTAAGTGATTTTCTAATTAAAAAAACAATGTTGCACTTCCATTGGCCTAATTAGAGTAACTGTATGGAATACAGCTTGGGCCACCCCAGAGAGGAATGAACTGGAGTATGTATTTTAATATATGGATTAAATTATTGGGAGGAGGTAGAGTTTTTCATTTAGATTTATGTTTTAATACCTGGTACTGGTAGTAGCCAGAAATCTGCCCTTTGCATTTTGCCCTCTGTATTGCAATTAAAGTTATGCAATTCAATAATGACTGTAATCTATAAAACACCACTTAAAAGATTGCATTGAAATGTTCAGCAGAGGAAATCTTTTCATTCTCTTTCTGTCTGTAGGATTTGCCAGTCAGACGGAATCACTTAAAAGCCCCAATTGCCATCCTTGAATAATTAACTTATCTTACTGGAGGTCCGATGTCAGGACTTTCGGCATTATTTTATTCTAGTAGCATCTAGTAGAAATTAAAAAAAAAATTAGTTCATATTTCTTAGTTCATAATTAATTTGTTCCTTATTTCATTACCTGGTTTAAATTCTTAAATTCTTTCTTTGTTACATTTAAACTTTATCATTCTTACTTAGATATTGTCCAGTATTATCTATTTATTGATTAGATTATTATTTCACATTTATTATTTTATAAATAACTCAAAGCAGCAATCCCTATCTCCTCCTATTTTACCCACAACAATAGTCCCATGAAGTGGATTGGACTGAGAGAGAACAAGTGGCCCAAAGTCACCTGGCCAGTTTTCATACCTAAATTCGGACTAGAACTCACAGTCTCCCTATTTATAGGCCAGCACTTTAATCACTATACCAAACTGGTTTTCCTGTTCAAAACGTTTCAAAATGGAAAATATAATCATGTTTGTTATTTTATACTTATTGTAAAATATTTTCTAATAGCATTCTATACAGCGAAACAACCAAGAGGAATACACAGATATACATATTTAAATATTTGTTATAAATTGGATTGTAATACGAAGCCATGTTTATAATATCCACTCTTCCACTAACTTCTGCTACTGCATTTGTCAGCTCTCTCTAAACCATTCTTTGATTAATCTCTATATTAAACTAATGTTTGTAGATTGCAAAGAAGAAGCTTCATTAGGTCATACATTGTTGCTAGCATATCATTATTAACAATATTCGTTTTTTTTTCAAGGAAAGCCTTGAACTGGTCTATCTTACGTTTCATACTTGTTTCATGCTAGAGTCCAATATTTGTAATGGAATCAAGCCAAAAAAGTGTCACTCTAACTCAGGAGAATAGTTTCTGCAAGTAAATATAATCCATATGACTAAATGTTGCATGACTAGATTTAATAGTTCTTTCAGATATATTAATGAAGCAGACCAAAAGATTTCAAAGGCTAAAAAAATACAGCATGAGACAATTTTTTTTAAAAAATGTAACAAAATAAATTCTGCAACAAAATCTTAGTGGCTACATAAAATTAACTAATTTCCCCCACTCCTTAAATTCTTCTCGACCATGATTGAAAAGTCTTGATAAAATTTTCTGCATGTTCTTATAAGCACATTTAAAATGGAATTCTGTCCCCAAGTGGAATAAATAAAACATTTCAGATTTTATATAAGGAAGAAACTTGGCATGTCAAAATGCACATTATGCACTATAATTTTCCAGTGATTTGAAAAAAATACAATACAGTATTGTTAGGAAATAAAACATAACCTCACAATTTCCTTTTCTAGCTTTAGCAACATTCAATGTTTGCAGTATTCCCTCTGTTTTCATTTTATGCAAAGTAGTGGGAGAGTATGCAGTTGCTTCAAAATAAATTTCTTTAAAATGAAGACCAACTCGCAGTTTTAAGGGATATTTTGTTTCCTTATTTGGCTGTATTGTTGAACTATTAGAAACTGAATTATACATCCAAGTGATTCAACTTTTTCAATATGGGTAAATGTATGCAATGTTAGAGTTACATTTCATATTTTACATCTTCCCTTTGAAAGATGGATGTATTCTTAAAGAAATGCAAACTCTAAATTATCCCAATTTTATAATCACTCTCACTATGTATATTTTCAGAATCCATCACAGAATTAGAAAGGGTTTTTTTGTCATATGCTATTGTCATGAATTTTGAAATTTCCTTGAGATTTAGACCAGTTTTATTTACAAAATAGAGGCTGTTGCAACATGCCCATAGTCACAAGCTACCTTCCCACAAAGCCAGTGGGGAAGCCGACAAGAAGTTGGAAGTCATTCCTGCTTCCTTTTGTTTTTGTCCGTCCCCCCCACCAAATTATTCTGTTTATCTGTTCAGGTTAAATAAATAATGTCAAGTGCTGGCAAAATCAGGATATGCAGGCAGTTCAAATGAGTATAAAGATTTATTGCAAGTATAAATTCTCTACAAAAATCTGAGCTACTAACGGTCAAGGGAAATTAGCATGAATTAGGTAGGTATTCAAGGTGGGCTGGACTTAGATCTCCTGAGGGTGTGGAGGGACTCATGACTTTTGACCCCTCCCAGGGCTCAGCCTGGTCATCTCCTACATTTTGACTTATTATTGAAATTTGTTTGCTACTGCAATTATTTTTCTGCAAAGGAAATATACTCTTCTTAGAAGATCATGGGACTGTCCCAGATAAGGGTAAAAAAATATGGCCACCTTAAATTTTATGTTCATTCTGGTTACATCAAGCTGCACTATCTTTCTTTCAAAGGATGACCCTTTGAACAGGTCTAGTGTTTTCTAATCTTTAGATGATTTCTTTATTATCCATAAATAAATGGATAATATGTATGTATGTATGTGTGTGTGTATGTGTGTATATACACATACATATGTACACATACACATACATACATAACAAAAGAAATGTGTTATTTGTGCTGGATGATTTTGGGCTTTTTTTCCATCAAAGCATTTTTTATTCTTTCTTTCTTTCTTTCTTTCTTTCTTTCTTTCTTTCTTTCTTTCTTTCTTTCTTTCTTTCTTTCTTTCTTTCTTTCTTTCTTTCTTTCTTCTCTCTCTCTCTCTCTCTCTCTCTCTCTCTCTCTCTCTCTCTCTCTCTCTCTCTCTCTCTCTCTCCCTCCCTCCCTCCCTCCCTCCCTCCCTCCCTCTTATTCGTTTCCCTTTCTCCTTTCTTTTTTGGTGAAATTATATTTCCTAAGCATAGCAGCTCTCTCAGAGGACAGAGTCTGACACATGTCAGAGAGATACCTACAAAAATTAGGAAATTGTGAATATATCTTAATTTAATTAACTTCTCTGCTGCAGAGCTTCTTATCATCCAGATAATAGTGGACACCTTGGTTTAGAATTTGCTGCTATGTTTGAACTTTAGTTATGATAGGTTGGATCAGCAGTGTTATTTCACAACCATATGATTTTACATTATGAGTTTTCCATGAAACATACATTATAAGTTTTCAAAGACATTTTTGTGCAGATAGGTTAGGTTTGAAAAGGTTGAAAATAAGGTTCAAAAATTCCAATCCAGGCTAATAGATGAAAAGACTTTTTTATGTGAAAGAGAGAACCCTCCATTAGAGCAGCTTGACAGTTTGCCCTTTTGATACTGGGTGGGCAAGTTCCATTCAAAGATTGATGGTTAGTGCGCTACAGAATTCTCATTTATTTAAAATATATATATTTCATCAGATAAGATTTCTTTCAGATATCAGATATCTGAAAATTGTAATATAGTAGACAGTATCAAGTGAGTCCAGTTCCAGCTTGTTTTAGTTGATAAAGCTAGAAACTGGCAGGTTATGAATTCTGGTCTCATCTTAGGCACAAAACCAACTGGGTGACCTTGGGCCAGAATGCCAAGACCTATTATTCCCAAGAAAAAGAAATTTAGATTTTTTTTTTCTATTTCACTGCTGCACAGTTGGTATTCTGGGCCACCGTCATGCTGTGGCAGTCAGCCATCATCATATGATCCTCAAATTCAATGACCCCTGGCAGCTTTCATAATTAATGGCACCCGGTCTTTTGATGTTTTGATGCTCTTTCTTCCTTCAGAAACACCACAAGACAAGTTGCTAGCCCTCACAATGTTTCGAAAGTAGAAAGAGTCTCAGAACATCACAAGATGAGTGCCAGCCCCCATGATGTTTCCAAAGGATAGAATGAGTCTCAGAAACATTGTTCTTAAGATATTCTGAGGCTCTCTCTATCTTTGGGAAATATTATATTGGCTAGCTGTTTACAATATCTGTGCCTTGCATTGGCTGGGTCCACTTGTCAGCAGCTTCATGGAAAGAAAAACTAAGTAGAACATTTATTAGGGAGAAGGCCAAGCCTTTTGGGAGAGTGATGGGGCAGTGGAAAGGCCCAAGCATTCCATGGGATGGGGGGAAAGGCCTATGTGCTGATGACTAGTCTCATGACTGGTTTCTACATGCCAACCATCAATTTATTCATTGGTGAATGTATTAAAATAAAACCCAATTGGAAGAGCTAGGGTATGTTGTTGGAGAGAAAGCTGAATAAAGAATAAATGAAGTGGCATTTCCCCTCTCTTTTTATGTTACTGCATAAAACAAATTATTCAACTCTAAGCACCAATTTTCATTTAGCTAAAATCTGGGCATTGTTACATTTTTCCGTATTTTGGAAGGGAAACGTTGGAACATGTTGTTTTATTCTGTTCTCTGGAGCATTATTTTCAGATAGTGGTCTTTTATAGCACAATCTATAAGAATAGGAAATTTGGCTATTGATTGCTTGGTTTCCTTTCTCATGTATTCCTGGCCCATCTCTCACACAATTGTGCAGGTCTAAAATGGAGTATCTTCCTGTTCATTATGGCATGACTACTTTCACTACTCATGTTTGCAAATGAATGGATCATTTTGACATGACTTTCCAATTAAGTTGATCGCTATCCAGATATTAAATACTTTATAAGAAGTTCTAAACTAAGTTTTTGTTCAAACGTGGATGATCCCAAGTTTAATAAAGTTTTCTGTATTCTTCCATATTTTGTCTCTTGATAACCGAAATAAATTCCATCTTACAAAAGAGATTATCTGCCTAACCATCTGAACTATTGAGTTCATGTTGTTCCACTTAAGTGGTTAGAATATTATAAAGATCCTGCTGCCTAGTAATTTCATTTCCAGGCAAGGAGTTGGATTATTCTAGGTCTCTTCTCCTGGAAAATGTCTACCTCTATGCTTACTAATACAGTCAGAAGTGTTTCAGGAATTCCATTTCTGCCATGATAGCCATTACTTGTCTGGGTTCCCCCCCCCCCCATATGTAGTAGTGTATTTGCACTGCTACTATTCCACACTGCATGGAGCTGGTGATCTGATTATATGGATGCTCTGTGTGACAAAGTTGTAATTTGTATGGCCAGCTTGAGAGAATAGTAGAAGAACAAATAAATGGTTTCCACCAGATACCAAATGGATTTAATCTTTGGAATTAAAGGCACACCTGGCTGATTAACAGTTTTGCTCGGGAGATCTGCTTTCTCTTTCAGAACTAATATCTCCTTTTTGTTTTATTGAGAACCAGGTAACATCAAAATGACATTTGAAGTGCAAATGAGAAAAATGGAACAAAAACAGATCATGCATGAATTAAGGCTCATTGGGGCAGTGGAGCCAGTGATGGCAATGTAGCCAGTGATGAACAGCTTACTTCTTTGCCTCTATTTCATTTGCAATGAATGGACAAACTGCTATTGCATCTCCACCCTGCAACCATCACTAAAGTACTGGGAAGTGGAGGGGAGATGAAATAATGGTGCTCATTCTAAGCAATTTACATAGTATTTGCGGAAGGAACTTGTTTACCTTAAGCTCTTTCCTATTGCCCCGTTGCCTTAACATCAGAATGAGTAACATCCATTTTGGAGAGCAGGAATGGATGATATAGTTGTACATTCACCCCCTTCCCCTGCAAATGAGATCTCCATGTGTGTTTTCCTGCTGGGATTTTTGAATGCTGCTGTCTATACTGGCTGTTGAAATTTCTTTTGTTACAAACTAATCTCAGCAGTTCATTGGCTATTTTGCAAGAACACTCCTTCAATTGATTCAATGATTACTGTGGTTTATGATGTCTTATACAGAGATGTTTACCAGCAGTACTAAAATAGCATAATGGTTACAACATTGGTTGGTAAAATTGAACTTGTTACTTCAAAACTCAGCGGAACAATGATTTCCTAAATTATTGTCATTGTGTTTCTTTCTTCGAGCTACCTATTTGTCCTTGGGGTTTTTATTTTTTAAATACTTCCAATGGTGCATTACTTCATCATTTGTCCAATAATTAGTCACCTGAGTAAAAAAGTTTTATCCAATCTGGATTCCACCCTGCTGAGCATGAAAACATTTTACTTCAATGGCTAGAAAAATAAGGAAATGGCACACTGCTGGATTTTTTAAAGCTGAGGCAAAATACAAATAGCAGTTAAAACACATGTAGAGAGAGAAATTGTTTTACCAGGTTTTAAACCAGCAACTGTTTGTTCACAGGGCAAATGTTATGGCACTTGAATCATATACGATTAGGAGCAAAAGTAATTCTAGAAGAGATTAGAATCCATCTGACCAGGAAGAAAGAATTTTTATTATTATTTTTATAGTTGGTCACATGCTCAGCCACATGTTTAAACTGGATTTGGCATTTTTGTCCACCAATTGAGTCCTTTCCAAGAACCTGGGATTGGCAGATATTGTTTTTGATGGCGTTAAATGTATTGTTGCGTGATGTAAATTGTTCCAAGTAAAGCTGTCAGTTGGAATTGACTGATGGTGATTTTGTCAATGCCAATAATGTTCAAATGGTGCTCCAGATGTTTTTGAGTTGCGCTCAAGGCATCTATTGGCATTATGTTTGTTTTACTTTGCCACAATCATTCAACTTCTGTTTGCAGTTCTTTGTATTTGGTGACATCCCCCCCCCAGTTCTTTCTCTTCTATTCTGCTATCTCCAGGTCCTGCCATGTCCACCATTTAGACTTTTTTGTCTTTTTATCAACAATTGTTAAGTATGGGGTGTTATGTGGCCAATGCTTGTCCGTTTAAATTCTAAAGTCCCAGAGCACTTTAGCTTTTTAGCACTTTAGCACTTTAGCACTTTAGTGCCACAAGGGTCGGTCCTCTCGCCTCTTCTGTTCAACATTTATGTGAAGCCGCTAGGTGAAATCATCCGTGGTTTTGGAGTGAAGTGTCACCTGTACGCTGATGATACTCAGCTGTACATCTCCACCCCAGACCACCCCAACGATGCCCTTGATGTGATGTCTCGCTGCCTGGAGGCCGTGCGGGTCTGGATGGGGAGGAACAGGCTCAGACTCAACCCTTCCAAGACCGAGTGGCTGTGGCTACCGGCGTCCCGATATAGTCAGCAGGTGCCATCGCTGACTATTGGGGATGAATCTTTGCCCCCCACAGAGAGGGCTCGCAATCTGGGTGTCCTCCTGGATGCACGGCTGTCTTTAGAAGAGCATATGACGGCTGTGGCCAGGGGGGCCTTTTATCAGGTTCGCCTGATCCGCCAGTTGCAGCCCTTTCTGGACCGGGACGCCTTGTGCACGGTCACTCATGCCCTTGTCACCTCCCGGCTGGACTATTGTAATGCTCTCTACATAGGGCTCCCCTTGAAGAGCACTCGGAGGCTCTAGCTGGTCCAGAATGCGGCCGCGCGGGTGGTTATGGGCGCACCTCGTTGTGCCCGCGTGACACCCCTCCTGCGCGAGCTGCACTGGCTCCCAGTGGTCTTCCGGGTGCGATTCAAGGTATTGGTTACCACCTTAAAAGTGCTCCATGGCACAGGACCCGGGTACCTTCGAGACCGTCTTCTGCCACCAATAGCCTCCCACCAACCAGTCCGTTCCCACAGAGAGGGTCTCCTCAGGGTGCCATCAGCCAAGTTATGTCAGCTGGCGACACCCAGGGGGAGGGCCTTCTCTGTGGGAACCCCAAACCTGTGGAATGAACTGCCCCCGGAAATACGTAAGATCTCCGACCTCCGGGTGTTCCGCTGCGCACTGAAGACCCTGTTGTTCCGCCAGGCAGGGCTGTCAATATAATAATTTTAAATTGGGGTATTTTAATTTTTGGGGTTTTAAATCGGCCAAATCTATTTAATTATTTTAATTTTTAATTATTGTTGTGTCTTGTGTTTTTAAATTGGCTGTACACCGCCCTGAGTCCTTCGGGAGAAGGGCGGTATAGAAATAAAATAATAATAATAATAATAATAATAATAATAATAATAATAATAATAATAATTATTATTATTATTATTATTATTATTATTATTATTATTATTATTATTATTATTATTCTAACACTTTATCCACTTTGTGGTTGTTGTTTGCAGGCAAATGTATTTCTTGCAGATAGTCCAATAGACTAAGTTGCTACTTGGTCATGCCATTGTATGTAGTCAGTCTGTATGATCATCTTGCAGCAACTAACTAGGTAGTCCACTGTTTCTTCAGCTTCTTGACAGAGATGACATTTACTGTCCATTGCTGCCTTCTCAATTTTGTCCTTGTACCATTTGTTCTTAAGACTTGGTTTTATGCAGCCAAAATTATCCCCTCTGTCTCTTTTTTCAACTTTCCTGCTCTTAGTCACTGCCTGGTCTTGTTATTATCTGCTTTGTCTGCTAATTTTTTGGGGGGGACTGGTCATTTTTGTGTAATATTTTGCCTGGCCGTATCTCTTTTCTTTATTTGGTATTTCTGGTATTCAGTAATCTTTAATGATGTACTACGTACTTATATAGGTAAGTAGCACCAATATAGCATAACAGAATTGGTATTCAAATATTTAAAACAATTGACAATGCCAGAATAATTAATAAAAGTACACATAAAAACAATTTTGTCTAAGAGACCATATGCCAGCAGGCTTCCTCAGGCTACACAACTATAAGAAATTAAAATTAGTAATCTGGAAAATATAAACATAGAATAGCGGTATAAAATGCAAGCCTGGTGTACTTTCAGTATTCCATGCCCACCTATTCTCCTTGGTAGGTAGTTTGTCAATGTCATTTTTTTGTCTTCCTATCCTGGCTTTTAGCTCTGCTTGAATCCAATCCACAGTTGCAGCTGTGAATCTAATGACTGGAGTTTCCCAGGTGTTAATTACCTTGATGATATTGTTTCCACTGAGTTTGGACTTTAAGATCTTCTTCACTCTCTTGATGTGTTCACTTCCAACTTTCTTCTTGACTTCAGTGTGCTTGATGTTGTCAACCCAAAGGATGCCCAGATATGTGCAGTGATGTTCTTCATCCTGACTCTTGATGTTATTTCCATAGGGCATTTTGCTACCTTGATTCCTTCAGTTTTCACTAATTTTCCTCTCTTGATGATAAGGGTGGCACATTCAACAGGTGAGAAATATTATTGTGAATCTGATTGTTATGTCTGTATGTGTGTACATTTTGATGATTTAATTTTAGATCTATATTTTTAATTTAACTTCGTGAGCACGTGTCCACAAGAAGTAGCGTGATTGATGGATGGAAAGATTGGATGGATGGAAAGATTAGAGGGCACAGCAGCTGGTATTATGTCCAATGTTAGATGTAGTAGCCTGCTGTATAGACTAAATACAGGTAGTTCTTAACCTATAAGAGTTCATTATTTAGTGACTGTTCAAAGTTACAACAGCACTGAAAAAAGTGGCTCATGACTGCTTTTCACAGTTACAACCATTCCAACATCTCCATGGTCACGTGATCAAAATTCAGATGCTTGGCAACTGACTCATATGGTTACAGTGTCCCAGGTGATCATCTTTGCCACTTTCAGACATGAAAAGTCAATGGGGAAGCCAGAGTCACTTCCCACCTTAACATAAATTACTAACTTAACTGCAGTGATTCACTTAACAACTGTGCCAGGAAAGGTCATAAAATGGGGAAAAATTCACTTTAAAATGTCTCCTTTAGCAATAGAAATTCTGGGCTCGGTTGTGGTTGTAAATTGAAGACTACCCGTACCTTATAAGCTGCTGTCAATGAGTGATTTTTTTCTTAAGCCATCTTAAAACCAAGCCATTATGAGTACAGGACAGAAATAGCTTGAGTTTGCAATGTGATTATTATTTAGACTCTATGGTTGGGGCAGGTAGAATGAATCTTTGTTTGGCCTTGGAATTATTTTAGCATATAGATCTTAAAAGAGTGCAAATAAATGATAGCTATTATCTGCATCTAAAAAAAAAATCCCTTTTCAGGTTGATTTATAACTGAGATATTAAATGAAGACTACTTGGGTAACTTTGATTGCATGATCTTTGTTAGAAAATGACTGGGAAAGTGTGTCCTTCTAGTTATCCAGGAAAGTCCTGTAGTTACTTTTAATAATACTTATTTATAACTATTTATTATTTTGACAGTGATATCGGACTATGTGGCAGGATTGGACCTTAGGGGCAATGTTTACCGAAATTCAGTTCCTTCTTGCCAAACCCTGTCCAGAAGGTGGTGCTGTGGTCCTACCATTCAACCCCTAGGACACTAATGTGCATCATCCTACATAGGATCTCTATCTCATACTTCTTGTTCTGAAATGCCTGCCTTCAACACATTATCTTAGTTCTAACCATTGGAAATTACTTTGCTCAGCAGAGTGCTGCAAGAGTGGCCACTATGTCTTAATTTGCACCTCTTGTCTCACACCAAGATGGTACCCAAACTTACGTGTGTATATTATTCATGTTTGATGCCCTTTTATTCTGCTTACATCTCTCTCCTTTTGCTTTATGGACTTTTTGATTATTACACTGAACATCCAGCAATGCCCTTGCCTATACTGCCAATACCTTTCCATTTGTTATTTATGTATTACTTTTCTGTGCATATCTAAAATTGAAGCAAGCATACTTCTGATCCTCTACCATGCTTTGAGTAGTTTGCCTGGTTATTAATGTATGCTTCCTCTTTCTCTGTTCCCCTCCCTTTTTTTTCTATATCCCTTTCCTCTCTATCTATTTCTCCCTCTCTTCTGCTCAGCCATAGTCCTTGCTGGCAAAGAAGCATGTTGGATTCCCTTCATTTCCTTATTTCCAAGCTGGGTGTATGAGTTGCCTTATTGTTTATTGGCTTGGTAAACTTGAGGGTCGTCCTTCGTATTTACATCCATATCCTTCTTAATCTATTTAGCAGTTGCTATGATTTGGTACCCAGCCTTCCTAGATAAGGAATTTGCTATCTGGACCAGGGATGCACATCTAAGACATCTTATTTCTCACACCTGTTTTGGGGGGACCAATCACACTGATTATTCTCACCCATTTTATAAGTAAACAGTCAGAAGATAAAGTTTTAGTTCTGAAATTAATAGGAAATAATTTTGAATAGAAAGGTGATTTGAAAAAGGGTAATTTAAACATATTTCTCTTAGAATATTTTTATTAAGATAACTTGTAAGAATAGTGCTTCATCCTAAGAAGATCTATTGTAATGGATAGCTAGAAAATGTTAATATTCTTTTTTATCAGCTGTATGTATACTGCAATGGTATGTGGGGAATGAGCTTGGAGACTGAGCAAGAAGACACAACTAAGGGATCAGTCAGATGAAATGTAATTTGACCAGCAGCAGGAATTTGGACAGGGCAAGAGTTTCAAATAAGACTCTTCCTAGATTTGGGGCTATAAAGGTGAGGGAGGGGGGAAAGAACTACTTTTAGATTGCAAGATTTTGTCATTCTTATGAGATAGACCAGACAGAAAACACAACCAGATGAGCTAATTCTACTTTATTGTAAAATTACATTAACAGTATCTTGCAAGTTTGGCACCAAAACTAGTTAACAACAACAAAACGAAACGAAAAAAGCAGCAGCAGCAGAAAATACAGTCATAAATTCTGACATGGATAGGATATGCTGTAAAGTCTATTTCTATAAGGTCTAGGAGATCCTTTTCTTGCTGTTTTGATTTAGTTGGCCCTAACTTTCCCACACTAATGAATCTTACCTCAGTACCTCCTAGTTTTGAAATATTTGAATAGCTAACAATTAATCATTAGCAGAATTGATTGCCACTGATATTAAGCAAAAGCTCCTTGATAGCAGTTGATTCAAATGAATGATGACATTAATTTGGGCTGGACCGGATGCTCAGTATCCTTTCCTGTGTGACATTGTTAATCTGAGGGCAGTATAATTCAAGAATCCAATGTAAAGTCAACATTTTCACTTTTAACTTCCTTTAAATAGAAAAGTGTACATGTAGAGGTTATCCTTGACTAATTTATGCTGACTTCATGCTAACTTTGAATATATTTGTTAAAGATTTCCTGTAGCATATATTTGGGGCTGTCAGAGAAGCTTTTATCCTGGAAAAAAATTGTGCTGGTTTTAATTACAATTTTAAATAGCTCTATAACCATTGTGAACTCTAGGTTTACATCATTTTTATGATAGCCCCATAGATCCTAGTTTATTGATTTTGTCATCTGTTTCATTACATTTAATGCAAACCTTTTGTACTGAGTTACTCTGTTCTCTGGGGACTGCAAAAGGAAGGATCAAGATGTAGTGTTTTGGCCAAAACAGCACAACACATATAATTTTATCAGAGACTGAACCAATCATGAAAGGCCATAAATATCATTTAGCAGGATGTTGCAGATATATGCCAGTTTGAACTGTTCAAATGGCAAAGGCAGACTTCTCAGCAATATTGGTCCGAGTTCAGCATCCCTTTTCTATAGACATTACTTATTTTAGCAATATTTTCATTTTGTGATATATTTTTGGTAAACGTATGGCAAGAATAATAATTTAACTATTGCTTTTTTCCATTCTAGCTATATATATATATATTTTCCTTATCTATCAAAACTGACACAGGATAAGTGTAGGAACGCACATCAGTATTCCTGTGCATATGTATTTGCACTATCTCAAAACCAGCATGGTAAACAGGGATACAATAAGCACCCAGCAGATCTATGCTTCCCATTTCAACTTGGCAGAGTTATTTTGAACTGGGAAAGTACTACTTTCTAATTTACTAGCAAAGATTATGTGGTTTGATTTAGCAGATACAGATATTAAAAGTGGGGGATCAGTAAGTACACACTAGCACAAGAGACAGCAGTACCCACAGAAGCAAGGCCCTTCTAATTCCAAAAAATGTCCTCCCCACCCCCACCCCCGGCCACATCCTATAAAATCTTAACATCTTATGAGTTATTGAAGTCCATTTGTAATATTTCATTGAAATCACACAAAATCATTTCTTAAAATATATAAATAGGGACAATGGTAGATGAAGATGCATAGAGTAAAAAATTGGTAAAAGGTTTCTCTTAATATCTTCATGCTTGAATACCATTTATCCAATGAAATGTAATGATGGGAGCAAATATACTGTAGTGTTAAAATGTTTAATTAAAACTGGGAGAACTCAGCTTCAACTTTGACTCAGCTTATAAAGTCCCCTGGATGTTTCTGGAATAATCACTATTGTTCAGCCTAGCCTACTTCACAAAATGTTGTAAGGTGAAAATGGGAGAGAATCATATATACCACCTTCAGTTGTTAGAGAAAGGTGAATATAATTGTAAAATATAAACAATTTGATATCAGATGAAAAGGTATTTCTTCATGGACCACACAGATAAAATATGAAATTCATTACTTTAATTGGACTGAAGAGAATTCCACCTTTCAAGGCTTTTGAACTGCAGTTGATAAATCTATTAAATCTCTGGATGGCAGAGATGTAACATTTCTACTAATCTCAGAGATAGAAAGAGATGGGGGGGATATTGAGATTAGATATGATATGTATGTGTGTTTGTGTGCATTCCTGTGGAATAGTTGTGGAAGGATTCTTGGGTGCTCAGATCCTGCTAAAGGTCTTCTCGTAGAGTTGTAGACATATGATTCTTCACTGAGATAATGAGTATTGCCTAAATCAGGGGTGTCAAACTCAAGGCCCAGGGCCCAGATCCGGCCCGCGGGGTACTTAGATCTGGCCCATTGGGCCACCCTGGAAACAGCAAAGCACTGGCCTGTGGTGCCTCTGCCAGTGAAAACAGAGCTCGCGAGAACTGCACAAGGCCCTCCCAAGCTCCGTTTTCACTGGCAAAGGGTTGCAGGAGGCTGTCCCAGCCAAAAACAGAGCTCACAAGAGCCATGCATGCCCCCCCAGCTCCGTTTTCACTGGCAGAGGGTTGCAGGAGGCCGTGGCAGCCGAAAATGGGAGCTTGGGAGCCTGTTTTCACTGGCAGAGCGCTCGGGCCACCACAGATGCCCCTGACAGGAGTGATGTCAAGCTGGCCACACCCAACCTGGCCCCTTCACCTCGGCTCCCTGAGATCAAACACAACCTTGATGCGGCCCTCAATGAAATTGAGTTTGACAGCCCTGGCCTAGATGATCTTTGATTCAATGCAGAAGAACACTTCTGTTGTCAAATTCCATAAGAAAATAAGTTAGCCTTGACATCCAACAGTCAAAAAAAATAAACGTTATATATGATGGAATGTTATCCACCATAAAGTCTGCCAGGATACTTTTATAGCTCAAAAATCAATGTTTTAAGAGAGGATTGCCTCATGAAAAAAATGCCTAAGCTGGTAGACTTTTGATACTTTTTCCTGCTGGTCCATTTTTATGAAACCAAGATGTTATCATCTTGGTAAAACAAAACTATCTTTAGACTTTTTCCTTTGCATCATTACCTATTGGGGAGGGACAATTTTCATCACTGAATAAGTGCAACCTAAAGCTAAAGACAGTTTAGGAAGCTGGGAAAAACTTTAGTAATATCAGGAGAGCCAATTACAGAACTTCCTTTCATTAGAAATTGGCCTTTATTTGATAGAAGCTAAAAATTGTAACTCATTAACCCTCCCCTTCCCGCACACAAAGACACAGACACAATTATTTCCCTCTCTGTTTTTCTTATATTTTTAATGTAAATTCTCCAGATACATGTTTTTTTTTTAAAAAAAATATAGGCTACTCAGTCATGTAGGAATGCGCTTGTGACTAAAGGCATCTACATGCATAAAGCATGTTTAGAAATGATGAATTGTAAGAGAAAAAAACAAAGTTGGATATGATCTGTCACATTTTTTAAAAAGAGTTTGAGTTGCATTTGTAGCCATAATTAAGTATTGGCTTCAGAAATAATGACTATATCTACTGGGTATGGATGTATTGCAAGGACAAATATGGTTGCCATGCTTGAAGGTTAACTTCTGTAATGGGGAGTCATTTCAATCCATGCAGGTTCTTTCATTGAGTACTGCACAGTGGTATCTCAGTACTCATTGTTAATTGGTTCCAGGAAGCGCAATGAGTACCAAACAGATATTTCCCATAAGGAATAATGTACTGAGTCACAAGGCAGCTGACACTGACAAGTTCTAGCTTTTGCATTGAGTACCAAACAAATGATGAGTACCGGGATAAAATTTTCATATCACTCATTGCATTCAATGAGTTTCAAAGCAGTTGGTAAGTATCAAGATACCACTGTATTTGGAAAGTCAGCAAATTAAAAAAAAAAACACTTACAGAAGTTCACCTTTGTTGCTTTGAATTGGGGGAGGTGTAACTATCCGTCAGAGGTGAAATCTGCTCCCATATTTCTGGCCTTTCAGAAGAGCCTAAAAACTTGGCTCTGCTGCTTGGCCTGGAACCTTGATAGGGGTCCAGTACATTAAGGGTGATTGATAGGATAGAGAAGATTCTAACTCTCAGGCTGCCTATCATCCGTGTTTTTAATTTTAATTTTTAACTTTTTATTCTATTGTAATTGTTTTTATATTTTTAAACTTTTATTATATTGTAAGCTCTGCAGAGTTGCTGAATTAGTGACATGAGGGACATAGAAATCCAATAAACAAACAAACTGTTAATATTTTTATTACATATGGCTAAGGGTTTTCTCTTTCTTTGAATTAATAATGAAATGTACTGGTGTACTGAAAATTATGTAGAATTGTTAAGTTTTTCAGGTGGCTAATGCAAGTATTTACCAATAATAGCTTAATAATATTTGATTTATAGTAACTGAAAGTTCTTAACTAGTTGGCATATTGCCTTAGATTCATTTAAAAAGGAAGTACTTAGTAATGAAATATTTTGCTTACAGAAGCAAGATGACTTGTCACCAAGGGCATTAATTTTTAAATTTACAGTTTTTCTTGTCATATGGATCACCTGAGCTGCTTTCTCAAATTTTATTGGTATGAAATCACTTCAGATTTAGAATAAGTTAAATCTGCCTTATGGAGTCATACTTTGATAGCCCAGAGTTGCTTGATAGTGAGATGGATGGCATATACATTTAATTAATTAATTAATTAATTGTGAAAAAATTATATCAGAGACAGTGCAACTGAAAAAGTACAAAAGAAAAAGAAAAAAAAACCAGCTTCATGTTAACAATGTTAACCCTGATATTGTGCCTGTTGTTTAAAGTGCTTACAGTTGTGAGACTCGATGATCGTATCATTTAGAGCAGGGGTCCCCAACCCCGGGACTGTGGACTGGCACCGGTCCATGGCACCGGTCTAAAAAGCCAAGCCCCATCTTCAGGATGCGGGCAGCACATGAAACCATGCCCGCTCTGGTTCATGGAAACACCTCTCTCCACGGAATTGATCCCTGGTGCACAAAAGGTTGGGGACTGCTAATTTAGAGTCCCTTGGACTGCAAGGTGATCAAACTGGTCAGTCCTAAAGGAGATCAACCTTGACTGCTCTTTAGAAGGCCAGATCCTGAAGATGAAACTCAAATACTTTGGCCACCTAATGAGAAGGAAAGGTTCACTGGAGAAGAACCTAATGCTGGGAAAGATTGAGGGCAAAAGAAGAATGGGACAACAGAGAATGAGGTGGCTGGATGGAGTCACTGAAGTAGTCGGTGTGTGCTTAAATGGACTCCGGGGAATGGTAGAGGACAGGAAGGCCTGGAGGAAAGTTGTCCATAGGGTTGCAATCAGTGGTGGGATTCAAATAATTTAACAACTGGTTCTCTGCCCTAATGATTTCTTCAAACAGCCAGTTCACCAAACTGCTCAGAAAGTTAACAACCGGTTTTCCTGAAGTGGTGCAAACTGGCTGAATCCCACCACTGGTCACAATGGGTCGGACATGACTTCGCGACTAACTAATCCTCTAACTAATTTAGAGGATTCAGTAGACTCTATATACCTATTAAGGCAAAAATTTGTGCACAATGGATGGAGGATTGTGGCATGAAGATTGTTGGCTTCACCCTGCATGACTTTGTATGGCAGCCCACATCTTGTCCCTTGGGCTAATCCTATTGATTGACTGACCTCTACTGTGGAGCTTTCAAGTATCTTAGGGAGAGGAAATTTTCCTTCTGATCTGTACCAAGGTTAGATGTTTTATTGCCTTGACTTAACCCAGATTTCTGTTCTGTCATCTAAAGTTTTAATGTGCTCTATCTGTGTGTGTGCCAATGCACTTGCTTTGAAGTCTATCTTGCTGTTTTCTTGGAAATACTTTTGGCTTGCCATTGCCTTCTTCCTGCAACTGAGGCTAACAGGCTCAAGGTCATCCAGATGGCTTTGTGCCTAAGGTAGGAGTGCAACTCCTTCTAGACTGATACCTTCATCTATTACTCTAAATTGGCTACCTACTCTCTAGCCACCCCCAAAATCTATCAAAATTGTCAAAGTTGTATAGTTAGTTGGACACCTATTTTCTCTTTATTTCTTTTATCAGCACTCATTTCTGGGAGAAAGCTCAGTGTTCTCAATATACTCATGCGGATATTTAATTCTCAATTTAGGATTTGCACAGATAAACAAGCCATTATTTGGGGATTGTTGTTATTCACAGGCTGTTCCATTCCAACCCACAACCTGGGATAATTAGTCCAATGGAACTGAGAGTTTATGTTCCAAGAAATTGATAAAAAGGATGCTGCAAAGCTTGGTAGCTGTGTAGCAAGAAAATTATGACTGGATAGACTGACAGAAATGAGGGAAGAAGCACTGAGGTTGGTTAGTATATTATGTAGAGGGCAAGCTACTGTATATAAACAGGGAGCAAAGTAAACCCCAAACTCACTAGCATGGAAGATCTTATCTAGTCAGGTAATGAAAACTTTGCAAGCAAACAACCAAACTCAGAGACCACCAAAGAACTCACAATTCAACCCCGGGAGGCATATATTCTCCTCTACTGGAAATACTTTTTTTTTAAACTTACCTCATGTAATAATATACATTTTGGAGCAGCACATCCAATTTAAAAATATATTTCAAAGTGTTAGTGGATATTATTACAGTATAAGCAATGACTGCATACCAAAATGTTCTCAGAGCTTGTTTTCTTAAAACACTCTTGTTATTGTGAGTATCTTTGTGTGAGTTTGTGATAGAGAGAGCTGTGCAAAAGGCCATTTTGTACGTAAGGATTGTGTTCTTAATCCCAATGGTCAGAGGATCTAAATATTTATAGACACGGAGAACAGGAGAAGGGAGGAGATTGACAGCAATGAATTTATAACTTTTTGGATTTTCTCCCAAAGGTGAAAACGTGGGCAAACTTTCATGCTACTTTCAGAAAAGCCCTGCTGAATATTCCTCAAATAAATTCTCTTGTCCTTTTTTTTTCCCTCCCCTCTCTAGAAGTGAAAAACAACAAATAAATTAGGGAAATATTCATTTTTCACCAATTGATATGTGCTATGATAGCCATTTATGTCATTTGTTATGCAATGTTCATTACGTTAGATATTAAACACAATAAAATGAGAACAGTGTAAAAATCCAGAAATTGAAAGTTTGTGGGATGAGGGAGGAAAGAAGAAGGAAAGAAGGCTTCAAATATGAGATTACTATAACATTTAAATTCATTTTCTTAATACTAATATGAAACTGTTTTTCCAAAGAAGCCTTTTTCACATTCAAAATCACTGTTGCACTAAAAAGATATATGTATGTACCAATAAAGGGGAATAGTGTAGCTCAGGGTTGAAATGAGGGGTCCTTAATGCTGCCAGATCTTGGTTTTTTCCTGCAGACGTTTCATTACTCAAAACTGGGTGTAACCAGCACTGATGTTGTCTAGTTTGGGTAATGAAATGTCTGCAAGAAAACAACCAAGCTCAGAGAGCACCAAGGACTCCTCATATATGCATGTGTTAGGATCCTCACATTTAAATATACACACATCTTACTATTCTTGCAAATATTTCATCACATAACTGCTGAGCTTGCAATCTGGGGCAGAGTTCCATGAAAACAATATGCCTGTGTTTCCATTTTTGCATAGTCCTGTAGGTCACATAGAAAGTAACCAGCTATACTTGATGTAATCCCTTCTTCCCCATAGATTTTAAAGTTGAAAGAGCCAGTCCTTCTATGCATCTAGCAGTTTAATGCAGGTATTTTATTTCTCTGAAGGTCTGCTATGGAAAACTATAGTTTTGATTGGGGGTGAAATGTGCAGCACAACAATGCAATTAAAAACAACTTGTTCTTACTTTAATTAACAGGAAACTGTTTAGGAAGTTGGATTTAAAGCAGCAATTTTAGCAGGGAAAGCCAATACCTATTCCTTCTGCTGCTGATGTGGGGATACAAACCAGAATTTAGAAGACAGAAGTTGAAAGAACAAGTTACCAGGGTATCTTGGCTAACGTGGAAGATATGAAGATTCATTGGCTCTATTAATCTTAATTCTCTGAAGGTTTTTTTTAATGAATTCTTTTTCAATAAGAGTGTAGTAATATATCATTCATATTTCTGCTATAATTTAGCTATTTATCTCTTTGTCATTCAGTTTAGTTTCTCTTCTTAGTTCTTATTCAAGTTGAGTCATAATATAATTAGTTGAATGGAGTTAGTATACCTATATTCCTGAAGGGAGAAGAAATAAAAATAGCACGAGTTCTGAAAAAATGCAGCAATCCATAGATATAGTTTTTTCTTCCATGCTGAGAAAACAGTGGTTACTTCTTTCTTTTATGTTTGCTTTCACAAGGGAGCACAACTATTATAGATTCTACATCTTACCTACTGTTTTATCTCAATGAGGGGGGAAAGAGATACCTGTGTAATTTCTGTGTGTCACAATGTTTTTAAATATATGGAACAAGAAGAAGCAAAGACAGATCAACTGAATATGGAAGCCTTGTTTTAAAATATTGCATTTGAATCCTAGTATGATTTTATAGAGATTTACCATAAAGCTTCATAAATCCTTACTCCACAGCTTTGTGGAAAATATGTCTTATTGGTGAAAAGATCTAGCAATATGTCTTTATTTAATTTCTTAGAAGTATTTAATCTCTCATAAATGAAAATAAAACTTAGTTTATACATCAAAATGCAAGAAATTAGCATGGTATTATCCCATGTTAAAATTCTGAAGTTAGTGGAGATAAGGGGTAATGTTGCTAAGGCAAGAATTAGCAGTCCTTAAACTAGAGTGAATTGTTATTAACCCAAATAAATTGCCTTACAAAGCTACCAAGAAAATGACCTATGAGGCAGGAGGAAAAAGACTAGCCTTGCTCTCTGAAAGTGAGTTAATAAATAAAGTATCAGTGCTAGAAAGCCTAAATTTCAACTGTATGAATACTTACTGGTATAAATATATATATATATAAAAAATTATTTGTTCAGTATCAAATAGCTTTAAACATTGTACTGGATAAATAATTGCATTTGTCTGCAATTTCCTTTGATTTGCTGAGAGTTGCTTATAAATAGACAATCCTCAATATTTGAAATTCTATTATAGTGTACACCACTGTTATTTAAATAGTTAACATTTGGGAATCAAAATGTGACATTAATCAAAAATTAATATACACTTTAAACAATTAATCAAACATATAATCCATTGATTATTTTCTCCCTAAAATATATTTATTAGGCCTGGAAAATTATTTGTTCTTTGAAACCAGTGATGCTAATGCTGCAATCCCTACTTTTACTGTATTTATATATTTCTTAACAACTCAATTTTTACCTTCCATTCTGACAAGAGATAACTCTTGAAATAAGAGCCACTGGTTTTTAACAAACAGGAATAGCAATGGGTATAGGTCAAATGGTTTTATCTATAGAATAGTACCACATAATATTTATTAATAAAGTACTTTAAATCCAAAATAATAACTGAAATTAAACAGTGAATTTAAAATCTACAAAGACTGTAGGAAAAAGAAAAAGACTCTGAGGAATTTTTGTGGTAAACTAATTATGAACCCCTCTGCTTAATAAAATTAACATTTAAGGTTTATATTGCATTTTAGAATGTAAAAGTATTTCTGATATATTATGTTGTACACACAAAAATCCCATAGGGAACGTTACCATACTGCAGATGAGAGAAGGTGCCTGACAGGGAATGATTTTATTAAATCTATCTTGTGAATACTTTATAGAGGCAAAATTCAAACCAAGGAATGTGTTAATTTATAGCAACCTCTCTTTGGTGATAATACCACAATATACTTTTTCTCCCTACCCTTATTTTAAGAGGAAATACAATTGCCGAGGTATAGAACATTCACTATTGGATTCTCCAGCTTCTGTCTCTTTCAATATTCAGTCCCAAACATCCTGAAAGATTTGGGAAATCTTTGGAAGAAATGATAGAATGAAAAAGAAGAGAAAATGGGATTTTTTTTTAATACGAGTATATGCTGGTTATAGTTCTATATGTAGCCTTTTTATTTAGCAGTAAGCTCCACATGCTTAGTGGAATTTGGATTCGAAGCTCATCTAGGATATTGTCCTTTGTCATTATTATTTTTCTGTAATGTTTTTATCTAAGCAATTCTGATTTGAGTACCCGAGGATTTTCCTGCCTCTCCATACTCATGCACAAACATCCTACTCTTCATTTTTGAACTTGATAGTTTTATTTAACAACTACCTAATTTGCTGCAATAGAAAACTTTGTTCTGTGGGGAAGTATGACATATGCAGAGATAATTTAACTATTTCCTTAAAATCTGCCTCATTTGTAAGTCTAACCTTGATGACAAGAAGGGGAAAAAAAGTGGTTCAGCCAGAACTAGGCAACATGTTGGAATTCTATATACTGTTGAAATATAACGCTTTGTGAAAATCTAACTAACTTCAATTTTAAAATTAGGTACAACCTACTTTGTTCAGTTGTTAATATGTAAGGAGTGAGATTTAAATTTTATTCACTTTCATTAGACTTGAAATAGATAAATGCTTGAAGAAAAAAAAATCCACAAATAGGAATTTGAAGTACTTGAAGCATTCAAGTGCCTTCTCAGAAGCATGTCTTCTCAATAGTATCCCATCCAACTTTGGAATAAAAATGCCACTATGGAAAATACTTTGTTATTTTTTGGGCACCAAGCAAATACTCTTTTTCTCTCTTAGGACTTCAGTTTTAAATTTTAATTCTTTGTATGGATTCTGCAAGATAGTACTCTAATTATTTTTACTGCTTTTAATTCATGCCTTTTTTAATGGGACATATTGTTAGAAAGGCAAACTTTTTTAAAAAAGTTCATTGTTAGTTTGATGGATGAATGGGTAAATAGCACATTTGGAATACTAGGGCAACTAGTAACTAATATTTGTGCAAATTAGAAAAAGGTGTCTCTGGAATGGTGGAGATAGGATCTGTGTGTGGGCCACACTGTGAATGCTATTCTGCTCACTGAGTAAGAAATGTCCTCACAGAAATGTCCTGACAGGAGGAGGCAATGTTTACTTATTGAACCACCCAAACATCCATTGTTGCTTTTTTTTGTTGTTGTTTTTATTTTTCCCAGAAATGAAGGCATCAATGATTCCCTAAGCTTTGTTGGTGCTCCAGTCAGACATGAAACTCTTGTGCACAATCTGTGAACAATCTGAGCAAACATACCCAATATTACTTAGGATTACTATCAGTGATAGGATTTACCAGTTGTAACAACCGGTTTGCTGTGTGCGCGCTTCACACAAACTCACGCTTCCGTGCATGTTCATTATGATCGAAAGTTTCCTTCTACTGAATCCAGAGTGAGTAAAACAGCTGACGCATGGCAATCCACTCTGCTGCACCTATCAGCTGGGCTTAAAACAAAAGAAATATAGGTAGGTTATAGCGCAGGGGCCGGCGGGTGGACCCATCTGATTGATACCGGAGTTACCGGTACGTGCGAACCAGTCAGAACCAGCTGAATCCCACCCCAATTACAAAAATGTGGATAAGAGCAAAGGGATAACAGCAAATTTTCCCCACATAGTTGTCTAATGGTTATCCAGATTTCAGCAGTAAAATTTGGTAGTGTCAGACTTCTTGCCATTAAACTGAACAAAGACCAATAATTCAACCATTATTATTAATATTATTTATGAGAACCAAGGTAAAAGTGTTAGATGAATATTCTTTTTCAAAGGACAGACCAATATTTGTGTCCTTTGTGACTGGATCAGTTTACTTTCATTCAGTTCTACTAGATCTTTCCTCTTAGTTTCACAGACTATGTTTTCCTTTCCTTAATTAATTAATTTAATGCTCTTAAGTATTAAATACATGCATTGCTAAAGTTGGGAACATTGCTTGGCACATTTTGACCAGTCTGGCAAATGTATCCAAAATTCAGTTTATGCTTATGCAAAATTCACTTTATTCCAAACATAAACATGCTATTCTGTACAAATAGGATGTCTAATTTAGTCATTATCTTGCAATCCCACATCCCACCAATTGGCAAGCACATGCAGTGTATTGACATATATTCAGGGTACATTAGCTTCCCATAAAATAATTTTCATATTTTGCAGGAAAATGTTTTTGTTTTTCTTCTATATATTTATCAGAACCAGAATGATTTAACCCTGTTTAGCTGTTTTACTTAGAGATTAGCTGGTGGCATATCAATATTATCATTAGTGGTAACTCACTACTTCACACCTTCAATTATGCCTATTTATGCCAACTGTTGATGCAATGCTTGGCATTAGTAATATCAATATTTTAAGTCTTTTTTCCTATTTTATTATTATTTATTATCCGAGCACTGAAAAGCCTTCTCAGTGTACTACACACACACACACACACACACACACACACACACACACACACACACACTTGAAAATAATAAAAATAATAAATAAATACTAAGACATACAGGTTAATGTTTTTTTTAAAAAAAATGATAGTATTAATAATACTGAGAGAATATTGGATGTGTTATTTGCTTTGGCTTCTTTTTAGAGTTTATATTTCCAAACATAAGGGATTTTACCCCTCAATTTTGTTGTATACTTCCTGGCAGATTTTCTTTCTTCAAAGTTTTAATGACCTAAGATATATCATCTGTAATGTTTTTTAACAAGAGTAGCCGGATTTAGTCTGTTGTAACGATAGTTTAAATTCTTACGTATAAAATTTATTATTGTGAAGGCATCAGATACACTGTTTAAAGTGCTGAGAAAATAATATATGCATACATACATATTTGTGGTTGGGGGGAGAGAAAAGAAGGGAGAATGTGTATGAAAAAGTGAGAGTATGAATAACTACAAAGAAAAACTATAGTTGCATGTGATCTAAAGATTCTTGCATTGATAATTTTTTAATATGATAAGCTTTAGTCTTTGATTAATTTCTGATAAATGTTATTAAATGTTTTAGTGAATTTTAACTCAAAAAGTCAACCACTTTTTTTTTCAGCAATGACCTCCTTGAGATCAGTGACAGATAATATGGAGGAATTAAAATGCCCCCACCCACTCTTTATTGGAAATTACTATTTGAAGTGTCAGATTTATAGCTATGAATTCTTTTGCATATAGTCTGATGACCATAGTGGATCATTGCTGACAGGTTATGACATGCCACATTGGAAAATGAGGTAATACAGGTAGTCTTGATTTACCACCCACAATTGGACTAGTGATTCCATTGCTAAGCGACATAGTTGCAAAAGGAGGAGGAATCATGTGACTACATCTTACTTACAACAGCAATTTATCGGTTCCAGCTGCAATCAGTAAATGAACCATTGCAGGTTAAGGGCAACATCACGTGACCACAACTTGTAACTTCTGCTGGCTTTCCCATTGATTTTGCTTGTTGGCTGAGAAGATCAGAAATGATGATCCCATCACTGTGGGTTGCTGCAGTTGTAAATCAATGCTGATTGCCAAGCACCTGATTTGCAATAATGTGATCATAAAGATAGTAATTTCAAGCAGTTGTTGAACTAATGGATCGATGGTAATGGAAGATTACCTTTTCCCTCAAGTCATGGAAACATGGCTATTTTTCTTTCCAATTTCAAAGAATAAAAAGGGATGCCATGGTTACCCTGCTAAAGCATGGGGCTCATAGGACATGAGTCCATCCATTGACTGGTGTAAGCTCTCTAATTTCTCATCTTTATCTCAAGAGACTAGGGAATCTGACATCATCTTCCTAGAAAGCAGATTTTTTTAATCATTAAAACACAGTTCTTCCTCTTTCTATCCAATTCTAATTGTCTCTGTTATTCTATCTGTTTCCTCTGCACTAGGAAACCTGGAAAGGAAAATAAGGAACAGAATGAAATAGATTTGAAAGAATTTCCCTCTCCCCTCTTCTATCCCAATCTTGTGCCCATTATCTTGACCTTCTATTACTCCATTTTGGAACCTATTCTTTGGTTACATCACTATTTAACTACTCCAGGATGATGAATCCTGGATGAGTCAATGAGAACAGAATAAACTGCAGGGGTTTCAAACTGGCGGCCCAGGGGCTGGATGTGTCACATGCAGGCCACACCCACCCAGCTTTACGAAGGGGAAAAACGTTGTGATATGTCATGTGATGGCAATGTGATGCGCAAGTTTGACACCCATGGAATAAAACAAAGCAAGGAGAAAACACTCAGAGCATCTCCAGCTGTTTGTGATTCAGCTTCAAGCTAGCTATCATTAAAGAATGTTGAAATATATCTGCTGTATCAGAGCAAGGGTCCACTTAGTCCAGCGTTTTCTTTTTCATAGTATGAAACTGCTCTTATGAAGAACTGGATGAAAAATGTAATCAGCCTAGATGATCTGTTTAGAAGCAGGGCATACAGAAAATGCTTTCTCTCTGTTGTTCGTGCCCTTTGTGTTGAAAAAGCTGAACACAGAGTTTCCTGTCCTTGAGCAAACTGCCTTTTCACATTTTCCTTGCGTGGCAAGGATTTCAATTTCCACTCCCTAGTCTTTTAGAAAGAGGATTGTTTTTATGGCTACTAATCTCAATATCTAGAGAGCAAAGCAGATGTATTAGGATGTTGGGTGGAGCAAGCAATGGGTTATTATAGGAAGTTGAGGCAAGTCTTCTACCAGTAGGGAAACAAAATGCCAAAAACTACTGTGCTACCCAAAAAAAAAAAAAGATAAAATTTTCTGGTCTCTCATAGACACACTAAAAAGAAAATGATGCAATTTGTTTCTCTTCTGTCATCTTCAACAAAGGATAACCAGAACTGATTCCAAGGTGACACAAAGATCCTTAAAGAACTGTGCTTAATTCAAAAGTAAAAACTTAACTGTATGGCATCATACATGTATTTTTAAAAATAATCTTAGAGCAGCTGGTGTATGGGTAGGTTTTTGCTTCAAATACAGTTTCTAAACTTGCATGCCTTAAATTTCATTAAGCATTCTCCTGGGAGAATACTGTGTATTGATCCTTTAACACAAGCTGCATCTATACATTCAGCTGGGTGGGTTGAACATTGATTTTCATACGTTCATGTTTAGGTTCAACTAAATATTCTTATATACGTTAAGTCAAAAGTCAAGATAATATTGTAGCCTCTTAGTCTTCAGCCTTTAAAAATAAACTGAGAAAAAAAAATGAGGCTATTCATTGCTTTATTTCCTCTAATGAAGAATATTGTTGTCAGTTACATATTCTCCAATATTATAAAATCATGCTTCCTATAAATATTTTTTCCTCTGATGTACCTTGTTGAAAGAATATATTATTTTGAGCATTTTGTCTATCTTCAGAAATAATTACCATATCAGGATGTAGTTGTTGTGGAAGGGTACATGGCAGATGCAATATCTGTATAGATCTGGATATATTTCTGTACATTAATATTTTCTTGTGTAACTGTATTATGTATATTTCAGTCTAGTGATGTTATTGTTAATTTTCAGTGGAGGGAAAGTAATGCCATGGAACTAGTTCTGCAATATCTGTCTTCATAGATTCAGGGAGGGAGAGTGACCCAAAGATCCTTATGATATTTTAGGGTCATAAATCCATTTCTTTTTATTTGATGATAGGCACAGAAGAACGATTTGTCTGTTTACACTTGGCACCTTGTTTTCTTTCTATGATTGTTAAACTATAAAAGTGTGAATAATCTAGTTATTTTAAAAATGATACTCCCACAATACAGTCCAGTGCCCTCACATAAAGTAGCAAAATGGCGTGTGTAAATTCCTGCTTTACCCAGTCAAATCACTATGCTTGTAACTTATGGCATTCCCTCCTGCTAAAATATACATTCTACCCCTGCTGCATTACATACTGATATAATCTTGTAAGTATAAAGAGTGCCTGTGTTATTAAACATAGGAGCACTGAGCATCAATTGCTTATCAAGAAAATAACAAAAACAGCCTGGAAAAACAAAAGCAGCTCACGTGCAAGCAGCACTAAAGTCCAAGGTTTTGCTTTTGTATTTCAGGAGCTCTTGCACACTCCCAGGTATATTGCTAAATTGCCTTTATTGTATAAGGAGGATTGTGAAATCAGTCATGAGTTATTAAGTGTTTAGCTTCACAAGGCTGAGAAGAGCTATCAGCAAACTTCAATACATGGTGAAGAGTGGGCTCCAAGCAATGGCAAGATTAAAACTGCATTACAAATATAAATTTAAAAAAAATCAAGATTTCTGGCTACAGAAGGTTATTTAATTAACAGACATCACTGAGACATCACTGAGCCATATTATTCTCATTTATCGCAATAATATATTCCAAAAACTTTACCACCAAAGGTGGAAAAATGGAAATAATGATTTCACCAGGATTTGTAATATGTGTTAGCAATTCCATTGCCAGCAGTGAAGTTTGGGCATTTTAAAAGTTGTCTAAATTTATCTCTGTAACTACCTGATCCCCCAATATTGTCCCTTCAACAGTGGTTTGATTTTGTTAGAATTCCTAAGGATGTATAAAAGATCACTTTTGGGTGTTCTTAGGTATTTTTACCTGTCTTTAACTCACAACCAATTAAGAGCCCTCAGTTGCACCTGTGCGTTCCAAAAATGGTATGATCTGATTTGAATGAACTTTAAGCATATTCTATTATTTTGAAAACTCGGTGTATTCTGATATAAAGTTTACAACTGTTTAATAATTAACTCTAGGTTTTTCAGCCTGCATCATGTATGATCTGGTTTACATTATTAGAACCTTATTTTATACAAAATAGTTAATTTGGGTAATAAGATCTAATTATGTTTATTTCATACACATATTCAAGCTTTTTGACTCCAATGAGTTCAAAGTATTCCAGCGGCACTGTAGTCATATACAGTATACTAAGGGTGGAAGTCATTCTCCATGCATCGATTCTTATATAGCCAAAATGACAGCATCCATGAAGAAACAGTCAAAAGTGTGCGCAGAGAAATTGCATCATTGGCACAATCTTGAGCAACCACGCTCCATACTGCAACATTTTATTGCGTGTCTGATTATAAAAACAGCATATTTAGCACTTTTAACTTCAGCAGTACCTGAAGTGTGTAACTGGGAATACATTTATGCATTTATTTCCCAAGGGAGGGGTGGGTATTGGGTTTTGACACCACAAATCATACAAGAAAATAGGCCTAAGCAAATTAAAGCAATAAAAATGGCTATAGGAATAAAATGCAGTGTTTTAAAAATATACTGTTTCTCAATAAGATTATTTTTTCAGTCAAATATGCCCCAAAGCGATTCATGAAAAGTCAGTATAATAAATGAATTATTATGAATGGGCAATGCACATCTGTAATCAGAAATGGCTGGGCTTGGTGTAAATCTAGGGCCAATTGCTGCGTTCTTTTGTGTACCAAAAAAAAACAAAAAAAAAAACTGGTCTGATTCTGAAAGGAGTGATTTGAGTGCTCCCCTTTTCTTCCCTTATTTGGTCTTGCTTATATTTGAACAGGTCTACTCCGTTATGCCCAAGGTAACTGATTAGCTCCGAGTGTGTCTATCCTGACATTTGATTTGATGATTAGATCTCTCCTGCTCATGCTGGTTAGAAATGTGTCAATAGTGAGGCCTTCCAGATGGGGCCAGCAACAATGCAAGTGAGCATCGAACCACCACAGACATTTGATGCTTGTAATAATAAAAAGACTATACAATTAGATTAGCCGAGGCTAATTTGGAATGGGTATATTCCCTGTGCACCCTGGGACCTCCTGGGCAGATAAAGGCTTGAGATTTAGTACTCTTAGGATGGAGAACTACAACTTCCAGTAAAAGGAGAAAAGCAGCATTCTGGGAGGTCACGG
The DNA here is from genome assembly GCF_029215685.1 of Pituophis catenifer annectens. NCBI lineage: Eukaryota > Metazoa > Chordata > Lepidosauria > Squamata > Colubridae > Pituophis > Pituophis catenifer. The sequence continues at coordinate 114,918,107 of NW_027256882.1, forward strand.
GGGCAGCACAGTGACCTCCAATGATTTACAGGCCTTTAGCTTAATGAAATTGTTTCAGTGACATGACGGTAAAAGCTCATAATGGATTGGATGTCCTAATGTAATGAAATTATTCCCTTCTGCCTTAGAGGGGGGGAAAAGCACAATTAATATTTACTGAGACCTGACAGGCTTCAGTGTGCTGTAGTATGCAGCTCTTTTAGAGAGTCAGTGAGAAGAGACAGAGCAGCGTGGCAAGCTACCAGCAAGCTTTCGCCCGGTGACAAGCAAAGACTGCAGAGGGGTGGAGGGACACCTTGGTGACAGGGAAGCTGAGGACATGGTGCTCCAAGGCAGCGTGGCTACCAGGCAAGCCTTCATCCTTTCCCTTCCTTCCTTCCTTCCTGCAGGCAACTGGACAACAATCAGATCAGCTGCATTGAAGATGGAGCTTTCCGAGCCCTCCGTGACTTGGAGATTCTGTGAGTTGACTTTCTCCTTGTCTCTGGGTGTGTGGACGTGTGTGCGCGTGCATGCACACGCACAGCCATGCATGTTTGTGTGTGCATGCGTTGCAATGCTTTTATTTTTGTGTTTTTTTCTCTGGGTCACCCTCATTCCTCCCCCCCCCTTCCGCCTTCTGGCTAAAGTGCACAGCCAGCAAACATAAATTTGTCACCCACTGTATTGAGGTTATTGTTAATTAAACCATAAAAGAAGATTTGGGTTCTTATGGTCCTAAAGAGCAGAGATGAAAAGCTATGCTGCTTTTTATGTTGAACAGATGGGATGCAATGATTCTGTAGGACCTGGTGTTTTGTACACTAAAACCTAAAATCTTAGCAAAGGATGGCTAACAGGTTTGACTGGCACAATATTGGAGGCAGTTTACAGTTGACTTAGGAGAGAGCATAATTGCCCAACATAGAGAAAGACATGGAAGTGCAGCACAATAGCTAGGAGAACATCCTATTGTGAAGACTATGAGCATATTACCAACTTCATACCTCTGTTTAAACATCTGTAGTTTAAGTTAGAGGCTTGATATTTTCAAATAATTTATTTGCAGTAGGTCGAATTGTCACAAACCTAAGTTATAAATTAAGACTATTTTGTGAAAGGCTTGTTCAGCATTTTAATTCAGAAAATCTTTTTACAAAGGGAATAATGCATTGCAAACAAAACAACCCCCCCCCCCCCAAGATAATGATGCTTTCTATAGATGGACTATTTGAGCAAACATTGTTTGGGCTTGATGCTAACGTGTTCTTAATTATTTTTAATGAATCAAAAGTGTTTGATGATGAAAGGCACTGTGTGTAATTGGCATAAATTAGAGGTTTTAAGACAAATTCTTCCTTTTCTGATATGTTGAATTAGGATCTCAAACAGTTATATTCTGAAGATACGAAAGTTTATTATGCATGCCAACAAATGTTCTCAAAACTTTTTTGCCTTTTAAAACATATGCTGTTTCAAGTAGAGCAAGGAGTAAATGAAATTAAGCCTTACCAAGGTAAGAGACATGATTGACATTGTAGTTACCTAAAGGTGCCGATGTTAGATGTGTGTAATATTAGCTTGCAAACTGGCTTTTTATTGGTCACATTTAAAACGGTACCCTATTAACATCTGGAAGTGTTTAGGATGAATTTATTCTACTTTCCCTTATCTGAAAGTCATGTCCATTCCCTTCCTTCTGTCATTGAATCTGATAGAAAAAAGTGGAAATGAGTTTTGGAAACTAGCGTGGGCGTATAACGTGTTACTATTTACTGTAAGACAAAGTCAAGACTTTCCCAAGTTGAGCTCAATTGTTGGTGGCAACATAGATACAACCATGCAGTTCCATGGCAGTAATATGGAAGTGTTTTGCTATTGCTTCCTTCTGGCATGGTTTCATATCCAGTATGGGTAACGCTGTGGTATTCCTTGGCGGCCTCCCTTTGAGTGGAAAACTAGGCCTGACCTTACTAAGCTTCTGAGTCTCGACAAGGCCAGATAAGTGCTGCCACCTGCTGACAACCTCAGTTTGAATTAGGGATGTCTTATTTATTTATTTGGTGGAGGGGACAGCAACAATCCATTGTGCTAATCCTTTGGCATTTAATATTGGTAGAGTAGCCAGTTTCTATGAAACATTAGTAATTGTATATAAAGAAATTAACCTCCTGGATGGAAAAATCCATCCAGTTCTCCTGCTTTATTTTTATTTATTTATTTTGGCTATTTAATTGGGAATACTTTTCTTTTTAATTGCAAAAAATATTAGTATAAAAATGTATTTCATTACCGACAAAATTTTGAATTCTCTTGATATCTTTCCTTTAAATCACTTCAGTGTTTGAAAACTTGCTAAACCTGTACGATTTGATTTTGATTTCTGAAGCACAGACAATTCTTTGGAAATATTCATATGTATAAATACGCTGTGTGAATGTCTGGGTGTATGTAAAATATTTATATAGCAACCCATCTTATATTGAACTTCAGAAATTCTCATTTGGCATTTAAAATAATCTCAATAAAAAAGAGCAAAAATAAAATGGATATCATTAAATAAATGTTGGTTTTATAAAATGAGGTTTGCATGTTGCATTGATTTAAATTACAGAATTTGATAAAAAGAAGTTTTAAAACGCTTACAAAATGTCACTCATTAGTCTTAAAAAGGCAAAAAGAGAAAACAAATGAAAACCTGAAGATGGTCACAAAAAAACTTTCACCGCATATATGTATAGACATTTTGCCGCCTAATTTCTGCTTAAATAATGCTCAATTACTTGCCCTTAAACTGTCTGGAAAAACATATAAAGTTTTACTTACTAAATGTTTTCTTCATTCATGTCATAATGTCCATTGATAACAGTGATCAAAAAATTATGGAAGCCGATTGTTAAGCTCTATGAATAATTCACATAACAACTTTGTGTAAGATAGATCACCTTCCTATAATTTGAGTTATAAGACTTCCCTTTTATTAAATATACACTCATAATACCAATGGAACACTTTTCCCCCAATATTTAGGATTTATGGCGAAAAAATAATTTCACAGTCTGCATCATTCATTTATATTTGACAAACATCCATTTTATTATTAATATAGAATCTATATATGGATTTCCAATTTTTTTCAGGGAGCTTGTTTGTTATTTGCCATTATCAAGCACTGGACTAAAATTAAGTAGTTCTCCGAGCAATGTTTCTAACTTATATTATTCATTAACCTTCTTCTCATAAATTATTTGCATACAGATTTGTTGTCTTTGCTTCATACATTATATAATTCTGGTTTATATTGTTACTGTTGTGTCTTCCTTCGGGAAGCAGAAAGTATATAGGAAATAAAGCTCAATAATATTCCAAGGAATGGAACTGGACTAAAATCAAGCTGTAACCAATGTTATTAGAATTATTTTATGCAAACTATTTTTGGGGGCGGGTGAAGAGGTAGAACATAGAGCTGTCAGTAATCAGTAGCCCACAAGGAAGGAAAAGAGATTCAAATCTTACATATTTTAATTTAATTTTTTAAATTTAAAGATGTGAAGTTAAACAAAATAATTTTTATTCATTCAATGCACCAATGCGTGTATAGAAGGATAATATTCTTTTCAGTAGCAGCCCCTCCTCCTTTATTATACTGCTATGGTGAGAACCTGATATTGTAGACCATAGTGCTTTATCAAGAATATGTAAGGCAGGAAAGTGGTCGTGGTGGAGGAATTTCTCCTGTAATAAAATCAGAATCTTGCTATTTGTGTTTATGGACATCTTTATACACTAAAACACACACATCTCAAAGTATTCCTTTTAGTTATTAAATCTCTTTGAATTCTCACTGCTGGAAGTCCAGTTGGAATCTGGAATACATATACAATTAGCTCAGCATTTATCAGTTAGGGATACTTACCTAATGGGTGGCATTCCATGGACTGTCTTCATTGAAAAAAATACATTTGAAATAAATATGGAAAATTGGCATGTTTTGTGGCATTTTAGCCTTTCAGTCCAGATAATGCCATAATAAGATTTTCCTTGATCCTTTCCTAGGAAATTAAATTTAAATGTGGGTGATTATCATATGTTAAAAGCCATATTTAAGGGAAAATGTGATTACATCCTTTCTTTGAATTGAGCTAGCAGCTTATAAAAGCATCATATTTTGAACATTTTGTTACCAATATGAAAATCCATAGGAACATATGCATTGTTCTGTTCCCATGAATAACTTATTTTATACATTAGGTCCTGCACATGAAATTTAGTTGATAGTCATGAAGTATCCCCTACTCTAAAATTAAAATTAAGAAAGGGGTAATGACTTGGCGTTACAGATGGTAATATATTTCCTTCGCTTGTTCCTCTTTAAGAAGTACCACTTCTCATTTTGTGACCTTTGACATTCCTTTGTAGAAATAGTACTGGCACAGCAATCTTTCAGATTACTTTTACACCTGTAAGTTGAATTGTGAGGCATAATATATGTTACTTCTATTTGTTAATTAAAATTGTATTCTTCATTACCAAGAATAGGACTTTAAATTATTTTACTTAACAACCTGTTGTTTTGTGAGTTATGTATTTATTTGTATCTAATTATATGTGGTGTTTCAAATCATGACATAATTCTAAATAAATGAGGTGTCACTGCTTAATGAATATCAGTGAATGACAAAAGGATGTGATTTGTTATTCTATTTTGCCAACAAGTATCATCAGTTTAGGCAATTAGAATTAAATGTGGATTGTGTGAGTTGCATTCATAACTGTCACTATGAAAGCAGAATATTTAATGAAGAACTTATTCTCTGTTTATATAAGGCTTAAGAGCCTGTCTTGAATTGATGTGGGATACAGCGGTTTGTTTTTAAAAATTCTCTGTTTAGCTATAATTCATATTTAGCACATATATAATAAATGCATAATTGGCATTATTTTATGTAGAATTAATTCATTTTATTAAGTTTGGTATATTGAATTTTCACATGGTTGAAGTGGAAATAAATTACAATGACAGTAGTGATTTGTTTCATTTAAAATCGGGACACGTGAAGAAAAATCAGATTTCCTAATTCCCAGTCTATTTTTTTTTCACTTGGAAGCAGATCAGAAGTCACACCTGCTTTTGGCAGATTGTTTTGAAGATATGTTCCAAAAGATTTGTGTGAAGATGGCTAGTTCCTTTTTTAAAAAAAAAACCCTCACTAACTATCTGGAGATGTTCCAGGAGAAAGCAGCATGAACATACCCACTAATTTTCCTTATCAGTCCCTGTCCTATTGTAGATCATTGTAGTAAAGGAGCAATGTGCTGGAAAAACATCCAGCTAGCAGCTTCAATTTCCTTTTTTGGAATCAGATTAGACATATGAGAAACCACAGTAATGTCGGAAGATCAGTTTAGAAGAAAGAGCTTCTCTAAATACACATAGAAACCTGATGTAAAAGGGCCCAGATACTTAAATATCCAAGAATTATGTTTTATTTAGTAAGATCCTATTTTGTCTACCAGAATTTCCTTACAGAAATTATTTCCTGACTATTGCACATGCTGGAAATGTAGCAGCAAAAAAAAAAAAAAAAACAGCTGCAAGATACTATCAAGGTGATAGATTTTATATTGTCTACCAGCAGTGAAAAAAATATGATGGACTGGATTAATTTAGACTTAATTAATATATCTGAAAAATCCCCAAAGGCCGTAATGGTAGTTGCTCTTCACCCCTCCCAACAAAAGAGTATCCCTAACTTTCTTGATTAGTGGATGTTATGAATGATTTAGTATGCACTGCCTGTCATTCAAAATTATTTATTATAATTTCAAAATTATACTGATGAGTCTTTTGATAAAACTCTGGCACAATTGTACACGTCATGCATATGTTCAGCAAATAATGAGAATTTAGATTCATCAACATAGATGGCCAGACAGAAAAACAGACAGATAAATAGATGAAATACACTTTGATAGAACCATAAAAGTGGAATGGTTATTTAGGCATTGCAATCCAACCCTTGCTTAGGCTTCTGAGGCACATGTAACTGAAGAAAGGAACCAATTTTCAGGGTAATTGTTTCACACCCAAACTCCGTTTATTGTTAAGATATTTTTTCTAGCATTTAATTGGAATCAGCCTTCCTGTAATTTTTATTTATTATTCAATATCCCGTATTGTAGAAAGACAGAGAAAAGGTCTTTACTTCTTTTATATGGCATTCTTTCAGGTATTTGAAACATTTTGTCATATTTTACCAAAGCATCACTTCTGGAGATCAGATATAGTCATCTTTCTCATATATATTTTTTTTTAATTCTAATCTAAGATTTAAAAAGAGATTGAAGATGTTAGGTAAATATATCAAATTCCATTTTCCATGGACCAAATAATTCTACCTTTTTGTTGCTTTAAAATTGTTTGGCTGTACTTTAAAGTGCCTCAAATTGTTATGAATGATCTCTAGTTTTTTACAATTTCTACCCGTAGAATGTTTTCCTCTATTTCCTTCAACTGCCATTGTAAAATTGTAAATTGTGGCAATCAGATGCCCTCAATGCCTTGATGGTGAAAACAATTTCAATGTATAGTGATTTGAGATATGACCATTCCAATAAACATTAATCATTCATTTAAAAAAATAAAGATAGATTATATTTAAGCATCAACATGAGCGAAGGCCAGTGCATTTTGATGCATAAATAAAATCTAAATATTTGAAGTGTTAAACTACAATGGTACACTAGGTAATTGAATGTATTGACCCTTAGTGAGGCAGTCTGCTTCTCCTGAGCTAATGGTTGAACCCTTAATCAGCAGTCACATGTGCTGCTGTTTTCAAAATGCCATGTGGTCTTTTAAAAATTCATTTTTCAATGTGTAAAGAAATGTAGTGGATTTTTTTTTGTTACTGGGAACTAAAAACATTGTCAGATAAAGTGCCCTTAGTATAATGGCAATTATTTTCATTCTTATATTTTGTAAAATCTGCAGCATAGTGTAGTTTGCATGAAATATTATGGGCTGATCTTTAGGCTTCTAGGGAAAAGTACACTGCAGTACCAGCCATCTATGATGGGGTGTCTAAATTCTTTGATGAAAATCTTCTTTTCTTATTCTATCAAAAATCCAGACCTTCCCCATGAAGTTTTCCTTGTTTATTAGTAATGAAATGACCCAAATTTCAGTGAAAATGGGAAAGGCCACCATTATTAATAATGATAATAATAAAAACATCTAGAGAGTGTGGACATGTTTCAAAAAATGGCCACTGATTTCTCTGATCATATTCATAGTCATTAATTAATTTATATCATAGAATACTATCTTCTGTATTGGTTGCCTACTGCTTCTTTTAGAATTTGCCCTGCAGTTTTACTTATAATAAGAATTTAACACTATTACTTTACTCAAGCTTAAAAATCTAGATCATTTATTTGCCTTCAAAAACTAATTGGGATATTAATAAATAAATAAAATATATAGCTTCAGTGTTTAAGCAAGTAGAAAGACTACAGTGGAAGACCTTTCATAGAGAAGATTATCCCGCCATGTTTTAGAGTTCCCAACTGGAAGTATTCCTGCCTTCTAGTCTCTTAGGATGTGCATGGCATTATTCACCAGGTCTGCTTTTCATCATTTTTGGTAAAGTACTTGCATTAATCAGCTTCATATTTGCATTTGGCCATGCGGTAGTGCATGAACTGCCGCAATGCGGTCCCTATGACACCATCTTTGAAGACCACTCAGCTTCTGCCAAACCAAAATGAGTTTGCCAGCCTGCTGGGCGGGGTTAGAGGAGGGGAGCTTATTTTATCTCTTCACCAACTGCGGAAGCTGCCTATTTGCGTCTTGGTGTAATTCAGGTGGGTTTGTGTTATCTTAAGATCCATCTCTTGCCACCTCTCCTGCATTGGTATTGCTAGCACTCAGGTGAGGCACCTATCAGTTTTGATTTGAGTTTATGGGACAGACTTCCTTTAGTGATGTTATATCCATTAAAAATGTGTATTCTAAAGCCAAACCAGCTATGTTTATCAAATCCATGACAAATCATATTTAGCTTATTTTCATATTTTTGGAGTATTACTAGAGAGGGAGCGGTATTGTTAGATTAACTCTAATTTATTTATGCTTTTTTCTAAATCTTTTTTGGGGAACGTAACACAAATGGAACACAGTAAGTATTCAACATTTATATTTCCATTTTTTTTGTTTTGTGATATATTGTTTAGTGATTAAGAATGTAGACTAACTATTGCCAGATAAAGATCTGGAAAAGTCTTTCTTCTACCAGGGTTGAAAACTTAAGGCAAAGTTAATTCAAAAACTATATTTTTGGGAAAGAACCGAACTACATTTTGACTTTAACATTGTTTTTTATATATTAGTAGATTTGATAATTTATTATGAAAATATTGTTCTTTAGAGGGTCAAAGCCAAAGTAATCTACTGTGAGTAAGGTTGACTATGCGGGATCCATGTTCAGATGCCATGTTGAGTTCAACTAATTTGATTGGTTCAGTTTTTGCAAGCAGCTTTATGACGTTTTGTTCTGGAGGTATAGAACAATCTTTTAGATATATTGCATATATGGTGATGAGGATTAAAATAATTTTCTTTCTTAAATGAATCATTTCTTTGAGACTATATAAATAGTAGTGATCTGCAGAATGATCTCAAATTTTGAGAATATAGATAGGTTTGAGTTAACTCCTTTAATATTTGGAATGTTTTACCCACCATTAGTTAGCAATTTGTGAAGTTTGCATGTATTCCAGACACTCATGGCAATTTGATTTCTAAAAATATTTTTAATGCAAGTGTATGCACCAAGACAAATTCCTTGTGTGTCCAATCACACTTGGCCAATAAAGAATTCTATTCTATTCTATTCTAAAATGAGAGCTAGATGTTTCCTGACATCTTGCAGCACTTCTCTAGAGACCTCTTCTCATAGTTGGAATATGCAAAAGAAAGGATTTAAAAGTAATTTCTCTGACTTCACATTATATTAGATATCTACTACATATGCTTTAGATCTTCATTCTCTGCCATTCAAGACCCCTAGTGGTCATGTTCAGATTATAAAGATAACATTAGGAGTATGTTATATGCCGCAATGCGACACTTGATTAAGATAGGAGCTGGAACAATGCTAGCTTTGGAAGAGGATAAATATCTTCACTGCTGTGGTCAGAAGAGCTCTGAATAGGTCTTCAAACCATTTTTGCTTTCTTTTGCCAAAAATGAACCAACTTGTTTCCGCAATTTTCTATCAGCAGGGGTACAAAATTAGACTTCTGATGTGGTAGAGCTAGTATGCTTAAAATATATTTTTATGAGTGTTTTGCTCTTTCTACAAATATAAAATGTGTCTTTTAACAGCCCACATAGAAACTAATATATTTTGCATAGTTTAACTATTTTGATTTCCTATCCAATAACTTTTTATTTTATTTTATTAAATTTTTACCGTGCTGAATCCCAGCAACTCTGGGCTGTAGTATCCATGCATTGCCCTCAGTTCTTATTACTTTAAGAAAAGTCAAAGGTAAGTATACTTTGACAGCTTTCTACAGCAGGAGATTGTTTCTTCTTCTACTTTTTCTGAATTTAAAACAATTTAAATTCTGTAGTCTCAATTAGGCTTTCCTGATATTCAATTCCAATCCCTGTCTGTCAGATTGCATTTGAAACAATATCTAGTGGATCTAAGTTTGTTCTTCCTATGCTGGTGTGGGCTTAAGGTGCAAAAAAGTTGCATTGAAGAAATAAAGAATATGTTCTTAATTTCAATTAATTTGATTCCATTAAAAATTAATTGGATATAAATACATGTTCTTCAAGTAATGATAATACTGTAGATACATTCTAGGTTTTAATTCTGTGCTACTTAGGTGGACTCATAAAATGGACTATAATCTTATTTGTACAGGATTTCATAATTAGTAAAATTGTATGTATCGTTCCTCTCAAGGGATGCGGTTAAATATTGGTAGACAGAATTTCACATAGTTATACGATTGAAAAGAGTATAATTTCAAAAACTTCTATTTTCAAGATGCTTTTATGACTCTCAATCTTCTTACATTTATTAAAAGAAAAGTTGATAAAATGTCTACATGGCTTGCTCTACCCATTATTGTATTTTTACACACACAAAAATTAAGACAGCTTGTTCTTAATGGAATTTCCATTGTACTGGAAGGATCAAAGAACTTACATCATCAACAAGCAATTGCTATTTTGGTTGAAGCTTTGAAAATGTTCAGCTAAAAGAAGCAGGTACCTTTTGTGTATTTTTGTACTTTTCTCAAAAATCTGGTAGTGAAAGAAAATTGTGTGTTCAATTTTGTTATGAGGGTATTAAGTTAAGACCCAAAACATGTGGTCAATCAAATATAGGTTTATTCTTGTATTGTTTAAAAAAGAAATAACACTTGAGCTACTGTGTTGTCTATCTTTCAGTGCCAAGATTATGATAAAACTGTAATTCACCCAAGTTATTACATACTGTATATCAGAGGAAAGTCTCTATGTCAACGAAGAAGTGCAACAAATGCTCTTTTATATAAAAAGAAAACATGTGGGACATTGATACTGAAATATTTGTGGGGGAAATATTGTTGTGCTTGAACCATTTTCATTGAAGAAATTATACAGTATGTGAGAAATGCATATTGTTTCTAAGGATGCAACTAATAGCAAAGTTGTATTACCATGACTACTATCTGAATGCAATATATTCAAAAAAAATGATAGTGCCATTATCTCAAAAGAATGTGTATCATTAAATCTATGCATTGAAGATCCAAGTGAAGAAGCTTGGACTTTGTTGTTGTAATGTGTACTAGTTCGGTATAGAAAATTATTTAGTCATTTGGATTTTAATGAAAACTATCAAAAATATTAAAATTATTATTTTTTCTTTAAAATAAACTCACCATACTAACAAATCTTTTTTCGCAACCTTTTTTTTCCTCTTTCTCTTATAATTCTAAAAGGGTGATAAGGGTTTTTTTTTATCATTGTTATTATTATGGCAACATTTTTTACAAACAAAAATGTTGCAACTTGGAGAAAGGTAGACATCGTTAAACTGCAATAAAAGTAAGATAATGTTTACGTTTAGATTCATTTTAATACTAATATTATTTAAGATGAGCACTAATAGTCTGTCAACTTGATATAACAAGTTGAGATAAAAATCCTGCTATTGCTACTTTACTAGTAAATTAAAATGTCAAATTAATTAAAATTCAGCTATAAGTCATCATAAGCAGTTTGAGATATAATTTTGTGTCTGTTCCTTTGGGAATTATGAAATAATAATTAGCAAAAATAAGATAATAATTCCTTTTTTCACTTTGTTTCCGTTTCTGTAGACTGTTAGTTCCTAAATTTTATGTTATGTTTTGGATATTCCCATCTGAGATTCCTAGCTTTGTCTTTGCTCATGTTTAGGTCTATTCTTACATCTTGCTCTTCTGACTTCTTTTGTTTTTTTCAACGTTACTATCTTGGTTGGAGTATACAAAAATTTGCTGCTGTTTCTAATATCAAATTTCACTAACTAAAATGACAATCTTGTTTTGCTAACAGGTGAAATCATGGAATAAAACTTTTTTTTTTTTTTTAAAAAGAAGCTTATATGTGCATAACATAGCATAAATAAATTGACAAAAATAATATTAATACGAAGTTTTAAAATCCCAATTTGAACTGACAGAAAAACATTAACCCCCCCCACCCCCCACCCCCAACAATTATCTGAATCATCACAGGAACAGGTTGCTTTCTATTCACTGATGCAGTTTAAGAAGATATTGCAAAGAAAGAAATGAAAAAGAAAAATATGTGTGACTACAGACATCAGTGTTGCAAAGGCTGGATATCTTTGAACATTAGCCTGGTTAAATACACTGTTTCTGTAATTTCTGAAGAGAACTTTGTTCTTCATTTCTTTCCTTCCATATCTGTTGCTGTTCCTCTCCCCTTGCTCTTATCTAATTTTTTACTCACTTTCTTCCCCATTTTGTTTCCTCCCTTCCTTTCTCTTTCCCTCTTTATCCCAATCACCATCATATATTTTTCTTCATGGTTTTTTTTCTCCTGCTTTTCTTGGAAGGAGACATGAGAATAGGAGCATGTATTCCATGGTTTTTGTGTTTCTGTGAAAAAAGGCAATGTTAATCAGTATTTCAGATAGTTAAGTTACTAAAGTAGGAGTGAGGGAAATATATATTTTATTTATTAAATTTATATGAGATCCTAGTTCTAGACCTTCCATAGATAGAGAAGCCACCTGGGTCATTCTCTTTTAGAGTGGGACATTGAAAAATAGCTATCTACCAACTCATGCTGGATCAACAGGATAGATTATGACCATTCAACGAGGAGTCCTTTGTTCATTAATTCAGGCTCCTAATAATAATTCTCTCATACTTTTTCTCTTTCTGTCAATCTTGTCCTTGGAATGTATTTCTGGAATTCCCAAAACACATTTGGACTTTCTTGGTTTTTTTTTTCCCCCTCTCTGAAAAGACCCGAAGAAGTTTCTTGGATGAGAAGTGAAACATTTTCAAAAAAAACAACAACAAAAACCCCAAGAATAGAATAACAGAGTTGGAAGAGACCTTGGAAGTCTTTTAGTCCAACACCCTGCTTAGGCAGGAAACCCTATATCATTTCAGACAAATGGTTATCCAATCTCTTCTTAAAAATTTCCAGTGTTGGAGCATTTACAACTTCTGGAGGTAAGTGAAGAAAGTCCCAAGTACCTTTTTTAAAAAGTACCTTTGTGACAACCATGATCTGGATGATTGAGAATCTCCATAAACTATTTCTGGAAGGCATATATGTGCATGTACATGTATGCATGCAAATATTTACAATCTACTAGATGGGCAAGGACATCAGCTGGAACTGTTTTCAGCACAGGTTGACATAAAAGCTGGACATTACAGTAGATGTGGTCATTGTTTATAACTGTTGTTCACTCTTTAGGGAGGGAGCTAAATTCAAGATCAATTTTTCAGGAAATGACAATATTGAGATAATGGTAATATGTGAGTTTGGTGTAGTGGTGGGATTCAGCCAGTTCTCACCACTTCGGGAGAACCGGTTGTTAACTTTCTGAGCAGTTTGGCAAACTGGGACTCTGTTCAAACTGTTGTTGGAAGAAATTATTAGGACAGAGAACCGGTTGTTAAATTACTTGAATCCCACCACTGGTTTGGTGTGACTTCATAAGCATGGCTTTGAAGTTTTGATAATAACTATACAGAAGCAATCTGTATTCCGAATGTATTTAAAAAGGCAGATTTATTTTAATATTTTATACTTATCAAATCCAAATCAGGTCTGTTTCATTGCACTAAGGACAATTTGTTTTAAAAATTCATCATTAATAGGAATAAATGATAAAATATATTTTACAACTTTGAAATAATTTAGCAAGGATGTTCTCAAAATCTCAAAGAATTATATAGATACCCATCTGTGACTCCAAGCTCTAAGTTTTATGTGTGATATATTTAGGAAATAAAATCTTACAACTAGATAAAGGAGTGAAATCAGTTTCCTAACATATTAAGGAATTAAATTCTAATATAATCAAGTTATATTGATTTTGGATTTATGTAGTTTATAAGATAGTGATTGGTAGGTAATGGAACTGGTTTTAAATCATTCTCTCCTTTTCATTATAAAAGCTGGGTGAATTGTCAAATAAAAGTGTTCAGGTATCTTTAATATATAGAATAGCATAGAAAAATTTGATTCCTTCTTTGGTCACAGTCAGTGGTAAGAAACCTGCAGAGAAACTTAAAAATTGTCAAATCTATGGACACACAAATAATATGGTCGTATTAAAGTAAATTATCTTAAACTGCTTAAGCGTGAATATATGATAAGCGTGCATATTTTGTTGTTCTAAGCAAAACACAAAGCTTGTATCAACGCAAGCATAGTTGAACCAATTATTTAGCTTTTAACAAATGGTACAGAATTGTTTCCTTTCACCTAACTAAAACAAATACAATCTATCACTTCTTTTTCCTCAAGAGCAGTAGCTCGCATTAGACTTATTTCTAAATATGACGGGTAATAAGTAAGTGCACACACCCTCTCACATTTACAAATGACTTATTAGAAAGTAAATAAAGATGCATAGGCTGTGTTCTGTTCTGCCTAGTGCTTGTGTTTCAGTATTCCTTTACAGATTAAAATGTTGCTGATGGTTGTAGTAGAGCCAAATGCCATATACAGTCCTAGTGCTTATTATCCAGGGGCTTGAATGGATAACAGCTCTTTGGTAATTATGCTAGATGCTCATTAGTGCTGAACAAGCACTAATCAAAAATTTAATCTACCATATCATTTGTCAATTTGATTAGTTGTTTGGGGTAATCGGCTTCAGAAATAAAATGCAACAGAAAATTTGATTCTGTTATATTCATGAAACAAGTCTTTCTTTAACTCTTACCCAACTCCTTGGAGAGGAAGGAGTTATAAAATATCTTTCTGTTCAAAACTGGTATATGGAAGGTAAATTGTACATATTTTATTGATGCATAGACATTTCCTTTGAGTAAAAGCTTTGAATGTATCATTTCTTCAAGAGGAAATAGACCTATTTGCATCATAAATTATGGCTTGGGAAACATGTGAAATTATTAACAGATTTTTGTATGATACCACAAAGTCATTGTAAACTTGTTTCAACACAATATCAGTCTTGTATTATTATTGTCAACTCTCACATATTTTAATATAGGCAAAGAAAATAATCTTATCTTGATTCCTTGTTATCACTGCTGAAAAGTTTAATTCTTGACCATGACATGGAATAATTCTCAAAGACTATAATATGTCATAACATGTTTATAATTAGAAAGCTGTAACACTCAACTATATTATCCCTGGATGGCGTAGACTTGTTTGTGTTGCTTTATCCATCTAAGAGCAATGGAATTGTCATGTTCCTTTTAATTATATTTAGTGGAACAATTTTGACAGTTTATTCACTCCCTGGGAATCAGTCCTGATGTTTTCACTGGCAACTATATGTAAATATACTTGGCTTTCAATCTTTCACTATTAGTCATTTGCTCACCAAGATGTAATATTTTTATTACTTTTGGCAAAGTTGAGAGAAGTAGAGGAAATCATGCTTGGCATGGCTAGGAAGAAGTAGAAGAAGAATGGAATGACAATAGATAAGAGAAATGGGAGTGATTATGAAGATAACTGAAATGGCCTTAGAAGAATTATGGGTGATGACCAAGGATGATTTTAAAAAAAAATAATATTTGAAAAACTTACATAGCTTTCACATTGCAATCCTGAGTGACTCATAACAATCAGTAAAGACAAGAATAATAATAAAAAATAACCTCTCCCACAAGGTGCCAGACCAATCAACCTCTTAATCTTCTGATTCAGCTCCTAACCTAGCCCAATGCTTGAAGTAAGAATCAGATCTTCACCACTATACTTTGACTCTCAAGTGGAAGGTTTTATAAAAGTCTGGTGCAACTAGAGACAAGGCATGCCTCGAAGGTCCTATCATGGATGACAGCATTGAAGAAAATGGATTTGGAATATAGCTCCTGTCTATTCCAGTAAGACAGGCAGATATCCTTGACGGTATGTTGCAGCTCACATAACAGTACTATAATTCAGGCAAAAGGGTGAGGTATCCAGAATTGTGTGTGTGCCTCCGTTCTGAACAAGTTTGGAATTCCCAAAGGTTTTCAAGAGCAGTTCCATGTAGAGTGCCTTGCAATATTCCAATTGGGAGATGACTGAGACATGAGCCACAAGGTTTTGAGATCAAGCAAACAAACAAAATCAGTAGTACTCCTTACCAGTCTTCAAAGTCACCATTATTTATTTATTTATTTGGCACATTTATATAGCTGCCATCTCATTAAAAACAACTCTGGGCGGCAAACAACAACAGTTATACTGTATAAGTCTCATGGAAAGTGCACCATTAAAACGCACCATAATAGATCTCCAATAATACTGGAGCAAAACCTCACATACTGACTTCTGTCTTATACCACACAATGGGATAATCATCTGGACCAGGAAATTTAACCACTTTTATTGATTTAGTATTATCTTTTTTTAAGATAAGGGGGAACCAATTGTTTGTTCATGTGTAATCTTACAAAGATCTATTTTAAATAAAAAAAACTTAATTTCTTCCTTGGTTGTATTTATAGCACTTGCTTTATAATAACTTAACTGTATAACTGTATTGTATAACTATTATACAATAAAAATATAAATAAAGAGTTATTGTTTTATTGACTCAAAATTATTCTAAAGCTTACTCTGGGCATCTTTTACAATGGAGGTTCAGTAATTTGTTAACATGAGTTTCACCTTGCTCTGGTTACCTTTGTCTTATACAAAATTATGAATATTCTCTTACAGTTATACTTCTATTTAGCAATCATAAATTTTTACGTAATTTTGTTATAGGTTATCTTTCATAAGTGCTCAAAACTTCTATTTTTCCCCCCTGAAATTTTCTTATTCTTGTTTCTATTGAACACTTTCAATTTTAAAACCTCTTATAGTATTTATTTTATAATAGGCCTAATCTTTCTTAGCTGTGGAGTTCTTAGTGCTGATTAGTTTGGTTTTCTTGCAGATATTTCATTCCCCAACTAGGTAATATCTTCAGTGCATTTCCTTAGCTATTTTGAGATCAGCTGCAATTGCTAGTAGTATTATCTGGTAAAATAAAGATATCTGTATTGACAAGAAAATACATCCAAAGAATCATTAATATACTAAGCTTCCTTACATTGAATTATGAACACTGTGAAATATTCTAGTTTTCACATATCTCTCTTCCCCTCTTACTTGAAAGCCTTATAACTGGGAATGCTAAAGGTTGAACTTGTAACCTCCCTGATTTCACATACATACATACATACATACATACATACATACATACATACATGGATTATTAATGAAAAATCATTGATGATGGCTTAAAACATTAAATAATCTATACCAGATTGATGGTTTTGCTTTCACTAATCATCTATATGTAATTGAATTAAAACAGGAACTTTTCTATTTTGATGCCCACTTTCGGATATTTTCACACTCGTTTATATATGGTTGCACAAAAGCCAATGAAGGAAAAAATGATATTCAAAGAATATATTACAACTACCAGGAAATTTATTAAATAAATAAATGTGATTGGAGTGGAAATCTCTTGTTTTGTTAATAAGGATATCTTAATTAAATAATCTGATGTTTAACACAGAACAATTGTTCAGTTGATGGTTTGTCTTAAACATTTTCCTTTATTGTTTTCCTAAATATGAAGTCTATACATAATTGTTCCTCTTATATTACATTCTCCCAGAATACTGTTGAAGTGTACTTTCAAACAGACTCTCCTAGTCATGTGCAGTCTGCCTCTAAATATTATATCTTGGATACTTGTACGTTTGTTTCTTTTGGTCACTGTTGGAAAAAAAATGATGTTCCAGGACTACAAATTAAACATTTGTTGGCAATGCAATTCATATGAGGATAGACTTCTAATTGGAAGCACAAAAGAATGTCTTTTAGCCTTTACACAAGGGTAACTATCTGATTTGTATCTTAATTATAATGTTTCTATTCAAATATTAGCCTACTCCACTTGACCTCTCTCTGATTTGTTATTACAGTAGTTCTTAGTATACGTAAAGACATAAAAAGAATGTTGTTTATTCAGTTAAAGATCTTTATCCAGAATATCATCCACAGTGGTTAGCCAAATGCCTTTGAGAAGTCCACTAGCAAATGCTCACCCCTCCTACTTGTGTTCCTCAGTAACTGATATTCAAAAGATACAGACCCAATAAAGGAAGCCAAATAATTAGTTTAGGACTGAAAACTCCGTACAGAGGTGGGGATGGAGAAGATTCCAAAATTACATCTCCTTTGGTCATAGGCTTAAGTATAAACTATAGAAACAGAACAGATACTGATTCTGTTTTCCTTCTTTACAATTCACTTTTGTTATTGGTAGTATATTATATTTACATTACATGCATTACAGTCACTCCAATGAAGAATACTTTATTTTAATCAAAAGTTAGTCATTGTGTGTTGTGCTTGAGATATTCTGAGCTTTTTTGCTTGCATGTATCTGTATGTAGTTATTGTTATTTACAAGAGAAATGCCTTTCTAAATCTGCTTCAGTTGTTCATATGTTGCTTTCTTTTAACAGATTAAGGCTGGTTCCATAAATAGCAGTGTCTTAATATTGCAACTGATGCCATCTGTGTTTGTTTTCCTTTCTTTATAGTACCCTCAATAACAACAACATCTCACGCATCCCTCTCACCAGCTTCAACCATATGCCAAAGATCAGAACCTTGTAAGTACTCTATCATGAATCACTCATGGCTTCAACTGACATATATGGGCACAGCGGTCTTTGTGTCTTGATTCATTGATGAAAACAAAGGCAATGTAATAGCTGTTTCAGAGAAAAGTGCTGTTCTTTTGTTACCCCCCCTTTTTTTAACATAGATTGCATGGAGAAACTTAACTAGAGATGGGAGTGATTAGTGGAAGAGAACTGGATCTCTTCCAGGTAGTTGTTTGTAGGTAGATGTTACTCAACATTTTTGTTTTTCCAGAGAAGCCAAGACTGACATGTCAAAATATGAAGGACTTGCTTTGTACAAGGCCAGTGTTTTCAACAGTTGGTGAACTGTTGTTTGGAAGAAGCCATATGGAAAAATATTAGGTGATAGGTTTGTAAAAAGGAGCAGAAGTGGGAACGGCAATTATTCTGCATCCTTTTCCTCCTTCAGGTCTTCCACCACCACTGTTCTAGAAAATAGGACTATACTTGGCTTCAAAACTCTGCACAACCATCAAATTACCATAAAGACTAGCTTTTTGATGGTATCTAATGGTTACATGGATCTTTTCAGCCCATGTATGATATGGAGACTCTCAAACCATCAGAGAGCTGCAAAGTAAGGATTGATGGAATTTTCTGCCTTCTCTCTCGTCTTGCTGGAAGAAGTATTCCCTGAGTGGAACTCTACTCAAAAGATTAATCTTTCAGGAAAGTTAGGATTCCCAACTACAGGGTTTTCAATGCTCAGAGGCATTGCATTATTTTCAGCTGCCTTTATACTCTTTATATGTAGCCAGCTATAATATGAACACCCACTTTGATGTAGTGGTTAAAGCACCTGGCTAGAAACTGGAAAGGGGATGTGGTGGCTCAGTAGCTAAGATGCTGAGCTTGTTGATTGAAAGGTCGGCAGTTCAGCAGTTTGAATCCCTAGTGCCGCATAACGGGGTGAGCTCCCATTACTTATCCCAGCTTCTGCCAAACTAGCAGTTCAAAAGCACTTAAAAATGCAAGTAGAAAAATAGAGACCACCTTTGGGCATTTTGTGCGCCTTTGGTGTTTAGTCATGCCGGCCACATGACCACAGATACGTCTTTGGACAGCCCTGGCTCTTCGGCTTTGAACCGGAGATGAGCACCACCCCCTAGAGTCAGGAATGACTAGCACATATGTGCAAGGGGAACCTTTACCTTTAGAAACTGGAAGGCCAGGAGTTCTAGTCCTGCTTTAAATATACAATCAACTGGATCACCTTGGGCCAATCCCTCCGTCTCCACCTAGGAAGGAGGTAGTGGCAAACAACTTCTAAAATCTGAAAGATGGAATAGTCCAGACAATTACAAGGAGTCAACACTGACTTGAAGATGCTAGAAAAACAATAAAAAAAAATTAGAAATAGCTGAAATATAAATATTATTGCAATGTTGATGATGGAGTATGAGGACTATGGTAAGAATACAAAGCTAAATCAACACTTAAATCTGTATTTTTTTATTTTGTTGTTGTTTATGTTGTTGAATTTGGCTAGCTCCACAATTCACAATAAGACACAGTTTATTTGAAGTGTACTGAATTGGGGGCTGTTTTACCAATAATATTAAGCACAAGAAATATTAAATCAAAGAAACCATATTATGGCTTAATATGATTGTCTGGGAAAATGAAGTAGAATTCATCCTAAGAAATGCTAACCTATTGTCACTCAGAAACCCTAAATCTTTCTTAACCTCGCATGCACCAGATGTACAACTTCCAGATATTCTTTTTAGCCATATAGAGTGAATTTTACAACTTAATCAACATAAATGTGAACACACAACTGAGAATAACTAGTTCTGCACAAAGTATTTGGAGCAGTGCTTTGTGAAACAACAGGCACCTCTGAACCTTTTGTTCTAAGTATCTTCTCCTTCAAAGATACGGCATAGCTGCTTTGAAGGTTGCCAACATTGTTTGAACGTACATACAGTAAAAGAGGCCAAGAGTGCCTCAAGAGGAATGCTATTTTCTTATTCCCTTGAATACATTCATGATTTATATTTGAATGCCTTTCATTTTTATTGCTTGTAAATTATATTTGGAATTAAATATTGGTGCCATTTAATTTTAAATGTTGAGATCTCCTCTGTGGTTCAGTTACATATTAACTGCAACCATAGTTTTAGACTATTTCTCCTCCACACATTTAACTATGAATTCTTCTATTACAGATTTGTGAAGCTTGAAGTTAAATAGTATCTGTCAGTACACATGCCATCCACTAAGATCAATAAGGGACTGCTTTTTGTAGCCTGCCTCTTAAGTGCAAAAAATGCAAGAATATCCTTCCATTTTGTTTCTAATGGACTTTCCAGTTTAGAGTATTACAAATTGTGCAGGTGGGATCTTCTTGTAGATATCGTAGCATTAGTACTATATATAAGATATCATTGGCTCTTATTATCCACAATGCTCTCTGACTTTAATTTGGTTTTAGACTTACAGTATATGAATCAATTACTGCTATGCAGAAACATTCTTCTGGTTTTTGTTTCTCCGTCATTCAGTGTTTCATTTTTCTTCTAAGAGGGGGTAAAAGTCTAGTTTGGTGAAATTCACATAGATGGATGTAAGATTTTTTAATTTGCTAGGAGAGAGATAGAGAGATATACAAAGAGAGAGAGAGAGATGGAGAGGGGGGAGGGAGGGAGGGAGAGGGAGGGAGGGAGGGAGGGAGGGGGAGAGACAGGGTGGGAGAGGGGGAGAGAGCAAAAGATCTCATATATTGCATTATCTAATGAGCCAATGATCTTCAGGGTCCATGGATACCCCTATTTGAATTAAATCTTACAGGAAAGCTGTCCAGAGAGAATTGTTCTCACTGAGTTTTGTCAGATGGAGAAGCAGAGATGATAGCTCTGTTTACCCTACCCTTCTTACAGAAATAAATTAAGTTCTAAAACACCCCTCCACTCCAAATTAAAAAATAAATATCAGCACACATTTAGATTGAGAGAGTAAAAACAATACTATCTTTTTCCAAAGGACAAAAGTTTCAAGAAATTGGAGTATAGATTTTGGCAGCATATGACTTTTTATTAATTAAAAGGTGTTTATATTTTTTGTGAGTTTTCATGAAAATATTCTAAGCTTTATCTTGTCTATTTCAGATCGATCAAATGTGCTAGGCTAATAAGGTCTTCTGCCATTTTCCTTTTAGTTTAATTTAAAGGATGGCCTTGTATGCAGTTCCCTGGAGACTTATATTGACTAATTCCCTTTTACTGTAATTAAAGGAGAAAACGGGAGGGGGGTCATAAATAGGATTTCAAAGAGAGTTTTTATATTGAATTTTAACAATTACATTTTATGAAACTTGAATGCTGACACAAAAGGGATATTCTAGAAATTTAATTTAGGCTGTAACTAAATATACACCTTTAGAAATTACAAAGTATATTCATTCATCTTTTGTATGCTACAAATACAGCCACATTCATTTTAAAAGGGCTCTTTCAATACGTGTATGCTGCCAAATAATTTATGAAGCTTCTTTGCAGTCTTGCTCTTAATGAAAATTGTAAGACCTGAATGATAATAAAAAGGTTAG
The DNA here is from genome assembly GCF_029215685.1 of Pituophis catenifer annectens. Taxonomy (NCBI): domain Eukaryota; kingdom Metazoa; phylum Chordata; class Lepidosauria; order Squamata; family Colubridae; genus Pituophis; species Pituophis catenifer. Next base: position 114,940,077 of record NW_027256882.1, read on the forward strand.
ATTTTTCATTTTAGGTTTCATCTATTTTGTTGCAGTCTCAAGTGTTCATCAGACCAAAACCAAAACCAAAACAAACAAACAAAAAGATGTGGCTAATAATATTTCCATTTAATGTCACCTTTTACCGTCAATTTCAATCTTTCATGTTTTAAGAAAAAAAAATCATTATGGCTGGAAGATTGAATATCTTGTTTAATTTCAAGCTCATTTGAAATTAAGAAAAACTGTACAATAACATTGCAGCACTTAATACCTCTCTCTTGCTATGATTAATCTATTATTCTATGGCTTTCCTAATTTCTTTCGTTGTTGTTGTGGGTTTTGTTTTATGGGTTTGTTTAAACATTCTCATTTAGAACTAATAAGAATTGCTGTGCATTGATCTGCTTTCATTTCCATGAGAAAGCTATATTTATAGAATTTATTAACCTGCATTCATTTTGTCTCATTTTATTAATATTGACTTCCCTGTTGTATTTGCCACAATGAATGACTGCAGAGATATTAGGCTGTCCTCTTCTGATGATTAAAAGTAACCCAAACAATTCTAATACACATATATTGGAGACTTCTTTTCCAGTTGCTCCTTATTGTAGTTTTTTATTTATTTTATTTTATTTATTTTTATTGAATTTGTATACCGCCCTACTCCCGAAGGACTCAGGGCGGTGAACAGCCATAGAATAAAACATATAAATACAAAATTTAAAATAGACTAAAACGAATTAAATAATTTGGCTGATAGTTTTATATTTCTATAAAATGGTTAAATCTTGACAGATTGTTTTCCACTGGTTGGTCTCAAGGGAAAATTTCTAAATGCACTCAATATGTTGCAGAATTCCAACAGAAATGATATGGCTTAAAATCCAGAATGCAGCCTGGGTACTGAGCATAGAGAAAGAAAAATGCTAAAAAAATTATTTTTCTTAAATTGAAACTAGTTTTATACAACTAGAGAACTGCCAGATAAATGTATTCAGTGTTCGTTACTGACAAATATAATAACCCTGGTCTGAGTAATAAATTCCATTATTTAAAGCAGATCAATTACAGTAAATATGCATAACTTGTACTGTTAATTGGCTCAGTAGCAGCTAAATATATTTTTTAAAAACTGTTAAGTTTGAATGTGAATCTCAGGGACTAGTCTTTTCCCATTCTCTCTTATTTATCCTGGTCTTTGATAAACAGATATATATATGCTTTTTATAGTGAGAGTACTATAGTGGTAGTACTATTCGAGTTTAATATTATGGATAACTGTTGGATGACAGTGAAGAGATACAGAAAAGTCCAACTTCATTTTTTTTTTACAGCTAGCTAGCCGGCATACTTTGCCTTGCCAGTCAGGACCTCAGACTTTATTGATCCTAGCAAGGACATAAATTTTGGAAGCTTCCCAGGGAAAAAAAAAAAAAGCGCCTGCAGGCCATCAGCAAACATACAAATCTAGAGACTGTCAGTTTAGGCACCGCTGCTGAACTCAACAGCAGTGGCCTGGCATAAAGATCTTTGAAATGATTAATTTATTTTGTGGATGGATTGGGCTATGTTTTACAGCACTTTATGTTTGTCAGCGTTCTATGTAATGTTAGTCTGTCAGAATGATGGCTTTGTTTAACCCTGTCCAACAGAAATGGCAGCATTGTCATGGGAACTGTGCTTTTAATGCCTGCCTGTCATGACTCATAGAGTAGAAATGAAATATTTGATAGTTTATTTGCACTTTCAGGCTACTTTGTTTTTTACTAACAGGACTTTTTTCTAGACAATGTGACAAACTGAGTGCAAACTATACAAGACAAAAGGGTTACAATATCAAAATATCATTTATATTCTGAAGTAAGAAGTTGTTAAAACATAAGGGCCATCCTTGTTCCTGTTTAATATTATGCACGAAAAAGGGAAAGATTTAATCTGGATGGCATATAGTTGGTGTCCTGTAAGTAACAACAAATAGGCAAAGATATTTTTGATAATTTTTGTGCAGCTCTTTGCATCCTTTCCATAATGATTCAAAAGTTTCTTAGGCTTCTGAGAAAAGATTGAAGGATTGGGTAGAAAGTGTGAGACAAAGCAAGAATTCAAATGTTTGCCTTCACTTCTGTTTTCACTTCTTGTCACCTTTTAAGAATGTCGTCTTTTGCTACCTTTCCTTGCCCATTTTTTTTGAACAAGGAAGCAAAAGTAAATCTCCTGTTATCAGAGTTCAGTCATGATGATTGAATAAACTTTCTTATGTGCCATACAATCTATTTCCAAGTTCCAGTTGTTCTATAGTCAATTTCTTTGATTCACAAAGGCAATGCAAAACATAGAATGATTAATTTTTTAAAAGGCTCTTAATGGCATTGTCTCCTTTTTCGTAAGGAGGAATGCAAGCCTGACCTTCCTTCTTCTCTATCCTTTTGTAGGCGGCTTCATTCCAATTATTTATACTGCGACTGTCACCTGGCATGGCTTTCGGATTGGCTGCGCCAGAGGCGATCGGTTGGACAATTCACCTTCTGCATGGCACCTGTTCACCTGAGAGGGTTCAATGTAGCTGATGTTCAGAAAAAAGAATATGTCTGTACAGGTAATGCCTCATTATTTCACTTTCTTCTCTCATTTTGTATCAGTCTTCACATTAACTTGAAATAAACTATTGTAATGTTGGTCCTTTTAAATGTCACTCTGTGCCAATTCCAATTCAGTCATGCCTCAGTTAAATAGAGTAATAATATTTTAAATTACTGTGATTTGTTCCTAGGCTTTCTGAACTGTTGGACTGTGTTAATGATTCTATACTTAGGGTTTTTTTCCCAAATGTTCAGATCGTATTAATGTAAAAGGCTAATTACCAAATAATATAATCATATTTCTCAGGAGAATGCCTTCTGAGCTTTATGTCTGACTTGCATACAAATGGAATAAATTAGCAAATGTATGTAAAGTTCTGGCATTCAATTTAATGCATAGTGGATACATATTGTGACAAAAGAAAGGAGAATAAAATCCCTGCACAACACAATTGTGATCTTTACATTATTTTGAACTGATTTTAAAATCATACCAAAGTTCAGGACCAGCTTACTATACAAATGTGAATAATTCCATGTTGCTTAAGGAATGTATATAAAGTACACAAACTGGTGTACAGGATTCTGGTATTTGTAGGAAATGCAAAAAACCCATACATGATCATAGAACTTCTCTGTAGTGGTGCTCTTCTTTTAGCATTCTTTGTTAAACAAACTTTTTTTTAATAACTGATGGACCGGAATTGCTTATTCTTCTGTGCCTGCATTCATTTCTTTTCCAATACATCCTAAGTCATGTTGAAAGATCAAAAGAGAGATGACAACTTTTTTCAATCACACTTTTGCTAACAATATCTCAAGTGTCAAGGCCATGAATTCTCAATGGAAACTCTGACATTTCAGAAACATACAGTAAAAAGATCCCAATAATTCTCTTTCTTTTATCAAGAGACAAATACACCCTTGATATATCAGGCAAGGTTGTAGAGTTTCAGGTTTTTCATCTTTAGGGAATTGAGGCTATATTTCAGTTGATGGCTTTCATAATCACATATGTACATAGAAATATATTTTCTAATCCAATCTATTATTGCTTTTTTCAAAGAATTTTTCAGTGATATCTGTTAATGATACATCAAACTTCTGTTTTTCAATGCATTTTAATGTTTTCAACATAAATGTGGGAAATTATCTTCCATAATATATTCAGAATGCTTTTGGAAAATGACTGTTCTATGTGAGGAAGATGTTTAATGAATTCTTGTTTTGTAAATCAGTATTGCCTTAGTAATTAAAAAGAAAACCTTTAAATACTGTACACAAAACTGTACTCATCTCAGTAAAAAAAAGGCATTACCCAGCAGTAAATAAATAAATGCTTTAACAAACAGATAAGCAAACCTTACAAGAAATAATATCCTTTCTTTAAGTTTAATATGTTGGTTTGTGTATGTTATGTATAGTTGTGTTTTATATACTACTTAGAAATGTGATTATTTTAGGTAATCTTTAAAAAAAGTTAAACATACATTAATAAACGGGATATATAAACATTCTAAGGGAATAAAAGAGATTGTATTAAAAAAAAATAATTTGAAACTGAATGTTATCAATATTCTAATGACCCTCATATTTCTGAATTGCATTTCTACGAAAAAAAGGGAAGCGTTAATTCAGGAGGTACAGTCATAAGCCATGGCTTAAAATGACTTTATGACACTGATGCTTCTTTTAATTCCTCCAGGTTTGTCTCCATGAGGCTGCTTTTAGATCTAGTCTGCAAATTTAAATTGGTATAGGCCACATTGGATTCTAGTTCGTTTCCAGATGAAGTATAAATTTCTCATTTTTTTCTTGGATCCAAATTATTTAATCAAACACTTTATGTATTATGATCTTTCATACCACTTGAAGACATCTGGAGACAAACTAGGAACAGCTTGGAATCAAGATTTTTCAATGTCAGCCTTGGTTAACTTTGGAAACTTCCTATTGAATTGAAGGAACTGGTTTCCTTTCTGGCTTTTTAAAAGGCTTTCAGAATTCATTTTTTATGAAAGTTGAACTATTGGTTTTTCATATTAGATTAATTTGTTTAGGGTTTTTTTTTATTAACAAACAGCAATAGAATTTTATGGCAGAATCAAAAAAAATAGTACTTTGTTCCTTTCTTAAAATACACAATGCAATCCTCAACAGACATCAAGGTATTTTGAAGAATAGAATCTGGAGTCTAGGAAGATTATTAAATTAATCTTAAAAATATGTAGAGTGATTCCTGTGTTCTGAAGGAGAACACAGACATGTATGTAAGATTTTGTTTGGTTGCATTGCTAACTATTATATCAACTGATATATGGTATCTCTGATATTGGAACAATATCACTTGTGGAATACATTCCTCCTTTCTCTCACTGGGGCTTCTCCAGATTGGCTCCAGCAGCATGTCTGGAACAAATACATTGAAGGAGGCAACAGGAAAGAAAACAAAATAAATCTTGGAGTTAAAACTGTAATATAATTCATTTACATACCATGTTTCCCCAAAAATAAGACTGAGTCTTATATTAATTTTTGCTCCAAAAGACGCATTAGAGCTTATTTTCTGGTTAGGTCTTATTTTGGAGAAAATATGATACTAAATGTATCCACCTGGCTGACAATCTTAACAGGGGCTTATTTTGGGGATAGGGCTTATATTACGAGCATCCTGAAAAATCATGCTAGAACTTATTTTCCGATTGGGTCTTATTTTCAGGGAAATAGGGTAAAATATCATACAATATTTAAATGACAATAAATTTTCATTTAAGGAAGGCTTCTCTCTTTGATGGCTTTTCATAACATTTAAAGGTGATAATCTTTTAGTTAGACTACCAATAACACCACTCAGGCTAATAAATTTTAACGTTAAAAAAATCCCCACTACATTTCAAATCTTTTCCTTTTCAGGTTCACATGCTGAACCGCCGTCCTGCAATGCCAATTCTGTCAATTGCCCATCTGCTTGCACTTGCAGTAACAATATTGTGGACTGTCGGGGAAAGGGTTTAACTGAACTTCCAGGCAACCTACCAGAAAATATTGTGGAAATGTAAGTATCTCAACTTTAGTGCCCCAATGTAAAGTTCAGGGTAGTCCAACCCTACCCTCCCTAATACTACTAGTTTCCAATTTGACCTGCTTCCATTAAAACAATCAAAATAAAAATGTGAAGTGGGCAAGAAAGAAAGAAAAAGCATCAGTCTTCAGCAACATCTATAATCCCCAAGAATACTTCCCAAGTAAGTCATCAGCTTTCTTATGAAATAAAAACTATAGGTATCTGGAGACCATGACCTTACTGGGGATATGTCCACATGTATCCATCCATACAGGACAAAGTTAAGCAAGATTTACATAGATTTTTCAGGATGTGGTGGCTAGAGGGAGATAACATATAATGTTCTATTAGATTTGTGCTTATGTTTTTATGCAAGCTATTTGTGAATCAGCAACATGTTGCAAAAAGTTCCATAAATTGTTCTTAACCATTACAAAACTAGTTAGGAACTCCTTCCTTTGTTTCCTTTTCTCTGATAGTGTAATTCAGCCCAAGAGAGAAATGTCATGTACACCATGTTCTTGAAGGCTATATGGTAGAGGCAGTATCCATTTCCCAGAGGTTATACTTAATTTTAAATATTACTTTTAATATTTAATAGGGAGAGCCTTCTCTGTGGGGCACCCACACTCTGGAACCAACTGCCCCCAGAGATAAGGAGAATCCAAGACCTCGGTGCCTTCCGCCGTGCCCTTAAAACCTTCTTTTTTCAGCAAGCCGGGCTGGCTTAACTTTTTAAAATGTTTTAAATTGGTTTGTTATTGTTTTTAAATTACGGGGCCAAATTTATATATATCCTTTTAATACTATTTTAATGTTTGTAATTTATGTTTTTATTTGGCTGTACACCGCCCTGAGTCCTCAGGGAGAAGGGCGGTATATAAATTGGATATAAAATAAAATAAAATTAATTAATTAATGCTACATAAAGTCAACATAAATTTAAAAAGAGACCCTCATAAATCAACCAGCTTAATAAATCATTTTTTCTATCATCTGTCTTTAATGTTTACAAAGTATTGTAGTCAATCACTTAGGATTTTTTAAAAAGATTTTTTGCTGAAATTTTAGAGTAGAATAAGAGAACATTTTCATTTTCATTTAATTTCTAATATGCATTATTTTCGACGTTCTTGCCATCAAACTTTATCATATAAAAGCGACAAAAGTTGGTTGGTAGAACTGTCATTTCATAAGAGAACAATCTGCTCCTTTCCCATTCAAAAATGTTGCTTTGAGATACAAATAACACATCAATTGCTGAGTTAAATGATTAGCATTTATATTTTAAACATTCAGAGTGATTTTTAATACTGTTTATTAATTACTTGCCAGTTTCAAAGAGCTGTTAAAAATTTGTGTGAATGTGTGGTATCCAGAAACTAGTTATGCTATTTGCTTATTAACTGCATTGATATTAAACAAAAAGCAAAATATACAGTAATTAACACTAAGAATGCATTTACATGCATTTACATGCAAAATGCATAAATTTACATAGAAAATAGTTACTACTATAGAGAAAATCAAAAATATGAAAAGCAAGCTGAAGATCTAACCTAAATTCAATATTACATTCTTATATTCCCTAATCCATGAAAATGAATTTGGGTGAAAATACTAAAAATGTATTTAAATTCATAGATTTTTAGTATTTTCACCCAATTTTATTTTTATGGATTAGGAAATGTAAGAATATAACACTGAATTTAGGTTAGATCTTCAGCTTGGTTTTCATGTTCTTCTCTATAGTGGTAAGTAAAACGCAATTGCAAACAAGATTAACCTGCCTTCTGAGAGAAAGGCAAAATAGAAAGATGGATCTGTCAAAATAACTAGCATTAATTGAAATATATATATAAATATATATATTGTGTGTGTGTGTGTTTCATTTCTTAAAACATATGGACTTCAGTGCTTCTCATTACTTTTTTTAATCTTAAAAGTAATACAGATTTGTGAGGTTTTCACTGGAACCTAAGACAGTTAACTTTTTGGATTATATTCTCTACTGCACAGCATGCTTTTATAATAACATGGAATAATAAATGTCAAATTCAGTTTCTTTGATTTAGTTCCATGTAGAGTTTAAAGCAGGTATTGGTTCACGTATCTCTCTTGTGACCAGCTATATAATGAGTTTTCAAACTTTGCAAAATGACATTTTAAAATGTTAAATAAGTATGTGTGAATCACTTACTGATGAATAAAATCAGTGATTTAATGAATGTTTAGGGTTGACCCAAAAACAATTATAGTGCTTATTTTTAAGGATTAAATTCAGAATGATTTATTAGAGAAAACAATGATAGAAATGGGCTTAATTTATTAGTAAATCACAAACTTCCAGGCACTTGACCTAAATTCAGTTTCTTGACTTGCCATTGCAGAAGACTCAATTGACCAAAGCTATGATGGCTAGTAAAAATATAGAAGATTGGAACTTGAAATATAAGTGAACTAAATGGTAAATGAAATGAACTGATTAATTAAATGAAAAAATAGATACAGTAGACCTTCAATTAAGTAAACCATTTATGGGGACCTGTTTATATCCTGCTTCTGTTTTTTTTCTTCGAATGTTCTTTCTCTTTTGCAGGCTTCAAGAAATCTATCACTTACTTAAATTGAACTGAATTGGCCATTTGATTAATCTTTTACTCAGTTTAAAGAGGTTGTTCTAGAGTTTTTAAAGCTTTTCCACCCTAAATATCATTCACAAACTTGTGCACTACTTTTCTCAAAGATAATAAGTTCAGAAAGACTATCGGCAGCAGAGATCCCTGAAGAATCTTCATTTTATTTAATTTCCTGTGTTTAGAAATTTGTTCATTTATTCCTTCTTTTTGCTTGTTTATTTTTTTCCCTCCAGTTAACAACCATAGAAGTACAGGTGTTCTTAGGACCACTATGTTCACACACAAATTTTGATGGCTTTATCAAAAACATTTTTTGTAAAATTAAACAATACGGTGTTGACATTTCAACTCCAAACTATTTTGTCCTTTTAAAAAATAACATGATTGATTATTATAGTAAGAAATCAATCAAACAATCACATTAAATTGGATACAGAATGGTTCCCCTGATTTTTGTTACTATCACAATATTGATTTATATAAAGTGGATTGTCTACTGGGACACCAGATACAAAGCTTTAGTGATTGCAATGCTTATCATCTGGAATAACATCCCAAAACAGAAATCCCTAGTATTATAACCAGTTACTTCAATGGGCACTTTTAAAAAGATGTAGCTATTGCTGCTTTCGTATGTTATATTGTTTGCATTTGGTATAATTGATTATTGGTATTTTGATTTTTTTAATATCTAAAGGATAACTTCCTTATAACTTATAGAAATATATGGAAGGAACTAAACTTCATGAAAAGATATGTTTGTTATTATTTGTTTTCTGGTTAATTTGAATTCTACTAGTCACACGTCTTCTTTGAAAAAGCAGTGTTTGATAAGAAAAGATTGTCAGAATCAGTTGTTCATATCCAATGGTTAGCATCTCTGATTTAATTGCCAAGAATGTAGCATAATGTGTATTTTTGTTTGATACTTTCATATTTTCTGCCTCAGTATTTTAGCCTTATTGCCAGAAAAAATGTATCAGTTAAGTGATATTATCCTAACTAGCAGTTATCTACTGAAGATGATTGCATAGAAAAATGTGTTTTGATTGTTCTTTTCCACAATGGAAAATCTGTTCTCTGATTTGTTTTATTATTGTTTTTGTGGTGTCAACTGTGTCTTTTCAAATGCTATGAAAGATTTAGCTGCTTATTAGTGCTTAGTAACTTTTCCTAGTTTATGAAAATATTACGAAATGCCTAGTATAAGTGCCTCTATTTCATGAATGTGTGCACATATAAATACATTCACATAGACAGGTAATATAACTTTTGAGCATCCCAAAAGAAGTTGCAACTTGATTCTTCTGCATTAACCTCATAAAACAAAGCAGCACCATGGAAAGCTCCCAGTGATTCCATCATGTCTGTTGCTTTCAAGATCCATCATCTCACATCAAGAAGTGAGAGATTTCTTAAAAATACATCAGCAAATGTTTTTTTTTCTTCTGTCTTCTTTTTGTGGCCTCTCACCTGGCATATTCCTAACACTCTTGGGCAAATATAGTGGAACTCTGGTTTCAAGGGAAGACGTTCATGATAACTGTCAGCACATTTTTCTGGTATAAAAATAACAAACTCAGTCAATTTTTAAAAAAATACTTTTAATGAAAAACTTTGCAAATTTTTTTCAGCACTAAACAATAAGGCCAACTAAGTTCAGAAATAATAATAAAACAATATTAAAAAGGTAATACAAAGTGCAAATAAAAAGAAAAGAACAAAGAAAGAAAGAAATTGAAAAAGTATTTTTTAAAAAAAACTTGTGATCCTTCTTGTAACAACTACAAGCAAATTATTTTATTCATCCCTACTATATGATTAGACACATTATTCACTTCTGCCTTTACCCCTTTACCCAATTCCAAAAATCATTGTTCAACAAATCCATACATGGGCTCTAGAATATTACTGTTACTAACTACTTTCTTAATGCCCTTTTTGGGTGAGACTGCTAGACAGTCTATGTTTAGGATTCCTGCTTTAACAAAATCTTAAATTTATTATTTTGGGAAACCTGCAGTGAAAAAAAAGTGGGCTCACACACCATACCAAGCCATAAAGTGTAATTATGAAGCATAACTGTTCAGTTTAGACAGTGTAGCATGATAAAGTATGAACTTATCCAATGCTTATTTTCAAGTCTTAAGCAAAACGTAAAAGAAAATGCTGCTGAAAGTTCTAGTCAGCCAGTCAGGCATGTCATGCTCCGAGCAATAGAAGCTAAAAGGTCCTCAGAAAAATTGTTCTTTATACCTCAGTCTAGATATTTTCTTTTCTATTACAATCAACATTCATGGATACTGAGCACATTCAGTTGTTCAGGGAAAGGCTTTACTGTTCCTCTACATCATCAACCTACCAACAGACTGATTTTGTTTTACAGTTTAGTAAAGATTGACTGATCAACCACCTTCTACCCTGTTTCCCCGAAAATAAGATATCCCCTGATAATAAGCCCAACCAGGCTTTTGAGCGCATGCACTAAAATAAGCCTCCCCCTGAAAATAAGCCCTCCCCAAAAATATTTACATGCAGAGCTGGAAATCAGATAAGATGGCAGAAGGAGCCCCATCTTGCTCCACATGCCCTCCCTGAAAATAAGGCCAAGTGTTTATTTCAGAGTTCAAAAAAATATAACACAGGGTCTTATTTTCAGGGAAACACGGTATTAATCAATTAACAAATATGTTTACAGTTAATAACAGTATGGTAAGAAGCCAAGTTATTTGTTATTTAATGAATATTTAAACATTGAGCTAGAAGAAAAAGCTTGATTCTAGTATTATGTAAATTATTTGTTGTAAATCAACTACCACTTCTATCAAGCAATGATATTCTATACAAATATGGTTATTAAAATATAAAAAGTTATTGATAGACATTGGTGATTTATCTGTATCTTGGATATCACACATGATTTCCTGAATCATTTTTAAAAGTACACTTCATATCTCTGGTCAACAAACTCATATATCAGAGATTGTTCCAGAGATGAATTTTTATTCTTTATATTAACTCATTTTTGCATTCACTCATGCTACATATCCACTGATATGGCAGTTATCTGTTCATGTAGTTTTATGAGTGAAATTAAGTAAGTTATTTAAAATCTGAAACCACCAGCTGTTTGCTGGGAAATAGTTCACCAAAAGGAACATAATTTCATATTTAAATACATTATAACAGGGATTACCAGACATGTATTTATTTATATATCCATACTTTTTTTTTCTTCTATATGACTAATGTAACCTTCTATGTCAACCATCTGTATTATTTTTCCTATATAAATGACATGCATATATTAATAACATATATTTATCAATACAGTAAATTACATGCAATTCTGTTACTACCAATTAATACCCTGGCTTTAAGACAGAATTCGTTTCTGTGCCTTTATACATATGCACACAAAGCACACACACAATGCTGCCTTATTGTTTTGATGTAGAGTTCTAGTATTCATAGAGAGATAACAAAAAATGGTGAACCTTGAAATAGAGTTGTACAGGATATATTGTGATTTTTATTGCTAGAAGATCATTTGTTGGCTTTTAGTACATCTTTTTTTTTCTTGCTTGCTATTTTTATTGCTTTGTTGAAAGTCTGGTCTGGATAGCAAAAGTTATTTAAAAGACAATAATAAAGCCAGAATATAAAGGGACTTGCTCTTATATCATGTTCAGAATATCTCTGAATCTATCAAGCTGCTGTGTGTTCTGTGCAGTATTTTCAATTTTATTAGAGCAAGTGAAGGAAATTGTTCTTGTCATTTGACCTGAACAGTTGTTGAAGTCTCAGAAATAAAACTCCCAAAGATTAAAAAAAAAAAAAAAACACCCTGATTCTTGGTATATCAAAAAAAAATCACAGAACTGTAGGCCTGTGAGATATTTTTCAAGGATATCTTTCAGAACTCTACAATAGAGTTCAATGTACAACAGTGCATTCACTGTTCTAAAAACAATTTAAAGTTGTTTACAAAGTATTATGGAATATATTAAAGACTATCCTTTTCAATTTTATAATGATGTTAGAATCATAGAATGTAAGGCCTGAAAGGACCTTGGGATCATATAGTCCAATATGCTAAATATCTAATATTCTATTTGACCTTCTATCTAAACTGTAATGCTGAACAAGTGAAAATATCTTTGTTCAACAGGACCTTTGCTTCCTGTGTTCCTCTGATATACTCATTTCTCATCTTAGATCTGTTCTAGAAAGACACAACATTTCCCTGGATTTTGCTGAGAAAATCTATTATGCCACTATTTCCATTTATAGAAAGCATATGGAACAATTGACCACACATGCTACTCCTGCTTCTTATTATAATGTTTCTCATTCTGCTATTAATAATATTAAATCCATATTTTGTGATTCTTTTGCTTTTGCTTGTTGTGCTTAAATATGATTTTCAAAAGAAGCTTTATCTTGGCAAAAGTTATATAAATAAAAAAAATGAAATACCAAGGATTGTTCGTGTACCTTTGCAATTTTGGCATTTATGCTTTTCATTTTATTTTCAGCCGTTTAGAACAGAATTCCATAAAGGCCATTCCTCCTGGAGCCTTCTCTCAATACAAGAAACTTAAAAGAATGTAAGTAAATTAAATGTCTTGGTATGCTTAATATTTTCAGTATATTTTACCATTCTTTGAGGCAGCCATGTAGGGAAAGTTCTAATTTTGTCACCAGGGTATCCAGAATTCCATATTTATACAAAATTGTGTGTGTAATTCTTGAATTTGACACAATTGGACATATTCCTCTAGTTTTTACTTTCTGAAGAAAGCAGATTTCCTAGGTACAGTATTTAAAAATGGGCTGATTTCTCCTCCTGTTCTCCCCTTAATGCCCACATTTATTTAAATTTATCCCAAGTTTCTTCTAACTCATGAAGCAAGGTTGGGGAAGTAGAGTTTGTTGGCAGTGTCACTTGTATTTCTAAAAGTTCACTCTTTGAGACAAGCTAGTATAAAACAGTAGAACAGATGTGACAAAAAGTAAAGGAAAACTGCTCATGCAAAAATTAAACCTACTTAATGTATTTGTATTTAAGCTCATAAATTTAGCCCAGCAGGGATTAAAATGGGGGTGTCTTCTTAGTGCTATGGAGGCAGTGTATCTAATACTACATGACAATTAAACCATTAAAATAAGCTACTCTATCCTTTCTGTACTATCCATGAACTGTTTTAAGATTTATTTATTTATTTATTTATTTATTTATTTATTTATTTATTTATTTATTTATTTATTTAAATTTACTTAAGTTCCTTGTTCTTGGAAAGAAAAATTATCTAAGTGCAATTTGCTTGCAATAGTAGTATTCTTATTTAGTTTGACATGAAATAACTTCAATTTTCAAAAAACAACGTAGTAATCTTTTTAATATTGATGCCAATGTCAGTGTTGAAAACACTTGACAAGTTCAGTATAATTATTCTAAATTTACATTGATAGTAAAAAGGGAGTTTTGTAAAAAAAGCAAAACATAAAAGTGCTATTACAGGTCTACTTAAATTTGATTTCGGAACTAAAATATATAGGTGATGGTCATGAAAAATATTCAAGAAATTGTAGAGATATTCTTTATTTTTTAAATGAAGAAAATATAGTCAATATTACAGTCACTTCTTTGAAAATGAGTCTCAATGAATATGGTGGCAGAATGCAGAGGGCTACATTTAAATCCATACATTTTAAACAGGACATCCAGGATGAAGCAAAATATCTTCAGTAGGTATCATATGGATATAAGAATGAAGAGCAATAGGGCAAAGAAAAAATCCATGTGTGTAATTGCATCAAAACTGGTGTAATGTGGGTACAGTTAGGTGTTTCACTCAGTGACCTGGCTTCTGCATTCTACACCAGTTGGTGTAGATCAAACACAAGGGTAGCCCAAGTAGACTGCATTTAAATATTGAAAAGAGTACAACTGCCATTATTTATGAAGCTGGTAATAGGCATTCCTCCCTGTCACTGTTTTTCCTAAAGGAATGCAGCCCAACTAAGAACAAACTCAATTCTTATCCCCTGAATTCCCAACTCTCCATCTTGTTTAGGTTTATTTGCTCTCATATACATCATTACTGTATCTAGACATTGGTTTAGAACATGCATATTACGTCAAGCTGAGTGTCATCATTGCTGCCTAAGTATATATACCTTTCCCAGTGGTTTCATATAAATAGTACTGGGAATAAAACAGTAGTTGTCCCCAAAATTAGGAGAGATCCATTGCATCAGAATTCCCTAATTCTCAGGTCACTGACACTCAAAGGGAACATGTGGGTGAAGATAAATGCTACTCACAATTCAAGCAGAATCTTGATTCAAGTGCCTCTCTGCTGCAGGTCACCTATTATGGTAATGAAAGTCGATTTCCATAACTGAAGCCAGATTGAAAAAAGTAGAAATAATTAGCGCATTCCAAAAATAGGTATAGTTCTATAAATCTATTATATTATGCATCTTGTCACAAAAAGGCACATTTAAAGCTGAGCAGTAATTGGCATAATCTTCTGAATCCAGTGAGGGATTGTCCAAGAATGAACATACCCTGTCTCCATTACATTGTGCAAAAATTTATTCACCATTTCCACAGCCATGTATCTCAAAAGATCCAAGATTCCAAGAGAGAATATGGTAGGCTAGATAGGCTCAAGGGTTTTGATCTCATACTCAGCCCTCAGGAATAGAAGATACTCTTAAAAAAACCAAAAAACAAAATCTGGACCAGCCTGGGCACTGGACATCTTATTAAATGTTCTCTTGGTATATGTATGCAAATTTATTTTTAAAGTATCTTGCAACTCTGTTACCACAGGTTTGCTAAGACTGAATGAAAACAACATTGAGTTTGAACTGTCCTTTTCTCCAAACTTCCAAAGTTTCAATGTGTAATACTTTAACTTGGAGAATCCCAATTGATTACGGATGAATTTGCTTATTATAAGTTCAATATATACTGTTGTACATAGCCAGCATCAAAGAAATTCTGCTATCCCTGAGAATCAGTTTGAGATGCTCAGTGTTCTTATTAACTTCACATTGAGTAATTAAACCATGTGAGGCAGCCAGTGCTCGCTCTTTCTTTCTTTCTTTCTTTCTTTCTTTCTTTCTTTCTTTCTTTCTTTCTTTGCTTTCAGCACAGTAACACTTTCTTGTAAGACTTTTTCATATAAAGCAGAAAGAAAGTTCAATAATTTAAATCCCAAAGGAGAAGCTCAGACTGATCAGAGATGCTGGGGCTTCAGTCAACAGTATAATACAAGTGGAGACCACAACAATAATATTAGGTTAGAAAGGGAGGGAAAATGTGAGACTGAAATTCAGATTGGAATAGCCATAGATATTATTACTGCTAATAAATAACTATACAGCTTGACTTCAGATGTTTTGATATAGTAAAATATATTGCTTATTCATAAAATGATAATACAGAACGACACAAAAAAGTTGGCTGAATTGTATGGGCTTTTTGTAAGGTGGTGCTATCTTCAGAAAGTGACTATATTACTTCTATTTACTAGGGCTGTTCCAAGTTTCAACAGATTCTTTTCTTCACCAAAAGTTTAAGCAAAGAAAGCGTTTTTGGGGAAAATATGTTTCACCGCAGTAAGAATTTTTGCCTCATTGAAGTGAGCCCAGACTATCTTATACAATTCATTATCTTTTCAGTCAACAACATAATCAAGAATCAGACACAACAATTTAAGTAGAGCTAAAGTGGGTGCCAGAATTTTTTAAGCATAGTTTTCAGAAGCGTAGGAGTTTTTTTAAAAAAATCTGTGTCTTGCCTTCTCTTATTTCTTCTTGCAGTGATATCAGCAAGAATCAGATATCAGATATTGCACCAGACGCTTTTCATGGATTGAAATTACTCACCTCTCTGTAAGTACAGAATAACCTTGAAGGGGAGTTTTTTTAAAAAAAAAAACTTTAAAATAAGTGGATTAAATATTGGTCTGTTATGCTTTCATTTTCCTTGTGTAATTTTCTCCTTGTAGAAAGATCTAACCTTTCTTTAATTGAAATTGATCTGAGCTGAAGGTGCCATTGTTTGTGCAAATCTAAATTCCTTTTATAGATGAACACAGTATGAAGGTTAATTATTAGGCCACAGTAACATCAATCTGTACTTTTATTTCTCTGAATATTGAAGATCATATTATTAGGGACAACCAAACATAGAGCAGTCTACTGAATTGGACTTAAATCCTCATTTGTTTTGGGGAAAATAAACTGAGATTTAATTTGATAATGATATGCTTAGTTCATCAAAGCCACTCTATGTATTATTGCTTTCTCAAAAAGATAGTTGGGCTGCAGTATGCCCTAACAATAAATAATCTTTGATGGAACCACAATCAGATAATATTGGATCTTAAAACAGTTTTTAGCTCATCTACACGTAATAAATAGCATTATAATTAGATAGTTTTAAAAGGTCATAAGCAAATATCAGAGAAGATTCAAGTTACTTATTGGTTATTTGTTTGTTTGTTATGTTTAATTTACTTTTCAGTTTTAAAAAATAAAGCAAAGGGGAATACATAAACAGTTAAGGT
Source organism: Pituophis catenifer annectens (assembly GCF_029215685.1). Lineage (NCBI taxonomy): Eukaryota > Metazoa > Chordata > Lepidosauria > Squamata > Colubridae > Pituophis > Pituophis catenifer. The sequence goes on from NW_027256882.1 coordinate 114,956,932, forward strand.
ATGATAAGGAGCTAGACAACTCTCACCCCATTGGTCATTCCTTCAGAGATATTTCCTTACCAGATACCCCAATATCTTCAGCCATAATTTACTGCCTTTGCTGGAAAAGTTAGGGTATATTGTCTTGAAAATAGCCATATTGAAGAATCAAAAATAAGCACAGAAATATTTTATGACATGTTGCATTCTGCCATAAACTATTTATAATGATTTTATGATTAAAATTGTTTTATAAAATTTGCTCAATTTCAATTCCACGAGAATCATGGGTCTCAGATATTGGCCACATTTTGACTATTATTACCATTTGGTTTAAAAAATTCTTCTCCTGTGGTGCAGTGTTTTGCCCAGTTAAAGCTAATGACGGTAAGAGTTTTAGTATATTGATTAAAAAATAAATAATTCAAATTAAAGCAGTCTTAAAATAAAAAAATACTTAAATCATAAAAAGTTTAAAAACTAAGACTTGATTGATTTGATAGTATTAAATTAATTCAGATTTAATACAGAACCAGTTTGAATAGGTAAACAGGAAATTCTTAAGCTGGTGCCAGTCTTATTTAAAAGGAAAGCACTCTTTTAGATATTAAGGTTTAAGCCTTGTACATTGAATTTGACTCGTATCACAAATTAGCAGCTCCTTCAGAATAGACTGCAAGTTGTTTGCAAAAGGTTACCTGCTTCAGAAAAAGCTGCAGCATTTTGCACTAGCCACAACTCCTTTATCTACTGCTGGGGGAAACCCACATGCAATGCATTGCAGAAATCCAAACTTGATGTACAGACAGTCACTTGTCTGAAATGGTAGAGGTCTCCTTGATCAGGGGGCCAGACTAGAAGACTTCCAAGTTCCCTTCCAGCTTGATTCTGATTCTGATTCTGATTCAGTACATGAATTATTGTAACCAAGTCACCCTTTCCAGAAGGGCCATAGATCAAGAACAAACTGAACCTAGAAAATATATTTATTGAGCTTGAATTAGTACTAAGCATATTTTCAAAATTAGTTTTGAATTAATTAAGAAGCTTTAAGGCCATCATTACATAAGACTATCCAAAACGATCTTATTCAATTTCTATCTTCTATGGAACTCTACTCTTTGCAAGGAATAAAGAACAGGTGTCAAAATGTTTTCTTCTTTGTTTTTTAGTTTATATTCTTTTCATGTCTCTTTTGGAAATGAATGGAAAATTTCCTCTCTCTGCCTTGGAACCCTTGCTATTTTATTTTGCTCGTTCTTTAAGGATTTCTTTAAAATTATTGTTTTATGTTACAAATCCTTATGTTTTGTGTTATATTATTATACACTATTGAAAGATAGTGTGTAATATGATGATTGTAAGTAATACAATTTTCTTTTTTACAACACAATATAATTGTCTTATTATCAGTAGTTGGCCAAGTAACAAGAGGAAGTTTAGAAGATGGCTTCTAAACATTGAACTATTGCTATATTTTCCAGTGAAAGCAAAAAGTAGATTATATGCTTTAGTCTATGATTATTTTGAAAAAAACATTTAATTTAAATGCCACAAAACTTTTCTTGTAAATAAACACAATATTATAATATGGCAACAGTCCTAGAACTCAGTTCGTTGGCACTCCAATCCTAAATATTTATGCCAATGCATCTGTCTATGAAAAGCCAACATAAGGACCTTGATGTTGTGAAATCCTATTATGTATGCTAGAGATTGCCACATTTGCATCTGAATGTTTTCTCTTTCATTTACATTTTCATAGTTCCTCTCTAATGAATAGAGCATTTTCATTTTTACATTTTGAATGTTTAAGGCACAATTTTACAATTTAGCAGTGAGGCTTGCTTGTATGCCGAAGTAAATAAAAGCACCTGGTAGCATGTCTGAATTACATCCAATAAGTCATGTTATGTTGCTTTGGCTCTATATTAAGCTCTTCTGGAGCAGCGTAACTATTTTTAGTTAAATAGATACAATAAATTATGTGATCAATTTATTCCTAAACTCAACCCTCAGATTGTATGTGCATATCTGAATTAATACTAGGCTGGGTCTAGTACTGTTCACTTTTTCAAAAGCTTTTCTTCTCCATGAAATAAGCTTCTGTTTTTCCTTCTTAATTTTAAGGAATGGAGTGAATGAATAAATATTCTGTTTAATATTTTTAATAGTGTTTATTCCTATGTTATTGCAGAATAGTAACGGGTGCTGGATTTTTTTTTTCTTTACACATGGCAGCCCACAGTTTCTAATATGAAAAAGCGCTATGGGAGAGTTGCCTAATGATATTATATTCTGAGATTTCATTTGGAATTGAAAGCTAGAGAGACTGCCGATTAAGTAAGAAAGCAATCTTTTAAATTATGTTTCAGTCGTGGTAAAACTCAAAGCTTTTTGTTAAACTTCTCAGGGACTCAGCTGACAATAGAAAGAGTAAAATAAAATATTAGTGAGCTCGGCTTTCAAAATTAAATTTGTGTTTTCACTCAGTATTTTTTTTTCTTGTGTGTGTATATCTTATTAAAATTTTCGGAGTTTTTTTCTGCAAAGTGTAGTTTTAGGGGTTAGCCATTTAAAATTTTATTTTATTTTCAACATACTTGATATTTAATACAGTACCTTGAATGGTCACAATTACATAACCAAATTTATGAAGAAATGCACTTTCTTTTTCTCCACAAGACATATATGTTTTTCAACTCTTAGTCAATTTTATTATAATAGTATATAACAACAATGCTTATTGGTAGCGCTGCCAAAATAGAATAGACTGGAGGATAGTTACCTTACATGGCAGATTGCTAGTTTAACCATGCAAGAAAATTGGTACTTTCTATAGTCTCTTATAGGAAGTCACAGATAGATAGATGCAGCTAGGGCATTAAGTTCCAAGATTCCATATTGAAATAAAAATATCTAACTGTGTATTTCTTTATGCCTTTATGATTAAATTTGTTTTGCATAATCCTGTGATCACTGAAGACAGATCTTGTAGCCTACCAACTGCAGTGATAATACAATTCCTAAAAGTGTAAATACAATTCCTAAAAATGTAAATGGTCAAAACACTGGATGCTAGTGGGAATTTCACTCAGCAAACCCCTTTTATCTCAGCCTCTCAGGTCAAGTTTCCACTCTGCCTTATTTCAGCCTGTTGGTGTAAAAGTAAAACATTGTTTCATCCTATAGAACAGTTCTCTTTTGGCCAATTTTTAAAACTTAGAATAGGTTGGCTCAAATGGTTAGTATTTGTTGTTTCTTTCCCATTTACGTTATCACTGAATGAATGAGGGAATATTAGATACTGTTGAATGAATGTAATGATATCCTATTGCAGTAATCATTTTTACCTTGAATGACTAGGCTGAATTTTGTTTCATGTATTCTATTCTATAAATATGACATTTATTCTTGGACTTTACAAATATCCAACATTCCCCTAAAGGCTTTTGCTTAGCTTCAGAATGTGCCTGTCAAACTTTTACTACTGTCGTCTGCATTTCCTTGGATAACATTTATGGGTCTTTAAAAGCCTAAATAGATGGTTTGAGGATATGCTAATATGACTTTTAAATAAAGTATATGTAAATGCCTTCAAATAAGAAAATAAAGTTAGCTGGGAAAACTGATGAATTTTAGGTTCTATTAACTGGTACAATGCAAAAATATGTCAACATATATGGAGCAGCAAGCAAATACTAATCATGGTTCTCTGATTCGGATGCATTAAAATGTTCTGGGGAGTACATAGCTTTGCCAGCCAATTAGTTGTGCACTGGTAAATATGTGCCATGCAAAAGAAGACAAGCAATTCTTTCTTGGCTAGGAAATGTTATTTCAACAAGATACATCCTGGGATCTTAATGTCAAAAGAAAGTCTCTCAAGAGTTCATGCTTTAGTTGAATTTTTAATCCTAATATTTGTTTTGGCAAAAGTGGAACTACTCTAAACTAGCGCAATTTTAAACCCAACTGAAGCTATTGGGATTATGTCTGAATAAACAGACCAAGAATTGGCACTTCATGAAACAGAAACATAATGCTGCTGCTTATTTTGAAATGGTGCAATTATGAAAAGATGTTCCTTCCAGTGCTGATTCAAATTAGGGAAGGTGGTATGTGTGCATTCCTTTGGGTTTTAGATTTTAAGGGTGTGCCTTTTTTGAATAACCCCAAACAGTAAGTGATACTCTAGCTTTGCAAGCATTCCTTCAGTTTTATAATATATTATGAACTGACACAACTTCACCTTGACAGCAATCAACCAATGGAACAGCTTGCCTTCAGAAGTTATGGGAGCTTCATCACTGGAAGCTTTCAAGAAGAGACTGGCTTGTCATCTGTCCGAAATGGTGTAAGGTCTGCTTGGTTAGGGAGTTGGACTACATGATCTACAAGGTCCCTTCCAACTCTGTTAATCTGTATCTGTACCTAATTTCCTCTGATGGACAGTTGAACACAAGTAAAATGGGATACATCAATGAGGTTTGCAACAGTCCCACATAATCCAGTTGATAAGCCAAATGGTCATCCGGAGGAACACACAATTCCATTAGCCTGTAATAATGAATTGCATTATTTTCAATTCACTGGAAATTTCATGACAATTCTGTAACAAATTTTGACCCTTTTGAATTGTATCACATTCAAACTTTTAAATACAGTATATCATGAGTTTGCTTAGAATGGGCTGTAAAGCACTGTAAAGCCTTGGTAGTACAGTGGTTTAAAGCACCCTGTTATTAACACAGCTGCCTGCAATTACAGCAGGTTCGAATCTTACCAGGCTCAAGGTTGACTCAGCCTTCCATCCTTTCTAAGGTAGGTTAAATGAGGACCCAGTTTGTGGGGGCAATAAGCTGACTTTGTATAAATATACAAAAGTATGAAGGCTATTGCTTAACGCATTGTAAGCCGCCCTGAGTCTCCGGAGAAGGGCGGCATATAAATCAATTTTTTTTAAAAAAAAATTTCATGCAATACGTTAAAAGAAGCATAAAAACCTCAGTACATTCTGAAAAATATTTTCAACCCTGAAGGCTGTTTTAAATGTCTTATTTATTTGAAAGTCTTATTTTAATATTGCTTACATTGCTGAAGTATACTACTTTTAGGTGGAGAGGAGAGCTTGTGTCTAAAGAGACAATTCTTGTAAGCATTAGATTTGAGAATACTGTTTATTTTGTCCTTTCTTTCTTTTTTCAGAGTGCTTTATGGAAATAAGATCACAGAGATTCCCAAGGGCCTTTTTGATGGGCTTGTATCTTTGCAGTTATTGTGAGTATTATCTTAGTTTATTTTATTTCAACACAGGGTATACAAATGCTAAATAATGACCTTGCTCACTGAAATTGTGCTAATGTGTTTATTGTTGGTTGAGAAGACTGGTGTGTGAATCCATCAAAATATGAAATGTCATGATTGATTTGGTAACATAGACTTAAGAAATATGGATATTTGGTAACATGTAGATCAGTTTCTTACTGGATTATGTCTAGTTTGAAATAATTTTAGAGAACCTTATTAAATCATCAGATCTTCAGAAAGTTATTAAAAGATACTGGTCTTGAACTGATTATTTTTTGATAAACAATACATTCAAAGTGCTTTGAAAGGTATGAAGCATATATGGTTGATCCTTTGTAATACTTTAATTTTTGCAATGGAATTATATATAATTATCATTTCAGATACCTGAGAATTTTCTATAGTCATATTTGCAGTTTTTGTTTTATTCAAGATATGAGGAACAACTCTCTGAAATTGTATACAGGTAGTGCTCAACTTACGACCACAATTGAGCCCAAAATTTCTGTTGCTAATTGAGACATTTGTTAAGTGAGTTTTATCCAATTTTACGACCTTTGTTGCCACATTTGTTATCGCTGCAGTTGCCACATTTGTAATCACTGCAGTTATTAAGTTAGTAACATGGTTGTTAAGTGAATCTGGCTTCCCCATTGGCCTTACTTGTCCGAAGGTCGCAAAAGGGGATCACATGAACTGGAACACAGCAACTGTCATAAATGTGGGGCAGTTGCCAAGCATCTGAACTTTGCTCACATGATTATGGGGGTGCTGCAATGGTCATGTGTGAAAAACAGACATAGGTCACTTTTTCAGTGCCGTTAGAACTTCAAACGGTCAATAGAGGAACTGTTGTAAGTCAAAGGCTACCTGTACTGTTTTTGCTGGTAGCTGATGTAATTATGTTCTTCTTTTCCATTGAATAATTATCATAAAACTATATCTAATATTCTTTAAAACCATTGCAAAATTCTCTGCATGCTGCTGTAAGCACACAGAGATGTGGAATTCAAGTTACAGAGATTTTTTTTTTTAAAAAAAATTAGGATGTGGACAAATACTTTGCAACAATAATTTACAATTCCAATTTTGAGGGGTTATTGGTGCTCTCTGAGTTTGCTTGTTTTGTTGTAGAAATTTCATTACCCAAACTAGGTAACATCATCAGTGCTAGTGAAGAGTGCTGTTTGCTCTCAGTTTATATTCTGGCGGCTTGCCTGTCTGTGTGGGTGGAGGGGTATGTCTTAGGGATTCTTTGTTTGGGCTGTTTGCTGTTGGCTTCTTTGGCAGTTTCTTGATTGGGATATTGCTTACTTGATTGATAGTCTGATGTTAACTGTGGAGTTAATTTATGCTTGCTCTGGAGTAGGATTGGAAGGTGGTTGTATATTATTACTGGAGAACCAGACGTGGGTTTCAGCAGGTTCTGACCAGTTCTGGAGAACCAGTAGTGGAAATTTTGAGTAGTTCGGAAAAACGGTAGATACTACCTCTGACTGGCCCTGCCTCCCGAGTTCTGGCTGATTGGGAGAAAATAGGGATTTTGCAGTAACCTTCCCCTGTAGTGGGGAGGGAATGGAGATTTTACAGTATCCTTCCCCTGGAGTGGGGAGGGAATGGAGATTTTACAGTATCCTTCCCCTAGAGTGTGGAGGTAATAGAGATTTTACAGTATCCTTCCTCTGCTATGCGCACCAAGCCACCCTCACCAAGCCATGGTATGTCCACCAAGCCACACCCACAGAACTGGTAGTAAAAATTTTTGAAACCCACCACTATGGAGAACCTTCTTTCTATCTCATCTCATTTAGCTCGTGCTAAGAATTTCTATTCTAACTTTTAGTTTACATTAGTACTACTCCTTTTTTAATAATTATTTTAAAGCAGTGTAATTGGACTTGTTCACATTGTTAAGATACATTTTTAACAGCTCAACGGTATGAACTTTTAATTTGTACTTAAGATTTTGCAAGTTTGTACTTTTTTTTTTGCTAGATCTTTGAATTTTGAACCCAACATTGGACAGTTTAAAAAGTTTTTCTGGTTAATTTAGTATTTAATAGAGTTTAATTAGATTATTTTTATTTAAGGTTGTAGGCTTTTTCAAATGAGCAGTGTATTCAGAAAGAGATATCAAATGTTCCTGATATTATACACTTTATGTATTACTAATTCCATACATTTGGTTAACATAACTAACCATAACTAACATAACATAATATTTCTCTGATAAATCCCAAAGTGTTATGTAGCTTTGAAATATTAAATAGTATTCCTGAATGGATTAAACAATTCTGTGACATGTAGGATTCACAGAGCAATACATGAATTATTATGGTATCCTTAATATGGAATCACAGGCAAATGATACCTGTCCCTTTTTTAACGTTTCTACTTAAAATTATGCATATTGATGCTCATTAAAGCATGTGACTCTGGATGGTGTCCAGAAAACTAAAATAATAAATACCTAAAAATATTATCATTTTTTTTAAATAAACTTTAAGAACAAAGCTAAAATAAAGAAATAATAGACAAAAGAACATTAATAATAATAGAGTCACCTCACTAGTTGAAATGGAATAACCAGATCTTGAGGGACTTTTGAAATTAGAAGTGATGAGGCCTTTCTTTCAGAAAGACAAAGATTACAAAGTGTGGTCACAGCAGAAAAGACCCCACCTAGGTCCCACTTTGCCTTCTAACAAAAGATATTCTACCAACAAGAAAAGGGAAAGAAAAAAAAGAAAGAAAAAAAGACTCTATCTAACTATAATAAATACAAGTTAAACCCCCAATATATTTTCTCTATGAATAACAAAATAATTTTATGCTGCTGTTATTTGCCATAGTTGTCCAAGATAACATTTTTCTTGTCATGTGATTTTTGAATCTATTTGTAGTGTTTCAAAATGAACATTATGAGATACACATTTAATGTAACAGGCATATTGAAGTACATTATGTTCTTATTCTCTGCTGGATTCATTAGCAGTTTACAATGATAAGCAGAAGGGAAAAAAGTGAGCACTGCTCACATGATTGACTGACACACAAACATAATATAACAGGAATATAATTTATATTAAAACTGTGTGTCACCAGATTTTATATTGATTGATGATCTATGTATGCCTGAAAATTCATATTTAATGGTAAATGTATTTTGAATTGGGAAGCCTTGGAAATATACCAAAGATGAACACCTTGAAAATATTTTGTTTCATTTATCAAAAATGAAAACATTGAAATATACTGTAGGACTAGTCCTATCAATACAGTGAAAGTAGTTTGGGGTAAAATGGTGTGACGTTTTATAAAATTTTATAAAATTTTACCAAATTGATAATTTTAGTTTTTTAGTATATCATTAAGGGAAGGAAATGGGGATTTTTCCACCTGTGGTCTCAAAATGAAATATTTGCTAAGGTGCTATTTGTTGCTGCACACCAGAAGCAAAATGTTTTAAATCATCTGTTTTAGGTGTTTTACATCATTTGACAGTTTTTTTGTCATAGAAAAATAGGTAACCCATTAATCAGGTTATGTAGTCTAGAATCCTGTTTGATTTAAAGACTTCCAAAACGATGGTTAGGATGCAGTTAACCAGTTAAAATGCAAGTTTCAAAAGTGGTTAGCAAAGGGAGTACAAATTTAGTGTCCTTTGAAAAAGTTATGTTTGCAGCTGGATCAAGGGTGGCAATTTCCTTCATCCCCCACCCCATCCCACTCTCCCACCCTTCATAGACCACTATTTTGCAGAATCATTGTGAGAAACAATTATATGGACCAAAGCTTGGGTATTCTGACATCCTCTCTTTGTCTAGAGAGGGTCAGAGAAACCTATATATTTGGTATAGGAATATAAAGAAAAATACAGTGTTTCTGACCATGGTTCCAAGAGAGTAGTTTTTTTAAAAAAAAATATTAAACTTTAAACAACAAAGATAACAACTAATAAGCAAATAAGTGAAGACAGTTAAGAAAAAGCTAGAAGTGTAGGAAAAAAAGAAAGGAAAGAAAGAAAATACAAAGCAGTAACTTACTTTTTTTTTTCAACATTTCAAAAATCAAAAATTATTTGAATCTAATGGGGTGTGGGCTAGCAAAGATTATATTTCTTAAGTAAAAAAACCAAAGAATTGTACTACTATAACTAAAAAACAAAAATAGCAGAGATGATAGAATATTACCAAGAATGTTAATTTATACGCATATATTCTAACTGTGGTAGTATATCATCGGAAAACTTTTCAAACTATTTTTAAAAATAAATTCACATAGTTTGAACAGTTATTTCTCAGAGTTCTCCTATATAGACTTTTTCTGCCTTTTAGCTGCGAATATTAAAATTACTATTCTCCATCAAAGTGATAAAAATACCTTTGGTGCTTTCAACTATATATTGCTTCTAATTTTTATACTTTATTGTAGCTTTCACAAGCTGCCAAGTGAGAGAATCAGTGTTGACTGTAATGCAAATTTATGTAACGATAAATTGAATATATTTTTCCAAATCCAGTATAACTTTTAATTGCATATAAGCATTTTGACTTAGCTGAAGATTGTTCATATATATCTTTGCTGCTTTATGTTTTTGGAAATACTTTGTAGTGTCTTCCATTGAACACAACCAACAAGATGTACACTGGTATATTTTTGTTTCTACCACAGACGTTTAGCCCAAATGATGTACTAACTGTGAAATTTAGCTTGACCTAATTCTTATTAGAATTAGGTCAAGGACGTTTTAGAATTAGGTCAAAGGATGCAGTGGCTCAGTGGCTAAGATGCTGAGTTTGTTGATCAAAAGGTCAGCAGTTCAGCGGTTTGAATCCCTAGTGCTGTATAATGGGGTGAGCTCCCATTACTTGTCCCAGCTTCTGCCAACCTAGCAGTTTGAAATCACATAAAAAATGCAAGTAGAAAAATAGGGACCACCTTTGGTGGGAAGGTAACAGCGTTCTGTGCGCCTTTGGCATTTAGTCATGCCGGCCACATGACCACGGAGATGTCTTTGGACAGTCTGCTTCGGAAACAGAGATGAGCACCGCTCCCTAGAGTCGGGAACCTTTAATTCTTATGAGGACTAATGGAGAAACTGGAAATCATTTACCCTTTAGCATGATTGATTTTTCAGCCTAACGGTGGGCTTTCTGTGAAAATACATAAGCAAATGTTGAAAACAGTAAGCTTAAAAACTATTGCAATGAAAACAAAATAAGACTACAAATGTATTTCTTTTAAATATTCATTTACATAAAGTCACCATTTTTTAAAAAAATCCATGTCTAATCTCGGTAGCTTGCTTGTTTATTTTATTATACATTTTTTTACATTTCCTTCAAAAACACAACATATATACTTACTTAAAAATTCTCATAATATCCAGTGAGAAGCGCTCTCAAGAAGCTTCTTGGATGAGAAGCGAAACGTCTTCAAAGAAAAACCAGAAAGTCCAGTTGCCTCTTGAAAAAGCACCTTTGGGACAACCATGACGTGGATGAATGAGAATCTACATAGATGTTCAACATAGATGTATCCTGGATCTCATCTATTACATGCTAGTTATGGTCTTCTTCATTACTTATTCTGGTCTTTGACTGTAATGAACTGAACTGTAACTATAGCAATATAGTTTCTTTATCCTTCAGATCACATTTTTATCATTCACGTTAGGGAACTAATTATCAATTAATGATATTTTCAATTATCCCATTTTTCTGAAATGCAAAGATGAAGTAATAGTCACATTAATCAATCAGTCAGGAATATAATTATGTGCAGAAAGGCTGCTGATTATCTCATCTATTTCTTTGGCATGTCTTGGAAAAGGTTTAACTGAAAAATATATTTCTTGAAAAAGTTGTAGCAGGATTTTTTTTTAATAACAAAAGTTTTGAGCCATGTTGGCACAGTGGTTAGAAGGCAGTATTGCAGGCTAATTTTGCTGACTGCCAGGGTTCAATCTTCACTTGCTCAAGATTGACTTCCATCCTTCCAAGGTCAGCAAAATGAGGACCCAGATTGTTGGGGGCAATATGCTGACTCTCTGCTTAGAGAATGCAGTAAAGCATTGTGAAGTGGTATGTAAATCTAAGTGCTATTGCTATTGCTATAAAATTGGTTCTAAAAGTTAGAGTTTTTGAGATTTCAGAACCAAATATTGAGAGAGATTCCAGTGTAATGGTGGAAATAATTGGGCAGGAATGCTGAATGAGTTGCAGTCCTCTCTTAGGTACAGAAGTTGGCTGACTGATATTGCATCACTTACTCACTCTCAGTGCAACTCACCTCAAATAACTGATGTTGTAAGGAACATAGGAAGAGGGAGCATTATATATAGCACCTTGAATGTTCAAAGCAAAGGCAGGATATGCATCAAATAAATAATACTCTCTATTCACTTTTTAGAGAAGCTTCTGTGAGAACCTTGCTTATTTGGTGAATAAACAGTGAAGCTGATTGTTTATATCTTTGCCATTTAGGTTCATGTCCAGTTTGGGACATGACCATCCTTTGGTACTTTGATCCTTAGCTATATAAAAAATAAGGTGAAGTTACCTAGCTCAATCTGGTGTTTTTTTAATTGGTAATATGGATGTCCTTAATAGAAAAATCTGATCTGATAATAACAACTGGGGATGGTATGACACTCTCTCCAAAATTGGGTGATTTATGGACCAGGTATTCTCGACAATAAACATAATGGATGCTCTGGCCAGTAATGCCCGTCTCTAAAGAACTTTGATCTGAATTTAGAGATTTGTGCTTTAATTACTTCTCATTAAGACTTCTGTTATGCACTGTGCAATCACTTTTTGGTATATACTTTGCTTACCACATTATTATAGCCTTATACTAGTTGCACATATCACCTAATTATTTCTAGGTATTATTCATGATGACACTGCTCTGTTATACCTTTAAGGATTTGGGAATGTGATATATAACAAGATTAATGTATTTATACAATTCTGGGTGTGGTTTAAATTTTGTTTTCAAATGCTTTGCAACCATGAATAGGGAAATGGATGGAAACATAAGATAACAGTTTTTCACTGGCAGAGTCTAGATTGTGGTACATCCTTTATAAGTACATCAAAGTGGCTCCTATTTTACCTGTGACTGAATATTATAAATAACATCATTCTTATGGGGGTTTGTTATTATGTTCATAATATTGTTACATATGTTTAACTTGTAAGTCATTTTGGAAAAAAATTGTAAGGCTACAAACCAATAAATTAATAATCTGATCAATAAATAGCAGTACTGAAGGTTTTAATTCCATATTATATATAGCATTTGGTCCGAGACTAATCTCTTAAATCTTGTTTTCAAGATTGTATGTATTGAAAAAAAATATTTTGTTTGTTTACAGGCTTCTCAATGCAAATAAGATCAATTGCCTGAGAGTAAACACATTTCAAGATCTGCATAATCTTAATTTGTTATCTCTCTATGATAATAAACTGCAGACTATCAGCAAAGGACTTTTTGCTCCTCTTCAATCAATTCAAACATTGTGAGTATCCAGTATTATATCTGTATTCTTCCATCTTCCTCAGGCAGTGCATCCTATATATGGTTCCACAAATGAAAGTCTTATCTTAATCTTTGATCCTGCCCAAACTGCTAACTTTGAGATATAGTATATAGGAGAAGAAGAAACCAAACATTTAAATAATTCCATTACACACACACACACACACACACACTCACTCAAATGACATAACAGAAAGAGGTTAAAATACTGAAATAAGGAGAATAATGGCAGAATTTCTGGCATTGTTTCAAATTCTGCATTTTGTTCTACATTCCTTTTTTAATTCAAAAACAAAGAGATCATGTTCTATGCTACTTTCATTCTTGATTTAAAACAATCAGAGGACTTAAGAATGGATTTATATAGTTATGTTTCATCAGTTGCCAAAAAACAATCCAATAAACAAGTTTCACTGGTATTTTTTTCAACCCAATGGAATTTTGAAAATGTAGGGGAGGCAGTTGGGCAGCAACTGAAAATGCTTCTGGCTGATGCATACTTGAACACTTCTCCTTTCCCAACTTGGTCACATAAACCAGAGTAGCCATTACACTGCCTGCTCTGGACTTCTTAGTGCACACATCATACTACAAACCACACAGATTTCTCACTTTAGTTGTTACAGAAAAGAAAATACAAATGCCTACTATGGCTGTTGGTTGTAAAAGAATGGGAAGAATTCAAGAAACTTGCTTTCCCTAGCTTTTTTTTTTTCTAAGCAATCATCATATGAGAATAATTTTTTGCTTCTCTTTTAGATTTGCTAATTATCACAAATCTGCTTCATGTTATTGGGTTGTTGCTGTGCTGATTTTTCTAAACTGTATTATTTTGCTCTAGGATACTGATAAACTAGTATTCTAAAGCAAGTTTTTTGTGTTGTATCAATGGTGGAAGTGTTGGCTACTGTTCTGGAGCCTGGTTCCATTTCAGGCAGCTGCATTAGATACTTAATAACATCTTCCCATGTTAGGCATAATCCAACGTTGTCGAGCCCGCTTACATGAAGAGATCTTTTCCCTTCTGCTTTTCCTGCATGCTTTCCCACATCTCTTTAATTGACTAATTTGTTCTAGAGATAATGTTGTTCTTTGAGGACCTTGGCATTCTGTGAGCTTGATTGTTAGAAATAGATAATCTTTTAAAGATATTCAAAGGGAAAGAAACTAAAACACCTTCTCACAAGCAATTAGCACTCAGATGAGCAGAGATTAACTCCATGATTAACCCTAGACCAATTATCAAGAACTAAATAATCCAATTAAGGAATTACCAATTCAGACAAACAAGCTAACAATAAACAGCACTCTAATCAAGGAAACTCCAAGAACACTTAACACCAATACTATTAACACTTACACCAATACTATCAAGGAAGCCATTAGTATATACAAGAAACAGAGAACAAACTTCATTCCCTTTTAGCAATATTGTTACCTAGTTTGATAATGAAACATCTGCAATAAAGCAACCAAGTTCAGGGAGCACCAAGGACCCCACACTTCAGCCCTGAGCTACAAATATTCTCTTCTATCAATAATGTTGATATCACATGACAAAAGTGAATTCAGTGATAAGGAGACTCATCATCCACATTACACTGACAGAAATAGATTCTGCAGCAGATTGAATTAATTAGATTTAATTGCATTAGATTGCTATAGGTGTGGTACATTCCAGTTTCACAGATAATTGTAGTAAGTATGCAGCAAACTCAAATGAGCAATAGGCACATCCAGATAAATTACATTTTGTCAAACATTTTCTCCTTGATTACTTTTTCCTGCTAGTCACATCATCTCAAAAGTGAATTTCAAACTTCCTTGTGTCTTTCTCTTAGATTATATCTCTTTAGTATTTTTTTCTAATATTTTCCAAGTAAAATATTCAGAATCATTTGCTAATAAAATGGTATTTCTCAGAGATAATCTAATTTCATTTCAGTTATTCTCCCCAAGTTATACTACCATATTATCATACTTTTTTTTATTATATAGCTCTTAAAATATTATTTTTTCATTTTGATACATATTTGTTTTCATTATGTTTTATACCTAAAGGATAGTATCAAGATGCAAGGATTAAGGGAAGATCAACATTGATTAATTTTTACATGATATATTCACCAGCTCTTGACAGTTTCTTGGATTCATGGAAATAGTTTGAAATTTTTTAAACAATGGGGAAAAAAACCTCTAGGCTACTTGGCTCCATCAGAATGTTTTGGTAAAATATTACTTGAAGAATCTATCTAGGTTAGGTCTTTAGGATTATTTGCATCTTTCCACTCTTCTTCTTATCAATTTAAATTGTTGAAATTTTATGTGATTGTGCCTTCTATTAATTGGTATCCAAAGCCATCTAGGCTTACAACATCTTCCCACAAAATAGTTGTGTCAGTGGCTGTCATTTGAAACTTCCTCAAAATGATACCTGCCCTAAGTAATGAGCCATTTTATGTGCACAAGCTGACTATAATAACTCATGGCTTAGACTTAGAGCATTACATCTTTTCACTCCATAATTAAATACCCCAGCATGGAGATTATACAATTCAAGTTGAGAAACATAAATAATTGTTAAATGTTTATAGTTAGTTGTTTAATCAATAGCTATCATCAAACAGAAGGTGTTTTTCCTGAAACAATTGTGTTTATATGTTTATACCCATTTTTATTATATTGCTTTAGTATGAAAAAGGAAAACAAACAATAAACGAGAACCGATATACAGCATTAAACCTTAATTTGACAAAGTAACATGTATCAGTCTTTCGATTATATTAATAAATAACAAATTCATAAGCAGAGAGTTAACAATCCAAGATTGTAAATCTGGGGCAGCAATATCTTTCCACTCAAAATGAATAATTTGTTTTGTTATATCTCACACATAGCAAATCTATAGTTCACTGTATGGTGATATATTCCTCATATTTAGTCTATAATTCAAAATCATTTTCACATCTTTAAACTATATGACACTTTCCACATTTGGGGATATTAAAATAAACTAAAGCAGAATAATAATGGGCAAATTCATATCTCTGGCACAGCAGTTACATGGTGACCATTAGTGAAACATAAATTTAGCCTGTAAAAACTAGAAAGCAAGAGAAAGATTTGAGGATTGTCCCATCTTAATTCTCTTTATTATAAAACAAAGAGAAGGGGAAATGCTGGCAGAATTTCAAAATTCTATTATCATAAATAAAGTAGATTTCAACTACTTCTTTCCTGTCCAAACCTACCTTAAGGAGCAGACAATCCCTATATGTAAACTCCTCCTCCATTAATTTACATTTTCAGTGTAGTTAAAACATTTCCATTAAATTATTCTCGTTTTAATGTTATAAATTATATATATTTTTAAAAAATCTTAATTATAAAGTATTCATATTAGCTCTTCTAATGCTTCCAAAGTTTCTGTATTGATAAATGATTCAGAAATTTTATCTGGACCAAACAATGAAATAATACTAATAAAAGTAACAGAATATACTGATTTGTTGAAGATTTAGATCATCCAAAGATGAAATTCATTAGAATTTAATTTCTCTGCTGATAGAAACCTTTGATTCTTCTACATCTTTCCCTAGTGCCCTGAGGTATACTAGTTTACAATACAATCTCTAGAAAGTGTTAATTTTGTGACCCAAAAAATAGTTTACATTTTTTCCTTCTAAAAAAATTGACTGCAATATATCATGACCAGTTTTTGTAGACAATAGGTCTATGCCCTTTAAAAAGCGACTTTGTTATATTAATTTGTGTTTCCTTCTGGAGAAGGCTCACTGCTGACTTAACAAGCTAAAAAAAAATGAGATGGCTCACAGAATATCCCCCACACAAGTCTTAACTCCATCCAGCTTCTGCCAGACCCGGTGTATTGGAAGCTGATTCAATTACTCTGCTCTTCAGTTGTGTATTTCTAAAAACAATGATGGAGTACAGTGTCACAGGTCATTTCTGGTTAAACATCCCATCCCTCTTGCAGGCATTTAGCTCAAAATCCATTTGTGTGCGACTGCCATTTGAAGTGGCTGGCTGATTACCTGCAGGATAATCCAATAGAAACCAGCGGAGCTCGGTGCAGCAGTCCGCGTCGTCTTGCCAACAAACGAATCAGCCAGATCAAGAGCAAGAAGTTCCGTTGCTCAGGTAATTCATTTATCCAGGCTGTGCTGCACTTTGAGTTCAGAAATAAGCAGGTCCAGGGAGCCTACTAATCCAATCTCTGGAACAGTGTTTGGTATAATGGATATTATGTAGCATCTTTCCAAAATTAAATTTGAGAAATTGGATTAGTTCTTCAGAAAATCTAGTTACTTTGTGCATTAAATGAGAGAAAAACCTCTAGCTTTCTTTTTGGTTTATTTGGCTATTTGGTTAAAAACTAGGTTTCTCTTTTAAAAGAATGCAGCCTTGGATGCTGCCTTCAAAGAAAGGTGATATACAAGATCCTGGTATCTAATTTCCTCCCCCCAAAAAAATAGTAAAATAATTCAGATACGTTTTACCCAAATTCATAGAAGTTTTTTAGTTCATTTTTTAAAATTTTGCTATCCAAATAAAAGCATAGCCAGGGATGCTTTTCTGTGAATCACACATTTGAACAACTATCAGTATAGCTCTTTGGAGAACTGAGGAGATTATTGTAACAGTGTGCATTTTAAAAATATAAGATGAGATGGTAACCCACAACATTCACAGTATAATAAAAATAAAACACAACAATAAATTAAAATTTGGAAAAATACAATGTAATTTTAGCCTGGAAAAAAAAGAAGAAAAACAAAAGACTAAAGATAGAGTGATTCAATAACACATCTGGTTTTGTTCTTTTGATGTTTAAAGATTAAATGGATAGAGTCTATGTGGACTATAAACCTTGCAAACCTGGGTTCACAAACTATTAAATGTGTAGGAAGACAATGACAGTTAAAAAAAATACTTCCATCAGTTGTCTGATAATTCCATTCCATACCATGATAAACTAAGTAAAATAGTATGATTGACCTTAACTTTTAATCTATTAATTTTATTATTGCCAAAGTAACTGAATGAGATGATGCAATGTTTACACATGCACACACAAACACACACACACACATACACACACACGGGGGAGGGAGAGGGGGAGGGAGGAAGGAAGGGAGGGGGAGAGAGATTAAAATATTGTGAGTTTGATCCATTGGAGTTCTTCCACTAGAAGTTGAAAATGGATAAGATTGTTAAAATCCCTACTGTCATTCCCTCCCACCACCAATCTGCTTGGTGGGTAGAGGGGTATTATAATGTATATCTGGGAGTATATGAAAGATATACAAGGGGAGAAAAGCAAAGGCTATTGTGTAACAAGAGAGTGTATCACTGTAATAGTTGTATTGTGTGATGATTTTATAATCAAAATATTAATCGTATCCAGGTTCCTATAGCTGAAATATTTCTTTATCCAACTTTGCTTCCTTATAAATTTTGGCTTGTTCATATTCTAAGGTCCTGTCAAATATGTGATTTATAATTTTAGTGGTGGTACAATATATTAGTTCAAACAAATTTAAAATATAGATTGAATTTTAGATGTTGAAAATTCATTAGTGGGACTAAGTAGAAAAAAATGACTATCATTAATGTATAATCTTGACATACTTGCCTATAGTTGCCTTTTTCATCCTAAAAAAGGAGACTATGATTTGTTGCATTCCTGACAATTAAATCTACTGACAAAATTGTCACTATACAAAAGAACATTATTTGTGTCCTATTTCTCCTCAATAATTCATAAATTGCCCTTTATCAATATATTATAAATCAAGAAATTAGAGCTTTGGTTACAGTGTTCATGTGGGATTGTTTATAGTGGTAATCTGTTGATAAAAAGATCTTTGACTGAGAATCATTGTACATGTTTCCCATGCACTGAAAAGAAACATACAGGAAATTATGTACTGACTTCTCCCATTTCATAGGATTTTTCTCAGCATTATGAGAATGAACTTTATAATATGCAGGAATGAACTTTATAATATACAGGAATGAATTTTATAATATGCAGGAATGAATAATCAACAATAATTATTTTTTCTGTGCTCTTTGTTTATGTATTCATTATATCAGTTCAGGTTTTTGTACTTCTGTAGTATTCTAGACTACACTTAAAAAGTATCTTATTGTATGTATGTATGTATGTATGTATGTATGTATGTATGTATGTATGTATGTATGTATTTCTCTTTAGCCAGGTTCTTCCTACATAAACCAAGATTTTTATGCAGCCCTAGTTCAGTGAAATCACAATCCACTAGTTTCTAGGTTTTTTTCAGGCAGCCAGCAAGCACCCTGCTGCTCTTTGGGAGACTAAGGAGACTAAGGCTGCATAAAAATCTTGGTTTACGTAGGAAGAACCTGGCTAAAAGAAAAACATATATATATACACACACATAAACACACACACACATGCACATATAGAGGGGAGGGAGGGAGGGGGAGTTGTGAGCCTCACAAACTGATACACTTGAAAAAATATACCTGGATTTTTTTTCAAATTGATTTTCACTATCAGCTATGTTAACTAATAATATATCTTCTCTGATATGTCATACATTAAGATTTATTCTCAAAAAAGATTTAAATTTGCAAATCATTAAGTGATTTGCAAATTGTAAAATGGAACAATAAATAATACAGTCAAGAGGTATGAAATTATATTACCAAAAATATGGAAAGGGAGAGAAAATCAAAACAAAAGTTCAAATAATACAACATTCATATCAGCAATATTGCTAATAGTTGGGACCTCTTGATTTTCAGAAGGGAATACACCAGTCCAAGGAAAACATCTCCCAAGACATTACTGACATAGTGTATAACGTATCACAGTCTGAATTTTCTAAATTGTTTTAAAACCTTATACCTTACAAGAAAAATCTAGAACCAGGTCAGTTGGCAGCCAAAGAGTTCCTTCAAGAGAGTGATAACATCTCTATGACAGATAATCTACTCAGCTACATAGCTTTTACATTTTGAACCCAGCTGCAGCTTCTGAATGAAGTGGAACTGTAATTGCACATTGATTGAATAAGACCCATCTAAGGATAAAGTTCCCAAAGTAAGATAGATTATGCAGGATTCAATCTGGGTCGGTCACCAGGACCAGAAGTTTCAGATAACAGCCAATGATTTAAAAGCCAGCCATCAACACTTCCCAATCAGCATCTAAAAAGCCACATACAAAAGGCACCATATAAATACCACACAGAAAAGCACTGTTAGAGAGAATTTCCCTGAAGATGGGCTCCAGCACAAGTCTGAAAGTTCGGAAGACAAAATCTCTGGTCCCTGTGATTGACCCAGATTGGATCCGGCAGCATTATCCTGAGACACGTATTTTCTTAAACTAGATTGTCGATATTCAAAAACGGCATAATTGATATACCATTTAAAGTTGGTAATAAATATTTTTGCACAAAGAAGTTTCTTTGGTCTCCAAAGTTGCTAGGAACTCTTAAGGGTTGCTAGGATCTCTCTAATAAAATTATAGCATACTTTTAATTTCTGATGGTATACAATCTGAGAACAGGCAAAACCCAAAGTTTCTGTATATGCCCGTACAAAATCCCTTAGATTTATTCAGTCTTGGTTTAAGTAGTATTAGAAAGATTTCAAGCAGCATATTAATAGGGAGATAATTCCCTCTTTTGTCTATAAACTCATATCATCAAAAACTGTTCTGATATTTTCAAATATTGGGAGTAGTTGGGAATGGAATAGAAAACTGGAACGAAGGAAAAGAGGTAAAAGTGCTGTAATACAAACTGAAATTCACTGATGGAATATTGTATTTAAGTGAAGTCTGTAGATATCAATATTATATTGTACTATTAGTATCATTATTGCTACTATTTTAATTGTATCCTGCTTTCCTACTATTTACCAAGGAACTAAGTTGGTTGCTAAACTTTGCTTTGAAATACATTTTACTTTATAGAGAGTAACACGAATATATTCATGTTTTTCTATCAATTTAAATCTAAAATCAGTATTCTGAGAAAAATCTTAATCAGCTGGTTTGTTGTAAATTCAATTGCTTGTGCTACTCTCAGTTCCGGGGATTGAAAACAAATTAAAATTTCAATATCAAGCTCAACTAGAGCTGAGAGATGCCTTTTAGTGATACTGATTTCATTCCATTTTTTTAGATAACCATAATATCTGAGAAGAAAATTGCAAAGTCATGTTTGGAAGCTATACATTATTTTAAACAAAAGCTCTTTTGAATTTAATTTTTAAAATAACTTGGATTTATATCCTTGCTTTTCATGATTGGGAATGAGTAAAAGGGTGAATTGGGTAAGAGAAAACAAGAATTCCATTTTCTGATATGTTGCTCTTTTGTTAGATGAGCACATTTTAGCTTTGCATAACTTATGATGAAAAGTGCTGTTTTCTCTTTAACAGAAATAATTGGTTGCAAAAAAAAAAATGTTGATGCTGAGAGCACACTGTCCTAACTGTCATTAATTGGCATGCCAAAATTTACTTTTGAGGTTAAATTGTTTATGTTGCTCTTTCAGAATTCATACATAACTTCCACAACAGAGGTGGTATTCAGCATGTTCTGACCAGTTCTGGAGAACCGGTAGTGGAAATTTTGAGTGTTTCGGAGAACCAGTAAATACCACCTCTGACTAGCCCCACCCTCATCTATTCTCTACCTCCCAAGTCCCAGCTGATCGGGAAGAAATGGGGATTTTGTAGTAACCTTTCCCTAGAGTGGGAAGGGAATGGAGATTTTACAATATCCTTCCCTGCCATGCCCACCAAGCCATGCCCACCAAGTCATGCCACGCCCACCAAGCCACGCCCACCAGGAGTAATAATTTTAAATCCCACCACAGTTCCACAAGTGTTAAATGTACACAAACACACAATACCTTAAATTTCATATTGTATTAATGTCATCAAAGATTTGTTTTATGCAGATTTTGGGGTGAAAAGTTAGCCAGGCGAGAGTATCTTAAAATTATACATTTTAATGATTTACTCATTTCAAAATGCAACCAGTGTGAAGTGAAATGATCATATTGCCTGATGTTGTGCTGGAAACTCACCTCAGTTGCCTTTATCTCCAAATTATTAAGTTTAGTAGGATGGATTTCAGTCTCTATGCTTGAGCAATTATAGGAGCTACAGTGTTCCTGTTGGATTTCAGTTGAATGTCTGTACTTTAAAAGTTAAAGAAGGAATTCTGCAGTTTTCAGTAGGAGTCATAAAAAGATATGGATGTCTCCTCCATCAGCTGTACTTGCCCAATAGCAGCCAAGCATTTAATGCAAGATGGCAGTGCTGTTACACCACCGAATTATCTCAGCAGGCCTGTGTGCTTGATACCATTTGATTAAGGTATCTACCATATAGTTTTGTTTCCTAAGCAATTGGCAAAAGGAATCTAGCAAGGTTTACTTGTCCAACAATAACCTCACATTGCAACAGAATTTTAACTGTTTCTTGATCGGTGCACACTTCTACAGGGATGCTACAAATGTTAAGAATATTTTTCAGCCGTTCTCAAAAACTGTTTCTTCCTTTCGCTTCCTTTCTTTCTGTTTCATTTGGCTAATGATTGATCTGTCCATTTCTGAGATTTTCCTGATTGATGAAAGGAAGTTCAGAGTCATTGAAGCTTTCCTTTCTCTTCCTTTAACAATTTATTTCTCATTTGAAATTCTAAATCTATGTCCTGAGTATTTCAGCATTTGTCTACTTGTTCCATTTTCATTATCAAGCACACCACTAATGTAGCAAACAATGGGAAAAGGACAATTAGATATCTGCCAATAATCTATTTGTCAGATGCTACTTTATAATAATTCACAATGTACACAGTAGTGATATAAATCGGAGAATGCTTATACTTCTAATTACACTTTTATGTAACTTAATATTTTTTTATAAAAGACAGCAGGTCTTTACAGCATATTGCATCTCCAGTTGAATTCAGAGCATTTGTTCGATGAGTGATGATTACTATTTTCAAATATCATAGGTTACAGATCCAATGTGTCAAATGCACAGGCTGTTTACAGACTTCTTCACAGAATAAAACCTTCTTGTATAATTGAAGGAGACAGTAAGAAACAAGCCTCTGGTATAACAAATTCTACTCATAATTTACCCTTCACAAAGCATTGAAACCTTGACTTTGCCCTTAAGACCTTGATAGTATGACTGAGCCCATTTTTTTGGTATCAACTTTGCTGAGATTCTTTGTTGTTGTGTTATTTTATATTATTCTTGTTGCTTTTATACTTGTTTTTACTATGTTTTTAACTGTTAGCAGCGGAGACTCATGTATAAGACATGAGCAGCCATGCACACACACACACACACACACACACACACACACACACACACACACATATGCTTTTCTCTTTCCCTACAAGCTTTTCAAACTTCCAAAATTACTGAATGCAAAATTCAGTGAAAGATAAATCCTTCTCCTTGGAACACTGTTAATTAATAAATAAACATAATACTTTTTTTTAAAAAAATATACTATTAGCAATTTGTTCCAAATATACATTAACTGTATGTTGTAATGGTTTTTTATTTGGGGGGGGGCACATTGTAAAATCAGGATTTCTTAAATCTGGGAAATATGTATTCTGAAAAATTATATTGGTTTTGTACTAATTAAATTGCCATTGCTTTTAAGGACTGGTAGAGCTACTGTCACCAACCCTTCCGGTTTAATAACTAATAAGATAATTAAAAACCTTTAATATACACCCACCTTGGGATCCTTTTCAACATGAGGAAAATAGGTCAGAGTTACAGTTCATAAGCAGTCGACCGGCTTTACAATATTACTCTGTTAGGCTCTGTTCTTTGTGCCAAATGCATGGATTCTTAGTTTGCTTTATGTGCTTATGTAGAAAGCTTCTGCCACTACAACACTCTAGATGAAAACAAACAGCACCACTGTTCAGATTCAGATATATTAATTGGGACTTCCTTTAGATAACAGTTCTTACGGTTTCCTGATACTGCTTCAAATAAAAGATTTCTCTAAAGCGAACACACTCCTTACTTAAATTGGAGGCTCCAGCTTGGGAGGGAGCAGACAGAGATGTAATTATGCTGCAATAAATGTTACTTTTTCACCATGGTGTTTGGATGCAGTCATTTAGGTTCCAGTACAGTATAATTGTCGAAGTCTCCATGTTAATGCTACTGTGTAAATCAAAGCAAACAGTTGGAGGCGGTACCAAACACATTTTTTTTAACAGCAATGAAATATGAATCAACAGGAGCTTTATTGTGTTTATTGACAATGTCATTGTTAAATCTGGAGAATAGAATATTCAGACTCCTGTCAAAATCTAGAAAGCAGGAGTCTCCAAACTTCGCAATTTTAAGACTTGTGGACTTCATCTCCCAGAATTACTTAGCCAATAATGCTGGCTGGAGAATTCTGGCAGTTGAAGTCCACAAGTCCTAAAATTTCCAAGTTTGGAGACCCCCGGAAGCGCACAGAGAGTGTGATTAATCTCATACTCTTTTTTTTATCTTATATACTAACAGCATACATATTTTAACTATTTTCAAACTATTCCTAATGTATTAGTTCATATAAAGAAGCTGAAATGTTTGAATGGGGATGGGGACGAATAAGCATTACCACATGCTGATTATACCTTTATTTTAAATGCCTTGGTTGTATTAGAGAGAAGTTGTTTTCTAAACATTGCAACTCAGAAACAAAAAGCTCACTTAAAAGAGTAACACCATTCCATAAAAATTCGATATGCACTGTAATCTGGTTAATGATGTTATGGACCATGTTTACAATCTGCACTTATTCTTCAGCCTTAACTGTCAGCTGTAAGCCTTTCAAAATAATTTGTAACAGTTTCACCTCCAAAAGTGTCCAGTAGTTGTTCTTCTACACTTACTGTACAATGCACATTTATTTTTGCCTTTGTAGCAATAAATTTGACTTCTTGAACTTCAGCTCCTTTATGCATGGGAGAAATGGACAGCAGCTCACAATGAAATCTCCAGCTTGTGCTTCTCCATGCTACTTCTTCTCAACGCTCTTCTCTCTTTGGCGGCTGCTTAACACTGACTCTGCCTGTTAATGGGATTTTCCTTTGTGCTTGATCTAACCATGTGGTAGAACAATACAAATTGAACATGGTTCTGTCAAGCACCATGGAAGGCTCCATGCTTTCCTGCAGCATGGCATGCTGGAACACTTCTTCTGTTTTCAGAAGCATCAAAAGGTGAGAGATGACCACATTGTGAAAGGAAAAAGGAAAAATAATAACAAGAGACATATGGTAAAGAGAACTATAACAATACAGTTTCATAATATTTCATACAATTACCTAGCTTGAAGCAGATCTCACCATAAGTCCACAGATCAGTCAAGCATTCAAATAGCGCTTTTGAAAATAGCTTGCAAAAATAGCTTGTGAAATACTGTAACTGTGACATTATTCCTTCTAAGTGTACAAATGGAGTATCTAAAGATATTAGATTATGTTCCAGCTTCAGTGATGGTTTCATGATGTCAGATTTATTACTTTATCTTGTAAGCAAATATCACTAATGTGATATTGGGGAGGATGCTTCCCATTATTAAATAATTCCAGGGCAGTACTATATGTGTTTAAGCAACCATGTGCTTTAAGAAAAGTCATTGTGTTGCACAGAATGACATTCAGTTACAATATAATTCTTTCTAAAATACAGAGAACTATAGTTAGTAAGTAGAATTGTGGAAACTACTGTATTCTTGGCCAAGAATGAGAATGCACTTTTGATATTTTTCCATACTCTGTGTTTGGATAGTATAGCAATAGAAGACTGTAAAGCTTCACAGTGCTTTACAGCCCTCTCTAAGTGGTTTACAGAGTCGGCATATTGCCCCAACAATCTGAGTCGTCATTTTACCAACCTAGGAAGGATGGAAAGCTGAGTCAACCTTGAACCAGTGAGAATCGAAATTGCGAACTGCTGGCAGTTGGCAGTGAGCAGACGGAGCCTGCAGTACTGCATTCTAACCACTGCGCCATCACAGCTCTTAAATAAATAGTTGATACAAAATTCACTGTAATATGCATGTAACCATCTAAATATCTTATTCGTCTCTATAATGCCTACCTTCTGAAGGTACTGTCTCTGTCCTCTTATCTTCCAAATAAACTGTGCATCTATAAATAAGCCAATACAAAATCTTACTAAAATTTTATAACATAGGGTATACTTCCCATTTACCAGCTATAATGACCATGTCATTGCTATCAACAAAGTAAAATCATACGTTAATTATACACACTTGTCTGTAGATATGTAACATAGAAGAAGGTTAGAAGATGAACAGGTGATCTGACTCTACATAATTAGTAAATGGGTTCTCCAGTATTCAGGAGATCAATTATCAATGTTTTTTTGCAGATATTTCAGCTTACATCCCAACAAGGATTTCTCACTTCCATTATTCAAAAGTGGGAATTCCCTTGCAGTATTTGCAGTCTGTATTAAATTTTGTCTTGGGGTTGGGGATTGGAAGATGATTATTTATTTTATTATTATTTATTAGTTTGATTTATATGCCGCCCTTCTCCAGAGACTCAGGGCGGCTTACAATGCATTAAGCAATAGCCTTTATACTTTTGTATATACCTCCTTAGTAGGGCTTTCCCCCCCCCCAAGCGGTGTTCTATTTTATACAAAGTCAGCTTATTGCCCCCACAAACTGGGTCCTCATTTTACCTACCTCGAAAGGATGGAAGCTGAGTCAACCTTGAGCCTGGTGAGAATTGAACTCGCAGTAATTGCAGGCAGCTGGCAGCTAAGTGCTACTTTAACAGCAGCAGTTTAGTCTGCTGCACCACCAGGCTCCTTTACAGATTAGAGATTTTCTGGGAAACGTTGATTAATTTGTTGCTAGGATTGATATAATCTCTATTTTGATTGGTCCAGAACAAGGGCATCAATTGATTGACATCATTCAGAAAATGTCCAACCACCAACCAATAATCTTACACAGGAAACTGAACAGCAAGGCAACTCCCACTTCTAAACTGTTGTCCTGAACTTTTGTAACATAATCAAGGAATCTCTGGATTCCTTGAAATATAGATCAAGTTTTCTGGTGTGTATAATTGGGACCTGTTTTCTATTGATCTGTAGATTTCTGACATACTGTGGAATATATACAAAATTCTTCTAACAATATGATAGTACTGTATATGGCAGATCATCAGTGTCCCAGGCTGAAGTAATCCAATTATACCATAGTAGTTTGTCATTTGTAGTCCTATGCTTACCACTGGCTGTAAAAAAAAAAAAAAAAAGTGGGTTTAACTTTGATGTGACTTTTTGTCAATAATTCAGTTCTTAGCTTATCTCTTATGTTAACATTTCTCTCTGAAAAGTGAATTGAAAAGCTGGTTTTCTTGAGCTTGCTCTCAGCTTTCCCCCCATGAAAAACAAAATATTTCCCCACCCCCAAAAATAATTGTAATAAGTCATAGTCTTTGTATATTACATTAAAACAATTAAGTCTCAATTTACTGAGTTTCAGAACATAGCCTTTTCTCAATTGAACTGAATTGTTTTCATGGCAAACAATTGAATTCCTGGCAGTGAGCAGTGAGTTGACCTGCAATACTGTGTTCTAACCACTGTGCTGCCACAGCTCTTACATAATGTAAGATATGTACTAATGTACCAATATGAATTTTAAAACTGATTTTGTAGTTCTTATATTTTTTTCATCCAAATGGTTTTTTTTTAAAGGTCCTTTCCAAGGTGTTTTCTTTCTTAAAGTTCTACAAGTAACACTATTCCAAAGCTTTCATGCTATTCCAGATTTCTAATGTAAGCACATATTCTCCCATCTTTATTTTTGTAATGGAAAAATAATTGAACATCCTCCTTAGTGTTACATCTCTTGATCTGCAACTTATCTATTTAAAGCCAGGGGGAGCATGTCTGATAAAGTAATGTAAGTAGAGATGGATGGACACAAATAACTGCAGCCAGATGGCTGGCTTTCACATTAGTTTCCCTAATGGGAATAACATGATAGAATTGCCACCTGTCCAAGTGATCTCGAGGCTCAGGTTAAATAATAAATTTCCTCCTCTTGGCAACTGATTGCTGATGCTTTGTAGGCTGATGAGTAACTTGGAGTACTTGATAATAATATGTGTATTGATCACATCGTACAGTCCTCTTGATGATTCACATTTAAAATTTTAATGGATATGTATATATATTTGTAGCTAATAAGAAAACATTTCTGATTCCTGTTGTTGCTATTTCATCTGAGGAACATGAGGAAGAAAATGTCATATCCTAATTGGCTCATTTTTTTTAACTCTTGTTTTTTTAGAGTAAAAGAAAACAGGCCTGGAATCACAATATCATATACAGTAATTCCCCCCTTCCTGTTCTTTGCTCTCTACCATCATTTTTTTTTTTTTGTAATCATATAGTTGTATTTCTTGTGTTCTTTTTCATTATTTATTTAATTGCTATATTATCTTTTATTCTGTTCGTACTCTTTTCATTTCTTCCTTTTTATTGTTGTAACCTGCCTAGAGTAGCTGCATGGTGAGATAGGTGGAAATAAATTTAACAAATCCATTACATAAATAAATATCTTCTTTATTAATTAGGTGTCTAAAAAGATGGGTGTACTTTCAGGATTTCAGCACTGGGTTTCCCACTTGAAATAAATAATATTAAACAACAAGACCATACAACAACACTAAGGCAGGAGAACAGGAAAGTGTATTTATAGAGTGAGGAATTTTTTTTTTATCCTATATACGAAATACTTAGAAAAATAGTGTATATTACATTTAATGTTTTTGTTATAAATATATTCTCTCTGAAACAAGATCTATTGATAACTTTTCAATAACAAAATTTTAACTTTATCTGAATATCAAGTTTATACTTCAGTTATAGTCCATCTATGAAATATGTCTTTCTGTAACTGGGTTCTCCCAGTTATATTTTATTTATTTTATTTTGTCAAGCTTGTATTAGATAACAGCTATAAGTATAAACATGATTATGAATACATGAAATGGATATGAATAAAAAGGGACATTTGGGTAGGGATGGTAGGCACGTTGGTGCGCTTATGCACCCCCCCTTACAGACCTCTTAGGAATGGAGTGAGGTCAACAGTAGACAGTGCAAGGTTAAAGTTTTGGGGGTTGGGGAAGAAGCCACGGAGTCAGGTAATGCATTTCAGCCATTAACAACTCTGTTACTGATGTCGTATTTTCTTCAATCAAGTTTGGAGCAGTTTACCTTAAGTTTGTATCTATTGTGCGCTCATTTATTGTTGTGTTGAAACTGAAGTAGTCATTGTAGCAGATAATTTTATGTACTATGCTTCAGGGGTGAAATGCTCTCGGTTCAGAATGGATCGCCCGATCCGGTAACAGTGGTGATAGCAGTGGGTGGTTTGGAGAACCGGTAGCAAAAATCCCTGCCAACCTCCCCCCCCCCCATGACTAGCTGAGCTGTGCGATCATCAGAGGCTTTTTTTTTACTTTTACTTTGGTCAGACCAAAGACGGCATAGTTCTAAATTGTCTAAGCCCAAAATTTCAAGTCTGGTGGCATAAGGTATTCTATTGTGAGCAGAGGAGTGGAGGACTCTTCTCGTGAAATATCTATGGACTCTTTCAATTGTATTAATCTCCAATATGCAGTGTGGGTTCCAGACAGATGAGCTTTATTCGAGAATTGGTCTAGCAAATGTTTTATATGCTCTAGTTCAGTGATGGCTAACCTTTTTGCCATTGCGTGTCAGGAGAGGGGAGGGGGGAGGTTCGCACAGGCACATGCCCACACTCATAATTCTATGTGCCCTGCCCTGCGCATGTGTGCGCAACCTCCCTCCCTCTCCGCTTCTGGCATGTGATGGTCCGGTAGACCCGTTTTTCTTTCTTACCTGGCTCCAGATCCTCTCTATACATCTGTGGAGGGCAAAAACAGCCTTTCCCACTCCCTAGGAGTCTCTGGAAGCTGAGGACAGCAAAAAATATCACTTCCTGTCCCACCGGGAGTTGGCCTCCTGAGGGCCTCTGAGGGAGTGGGAAAGGCTGTTTTTGCCTTCTGCAGATGCATAGAGAGGATCTGGAGCCAGGTAAGAAAGAAAAAGGAGGCCTTCCCCACCCACCCCCAGGCCCTCCAGAGGCAGGAAACAGCCTACTTCTAGTGGGCCCAGAAGGCCCGAAAATCAGCTGGCCGGCACACGCATATGTGCCTGAGCTAGGCTGGCGTGCCCACTGATATGGCTATGTGTGCCACCTGTGGCACACGTGCCATAGGTTCGCCATCACGGCTCTAGTTAGTAGTACAATATTACCAGAGAAGACACTATGAAAGATTAGGTTAACAACTCTTAATGCCTTTTTGGCAATGTTGTTACAGTGGGCTCTGGCATTTAGATCTTTAGAAATGAGTACTTCAGGGTCCTTGACAGAGTGAGGGTCGTCGACAAGGTCATGTCCATCTAGCTTGTATTTTATGTTCTGATTTTTTTTGCCAATGGGTAAGACAGAGCATTTTTTGATTGAGATTTGAAGTTGCCACTTGTTTGACCAATCTGACACATAATCAAGGTCTTTTTGAAGGGTAGCAGCATTGTCAGTGATGTTGAATAGTTTTACATCATCAACGAAGAGAACACAGTTGCTTTTAATATGATCGCAAAGGTCATTTATATAAAGTATAAAGAGAGTTGGTCCTAAAACGCTGCCTTGGGGAACACCGCTGTTAACAGGTACAGAATTTGATAGAGCTCTTCATATTTTGACCACTTGTTGCCTGTTTGACAGGAAAGCAGCTATCCATTTATGCAGGAGTCCAGAAATGCCATAAGAAATGCCAGAAGTAGTTTGTCATGTACCACTGAATCAAAGGCTTTATAGAAGTCTATGTAAATTGCGTCTATTGCTTTGCCCTGATCGAGATGTGTAGTTCATATGTTTTTGCAGTGAAGTAGTTACAGATTATAGGATAATTTTCTTCTGAAACCAAATTGTTTGTTGGAGAGTAGGTTGTTTGTCTCTAGGTGGAGGGTAATGGATTGGTTAATGATTGATTCCATGACTTTGCAGGTGATGCAACATAAAGACATTGATCTTTCAACTAGGCTGGGGTCTCCCTTTTTGAAGATAGGGATGGCCATGGCTAGTGACCATTGGTTGGGCAAGGTGCTGGTCCTGAAAGATTTTTCAAAGATTATGCTTAGAAGTTCTGCTACTGCAGTGGAAAGCTTTTTTAAGAAGTTGGCACATAGTCCATCAGGTCCAATAGATAGAGATGGTTTTAGACTCTGTAGTGCCTTTTCAATGTTGTCTTCTGTAAAATCAATATGTATTAAATCATTGTAATCGTTGTAATTATTTGTGATACAACTTGGAAATATTGGGTATGTAATGTTGCTGTTTACAAAGACTGAGCCGAAGAATGTGTTAAAGAGATTGGCTTTAACGGTTTCATCATTACTGTCTTGTTGCTGCTGTCATATTTGGACCTTTTAGGGGTGGGATGGATCTCGATATATCCTCTGTTGGTTTGCAGCCTTTTTTTAAAATGTATTTTAATGCGTTTTGTTTATAGGAAAATGCATTTTAATGCATTTTGTTTATAGGAAGAGTTCTGCATGGGTATTTTGGCACAGGAATGTATGTACAAATATTTGTTTAGAATGTACAAAAATGATTATTACTAATATTAGCTTGAGCAAAATTCTACTGAATATATTTTCAGAATTCTTTTATTGATTAGTTTACCTTTTCTCATTTTTTTCAAAATCCTTTCATAGTTAACTTATTGAAACTGCAATTAATTTATGAAGTTATGAAAAAGTTAGAAAAATTAAGATTTAGTAGAATTGTTGGCTGTAACAGATAAGTTCAGCAAAAAGATAATGGTCCATCTAATAAACATTGAAGTAACTATGCAAGTATTTCCCTGATTGGATCTGTTATGACAAACGTTTGATTGCATATCCATTAATAATTTGGCAACCATAAGCTCTAGTATCCTATTTACAGTTCTTATTCATTGAAAAGGTTGGAAAAAGAACTGAAAAAGCATTTCATTAAGCAAACACAATTTACCTGACTATTGTAGTGCAAGAACAGATTAAGTTATAGTTCTTACTAACTATACAGTGACCGATTTTAAAGAAAGTAGAATTCTTGAACTCAGTTAGTTTCAGTTATGTATTCTTCTGTTGTTAAAATATTTATATTCCTAAAGCAGACTCACTGATCTTCTATGCTATGCTAATGTGACTGACATTAGACTACCTTCATTCCACTGTATCTTTTGCCAGTAGATAGTTATTAATATCACAATTTTTTTTCCAAGACTGTCTCTTTGGAAAGAAGACAGTTCTCCTCCCTGTAGATTCACATAAAAGTGTCTTTTTCTGATTGTTTCAGAACATAATGCAGAGAATATCACAAGAATTTATTCTTGTAAGGTTGCAGAATAAATAGAAGTGTTCTTTTCAATTGTATTTTGGGATATTACTCTTATTAATATATTGCAATGTGTATCTTTATCTATAAATGTTTCAATTTTTCAGGTTCAGAGGACTACAGGAGTAGATTCAGTGGGGAGTGTTTTATGGACCTCATCTGTCCTGAGAAATGCCGCTGTGAGGGAACATTTGTGGACTGTTCCAACCAAAAGCTTACTAGGCTTCCAAGCCACCTTCCAGAATATACCACAGATCTGTAAGTGCAATATGTTTGTAAGAAAAACTATAAAATGCTTCACTATAAAAATTATTATTTTTTTGTGGCTCTAGCCAGATGTTATCAAATATATCAATGGACAATGTTTACTGACAGAACCTAGCCAATCTTGAAAATCTAAATTGATGTTAAATTGATTAATACATGAACGGATAACCATGATGAAAGTATTATAGAATCTCCAACCCGTAATCTGGATTAGGAGATTGGATTGGTAAAATATCAGGTAGGAGACAACAGCAAAGAATTTCAATATTTTTGCCAAGAAAGCTACATGTATGTGTCCATGAAGTCTTCTGCTTTGAGAATCAAGGCATCTGACTTTCATCTCATTCTTATAAAAACTCTTTAAAGTAAGCTAAACAGAAAAAAGGATTGACCCACAGCAACCAGGGAACTTCATGATTGAGGAAATTGGAACCTGTGTTTCTCTAATCTACTTCAACACAATTACAACTATATAGCTTTCCTTTTTGCAATATTCTGCAATGAATATATATGTAGGTGCTGAGGCATTTGGAACCAAAGGTGTTTCAATATTATTATTTTTATTTTTCAAAAGTCGTCTACACGATAATGATATTTCAATTCTGGAAGCTACTGGAATATTCAAGAAGCTCCCTAGTCTACGAAAAATGTAAGTAATTTCTTTTATTTGTTAATAGAATCCTGCTGGCTCAAATATGAAATATTCAGAATGCATGCTTATGTATATTTAACTGAAAATAAGTCCCATTCCAAAACATTTTATGTTGGGTTTTTTAATCCAACCACTATGGTTTAGAAAGCATTGGTAATTTTATGGACACAGCTTACTGTGGTAGTTTTGGAACAGGGTGAAAGAAGGTAGCAGTGTATAAGGTTTCTTATTAACTAGCCATTATTCTTTTAGTTGCTCTTTCAGTTTTGTCAGGACAAATCCAAGCAATATGACATATGCCATAATCCCATATTTACAGTGTTTCAGAGTAGGAAAACACTTAATGGTTGGTGTTGACATCTTTTAACAGCTCACTTCATGGTAGTTTAGCAGATATGTACCACTGTAATAAATATTATTCCACAAAATCTGGTGGACATTTTAAGTATATAACTTAGATCTGCAAGAAATTGGTTAATGTCTTATGTCTATGAGTTTGCATTTACATCTGAAATGAACTTAAAGTGTAATAATATTGAGTTACCTATGCCTGCTCCCCAGTGTTAAATTTAGAGGAAAACTTATTGCTGGTATGTTTATGAATTGGTGCACCTTTTGATCTGTGTTCACAAACAGCTAAACATCTGATATTCAGTATTAATTTCAGGCTACACAAGGCTTGAATTTCAAGGCTAGTTTGGATCCCTTATCTAAATTCTAGTCTCGCTGTTGTATCTGATTCCATTTAGTAAAGTCTGCGAAGTAATGAAACATTCTCATGGCTCATGTAAATTGTTAATTTAAGAATATAGTACACGAAATTGCAGATTTACAAAGCAATGTTCCATTATTTTGCATATTTCACTAAACTGAATCAAGTAGAATACATATCAGGTTATCTACACTTTTAATCTTTTAAAAAATGGAAATATATTTGATAATTAAGTTTCATTTCATTAATTTATTAATTTCCAGAAAGGTTTCAGTAGCTCAGTACTTTGTGGTACCTTTTCAGCATGACAATTTTCAAGGAGCAGGGATAGTTGAACAAAGTACTGTTATTTTTCAATAACTACAATATGCAACACTCATGTTCTCTTTTGCTTTTTTTTTTTTTTTTTTTTTTTTTGCTTTTACTTTTATGAATCTGTAAATATTCTGTTCTATTCTTCTTAAAAGATGAGAATGTAAGAGTACTGGTCAAATTCAGGTACATAATAAATTGAAGTAAATGGATAAATAACTGAAACAACAGGAACTAAGGGTGTTGTGTGTTGATCATAAACATTGTCTTAATCAGATTTATCATAGACAAATCCAAGCAGAATATGTTTTGAAATAATTGAAATTATTTGTATTCTCCTTAATTTGCATACTAATTAATTCTATTTTTAAAAGTCTATACTTAGTACTATTGTATTAAAGCCAGATTTGCTTCTTGTTTATATTTTCTGAACAATAACAAATAAGTTTTATATTTGCAACATTTTCTTCCCATTTTATATGAAATGGAATTGAAGGCCAAAGGAGGTAGAACACATATTTTGAATAAATTGTTCTATGTACTGAATTTATTTTTGCTTTCTTGTATATATGAAAAAGTGATTAGATTTCTAATCCTTACAAATAGAACAACTAGTAATTGAGTGAACTATTTATTTAGGAATATTTGTTAGCTTCTCTTCAGTCATGGTGCTCAGACAAGTTATAAATAAAAGAAATAGCATAAAATTAATCAAAATGCATGTCAAGCGTTGAAATCTAGTTGCTTTCAGCACACAATGAACAGAGAAGAAAAAGGCATTCACAAACAAAAAGTTGTTCACTTGACCTGAGGAAGAAATAATTATAACACCAAGTGAATCTATTATTTATTTATAATAGTCTAAATTTTTAATGGATTCCAAGTATTGGACCTCTACAGCTAAGCCTTTCCTAGATAAGGATCAAGGCTCCATACATATAGGGAAAAATTGAGAAATATTTGGAGGGTTTTTGATTGTAGAGGGCACAACTTCAAGAATTCAGGCTGATTTATTTTTATAAAAGGTCATGAGGTTTCATTACTCTGCATGTTTTCAAATTCCTGGTTAGATTAGCATGAGTCTGCTTGAAATGAAAATGATTGCATTTGTAGTATATCAATCAAAACGTGCCAAAACTGAAAGATCCTTTATTTATCGTTCTTTAAGGAATGCAACATATGGTACCAATATGACTAAGCTGGTGTCCAATCTACATCATCTCTATATTACTGTGTGTTCAATTCAATTTTATTCATGTCCAAAAGGACCAAAAGAATATTACTTTGTGTTGTGTAAAAGTCTTCATTGACAAAATACTTGACAGGTGACAAAAGTTCATATTTGTGGGATCACTTGGTGACAACAATAGCATCTCTAAGATAGTTACTTGGAACATAAGAGGAGTAAATGGCAAAAGACTATGAAATAACTATTGAAATGAATGATCAACATGGAGGAAAGAAAACAAAATAGCAGTTGTATCTGTGAAGCTAAGGAAAAGGGAAAGAATGTCAGATGGCATTCTTTAATGTATGTAATGTATTTATGAATCAGTGTAGAATGCTTGTGGCAACAATAATAATGGGTTGCTTATATAAGTACACCCAGGTACATGTTATTTTGTATGCAAAGAATGCCATAATGAAGGCTGAGAACCAAATTATTTTTAGCAGATATTAGATAGATGCCATGAAAAGTGCAAGGGGGGAAGGGAGAAAGAGAGAGAGGGAGAGGGAGGGAGGGAGGGGAGAGAGAGAGAGAGAGAGAGAGAGAGAGAGAGAGAGAGAGAGAGAGAGGGAGGGAGAGAGAGAGCGAGCAGGATGGTTGTTTTCCAGAGAAAATGGAACAAGCAGTTACAATTTCTACATCTGTACCTTAATAGTAGGATGTTTACTAAATATGGGGGACTGGAAAAAGAAATTATTTAGGCATGCAAAAATTGGGATAAAGGTGAAGTATACTATGTGGTCAATTATAAGGAGCAAATGTCAAAAGCAGCAAAAATGGTTGCATATTAAAATTAAAGTTTGAATTGGATATTGCAGCAGAAACATCAGAGTTAGTTGGATGCCATGGGAATTAAGTTGTGTGAATGGTTGAACAAGAAGTGTGTGGGTAAAAAAATAAATGGGTGCTGAATGAATGTGGATACGAAAGTGATGGCAAGTAGGAAAGGGGTGTGTTCAGGTGGTTTGTTCACAGAAAAGAAATGGGAAGTGAATCACAAAACAAATATATGAAGGAAGAGGCAAGAGGAAGAAAGGGGACAATTAAAGTTGTAATTGAAAAGAGTTGATGTGATTTTTAGAAAGTGATAGGTGAGAATTTTAAAGAACAAAGAGGTATAAAGGTAGCATAAAGGTAAAGGTTCCTCTCGCATATATGTGCTAGTTGTTTCCAACTCTAGGAGCCGGTTCTTATCTCTTTCAAAGCTGAAGAGCCAGCGCTGTCCAAAGACGTCTCCATGGTCATGTGGCCGGTATGACTAAATGCCATAGGCGCACGCCATCCCACCCAAGATGGTCCCTGTTCTTCTACTTGCATTTTTTACATGCTTTTGAACTAGTTTGGCAAAAGCTGAGACAAGTAATGGGAGTCACTCCATTACACGGCACTAGGGATTTGAACCACTGAACTGCTGACCTTTCTATCGACAAGCTCAGCATCTTAGCCACTGAGCCACCACATCTCTCATGAAGCAGCATATAGTTGATAATTTCCACCATTCCCTATATTTTCCATAGTTTCCTAGCCTTGCAAACTAGCATGCCAGCTAGCATACTAGCATAAGCCAGATGTTTCCTTTCCTTTTATCATTTTATCCCTGTTGGTTTTGGTTTATAATTTATTATTTCTTCTATGTTCTTTTCATAATGTTGCTTATCCCAAAAGGGAAATGATGTATATATGTAAGTATGTATGTATGAGTATAATAAGAATTGTTTTGACTCTCAGGGTTAGGGTTTTTTCCCCCCTGATTATATTGTATATATTTCTATAATTGAATGTATACTGTCATGGAATCCTTGGAAAGCAATTTAGAATTTTCTAAAAATAAATAATATAGAAATAAATGAAAAAAAGCTCCATACAAGTTACCGCAACATAAAGCCATCATATAGCTTTCATTCTAAAATAGTGCTAACAGTGTAATACTATAATACTGACAGAAATATTATTTTCCATATATCAATAAGATAAAGCTGACAGTACCAAAACAGAGATACCTGGAGTTTAAAAAAAGAACAGAATAGATTTGTGTGTCAAGTTCAGTAGCTACAGTTGAAGCCATCAAAGTTATCTTGTAGATAGAAATATCACTACGGGCATTTATATTCTATCTATTATCTCAAAAATTTTAAACATTGACGTAATTTTAAATTATATCAGTGTTTAACGTTGAAGTAATTGTTTACATGTTTACATTTTGCTGGCAAATAAAAATTAGCACTCTACAAAGCAAAAAAAAAAAAAACCTGAAAAATTGTATTTTATTTACAAAATTTCACCTGTGTGTCACACAAGAACACATTTCCAAAATAAAAATGATAAGCTGTTGCTAGGTTGAAAATAACCCGCCCCCAAAGATAACGTTGGGTATAGATAGCATCTTCAGAAGTCTACTGGGGTAGCAGAAGACAATCTTCACAGTTTGTCTATTTTAGGTATATTAAAAGTGACAGCGCCCTATTCTCTCCTCAAGGGCTTGGATTTAGCCATTTTAGATAAATACCACCTAATCACCAGTCTTACTTTTGGAGGAAGGTTAAAGAGAGAATGGTACACTTTCACTTGCATTGTGCCCTAAAGGAAGCAGATGTGGATACTTTTTATTCAGACAGAAATCACATTAGTCACACTGTTGGATGATGAGCAACTGGACTTGAAGGAGGGGAATGTGCCTCCTCTTGTCACGTATCTTAGCAGCATCCAAACTATTACCGTATTTTCCAGCATATAAAATGACTTTTTAACACATGAAAATCTTCTCAAAAGTCGGGGGTCGTCTTATACGCCGGGTGTCGTTCTCCTGTAACCAGGCAGACCAACCCGAAAGGCTCTGACAAGCCTTAAATGGTTCAGGCAATCCAAGCTCTGACAATCCCAGCTTTGCCTGCTAATCAGGAAACACAGCTGGGATTGCCAGAGCCATGTAAAAGGAAAAAAGTTTTTTTCTTTTACATGGCTCTGGCGATCCAAGCCTGACAATCCCAGCTGAGTTGCCTGCTAATCAGGCAATGCAGCTGGGATCACCAGAGCCATGTAAAAGGAAAAAAGTTTTCCCCCTCCAGCTTGCTTACCTTAGCTGCTAGTCGCAACACTTGCCTTGCTTCGCTTGCCTGAATCCATTCCATCAGCAAGCCACTCCCTGCCTGCAATCAAGCATGCAGGGAGTTGTGGACTTCAACTCCCAGAATTCCTCAACCAGAAAAACAAAGCTGGCTGAGGAATTCTGGGAGTTGAAGTCTACAAATCTTAAAGTTGCCAAGGTTGGAGACCCCTGTTCTATTGGGTAAGTTTTTTTTCCCCTTTGGGAGCTTTAAAAAAATAGTTAATTGGGTTTTTTTTAGTTGTTCTTTTTTAGACCTAGCCATTTAAAGTTTAGGAAGTTTTAAATTTAGTTTTCATATAAAAATAAAACTAAAATAAAATAAAATAATATTTGTGCAGCTTTCTGAGATTTAGTCTGTTTCTGTAGTGTTTCACTCTAACTACACAAACACACAAAATCTCACAAAGCTGTATGTGGAATTTTGTGTGTGTAAAGTGTGAAAGTTGTTTTTTTGGGCTTTTTGTGGCTGTGTGAGGTTCCTGCTTGTTGCAGGGGCCATTTTGGGTCTAGCACAGCTGCTTTTACATCGTGGGTGAGCCAGTTGTGTTGTGTTGTATGTGTGTGAAGACTACTTTTAAGCTGTAATTTGTCTAAAAATCCATCTTTTTGATCAGCCTCTCGCTGGAGATCTGGATGATGCTATGACTCCTAACCTCCAGAAATATACTGAAAATAAAATGTTTGAGAATGGCATTTGTGGGTTAACATTTTCTCATTGGATATGTATTTAAATTTGTTTTAATCTTATTATTAATATATATTTGTATACAATTGATCATATCAGTTTACTGAGTTATTTTAATATTCTGATTTCAAAGACTTTCACAAATCCTTTGGAAATAAAACGATACAAAACTTTAGTAAAAAAATGAAATATTTTGTGGGCAAAGAATGGGGAACCGGATCTGGTCCAGAGACCAATTCCATTGCCTACTTGCCTTGGTGGACTAGATAATAGTAGGAATCAATGCTTAAGAAAGGGAAGGGCTGACATCATCTATAGATACCAAATAAGGCAGGGAGTTATCAATCTACAATACATTTCACCTTATTCCATAGACAGCTCCTGGATGGTTCATCCCTTGTGTGCATTTCTCTGCAGGAGAAGGCATGTGCCTGAAAGAACACTTTCATCCAAGTATTGGCAGCTCTTCTTATACCATATGGATGAAGGCTGCTTATGCAGGATGAAGCCAACACTTCCAAGTTTGTCCTACTCTGAGTGGCATTAGAAGGCAAAATCAAGGCAGGTAGTTGATGAAGAATGCCTACCAGATTGATTGTCCTAGGTATTACCTCATGTTTTAATCCTGTACCTGTTTTAACCCTGGTAGAGCTATGCTTGCTGGCATTCCCAATTCACCCACCTCTCGTTACAATTAGCAGAGATAAAAGCAGAGATAAATGCATAAATTTTCAGATTTCCAGAGAGGGAAATACCATGTTAGATGTGCCATCACGAACTTCTCTGTTCTACGGAGTTTTAAATGCTAATGTTGTTCCTAAGATAAAATTAGCCTTTCATTTTTTACTATGGCAACATATGAATTTACCAGTGTTTAAACACAAAGGAGACACGTCACCCTAATAAGACACCTTAAAATATATTTGATATGCTACTATTAAATATATATTGGCAGGCAGCATTCATTTGGAGCCTTTGTCTCTTCGGTCAATAAGTCGTGTTTAAGCAGCACCAAAGGATTCATTGACACAATTGATTTCAGGGTCAATTGTGTCCCCTTTGAAGAAGTCCCTCAGGACAAATTTACATGATAACTCATCATGAATACTGAAAAGCCATTAAATACTTGCCTGTAATGAATGTGAATTAGACATAGTTAGGACTACTGAACTCCCAATGTACTGCTAGGATATGAGAAATATTTCATGAATTTAGGGACAGAAATCTTCCAGATGACAAAATATTGATAAATTTACAATTAGAACCAATTAAAAGTTTGCACATTATCACATTACCCACACTGAAACGGATATATTGATGTAAAACTATTCATGGCTGCTTGGAGGAAAATTTTCTCCTTAAACTATCTACACTGAAGCCACTCAATTGAAGGCTGTCAATATAAGAATAACAGACTACTGCAGCCATCAAATACACTAGTCTGTTTTGGGTTCAGTACTGCAAGGTTCAGTCTGCTATTAGTTTTTGACATTCTAGTTTACCCAAATCTAGTTTCCTTTCAATATGGTGTCAATTACACTTATATGATTGATTTATACGTTTTTGCATGAGTCTTACAGTCTGAGAATGTCAAAAGAAAACCTTGAGGTTGGCTTGGATTCAGAGAGTTTCTTCTAATAGAATACTTCTATGTGTTGGAGCAGGTTTCTTGCAGGATCAGGAGAATTGGACAGGAAAATTGACCCTAATAGATAAGTGTTCTTCTGTTTGCCTACATTCTTGAGTAAAACACTGTCCCTCAGATGAGTACACAGAATGGCATTTGAAGGGGAGTACATTGGTAGACAAGATTGGAGGTTCCCAAGGAAAACTTCACAAAAATGCATTTTCTACTAATGAGAGATTGCTTTCAGTCCAGTTGGTTATAAAGTCAGGAGGGGTTGGGAACTTTTGTTTGTTTTCTTGTTTGTTTTTACAAGCTAGTAACTTTTGCAGCTTATTTAGAAAATGACCTTGTAGTCTACAGGAGCAAAGATGCATGAATTTTGATGTAATTTTGAAGTTCGACAGTCAATGGATTTCCCAGATTACATTTAATCTGAATGGAAGACTTTTTCTCTCTCAGTAATAGAAGCTGATTAGGAGGTGTGTGTGTGTGTGTGTGTGTGTGTGTGTGTGTCTACCTTTTTGCTTTGAATTCAGAATAATCTTCCTTTAAGGTAAATGTGACCATTCACACTATATACTTGCATACATCTCTTTCTCTGAAAGTGATTCAGAGAAAACATGTTCATGTTTTTGAAAGG
Organism: Pituophis catenifer annectens; assembly: GCF_029215685.1. Classification (NCBI taxonomy): domain Eukaryota; kingdom Metazoa; phylum Chordata; class Lepidosauria; order Squamata; family Colubridae; genus Pituophis; species Pituophis catenifer. Next base: position 114,998,532 of record NW_027256882.1, read on the forward strand.
CTAAGACAAACATAACCTTTGGGGACATTTATTCTTAGATAAGAAGGCAGGATAATTGTAAAAGCAACTCTTATATTCTTAGGATTCAGAAAGGGATGCTTAAGTTCATTGTTCATTGGATAATAGTTCAGCACCAAATGATAAAAAAAAAAAAGATAAAATTCTTCCTGAGCTGTTGCTGACATTAAACATAAAGGCTAATCTGATATGGTTACCAATGAAATGCATGAAGTCATTTTAAAAGAGTTCACATGATTATGCTTTGTGCTTTATTGTTACTGCTGCTTTATTATATTCCACTCAGACAGCAAGAAAGGTGATGTGTCACAGGCTATACAATCAGGCTGCCTCGGCTGTTCAGAAAACAGACAACAGACTACCAGTTTCTGATACAAGCCTAATCTCAGCCTTCCAAATTAGTTTTGCCCAGTGATGACTACAAGTAGTCCTCAACTTGCAACAATTCGCTTAGTGACCATTCAAAGATACAAAGGCAGTGAACCAACCCGTGACCATTTTTCACACTTATGACCATTGTAGCATCCCCATGGGCATGTGAGTTACATTCGGATGCTTGACAACTGACTCACATTTTTTTTTTTAATTTGATTTATATGCCGCCCTTCTCCGGAGACTCAGGGTGGCTTACAATGCGTTAAGCAGTTATGACAGTTGCACTGCCTTGGGGGTCATGTGATCATCTTTTGCGACCTTCTGATCAGCAAAGTCAATGGGAAAGCAGATTCACTTAACAGTTGAGTTACTAACTTAACAACTTGTAGTGATTCACTTAACAACGGTGGCAAGAAAAGTTGTAAAATGGGGTGAAACACACTTAACAGATGTCTTACTTAGCAACAGAAATGTTGGGCTCAATTGTGGTTATAAGTCGAGGACAACCTGTATTACAACAAACAGATTTTATAAAGCATATGAACCAGAATTATCCTGTTTGGAGAGTGGTTCTTTCTTCAGTTTATAATCTCATATTTTAAACATCACAGTGTCTTGTCTCATGTATTTTCAATAAGCTTCCTTAGTAAAGTTTTCTTTCTGAAACCAGACTTTGTAAAAATAACACAAAATCAGGCATCAGTTGTTTCTATAGACTAAAACCACTCTGACACATGGTTTTACATAATTTTTGTGCATTTTTACTGTTACATATTTTCTAGTGCAGGGTCCAACTCAATTTCATTGACGCATCAGGGGGTGGGGGATGGGGTGCTGTGGGGTGGTCCATTTGCTCTGCCAGAGAAAACGGGCTCCTGAGCTACCTTTCCGGCTGTAATAGCCTCCTGCAACCCTCTACCACGCAGCGCTCCCAAGCTCTGTTTTTGCTGGCAGAGGCACTGCAGGCCGGTTCTTCGCTATTTCCAGGGCGGCCCCGTGGGCCAGATCTAAATACCCCACAGGCCGGATCTGGCCCTCAGGCTTTGAGTTTGACAACCCTGTTCTACTGCATTGTTTTAACTGTAAAATAATAAAAATAATGCTTCAAAATATTGCTATAAAAATTATTTATTTAATTCATCAAATTTCTAGACCGTCGAGTCTTCTGCATTGGTAGTAATAATGTCTACAATATAACAAAAAAATTAAAAACACTATTGGATTTAAATATAAATAATAATATAAATTAGTTGTCAATAGCTATTAGCACTAGTAAGTGATGTAGCCTGTTCATCTTTAAACAGAATAAATCTGTCCTTTAATCATGATAACATAATGTCCTCTTGAGTAGAATTACTTCATAAATGATTGATAAATGAAGTAATGCAAGCTAATTTCTTTGAAGCCTATTAAATGGAATAGAATGTTCTGGGAATGCAAAAAATGAAACAAATACAATAAAAGGTTCCTAAGTATAATTTACAGAATAGCAGATAAAACTAGGGTTTAAAATGTTAATGGATTTTATGGGTTTCCTATCTGCAATCAAATTTCTGGTTTCCTGGTGCAAGTATGTAGCATTGTAAAATAAAAGCAGATGTCCTAAAGATATTTAAATGAGAACAGGTTGGATGCTCTGCTGGCACAGTGATGCCACATGTTGCATTTGTTCTGAAACTGATATGCTAGAAATCACTGGAAGAATGGGCAGTAATGTGATTACCTTTTTTAAAAAAAATGAAATATTCAGAAGTGTGGCATGAATTCAATTCTGAAGCAGAAAATACCACTGCCATACTAAAAAAAAAAATCCCAAGAAATCTTTTCGGTTTTAGCCAACTGTTTTTTTTTTTTTCCTGGTCTACCAATTATTTTCCAACTTAATGAGTGAGCATGTACTTTTGAATTTCTTTCAGAGAAGAAAATTTTAGAGAAATTCTCTTAAGTAGAATATGACATTTCTTTATGTTGGGCAAATGTGTGGAAGTAATATTATCTCTAAGCAATTCAAATGCCTCATTTTGTTCCTTTTCTTCAACCAAATGTAGCCTTGCTTTGTTTTCTACCCTTCAATTAAATCACACAGAAGACCTTATAAGGAAACTTCACCCCATGGGGCTTTTCAGATTAAGAAGTGTCGGCAGACATGGAGGCTGCAGAGTGATGGAAAGTTGTGTAACTAACACTAGCAGCAATTCAGTAGCAGTTCCATCAGTAAAAGAGGCTCAAAAAAACCACCAGGAGAAATTGGAAAGAAATCCTCAAAGAAAAAAAACTTCCCTGAGAAAGAAGAACTAGATCACAGAAGCCTCTTTCCTGTTGGAAAGAAAGTGAAATATTGCAATTCAGATTTCAGCATAGCCCTGGAAATTAAATTGGTTCCATTCTTTTAGCTTTGTTTCAGTTATTGTTCACCCCTTTGTTGCCAGTGCAAACATGCTTGCATTTATCTTACACAAAACATATGTTAAATAATGCTGCCTGTGAATCTGTTTCCTCTTACAGAAATTTAAGTAATAACAAGATCAAAGAGATCCGTGAAGGCACTTTTGATGGGGCAGCGGGAGTGCAGGAACTGATGTTGACAGGGAATCAGCTGGAATCTGTGCACGGACGAATGTTTAAAGGTCTCACAGGACTCAAGACACTGTATGTATAAAGTCTGTTTGCTCTTTTAGATGTGGAGGAGAGAGAAGCAAAGGAATACTGCCTGTTGTGAATGTACAGTAATAGATGTGATGTCAGGAAAATGATTGGGAATGAAGAGGAAAGTATTACATATCATCAATTTTCCCAAATCAGTTGAATGGATTGTTGAAACTGTTGTAATTATTTCCTGGGTTGAATTTCTGACAGTCTTGAATATCACCTATTGGCACAAATGAAAGTACCTCTGTTTGTTTCCAGACTGCCCTTTTCTTCAGAAGTATTTAAAAAAAAAAACTTGGATCAATTGTTCAATGCATTCAATAGATGCTGTGATTTTCAGTGGCCGACAAAAAAGGGGAGAAAAAAGAAAGTAAAAAATGAACAAAACCAAACATAAAGCATATCGTTAACACAAAGATTGTATACTAAGTATAGTTCATGTTCATATATGAATTGGGAACATCTAGCTAAACTTGTTGATGTTGAAAAGCAAAGCAGACTTAGTTCTATTTCCTTGGAAAAGAGATCACCAGAAATCATAGGGCTGAAGGATAGATTGGGAAGTCAAAATACATTCCACAAAACAGCAGTGGATGATCGCTTCCATATTGCTATGTAATAGTGCACAGGAAAGATTTTCTTCTGCAGACTCATTAAACTATGTAGGATAGGTTGAGAAAAACTTAAAGGAAGGGTTCATGTTTAATTACTCTCAATTTAATAATTTCAGAATTATTCTTGAATCCTACCTTATATTTGAGTGAAAATAGAAGTCCTCCATGTATTTCCAAATCAACCTATTTTACTTTGTCCAAGAGATCTGGATAGCTGGCCAATTCTTAAGCAGCCCATGCTTCTTTTGATCACCTTGTTTCACAAAATAATTCCCTTTTTGTGTTTTTCCCTGCTCCCTCTGTAACATAAATTCAGTAAGTCTAATTTTATCTTTGAATCTTTTCAGGATGCTCAGGAGCAACATGATCAGTTGTGTAAACAATGACACATTTACAGGACTGAGCTCAGTAAGGTTACTCTCGCTGTATGACAATCGCATTACTACAATAACTCCAGGAGCCTTCAGTACGCTTGTTTCTTTATCTACAATGTAAGTCAGCTGTTATCACTTAAGATATTGCATTTACTTTACTGTCACTGCTTTCATTTAATTATGTGAACCTCCCAAAAAATTGGAATAATCCTGGAGAATATTCCAGAGCTTCATGCTTGTTGCCTTAATAATTTTCAAAGTAAAGGGAGATTTTAACTGGTAATTAGTATTCTTGTTCTCATGTTGCAGCTACGAGGCCTAATAGGGAGAAGAAGTGTTTAAAACACTGTGAGAAGCGGTGTTTCTCACACTTGGCAACTTTGAAATGTGTGGACTTCAACTCTCAGAAATCCCTAGCCAACATGAATTCTGGGAATTGAACTCCACACATCTTAAAGTTGTCAAATTTGAAAACCTCTGCCAATGGAGATTTTCAGTCATCCAGGTCAAAGGTGAAAAAGCACCTTTGGAACATTTGTTTTAAAGGGTATCCTAGAAGAGACAATGTCTAAACTGGATGAGATGGTGAAGGCTTCATAGTTCAGGTATTATTAATTATTAGAGCTGTTGCATTTTGGGGTGGATAGTCTCTTGAAATTAAGATTAAGGATCCTGGTTTATAAAATGATGAATAAATGCCCTCATTTCTATTTGTGAAGATTTCTTTTTCAAATATATCCAAAAAGGTATTTGTTTTATTTTATTCTGGTTTGTATGGTTTGGTTTGGTTTGGTTTGGTTTGGTTTGATTTATTATTTTATTTTATTTGACATTCCATCTTATCACAGGGTAGTTCTGCGAGGCTCACAGTTACATATGTAGTTAAAACATAAGAATACATTAAAACCAAGGACACACGGAGAAGGGGAGGAGGTGGGTTCTGTTTTTACTCAATCAAACACCTCCATTGCGCTGTTTTCCCACTGGGGCTCCAAGCCAACTGGCACAGCCACGTCTTTAGGCCCTTACGAAAAGATAGGATTGGGGCCAACCTCACATTGGGTGACAAGATGTTCCAGAAGGCAGGTGCAACAGCAGAGAAGGCCCTACTCCTAGATCACATCAGCTGGAATAATCAGGCTGATGGGACCTGAAGCATGCCTCCTTTGCTGGCACAAGGTGTATGGGCCACCCAGTGGGGTGAAATGGTCCTTCAAGTAACCTATGATCATCACCCTGCTCAGTATTCCCGCTTTCCCCTAACAAATATAATGGGAATTACTGTTACAATCCAGCAGGTGCTTATGCTAGTGGCTAGTGTATTGTAAGCCTATTGTAAGAGCTCTGCACTTGCTCCTTGGTGTGGCTGAAAAAAGAGATATTCAGTGAGGCCTGATCCTTGATAGATTGAGCAAAATTGTTTTATGGGACAAATCAGTTTTCCTGGCTCACAGCAATAGTATAAATGTTCCATTACAAGCATCATTTGAATTTTAATTTCATGACTCAGATCCTTCGGGCCTTTTACTAATCTCTCTACCACAGATCCAATGGCTTTTGTTCTGGTTTACTTTTTCTATGTGTATTAAGAGTCTTTGAAGTGTTCTATTTGTATGCTTATCATTATTTACTTTAATTGCCACTTAAGTATTCTCACATTTCTTTCCAATTTTTAACTTGGTAAAACCTGTATTTATTTTCCCTGCCCTTCTAGACTTTTAAAGTTACTCCCTTCATTTGGGTTTTAGACAGACCTTGTATCCTGTGCCACAATCATTAAAAACAGCTAAGTAATTACAATCCCAACAATGACAATTGCAGAAGGAAGAATAGACACCTTTAATATTTTTCCTGGTTTGGTTAGACTAAAGCAAAGTGGATAGTGATGGTTTGGTTTTGAGATATCCATGGCATTTTGTTCATGTCAAACAATGTGCAAATATGTGTGTGTGTGTGTGCTTTATACCATACATATGAAGAGTCACTGAAAATTGTAGTGTGAACATGAATAATGTTAGGTTTCTTTTTTTTTCAAATTTAATCACAGATATAAATGCAAGCATGCCATTTATACCAAAGAATTGTCATCTGAGCTGGATTGCAATAGTTAACCTTTGTTTTGGGAGGGAGAGGATTCCTTTTACCTCAAACATAATTACAATTAATTAGCTACTTCATTTCTTTACGTCTCATGATATTTCCGTGACTATTATGAGAGAAACACTTGATCTACGTGCTTAGATACAGCAAGATATTTTTTTTAAAATAATGTTACATCTTTGAGTTTTGCACAATAAAATGAATTGTTGTCTGTTCCTTTAAATCATATTGGCTGTTAGGTATTCCAGTAGCACGAAGATCAATAATTTTGCTCTGAAAAGTGGTTTAGCTTTGCCTTAATATCAATAAATTTCAATAACTATTTATTTATATGCAGCCCAAATTCCCAACTCATCTTTAGCTATTATTTTAACTGAAGTTATCTGTTTGAGGCTATGGAGCAAATTGACTAAAATATATCATGTCATACGCCTCATCTCCTTTTAGTTCATATTTCAGAATTGCTATATGCATTTCAAAATAACCAACTGAACTGCACATTACATTAAAAATGTTACGAACAGCCCTTCCTTCCTTCCTTCCTTCCTTCCTTCCTTCCTTCCTTCCTTCCTTCCTTCCTTCCTTCCTTCCTTCCTTCCAGAGATAAGGAACCTATGACTTTCCTGATGACAACTTAGAACTACGCTGACTTCAATCTGACCTAAGCATAGTACATAAAATTATCTGCCACAGTGTACTTCCTGTCAATGACTACTTCAGCTTCAACCACAACAATACACAAGCAAATTTATTTATTTATTTATTTTATTAAATTTCTATACCGCCCTTCTCCCGAAGGACTCAGGGCGGTGAACAGCCAGAAGATAAAACACAGGAAATACAAAATCTAAAATAAATTAAAACAAATTAAATAATTTAGGCTGAATTTTAAAATACCCCATAATTAAACAGATTAAAAATTTACGTTTAAAATTTAAATTTAAAAGAGGAGATGATTTAGGCCAGGCCTAAATAGATACATAATTTAAAAGAGGAGATGATTTAGGCCAGGCCATAATAGATACAAACTCAAAGTAAACCGTTCCAAACGCAATTGCAGAAAATATGACTTCAGTAACAGAGTGGTCAATGCCTGGAATGCACTACCTGACTCTGTAGTTTATTCCCCAAACCCCAAAAACTTTAACCTTAAACTATCTATTGTTGACCTCACCCCATTCCTAAGAGGTCTGTAAGGGGCGTGCATAAGTGCACCAGCGTGCCTACAGTCCCTGTCCTAATATTCCTTTTTATTTACTCTTTTCATGTATTCAAATTATGTTTATACTTTTATACTTACGTTGCTGAATTACAGCTCCAGCATTCCTCTGCACTGGTCCTGTTCTTGTGACTGTTCAAAATTGTAATTTAGCAACACCTGAAGGGCATTGATTTCTAATCCACTTTAGATTATTGTTGTTTGTCATAAAGAGACACTTGTGGTTATTGAAAAAAAAAATCTCTTTAAAAAGATATGGCATTCACATATCAGATTGTATTCTTTGGAACTTCTGAGACTGATCAGGCTGTCTTCATATGATGCAGAGGCAGAAACACAAAGCAAGAGCTTCTGTTTACAAGATTATTTAGCAACAGCTAACTATTTCCATTTTAAAATATATTACAGATTGAGCTAGTACATGATAAAAAACCTAATGACAACAGAATTTGTTAGCCGGGCAGATTTTTCTTTTTTATGTCTTGTTTTTGAGAGAAAAAAACAAAAACAAAAAACCATGTTAGGCATGTAGCTACCATTGTAAAATTAATTTATTACCAGAGGTTTCCTACTTGAATGTCAATTAGCTTTTGAAAAATCTATGTCTTGATTTCTTCAATAGCCGACTGCATTTTTTTTTCCTCATTTTTCGTCTAGTAATTTGCTATCTAATCCATTTAACTGCAACTGCCACTTAGCATGGTTGGGGAAATGGTTAAGGAAGAGAAGAATTGTCAGTGGAAATCCACGTTGCCAGAAACCCTTCTTCTTAAAGGAGATTCCAGTTCAAGATGTTGCTACGCAGGATTTCACATGTGATGGTAAGCACATTTCTAGAACATGATAATGAGATCATATTAGATCTTTCAATAGTATAAGTATGATATTTCAGACAAATATGAATGCACATACTCAGAGATGAAGCTTTTCTCCACATATAGATTAAAAGAAATTGTTTTCTCCTATAGGTCTCAGCAAGGAAAAATAGCCAGAGTATACTAGGAAGCAGGGATTTAAGTGAGTTCTCTACTTGACATTATCAGGAAGTCTAAGAATTTGGGGAATTATATTAACCATTGGCCTGCATTCAAAATCTCATTCTTGGGGAATAACCAGAGTGATTAATTGATTTGTCCATCAAGATATTCTAAGCGACCATATCAAGAAATCTTCTCCAGTCTTTCCCCAAATGGGCCTTTTAGGTCTTTCAGTATTGCACTCCTTATTGCTATAATTGAATCCACCCACTTCACTACTCATCTCTTTTTCTTATATTTTCCAGCAATTTAGACTTTGCTAAAGAGCTACTGTAGGTTTTAAATACATGTGTCCAAAATTGGTTAATCTTGACATGATTGACACAATTGGAGGTCTTTATATAATCACTGATTATATCAATTTACCTTGACTTATTTTTGGTGTTCTTTTCTCAGATACTCAGTGTGCATTGCCAATCTCTTTTTCTTCAGCTTCTTTTAGCAATAGCACTTAGGCTTATATACCGCTTCATAGTGCTTTTACAGGCCTCTCTAAGCGGTTTTCCAGAGTCAGCATATTGCCCCCAACAATCTGAGTCTTCCTTTTACCCACCTCAGAAGGATGGAAGGCTGAGTCAATCTTGAGCCAGTGAGATTTGAACTACTGAACTGCAGCTAGCAGTCAGCTGAAGTTGCCTGTAGTACTGCACTCTAACCATTGCACTACCTTGGCTCATATTTTAGCAGTATCTACCTTGGCTCATGTTAGCAGTATCTTTCGATGTAGGGATTCTAATCTACATTGGATTACCCTAAGCATTATTTTAATATTGAGGATGTTGTACAGTAGTTTTCACATTCTTTTAAACCTTTCTTTGGAATTGGCATTAGGACGATCTCTTTCAATCTGTTGGCTGCTGTATTGTTCTTTAGATTTTCTGGCATAGTTTAGTTAGAACCTGTACTGATTCTTCTTCTCTTGCTTACTGTACTTTTGTACAGATTTCATCATGCCTGTAGCCTTCCAGCTTGGTCATAAAGTGAGAGTTAATCTAACTCCATTTTCTAGTGAAAAGCCTTAACAATTTTGAAATGAAAAAATTGAAACCAACATTCCAAACTCCTGCACATAAGAGTGCAAAACACAGACTTTGTTTCTACAGTATTATTTGGCTGTTGTTTATTTTAATTACTTTTCTAATGGAAATTGGAACTTTTGCCAGCATAATAAAAGACTATAGTCTGTTCATTTTATTAGACACAGTCAAGCATTGAAGTCATTGTTCAAAACTGAAGCCAATGACCTTATAACATTGCGAGTCCTGTTCAGTTGAAACAATGAAAATAATTTTGAGAATAATCACCAAATGGCAGGTAGATAATTCTCTGGCTTGTGAAACATTAAGTTATTTTTTTTTTTATTGGCTGCCTTTAAAGATTATTCTACAAATTTTTTCTAGGCATGTTTAGATACCACCATTTGCCTGTATCTAGTGCTTTGTGAACCCACATGCTAATTTTGGAAGAAATCCATGACTTAATAGTCTTAACTGAAAGGCTTACTTTCATAGCAGGAACTCTCTTGCTCTCCAACTGTGAGGTTTAATTTGTTTTATAAAATCTGCTTTGTACAAATGAACACCCATGTTTCAGCTATTAGGTATTTTTATGCACATGCACGTGGATCTCCAGTTCCTGGTGAAAGCATAGCTGATCTTGTTGCTTGATGCTCATTATGCTTGTTAAAAACAACAAGACTCATGATTTAAAAAATTAAGGAACGCATCGTATTAATATTGAAAGTCTGGCATGTTGAATAAATTGTTCACCATGTCAGGAAACAAATGGATGTTTTTCAGAGGTTTTTTTTTTTTAAAGGATAAACATGGCAAATGTTTTAAAATAATTCAGATCTGTACATTAGTCAGTAAACTACAGCACCAAGTAAATGATCTATCATAAATGCATTTTCTCTTTGGTCAGCTTAAATATAGTATTTTTTTTTCCAACATAGTCAAATATAGTATTTTGCTATCAGTTGCAGGATGACAGCGATTGTGCCTATGATTTCATGGGTGGAAGTAAATAAATATTGAAAATTAAAATGACCCAAACCCCAAATTGATCTCATGCAGGAACACAAAATATTTTATTTTTAAAGATTTTAAAGATTTAATTTAAAAATATTGTTGTTTTTTAATGCAAATTTAGAGGGATTCAGTGGGTGCAATTTTGGGAGGCTCATGGTCACCTATCTGCTGATTTAACTTTTGAGGGGTAAATCAATTATCCTTAGCAATAATATAAATGAAACAGCAATACAAAAAGTTTATGCTGGTTTATGAAGCAGAGCTCATATGGTTGGACCATTTAGTTAATTTTATTTTCATATAGAGACCCAGTTTGATGTAGTAATTAAGGGAAAAGGCTAGAAACCAGGAGACTGTGAGTTCTAGTCCTGCCTTTAGTCTCTGAGAATCAGACACAATTGAAAAGAAGAAAAAAAAATAGTCATTTTTTTTTCTCATGGAAACAATTTTTATTTCCTAAAGGCCTTGGTCTGTCTCCCTACCCATCTGTATAAGCACACAGACAAACCTAAGTTTACTCCAAATTAAAATGTTTATAACTAAATACATATTATCAGTATTGACACTGGAATTAGAACAGTCTAAAGCAAAGGACAATAATGTAGCGTGTTAATGATGATTTGTAGATAGTGGTTGTACTAGATTTACATGAGAGCTAATGCGTTAGAAATGAATTTTCTCAATTTTATCCCATCTGTATTTATTAACATTATTTCCTTCTACTTTCTCTACTTTTTTGTAGGCAACACTGAAAACAGCTGTCATTTTTCTCCCCGTTGTCCAGACCAATGCACCTGTGTGGACTCTGTAGTTCGCTGCAGTAATAAAGGGTTGCAGCTCCTCCCAAAAGGGGTCCCCAAAGATGTGACTGAGCTGTAAGTCATGTTGTCACAACTTGTAAAATTGTATGTAAGAAGAATTGTAAGAAGTGATCAGTTTCAATTACTAGTTTACAAAAAATGTTTTTCTTTCAAATGAGAATACTGAAGCGCACCATTTTAAACCAAATGCAAACTAATAGCAGGACTAAGTCAGTGCCTGAAGCAATGACATAGGTTAACATATAGAGATTCTGTTGCCTCAATCTGTTTCTACAGAGATATTGCACCCAAGTAGAGAGATAGTAGCAATTTATGCAAAATTCTAATCTATATAGTTCAAAAAATAAGTCATAAAAATGGAAGGGGAAATTTATAGGACAAAAATTTAATTTAATTAATTTAATTTAATTTAATTTAATTTAATTTAATTTAATTAATCATATTTCTATGCTAGCCATCTCCCAAGGGACTCTGGGACCCAACACCCAAACCCAATGATAAACAAACAGAATGAGTTTCCCCAGAACATCATTTTTATTATATATAAAATTGTATTAATAATACAATCACAAGCAGTTTATAAATATCTACAATAGGATCATGGTTAAAATACTGTTTGTAATTCTGATCACAGTATGGTAAAACAGTGAAAATGCAGAAAAGGACAAATAAAAAGATCAACAGGTAAAATTAACCCTCATTAGTGGGTTGGCTTTTTAGCTTATAAAAAAAGATTAAATTTGTGGGGAAGAGAATATGATAGAAGACATGAATGTTTTTTTTTTCTTTCAAAAGATTAAACCACATGGTCATCTAACAAAATGAATGGTTGATCAAAAATCCTATTCAAACTGTGGAAGAGTTAATTTCTGGATTTACAACCATATGTGACAATGGTGACAACAGGAATAGATTTGAAAGGGGATTATGCAGATTTAAGGTTGATAAGGCTCTTGATGGTTACTATTGTATTTGTCTGGGGGTTATGTGTCTGTGACTAAGGAGTAATGGTAGTACATTTATAACTATCAACTAGAAACATGAGTGAGAATAAACTCCTGTTTGTGGGTTTTCCGCTGGCATCTAGTTGGAATAGAAAGCTGAAGTAGATTGTGCTTTGATCTGATCCACCAGCCTTTACAATTTTCAGTTCCTTTCAGTCACTGAAGGATGGATTATTTGATTGCAATCTAGGAAAACCGATATGAATGTAAAATATATGTGCAAAACAGTGACACTTTTTACTTTCATGGAATAGTTAAAAGGGGCTAATATAATAGATATTCATCAGATTAAATTGTGAATTATATGTGCAACAGGAAGGGATGGCTTCTCATTTGCTTCTAATGTTATTTTTTATACAAAGAAAATACAAAATAAATTTGATTGGGCTATCAAATCTGGGTTTCATTAACTTTGCAACCCATTAATGGAAACAAAGACATGTAAATAGGATAAATTCTTTGCTGGAGAATACTGTTTGCCACAGCACCAACTTTATATTAGCTAAATGCTAATATGTGGCTATATGTTTGGATTTTTTCTAAGCTCTATGTAAAGCTGGCAATAAGAATTGGAATTTGTCACATCTAGCTTTATCATGTAATTGTAGTATAGAACATTATAATTTTTTGAAAATGTGGCTCTGATATTCAAGATATGAAACTGTAATTGATTTTCACAGTGAAATGTGTGTAAATTGAATGGTATTTCATCTATAGTCTATATAATTTGTGTGTGTGTGCTTTGGGGGAGATGCTTCTTTAATTTCGTTCCAAGGACTATCAGAGCTACAGCAGCCATCTCAAATTAGTTTTTTTTCTCATTAATAAAATAAAAGGAAAAATAAAACAGCGCCACTATTCCTTTCTCCATTGAAGAAATTGGATTTCCCATATTAGATTAATTGGTAGACAGGAACAAAATGCCTTATAATAGCCTGAAATGTTTCCTCAAGAAAAAATAATATACTGTACAAAAGCAGTAATATGGAAGGTCCTTATGCCAATTCATTATTGTATTTTAAGACCACTTAATAAAGTTCCTTTGGTAAATTACCAAAATGCTAAATGCAAAGAATGCCCAATTACAGTTAAACTAGCTGTAATTTATTTATAATTGTCAGTTTGCTTCTTCATTTTTTTTCCTTGCCTCCTCTTGGTAACTTTTTACCAAAACAGATTTTGGTAAATGTTTTTCCTGTTTAAAAATCTATGTATCAAACAATGTTCAGGATCTTTTAAAACCTACTAAAGCTCTGTGGTACCTCCCTCCATCTCCATCTTAAATTTACAAATATGTGAATTAGAGTAACCTTATTCCTCAATTACACAATAACATTTATCTCTGTGATACTCTTCTTGTAAGTAGTATTTTAGATTGCACCCAAGCATGATGAATGGGTGTGGTTATCAAGTTATAAATCATGGTTATAAGTCAAAAGCCAAAAGAAATGTGAAAAGCAGTATTTCTGGTTAAATAAATGTGAATGTATAAACATGCAAAGATAATAGACTGTAATCTGTGGCTGATTGATCCTAGCAGATTTCAATAATAAGGGAATCTGCTAGTTAGGAAAACAATTGCTTTGGTTTAATCATCATTTTTGGAGTGTAGATAAGCAAAAATCCAAAACCAGTAGTGTGTTTCACACTAGTTTGTTGTTCCTGCTGTTGTTCTTTTTGGAACCTAAATGTTGAAAACTATCATTTATTTTTTATTTATTTTATTTATTTATTTGTCAAGAATGTATTAGGTAATATATATAAGTATAAGCATGGATTAGATACATAAAATAGATACAAATAGATGAAGCATTAGGACAGGGACGGTAGGCAAGCTGGTGCTCTTATGCATGTCCCTTACAGACCTCTTAGGAATGGGGTGAGGTCAACAGTAGACAGTCTTAGGTTAAAATTTGGGGGGGGTTGGAGATGAAACCACAGAGTCGGGTAGTGCATTCCAGGAATTGACCACTCTGTTGGTGAAGTCATATTTTCTGCAATCGAGTTTGGAGCGGTTCACTTTAAGTTTGTATCTATTGTGTGCTCGTGTATTGTTGTGGTTGAAGCTGAAGTAGTCATTGACAGGTAGGACATTATAACAGATAATTTTATGAGCTACACTTAGGTCATATCGAAGGCGGTGTAGTTCTAAGTTTCCTAAGGCCAGAATTTCAAGTCTACCATATCCTTATGTCAATGAATGCTATTAAGAAAATGAAGCAATATTGTAATATCCTCAAGAGTTAATTCAGGGAGACAAGTACAGTTAAATATTCATGGAGCATCACAGTCTTCAGAATATGAGCTTAGATCCTATCCTCCCCATTAACTTTTCCCAGATCTATTCTGGTATTCCTAAAAGAGTCAAGAGCGGGTGATTTTGACATCTGGTGTTGTTTTGTTCTCTGTCATCCATAGAACCTTTAATTTGTAAAGAAATTTGAGTGCCTGGCTTTTTGTTGCTATTACACTGAGCATTGATGTTCTGTTGCTTTACTTATTTGATCAGTCAGATATGAGTGTATCTGATGGTGTCTATTTACAAATGAACCAGTCTGAAATGATTTTTTTTGCTCCGCCCCCCCCCCTACAGTATTGCAATTAGTGATTGATTGGTTGCAGGACTTGCTAGAGAAGATTTGGGAGCACTGAACTTACAGGTTGTAGAGCAAGAAGGTCTGTTGCATGAGTAGTGTTTGATGATTCCTAAAGATGGAAGCCCAAAATCAGAACCCTACTGTACATTTCAGGTGCATTTTCTTTTCTTTTTTTTTCCATAGCAAAAGTTGTGCTTAGAACCAATACGTTCAAACTTTTTTCTTTAACATGCAATTTGTTTCATTGATTCATGCATATATTACACATAACACTCAGTATTTATTTCTGCATTGGAACACTTCTGTTTCAATACCACGATGATTAATTTATTAAGAAACTAACTTTTGTCTGTTTTTCTTGGTGCTGTCAACTGCAGCACCTTTGCTTGGCACTGCAGATCACCATGATCTTATAATAATGTCCTTGTAATATAATTGTCCTTTTGCTAATTTCTGAGAACAGCCTACATTTAGGAGTCATGAAAAGTGATGGAATTTTTCAAAAATTCCAGATTCAAAATGGTGTAGCAATTAATACTGCTGAAATTGACATTTTTTTTTTATTCTGTATAATCAGATGTAACTATTTTTGTGTTTGCTTACAGTTATCAAAGAGTGGCTGTCAGGAAAACAGTATTAAATTGAGATGATTCATAACTATGTGTTTCATTTTGCAGCACAAGTTTGTTGTCATACTGATATTTTAAATGAATACAGGGTATGTCCAAAGATAATGCAAGTACTGATGTGACTGAGATGCTCCAACCTTCAGTGATGTTTCTGGCAGCTTGCTTTAAAGGCATCTCTGTCCAGAATAATGCATCCATGTGTCATTTGTGTACATGTGTCATTTGTGTACATATTCTAAACAGAGTTGTGATTTCCAAGTAATACTCAAACCAAATCTTGCCAATACTCAAACCAAATCTTGCCAACAAGGGCAAAATGAAGGACTATGTGTGCTTCGTTACACAAATGCCACTTCTATATTTACTGTAATATACAATTCTTGAAGTAACAGTAACAGAGTTGGAAGGGACCTTGGAGGTCATCTAATCCAACCAACCCTGCTCACACAAGAGACCTATACAAGGGATTCAAAACACTGACCTTTCTGATTGTTAAGCTCAGCGTTTTAGTCACTGAGCCACTTAGGGAGCCGCCATTCTGATCTCTTCTACTCTTATTTGTCATAGTAACTCTTGAAATGCTCAGAGGATGATATTTGAAAGATTTCCTTGTGCATCTTATGTGTCTTTCTCCCTAACTGATTTGTTCTGTTATCTGGTAAAATTCTAGTAATAAAAGGAAGGATTTCTTTAGTAGCATTTTAATTAATGTTATGGAACCTTATATTTATAAATTCCAATTTTCAATGGGAAAATTACACACGTTGTGTAATAAAAATATCCAGATAAAATGCTTTTTATTAAACCATAACTGTCCACCTTTATAGATTTCATTTTAATTGAAAACAAAACCTGCCTTACATCTAACAGAAATTTAGACTATTAGAACTATTGAGAGTTCCAAAATATCCATATAAAAGGAAATATTTTATTGTAAGAAGTCCTTCACATTACACTGAAATGGATATACAGACAGATGGAAAATTTCATTCCCCAAAGGGAAGAGAATTCCAGCATAGAAAAATGCTGAACATATTGCTCATTTTTCAGTAATAAGAAATTGAAAATAAATTTCTGTGCCATTAGTCAATATAGAAGACCCATTCGCTATAATCGTATCTTTATAACTTGTATCTTGAATTATATTCTAAAAATGTTAATTTACTTCTTCCTTGGGGTCATTGGTCGAGTTTATGAGTGAATTTAAGTATCAGGAATTCATGATTTGAAATATAATCTCTTGTGAAAGACTACAACTGTGTGTTATCTGGTGTGCTACATAGAACTGACAGGGGCACCATAGGATATTTTACTAATAAACAGAATTGTTGGTGAATTTGCAACACATCACACAGTTTGGGAACTTCTAGGGGTGCCATGAAAAAATTAATGAGATATTAAGGACTCTGTGAAACAGGAATGTTTGAGAACCTCTGGTGCATCTAGATCTATTGTGGGTAATTCTCAGAGTTATAATGCAAGGTCACATCTTGCAATTGACAAGCAAGGTTTTGGGGTTCTTTTATTAGCCAAATAGGAAATCTAGCCCTTCAGATGTTAACTAGATAATAAATCAATATATTTTGCATGCTGAGTATTTTCTGCATGCAGGGCTTCAGGTACTAGGCCCTGGAAAACCTAAAGCTAAACAACATCCTCTGGATTCAGGCTTTATCAGATTTGCGACATAAAATACTCTTTGATTACTTGTAGTTAGAGAGCACAAGGTAGATTCCATGCATTGATAAGATCCAGCATGCCAGCTTACACCCTAGAAACTTTTGATAATGCACTATCACAGTTGCTGATTTGGCATGTTGTACCATCAGTTGATGCTGTAAAGCAGTGATGGCTAACCTTTTTGCCATCGCGTGCCAGGAGAGGGGGGAGGGTGACACGCGCGTGTCCCCAATGATAATTCTATGCACCCTGCCCTGCGCATGCGCGCGCAACCCTCCTCCCCCCCCGCTCCTGGCATGTGATGGCCTGGTAGGCCGGTTTTTCTTTCTTAGAAAAGAAAGAAAAAGAAAGTTTTTCTTTTCTCCCTATTTATCTGGGAAGGGTGAAAATAGCCTTTCTCACTCCCTCGGAGGCCCTCCAGAGGCCTGAAACAGCCCATTTCCCAACTCCCGGTGGGACAGGAAGTGACGTATTTTGCTCTCCCCAGTCTCCAGATCCTCTCTAGGAGTCTCTAGGAGCCTCTCTAGGAATTTCTAGATTCCTAGAGAGGTTCGCCATCACGGCTCTATAGTATCAGTAATTATTGCCCAATGCATCAAAGCCACAATACTAGGGAGCATTTATGGTGAAGCTATGTCAGTTCCTTGACTTTTTATCAGTTTCTAGACTAGCATAGTTAACTCATATTCTGGAATTACTATATTAACAGTACAGTACTAAGTATAGTACAGTACAATAATGTGCTAAGGAAGTTATATTTTTCTTTCCTTCGAGCACTTCATATCTGTTCCAAAATATTGATCCTGTTAGTGATTCAATTTACATCTTAAGACAAAGATATTCTACCTTTATGTCAAAGTATTGTATTTATGGTATGCATATAATGCACCTCTTTCAAAAAGATTGCAATATATTAAGCATTCTTATCCACATTCATACATTTCTTTTTTAATTATGAATTTAAAATGCTTATCTCTCAACCCTGAAAACAGATAATCAATTCCTGGTTCACTACACCTACACTTGATGAAATGCAGATAAATGTGTGAATTGTCACAACATTTATAAATATTGCATTGTAGCCCGCAACTGGTGATATCAATGATTTCACCATGGCAGAGATGCTCTGTAGAAAGGACTGTGAGGTTCACTTTTATATTTTGATTAATTCAGTAGTAAACTAGTTTTGTCACCAACCCATTAATTTTTTTAAAAAAAAATGCCGTTGTATAATAGTACCTTTTTTTTCTACTTCTCTCCTATATCATATATTTACTTTACTGCCTGCAAAGCCATTTCTATTAGTATTTCCTTTTGTTTTGATGGAGTTCTGTTCATTTGCATTCATATCATACAATCATTTCTCAACCTTCAGCCTCTCCAACCCCACCACCACATTGCTAATCTCTAATTCACTCCCTTTTATTTCTCCCGGCTGTTAATTCCATAGATATATATTTTGTTTATTATCTGTCCGCTGCCAGATGTTTTTAACACATGTTTTCTACTTTGTAGCAGCTCTCTTTTTCTAACAGTGGCTAATCAGAAATTTCTGGAAAGCTTAAAAATAGACCATAATACTTAACCAAACTTATATTCGTGGAGGGCCAGGAGGACTTAATGGTAACTGGTAAAAATAGGAATGAAACAATACTTCAGATTAATTAAAGTTACTTTTTTTTTGGTAGCTTATTCTAAAAAAATAAATTTAGTTTAGTATTTAAAGCATTTGAATATAACTGGAATTGCATATTCACAATAGGGAAAATCCTGTTAATTCAGTTATTATAAAGGAAACATTGATTACAAACGTTAACTCTATCTAGTACCATGGATGGATTAATAATATAGTTTGAAATGTTGCTTCCAACTGAAACAAATTGCACTACTGATCTTCATAAGGCTCTGAAAAGCCTTTTTAAAGAAAGACCATAAGATAAAATAAGATAAAGAAAAGAAATAAAACAATATTTTATTAAGAGTGTGGCCTTCCGGGGAAGGCATGGCAAACTAGAGAGCCAATGACCAAAACAAATACTGAAGAACTGATTAGTAGACCTCTTTCTGGAACCTCCGCAGTTAAGGAGAGGATAATAAATTAGCCATTTGTGTTTCACAAGGCTGCTCCTCATGAGAAGCCTACGAAACAGTGGTTCCGTCTGGGTTTGGGCATCAGGAGATGAATATATAAGCCATCTTGTACATCACAAATCAGAAATTCCCTATTAATCATCTTAAAGCTATTAAAGACCTTCAGAATGATAAGTTTGAAAATCACTGGATGTGTCAGGGAATGAAGATTTAATAGCTGTAAGCTGATGAGAGGCTGTAAGCGGAGGCAACTGAAAGCTGATGCAATGGGAATGAGGCAGCAGGGTTACTGCCACTTTAAGAAGCTGGGTAAGAAGCTGTCTATTTAAGGGAAGCCATTAGCGGGCATCTCCCTTCTTCTCATGTTCTTGCTCGTCATGTATCTCATTGCTCTCCTTGTGCCAGTAGCTGTATGATATATTGTGGCCCGCCATCGGCCTGTGCAGCTGGTAGCTGATTCCAACAGCGAGGAGGCTGGGGTGGTGATTCGCCAGCAGCCTATGCAGCTGGCACCCGAGTCAGACAGTGAGGAGGCTGGAGAAGATTTGGTGCCAGAGGCAGGGATTCAGCCAGGGCCTTCAGAACCTCCAGAAGCTCCCATAAGTGAAGAGGAAGACGAGGAGGAGCCTTTTCTCAATGCACGGGTGCACAGAGCTGCCAAAAGACAGGAATGGCTCCTCAGGAGGAGGTCTCCTTGAGATTAAGGCTTGGGGCTAATTGGCCACTCCCCTAGCCTATTTAAGGAATGGCAACGACTGAGGCAATTTGCAGAAAACAACTTTGTTCATATTCCTTCGCGTATTGACTCCAGAAAACATCTGATTGGCTCTTGCTTCTCTCTTGTCATTTTTCCTGAAAATTGTTTCTGGGCATTCTGCCAACCACAGTAAGCTTACGGTTATCTGAAAGACTGTGCCTCAGAATTGACTAATTATTCCTTGGACTCTTGTCAGCTGTTAATGAATTTAAATTAACAGCCTTTGTTCAGAAAAGACTGATTTAAACTGTACTTGTGTTTGAACAACTACTAAGAAAGCTCATTAGTAGTTCTTAATTAGTAATCTAAGTCTTGTATGGACTTACAATGTGTTAAGCAATAGCCCTCATACTTTTGTATATTTTATACAAAGTCAGTTATTGCCCCACAATCTGGGTCCTCAGACTTTGTGTGTGCTGCGTTCTTTGTGGTCCGTAGCTGGGGCGGAACATGATAAGTTATTTACCACATATAAGCCTGTATATATTTAGCTGTATATAAACCACTATTAATTATCTAAGGCTCTGAGTGCTGTTGTTTTGCTCCTGGGTTTATCTCTTAATACTAGTTACGCTGACTAAACTCTGACAGGATGAGTTTAGCTTCAACTCTGAACAAAAGAAAAATCAATTTTAAGCTTAAGAATTTAAACAATGTGAAAGGAACAGCAAAAACCAAAGATTTTGACCTAAGAATGTTATAAGTGGCTTAGGAGTCCATATAAATTTGCAATATTGATTTTTGCTATAACACTTCAGAAATAACCTTAAAATTAAATAGGTTCTTAAGGGAATCAGATTTATTTTGGCTATATTGACTATTGTAAGTTATAACAAAGATAAGCAACTTGTGATTTTAGAAACTGGATAGTAAAGGGAACTACAGATTCTAAGCAGAAGGTAAAAATACAAGCCTATGTTTATGTCATTTAGTATTGTGTCTTATAAATGACATAAAATATCACAATACTGGAAATATTAAAGGAGATATTTGAAGAATAGATCCAGAAATATCAACAATGTCAGTAATGATGTCTGTCTGACTCTATGTTAATGAGTAAATGAAGATGTAGAGCAAATTTTGTCTGACAAAACAGAGAAAATACTGAAAGTGGAATTACAAGTGACAGGCCAAGAGAATGATTTGGAATATGATGCTTTGTTGAATATGCAAAAAACCCTGACAATTTTAAAATTAAAGGCGAAATACAAATGCAAACTAAAAGAATGACTTGGAAAAATGTTTTATTGGATTTACAAGAGAGACTTGTTAAACCCTTGAAGAAATCTGTAATGGGTTAAAGAAGAAAATTCAAATCCTACAATATTTGATTAAGACAGCTTGAAGTAAAAGGAAGGAATATAAAGTTTATTTGATCAATTTTTTTGCAAAGTTCTGAAAACACTTTACAAATTTTTGATGACACCAACATTGAAAAGTGGATGTTTTATGGATTTGTTTATAGATAATGGATAGATATGGATGAAGAAACTCTTTGTAACCTTATAAGTGATTAAGTGATTTCCATCAAGCAGGGCTGGCGTGAACCCCCTCCCCCCTTTTTAGTCTTTTTTAGTCTTTTTTAGTTTTTTAGCTTTTAATTTGTCAATGGGTTTTAATTCGAATTGTTTTAAATTTGGGCCAAAGTATGTAATTCTTTTAATAATTTTAAATTTTGTATTGGTATGTGTTTTAGTTTTGGCTGTGCACCGCCCTGAGTCCACTAGGAGAAGGACGGTACACAAATTGAATAAAATAAATAAATAAATAAAAATAAATTAAGAGTTACTAAAGTTGTCTATATATGTTGTAATAAAGGTTAGAAGACACTTCTTTATAGATTTCTGTTCTATTTCTTTATTATATTCTTTCTTTTTCTTGTTTCTTTTTATTCTTTCTATTCTCCCTTTCTTTAAATTCTTTGTATTAGTTTTTATTGTTATCAAAATCCTTAATAAAAATCATATACATAAAAAAGAGTGGCACAGTGGTGCTTACAAAATGATAAAATGAAGCTGGAATGACTTAGCTTCTCATTAAAACTATATAATATTAAGATCTAAAAGCTATTCACATTCTTTGGGCATTTCATACAAATAAAGGATGAACCAGACAATACAAAAAGAGGAAGATATAAACAGATAAAGTAGATGAAAGAATGTATGAGAATATCTTTTGAAGTGCTACAAGTTATTATTAAGGACAGATCTACAAAACAAAGTGTTTATGTAATCTTCAAAGATGTAACCCATCTTTCAGTAGGGCGGTATATAAATCAAATAAAAATTAAAGTTAAAGTTGACCCAATTTGATATTATCTAACTAAAATATATTTATAAATACTTTTCCATGGCTTTGAGGTCTTACTGTATGACTGATCTTCTGTACTATACAATATGATGCTTCACCAATGAGAAATCATTCACCAATGAGAAATCGTACATGTAAAAGTAACAATTTTTAGAGAATCTGTATAATTAAAAAACTTTCTCATTGTTTCTTGAAAAAGAAATATAATTTTTTATTTGCATTCAGAACACTTTTTGCAACCAGTTGTTACACATAATGAAATAGAAAAAGCAGACAGTGTTTCTGTTTTGCCACAATGCACGTAAAGAAAAATAGCAATTATTTTTGCCCTAATTTTTATTCAGCAGCACGTTCTCCAGATCTTTATTGTATCCTTATAGTTAGATTTGGCACATTTAAAAGAGAAAATTGAAATGCTTACAAATCACTATGAAATTGAATACTAACTGACTTTGTTATATTCCATAATTGCTGCTGATTAAAGTGTTAATTATGAAGTGGAATGTTTAATAGAGTCATCTTGTGGATTTTTAATACCTCTGTTGCCTGGTAATATTTACTCTTTATGTGCTATCTGGTAATTTGAAATTGAGAGAATTTCCCTTTTAACACTGAAAAGAACCAAGCAATTTAATAAGAAAACTTAATCCCACATAAAACGGGATTCATTTAAACAAAAACACAGTTTTGTTTAACACACTATAGATGAAAATCTTCCAGTTCAGTATTTTCTCAAAGGATATATCATTTGTAAAAGGTTTTTTCCCCCACTGAGGGAAGAAACTTACAATTTTCACATCTAGAATAATGATATCAAATAATCAGCAATGTTAAATAATAATTTACATAATACATCTTTCAACATGTTTCAGGTACAAAAGACAAGGAACACTTATGATTGAAATATGCAGGGATCTGCTTATGTTTGATTTGGAAGTAAATGTTTTAACATTAATCACATTGTAATCCAATTTTTTTCATAATATTAAAGATTTAAACATATATCTAGAGTAAATGTACAATCAAACCCATTGTACCTTGGGTTACAATGTAAGTAAGCATTGTAATTCAAACATTGTAATTTAAACATTATAATTCAAATTTTGAATTATGATAGCTTAATTTTAATAGTTTAATCTTGACATCATGAGATTCATCTATTTCACACTGTTAACATTTAGTAGATTAGAGTAAAATGCAATTGGGGATTTAAAATAGGTTAATTTAAAAATAAATGTATAATGTATTGATATGTTTGCAAAACCTTCTTCAAGCCCTCTATTTAAAATGATGATTCATTTTCACTCCAAAAAGAGATTTTGATTTTGTCCCAAAAGGAGATAATTAGGTGAAACAATGACAAGTATCTACTACACATTTGATTATTTTCCACTGGTCATGGAAGCTGTCTATTGTAAGATATGAAACTGAATGAATTCAAGTTATTTAACATCTGAAACAAAAATATTTTTCCTTTAGTATTCCACATACAGAATATGGCATAATAGATAATTCTGGCTGCAGAGTAGAATCTTCTATCATATCCATGGGTACCGACACCCTTTGGCTCACTTGCTCTTCTATAAGCTCTTCAGATTTAGCTGTCCTCCTGGACTATAGTAGTTGGAGACCGCCTCCACTCAATGTTAGATACTAGGTGGGATACTCTGGTTGTCTGCTGGGTTCATCACCTCCTAGTTTGATTTTGTTGTTAGTTACTGTATTTCTTGTTTCTTAAGAGTTATATAGAATATAGAGCACTCAGAGGTTAAGGGTCAAACAGCATCACATATTAATTAATTTAATGCTCACTATGCAGCTTCTGTGGAAATCACAGCTTTGTTTACCCATGTCTTCTTAGAAATCCCTTGTTCCTCCATTCTGCTTAATAGCATGTTCACATTTTCAGTGACCATTAATAAAATAACATTTAAAAAGCTACTTCAATGAATTTTGATACTAATGGAATTAGAATCATTTTCTTGGTAATTATAAAGTCTCTCTCTCTCTCTCTCTCTCTCTCCCTCCCTCCCTCCCTCCCTCCGTTCCTCTCTCTCTCTCTCTTAGAAATGATGATGAATTTCCTGATTTAATCTTAGTTATGAAATTTTGCAAGTAAGTCTCAAATCTTGGTACAAATACCAGGATATACTCTGTAACTCCCAATTTAGTTTCCTTGTCTTAATTCTTTTAAAATTCAATCTACCTAGATGGACAGATAGTTACTAAAAGGGTATGCTATGTGACGGAAAGGAGAGGAGTAAAGAAATTAAAGGTCCAGAAAACCATATTTGATATAAAATGTCCATTCTACTTTTCTGGGGAGAAAACTATTCCAAATAAACCTATTTATTCATTTTATGAAACAGTCACAGCTCAATTGTATGTCAGTTTTATATAAGGATGAACACATGTTTTGCATTTTCAAAAAAGTTATTCATCCACCTGTTCCTCGCACTATTTACCTACATAATTCTATTTCACTTGCCAATCCTAGAGGCTGGCTATACACAGTCTAATAAACATACAACCACTATTACAAGAATCATAAAATTGGCCAAAATGTAGTGTTTTAGATAGGATATTGCTGCAAATGAAAATTCAGAAATAATTTAGTTCTCTTTCCTCAGTTAACGCTATTTAGAAATTGATATTTTCCCATATCTGTTCTAAATGTAATCTCTTTAAAACATTCTTCACATTAAAAGTTCAGAAATTTTCAGGAAAGGTCAGCTTCCTATCTTTTCCTCTGGCAATGAAGGATTTTTCTTATTCTCATTAGTTTCTATTATCTAATTCCTTACTATATTATCTTCTCACAGTTTGTTACTCTAGGCTTTATAGCTCAGTATATAATCAGCTGAAGTAGAGAGTGATACTGAGAACAGAATAAAAATGAGCTAATTATGAAACTTGATTCTGGAACAACTGACATTCATCGTTCCATCCAAATATCAATTCAATATGTACAAAAAATATATAATTTCCACAAAATAGACTCCTGGGAATACTTTACTACTGCTGCTTATCATCCATACTGCAGAGTAGTTTGTTCCCTTCAGAATTTATTTCCATGTTTTAAAGTACTGTTTATTTTTAACAACATGATTACTTCCTTCTATAATTTCTTTCCATTTGGCTCCATAACTTCCAACCCTTCAGCTTCCTAAGCCAAGAGACTACTGGCACCAAGACTAGTTCGTCAACAGAATTATGACGGTTTTCAGGATTCAATGCTCCATTGTGTTAGGCACATAATGCAGTAACATCTCATTTAGAAAATAGATAATGATATGAATATACTTTGTGGCTTACTTTGCAGTAAGCAAAGTAATTGTTGCACCCAATCATTGCATTAAATTTTTACAAGTAATTCTTGAATTACAAAGGTCATTGAAAAAGGGAATGTTCTTGCTAAGTGATGGAGTCATAAAGCATGTTTTCATGTGAAATCACTAAATTACAACAATCCAGGTTGTCCTGGTTGTTGCCATAATCCCAAGACTTGTGTGACATTAAGTGAGAGAGAATCCCAGGTAAAGAATTGCTCAGGGGATTGTGGGTGAAAACCAGTCAGATGTTTAAAGCAAAAATCATGGGGTACTTCATCTTCACCTGGTGTGATCAATTCTTTATCTTTCTTGCTCTTTTCTGCACCATTTCTACTGTTACTATAAGTTACTTCATTTTAGCTTGCTTTTTTTTTTTAGCTTCTGTCTCCATCTCCTTTATCCAAACTGAATTCTTATATTTGGCAGGTGGGACAATTTTTCCATAGCTGTGCCCAGAAATACACTGGGTTTTTTTTTCTTTATCAGTTGTTGACTGGAAACTAGAGATCCTTCCTATAGTGTGTATGTCACTTGATTTTCTTGACTATAGTTGTTATTTTCTGCTTTATTAATTCCACTGCTTTCTTGATCTTCCTTGTCTCTAGGTGATATTTCTTGATCAGGTATTCTTTGTTCTTCTTGCTTTTCAGCTTCATTTCTTCCATTTGTTCTACCTTGTTTGCATCTGATTTTATCAAGCTGATGTTATTTTCCAGCCTAATTTCCATTTCATTTTTACTTTTTTTTCTTGCTTCTTGATTTTACATTCAAGATCTTCAGTTATAACTGTAGCTATACATAAGTTGGTTTGTTTCTTGTACTGAGCTGGTGTTTTAATATTGCAATGCTGACATACTTGTGGTAGCTGGTTTCATTACAGGCAACATTATTCTGTTTTTGTTTTTGTTTTTTTTGTATTGTCCTAGATACTCAGTTGCTCGGTTACTCTTTGTTTCAGTTCCTCTTCTTTTTTTAATTAGAGAGTTTTGCTGTTGACTGAGAATTTTGCCTCTATGCAGATTTTCTAAGTGCCATCCAAGATTATTTTGATATGGCATCCAGCGTGCCAGTAACCACAGCCAGTTTATCCATAATTTTGTCTTCTCAACCACAGTTAAATCTGGTGGGTTATAAACCAACACTTTATCCATTTGTATTTGTATTGTATTTTAACTTGCTCATTGTCAACTACTTTTTTAGTTCTATGTTCCCATTGATTTTTCATTACTGGCACATGATAATTTTTACAGATATTCCAGTAAATCATTTTGGTGGCTGTATTATATTGTTGTTTATACCAATTTATGTCCAGTTTAATGAAAAGAAGGACTAGGGGTGACATGATAGCAGTGTTCCGATATCTTAAGGGTTGCCACAAAAAAGTGGAAATTAAGTTATTCTCCAAAGCACCAGGGCAGGCAGGGCAAGAAGCAATGGATGGAAACTAATCAAGAAGAGAAACAACCTAGAACTAAGGAGAAATTTCCTGACAGTTGGAAGAATTAATCAGTGGGACCTTGCCTCCAGAAATTGTGAATGCTCCAACACAGGAACTTTTTAAGAAGAGATTGGACAACCATTTGTCTGAAATGGTATACAGTTTCTTGCCTGAGCAGGGGGTTGGACCAGAAGACCTCCAAGGTCCTTCCAACTTTGTTATTTTAGTCTTTCTTAACTTCCCAAGATATTATATTTTACTTTTCTATGGTGCTTTCTTTTAATGAAACATTCTCCATTCCATGCAGTAAATTAGGAGATGTTGGAAAGTATATCTGGATGCAATTCTGAATTATAGTGGTCTTAATGGGATATGCATTAATGTACTTTCCAGTATGCATTCTGGCATAACTAACAGTTAGATCATAACTTTCGAATCAGGGCATTGGCTCAGAAATGCTATCACAGAGCCAAATCCAGGAGGCTCATAAGCATCATTTCTCGCTTCCATAATTACTAATTGTGGTAATGAAAGGAAAAGAAGCCATATTCAAATTTTAAAATGTGACTGAAGAGGCAGTAGATCAACATGAACAAGCTTAACTGTTGAATAGTTAGGTGCATGTTTTGGCATTTCTCAAATATGTTAGTTAGAGGCTGAGGATTCAACATTGTTGATCTGGTGTATAGTCACATGAAAATGTAAATTGTCTTTTCCTCCATAAGCCTTGAGGGAACCTTTTATGATAATTTATTTTGTGGAATGAATACACAGCCTGGGTAAGCTCTGACTTAGCATTTACATCTTAAATAATGCTGCCTCCGTTATATCAGATGCTGCATATTCATTTTATGTTTTCACTAAGCAGTTAAAGTAAATGGTTGTATGGATTAGTGCAGCTAGACCGAGTCAGCTTTTGATGTGTTATTGAAATATTGCTTGCCTGAGCAATTTGCAGTCAGAGGGCAAGAATAATTCTAATGAGGTCAATTAGCATTTGGAGTTCTTTTTAAGTAGCTTTAATTAAGCACAACCTTACAGCAAGGACATGTGTGAGTTCCCCTCCCCAGTCTCTTTGTTAATATGATCTCTGGGAGAATTACTGGAGTGAGAATTTTCCCCTCCCAATTGTTTTGTAAAAGATGTAGCTGAGCTTCGTAGTCTGCTCTCTTAAACAAAGAACATAACAAAAGGACAATAGCATTTTCCTATGAGCCTTTACATTTAGAAGGATGGTCAGCAGACCATGCCATCAATCTGACACATGCAAAACTATATTAATGTGAATTCAAATTGATGCTTTTTGTTTTGTCCGTGTGTGTGTGTGTGTTTGTGTGTGTGTGTGTGTGTGTGTGAGAGAGAGAGAGAGAGAGAGAGAGAGAGAGAAGAGAAAGAGAGAGAGAAAGAGAGAGAGAGAGAGAGAGAGAGAGAGAGAGAGAGTTTGTGTGCATACATGCACATTTATGTATTTCTATATTTCTTTTGGGTTGCAATGCTCCATTTTGCTTCTTTAATATTCTCACTGAATAAAATGATGGGGAGGAATCATGACTAACAAATTTATTTAGCGATCAATTCCAACCAAAGGCCATAAGAAGAACCATATAATTGGAAGGAAGGAGATCAGATTCAGCTCCATGTTCCAAATCAAAGCATCTCCAACAGATTATCCAGCCTTTATAGCAATATATGCTGAAGGAGAATCTGTGTATGAAGTTGAGGCAAGCATGGGATGGGAATGGAAGAAATAGCAGGCAAGTCAGTGGACAGTTTATCTCATAAGTAGCTATGCTGGTCTTAAATTGTAATAAAGAGTTGAGTTAGTTGATAAATAGCAACACAGTTCAGGTAGGCGAAAATCTGAAGGAAAAAACCTATCTTAATATTTTAAAAAAGACTCCCTCTTAATTAACACACTATTAATAAGAGTGGTAAATTCCTATTAGTTTCCAAGTATTAAAGAAATCTGTGTAGTTTTTGCTTCTTTAATCCTGCCCTGCCATATAAAGCTTGGGAACGTATTAAATAATTCATTCTACTATCAAACTGGCAATTTGTATCAACAACAGTATAGGTTGTGCACAATTATGGAGACTGGCCCAAAGGGACCTTGTGAACTTCTTTGGCGGAAGATCCTAGTCCAAACCCTTAAATGCATAGTCTACTTTTTTTTCCCCACCTACACATTTTTATTGATTGAATTCATATTATAGTTTGCAATTAAATCTTTCTGAAATGTTTGAAGTCAGCTGTAGTAACTCAGATTGTTTTGTTTTTCTTTGTGCAAAGAAAAGCTATGAATATTCTTAACAGTTTATCAAATATAACTGATTTTCAGATACCTGGAAGGAAACCATTTATCTGCTGTGCCAAAGGAACTTTCTACGTTCCGACACTTAACATTAATGTAAGTATATCAACATTTCATGTCAGCAATAATATAAGAATACACAAATGTTGCAGCATAGGGTGTTGCAGTGCAGTTATAGCTTGATTGCCAGATACTTTCATACAATGTTTGAGGAAACACAAAAACATTGCTTGTATTGTGAGATACATTTTTTTATGGGAATGCAGTATACACACAGACACAAAGACATGCACACACTTTTAAAAGAGATAATCAGTAAATTACTACTTTGAGATTTTTGAATACAGTTCTATTTTTTGGTACCAATCTTCTATTTATCACATATAAGTAGAGAGCAAGCATAACACCTCAATTTTGGTAGAAACAATCATTGATAGAGCTTGCTTATTTCTACTGTTCAATATTGTGTCCAATTCAAATATATATAACTTTATCTTAAATTCCAGTTTAGGTTTAAATTTTACAAAAAATAAGAAAATTCTTTAAATTATTTTATGAATGTCATTAAATAGGAGTTTAATACTAATTTATCTCATTAATTTAAAATGTTTTATATGGTAGCATTTTATTATTTTATAGCTGGGAGATTACCCTACCAAGCCCAAGTCAGTGTGCCAGTTAAAGAGACAGCATTTTCTTCATATAATTCTTTTCGTGTCTTTATATAATCAAGAGGGAATTGATTGCAAACTTAATTAATAGAAGTCTACTTTAAATACAAGGAGTTTGTAAAATGAGCCACAGCGATCATCTACTTACAAGCATAAGTAGCATCTCTATTGTTTAGTGCCTTCCCTAGAAAAGTTTGTGAAGTATCTACCGGTACTTCTCACAATTTTTACTTCTGGTTTTATGCCCTATTTGGTTCTAGATTGTAAAATGGCTTGATATTTATTATATATTTTTATATTATATTTTATGAATTATCCTGAAAGCTGCTTGCCTTAGTGTAATCAATGAATCTTAAGTAATATTTTTAAAAAATATGTAATTATAATCCCCAAGAATAATCTTAGTTGATAGTTTGCTTTGAAGTAACCTGTTTATGCTTTTGGTATTGCTCTGAATTTAAGACAAGTTCTGTTTTCATTGCATCAATGAATACTATGTGTATTTTTTTCAGTGACTTGAGCAACAATAGTATCAGCATGTTGGCCAATTACACCTTCAGTAATATGACACAGCTATCAACGCTGTAAGTACCCAGTGATTCTGCATAACTTCTAATTATTATTTATTGTAAAGTAAGTTCCATTAACTAACAAGTATTTAATTTTCTATGTTAATATATTCTACTCTGCTCCTGCTCCAGTTACTTGTTGCAAAGTAATATAAGATGTGGTCTTTTATTCCCTTAGGATCCTAAGCTACAACAGGTTACGGTGTATTCCAGTCCATGCATTTAATGGCCTTAAATCTCTCCGAGTGTTGTAAGTATTGCTCATTCACTGTTGTGGAGTTAAATTTTAAAAAATGACAGCAAAATTTCTAAGGAGTAGGTGCTTTCCCCTGATGCTCTGTATTGTAGCCATTTCTAGTCATTTACACTTTTCTATTTGTATCAAGATGTAAAGTAGCCTATAAATGTGAATTTAGATGTTAACATTTTGTGAGTGATTCGATGCCTTAAGATGATTTTTCATTTTGGAATTCCTTCTTTTTTTTAAAGGCTGCTGTTAAAATATAGGCTAACCTATTTGACTAAGACATATTTTTGAAGGAAGACTTTTCCATTGTAACTTGCTCATTAATCACTTTGACATATTCTTGGATTTAATGTATTCATTCCATACTTCAAGCTAAAATTCTAATTGAGATTCTGTTCTAATTTAATCATATGCAAGACGTTGGGAAAAGTTTGATCTCTTCCATTTCTTTTTTACTTCTTCCATTTTTCGAACTTTTGTTTTTTTCTATAGTCAAATGTGACTATAGGAGACATTTTGTTAAATGTTTCTTTTGGGGAATATTGAATGTAATGGTATTTAATAATTCTTTCAAGTGATTCATTTATAATTACTTTTTATACAATATCATAAGCATTACTTAGGATGAAGTCCATGTTTACTTCATCATTATAGGCAAAAACATAATGCTGAAGATCCGTGTAAAAAAAAACATTGGCTACCTATATTTCTTTAGAAGATCTACTTAATAATATATTGAAATAGGTGTTTGCTCAGAGAAAATAACATGCCACTCTTATATTTCTGTGCAAAAGTTAAATGAAGCATGAATGAAACTCTCTCTTTCTGGGCTGTGTGTATTTGGAAGCCTCCAGTTTCATTTGATTTATTATGGTCTACAAAATTCTAGTGTCAGCGACAACCCTTGCCACATGTCATCTACGTTGTTATTAAAAATCAATTCTCCTGGGGGAGGAAGTGTTTCCAAGCGACAGCATGCAATCTGTTACTGTCATTTATTTATTATCAGAATTCCCAAGAGAACTTCAGTTAGAAATAATCAGCAAAAGCCTATCCAAGTTTTTGCACCTTTTTTTGGAAAGGACACATAGCTTGAAATCTGTCTAGGTTTGATGTGCAGTTAACAGATCTCTTTTATGCATGAGCCCCTTCTCTAATTGCTTTCCTTCCTGGGAAATTTTCCCTATTGCTATTAAATAGGAAAATTATCCTATCAGTCAGAATATGTCTCTGGCTACCAAACATAATAATCAGTGTCATAACATATGCCTTGTTTCAGTAACTTAAAGTCTTAATTCCTCTTAGCGTATTTTTACATGCCATGTTTTAAGGTGATTTTTTCCATGCATAGATTAGGTTGGGATTTTTTCTTTCAACCATGCACTATGCAGAAAATACATGTAAAACACATGTAAAATATACATACTTTAACAATGATGAAATTGCTTCTATGTCCCTATTGAACACAAATTCTGTGATTCAGTGTGTGACAGTATTTTGCAGATTTGGTTCCCTTTCCAGTAGTTCAGGTTCAGTTCCCAAATTCAGCTTTTCAAGGATTTTACTATTTATTTTAGAATTTCATAAAAATTACAAAGCATATTTGCAGTTCAGCAGTTAGGAAGCTAATACAATATTAGTAAGAAAGGTGCTAGTGTATTCTATTGTTTATATTCTAAACCCTCAGGAACCATTTTTGTTGAATCCAGCAGTTATACAGACACAATACATACAAATTTAAAAAATTAATCTCCTCCAGAGAGCCAAAATCACATAAGCACATAGGAAAGGATATGGTCAAAAAGCAACAAGCTTTGTAATTTTTACTATAATTTTTCTTACTATCATTTTCAGGTGCTAAAGCTGGACTTTGCACCAACTGTTGATTAGGGCAGATTCTACTCAGCATGGTAATAATTGGCTGAATAGAAATTCTGGAAAACATAATTTCAGTATATTTGGTAACGTCTGATAGCACTGTATTTATTAGATGGAATAGTAGATACTGGCAAAATGCTGTCACTAACAATTTTCTCTAATACATTTGTTTCAGAAAAAACAAAAGAATAAAAATGACTATTTCCCACTTGTCTAGATCAAGGATTGAATAAGTTTCCAGAATGAGTCACAATCATGATTCCCAAGACAATTGTTGTCATGTTGTCTAATTATTCTAAATTGCTTATTCAGATTCAGTTATGTTCTTTTTTTTTTCTTTGAAAAAGTCACTGCTACTCTTTATTAAGGGAGCCATTTTGGTCTATTGATAAAGGTAGTACGATAGAATTGGTGTATCTGTATGTTCCAGTCCCACTTTAGGCATGAAACTAGTTCAGTGATCTCACTATCCCTAGGATAAGGCAATGGCAAACCATTTCCATTAACATTGACTCAAAGGCACACGCATACAAATTAAAAAGCTATAAATAAATAAACACACTACCCCTTTCTTATTAAAGAAAAATAGCAAAGAGTCTGTAATACTACCGTTTCCTATATTTCCATCTTTATGCAATGATAGGAGCATGGTGGCTTTCATGGTTATGCTGGATTGGATGTTAGCACGCCTCTGTTCGAAACCCAAGTGCTGGCATGGGGTGGGGTGAGCTCTTGTCTTTCACTCCAGCTCCTTCCAGGGACATGAAAGGAGCCCCAAGTTGGCCGTTCTGGGCAACGGTGATATTACCAGCTAATCCTTTCACCCCAGAAGTACCTCAGTTGCATCACATCTCATTGCATCACATTGCACTCGTGTTAGAAGCACCTGGGTAGCATTACGATGCGATACAATGCTTCCTTGTAAAATCTTTCTTGGACAAAATAGTGGAGAACATGAACTATATTGCTTATAGTTATTTAGTCAATAGGTATCAAAAGCTATCTTAAACTCTTTTTGTATCGTAACTGTATTCAAACATAATATTACTTTTTCTTTTCCTAGAACGCTTCATGGCAATGATATATCCAGTGTCCCTGAAGGGTCTTTTAATGATCTTGTGTCACTTTCCCACCTGTAAGTATTGTTATCCTCAAGAGATTATTATTTCTGTACAAATGGGAGATTGCTATGTGAGTTTTGTATAGCTACCTCATGCCACAATTATCATTATATGTATTTTATTTAGATAAATTGTATTTTCCAAGCAAATGTGAAAAAAAACTTTACCTTTTGAAACCTTAATCATCAAAGAGAAAATAGATCATTTATTAAGTCTACTTATCTCAAAATTAGACTCCAAAGCAAATTATCAGCAAAATATGAAAAACTTATTTTAACCTAAATGGTTAAAATGGTCCTATATGAATAAATGATCAAGCAGGCACATGCTATTGGTTCTTAATTTGCCAAGTAGTAGCATTATTGGTTCTTAACTTTCCAGAATATTTTTTCCCTGTTTAAATAGGATTGGTCTCCACTTCTTCACTCCAAGGAGAATAGAATTGACATTGCTAGAAAAAAAAGAAAATAGAAAAAAAAGGACAAGTTAAAAGCCACGTAGGGACATATAGTTGCTGGAAAGATACCATCACGATTATGCTTTATGAGCCATGTTATATTATAGTTTCTTCACACCCCATTTAGATTCCTATATTTCCCATTTGCTGTATCAGGGTATTTTGGGAAGAATGGCATTCTGAGACAGTTTTCCAAATAATATAAGCCCAACAAGGAATTAGTGTTAGCCTATATTATATCTATTCACTTTTAACCCCATAGTGATCATGGAAAGGAATGAAAATACATGTTTAAATTTATAAATATTTCATCCTTTTTTAAACTTGTGTTCATTGCTTAAATAGTATCTATTTTTTAAAATGAAAATATAAGTTATTTGTGCAGTACGATACTTACTAATAAACAACATGATAATGCTTTATCAAAGATCATGTTTGATGGCATTATTAAAGTCAAAATCATTTCCAGTTAGTTTAAATTCTACTAAAAATAAACATACTTTTTCACATTCACATTCACGTAATTGATATATGTTTGTGTTTACATATGTATACCTCTCTACTAGGTGAATTTATAACTACTGATTAAAATAATAGCCTGTAAAAAAACAAACCCTATTTTATAAAATTAATTGATCCAATCAGCACATCCACCATTCTTTCTCAACACAAAAACTACTGTGTATGGAACACAAAAATACTACACACATCTACTGTTAACTCTTTTTTTAGAGAAACTACAAAAATAAAAATACAGGCTGGAGATACAATAAGAGGAAATATTAGGAAGAAGGAACAAAGCAAAACAGCACTGAATAAAATAAGATGAGAGACACAGGTAGCAGGACAGGAAAGGAATGGAAAGAGACCAGGCCAGTAGCTATTCCCTAGTAGCAGTTCAGCCTACTTTCCAAAGGTACCTAGACTTTGTAGCTGCAATTTGCCCGTCTATCTTCTTCTTTGGTTTTTAACAGATTAATTTATTCTTATCAGCAAAAGTAACATCCAAACCTACTGTAAATAGGATTTTGAGGGAAATCCTATTGGATAAACACGCTGCTCCATTTGGAGGATTATATCATAATTTTCATTATAATTATTACAATAGCAGTTACCAGCTATAAATGATCTTCAAGAAACTGTTCTGCAAAGAAAAATTTGTCCAATAAGAAGCCAGGAAAAAGAGAAGTAGTCTTATGAGATTTTTTTCCCCCAATTTTCACAAGGTTTCTGTAACCTCAGCCATTAATATGCCACTTGACAGTCATTCATCCTTCTTCATTCGTTCTGCATCACTGCATACAGTAAATGTAAAAGTATGATATTTTCTTCTGAAATAATAAATTCTGGGCCCATTAATTATCCTGGCTGCCAACAGCAATCACATATATTGTTTACAGAACAGATTGACAAATCAGGGTTGAAATTAGGTATGGATTTAGAATTGTTTCATTCACATGCTAAGTACATATTATATCTCCTTATAAATGAATATTATTATCTTATTACTACCTACTTATGTTTGAAAATAGTATGTAATATGTAGTATGTAATATTTACCCTACATCAATTGGAACCCTACAAGATGAAACAATCAGATAGGCAAAGTGCCCCCGGTTCAAATGTATTAATTTATGTTTGAAAAAGACTACAACCCTTAAAAGTTTGTGGTAGATCAGGACTGATTGTGATCCATAAACTTAACTTCATCCTACCTTATCTTTCCTAATTTGTGTGTTTTAAATTTTAGTTGATTTTAAAATACCCTTTACATTGTATTTCCATATATAGTAATAACATTGAGCCCTGGACATATAATTAATAATATTCTACCCAAACTTCAGATATGTTAAAGCTGTCAATTTTCTTGATCAGGAGAAATCTCCAACTCTTACAAACTTAGATGAACATGAATTCAACTTGTTCAACATCTTCTAACATTCTGCCATTACAATTAGTACAATAAAAATATGTGTATGCCAATATTGAACTAAATTAGACAATTTTATGGATTCAAAATAATTGTGTGCTTTGATTAAGGCTTTTGGATGTAGACAATATTTGTAAAGTTGTAGTTATTATCAACCTCTAGATAGTGTGCAGTGGCCAGCAACAACAATATTTACATATTTTAAATTACATCTTAGGATTCTATTTAAAAAAACTTGCAACAAGGGCAAGAGGCATGCAATAACTAACGAGAATGATTGTTGTTGAAGCAACAATGGCTTGTCCTTCATTATTTTTTGTGTTACGGCTCATTTCCATTTCCTCTTCAATTATTTATTTTATTTTATTACTCAACTATTTTTAAGGTTGCTTTCTTACCTTAAAATTTTTACTTTGTGTTATGTAACATCCATGGAAAAGGTCTAGTTTTTTCTTTTCTTTCCAATGACATCTTTGGGAGACCTGAAAAAATAAACATAATTTATTATCAATTTTGTGTGCCCTGCCTCCCAATAAATGTCATTCTCTTGTTGGTTAACAATGACATTAAAATCTACACATTTAAAACAAGTAAAAGAGCAAAGCAGATAATGCAATCACACTACCAATCGAAAAAAGCTGCTAGCAATGGGAGGAAGGACATGAAATTAAAATGATGGAACTGATATTCCTCTTTTTATTTAAGGCTTTTCCCTATTTTGGGGAATGTTTGAAAACTAAATTATTAGTGTAACATATTGTTGATCAATTGGATTTTTATTGGTCCAAAACAGCTGTTCAAACACATTTGTATAGTAAACTAGAGATAACTTAAGTGTATAGATTTGTATGTTGTGTGTACATGAGCATGAATTCATATAGAGTCAATCCAAATAATCTTTTTCTGTGTGAAAATACAGACAAGATATAAAGTGGGTCCCTTTAAGGAAACTTTGCTCTTCTTATTTAATTTTAATGTATGAACTCTTGCCAGTAATTCAACTCATGAACTCTCAGCATGAGTTTGTCTAGGGCAAACTTCTTTAATCAGTCATGTCTGTGGTTTTATATCAACAACTTTAGTTTATAATTTTATCCATCAGTATCCCATCTGCTTTTTGTCCTCAGTAAATCATTTTTAATATCGACTCCTTTTCTAAAACATATTTATGTTATCTGTAAAGAAAAAGTCAACATCCAGAATTATCTTTTGATCATTCTTTTTGTAAATAATTTTCTTACTTTCTCTCTAGGGGCCAAATCCAACTAATATTTTCTTCTCCACAGGAACAATTTCTAAGCTTTAAGTAAAAACTTAAAGTCAAAAGCAGTCTCACTTAACCTTTAGACCATTACCGTAAAAAAATTATTCTTGAACTTCAAGGGTTTCTGAACTCTTAAACCTTATATTAAAACAGAACTTTTACAGAAAGATGGACTTAAAAATATGTTCAAAAGCCATTGAAATGGACATTTCTTAAATATTTCAATTTGTCTAAAAATTTGCAACCATTACCTGTTTAGAAAGTTTAGAAATTTTTCTAAAAAGTCAAAGAGGAACATCAACATCATCATATTGAATATGCCAATCAATTCAATATAATACCTAGTATTTATTTCATTATTTTCCATCTTTCCTTTAAAATTCTTAAGAAAGGATCATCCCTCATTTTATACTCACAACTACAAATCTATGAGTTAGGTCGGGTTATTCAATTTCTCCCAGCCAAAGTCACCCAATTAATTCTATGATTGAGACGATATAAATCTTGAGTTTTACCAGGTCCAGTTAACTACAGTAAAAATTACTCTGCAATGGTTCTCAACACCTGCTGGAATAAACTCACTAATCTTAAGAAGTTCATAGAGATAATATTGATTCGCTTGATAAAAAGTCTTACTGTATTAATGTTTTAGTTCCATACCCATTTATCTGGGAATAAACCCTACTGAATTTAATGAAACTTTGAAAAGTTCCTGTTGTAAATTTCCATATTCTTTTGGGAGTAACATCCATTGTTCAATGGTGTTTATTTCTTAGTAGAAGTATATAATATTGTACTGTAAATAAAATTATTTCTAATTGTTAATTAAACACCTGTTCTTTAAAAATGTTAATATTTTAATAATTCTGATATTAATATTATCAGAATTATTTGAATGATTTCCTTATTCCATAATCATAGCAGGGAAATTATGATTATCTACAAAATAGGATATTTAAACTCTTAGCTTGCAAAAATAGCAATGCATTAAATACTTAATATATAGTCTAAGAACAAAATGCAAGAATAAAATGGTAATACAGATAGTCCTCAATTTACAACCACAATTAAGCCCAAAATTTATGTTGTTAAGTGAGATATTTGTTAAGTGAATGTTGTCCCAGTTTACAAAGTTTATGACCTTTCTTGCCACAGTTGTTAAGTGAATCACTGCAGTTGATAAGTTAGTAACCTGTTTGTTAAGTGAATCTGGCTTCCCCATTGACTTTGCTTCTCAGAAGGTTGCAAAAAGTGATCACATGACGTTGGAACACAGCAATGGTCATAAGTATGAACCAGTTGTCAAGTGGCTGAATTTTGATTACATAATCATGGGGATGCTTCAAAGGTCATAACTGTGAAGAAAGGTCATATGTAACTTTTTTCAGTGCTGTTGTAACTTTGAATGGTCACTAAATGAACCGTTGTAAGTTGAAGACTACCTGTAGAAAGCTAAAAGTTGCTTGGAAAGTTATTGAATCAGAATGTAATAATAAGAGTAGCATCTCCTCTATAGAATTGGATGCAACATGCTTTCTAAGACAAAGAGAGGGGTGACTGTGGAGTGGAGAATAAATAAACAGAAATTGAGAAAATATTAATGTGTATTCTGATGTGTAGTCTTTTTTTCATTATCCTAACTTGCATTTTGTAATCAGTAATAAGACCATCACACACAAATTTGTCTTTTCACCAAAGGGAAAATAAACATTTGCTTTTTATGTAAGGTATAATGGCTTCCAACCAGAAATTAAATGAGATACAGATCCAGAGTTGCCTGGAGATTTTCAGACGAGAAGCTTGATAAGTTACAGGAATAGATAGGGATTCTACATTACTTACATTCAAATTAAATTTAACCATATTTTATCTGGAGCTACACATTAGATCTTGTTCCAAGCTGCCCTGAGTGGTGAAACTAGATTGAGGAT
This sequence comes from Pituophis catenifer annectens, assembly GCF_029215685.1. NCBI lineage: Eukaryota > Metazoa > Chordata > Lepidosauria > Squamata > Colubridae > Pituophis > Pituophis catenifer. The sequence goes on from NW_027256882.1 coordinate 115,037,986, forward strand.
TGCTAAAAAAAATCTTCTCTCCTTGTGCCCGGTCTCCTTATTCTGTGGCTATCTACTTCCAACTTCAATTACCTTTTTAGTTAATCCTGATCCTCTATTTACTTCCCATGCATTAAGGTAAGGCTATGCATTGAAATTCTTGCATAACTATAGGTACAAAAAGAATGGGATTGTGAATACTGGCAGATGTTGGCAGATATCAGAGACCGACAACTGGTATTAAGAACTGGATTTATAAATCAAGGAATTTTCTTCTAATTGTACCAGCATAAAGAAAGGAGTCATGTAATTGGACAAATGTCTTTTTCCCTTTCTTTTTTTTAAACCCTATTTAGAGCACTCGGTACAAATCCTTTACATTGCGACTGCAGCCTGCGCTGGCTTTCAGAGTGGGTAAAGGCAGGCTACAAAGAGCCCGGCATTGCACGATGTAGTAGTCCAGATGACATGACCGACAGGCTTTTGCTAACAACACCAACTCAGCATTTCCAATGCAAAGGTAGGTATAATTCTTGGCCCTGTGCTCTTAGATAGGAGACCATCAGGAAATTTCAGTAGAGATCTGAACTAGAAAAATAGACTTTTTTTTAAAATTGTGCAAGGCGGCAATTGCAACCCACTTTTCTACTACTTCTAATGGAAAAAACATGGACACATTGGACACGGCCTAAGAAAGGCTTTACTTTTGACTGCAAAGAATTGAAATTTGAAAGTTAAAGAAGAGAGGTAAAGAATTAAAACTTGGTGATGACAGCGGGCCATGATTCAATCCTAATTTGCCTTCATAATCTCGAAACTAAAGAGAAGCTACACACTTCTCTTCTGCCTAAAAATTCCCTGTTTCCAAAAACAGTACTGCAATATACACATAGTGCTTTCTTTTAATTTTGCATTTCCATTGCCTTTAAATCTACTGTTTTCCTGTATATTAAAGGATTCTCTTTCCTTTCCAGTATTTGTGATGTTCCATTTTCTGCCCCACTGATCATTACAGAGCCACTCATATGCCTGTCAAAGACAATTATATTAAGGATCCAGGTGATCCATGAGAAAAGATTTGTGTGTGGGGGGGAGGGAATGACAAGCATGTATCTTCAACTCAGAATTTTACTGAAATTTATATCAAACTTACATCAAAATTGTTTTTTTCTGAAAATTGTGGATTTAAAAAATATATTCAAAGTGAATAAAGTTTACCATTCAAGTTCAATAGCGTTCATGTTTGAAATGTGTGGGATTTATTTTCTCTGCTTGACTCATTTTTAGTTTATTTATCTATTACACATTCAGTCATTCAGTCATTACAGGAGCAAAAGGTGATGTACATCATTCCCATTTCCCCATTGTGAGATAAAATAACTTTATCTCATGTCAGAACTTCATCTTGACAGAATGCTCCAAAAGATAGTACAGGGATGGCTTTGAAAGAAATGTGGCAATTCTTTGTAACACTTGAGCTTAACCCTTAGCATTTTCTTAAAACAGGAAAGTGTGGGGGTTTCTAGTGTTTCGTGACCCAGGCTACCTCAAAGGGCTGACATTTCTTTCATTCATTCATTTTGCTTTTATAGCCTGATAAAATGAATCCTTCTTAAGATAATATTTTTTGCAAGTTAGCTTTGTTCCAGCACAGTGTTTGTACTTGAAGTGCACTAACTAAGGTCACTGATACATAATATAGTAGCAGCACTTAAACTTCCAAGAGAATATTTCTTTTTTTTTTTTTTTTTTAAATGTATTTATATACATGTGTTTATATGGACCATGCACCAAAGATTGAGTAATATTCTTGTATATGAGGCGATCTCTTGAAAATGTTTTAAATAGTTGTCAAACTTTTTCAGATGTATTCTTGTTTTATTGCAGGAGCTGTTGACATCAGCATTGTGTCCAAATGTAACCCTTGCCTTTCTACTCCCTGTAAAAATAATGCGACTTGCAACAATGATCCGGTGGATTTTTACCGATGTACTTGCCCATTTGGCTACAAGGTAGGATAACTGATAATAGATGGATTTCAGCATTGAATAGCAATAGCACTTATATAGTGCTTTACAGCCCTCTCTAAGCAGTTTATAGTCAGCGTATTTATTTTTATTTTTATTTTATTTTTTTATTTTTTATTTATTTATTTATTTTATCAAGCATATATAAGATTACAGATATAAGTATAAGATTACAGATATAAGTATAAACATGATTATGAATACATGAAATGGATACAAATAAATAGGGACGGTAGGTATGTTGGTGCGCTTATGCACACCCCTTACAGACCTTTTTATTGCTCGCCAATAATCACATAACACAAGGGAAAAGATTGCACTGAAGAGAAATGAGTGTTGTTCGAGCTGCACAGTGAACAATTATACTATACGTGATCCTGCATCTCAAACACTTGTTTTTCTGAAGTGAGTGTAGAGATCTTTACAAAGCAGAACAAAGTAGGTTCTATGCCTGTGCATGTTACATTTGTTATAATGTGTGCCTAAAGACAGTATAAGATTGAGAAGTGAAGTGGTTACAGATCACAAGGGCTGGAAAAGTAGAAGAAAAAAACCAGCATCAAAACCCAGGAGCACAAATACAAGGAACATTGTATGAAGCCAAGTAAGCTTGCCTCAATATCTGAAAAATATCTCTACAACTGTGCTATACGTTATTGAACAAAAGTGACTTTTGACAAGTTCAGATGTGAACATTATGAAAAGAGCATTCATTTTATATTAAGCTGTTCCCCACTAAAATATCATGCTAATTTGGTAACAATGCCTTTCTTCCTTCTCACCAGTCAGCTTCAAACATGGCTGTTCATCTGGAATCTATTACCTTGATAAATTACCCCAAACCTGTCCACTCAGCATTGTTATTCCTTGTTTGATGTAGATATGGAGTAAACTTTCTATGGAAAAGTTCACAGCAATATCAATAGGCTGTGGGAACCTTAATTCAAGTATGATTGGGCAAGACTGAGTTTTATTGAATACTCAATGGCAAGGCAATTCTATCTTTTTCTGAAACATATAATTTGATAACCACAGCAGGTCTTCAGTCACATGCATTACTACAAAGGAAATGATATGTTTAAAACCAGAGAGATGACATAATTCAATAAGTTATGCTGGATAAAGTCATGAAACCTTAAATAGAGATTCCAGTTGTAGCAACTGATGCCAGCTGTACATCGAAAATGTATATGGGCATTCTTGCACCACGTAGCAATGATTAAAAAAAATGTTTTATCCATCCATCTACATTAAACCTACATGAATATACTCTTGGTAACCTTATTGAAAGCTGATTTTAAGGGCAGCAAAGAAAAATGTGGATTAGACAATTTTTCTCTTTGACTAAGATCTGGAAGCATTAGGAATTTGAGTCTAGAGACTTTGTGAAATCAAAATCAAAAAGAGCCTTGGTAGTACAGGGGTTTAAGGCACCCTGTTATTAAGCTGGTTATTAAGACCAGCTGCCTGCAATTACTGCAGGGTTCGAATCTCGCCAAGGCTCAAGGTTGACTCAGCCTTCCATCCTTTCTAAGGTAGGTGAAATGAGGACCCAGTTTGTGGGGGCAATAAGCTGACTTTGTATAAATATATACAAAAGGATGAAGGCTATTGCTGAGCACATTGTAAGCCGCCCTGAGTCTTCGGAGAAGGGCGGCATATAAATCAAATTAAAAAAAAAATGTGCTCTTCCTCTATTAAAATAAGCTGTGTCTTTGCACATTTGTAAGAATTTTATTTATTAGAAGTATCATAGACATGAAAATAACTTTCAAAAGTATACAATCCACAGAAATTATAAAAGAGTATATAAACAAAAATATATATGCAAATTCTTCTAAATTATAGAGAAAACCACGTTTCTCTTTGGTTTTTCTCCAGTGTCATCTCTCCCGTACTTAACTGATTTTCCAGAGATGATTTTTTTTAACTGTGTAAGAAAAGAATGCTTTGGGATCTAGGATTGGGATATACCTTTTCTCAGTAAAGTTAAGAGATATCTTCATGGAACATGAAAACAAAAACGTTTCTTTTTTCAGTAGGAAGGAAAATTTTGTCATTCCCAGACTGATTCTCCTTAGTAGACTAAATCACAACTATCAGGCTGTGCCCCATAATGGGCCATGGCTGGTTTGGAAGTGAGCGGCGAGAGAGGGGCTGGTGTGCACACGTAGGCACAAGACCAATCTGATCAAACTGACAGGTTGGGGACCAGTGTACTGTTGGTTTAAGGTGGGAGTTTTAAATTTGCTTGAGTGAAAAAAAACTAAGGAAATAAAACCAGGGCTATGCATGATTCAAAAATATTTGGAAGACATACTTAAGAAGTCCACTCTTAAAATTAATGTAATTATTAAATCTATATATCCCCCTTGCCACCATTTTCTCCCCAGGCTCACTGGGAATCCTGAAAATAGTCTGGCTATTTTCATAAATAGCAGAGAAGTACTGTATTTGCATAAGATTTCCAAATAATTTCCAAGTGTGCACAGAGCTACTAAAATATCTCCCTCATGTCTTCTCTTTATATTTTTATTTTACTTTCCATCTCTCATTCCAATCCCTTTCCTTATCTATACATCCTCTCTTAAAATTATAAATCATTCATTTGACTTTTTTCATCTATCTTAGAGAATATTGTTATGTCTGAACTGGTATGAGAGAAACCTGATCCTAGTCTGCTCTCAGCAATGGTTGCTGACTAGGAATCTTTGGACCAGTCACTCTTTCTTAATCAAACCTTACTAAGCAAGTTATTGTTGTGGAGAAAATGGGAAGAGATATGTTATATATGTTGCTTTGAGTTCTTGAGGCAACATACATAAGGCAGGGCATGAATCAGATAGATAAATAAATAAATAACAGTCTTTACTACCCAGGTTGCAATTTAGATATATGGACATTGATTTCCAGAGTTCTTAGCAATGACAATGCTTATTGGAGAATTCATAAAGAATAGTCTTTGTTTTTATGTACTTTTATTGATTGTAAAATAAAGTATATAATTGAACAGGGCTCTATGGTAAAGGAAGTAGAGAAAATATAGTAAGAGATATGAATATGCTTGCACCTTTAGCTACAATTTTATATTGTATATATTGTATATATACTGTCAGATGTAAATGCCTTATTCTCTAATGTGTAAATAATGTATATATGGAACATCAGGGGTTAACTTATTCTTTGGACTTTAATGTATTCATAATTTACCACTCCCATTCCTGGCTCCACCCCTTGTATATATAAGGAGCCATCCTCCCCATTTTCATTGCTTCTATCTTGAATATTCAGCGAATATAGAATGCCTATTATGATTAAAGAGAAATATATTTAAAACTCTAACTTCTATTATCTTTATTGAGTCTGATCCTGAAAATATTGCTACAAGCTGGTAGCAGAGGATGGTTAATTGACTCAATAAGTAATAAAAAATGTCCAAGAAAGATAGGCCCAACACCAGGGCCTACAGCAAAGAAATAGAAACTGACCAAGAGACAATCAACGAATCCACTAATGCGATTTCGAGAGAATCCGAAGAATACACCACTGAAGAAGAAGAACTGATGAGTGAAAATAACGACCAGGAAGAAATCGAGATAGAAAATAACGAACTCAGGTCAGAGATATTAAAGATACTAAAAAGCCAAAAGAATGATGAAAGCCTCATCGCGGACCTCCAGGAGATGCTGAGAAACAGCGGAGCAGCGAGAGAGAAAAACGTCATTAAAGAAAAACCCAAAGATCAAAAAACTGTGAGTGAAATGACTACTGAGAAAATAGTTGTAAAAAAGAAAAGATATGACATCGCGCGAAATTTTGAATGGCAGCCATCTTGTTTTCAACGAACTTCAAAAGAGAGTGAAGCGGAGCCAATCAAAACGCTCAGTTCAAAATTTCTGGCGCGAAAAACGCTATCAGACGAAGAAAGTGAAAAAGAAGTCTCAAACTCTTCAGATGAACCAAAATCAGAAAGTGAAGACGATTTAACAAAGTCTCAAGTAAAGTCAGCAATGAAAACGCTTTTTGCTGCTTTTGGGCCAAGATTGAAAATTTCCAAGACATCAACAAAGAAGCAAGAAATCAAACCGACAACTCAAGACCTGCACGCTCCCATCCTGACTTCGAAAACGACGACACCCGAGCCCAGAGAGCCATGCCGATTCCGTCCTACACCGCAGACAGAATCGAGTGCCAGCGCACACAAGAGAAAGAAAAGAACCGTCGCCATCACCAAAGCCCCAAAAACCGAGCCAGAGACCGACTCATCTGAAGAGGAGCGGATCGAGAGAGCTGAAATGGAGAGAACCTTCCACTACGGCGCCAAAGAAGAAATGAGCAACGCGCATGTGCAAAACTACGTAGACGGCCCCGAAAGACTTGAACTGGCCAGAGAACCGCGCAGACTCGTTACAAGCATCCCAATGCCGTTCTGTAATTTCCTGCACTTGAGAGACCACGGACTGCCTCAGGTTGTAAGTAATGGACAGAATAATGTAGGGAATTTACCCAGTGACTTCCCAAAACTTAGAGTTGATGGCATTAATTTACAAGAGTGGTACCAACAGCTTCAGGTTATTTTTATGAAAGAAAATTTACTATTCTTTATAACTAGTCCTCCAAGAAGACCTTGGACTTTAAAAATAGATTGTTTACATCATAGAGCATTTTTCATAATAATTTCTAGCGTGTCTCCTGCAATGTATCATAGCATCAAACCAAACCTAACTGTATCAGAAATAATTCAATGCATGTTTAATCTATTTCACAGCGATAGCGTAGCCACAACCACAAGAATGTCTAAGGATTTCTTTTCTTCTAGAGTGAAACCAGGGGTTTCTATAAGTGAGCATTTGATAAATCTAAACAAAATAAGAGCAGAGCTGCAATTGAGGGGGGAAGTGATTTCAGATCAAACAATGAAAAGTGTTATTATCAATTCACTTGATCCATCATGGGATAGCTTTATGTCACACTTAGATACCATTAATTTGGGATATTTATCAATAGAAAGTTTATCTAACAAATTGATAGCAGAAGACAATTCAAGAAAAAATCGTTTCAGTAACCAAACAGAACACAAATCTTTTAGGAAAGTAGTCTTTCAAGATAAATATAATGAGGCCTTTAGATGCCACAATTGTGGATCCAGGGAACACAGTAGAAGAGACTGTCCCAAAGTCCCAAGGGAAAGACATAGGCCAGAATACAGGAGCAAATACAATTACAGACAATCTTCCACAGATAGACACAAATATAGAAGTCCACCAAATTACAGAGAAAGTAGAGGGGGTAGAGAAAATTCAAAAGAGAGAAAATCTGGGTCACTAAATGGGCTAAATAAACAAGACAGCACCAGAACACAACAAGATGAGAACAATAATTGGCTTATTGATTCTGGTGCAACAAATCACACCACTAACAACAAAAGTATATTATCTTCATTTACAGAAGATAAGTTTGTGATAAAGGTAGCTAATCAAGAAAAGGTTCAAGTATTAGGCAGAGGAAATGTGACCTTGCCTGGTTTAGGGAAAATAGAGGGGGTATTATTAATCCCAGAAATACCTCACAACATACTGAGTGCCATAAAACTAAGCAGAGAATCTGACATCAATATAGTTTTCTCAAAGGGGAAAGCAACTATAGAAAAGAACAAAACAAATGTAGGCACTGTGATGATAAAAGGGGGTCTACCCTATCTGATAACCAAAGAAAGATGGTTACATAACATTGATTCAAATATGGAAGATTGTATTGAAGCAGATGATGAAAATGTCAGTAACAGTGACAATGATGAATGTAAAATAACTCATGATAACAAAAGTACACACAATGAGAAGAAACCAAAAATAGGTAAACCAATTCATGATGAGTGTGCTCACATCTTACATAGGAAGTTAGGACATGCAAGCTTTCCTGTAGTACAAAAAATGACTGAACACGCAGAAGGTGTCAAAATAAAAAATTGTGAAAATTATTTGGAATGCTCAGTATGTAAATCCACCAAACTAAAAACCAGTCCCAGACCAAAAAAATCTAACAGATCAACCAACAATATTTTTGATTTGGTACATATGGACTTAGTTGGTCCATTAACTCCATCAATTACCTATAGAAAACGTTACTTCCTAACAATAGTGGATGATTACAGTCGCTATGGTTTTGTTTACACATTAAAGCACAAGGATGAAACCTTTCAGAAATTTAAGGAATTCTACAAACGCATAGAAACACAACATAATATTAGAATAAAACAAATTATGACAGATAGGGGATGTGAATTCATGTCTAAAGAATTCTCCCAATGGTTAAAGGATAGAGGGATGCTACATTTCACGTCCAATCCATTTTCTGCATTTCAAAATGGGATTGCAGAGAGAAAGAATTCCACACTACAAACCATGATTAGATGCACATTAGAGGATGCTGGTTTAGGCAAACAATTTTGGTCAGAAGCCTTACATTATTCAAATTACACTCAAAATAGGACATGGTCCAGTATTGTGAATAAGACACCATATGAGGTGATGTACAATAGAAAACCCAAATTAGCACACATGCACATATTTGGAGTTACTGCAGACGTACACATACCTAAACAATTGAGGAGAAAGGGAGAAAACGTATCCAGGAGATTAAGATTCATGGGATACGAAACTGGAACCAAAGGGTACAGATTCATTGATAATAATAACAAATTTATAGTATCCAGAACAGCTGTGTTCCATGAGCAGGCCAATTGGTCTAAATTGCACCTTAATGAAATATTTCCTAATAAAAGCAAAGATAATATATCTTGCGAGGAAGGAACAACAGAAATTCAAAGTATTAACAAAAGTAAGAACAAAACCAAAACTTGGACAAACAGTCAGCATAAAATAAAGACAGACACATTAACAAAAAAGGAAGCTAGATTTTTGCATGACAACCATAGCAAACCTGAAAGAAATATTAGAAACAATAGAAACCAAATACCAAATAAATACAAAGATTACATAATGCATATGGATAGAGAACAAATAACACCTAATACATATGAGGAAGTATTGAAACTTCCCCGTGAAGAAAGAGAAAAATGGGAACTAGCTATGGAAAAAGAGATGGAAAGTTTACAAGGATTAAATGTATTCACACCTGCGATCGCACCTAAGGATAAAACAATTATAGGTACCAGGTGGATTTATAAAATTAAGAATTTAGAAGGAGGTAATTCCTTATACAAGGCCAGACTAGTTGCACAAGGTTATGCACAAAAATATCCAGAAGACTATACTGACACATATTCACCAACAGTGAGAACAGAGAGTGTCAAAACAGCTCTCGTAGTAGCATCTGCACTCAACCTGGACGTGTTTCAATATGACATACAGACTGCATACTTACATGCAAAATTAGATAAGGAAATATATGTAAGAGCACCACACAGTCAATACACTAATAAGAACGAAATTTGGTTATTAAATAAGAGTCTGTATGGATTGAAGCAATCTGGAAAAAGATGGTACGATTGTTTGGTAAAAGTACTTAAAACCATGGATTTTAACGCCACCACTGCTGATAACTGTTTCTTTGTAAAAAAGAGTAATGATCATATTGAATTTGTATTAATTTATGTGGATGATATTTTATATATTGGAAAGCATAAAGAGAGCAGGGAAATCTTTGTAAATAAGTTAAACGAACACTTCTCATTGAAATCACTAGGTAGAGTGAACAAATACCTTGGTGTACAAATTAACAAAACAAAAAGGGGATTCAAACTTACTCAGAAAGATAAAATCATTGAACTCCTAAACAAATGTAACTTAAATAATGCCAAGACATGTGACACACCTATGCAAACTGATTTTCTCAGAAACATTGATGAATCTTCCCCTGAGTTTAAAGACAACACATTTTACAGATCAGTTATAGGTTCACTCCTTTATATATCCAATTGGACTAGGCCAGATATTGCATTACCTCTCAATTTATTGTCAAGATATGTTAGCAGACCAACCTTGTATCATTGGGAAGCTGTCAAAAGAATTTTAAGATATCTAAAAAGTACATTAGATTTTTGTTTAATATTGGAACCCAATAATGACAAAGAACCAAAAATTACTTGTTATGCTGATGCAGATTGGGCTGGTGATACATCATGCAGAAAGAGTACCTCTGGTTATGTTTTTCTATTGAACGATTGTCCAGTTTACTGGTATACTGGTAAACAAGAACTGGTAGCCACTTCTACCACAGAAGCGGAATATGTTTGCTTGTCTAAAGCTGCAAATAACCTTGTATGGTTCAATGATTTGATCACAGATATTTGGAAGAAACCTACTTTACCATTTATTATGCATGAAGACAATAAAGCGGCCATTGAAATTTCTAGATCCGATGCAATTGGACAAAGGTCCAGGCATATTGATATAAAATTTAAGCACGTGAGACAACTATCTCAAGACGGATTCATCAAAGCAATACATTGTGATACTTCTGAACAATTAGCTGACATATTAACAAAACCCTTACCTTCTAAACAACACAAATATTTAACTTCTAAATTATATGTATTATATTGTCCTGAATCTGAATGTAACTGGTGTTGTATAATGAACCGGCATTTAGAGGGGGATTTGTCAGATGTAAATGCCTTATTCTCTAATGTGTAAATAATGTATATATGGAACATCAGGGGTTAACTTATTCTTTGGACTTTAATGTATTCATAATTTACCACTCCCATTCCTGGCTCCACCCCTTGTATATATAAGGAGCCATCCTCCCCATTTTCATTGCTTCTATCTTGAATATTCAGCGAATATAGAATGCCTATTATGATTAAAGAGAAATATATTTAAAACTCTAACTTCTATTATCTTTATTGAGTCTGATCCTGAAAATATTGCTACATATACCATGGTAAGCAGAGTCATCTTGGAGTAAAGACAATTTAACTAAAGGGGACCCTAACTTGGATAAAGTTGTATTTTTATATGCATGAAATTGTTGAAGGAAAAAATAAAGTTTTTGTCTGAATTATAAAAAAATGAACAACCAAAGCTCTTTGTCGGAATGGATTTGAATATTATAAAAGACAATGGGTTCATTTTATTTTACATCTGTATAGCAGTTCCATACCACATTTAATATGACTTCTGTGTATGGGCATTGACTAGCAAAATCTTTTCCTGTATTACATTAGAAGAATCAGTCTGCGGACAATATGTTCCACAAGCATAGAAGCTCATCCTGTTAGAAAGAAATAATGCTTTCTGTTAGAAAGAAATAATGCTGTCCTTGGAAAAGAATAATGATGATTTAACTCTACAATAACTCTACAAAAAAATCAGTGTTGTGTTTTTTTTTTACAAACATACTTTGGAGAGGCAATTTTTCTAACTGATATTGCTTTGCTGAGAGGTTGATTAACCCAACAGCCTAAGACCCAGTAAGTGGCTGTATGCCTCTTTTCATATAAATGTTTATTGTTTTTATTAAATACTTTACAAGGACATAATATGGACCGCGTATTCAAAAATTGGATGATAAAATGCCTTTCACCATCCAATACCATAAGTACTCATGTATTTATTATCTTCTTGCTGTCTTGCACTGCTTGAGGGCAGGTTAAGAAAACAGAGTGAACTTTCCTGTCAGTAATAGAAAATGACTAATGTTTTCTGTTTTAACTTTTACTGATAGGGTCGAGATTGCAGCACACCTATTAATGCTTGCATTAGGAATCCATGCCAGAATGGGGGAACTTGCCATCCTACTGACACAAATCAAGACGGATTCAGGTAACGAACAACAAAGTGTGGTTAAAACCAAAGCAATAGATAAAGCAACTTGTTTTCATTACTTTGATGCATCAAAGGCTACCATACAAAACCACCCCAGAGAAATTAAACTGAAGCATGGTCTACACTGGCAAGTAAATCATTGGCCCAATCGCTTTGAATGAGAAAACTATTCAGGCACTTTACATCTTTCCTGTTTAAAACCGGAGGACTTAAAAGTATTTAACTTTGTCTTTACCAAGACCTTCATCTGAAACAAGGAATTATATTTGGGTCAGGGCTGAGTGGATTGTGTGCATGCAGTCATCCCATTTTGATTCTAATGATGTGCTCTGGAGCATATGGGAGTGTGATGTAGCAGTTCTTTACAAGAGCTTGTAAGTCAAATCTTTTCAGAGCACAAAGCAATAATTTCAAAGATTTGCAGACAGGTGCTATATTAAACTGTTAATATATGCTTTACCTATTGCCACTTCTCTTATTAAATCCCTACAACTTCCAAGTTCAAATCATTCTCCTGTTCATTGTATATTGTTTAAAGTGGAATTTTTAGGGTAGCTTGCCCCAAAGAATCCAGTTGGATTCTAAGAGGTCTCAGAAGTATTTGGGCTGGTTCAACAAATGATTCTGTCAATTTCTGTTTGATACCTGGAGTAGGAGGGCTGACAAGGTTTTTCTAAATTGGATTTTCAACATACTTCAAAGATGATCCTATAATACATGAAAGAACTGCAGGTCCTGATTTGAATCTGATAAGGCACAGCTTTAAGTATGTGTGCAGGCTTATGCTATATTAATATGTGCATCAAAGCTGCAGCTTTTTTCTCTGCTTTTATTAAACCAACAGACTCAAGGCATACAGAATTATTTTAGATTTATTTACTTGTTTATTAAATAGATTTATAGGGCCACCTAACTTATACATGATGACTCCAGGCAGCATACACATTAAAAATTAACAAAATAAAAGCCCAGAATGCACACACACACGCACACGCACACACACACACACACACAGAGAGAGAGAGAGAGAGAGAGAGAGAGAGAGAGAGAGAGAGACGCACACACACGCACACACACACACACACACACACTATGGCAGCGACAAATGCAATTTTACAAGCGACTTGATCAGCTGCAAATCAACCTGGGATCCCCAAGCTCAATGACAAAACCGTATCTTCATGGCGTTCCAGAAATGAGGCAAGGAGGGGATCAACCTTATTTCCAGAGGAATGATGTTCCAAAAGGAGGGAACCATTACAGTGAAGACCTTCTAGATTCCATGAGGTGTACTTCCTTAATAGTTGGGACCTATAACATACCCAGCCTTTCCACTCTAGTGGCCAAGTAGATGTAATTTGGAAACACAGTTTGTCATATAATCTGGTCCCAAGTCATCCAGGGTTGTGAGCAGTCTAACTTGTACTTCTGTCTCCTCCTCCCAGAATTATTTTACAAAATCCTCAGAGGATTGTGATAACACTTTATGTGAGGTTTTTGATGAAAATACCTCTGGTGACCAATCCTGATGTCGCCTTTAATGAAAAGCCAACAATGAGTGTATCTACTGACTCCTTGTATCCTCCTTAAATAGGATACATTTCAATATGTGATATCTGGGGATGTGGAGAGATTGCTGGAACAATATACTTCACCACTGGATCATTCTCAAAGGTGGCTCATAAGTTCTAGCCAGTAGAATATTAAAGATGCTATAGTTCACATCATACATCTTTGTCAGTCCTTCGAAGTTTCCAGACTAGGAAACCAAAGTTAAGAATGCCAATACTACATTTTTTATGAAGTTATAGTAACAGAATCTTGCAAGTCTGAATGTTCTTCCTTCCTCCATTATCTTTCAGAAATCTAGACAGGGTCAAGCCTGCCTGAAACACTTTCTCAGATTGTTTCTCAATTTAAAATTTCTTTTGCCTTACATTGTCTTGGTTCTGACTCTCCCTCCTGTTCCTCAAGGTTACTTTTACAGCCCGTTACAATCTCACTCTAAAAAATAGCAGAATGTATCCTTGTTTAAGGGTATCAGTTGTTAGTGCTCTTCTTAAGAAGCCTGCCTGGATCCCTCAAAGATGGGTGATTATGAGCCAGTCTGTAACTCCCATGGTTAGACAGGTAGCTGATAGGTGCTTTTCAACTGCAGACAGACCTGCAGGAAGCAAATCCTTTTGACAATTTTAAAGTGACTTCAATTAGGCTACATAATTGAGATTGCCTTGATTAGGTTGATGTATTATTTCTGTGTTGAGATTGACAGAGGGAGCACAACCTATTGGTTCTTTTTTACCTCTCAGCTTCCTTTGATATCATTGCCTCGGAAGAAAGGCATAGTTTTGTAATGGTTCCATTATTCAGTCTCCAACACTTTAATTATCTACAAGAAACCACTGAAGGAGATCAGAAGTTTTGGAATTGTGTTCTATCAGTAAGCTGATGACATCAAGCTTTATTTTTCAGGAACCGGTGTGGCTCCTCTGAATGCCTGTCTGCAAACAGTAATAGGGTAAATGAGAGAAAAATTGAAATTGAATCCAGAGAAGGCAAAGAAGCTTATTATAAGGGTCTATAATTCAGGGGAGATGATAGATCAGCTGTTCTGAATGGGATTTCATCCTCCCTGAAGAAGACTTTTGGCTACAAATATCTCTTTGGATTCCTAAATTGAAGAAATGATTAGGAACACCTTTTGTCAGCTTTAGTTGATTTGCCAACTTTACCCTTTCTGGAATATAATGATCTTAAAACTATGGTTCATGAACTGGTAACCTCCCAGGGTGACCACAGTAATGCATACTTGTGGTCTAATGAAGACACTTCTATTGATTAGGCCTAACTATTTTATTAGCTTTTTTTAAAAAAGCAATGTTTTGTTAGGGCTTTAACTGTTAATATTTATTCTAGTTATTTTACCTATTTGCTGTCATTGCTATTTTATGGTTTTAGTATTTCTACTTTAAATTTGTAGTTAATCACTGAGATGGTGATCACCATACAACATACACACATTTCAAAACTCACAAAGGGAAGCATTCATATGCACATAAGTAATGCAGAAGAAAGTCCTCTAATTACCTCATAGACGAGGCTGTGAGAGTGGACACGTTTTTAAAAGGTGCTCTCTTATTGACAAGTTATTGCCCAGACATCCAGATTCATTAGGCTCCTATCTCAGGCCACTTTAACCAGTCCTTCACTCTTCCAGAGATTTATCCATTGGCAATTATCTGTCCATTTTACAGAGCTCTTCCATGTTCAGATCATCAATCTCATCTCAACAGAATACCATAGAGAACATTTATCTTGCTGCTTGCTAGCACCCTGATACTCATAGGGGCAAGTTGATAATTATCACCAACTGGGTGAACACAATTTGTGTAGAAATGAAAATCCCCTAAGACAAGGAGTCTAAGGTAATGCTACATCTAGGGCATGAGGAGAGGTTCCTTGCTAGCTGGTTGGTCAACACATTATTAGTAACCCGAAACTATCTTGGCCTGCCAAATGCAACAGCATGACTTCAGAATTGGTAAATCCCTTCCATTTTCCCTGCTCTTCTATCCATGACTAGAAGATCATAGATTTTGCTGAGAGAGATGAACTTCTCCCGCTGTTGACTGCTAAGTCTTTATGATATGTGAAAAATCAATGTGTTCATTCAGAATAATCAGTGTTTTATCACTAATGGATCTGGCATTGCAGGTCCACCATTGCTGTCAGTTTGACTTCCTTGTTCATGCTGCATCCAGAAAAGAACTGAGGCTAGTCATTGATCTGCTTACCTTTTCCTGAAATATCGAAATTTCTCCCTTCCACCATATTTTCATATCACTTCACCATTATCCAGGCTATTTTCTATATCCCTTGTCTATTTAGACAAGACCAGGGCAAGTAGTAGTAAACTTTCTATCTCTCCATTTGCCCAAAGTTACCCTGTGGTAAGACAACCGCTCAATAAATTTTATAAATAAATATATAAATTTGCCTTTTTCTGGAAGCCATATAAATAGACAAAAAGCATGCTGCTTTCAATCCAAAGTCTCCACAACCAGCTTCAAATTCAACATTTTTGGTAGTGCTATCAAACTCTTAGTTTGGTATTCATTTTAAGTTCATTTTAAGCTTCAAGCCAGGAAGATAAGAAATCCTGGATTGATGGCCTGTGTCATGAATACATAATCTTATGGTTGATCCTGTAAGAAAGAAGTTTTTCATACATAAATAAACATCTAAACAGCTAGGCAAACAGAGATTGGAAGGAATACTTTCTGTCTCTCTTGATATCAGTCGGAGCCAAGGGGTGGTCTTATTCTCAGCATCCAATTACAAAGAATGCTGGTATTCTATTTCTCATGTAGTTCATTTCTTTTTCCATTGTGCTTCAAAATGAATCAAATCTTGGGGGATAATCCATAAGTAACATTGATGCACATGAAATGTTATATGGAAGCCGTCTTTGGAATGTTCTGTTGTTATGGCTTGTGAAAGAAATTATATTTTCTATATATCTTTCCCTCTCCCGGTGAAACATATTAATACACATGCTCAGCTGCCAAACTTGTCAAATCTTTGCTTTTATAAATTTAAGACAAAGCTATTCTCCCATATGAAATGCCAAGTGATTTAACTTGAAGGATTCTGTAATCACAGACAAGAAAAATTATCTTCTAAATAATAGCAGAGTGGTGACATAAGCCAGGAAATTCACTCTGTTTTGACTGGAACTCCATTCTGATACCCTTCCTGTTCATGCTGTGCATAAAAGGCCCAAACAGCAGGTAATACTGCTTTTCATATTTGTTGTTGTAACATGCTGCTACAACGGTGTCACTAAAAGGCGTGGGATCAGGTGAAAATCTTAAAAAGTATGCCTTTCTTTGACCTTAAATAAGGATGATTACTCCGGAAAGAAATGGAACAATTATTTATGGGGCTTATTAATATACCTAATTTTTTTTAAAAAACATTAGTTCATAAAATTCTTAGCTTGCATTGTCTATATAATAATGCTCAGAATATGGGTAACAAACAAGAAGTGTTAAAACTCTTAAGATAGGAAGGAAAATTTGATTTCCTATGAATAATAGATTGGTGGGTTGAATCCCATGATTAGAACAGAGCAACTGAAGGATATGATTTGTTCAAAGGAAGAGAAGTAAGAGAAAGGGAGGAAAAGTTGCTCTCTGTGTTAAAAGTATCAACTCCTACTCAGAAATCCAAATGAATCAATTTGACAATTCTCTGGAGGAATGAATTAAAACAATACTGTTATTGGTGGCTGCTATCTTGTAGGTGATGCTGTCCAAAAGCAAACTGCAAGGCCTAAAGGAAAAATGATCAGAAAGTTTGGGAGACAAACTTTGTCAGGCATAGTTCTTGACATGATTTGATGATGCCATTTTTATTTAAAGGACAGAGGAAGACACAAAAGGATAAACTCTTCCTAACTTGATGGTAACCAATAGAAAAACTTAGATGGTAAAGTGGAAGTAGGAAAACTTAAGATAAAGAATCCTGAGAGGTATCATGCCCTAAGGTTCAGTCCTGAACTATCTATTCTTCAATAGTTTATTGTCTTGTATGAAGATAGTGAGAGAATGCTTACCATATTTGAATATGATACAAAATTGGGTGGAAAAACTATTGTCCTGGAAGGCAGAAATAAAACTGAAAATAATCTTCATATTTGTTGGATAGAGAAAATTGCTAGAAGTAATGAAATAATATTTAGTTGAGACAAGTCTGCTGGATATATAGGATACAAAATATCTTGGAAAAGCAATTAATTGCAAACAGAAAAGAAGCACAGTCAGCTGCAAAAAAAAAAGAGTCATCACATTATAAGTGTCTCACTATAAGTATGATTTCTAATCACAGGAAATCATCATCCTGCTATATTCTGCTATGATTTGTACACGGTATTTAATTCTGGACACCATACAGGGCACCAGCATTCAGGAAAAATAAAACCTCAGAGAAATTGGAACATGGTCAGAGAAGAGCAGCAATGATGATTAGGCAACTGGAAGTTTTTATGAAGAGACTCAAAGAACTAGGAATGTTCCCTTAGAGAAAGGAAGGCTATTGTAAATACCTTTTAGGAATTCATGTTTCAAATGTTTTACATTTGTTTTCTAGCACTTTAAAGTACAGGACAAAGAATAAAGGCCTTAAGCAACAGGGAAGCAGAATCTAACTGAATATTAGTAAAATGACCTCAAAATATGAACAAGCCAGTTCTGGAATCAGTGATGTGTTTAAGAAGAGGCTATTGTCACAGATGCTTTAATCTGAATTCCTGTGCTGAGCTGGAGGTTGGATTTATTGGCTTAATGTACCCTTCCAACTGTATCATTCATTTAATGATAAATGATTTGGTCTGCAATGTTTCTTTCTCTTTGTGACCATTTGTCCTTCTTTTTATTTTGCATAAAATAATATTCATAGTAAACATTACTTGTGCCCATTTCACACCTTTTCTTTCTATCCTCCAGAAGTAAGCACATAAAGGATGCTATTTCCAATATCCTGATATTATTAATGCATATAATGTCAAGCACCAGGGAATACAGGAGATTCAGGCAGTTCAGAGGAGTATAAAGGTTTATTGCAAGCTTAAGTTCTCTATGAAAATCTGAGCTATTAATGGTCAAGGGAAATGAAGAAGAGTTAAGGCATTCAAGATAGGATGGACTTAGATCTCTTGCGGGCATTCAGGGACTCATGACTTATAATGCCTTTGACCCCTTTCTTGGGCTCAATCTCCTACATATAATTTTTTTTTCAAAATAGTAGAGTTGGTCTTAGCCTTTCATCTTGAGATATAGAATATAATAAAATTGGATATAAAAATAGCTTTTGACATAATTTCTGTTTATTTTATGACTAAGACAAATAATAGCAAAAATATACAGTCTTACGACTAAGACAAATAATAGCAAAAATATTTGCTTATCCTCTTTAGCTATCCCACCTGAAAATGATGAGCAAAAGAATCATACTTGCATACCTTTTAATTACGGCTGACATTTTAATAGTATTTTTCACTGAAGAAAATAGAGTTCAGGAATATTTCATTCTGACTGAGTCATGCCCATTGTAGAGAAACCCTTACAGCTCCTATGTTTATTGGAAATTTTGTTTTTGTAGCTGGAGCATATAATTTTGAGGGTGTTAAATTCTTCCATTTACTTCCAGTAGCACAATATTCACTTAAAAACTTTTTTAGGGGTGGGGGAACTAGGCTGATATATTTTTTACTGTGTTAATGTCCCATGGTTAAGTTCAATTTTTATGGACTATTGAATGTGTCCAATTGATATGCAGGTGCATATAGTTATTTAGCCAAAGGGCCTTAAAACATTTGCTGGAGAGAGAGAAAATCTGTTTGAATACAACAGCTGATTTGTAAACCAAATACATCTGGCCAACATATACATCATCCAAATACTAAATTACTTGATCAGAGCAAGCTAATGTAATTTAGTACTTCCAATATGTGTAGTCATATCAAAATTTACCAAAAGAGCTGACCCTAAAATAGCATTACATTTTGTACAGTTTATTTATGCCCTTATGTTGAAGTGCAATTTCTGAGTGAAAAAGAAATATAAATTTGTTATCGTACTACAGCAGGACCAAATGGTCTTTTAGGTGATAGCATTGCTACCGATCAAAAACAAAGGAGCATAATTTAGTTGGGAAGCTACATAAATCTCCTAATAGATTTGGCCAAGTCCAATAATATTAATAGGCATATCCAGAATATTTATTTGTCTGTCTTTCTGTCCCCTCCTTCCTTCCTTCCTTCCTTCCTTCCTTCCTTCCTTCCTTCCTTCCTTCCTTCCTTCTTTCTTTCTTTTGTCTGTCTATCTATCTATCCATCATATATTTAATCTATCTGTATTTTTATCACAATTGGGGAGGCAGGAGGGGCATAAATTTATTAGCTTTAGGCTTCAAATGTATAACTCATTTATCCTAGTGACTCTCCATGACCAAAGGTATTTTCATCTTCAGAAATGCCAAACATCTTGACCCTATTTTCCCATATTTTGGGTTACACCATTATACCTGGGAATCTACCTTTCAATTGATCACATTTGCTTATTGAAGCATTGGTTTGGCAAGCAAATATGTTTTGCATTTCATGAAATGCCAATCCCATGATGGAAATGTATGAGAGAATTCACATACTTTTTGCAGATATTTTGCAAGTAGTGTCAAGCTCACTGGACCTTTGAACCCATATCTCATCAACAAAGAATGTATACATAGTATCTAAACTATGTGTTGAATTTTCTGACAAATAAAGAGAACACCAAGGAGAATTTTTGATTAATTGATGAAGTACAGGTAGTTACTGTATCTGTACAGTACAGGTAGTGACTCAGTTAATGACCATTCATTCAGTGACCACTCAAAGTTATAATGGCCCTGTGAATGACAAGTCACAGCTATCCCAGCATGTCCACATAGGGATGTAATCATGATCAGGGTGCTTGGCAACCAGCTTGCATTTACAATGGTTGCAGTGTCCCACAGTCATATGATTGCTATTTATGACCTTCCCTGCTGGCTTTCCAAAAACAAAGTCACTGGGGAAGCCAGCAGGGAAGGTTGGAAGTTGTTCTGCAACTTCCATATCCTTCAGTGGTCACCTTCATGCTTGCCACACATGCACTGCACCTCTCCACACGCCCTTGCATACATCAGCCGCACCCCCAAGCTTTTGTTGTGGCTTGCCAGAACCCTAAGTAGCCACCCCAAGCCCTACTACACACACATTGTCACGTCAATAACACCCTCATGCAACATCAACCCCCAAATCCTGCTGCACCTGTGTAACCACTCTGGCAGCTTCCTTCACCCTCCAACACTCTGCAGCAGCCATCCTCAAGCCCCACCCCATTCATACTGCCACACCATTCCCTTTTGTATTTTCACACAGTCAGTAGCAGCCATCTACCTGGCCACCTACCTGCTTGCAAGCTTGAGACTTGTGACTTCCTGCTGGCTTCTTCAGTGACTTTCCTTCTTGGTACCTGACAGCAAGTTCCAAGGAGACCCTTGCTTAACAACCTGGGTTTCTCACTTGATGATGTCAACAAGGCATCCTGGGCAGTGATGAAATGTAAAATTTGTTACTACTGGTTCTGTGGGCGTGGCTTTGTGAGCAGGTAATGTGACTGAGTGGGCATGGCCAATCAGAGGCTTTTTTTTTTACTTTTAAAAGCATTTTTTTGGCCGAAGAGGTTGTAGAAAAAATGCTTTAATTTTTTTTTTAAAAAAAGCCTCTGATGATCGTGCAGTTCAGCTGGGCATGGGGGAGGGGGCAGGGATTTTTGCTACCGGTTCTCCGAACCGCCCGCCACCCTCGCTACCGGATTGGGCAATCCAGTCCAAACTGGGAGCATTTCACCCCTGATCCTGGGATTACCATCACTAATCACACGGCACTGTATATTAAACATTGCTTAATGGTGGAAATTCTGGTCAGAAGTACTGTCATTGCCCATTACCTGCAATTAAAATCAATGAAATGAAAATTTGCAGTACATACACATACTGTGTGAAGGACTGCAGTCCTTCATTGCCAGTCTTTTTAATGGTATACTTTTGATTGTCTACCTATATGTGTTCAGGCAGATGGCATACAGAAGCAGAAAATAAAAATAACCAACTGGGTCACCCCATTTGTCTTCTAAACTGAAAGAAATAATCTGCCCTCCTAAACTGAGACCTTGTATGCCATGTTGTCGTGTAAAGCACAATTTTGTGGCTGAGTTATAAGCCCCTGAAAAAGATGATTTTGTAATGGAAACGGAAGACATGATTAATGGATCACTTTATTTAATTAGAGTTCTTTTATCCTCTTACTTTTTTCTTGGCAAAAAAGATGCTGTGCCAGCTCTTCTTCACTTCTCTATCTGCTTCTTGTGATCTCTTGAATCACCACCAGGTCAGACAGAAGACATATTTTATTGGTTCTAATGAGATAGCCGACAGGCAAAGAAAATATTTCATACAGATTGAGTGCCCTTTAAACAGAATTGATTCAAGCAGTTTGTTTTCCTTCATCCTGTCTAAAGTTATATCCCCATTCCTTCCAATATTATGGCTTATGAGCAATCACTGTAAGATGAATAGTGCAAGCAGCTCTTCTGTATAATCCTTTCACATCATTTTATGGCACTTTTAAAAAAATTATGCTTTAGTAAAGCACTGCTTTGTTCTGCTGCACAGCTATTCACCTCATTGAACTTATTCTCCTAAAAAAAAAAAAAAGGCGGAGGGAAGAATGACTTGTTCCTTTTGCTAAGGTGAGAAGTGGGTTGCCTTACCAGCTAAATAAGAGATAATCAAATGTGCCTGATGTATCAGGAGTAACTTCCATACAGTCGCTTGTTTTTATTTTGCAATTATTGTTGCTCATTTAATTCAGCTATATTGATTAGTCAGAGAATTTAGTTCCTCCATTTTTTATGACGGGGAAAATTCTCCATTACCCAACAGACAAGTGAAGACCACACAATCTACTTTGGCCAAGTTTATTTGAACAGCACTGGAGACAGAATATAAAGTCCTGCCATCTATGAAGAGCAGTTTTATATAGTCTTATAATAAATGATGGTCAGTAAAGAAGTCAAATGTTAATCATTTTATTTCAATAAATGGGTTAGATTTTCTCCTTACAGTGAGAATACACATTAAAGCAGAGGTCTGCATAAATCAACTTTGGGGTTAATTACTTTCTAATTCCCATCTAAAAATATAAGTGCTGGTTAAGATAACTCATGAACTGCAAAAGCCTAAGCAAGCTTGAGTTCAGGGACCTTGGTAGTTTGAAGATCTTGGTTTGGTCATTATTCAGACGCTTGTTTGATCCCTTCAGTTCCAGGAATTTCCTGGAAAATGTGCTGTGCTCAAAGTCTGATATCGATTGTAGAAACACAGTTCCCAGGGAAAAATCAGAGGTTAGTATAAGAAAGAGAAAGGATAAGGAGGGGGAGGATTGGGTTGAGAAGTGAATGCATGTTCACGAATGGAAATGTTGAGGTTTAGTTGAAAAAAAGGGCAGTAAGATTAAGAATTAATTTATGGTAAACATAGGCAAAATTGCTATTGCTTAGCACATTGTAAGCCGCCCTGAGTCTCCGGAGAAGGGTGGCATATAAATTAAATAAATAAAAAAATACCGTGGGGGGAATCCTATCTTATAGGCAAATCAAATAAAGGCAAATCAAAGAAACATTTCTCTATCTTAATCTAAATCACAAAAGTGACCCAACCATAAATTTTGGGAGAATTGGCAAAACTGACCTGTGTAAAGATCCTTTGAATAAATCAGCAACTCATCTAAATAGACAGTCAAAATCTTGTCCAAAATTCTGTAAAATATTATTCATGAATCTTTGAAAGACCAAGAGATTGAACACCAACTTAAACAACATTACCATATATTCAGAATTCCCATAGTGAGAGTCAAATTAATTATTAATGTTCCTCGTTCATAAAAAATAGACTATAGAGCGCTCTGAGATCCAATTTGGTAAAAATGCATGCCACATCCATTCTAAGAGTTAAGAAATGAAGGGATGAGTGTAGTGACATCTAAGGATGGAGATAGGAAATCACCATCTTGACAAAAATGTTAGGAGTACAGGTTGGAAATGAGAAAAGGAAAGTAACTTGTAAATTTTGTGATAAATTGCTTTAAGCTGCTAACTCTGTATTACCAATCAGTAAGTAGTATTTTTTTTATCCTTGATCCCAAGAATAAAATTGAATAATCACTGAACAAAAATGAAAAGTCTGTGAAGTTCTTGATGCTCTTTGAACTTGATTGTTTCCTGGTAGATGATTCATTACCAAACTAGGTAACATCATCAGTGGTAGTAGGGAGTGGGGTTTGCTCTCATTTTTTATACTAGTAGCTTGCCCTGTCAATGTTAGTGGGAATGTTCTTGGTGATTCCTTGATTGGGAAATTGTTTGCTTTTAGCATGTAAGTCTGAGCTGATATACTTTCTTTTATGGAGTATTGTTTGCTTCTTGATTGTTGGTTTAAAATTAATCTTGAGGTTAATCCCTGCTTATCTGGGTGTTGATTGCTGGTGAGAAGGTATTTGGTCTTTTTGTTTCCTTTTTAGCTTTTTGATTGTCTCTTTTGAATGGTATGTTTATCTCTATGTGCCTGTTGATGGCCAATTTGTGTGAGTGCCAGGCTTCCAGGAATTCTCTAGTGCTTTTGGACTTGACTTGGTTTAGGATGCCCACAGTTTCCCAGTTGAAACTAATATTAATTATGTCCATGTATTGTGATATTAAGGAGCTTTCATCATGTCTTCTATTGATGTTCATGTATGGGTTCTGCTAGTCTTCTGGCTGTTTGCCCTACAGTACATAGTGGCCGTTGCAATTCCTACACTATATGCTTTCTTCTTCTTTTGAGGCTGCTGGGTCTTTTGGTTTACTTAGGATGTTTTGTAGGAATTTAATTGGTTTGGCTGCTATGGTGATGCCATGTGATTGTAATCTGTTGGTGATTCCTGAGATGTTTTTGATGTATGGCAGTGAAGAATCCTCTTCAGAGCTTCTGCTGGCTGTGCTATATTGGATTGAGTGATCAGGAGCTTTTTGATCAAGTTGCAATAATATATCCATTTTGTTGAAAGATGTTGTATATATGATGTGTTTCCTTTTTCTGATATTCAGGGTTAGAGAAAGTGTGTGGAGATAGAGGGAATGAAGGAGAATAATGATGTCTACCTTTCCCATTAATATATTCTCATATTCTGCTGCAAGTCCTTTACTTTTCTGTTCATGTTCAAGCAGACCTGGATTAATGCTGTCAAAGTTAATCAGGCACCTTGATAAATGACTGTGTCCTCTATTTCATCTGGTAGTCAGTTCAGCCTCTTTCATTCTGAGCTAATAGCCATCTCATCAATATATTTCCTCTCTAAATGCTTCACCTGTCATAGGCAATGGTTTTCACAGTCTCAAGTCATTTGCTTGACAAGGTCTTTAAAGTTAGTTCTCAGGTGTACCATGAAATGTTCCGGTTGCACCAGCTAGATCTGAGCTATACTGGGTTGTTCATTTTACACATCCTTCAGTCATTAGGCTAATTATAAATCCCATGATGGTTCACTTGATAAGGAAGTAATTTGATCTTAGGAAGATCTATAATTCATATTGAGTGAGGAAAGCAGTAAATTTGGTCAGATTCCCATACTGATGAGGAAAGGAAATCCTTTGTATGGGGGGGACTGCAACTGTTGCACTTGCTTCCACAATGACTGCAGAATCTTTGGCAGACTGGTAATGAGGTGGTGTTATTGATTGTGATTGAATCTCTTCATATGTTGGGCTATCTATGCAAGGCCTCCCAGGTACAATGATTAGATGTTTTCTGTTCCATATTCCCAAGTAGACTCAAAAAAGTTAGGTAAATTGATTTACCTAAATGCAGAGAATTAGGAAGCCTAAAAGTTCTCACTTCACAATGTCTAGGAATCCTTCCCTTTAGTTCCAAAAGATGAATCCTCTTCCTTCTGCCTATTTGAATCCGTGGCTACATGGATACTTATTTCCTAACCTTGAAGATTTCTGCCATCTGCTCCTTGTTTACAAAATATTTTTTTACTAGAATGAGAATCAGAAAATCCTGCCCTTGAGCTCAACCTCTAAATTGTTTCAGTCCATATGTGTCATTGATTGGTTTTGGAACTAGAGCAAGAGACTAGCACCTTCGTTGATAGTAGAATCCCTAGAGGGTCTACATTCATGATCCCTAGGCATCTGATCACCTGCTATAGTAAAGACTATAGCAAAGTCTGTCAAGCTATCAGGGCTCATATGAGAGTTCAAAAATCAAAAGTCTCTAACTCAAACCTTCTTTGGCAGGAGATGCACTTCCAGATAGATTACTATCTTTATTTACCGATAATAATGAACCCTCAACAATGAATTATTTTTATTTTATTTATTTTATTAAATTTCTATACCGCCCTTCTTCCGAAGGACTCAGGGCGGTGAACAGCCAGAGAATAAAACACAGAGATACAAAATTTAAAATAAATTAAAACAATTAAATAATTTAGGCTGAATTTTAAAATACCCCATAATTAAACAGATTAAACTTTGTGTTTAAAATTTGAATTTTAAAAAGGAGAAGATTTAGGCCAGGCCAGCTTGATGAAATAAAAACGTTTTAAGCGTGCGACGGAAGGTGCGAAGATCTGGGATCCTCCGTATCTCCGGGGGGAGATCGTTCCAGATTGTAGGTGCCCCCACAGAGAAGGCTCTCCCCCTAGGGGCCGCCAGTCGACATTGTTTGGCCGACAGCACCCAGAGGAGCCCCTCTCTATGGGAGCGTACTGGCCGGTGGGAGGCTATTGGGAGGCTATTGGTGGTAGCAGGTCCCGTAGATAACCAGGTCCTAAGCCAATGGCCATCATTGGCCATTTCATTCTAAAAAAAAAAGTAACTGTGTTTGGGATCCAAAATTTAAAATGTATAATTCTTCAAATTTTCTACTTGAATCAATGGATACAAGGCAGCCTGCATAGGTAGTTGATTCATAATAGCATAATAACTTCTCTAAGCTGGGAATCACAGAGTCTCACCTTACCAGTTTTCATTCTTAGATCATGTTCTCTCTTTCCTTTTCTGTGAAACTGGGACTGCACATCTTTCAGGCCTCTGAGGGTCTCCAAACCAGCGAAGGAGCAAATGTGAAATAACAATCCAAACTAAACATGGAGAAGGCATGACTTTTACTGTTGCTGGGGGCTTGACTTTAGGAGTTGACAGACAAGATTCCTATGTTCTCTTTAAGTATTACGTTATTATTTAAATAGCTATGATTTCTGACTCCCAAGGCAGTTCAAGATAAAAAAAAATGCATTAAAAACAATGTAACAGAAAAAATGTAACAAATGGATGAAGATGGGAAATTTGACAAAAACAAAGCCAAACACAAACACAAAGGAATAAAGTCACACATTTTCAGCAGGGGGAAGGTTTTCCTAACCCATCACTAATGTTGAACAGTCACATAGAGCCACAGAAGCTAGAATTGTCTTTTCTGAGTTTCAACTCATAAACATGGGACATCTCCACCTGGGGACAAAGGAGCTGTCTTTTGTGCTAAAACCTGAGAATTGTATTATTGTAATATGCTTTTCTTGGAACAGCATTTGAAACTATTGTGCAAATTGGAAAGAGCAGCACAAGAATAGGCAATGTTTTTTGAAAATCCTATATTTGTCCCTGTTAAAGCAGTTTCACTAACTGTTTATTGTCTTCAATGCAGTATACATACAATTATACATAAAGACTTATATAGCTTAGGCCTAAAGTATTTAGAGGAATTCCACTTCCACATAGTCCTTCTGTACAAGTATGGTACCTTTTGCAAATCCTGCCAATAGCTAATTTCATTTTTCTGGGTTGGATCCCATATTATGGAAGAAATGGTGACTGAAGTCAAAGCAAATTCCTTTCTTGTTATGGTACAACAGGACTAAAACATAGTTTTCCACCAGGCCTTACAATATTTCATGGTTACATTTGTGGTATTGTATTTCTTCTTCATTTTGCAGTATATATGTTTTCAAAATAAAATTATAAAAGGGAAATTGGTGTTTTCAGAAGTAATTATCATCAGAATATTTAGTACCTTTAAGTTCATCAGTAAAGTTCAGCACTACTGACATTATTATATAAATAATGCCAGATTGTTAAAATTCATGAATACGGTTTTGATCAAGTCATGCTTATCACACCTTAGCTGTATTCTCCAATTTAGTTTTGACCCAGAAAAAAAACTATTCCTGCTATTTCTACTGCATACATGTTTATTTCTAAACACTATGGATAGTGTGTGTGTGTGTGTGTGTGTGTGTGTGTGTGTGTGTGTGTGAGAGAGAGAGAGAGAGAGAGAGAGAGAGGGAGAGAGAGAGAGGGAGAGAGAGAGGGAGGGAAGGAGGGAGGGAGGGAGGGAGGGAGGGAGATATGTGTGGCTGTGGCTGTGTGTAATAAAACAATAAAATGTAATACAACACATACATATAGCCTTGATGCCTAAAGTTACATAACCCAGGAAAGATTTACTGCTAAGGCATGAATTGGCCTTCTTATTGGGTATCCAGAAAAAACAATTGAATATATCTACAATTATGTGTGCTGCCAGAATGTGAAGCATGAATCTGGAACAAACTACAAAATTCACTGAAGCTGTTCTGCCATCTGTATGCATCCGGACTTGTCATCTGCCCATTGAATTGCTAAACTACATCATATGGCAGAATTGAAAAGATCTGGGCAATCCCAGATGTAGCTATGTGTCTTAATTAAAAGATCCACTATTTTTCTTTAATGGTGTCTTCTTATCCCCCCCTCTTTTTTTTACAGTCCTGCTCCTCAGATTTAATTTCTGTGATAAAATGTAAATATTAAATTATGAAAAATTACCTCAGCCTGAGAAACTTTTGCTTATGTGCTGAAGTTAGAATCTGCATAAACTTTCTAATTTAGTATCCCTTGATCTTCAGAGACTTGCCCTCTTGTTTGTATGTGTGATTGGATACTCAGTTCCTGTTTCTAAGTCATTTTAGCCCAACATGCCAGTTAATGTCCATATCTCCTTTATTTCTATGTTAAAAGCTGTTCCTGCCCTACTGGATTTGAAGGGAAGAAATGTGAACTGAATCCAGATGACTGTGAAGATAACGATTGTGAGAACAACTCAACATGTATGGATGGGATAAACAATTACGCTTGCCTTTGCCTACCCAACTATACAGGTCAGCTATACATATCATTTTGAGAGATTTTAGGAAAAAAACATCTCCAGATGTCACATAGAGTCTCATGTATCTTAACGGATCTTTTTTCATGCTAGGAGAACTTGCTTGACTACTACTGGGGGTGGTGGTGGGGACAGACTTTATAAGAATGCCACAATCTGAACTGCTTGCATCTTCCCTCATGAGAGGGAGCAAAACACATGGGGAATCATTATATTAATTCATATAGTTTTAATTATGCTTCAGTTACAGCAATTTTAGTTTTGGAATGTGGTTCCCCACTTAAACAGGTGCAGCAAATAATGTCAAAAGTGCATCAGAAAAGGAAGAGAGTAAGGATTATTTTCCACCAGGGTAACTGAGGAAAAATTGGACTGGATATCAATGTAGCATAGAAAAGAAATGATTCTTACCCTAGCAAAAGAAGAAGAAGAAGAAGAAGAAGAAGAAGAAGAAGAAGAAGAAGAAGAAGAAGAAGAAGAAGAAGAAGAAGAAGAAGAAGAAGAAGAAGAAGAAGAAGAAGAAGAAGAAGAAGAAGAAGAAGAAGTAATTGTTGGAGGTTAGGCTTTTTAAAAATGGTTGGTTTCGGATATTTAGGAAAGTATTTATGGTATTTATTGGCAGAGAATTTTCTTTTCTTAGTGCTATACACATCTCCAGGAATGTTGTGTTTATATATGTATGTATTTCTGTATCTAAAATGTTGGTATATTAGTTATTACTTAAGATGTATGCTCTTCACTCAGAAGCATTACAGTGTGAGTACTTTGCCTTAGAGCTTTACCATTATTGCAATCTTCTGAAAGTCTCATCCATTTTCTCGCCTGACTGTAGCATTCTGGGACCCCTAAGATTGTTGGTAGCATATAAGAGCAATAGAAAGCATGGAGTTTGCTCCAGATCCATGCATATGGATAAGGGGTGGGTTCTACTTACCTTTACTACCGGTTTGCAATGGGGCCCCATGCATGCGCTCTTCTGCGGATGCGCAGAAGCATTCTGATGACATTGGGGTCGGTGGGCGGAGCCTCCCACCAGTTTTACTACTGGTTCTATAGAACCGGTCCGAACTGGGGGAAACCCACCACTGATATGGATATATATGCATACATACATACATGCATACTCATAGACCTATTTTTGTAAATTGTGAAAACTGTCTTCATTTCTGTATTGCAAATAATTCCACTGTAACTATGCTGTATTAATCCAACATCACAAATAGAGGCAGATATTGCAAAAGATCAATGTGGGGATATAATTGCTCTTTTCCTTCTGTTTTAGGCCACTTTAAGATTTGAATGGGTCATTGATCATAATAAAGAACATATTGTATGCATTTATGCAGGGTTTAATGGGCCTTTAGTTTCCTTCAGTGGTGCTCTTTTGTCTTATATATTCTAAATTCGCACCTTGATGTGATGCCACTTATTCTAAGGTTTGGGGAATAGAGGTTCCTATTTCACATGTAATAATACTGGCAAAGTGGTTCCTGTTCAAAAATAGAGATTTTCAATAAGTAATCTATCTTTCTGTATATGTCAGTTATTTCAGCAAACAACTCTACATTTATTTGTTTTATTGCCTGCACGTTAACATCCATATCCATTTGAAAACTACAGGGAACATCAAAGCATTTTGTTCAAATGTCCCTAAGAAGAAAACAAAGAGCAATACAGAAAATAATAAAATATATGCCTGTGCTTAAATGACAGTTGCTTGGTTTTTACCTTTACTCTGACACATGGTATTTTTAGCAGTCATGCCCTAATTCACACAATGCAGAATCTCGAATGTTTGAAGAAGTCTCCTCATTTTTTCTCTTCCACCCAGTTTCTCAACTCTGCTCCCTGATTTTAGAAACTGTAATTGCATTCGTCCAACAATTTAAGAATATAAGCCACCAAATCATAAGCTGTCACATTCGCAGTACTGTGATGAAAAAATTTCTATGTTCTTTTAAATATAAAAATGTGAACTGGCCATGTTACTCTCTGAGCTCTGGACACTTAGAGAAAGGCCCCTTATAACCTAGAGAATATTACGTAACATGGGATTCAATCAGTGTTATGTTTGAGTGAGCTGGTAAGAAAATCTAAAATTTCTCAAACTTAAAATGTTTTGTTGGGCTCTTTTGGGATGCTTATGTAAATAGTTGGCTTTGAAAACCTTCATCCTGATTGAAAATGAACTGCTGCAATTAGCCATCTTTCTGCCAGAAATTTTTGTAATGGTTGAACTTGACCCCAGTTTAGAAATTGAGACTCTGAGCCAATGGTTGTCACAACGTGATCCCCTATATATGAATAATGTGTATTAATTAACAAATTAATTCAATTTGTAATGAACGAAAAAAGTATATTTGCTTTTAAATTTTTGTTATTGATCTTTCTTAATAGGTAAAAATAAAGTGCAGGCTTATTTTACTAAATAAATAAGGTATTGTCTTCTACCTTTTTTTTCCCCTTTGTTTTACTGTATCGATTTTTTGTCTGTAAGAAAACATATTTTATGAGATATATAG
Organism: Pituophis catenifer annectens; assembly: GCF_029215685.1. Lineage (NCBI taxonomy): Eukaryota > Metazoa > Chordata > Lepidosauria > Squamata > Colubridae > Pituophis > Pituophis catenifer. Next base: position 115,069,132 of record NW_027256882.1, read on the forward strand.
TCTTATTGCTGCCCAAAATTCTAAATTGATTATCCTAAAAGAAATGGTTAAATCTAAATAAACATAAGACATAACGTACTGTTTAATGCTGAATTTTCAATGAGTAATCTAATCATCAATAAAAACATGAAAATATGGCAAATTACACAAGCAGATTTCCAAAAACAATCTTAGACACCACAAAATAATGATAAGCAGCATACCAATAGTTTGCCTTTAAAAAATAGCGAATAGAATAGAATAGAATAGAATAGAATAGAATAGAATAGAATAGAATAGAATAGAATAGAATAGAATAGAATAACAAAGTTGGAAGTGACCTTGGAGGTGTTCTAGTCCAACCCCCTGCTTAGGCAGGAAACCCTGCACCACTTCAGACAAATGGTTATCCAATATTCTTAAAAACTTCCAGTGTTGGAGCATTCACAACTTCTGGAGGCAAGTTATTCCACTTATTAATTGTTCTAACTGTCGGGAAATTTCTCCTTAGTTCTAAGTTGCTTAGAACTTAGTTGATTAGTTTTCACCCATTGCTTCTTGTTCTACCCTCAGGTGCTTTGGAGAATAGTTTAACTCCCTCTTCTTTGTGGCAACCCCTGAGATATTGGAACACTTCTATCATGTCTCCCCTAGTCCTTCTTTTCATTAAACTAGATACACCCAGTTCCTGCACCCATTCTTCATATATTTTAGCCTCCAGTCCCCTAATCATCCTTGTTGCTCTTCTCTACACTCTTCTCTACACTCTTTCTAGCATCTCAACAACTTTTTTACATCAAGGCGACCAAAACTGAATGCAGTATTCCAAGTCTGGCCTTACCAAAGCAATCTTTGAAATTAGATCTTGTGTTCATATTTTGTAGCATGGCAACCGTGAACATTCTTTCTTTAATTGCCTTTGTATATTTTAATCATAAAATATTTTCCTAAACGTATGTTAAAATCAAATTTCTTTCCAATATGAGTCATAAAATCTACAGGAACTACTTGAGTTTAACTGAACTAATTGAAATCCAGATTCTTTTCAATTTTGTGTTGATCTGATTTTATGATTGAAATATGGCAGGGCAAATCATTCATATTAATATTCTCTATTTCTGACCTCTGTGGCTTCTTTTACTTTTTGGTTCATAATTTTGTTTAATCTTGCTTTTGACTGCATTGTAAACCACATGAGGCACCTTTGTTTAGAATTTTAGACATAAAGTACAGAATGTATTGTCAATAAAAACAAACTTCCCTAAAGAGAGTGGCTAAATTATTTTTACTCCAACAGTGGTGGAAAAGGAGATAGGCATAGAAAAGAATAGGTTGTATCTATTTAAATGTGATTTGAACCAATGTGTGCGCTTGTTCAAATTGGGCATAATTTAACTCTAGAAAGAGTCAGACTGTGTCCAACCACTGCAACAACCTGGCAAGAGGCTGGATGTTCAGCTGTGCTAGTAATTTAGAAAATTATTGCCTGTCTGTCTAGACAGAGGTAGATTAACAGTTTTGGAGTTTGCTAACATTTCCCTTCTACTCCAAGAAAAGAGTCTCCTGTTTATTTGAAAAACAATAGCTTTGTACAAACAACAATAGCCATATACTCTCTCCTATGAAGGTTCAATTCCTAGTGTTTCCAGTTATAAAGAATCACCCTTCCTCTCAGATAAGTATAAACCATGTCCTCCAATATTTCAGTAAAAAGAAGTCTTCTTCCTATATCTCATCTTTTATCAATAATCAATTGATAAAAACTCATCCTTTAGTTCTAATCAGCCAGTCTATTAAGAGCTAACGTAATATATTTTAATATATTTTAATCTGAATCTAATCCATTTTATATTCCAGTTTATCACTTTCTCTAAAAAATGAAGCAACAAATCTATCCCCACTTATAAATTGATCTTTAAAGCCTTGTCATTCAGTCCTGGTTTTAAAAAAAAAAACACCCCAATAATAGCTATCAGAAACCGGAACATATACCTAACCTTGACCAGATAAGTCCTTTAAATTCCTTTTGTTTACTTTTCTTGATTTTTAATTCCATGAAATATTGTCCTATAGGTTGATTTAATGATAAGTACCTTCCTTATAAGTAGTTAAAAGAGGAAGTGGGTAAACACAGTGTCCAATTTGGAGACACCAAAACATGGTTTATGCAAAATTGCTCCCGGTTCGTCCCAGATCAGGCAAACTGATAGCAGCAGCAGTGGGAGGTTCCACCCACCCGCCTGGATACTTCTGCGCATGTGCAAAAGTGTTGCACACGTGCAAGGTCGTGCGCATCCACGAGCGAACCAGTAGCGACAAGTTTTGAAACCCGTCCCTGGAACAAACGTATGGATGACCCTTGCTGTTTCCATTCTTCTAAGCACATTCCTAATTCAATTAAAAACCTTTCTATTTTCTTTTTGGGGTTATATGACTTTCTCAGTTATCCAACATGCATCAGCAGTAATGTATTTTGCTCTTTGGCCTTTTCTAAAATTAGCATAAACATCTGGCATCCCCTTTTCAATGCAGGGCTCTAATCTGTATTGGATGACCCTATAAATTATTTTGCTAGCTAATTTGTAAAATTATATTGTGCACTTTATTAAATCTTCTTTCTTTGTAAAAAAAAAAAAAAAGAAGAAGAAGAAGAAGAAGAAGAAATATCCAATGGAATAAAACTGATAGTATATGGAAAATACTGCCCCAACTAATTCCAATTTAAGTTTAAACTTTACCAAGAAATACCTTGAACTAACCAGTAGCAGTTTTCCAGAGCATGGACAATTATTTCAATGCAATAATGGCTTCCAGGGAATATTATTATCTTTAATTAGAATCGCTTAAATTTAATACAAAAAAAAAAAAAAGCTAGAAGGAAGACTGCTTGTGATTTGCTCCTAGTTTCATAACTATGCTCACTTGCAAGCCTCTTGAGGTTGGTTTAGAACTTTTCCCTTCAATATTTCAGTTGCAGGGCTCAGATTTTCATTTATGTTACATAGATCATTGCTTTGTAGTTCAAGAAAGTCTTTCTTGATAATACTGGTAAATCTGATTTTTTTATTACTTTGTTAGTAAGATACGGCTTTGAGCCATTCTGTGAGCTATATTTGAAAAGAGTTTTGGATTCATCTGAAACCATTGTTTCCCCCCAGGAAGAGTAGCATGTCTGCTTGTAGAGATGTTATGGAAGCCCCATCTTTGAATTAAATCATGAAGCTATCAAAAGAGAAGTGACAAAGAAAGTATAGTTTAATGAAATAGGAATCTACATTGTTTTAAAGTAGAATGCTTTTAGATAATTGTCTTGCTCTAAAAACAATTGCCAAGTTCTGCTTTTATCTAGTTTAAAATATTAAAGTAGAAAACTCTAACCATCCCTATTTGAAGTAACTATAATATTGCCAGTTAAAAAGAAGGAATTTTATTTCTATGCCAAGAGAATTATGTGATTGTTGCAAGAATCAAATACAACCAGTCTCTCATGATTAAATTTTAAGAATGTCTTGGATATTTATTAATATCTGCTGGAGTGTATGTGTTTGAGAGACAGAACCTAAACTGTGTCTAAAAATTCAATGGAGAAGTAACCTTAGACTAAGTAAAATAAAACCAGCAAGTACTTCTTTATAACTTTTTTCTTTATCTGCATTTTTTTTTCATTTCCTCACACTTTTCATACCCTTCTCTTTCAACATTTCTATGTTGTATTTATTATTTTAAAATTTTGTTAATAAAAATTATATATATTCACTGGAAGAAAATACTTTCTTTTGGATATTGTCAAAAGTTTATCCTAGCTATTAAATAAAAACCTGTTAAAATATCAAAGGATGTTTTTGACACAAGTAGGACTTTTACTATTTATAGTGTATGGCTCCTCAAAAACTAAATTCAATAGGCTGGTTTTTGTTTTTTATCAAATGAGTGGTTATACTAGCATTAATCTTTAATCTGCAATGAATGTGTACCTGTTCTTTTCTTTGTGACTATGTTTGATTCCTGAAATGATTTATATGCCTGGAAGTGTTTTTGGCAGAAGAGAGTTTTAGAAAGCAAATTTTCCTTAGTGGAAAATGCATTGTTCTTTGGCAAATGAAACATGGGAGGGTCTCCAGGCCTTTAACCCATGTAGGATTAACTGCTAGGAACATATGTTAATGCTGATTCATTGTGGCCTCTAATGACTACAAAACAAAAGCCAGCCCAGCAGACTAGAAAATATTTGCATGCATTTGATTTCATTTAATTATTGTGCTTTCCACAATGGAATTATCATAACAGAATACATACCATTTATGACTTCTAGTGTTTGGTAATTAAATGTACAATATTGCTTCTTCCTCATTGAGTTAAGGGCAGAAAGGATTTAGCTATTGAGAAGTAGGTCGTATGGTGAGTGCAAACAACTATATATCCAATAGATCAGGTGTGTCAAACAGGTAATCCAAAGAAAGGCAGTAATGCCTTTCAGAGTGCCTTTAAAATGTAGCTGTATCAACTAATCCTCAAGTATAACATGGATAATTATTTGTTGTTGTTAGTTGTGAAGTCATGTCCGACCCATTGCGACATGGTCAGCATTCCTTCAGGCCTTCCTGTCCTCTACCATCCTCTGGAGTCCATTTAAGCTCAGACCTTCTGCTTCAGTGACTCCATCCAGCCACCTCATTCTCTGTCGTCCCGTTCTTCTTTTGCCCTCAATCTTTCCCAGCATTAGGCACTTCTCCAGTGAGTCTTTCCTTCTCATTAGGTGGCCAAAGTATTTGAATGGATTATTATAGTGTTGGAATTATCTAGATCATACTTCATTAAAAGTAATAGTTTGGCTCATAAGATAGTGGGATGTCTGTTAAAGTGGAATGTCTCTTAAATTAAAAAGTTATCCTAATCCTGTCAACAAGTCAGGGATGTTTGCTGTATATGTCTCCCTGTGAAACACAATAAATTAAATCAGAACAAATTACAATATTTTGAGAAGTGACTAAGAAATGGATTTGCCTTCTTCCTAAGACTGGGAAAGAAGAAATAGCCCAAAGTCATCTGCATTTCAATGGTAACAGGTTAAGGAAGACTTGCTTGTCCTATTCACCAATATAACTTACAATAAGCAATGTAGGTTTGACCAATATAAAATATATTTAATTTCAAAAATAAAAAGTATCTCAATTTACATGCAAGGAAATGATCATACAGTAATCAAAAACTAGCATTGCTTCAAATATATATCATCCCAAACTTTATCTTTAAGTTTGTTAATATTATTAAAACATGAAAAATGAAACAAAAACTCATATACACATTCCAAATTTCAAAAGTTTGACATTACATTATTTATAATAAATATTTGTAAATTATTTCTAAGTTTTCTAAATCACGGTATAATTAATAGAAAAAGTATATTCTTCCATTCTTGTAAGATTTTCTCTATCATAGCATACACTATCTATTTCAAATTGAAATCATTAGTAAATAATTAAAGAGAATACAAACTTGCACAATATAGACTGAGTCTTCATTAACCAAATGAATATATGAAATTATGGCTATAATAGCATATGGCCATATCATATGAAACAATGTTAGTTTTAAGAATTACATCTCCAATAATTAGCTGACCCTGTTCAATACATGTAAAATCTTAAAGTTTTGTAGATTTCATTTTAAACCTATATGAAAGTTACAATGATGCCAGTGTGACTTTTGTTCAGGATTATGTATTAGCCATTCTGATTCTTTATTCTTTACCTTCCAACTTAGTGCATTCAGTTATTATAGGCTTATTAATTTGTAAAGATAGTATTATACCGTTACATGCTAGAGGTGTTGGAGGCACTTAAGGCAGTGCATCCTATATTTAAATACCAGAATAGCCACATATCACCACTAGCTGCTTTTTGGAAGATGATATTTGGAAGATGAAACAAAAATTCACGATCTCATCCTGTTATTTAACTTAAAGTATATGTAATATAGCAAACTTACACATACATATAATTATACATAGAATATATGTTGAATATATATACCTTGTGTATTTGTGTGTGTGTGTATACATATATAAATATGTAATATGTAAATATGTATATGTAAAATTATGTAAATTGTGTATGTATATATTGTGTACTTGTCTACAGATCTAGATTTTGTGTGTGTGTATGTGTGTTAACGTTTTGATAGAATATACCTAAAGGTACATTGCAATCTCCAAAAATTTCTATTAGCATTTGTTTACATTGCTGATAATATCTAAAATGTCAGCATTTATTTTCTTTCAGAAATAATTGTCAGAAATAATTAACAATTATTAAGGCTCATGTCCATAATGTTCCATTTTGACTGAGTCCCTAATTTTTTTAAAAAAATAAAGCTCTTTCTTTACATTTGCATAAACAGAGCAGGCATCAACTGGATTGGTACCAGTTTCAGTACTGGACAAACTGATTTTTTTTTTCTTTGCTTTATAAGAAAATTTCAGCTTGATACATGATAGACCTAACGCTTTGGGATGCCTTCAGCAAATGGGCAACAAGCTATGAACTAAACTGAAAGTAGCTGGAGGTCATATTGTAGTAACATACAGTTCTGTGCTTCTTGGATATTCATTGGGACAATTGTTAACACTGTTTCTATACTAGGGAAATGACAGCCATAAATAATTTATGAACGAACTCCATGTGTTTCCGGTGAAGTTTTGGGAGGAATCTTGTACAATTAATAATTAAGCCAATTTTGGGACTCCAGTGGTAATGGTAATTGGCAATAATGAAGGTGCTGTTATTTGATTTTGGTGCTGAGGTGTGGGTTTTTTTACTACTAAGGTAATAATTAGCACAATAAAAATTCTGATAACATATTTTACAGTTTAATTTTGGCCATTGAGAGTTATGTTATTAGTGTGCATATGTGCGCAAATATGTGCAAGATTGTAACTGAAATGAAATGCATTTCAGAACCTTTATGCAGGAATCATTTGATATGAAACCTTACAATACAGCTGAAATTGTTCAGGAAATGTAAGAGATTAGTAAAAAAAAAAATAAGTCAAGTATAGAATTTTATTATAACACTATTATTCAGAAGATTATGGGTTTGATCATTGTGAATCATTTGTTCATTATTAGAAACTAGAAGTACAAAACAAGATTTTGAATAGGTATTAACAAAAATCAGCTGCACTATTATCTGTACTTGAGAACATTTTATTTAAGAATGCAGTTCTGATGGGTGTGGACTATTATTTGCTCCTTAAGCACATGCTTCATTCAGTGTTATATAGCAATAGCACTTAGATTATATATCACTTCATAGTGCTTTACGACACTCTAGATGGGTTTATAAATCAGTGTCTTGCCCTCAACAATCTGGATCCTCGTTTTACCAACCTCTCGGATGGAAAGCTGAATCAACCTTGAGATGGCAGGATCGAATTCCTGGCAGTTGGCAGATTTAGCCGGTAGTACTGCACTCTAACCACTGTGTCACCACGGTTCCTTAAATCTGTTTAGCATTGAGGTTTTGAATCATATTATTATATTATTGTGGGATTTTTTTTAAAAAAAAATCAACATATAGTCAAAATCTTTTGATACCACCAGTGTCATTCAGCATAATGATAAATGAATTGCTTGTTTTCTTTGCACCAGTCACAAGACTGAATACAAGCTAGAAGTGTGAATGTGTGTCCATGTGATATTCTACTGTGAAATTGGGGTTGCTCTACTGAGATGATGCAAATTATAGTGGGGAAAAATATGGTACATTAAAATGGCACATGTTCCATGACCATTATCCACATCATTAGACTCATTTTCCCCATGAAAGTGTGGTTCACAATAAATGAACCACTGTATCAGTACTGCTAATGGACAGGATCAATCCCAATTCTTCAGATAAAATCTGCAGGTTCTTGACTATATCTCCAGTGCTTCTGTAAGACAGAAACTGGCAATCACAAGGATTGAGACTAGGCTCTGTATTGTTATTCTCAGATATTGATTGAAATTTTTGTAGAGTCCAACTGGGCTGGTTTCTGTAATAATTGGAGTTGACATGGAGATGGTTTTTGTTCACTGAAAGTCAAACATTACATATAAAATTGGCTAATAGAGTTGTTGTTTTTTTAAGACAAGCCCTGTAACACTGAATGTGACACAGTTACAATCAAACTAACAAGGCAAAAACAAAATTCTGGATACAGTTTGGCACTCAATTTATAATTGAGTGGGAGCTTGGGTCAATTCCTGATGATCTGGCACACGACTCGGCCGAGGACCTGGTAGCTGCCTGGGATCGGGCGGCTGGTGGGGCCTTGGATCGAGTCGTGCCTTTGCCGCCTCTGACCCGCTGTCGATCCCTCGCGGCTCCTTGGTTCACCGAGGAGCTGAGGGAGATGAAACGCCGGAAAAGACGCCTAGAGAGCGGTTGGAGGGCCAGTCGCGCTGAATCTGACCGAACACTGGTAAGGTCGCACATTAAGACCTACCTAGTGGCGATAAAGACGGCAAAGTTTAATTACTTTTCCGCCTCTATTGCGTCATCAGGGAATCGTCCGGCAGCCCTGTCCGGCAGCCCTGTCCATCTGGGAGCGCGGGAGGATCCCTTGGAAGGCAGGGCGGAGGATTTCGGACAATACCTGTATGACAAAATCGCTCAGATCCGGGGGACTTGGACTCTGACTGGGTAGATCAGGGCAGGGCGACGAGGAATAGTCTTGAGAATGTTATCTGGGAGGAGTTTGATGCTGTGACTCCCGATGATGTGGACAGGATTTTGGGGAGACTTAGTGCGGCCACATGTTTACTGGACCCGTGTCCCTCCTGGTTGGTACTGGCCTCCCGGGAGGTTACACGAGGCTGGCTCCAGGGCGTGATCAACGCTTCATTGAGTGAGGGTCACTTCCCCGCGGCCTTGAAAGAGGCGGTGGTGAGGCCTCTCCTCAAGAAGCTGTCCCTGGATCCGGCAATATTGGCTAACTATCGTCCTGTCTCCAACCTTCGCTTTCTGGCGAAGGTTGTTGAGAGTGTGGTCGCGCGACAGTTTCCGCAATTCCTGGAGGAAACATCCTATCTGGATCCGTTCCAGTCTGGTTTCAGGCCTGGGCACAGCACGGAAACGGCATTGGTCGCGTTGGTTGATGATCTCTGGAGGGCTCGGGACAGGGGTTGCTCCTCTGTTCTGGTCCTGTTAGACCTCTCAGCGGCTTTTGATACCATCGACCATGGTATCATGCTGCACCGGTTGGAAGAGTTGGGGATGGGGGGTACCGTGCTACGGTGGTTCTCCTTCTTTCTCTCCGACCGGTCGCAGTTCGTGTTGGCAGGGGGGCAGAGGTCGACCTCGAGGCCTCTTATATGTGGAGTGCCTCAGGGGTCGGTCCTCTCGCCCCTCCTGTTCAACATTTATGTGAAGCCGCTGGGCGAGATCATCCGTGGCTTTGGGGTGAGATACCATCAGTACGCTGATGATACTCAGCTGTACATCTCCACCCCAGGCCACCCCAATGATGCCCTTGAAGTGATGTCCCAGTGCCTGGAGGCTGTACGGATCTGGATGGGGAGGAACATGCTCAGGCTCAACCCTTCCAAGACTGAGTGGCTGTGGTTCCCGGCATCCCGATATAGTCAGTTGACTCCATCACTGACTATTGGGGGCGAGTCTTTGGCCCCCACAGAGAGGGCTCGCAATCTGGGAGTCCTCCTGGATACGCAGCTGTCCTTGGAGGAACATCTGACGGCTGTAACCAGGGGGACCTTTTATCAGGTTCGCCTGATCCGCCAGTTGCGGCCCTTTCTTGATCGGGATTCCCTGTGCACAGTCACTCATGCCCTCGTGACCTCTCGCCTTGATTACTGTAACGCTCTCTACATGGGGCTCCCCTTGAAGAGCACCCGGAGGCTCCAACTGGTCCAGAACGCAGCAGCGCGGGTAGTGACGGGAGCAGCATGGCGCTCCCATGTAACACCGCTCCTGCGCGAGCTGCACTGGCTCCCAATGGTCTTCCGGGTGCGCTTCAAGGTGTTGGTTATCACCTTTAAAGCGCTCCATGGCATAGGGCCTAGCTATCTCCGAGACCGCCTGCTGCCACCGACGACCTCCCATCGACCCGTGCGCTCCCACAGAGAGGGCCTCCTCGGGGTGCCATCAGCCAAACAATGCAGGCTGGTGACCCCCAGGGGGAGGGCCTTCTCTGTGGGGGCTCCCACCCTCTGGAATCAGCTGCCCCCAGAGATAAGGAGAATCCATGACCTCAGTGCCTTCCGCCGTGCCCTTAAAACCTTCCTTTTCCAACAAGCCGGGCTGGCCTAATTCTTTTTAAGTGTTTTTAATTGTTTTGTTTATTGTTTTAATTAATGGGGCCAAATTTATATATATATTTTTAACTGTATTTTAATATTTGTATTTGATGTTTTTATTTGGCTGTTCACCGCCCTGAGTCCTCAGGGAGAAGGGCGGTATACAAATTCAAAAATAAAAATAAAAATAAAAATAAATAAATAATAATATCCTCTAGCAAAAATTTCCTGTTTTTGCCCTCTTTGGAACAATCAAAGATAAGTGTATTCATTTTGGGTTATATGGGCATTTCTAAATGTGTTTCTGATGATAAACAATTATTTATTTTGTTTTAGGACAACATTAATATTCATAACATTCATAAAGACCTCAATAAATCTTCTAGTATTACATGTTTCATATACAATGCATTATTTGTACAATATTTGTGTATTTATTTATTTTTGCTGCATTGACTAGTCTTAAACCACAATAAAAGTTTTAATCATGGGTATGCCATTCATTTCTTTTTTTAAAAAAAAGAAGGGTTGTAGTATCATTGTCCTCAATAGTTTCTTCATAAGCATTTTTCATTCCTCAGTTCTAATTATCATTCAGGCAACTAAACTTCTACTAAATTTATATTAAAAGCTCTCTTAATTTTATTTTTATTTCAGGAGAACTCTGTGATGAAGTCATCAACCATTGCGTGCCTGAACTAACTCCTTGCAAACATGAATCCAAATGTATTTCTCTTGATAGAGAATATAAGTAAGTATGTACTATTTCTATGTTAAAATATTGTATATTAAGCCAGAATCCTAATGAGTTACTTTATTAACTAATTGCCACATTCCAGTGTTTTCTATGCAAGAAAACAACCAAATTCAGAGCGTGCACCAAGGACCCCTTATTCCAGACCAAACTAATAAACATATTATCTCTCCCCATTGCACACTGTAATTCAGGAAGCCTGGGGAAAAGTAAACTGCATATCCATTCATTAATTGTACTTCTTCAAATATAGCTATTAAATTTGTTGTTCAAATAATAGGTGTGATTCCTTATATTTCAGTTTAATGCCAGTTACAAAAAAAATGTAGGAGGAGGAGATGTTTTTTTTTTGTATTATACTTCCATGTCAGAAGCACTGAAACACTCCCGTGGTGAAAGGATCAACTGGTGACATTACCATTGCCCAGAGGATGCCCAGTTGGGGTCTTTTTTTTGTGTCCCTATTAAATTGCCAAAGTGTTTTCATTTATGCCAATTTATAGTTACGATTTGCTGCTAAAACCAAAATGCATATATTATGACTTTTGATTTGCTTCCAAACAAAAGAAATAGGATGAAGCCCCACTTTATTCCTAAAGTGAAATAAAAATAGTTGAGTTATCTAAAGTATTGTTGGAAATGATCTTTTCTAAGGAAGAACTTTTGCTTAGTTTCAGAAATCACTGACCAATTATGAAAGAAGCTTATTGATGACATCTGATCATGTAGCGAGAATGAGAATAAAAACCACAACATAAATATTTGAATATAGAAATGGGAAGGGCAAAGTTATGTTGGACAGAGTTAAGAAATTCTTAAAGAATAAAGAGTTGAAAAAAAATTGGAACAAAAGACATTGTATGAATTGGTATATGAAAATAATGGAAGCAAAGATAGTTTGCAAGCAGTGGTGGGATTCAAATTTTTTTACTACTGGTTCTGTGGGCATGGCTTGGCGGGCATGGTATGGTGAGCGTGGCAGGGGAAGGATAGTGCAAAAATCTCCATTCCCACCCCACTCCAGGGGAAGGATACTGCAAAATCCCCATTCTCACCCCACTCTGCGGCCAGCCAGAGGTGGTATTTGCCAGTTCTCCAAACTACTCAAAATTTCCGCTACCAGTTCTCCAGAACTTGTCAGAACCTGCTGAATTTCACCCCTGTTTGCAAGAATATAGAGATATAATAAAAGGTGCTAATATAAATTAGATTTAGCTACATTTTTTTTCTTTTTTATCTTTAATTTCTTTGGTTTGATATTTGGGTTTGAGCCAAAAGGTGTCCCGTGGTAATAAATTTGGGGATTCCATAAAGCAGCTGTTAAAGTAGATTAGAATTAGCATTAATAAAAACTTCTATCTTAATTAAGCAATAAAGTTTTAATAAATCTAAGTGGACCTTCTAGTTTAAATCCTATATCAGTCTATGTATCTGATGAAGTGAGCTATCTCTCATTATAGCTTATTCCTTTGGAAGAGATGCTACTTTCTGATTTATCACTTCCAGGGATGAAGGAAATCTGAAAAAATCATGATCATCAATGATTAAAGGAAGAGGGAGCACATAAATTCAGGAATGAAAAATAAAAAAAAGAGAGAAGAAAATAGTAACTGAAATAAATTAAAGTATTGACTGCTGTAACACTATTTTCTGGTTACCTTCATTTCAGACTACTTATATTGGTTTTGGCTTCAGGTTTGTGATCCTTCAATAAACCTGAGGCCAAAACCAATAGAAGTGGTCTGAAATTAAAGTAACCAGAGGTAGAATTTAACACAATTCCCTATTGCTCTAACATTTAAGATTTTCGGTTATGTAACTAACTTTTTTCCATACAATTCTTCATGAAATCTTCCAGTGAGATATATATATATATATATATATACTGTACATTAATTTAATATATTTCTCCAGGGAAGGAAGCTGTTGTTCCAATTGCCCGATGTGTTAGAGCACAGTTATAAATAAACTTTATTATTCTGTAGCATGGAATTACTGACAAAAGTTAAAGCGTTGATTTAATGCTGTCTTCCAAGAAAAGTAGTGGTTCTATCGTTATGACAATAGCCAATATATGTCAAAAATGTGATCCATGGCAGCTTTCAATAAGGATGTGTGCATCATTTGTTATTGCATCACTTTATTTGGGGCAACAGGGATCAATAAAGCAAGAGGATTAAATGTTGCTATTTCCTCCCACAGCAAATTATTATGAACACCATTTCCTTGCCAGTATGCCTGAAACATTGCTAGAATTGGTTGCTATGCTGTTTCAAAACTTTTAAAAAACAGTAATCTTTGGATTTACAGTAACAGAGTTGGAAGGGACCTTGGAGGTCATCTAGTCCAACCCTCTGCTCACGCAGGAGACCTGTACTAGGGATTCGAATCGCCAAACTGCCAACCTTTCTGATCGACAAGCTCAGTGTCTTAGCCACTGAGCCACCTAGTCACCTCTGTGGATTTAATAAGAGACAATCTCCCCTTTTTTTCCAATTCAAAGTTATAGAGGAATAACTGCAACTGATACGAGTTGTTGTATAGAATAACGGCAACTACTATAATAGCAATAGTTGAAGCAATTGTTCAGGAATTCAGTTTGAACAGATTTCATGCAAACTGAGATGATCTGAATATTTGTAGATTGGCAAGGAATCCAGTGTGGATGAATTCCAGCAGTGCGGAGACCAATCATGAATGATCTTATCATGAGATAATGATGCTGTTAGATTGAGAGGCAAGCCAATACTTGATTTCTTCAATAAAATTTAGCTGCAAAACTGGCAAAGGCCTGAATGCCTATTCAGCTGAATTCCTTCAAAACTAACTGGCCTTAAATCACAAAGTAATGAATAAGGACATAAAAATAAGTTTAATATTATGGTAGAACAATCAATTTTATTTGAGCTAAGAATTTGAAATCTAAATTTAGTGATTTATTTAAAGATATCTCCAGTAGAAGGGAAATTTGTTTGTATCAAACTTCAGAAAGTTTAAATAATTACCTTTGAACTTGGTGATGTCCTGCCTGGATTTATAGTTTATTGGTAGAACTTTCCAATTCTGCTCTCCATCCTCTTGTTTGGATTTACAGTACAGGTAGTCCTCATTTAGTGACAATTTAAAGTTACAACAGCACTGAAAAAAGTGACTTATGACCATTTTTCACAACTATAATCTTTGAAGTATCCCCATGATCATTTGATCAAAATTCAGATGCTTGGCCACTGGTTTATACTTATGACCGTTGCTATGTCCCAGGGTCATGTGATCATCTTTTGCAACTTTCTGACAAGCAAAGTCAATGGGGAAGCCAGATTCACTTAACAACCAGGTTACTAATTTATAATGCAATAATTCCCTTAACTGTGGCAAGAAAGGTCATAAAATGGGGCAAAACTCACTTAACAAACAACTCACAACAACTGAAATTTTGGACTCAATTGTCATCATAAGTCAAGGAATACCTGTAATGCAATTTAGGCAGCCTAGATCTTTCCTGACATCATAATATCTACTTTTAGATCTCTATATCAGGAACATTATCCATTTAAATTCTTTATTATTTGAATCACTAGATTATAACTAATGTTCCATTGAGATCAGCTAAATTGTACAATCAAGGTCAGTTAGTTTTTCTTTCCATTAAAATAGCCTCTTCACATTTTAGAGGATTTTTTCCCATACAGTTCCTGATCTCTGAAATTGACTCCCCTTTAAATTAATGTCTAGTGTCTGACCCCTTGAGATTTAAAAATACCAATTTTTTTTTGCAAGACTTTTTTGCAAAACTATAAAAAAAACTTTTCAATAATTCACCAGAAATTTGTAATAAACGTTTGCTAGCATTAGGATACATTTATATCATTATATAAAATAAAAATGTCCTGCATTGATTATTGCAGAGTTTTATTCTAATGTCAGCTCTAAGTTTTGATGTATCTCTAGTATATTTATGAGAAGTATACATTAAATAAAATGTCTATTAATACAGCTGCATTCAGACACATGCACACACATTTTTAGCCATTTAGATTTTAGTAATGCTTGAACTGGTCCTAAAAGATGTTTTCTTTGTACGTAATGCACTCAGATTGATGAAATGTAATCATTGCATCTCTGCTGCACAATAAGACGATCTTATTAGTTAAACTCTACTACTTATATGAACGTCTTAACTTTGATGCAATTCTGTCTCATTTTCTATTCCAATCTTTTACTCTTAAGATAGAGCATTATAACTACAGCCCAAAAGTATATGGAAGTGCCTTTTCCAAATATGTTAAATATTAAATATAGGAACTCTACTTCTTTTGCACTTGTCTGAATATGTTCATTATTTTCCAGGGAGGCTTGAAATGTGGCTTATGTTCAGTGGTGGGATTCAAACAATTTAACAACCGGTACTCTGCCCTAATGATTTCTTCCAACAACCAATTCACCAAATTGCTCATAAAGTTAACAACTGGTTCTCCCGAAGTGGTGCGAACTGGCTGAATCCCATCACTGCTTATGTTGTACATTCAGGCTATTCCAAAGCATGTTGAAGATTTTGAGAGACTGCCCAGTTTTCCGGAGAGATCTGCCTGTAACTTTAAAAACCAAGTTTCAGCCAAGAGCATGTGCTGGCAGGAGAATTTCGGGAGTTGAAGTCCAGATATCAAGTTGACAAGGCTGAAAGACACTGCTCTGTACTTTATCAACCACATTTCAAACCTTTCTAGTTGGAAATAAACTAGAAAGCATTTTCCTCTCATTGGGAAAAACGAAAAAAAATACCAGTTAATGCACGTCTCTGATGTGTAAGACTTAAAGTGCCATTTTATTTTGGGTTGGCTATTTGTTTCATATACATGCATACTGTGAACAGGTTTTGGAGATACAATCTAGTATGCAACTTTGTATTAATGGAGTCCTTAATGGTCTTATTGCAGGTGTGAATGCTTACCAGGCTACAGTGGAAAGCACTGTGAAACAGATGATGATGACTGCAGGGGACACAAATGTCGCCACGGTGCCATGTGTGTAGATGCTGTAAATGGATACACCTGCATTTGTCCTCAAGGATTTAGGTAAGAATAATGTCTTGATCTACTCTGAGGTATTTATGAACCATAGTATGTTACTTCAGGGTGACTTCATCCTTCAGCAGCCCTTTTGACAGTATCTAACAGTTCACCATTTACTGAGACGGTTAATTTTTGTCAGAAATATTCCTTATTTTATTCTTTTAGGCCCTTGAAAAGGTCAGGGACAAAATAAGCAATTAAGCAAATTAAGGTATCTTAATTCTTAGCAGATCAAACTGGGAATTTTAAAACTCAAAGGATTACTGTGCATTTTGAAAGGCATACTGTGGCATATGATTTTTAATGCTTTTTTGATTCATTATGGAATTATTCAATTGTCTGATAAGAGTTACAGTTTAAGATAAGTATGCTAAGCCAAAACAATAACTGACTTCCTATAACACAATATAACGCAAATAAATTAAGATGGTGAAAAATAGTTAGATATTATTGAAGTGGTATATTCTTCCATTTTATATCTCTGCCTCAACTTCTTTTCTTCTTTTGTCTCTGTCCTGGGATATAAACTTGCATTCTCATTTTCTGAAGATGCTCTCTACATCCATAATACTCTATCAGAAATAGGCAACTTCTAAAAGATTGGGTGCCATCCTGATCTTCATGCTGAAAGGCTGTAGGAAGCCATTACTGACAGAGAAAGGACAGGGTTGAAAGTTTTTAATGTGTGTGTGTGTGTGTGTGTGTGTGTGTGTGTGTGTGTGTGTGTATACTTGGGACAGAGCTTAAAGTTTGTGTGTATGTGTTTCTCTCTGTGTCTGTGTGTCAGTGTGCGCACATGCATGATTGCATGTTCTGGGGTATTTGAGGGTGTGAAGTTGCAAATTGGTACAGTTCATTTCTCAGGAATCTTTCTCACACACACACACCCCAATAGCCTATCATCCCCTAAAGAAACAAATGTAAGGTTAAATCATGCTTTTGAAGATTAGCCATTTTGCTATGTAAATAATATTCAGAAAATATTTAATTTTCAAAGGAGGTCAGGCATCACATGTTTTAGGTGTAATGCTAATCATTGAATATTGATTTATTATGCTGAAAATATGTTTAAAATGTGTACAAACATCGCTATAAATAGGCACAAGCAAACAAGTCCTGTGTGGCTTAGTTTTTTAAATGCCATAAGGCTTTTTGTTCATATTGTTATTGCAGCAGATTCCTATGATTACCCCTCAGGAAACAACTGCAAACAGATGGTTACTTTCTACTCAGTTTCCCTCAGTTTCTTGTTTTTCAATGCCAGATGTACATATATTGATCCTATCATTGGTCCCATTCATATGTAATATGCAGAGGAATTTATTAAACCATAATTGTTTCATTTCTTCTTCATGCTTCAAATTTACCAACTTCATACTTGCCCTGGCACTGTGTACAATATGTTGTAGTTAAATATTTTTTTAAATATAATTTTATTAAGGATTTTAATTGTAATTGTAAAAACTAATACACACTAAACTTAAAAAAAGAGAAGAATGTGGAAACGTAGAAATAGTGGAGGAAAAATATAATTAAAAAAGAAATAATAAGAAAAATCAATATATAAAGATGCGACTTCCAACTTTCATCACAACAAATAAAAACAAATTTAGTAACACTTCACCCATATAAGGTTAAATAGATAACTCTTCATCCCATATCCCATCCCTTATCTATAAATAAATCCATAAAATATCCATTTTTCAATCCGGATGTCAGCAAAAGATCTATGTCAGCGTTTTTGAACATTGCAAAAAATGTCTTATTTTAACCTTGTTCAACTATATATCTTTTTTTCCTTTTACTTCTGACAGTCTTAATCTTTAATTTAAAATTACTGTAGGATTTGAAGAATCTTTAATTCTTCTTTTTTTTTTTTTCATGGCTTGAAAAACATCTTTTGTAGATCCAATAAAGATTAAGGTCATCTCCTTGATTTATCATTTGTATTTCCCTTTTAATTTTTAAAACTTTAGCAGGTTTAATTTGCATATCCAGCAAAGCATTCTTTTCTAAATCATTCTCTTGCCTTTTATTTTTATTTCCATGTTTTATACTTTATCTTATCAATAAAAATTGTTCCACATTTGTCATTTCCTTCATTGATTTGTTTTAGACATAGTCTATCCATAGAAGCAGACACCATTACTGAGAATGTTGATATTCTGGTTGCAAACGTCTCGCTCTATTCTTCAAAGATTCTCCTTTAATATTCCCAATGTTTCAATGTTTGTGTCATTCTGTAATAGCGGTAGCAATAGCACTTAGACTTATATACCACATTACAGTTCTTTATAGCCCTCTCTAAGCAGTTTACAGAGTCAGCATATTGCCCCCAACAATCTGGGTCCTCATTTTACCCACCTCGGAAAGATGGAAGGCTGAGTCAACCTTGAGCCTGGGGAGATTTGAACTGCCAAATTGCAGGCAGCCAGCAGTAGTAGCCTGCAGTACTGCACTCTAACCAATGCTTCACCATGGCTCATTAATCCCAGTATTAACTGACATCAGGTTTATATACTGTTTAATTTCTTTTTTCTGCTTAGAATCTTTAGTCTCCTCTAGTGTCCAGTTTCTAAAATCATCAATTATCTTTTTTTTTTTTATGATTTTCAGTTGCCAGGATAACCAAAATAAGTCTGTTTCCTATGAGAAGCAAATAATTAATTCTAATAATAGAAGTCAGTTTTCCAAATTTATTTTGATCCTTAATTCATTTATAACTTTTGAGACCAATATCTTATTTAGCTTTTTGCTGTTTATTTCTAATTCTTTAAGATCTTCAACTTGTAATTTTTCTTTTGTTCAGAGTTGATGATAAACTCACCCAATGAAGACTTTTCAAACCTGTCATTCCAAAGGTCTCTAATAGCTTTAGACAATTTCTGAAAGTAATTAAAAGGGAAGTTTGGTGACTCAGTTGTCCTATAAAAGTCTCTGCCATGTTCGCAAGCAATTGGCCAATTTGTCTCTTGGTGGGAGATCACTGTTCTGAGGAGTCCTTGTGAAGAACAGCATGCAGAGTACATATGGGTGATATCTCACCAGTTCTTTATCTGGAGATATTTTTTAAAAAACCCAAACTTTGATTCCTTGGTCTTTGCTGAGGTTATCAGCTCCACTTACACAGAGCCATCTTCATTTCATTATATATTCCCTGGTAGCCCATATAGTGAAACATTTTTGGGCCTACTTTATTCATTGTTTTTAAGTTAAAAAGGGGGTCAGGAAGGACATAACTATCATAGGATTTCTAATCAATCCTGTATATACTCAGCCTCTTGTGCTACAGGACAGAAGTATATATTTCAGATATTCTACTGATTGATTGATTGATGTTGTTAGCCCAGCAACTCACCATTCAAATATGCTCATTTCCAAACAATCATTGTGTTTTCTTTGCTGACTACTTTTAAGAGATGGAAAAGATTCCCAACCTTTAAGCTGAATTTATAAGCAATATGGGAGATTTTGCCTCATTAGCCTGGATGAGAGTCTGGTTGTCATAATGGTATTTTGCTTTTGATATATACAATCTCTGTGGTATTACTTAACACTCTGAAGTTTAACTCTGACAGTTGCCAATCGGCCCACTATGTGGGAAATCTCCCTGAATGTCAAAGATAAGCTATTCTGCCAAATGATTCATTAATCATTGCTTCAGGAAGTGCATTGTCTAGTTATTGCTTTTCTTCAGGAAGGTATTTTCTGTACTTGAAACAGATTCACACAGCAAGAGAGCAATAGCATCTGAAAGCAAACAAACAAACAAAAATTACAATATCTGAAAAGATTTAGAAGCATTTTCGACCTTTGTCTTGATCACTGAATCCATGTTTTCTTATAATTTTTTTCTTCTTTTCTATTCATTTGTTCTTTATGACATACTTCTATTACATTAGTGTGTTTAGCAGAGATGATTTTGAAGAACAAATGTTGTTTCTTATAGTGTTATAAGGCTTGATTTTAAAGTTTTGGTTATTATAAAATACAAGAAAAGAACCAGAATTTTAATCTGTCATGTCTATTCTGAGGGGTCCTTGGTGTAGTCTGAGCTTGGTTGTTTTCTTACAGACATTTAATTACCAAACTACCGTATTTTTCATAGTATAAGATGCACCTTTTTCCCCCCTAAAGGGGGGGAGTGTGAAAATTTAGGTGCGTCTTATACACCGAATGTAGCCCTGCCTACCCACTGGCCCCCACCCTTTGGCCTCTGCCCCCCCAGCAATTACCTCCTTACAGCAAACAGCAAGAAAAAAAGTTCCTTTTAGCTTCAGCACAGCCTAATTAGCACAAGTTGATTGGCTCGGCCTCCCAACTCTCAGCTGTCTTACTCTCAGCTGTTTTGGGCAGGCCTCTGCTGCTTACAGCAAGGAAGAAAATTACTGGAGCAAATTTTTTTCCCCCTTGTGCTAATCAAGCTATGCTGAAAACAAAAATTAAAGTAAAGCAGGCTGTTTGCTGTAACGAGGCAAAATTGCTCAGAGGCAGAGGGAGATTTCTTTTTCTTCTTTTTCTCAGCAAAAAAGGTAGGTGCGTCTTATAGTCCGGTGCATCTTATACTCCAAAAAATATGGTAGGTAACATCATCGGTGCTAGTCACTAGCACTGATGATGCTACCTAGTTTGGATAGTGAAGCGTCTGCAAGGAAACAACCAAGGACCCCTCATTTCAACCCTGACCTACAAATATACTTCTTTATTGGTCATGTCTACTCTGTTTTTTCCTTCTATCTTCTCTTGACTTTATTCTGATTGCAAAGAAAAAAAAATAGATATATTTGTGAGACTTGCCAATGTTCCTAAAAATTCCTGCTTGCTGGTGGCATATTGTTTTGTTCCTGGAAAATGTGCCATTCTTAAAAATAATCTGCCAGTAACAGATGTTTAAAGAACAAAGTTTCCTTGTAGCAGGAACATAATATGTATCAAAAACAGGGACTCTGGCATGTTAAACATTTGTTTTTAGGACAGTCTGCAGCCATCCTTGAGTTAGAAATGCAGAAATTAAATATGATCCTCCCAAAATATATCAGGGACAAAAGCAAAAGAACAAACTAGTTTAGATTTAATCTACAGAACTGAAATATAGCACAAATATGGCATTATAAAAAAAAGGCTTAATAGTTTGAATATTTATATCTCCTCAGCCTGTGTACAGTACTTTTTGTTTTGTATTCAGTAACTTTGAAATTGCTTCCTTCCTATTTCTATTTTGTTCTTTGACTCTAAATTCACATAGAAACCTTCTGCAGTTGCAATAAATAAATAAATATTTAAATAGAAATGTAAGTTAACATATTAATTCATGAGAAAAGATCTAAACTCATATACTAGGTCAGAATTCTTCTCACTAGATCTGGGGTCAGCAGCCCGTGGCTCTGGAGCTTTATGTGGCTCCCTCATCTCTTTGCTGTAGCTCCGTCACTCAAAATATGTGTCACAACCGCCAATGTGTGATACCCACCAGCACATGATTTATTGAGCTTTTCAACCCCCGGAAGGCCAACCATGGATAAATCCAAGGGAAAAAAAGCATCAGAAGAAAACACAACGTTTACTTCACTACATATGCTAGTTCTGTGGCCCAGGAAATAGTCAGGCACGGGAAGGGTTTTGTGGCTCCTGGTGTTTTCTTTTCTGTGGGAAACAGGTCCAAATGGCTCTTTGAGTGTTTAAGGTTGCTGACCCCTGCACTAGGTGCTTTAACAGAATAACAAAGCTAGAAGTGACCTTGGTGGTCTTCTAGTCCAATCTCTTGCTCAAGGAGGAGATCCTATACCATTTCAGACAAATGGTTGTCCAATCTCTTCTTAAAAATCTTCAGTGATGGAGCACCCACAACTTTTTAATTGAAGTCGTTCCACTGATTAATTGTTCTCACTGTCATGAAATTTCTCCTTATTTCTAGGTTGGTTCTCTCCTTGATTAGTTTCCATCCATTGCTTCTTGTACTACCTTCAGGTTCTTTGAAGAATAGGTTGACCCTCATTATACAAATCACAGTTTTTCCAGCTTCAATTAGCTCAGGGAAAAGCTACATTGAGGATATCATAGGATAAGCTTAGTTATGCAGTTATGAAATATCTTGGGAAAGTGATAGATAGTAATTAATAAGCAATTATTGCTTAACGCAGTGTAAGCCGCACTGAGTCTCCAGAGAAGGACGGCATATAAATCAAATAAAAAAATAATAATTATTCTTTAGCATAGATGTTTAAACCAAAAATTAAAATGCTACTAATAAAATGTTTCTAAAATTATATTTTCCTAAAACTGACCTTCTGGGTTTTACTGGCAGATTATCCCCTCTTGTAGCACAGAGTTGAATTCTATGACATCTATACATATAAAATCAATTATAACTCATTTGTAAAAGAGTGTAGCGATAGTTTAAATGAAAGAAAGGGATTGGTTGGCATGGGAATGGAAAGTGAGATTATTTATTATCTGAAATCAGTGGTAGTAAATTTAGCTTAAAAACTACAGAGTAAGAAATAACCAGACCTTGTTTGCTCACATGTTACAATGTTCATCTATTTTAAATTATCGTTTATTTTTATTTCTCCAATGCTGTTTTCATATTTTTTTATATATACTACAGAGGTCAGTCTGTTCAAGAGTGAAAACTAGTGCCATCTCAACAAGTGTAGACTGCATTCTTCTTTTAAGAAATATAGTTATGGGGATAATAAATAATAAGACAGCCTCTTGTCTATTGGCCATGAGTAATAATTACTTCTAAATTTATGGAATCTTCTGCAAGAAGCTTCAGGTTCACACCAGAATACTAGTTATCCGTCCAACTTTAAACCTCTACTGTTTCTTCTAACACACCACACACACACACACACACACACACACACACGTATGTATGTATGTATGTATGTATGTATGTATAGTGTGTGTGTGTGTGTGTGTGTGTGTGTGTGTGTGTGTGTGTGTGTGTATGACTCAGTCTTCCATCCTTCCGAGGTGGATAAAATGAGGACCCAGATTGTTCGGGGGGGGGGGGTGCAATATGCTGCCTCTGTAAACCATATAGAGAGGCCTTTAAACTGTGAAGTGGTATATAAGTCTAAGTGCTATTGCTATACGTATATAGAGATAGAGATCGTTATAGAGGTATATTTCTATAGGTATAATACTTATAGATATAGGCATAGGAGTTAGACTTATGCTTATAGATCTATCATAGGTCTGACTACAACTGTGGACCAAACAAAGCTTGACATTAGATTCTCATGATTAACCTGGTTTTCCCCCATTTTTCACTCAAGTCATATAAGCAGAGATGTATATATATTGCCCAATATACATCTGTCAGCCCTACAGTTCAGGAAGCAGATTCCACAAGGGTACTGTAGTTTATTAAGCAGGGCTACAGTAACAGATTCCCACAAATCTGACCACATACTTCATAGGGGAAGTAGTCTGAATTTCTCTTTGCCTAGGCTCAAAGCAAACTAATGCATTTGTTATCTTATATCTATTGTTCCTTCTAACTTGGACCTCCTCAATTTCCACACCTCAGTGTGGAAATTTCCCGGTCTTAAAGAAAAATGAAGATCAAGCAATTGGCAGCCAAGTTTATAGAACTGTCATGCAAAAATATTACTATATTTTCACTTAAATCACACTTTAGTAGATCTCAGTTTATGCTTCACAGATCAGTAGTACAGTCATTTGTTATAGATTAGCTACTGTGCAGACAATCTAGGGATATTTATTTTATTAATCTAGACACTTTTTCAAATAATTATTATCTTTGTCCTCTGCTTTCCAAACATTTATTCTATCTGTCTCTGCGTATGCATATGTTTAATGAACTCTTTCTGAAATTCAAGAAACCCTAGAAACCATTGCCTCTCTCTTTAACAATCCACTGTTTTAATGATAGATGTCACTGGCAAAAAAATCCATATATTATATATGCTCAACTCTCGTAATATTTTATTTTTTCTTGTGTAGCTATTTCAAAACTTTTCCCCTTGTGATATTGAGCAATAAGGAATCTGAGCAGCAATCATTTAAGTAAAGATAGAATATTCCACAGTATATAACACAAATTTGTAGCTATAAGCTTTCCAGTCAAGCTGGCAACAGATGTCAAATTGAAATTCTTTTTGTTAAAAGTACAAAAAGTGTCTCTAACAATTTTTATGATATTTGTAAATGAAACCTAGATCTGTAAAACCGCTTTCACATTGGGTAAGATTAATATTATCATCATTATCATCATCATTGTGACTGATTGATTGATGACATGTTGACTATTACTGGTCACATAGATATATTTGCTCCATGAAGAACTGTCCTTAAAATGGCCTTTCAACTCTTCCAAAACTGCACTCATCACTATCACTACTGTAAATGAGTCCATCCATCTTGCTGCAGTTTATCATTTTCTCTTTCAACTCTTTCCCCAGAATTTGGATCTTTTTCCAGAGGTCTTTTTAAAACCCTTTTCTTGTTTTTCCATGTCTCATCCCATCATCACCCGGAGGCTCCAGCTGGTCCAGAATGCGGCCGCGCGGGGGATTATGGGAGCGACGGGGCGCCCCCATGTGACACCTCTCCTGCGCGAGTTGCACTGGCTCCCGGTGGTCTGTGGTGACCACCCTTAAAGCGCCCCATGGCTTAGGGCCGGGGTATCTACGAGACCGCCTTCTGCCACCAATAGCCTCCCACCGGCCAGTACGCTCGCACAGAGAGGGCCTCCTCAGGGTGCCGTCCGCCAGACAGTGTCGGCTGGCGACCCCCAGGTGGAGAGCCTTCTCTGTGGCGGCACCCACCCTCTGGAACAACCTCCCCCCAGAGATACGTACAATACCAGACCTCCGGACTTTTCGTCGGGCCCTGAAAACTTATTTATTTCACCTAGCCGGGCTGGCTGGATCCCACAGTTTTTGGTTAAATTTAACTGATTTTAATTGGGTTTGTTTTAAATTGCAGCCAAAAATATTTAATTATTTTAAACTGTTTTTAAATTTTGTATGTTCTGTTTTTATTCTGGCTGTTCACCGTCCTGAGTCCTGCTGGAGAAGGGCGGTATACAAATTGAAACAAAATAAAAATAAATAAAAAATCAGTGTCTTTACAGTTGTTGTTGTCGTACTGCTTCTTGTCTCTTGTAACATCCCTTTGAAATTCTTTATTAAGTTGCTTCCTGAAATTTTTGTATTTAGTGGGCTTGGCTTCTCTTCTCTTGGCAATTTCTGTAATTTATTCCCACAGCCATTTTGCTTTCTTCTTTTGGTGATTTTTAACAATCACGTTTTACATATACCCTTCACAACTTCTTTAAGTACATTCCATGGTACCTATAGTTCTCTATTAATGAGTTTTAGGACTTCAAAGTGATTCCTGACAATCTCCATAAAACCAGTAGATATGTGCTCAGTATTATATCATAGAAACTAGTTGACTTTCCTCTTCTCCTTTAGTTAAACTTGAAATTTGTAAATGAGCAGTGTGTGATCTTTTCCACTGTCAGCACCTGGCTATGTCCTGGTGCATAATTGAGAGCCTGTACCTCCTTTAAGCAATAAAATAGCAAATTTGTTTTCTATGTACTCCATCTAGTAATGTGTATGCATACAGGCATCCATTTGGTTGCTTAAAGACAGCTATGAAGAAACCATTGGAGTGGTAGAAATTGATAAGTTGTTCTCCACCTTAATTTCCAACCAAGCTCTTTTCTTCTGCATCAATGGATGGAGCACAAACCTAGATGATAATCGTATTAAAGAGTTGTCTGCGAAGTTTAATTGATATTATTCCGTCATTGATTGCACTGTAGCCAAGTACTATTCTTGGTATACCTGTCCTAAGTTACAATTCCTAATAATGCTGTTCCTTTTTTTTTTTCATCTCCTGAATAATAAACAGCGTGATCTTCTGAAAGTGTGCCGTTCCAGTCCATCTTAATTCACTGGTGCCTAAGATGTAAATTTGTAGTCATTTCATTTCATCTTTCATTGTTTTAATCTTTCCTATGTTCAGGTTTCTTATGGGTCAATGCTCCCATTGCAATTCTGTTTTTGCGGCTCCAGATTTTCTTTTCATGTATGATAACATCAACAACAACAATATCAACAACTCCTAAAAGCTTTAATCAAGCCTTGTTATAAACACCATTAGTACTCTGAAAGTTCCTCAGATCTTCCTTGGTAGCATATTGAGTGCCATCTGACTTGAGGGATCCCCTCATCCAGGATTATGTCAATAGTTAATTTGTTCATGTGGTTGTCCTACAGGGGTGGTTTACCATGGCTTTTGCCATTGTCACTAAGATGATCGTCCACCTCTGGCACCTTCTTATATACAGATCTACAGTATATTTCTAACTAATATAGATGCCTGCTTCCTTTAACTAGGCAGCTGGAATGACCTTTGTGCCTTGGTTAATCCTGCTGGGAATCTATACTCGTGGCATACACTCTCAATGTTCTTCATGTATGCCACTCAGGAATACCTCCCTCCCCATCATGATAAGATAGCACAGACCAACTTGGTGAAGGGAAATGTGGGGTTACTAAAACATAGCTAGGGCCGTTTTTATCCATAGCAGTTTCTTTGAGTTGCTCTATAAATGTTCAAATCACAATTCTATATAAGGGAATAGTTAACATTAAAAT
Source organism: Pituophis catenifer annectens (assembly GCF_029215685.1). Taxonomy (NCBI): domain Eukaryota; kingdom Metazoa; phylum Chordata; class Lepidosauria; order Squamata; family Colubridae; genus Pituophis; species Pituophis catenifer. Next base: position 115,095,875 of record NW_027256882.1, read on the forward strand.
CACAAAATTCATTTACATGTTCAGGATTGTGTAATTATAATCATCTGGGAAACAAGTATTTACTCACTTAATTTACTCACCTTTTTGGCTTGAAAAAAAAGAAAAAATGCTCTCAAAGGAGCATGTATTATAACAGTAAATCAATTGCAGGCCTATTGATTGGTATGTAATGAAGTTTCCTGGTTGGACAAACCAGATAGCAAGTTTATTGTTATATTTAAGATAAAGTTACAAAACGTAATAAGATTTAAAATCAAGGATTTTCAATGGCATATTAAAAACAAAATAACCAGAGTAGATAGCTTAAACCTGACCTTTGCTTCCTGCTTGCATCCTGCATACTCCTTATGCAAAGAACTCTGGTAGCTAACAAGGAACTAGGTGATTGGTCTATGTTGACCACCACAAATTCCAGCAGATATAACAAGCTATACAAACTGGGAAGAAGATTTTTTTCTAGCATTTTACTGTCTTTCCTTTTCCCAATTTGATGATTTCCCATGACTGGAAAAGTTAGTCCAATGTCACCAAGTTAGAGAAGGTTGCAGTACCCAGAGGTGGGCTTCACATAGGTTAACAACTGGTTCTCCTAGTGCAGAACCAAAAATGTGAGCGCTACTGGTTGTTGGTTTACACTCCTATATTTTTCACAATAAAATGCCTCACCGGGAAACACATATGCTTTGTATCAGGGGCGAGTTCCACTTACCTTTACTACCGGTTCGCAGCGGGAGCTTCTGCGCATATGCAAATCACCCATGATGACATCGTGGTGGGAGGGTGAAGCCTCCCGCTGGTTTTACTACCAGTTCTATAGAACCGGACTGAACCAGGAGCAACGCACCACTGCTTTGTATCTTTCAGATGAAATGGCGTGATTTTGATTACGTTAATCATTCCAAAATTGTAATGATTCAAAATGATTAGAATAAGTTATAGGTTGTATTGACTTACAACCATAATTGAGCCTGGAATTATGGTCGTAAATTGTACCAATCATTAAAGCAGATCATCGCATGACTGACCCAATTTTATGACTTTTTTTTTTTGCATCAGCTGTTAAGAAAATCCATGGTCATTAAGCGAGTGCAGAGTCATTAGGCAAATCTACTATCTGCAAGGGGCCAGTTTCCCATAAAAAACATAAATCATGATCACATGATTGTGGGATATTGCAAACAACGGTAAATGCAGGCCGGTTGCCATGTGCCTCAGATGGCCATCAGAACTTTGACTCTAAGCCATAAATACTGAGGAGTCTTTCATAACTTTGAACGGTTGCTAAGTGACTGATTGTAAATTGAGGACTACCTGTAATGATTTGCTCATTATGCTGTGCACATTGATTGGCTAGTTTTGGAAAGCTTTTGTTTAAAAACTTAGTAAAAAAAAATAGGCTTTCTCTTTTCAACTTTACCATTGCCTGATTAACATGTTCCATTTGGAGGATTTGAAAATTGGATGAATATGGCAGCACAGAATATTAATGTACAGTAAGAATAATCCAGGTCACCTGTTCATAAATGAATACAGTTGTTCTTTGCACATTTTCATCCAGCAATAATGTATTTTTATTATAGTGTTCACCACTGGCCTACCAATGACTAGAAAACTACTTGGAAAAGGAATTCAGAGAAGTGAAAGCATTAAGGCAGAAAAGAATGAAACAGTGTAAATATTATTATAAAGTCTCCTTTAGAACTGAGGTCCCCAAGCTCCGGTCTACAGCCTGGTACACATGCAAACATAGTGGAGGTATACCATACCTTTCTTGAAAGTTAAAATAAAAACTTACTTTCTCTTGAAAATATAATGTAGGGTAGTGATGTCAAATTCACGGCCTATGGACCGGATGCGTTACACGCTGGCCATGCTCACCCCCGGTTTAGTGAAGGGGGGGAATTGTGATACGTCACTTGATGACAACATAACACCACGAGTTTGACACCCCCAATGTAGGAAATCCCTTTGGAACGATGGCAACACTATTTAAGACCTCATCCCATGCAACATTTCCAGTCTCAAACTTCTTGCTGTAGCTATTTTTTTTCTTGAATATCAACATTGTCAGCACAAGATGTATGGTTAATACTGATTTTAAAAAAAAGTCCAGATGTTACTGGGGCAAAAAAGAGTCAGATTCATGTTTCACATTGTCTGATCAGTTTTTGATCAGAGTAAAAGAAAAATATGGATATAAGAAAGTCAAAAAAGAACAAATTAAAAATGAGTTGTATTTCTAAAGTAGAAAAGTGTATAACTGCATAGCCCATGTTTAAGAAACACTGATAAGAAAGAACTGTTTGTTTTCATTGAAAAATTAAAATATTCCACATAGGGTTTTATTTTACTTTATTTCAGGACTGTCTTATTTTTAAAGAATTTTTTTTGAAATACATAGTTTAGCTTTGAAATATTAGGGTTTTTTTTTTTCTTATAAAGGTCACATTCATTCAAACTTTCTTTATCTGATGTCCTCCAGATAGATTGGGAATAATGGCAGTTTGGCTGGTTTTTAAAGAATTACAATATATCTGGAAGGGAAAGGGAGACTCCTCTACCTTAACTGAATGTTTCATGGTGAAATAATCAAGATACATTGTTTAATGTAACCATTATTTTAGAAGACCAATTTTTGTCCTTTCTGGTTTGGTCAAGACACAAGTGAATGGAAAGTTTTCTACTACAAGATACAGGAAAATTGGAGGACTGTTAGTATATAAGAAATTATTAATATGTAAAGTTTCCTTATATATTCTTTATTATTTTTACGCTTTCATATAAAATGAATATGTTATCCTTACAATATGATTGTTCACCACATAGAATCACTTGTTTGAGATGGGTAGCTATAGAAATTGAATAAATTACAGTAATAAACATATAGTTTTTCCCTAGAACATTTCTTCACTAGTACAAAATGTTTTCTTCAAAATCAGGTAGTAGCTATTGTGATATAGCTGTTCCATATGCAGATGTTCTTAGAATCCCCGAAAATATTGAAATGTTCATTGGAAATGTTAAAGTTTGGACCAATATTTGTCAACTTGAAGTATCCTACAGCAGCAAAAGATATTTATGTAAAACCACATATCACTAAACTTCTGTTTAATGCTTTTGGGCCTCAAATCAACATTGACCATTTTCTATTTTTCAAGTGGACTCTTCTGTGAAAATCCACCACCTATGGTTCTCCTCCAAACCAGCCCTTGTGATTATTATGAATGCCAAAATGGAGCGCAATGTATTGTTGTGCAGCAGGAACCAGTCTGCCGTTGCCTGGCAGGTTTTGCTGGCCAGAAGTGTGAGAAACTCATTACTGTCAATTTTGTTGGGAAGGATTCCTACGTTGAGCTTCCACCAGCTAAAATTCGTCCTCAAGCAAACATCTCACTTCAAGTAAGTTATACAGATAATATTATAAACCTTTCTCAACCCAGTTATTGCAAAGAGCTTATGCAAAGGTCAATGAAAGCATTACATTCATCCCCGATGTGCAACCCAAATAAATTAATTAATTAATATGAAAGATGTACACAACTTAAAACCTTAGGGTTTCATTCAGTCCCTCAAATCCTAAATACTCCAGAATTGGATTTTGTAGTGTAACCAAAAGATAACATTATTAAATATGTTGGAAATAACCATATCAATTGAATAAGATTAAGTTATTTATTGTTCGTACAGCCTCTGATATGCCACTCAAAGCTACACACACAGTCCTTGATCAAAGGACAGTTACATACTTCACTTTGCTGGTAAAAAAAGAAAAAAGAAATCACCTGTAATAACTCATATTTTTAGCAGCTTATTAAATCAATCTGCTCCATTTTACAATGCAGCCTATACAACTCTTAGTGTAAGAAATCTATTTTTTGCCTCATCAAGACTTTTCTCCAAAATACAGAAAGAAGACAGATGATCTTATTTTGTTTTTTTAAAAGATCTTTCTTTACACTTTTCCCTAGTTCTGCATGTATAAAAGAGTAAAATATATCACATGAGTTATGACCTCAGGACAGTTTACATAGTTCACATTTTAGATTTATTTCAAAAAATAATTCTGATAAAAATGAATTTTGGATGATAATATGAAAGCCAGACTTGTTTACTACATGAATTTCACACAGATGGTGTTCTCAAAGCTTATTTTCCAGTTAAAACATTGCTTCTCCATCTGGTAGTTAATTGCCACTCTTATGAAAAAATTAGTTTTAAGTAAGCATCTTTTGAAACAGGATTCAGAAGCCTTTCCTAATGAAAGGAAAGCTGATAAATAAATTTCAGCTTACAAGCTTGGAAAAACTTTTCTTTTAAATACGATTTTTATAACATTTATATAGTATACTTATTACTTATTTTGTAAAATATTTTGTAAAGTAAAACATTACTTTATTCTATAAAATAAGTATTACTTATTTTGCTGTTTTAACACAGCCATAATATATAGAGGACAGATATAACTGGAAGATAGGCTGATTTTTTAAAAAAATAACATAGCAATTTTTTGTTCTTACAAACCCAAACCATTTCTTATGAATCATTTTCAAAACATGTACAACACTTGTTCGCATTCATATCATTCAGTCTCTGTCAGTCTTATATACACAACCTTCCCAAAATTGAATGTATCCATCCTATGGGAACATCTCTGGAAGGTATCTGATGTTATAGGGACATCGATAAGATGGTCCTCTCATTTTGTGACTTCAACTTTGTGGCATTTAGTCAAAGATCTCTAAAAATCACTTCTTTTTCACTGAACTCTCAATCCTATTTAAATATTACTAATATCTTTCTTGGAGACAGTTTGGTGTAATGATTATGGCATCAGGCTGGAAACCAGAAAAGTGTGAGTTCTAGACTCACCTTAGGCTCCCAAGCTGGATGACATTGGGCCAGACCTTCTCTCTTAGTGCTAGGAAGCAAGCAAGGGCAAACCAGTTCTGAATTTTTGTCAAAACAACTACAGGGACTTGCTCAGGCAGTCAGCAGGAATCAAGACTGACTTTAAAGCACACAAAAAGAGAATCTATATTGGGAGAGGGTTATTTTATTATTCTTATTTTTATAAGATTTAATGTGTTATAACTCACCACACATAAACACACCTAGTCTTTCCTTTTGGGCAGACTGTATAAACTATAACTTTCAGTAAGGCGGCTGTTTTTATAAGGAGTGTATGTGTCAATAAAGTTTTTAGAAAGGTATTATGTTGCCCTAAATCTCTTATAATTGGGGAAGAAAGTTCTTTCACAAGTAACACCGGGGATTATTTAAAGTTACCAGATACATGTTGGAAAACTATATTTGAGTTACATCTTTTACAACAGCTCAGCTAGCTAGTGCACAAGTTTTTCGGGTGGAAAAGATGAACCATAAAACACACAAAGACAGAGTTTCCAGCTTAGTCACTGCTGCACTGCAGTCACTCAACATGTCATCTTTATATGCTCATAACTCTCTTCAAAACTGAATTGATGGGTATTTATCTGAGACAAGCACACTCCATAATCCAGTATTCCAATGATCTTTCTGACATGACTAAGGAATCTCAGTATTCCATTTATTAAATGTGAGCACTTATATTAAGGAAACTGAGAAAGTTATAATTTGCATCACAGTAACTGTAACTTACATCCTAGTATTTGTGGTATACCAAGGATATGTCTTTGGAAAGCCATAGACCAATTCTCATCACTTAATAACAATGGGGCAAATTTGGAATTAATTTCAAATTTTTAAAAAATGTAGTTAACAATATAGGAATGTACATATTTGCTTGCTTTTATATCATTATTAATTTTCTTTTTCTTCTGTTTAAAGGTAGCAACTGATAAGGACAATGGCATCTTATTATACAAAGGGGATAATGATCCCCTGGCTTTAGAATTGTATCAAGGGCATGTGAGACTTATCTATGACACAGTGAATGCTCCACCTACAACTATATACAGGTAAGTCTGACTGACTTAGAATTAGTAAAAAATCCAGCACTATATTAATAAGATTAATATAATTTACCATTTTAGACTGTATATGTTCTCTGCCTTGGAAATCTGCTTTTACTAGATTCTAGAGCAAGAGGCAGTGTGAAAAGTTAGCAATAGAAACAATCCCCACCCACCAAGCCATCCATCCTCAATAATCAAAGTGAAAAATAAATAAAATAAATAACCTTCACTTAATTGTTTCACCAATCTTGTATTACTCTATGAGCTCAGTTTTGTTCTAAGGAGACATTTTGATTCTTTCCTCATCATCATTTTCGAACAAAGCTTTAGATACTAATTGTTTTCAGTTGAATTCATAGAATCCAAGAATCAGAGAATTGAAAAGATCTTGTCAGGGTTCCAAGTAACACCCCCAATGAAAGAAGACTCCAAGGCTAGAAGTTCCTCAAAGTTACATTATATTAGAGATGTCATATTGGCACATCTGGGGAAAACCTGAATCTGAAAGCTTCCAGGTTTTCCCCACCCAAAAGAAAGTTCAAATCCCTTCCCCCTGCACTCACATGTCCATCACATGGTCCAATGAATGCACCGTCCCAACTGGAGATGTCTCCCAGTCATGCCATTCCAGGTGAAGGGCAGAATGTCCTTGACTCTCAGAGAAAAGAATGTTATTATGGCTAGATATCCCTGCAACTGCTTGCAATCTCCACTCCCAGTTTCCCACAGCAAGTGTGGCAGCCCTGAAGATGGCCTCCAGGGCTGACAGATCTCAAAAGTCATCTAACCCAACTCACCACTTGATGCATGTTAAAGCACTTTGGATAAATAGCTTCCCAACATTTGTTTGACAGCCTCCAGTAAAGGAAGACATAACACAATGAAACAACCAAACACACCGTCTCCCCATTGGCAATTCTTATAGGAAATTATACCAAATAGTTAATCCAAATCTATTTCCTGTAGAGAAATAGACTAGTTCATGTCAGTCGTTTTTAGATGATTATGACACCCTTAATTGTGCATCACATTGTCTAGTATTTCTTTTTATTGGGTGGCTGAATTGTGTTTCCTTTGGGGCACAAGGCAGTTGATAAATCATGAATTTACCACCTGGCTTCTTCCCCAGATTGCCTGCTGCTACTGTCATAAACAGCATGTGCGCTGCCGAAGATGTCTATAGAGCAAATTGTAGTAAAGGAAGCCAAGCTACATCAGAATGAATGCATTTTTAAAAAAAAAAAAATATCAAAGCTATTACTTGGTACAATTAAAAATATTTTCTTGACGCAGACTTGGTGCAGGTCATTCCTACTCACCAAAACAAATTGATTGTTCTCCTACACACATGTGAATGAGTTATGCACATTTTCCAACCTCTTTATAATAGGTTAATGGAGAAAAGCCCAGTTCAGAATAGTGTGTGGTTTGTTTCATTTCTGTTTTTTTTTTTTTTTTTTTTTTTTAAAATAAGTATATCCAACTCTACTGGTACAAATGCACACTGTACCATCTGTGGCTCTTAAACCCAGAGTGGCTCACCCCACAGTAAAAATATATAACAAATCATATAGCAGTCATGGAAGGAGAAAAGGGATCAGCAGTGAAAAGCAAATCATAAAAAATGTATATCATATCCAACTTTTTACAGCTATAGGAAAGTCAAGTATGCAGCAAATTCTCAGCCACACGAGGGACACATTTTGATGAACAGTTCCTAGCAATGCCTTACCCAGAGGCCATTCACCAATTATTCTGGTTTCCCTCTTTAACATAGTTTTATAAATGCTAAGAAAAAAGTCAAAAAGTGCAAAACAATTTTGTTGTGCTATGAATAGAAGATGACAACAGAGTCTTCCCAAAACATTTCATGAATGTAGCAGGACACAGCAAAATAATAATCTTATTTGAAAGTACTCCATAAAATCAATGAAGACTCTGAAAGATAACAAACCAATCCGGTCGGCCTTTTTCTGTACCCAAAGTTCTGGAAATATATGGTGCCCTAGAGAAGCACTGGGATGTTGTGGCTCAGTGGTTAAGACTCTGAGCCTGTCGATCAGAAAGGTCGGCAGTTTGAATCCCTAAAGCCACGTAACGGAGTGAGCTCCTGTTACGTGCCCCAGCTTCTGCCAACCTAGCAGTTTGAAAGCATGTAAAAATGCAAGTAAAAAAATAGGGACCACCTTGGTGGGAAGGTAACAGCGTTCCGTGCACCTTCGGTGTTTAGTCATGCCGGCCACACGACCACGGAATTGTCATCAGACAGCGCTGGTTCTTCGGCTTAGAAACGGAGATGAGCACCACCCCCTAGAATTGGGAACGACTAGCACATATGTGCAAGGGGAACCTTTACCTTTACCTTTAGAGAAGCTTACACAAACATCTTCTTTTTAAAAGGGAACCCCTTTCCCTACACAGTAATATTTAAAAAGATTGCCATTTACGTAGGGAGAAACCGGAAACTGCTTAAAGAGTCTCAGACTTTCATGAGAAAAGTGTTAATACACAAGAAATCAGGAGGATGGATAATTAGCTCAGTTTGGCACTGCCATCTGTTTCTTTTAGAGCTGCATGGTTTGCAAGAGAATAGAATCAAATTCAGGAGGCTGCTTTCTACACTAGATGGTGTATTGATTAATTAGGCAGTACATTGGCTTCAGCAAACTCTATAGTGGAACTGAAAGAGCTGTCATTAGGTCTCAGGAAGTATGTCTAACCATCGTCAGGGTTTTTGTTGGTTACTTTCACTAGTGATTATAGCCTGGTGGGAAAGCCATGAAAACAGACCCTTTATTTTGCAGCTAATCCTAATTGATTCCACATTATAGCATAGGCAGAGTTGTTAAAGCAGTTTTATGCCCCTAATTAGAGCATAGGGGAAGGCTCATTAGTTGCAGACAATACACACAGTGACTGATCAGAGTGGGTGCTTGTTCTCTTTTGTTGCTTGTAGAATGCTGTGGTGACAAGAGGCTGTTTCTGATATCACAGCATTATATGCAGCTTCTCTAGCCTGACAAAGTTACCTGTGGCACTAAGATTCAGGCTCCTCATTATTCCTGTACCCTTCATTACCATAAGATTAATGGCCTGTTCACTAATGGTGTGTTCCACCATGTGATCTGTGGAGATGGTGAAAGCTGCTGCTAATGTGATGCCCTTTTGGAAATGTCAGTCTAATCTTTTATTAGTTTAAGGACTATAGCAGAATGAGGATTAGCATCAACCTCAAAAGGGGAAAAAATGTGCTCAGGGAAGAAAAACTGCAGCCAAATAATGTCAGCAGACCAGAGACAAGGAGCTCCTTAAGTGGATTAGATCTTTTTAGCGAATGGGATTCAGAATGGGAACAGGTCCAATTCCATTTTCTTTCTATTTGGTGAATCATTTCTTTTTCTTAGCAGTATCTCTAAAGTGGTATCAAATGGTATGGGTTATAACTGTGCTGTTGGGACACAAAGAATTTTGGATTGGCAACTGTCATAAGACTCTTAATGCACCTTCCTAAAGTAAATTAAAAATCCCACTTTCGCTAAGATACTCCCACTATTGGAAGCAGACTGAGATGTTAGTAGACACCAGCCTAGAAATATAAATACTGTACATCTAAGGTAGTACTAAATAAGCTGGTAACTCTTGGTGTCTTTAACTATATCTTCCATAATGCCTCACTTCCTAAGTCCCTCTTTTGTGGAATATGGCAGGCCTTGACATTCTCACCGTTCAACATCTACATGGAATTGCCAAATGAAATCATTCACCATTTGGGGTCTGGTATCATCAGTATGCTGATAATATTCAATCACATTTTTTAGTCCCAGGGCAGCCAATTGAGGTTTCCCAGATGCTATCTCAATATTTGTAGGCTATTTAGGTCTGAACGGAAGGAAACTCTCTGATTTACCAAGTCTTACCAAGACCAGCTGGCAATGAATGTTGGCCCATTTAAATGGGCCCAACGTTTAAGTGGGCCCATAGGAATGTGTTTCCTAACCTTGGATGGAATTGCATCCAAGGTTCCCTATTGAATGGGGAAGTGCTATCTCTGAGTCTTCCAAGATTCACAGCTTGTGTTTGATGAGCAGGTGGCAGATGTGGTCAGGAAGGGCTTTGTGAAATTTCATCTGGTGTGCCAGTTGTACTTCCTAGATCTATATAAGCACTTATGCCCTAAGTCAACTCATGGGTCAATTCCTGCAAAGACTTTCCTGTGGAGCTACCTTGAAAATCATTCAAAGCTTTCAAATGTCCAGAATGCAGCTGCACAAGCAGTAATATGATTGTTTCATGAGTTGCAAGGGCTGCCAGTTGGTTCAAGATGCAATTCAAGGTGCTGGTTGTGATACATAAAGTCCTACACGGCAAAGGGTCTGATTAATTGAGGGATTGTCTATCTCTAGAGTCAGCCTGATTTAATCTGACACAGTTAGCACATTCTGGATTGCTTTGATGAATCAGTGTAATACATGGACCCCAGAAACATGCCTTCTCTATGACAGAGCATGCCCTCTGGAATAAGGTTCTGGAGACCAAGCTATGGGTTAGAATAATTCAAGCCCCTTGTTGGGTGCATACGTTTGTTGCTGATGAGATTCACCATGATGCTTACTGTTACCTGTTTTATTCTTTTGATTACACATTTTTTTGGGGTTTTGCTTTTATCTAGAAGCCATCGATTGAATAATGGCAGCATTTAAACCAAAAAAATTAACTACGTTAATTAGACCTAATAGGAGTTGCAGTCCAAAATATGCAGCAGACCCTTATTTTCTTACCCCTTGTCCAAATCTAAGGTGTACCATTATCTTGATTCCTGCACACTCAGCATTAACTTATACATCATCTTATTAAAACAATACAGATTAAAACTACATATAGCAAAAAGCAAACAACAACAAAAAAAAACCTACATATGAAATAAATTTTTTGCCAAATCATTACCAAGTTCCAGAAATTCTAGAAAATATATTTATCTACTTTTGACTATAATACTAGAGACTGGCAGATGTCTGCAGACACTAATTCATTCATTCCTTCCTTCCTTCCTTCCTTCCTTCCTTCCTTCCTTCCTTCCTTCCTTCCTTCCTTCCTTCCTTCCTCCCTCCCTCCCTCCCTCCCTCTCTCCCTCCCTCGTGAATTTCCAAATTTCCATTTAAGGTCTGTTGCTCTAATCTCACACGAGCCTCTTTTCCCAAAATCATAAAAATCCCCATTTTGTCTCTCTTGTAGTTCTTACTTAGTCAGACAGTTTATCCTGATCTCTTGCTTAGAAGATCAAAATGAACCAGATTGCCACTTCTGGATTTCTTCACTGCTATTGCCCTCCAATATATACATATATAGAAAATATATTACAATTATATGATATCTACAATGAAAAAGAATCCCTCCCAGGCTCATATTCTTTCATTTTTGTTAAAATTGTGCTGAATTGATAAATGAATATGAAGGAGAGGTTTTTTCAAATTTAATCAGATTTTTCTCAGCCTTGTGTCCTAGAATAGAAAGATCAAAGTCTGCATTAATGTTTTTCTGAATATTTAGGTATGTCAGGTAGAAGTCAGTTCATATTTTTGTCAGAGATTATGAAAGGTATTGTCTTCTATCACTGACTTCAAAAGAGTGGAAAAATAGCTCTAGAAAATCCTTTAATCAAATCAGGACTGTCTCATCAGAATTTTTTAATTTTAAAATTGGAAACTTTATCACAACTGTATATATGTATCTGTGTCTTACTAGTTTATTTATAAAACTTTCAGGTCTGTCAGAATTTTTCTTACTTTGTTTTTAGTCTCTGTTAACTATTCATGTCTAGTTTTCTGCTTTGTAAGAAAAGTAAGGATTATAATTTTTATTATATCTGACATTTGCAGGAAAGGGCTTCTTTTCCCCACTGGATAGTTTTTGTTCTTCACTGTTATTAGAATGTTAAACATTTTAAATGTAACTTTACAATCTCTATTTTTTTAAAAAAAAATACAGTATCCATTGTCACTTTAAGATAATGTAATTTAGGCAATTACTGATACCTTTTGCCATTTCCTGGACGACCTTGTTTATGGTCAATATTAGAAAGCTTGAGTGTAAGATTTGAAATTTTGAGAACTGTATTAGATGCAATGTTTCAAGCCTAACTGAATGATAAATATTTAAAGCAAGACAAAAAAACAAGTGAATTAGTTATCATTCCCACACAACTAAGTCAGGAATTCAAATATATGATATGTTCTTTTGAACATATCCAATGTTGGGATGTTGCAATTTCTTTAGGGAACTGTCAAAAGTCCTTTTTTTTGTTGATGTTATACTCTTACTCTTAACTGAAACATAGACAGATTCACATGTTGAAAAAACGCTAGCCAAAACAATTAGCCCAGAAGGAATTAGCTTTATCTCCACATATTCCAGAATTGGTTGGGACTTAATTAACTTACCCCACTAGGTATGTCATCCAAATGGCAAACAAAATTGATTGCTGCTTTTCGACAAAGGAAGTCCTTAAAGGATTCTGCAAAAAAGAGAACTTTATAGATACCTTGTCTGCTAGGATTTTATTTTCTCCACTACCCCACCATGGACATTTAGCCACATGGGGTAAAAAGGTAAAAAAAAAAAAAAAAGCCTTCTCCTAATTTTGTTCTTAGAAGAAGCAAGCTTTTTTCAAGCTACCACACATTTCTTTTAAAAAATTGTTTAAACTGAAAAAGGCAATGACATTCATCAACTATTTTTGAAGTGACTAGGAGGACTAAAAATGAATATGAAATGATTTGACCTTATTATCCCAGATAGCAATAGCGACACTACTTAGACTTGTATACCACTCCATAGTGCTTTGCAGCACTGTCTGAGTAGTTTACAATGTCAGCAAATTGCTCCCAACAATCTGGGTCCTCATTTTACTGACCTCAGAAGGATGGAGGGATGGATCAGCCTGGAGCCCATCAGATTCAAACTTGATTGTACAATATTGTTGGTACATGGAGAAAGCTGGATTGGCCATGTGATGTGCACATGACCATAACTGCTATTAATGAAAGAATAGGTTTCTTATTACTTAAATCTATAATTCTTTAAAAGACCATTATTTCTTATCTTGAAATCCTAGTCCTAGTTCTAATCTTTGGCATGACTGTCATTCCAGAACTTCCTCCTATAACTCAAAGCTAGAAGGATCTAGTTTTCTGGAGATCTACAGGCTATGTGTGCAGCAAATACCATTTAATTTCTTCAGCATTGTACCATTTTCCTATGGAAATGCATACCATAGCTTGGATTTGGAAATATTTGATTAGGATTAAGTCATCGTATTTTCTTTCTCCAATTGCTTAAGGAATACTTCAGCAGACTTCATTATTTCTAAACTTGACTGTTGAGTGTAACTGCCTAGCAATAAAATTGCTATATAAAATAGCAATTGATAAAATAGTTATCATTATTTCTATTATTCTGCTACATACTTTGCTCACTAAATATCTAGAAACGTGGACAATCTTTTTACTTTCCCTGATTTCTTACAGTTGGAACAGAAATTTTAAATTTATGAGTACATGATGCAACCCATCTAATAAAGTGGAAGCAATTTAATTTCCTGGCTAGCTATCTGGTTTCTAAAGAGACATTTTTTTCAGAGTGTTCAGCTTTCTGTTTCAGCTAAACAGCTTTGTTTTCTGTCTTTTACACAAGCCTGGAACATTTTTAATTACCTTCCGTTCTAGGCACTGTCAATAGAGCAACTGCACGCAAACTGAAACCATTGCAAATCTTTTTAGAAGAATAAGGGTGATAAAGGTGGTACTGAATTAAGCATGGACTTTTAAATATGTGTTTTCCAACTATTATTTTTAATCAGTACAACATAAACACGGAACCTGATTTTGTTGCTCGTACTTTGTTTCTATCCTGAATATAAAATACAGAAAAATCTTAGATATTTTATATTAGGTTGTTTATAAACATAAGAACCTTGGTCCTTCCTTCCTTCCTTTCTTTTTTTTTCCTTTTAGTTTTGTGGCATTTAATGGAAAGCAGCTGAGTGAACCTGCAGTCTAAATCATAGTCGAAAGTTAATGTAAGAGAGATATTGGAAGAAAGATAAACTTGATTTTGTTTGTTCAGGACAGCCGTCCAAACTGCCTCCCTTAGGTTCTGTTTTTGAAATCACCTCTCTGCGGGCCTCTTGCTTTTATTAAGGGTTACAGAAAAGCACAGCTTTAAATAAAATGAAACAAAACCAGTTTTAGTAGACAAAACAAAACCATTTCATGAAGCACAAAACAAGCTTGAATCACTGTTTTATGAGGTAGCACATAAGTAACATTATTCTAGTGATGCTTATTTTTTTAAGACTGGTTGCAATGGAACATCAGTGTAAGCTGTCTTCTAAATTCCAAACTCTCCAGGGATTCTTGAGCTTCTGAAATCAGAAACAGAACACACTTTGGCTCTTTTTGGAATATTTAGTTGTACATCACCTCTGTTATCACTTGTTGGATTAGATCCATTGGTTGTGACTCCTTTACTATTCATTATTCATGACTTTGTTATATATTATTCATTATCTTGTCTGTGTCCACCTAGGGCTTAATGTTATCACATTAAGCCCTAGGTGGACACAGACAAGATAATGTCTATGTCTATCTTAATTGTTTATCCCATTTTAAAAAATACCTGGTACAGAGCACAATGCTTCTAACCAAACAGGATTCTGATGTATCTTTTCATGTTGCCCAATTTTTCACGCTTATTTATTCTATTCGTTCCCCAACAATGACTGAAGATTAGCACAAATCTTAGTGATTGTCACTTGTATTATTTGCGTCAGTATTATTTCTCTTATGCTGATTTTTATTGTTTTGTAATTTTATTGCATTTTTATACCCATTTTTTAATCCTACTAATAATTTTAGTTCTATGTACTTCTCTGTAGTGTTTTCAGACCTAAAGGTCATAAAAAGGATTGTTGTTGTTGAAAGGAAATAATACGAATAACAAAGGTTATATGACAAAATATTTCCATTTTTTGCTCTTGGATCAGAGTACTAACTTTTTTACAGTGTCTCTTTTAGAATGCATTTTAATAATGTTATTATTATGAGAATATATTATTATGAGGTTATTAGGAGAATAAATCCACAAAAGTATTGTTAATAAGAAAATAAGTGAATAAAGCCATAATGATAATACATTGATAAGTAATACTATTCCGGATGATAAATTATCATCCGGAATAGTCAGTTCTTTCTCTCAATTCTAGTTTCATGAATCATAATTATGATTTACCATTTAATTTGATTTCTTTCTGAGAACTGAATGAAAGTTATCAAAGTGGCTTAGTATAGGATCTGCATTGTATTCTCTCGTCCTGTCTTTGATAAGTGTTGCTGACAGCCATTTTCCATAAATTGTCATTTGGTTTTTATGAGCATTTTTTCCTCCCTTTGAATGTAGATGGAATATGGCTATTTTATTTTCTTGGAAGTGTCAAATGAAATACAGCTGGCTATCTTGAAAAGTGTTTATATTTCAATAAGTTTGAAAAAGTATATATTGTGAATTCCAGAGGAATGATTCTAAACAAGGCAGATTCTACTTAGTATACAGCATTTTAATAGGTTTATTGGAATTTAGCCCAAAGTGAAAACTAGAGAACTGTTTCTAATTGGTTGGCAAACAGTTGTTAAGACAAGCTTTGGCTTTTTGAATCCAAACACAAAAATTGGAACCAATCCAATTCCCATTTTAATTTTTCTTTTTCTCTCACACGCACATCCCCTTATTGCTATATCTTACCAAAATAACTTTTGAAAGAGCGTTAGGTATGTTTGCAATCCTAGATCATATACAGTTAATTGAAATGTTACTTTGCCAATTGTAGGGATCAGCCTCATTTTTCTCTCTTCTTCCAAAGCTTTAATTTGGGTGGTAGATTATCCTGATCTAACTTCTAGTCCTCTGTTATTTGTTTACATTCTGATTTGAAGTGAGTGTATAGTACATTGGGTAATATGCAAGCATATTTGCTTCCCCCCCCCCCCCCCCCCGTCTAAAAATTGTATTTTTGTGATGCTGTACTGCCATCTAGAAATGAAGCATCAGACTGCACCTTTCTCTAGCTGTACTTCCCACTCTGGTATATTTATCTCTTATATATGAAGCTATAACTACTACTGAAACTTTTATCTATAATGATATTGCCGCTGGGGTAGGAATGCTAAGAAATTATCCTGTGTTTCAAATAATGGGCTTATCTGGTTGATTGTCACATTTTGTAATTAAGCCTTGACAGAGGAATGTTTTCATCTGTAGCATTGTTTTTGAAGGATCAGTGTGAGGACACTTGAATCAGCTCCAATTTTAACACAGTTTCCTCGTTGTAGGATATAGCCTCTTTCTCTACCAAAATCACAGCCTTCGTGCGTTGCTGGCTCAACTGTGGTGCACTGTTCAGTGTCTGTGGTTTTCTTCCATTAATCTCTCGCCAAGCCACTGTCTCTGACGGTCTCTGATCGTTGTAGATTTCCCACACACACACAACAGCATCAAACCAGACCTTCTAGGGTGAAATGAATGAGCATTTATCTTCTTGAAAAGAAATCCTATCCATGAATCCAGGGTTGTCTTTTTGAGGAGACAGCAGTTGCTGATTGAACAAAATGCAAATTTCCAGGCTTCTCTTGAAGCAATACACCTACAAAACACTGATGCACAAGCCAGCCAATGTTCCAGTTCCATGTGTTGAAATAACAGAGCTATAAACATGTGTTTAACTTTCTGATTCAAATAAAAATCAGTGTTTAACTTCCTGAGAGACTGATCCTCAGCTGAAGCATGCTCTTAGGATTCTTTATTAAGTAAGTGCCCTTCAAAACAGTTCCCCTGTCAGGATAGTTTCCCTCTGGACAGAAAGCATTGAAAAGGGTTTTCCTTAAAGTAAGCACCTTTCCTCACTTGGTGCAATAAAGGACATCTTCCCTTTATCCCTGAGGCAGGAAGTTGGGCTAGGGCCTTTTCAGAAGGTTCTTTGATGGACAGGCAAACCAGTTTCATCTTCCGAATTTAATAAACTCAATAAACTGAGTAGTCAAAACTTTTTGGAAGAGGAAGCCTTGTTCTGTCTTCCAACTTACATACCAATTAAAGCTGAAAAGTATTGAGTTAAGCGGGAAGGGAGGAAAGGAGATTTTACATTGCTAAAAGGTTAGGAAAGTAAGTTTTATTGGAATTATTGTTTTCTAAAAACGAAATCTAATAATCGTCCATTTTAATGTTAGCAAAGGTCTCTGGACTTTCTCAAAGATCTTAAAAATACCGGTATTCCTCAACTTGCAACAGTTTGCTTAGTGACTGTTCGAAGTTACAATAGCACTGAAAAAAAGTGACTTATGACCGTTTTTCACACTTACGACCATTGCAGCTTCCCCATTGTCATGTGATTAAAAATTCAGGCATTTGCTAACTGACTCATATTTTTGATGATTGCAGTTACTCTTATTCGCTACCTTTTTCTAATTCTTTTATTCTGACTGCATTTATGAACTCTCTTACATTTCTATTTTTCTTATGGCAATTATATGGAGATCAGATAATTGCAAAAGCTGTTCATCATAACTTCTCTTGTTCTCTTGTTTTCATTTATTTTTCCTGAAAGTGTGGAGACAGTAAATGATGGACAGTTCCATAGTGTGGAGCTGGTGATGTTAAACCAGACCTTGAATTTGGTAGTAGATAAAGGCACTCCCAAAACCCTTGGCAAACTGCAGAAGCAACCCGTGGTTGGTCAAGACACTCCACTCTACATTGGAGGTGAGTTCCGATTTCTGCAGCGTTTCAGCTGAGGGGCAGGCTTAATAATAGTCTTAAAACCTCCACAAGTGCATAATAAAAGACAATTAGTTGATATGTGAAATAATTGCAGAAGATTCCAATCTTTTTGCCTGAAACACAGTGCTATCCCACAGCAAAACACAGGTCGTCCTCGATTTACAACAGTTCATTTAATGACCGTAAATGAAAAACAACTTACATTTGAAAAGTGACTTACGTTCATTTTTCACAGTTGCAACCTTTGAAGCATCCCCATGATCATGTGATCAAACTTCAGATGCTTGGCAACTGGTTCATACTTATGACTATTGCTGTCTCCCAAGGTTATGTATCACCTTTTGCGACCTTCTGCTTCTGACAAGCAAAGTCAATGGGGAAACTAGATTCACTTAACAACCAGGTTACTAACTGATCAGCTGCACAATTTAACAATCACTTGACAATTGTGGCAAGAAAGGTTGAAAAGTTGGGCAAAACTCATTTAACAAATGTCTCCCTTAATAACAGAAATGTTGGGCTCCATTTTGGTCTTAAGTCGAGGATTACCTGTAATGTGTTGATGTTATTATTATTATTTTAAATTCATATATTTGTTTGGACTTCAAAATCTGTGCAAATAATTTATTTTTTTAGCATACATTTTTGAAGCATACACACACACACACACACACACACACACACACACACACACGTGTGTGTTTCCCCGAAAATAAGACCAGGTCTTATATTAATTTTTGCTCCAAAAGTTGCATTAGGATTTATTTTCTGGTTAGGTCTTATTTTGGGGGAAATACGGTACTAAATGCATCCATCTGGCTGACGATCTTAACTGGGGCTTATTTTGGGGCTTATTACAATCATCCTGAAAAATTGTGGTAGGACTTATTTTCCAGTTGGGTCTTATTTTCGGGGAAACAGGGTATATATTGTTCATTGATAAACTGCTGCAATCTGCTTATCTAATCTTGCGCCACTATGTCATTACTTTCAAATGAAATATCAGAGTTACTCAAATAATGCCCAAAGCATTTTGCAACTTCCTTTGCAGGAATTCCCACATCTACAGGGCTGTCTTCCTTGAGGCAGGGGACAGAGAGGACACCAAGTGGCTTTCATGGCTGCATTCATGATGTTCGAATTAATAATGAGCTGCAGGATTTCAAAGAACTACCACATCAGTCAGTAGGAGTCCTTCCTGGCTGCAAATCCTGTAACATCTGTAAGCATGGAATTTGCCGCTCTCTTGAAAAGACAAGTGTGGTCTGTGAGTGCCATCCAGGCTGGACAGGTTCACTGTGTGATCAAGAACTTAATGATCCCTGCCTTGGCAACAAGTAAGTTTTGTTCAGTGTAACCAGGGGTGGGCTCCACTTACCTTTACTACCAGTTTGCAACGGGGGCACGCATGCGTGCTCATTTCGTGCACACCCTTCTACACATGCACAGATCACCCATGATGATGTCGGAGCAGGTGGGTGGAGCCTCCCACCAGTTTTACTACCCGTTCTTTAGAACCAGACTGAACTGGGAGTAACCCGTCACTGAGTGTAACATTCCTTACAGATAAAAGGAATGTGTGACAAATGTGGGATGAAACAATGTGAAATCCAACATATATTTTTTCCCCTTTTTTCTATAAGATGCCTTCATGGAAAGTGCATTGCCACCAACTCTGCTTATACATGCAAGTGTATAGTAGGTTACACAGGTATGCACTGCGATCGAAAAAATGATTCCTCCAACTCCTGCAGATTTCTAAAATGTAACCACGGACAGTGTAAGATCTCTGCACAAGGGGAGCCCTACTGCGAATGTGATCCCAGCTACAGTGGAGAGCGTTGTGATAGAGGTTGGTGTCTTTGTAATATGTGATACGTGATCTGCTCTGTCCCTTTTACCCATTTACAAAGCAATGCCGAAGCTCTGCTGATGTCTTTCCATTTCAAAGAAAATTTCTATTTGTCTACTGTACATTTATATATTGTCTTACATATGTGACCTGTTTTCCTTTTACCTGACAGAATTGGGGTGCTAATATGGCTAAACAATAAATCTTGAGCCTTGGTGGCACAGTGGTTAGAGTGCAATACTGCAGGCTACTTCAGCTAACTATTAGCTGCAGTTTAGCAGCTCAAATCTCACCAGCTCAAGGTTGACTCAGCCTTCCATCCTTCTGTGGTGGGTAAAATGAGGACCCAAATTGTTGGGGACAATGTGCTGACTCTGTGAATCACTTAGAGAGGGCTGTAAAGCACTATAAAGCAGTATGTAAATCCAAGTGCTATTGCTATTTATTACCCATATCAGAAGTTACATTAGATGACAACAGCATGAAGACTTGTCTCTTTTTAATTCCTGTCAGCTGAGTTCTGCAGTAGTTGAGACATATAGCTAGTTCTGTCTTAAATCCTTATTATGTTAGCAATTTGCATAGTAAATCTTAGATAAAAATCCAGAAATCACAGGGACACAAAAACATCCTTATACCGATTAGACTACATAGCTAGGTATTGTCTTCTCTGAGAAGCAGCACTTCTTCAGGGCTTTAAAAACAACTTTTCCCAGTCCTACTTGCAAATTCTACAAACTGAATGAAAATGTTTTTGTACAGGAAATAAATATCCTAATGAAATATCATTAAGCTATAATCTCTGCCAGGATGAATTTTTGAAAGAGAATGTTACGCAATGCCCTTTTAAAAATAATTTTTATATTAAATTGTGTTAATATTTCAACTAGTGTTTCGGTTAACTTTTATTAACATAAAGGAGATGCATGTTAATATTAATGGGATGTACTTTTAACAAGATTATAGACCTATAGCTAATTACTTTCTCACAGTTTATTAGCAAAATTAAGTCAGAAATTTCTCAGTGTTATAGCTTGATACAGATTATACTAAAGGATATTGCTTTGACTGAGAAATAAAGCTGGACAGATACGTCACATTCCAAAAAGCATTGTCTCATACTGTCAAGCTTGTGAGATAATTCAGACAAGAAGCACACCCAAAAATATTAGTTCTGACTCTATTGTAAGATTACATTGCAGAATATTGCAGGTGTGAAAGTACATCTCTCCCCACCTCATCTTTACAGTTCAAGAAATTAGGGAGTGCCTGTTCTGAGATGTTTACCACACCCACATTCCTCTAAGAGTTCAGTTCCCACTTGTCTGGTCCTTGTCTCCTGCAGCTCTTCCACCTGTCTTTCAAGCTCATTTACACATATCATTACATATTATTTTGCTAACCTAAGGCCAATCTGTTTCTCCATGTCCCATTTGTACTATGGTTTCCTGATCTACAGATAGGTTTTTCGTGAGGAGGATAAAATGTTCTGAGATTCCCATTTTTCTAAATACACTGCAGACCTTAACATGATCAACACCATCAAAGACATTTCTGTAATCAATGAAGCACATCTCTTTCTGCTGTTGTTTGATTATCCCATATGTATTGTTAATAATGCTTTGTGTTCCTCTGCCCAAATTCAGTTTGAACATCTGGTATTTCTGTTTCCAGAATAACAGAATAACAGAGTTGGAAGAGAGCTTGGAAGTCTTCTAGTCTAACCCCCTGCTCAGGCAGGAAACCCTATACCATTTCAGACAAAGGCATTCCATGTAGAGCTCTAGTCTGTGTTGGATTATTCTGCTAGTGTGCGAAATTAAGAATACTATACAATAACTTGCATACTCTGTTAAGTCAAGTCTATTAAGTCTTCTTTCTTTGGTATTGATATGTGGATTGACTTCCAATATGTCACTAAGTCTCCAGATTTACTGCCACAGCTTTATTAGAATCTTTATGAACTAAACAGTGTCATCTTATCTCTTTCAGCATCTGTCTCCTATTGCTTCATAGCTCTTACTCTAATAACACTCCAGAGATCCCTACAAATGTGGTGGCAGCCTTGTGACAGTGTAGTTTTGAAGTCCTCATTAGTCAAGTTCAGTTTTATAGTTGACTATCATTCTTTTGGTTGGCTGTGACCTTTTTATAACTACTGCTTTTGTTTTTTCATTTCTAAGCCGCCCAGAGTCACTAAGGAGTCAGATGGCCTTGAAATTGGATGGATGGATGGACGGACGATAAGCAGGCAGGCAGGCAGGCAGGCAGGCAGGCAGAGAGACATTAATACATGGAAGATAGATAGATGATAGATAGATAGATAGATAGATAGATAGATAGATAGATAGATGGATGGATGGATGGATGGATGGATGGATGGATGGATGGATGTGGGTGGGTGGGTGGATGGATGGATGCAGAGAGACAGAGAGACAGAGAGAGAGCATGGAGAGAGAGCATGGACAGACAACAGACAGAGGAATGCTTCCCGATCATCTCAAAAAAATAGGTGTCTATTCTATAAACTTAGATTATATTAGTCACCAATATTACATTGTAACTCTCTAATAGTAATTTAACACCAAAATATTCAGGAAAAGGGTCATTTATAGCAGTTTTTTCTGCAAATATTTTTAGGTCATATGGTATGAAGCCATGTTCTTGATCTTCAGATTTTTTTTTAATCAAAACAATTATAAAAGATTATCTTAAAAGATGACAAAAGATTAACTTGAGCCATGCTTTTGTCTTCACAGAAAATGTTTGTCAAGGAGAGATTATTCGTGAATTCATTCGGAAGCAACAAGATTCAATCGCTTGTGTCTCCATGGTGAAGGTACCTCGTGTGGAATGTCACGGCACTTGTGGGAACAATCAGTGTTGTGTTGTTCTCCGCAGCAAAAGGCGGAAATACGGCTTCCAGTGTGTGGATGGCTCTTCTTTTACAGAAGAGCTAGAGAGACATGTGGAGTGTGGCTGTGCAAAGTGTTTATAAGCTTATGACCAGCCTCTTTGCTCTTTGTATCAAATCTGCTTTCCAACACAGGACCTATTTACTTTTAAGTGAAGAAGAGAATATTAAGTATATTGTAAAATAAGCAAAAAAAAGTTATTTTTATTATGAAAAGTGACTATTTTCATCTTTTATTATATAAAATCTGACCATTCTGGGTATATGTATCATATATGAGTTATTTTTACTATGGATTTTTTTTTTACAGTTGGTAAAAAAAATGGGAAAATATTCCAAACCTAAACACAGGGATTAAAAAAAAAAAGAGTATAGTTGATAAGCTTTGCACAGTGGCCAGATGTGAAAGGAATTCAAACTGTTTGCCACAGAATTAATGAAACAGGTGTTGAAATGGTCTGGATATATATACATAGTAGGAGCGATACATTCTATGATCATTTGTGCCCAGGATTGCTCAGTTAATAGCCTTCTCTCATGACAATGAAAGCTATATTTGTCACTGTTGTGATTTGCTTGATACAATTGCCAATCACACACACACAGAGACTCACTGTGATAACACTGTTGTAGCTTGGGCCTTATGCACAGATGTTTTTATGCACACATTAATACAATGGTAATAGTAATGTATTTTGTCTTCTGTATATGATTGATTGGCACTCAATTACATTTATCCTATGTTGGGGATCTAGCACAATCACTCATACATGGTAAAGTTGGGAAACGTATTCTTTATAAATTTATTTAGACTAACCAACTCAAAGGACATTTTATGAAACTCATAATGAATAACAGAGGGAATTATCCAATTCCTTGATACATACTTCCTTGTCCTTCAGTCTGTGAACTAGACCAGTGGTGGGTTGCTTCCGGTTCTGACCGGTTCTTGCGAACCGGTAGTCATAATTGACGATCTGCGCATGCGCAGAAGCTTCTGCACACGCGCCCATTGCGAACCGGTAGTAAAGGTAAGTAGAACCCACTCCTGAACTAGACCCTCTATATCTCAACACCCAGAGCATATTGTATGCATCCTCAAGCAAATAAAGAATGAGAAGGTAATTTCCTGTGGTGATGAGCTTTTCATTTGCCATTTCAGAGGATTTAGGGTTTTTTGGTTTCTAGTTGCAAAGCAGAACGGCAAAGAATGCACTGAAACACTGCCTTACCCGATCATGACAATCCATTTTAAAAAGTATTTACACAGATATATTTTACTTAATCCAAGAGTGTGGTATTCAGGTATTATTACCTGAATATCAGTTCTTTGCAACTGACTCTGCATATATTGAGGTGTCTGCAATTTTGCAAATTGTAAAGGAATTTCCCCATACCCTCCAGATGTAAACTGAGCCACATATGGCAATTGCCTAAAACAACTTCTGACTGCCAGCATGTAGAAGTCTTTCCATCAGCCCTGTCTCCACCTGTTGCTGGATTGCTAGTTATGACATGGAGAGTTATTGATACTAATATAGTGCGTGTTACACTTACCACGTAAGAGAACATGATTCCAAAAGAGCTTTTGGAAAGGAGAATGTTAACAGAAGGAGACATCTCAGAAAGTTGTACTTCAGCACCATAAATGCCTTTCGCCCTTTGCACAACTGCATTTAGCTTCTTTTCCTGGATCTCTCTTCTTTTTCTTGGTATTGTAGTAGTAATAGGAGAGCCTACCTTGCCATGGAGAAGGGTGAGATAATTTTCAGAAAAAGGAAGAATAGGAGAGACAGCTCTTCACGTTCCAATGAGATCTTGAAAAACCAGCAGAAATCTTAAATTTGAGATATGTAGACTGTAGCCACATTCATCTGGAGCAATGGTTTAGTACATTTGCCTTTGAAATAGCAAAATATTGGTGTCTTTTCTACTAAGGACAAATGTTTGTTTTGTTATCATGCTTCAAGCATTCACTTTTCAGAAGTCTTAAGAATCTAAGAATCCTTATTCTATTGCAGTCTTTTGAAAGCCACAATAGTTTGTTCAAGATTTCGTAATGGATTCTCAGGATAATTTTAGGCAGGAGGGACATAACTGATACAATGATTACCTTTCAGAGTAAACGGTAATACATGGAGCCTGCAATCAGTGTAAAATAAAACAATCACTAGTTACTTTGCCAAAAAGTGATTGAAATAATAGAGTTCAGTGGCTGGCAGGGGAGTAAAAGGCTGCAATGGAGATTGGGGTTTGTATTTTGAGCACAATATGTGATCTGGAAGCAGCTGGAATTTATAACACACAAATGCACCGTAGTTTGCGGAGACCAAAAGTTTGCAAAAAGAAATGCAGCAACATTCTTTGAATAAGACTTTGGCACAAGGCATCCTTTCCTTAATGATTTATTCTTATGCATGGCATCTCTTACCCGAAAAGCCTCTGCCTCTGTTGCAGAGCATAATTCAACCAGAATAGACAGATCTTAGTTGAAAGGCTACTAAAGAATGTATACTCCTAAATAGGAAATGAAAAACATAATATTAAGATAGTAACAAAAAAAGGTACAATCTGTACAATTCATTGTCTTCTGTTAGCAAAGTAATATATTTGACAGGACCAAAACTAATAATAACAATAAAAAGCCATCAACGTTTTGTGAAATAATTCCAAAAATGTATACAGAATTTCTGAACTGAACAAGAATTAACCACAGTGGAGTAATATTGGCTGCCTTCCCTCAATATATATTTGGATTAGAAGATTTAGAAGAAATAATAGACACTTTATTTGCTTGCTGCCATTAGATAGTTTATGCTGTGTTGTGTTTCAATTGATTATATGGAATCTGATTTCTTTGTCTGTGTTTTTTAAGTGCCAAAAGATCTATGAAGTTAGTTTAAAAAGTGTTAATTAGATCTCTCTAAGCTGTCAAAATGACAGTAGTACGTCTCAGCTATTGTATGGGGAATGCAGTACCCTACTTTTTAAAAGTAATATAAAGAAAGAACCCTATAAAAATTGTACATTGGCAACGTGGATTAGTATGAATTTTGTGTATTTTACTGGATTGTCTTCTTGTGATGTAATAAATTTAAGTAAATTGTTGGGTTACGGATAATTGTACTTTGTCTTGTGTTGCTATTTTTTTTTTCCTGTCAGTTGGGCACATTTCCAGATCCTTTCCAGACATTTTTGAACCTGTTAGCCATCTCTTGGGCTAACGGCATACAAGGGAACGTGGAAGATTTAGGAGGTGCCATGGTTCCTGAAAAATTGATCACTTTATTAACTGACATGAGCTTTCATATTATTTAATTTCTGTTCTCATACAGATGAACCACAAGTGGAAACAATCTGAGCTATAACAACACTGGGCAGAAAGAAATCTTTCAGTAATATCTTTTTAAAAATTGATTGGTCCCTTTTTTATATATTTGTAAATATAAAATATGGTATATAAAATTTATATACCATTCCAGTGCAGTTGGGCTGTAAATGAAAATCATTTAGATTTAAGGCAAATGTGGACATCTGGCCCAAGGCATAGAGATGGATTTTAAATTACTACTTTCAATAAATCTTAAGAATCTACATGGGGTGGGGGTGGGGGGGTGAGTCAAAAGGAATTAGTTCAAAAGATGCATATTTAATTCCATCACGGCATAATATATTGCAAAATGACCCTTTTATTCTCTGCCTCTTCATTGTGCTTTTGTCTCAGGTTGCCCAAATAGTAGAAGTCAGCAAGACCAAAATAAAGTTATTTGTGATAAAGCAACAAATGACATAAAATAGGAGATTGCATCTCAGATTCTCCTTATCATTTGAAAGAATGAATCTGTTTTTATTTTTAAGTGAAAAAAGACCAAAATGTTTACCACTATAATTTGTTGTCCTCATCATTACTTTCATTTTACTGCCAGGAATGACTGCTTGTTAACCATTTTTAGTTTTCTGAAAGATCTATCATATTTATTTTATCCCATAGGCAGTTAAGTCCCTTCAATAGATCCTGGTTCAATACATTGTCTGAGAAGAACACATCTTCTCAAGAAATAAAATTAAACCACTAGCAGAATTGCAAACATTCTTCTGAAAACTGTCATGATACAAATTGTGATCAATGGGTTAAGCAGAAGTGAATTATCAAAATAATCAATAGAAAGCAATTTAATTTTACAGCCCTTTTAATTGAACATAGGGTAATATAATAGGAAATGAAACATTAGGCATTCCAGAAAGATAGTGTGTTGCTACAAATCTAGAAACAAGTCTGGTAACAGTAAGTACTTGTCACTTTGTACTTAAGACTCATTCCACACCGATGTGATGGCATTATAGTGATATCATGAGTTATGAAGACAAGATCGTTTTCACTCAGTAAAATTTGTATGTTTAAAGTGAAGTTACTCTGAATTTTATCAAGAACCCACGAATAAATTTAGCAATCTTGAAAAGAACATATACATAAAAATAATGGGAGAAACGAAAGCAGTGCTGGGGTACGTATTTATCAGCCACCAGACAACTGGCTGCAAAGCACAGATAGCAGAATGCTAATAGGTAGCAAAATTAACAGAAAAATAATTACATGCAATTCTTATCTTGACTCATTCTCTTGGAAGAGCAGTTATGTGTTCTATTAGGCACTTGGGGGGAAAAAAGATAACATGATAGGATTGAAGCCAGTAACAGAAATACAATTAAGGAATTAGATGAATTACTTCCTAGGATACTAAAGGAACCTGGACAAGTCAATACACATTATCTCTGAGAAATCCTGGAGACCAGGTAAAGTACCAGATGATAGAAGAAACACAAATATTATCCTTATCTTCAAAAAAGTGGTGGTGAAGTGGAGAGAATCCAAGGATTTATAGACCAGTCATTCTGATACCAGTTCCTAGGATGATCCTATTTGAGAATACATCTAAGCACCTTGAGAAAGATGTAATTGCCACAGGGTGGTATGGATTTGTTAAGAAGTCTTTCCAGACAAAAGATTCCTCATTTTTTGTTTGGGTGACTTTCTATGTATATTGAAATAGAAATAGAATAACAGAGTTGGAAGGGACCTTGGAGGTCTTCTAGTCCAATCCCCTGCCCAGGCAGGAAACCCTACACCAGGGGTGGCTTCTACTTACCGTTACTACCAGTTTGCAACAGGGCTGCGCACACGCACATGAGCAAGCAAAGCGAGCACGCACGCGTGCTCTTCTGAGGATGTGCAGAAGCGTTTTCATGACATCAGGGCAGTGGTGGGTTCCTCCCGGTTCTGTCCGGTTTGGCCGAGCCGATAGCGGTGACAATATGACATCACCGAACCGGTTCTCCCCGCCCTCCCACCACCCACGTTATTCTTACCTTTTATTTGGTCCCACCCCCAATCTATTGCTGCCTCCTGAGTCCCAGCTGATGACTAGAGGGAAAAAAACTGTTTAAACTCTTGCCGTGGGGCTTCAAAGGGCCATCCTACAGCTGATCAGTGTTAAAAGCAAACAAATGAGTTGGGTCGTAGGTCGAGGACTTGGTCGTAAGTGCGAGGACCTTCCAGAAATGACTCTGACCAGCTAGCCATGCCCACCTAGTCACATGACCTCTAAGCCACACCCACAAAATAAGCCACACCCACAGAACCGGTAGTAAAAAAATTTAGAACCCACCCCTGCATCAGGGTCAGTGGGTGGGGCCTCCCGCCGGTTTTACTACCAGTTCTATAGAACCGGTGCGAACCGGGACAACCCACCACTCCCTACACCACTTCAGACAAATGGTTATCCAACATCTTCTTAAAAATCTCCAGTGTTGGAGCATTCACAACTTCTGCAGGCAAGTTGTTCCACTTATTAATTGTTCTAACTGTCAGGAAATTTCTCCTTAGTTCTAAGTTGCTTCTCTCCTTGATTAGTTTCCACCCATTGTTTCTTGTCCTACCCTCAGGTGCTTTGAAGAATAGCTTGACTCCCTTTTCTTTGTGGCAGCCCCTGAGATATTGGAACACTGCTATCATGTCTCCCCTAGTCCTTCTTTTCATTAAACTAGACATACCCAGTTCCTGCAACCGTTCTTCGTATGTTTTTAGCCTCCAGTCCCCTAATCACCTTTATTGCTCTTCTCTGCACCCTTTCTAGAGTTTTAACATATTACATGGACATATTACATCTTAACTTTGATTTAAAAAAAACATTTATTTTTTTAAAGAAATATCCAATCTAGAATTAAGGAGAAATTTCTTGACAGTGAGAACAATTTATCAGTGGAACAGCTTGCCTCCAGAACTTGTGGGTGATCCTTCACTGGATTTTTCAAGAAGACGTTGGACAACCATTTGTCTGCAATTGTATAGGGTCTCCTGCTTGAGCAGCAGGTTTAACTAGAAGACCTCCAAGGTCCCTTCTAACCCTATTATTTCATATTCTATTTGAGAAAATACCCAATGGCATTTTCCTTAGTAGCCTACTGAAGTGTGTGCTGGATGCCCTGACAATTAAATTGGTAAATAGTTAACTTAAAATCTGTACTAAAATGGTGCTCATTAATGGTTCTTCATAAAATTGTAGAATTGAATGGAATATGAGAAAATCGACATGTGTCCTGTACTCATCATAACTTTATTAAAGTGAGATTTTTCAGAAAACAGAAAATCTTTAGAGAGTGCAGAAGTGTTCCTCTCTTCTGCTCAACGCTAGTAGCTCACTGCTTATTTCGTCTGCTACACTTATCAAAAGCTTTGACAAGCAATGTTGTCTTCATTGACCACCTAAACTTTTGCAGGAGACTGAATATTGATTCTTCTGACAGTACTCGCTAAACCTTTGGTGCCAGAGAAGCTGTGAAGCAGAGCAAGTTGAAGCAACTTGATTGCTTTGCTCTTAGAATTAAGGCAATCAGATTGCTTCATGAAGCAGATTTGAGAGAGTGCTTCACTCAAACTTTCAAAAATGGTACTCCTCATTTGAAGGTCTGCACAGTCGTGATTGATTATTCACAGGGTAGTGTGCTTCCATTTACTAGACATGTTCAAGTAGTAGAGGATGGAAAAAGATGGTTCAGTTTGGTTTCTTATGCTATGCAAAGATTTGGACTTAATGACTAGGTCATTATCTACCCCTTCCAGATATAAGATTCAAAATTTGCTGATCTTTTTAGTTTAAATGAAAAAACTACAAGTTGATTTCAAATATCTCATCCAATGCCTTTTACGTTAAGTGCTTATCTAATCTTCATTCACCAGGCTAAATAGAACTGGTTTATGGAACTTTCAAAGAAAAATCTTTCAACTTAAATATGTACATAACTTCTATGCAGTCAGCATTCCTTCAAAAAGGCTTCCCAGTCCTGAAAAAGAATTGTGCTAAAGCAGTCCAAATATAAATGAAGTAACTGTTTAAACTATCTTAATTTTAAATAATAAGAAAAAGAGAAAAGTGGAAATCTTTTTAGGGAGCTCATTCTAGATGGCAATCTTTCAAATAACTTTGGTGTTGCATCATAGCTTTATCATCTCCAAGTAAACCCATTAGTTTAAAATGAATTATTTTATTTTATTATCCTTATATCCAGTGGTGGGATTCAAGTAATTTAACAACCAGTTCTCTGCCCTAACAATTTCTTCCAACAACCAGTTTGCCAAACTGCTCAGAAAGTTAACAACCGGTTCTCCCGAAGTGGTGCGAACTGGCTGAATCCCACCACTGCTTATATCAGAATATGCTAACCATGAATGGACATATTAAATGATGAACAATGTGTCATAATGTCATAGGATTGAAATAATGAGCAGTTTCATGCAATATATTTGTGTAAATAGACATGTCTGAAAGAAATCAATCCAAAATGGGATAGAAGACAAATAGATTTGCTCAAATAGATTTCAGTCTATGATGATATGGAAAAATATCAGATTTTTTTTACTAGTTTAATAATCTCCAGTGAAGCACAGCCAAACATTTCCTTCCCAAACTTGTAAGATAAAATCTATTTCCTCCCAGGAAGCTTTGCAAAAATAAAACAAGAAGAAAAAGACAAGAAATGGGGGTAAATGGCTTTGTAACACCTCTTGATAAAATCTATCTAGTGTGAAAAAAATGATTTGTCCTTAAAGGAATGGTTCAGTTTTGGAGAGAATTCTTCAGGAGGAGCTTAGGGAAGTACCTCTTGAACTCTCTCCATCCTACATACAAGAATTATCCAAGATTTCACAGAAATTGGATTAGCTCAAATATTACCAGAATGCTCTTGAAGTTGAAGGCATTGACAATTTCTCTGTGCTGATTCAAAAACTGGATGAGGTCATGTTTACCTGTAGAGCTGCAGCTGGCAGACATGCTATTTTGAACCCCAAGACTGAGGAGAATGGAGGACAGCAATTGTGCAAATGCCATTTCCTGGGCCCCGATACAAGTGGGTTGAAGTCATTTATTTGGCATGTGGACCTATTTGATGAGGAGAGGTTGCTAACCTTTGATAGGTCCTGCTCAAACAAGTCCAGCGGGAGAGATACTTTTTGTTATTGCCACAATTAGAAATGTGCAAAATGACAGCCTCCAAATGTGATCCATACAGTCAAATATTTTCCACTTCCTGCCCATCCCCAAAATAACACTGCAGGGAAGTAGAAAAATTGCCAGGATAAAGATATTCGCAAGGTTACTATGAGCAGGATTGCTGAAAGAAGAAACGTATGCTTTGCATAGGGAGAGGTGGGAGCGGAAGAAGTATCTGAATGTCCATTGTGTACAGATACATATTTTGTATTTTTCCTCATGCCTGAAGAGCCAAAAGAAGTGGAGAGGGGAATCCCCGCCCCCTTTGTATTACTAGAGAGATTCTGTGGGAATCTAACATTGACTATTTAATATAGCACAAAAAACATATATTTATAGCACAGATTTCATGGGACCTTGAATTATGTAATCTTGTTTACAGATGTGAACATATTTAAAAGTAAAGAGGGATTTGTGGCTTTAAATGTCTCTTGATAGGCTTAATTTTGGTCTCCATTAGGGAACAGGAGGGAAGAAAGATACAGGAGGCACTTGGTGTATCAAAGATGGGACATAGCAAAAAAACAAAGAGAAAAAGAGAAAACAATGGACAAAAATAGCTCATTAGTAAAATAGACTTTACTAATTTGAAAGAGTTAAGAATATAATTGGGAGGAGTTTACTTTCTTACCCCCTTTATCCTCAACCCACCAAAAACAATCCACTTTCTCTCAAGCGAGCTAACAATTATAGCAGAAAATATACCCAGCAGAAAGACTGGGGAATCTCAGAAATCAGCTTACAATCATTTTACAACAGTTTACAGATGACACCTATTGTATAATCCCTGCATTTCAATAACCTGATCTAACTCAAATCAGACCTAGTTAGAGTATGGATGCTTTCTGTGTACAATATGGCTTTACTAGTCAGCAAAAATAGACCCCCAGGGTTTCTGATAGTAGAGTGAGATCTGAATCTAAAAAGAGATAAAGCAAACTGGGGAAAACAAGTGCCTAACTACAAGGAATGCTTTCAAGATATGTACAAGTAATCCTCAAATTATGACCACAATTGAACCAAAATTTATGTTGCTAAGTAAGAAATTGTTAAGTGAGTTTTAGCAATAGCAATAGCAATAGCAATAGCAATAGCAATAGCAATAGCAATAGCAATAGCAATAGCAATAGCACTTAGACTTATATACCGCTTCACAGTGTTTTACAGCCCTCTATAAACAGTTTACAGAGTCAGCATATTGCCCCCAACAATCTGGGTTCTCATTTTACCGACCTCAGAAGGAGGGAAGGCTGAGTCAACCTTGAGCCTGGTGAGATTCAATCTGCCAAACTGCTGGCAGCCTGTGATCAGCAGAAGTAGCCTGCAGTACTGCATTCTAATCACTGCACCACCGCGGTACTATGGAACTTTTATCCCATTTTACAAATTTTCTTGCCACATTTGTTAAGTGAATCACTGAAATTGTTACACAGTTGTGTAACAAAATTAGTAACACCTTTGTTAAGTGCATTTGGTTTCCCATTGACTTTGCTTATCAGAAGTTTGCAAAAGATGATTAAATGACCCTGGGACACTGCGACCTTGATAAATGTGAGTCAGTTGTCATCCGAATGTAAATCACGTGACCATGGGGATGCTGCAACGGTCATAAGTGTAAAAAATGGTCATAAGCCACTTTTTTCAGTGCCTTTGTAACTTCAAACAGTCACTAAGCAAACTGTTGTAAGTCGACGACCACCTGTATTGGAGTGGCAAATATAGGCACAAATTAGCATAAAGTGAGCTGGGTCACTTTGCACCAGTCACTCTCTTTCAGCCCTAGGAAGGAAGCAAAGGCAAACCACTTCTGAAAAGCCTTGCCAAGGAAACTGTAGGGATTTGTTCAGGCAATCACCAAGAATCAATGCTGGCTCAAAAAAGATGATAAAGACACTAGAGACAAACAAGAGACTCTCAAAAGAAAATGTTTACTTTACTTATAAGAGAAATTAAATGTAGGAGGGGAAAAAAAGCAAATAAGCTTAAGTGCATTCTTTTGAAGGCAGGGACACAAGATGCTGAAGTATGTTTGAACTATTATAGACCAGAAAAATATATGGACATAAAATTTCCCATGAATAGTATTTACAATGTGTTATTTGAATGCTAAAACTAAAACTTAAAAAAAATCCATGTCATCATTTAGATACTTAAATTAAATGAAACACATCTGTATTAACCCTGTTTATATTTTATGGGCACGTCCAATAGTATCAGACTGGGGCATTTGGAAACAATACTGATGGATTTGGATTTGAAATATTTTTCACACGGTTATGTATTAGGGACATGGTGGCTCAGTGGCTAAGATGCTGAGCTTGTCCATCGAAAGGTTGGCAGTTCAGCGGTTTGAATTCCTAGTGCCGCGTAATGGGGTGAGCTCCCGTTACTTGTCCCAGCAACTGCCTAGCAGTTCGAAAGCACATAAAAAGTGCAAGAAGAAAAATAGGGACCACCTTTGGTAGGAAGATAACAGCATTCCGTGCACCTTTGGCATTTAGTAATGCCGGCCACATGACCATGGAGACATCTTCGGACAGCGCTGGCTCTTCGGAGATGAGCACCGCCCCCTAGAATCGGGAATGTCTAGCACATATATGCAAGGGGAACCTTTACCTTTACCTTATGTATTGATAAATTTTCCCTGCAAATGGTGGGGTGGGGGGAAGTAAAATAGATATAGGGATTTTGTGCAGTTTTGAATATGTGATATTTTAGCCATTAGCAATGCTTGGCAACCAGGTATTTAGACTCAGAGACTCGCAACATTAATCGAGATATGTATGTCATAAGAACCATAGCCAGTTATAAGGCACTTATTTATTAGATACTGATGACTGGTGAATCTGTTCCCCCACCTTGACTTTCTAGTGTTTTCAACCATTTCTCCTTACTTTTGTTTTTAATCCTGGTCAGGTAGGTTTTCTTCTAAATAAGGAATGCAGGTACACATTATATTTATTTTCTAAGTCTGCCTATGGGAACAACGTGGGGCAGTGAAAAAGAGACATCCGTAGAATCCAACAATTTTGCCCAAATGAGTGAGGGTCACAATATCATGATTGAAGCTTTGACCTTGGCATACTGTACCTTTGTGTGATCTCATGACATGCAATACAAAATGGACACAGCTTACATCACAATGATACAGTGTTAATTTCATCATTCCCACCACCATCCCACCAATGATAAAATGATGGTTCTAAATAAAGATGCTATATATCAGAAGCTGATACAATTCTATTAACGGAAGGAATCTCTTAAAAATTATGTAACTGGGATAAGGGGTTGGAAATCCACAAACGAGATATTTTCTGGGTATCTCTGGGCATCTACCATATATAACAGAATATTAAACTCATGCCCTCGTCACCTCGCCCCTGGACTACTGCAATGCTCTCTACATGGGGCTCCCCTTGAGGAGCACCCGGAGGCTCCAACTGGTCCAGAATGCAGCCGCGCGGGTAATTACGAGAGCTGCCTGGCGCTCCCACATAACACCGCTCCTGCGTGAGCTGCACTGGCTCCCAGTGGTCTTCCGGGTGCACTTCAAGGTGTTGGTCACCACCTTTAAAGAGCTCCATGGCATAGGACCTAGTTATCTTCGAGACCGCCTGCTGCTACCGATGACCTCCCACCGACCTGTGCGCTCCCACAGAGAGGGCCTCCTCGGAGTGCCATCAGCCAAACAATGTAGGCTGGTGACCCCCAGGGGGAGGGCCTTCTCTGTGGGGGCACCTACCCTCTGGAATCAGCTGCCCCCAGAGATAAGGAGAATTCAAGACCTCGGTGCCTTCCGCCGTGCTCTTAAAACTTTCTTTTTCCAGCAAGCCGGGCTGGCTTAACATAACATTTTTTTAAAAAAACATTTTTAACTGGTTTGTCATTTTAAATTGGGGCCAAATTAATATATATCCTTTTAATTGTTTTTAATGTTTGTATTGTATGTTTTTAGCTGGCTGTACATCGCCCTGAGTCCCTTAGGAGAAGGTGCGGTATATAAATTCGAAATAAAATAAAATAAAATAAATTAACAGAATAACAGAGTTTGAAGAGTTAAGCTACTGCTTAACGCATTGTAAGATGCCCTGAGTCTCCGGAGAAGGGCGGCATATAAATTAAAGCAAAAAAAAGGGGGGACCTTAGAGGTTTTCTAGTCCAATCCCCTGCTCAAGCAGGAAACCCTATACCATTTCAGACAAATCTCTTCTTAAATCTTCCAGTGTTGGAGCACCCACAACTTCTGGAGGCAAGTAAGCAACTGTTAGTCTCTGACAATAAATGGTAAAGCCCATCACTAAGTTAAACAGGATGAGTTCCATTTGCTGACTAGATTAAAGTTTCCTTGGGGACTCTGTCAGAGCTACCGTGAGTTTTATCAAAGAAGAAATGTAGGAAGGACAAGAAATAATACAGAAATATGTGAATATGTGAACTAAAGAAACCAGCAGAGGGAGTACAGAGATCATTGGATCCCTCTAGTTTTGCTATAAGTGAATTACCAGTCTAAACCATTCCTTTTCTTATACAACATATCACAGCTACATTCTAGTTTTTATGGGAACCAAAAACACAAGTCAGACAGACCTTGTTGATAGTACACTGCCTGTCACTCCAGCGCGTGTACTTAAATTGTAGGGGTAAATTTTATTTTTTTAAAAAATCACTTATCAAAATAGAATGTTGGCTAGCGTTCATAAACCCATATCTGCAGTCAGATTCATGAAATACCAGATTCATGACGGCTGCACCATAGAAACAAAACACATTGCTAACTTGGTAATGCTGTCCTATGCAGTTCTAATCCTTACTAAGAGGGATATGAATGCTTTTTCTTTCCTTGAGAAGTCAGGCTGCCTGATCGCCATGAATAGTGGATTCTGCAAGAAAATTAAGCCTTGAGTTCTGAATGATTTTGTGGGGCCTACCATCAATTATTTGTCATAGCACAGATAATTGGGTTTTTTCGGTGTTTGCAAATGTAAAGACAATCCAGAAATATTGCAGTTATACTCTTCTTTTTCAGTAGAGAAGCTCATACAATCTGTGGGACATTAAGGCCACATTTGAGGGGCCTCTTACATTACATCCACATCCAGAGGTGGGCTGCTGGGGGTTTGCAGGGGTTCGGGAGAACCTCTAGCTAAGATTCTGTGCAGTTTGGAGAACTCCCAAATTTCACTCCTGGTGATTCCACCCACCCTGCCCCTCCAAGGAGTTCCCATGCGGCCTGTTTTGGATGCAGGGCGTGCGTGGAGGCTGGAAGTTTGGGAAGGTCTGTTTCCATCCTCCAGAGCACCTTCAAAACCTGGGGAGGCCATTTTCGTCTTCCCAGAGGCTTGAGGAAAGCTTCCTGAGCCCAGGGAGGGCAAAAACGCCCCGCCACTGCCGTGGTGCAGCAGGCTGACTAGGCCACACCCACCCAGCAACCGGGCAGAGAACCCCTTGCTAAAATTTTTGAAGCCCATCCCTGCCCACATCAACTCTATTTTACCTAGGTAGAAAACTAAGAGTGTCATATTTGGGTGGCCCAAATTTAAATGGGAACTTGATAGCAGCAAGAACTGAGAGTTTGCTGTGTACGGTATCTTTGCAGCTATTTAGTACTTATCTCAATATGGTATCCATCCAGAGCAATTCTGGACTCTTATCCATTTAAAGTTCTGCCTAAAAAAAGACCTACCTTCATAAAGCAGCCTAGTTGTACTTATAAGCAGATATCAAATTCCGAGAAAAATATAAGCTTGGGGGAAAAGCCACATATCATTTTACTGCATCAATTAATCAATCAGAATAGAGCTGGAAGGGACCTTCAAGGTCTTCTAATCTAACCCCTGCTCAAGCAGGAGACCCTATACCAGTGATGGTTAACCTTTTTGGAGCTGAGTGCCCAAAGTGTACGCACATACATGCGAATTTATTTATTTATTTATTTATCAAATTTCTATACCGCCCTTCTCCCAGAGGACTCAGGGCGGTGAACAGCCAAGATAAAATACAGATAATACAAACATTAAAAATCCATTGAAATTATTAAATATTTTGGCCGAAAACAAATTTAAAACACCCAATTTATAAAACAAATTAAACAATTTAAAAATTTAAAAGGGAGCGTTAGGAGAGTTCTGAATGCATGCACGCCTGCCCGAACTCCCAAAATGCAATATGAATGCCCCCCATGGTTGAACCCCAGCCCTGCGCATGCGCCCTGGCCCCTTCCACCCCGTTTTGGCTTCCAGGTTGGTGCAGGAGGCTTTTCAGGCTCAAAATGAGGTGCACGGGGGGCCACACACGACTTCCCAGTGTCTCATTTTGGGGCTGAAAAGCCTCCTGCACCAACCTAAAAGCCAAAACAGGACACGGGGCACCAAGTGAGGCCTCCCACGCCCCATTTTGGACCTGAAAAGCCTCCTGCACCAACCTGCACCCTCCAGCACATGCATCCCCCCTCCACGCATGCACGTGGATGTCCCCCGCATGCACCCTGCCCCGTGCATGCATGTCAGAGATTTGAAGACCAGCTGGCTGGCAGGAGGCGCATGCACATGCATAGTGAAGCTGGGCTGGCGTGACTGCTGGCATGCCCGCAGAGAGGGATATGTGTGCCTTCTGTGGCACGCATGCTATAAGTTCCCCATCAGAGCCCTATGCCATTTCTGACAAGTGGCTGTCCAATCTCCAGTGATGAAGCATCCACAACTTCTGAAGGCAAGCTATTCCACTGGTTAATTGTTCTCACTTTTTGGAAGTTTCTCCTTAATTCCAGGTTGCTTCTCTCCTTGATTAATTTTCATCTATTGTTTCTTGTCCTTCCCTCTGGTGTTTTGGAAAATAAATTGACCCCCTCTTTTTTGTGGCAACCTCTCAAATACTGGAATACTGTTCACGTCACCCCTAGTCCTTTTCTCCAGACTAGCCGTACCAATTCCTGCAACCCTTCTTCATATGTTTTAGTCTCAAGGCATTTAATCATCTTAGTTTTTCCAAAGTCTCATCTTTTCTGTAATTGGTGACCAAAACTGGACGCAGATTTCCAGGTATGAGCTTACTAAGGTTTTATAAAGTGATACTAATACTTCATGTGATTTTAATTCTATGCCTCTGTTTATACAACCAAGGATTGTATTAGCATTTTTGGCTGCTGCCACACACTGCCATCACCCAATATAAATTTATAATAAATTTAATAAACAATAATGCCAATCCTAAATTACAATTTAAAACCCATACATCTGGAGGAAAATGCACCATACAAAAGTAATAAAATGCATAGGAACCACCCCTCACCCAAGGCCTAGGAGAAGAGCCAAGTGTAAACCACAAGAATCTTATGTGAGATTATGACAGAGGTGCTAAAACTGTGGTGTGATAATTTCTAGGCCTCATCAGATGATGATGCTTATTGGAAGGCATCTGGAATATTTTGAATTTCTTCTGGCCATGAAGAAAACTAAATGTCTTCCATAGTCTATTTAATGGAGGCCGCTTAATATCTACTAAAAATAAGGACCAATGAATTGTCAAGTAGTAATTGCATTCTGGATTGGAACTTTAGACACTAGAATTACTCAATAAGAAATATTTTTTTAAATGAACCTGTTAGTAATAACCAGTAACATATATATATATATATATATATATATATATATATATATATATATATTTCTTTTGATTCATAGGTATAAATGTGCGATATTTTTGCAATCAGGGTTTTTTCCTATGTTGAAAGATGTTAAAATGGCCATGGTGGGATGAAATCTCTATTCATCGCTTTCAGGCCTGTCAGAAATTTTATGTTGTTTCTTCTGTGACTTATGGGAGACTGGGATAGCACTATTTCGGCCTTCTTGGGCCTCTTCAGCCAGACACACCCATATTTTGTGACTCCTCCCTGTAGAGGTCAAATATTTATTTCTTTTGATTCATAGGTATAAATGTGCGATATTTTTGCAATCAGGGTTTTTTCCTATGTTGAAAGATGTTAAAATGGCCATGGTGGGATGAAATCTCTATTCATCGCTTTCAGGCCTGTCAGAAATTTTATGTTGTTTCTTCTGTGACTTATGGGAGACTTATGGGAGACCTCTACAGGGAGGAGTCAAAAAATATGGGTGTGTCTGGCTGAAGAGGCCCAAGAAGGCCGAAATAGTGCTATCCCAGTCTCCCATAAGTCACAGAAGAAACAACATAAAATTTCTGACAGGCCTGAAAGCGATGAATAGAGATTTCATCCCACCATGGCCATTTTAACATCTTTCAACATAGGAAAAAACCCTGATTGCAAAAATATCGCATATATATATATATATATATATATATATATATATATATATATATGTTGCAATATTTTCAGGATCAGACTCAATAAAGATAATAAGAATTAGAGATTTAAATATATTTCTCTTTAATAATAATAGGCATTCTATATTCGCTGAATATTCAAGATAGAAGCAAAGAAAATGGTGAGGGTGGCTCCTTATATATACAAGGGGTGGAGCCAGGAATGGGAGTGGTAAATTATGAATACATTAAAATCCAAAGAATAAGTTAACCCCTGATGTCCCATATATACATTATTTACACAATAGAGAATAAGGCATTTACATCTGACAAATCCCCCTCTAAATGCCGGTTCGCTATACAACACCAATTACATTCAGATTCAGGACAATATAATACATACAATTTAGAAGTTAAATATTTGTGCTGTTTAGAAGGTAAAGGCTTCGTTAATATGTCAGCTAATTGTTCAGAAGTATCACAATGTATTGCTTTGATGAATCCATCTTGAGATAATTGTCTCACGTGCTTAAATTTTATATCAATATGCCTGGACCTTTGTCCAATGGCATCGGATCTGGATATTTCAATGGCTGCTTTATTATCTTCATGCACAACAAAAGGTAATGCAGGTTTTTTCCAAACATCTGAGATCAAGTCATTGAACCATACAAGGTTATTTGCAGCTTTGGATAAACAAACATATTCCGCTTCTGTGGTTGAAGTGGCTACCAGTTCTTGTTTACCAGTGTACCAGTAAACTGGACAATCATTCAATAGAAAAATATAACCAGAAGTACTCTTTCTGCATGATGTATCACCAGCCCAATCTGCATCCGCATAACAGGTAATTTTTGGTTCTTTGTCATTATTAGGTTCTAATACTAAACAAAAATCTAATGTACTTTTCAAATATCTTAGAATTCTTTTGACAGCTTCCCAATGATACATGGTTGGTTTGCTAACATATCTTGACAATAAATTGAGAGGTAATGCAATATCTGGTCTGGTCCAATTAGATATATAAAGGAGTGAGCCTATAACTGATCTGTAAAATGTATTATCTTTAAATTCAGGGGAAGACTCATCAGTGTTTCTAAGGAAATCAGTTTGCATAGGAGTGTCACAGGTTTTGGCATTGTTTAAATTACATTTGTTTAGAAGTTCAATGATCTTATCTTTCTGAGTAAGTTTGAATCCCCTTCTAGTTTTGTTAATTTGTACACCAAGGTATTTATTCACTTTACCTAGAGATTTCAACGAGAAATGTTCGTTTAACTTATTTACAAAGATTTCTCTGCTCTCTTTGTGTTTTCCTATATATAAAATATCATCCACATAAATTAATACAAATTCAACGTGATCATCACTCTTTTTTACAAAGAAACAGTTATCAGCAGTGGTAGCGTTGAAATCCATGGTCTTTAGTACTTTTACCAAGCAATCGTACCATCTCTTGCCAGATTGCTTTAATCCGTATAGACTCTTGTTTAATAACCAAATTTCATTCTTATTAGTGTATTGACTATGTGGTGCTCTTACATATATTTCCTTATCTAGTTTTGCGTGTAAATACGCAGTCTGTATGTCATATTGAAATACGTCCAGATTGAGTGCAGATGCTACTACTAGAGCTGTTTTAACACTCTCTGTCCTCACCGTGGGGGAGTATGTGTCAGTATAATCTTCTGGATATTTTTGTGCATAACCTTGTGCAACTAGTCTAGCCTTGTATAAAGTATTGCCTCCTTCTAGGTTCTTAATTTTATAAATCCACCTGGTACCTATAATTGTTTTATCCTTAGGTGCGATCGTAGGAGTGAATACATTTAATCCTTGCAAACTTTCCATCTCTTTTTTCATAGCTAGTTCCCATTTTTCTCTTTCTTCACGAGGGAGTTTTAATACTTCCTCATATGTATTAGGTGTTATTTGTTCTCCATTCATATGCATTATGTAATCTTTGTATTTACTTGGTATTTGATTTCTATTGTTTCTAATAGCTCTTTCAGGTTTGCTATGGTTGTCGTGCAAATATCTAGCTTCCTTTTTTGTTAATGTGTCTGTCTTTATTTTATGCTGACTATTTGTCCAAGTTTTGGTTTTGTTCTTATTTTTGTTAATGTTTTGATTTTCTATTGTCCCTTCCTCGCAAGATATCGCATCTTTGCATTTATTTGGAAATATTTCATTAAGGTGCAGTTTAGACCAATTGGCCTGCTCATGAAACACAGCTGTTCTGGAGACTATAAATTTGTTATTATTATCAATGAATCTGTACCCTTTGGTTCCAGTTTCATATCCCATAAATCTTAATCTTCTGGATACGTTTTCTCCCTTTCTCCTCAACTGCTTAGGTATGTGCACATCTGCAGTGACTCCAAATATGTGCATGTGTGCTAATTTAGGTTTCCTATTGTACATCACCTCATACGGTGTCTTATTCACAATACTGGACCAGGTTCTATTTTGAGTGTAATTTGAATAATGTAGGGCTTCTGACCAGAATTGTTTGCCTAAACCAGCATCCTCTAATGTGCATCTAATCATGGTTTGTAGTGTGGAATTCTTTCTCTCTGCAATCCCGTTTTGAAACGCAGAAAATGGATTGGACATGAAATGTAGCATTCCCCTATCCTTTAACCATTGGGAGAATTCTTTAGACATGAATTCACATCCCCTGTCTGTCATAATTTGTTTTATTCTGATATTATGTTGTGTTTCTATGCGTTTGTAGAATTCCTTAAATTTCTGAAAGGTTTCATCCTTGTGCTTTAATGTGTAAACAAAACCATAGCGACTATAATCATCCACTATTGTTAGAAAGTAACGTTTTCTATAGGTAATTGATGGAGTTAATGGACCAACTAAATCCATATGTACTAAGTCAAAAATATTGTTAGTTGATCTGTTAGATTTTTTTGGTCTGGGACTGGTTTTTAGTTTGGTGGATTTACATACTGAGCATTCCAAATAATTTTCACAATTTTTTATTTTGACACCTTCTGCGTGTTCAGTCATTTTTTGAACTACAGGAAAGCTTGCATGTCCTAACTTCCTATGTAAGATGTGAGCACACTCATCATGAATTGGTTTACCTATTTTTGGTTTCTTCTCATTGTGTGTATTTTTGTGATCATGAGGTATTTTACATTCATCATTGTCACTGTTACTAACATTTTCATCATCTGCTTCAATACAATCTTCCATATTTGAATCAATGTTATGTAACCATCTTTCTTTCGTTATCAGATAGGGTAGACCTCCTTTTATCATCACAGTGCCTATATTTGTTTTGTCCTTCTCTAAAGTTGCTTTCCCCTTTGAGAAAACTATATTGATGTCAGAATCTCTGCTTAGTTTTATAGCACTTAGTATGTTATGAGGTATTTCTGGGATTAATAATACCCCCTCTATTTTACCTAAACCAGGCAAGGTCACATTTCCTCTGCCTAATACTTGAACCTTTTCTTGATTAGCTACCTTTATCACAAACTTATCTTCTGTAAATGAAGATAATATACTTTTGTTGTTAGTGGTGTGATTGGTTGCACCAGAATCAATAAGCCAATTATTGTTCTCATTTTGTTGTGTTTTGGTGTTTTCTTGTTTGTTTAGTCCATTTAGTGACCCAGATTTTCTCTCTTTTGAATTTTCTCTACCCCCTCTACTTTCTCTGTAATTTGGTGGGCTTCTATATTTGTGTCTATCTGTGGAAGACTGTCTATAATTGTATTTGCTCCTATATTCTGGCCTATGTCTCTCCCTTGAGACTTTGGGACAGTCTCTTCTACTGTGTTCCCTGGACCCACAATTGTGGCATCTAAAGGCTTCATTATATTTTTCTTGGAAAGCTACTTTCCTAAAAGATTTGTGTTCTGTTTGATTACTGGAACGATTTTTTCTTGAATTGTCTTCTGCTATCAATTTGTTAGATAGACTTTCTATGGTTAAATATCCTAAATTAATAGTATCTAAGTGTGACATAAAGCTATCCCATGATGGATCAAGTGAATTGATAATAACACTTTTCATTGTTTGATCTGAAATCACTTCCCCCCTCAATTGCAGCTCAGCTCTTATTTTGTTTAGAGATATCAAATGCTCACTTATAGAAACCCCTGGTTTCACTCTAGAAGAAAAGAAATCCTTAGACATTCTTGTAGTTGTAGCTACGCTATCGCTGTGAAATAGATTAAACATGCATTGAATTATTTCTGACACAGTTAGGTTTGATTTGATGCTATGATACATTGCAGGAGATACGCTAGATATTATTATGAAAAATGCTCTATGATGTAAACAATCTATTTTTAAAGTCCAAGGTCTTCTTGGAGGACTAGTTATAAAGAATAGTAAATTTTCTTTCATAAAGACAACCTGAAGCTGTTGATACCACTCTTGTAAATTAATGCCATCAATTCTAAGTTTTGGGAAGTCACTGGGTAAGTTCCCCACATTATTTTGTCCATTACTTACAACCTGAGGCAGTCCGTGGTCTCGCAAGTGCAGGAAATTACAGAACGGCATGGGGATGCTCGCAACGAGTCTGCGCGGTTCTCTGGCCAGTTCAAGTCTTTCGGGGCCGTCTACGTAGCTTTGCACATGCGCGTTGCTCATTTCTTCCTTGGCGTCGTCGTGGAAGGTTCTCTCCATTTCAGCTCTCTCGTTCCGCTCCTCTTCAGATGAGTCGGTCTCTGGTTCGGTTTTAGGGGTTCTGGTGGTGGCGACAGCTCTTCTCTTTCTTTCGTGTGCGTTGGCACTTGATCCGGTCTGCGGCGTAGGACGGAATCGGCATGGCTCTCTGGGCTCAGGTGTCGTCGCCTTCGAAGTCAGGATGGGAGCGTGCAGGTCTCGAGTTGTCGGTTTGATCTCTTGCTTCTTCGTTGGTGCCTTGGAAATTTTCAATCTTGGCCCAAAAGCAGCAAAAAGCGTTTTCATTGCTGACTTTACTTGAGACTTTGTTAAATCGTCTTCACTTTCTGATTCTGGTTCTTCTGAAGAGTTTGAGTCTTCTTTTTCACTTTCGTCGTCTGATAGCGTTTTTCGCACCAGAAATTTTGAACTGAGCGTTTTGATTGGCTCTGCTCCATTCTCTTTTGAAGTTCGTTGAAACCAAGATGGCTGCCATTCAAAATTTCGCGCGGGATCACATCTTTTCTTTTTTACAACGACTTTCTCAGTATTCATTTCACTCACAGTTTTTTGATCTTTGGGTTTTTCTTTAACGACGTTTTTCTCTCTCGCTGCTCCGTTGTTCTTCAGCATTTCTTGGAGGTTCGCGATGAGGCTTTCATCGTTCTTCTGGCTTTTTAGTATCTTCAATATCTCTGACCTGAGTTCGTTATTTTCTATTTCGGTTTCTTCCTGGTCATTATTTTCATTTATCAGTTCTTCTTCTTCAGTGGTGTATTCTTCGGATTCTCTCG
The DNA here is from genome assembly GCF_029215685.1 of Pituophis catenifer annectens. NCBI lineage: Eukaryota > Metazoa > Chordata > Lepidosauria > Squamata > Colubridae > Pituophis > Pituophis catenifer. The sequence continues at coordinate 115,140,679 of NW_027256882.1, forward strand.
AAATCGCGTTAGTGGATTCGTTGATCATCTCTTGTTCAGTTTCTATTTCCTTGCTGTAGGCCCTGGTGTTGGGCCTATCTTTCTTAGACATTTTTAATTATTTATTGAGTCAATTAACCATCCTCTGCTACCAGCTTGTTGCAATATTTTCAGGATCAGACTCAATAAAGATAATAAGAATTAGAGATTTAAATATATTTCTCTTTAATAATAATAGGCATTCTATATTCGCTGAATATTCAAGATAGAAGCAAAGAAAATGGTGAGGGTGGCTCCTTATATATACAAGGGGTGGAGCCAGGAATGGGAGTGGTAAATTATGAATACATTAAAATCCAAAGAATAAGTTAACCCCTGATGTCCCATATATACATTATTTACACAATAGAGAATAAGGCATTTACATCTGACAATATATATATATATAATTCATGTTTTATGGCATAGCACGTTGAACTATTTGTTTATTAAGCCCTGGTCAAGAAAATAATTACTAAGTCTGGATTGTTAATAAAGCAAGACGCTGAAAAGTATCTTTTAAATAAGAATTCGCCTTGTCAAGGAGAAGGTTACTTTGATTAGCTTGCTGATTTTTGAAGGAAACTTCCAAATTCTAGGAAATCTGACAGATAAAATGATCACACCAATGTCTTGATAAATTTCCCTCACGTAGGCCAAAAACGTAGTCCAAAATAACACTTTAAATGAAATTAAAACCTAGCCTTTTGTTGTGGATACAGAAAGGTGTCATGTCATAAGGTTGTGCATGTGTTGATGGTTCATAGAAGGCATTTAATTGGTTTGATTGCTTTTTACCCTTGGCACTGTTCCCAAATGAATGGAGAAAAATATGCATTTTTGTGAGTTCCAGTTTCATAACCTTTGGCCCTTCAGCTGGAACTCTTGGCAGCACAATTGCTAACTCAGCTTCAGAAGAAGAAGTGGCTTATCTGAAGAAGTTCAGGGGAAAAGACACGCAGTTCCTATAGGGATTCTCATTTTCTAATCCCACAACTAATAAACCAGCTCTCCTTTCTGAGTTTTTAATTAAATATACACACTTGGTTACAAATCTATTCCCTCTCTAACTTGTTTAGTTCTGCCTTTGGGGAGAATATCTGCATTTGCCGTTTAAGCTGATGTTGTCATGTGCTCATATTGGCTTGACTCTAAGATGGGATAAGAAAATTGTGTCCCAATTGAGATATTTTGGCAATAGTCAGAAAAGTTAGAAAACCATATCCTTCCAATGGACAATTTCTCTGCTGCTATCCACCCTGACCTTTCTGTTTCAGGAAAGGAAAGCAATGACCAATTGCTTTCTTTCTTGTGGGCAGGTCTTTCTGGATTAATATACTTTTATGCATGTTGTTGGTATTTAAGATCTATACAACATTAAACTGCCTTTATACAAAGTTAAAGTATCATGATGCACTTGCATGCAGGCATAACAATCAGCTTTTAAAAAAACAAACAAATTATCTCTCTGCTCCCTTTCTATATCTTGAGCATCTCATTTACCAGGAATGCTATAATAGCACAACGGTTATAATTCTTTCCTTATAAATAAGAAGGTTGCTGTTTTCAAAGTCACTGAAAACATGTTTTAATTTCACTGAGTCTTCTGATTTTCTCCATTCAATGGTTTTCCATTCAAGGTACAAGGCTTTATTGTTTATTGTTTGTTGGTTGATTGGTTTATTCATTCATTCTTTCTTTCTTTCTTTGAAGGAAAGAAGCCATGAATGATAGTTTCTGATTTGGTCCTGAAGAGACTGGCGCAGAACAAGTAGATAGACCTCATTAAAGATTGAGCATATATACAGAAAAGGTGCATACAAAAGATAAGAACTAAGGAGAAATTTCCTAATGATGAGAGCAATCAACCTAGCTTGCCTTCAGAAGTTGTGGATGTTCCATCATTAGAATCTTTCAAAAAGAGACTGGACAACTATTTGACTGAAATGGTATAGAGGGTTGAACTAGAAGACCTCCTAGGTGTGTTTCAACTCTATTATTCTATGTTCCATGAGTGTGGAATTAATACATGGCAATGTCATCTGTTTTTGCCCTCACCGTAAGAAGCACAATTGGTCAGCAGTGTCTTTTTTGAAAGACTAAGTGATTTTAGTTGTACTAGAGCAGACAGCCAAGCTGTCTCAGGAATTCTGGGAGTTGATGTCCACAGGTTGTAAAAGGGCCACATTTGCCCACCCCTGTAGAGGTCCTTACAGAGTCCTTAATCTGACTATAGTTTCATAAATCTACTTTTTTCTATCAGCTCTCAAAACTAGAAATCAATTATTTTCTCTTGCTTTATTCTGGGGATTAAAGAAAGGATTTTTGTTTTTCTAATCATTACCAAAAGAAAAATTATTAATAGAAATCTAACAACATACACTTAACACTTGAAATTTACACAAATTTTGGAGTTTAATATTACAAATACAAATTACAATTGACTTGATTCATATATCATGACAAATCACAATCTAGATTTGTTTTAATTTAGGTTTACTGGGTTATGTGAAACTAGTCATTGTGGCTTGTGCAAGAAGTAATAATTCAAATAAACCATGACTTAACACATACATCTCATATGATTCTTATTGAATATTATTTTATTATTTGCAGTGCAATTCCTTTTACAAACAGTATTGTGTAATATTTTTCTGTCACTTTAAATAATTCCACATTAAGGTTATCAGGTCTGGTGAGCACTAGATTTATTTAAAAGTGCACAGAGCATAATGCAATTCTGTGAGAGAGTGAGGTTACATCGGTGTCAGCTTGAGGTTACGTGGGCACACAAGAAAACAGAACTATCATAGTTGAGCTGCAAATATTTTAACAATTATTAGATGGCAGCAAAGATGCAATCATTTCTGTATCTATTTTGTGATTACTGTATTTATTTATTTTGATAGCTCAGAACTGGCATCCCTATTCAGCATCAGTCTCTACCTTAAGTACAAGTTATATTTTGCCTGCTGATAGAACAAATAAATATATTGTAACAATGCAAGTGGTGATGATAATGACCTCGTCACTAAGGGTAAGAAACTAAACTCTTAATTGATTTTCTTATGCAAAACTATGTTCTTAATACTGGGATATTCATACATGAATGATAGCTTCTGATTTGGTCCTGAAGAGACTGGCGCAGAACAAGTAGATAGGCCTCATTAAAGATTGGGCACATATAAAGAAGAGGCGCATAAAAAAGGTAAGAAGAATTTCAACCAATCTCTTTCTTGACCTGGAGACAGGGGTGAATGCTCCCGGTTCTGTCCGGTTTGCCTGAACTGGTAGTAAAAAAAGCTACTGGTTCACCGAATCGGTAGTAAAAAATGTAAAAAAAAATTAAAATTCCGATGATCAGGTGAGCAACGCGCGATCATCAGAACTTTTTTTTTTTTTTTACTTTTTAAACATTTTTTTACTACCGGTTCTCCGGAACTGGTAGTTAAAAATACTTTAAAAAGTAAAAAAAAAAGTTCCGAAGATCTTGTGTCGCTCAGCTGATCATCGGAACTTTTTTTTTTTATTATTTATTTTTTAGGCATTTTTTTACTACCAGTCTCTGGAACAGGTAGTAAAAATGCTTTAAAAAGGCTAAAAAAAAAAAAAGGCTCTGATGATCACAGCTGTGGTACGCGATCGTCAGAGCCTTTTTTTACCTTTTAAAAGCATTTTTTTAAGAATCTATTTGACTGAATAGGTTGTAAAAAAATGCTTTTAAAAGAAAAAAAAAAGGCTCCGAAGAGCGTGTGCCACAGCTGATCACACACACACCCTGTGTGCTGTTCTACTTACCCCATGCCTCCTTTTGGCGTGCACTGTATGTGCATGTGCGCATGTGCACACCTTGCATTTGGTGCGTGGTGCACACTGTGCATGCGCACACTCCGTGTGCATTTGTCACACGGCGCACATGCACAGCCGTCAAACCAGTAGTAAACAGGTTCACAGCCATCAAACTGGTAGTAAACAGGTTCACCACTGCGTGAAGATTGTTGAAGGTCAACATGAATATATTTCTAGGTGGCAACGAAAGACAATGTTACAGTAAGGTTAATCTGACATATGGTTTGTTTCTTATAGACATGGAATATCTATTAAACACATGAAAACAATTACTATCTCAATTGGATAGTATCCTCTACTTCCTAGCCCCTAAACATCAATAATTATCACTGCTATGATTCTTATTTAAAAATCCATACTGATTTATGGACTATTTTTTAAAAACATGTGCCAAGGGATATGTTGCTTACTGTAATACATAATACAGGACATAGAAAGCAATAATGCTTTTATGTAGATTATTTTTTAAAAAGGACTTTTAAAAACCTTCTTCCTTTACCAATGAATTATATATTCCCTACATATGTATTTTTTTTAGTTTTGACCAATATAAAGCTATAAATACTACACATCCCGTCATCCATGATCTTTGGTCCTAATGGTGAGGAAGGTTCATTTGACCGTAATAATTCTTCAGCATGGAAATTGGCAACTTGGAGTAGAACAGGTTTCTAGTTTATTTTTGTCATATTGCAGAATTCTAAGCATGTCTTTCTGTGAAATACATATTGTCCACCTAAATTTCCTTTTTTCTACTAATGCAGCCATTTTTGCTACTGATATAAGATTTGATTAGGGCCCAGTTCACACCAGAAAATGAATTTGTGGACCATTGCTGTTGGATTTAAGATTTTCTTCTAATACTCGGGATTTCTCTTTAAGAATTTTTGAAATGTGTATAATTGCTATTCTGCTGAATCAATATTATACAATACTCCAAAAATGCAGCAATCAAAGATAGTAAAACAATGATGGACTAGATCAGGTTGTCAAACTCAAGGTCTGGGGGCCAGATCCGGCCAGCGGGGTACTTAGACCTGGTCCGCGGGGTTGCCCTGGAAACAGAGAAGGACCAGCCCGCAGTGCCTCTGCCAGTGAAAACGGAGCTCGGGAGGGCTGCATGTGGCCCTCACAAGCTCTTTTTTCACTGGCAGAGGGTTGCAGGAGGTCATTGCAGCCAAAAATGGAGCTCGCAAGGGCTGTGCGTGGCCCTCCCAAGCTCTGTTTTCACTGTCAGAGGGCAGCAGGAGGCCGTCACAACCAAAAACGGAGCTCAGGAGCCCGTTTTCGCTGGCAGAGTACTTGGGCCACCACAGGTGCCCCTGACACGAGTGACATTGAGCTGGCCATGCCCCCCCTGGCCATGCCCCCCCTGTCCACCCCCCTGAGGTCAAACACAATCCTGATGTGGCCCTCAATAAAATCGAGTTTGACACCCCTGGACTAGATAAAACCAGTCTGAAATAGTGCGGAGTATCCAGGGCTAGAAAATATGATGTGTCAATCATTTACACAATTCCTCTGGATAAACAGAGGTAAATATTATGAAGTATTTTTTAAAAAACCCTGTAACCATGGGTGGTGGGGCTTTTTTTTCTTCCCTCAATAACTTTGACTCTCAGCATTTCCTGATGATAAAACAACAGGGGCTGATGTTATTCCCAGTGGGTGAGTGTTGTGATGTTAAAATGTGGGAGGCAGGAAGGAGGAAATTCAATGAGAACCATATGTTGTCTGGTTTTGCCTCTCTTATGTTTATGAACATTGTGGTACATAAAGATTCATTTACTAGCTTCAGTTATTGATCTGTTTTTGCTATTCTGAAAATGTAGTCAGTTCTGTTTTTCATTTGAGCTTTCAAATAAAATTGTGCTGTCAGTTCAAGTTATTTCATGCCACATGAATTGAAAGAACTTTGTTCAGTTCATATGCAAAAAAACCTTCAGGTCAATCTTGGGTTGGGAGGGATGTGTTCAAGGAGATATTTCAAAGGTTCAGCTTCTTCAGTTACGCAGTCCGTAGACATGCTTCTAATGAAATTAAATTTAATATTTGCAATAATTAAAGGTCCCAAAGGTGCTTTTTCAGGAGGCAACTGGACTTTCTTGTTTTTTTCTTTGAAGACGTTTCGCTTTACATCCATGAAGCTTCTTCAGTTCTGACTGGATGGTCGGGAATGAAAGGATTTATATACCTTGCAGACAGGTGGTCATTTGCATCCTTTTAGAGAGTTGTTGAGGCCCCTTGGAGGTTTATCTGTGTCCTCAGGGTTACTTGAATAGTGCAAAAGGCGATGGAAACTTCTTGGCTGTAGGATGTTTTCTGTCCTGTGTCCCTTCACTGTTGAAGTCAGGCACAGACTGTTGGGGATGAGTCTGTGTTGTCTGCATCTCAAACTGAAGTGCAAATGGTTCCTGTGGTCTACGATTTTTCTGGAAATCCTTTCATACTTCCACACCATTCAAAAGGTGTTCATCCTAAATTGCATAGCTAAAAGTCTATGGAAATTCTCAGTCATCCAAGTCATGGTTGTCCCAAAGGTTCTTTTTCAGGTGGCAACTGGACTTTCTTGTTTGTATTTGAAGATGTTTTGCTTCTCATCCAAGAAGCTTCTTCAGCTCTGAGTGGATGGTGGGGAATCCAGTCAGAGTTGACTGGATTTTTTCAGTTTTTTCAAAAAACATCCTGCAGCCAAGAAGGCTCTACCCGCATACACAGGTGACCTTGAGGACACAGATAAACCTCCAAATGGCCTCAAGAACTCAAGAATGCAAATGACCAGTTGTCTGCAAGGTATATAAACCCTTTCATTACCCACCATCCAGTCAGAGCTGAAGAAGCTTCTTGGATGAGAAGCAAAACATCTTCAAAGAAAAAAACAGATGCCTCCTGAAAAAGCACCTTTGGGACAACCATGACTGGATGACTGAGAATCTCCATAGACTTTAATAATTAAAAGTGTTAGGTTCATGTCCTACTTTCCTCAGGAGCTCAGTTTGACTTACAAGGGGTTCTTCCTCTTACTTTCACCATAAGCTTGTGAGATAGGTTGAGCTGAGTTGTCGGTTGTCTTCAACAGATCGTAAAGATATTTCTTCTACATACAGCAACCTGATGGATTCATGGGTGATGCCTACAGACTTAAACATTATTCTAAAGCTCTGGTCTGCTATATATCTGCCTATACATTACTATTGTCGTTGTACAATAGTTGGTACAATAACACTGGCATTCCTACAAAGGGGAATTTGGATTTTCATCATGTAATAATATTAAATGATAATAATTCTTTTAAAACAAGGAAATTTTGGGTACACTGGACCTTTTGTAAAATGGCAGCTGAGTGTTTCATAATGAAGTTTTGTAAACTTGGCATACATTTGTGGTTTACTGTTCTGATTCTGTTCCTATTGTCCTCCTTTTTCTGGTGTCCGTACATTGCTTCTTTCACTGGCAATGCTTTAGAGAAAAATGGGAGGAGTGTGGAATGGAGTATGGAGTGAGAAGTATATAAAACAGTACAACATTACAACTCTACAACAGTAGTGAGAGGCAAACATCACTGGGTTTTGGAAGAATCAAATTTTTTGCTCACACAGTAATTAGTGGAAGATTGGGCAGCAGTATGACTTACACAGATAGATTAAATCAAATAAAAATGCAGAAGGGCTACTATTACAAGAACTGTAAATTAATTCAATTTAAAAGATACTATCAAACACCAAAAAACAATATAGAACAATATCAAGCTACAAGAAAGGAAACGGATGACAACTCCATCAGCAACAGAAAGAGGGCGTAGGTATGTTTTAAATTATAATTGTGAATTGCAAAGAAGAAACAAAGGAAGGCATGCTTGTGTTTTAAGTTATGACTAAGAATTGACATTAGGCAAAAGAGAATGTGGGAGAAAGAAAAGGCTTCAGCAACGAACACAGATCCTTGTCTTTATTCCAATCTAATATTTCCTTCTGTTTCTAAATGCACATCAGTGTACACTTTCCAGAAGATCTGTGCATGCCAGTCTCTCCAAGTGTCATATATAGGCAGATTTCTGTCACTATTTTGACCATCTTAGAGAGTTTGTATGCTGAGCATTATTATTTAATTGAAGAGCTGTTAACTTAAAATCTTAAAGCAATTTTTGTTAACCGAAGAGGAAAAAAGAGCACAAGTATGCTTCTGCTGATAATTAAAGTAGCCTTCTCAATTACATTAATACTTGATTTTTAAACTGCTATTTCTTGCCCAAATATTGAGCACAGTGAACGTACAATTTAGGATGTTATTTATAATTCACATGTAGCAAATTTGATCACACTAAAATGCATAATTCTATTTTATAGGAAATAGAAGAATGTCCACAAAATGAACAGTATGATATCTATAATGTCTTCTTAACACCATATGAATATTTTGGCATGGTTGAGCCCCACTAGGTATTCTAAGTGGATATCTCTTAGGAGAAGACCTATCAACAATTTATGTATCACAAGGGCTGTTAATTCTGCCTACAAAACTCTCAATGGCCACTAGATGGTAGCTAGAAATATAGAAGATTCTTAACGTCACTCTTCAGATGAAAATTCAATTCGTTTGAATTTTTGCACTCAACTTTTACTGGCTCATAGGTGATTTTAATGGAAGGAAGTCATGTAATTGTCCTTGCTGAGTTTTCACTGGAGGGAAATCAACAGAGAATCAAAGTCTGCCTTTCCTTCATAACACCTTATTTTTCTCATGACTTCAATGTAACCTACTCTGTCTGCAGCAGTTGGGGGATGTTAAAGACTGAATGTGACCTTTTTACATGCAAAGCATAAACTATGTGACAGAACTTTGGTCTCTTCCATTTATTTGCTGATCATTAGCATTTACATCTGTTTTGTGTCCTGCAGTTGGATTCATCACTGTGCTAAGTAAGACATAAAGTAATCTGTTTAGTTTTGCCGAGTTTGTTATGTGGTTTCCACCATTGTATTAGGAATTGGCACGATCATAACTTGTCCAATTGCGGCTTACTCAATGAAATCATGGCTTAGTGCAATATGTAAATCCAGCCCAAATCTGATATTTTAAAGATTATCCAGCACATGACTTTATATGGATGGTTCAGTCGATACTTGAGAAATATGAACAGAAGTGCAGAGAGAGATATTTTGGTGCAATATTGTATGCTTCCTCAAAATGGATTCCGACTTGGCAGACTTCGAACAAAAAAAGCCTTTTAGCTATTCCTCTTTCTGTATTATTATTATTTATTTATTTGTGGATCTGTTTTTCTTCACTTCTGTCTGGTAAACATTCCATTCCTTCTATGGAAGTCTCTCCCCTACCTTGTGCTTGTCTACGCAGATTGCTGCCACATTGGCGCATGGTAACTGTGGATTGCTCCAGTTGGAGCACTATCCAAGCACTCCCATGACTAACTTAACACTCTTACTTTTATAGGACACAGAAATGGTGGTGAGATTTAGTCAGTGCCTGGAGCAAAAGGAAAAGGGAAGTAAAACTTGCAAATCTTGTCTGATACAACAAATTCAACTATTTTGTTTTTAAAAGGAAGATGCTTTACAGCAGTGTTTCTCAACCTTGGAAGCTTGAAGATGGGTGGACTTCAACTCCCAGAATCCCCCTGGGAGTTGAAGTCCACCCGTCTTCAAGCTACCAAGGTTGAGAAACACTGCTTTACAGTAAATCAAGTTATTTGTTCCTCTAGCCACCCCAACACACAACTGTTTTGTTTATTTATTTCATTTATTTATATCACACCTTTATTGGTTTCTAAATAACTCAATGTGATGAACATGCCTAATATTCTTTTCTCCTCTGATTTTCTCACCAATAGCCTCCCACCGACCAGTTCGTTCTCACAGGGAGGGACTACTCAGGGTACCGTCAGTCAAATTATGTCGACTGGCGACTCCCAGGGGGAGGGCCTTCTCTGTGGGGGCTCCAACCCTTTGGAATGAACTGCCCCCGGAGATACGGAATATCCCTGATCTCCGTGCTTTCCGCCGTGCTCTCAAGACCCTGATGTTCCAACAGGCAGGGCTAAACATACAAACATGCGAATGATTTTTTTAAATGTTATCTAATTCTGGGTTTTATTTAATTGACCAAACTAAGTAACAATTTTAATTAGCAATTTTATGATGTTTGTGTGTCTATATTTTTCTTGACTGTACACCGCCTTGAGTCCTACGGGAGAAAGGCGGTATAGAAATATAATAAATAAATAAATAAATAAATAAATAAATAAATAAATAAATAAATAAATAAATAAATAAACAGCAACCTTATGAGGTGGGTTAAGATGAAAAGAATGATTGCCCTCAAAGTCCCTGGCTGGCTTTCATCTCTACTGGGAGACTAGAATTAACAGTCTTCTGATTTCTAGCCTAGTGCTCTCACCACTAGATGAAACTGGTTCACACTAGACCAAATTGTTGTGTTGAAGGTGTGTGCACACAGCCAGCCACAGCTGGCACACACATGGCATCATCAGATTTAATCAATTGCAATGTTAATTTCTGCTGCAAATGATTGGAAAAATTGAGATATTTAAGCAAAACACCTTCCAATCATTTTCCATTTGATCTTTAAACTGGAAATGCTAATAATTGAATCTGCAATACACGCTGCTACTACTAAGCTGTGATACTTTGCACTGTTTTCCATAGATTTCAAAACAAGTCATACAAATTAGCTGTTAATCACAGTTTCAGAAGATAATACCTGCGCTTGTTTTAGTTGACATTAATTCAAGACAGGCCAAGAACATTGAATTGCCCAAGTACAGACTGATGACGGACTGGGTTTTCTGGCAATAATGTTTAAAGAGTTGTTAATTTAAAGATTTTTGTTCTGATGTCATGTCTTCAATAATATTACTTTTTCATAATTAGGTGGTAGACTACCTTAGGAAGGTTAGGTAACCTGAAGAGATGGGGACAAGGAATTCTAATAGCAGTCAGGCAAAATTTGCATTCCATGTAACAATTCCTGACACTTATGGGGAAATATTCCAATATTGGAATTTAGCAAGAAATTTTGGAGTGCATGACCTAGAATTTGCCATGTTTCCCTGAGGTCGCTTGAAAATATAGCTGTCCTAACTTTAGTTGATGAATGTGATTCAGCACATTCTGTAGGTATAGGACAGAAGAAACTACATGATAGATTCAGTAGGATGATCAATTTATTATTTATGTTTTCATTTTATTTATTGTATCAATTTATAGAGTTCCTTATCTTGCCAGCTACAACCCCAGATTTCAAACCTAACAGTAAAAACCAATAGAAACAAAATAAAATAACTCCTCTTCCAACAAAATAAAGTTAATAATAACATAATAGCAGTCAAGGAAAATGTAGCCAAATTCATACAACAACAACCATACTAAAATTTCACATTGATAAGCTCCCCCAACCTTTGGATCCCATATCCAAAGAAACACTCAGATGTTCAAGGATATACAAATGCCAGCAGACCTTCTTATCCTGAATTATAAATTATGACATTGTGGTCATGTACAGATTGTGAGTATATGAAACAGCCTGCTGTTGCACAAACGCCTAGTAAATAGAAGGTCATGGTATGTCTGTGTGTCTTTGTTTGAGGGTTTGCATGTGCATGTGTGTGTGCATGTGCTTCCAAGAAGAGAAGCTCTATTAGAATTACAATCAAAAGACATTGTGCAAATGCATATTTCTCTCTTGAACAAATGTATTGCGTTGACCAAAAAAAGAGAGACTCAGATAGTAGGAAAAGGACATAAGATGGCTAGGGATGAATGATGTTTTTATTGGAACTTCCAATAAAAAGTTGTTATGATGTCACATAACCAGGCAGTTAAAAAATTATCTGGAATTGCTCTGGATAAAATCTCTGTAATGGTTATGTTGTTCTACGTTCCAGGCATGGAAACAATTTTGAATTGTGGCACCCTTCAAGGTATTTGCAGAGATGTTAACAATTTGAAAGGGCATGAAATCCTTATTGACGCAAAAGGGATTTCAGCAGAGCATGATGTACTTCAGAGCATGTGTGTCCTGCAGTGAAAGTTGGAAATATATGAAGGAAGGAGGGGAACCTGGTGGCTGTAGGTGTCATTTATCACTTGGGAACACGTAATTCAAGCTTTCTTTTGTATCCTTTTCTTTTTGTAAAATATTTACAATCCTTCTAGAGTTATGGTAAGAATAATTCTGTTTGGCAGAGAGAGAGAGAGAGAGAGAGGAGAGAGGAGAGGGAGAGAGGGAGAGAGAGAGATGGAAAGAGAGGAGAGGAAGAGGGAGACAGGGAGAGGGGGAGAAGGAGAAGGAGACGGAGAGGGAGAGAGAGAGAGAAAAGAGAAGAGTAACATGGCTGCCATTGGACTCCTTATGGTCTTGACCTTATTAGTGGTGTGATAAGTTTCTTTATTACTTGCATGGAGACACCTAGGGGGAAGTAGAAGTAGAGTCAAAAAGAACAACCAGATTGTGCAAGCAATGCAAACAAAGCTCCAAATCTCTGTTGCCCAAAACTATATGGCCAGAGTTTTTGAAGATAATCCTTTTCTTTTTAACTTTCAAACAATTATCTTCTACTTTGCCTGAGAGCTTACTTGGTCCATTGCCCATATAGACCACTCACTGTGTACAGACATGAATGACCTTGTCTTCTTCCCACTTTCAGCCCATTGGATATGCTCCCTATTCCTGTATGTTCCAACTTGGATTCAGAGCTGTTGTTTGCAATCCAAGCTACCTTAAGGCCTTCAAACCAGATGATTTCCAGCACTTCACTCCATTTTTACCGTGTTTCCCCAAAAATAAGACCCTGGGTTTTGGAACCCTGAAATAAGTGCTTGGCCTTATTGCCATGCGCACAAAAGCCCAATTGGCTTATTATCAGGGGATGTCTTATTTTGGGGAAAACAGGGTAACATTAGGTGTAGATTGAATGGGCTGAACTTTCTGGCACATCTCCTTGCTGCCATCAGCTGTTCTGATGAGCAGTTACTGTTTTCCTAACAATTGGCTATTACGTTAGTGAACCAACCTTAATCCTAGCAGTTCATGGTCCATTCAATCCCTACATCTCCATGGGCACTCTTTTAGGTTGAAGAAAGCATCGTTCCTTTGCTTTCCGCCCACTACCCACAATATTTTAAAGCTTCCCTTCGCTTTATTTAACCCCTTTAAATTCCAGTATAGGATTGTTGCTACATTCTTTCTTTAAAGTTTGAACTATTATTTTTTTATTTTTTTTATTTATTTGTTTCCATTTCTATACCGCCCTTCTCCAAAAAGGACTCAGGGCGGTGAACAGCCAAAGTAAAAAACAGAGCATACAAAATTTAAAAAACAGTATTAAAATAATTAAATATTTTGGCCATAAATTAAAACAACCCAATTTAAAATCAATTTAAAATTTAACTCAAGCCAGCCCAGCTAGTTGAAATAAATAGGTTTTCAGGGCCCGACGAAAAATCCGGAGGTCTGTTATTGTACGTAACTCTGGGGGGAGGTTGTTCCAGAGGGTGGGTGCCATCACAGAGAAGGCTCTCCCCCTGGGGGTCTCCAGCCGACATTGTCTGGCAGACGGCACCCTGAGGAGGCCCACTCTGTGTGAGCGTACTGGCCGGTGGGAGGCTATTGGTGGCAGAAGGCGGTCTCATAAGTACCCCGGCCCTAAGCCATGGAGCGCTTTAAAGGTGGTCACCAACACCTTGAAGCGCACCCAGAAGACCACTGGGAGCCAGTGCAGCTCGCGCAGGAGAGGTGTCACATGGGAGCGCCTTGTTGCCCCCATAATCCCCCGCGCGGCCGCGTTCTGGACCAGCTGGAGCCTCCAGGTGCACCCCAGGGGGAGCCCCATGTAGAGAGCATTGCAGTAGTCCAGGCGGGAAGTGACTAGTACCTGAGTGACTGTGCGTAGAGAGTCCCGATCTAGAAAGGGCGCAGCTGGCGTATCAGGCAAACCTGATAAAAAGCCCCCCTGGCCACGATCGTCAAATGATCTTCTAAAGACAGCCGTGCGTCCAGGAGGATGCCCAAGTTACGAGCCCTCTCCATGGGGGCGAGTGATTCGCCCCCAATAGCCAGTGATGGCATCAGCTGGCTATATCGGGACGCTGGAAGCCACAGCCACTCAGTCTTGGAGGGGTTGAGTCGGAGCCTGTTTCTCCCCATCCAGGCCCGCACGGCCTCCAGGCACTGGGACATCACTTCAAGGGCATCGTTGGGGTGGCCTGGGGTGGAGATGTACAGCTGGGTGTCATCAGCGTACTGATGGAACTCCACCCCAAAGCCACGGATGATCTCACCCAGGGGCTTTACATAAATGTTGAACAGAAGGGGCGAGAGGACCGACCCTTGTGGCACCCCACAAGCAAGGTGCCTTGGGGTCGACCGCTGCCCCCCTGTCAACACAGATTGCGACAGGTCAGAGAGGTAGGAGGAGAACCATTGCAGAACAGTGCCCCCCACCCCCAACCCCGCCAACCGGTGCAACATGATACCATGGTCGATGGTATCAAAAGCCGCTGAGAGGTCTAACAGGACCAGGATAGAGGAGCAACCCCTATCCCGAGCCCTCCAGAGATCATCCACCAACGCGACCAATGCCGTTTCTGTGCTGTGCCCAGGCCAGAAGCCGGACTGGAGTGGGTCTAGATAGACAGCTTCATCCAGGTACCAGGGAAGCTGTTGCGCTACCACACTCTCAACAACCTTCGCAACGAAGCGAAGGTTGGAGACTGGACGATAGTTAGCCAAAACAGCCGGATCCAGAGAGGGCTTCTTGAGGAGGGGCCTCACAACCGCTTCTTTCAAAGCAGCCGGCAGGACCCCCTCACTCAAAGAAGCGTTAACAATCTTCTGGAGCCAGCCTCGTGTCACCTCCCGGGAAGCCAGTACCAACCAGGAGGGACACGGATCCAATAAACATGTGGTCGGGTTCAGCCGTCCCAGGATCCTGTCCATGTCCTCGGGAGCCACAGGATCGAACTCCCCCCAGATAACACTCTCAAGACCTGCCTCAGTCATCCCGTCCGGACATACCCAGTCAGAGGCCAGCCCTTCCTGAATCTGAGCGATTTTGTCATACAAATACTGCACAAAGTCCTCAGCTCAGCCCTGCAAGGGGTCATCCCACACCTCCAGATGGAGGAGGGAGCGGGTCACCCTAAACAGGGCGGCCGGGTGATTATCTGATGACGCGATAAGAGCGGCAAAATAGCTAGATTTCGCCGCTTTTATCGCCACTAGGTAGGTCTTAATGTGAGACCTCACATTATTAGTTCTTCCTTGCTACAAAATTTCCATGGGCTGCCAAGGAAAGAAGAAGAAAAAAACAACTGTTCCCTCTTGCTTTGGTTATTATAGCATCAGGATATCATAAAAAAGAAAGAAAAGATCTGTGCTAGCATCAAAGGAGATAATGAGACCAAAGGGGGAGCAAGAAGTGGCGACATCCACATGTGCGAACATCTGGGAAAGCATAGGAAAGGCATGGGACTAATGAGAAGGAAACAACCTCTAAAAACTAAAAGGCAGATATTGACATTGCAATCTGCACAGGAGACAGCACAGGAAACCGCCTTCTCTGAATGGAAGGCAAGTAGCAGGGGAATGACCATCAGATTGTGTGGTGGCCATAATCTGGACCGAGAACCAGGCCAGCTCCATTGCCCACCCACTGTGATCTGGATTGGGATTTCTGAAGTTGACTTAAGAAGCACTAGGAACCAGCAGGAAAACCAGGGGCTTACACTGCAGCATAGCATAGCATTGTTCCGTGAGGAGATTTTTCTTGACAAAAATGTGTGTGACTCAAGCTGCAATTGCTGGGGTTCTTATGAACTCTCTCAACTAAATATGAATTCCTTTGGCCCATTTCTTGCTTCATTGGTTTTTTTTTTTCCTTTTCAACTTTCTTTCCTGCTGTCTGAGAGCGTGAAGGGCAGCACCCCATATGCAGATACGAAGATTCACTTCAGCAAAATGACTTATGGAGAACAAAGTACTAAAGACTTCATTGCAGTGAATCAGTCCAATATTGGAATTGCACTTGCAATTGAGAAGTTACCTGTTTCTTTTTGCCAAAGTTTTCAGTGAATTCATTCAAATGCTTGAATCTTGTACCTGCAATTAATTACTTGGCAGAAAATAGCACTGAATCAGTGGAAACAACCAAGTAGATCAGAAATATAGGTCTGCTTTACCTATTTTATCAATCCCTAATAGCTTTAGTTCTGATAGGTGCACTAAATGATTCCAGCCACTGTAAACTATTGTGCTTTGTGTACATGGTGAACTGTGGTTTATGACAAGCTTAATTCGGCAAAATATGGTCAACTGCAACATGCAAACCAGTTTGAATTGTATCTTAAAATATACTTTTAGAACAGTCTTTGAGGGAAGGGAATTGAGATCTGAAAGTATTTGTAATGGTGTTCGTATTTGTAGTAGCAATAAGTATGGTAAATGGCTTCTTTTAGGAGTATTTTTCCCCAAGAAATGACAGCAGTCAGTGACAATAAATTTAGAGTGGCCTGTTTGGTATTGGATACAATTTGGGCTATCAGAGCTAGGTTGCATTTCTGAATAACCAACCGATGGCAGCAAAGAGATAAAGAATGCTAACTATTTGCTGTCACCTAGTAATTCTCCAGATTCCTGCAGCTCAGAATTGGTAGTTCTATGAACACTGAGCAAATTATTTTTTAATCTGGAAGAGACCCAAAATGTATAAATATTTTCACAGATCTGGCACTGTTAGAATGAAGGCATCCTTCCTGTTGATCTGTAACATCTCATTGGGTTTCATCTGATAAAGGTAGGAGGATTTGATAAATCTGTGACAAAGAATAACTCTAGCTTGTTGGGGATTTTTTTGACTGAAAACCTGGCCTCATACCAGTTCCTGACTCTCTTAGCCAGTTGGAAGGAAATAAGGGATAAATGGAATGTGTGAGAGAACCCTCCATCCTGTCCTACAGTGGAGTCAAAAAATCTACATTGTTATCTACTGAGTTAATCCTTTATTCAGTCTTTCCATCACTGTGCTGCAGTTGTACAGATGCTGGGCAGTTATGACAGCAACCCTTTGCAAACTAACAAGGGAATCACAGAAGCTTTGGTGGATTACTATTCTCTTCTTCAGAGATTTCGGAATATGGGTTGTGATTCACAGAAGCTTACACATGTTCCACATTTAATACATGCCTATGGTTAGTAAGTATTTATCGCAGATAAATTGCTTCTTGTTTTGCCACAAGAAGACTTTCAAGGCTACTCTGCTGTATACTGACAGTTTAAGAAAAATGTTATGGGATTTTATATGGCATTGATGACCAGGGAATCTTTATTTTCTTCATGTATTTTACTGGCACCAGCCACAGGGATCCCCTGGTCTTGGTAGTCACTAACTTCTACTGTTGGAAATGGTATGTATCTGTGTTAGGGGGGAAAATGTGGTTATACATTGCCCTGCATTGTGTCCTGAATAAACTATTCAGATATTTGTCTTCAGTGTCTCCCATTCTTGGAGCAGTATAACTTGTCAAGAAAGCTGTTTTCCATGCTAACATTGACCAGCCTACATACCATTACAAATCAGAGAACAGGGCAAGAACCAACATTATCCACATGCTGCATGCCCATTTTCTATATACTGCATGCTCTAATTGTAATTCCTCACAATAATGAGAGATAGAATATCACATTTAACCTATCAAACATATACATGAAATATCTTATTTTTTTTACTTTTATTCATAAGGCAGGATTTTTAAAAAAGTTTTTTATAAAAATGTCAAATCAATGCATGAACAGTGTGGTACCTGGCTGCCATACATTCTAATACAAATAAAACTAACCAAGTTAATCATAATCATTGCATTCAATCCGCTTATGTATTTCTAATAATAATACACACTTGCATTAAGTTATGTTCTATCATTGTTCAATTATTCCACGTTTTCTCTTGTTATTACTTTCATTTTATGATATAAAAATGTATACACTAATATTCCCCTTTCTCTTGTTCCTATCACTTATTCTAACTTTTGATCATATCACCCTTTATTAAAAGACTTTTTCTTTCTTTCCTATCTAATTTCTAATCATATCACCTATCTAAAAACAAAAAGGGGGGGAGAAAAAAGGAAGAGAGAGAGAGAGAAAAGGAAAAGCAACTCAGAACAACAAAAAAGAAAAATCATCCATCCAACCTGTCTTGCCCGCTTCAATACTTTAATTGCTTTGCTTTAAAGGAAAGATAGGAAAAAAGAAAATCAAATCTGAACAACAAAAAAAAGGGGGAAAACGCATCTATCCATCATTTCATAAGACAGGATTGACTGAGCCCTCTGAAGCCCAGTCTTTTATTTTCTCATACAGAAGCCTCCCATAAGGAAATGATTTGGAATTGACCGCTAGGAGAAGACAGGCCTTAGCCGGTGTTCTCCCTTAGAATATTTATCTTGCAATCCCAGTAGAAGAACTCTTGGTCTTATACTGAGTTTGAAGACAAACCTTTTGCCTTCTCATATGTGCAAGTCTGAAGAAGACGAAAATAAGCAGGCCTTTCCAGCATCTTGAAGAGGCCCATCAGGGAAAGATGAATCTTGGCACAAGTAGGGGAAGTGGTGATATAATCCCTTTTAAAAATATACTTGCAAGCAAATGCCAGAAAACTTGCAAATACATTTAAAGATTTTGATAATTAAATAAGTTGCAGGGGTGGGGAAGAATAAGAACCTTCTTTGTCCAAATTTAATAAATCTGTATGCCAAATGCTAATTTTCAAAACCTGAAGAGGTTTGTTTCTGAAGAGTAATGACCAAGGATTTTATATAAACTGTGCTGAACTCTGTTGAAGGTGAAATGAAGGGAAATAGTGAATATTCTTAGAAGAGTTCTTCCCTTTCCTGTTTTCTTCCTGCCTCAGTTTCTCTCAGCAAGATAGAAAAGACAAGTGAGTTAAAATATAAACATTGCAATTTGAATCAGATCTAATTTTTCTACAGCCCTGAACAGAATTATGCGTAAGCCCTTCTTCTTCATTCTAAATAACCATTCTCAATGCAATCATTATTTCAATATTTGCTCTTTAGTTTTATATTTGACTATATAAGCTGTTTGTATCTGCCCCTGTAAACGGATATTATTGGCAAAACATGGCCTGGTTTAAAAAAAAACTACCATGTAAATTCTGAAGCTTTTCAGGTAGTGTGTGGCTGAAATTTTGATCAGAAGATGTCAACAGTCTTATATTAATGAATGTGACCTAAGTGATAGAATTAGAACAAACTTATGTTGCTTACTTAGAATGTGTTCCAAAGAATACAAGTGGTCTGTTAGGTCAATTTGAAGCACTGTTAAGTCAATCTCAAGTAGATGGAACATTTCTTCACTGTAAATATCCTTTGTAGTACTCTTCTCTTCCTATTCATTTAAAGAATGATATGTTCTCCCATGTCATAACAATGACTGTGGGCGGTACAAGATTAAAACAATAATTACAGCATCTGCATATAACCCATAATGCCCATGATTAAAACAAATCAACAACAATAACAACACCAAAAACCAAACAGAAAAGCCATATGGACAAAAGAGCTCACCTGATCACTTGGCCCCAAAACTGGACGAAATAGGCAGGTCTTCAAAGCCTTCAAAAAGTAAATAAGAACAAAGCCATCTGGATTTCTGAAGAGGTTGTATTCCACAGAGAAGGCACAACTCCTGGTTCAACAAGATAACATACATCACTGTTCTGAGTCAGCTACAGCTTCCAAATGCTTTTAAAGGGCAGTCCAGGCAGGTGCATTGTAGTGATCAAAACAGGAGGTTACTACAACATGAGCTACTATGAAAAAGGCTTCCTAGCTCAGGAACACAACTATGCAGTTGGTATAGAAGCAGTTATGATGTTGGACTAGGAGCCAGAACACCCTGGTTTTCTTGTCTGTCTACAATCATTCACTGGGTGACTTTGGGCCAGTCACGTGCTCTTATTTCAGGGGTCAGCAATCTTGGCTCTGGAGCTGCATGTGGCTCTTTTATCCCTCTGCTGCAGCTCTGCTGCAGCTCCCTGTCCCTGGTCAGCTCCATAATTGATAGGTTAGGGCAGGTAGAGGAAAAAGGGCGCTGCGGTAGGAGGAGTCTCTATGATGGAGGAACTGGATTTACGGTCAGTTCCAGAATTTAATGGGGGGCTTCCGGTTAGGACCTTTATGGCTCTGAGTATTTAAGGTTGCCGACCCCTGTCTTAGTTCATTCTTCCTTACAGGCTTGTTGTGAGGAGGAAAGAGTTCTAAATGACAGGCAGGCTATAACTCAAATAAATAAATAAAATCTCGAAGCCAACTTTTTTTAAAACTACTTTTATTGTTGTTTGTAATCCTATAAGGGTTATAGTGCATAAGATTTAAACTATAAATATTTTAAATAATAAACAAAATGAAGCCCATTGGGCAAGGTGTAATGATGTATGTTCTTAGGGATGGGGCAATCTTTGCTACTCAAGGCAGCATATACATTTTTTTCTAAGCAGAAAAAGACCCTTGAAGATGCATTCATGCAAACGCCAAGTACTTCTGAAAGAAAAACAGTGCTTGGAATGTGAAAAAAAAACCCAGAAGTTTCAACCTCCCTGTCTCTACCATAGTTTTAGGAATTGTTTTGCTTTGCGTGATAGTATGATTTCCTCTTTTACAGAGATAGTTTCTGCTTGTGTAAGAAAGAACTACCTCTTATTATTTTGAGCTGAAGATGTTACTCATCTGTCTTGTGACCCATTGTTTTATTATTATTATTCATATTCAGTAGGGAAATGCAGCCTTTCCCTACTGAATTTGAATAATGAATCCTTCAAATTTTCTGGACTATCATTTCAACTATTAAAAAAAAAAAGCAAAAACATTGAAACAAGCTTTGTATCACTTTAGCTGACTTATTCTCATCCTCTTCTTCTCTTTTCATCTACATGTTTCCTTCTTCCCACACACTTGAAATCTTGTTCACAGCCTCTAAATGCTCAAAAGCACATTCTGGGAGCATGCAATGGACCCACAAAGAAAAGTGGCATTAACTATCACTTTTTAGTTTAATAACACTTGTTTTAGACTGGCTTTCTCTTTCTCCTTCTCCTGACAAGTAGAATTTTGATTAACAATTGGTTCAGGAACCTTTGTTCTGGCAGGAATGGAGCCTCATTTGGCTCTAACTTTTACTTCTCTTGCCAAATCATGAGATTCTGCAGACTTCAGAATGCTATAACACTGAAATTAAACAAAAGGAAGATAAATTGCTACCACTAAGTAAACAGGTAGATTCTGCTTTACACTGTATTATTAGCAAAACTTTATTCAATATGAACTTGATGGAAGCTTAGTTAGTTTCAGGATAGAGCTGGAACAACCAAGGAAGTGTTAGAAACAGTAGAGAAAGGTAGGACTTGCTGTTTTTATAGTTCATTTGGAAATACATTGAGAGCATGATTTCATTTTTAGGGTGCTCCAGTGCCAATGGATGAGAGAAGAGAAAACCAAGTTCATAAATTGCACTTAAATTACAACATGATTTGTTTATTTTGGGCTTAGTGTGATGAGCAAAACCATCCAATATTTCATATTATTTGTAAACTATTTTACAGAGATTTCCTTCCTTGACAGGATCTTTCACATGATGCTAAGCCAAAAGCAAACAACTCATAATATCCTTAATATGTTTCATGTACAAGAAACGTTTTTCCAAGAAGGCAGCAATAGAGAGATAAAGTTTACCTTTATTTGTAAAATTCATGTCTCTTAATAGTATCAAGTCTGGGTAGCTTTGTTGCATCCAGAACTTTTTAATGGATCACAAGTTTGACATAGTTCTTCCCATTTTTCTCTCTATTTTGCTCTCACTTCCTATAAAGAAACTTCCTGTTTAAAATACTGACATATGTCTACTCTTAGAGATCATGAACATGGTCAAAGATAGCTACAGTCTCCCTAAACATTGGCTGGGGTCCAAAGGACTGATTCAGCTCATGCAAGGAGTTTACAATAGACAAAAAGAGAGTTTCCTCCTTTTTTTTCTCAGCCTCTGATGCCACACATCAAATTACATTTCACTCGCCTTTTTAAAACTAGGTGCCCAACTAATATTGCTATCTTAAGACAACCACATTTCCAAATATTCATGAAAACTGATGGGTAAACAAAGTAGTAACACATCGCAATATTAGCCTGACGTTCAATTTTGGCATCTGATTGTTGTCTTTTTGCTGAAAGAATTAGAATAGAATAACAGAGTTGGAAGGGACCTTGGAGGTCTTCTAGTCCAACCTCCTGCTTAGGCAGGAAATCCTATACCACTTTAGACAAATGGTTATCCAACAATTTCTTAAAAACTTCGTGTTGGAGCATTCACAACTTCTGCAGGCAAGTTGTTCCACTGATTAATTGTTCTATTCTTTTTTTTAAATCCTTTTTAGTAGCTTTGAGGATATAACCCATCTTATA
Organism: Pituophis catenifer annectens; assembly: GCF_029215685.1. Lineage (NCBI taxonomy): Eukaryota > Metazoa > Chordata > Lepidosauria > Squamata > Colubridae > Pituophis > Pituophis catenifer. The sequence continues at coordinate 115,163,055 of NW_027256882.1, forward strand.
AAACAATACTTTGAAGATTTGTGGACATTTTTGGAAATTTATCTGACAATCTGTGATATTTGGTGTCCAGATCTGACACACTAAATCTGAAGCATGCTAGTGTGTATTAGCACCAAAAATGAAGCTTACATTTTTCTTCTAATTCAGTATGGGTGAGAGGAATATCATCCTTTACTCTTAAATGATTAAGAAGATCAGACAAATCTTAAATGATGGATGGATGATTTATTTCAAGAATTGTAAATGGGCAGGTGGGCTGGCATTGGTGATCTGAGAATCTGTTTGGTTTTTCAGGGGCCTTGCTCCCCAACTTTCTGGTTTTGAGACCCCATTTCTGAAGTTGGGCTCACTGGGTCAGTTGGGATTGTTGCTACCATACAAGCCTCCTTGCAATGTGGCAATTTCCCTACCTGACCTACTGGAGGCCATTTCAGGCTGGGGGACTTCAATCTGCCATCCATGAGTTTGGCCTCAGAAGCAGCCCAAGTGGCTACCATGGGCCTATCCCAAATCAGCTCAGGCCCAACTAAGCGGTGGTCACCTGCCAGATATGATCTTACTTGTTGGTGCAATGGCAAGATGATCTGTTGGGGGATCTGTCATTATTTACCCTGTTATGGTCACATCATGGTTTCCTTGAGATGCTATTATGTCCTCCTCCTCTGCAGAGAAGCTAGATCCATTTAAGCAACTGATGGACCAAATGTAGTTTTCTTGGTCAGGTTTTTCAGAAGTGGTTTACCATTGCTTCTTTCTTAGAGCAGACGGTGACTGGTTCAAGGTCACCTATTTGTTTATTTATTTATTATATTTTATTTATTACTTTATAAGTAACTCAAGGTGGTAAACATTCCTAATACTCTTTTCTCCTCCTACTTTCCCCACAAAACAACCCTGTGAGGTGGGTTGGTCTGAAAGAAAGTGATTGGCCTAAGGCAGGACTAGAACTCATAATATCCTGATTTCTAGGCCAATTCCTTAATCACTACACCAAACTGGGTGTCCTAAAATCTGCTTTACTTAAAGCAGATAAGTGGCACTAAAGAATTGTTGTGTCCATATTTTTCCACTTAAAAATAATTTTACAATTCTTTTTGCTATAATAATTTGCTACTCTATCTTGATCCTGAAGTATTGAAATTCTAATGGACTCTGTTTCATTTAATCAGTGCCATCATTCTGCTAAGCCATTTATTTCTCCTATCCTTGGTGTTTGTAATGGAAAAAAGACAGTTATAATGATGTACGGAATGAAGAAATGTGATTCCCAATGCTTTCCCAATGTAGTTACCAAGAAACTATGTACATACATGAATTCTCTGGTGAGCATTTAAGCACAGTATGGCCTGTTTAAAAGCAAAACTGTTTACTGCAATTTAGAACTGTTTACCAAACATAGCATGATCTTGCCCAAAAACACTGGCAAAAGTTGTCGTTTGCTTGCTTGACTGCCTATAAGAAAAATAAAACAAACCAACAAAATAAAGACTCCAGCCACTATCAAATGAATTTGAGGAGGTTTAGTGTTTTAAAAAATCAATTCAATTCTTCCTCTATTTGTTTTGATTTCTATGGTTTCCCAGACTACAATTTGTGATTCTTAAGATAATAGGCCAGAGTTCAGAGAATGTTGCAAACTGTATTTTCTTGGGGCAAAGAGAGACATATGGAGGCAGTGAGAAATCCACCACCTCAAACCCCTTTGCTTTGGCAGTGGAAACCCAAATCTACTTTAATTTCAATTCAATCACCCTTGTCTTGCCATTGTTTTCAACAGAGAACAAACATGTCCTCTTCTACCTCCCCTCAATCTTCTCTTTGGCAAGCTAAAAATGCCCAACTTCTCAAGCCCCTTAGCTCTCCTTTGAACCCACCTCAGGATTTCAATATCTCTTCTCAAGTACTGGACCCCAAACTGGAAACAATAAAAGGAAGCCCCACTGGGACACAGAATAATGGAACGATTATCTTCCATAATCTAGATGCAGATTTTCTATTAATGGCAGATCAAGATTATATCGGATTTTTTAGCTGTTGCTTCACAGTGATTGTTTATGGTCAACTGACTTCTTATGTAGATTGCTGCTGCCAAGCCAGATCTCTTCAATCCTGTGCCTATGAGTTTTATTTTCCTACCCCCACTATGTAGGGACTTTATATGTGTCATCGCTAAATATTGTATTGTTGGCTGTGGCCCAATGTACAAATCTGTCAAGGAGGTTTTAAATAATGAATTGTTGATTATTATTTATTATTATTTATAGTTGGGTACACAGGCAGCCAGGCATTTAGCCTAGATTTTACATTTTTATCCACCAATTAAGTCCCTCCCAAGGACCTGAGATTGTCAGATGTCATTGTGAGGGTCCTCTCTGTGGTCTTTGAGCTTGGTTGTTTTCTTGCAAGTGCTTGATTACCCAAATTAGGTAGCATCCTCAGTGCTCCCAGTTATTGTTGTTTCATAGTGATGAAGGTATAATTGCAAGATGTAAGCTGTTTGAAGTAAAGCTACCTTTTGGAATTGATTGACAGTGATTTTGTCAGTCCTGATGTTGTTCAAGTAAGGCTCCCAATGTTTTGGAATTGCATGCAAATTATTATTATTAGAACAATCTTTGCTTTATCTGCCACTTATATTTACAAGTACAGTAGAACCTCTGGTCACGAAAGCTTCTGACCACGACCAAATCAGGTTCTAACCAAAAATTTCACAATTTTTTTTCGCAGCCGATTTCCCCTTCAGCACCAAATTTCCAAAATTAGGTTCAGGTCACGACCAAATCGGTTTGCGACCAAAGTTATGGAACGAATTATGGTCATGACCAGAGGTTCTACTGTATTTGTATTTTGTGATTTTATCCAGCTCGTTCTCTTCTCTTCTACTGTGCCCAGGTAGTGCAATGCCCACTAACCAATATTTGTTGTCTTTTTTATTTATTCTTATTTCATTTGAAGGAAGATCTCTTAGTTGAGTTTTTTTACCATTACTTAATTTAGTTCTAGAATAGAATTTGGTTTCCTGTCAGCATTACAATCTCTGCAGAAGTTGTTATATCGGTTCATTTTATGGTATATTCCACTAATTTGCTATAAACCCCCTCCCCCAAGGAATTTACAAGTTAGCTTTAAAAATGACATATGTAGATAATAAAACCAAAATCATTTACAAAAGAGCTGAAAGCAAAAACCAAGAGCATTCGATCTATTAGTAGCAGCAGCAGAAACAAAATTCAATCCAAATGTCAATTGAATAAAAATATCATATCCCTAAAGGGATGAACAATCACATGTTGTTTTATTATAGCTCCTGTTACCCCAGATCATTGATGATACAAACTGAGACTGATGAAAATTGGAATATCTGATATTCATAAACTTGAAAATATCACTAAAGTTGTCTGGTGTAATGAATTGCCAATGCAAAAAATTGAGTCCCATAGCATCCATAGACTATTGTAAAATTATAACAAAGATATACTGCCCAAGATAGTCTGTTTTGCCATCAAACAGCTCCTATTGTTGCATTATTTTTCCTAATATATAGCACATAATGCTTTTCTTGAAATCCCCTTGTTAGAACAGCAAAATCCCACTCCCCCTGCAAAAAATTCAGGGGTTGCTTTTCTGGGAAAGCTAAAAAAGAAATAGCAAAAATTTACTTGGTGAAAAATATCCTGCAACCTTGGTGCCACTACTGAAAAACTGACATTAACTGTGCCTCAGAAACAGAGGAAAATAAATCAGTGCTTCAGCTGATAATTCTACAATAAAATTATGCACGATTTTATAGCTAAGTTGCATATAGATCTGGAGGGAGTGCTGTTTTGCCTAATTTGTGGGCTATTTCTGGGTGCTGCTGGCCATGGCACTGGTACCATTTCCTTTCAGCACTAATCAAGGACAAAGCTAGCTTGTTATCAGTCCTTCTCTACCACTTCACCATATGCTCCTCTTGTGCAGTAATGATCTGTCATGCAAGCTAATTCTGGACTCAGGTTTAGTGCTTTTTTAGAAAATGCTAGATGTGCATTGAGAAATAGCCTGACAAGTCACAGGTGCAAAACATCTCCACATCTTTGAACTGTTATTAGGGCAACTTGATAGGTAATTAAACTAGCTAGAAACCAAAGTGAAATACAATATATAGTTATTCATATTTTGTACCCATAACTATCTGGTATGAAGTAGGTTGAATACAGAAGTAATAGCACTAGCAATAACACTTACACTTATATGCCTCCTCTCAGTGCTTTACAGCCCTTTTTAAGTGGTTTACAGAGTCAGCATATTGCCCCCAACAGTCTGGGTCCTCATTTTATTGACCTGGGAAGGATGGAAGACTGAGCCAACTTTGAGTTGCTTAGAATTGAACTCGTGGAATGAGCACTGAGTTAGCCTGCAGTACTACATTCTAACCACTGCGCCACCACAGCTCTTTTGAGTAGACCAAAGTCACCCAGACTTTGGGTGGATAGATTAATCGAAATTTGAACCTGGATTTCTTCAGTTTAGCATCCTAAACTTTGTTGGTATGTTGGACAGATCATGAGGCTGGGAATGTTCTGCCATTTCCCTTAAGATCAGAAGGGAAAAAAGAAAGAAATGGTGAAAAGAATATTTGCTTGAAGGTAAGGAGCTTAAAGGAAAGAAGAAAATGAACTGTTGGAATGGTCTTTCCATGAAAGTGTTAGTGTAAGCCACCAAAATAATGCCAAATTTTTGAGGATAAATATTTTTGTGGGTATAATAAACATTAATTAGCTGAAGAGATCAATTTACTGGTAACTAGTCTATCATCACCATTGGATTCTGGATAGCATCTTGGAGTCACGTAGAAGGATGGCAGGGGCGTGATGGCTCAGCATGGGGGAAAGTCAAGGTTGAAGCTGGATGTGTTTAACAAGCACCCGATTCACTTAACAACTCGTCATAGCAAAAATGGTCACAAAATTGGGCACGACTCCTTTAACAACCACCTTCTTTAGTGACAGAAATTCTGGTCCCAGTTGTGTGGTTATAAATTGAGGACTACCTGTGTGATGTCTCTGCACTTTAACAGGCCTTTCGAAGGGATTCTTTTCTGTTAATGAACGAATCCTCCAAGTGCAGTCTTGATAAATTCCCGGATGTCTATATGTGTTAGACCAGAAAGAAGGAATTGCAATTGCCATGCTCTGCTGTCCATATGGACACATCTGGACACATCTGGATAGCCATGGTGAGAAACAGGATGCTGGCTCAGATAGGCTCTTTGGTCTCTCCCCAGGGCTGCTATTCTCACACATAAAAGAGCTGCAGAACAGTCAAGAGAACTGGAAAATGAGGAAGCTAGTTTTTCACATGGTGTTAAATCAGCAAACCCTGGAAGTGGTACAGAGTGCTGCCTGACATGTTATTGTGTGGTTGCCTAATGCTTTTTATTTGCACAGCAGAGCAATGACCATGTTTATAAAATGTGGCAGCTGAGATGCAAAGCTGTGCTCAGAGTTGAAGGAGGAGAAGGGGGGGGAAGAGACTCTATTGGGTTGCTATTTCCTTTTCAGCCTGACCCCAGATTGTTTGGAAGGAGTTTCCTCCTCCTCCTGATTCTCTCCCACCCCCACTTCCCCCCCCTCCACTCCCCAGTCTCTGAGGGGTGTTAACAAATTACATGCAGACTTTCTTCCAGAGCAACTTTTTCTTCTGTCTGATCTAAAAGGAGAAAGCTGACAGGACGGCACCGGCAATGATGGCAAACTTTTGCTTAGTTGGATCTTAATGGCTGGCTGTGTCCCTGTGGACTGAAGAGGGAGGATGGCATATCCAGAGAAGTCTCACTTGAGGAGATCCTTCAGTGAGCACATCAGGGTCTCTACCAACAAAGCCTGGGATCTCTTTTGGAAGAGTGCACGTGAAAAGCGTTTATCAGGTTAGTTGCCTGAGCTCTTATACTGATAAAGCTCCAATGCAAGACAAATTCTGCTTTGCTTAACAGATCTCTTGCATGCATCATTGCATGCATCATGTGGCCAAAACCTGATTGGGTTTTTTTTTGGGGGGGGGAAGCTTGGGTTCCCACATGACACCTAGGTGTTGCAGATTGTTTGGTCTCAAAGTACCTGCTGAGTATCAAAAGCTGCTGGGCATGGTCTCTTTTCTTATTAACATTGACACAAAGCAAGCTTCATGCGCTGAGATGTATCAAGTAAATATGCAGTACAGGACATGATGGCATATGGGATCTGGGTGGAACAGGGGATTTGCAAAATTACCCACTAGTTCTGTTCCCTAAATGCCACTTTGCAAATCTGGCAACTGTAAATAGCTACTATGTAAAGCCTAAGAACAAAGTGAAGACACTTGGAATAGTTTTATGTTAAATATCTATCTATCATCTATCTATCTATCTATCTATCTATCTATCTATCTATCTATCCATCCATTATGTATTTGCATTGATATATAATATTGTAGGCTTCTAGCATCAATCTAAATACATATGGAAAAAAACCGACAAATCCTAACTGGTGGTGTGATCGTGAGAAGATGGTTGTGTTGATACTCTGACACTCAGTGGGGAAATCTGGTACTACCAAGTAAATATTTGAGAAACGTATTCTAAATGAAGTACTGCTCCTAGAGAACACTGTTTCCGAGACATATTGGCTTTTTAGCCTGAGCTTTTGTAACTCTTACATATGGTTCTATTGGAAGGACATTCCAATCTTCAAAAGAAGAATTATGTTTCTGTGCTAACACTGGAAAAAGTGTTGAGCTTGTCCTAGCTTAAATGTCAGCTCTTGGTCCTTTCCAACTTTGCTGAGATGTAGGTATGTAATTTGGCAGCTTTGATGTTTACTTTCAGGTGGTTCCATTCAGTCTGAACAAGATTCTACTTCACAGGTAAGTGAAGCAGGACTATGTGTATGCCCATCTCTTCACTTAAGAGGGTCTCTTAGCTACTTCCCTTCTTGACATGACCGCTTTGCCACATTCAAGTGAACATAAAAACAAGTAGTAGGGCACTCATTTTTGATATTGTATATTCATTCCTCTAGAGTTTATTTATTCATTTGGGTCCTGGTTAGCATCTTTTAAGCAGAGGCTTGCATATAGTAAGAGGATAAGATTTTCGTGGTAATAATAAGGAGCTCAGAATGCAGTTCTAAGACAAAGAAGTCAGAGATTTAGAATGGATTAAAGCAGCAGAATGTTTATTCAACCTCTGTAACGCTAGAAGTTTATTCTGCTTTCTGGATCTGTTTTCTCTTTATCTGTCAAGGGAATGCCCTACGGGACTGTTCTTTTTGGGGGTAGGGCAGGACTCACAAATGGCAGGAAGAACAAACAAGGGTCACAGAAGATACAGTAACATTGAGAAATCCTTTATGTGGCCTTGAACTTTTTAGATTTGGTTGTACTCTGTAAAAACTTGGATAAAGATGAGGGCAGGAAAGTGAAAGTGAAAGCAATCAAGTGTTCTGTGGAAAAAATATAGACAACAATTCCTGTTGCCAGGACTCTGAAATTTGAGTCCCACACTGCACACATCTACTTGCATCAATAAAAATAAAAACACCTTAAAGCTCGGTTTTTTAAATAAGTGAATATCTTATATAGCAAAAACTCAAAAAAGGCCTATAATCCAGAATTCAGGGCCTTTCTCCACTTTCATCTAACAATGGCAAAAGCATTCCTTGCAGTGTCCTTTTTTCCCCCTGCCTAGTCCCTAGGATGCCACTGTTTCATTTTTATGTAATTAGTGAGACACGTTTACATTTCTGCAATGATAGCACTGTAACATTTCTCTTTAAAGCCAAGAGTATCCACCATCAGCCACAAGACATGTAAAATATGTTTACACTTTTGTCGGAGATGAGGTTGAATGCCAATAATAGGTTGGATCAGAAAGGTCATTTCATGTTTGGTCATTTCAGGACACAACTTTTGCCCTTTGCCCTCTGATTGCCCAGAAAACATCTGTTGTCATTCTGCTGTTATCTCCATAAAGGGTTGGGTAGAGTATTGTTGACTGATGGGCTTTTGGATCTGTGAAAGACAATAGCAGTTTATTTTTTTAATACTATGTTCCTATCTCTATCTCTCTATCTCTGTCTTTCTATCTATCTCTCTATCTATATTCTATCCAATGATCTGGAACAGAGGCAGTAGAGGGAAGCTAGGGATTGGCAGCAAATTAAAGCTGGTAACTCAGCAGTAGGGAAATTGAAACATCTCAAGTATTTGAAAAGGACTCATTTGGAGAGAGTACTGCTTGCCATTAGCTCAAAGAGAGAGAGAGAGAGAGAACTCACCCACTCTTCTGTAGAATCTGAGCAATTATTTCAAACAATAGCAAAATTTTAACTTTTTTTAAAAAAAAAAATTAGCTCACCAAAGCAAGAACACATGGCTGTAATTACACATGTGAATGGATCTGTCAAAACCAGTTGTACATAATATTTCCTTGCCTCATAGGAATTAAATTAGACATCAATATATAATAAAGATAGTTATTATTGCCAAACTGAATTCTTACCATCATTTATTTCTGCTTGATTTTTGTGGATGCTGCAGAACATAATGTTTTCTTCTCCCCAAGTTGTCTGCTGGTCAGCAATCTCCTTGTCTTTCACTAAGACGCTATGGGAGATTCCCAATACAAATGTGTTCAATACATTTATAAGAAAACAGTTCCCCTTAGTCATTTGAACATGACCAAGACAGAGATACAATTCTATTGGTAGTGATTTAGGACCAATGAATTTCTTTAACTACTATTCAGTATAAGTTAGAAAAGTGAATGGTTATTCTTATGGGGTGGTGATGAAACCTCTTACATTTCGAGAGATACTGTCTTCATCTTTCCACCCTCAAAACTTTCATAAAAGAAGGTATGCAGAGATGCAAGAATATATCTGTGGAAGGTCTGATGCAATGAAGAATGTTTTGATGCATGCCTCAGAAGACCTGACATGGCCATCTAGGGCTTAATGGAATTATACTTTTTCAGAACCTTGTACAGTCAGGCTTCTTAACAGCAGAAGACTAACATCCAAATGAATATTATCCATCAACATGGGAAGGTCACAGATGGATTCTTGTATGTGTTGTCTGCCTGAACAAAAGTAGTTTGTTCTGACTTTTTGGCTACGGTCAGCTTGTTTTCTGTCTTTCCAATGTTCTGAGGTCATCTTGAACCAAATAAATATGTAAAACAAAAGACTGAAAAGAGAATGCAAAAGAAGGACAAGTGCTTAAAATAAATGAACTCCATCACAGGAGTTTTTTCCCCATGAAATCTCAATTTCAATCAAAGTAAAACAGAAATAATGGCCTTTACTCAGTAACTTCATAACATTTTTCTTGTGCTCCAATTATATTATGAATTAAGCATGAAGCAATACCCAGAATAGCACACAGGAGGGTCTCTCTCAGCTGCAATTGATTTGAAGATTGAATTAATGCTGACACAGTGCCTCAAATTTCAGATGGCAATACACCTTTGCTTCAAGAAAGAGTGGGGAAAACCCCCCTCTTCTTTGATGGTAGGATGTACAGGTAATCTCTGCCATGACAACTGCAATTAATCTGATGTGAAGTAATCAGTTTTCTTCCACTAGTGGAAGAAATCAGAATTTTCAGATTGAAACTAAAGCATTCCTTTCATGAAAGAAATGAAAGCTTCAGGCATAATGACAGTAAATAATGGCTAACTTCCACACACTGGTTTTATAAATATTTTTCTTTTAAAGGGGTTTTATGGTTCGTTCACTTAGTGATGTAGCCATCATTTTATGTTCATCTCAGCTGGAAAGCAAGATGTTCTTACAGGTGTCCTACAGCTGGTATTTTTCCTGCTTTGAAAATGAAAGCCTGACTAAATACACATGGCGTTAAGCATATATCTGAGAAATGGAGCTTAATGCAGTCACTCCTACTTTACAGGAAAGGCAGCTCATTGATTAGAGAAGCGATCAAAGGATAAACAGTGACCTCACTTCCTTTTCCTTCAACTCAGGTAGAGGGAGGTCTTGCCAGAAAACCTCCAGGCACTTTCTCATGGCCGTTTTCTTCTTTCTAAGAGTGGACAGGAAATTGCTCCACCTCTTTCATTCTCTGTCTCATGGCAAGAGAGCAGACTAAGGACACTACTTGGTAAGAGAACATCAGCAGAATTCTAACATTGTGGGAGATGAGCTGTACTAGTCTTTGCCATCACAAAACATTAGAATATCAGCACTTAAGACAAGTTTTAATAAAAGGCATCAGTGAGTTGCGGTTCACAACAGCTTGTGTCTTAAAATAAAATTTTCCAGTTGTCATTTTCTTTTGTTCTCTCTTATAAATGGGAACTTAGCTCTGTGGCCTTGATCAACAGCAGGAGGTGCAACCTGTCCTCCTTTCCTGATGTCTACTAGCGTCATTTCCCAAACTAGTAACATCATCAGTCACTAGCACTGATGATGTTACATAATTTAGGTAATGAAACATCTCCAGAAGCATCAAGGACTCCCCATTTCAACCCTGAGCTACAAATATTTTTCTTTATTGATAACACAACTCTGCAATGATTTCATCTACCAGGCCAAGAAAGGTGTATGAAAGACTGCTGCAAAGTGAGAGAAAGTAAGGAAGTGGCTTTTTCATTATAATCCTATGGACTACATAAACCACATCCCTCCACAAAGGCTTAAGTATACAGGAATAGTTTTATTCTTTTTTTATTCAATGTTGCATGGTTGACATTTTCCATTATTTTAAAAGAAACATAATTTAAAAGCAGACATACTTCTTTCAAATGAGGTAAAAATGTGTCTAGAGGAAAAAAAGAGATGCGGCGGAGGGGGGAACAGGAATAGTTTCTTGTTCTTTTGTAATCCATCCTTCACTGGTACTCAAAATGGATATTGGGAGGAGCAAAGAGAATAAGAAAATAGGGACTCTCCTCTCCTCTCCTCTCCTCTCCTCACCTCCCGCCTCTCACCTTCCATCTCTGTCTTCTGTTTTTGCATCTAATATCTGGATAGTGAAGCAGAAAGGATTAGTTTTCCAAAGGAAGGACTTTTTACCAGCTTTGTCTTTTCTTCCTTATGCACATACACTGTCTAATAAGAAATCTGAAACATTTTGGCCCAATTTTTCCTATGAAGAGCTACTTTTGATGCTGCAGAAAGAGGAAGCAAGCAAGTGAGCAGATACTGGTGGCTGATCACAATTAGTCTTTGGACAACAGTATAAGCTTTATCATGCCTCCTACCTCGCTGATTAGCAAAGGTCAGAAGTAAAAGGAATTTGGACTGTTATTCACTTTTCTTGCATGCTGTGCTGAACCCTGACCATAGAATAACACAACTTTGATAGGTTTCAGAGAGTTCCTGTTTGTGGTGTTTTTCATTTTATTTATATCTATATATCAAATTTAGAAATTGTCCATCTCTCTCACAGAAAGACTCTGGGTGGAGCTCCTTCCCTTTGGTACTTTATAGGCAATACTTCAGACCAATTGGACAATTTTAAATGGCGGCCTTAATATTAATAATTTACATAGGTTTAAAGAAACCTAACTCCAACCAATTCTGGATGCTTTACATAACAAAAAAGCTAGGACAATAGAAAAGCCATACAAAACAAGGCAAAATCTTACAAGGCAAAATCTTGCAAATGCTCTCCTGCAACTCTGGGAGAATAGCCGTGTTTTCAGCACCTTTCAGAATATAATTATAGTAGAAACCACACAGATAATACAATTCCAGAGGGCAGGAAACATGATAGGCAAGGCTAGTATAGGTCTCCTGCGTGAGCAGGGGGTTGGATTAGATAACCTCCAAGATCCCTTCCAACTAAATTACTGTTACTTCCAAGAATCTAACTGAGAGGAATTGAAGGGTATCCAGTTTGCCAGATCTTATTGGACAAGGGGAAACAATCAGGGTTAGGTGATCCCTCAAGTAATCAGGTCCTATACTATTAACGGCTTCATAAGTAAGCCACAGTACCTTGCAATAGCTGTGGAAGCAATTGGCAACCAATGCAGCTCATAGTATCGTTTATACCATAGCAGTCCATTACTGCTCATGTCACTACATTCTGGAGCAGCTGGATCTTCCCAATGATTTTCAAGAGCAGCTCCAAGTATTGCAATATTCCATTTGAGAGATGACTAGAAGATAAGTAGACATATGAAGAACCTCTCGTTCCAGGAATGAGCACAACTGGATGAATCTATACAAAGGCTCCCTTGGCCATTTGCCCCCGAAGCAAGAATTGCGAGTCCAAGATGACACCCAGATAATAAGTTTATATTTAGATAGCTATATACTGTATCTCATCAAGAAATTTAAGCAAACACCCTTACAGTATTGGGCCACAAATACCTATTCTCTTTGGATTCTGGATTTTCAAAGTTTGCTAAAGTTGATTTCATGTTGGAATCCTCTTTATCGCAAGTAGTTCAAGGAGGATGGTTTTGATGCTATTATATTTACTGAACAAGGTTTAACACTCAAGAGCCATCACTGTATCACTGCACCTCCAAAATAATAATAATAACCATATTTGAGAGAGACAGTTTAGTACAGTGGTCAAAGTGCTGCCCTAGAAGCCAGGAACCTGTGAGTTCTAGTCCAGCCTTAGGTGAGAAAGCTGGCTGGGTGACTGTGGGCCAATCACTCTCTCTCAACCCAACCCACCTCATAGGATTGTTGTGGTGGGAAAAAATTGCTGCCGGGAGTTACTTATAAAGTAATAAAGGTTGGATAAAAAAATCTAGCAATAAAATAAATAATTATTCTCTGGAAGTGCATTTGGCTTTAGCTAGGCTCAAAAGAAAAACAGGTCAAGTTTGTTTCAAATTTCTTCTCATGTTGAATTCCATAGTGGAATCTTTAAAATCGCAGTGACCTATGACACATAGTGTGTTTTCTGTCTTTACAGACATGGAAAGTGCAAAGGCATTGTTTAGGAAAAGAAATGTGCAATAGGAAATATTAGGATAAAAGTGCATGGTTAGATTAATAAAGTGACAAATAGCATTTCTACAACACAATCAAATTCAGCTTTATATATACAAACACAACTGTGTTTTGTTTGCTGGTATAAACTTTGAGGCACAGTTAACTTTTTAAAATTTCCTACGTATATCCATTCCTAGTATTTGTTTCTATTTTGGATCATAAAACAAACTGCATACATACTTGTTCAGTACAAAGAGCACATTTGCAAAAGCAGTTACAATGTGCTGCAGAAGCCAACCCACTTTTTAAGTCGGTTTCCAGGGAACTGTTTAGGCATTTTCCATTTCAGTGGGTTAATGAATTATTGCTTAATCCAATCTTTTCTCACTGGAATGGCGCTCTCTCCGGGTACACATAGTCAAATGTTGCTCTTATGTATCCGACCCAATTCCCAGGATTTAGTTTGGGATTCTACCAGAAATTACCTCAGATGAAAATCCAGGCTATCATTTAATTTTCCTTCTAGGTATCATGCTGCATGCAGAGTAATACCTCACATGTACCGTGTTTCCCCGAAAATAAGACCCTGTATTATATTTTTTTGAACCCTGAAATAAGCACTTGGCCTTATTGCCATGCGCTCAAAAGCCCAATTGGGCTTATTATCAGGGGGTGTCTTATTTTGGAGAAAACAGGGTAATAAAAACATTTTCATCAAAACAGAGCAGAAATTCATGTGGCTGCTGCTCTTCCATTCTGAAGAGACAGGGAGTAATAGGATAGTATAGGAAGAGTAGGGACTGGGTACATAGGCTCAGAGACACTGATAGATACTGTTGTAGGAAATACTGCAGCAAACCAGCAATTTAAACTATTTATTGTCCGGCGGGGGAAGCCAGCATGAACAGTCCTCTAAAAGTTAGTTCTCACACTGTCAAAAGTAAACAACCTGATGGAAGATCAGGCTATTACCAAAATGAGGAACAGATGGAAACTGTATCTCTGGCCCAAAAAAGGATTTGCTTCTAACCCTTTACATGGACTGTGTGGGAGGAAGAAGTGCTAGAAATTTGACCATTGATTGCTAGACATACAGAGAGCATTTGATTCATAGCAGCTGCTGGAACCCTTTCGCAATGGCTTCATAGTTTTGCTGCAATAAATCTATTTCTCTGACCCTTCATGTCCTGAGAAATGCATTCTTGCAGTGTTTTGCCTTATTAGCGCAGAGAGCTCTAACAAGGCCTTAGCTAATACTTGCCTTCTGTTGCAAGCTAACCAAATCACAAACAGCCGCTGTGCATGCAATAAGGCTTTTTAATGCTTGTAAATTTAAATTTGGGGAAGATTTCTGCAGGTGACCTCTGATCTGTTGATAGCCCAGAGGCATCCTCTAAGCCACGGGTGTAAAATTTGTGGCGTCACATTGCCATCATGTGATGTCTTGAGACATTTTTTCCCTTTGCGGAGCTGGGTGGGTGTGACCTGAGCATGACACATTTGGCCCGTGGGCTGCCAGTTTGACACCCCTGTAAGCTAAGGAACGTACAGTACTTGATACCAGAAATATTATAAAATATGTATAACGAGCATATTTAAATTGATAGCTGTGCAGAATGTGATAATTTCCCATGCTTTTGTTAAATGTACACCATTCAGCTTAGTTGAGGAAGCTGTACTGCTGTCGGTTCTCACTGAATGATGGTTTTGAAAGATGCACACACCAAGATTTTTTTTTCTGTGTTGACTAAAGATCTCTCCCAGTATGTCATGTGTGTGCCAGAGGGGGGCAGCAAAGGAGCTGCAGGTACCTTTTTCTACTATTGAAAAGGGAGCTGAGATTGTCATCGTCTTTGGTGGAGAAAGTGATACTAACTTTTCTTGGAAGAGAAAACATGATACAACATTGGAAAGCTTCTGAAAAGCCACCCAAAGGCGGTGGTGTCTTGTCATATAAACAGCATAACTGCCATTTTCATCAGTATCCATGCAGCTTCTCGTGCCTGATTGTGTATTGCAAATTAGAACAAGTACGTTGTTCAGCATTTCCATCAATGCACACAGCAATTGCCTATGAAGTAGTTTGGTGCTCTTTTCTTTCTTTCTTTTTCTTTTTTTTTTGAATTCAGCCATGCCCTGCTTGTAAGGGATTTAAAGATATATACCCTGTTTCCCTCAAAATAAGACATCCCCTGGAAAAAAGCCCAATTGGGCTTTTGAGCGCATGGCAATAAGGCCAAGCGCTTATTTTAGGGTTCAAAAAAATATAAGACAGGGTCTTATTTTTGGGGAAACACGATAATACTGGTGGGAGGGGAAAAATATAATAGGGTGTGACTAAGGATATTAAAAGACAAACACCTGGGCAGCAATAAAATGTTATCCTTAGCCCTCCCTGCCAAATAACAGAAATTCAAGCGATGCTTTGTTTAACCCAACTTCTCTATTCTTCAGAAAAGGAACAATGGAAACTTGGCATTTTGGAATAAGTCCACGAAATAGCCAGTTCGGTATAGTGCTGTGATGGCAAACCTATGGCACGTGTGCCTGAAGTGGCACGCAGAGCCATGTCACTTGGCACATGTGGCGTTGCCCGTTCCTCTTCTGGGTTTCTGGTGTATATGGGCACATGATGATCAGTTGGCCTTTGTGCATGTGGCAGTGCTGGAAACCGGAAGAGTGCTCCCTTTTTGGCACTTGGTGCTGCCTGCACACGTGTGCTCTCTATGCCATCACTGGTATAGTGGTTAAGATACCAGGATAGAATCAGTAAATTGTGAATTCTACTTCCATTGGGTGTCTTTGGGGCACTTACACTTAGTCAAAACCACCTCATGGGATTTTTGTTTTGTAGGGAAAATAGAAGGAGGAGGAAGAATTATTATATTTGCTGCCTTGAGTTAGGAAGGAGGGAAAGAAGGAAGGAAGGAAGGAAGGAAGGAAGGAAGGAAGGAAGGAAGGAAGGAAGGAAGGAAGGAAGAAAAAAAAGAAAGAAATGTCACATCACCTAGTTGGAAAGAGACAGTTCCTCAGGATGACTTTCTAGAAGATTGAAAGACCCTTTGCCTCTTTTGCATTGATGTGAGTAGCCAGTTATTTTCCAGAAATGTGGATTTTTGTGTTTCAAAACTGTACAAGACTGAGGCATGTTTCTTAAAAACAGGTTGGCTGCATCCCATCCCTGTTTATATGTTAGCCTAGAGTCTTCTGCAGTGGCAAACTGCAAGACAACATTGATACCATTTTTGGTGGGGGGAAAATGAACAGAGAGCCAGTATTTTAAGCCTATTGTACGGTTAAGATATCTAGAAAAGTATGTGTATCAGAGGGAATCCTAAACTCATCTAAAGCTAGAGAAATTGTGAAACATCCTTACCTATTTTTCCAGTGAAGTAATTATATTGCTGCTCCATCTGCTCTGATTCTTGGTTGACAGAAATAAGCTTATTAGCTGCTGAAAAGTGCTTGTCACTCAAGAAGAAATATTATCCTTCTGTAGAATTCCTAGATTTTTAAAAAAAAAAATAACAAAAATATTTGGAATTCATTCAATATACTATTTTAAGCAGCCTGGACCTCCAGTAATAATTCAAAATGAATAAATATTTGTGACTTAGACTTCTAAAACACATTTACCTTCCAATTCTTCCAGGTTCTTCCCCAAGTCTGTGCATTTTTATAGAGACACTGGAATCTGTTGGTGGCATTACTTGACATATTCATTCTTTGTGTATGTGTGTGTCTGTATCTCTGAGTGAGTGTTGACTCCCCATGACTGCCTGGCAAGTCCTTAAGGTTTTCTTGACAAGATTACAGAAATAGTTGGCCAGTATCTCTTTCTTAGGGCAGTCTTCCCATTTCTAGCCTGGTGCCTTAATCACTACACCAAACCATTCTCTTCATTATCTCTGTATATATACTAATTTCTGGATGCCACTGCATTCTGGATATTTTGCACTACTTTCCAGGTTCTTTTCTCTCTCCCCTTAGGATTCAACTTAAAGTCCTCTGGTTGGCAAGGCAACTTCCAAACATTTCCTAATTCTTTTGAGGCAAAATCCAACTCTTGCCATGAGATCAGCATCTCAAAAATGTACAAAAATGTATCCCAGTAGCAAGGATTCCCATGGTCACCATCTGTATAACCAGTTATTTATTCTCAATTTTCTACCAATGTTCTTAAACAGAAAAGAGCTAAGAAGAAAACACTCCTCTGCCATCAGATCCATCTCTTCTGTTCTTTTTTGAATCACCAAAAGTAGTTGTTTTATTAAATGTCTTCAGACAGGGCAAAGCAAATGAACGAATTAGCAATGTTGTTAAGAGCCTTGATAGTACAGGGGTTTAGTGCACCCTGTTATTAACACAGCTGCCTGCAATTTCTGCTGGTTCGAATCTCTCCAAGGCTCAAGGTTGACTCAGCCTTCCATCCTTTCTAAGGTAGGTGAAATGAGGACCCAGTTTGTGGGGGCAATAAGCTGACTTTGTATAAAATATACAAAAGAATGAAGGCTATTGCTTAAAGCATTGTAAGCCGCCCTGAGTCTCCGGAGAAGGGCGGCATATAAATCAAATTAAAAAAAAAAATCAAACTAGTGAAAAGCCAAGAAAAGTGGTGGGATATATGCATTTATGTTAATTTTCATTCTTGCAAATGGATTATTCTTCAAATAACATTCAGGGCTTTTTGCTTTTGTGGAGAAATAAATCCAGCTGTGTTTCCATGTTCACAGAACATATAACAAAAATAACATTTATATTTATATTTATAAAAGGAAAAATATCTCCTGGGAATAGTAAGTACTTAATGCCTTTCTATCATAAACTCTTCCTTGCATGACCACATCTTAGCCTTGCACAAATTCTGATAAAAATAAGTCTGTTTGGAAGTAAATTAGCTGCTAAATTGGTGGTTATTTTTGTTATTTTTCCATGCTAAGTCGGAATGGGTTCAGGAATGGTGATTTGACTCAGGCCACCTACTGAGTTTCATGGCTGATGTATGAACTGGTTTGGAGCTGAATCTGGGCTTCCCAACTATAAAATCCTGTCTACTCTTCTACTGTTTATTCGAAAGATGTAAGATCTATTCACTACAAGATATATTATGTGTCCTTCTTGGAATCCTTTCTAGGTTATTATTCTTGTTTGTATGATTTAGAGAGAGGAGAGCTCTACTATATTCAAGATCTATTAAATTGCCTTACCAGAGTGGCAAAGTGCCTTTATCTTGTTATTGCTGGAAAAGAAAGGCATTAAGAGGTATTCTTTTCCTTCTAGCAATGTGTTGATGCAGGTTGCAGTTTCTAAAACTAGTTCAAAAAATCAAGATAATGATCAGCGATTTGTGGTATATATGCTAAACTGTGAATCTGTGAACCTGAGCATCACAGTGTTATTGATTGGTTGATTATGCGCCATCAAATCTTTTTTGACATTTAGCATTATTACAAAGCAATACTTTCTAGAATAATTATATATTATTTAGATTTCTAAGGCCACTCAAAATTGCAGTTGAATTGAACAGCCTTGGAAATCTAAATTATAAGTTAGCTAGCCCACAGATGAATGCTTCTCAGCTTCAGTGACTTAATTCGAAATGAAATAAACTTTCCTTTATTTATAGTATTCTGGCTACTTATGAAGTTCTGGCTTCATCCACTCTGCAGATAAAAAAAAAAGTATAGGATGTGATCCAAATATTTCTAAACCTCTGTAATAGAAATGCAATATAAATACACATTAAGGTTAAGGCGGAAGGGTTGAATGAGAATTCTTTACCAGGAATTATTCAGTGTAAGTCATATTTAAGAATTAGAGATGAGCTCACCTCCATCCTACTCACTCTGCAAAATACAAATGTATTTGTCAGATTAAAAAAATAGATTTATTTTATTAAAATACATGTAGGTTATGTAGTATCATAGGAGTTCCAAATCACCAAGTGTTAATTGACATTTGAATGTTCTCAACATTTGAATCTACTTGAAGAGTCCCAAGAGAGAGAATTGCTCTGGTAAAGTACAAGTGTTCAGGTAGAATACATGATATTGTAGGTATGCAAATAGACTATCTCTCTTGTGTTTATATCAAAAGATTTCTTGAAGATATGTTGATGTTCTCTCAAAAAGGATGTCAGGGTTTCTGGGAGGATTTGCACTAAGGATAATTCTTAAGTAGATAGCTTTCTGTTTAACTTGGAGAGCAAACAATATGTACCTTTCACAAATATGTCAAATAAAATGATCATTGCCAATGTTTCAGTAGTTCTTTTTTTAAAAAAAAATGGGTAAATCATTTCTTCTTCTTCTTTTATTAGCTTATAATATAACATACAAAAATACAAAAGAAAATAGTGGGAAAATAAGACAGGGAGAAGAGAAGAGGAAAGTGTAGGGCAAAGGCAAAAAAGAAATAAAAGAGATAGACTTTCGACTCCCTTTGGTGCAGTAGAATAAGATAATAGCATCAAAATTCAACTTTTACATAATAATGTAAACTAACCGTTTCTATAACAACAAACCTATCTAATCAGTAAAATCTAAAATCAAAGTTTCACTTTTTTTCCACCCTCAAGCACAAAGTCCAGAAGCGGTTTCCAAGTAGAAACAAAAGTAATTGTGTTTTTTCTTTGATCAAAACAGTGAATTTAGCTATCTCTGTTAACTCCATCAACTTTTGCAGCCATTCATTCATTATGGGAATCAAAGTGTCCCCCATTTTTGTGCATAAAGTAATCTTGCTGCCGTCAAAAAAATCATGGGCAAATTATTACAGATGTATTTAAAATCTAACCAATAATAATACTATGATATTCTGAAGAATATCATAGATTCTTTCCTTGCTTTCATTCGGTTTTCATGTGGGGGGGGATAGGGTTCATGATTCCTGTAGTCATTGCCTCATAGCTCGTTACATCTCCCAAATTCCAGATGTTCCCAAATCCATACATTATGCAGCTCTGGTAGGGTAGGGAAATGGCAGTTCCTAGCAAGGTTTATAATTTTTTCTTGTATTTTAATGTAAAACTTGTATCAGCATCTTTTTGAAAAATATGTACTCCTATTAATCATACATGCAAACATTAATTATTAAATCAAAATAATTACAGATAAAATTAGCTTTTGGCACATTATAAAATTAGAGTGATTGATTCAGTTTGTATGGTCAATTAATCATCACATTTCTTGAGTTGGCATAAAGGGAGAATTAAAAACATCACATAACAATCCTCCGCCTCCTCCTCCTCCTCCATGGAATATAGAAACTTAAAACACATAATATACCACTGGGTTCACAAATCATCCTGGTCCAGGGTCAGCTGGAAGAACCAGGGCTTTAAGGCTTTCCTGAGGACCACGGAGTTGGATTTCAGAAGAAGTGATATTCCAGCAAACAGGAGCAGCAACAGAGAAGGATTTCTTTTTCATTGATCCTGTTCCTACCCCATTCATGGACAACCACTGAATACAGAAAATTGCTACTTGGACATAGGATGCATGAAAGGAAACCATATAGTTATATGTTTATAAAACTAAGAGTAAATGGAAGGAAGTAATGTATTTAAATAAAGTTAATCTTTATTTAGAGATTATAGATCAGTAGAGATTATAATCTCAGTGTAGGAATTGATATATTAATATGGGGAAATAATGGTATCAATTTAATTATAAATGAAATGCCTAAATTGGATATCAAAAAGGTCAAGTTTCTGTCACCTTTGGGGACGACTTGTGCAATATTTTGAATGAATGAGTTTTAGAGGAAAATGTTATTAGGAATGAAATGAGGGAATTCTTTGAATAACCCAATAATTTATTTTTCTGAATCCCTTCATTTTATTCAATGAAATGAATTCCATTATTACATTGAATAATGAATACTAATGGTAACTGCTTAGCTTCCCATGCATGATTTAAATATAAGATTATTTATTTGTGCACATGGGAAGGAATCTAAAAGGATTATTGATGTGATCCATCATGATAAAAAATTGAAAGTATTAGTGAAAGGCACAAGAATAATGCAAGGATCCTAATGTGGCAGAGACCACTTTTATGACAGTGCCAAGAAAGAATCTTGAAAAAAAATGGACGCAGAAGGAAAAAGGAAGGGAAAAATTAGAGTAGCATGACTGTAGGAAGAAAAAAATACAAGTATTGTACACAACAGTATTAGCAGGTTAAATTAATTTTAACCTTCAAGTGAGATAAATTCAAGTGGACATAGAAGAAAATGATGTGGAAGTTTCTTGGAACAGTGTGGAAGGAATGATATTACAAAGTGCCAGAAAAGTGTAAGAGTAATGCTTAACAGAAGTATTAAAAAGAGGCTTGGTGGAATGTTGAAGTGTCAGAGGAAATGGATGAGGAAAGAAATGCAAATATACAATGAGAACAATTATTACAAAAAAATGAAATTAATCAAATTAGTGTGCAATGTAGATTGAGGGAGAAAGTTTTAAGAAATATAGTCAAAGAGAGCAAGGAACAGTTAAACAAGGTGGCAACATTTCAGACAAGTTTTAATGGAAATTTAAAATGCTGTTTTTGAAGAAGTGAGTGGATGACTTTAAGAATTAAAGTGATGACATTATTTGGATATTTGCATCTAACATCTTGGAAGATTGGACAGCTTTTATGAATAAAGGCCTGCATGTCACATTTGTTACCCATCTTTGGTGGATGTGTAAAAAAGTTAAGACAATTTTGGAAATTTTAGACTAATTCACAGGACCTTCAAGATTAATATACAATTGAAAGCAGAAGCTTTCCTTATGGGATTGATGGATACACATATAGGGGAAAAAATCATGGAACTTGGTTTTTATATATGAATAACTGCAGTGAGATTCTTATATGCACAAAACTGGAAAGATTTGGCATTGCTCACAATGGAAGAATGTTTGGTGAAGATGAATTTGCAGAGGTGGCTAAATTGATTTCCTTGATTAGAGAAAAGAGAGCATCTATATTTACTGCCAACCAGAAGCCTCTTAGAAACATTGAGTCATGAGAATAATGAAAGAAATTTTATTTGTTCTTTTTGCTTTTTGCTTTATATTAGTTCTTATTTGCTTTTATCTTCCCTTTAAAATTATATTTAAAAAATGAATAATTACCTCATCTTAATTTCTGAGCCTGCAATGAGATTTCATTGTAATTATTTCACCACTGACTACAGTACGGTACATACAAGTAAATATGACTTAAAAAATATTTTAGCAGCTAATTAGATTGCTGGATGTTTTACAGGCCAGTGACCATTTCCACCAGAGCTATAGATGAAAAGTGGGGATGCAATATAGAAATAGCACAAAACCCTGAAAGTTTATAAACACAACAAAACTATGAATCTATATTCTGCAGAGGAATAATGTGCAGCACGTTTACCATTTTGACAGGCCTGGATTTATTGCTGAAGCTGGCATCTAACTGAGAATCATCTGCCAGGTACAGGAACACAGAATGTTCAGGAGAATATGTCAAGTTTCTTCTTGTTTTGGAACAACCATGGAAACATCAAGTCTCTCTGGGCTAGAATATTCATAGCCTGTGTTGGAATTCAGAATACTTTAGAGTATTAACTCTGAAAAAAGAGGAGTCAATGCAAATTGAATGCAAATACTTGGCTACTGGATGGAATATTTAAAGTAGTCTCAAAAAATTACATTGTAAACATAATTAGACTTCTGATTAAATGTCATTCATCTTGCTTACCAAATCATCGGAAAAATTATAAATTTTTGTGAACCTGTGATTCCTTTCTTGCGTCCCTTAGAAACTTTTCAAGCCATCTTTGTAGAAGATGACCAGACTGAGTCCGAAAGAGGGGTCAAATGTGACATCAGTCATGAGTCCCTTCATGCCCACAAGAGGTCTAAGTCCAGCCCACCTTGAATTCCTTTCATAACTCCTGCTAATTTCCCTTGACCATTAGTAGTTCAGATTTTTGTAGAGAGCTGCAGCTTGCAATAAATCTTTATACTCATTTGAACTGCCTAAAATTCCTTATTTCCCCAGTGCTTGACAATCTTTGCTGAAAACAATAATTTTCTGCTATCTGGCTATGAAAATATTGCCTCATTTTTTTTTAAAAGTCATCCCACTGAAGGAACAAATCCCAATAATCTACTTTCTTAACCTCTATATGTAATGTTGTTTTTCCCTTCATTTCATCAGCTCATTTGTAATCTGTTAACTGTCCTGATTGGGTTCTGTTGAATATATTCCTTCCTTTGTGTTTTGTTAGGCCAGGTGACTTCAAGTGAGTTGAATGCTTCAACATGTGACAGCTCCCACCTGTACCTCATGAATAATTATCTGATTTGTAAATTTTCACTTAAAATGTTCCCAAAGTTTGGTAGAAACACGTGGATTTCTGATAGCAGCTGGGTTTTTAGAATCAGATGATTTAGTTCATTTACTCTCTCAATTAGTGTTTACAGCTTGTCTAGATAACTTGATTATTATTAATAACTACTTCTTCAATATCATGCTTGCATAAATCTTGCATTTGTAAAACATTTTCTCCTAAACATATTCTTATCTGGTTTGTTTCAGTGCCCTTAAATTATCAGATGTTAGTTGATACTTCAGATATGAGAAGCGTGCATAAAAACAGGCAAAACCTGACAACATGAATGATATAGTTTCTGTTGGCTGAGAACTGAGGAATGTAAAATATGTATTCAAAAGAAGAATGGCATAGAAATCTGGCACTAGAATGGAATGGAATTTTATTATAGCATTGCTTGAAAATTATCCCTGGTGGAAAATGGCTGGATTTATCTGCTGTAACAATTTGCACCCACAAGTCAGTCCTACATTGGATAGAGTGAGACAGCTACATCATGCAGCAAATTTTGAGTACCATCAAAGAGCATAGTTAGATATCTTGTTTGCTCTTACTGTATTTTTCCAGTCGAGGATAGGGAGAAAAGCTTCTGGAATCTTTTATTTGCTTATTAATTTTGCCTTAGGATCCCAGAATCAATCATTCTATTACAGTAGTACAGTGGCTGTGGGAGGGTGCGATGCATATCAAAAATGATGAGTACAAAACTATTTTTTCTCATAAGGAATAATGTAGTGAGTAACAAGACAGCTGACACCGACAAGTTCTAGCTTGTGCGTTGAGTACCAAACAAACAATGATTATTGGGACAACAATTTCACATCAAAATGTGTTGAGTACCAAATTCAATGAATTTCAAAGTAGCTGAGTACCAAGGCACCACTGTATATGATTAATAATAGCAGGTGTTTGAGGTTTTCCAGCATATCTTTCTGGATCCAAATGTAAACATCATTTTACTATTTGAAATTGCTCTGCTGGACAGCTACCTGAAAATGGAATGGGTCCCCACAAAGTGGGAACCCTCATCTATCCTTCCACTAAGCAGATACAATATTATGCTCTTGGCAGCAACCAATTATACTCGTTATATAAAAATTATACTTTCTGTGAAGTAGTTATCTTGATTTTTTTTTCACTGTCTCCAACTCTGGAATTAGTTGGACTCTGTGGAAGAAGAGAGAACACTTGAAAGTGATTATATCAATACATTTTTCCATCTCCCCATTCCTTAGTGAGGTAGTAATGCTTCACAAAATCATGCTAAATTGAACCATTTGGCAATAATCTGACTAGAAAAAGTACTATTCAAACATGTGGTCTCATGAAATTTTTTCTCCTCTTCTCACAGTTCACTTCCTTAGTTGCACTTCCTAAAATATAACTCATGATCTTTTCCTGGGAACTTATCCAAAAGAAGAACAAGAAATTCTGAGGATCTATGAATGGCGGTAATGGAAAAGAATGATGAAACCCTTCATAGACCTCTATCTACATAAATACTGCAATTATTTTGATGTGCTTATACTTTATCCTGCTGAAAAAAGAATTCAAAATATTTTAAATGAAGAACTGTGTCAGACCCTTTAAGATACTGGTATTATTTTTTAAAAAAATCAGAGAAGCAACTGGGTGTCAAGCTTCAGGCAGTAAACGAAGATGAGAACCTGCTCTTCTGGACAGCAAGAGAATTTAATATCTTGAAGATTAATATATAGAATGCTTTGAAATCAGAGATAATTCTGTATGTAAAATGGAACATCACTGCCATTCCTCTCTACAAACACAATTTGGGAAGCTTATGAACGTTCACTCATTGAAATTAGAAAAAAAAATATGAGAAGCTGTGATCTTCTTGAATATTGCTTTCTTATTAATCATACCAACATGCCAAGATTCAACAGGAAGGCAGCTAAAAGAAGGAAAAAATATATACATTCTGTATTTCAAAAACCTGGAAACTATTATAGGAAAAGATTTCTCCTGGCCACTTGTGTCCAACTGTAAGGGGCTGGTGCTCATCTCTGTTTCTTATCTGAGGGAGTCAGCATTGTCTGAAGACATTTCTGTGGTCATGTGGCCAGCATGACTATATGCCAAAGTTGCATGGAATGCTGTTGCCTTCCCACCGAAGTAGTACCTATTTATCTACTCGCATTTTGCATGCTTTCAAACTGCTAGGTGGGCAGGAGCTGGGGCAAAAAATGGGAGCTCACCCATGTCCTCGGGTCTCAAACCCGGTCTGTCAGTTTTCCAGCTGACAAACTCAGCATCTTTAACCACTGAGTCATTGTGCTCCCAAAATTATTATAGTTCGTTTTAAATTTTAAAATCTTTCCTGGGATACATTCTGACTTTGATTTGACTGTAACAAAAGAAGCTTTTCTAAAATTCATCTAAAAAGAGAGAGAGAGGGAGGGAGGGAGAGAGAGAAGATAGTATATGTCAAGTCTGGATTGTATGATACAAATCAGATTCTGGATTAACAAGCGTGTGGTCTGTTTTCGAAACTAATACCGGTGTCTTCTCCTTAACTTTGATAAGGAGAAAAAAAAGCTCATTGTAAGGAGTGGTATTATTTCTTTAGGCTGGAAATTAAAAACAAGACAATCAGCAATTTGCCAGCCCTTCTGGAAAGTTTGCCAAATTAATAAATTTCCTTCCTATTCCCATATGGATCTCAAAATTGTTTGAAATGATAACTGCAGCAAAGGCCAAAAAATAAATAAATATGAGAATAATTTGATTAACAGCATAAAAATCATTCAAATAACATTGTATTTATCAAATTTATATGCCACTTATCTAGAGACAAAAAAAATATTCTTTCCAGTCCAACAGATAATTGGAAATTGATGTGTAAATGGTTTAGGAAGATCTCTTCCTGACAGAGTTATAGCAATATAACTCTCCAAAATTAGAACTGGACAAAATCTGTATAGAGGGAGAAGAAAGAAAATAGAAAATAGGAAGAAAATAGAAAAGCACATTTGGAAAATAGTCTGGATCTTTCTATGAAGAAAAAGATTTTCAGAAAAAAAAAATTTCCCCATACATCCAGTAGGAAATGTAGTTTAAACAATGAAACCAATTATTTTCCTCTCCTCTCCAGTCCTCTCCCCTTCACTCCATCTACTCTACTCTAGTATTGCCCAACTACAAATTGACTCAGGGTGGCTCATGCACAAAAAAATGACCAAAAGCATGTGAATCAATTTAGAAACAAATAGGTCTTGTCAGACCATAATCACTTACTTCTAGTCATATCAGATATTCTCTGCCCACTTTATGGGAAGCTAATTCTAAGCAACCGAAGAATTTTGGGCAGAAAGGTTAGGGAGGATTGATGCAATTATTCTCTCACCCACCCACACACACACATGCAAAAAATATTACGATTGGAACCTGTATCCTGTCTTTGAAGTTCCTTCTCTGTTCATTTATGGCTAATGCAAGCCTTATAGATGCTCAGCTCTAACGGAGCCTTGTTTGTGTAGTCACACTTTTAAATGAATCTATGTTGCTCTCTTTGTTTTTGCTTTAAGATGTTGCAATGTTCCATGATGTTGTAATTTTATGGTTTTAATCCGGAATTTGTGCCTGCTTTGAGATTTTTTTTCACAATTACACTGAATGTTTCTTAGTGATTTTCATAACTTGCTTACACATATATTTTCCTATCTAATCTGGGAATAGCATCATATAGTATTTTTTCTATCCAGCAATATACTTCATGAAAGATAGGCAAATGCAACCTCTTTTATTTACTAATGTAGGCTAATCCTTTCCATATTGCCTGACTTCTAAACATAAGCAGGGATAGATAGATAAAGTCTCACTGGTAATATACTTCATGGAGAATGGCATAGTCATTCCCTGAGTTCTCTTTTGTTTGTGTGTAAAAACATATAGTCTTCCCTTATGTCAATGTAGAATGCAGGTATAATCCTACAGTTCCAAAAATATATTTTTGCTATGTTTAGTCTCTCTGTTAGATGAAATTAAAATATTTGTCATGACCCATATTTCCTCTGCTTTGACTAAAGGAACATACAGCAAGTTATGGTTCCTAAGAACTGTAACTTGCTTTCATGGGCTCAGTTAGTCTGCTATAGTCACAGAGTCTAAACATAGCTGGATTCTTCTCTGGTTCAGGAAATATATTAGCAAAACCCTGTAGCCTCCTTAGCTATGTGAATGTTTACACATTTCCATTAAACAAAAAAAATAAATAAACTTTCTTTGGCTTCTTAAGAATGTATTTGAGGAAACAGCATTTCTAGTGGTTAAGACAAGCAGGATCTGTGCTGAGCAGTACAAAGGAAACTTGCCACAAGGACAGTGATGACAAAAGTACAGTTTTGCATTTCCAGATTTGTCGGATTCTTACCAAATATGGCCATAAAACCACATGCAGGAGAGCTTGTTCTTCAGCTGTTTTGTGGGAAGCGTCTTTGCTTGATAAACAGAGCGTATGCACTAAAACAGAAGGTCCATCTGGCATCTCTACGTAGGGGTGCAACAAACTCATTTCTGTCTACAAGTCTGGGCAGGCACTGTTTGTAGAGACCAACCTGCCCCCAACTGACTGTTCATCAGGAATGTTGGTCTTCAATCCCCAAATCTTCTAGTCACTCTGGAAATGATGGGGTAGACACCTCCTTACCAATTTGTTTCAAGTAATTTCTATGCAATGGAGAGAATTCAACTTCTACCTCAGTTTAAGAAAGTCCTTGCATAATATCCATTCACAAAGTTATGCCTATCATAGTGAGGTAATTCAGCTAGAAGGCAGGATGCTGCTTTGAAGGGACCAGTATGTTTCCTCCCTCTGCAGTTAACCTTTTTGGCTTTGACTTAGCTTTCTAAGTTCAGCACATTCTTTTCCAGATTGGTTTATCTGCCAGGCTGAACTTCTTGTTCTTTTTTTTTTTTCTTTTCAAAATTCTTTAGACATGTTCCAAATTGCTCTGTCCGTTTGTACACGGTGCTGGCCAGGACTGTGAGATTTGATTGTTCTTTTGCATGAACTTGGACAAGTGAACAATTTGAACACTACTGATACTCCTCTGGCACAAGATGATGCAAAGGAAGAAAATAGTGGCAGGCATGCTACTGTTTAGGGAATCTTATCTACCATCAATGCTTTGCCTGTTGAAAAACTATTCTTCTTCTTCTTATTATTATTATTAGTTCAATTTATATGCCGTCTTTCTCCGGAGACTCAGGGCGGCTTACAATGCATTTAGAAAACCATTATAAAAACATTTAAAAATTAAAACATTAAAACCCATTCACAACATTCATGGCCGGATCTCACAAGATTGCAACAGCGAGATCAACGGCCTCAGGCCTGCCAGAAAAGCCAGGTCTTCACCGCTTTTCGGAAGGCCAATAGGGTGGGGGTGGTCCGGACCTCAGGAGGTAATTGGTTTCAGAGAGCTGGGGCAGCCACAGAGAAGGCCCTTCCTGCGAGCCTGCCAGCCGGCATTGTTTAGCTGACGGGACCCAGAGGAGACCAACTCTGTGGGATATTACCGGTTGCTGGGAGCTATGTGGTAGAAGGCGGTCTCGAAGATAATCTTAATCCAGATTCTAAAGAATCTCAGGATTTCTGGAAACGGACTGAATGTTTTGCTTTACAGAATTGTGATTAACATGTTGAGTTACAGACAGCTTTAAAATGGACAGAATTTTTAGGGGAGAATAGTGATCAGAGCTCAACATGGGATGGAATATGTTTTATCACAACCAAGACATCTGAACTAGGTACAGCTCAGTCCAGACTACATTTTAACTTCATAAAACTTACTCGCATGATTAGAAAACTTTGTGCATGATTTCTGAGATGGTATCTATAAGAGAAGGAAATAATATATGACTAGAAGATTTGAAATGGATCTCCCAAATGATGCCATTCACTCCTATTGCTGGATCTATCCTTCCAAAAAGTTGTATGTTGGAATGGGGGTGGGAATATAAAGAAGAAAATAATGACTTTTCTCTGGAAATGTATGACTTGGAAATCCACAAATCATATGAATTGGCTAAAAGGTTGCAAACTTTCCCTGATACTTTCAATATAGAATTGTTGGTGGAGAGAAAATAAACAGGAAGTTGGAAACATATAAATTAAAAGTTTGTAGAAGCTCAGGTACGCTCCTTTACCAAATTTGGATAAAGGGGAAAAAATGTAGAACCATCTCTAATGTATTAGAAATCAACAGCATTTTTGAGGTTGACAATCATATGGAAAATTCATCAGAAAAAGAGAGTAATCTGCATCTTTTCTGAATGAATTTTTGGTGGCTATTAACAGATTTGGTAATAGTTACCAAAGAATAGTTAACTATAGATCATAGAACTTATCCTGACTGCTTTTTCCTAGCATGATAATGCAGTAAAATGTTTCACAAGCAGTTATATTTATTCATTTGTTGATGTTAGCTAGACAATTCAAGCAAAACAAAGCCTTCTTTCTGGACCTGATTATCTTAAGGCATTTTTATTATTAAGCAAGTAATAAAAGAATTTATTCTCTCTGTACTCCTAGTACTGTACTAAACAAGTACAATAGAGAACTTGTACTTTCATAGCATTCATCATGTCATTTTTTTAAAAAGTACGTACTGCAGTTGTAGAAAAGTTTACATGAAGATATTTATTGTATGTGTTTAGGAAAATATGGGTTAAGAATTATGATACCATTAAAGATTTTTTTAAATTATGTATTTTAATGACCATTCAGAGTATCACAGGAGTTTAATTTCTATTGGTTTCAAGAAGACGAAAGTATCCTTGAGACAGCAGTACAGAGGGTTTTTTGTTCTTTTTCCTGTAGGTGTGGTGAGAAATGTTTTTATTTTACATGATGGGAAATTTGGGGATATTCCAGGGTGTCCTTTAATTGAACAAACCCAATTCCTTGTGTAATGTATATTTATAATGAAGACAGGTTAAACCTTTAACCTAAATAAAACCTTAGTCATGTTTTATTTATTGTGATTTCTGAAATTCATTGGATTATATAGAGCAGTTGTCAAGAGACTATATCTAGACTAGATAACCCAGTCACCTGAATAAAGCTTCATTGTTTCCTCTGTCTTAAGAAATGATCTTGGGACATATATTCTCTACTCCAATTCATTAGCTTGTCATAGTAAACAGAAATTCTGGGGTTGATCAAATAATGGGACTATCCAGAATTTATCTCAAAGCCATATAATCGTAGCATAAAGCACCTGCCCATACACATAAAGTCCCAGACTCAGTCTTAGCCCCCCAAATAATGCTCTGAAAGACTACAATTAAACAATAGGAAAACAATAAGAAAGTATCTGTAGTTTGCCATTAACTTCTCTTTTTGACTTGCCACGCTAGTCTGTAGCTTTGGGTTGCTCCCATCCAAATATTTACCAGGTCTAACTTTACTTAGCATTTTTCAGAGAGAAGCCAAGTAGACACCATAGTGGACTGCTAATCTTAAATCCCCAATCTAGTGTTTCTTGCTGTAAGTAATAGTATGCGGAAACATGCTACGACTTTCTGGCTCTACAAGAGAAATGCAAAATTGAGTTGTCCCAATTTAACAGTTGAACACACTTAACTGAAGCACCTTCAGCTACGACTTTCCAAATAGCTGAGGTCTTAGTCTAGTTGGGCAGCATCATGGAAATACATGGGGTGTGTATGTGTAACAATATAGCACAAGGGGAGAAAGCAAATGCTTCTGGGGTATGGCTTCCAGGTAAGAGTAGCAAATATGAAGCAGGAAAAGTCTTAAGGGAATCCAGAACCATCTTGAGAATCACTATTTGCATAGGTTATGTCATCCAATGAGTAATAAAAATTTCAATGAAAGGGAAGTTGCAGGATATGGAAACGGACAAAACAACTTTGGGTGTGCTCCCTTTGGAGTTAAACCAAATATTCAATAGCTTCTTTTTAGGAAATGAAGAAGAATTCTTAGAAGACTGGAAGAGCTAGCTTAATAAAAAAGCCATGTTTCTGGAGAAATTCAGAAGTGGTACAACAAAACATAGGAAAGTTAGAGGTGGCTTTAATGTGCTTGACCTTCCATGGGCATCGCCAATAGATAGGTAAGAATAAAACTTTGATGGCTGCTTCTAAAGGAAGCATTCTCTTTTTAAGTGCTTGCAGGCTCCTTAAGGCCAAGTAGGGACTGGCTAGGGTGCCAAAGTAAGGAGCAATAATACTTCCCATCTTTCAGAATCATTCCAGAAGTGCAAATTTTACATCAGTGCAAGATGGCATTATCAGTCAATGTGGCCTAGGGGTGTACATAACTTTCAGCCAGCACTGCTGGTGGGCATGCTGCTTAATAACCTATCCCAGGGGTCAGCAACCTGTGGCTCTGGAGCCACATGTGGCTCTTTCACCTATCTGCTGCAGCTCGTCACTCAAAATATGCATCATAACCGCCAATGTGCGACACCTGTTGGCACGCAATTTATTGAGTTTTTCAACCCCCGCTAGGCCAACCATGGATAAATCCAAGAAAAGAAAAGTTTCAGAATGTTTAATTCAACTACATATGCTAGTTTTGTGGTGACTCAAGAAATAGTGAGGCACAAATAGTGAGGGAAGGGTTTTGTGGCTCCCAGTGTTTTCTTTTCTGTGGGAAATGGGTCCAAATGGCTCTTTGAGTGTTTAAGGTTGCAGACCCCTGACTATCAGTCCCTTGCCCAGATGTTAACTAAGTGGTGTTTAGTTTTCTGGTCTTCCTTCTTCCACTTGCTGAGTATTGAAATTCGTTTGCTTTTCTCCACTTTTTTTTTTTTTAAATTTGATTTATATGCCGCCCTTCTCCGGAGACTCAGGGCGGCTTACAATGCGTTAAGCAATAGCCTTCATACTTTTGTATATTTATACAAAGTCAGCTTATTGCCCCCACAAACTGGGTCCTCATTTAACCTACCTTAGAAAGGATGGAAGGCTGAGTCAACCTTGAGCCTGGTAAGATTCGAACCTGCAGTAATTGCAGGCAGCTGTGTTAATAACAGGGTGCTTTAAACCACTGTACTACCAAGGCCCTGCTTTGCTGACACCTTATCAGTTCTCCAGGAATTTTCAAAGATGAGAATCAGCAGTTCTGAGATCATTTTGTCCAACACCTTGAACATCCTGAAATGTAGTTCAATAGCCCTGGAAACCTAATTCATTTCGTGTTTTAGGCCTGAGCTTCATTCTATCACTCTTTCCAAGTACTTGGGAGATTTTTTTTTTTCCCCTGAGAAAATATTGCAGATATAAAGGTGTTAACTGGCAACGAACAGTTCCATCCTCTTCCTACTTCCTATTATTGCTTCTACACCTTTCCCATGCAACAAACCAAAAGTCTCCATTATTATTCTTTTATTTTAGACATACTGCCACATAGCTATCTTTCTTAGATTTGGCATTGTTTGTTAATTTCATCATATTCTAGGCCCGTGATGGTGAACCTTTTCCGGACTGAGTGCCCAAAGGGGACGAATGCGTGTGCGAATGCACGCATGTGTGCCCGAACCCCCAAAATGCAATGCATGTGTGCCCCCTGCACTTGCCAAGCCCCCTGTACATGCGCACATGGTCCCCCACATACACCTCCCTGCGTGTGCGGCTGAGACCCAATGACCAGCTGGATGGCGGGAGGCACACGTGCATGCATGGCAGAGTTGAACTGGGGCAATGGCTCATGTTCCCACAGAGAAAGTGCTGTGTGCCAACTGTGGCACGCGTGCCATAGGTTCGCCATCACAGTTCTAGGCTATAGCTTAGGCTTTATGACTCCATCCAAATAGACTCAAGGGGAAAATTTGTCCTCCTCCTGAGTTACTAGACTCTGTTTTCTACAGATTTTTTTCCCCTTACTGCTAAATCTGTTAGTAAATCCACCTTTTATCCAATAGCTTTCTGAAAGCTTTATTTCTTCTTCTTTTTTTTTTTTTAAATTTTTTATTGTAAACAAACATACACATACAGACATAAACGTTTAAACAAACTAAACATAAACTAACTATACAATGAAATCAAGTCATAGAACTTGAACTTTGAAAATAGAGTTACTTCGGTAATTATATATCTCTATATCTCTATATATTATCTTTCATCTTGTATCAATGTTTATATAACAATATTTCATTTTATTTCCTTATTTTTGTATCATTGGGTGGTATTCCCTTATTTCGTGTCTTTTTTATCTAACCAGTTGTACCATTCTTGCCAAATTAAGTAAAAGTCTGTATCTTCTTTTCCCTGTATTTCTTTGGTCAGTTTATCCATTTCTGCACATTCCATTGTTTTTTGTATTATTTTTTCTTCTGGTGGCGTGTTTTCCAATTTCCACATTTGTGCGAAGACGATTCTAGCTGCAGTTAGGATGTGTATTATCAAGTATTGTGTCTCTTTTTTATAGTCCTTTGTCAATATACCTAATAGGTAAGTTTCCGGTCTGAGGGGTACTTTTTGGGCGGTAATTTCTTCCAGCTGACTTTGAATTGTTTTCCAAAATTTTTTGACTTTTGGGCATGACCACCACATGTGGTAGTAAGTCCCCTTCTGTATTTTACACTTCCAACAGTTCTGATTAGTATTGGGAAACATCCTTGCCAACCGTGCAGGGGGGAGATGCCACCTATAAAACATCTTGTATGTATTTTCTTTGTAAGGCACGGACATTGTCAGTTTAGTATTTACTTTCCATATTTTTTCCCAATTTTCTAAGTTAATATTATATCCAAAGTTTTTGGCCCAAATAATCATATTTTCCTTCACCACTTCTTCTTCCAATTTGTATTTTAGTAGATAATTATATATTTTAGTTATTAATTTGTCGTCTGATTGCATTATAATTTTATCTAATTCATTTCTTTCTTTTTGGATTCCAAATTTTTCCATATCACTTTTATATCTTGATTTTATCTGTAAATACGGCCACCAATCAATATCCGTGCCCTGTTGTCTCAGTTCCTCTCTTGTTTTCATGTCTCCCTCTGTGTTCAACAATTCGTCATAGGTTTTCATCTTGTCTGTATCCATTGTGTTCGGGTAGATTTGGGCCTCCATGGTTGATAGCCATCTTGGGATTTTGTCGTAGTGTTTTCTCCTTATTTCAGTCCAAATTTTTGCCAATGCTCCTCTGATATAATGTCTCCTGAAGTGTTCATGTTGTCTGGGCTTTTCCTCCCATAAAAATGTGTGCCAGCCTTTTGACAAGTCAAATCCTTCTAGTGCTAGTGTTCGTTTATCTTTGAGTGTCATCCAATCCTTAATCCAAGTTAAAGCTGTTGCAGTGTAATAAGTTTGCCAATCTGGTAATCCCAGGCCACCCCTTTCTTTGGTGTCCTGCAGGTGTTTCAGTTTAATCCTGGCTCTTTTTCCTTGCTATATATACTTTAATGTCATTTTATCAAGGTCTTTGAAGTATGATTTTCGTGGGTTTATCGGTATTGTTCTAAATAAATATAGTATTTTTGGTAGAATTGTCATTTTAATTGAAGCAATTTTACCTAGTAGTGATAATTTCAATTTACTCCATGCCTCTAAGTCCTTCTGGATTTGTTTGGCCAATTTAATATAATTGTCTTCTTTGAGGGATGATACCTTATTGGTGAGCCAGATTCCTAAATATTTTATTTTTGTTGTTGTTTGTATTCCTAATGTCTCTTCTAACTCTTTCTCCTGGGTTTTTGTCAAATTTTTAGTTAGTAGTTTTGTTTTTTGTCTATTGATTTTCAATCCTGCCACTTCGCCATATTGTTCTATCTTCCTTAGTAAATTCAGTCCTGATTGTTTTGGTCGTTCTAAAATGAATACTACGTCGTCCGCGAATGCTTGTAACTTATACTCCTGGTTTTTTGTTCTTAATCCTTTTATTTCATTGTCATTCCTAATTTCATTCAACAGTGGTTCCAATGCTAATATATATAATATAGGAGAGAGAGGACATCCTTGTCTCACTCCCTTGGATATTTTGAATTGGTCTGTTGTCTCTCCGTTTATCCATATTTTTGCGATTTGGTCTGAATATATTGTTTTAATCATATTTAAAAATTTATCGCCGGTTCCCATTTTTTCTAATTGCAGTATTAAGACTCCCCAATTAAGATTGTTGAACACCTTCTGTGCGTCAAGGAAGAGTAAGGCCATCTTTTTGTCCGATTTTTGCTCATAATATTCCAGTATATTGATTATTGTTCTTGTGTTCTTGTTAATTTGCCTATTGGGAATGAATCCATTTTGATCTGGATGGATATAATTCACGATAATTCTCTTCATTCTCTGGGCCATGATTGATGTAAATAATTTATAATCTGCGTTTAGAAGTGATATAGGTCTGTAGTTTTTGGTTTGGGTGAAAGCTTTATTTCTTCTTATGAGGATGTTTTTTGGCTATATCTTTCAGTATATTGTTTTTGAGGGTCACACATTCCTCTTGGTCTTATTTAGGACTTCAAGGACTCAGTGAGATCATTTATGAACTAGGTTAAGTAAGATTACAAAACTAATTTAATTGAAGATAGATTAGGATGATTTACTTTAATGCATTCTTTGGAAGTGATTCTAATAATTTTAGGAGGATATCCTGAATAAATTCCTGAGCCTTGGTAGAATCTAAGGCCAGAGGCATGTTATCTTAGAAGTTTAGCACTCCCACACTTACATGCTGTATGAGGAATTACGCTGTACTGGAAAACACACTTTATACACAATCATATTTGGTTATGGATGAAATTATCACTCGTATCTTCCTCAAATCTTCCTTTGAGGAACAATTTGCATACTCTGAACAACAATTCAAAACTGTATAGGCAAAAATGATTGTGTAAGGGAAAAAAGCCTTCTGATTGCAGATCTTCTATTTACCAAAAATATTCTGAAATAATGAAAAGGCAGACTTTCTGAAATTAGTATCCTGTCATCCTTTGAATGTAAAAATAGGTTTGTTAGAGCCTGTTAATAAAGATTGATTGAAGTCAATTGATTGAAGTGCTTGAATGTTATTAAAATATTACAAATCAAATGATTTATGCATGCAATAAGCCATCTTTAGATTTGTACTATTCATTGTTGATGTTTTGGAAATTGTTAATATTGGCAAACATAATTAGATTGTTTTCAGCACTTTTCCTCTATAATGTAATCAATGCCACCGCATATTTTCTACTCTCTGTTAATGCCAGACAATGATAAGGAGAGCTATATTTAAGTGCAGTGTTGTGTCATCAAGATGGACCCAGAACCCTTATGCTGATATTTGTTATAATTGTTGAGAAAAACATATCAGATAAAACTTTGTACTTCTTATTTTTCCTTTTTAGTCTTTGTATTTTCCTTAGTTTGCATTGGGTTTTTTTAATCTTTGTTTCTGCAAAGAATACAGGTAGTCCTTGATTTATGACCATAATTGAGCCCAAAATTTCTGTTGTTAAGTGAGACATTTGTTAAGTGAGTTTTGTCCCATTTTATGACATTTCTTGCCATTGTTTTTAAGCGAATCACTGCAGTTGATAAGTTAGTAACCCGGTTGTTAAGTGAATCTGGTTTCCCCATTGACTTTGCTTCTCAGAAGGTCACAAAAGGTGATCACATGACCCGGAGACACTGCCACCGTCATAAATATGAGCCAGTTGCCAAGCATCTGAATTTTGA
This sequence comes from Pituophis catenifer annectens, assembly GCF_029215685.1. Classification (NCBI taxonomy): domain Eukaryota; kingdom Metazoa; phylum Chordata; class Lepidosauria; order Squamata; family Colubridae; genus Pituophis; species Pituophis catenifer. The sequence goes on from NW_027256882.1 coordinate 115,199,999, forward strand.
TCACATGATCATGGAGATGCTGCAAAGGTCGTAACTGTGAAAAATGGTCATCAGTCACTTTTTTCAGTTCTGTTGTAAATTTGAACGGTCACTAAATGAACTGAATGAAATGAAATTAAAGGACTACCTGTAATAAAAATTATGATATAAAAAAAATAAAACAAATGGATCTTTCAATCAAGGCTGAAATAGAAAAATGCTTCCATGTTGTTCATTACAATTGCAATTGTAATGTGACAGAAGGGGAATGTTAACCCTTGTGGAATCATCATATTAGCGCTATGTAATTAATTTTACTTTTGGCATGGCCCCACCCACTGTTTGTTGTATCATCTCTGGAATGGTATGTCACTCAAAAGCCAAGGGCTGAATCCTCTGTATCTCAAAAGGCTGCCTGCTCCTTTCCTAGATCACAATATAATTGACAAGAGAGATTATTGCAAAATCAAGGGCCAAAGGCCGCCTTAAGGAAACCATGTAAATATGGGCATGGCAAAGAAAGCAAAGCATTACTCAGGGACATATCTTGCATGTGATGCATAGTTCAGCCGAGTTGTTTCCCTTTGCATCTCACAAACAACATGATGCAGATATGAGCCTGCAAGCAGGACAAATTTTACAAAAGCCAGCAACAACATGTAGAATGATGTAATTTCCTGCCTGGTCCTTCAACCTGATGGGACCTTATAATGAATCCAGATGGAAAAGAAAATGGATAACTTTGTGTTTGTGTCATATATCGAAGAACTTAATCAGGGTGTGTATGTTTTCTCCCTTGCTGTGCTTTCCCCCCACCCCACCCCATTTGTTACATGATTACTCAACTGGTTCTGCATGAAAAACTCCAGGTTTTTCATAGCTACCTGTTCCAGAAGGATTGGGTGTCCAGTTCGTTCTCTAATTATTTTCTATATGTGAGACAGGGTGAGAGATTTTGTTTCCCTTCCCAGAAAAGTAAAGCATAGAAGAACCTATTAACACCACATTTTTTTTCTCTCTCTCTCTTCAAACTTTGGTGGCCTTCCTGTTTAAAAGCCAGCACTTTGTTTCTAGCCAACAATATGAGCTCATTCTAGCTCTAGAAAAACAAAGAAAAATAAATACAGGGCACTTTGTGCTCTTAAGTAACATCCTTGGGTTGTTGGCAAAGATTGTATGGAAAGCTACATGGAACGTATTAATATGATTCGAAAATTGGGTGGACTTCCCTTTTTATGTGTGTTTAACCTTTAGTGCAGCAGGGAATAACTGGGTGGTATAGTAAAAAAAGGATTATCTTCCCAGGGTATTTCCTACTTGTTTAAGTTATTCAAAGGACACTTCATTGGCTAAGAGTTTGATGCTGTCTGTCTTTCTCTAGAGGGGTAGAACTGGAACTCTGAGTTGTCGGATATGATGAGAATCTGTGCTAACTGATAATAACCCCCAAACTATTACAATGTTTTGTCAATAGCACACACACCATCCCATTAAGAAAATGTTGTTTATTGGCTGCTGGGTTTATTATTATTTTTCCTTCCTAACGTTTCTTCATTCAGATTCTTCTGCTGTACCATGCATCCAAAGAGAAAGAGTGTGTGTCTCGGTGCATGCATGCACAAACACACACCATAAGTCCCTTTTTTAGTTGCTCATGTCAAAGATGGGGAGCTGGGTCAGCTCCCTCCACATCATTCTTCCCCATGCTTGTGACGAGGTCCATGGAGATGAACGCTAGAAGCTGCATGTAGGTTCTACAGATAAGAGGACAAGGGCGCTCTATTCTGAAAAAATCAGTAGCTGACTATTTGGGAGAACGGCACCATTGAAGAACTCTTCTCAAAGTGAACCTGTGTCTTTTCTTCTCATTGTTTTTGACATGACTTAGCTGTGGCCTCCAAAGCTTAGGCCTCAATGCAGTGCTTCAGAGGAATCACCAGATCACTGTCCCCTTATCCCTTTTGCTTTAGACAATATTGCGAGAAGAACTACAGGAAGAATAAACCAAAAATCATGAAGTGTATGCAAAGCACCACAGGAACATTGCCTATCCACCAACTTTTTAAGACACTAATTGTTGATTGATTTCCACCTCTATATGTCATGTTAATCTTAGGCACCAGAAAACTGTTCTTCTTTCCAGAGTTATCAAAAGAGTTTCCACTTTAAATTAAGGTGGGAATCAGGCACTGCAGGTTCTTTGGCCAACACATTCCATTCACCTGATGAAAATGCTGCCCAAACAGAGAGATTTGGCTGGCGGGAGAGACCCTTGGCAAGCAAAGTAGCTGAGGTCACAATCCAGTTTTATCCTTTCCTTCCCCTTCTCACAAGGGGTTCTTTTTTCCATTCAGAACACTCTACCATGCTATGTTAATGGCCTACATGGAAAATAGCAACTATTTTAGATGCTTTTCTTTCTGCTGTATTTCAACTGAAAAGTAGAAGAGCTGCAGCCTGCTACTTTCAACAGAAAACTCTCCCATTTGGTATTGTGAAGAATACTTAGAATTCTTTTAATAAAGCCTCTCTTGGGATTGTATCTGGTTAACTAGGATTATTCCATATGTACAGTAGGTTTTCAAGTCACATTTCATTTTGTCATGGAGTGACTTTGCTCTGCTTACCTGTTCATCAGGGGTGGGTTCTAATTTTTTTTACTACAGTTCTGTGGGGGTGGCTTATTTTGGGGGCGTGGCTTGACAGTCATGTGAAAGTGGGCATGACTTGATGGTCATGTGACTGGGTAGGCATGGCCAACTCAATGTCACTCACGTCAAGGGGTGCCTCGCCTGGCCCCTCCCCTCCCAGCCATTCCTTGTCACATCCAGCCTCAACTTATCTGTAAAAATATTGTTCAGCTTTTTTCAACTTTATTATCTACATACTATAGATGCACTTTCATGGACCACTGAAAGGAGGAAATGGCTCACATGCTTTGCCCAAGAGTATGATAGGCAACAGGCTTTTAAGGGGTGCCAGAAAGAAGGGGGGGCAATGCATTTTCCAAAGCACCAGAAGGCAAAACAAGAAGCAATGGATTGAAACTGAACAAAGAGAGAAGCAACCTAAAACTAAGGAGAAACTTCCTGACAGTGTGAACCAATATAGGTGCAGAAATATTTCAGTCATAATTTCACATATAAAATAGCCATTTGTGTAATACAACCTGCATATTGTTCAAAACAGTAATTAGTATTATGGCTGATGTTTGACAGCAAGCCTAAAAGTCAAAGATTACAAGAGTGCTTCTTTCTCTGTATGTATACAAAACATCACATACCAGGAATAGCATATTAAGATGGACTTGTTCATCGAGTTACAGTTACGATCCTGATCAAAGTGTGTAGCATTATCCTAAGGACAAAAGAAGCTAAGTATTTTTTTCCCCACTTCAAACAAAAAAGAACCCAAATATTTTTTTCCCCACTTCAAACAATGCAACTACAGCTTCAGTATGACAATAGATGGGAAGGTTTAATCTTGGGACCCTTCTGCTGTATTCATCCCATAGAAAGCATAGCATAGGTAACATAACAGCAAAACAATTGAGTTATATCCCAAAGGTGCTTTTGAAGACGTTTCTTGGATGAGAAGCGAAAGGTCTTCAAAGAAAAATCAGAAAGTTCAGTTGCCTCTTGAAACAAAGCACCTTTGGACAACCATGACCTGGATGACTGAGAATCTCCATAGACAAATTGAGTTATATATATTTATATACATAAATTTATATAAACAGTATAATATCTGGTCATTATAAAATCACAAGTGGTCATTCACTAGACTGGAAAGGTTTTTGCCAACTGAAGATTTAGCTTGAATATATTTTATAGATTTAAAGATAAATGTCAACTTTCTGAGCAGTTTGGCAAACTGGTTGTTGGAAGAAATCATTAGGACAGAGAACCGGTTGTTAAATTACTTGAATCCCACCACTGCTTAAAATGTATTCTTACTTGGTAATAAGTACAACTGTCATATCACAAAAGAAATTCTTCATCAGATTAATAGAATTCTGGGAGAAATGCAACAATTCGTAAGAATGTCCACATGCTGTTTCTTTGAATGAATATATTTAGTAATTCAATACATTCAGGGCCAAGGGAGTAGACAAAAAAATATATGAATACAGAATCATAGCTAGGTCTGAAATTCAATTGGCTTTTACCCCCTTCCATCATTATTTCTACTCACTTGGATGTACGAGTCAATTAAGATGCCTTTTTTAAGGATATTGCTTTAAAAATAATTGTTCTTCCTATTTGTTTCTTTGAAATTTCCTAGGAAAATAAACAAATCCAGCTCACTAACTTCAACTCTGCTACTATTATATGTTACTTTCACTGAGCAAAGAGGGGGAAAACAAATAGGAGGAAAACATGGTTTTTTCCCACAGCCATAAATGCAGCGGTGAAATCTGGCCAGATTTATCACACAAACTGGTAGTGCCGGCGGCGGAAGGCTCTGTCCACCCGCCGGGACATCATTATGTCTTGTTTTTGACCCTCTGCACATGTGCAGAAGAGGCGCGCATGCTCACACTCCCAAACCGGTAGCGAACGTAAGTGCCTTTCACCGCTGCATAAATGTAATATTTGTGAGATGTTTTTCCCCCAAAATACAGCAGATAGCGTGTGAAAATTTATTTATTTATTTAGTGTGATGTAGCAAAACGCAGCACAGTGCATGAAATTCATAGAAACAAAATATGAGATAGGTATAAAAATATAAAACACCAGAGCAGTGAATTATTTTGAAAAGACACAGTACGAGCGATAAATAAAATTATGACTCAAATTAAATTATGTGTGAGCATAATACATGACACGTGTGGAAATATAATTTCCTAAATACAAAGGACGGTTATTTCATTCACCGTCTAATGAGTTGCAAATAAGACATGCTCACCTGCAGAAAAGTTGGTGCAACAAGAAGTAAATCCTGTTATGGTGCAATAGGAGAAACTATTTGGGCACTGCCATTTTTTTTCTGTTTTCCCATTCCACACTAAGCTCTTTTTTTTTTTTTTTAAATTTGATTTATATGCTGCCCTTCTCCAAAGACTCAGGGCGGCTTACAATGTGCTCAATGTGCTTTGAAGCTGATGCAAAATACTGAAAAGACACAGACAACAAAATGAACTGATCAGCACTTCCTCTAGATGATCAAGAGGCGAGTGTGAAACCTATAGTATCATTCAGTTAGTGCTCTCACCTCAACTACCTCCCTTCTGGAATAAAAGAAAACAAATTCCCCCATCATCATACAACACAAAACAGACATGAAATCAACTGCTAGTGCCACTCCTACTCATGTTTTTGGAACCTGTGGGGCACAGATGTGTGGTTGTTCATAAAGAAAACAAATCTGAGTCATTGCTTCCCGACTGCAACATGATCATCTCTTCTGCAAACTGGGAGTGATTGGTTCATACACATACATCAAATGTTTATGGCTCCATCTCACAAATGACTCTTGTAGCAAAGTTAATAACAATCGTCTAAGCAGTCCAAATCATAATGTTCAAAGTCATAAACATCCATTCCAAACAATATTAACCAGAAGTCACTTAACCTCCTGATCCTGGAAGAACAGTCATCTCTTCAATGCCTTGTAAAAAGCTAACGGGATTGGGAACATTTGGGCCTCTGGAGGGATGTTGTTCCACAGGGCAGGCACTGCCACAGAAACAGCATAACTCTTGGATCCAACAAGATGGTACTGTTTGATGAAGGTGACCTAAACCCTTTATTGGGGGGGGGGAGTGGGGAAAGCAGCAATGAAAGGAGACTAGTAGTCCTACAGAGAGCTTAACCCCATGTAGGGATTTGTAGTGATAACCAGCACCCTGAATCACACCCAGAAACCCACACCCAGTGTGGCTCTTAGATCAATCATGCTATACAAGTATACAGATAGTTCTTGACTTACGACCATTTATTTAGTGACCATTCAAAGCTACTACGGTGCTGAAAAAAAGTAATTTGTGACTGTTCCTCATGCTTACAATCATTGCAACGTCCCTGTGGTCATGCGATCCAAATTGGGCCATTTGGTGATGGCCTTATATTTACGACATTTGCAGAGATTTCCAATCCAAAGACCTTCTGACAAGCAAAGTCAGTGGGGGAAGCTGGAGCTGCTTAATGACCAATGAATCACTTAACATTAACTTAAAATGGTGATTTGCTTAATAATTGTGTCAAAAAAAAAAAAAGGTTGTGAAATTGGGCACGACTCGCTAAACAACCAAGTGGAGGGCATTACAGTGATCCATATGGGAAATAACTAAGGCATGAGTCGCCGTAAGGCCTCCTGGAACAGACGCAATTGTGTACAATAAAAACCTATTCAAAGATTCTCATAACCTTATTGCCAGCTACACTTTAAGCAGGAATCATGAGTCCACGAGGACTTGCAAGCGATGTGTACCAACTCTGATAGAGGAAGTGCACCTCTTCTTCTTGTTATTGTTCAGTCTCTAAATTGTGTCCAACTCTTTGAAATCCTAAGGACCATAGCACTCCAGGGCCCCTGCCCTCCATTGTCTCCCAGAGTTTGCCCAAATTCATGTTTATTGCGTCAATGACACTATCTAGCCATCTCATTCTCTTCCATCCCCTTCTCCTTTTGTCTCTTTTCATTTTGTGGCCAAAATATTTGTGCTTCAGTTTCAATATCTGTCCACCCAAATAACAGTCAGGGATGATTTCCTTTAGGATTGACTGATTTGATCTCCTTGCAATCCAGGGGACTGTAAAGAGTCTTCTCCAACACCACAATTCAAAAGTATCAATTCTTTGGTTCCTTATGATCCAACTCTCGCAGCCATCCATTATTACTGGGAAAACCATAGCTTTGTCAGCAGGGTGATATCTCTAAGGATACTTCTATGCAGTGTTAAAAACAGAAAATCTCTGGATCTTGGGAGCCTTAAAACCCATAGCCACTTGGTTTTCCCATGCTTCTGATGAACCATATTCTCCCTCATTCCAGTGTTTAGGCCAGGGGTGTCAAACTGGTGGCTATGGGTGGGATGCGTCACACGCAGGCCGTGCCCACCTCAGCTCCACGAATGGAAAAAACATCATAAAACATCACATGATGCCAGCAATGTGACATCGTGAGTTTGACACCCGTGCTCTAGGTCCCGAGAAAGAATCTTGACAATATAACCTGGTCAGCCCAGAGGAGAGAGGTATACATGGGTATTATCAAAATACCCATGACCTTGTATTGTCAGATTATCTCACCTAGTAGTTTTGCATGGATGTTAAATAGGAGCAAGGTGAGAGTAGAACCCTGAGGTCACTCAAAAGCAGGATCTTCGAGGTTGATTTCTTGTCTCCTCTGCCAACAACCACTGGTCCAATAGAAAGGAGGAAAACCAGTACAATACCATGTCTCCCATTCTCAAGAAGGCACTTTTACAACTGGCTGTTTTTTCCAATAGTTAGTACTGTGGCTGCCTGTTGCTGAGGTAGCAGGACTGTGTGGAAAAAGTTCTGAACATTGCCTATATAATAGATAGACATCAGGAGCTGATGCTTTTTAAAGACCAGGGTGAGAAGAGTAATAGTTGTCTTGATGCAGGCACCGGGAGTTGGATTTTCCCACCAATAGGAAAGAAGAACGTATCAAGTTAAACAGGAAAACCAATTTTGTCTTGGTTACAAATAATCAGGGGTGAAATGCTCCCGGTTCGGACCGGATCACCCGATCCGGGAGCGATGTCGGCGGGTGGTTCGGAGAACCGGTAGCAAAAATCCCTGAGCCCCCCCCCCCCCCACCATGCCCAGCTGGGCTGCTCGATCATCAGAGGCTGTTTTTTTTTTACTTTTAAAAGCATTTTTTCTACAACCTCTTCGGCTGAAAAAATGCTTTTAAAAGTAAAAAAAAAGAGGCCTCTGGTGATCGAGTGGCTCAGCTGGGATCGTCAGAGCCTTTTAAAAGCATTTTTTTCTGCAACCGCTTCGGCCGAAGGGGTTGTAGAAAAAATGCTTTTAAAAGGCTCTGACGATCCCAGCTGAGTTGCCTGATCGTCAGAGGTTTCTAAAAGCATTTTTTTCTGCAACCTCTTCGGCCGAAGGGGTTGTAGAAAAAAAAATGCTTTTAAAAGCCTCTGAGATCCCAGCTGGGTTGCCTGATCGTCAGAGGCTTTTCAAAGCATTTTTTTCTGCAAACTCTTCGGCTGAAGAGGTTGTAGAAAAAATGCTTTTAAAAGTAAAAAAAAAAAAAAAAAAAAAAGTTGGCCACACCCATCCAGTCACATTCCCCCCCCCCACCAAGCCATGCCCACAGAACCGGTAGTAACAAATTTTACATTTCATCACTGCAAATAACCCATTATAAAACCAGAAAGAATGGAAGAGCTGGTGCAGTAAGCTGATTTTCAGCACACACAAAGCCTTCACATAAAACACAGTTTCTTTGTATTCATTCTAAACACTTATGCTTCCTAAAGACTGCTTATGCCAATTTTACTTTTGTTTCAAGCCTCATAAAGTCTGCCCCTCCATCATTTTCTCCCGAGATAAAACGAGTTTCCCCCTTTTTTTTGCTGCTGGTATTTTCCACAAGTTTGAAACAATCTAGTGCTGTGATGGCGAATCTATGGCACGAGTGCGAGAGGTAGCACACAGAGCCCTCCCTGTGGACACACGCGCCATCGCCAGCTGCTTTTCTGGTTTCTGTCCGAGCATGTGCACCGGCCAGCTGGTCTTTGGTTTCTGGCGCTCTGGCGCATGCAAAGATCAGCTGGCTGGTGCACACATGCACATTGGCCAACCATTGTCTTTGGTTTCCAGCACTCTGGCACACGCACGCACACATACTTTCCAGTTTGGGCATTTGGGGCCAAAAAGATTCGCTATCACTGATCTAGTGCCTTCTTTCCATTTTCTTTTGCTGCTTTCATAAGTCCTTGTATCCTTGTACAATCCTTGTATTGTTCAGTACATCACAGAAAATGTCTGGTTGAGACTGGACTGTTTGCACATATCTTGCCCTCCGGGGTGTTTACCCAGTGGTATTCCTGCCTGCTGGCACATCCCAACCATTTTGTTCTATGGAATGAGGAGTGGGACATACAGATGATGTATTTGTATTTTACGATGGGGCCCCTAGAGCCAGCTTTTATATTAACTGCTAAAACAAAGGTCTGTTTCATATGCTGTCAAGACTCTTCAGATTTCTCAATGTGAGGCAGGAGTTTTCTTTGCGAGGCTTCAAAAGTGTATTTTATCCAAAGCAAATAAAACTCAAACTTGGAAGTGCAAGGGGGCGGGGGAGGGGAAGAGATTAGTCAGTTAAAGAAGAATGTATCAGAAAATCCATCTGATTTGGTATTAAGCCCTGGCAGGCCTGGAGTCTCCAAGTGCAAAATTCAGAGAAACAGCCAAATACAGGAAACGGCCCACAATTTACTTGTGGAAAACAGAATGATAGCACTGCTTGGGAGAATAGCAGAGTTGAGGATTTGTTTGGTTCCCCACCCCCACCCCCCAAGAAAAAGTCACCTTGGAGAAAGTTAAAGCAATGCTGCTGCAGGAAGCTCCAAAATGCAATAAAGCAGTGGTGAAATACAATTTTTTTTTACATGGGCATGGCTTGGTGGGTGTGGCAGGGTAAGGATACTGCAAAATCTCCATTCCCACCCCACTCCAGGGGAAGATCTCCATTCCCACCCCACTCCAGGGGAAGGATACTGCAAAATCTCCATTTCCTCCCCATTCCTGGGGGAAGGATATTGCAAAATCTCCATTCCCACCCCACCCTCAGGCCAGCCAGAGGTGGTATTTGCTGGTCAGAGGTGGGTTTCAGTAGGTTCTGACCAGTTCTGGAGAACCAGTAGCAGAAATTTTGAGTAGTTCAGAGAACCAGTAGTAAAAATTCTGACTGGCTCTGCCCCCATCTATTCTCTGCCTCCGAAATCCCAGCTGATTGGGAAGAAATGGGGATTTTGCAGTAACCTTCCCCTGGATTGGGGAGGGAATGGAGATTTTACAGTATCCCTCCCCTACCACGCCCACCAAGCCACGCCCACCAAGCCACACCCACAGAACCGGTAATAAACATTTTTGAAACCCACCATTGCCAGTTCTCCGAACTGCTCAAAATTTCCGCTACCGGTTCTCCAGAACCTGCTGGATTTCACCCCTGCAATAAAGCCACATTGCTAAGTAGCTTCTAAGAGCCACAGAGCTTCATACAGCAGCTGGAAACCTTTCATTTGTTTACAGCAAGGAAGTTTATGCATAAGTAAGTAAGTAAGCTTTTATTGCAGTCAAAGACCAAATTAAAATACACATAGAGGAGGAGTATAATTTTACAAATATAGATAAATCATGTGACAGTAGACCATCTACTGCCTTAGATACACTCTGTACTAACAATACTAGGGATCCTCTGCCGTAGGGGTTACCCGTCTCTTCCCCCGTTTTTTTTTTCAGCCACGACTGCAGCAAAAATTTTTTGCCACCTTTGGAGTTATATTGGGGTCTGTGTCCTGGAGTAGGAAATAAAGGCTGAACAGATCAGGTGAACCAGGGAATCTCTGGAAATAGGAGAAATGAATCTTGATCTTATGTCTCGGTAGTGGGGACATACAAATGTAATGTGGAACAGAGATTCCGGGGATCGGCCATCACATGTACAATAGATGGATTTTACTCCCCCCGAGAGCCTACTGTCGAGGACACTTGAGGGGGTCACATTAAATCGTGCCTTCATAAATGCGAGCCTATGTTTGATAGAGTGTAACGTGGAGAGATAAGGTGGAAGGTGAGGCAAGGGAACAATACCAAGGGAAAACAGTGAGCATGTTCCCAATCCGTTTGCCAGATTTAATTGTCTATCAATGTTGTCCAGCCGTTGAAAAATCAACGATTTGGCAGCATCAGGGCCTAAAGTAAAATTTTCAATGGGGGAAATCCCGATCTTCAAAAGTTTTGTATGGATATTATGGGCCCAGGGACTATGAAACGGGTCCTGCCATAGGCGTAAGTTTATGCATAAATGCCTCTGTGCAAAAAATCCAAGGAATACTTGATAGTGTGATGACACCCTAAAATACCTGCTGCCTTCTTTTCTTATGGCATCTTTATCTCCTTTAACTAGTTTCAGGAAAATGTTAAACCAAAAGGGCTACTAAAGCAAAAGACAGCATTACTGAAACTGCAACAATGGTACATGTAGCCTTGTTATTCCAGAGCTTTTTGTGTCCAATGCCAACATTCAGAGGTTCTAATGGAACACCTTTTCCATTCCTAACCTGCCCGTGAAAACATTAAAGAAACGTTTCTGCATTTTTTTGCCATTTGTGGGAAGGCAGTGACCAGTGAGTTTTAAAAATTTGGCCTGTTTATGAAATTCCTTCTCACGGGGTTTCCAATTATGTTACTTATTTACATTAAACAAATATTCTTTTCTCTCTCTTTTTCTAACTGACTTTAAAAGCTTTGTAATCTGGAGAGTCACCTTTTAGCTGCCAGTTTCAATTTGTTTCTCTGTGATGCATCTGTTTTTGTGCAATGTTATATGATTTCATTACTGCAAACTGACCAGGGAATAAGTTGGCAAAAGTCCTTTGTTAAATGTTTGGAAGATTTACTCTGACTTGAAAGTTTAGGAAAAGTTATCTAGAAGATAAGCAGTTTATATCCAAAGCGTACTGATAATGACCCTCAACTTGAGCTTGTTTCTTGGTAACTTTATGTGGGCAGGTTGATGTCATTTTCTTGGCAACAATATGTAGACAATTTGCTGAACAGCTGAGCTATGGTTTTTATTTTAAAGTCCCAGCTTTGTCTAAAGCCCTAGGATTTCCTAATGATGCTCCACTAAAATATTAACTAGTCCAATCCTGCTTAATTCTGAGGGCCTGTGATGTTTTCTTCCCCCTTCTGTTCAGTTGTGTCTGATTCTTAGAGATACCGCAACAAATCCCCGTTTTCTTGGCAAGGTTTTTCAGAAGTGCTTTGCCATTGTCTCCTTTCTAGGACTGAGAGAAAGTGACTGGCCCAGCTGGCTTTGTGCCCAATGCCGGACTAAAACTCACAATCTGTTTCTAGCCTGGTGCCTTAAGCACTACTTATTGGGATGGTAGTAAGGTAAAGGAAAAGGTTCCCCCACACGTGTGCTAGTCATTTCTGGCTCTAGGGTGGTCTCCATGGTTATCTCCATTTTTAAGCCGAAGAGCCAGCGCTGTCTGAAAATGTCTCCATGGTCATGTGGCTGGCATGACTCAACGCCAAAGGCACACGGAGCGCTGTTACCTTTGCACCAAAGTGGCCCCTATCTTTCTACTTGCATTTTTAACGTGCTTTCTGCTAGGTTGGCAGAAGCTGGGGCAAGTAACTGGAGGTCATCCCATTACGCTGCGTTAAGAATTTGAACTGCTGATCGACAAGCGTATCCCCTGGGATGGTAGTAGTAACATGCAAATTCTAGGTACACAGTAGGAAAGCAATCCATAATGAGAATTGCAAAATAAATTATGTGTGATATTCAGAGATGTTTGTGAGGATTTGCAAATGGAATGCTAACAAAGAAGATAGCTGCTGGACAGTTTCATGACTGTTTATGGAAAATTCAGATATAGAGAAAGGAGCCTGAACAGAGGTTGCTGCGATATTTTACTCTGAAAAAGTTGTACAACTGATGTCTTTATGCGTGAGCTAGGCTTTCAATAATAAATATGACTCTGTCTAACTAAATGAAATGTGTGTCTTTGGACCCAGCGGTAGCCCTGAGAGAGGAGCATAGTAATAGGCAGTTTAATAGGAAGATTGGGAGCATTTGGCTAAAAATAGAATATAATTTTTTATTGGCCAAGTGTGATTGGATACACAAGGAATTTATCTTAGTGCATATGCTCTCAATGTTCATAAAAGAAAAGATACGTTCATCAAGAATCATAAGGTACAACACTTAATGAATCATAGGATACAAATAAGCATATTGGTGAATCTGATTTATGTGTTAACTCAGGTAAATGTCCAAATCGGGTGAGAAAATGTTTAAAGGTGTGGTGAGACTTCCACAGCAACTTCATGTTACATTATGTGTTGGAAAGCTTATCGTAGCTTAGATCAGGCTCTCCCTGGGATGGCATGTTTCAGAGGGTGTAGGCAATGCTGCTTCTGGCAGTAATGTAGGTCGAAAGCAGACTTGCATAATTTGACTTCTGTTGGGATACACCTGAGAGAAAGGTTTTCTGTTGAGTTTCTCTATGGCCCAGATCCTTCACTGGGCTCAGTCGCCAAAGCAGATGCTAAGCCATACGTTATATAATTGCATAAAGTGGGTCTTAATGGTTGAAAGACAGCACATAATTCTAAATCATATAGCATGAAGAAATTAAAATGTTTTGTTGGAAAGTAGGGCTATTTAAAAATGAATTAAAAGTGGTAACAGTAGGCCCTGCCATTGAAATGAGGTTTACTTTGTGACCCAAAGCTATTTTTTTCAAGAGGCAACTGGATTTTCTTTGTTTTTCCTTGAAGATGTTTTGCTTCTCATCCAAGAAGCTTCTTCAGTTCTGACTGAACGGTGGGGAATGGAAGGATTTATATTCCTTGCAGTTATCTGGTCGTTGACACTCTTTCTGTGAGTGGTTGAGGCCACTTGGAGGTTTATCTGTGTCACCTGAATACTGCAAATGAGTGTGGAACCTTTTTACAACTGCTGAAGGAATTGTTTTGTAAACAAGAGATAGGTGGTGTCAGACTCCCACACCCCTTGTTGAGAGAGGGCAGTTCAATTTTAATGTAGATGGCCCCTTTGACTCCTCTTTCAAACCAGTTGTCCTCTCTGTCCAGACTGTGGACTTTGTTGTCTTCAAAAGAGTCTTTCAAGTGCAGATGGACTGCTGAATCTTGTCCTCATGGGTTTATTCTCCTATGTTGTGCCATACGTTTGTGGTTGTTTTGTTTCTCCAAAATACAGATGTGCACATGTCTTACTGCATTGTACTGAAACTTCTTGGATGAGAAGCAAAATATCTTCAAGGAAAAACAAAGAAAGTCCAGTTGCCTCTTGAAAAAGCACCTTTGGGACAACCATGACCTGAATGACTCCATAGACATTTGCTTTTTGAACAGAATTTAGGCTCTTTCCTTACATACCTCTGTTAAAAAGAACAAGAAGAGCAACTTTATATAGGAAATATTCCAAATATTCATAACAGTCCAAATATGTAAGAGAGGACAACTGGCTAATCATAATTCCATGTTATTGCAAGAGTGCTGGTCTCAAATACCTAGTTTGTTGAGAATGTATGCTCTGCATTTTTTCTCCATTTGAGTATAAAGTATTGACGTTCATAGATGGTTCTTACATTTACTTAAGTGTCTTTTATTTAACATTTCTTATAGTGGTTCACAAATATCTATATTAAGTCAGTCCCTATAAGGGAAGGTAAAATTCTAATAAAGGACAATATTTGTAGTTCAGGGTTGAAATGAGGGGTCCTTGGTACTCTCTTGCTTGTTTTCTTGTAGACATTTCATTATCCAAACTAGGTAACATAATCAGTGTTTTTCAAATTCAAAGATATGCTAGCAATTTGCTTGGAAGGAAAATAACTTTCCCCAAATGTTAATGATCTTATTTTAAAATAGAATCATACACTTGGAAATTGCCATTTAGGTCATCCACTCCAACCCCTCATTGACTATGGGAAAAATTAAAGTATTCTTGACAGATGGGTTTACAGCTCTTGTTTGAACACATCCATTGAAAAGAAATCTACAATCTCACTAAATAATTGGGTTCTGATTGTTCTATCATTCAACCAGAAGCTTCCTATTACTTGAATCTATTATTCCACACAATACACACTGGGATGATAGAGAAGAGATTTTGCTCCTCTTCTTGTGATATACTTTTGAGTATTTGAAAAGCATAACCATCTCACATCTAGTCTTCTCATGATTGAACATTCTAATTCCTTCAAATTCTCTTCATAGAACTTCTGTAAATGTGGTCCGGTTTGTCTGAATTATTAAACTGTGGACTATACAACTCAGAAAGGGTGAAACCAATACTTGAAACCAATATTTAGACAGTGGACTGACCAAAATAGAACAAACTAGAATATGGTCTGGAAATTATAATTTCTGCTGAAATGATGCTGTGAAATTAGTATTTATCTCTATTAAATTTCACTATGTTGTTTTCAGCTTACTTCTTTAACATAAAAATTTAAAGAAAACTTTTCTCTAAATAAAAAAGTTCATTTTGGATATTGCTTCTGTCTTTTACAATATATCTACAGTTTCATATTTTCAGATCTGATAAGCATATTTTCTACTTTCCCTTGATGCGTACCCAATTCAACATCCAATTCTCTTTAACTTCTTTCTCCAGTTTCATGAGAAGCCTGTGATGAATACTGTCTAAGAAAAATCTTTCAAGTAGCTTTGGCCTTCATTACTTCCATACAGCTTATTCTTAATTAGTCTGCTTGAATCAAAATGCTTTGAAGTATTTTGTTAAATGCTTTCTTGAAATCAAGTTATCCTCAGCATTCCCTCAGTTTATTAACAGAGTCATCTATTTAAAAAATGAGACAAAGATAGTCTTGCAGGCCTGTTTTTCACAAATGCGTACTGAAGGCTGATTAGTAGTAGCTACCAGGAGGGTGGTCAAGATTGGCAATTTAGAGGGAAAAGACTCACTGGTTTGAGATGGCTTCTATACAAGATGAATGAATGAAGCATTCCCTGTCTCTTTTGACTGTTTATCTGATGTTGGTGTGCACATCAAAGTGGTGGGGCTTGCATGATGACATTCCATCTTGTGGTATCTGCAGAAGAGGGTCAACAATGTCAAAGTAGTAGGACCAAGTGATTGGGTGATCAAAACCCGTCTCTTTGTGCATGTTGACATATTAAGAAGAAACAGAAGTACAGATTGTCCAGTCATGCCTGCCATTTTTATACTGTTGATATCCCCATATGGGATAGCTCTATTCTATCCCCCATCTTGCTAGTGTTGATATCCTTCAGCAGACACAAGAAGTTCTAACCATCTACATCAGGGATATCAAACTCAAAGCCGGGCCCATGGCGTGCTTAGATCTGCCCTGTGGAGCCGCCCTGGAAACAGTGAAGGAATGGCCCGTGGTGCCTCTGGCAGCAAAAAGCCACCACATCAGCAACAGAAGGTTATGGGGAAATAGACCACACAGCACTTCTTTGTATTTTTTGATAGATTTACACTTTTTTTAACCTTCTTGAAAGCCTTTGCTTTGGCAGATCATAAAACTACAGCCTGCCTCCCTGGGCTCCGTTTTCGCTGGCAGAGGGCTGCATAAGGCTGTCACAGTTGAAAATGGAGCCTTGAGTGACATCAAGTTCGCCATGGCCACCACCACCACGGCCCCCCGAGGTCAAACATTACCCTGATGTGGCCCTTAATGAAATAGAGTTTGACACTCCTGATCTACATGAAAGTGCCTTAAAATCATCATATTATTTGCTTCTCAGATACTGATATCAGACTAACAACATACCTGCAGAGAGTCCTCAAGGCAGCTAACAACACTAATTATTACAGTTAAATGACTATATTTATAGTAGGTGCAAAAGCAGTGAAAAATTCTAGAAAAAATACAATGCTTATTTGGATTGTGTTTTCTTTTGAGGGACCAAATGAAACTTGTGACACTTTCTATACTCGGCTTTGTTTTTCTTAAATACATAGCATGAGCTTTGTTGGAGCAGGCTGTACAGAAGGTCCCATAAAATGGACAATGAAATATATTATCCCATACCGGCATCTCAGCAAGATAGCCTTCAAATGCTTAAAGAGCTCATTGTTCAAATTACTTTGCTTCATTCTGTGTCCCTAATTTCCTTTCCAACTCAGATTTAGATTATATTCCTACCTAAGTGAAGATATTCCTTTCTTTAATGAATTTTCATACTTAAAATACTGCCAAGCAGTCCCTTACTAAGAGCAGTCTTGGAAGAGCATTTCCAAAGGAACTTGGGTTCTAAACTGTCCTTGTATTGCCATAATCCTGCAATAAAAAATCAGTGATTAAAAGAAAATATACAATCAATATCAAAATAGACTAATGAGTGAGAAATCAGCAACAGAAATACAATAGCAACAAACTGTCTTCTGACAGATTTTGGGGGGTGTTGAGATTTATACATTTTACTCAGCTGAACGTGACACCTAGTGATCTTACTAAAAATGTTTTTTTTTTTAAATTTTCAGGAATTCACTTAAAAAATAAATTGTTCGCCCTTCATGATCAAAAACATATTTCAAATCAACATGTCCATTTCAGAATGCCAATATCATGCTCCATATTTTCATTAATGTGGTAAACATAGCAACATTTAGCATTTGCAAGATAAATAGATAAATAAAATGTCTGCCTAAATCTTGGCTGTTATAAAGGGGGGAGAAAAACAAATAGACCCACCCACTTTTTCCTCTGGCATTGCCTACTACTTGTTTTGGCCCTGGCGAGCAATTCAGTCGATAACTCTTGTGGAAATGGGCCCTGTAACAGAGGGAAAGTTGCCCAACCTTAGTCTTCATGATGAATTCATGTACTGTAGAAAGAACCTACTGTTCCCCACAATTCATTTGTGTTCATTTTATCCAATCCTTGGACTGAATCTTATGCAAACTAGGCAGGATAGCTTTCTTTTGGGAGAGAGATGGTAAGCCAAGATCTGATTTAAGGGAAGAAATGTATGTTTTTATTTAACAAATAATAGGTGGAGTATGAACTGGGACACCAGATTTAGCAATAGGGTTGTCCTTATTTGCCCTACTGCTTAGATTTAAATATTATTTTATAATCTTGAAATAGTTTGGGGTTTTGTTTAAAATAATCAGTTTTGAAATCATGTGCATGGTTTTTCTTATCCAAATAAGGAAATTGGAGTCACAAAATGTGCTTCTACTTTTCATTTGATCCTTTTTGCTAATTGCTAATTTGCTGTAATGCTAGATTATTATTAATAGCATGCTTATAGAATTGCATCTGTGCATGCCTAACACAATTCATAGTAGGGAAAAGAAAACGAAGACGACAAATATTGTAGGAGCCGTGGTGGCGCAGTGGTTAGAATGCAGTATTGCAGCCTAATTCTGCAGACTGCCAGCAGTTCGATTCTCACTGGCTCAAGGATGAATCAGCCTTCCATCCTTCCGAGGTGGGTAAAATAAGGACCCGGATTGCTGTGGCCAATATGTTGACTCTGTAAACCTCTTTGAGAGGGCTGTAAAACACTATGAAGTGATATATAAGTCTAAGTAGCTATTGCTATTTAGAAGCAATATACAATTTAAATACCTAACAATATATAAGCAGGTCCTAGCTTCTTCATTATTCTCTTTAAAGAAAGAAAATATGTATGGGAATCATCATAGTAGGTGGATCATAGCTCATTAGTAGAAAGTACATTGCATGTCTCTGGTCCCAGATATTTTTACGTAAAACAGGATCCAGGACCTATGGTTCCCAGATGTTGTATTAAATTGCCAGTAATTCCTCACCACTGATCATAATGTTGGTAATGAGTATACCTCGGGGGGGGGGAGTTTTTCCATTGATTTGGCCCATAGAAAGAACCCAGTGACCTAAGTTTTAAAAAGATCATCCAGTGAATGCATATGGATGAAAAGAGGCCTTCCGGTCTTGTGCAACTATTTGACTCTCACACATACTGTATGCCTTTTCTCTTCCCTTTCAGTCTGCACAGGATTAAGAGAAATATTCTCGACATCTGTCAGATAACATTGCTCAACGTTGGTCACAGTTGGATGCCAGCTGGAAGTGACTAAGTACATCAGTTGGATAGAATTGGTAAATAATTTAGGGTTCTCCAAGATTTGCAGTTCCTGCTCCAGAAGAAGGTAGCAGTGAAAGCCAGGAGGGACTTTGCATTTTATGTGTCAAGTGCTTTGCTCCCAACCATTCATGCTCTAATCACTTCCCAGTTAGATTACTACATTGTGCTTTACTTGGGGCTGTCCTTGACTATCTGGAAATTACAGCTAGTCCAGAATTCAGCACTGCATGCAATTCTCGGTGTTCTATGGTTTGCACATATGATATCGCTACTATATCACATGTGCTGCTCTTCTCATAGTCTCATCTGGGTGCAATTCAGGTTGCTGGTTATCAGCTTTAAAACCCTGAATAACATAGGGTCAAGAGATTTGTGGGACCACCTCACCTAAATGGTATTTTACCTTTGCACAAAAATGCTCAGTATGGTTGGATTTACTGTAGGTCTCTTCTCTAAAATACTGTCATCTCCCAGAATCTTGGAAGTCTGCCTTCTCTGCGGTAGCCCTTGCCCTGTGGGATATCCTTCTCCCTGTGATCTGGCAATCCTCCAATTTCATAGCCTTCTTGTAAAACTTGGTTGTTCCCATAACATTGGGGTGGAGTGAGGCTGCCACTGAGTGCAGCTGGATATGGATGAGTGGGAATATATTGCCTTTGCGGCACCAGCTATTGTTGTTGTGTGTGTTTTTTAAATTTCATATTTTTACTGTTGCTCTGTGAGCCTCCTGGGGTTATAATATGTGAGATCAGCAACTATATAAGTGCTTTAAATAAATAAATACATTTAAAAGTGAATGAGAGACAATATAGCAATTCCATATGCTTCCCATAATTAGGAATCTGTTTCCTTAACAAACTATATAAAATGAAGATATTGGTGTTACTGGAAGAATTTTACTTGCATATTTCTTCAGGGATAATGCTATTGTGTTGTAACAATAAAACCTGGGAAACTTATTTGCAGAAATTGTACACAGTTAAGCAACAGTAAAAAATTTACTACTTTGGTGATTGTCTAGACGAAAGCAAAGGATTTGTCTGTCTCAACCAGTTAATTTAGGATACCTGATTACAACATGTAAAAGCTAATATCTCTTCTTCCTGTTTTCTTCCAAATATTTTGTTCAGCATGTATTTTGCAGGAGACAGAATTTTAGAGTCATATATGGATAGATATAGATTAATTTGAACAGGCTGTTGATTCATTCATTTTCTACAATTGTATCTCTTGATAATAAGAGGTAATTATATTTTTTACATCTCCTTTTCCAACAAGACCACTGAAGGTAGTTTCAATCACATACAGTATGATTAAATGTGTATATCAAATGATCAGCACTACTGTGTTATTGAAAAGTTTTAAAACTGTGGGCAACATTTAAGAAAAATGATGCACAAATTGAGAAAAAGACAATTCAGTCTTCAACATTTTTAAACACATCTAAAATGGACATTTGTCAACAAAATGACTTAAGCACTTTAAAATGCATTTAAAGTTCTTCAGTTCTGTTCATACAGACTTGAGAAGAGATTATGGCATGTTGCCTCACTGTAGGAATTAGTTAATATATATAGTCTGGAGAAATGTACTGATGCAAGTGAATTATCATTTGCATTTTTTTTCATTTTAAATTGTCAGACTTATTTGTATTTTGTTATCCTTTGGCTCCAAGTGATATATAAGATAAACACAACCATCTCTACAATGTGCCCATTCATCAGGAATTTGTGTCTATATTGTCGGTGAGTTGGAAACAGTACGCAAAATAATAACTAAACACAAATGTTTCCTCCAAACTTTTGTAGTTAGTTATCTTTTTTTAAAATAAAAAGGTCTTAATTACCAATGTGCTTGTCACTGTCAAAATCAGTCTTGAGATGTGAAGGCACTTCTTAGATTGGGCATGGGGTTCTCATCACTTGTTCCCTTATTTGGAACTAGAAAACTGTACCCCGTTAATACGTTTTATCATCACAGAACTTTATAGCACTCTACAAAATGGCAGATATCTGTAGTTTTACTTGCACTTCTTAACAGAAACATTGTCTGGAAAGCAGTTTTGTTTGCGGCTGTTTGGATTCACTGGGCCTATATTCCTACAGTACAAGACATTAGGAATGGGTTCACGCAGCATACTACAACACAACTTGTTTAATCATGTCTTGTTATTTAAGCCATGATTTGATGCATTCATACAAAATGCTAAGTCACAATGTAATTTTGCACAGAATCATAGATTTATAGGGCTGGAAGGGAACTTGGAGGTCTTCTCCAACCCCCTGTCCAAGGCAGGAGATCTTCTACCATAAGGAACAAATGGTATTAGCAATTCTCTCTAGCTTGGTGTTGTTTGCAAATTTGATGAGTTCCCCTGCTATCCCCTCATTCTAGATCAGTGTTTCTCAACCTTGGAAGCTTGAAGATGGATGGACTTCAACTCCCAAAATCCCCCAGCCAGCGCTGCTGGCTGGGGGATTCTGGGAGTTGAAGTCCACCCATCTTCAAGCTACTAAGGTTGAGAAACACTGTTCTAGATCATTTATTTATTAGACAAGTACTGGGCCTAAGCCAGAAACTTGAGATACCCCACTGCATGTTTCCTTCCATGCAGATATAGGATTACATGCCGAGTATGGTTGGTCAGTCTCTGCTCAATAGTAATTTGATGATGCTCATGTGTAAATGATGTGGATTTTAACTGGCTGGGGATTTCATGGAGTTGAAATGCAGGCATCTTAACCTTCTCAAATTGAGAAACACAAATCTAATGACTAATGATTCCGTCTTCTTCTGAGAAATCAGTACCACTGTTCATAGCATAAACAAGGCTTTGGTCTGATGATCTGGTATTAAGAAACTGGGGGGAGGAGGAAAGGGAAAGGTACCTGGCCATTAATCAAGAGCGATCGGCTCCTTCATTGCACCCGCAAAATTCGCCAAGACTTCGGTGAGAGCATCTGCAAATCTCCGCTCCCCCAGAAAAGGCGGCGAGGAGGGAGGAGCCCCAAGGCCCCGCCTCGCTCATTTCCCCTCTGCAAGCGGGACGGGCGCATCGTAATTCGCGTAGCTTTCGCAGCGTTTTGCACGAACTGGGGGGGGGGGGGACTTGCGGTGCCAGCGAGCGAGCAAGCAAAAGCACGCATCTAAGCGGCGGGCGAGCTCGTTGGAGGCGCCCCCGGTTCTTGGGCTAGGCTTCCCTTCGGCGAACCGGTTGGCACGGACGGCGGACGGCGTTGCCTCGCCGTCTTTTGGTTTGCGGAGCCGTATTTGAAGGATGGGTAGAGAGTGAAGCGGGAGCGGCCAAGCCAGTTATCCGGACGACCGAGTCAGGATGATATTAACGCGTAAGTATCGTCGTCACCTAGTCCCACGTTCGCTTGGATCGCGTTGATCCCGCCGGTTACGGCGAGGCTGGGCTATAAAGGCTTGTGAACGTGACTGGAGAGCCGCTTTAAAGTGAAGGCAGGCATGATGGAGCCTGGTCAGAACTGTCCGGATTGCGGTGCGCCTCGACTAGCTGGGCGTCTCTTGAACCAAGCGAAGGGAAGCGAAGCCGGGCGAGCTGCGGTGATCTCAGGATGGAAAACGTGACAGGAGAACGTCCCAAAGATGCTTTTTCAAGAGGCAACTGGACTTTCTGGGGGGGGTGGGGTTGGTTTTGGTTTTTGAAGACGTTTTGCTTCTCATCCAAAAAGCTTCTTCAGCTCTGACTGGATGGTGGGGGAGTGGAAGGATTTATACTCCTTGCAGGCAGCTGCTCAGAGTTGAAGAAGTTTCTTGGATGAGAAGCGAAACGTCTTCAAAGAAAAACCAGAAAGTTGCCAGTTGCCTCTTGAAAAAAAGCACCTTTGGCACAACCATGACCTGGATCATTGAGAATCTCCAGTGACAGGAGAATGTGTGACTTCCTATGGCTTTGGGCGGCTCTGGGCTTGGCCATTGATGGATCCCTCCAAGGGAAGTGGGAGTAGGTTTCGTTGTGGGGAGAGAGGGTCATCCTCACTTCGGATTCCCAGGGTTTGTGTCATTTCCTGAGGCAGAACCCTTGTACAGAATCTTATTGCTGAATAGCTTTGTTCGATTCGGAGCTGTGTTGCAATTCAGTGATGTGTCTCTGGATTGCAGGATCGTCTGGTAGGAAGGGAAATAGAGATTAAAAAAGAAATGCAAGAGGCACAGTCCCATACATACTTTGCATTCCAGGCTTGTGGGTCGTTTCTGAATATTCCTGAAGTGAATCCTTGACTGTTACTCCTTTGGCTAACCTTTCCTGACCTCAGACTTGTGGTATGTGAGAATGTAGGCATCGTTCTTTAAAATTAAAACTCAACATTATTATATCCTTAAACAGCCATAGTTGAGCTCAGAGGGGAAAAAAATGAGAACAGTTCTTTAGTATGTAAAATTGGCTTGGCCTTAAAGCGGACTTCTTTCCTGCAACTGAGCCTATTGGGAAAAGATATATGGAAAATATTTTAATACTGTTCTGTTCAGTTACTTAAGTTTCACTCTTTCTCAGCCCATATAACTAAGAGATATCGAGAATTCCATAGGGGTGGAAGGAAGATTACAACCTGCCTCTAAAAGCTATATTATTAGAAGAAGCTTCTGCTATTTTTAAAAGTGTATAAAATCAGAATAAAGGAGATAAAACTGTGCATCTCTTTCTGTGTTGAATTATGTATGAGAGAGATATAGATGCACGTGAACACACACACATTTTCAATAACTATCTCCTTAATTACTTTTGCAGTTTTTTTTTTCTTACTTACTGCATGAACACAATGCTATTCTGGTACTACAGGCCTCTTGTATATTGAGCTTAATTGTTTGGAGCCCCTGGATGCCTGCTGGCAAGCATCACTCCCACAGAGTGGGAAAACTTTGAGCCACAATATGACCTGTGTGGGCCTTATTTATTTCCCACCTTCTGCCCTTGTTAGCACATGATCTTAAAACAGAAGGTTGTCTAAAAAGATTGTCAATGCAGTTGCTGATGGGATGTAGCTACTACTAGGGGGATTGTGAATTCCAGTGCTTGGCATTTGTCTAATTCAGTGCTTGTTGACTGTTGTTCTGGAGCAGGCCATCCTGGGGAATGGTGGTGGGAAAAAACAATGTGGTTAAGTTTTTAAGGACAAAAGGAGCAATAGGCAAAAAGTTAATGGTTTGGCTTTTATGGCAGCTGTAAATCCTGCAAACATTGTTGAATACTGTCAGCTGGGTTTTTTTTGGTTTATTTATTTATTTATTTATTTTTTGCTGCTCTTATAGGACTATTCCAGGTAAAATGAAGAACCACAGTTAACATGTGTCAGGACAAATATAGTAGAGGAAAAGATATTCTTTACTGAGCTGATCAAACTGATGTCTAGATGCAACAAACAATAACATACAATTGGCATTAACAATCTTACATCTGATTGGAAATAACATCCAGTTGATCTTCACTTCTCTTAATAGTATTTTCATAGCCTTTACAAAATCCTTAACTGACAGACTTAATTGATTTTGTTAAGACTGTGAAAATACTACTACTGAGAGAAGAGAAGCACCATTGGTTCTGTTTTCATAAGGATTTTGAATATAACTTGCTGAAC
The DNA here is from genome assembly GCF_029215685.1 of Pituophis catenifer annectens. Lineage (NCBI taxonomy): Eukaryota > Metazoa > Chordata > Lepidosauria > Squamata > Colubridae > Pituophis > Pituophis catenifer. Next base: position 115,224,402 of record NW_027256882.1, read on the forward strand.
ACACATTAATTTGACTGTAGGAAATTTTGTCTGACAAATATGCATTAGATATGATAATTATGAAATCCCTTCATATTTTTCCATAATACTTTCTGATATGGATTATGAACATTTGCATCTAAGATTGGAAGTTATCATATAATAACAGCTAATGGCTATAAATTCATCACCACTATTTTAGAAATTAACATTAAATCTAGATTGCCAGTTAAAATAATGATATCTAGATATTCACTATAACAAAATTTTAAGTAGTATTACAGTTCAGCAAAAGACAGTAATAAAAAAGTAAAATAGGTTAAAAAAAAGACATCAGAGGAAACAGATTTAGATATGGGGTCAGTTGTCAATAATAGTTTTAAATTTTTTTTTTGTCTGAAAAAATATTCTGATTTATATGTATTTCTCATTTTAACTCATTGAATATGGTTACAATTCATACATTTTATTGACCACAGTGCTGGGGATATGTGCTAGGTTATGATTCCATAACCTAAATTATTAACTTTTTATTGTCTAATTTACAGTGCAAATTATTACTAAAAGAAGGCACGTATTTGATATTGCTACTTGCACAATTTTAACTTTTCTCAAGTGCAGATTGGTTTGCACTTTATAATGATGTTATAAAGCTTTTACTACTATTTTTCAAAGTTGAAATTCAAAATTAGGCAAGATTCACAGTGCATATTTACATAATTTCTAAAAAGGATCTAACAGTGATTTTTTTCAATAATCTGAATCTTCAATCTTTGAATAATGAAATCAGCAGGAAATGGAAACTTTCAACTGTTTAAATGTTTAGAAAGTCAGGAAATGTGTATTATATGCAAAGACAAGGAGAATCATAATTCTTTGGGATTTGGCACCATATAATGATAATATATAAAATACTTTAAAAGCTTGGAATGGTTTTTGAGTGACTGTTATTTAATCAAACCTGGAAAATAAAAAGTCTAATATTATAAGAAAATGAACATTTTAGAATCATTTATTGAAGAATAAGATAAACCAGCTTTTCAGGAGACTAAGTCTAAGTAGTGTGGTAAAGGCATTAAGATTCCTTATCCACAGATGTTCATTAGGTAATCTTGGAAAATGGTCTCTTAGTCCAAACTATTTTATAGGGAGTAAGGAGCACAACACAATTTTCTTTCTTTCACTGATGTTTCCAGTCCACACTTCTTCCAAGTGTTTTGGGGAAAATACTCCAAACCTCAGGAATGAATTGTAATTAAGGTCTAGATGTAATTTCTTTTTTCTATTCTGCTGGTTAAAGCTGTGCTTCCAGTTGTAAGGATTAATTGAATACAAGGCCATCAATAAAAACACTTGCATATTGCATGAACACTAAGAGAAAAAAAGGCTGAAATTAATCAATGCAGATTAGTCTTCATTGACCAGTTTGGGCCGTCTTTTCTCTCAGTGTTCATGCAAGTGTTTTTATACAAATAATTCCTGTGATATTTAAGTCGGGTGTGTTGTTCATTGGTTTATTTTCACACATCAGTCCCATTTCTGTTGGTATGAAGTTTCTTTTATCTCTAAGAAATGAAAGAGATCACATAGAATGGATAGATGGTTCTATTGAGAACAAATGTTGAACAGGGACTTCTGAGCTCTGGGTAAAAAACTGAAAAGGTATCTTTCTAAAAAAATTGCTGTCAAAGTCTGACTCTATTCAAAGCTGACATGTACAATGTTAACCATTTATGTCTGAAAGTGAGGACAAAATCTGCTTGGCTCACTTACAGGGGTTTAGAAATACCCATATTCACACTCCAGACTGCAAGCAGATTGAGAAAAACTATTGCAAACTTTGCCTTCCCATATGTACAACTGGAAAAAGAGACATCTAGAAAACTTTAAAAAACCAGAATAGGATAAAATCTGCAGGAAAGTTCAGTCAGTATGAGCATATTTCAAGAACATCATTAAGAATTTTTGGATTATACTCTGAAAATATTTCTTTAAAGAACTTGTAATTTTATTTTGGCTGTGAGAGATGAAATTTGTACCAAAATTATTCATATCATGTCAAATTTCAAACAGGTTGAGAGGGTTTAATACAAAGGGAAGGGGGTGATAATAAAAATAATTTTATTCTTCCTGAAGGTAGTGCAGCTGTTTGTTGGTTGGGACCGAGAAGATTAATTCACATTTCTTTTTTTAAAAAAAAACAGTCTTTAAACCAATCAGCTAACCAATATAATTCATAAAATATCGTTTTGTAACTGCTGAATATGAGGGAAAATGAGGTGGAATGAATGGTAAAGCATTTCCAAGATCTTGCCACTCATCCCAGGTGGCCAAATTATTGAAGTGAGAAATAACTGCAGTCACTTTTATTGTGGCTAAGGATCTATCACAAAAGTCACTCTGACCTTTGCCTATATCTTAAGCCTAGGTTTGTTGATACATAGATTCTAGTCTTTCTCCTTCCTTCCATTCTTGGCTGACCACTATATTCTATGTAAGTTATGAAAAAGACAACAATTACTTTCCTCCTCCTCGCTCCCCTCTTCTTCCTCTTTTGATATGGCTGCTGAAGTGTCATGATTTTAGTTCAGCAGAGGTTTAGAATGAAAGATTGGGATTAATGTTTTGCAGAGGATTTTGAACTGAGATAAATGCAGGTTAGAGCTGTCTACTCCATTTCCTGTAAATGTGTTCCAGATGTTTAACTTCTGGAGCTGGAGCTCACCTCTAGTAACTTTTAACAGATCAGTGTGTGGTTTCTTGTCTGAATCATAGGTTGATAACGAAATTATTTAATACTTTATCCTTAAAACGTGCCTACTTTCAGTTCCTGATTATTATTTTTTTATGCACTCATTCTGATCTGTCTTCCATTTGTGATAGTAATACAATAGTGTTCCTTGTTATTTCCTCATCTTTTTTTATTTTGGCTCCTTTGATACTTCTGCTTCTACTTTTGAACAGATTGAATATTTCTATGGGCTTCTAGTTAACTCATAATATACACAACTCTTGCTCCAAAGAGTAATAAACAAAGTTTGCAGGTCTCAAAGTTTGCAATTATAGACAATGGACAAAGTTTGCAGGCAATACATTGAGTTTGCAAGTGGACTTTGCACCTATCTAGTAACTATCACACACTTTATTTATACCCGACCATGCAAAAAATGAGATCATTGACTATAATCCAACCATGTAAAATTTTTATAATTGGAAACTTCTAGTATTCAACCACTGCCTAATATTCCCTTTGGATGTGGTGTATTTAAACATGTTTCTATTTAAACATGTAAATGACAATTACATACATTTGGTTGACATGGGAAGACATAAATCTGGATTTGAAAATTCATTGATTTGATTTATACATCACATTATGCTAAAGCCAAAGAATTACATTCAAAGTGAGGTAGGGAGTCCCGTTATTGATGTTGGTGCATTTTAGGTGCTACTCCTAAATATAAACATGAATGCCTTTGATACAGCCTGTCTACCTTATAATTAAATTCTTAATCCGCATTGTACTTTGCTTGTGTGCTTTGATTTGAAACTACATACATAATTAAATGTGTACAGTTGGATTAATTGGAGAGTTGGTTGGGAAACTGACATGTACAATGCAAAGTGAAAACTGCAAATAATTAATCAATTTATAGCTTTCTCTGATTTGACAACTCTATGCTGACCAGGTTGCAGAAAATTGCACAATAATGGTGCAATCCCTTTGTGGTTCTGGTGTGAATAGGGCAACCTTCCTCCCCAACAATCAGAGTTTGCACTGAAGCCTCCAACCCTGAATACCTTGGTACTTCAACTTGAACATAAACTAGGTTAGAGAAGAAACTGTCTTCATAAGGGACCCAATAACCTGTAATATTTTCTCATTTTAGATATGATGAGCCTATATTGTCCTAGAAACATGGTTGAAGTTTTAAGGGAACTGTTGAATGTTCTGTAATTGTCAGAATTCTGTTTCCACCTTTTTCCTGTGAGGATGTTACACTATTATAGCTGCAAGGTTTATATTAATTAGTACCAAATGATTGTCATTTGGTTGTAATTAACTATCTAAATACCAAGTAATATAGATGGAGAGTTGTGTAATTAAAATCCTTAGAAATAGGTGGAGGATAATGAAAGTGATTATTTCTTCAAAATGAACTATTTAAAGATTAAACTATTATTTAAAGATAAATAGACTATTTATCAAAGCATTAGTGTGCCCAGATATCTCAGAGACAATTTTGGGTTTTTTTTTTAAATTATCATATGTTTTTGCTGGTTGAGTTTGATTTATGGAACACTTTCTGTATCACAATCCTCTGCTATTTTGCATTACTAAAGCCATTGTGTTTTTAGAGGCAAATACATAATCAAATGCACTCTATGTTGGGCTCATCTTTATAGCTCTATAATGAATATATGAAGAGTAATATATTGCAAAAGTCTGTTTGAGGTTAGGGATTATTTTGGTGAAGGAGATACCACAATAAGCAGATTGATTCTGAGTTAGTAGCATGACATAATGACAGTTGTTTTTCTTCCTTAATATTGGAGTATCAGTCTTTAAAGTTGTTTTCTGATTCTTTCTTTCAGAAATTGAAGCCAAGGAAGCCTGTGATTGGCTGAAGGCTGCTGGTTTCCCCCAGTATGCTCAGATGTTTGCAGGTATTGCTACAGTGCTTGCAATAAAATATAATTATATACTGTATAATGTATACATACATACCTACATACCAGTGGTGGGTTCCTCCCAGTTCTGCCCAGTTCTGCCGAGCCGGTAGCGGTGATGATATGACGCCACTGAGCTGGTACTGCCCCCCCCCGCCCTCCACCCCCCCTCCGCATTATTCTTATCTTTTATTTGGCCTCACTCCCAATCTATTGCTTCCTCCTGAGTCCCAGCTGATGGCTAAAGAGAAAAAACTGTTTAAACTCTTGCCATGGGGCTTCAAAGGGCCATCCTACAGCTGATCAGTGTTAAAAGAAAACAAATGAGTAGACCGGTGCCTGCAAAAATAAATGGATAGACCAGTGCCTGCAAAAATACATGAGTAGACCGGTGCCTGCAAAAATAAATGGGTAGACCAGTGCCTGCAAAAATACATGAGTAGATCAGTGCCTGTAAAAATAAATGGGTAGACCAGGGCCTGCAAAAATACATGAGTAGACTGGTGCCTGCAAAAATAAATGGGTAGGCCAGTGCCTGCAAAAATACATGAGTAGATCAGTGCCTGCAAAAATAAATGGGTAGACCAGTGCCTGCAAAAATAAATGGATAGATTGGTACAGCTCTGCAAGCAGTTAAAAGCCTGGTAGACCAGTACCTCTGCTAAATCCTAAATAATTGTCACATGACCATCAAGCCATGCCCACAAAAATAGCCACACCCACAGAACCGGTAGAAAAAATGTTTAGAACCCACCCCGATACATATATACATACATATATATAATTATAATTATTTGCAAGAATAAACACAAGAATAAATCCAAGCTCTTTCTAGAAAATCTTTACCCACATTTAATGATCTTTAATAAACAAATGCCAACAAATATAAAGTCATTTATGCCAGTTCCACCGGTATAGAAAGTAAACAAAGTAGGCAAAGAATTGTTATCCATAAACTTGGTTAATATTAACAAAGTAGGGTTGTTTTGGCTCAGAACTGGGGAACTTTGACTATAACATCCCCTATTTAAAGTACTTCCTATAGATATGATATAGCAATATAGTCTTATGAAAGGAAACATTATCTCCATATCAGTGTCGTAATTGAACTCTAGAAGGAATATTTTATATTATGCAAACTTTAATCAGGCTGCCAAAATATACAAAGGTCAGTCTGATAAACAATGCAAGAATAATTGTAACACACACCTTTAGTGTCAGAATTGATGGTCTCATTAAAAAAGATCTAAAAAGATGAAGGGGCTTTTTATTTTATGCCTACATTTTTTAAAAACAAATTTACTGGCAAATGACCACTTTGGTACCTAGTTATTTTAAAATGACTGGGAGTTGAGTATCAGAAAAAAATACATCTCTTGTTTTCAGATGTCTTCTTTCAGGGATAGGGTAAAGGTAAAAGTTCCCCTCACACATATGTGCCAGTCGTTCCTGACTCTAGGGGGCGGTGCTCATCTCCGTTTCGAAGCCAAAGAGCCAGCGCTGTCTGACAATGATTCCTGGTCATGTGGCCAGCATGACTAAATGCCGAAGGTGCACGGAGTGCTGTTACCTTCCCATTGAAGTGATCCCTATTTTTCTACTTGCATTTTTATGTGCTTTCGAACTGCTAGATTGGCAGAAGTTGGGGCAAATAATGGGAGCTTACTCCGTTACGCGGCGCTAGGGATTCAAACCGCCAAACTGCCGATCTTTTTGATTGATAAGCTCAGCATCTTAGCCACTGAGCTACCGTGTCCCTCTTTTTTCAGGGGTAGATAAATACAATTACTGATTTAGAAAGAAGCAAGTTCAGAGTTCTTCCTATTATCCTCATCTACCCCACATCACAGTGGATACAGGATACTGTTTATTTGTTTATTGGACAATAGGTACTTTCCATATGACACAGCTAAAACCCAGCCTTTGTTCTCAAATAACTTTGTTCAAGCTGTCACCCAGTAAAATTTGAACAACTATAGGAGAGTAGACTTTTCAGAGGTAATACTCTGGTTTTCTCCTTAAAGCTTTCCTGGGCATGTCTTTAAGATAGGTTCAGCATCAACAGAGACAAGAATAATAATTCAATCAGAGCAATGAGTACAATAGATAATTCAAGTTGAAAAATTCATTTCAGAGAAATGAAGGAGGAAAATCAGGCTAGAGATTATTGCAGTTCATGAGAGACAAAATAATAAACAGACTTGTAGTTGTATCAAAATAACAGAAAATGAATGTTAGACTTAAAGATTGTAGGGGAAAAATGTTTATAAAGCAAATTAGGCGTTACTTTGGGTCTAGTCTTGTAGAATGCATTGCTGAGTGTGTCTTTTATGGAATAGTAATGGACACTTGAATTTCTAATTCTTAAAATGTATTTCTGTCATAGATATTCAAAATTCCTAGTTTTTCCCTGGTTAATACCAGGGAATTTTAAAATTCTCACATGCAAAGTATTGTGTCCTGATTCATAAATATTTATGAGAGTTTTATCATTTTAAGTTCTGTTGTTTTTCTTAACTTTAGAAATGTTAAATAAAAGTGAAAGCATAGTATTTGGAACTTGTTTTTCAGATATGCAGTTTCCAGTTGACATAAAAACTGTGAGGAAAGATCATGAATTTTTAGATCAAGATGAAATAGAATCTCTCTACAGGTAAACTTTGGTCTGAATTTCTCTTTGGCTTAGTAATAGATGTCTAGGACTGATAACCTTAGGCTTTAATTAAGTGAAGCACTTAATGAAGTCAGTGGGCTATGACTAATATCTTGTATCTTACTTCGTTCCTGTTTGGATGTCTGGAGGAATATGTATTGTTGTTGTACGCAATATATAAGTTCCAACTTCAGGACATATGGCTTCAATGGATTTTTGGAAGAAAAAAAAAACCCTTGCAGCTACAGAGTTGCCTTGAAAAACAGCAAGTGGGCCTAGGACAAAGTAACTTCTCATTTACCAACTGTGTAGTATACTGTGCATGTATTGGATTTAGGACCAGGAGACCCAGTTCAAAATTGATCTTTGGTCTCTCAAGTATATCTCATATAGGTCTGATATCTCACATCGTGCGTCTTTGATGTAGATAATATGTTTTCTCTTTTGGATTAACTGTACTGCTCCTATCATCAAGCTTGAGAGAAAATGTATTCTAAGTGCACTTATTTTTAACTATTTTAACTATTAGTACTAGAAAATGCCAGGTAATGAAGGAATTGCCATTTTAACAGTGCTTTAGTATCTGCAGTGGCTTTCTTTAGGTTGCAAATTATAATTGTAGAGTTGTGTTTAATTGTACTAGGAGTAAGAAAATTGTGGGCCCAGTTTTCTGTATGGTTCGTATTTTAATTTTTTTGGTTGGTCCCAAAGTATCATCTGAAAATCAGCCATTATAATTTTTCTGGAAAGAGCTTGAATAAAATACTGCAGGTGGTTAAGCGGTGCTGAAATATTGCCAGAGCAGCTGAAGAGTTTTACATATATGTTATAATTACATTATTTTTTTTCTTTTGGAAAGCAACGATCCTCCCATCTATTACACAACTACCAACTATACCTCAGGGGAGTTCAAGAATAATTGCTTAAATTGCAAACAAATTGCACAATAATATTTTAAGCTATTTCATCCATAAATATATTGCTGGAAGGCTATATGTAGCAAATTTCCTTTAAAATGCATATGAAGATTAAAAGAGCAAATGAATTCTCAGAGATCCTGGTATGAACTGACAACCTTTCCATTCCATTTACTGGAATTATATGCCACTGGAATTATTGACCATTCTGGTTTTGAATATTTTGCATATATTCAACCTTTGAAAATCAGATTTGAAATAAGATAACAACATTACAAATATTTTTAAAAAATAACAACCAAAAGCATAGAGGTCATTCACACTTAATGATGGGGTTGGGAACTCCATCACTAAACCAAATGTATATAAAAGTGAGACCTCATGTGACTGTACTGAATTATGATGGCAATCGCAGCAGTTCCAGTTGCCATCATTAAGTGAATCCTGCCCAGTCATTAAGTGTAATGTCTCTATTTGCAACTTCCTACCTTTTTTCCCTATTGGCTTGTTAGAAGCCAGCAGTGAAGGTCACAAATAGTGATGGTATGATTGGAGGATGCTGTGACTGGAGTAATTGCAGGGCACCTGAATTGCAATCTGATAGTCAAGGAGAAGTTTTTAATCCAGTGGAAAAAAAATCACTGGACTAAAAGAAAAAAGAAACTATGCTTGAGGATTCCCATTTTCTTATACCTAAATGAAACACCTGAGAATCTGTATCAGAAAACTCCCCCTACCCTCCACACCAACTCATATTGAATTGAATTAGGATGGCCTATTGAATGAGATGAGACTATCTTGCTGTGAGGATTGTGTCCCTTTGTGTCTGAATGAAATGTGACTGAAGGACTTTTTGCTGATGAAATAAATTCTGAATATCATTCACAGGATTAAAAAAAAAAAAGAATGATACTGAAAATAGCTATAACCTTTTATGTATTGATTGGAAGACTTCAAGCCACAATCTTTTTTAAAAAATTCAGTAGCTTTGTCAGGACATTTTTGTTGTTGTTGTTAATGCATACCTTGATGCCTGTTTCCTTGTATGAGGTTTTTTTTAAAAAACATTAAGAAGCAAACAAAGTGAGACACTATCCTCAGTGGAACAGCGCAGAAAAAATAAAGAGATGATTTTGCTTATAATGTGTGCCATATTTAAGAATGGAAGACAACCAGGATGATAGAACTTTGTCTCTCTTTGTTTTCCCCAGACGGTTAAATACCTTGAATAAGTATGCAGAAATGAAGATGGAAATAAGTAAGCCGAGAAAGCGGGTATGTTTATTATTCATTAAAAAAATGTTTACCGTAAAGTGAAAGACATTGGTATGCATGGTAGTGTTGGCCTCAGGACTACATATCAATCTTTGCTTGTAGATACTTATGAATGAAACGGTTGTATTAGCTTAGTTCCTATCTCTGACAGAGACCATCCCTGGGTTGTTTATGGTCCATCATGTCACCAACTCACAACTTTTATTACATAGTTGCATAGTAGGCAACGGACTGGACAGCAAAGAGATACGTTGCTGGTTAAACACACAGATACTCAGAGACTCTGAATGGTGAAAAAAAACATTCTTTACTCTTAGTGAAAAAACAAACTTGGTTTCTCAAAACAATGATAACACGTCTTTGAATAATCATTCTCCAACACAAAACATGCTTACAGTTCTCTTCAGTCACACACAGTCCCTCTTCAGAAGATCAATCATCAAATAGCAGGAGCAGGAGCTCCCGGGCTTCCGGTCTACTTTTATGGCTGCCTGATAATAGCACAGCCAATCATTCTTCTTATATCATTTAAAGTCACAAATATAGTTCTTCTATATATTACCTACCCAATCGTAGGATAAATATCCAACACTTATTAACCAGAGAAATGAGCCTAAAATCATCTCCAATACATTACATTTGTCCTTCTGAATTTGCTCATGGATAGATGATCGCCAGCATTAAAGAAACCAGTGGTTATAAGCAGATGATATGAGAAATCTTAAAAAAAAAAAACATCCTAGACCTAGCAGGACATGATTCAGAGGCTGAATGGAAGAAGCCACCTTGGGACATTGGTTGTCTTCATGACTGACTGATTACTTGATAGAGTCTTCTATTGAGCAATCTGTTTCTCAACATATTATTTACTATAAAGACTGTTTTCCTGCTGGTATTAATTTTCAGTTGTAAGTATATAATATATTCTCACTTGGAAATGATATTTTATCCTAAATGCCATCTGTATACCCTATTCCCTCCATAATATTCATGATGTTAAATAAGGTGAGAGTGTTTTGAGATATAATATTCTTACTTATATTTTTAAACTAAAATGGACATAGTTAAAAAGAAGATTGGACTATTTTTTTTTTCACCCAAGCATTTTTATATATGAGATATGTTTTTTTTTTCTGTGTGTGATAAGGGTATTAATAAATTTATATCTGCAGTATTACATGATTCTACCAATTCATTTATTGCATATATCATGTTAAATGGCTCAATTGCCTCCTCTAATTTCATGGAAAACCATAAAGATATGGCTCTTCCCCAAATACTGGACTAGGATGGAGATTGAGTCAAGGCACTCATTGAGTGCCTGGTAGGAAGGGTGGTTTTGTTATGATTCATGTTTATATTAATTGTTGTGAGCTGCCCAGGATCATTGTATGAATTAGGTGACCATATTAGTTCTTTAAATACAGTAGATAATAAATAAATTTCTAAATTTAGGTAACGTTTAACTGCTGAATTCCCAGAAGTTCATTAAAGGATATCTTAATTTAAAACTCTTTCACTTATAAGGCAGTATTTAGGTTGAACACATTTGTTTGAGTGTTGCAAAAAGAAGATGTTGCATACTTAAATAAAATATTCCAATTCTGTTCTCAAATATTAAAATAGCTTGATTTGCTAGAACTGTATGTGCGTATAAATGAGCTATACAGATAGCAGTAGGATTGCCATTTTTTCTTTTCTAGCATTAGCCTTTTTTTAATGAAACTGTCAACTGTGAAACGGATCGAGCCCATGGCAGCCATTTTCCATTTCTCAAGTTGCCACACAGCTTGGGGAGGGGAGAACCAAGGTTGCTCCCAATAGGTGCCGGCCAGAGACTGAAACCAGTAGCCAAGGAGATACCAGAATATCTAATTCAACAATGTGACCTGTGACACTGGGGAGGGAGGAATCTCTAACGTTTAATTACACTGAAACCGTGGGAAATAACTAGAGCCGGTTTGAAGATCATCTGTGCCAAAATCATGTACTCAGTAAAGCAATTCTTTGAAGCTGAAAGTCTCAGAGTGCTGACTCGTTTGGGTTCATTAGTCGGAACCTTGACCAAAACATTATTTTGGAAAATGAAACAGTTAATGCTATTTTCAGATCTTGATTATCTATATGATGTTATGTTTTAAATTTCTTTGTTTGCTTTAAGAGTGATGAATCTGAAGATGAAGAACCTTGTGCAATAAGTAACAAATGGACTTATGAGAAAGGTACCAAACGATGGTCCCATCTGGAAAATATAGAGGTTTCTTGTGCACTAAGACCTGAAAACCTGAGACTTAAAAGCAACGGCAGTGGGGATATTATATTTTCGGATCAAGGAGACATTCATGACAAAACTTCAGTTCATAGTTCTAGCAGTGGGGATAGTGATATAATCAATTTTCCCAAGATTTGCGATGTTGAGACCAGCAGAAGCTCTTCAACCTGTTCCTCAAATAAATTGGCATCCCCTGACTCTGCTTCCAGTTGCTCTCCTTCTCTTACTGAGACCTTGAATATGACAAGTGAGGACAAGAACTTGGATAAACTATGCCATAAAAAAGGAAACAGTTTCTTAAAGAAAATGGAGAAGTTGCGCTTAAGAAGTGGCACCTGTAAGAAACAAACACATTTGAAGGCCAAATTCAACATTAGTGAGCCTATTCTCCTAGAGGGATTGAGTGAAGAAAAGTTAAGAAGCTTAAATTGCATAGATATTTCTGATGCACCAGTGAGTCGGGTGATACAGCCTTCTTTCTATCCACAGAGCTGTAGTAGTAGCAGCAGCAGCAGCCAGTCGGGAGACAGTAGCACTGTGAGCACCCCAAGCCCAGTCAGCAAAGTAAGGAGACACAGTAAAAGAGGAGGAATGTATACTGAAGAGTTTGATCCCAGCAAGCTTTCCTTAAGGAGTGATTTTTCTGAGCAAAACTCCAACAGTGAGATATGTTTGCACAAAAACAAAGTATTTCAGGTACCACAAGGTCATAAGCCTGGGACTTTCCCCAAAGCGCTTACATATAGTCTGTTATCTCCAATAGACAATACCTCAGTCAACTGGAGAACGGGGAGCTTTCATGGATGCCAGAGAAGCAGGGATAAGAGTAATTCTCAGGAGCCTGAAGGGTCATGTGACTCTCCTTCACTGATGGATAACAGGCTGAGTATATATGACAATGTGCCAGAAAATCTTCACAAAATGAATTCACCAGAGACTGATGATGATGATGTCTTTACGGAATTAGACAATGTTATGGAACATGTGAATGGACTCAGGAAGTTGGTCAGCCAATGGACAGAGAAATTATCTGATGATGGTGACTCTGATTCTGCAAGTTACTCTAACCAATCCACTTCTCCATGCCCATCGTCTCCTAAAGAAATCCATCTTGAAATTAAAAAGCGTTCAGAAGAAAAATCAGCAGAATTGCCAAATATTGATGGTGAAGACAACTGCAGACACCTTGGTGAACACGGTTTAATGGAACTGACGTATGTAATGGGAACAGGAACAGGGATGATACCAACACATTCCATCAGGTTTGTTGAAATTGCAAAGAGTCAGAATAAAATGTGAAATGTGTAACAAATAAGTTAAGCAGTCTGATTAACTCTAAAAGTAGTCTATGTTAAATGCTGTTGGATTAAATTGCTTAATAATGACAATGACAATGTGAAATGTTTCAGGCTTTGATGTATAATTATTATGATTTGCAAATTATTAATTTTATATAATTAAATAATGAATGGTAAAAGAAAGTAGAGTTAATACCAACAGTAATAGGCATCTTAGGTGCAACTTCAAAGCATCGGGAACACTCTTAACACGATCAGCATTGACAAACTCACCATCAGTCAATTGCAAAAGGCAGCTTTACTTAGAACAGCTTATATGATGAGACAATGTATTTAGTATTATTAAACAACAATATCTGCTTAATCCAGGTTGATGGGAAGGACTCGATAGGCGGACAGGAATACCAAATCCAGTCTAACGATCTGGTTGATTGTGCAACCAAGTATAATAATATATTCTTATAAGATATTTTCAAACATTTAGAATTTTCAATGGGCCAGTATACCTTTAGATATAGAATGAGTACTGAAAATGGCATTAATACTAAAGAACATTTATGGTTTTTGTTTTTCAGGCATGGGAGAAGACCCTGGTCTAGTAGAGAAGGCACACATTTTGAAAGTCTTTATCTACAAATAGACAGCCAATCAGCAACTTGTCTGAACCGCATGCAAAAGCTTGCTTTGTTAAAATTAACTACTTTAATGGACAAATACTCTCCATCTAGCAAACAAGGATGGAACTGGTAAGTTAAAATGTCGGCTGGTGACCCCCAGGAGTAGAGCTTTCTCTGTGAGCCTCCCACCCTTTGGAATCAATTTCCCTTGGGGCTCCGGTTGGCCCCTGACCTTCGCACCTTCCGCCATGAATTGAAAACCTGGCTATTTATGTCCCCTAGCCTGGACTGATGGGGTAGTATATTTTAAATTTTTAAAATTTTTAAAACTTTTTTATATTTTTTGTGTATATTTGTTGATTTTAACAGTTGTTGGTCGATTGTTGTGTGAGCTGCCCTGAGTCCTTGGAGATAGGGTGGCATACAAATTTTATAAATAAATTAAATAAATAAATAAATAAATAAATAAAAGAAATAAAGACTTTTAGAATTTTATGGGCAAAACTGACAGTGTTCCAGAGTGTTTCACTTTTGCAGGAGTGCATTGTACATTTCTGAAAGTATATCTTTTAGATCAGGAGTGTCAAACTCGATTTCATTGAGGGCCACATCAGGGTTGTGTTTGACCTCAGGGGCTGGGGTGGCATGGCCAGCTTGACGTCACTCGTGCCAAGGGTGCCGGTGGTGGCTCGAATGCTCTACCAGCAAAAACAGCGCTCGGGTGCGCCGGGTGTGCCCCCCAGGCCCCATTTTTGGCCGGGATGGCCCTCTGCCAGTGAAAACAGAGCTTTTTGCTGGCAGAAGGCTGCAGGAGGCTATTGTGGCTGAAACGGGGCCTGGGAGGGCCGTGTGCGGCCCTTCCGAGTTCCGTTTTTGCTGACAGAGGCATCGCAAGCTAGTCCTTTGCTGTTTCCAGGGCAGCCCAATGGCCAGATCTAAGTACCCAGTGGGCCAGATCCAGCCTCCGGGCCTTGAGTTTGACTGCCCTGTTTTAGATCAACAAGTAGTTCTTGGTGTTCCAGTTTGGCTCTGAACCTAGAATACTCCAATTGGCATATTCTGGTAGAAAGTGAAACCTTCAAGACATTGCCTACATTAATAATTTAAATAAAGGTAGCTCAGTTGAAGTTATTCCCAAAGTCTACTCACATTTCTGCTGCTTATTTTCTAGCAGGGCTGCCACATGATCCCAGAAAAATATTAGTTTAAGAAGGTGTCACATGTGTTCTGAATTGTTTTGTCTGTTTTCAGTGTGGCTCATAGCACAGCTCTACTTTCTACAGTAGTATCTAATTCCATCGTTGCATCTAGCTCTTTATGTTAGTGGTGTAGAATTTTATACAAACCATTTAATATATTGTATCTAAATTAAAAACAAGCAGACTTTACGGAATATTTTGGTATAGATTTAAGATAGACGAAGAAAGATATAAACAGCAGTAGTCTAAAGGCAAAGGAATAATATTTAGAGGTCAGCTGGTTTGTGGTAATTTATACTATGTAGATATTGAATATTGATACAAGATTCAATAATACGGATAATGCAGGAGAAATAAAGTCTTTTTTTTCCGCCTGAGCCCTCCCATTTTTCTTACCTGTTTGGCCTTCTCCTGATGCAGAGATATCGAAGAGCAGGATAGGAGCCATGATTTTGGCACATTTTGGGGGAAATTATGGGATATATGGTACAAGCATTAACAGACCCACTTAGCATCTTTTTAGTATAAATCACATTGTTGAAACCAATAATTTTGCTACCAAAAACCGATGTTATAATCAGGGTGGATTTGATTTAAATCCAGTCAGTTTAAATCACAATTTAAATCACAATTTAAATCATTAGTAAAATGGCTTGATTTAAATCAACTCGATTTAAATAATAATTTTTAAAGAGCAACTGTCATCTCTGTCCCACAGAGCTCCTCCTCTGACCTGCTGTTGACTCACCAGCAGTCCCAATATTGCAGAATATACAGCCTCATGCTACATAACTAAGCTCCATTTCATGCTGAATAAACTAAATTATTAATGCATCTTAAATAGAAAACTATCTTTAGATAGATTTTTACTCCAAAAGTATTTTATTAAAATAAATTATATAAAAATAAAAAAATCTGATTTTTTGATTTTTTTTTTTAAATCATTGATTTTGATCCACCCTAGTTGTAATCAGGAGATACTCAGAAGCTTTGAAACTGAAAGGAAATTGGAATTAGAGGGAAGGTACAGCCTGACAACGGGGCATTAATTCTACATTACATTCCTATCCTAATGCAGAAGAGCCTAGAAACATAGTTTTTCATCTGTCATTTTCATGAAATGCAATGATAAAAACTTTGTTTGGTTAAAAAAAAATATCGGTTATTTATTCACTTTTTTAAAAAAAAAAGTCAACCAAACTTGGTAAAAATTGTAAATAAAACCTCCCTCAATTGTACAAATAGCTATGTCTGAATAGCTTTTTTTTTTTTTTTTTTTAATTTGATTTATATGCCGCCCTTCTCCGGAGACTCAGGGCGGCTTACAGTGCGTTAAGCAATAGCCTTCATACTTTTGTATATTTATACAAAGTCAGCTTATTGCCCCCACAAACTGGGTCCTCATTTAACCTACCTTAGAAAGGATGGAAGGCTGAGTCAACCTTGAGCCTTGGAGAGATTCGAACCAGCAGTAAATTGCAGGCAGCTGTGTTAATAACAGGGTGCTTTAAACCACTGTAGTACCAAGGCTCCTTGTAGCTTGTTTGTCTATGAAGTTGAAATTTATTAAGCAATGCAAGTAATGTCTGATATTGCTTTGTTACTTCAGGATTTTTTTAACCTGTTATATCCTATTAACAAATTCAAAAACCTGGTTATATGCACTTAGTACCACCCAGATACCCTTGTCCGCTAATGAATTATTTCCATATTTTCAGGACTATTCCAAAATTCATTAGAAAAATAAAAGTCCCTGATTATAAAGATAAAAATGTATTTGGAGTACCATTACTGTTAAATGTTCAAAGAACGAGTCATCCTCTTCCAAGGAGTATATTCCAAGCTATGGACTACTTAAGACACCATTTTCTTGACCAGGTACCAGTATGAAATGTGTTTAGGTTCACATCTTTGGTTTTTCTTTCTCTATTTCTCTGTCTGTCTGTCTGTCTCTTTCTCAAATACACACACACACATACGAGTAGAAGTCCAATGCACACATTTCTCAGGACTTGAGAATTCTTGTTTGTTATTATTACTGTTTATTTAATTTGTATCACATTTATTTTTACTAGAACTCAAGGCAGCAAACACACCTTCCTGCTGTGTTTTCGCCCACAACAACAATCCTGTGAGGTGGTTTAGGCTAAAAGAGAGTGACTGGCCCAAAGTCATCAAGTTAGTTTAATTGACTAAGATGGAACTTGAACTCATGGGTTCTAGTTTGGTGCCTTAACTATTAGACCAAACTGGCTCTATTGGCATGTAATTGCTACTTAAATAAATTGGTACTTAAATAAGTACATTCTCTTCAACCATGATTCATTTTGACACACGTATGATGACAAACTCTCTCTTTGTCCTTGCTCCATCTTTTAGCTTTTAGAGCTGTTTGTCATAAATCTTTTTAAAGAAAAATCTCTAGGATGCTTTTCTTCCAGTAACATATCTTTACATTGTCTATCTAGTCCATATCCTTTCTGCTAAATCTAAACTGTATATTTCATTTGGGGTTTGGAGCATGAGGTTGCTTTATGGGGTTGGTCGTGATTATACATAACTGGCCAACTCACTCTCTCAAGGTTTGCTCCTTATTAATTGTAATTGTTAATAGATGTTGTGCACCTGCCACTCATGTTTTGATGCATTAAATATTTACCATTAATGTATAGTAATTAGCTCTATTCAGGCACTATGTTCTCGTATGCAGTTTAACACTAATGGAGTGATAAGTGGTTCCTTCCAAAGTTGCTGAAGAGCTCGCTCTCTCTGTGTATGTATGTATGTATGTGTGTGTGTATATATATATATATATATATATATATATATATATATATATATATATGTGTGTGTGTGTGTGTGTGTGTGTGTGTGTGTGTGTGTGTGTATTGTGACTTTTAAAACATTCTGTTTTCTAGGTTGGTCTTTTCAGAAAATCTGGTGTTAAATCTAGGATCCTCTACTTAAGAGAAATGAATGAAATTAACCCAAATAACATAAATTATGAGGGTCAATCAGCCTTTGATGTGGCAGACATGTTGAAGCAGTATTTCCGAGATCTTCCAGAACCTATATTCACTAGCAAGCTCTGTGAAACCTTCCTGCACATATATCAATGTATGTAGATGCTTTATTGTTTTGGGGTAAAAATGAACAAGGGGTCATTTCTGGTGGAGGATATGGGGAAGGAGTGTTTCTGGCTCACTCAGTTTGATGAGGGTAGTGGAGAATTCCCCCCCCCCTTGCCCCTCTTGTTCTTGCTCTAGCTTGGGGGGCTAACCACATTAAGAGGAAGAGGGGCAAGGGTTAGTATGGTGTGTGACTTGATGGAGGACTAATCCATCAAGGTAACCAGTGGGTTAGAGAACCCACCATTGTGGGGTCAAATGCTTGCACAAGCACTTGATTGATGCGTAGATTGGACAGCTACAGTATTTTAGTTATCTAGTATGAATGAAACTTCATAAACTGCCAGATGATCATGTATAAGTATAAGATTATACATTATAGGATTATTCTTTGGACCAGTGTCATTTGATGGGATCCAAGAGGTGTCCATTTTCGAGAGTCTGTCCTATGGAACAAGCTCCTCCCTGAGATTCGGATGGCCCAATCCTGTTGGCTTCCTGGGAGACTATAAAAATCTAGTTTTCCCCTCAGATATGGTTCTGAGGTATTAGTGGAGCTTAGTATGGATATCTTGTTTTGTGTTGTCATTGGTCCTTTCATAGCAAGGTTTTCTTATTACTCAAAGCCAGGCATATTGGCATGAAATCCTTCTCCTAATTCCAGTTATGTAGGTCCAGCTGTAATTACTGTGCAATAAGAATAAGGAACTCTGTGCATGTTCAGATTCTCTCTTTATCGATATACATACTCCATGAGGGATAAACCATGTCCCGAGCTTCATTTTTCTGACATAAGTCCAACCCAGTCCAAGTAGTACTTCTCCAATGCTCTAAATTAAGTCATTTTATTACTGTTTGGTGTTGGTGTTCTTTCATGATTTTTTTTTAAAAAATATTTATATATATTTTGGGTTAGCCACCTATAGTTATTTGTTGAATAAGAGACCACACACATTTGTTAAATTGATTAATTCATTTCTGGACATTTTAATTATTATTTTATCCCTGAGACATCTTATGCTTCCTTAATGTTATCATATCGGTACTGCTACTGGTACTAACTAAGGGATAGCTTCTATTGATTTCTTTTAGAAATGCAAAGATTCTTAACGATTCACCATTTAATTCAATTAATTATAATTAGTCCTTGGTATATTCTGTATTCCTTAATTTAGATTTTAACACAGTTAAACATAACTGGAAAGTAGGCCCAGGTGGCAAGTTCTTTTTAAGATAATATATACATGTTGTTTAAGAAATGCTTTTAAAGATAACATATCTAATTCCTCTTTTCCTTTCTCTTTTTAGACCTACCAAAAGATCAGCAATTTTGTGCTGTCCAGGCTGCCATTCTTCTTCTCCCAGATGAAAACCGTGAAGCTCTAAAAATTCTGTTGTACTTCCTAAGGGATGTTGTGATGTTTGTGGAGAAAAATCAGATGACTCCAACCAATATAGCTGTGTGTCTGGCACCATCTTTATTCCACCTCAACACCTTGAGGAGAGACAGTTCTTCATCTTCCAGGTATTTTTTTAAATTAAATTATAGTTAGCATCTGTGCTTCATCATTGCAGTTATTGTTTCCCCATCCAAAAAGTGAGAAAGCAAGGATGAATTTCAAAATGGCTCAGAAATTGATTTTTTAAAGTGTGCCTGGTAAATTATTTGGCAGAATTCTAATTGTAACTGAATGATGATAAGGACCATCATTTGGAAACTGCAATGAATGGATGACATGCTGGACAGCAAGGTGCTGAACAAACGTTTGCTCCTTGGCAGGTCTTTTGAGCGATAGTTTGGCCATTTAAAGATAATGATTAAAGCTTGAATAAAAAAACAACAACAAATCTATGAAAGAGTGACTGGATTTACATTAAAGAGAAGAGCAAGAAAACTGGATTTTGGGGTTGGATGACATCCCCCCAAAAGAACTTATGCTGTGTTGTTTGGGCATGGTGGAAGCAAGGACAGAAAGACCCAGAACAATATAATGAATGGTGTTGATGTAAGCTTAGATATTTTATTTTATTTTATTTCTTGCTTCCACTTTCTTTTTTTACTACTTTTTACTCATTTGTTCTCCCCCCTCCTTCATTTTACATAACTCTGTTTTCCCTGACAGATAATAGGATGACTGGTATGTTTGTCTGCTCTATAGGGAATTCTGATTATAATTACCCTTCCTGATCATAATATGTTGGGTGGTAATGCAGTTTTTAATAAAGTAAGCATAGAGCATGCTAGAAGAGAAAATAAATAAGCCACCTTCCCCCCTTGATTCTTCCATGAGTAGTGCTTGAGAATACTTCTAATTCTAAATCACCCTATCTAATGTTTAAATAACGCACAAGGGAACAAAGCTGGTTGATGGAAAGCTTGCCTCTGTGAAAAGTACCCTTTGAAACTATAGTTAAATGTTTTGCTAACCTGCAAAACATTTACGTTTTGATGGGTTGGTTGTCTTCCTTGAAGATATTCCAGATTCTATGTTTGTTTGAAGTTGAAGACAGTTTAGTTTGCCAGCCTATAAGCTTGTGGTTTATGATGAGTATAGAGAGAAACTACACAAGATTATAAACTGTCAGGCCATACAGACGAATAGGCAGACTTTAAGTGTGTATAATTTTTTTTTAGCTTCTTGCGTCATCAGTCACTTTAGTGTGGCTTCCTCCCACACTGCTCTAATAACACAAGAACATAAAAGTCCTGTGAGACTTAATTCTTTTGCCAATATTGCTCCACCTCCTCGAAGAGACATAATTGGGTTAGGAAATAGCCACAGAATTCAGTGTTCTCACAAGACCATTTGAAACCAGAGTAATGTTGGAAGCAATCCCACCAATGGAATGAAAAAAAATTAACCAATACAACTTTTCTTGAGAAACAGTAAGTGGCAGCTAACTTTTAAAGCCCTGAAAATAAATAAAAATACAAGAGTACTGTAGTCATGGAAAAAGATATATTTTGTAGCAAATATATCAGATTTCTCCAACATAGTACCCTCCAAATATTTTAGACTTCACCTTTTGTCATCTGGGAGTATGAATTTTAATCGAATATATCTGTAGTATATCTGATTGAGGAAAAATGTAATATAAAATACATGATACGATAATTCCCAAAATATGTTGGACATTTGAAAGTGCCTCAGTTTGCAATTGATCAAAGTTAAGAATTATTTTTGTTTTAGACATGGGGTGAGAAATCAGGGTAAATATATATGCCTGTGCAGTATGTATGTATAAAGAATATATAGAGAATTAACAACTGCATGGATTGTACGTGTTGAATATCTGTCCACCATTGTATGTTATAGTTAGGCCTTGTACATGAAACACTCTTCAGCTTGTAGGCTTTGAATGTCATTGTAGGTTAAGATCTGAGTACAAGTTTTATTTCTGCAGGATGGGGATCTGGAAAAATAAATAGTAGTTCAATTTCTGTCAGAGGTGAAGAGAGGTAAAGCATTTGAAGAATGCATTTTAAGAGGCTTACACATCCCAGATGTGCATCAGGCAATAAAACAAGTCTTGTGATGTTCAGCATTCCCCAGGGAGAGAAAGAAAACAAAGATGATGACAGCCTTGTCAGTCATAGAGAGTGAAAATGTGGTCAGGGCCAGAAATGTGTCAGAAAAATGAAGGGGAAATGTTGCATAGTTTTTATTTCTAGTTGAAGAAATTTGTATTTCTATGGAGTTTTAGAGATGGTGGTAGTGGAGACCTATAATACTTTCAGGGGTTTTTTTCTATCTACAAATTATAGTAGGTTTTATCTTACTAGGTTAAGAAGCCGTTCTTTTAAAATTGGGAAATTTTCTGCATTAATATCTTGAAATTTAAATTAAAAAAATTGGATTTTATTACTGATACCAGTGCAGGGACATCAAAAAGCTCTATCTAACAGGTCTGATTTCAGAATTGAGGTTAACAATATCTATGTCTGTCTGTCTCTGTCTGTCATCTGTCTATCTCCTTCCTTCCTTCCTTCCTTCCTTCCTTCCTTCCTTCCTTCCTTCCTTCCTTCCTTCCTTCCTTCTATGTCTGTCTGTCTGTCTGTCTGTCTGTCTGTCTGTCTGTCTGTCTGTCTGTCTGTCTGTCTGTCTCTCTCTCTGATTAGCTAGCTAGCTAGCTATCATCTATCCCTCTATCTATCTACTATATCTATCTATCTATCCACCTTTTACCTAATCTTTAAATGTTAATAAAATATTCCAAGATAGAGCTAGTAGAGATGAATGCCAGGTTTTTCGCAATCAAGGTTTTGGCCAGATGCCACAAGTAAGCTTTAAATATGAAAATATGAAAAATACTCTCTGGCAAAGCATTGAGAACTCTTGAATAATGGAATTGGCTTTTCCTCTGAATTTTTGGCCCAGCTTTTATTAAAGCATTTTAATGATACCAGACAAATCAATGACTGCTTTGTGTGTTTAACTGAAACAAAATTAGCTACCACTTACTCTGTTTGGATAAACTCATTAAATGCTCCACAAAGAGGTATTACATTAACAGGCTAATATACTGGTTTAACTTAGTCTCATATGCAGTTTTTAAAGTGGTATTTGATGTAACTAGAAATGCAAACTGGAATGGGTGAAGCCTGTAACCGTCACAGGAAATTATTTATACTGCATTCTTTACTTTTTTTTTCAACATCTTAGTGTTTTTCCCCTCTGCATTATACCACCCTAAGATTGGGTTCAGTGCTCATCTATATTGCAGCCCTCCCCGTCAATTTATCTCTGCTCTCCCAGGAATTGGGACCCATCTTGCTCACCTCTTCACACCTCTCTAGTCATAGCTATGCCCAGTTGTTCCTGCTCCTGCCATCCAAGGAAACCAGCCAAGAGAACCCACCCCTGCAAAACACAGACCCTCAATATCAGTTCAGAGATGGTGGAATTATATCTACTGGTTATAACTGCCCAATGTCTTATTTTCTTATTTTTTTCCACATACAACATATAACCACTTCCTTTTCCACTTAGCCCTTCTCTCCAAAGTAGCAAATGTATTTTCTAAACCAGAACTAGTGGCCAGTGATCAAAACAATGAAGTTGTTACATTTTCTTTTTCAAGATCTAGCCAAAGGAAGCTCAGTACAGGAAAACCTGATCAGAGGGATCTGAGTGAGAACTCGGCTGCAACCCATGGCCTGGCCCATATGATTATGCAGTGTCACAGACTATTTGGGGTAGGTGGTATTTTTTCAAGCATATTTTTTTAAAGTCTGTTCTAACATCTAGGAAGTAGAATCTCAGTACGTTGCTTATTGGAAAGGAGAAATAGATTATTTTTTAAATTATTTTTTCAAATTACTGGCAAGAGTAATCTAAGCCAAACTAAATAGCAAACAATGACTGTTTTAAGTTTTCTTTAAAAACAGACCAATTTATGTGTCTTTTCATCACTATATTTGCTTGCCCTTCCTGAAACACATAGACCTCTGCTTATGGCCGGTTGTTTAATCACCATTTGAAATATAAGGAACACAGAACAGTTCATTTGTGGCCTATAAACCACTTTTGGTATTATAAAATGTCAGCGATTGTATTTGAAATGTTTGGCAACCGACTTGTTTTATGACTGGTTGCAGCATCCCTTGGTCACATGTCCATGTTTTGTGACATTTTTTGTTGGCTTCCAGCAGTTTTGCAGATTTCTAGCAAAATGTATTCACATTTACGATCCTGGAATTGGTTTAGCAACCTCAGTGATTCACTAAATGACAGCCTCAAAAAATGTAGTAAAATCAGGTCTGATCATATCGATGCCATATGATCTATAACAAGTCTTTTTAAAGAAAAAAATATTTAGTGTATTTTAGTGAAATGGATATTATATGTTTTTAATTCAGTTCAAAATGTAAAGTTTTGTTTTTAAATAAATATCTAATTGTCTTCATTTTGTTTTCCCTTATATGAGTATTTTACTTGATTCCTTTTTGGTTTATTTTAAATATGGGCTCAGAAATATTTTGGGGGCATGAGTCATCTGTTCATTAAGAGCTAACAATCTCTAATTGCTTATAACAGAAAAGCTGATACTTCCCAAACTGATCTAAAACTTCCTTAATGATATGAAGGAAATGTGAGTTTCCCTGTTTCTGCTTAAGAACAGCTTGGACATAATTATACTCATTCAGTATAATCATTCAGCCCCGTTTTTAAAGATTTTTTGGCATCTCTTCTGCTATATTTACAATATCATTTTGCAATGAAAGTTTAATTGTCTGATAGGAAGCCAACCAGGTTAAAAGTAATTTGTACTGATATTGCCTGGCTCCAAAATGTTTCTTTAGACAAACATAAGAGTTGTTTTGATACAGGATGGGTGGCAAATAAATTTAATAAATGAAAATATAAATAAGCAATAGTCTGCTATTGAAAAAGCCCTTTATCCATTTTAGGATTGGAAAAATTAGCTGAGAATGAGCTGGGCTTTCATAAGGAATCACTTAGACTCAGCTCAGAGTCTTCTATTATTTGTAACTCATTTGGCTTTCTACAGTTAGATGAATAACTTTACTTATTCATCATATTTCCTCATATGATAGAATGCAAATGTGTATGAGAAAGGGGGACTGGATAGGAAGTGTCAAAAGAACAGAATGCAAGAGACTCACAGCCAATAATTTATGCAAAGTGCAGAATCAAAAGTGAACTTCAGAGTTCAGATATAATGCTTATTTAACATGATCTTTTTTCTCCTTTTCCTTTTGTATGGAAAACTGGCAATGAATTTAAGAGATAGGAACAAAACTCCAAGGGTATGAAAGCTGCCTTTGTACCTTATTAAGCCCTAAGTTGCACTTTATAATATACTTTTCTTCAGTTCTTTAAACCCATGTCTCTAGAGCAGTATTTCTCAACCTTAGCAGTTTGAAGATGTGTAGACTTCAACTTCCAGAATTTCCTAGCCAGTTAAGAGTGCCATAGCCATTCCTACATGTGCTGAATGTATACAGATTTCCTTTCTGATTTGGTGGTATATTTTCTTCATGTACATAAGACTATAATGTACTACTTACTGAAAGTAATGTTACTTTTTATTTCAGGCAATGTAAATACGTGTGCTCTTTTTCAGGTACCCAACTATTGCTTTGATCAGGGATATGAAAATGAACACAAGCAAACAGATTCAGGTGAAATAGCTCCACATCAAGCCATTTTAATAAAATATTCTAACATAGTGACATCCCTGGAACACTTCATGCAGGACCTACTCAGAGATGCCAAAGAAAAATTCAAGAACTGGGTCACTTGCTCCATCTTAGACGGAGTAGACTCAGCATATAAGAAGGTAATTTAGCAATTACGCCTTAAGGCACATTTAATCACGGAATCGTCCTGAATTTAACAATAGCTTTTAAAAAAAAACAAATGCAGAAACTTCAATTCTATAGAACTATAAAAATGAGCAGAAATTGCACTGAACCAGCCTAAATCCCTATTGATATTTCAAGTGACAAAGTTTGAAAATGGCATTAGTACTGTTTCTTAGTGTCTCAACTCTGAAATACTTGCAACCATAATTTGAGTGAAAATAGTTTTTTATGTCTTTTAATCATTGTGCATTGTGCCAAACCAAATTAAATGCCTAAAATGTCTCTTTATTGTTGCTTGGAATACATAATGTAACATTTAATGATAAAAATGTCATTGCCCTATTCTTCAGTATACAGTTTTTGTCTACAATCTTTTCTAAATACTTACCTGAGACTGAAACTTATTACAATCATGTTTATTTTTTTAGTGATGCACATAAGATTGTGCTTGTCCTAAAAGAACATTTGTTACAGGACTATCTATTTGGGCCCCAAATTGCTTTAGTTGTCTTTATATTGATTCAATGGTGCTCCTAACTTGTTTAAGCATTGAAGGATAGATGTCTGCCACATTTTTTCATAATATATTGACTATATTCTAAGGTGGATGATGACTACCACATCCGTTTATGGAAAACGTCCGTTGAAATTGATGCTGTTCCTAAAATTATTCTACACCGGATATTGATGGAGCAACATCTGTGGGATCCAAACCTTCAACAAACAAACATCCTGGAGATTTTAGATGATGAAACAGATATTTATCAGTACACAGCAGCAAATATGTCTCCACTTCCTTCAAGAGAATATGTAGTCCTAAGGTTAGAAACTCTAATAAATTCCCATTTTTTGACATTTGTTGATCTATGATTTTTACAGTATTATTTGTCATACATATTCTCAGGGGGAAAAAAATCCTAAAAGATTTAAGTTCTAGGCTGCATTAACATATAGATAGAATCACGATCACGTGAAATGTTAATACCACTTTATAATGCCTTGGTAAGGCTATACTTGGAATATTGCATCCAGTTTTGGTCGCTATGATGTAAAAAAGATGTTGAGATTCTAGATTGTAGAGAAGAGCAACAAAGATGATTAGGGGACTGGAGGCTAAAACATATAAAGAATGGTTGCTAGAATTGGGTATGACTTGTTTAATGAAAAGGACTAGGAGAGACAGGATAGCAGTGTTCTGATATCTCAGGGGTTGCCACAACGAGGGAGTCAAGTTATTTTCCAAAGCACCTGAAAGCAGGACAAGAAGCAATGGGTGGAAACTAATCAAGGAGAAAAGCAACCTAGAACCAAGGAGAAATTTCCTAACAGAACAATTAATCAGTGGAAATGATTAACTTCCAGTGTTGGAGCATTCACAACTGCCTCCAGAAATTGTGAATGCTCCAACACTGGAAGTTGTTAAGAAGACATTGGACAACCATTTGTCTGACATGGTATAGGGTTTCCTGCCTGAGCAGAGGGTTGGACTAGAAGATCTCCAAGGTTCCTTCCAACTATCCCATCCCATCCTATCCCATTGTTTGAATCTCCCTATCCTACAATTGACTTAGATTTAACAAATCACAATTGGTTTGTTTGCATATTGCACTAAGGAAAAAACAATGACTTCTGACGGGTGTAAAAATCACAAGGGATTTAAATTTCCAACCTGTAGTGCACTTATTTTTCCTTCAAATTAAGAGTGTAGAGTAGGTTTCGTAAATGAAATTACTAAAATATTAATTACAGAGAAAAGGATTTAAAAAAGTGGTAATTTATAACTATGCTTATGATATCAACTGAGAAATCTGTGATGGGATGGGAAGGCAGAATTAATTGGTAGGTGATTGCATTCTAAACTTTGTCAATGGAAAATTTTAAGAGTTTGCTATCCTGTACATGTTCTGCAAGTCCTTTGGGAAGCAAATTGTTCTATCCATGGGGTAAACATCCTTTTTCTATATTGAGGAGAGTAGTTGAGCACTCACCCCAAAATCTCAATATTTCAAATAAAAATAATACAATCTCAATGGGTTGTCCGATTCATCTGAAATATTGCAAGATTTGACAGTTTAGTGCACGTGTGTCAAACTCGATCGCGTTGCAGGCTGGATCGTGATGTATCAAGATGTTTTTTGTCTTTGCAGAGCCGGGGTGAGTGTGGCTTCTACAGGTTGTATACGGCCCATGGGCCGCCAGTTTGATAGGCCTGGTTTACTGAGATCTTAGATATTGTTTAAAAATTTAAGTTAAAAATATTTAAGTTTGCAATCCTGTGGGTGCTATGTTGCCAAATTGTTCATTTCTACTGTTTATAGAAGCTGCAGTCTGGATTGGATTTTGCCTATATTTGACACTATTTCAGAGATATATATGTATTGGGAAATATAATTGTTTATTATAACTAAAGTTAGAAAGTTGATATAAATGAAGTGTCATAAAAAGGTTATTTCTGTAGCTAATATGACTTTAGTTCATAAATATAATAGGAAATCATAATCTGATTTTTTTTCCCCACTTTGTTATTTCCAGGACTTGGCGGACTGATCCTCAAAGTGGCACATGTGTTCTAGCAGCTACCTCAACAGATAACAAAGGTGCTACTGTGAATGGAATTTTGGCTCACGTGATACTTTACCAGTACCTTATAGAAGTTGTTGCTGGTTCCCAGAAATCCAAAGTAACATATGTTTGTCAAATAGATACCAGGTATTTCTTCTATTCTTTTCCTTGAAACTAAAACCTTATATATGAAAGCCTTGATGTTCTCTGAGCTTAGTTGTTTGTTTGAGGGTATTTCATTACCCAATTTCATAACATCATCAGTGTGAGAATGAGGTATGCTCCCCATTTATATACCGTAGCCTGCCAGTGTGGTGGTATGATTTTCTTGACAGTTCATTATTTATTATATTATATTATTTATTATATAGCCTGTCTAGTTGTGTTACAGAAGAAAGAATTAAGATGATTTTTTTATTATGAATGGTTTTATACTAATAGATGTGAAATGACACCCTCCCTCCCAAAAAAAGAAAGAAAAGAAAGAATGCTTATTATTTAGTTCCTAATATTGTGTTTATTTTATTTTTTTTTTGGTCAGGGGCCGGACCACAGAATGGTATAAGAGGGTTTTTGGTCATATCTGTGCTGCAGACATGATACGGATTAAAGATTCTTTCAAAGCATCCCCTTATCGAAATTAAACCAAAGACAACAGCTTTATGCTTCTAGAGATGAAGATAATGCAAGATGGCTTCAGTTACCATTTTCAAATTTTGATTAACTGAAAAGCAGTATATAAAGCCATCGAAGAAGAATTTTACAAATGAAAGTTTCAGTTTAAACGTACCTTTCAACGGAATAATTTACATATTATTCTTTTATAGTGTTTTGCCAAGAAAATGAAATTATTTTGATTATTTCTTAATTTATTTATAAAGAACATCTTTTAATAGTATATGTTAACTAATGTGTAAATGAGATATATTTTTAGATGTTTTATTGATTGAAAATGTGAAAGCAATAGTAAAATTGTATCAGCAGCTTACAGCCTGACCAGCTTTTATGCTGATTTTATTTTTATTATTGTAACATATTAGGAAACAGTGATGCTTGTATAAGTAGCTAAGCTAAGCTAATTACATTATATATATATATATATTGGTCATAGATTTTTGTATCTTGAGTAGCCACAATAATCTACTTGAGAATTTATACATCCATTTTTAATGCAGGAATTTTTCAGTTTGCTTTATAAGACACGCTCAAGGCAATGTTCAAAGCAGAATAGGCACTTTAAATGGAAAATGTTTACCTTTGAGAAATAATCGGTTAAACAGTGCTGCGTGGAGCTGAAAACACACTAGATTCACATTCTGTATTTACTTAGTATGCCCAGTTTTCATTTGTTTTTGTTTTTATACTGAAAAATGCCATTAGACTCTTTGAAGATAATCTCACTTTTTTTAAAAAATGAAATCTCTACCGATGTCTATGGGTAGCTTTCATTTACAATACTGGATGAAAAGATTTTGGATGAGAAATTGAATCAGACAACGACTAGTTTACATGCTAAACCAGTTTGTATCTGCTATGCAAAACATAGCAAATTATATTATGGCATTGTGCCCAATCAATGGCATAATCTTATCCCTCTACAATGATTATATTTTTTTAACCACTTCACTTCTGCCTAATTGTCTTTTTTCTCTCTCATTCCAGTACAATGGAACATTTGATCTTTTGGACGCTTTGTGTAACTCTTTAAAGATTTTTTTCTCCATTTATGAAATAAGTTACTCCAAGTTTGCCAATACTTTTGGCATGTGGACTGCATTTTTTGCCTCTAGCTCCACAAGCTTAAAAAGATTCTCAAAGTATTATATAATTAGTATTTTTATTACTTACTATAATATATTGTTCTTCCAGTTGCATAAGCCTGTAACCCACAATTCCTAATTAAAGGATGGTTGCTAAAAAACAAGTCCTAACATTACAGTTAGCTTGATAGAATCAAGGTAATCACATTAAAATACATAACTACCCAGTGTGTGTATACAATAACAAGGGAATTTTTTTTAAAAAAAAAACCCTGGTAATTCAAGTAAATATCTGCCCTATTTTTGGTGACACCTGCACCTTATCACAGCCTATCCTATTCAGGATGTTCAATGTTCATTTTTACAGTGGTGTTTTGTGCAGCTGCTTGCAGGAGATGCCAATGCCAAACTCATTTGATTGAGCTTAAAAAATCTACCGTAGTTAATACATTGATGAAGGGCCGTCAGACTGAGAAACTGAAAAAAAAAAAAAAATGGAGAAGGCAGGGGAAAACTACTGCTATATTTTGTGTGTATTCATGCAGTTGTAGTGATTTTAAATTATCTATTTTCTCCAGTCTGCCAATCCATCTGATCAAAGTGTTATAGCACAAAATGTTTTTTTAAGAAAACATAAGATAGTAGTTAGTTGCAGCATTCTACTTGGGTATTCTTTTTTTTTTTTTTCTACTTGGGTATTCTATTTTGTGCTATATTTCATACATACTGCCATCTATCTGGGCTATTTTGTTAAGGTGTTGTAAATATTTAGCTATCCCTTAATTTTGTACTTTATGTAGATAATTTATATACTATTATAATAACACATACATTTCATATTAATGTGATATTCTACAAGCCCCTCAGTGAAAGAAATGAGTTTATTACAATTATTTTTTTCTAGGTGTTTCATTATTGCTTTCATTAGGAATAACTGAGTAGCCAAATTGATTTCTTGGTTTGTGATGACAAAATGTACCTTTTTTAAAAAAGGTATTTTGTATAATAACGCTAGCCATGTAAAAGAAGTCTTTGGTATTTCTACCACTGTTTATATATTTCCAACAACAAAAAAACCTCTTGCCGCATGGCATCAATTTACAAATCTTTAGACATGGAGAGCTGGTGAATGCTAATATTTAGCAGCTAAGTAGCAATTTTAGTAATAGAAAAGGGGGGAGGGGAGAGAAGGAAGGAAATAATATATTGAATACTATTGGTACTTTAACATGTTGAACATGCTGCAGTATTTTACTTCTTTATCATCCACTTGTATTGTCAAAATAACTAGTAAAAATTGTTAACATGCTTGACTTATTGACAATGCACCTTTAATAAAAAGGTGAAGCGCTTCGTCACTTCAATATTGATGTGTGTGGCACAGGTAACTTTGTTTCATATTTTATAACACTGTATGTTTTCAATTCCTGCAACATATGACTTGATAAACTATCAGAGAAAGCTAGAGGATCCGTTTTTCATTTAGAATCATATAAGCCTCTGACATAAATATTCCATTTTACTGAGCTCAAACATGACAAATTTCTAAAAAATTTTTTTGTTCTTGCTTACGTTTCCCTACTGTAATTCAAATTTTATATGAACTTTAAATTTATGCAAATTTTAAAATGCATACATATTGTGTCTGCATTTATAACTTTTGTGGCTGAAAAAACATCTAACTTGGTGAAACACAATTGCAAGCATTTCTGGCCCGATAAGAAAGAGAAAATCGAATCTGAGCATCTGTTATTTTTATTAAGTTCTAACCCTGGCAAGGAAAAAAGAAACTGTTTATCCTTTGCTTCTAACAGTTTTAAAAGTCATTTTAATTACATTTTTTGGACAGGCTTGATTCCCAAGATATCAAAACCTTTGGCCATCACAGCAGCTGTTGCTTCACACAGGAGCATTCGCCACATGTTCACATTCACTATTTCACCTAGATACAAAACAGACACAGCACAAAAATAAATATTAGATGCAGCCATTTCAGAAATTAATATATTTTGCCTCAATAACACAACATTATGCAGTCATAATCGTTTCTCTCAATCTATCACAAATTAAGTTTATGAACAGACACTCTACAGGTAGTCCCTGACTTACAACCATTCCTTTAGTGACCATTCAAAGTTATAGCACAGAAAAAAGTGACTTATGATTGGTGCAGCATCCCGATGGTCAGGTGATCAAAATTCAGATGCTTGGCAACTGGCATGTATTTATGACGGTTGCACTGTCCCGAGGTCATGTGATTTCTTCTTGTGACCTTCTAACAAGCTAAGTCAATGAGGAAGCCAGTTGTTATGTTACTAACGTAACAACTGCAGTGATTCTCTTTACAACTCTGGCAAGAAAAGGTCGTAAAATAAAAGGTCGGCAAAACTTTCTTAACTATTTCATTTAGCAATAGAAACTTTGGGCTCAATTGTGGATCGTAAGTCGAGGACTACCTGTACTACTTTACTTTTGTGATGATTCTGTTCAAACTTTTGCATTCATAAGAGATCCAATGCAGCTATAATTTAAGGTTAGTCTATCCAACCATGTATTTATTTTGCAATCATGGCAGGGTTTTATTTCAAAGGATTAATAATTTTATTTGCCATATTTTATAGCCCTTTTTAGAGTAGAAAATTGAAAATATATTTAGTACAAAAAGTCTCATAAGTTCTTTCAGTATGAGGTTCCATCCAACCTGGTTTGAAAGGAAAGATTTTCACAGATCTTTGTATTTCTTATTGAGTTGGCAATACTCTGGGGCTTTAATAATCTTCACACAACTGTCCCACTTTACTTTCTAAACACTAAGGTAACTCACCAGTTTGTCTATCTTTTTCCACACAATAACAGTTATCATAGAATTCAGTAAATGTGGTGGCTAGTTCATAGAGGTAGTCGCAGAGTGTGTGGAGTAAAAGGTCATCTAAGCACTTTTGGATGATCTCAGGAAACCTCAAAATGCATTTGCCTAGTTTCCATTCTTTTTCATGATCCAATATTATCTCTGTTGTTCCAGCTGCCTTTTGTAGTTTATCCTCACTGATATTAGCCACTCTTGCTATAGATCTGTTACAGAAATAAACCTTAGATTAGATGCTAACGGATCAAACCTTTCCTTCTCTAGAAAAACATCTTTATCTGGACTCCCCAAAAAAGATTATGTGATGCAAGAACAAAGATGTACCAAAATTACTGATTTATCCCAAAAGGATGGGATAGCTATTATGCATTAAACAATATTGTTAGAAATACTGCTTCTTAAAATACAGAATTGTGTCTTGAAAGATGCACTTTGAAAATGCTGTAGCAGAAGTGATGTCTGAACCTGGGGATGGAGTGAAAAGAAGGATCACCCCAGAATCCCTATGTAACCACAAGAGAAGTAAATACAATCCCTTGACAGCTGTTGACCCTTAGCTAACTCCAACCAGGTGCTGACCTTAGTTGAGAATATTGCTTTACATTGGACAATAAATCTATTTAATTTAACTTTCACAAGTTGAACTGATCTTTCATATCTGACAAATCCTGAGTCAATGTAAAACCAATATAAGCTACATCAGGCACTTTAGGCATCAATTGCTCTATAAAAGTGGGAGTAAGATATCAAGCAACCACACCTCAATCATCTTGAGTTTTTATGCAAGAAGAACTTACATACATACAAAAAATTCCTTAAAATAAGCCACATAGTTTTATTGGCCTGTGCCAATAAAGAGCAGGAAAAGACATATTTGATTGAAGGAAATCCCAGCAGGTTCAATACATGTCAGCAGCTCTTTCTTACTGAACCCCAATCGCAGAACCATAATATGTACTTTTGCTCCAATCACTATATATGCCATGCAAGTGTGTCCCAGATTACCTTATCAAATTACTAAGTCTTGCCCTTAAAGCAAAATACATTGCTGAATGGGCTGGATGTTGCTTTTAATGCTTAAAATTTAAAGTTAAATGTTTACTTTAATTTTTTCTGGCTTCCTTGGGCATTAAAATAATTAGTGATGTATGTCCATAGCTATAGATTGTGAAAGCAAGACTATTAAACATACTGACAATTAAATGCCATTTTATAGTTAACAAATTAGCTAGTTTAGCACATAGTAGCATAGCCTCAGCATTCTAAAAGTGATTAGCTAAAGTTGTTTTTTTAAAAAATATAGAATGGTCCCATATTATATTATATATTATCATATATTATAACTTGAAAAATAAAAGAACTTGGCATAATATCTCTACCTGATTCGAGTGAAGGCATAAAGTAAATAAGCAGCAGTATTTCCTCTATCATCAAGCATCTTATCAAAAGAGAAAATATAATCATTTATTCTGTGATGAGACAGGTCTGCATATTTAATGCAACCAAAGGCAACTGAGATCTGGGCTGCCTTTAATTCTTCAGCTGTAAGAACCTGTTAAGACAAATAAAACATTTTTTTCAAACAAATGAATGAGTTTATTTAATTACCATCAATGACCAGCAAGATAAAGACATACAGAATCAAACAAATACAACAAAAACAGTACCAGTCATGTACAACTAAAGGCTTGAAAATATTAGATAAAACATATTGCTTTAAAAAACGGTCAAGTAGCATCAAATGAGACCTCATAAAGAAACAATCTATCATTTCCAGCTACTATTTGGAGACACTGTTGCTCAAAGATTGCAGTCTTCTTCCAACACATTTTTGCTCAACTCTACAAGTGGCTTAAAATAATTCTCTAAAACTGGATGATGTTGGTTTATCTCTCGTTATATATGCAAAGAATTGAGGTCACCAATGAAAGTTACAGTGACCATTCTACTTGTGGTAAGGTACAAAGCATTTCTTAGCAGTGAATTACACCCCGCCACACACACACATACCAATACAATCAATACAAAAGTTGTCCTATCTATTCTTCATTCTATGTTGTTCTGCCATCTGCTGGAAAGCTAAAATAATACAAGAGTCTACAGACCAGAGCCAAAATTAATCTCTGAATGTATGAATTCTCCGAGAGTATCTCGGTAGATCTTGTCTCTATTCCATACCCATTTAAACAGCTTTAAGCACTATGAAACAGTATCCAAGATGGGACATCTTAATACGATGTTCATTGCTAACCAAACACATAAAATTAGCAAAACAGAAAATTCCAGTAAATTAAAACAAAAAGAAATACAAAGTGTAGGACATGCTGCATGAAGGCAAGATAGCAGAAAAAGCAAAATTACTACATTGGATTCAAGAAAAAAAAAAGAAATCCATTACCTTATCTCTTTCCTTTTCCTTCAGTTTATCCATTGATCGCTTCAATCCCTCTTCAAGAAGATCAATCAGTCGTACTGTATCTCCAGAACGTGTTTTGAACTTTTTTCTTATAGCAAAGAGTGAAAATTATTACTTTCCTGAAATGGTATCTCATTTTAAATAAAAGTTACATTCCAAATGTAAACACATGCTGCTTTCACAGCATGAAAGTGACGTCCCAAACACTATTTGTATCCATGGTGACAAGTAATATATTAAAAAATGAATGGATTTTAAAGAATCTAAATTTTATTTCAGTGTAAATACCCAGACTCAAAGTAAGAGGGTTAATTAAAGCTGAATTTTAGTTTGAACATGGGAATATTATAATTAATTTTGGGAAGGAGCACTTTTTTCAATTAATGTCACAATTTGTCTTAATGGGGTATGCTAGGAATCAAACTCTCCTTGCACTCCTAAAAAGATAAGCCTTATTATTATTTGCCTATAACAATAATTCCATTTTAGGTATAAGAAAATTTATTTTCTCTAGCAACTGGTCTAGCTGTTTAAAGCGTGGTTTGGTAGTTTTCCAAAAGTTAGCAACAGCAAAACATGAGCACTTATATGCAGCTATGTAGTGCTTTACAGCACTCTCTGAGAGGTTTACAAAGTCAGCATAGTGCCCCCAACAACCTGGGTTCTCATTTTACCGACCTTGGAAAGATGGAAGGCTGAGTCAACCTTGAGCCAGTCAGGATCGAACTCCTGCATTCTAATACTGCATTCTAATGACTGTGCCACCATGGCTCTAAGTTAATCTTGTGAAAGCAATTATTAATGCTTCAGACAAAACCAAGTTTGTTTTAGGCCAGGATCAGCATGGTCGAGAGGAGGAATGGAATCTTCATCTCCTGGACCATACCGATCCTGATCCAAAACCTGAAGTGTTCCATTCCTGAAACAGTAGGTTTTTCATTTCATTGACACTAGTGTAATAAAATTATGTTTAGTTAATTACTGTAGTTAGTCCTCATATAATTTACAGTATAACTTTTAAGGCACCACATGAGGCCCCAAAATCTCAAAGCAACATAAGGCAGCAAATAAAGTTAACAAATTAATTAATTAATTTTAAAAATGTGATTGAAATAAAAAAAATAATTTAACAGCAAATGAAAGGGCTCCACACACAAAGATTTTTGGCCTCATGTGGCTCTGCATGCCTCAGATGGTGAGCCCCTAATTAACGGGCATAATTCAAATCTAAAATAGAAGAATAAAATAAAGAAGTGACAAGAGTTAGTAATAAAAATCTGGATGGGGGGGAAAAAAGAGAAAGAGTCTTTCCAAACTCAAAAAATATATTGCTTCCTGAGTATTATTTAAGCTGTTACTTTAGTTAATGAAGGTTTGATTAACCATATTCATAAAATTGTATAGATGGATGAAGAGGATTCTTATTTCCAATATAGACAATTTAATTACAACATGCAGATCAAAAAATAGATGTCTACATACAGTAGCTTTTTTTGCACTATGCACTAATATATACATTCAGTGTTATTTATTTATTTATTTATTTGATTTGATTTGATTTCTATACCGCCCTACTCCCGAAGGACTCAGCAGTGCACAGCCAAACAATAAAACACATACATACAAAATTTAAAAATAGAATTAAAATCAAATTAAATAATTTTGGTCCGGACAAATTAAAACCCCAAACTATTTAAAACCAATTTTAAAATTGAATATATAAAATATAAAAAATAATTAAAAATTAAAAAATCTTTTATAAAAGCGAGAGAAAATTAGGTCAGGCCCGCCTGGTGAAATAATAAGGTCTTTAAAGCGCGGCGGAAGGTGCGCAGATCCGGGATCCTCCGTATCTCTGGGGGGGGAGCTCGTTCCAGATAGTAGGTGCCCCCACAGAGAAGGCTCTCCCCCTGGGGGCCGCCAGTCGGCATTGTTTGGCCGACAGCACCCGGAGGAGCCCCTCTCTATGGGAGCGTACCGGCCGGTGGGAGGCTATTGGTGGTAGTAGGCGGTCCCGCAAGTACCCAGGTCCTAAGCCATGGAGCGCTTTAAAGGTGGTAACCAAAACCTTGAAGCGCACACGGAAGACCACCGGGAGCCAGTGCAGCTCGCGCAGGAGGGGTGTTACATGGGAACGCCATGTCGCTCCCATTACCACCTGCGCGGCCGCACTCTGCGCCAGTTGGAGCCTCCGGGTGCTCCTCAAGGGGAGCCCCATGTAGAGAGTGTTACAATAGTCCAGGCGGGAGGTGCAAGGGCATGAGTGACTGTGCATAATGAGTCCCGATCCAGAAAGGGACACAACTGGTGAATCAGGCGAACCTGATGAAAAATCCTCCCGGTCACGGCCGTCAAGTGCTCTTCTAAAGACAGCCGTGAATCCAGGAAGACGCCCAAGTTGCGCGCCCTCTCCATGGGGGCCAATGATTCGCCCCCAATAGTCAGTGATGGCACCAACTGACTATATCGGGACGTCGGAAACCACAGCCACTCGGTCTTGGATAGGTTGAGCCTGAGCCTATTCTTCCCCATCCAGATCCGCATGGCCTCCAGGCAAAAGTAATGCCTCCTTATGGCTCAAAGTAATGCTGCAGAATGTACAACCAAACCTCATTCTAACCATCCTGCAAGAATATGCTTCAAAAAACAAGGCAAAATACATGTCACAATTGAACTCATGATAGAACTATTCAGAAATACAAAAAAAAAAAAAAAGTCAATGTGTGTTGACAAAAAACATTTTTCAAAAGAAGGTCTTATACAGAGTCAGACTATTCATCCATCTAGATTGATACTGGCCTCATTTCCAGGCGGTAGCTCAGAAAAAGGAGCACCTTTGAAAATATCCAATTCAAAAACCTGAATATTTGATCTAAATAGTTTATTTCCTAAAACTGCCTTCAACATGAATATTGCATGGTCCAAATCAATAGAATTCTTTTCTCTATTGAATTAATCTTAAATAAGCATATTAATTCCTCCAGTGAGATTAACAATAGAGTTTAGTTTAAGGCATACTGAAGTAGAGTTTAGTATAGTGGTTAAGGCAATAGGCTAGAAACAATTAAGTTCTGAGTTCTAACCCTGCCTTAGGTGTGATGCTAGCTGGGTGATCTCAGTTATTCTAAGAAACTAATGGTAAACCACTTCTGAATTTGCTGGCAAGAAAACTGCAAGGACTTGTCTAAATAGTCACTAAGAGTCAAGACAGACTCAACTGACATACACATTCACATACCTCCCCCCGAAAAAGAAAATACTTTGTACACTTACTTGTCTTCTCCCAACACCACTCCAAAAGGAGCATGAATTACTTTGGTCACTTTGGGATCATACCAGCCAATCATCTGAGCTGCTGCAAATACTGTTTGTAAGTGAACAGACTGCAAAACAAAGCAGGATTAAAGTAGCAATTGTTAATTATGATGTCTAAAAATGTTTCTAATAAAGTGTGTGCTTTGTTTCAGAGAAGGCAATGGGAGCAACTGTCCTGAGAACCAAGGAAGGAACCAGACTCCTAGTAGGGTTCAATACTCAAAATGATCAGATAGATTAATCTTTTTGTTCAAGGAGAGAACATTAATCAGTTAAGCATAACTGACTATATTTTGTGTTTCTCCATACATTGCTGTTTAATGGGCTGTTGACGTAAATGGGTAAAAATAACAGACAAAAAAGTTACAGGAATTAATGAAATGGGAGGGAGTATTAAATGAACAGTACATTTAGATCTGGTTTGCATCACATCAATATCCACAAGCGAAACATTTTACAAAACAGAAAACACTCAGGTTAGAGGAGCTCACCTGCCCGCTGTCTACCACATAAATTATATAATCAGCTTTTTCTTCGAAAATCCTCTGTTTTATTGCTGCCAAGTCTGATGTATCATATGTGAAACCACCATCAGACTTCACAATTGTCAAAGGAACGGAACATCCTGGAATAAATACAATCTTTCGGC
Source organism: Pituophis catenifer annectens (assembly GCF_029215685.1). Classification (NCBI taxonomy): domain Eukaryota; kingdom Metazoa; phylum Chordata; class Lepidosauria; order Squamata; family Colubridae; genus Pituophis; species Pituophis catenifer. The sequence goes on from NW_027256882.1 coordinate 115,263,309, forward strand.
CATCATCCATTTGTAGAAACCCTAAAGATAGAAAATACATCATGGGTAACCATGCAAAACCAGATAGAAAATTCTATTAAAGTTTGGGAAGCAAATCTACTTTTTTTTTTTTTTTTTTTACAAAAAATGTATAAATAAAAGCCAGTTCAATAAAGATTTACAAACAGAACTTGTCATAAAGCCATACTCCAAGCCAAGCAAACAAAATGGAGTCAACTGTTTAAAATTTCTACATCTGTCACTTCCAATGCAACACTTATAATTATCTCTTGAGCTGGGCTTAACTTCAGATTTCAGAGGTTGATTAAAGAAGGAAAAATAAAGTGTCCAATTGCCTGAAATTCTTTAAAAAGAATCAGAGGATAATGTAGCAAAATGGTTTTGGACTCAGTTTAACTTTCATCCTGTTCTCACATAAGGCTTTGCTCCAAATTTAATCAAGAAAAATTTATCTGATTATCTTCCCATATGTAACATCTCTTACTTTCTATTTTGAGTAGACTGATTTGAAGCCTATTTTCTAGCAATCAGAACCCTATAGATCTTATTATTAATCTTACACAAAAGAATCAGCCACTATTAAATATTTCCAGATTATAAATTTAGCCTTCCTAATACAACAAATTCTGTTAGTTGAAGCCATATCTCTAAAACAGGAAGCAATGATATTATTAGTTACTTGATTCCGGTTAAATGTAAGCAGCAAGAAAAACAACTTGTTTCGTTCAGAAAGAGATAAAACACAATGAAAAAAATATGGAAAATACCTTCTATCAGCCTTCAGTATTTTAAAGCATGTAATTCAAAAGCTAAACTAACTGGGGGTTGAATTTAGGTGGCCTAGATTAAAAAGCAGAGTTAATCATGGCATTGAGCTATAAATAGCTATCTTAATGGGTAAATGAAGGATTTAGTTTTTAGTTAGTGAACACTTTTAAGAGCTGGAATGGCAACAATTGGAAATTGTTAGAAACTAGCAACACTTCAAATAAATAAGGACATATTGTCTGAAGATAGAAGATTCTCATATCAACAGTGTGTCCCAAACAACATTGGCTTATCATGCATGAGAGATATTTACATCTATTTTGGAAATTTATTAACAACGAGGATACTAAAAGGAACCAATCAGAAGTCAAAAGATCCTGCCCAATTTTACTGAAGCAATTTGCAATGTAATGGTTTCCAGGCCAGAGGATACAAAATAGTAACCTCCATATTTGGGAGCTGCCCAACTGAAGAGTAAACTGGAAATAATACAACATAGAAGAAACATCTTATCAAAGAATAGCTATCTCGGAAATTGACCAATCAAGAAAGAGTCTCCATATGATCATTCAGGCATTAACTCATTTTTTTTTTAACTGTCTGAACTTCTCTTTGTACTACAGTAGGTATCCAAAATGTGCACATACTTAATTAAAGAACATTTTCAAAAAATATTGCATGGTATTCATCCTGATATTTGGCTTGTCACAATTTCTCTCTGAAAAGATGCTATAAGGCAGATTTGATAATCTTGCCCTGTGTCAGGTTAAATCAGTTAAATAAAGTTGTATATTACTTCTCCAAACCCATGACAACAGAAAGAAAAATAAAGTAATTTTGAATTTATGGCTAATGGTAGTAGTTAGGTTTATTGATTAGGTATAATAAAACATTTTTAATAAAAGCAAACTTTCGTGAAGGTCTGAAACATATAATAAATGGATTATCATTTTAAACATATTTCAGCTATTTAATTTCCAATTACAATACAAATGTGTTACCTCGTTCTTCAAGCTCCTTCACAATTTCATGCATCCTATCTTGGTAGAATGATTCTCCTCTGTCTATGATGGAAACATCCAAGCAGTCATAGATCTTTTGGAATTCTGATCAAGAAGAGGAGGCAAAAAAATCTCAGCACATAGTAGTGAAGCATTTGAAAATCTAGTTGAAAAGTTAAGTTGAAAATCTAGTGATTAGAATAATACAACAGCAAATTATATGGAGGAGGAGCAATGTTAAAAAAATGGGTTTACCTTGAAATTCACCAAGGCCTTTTTCCTTAGTTTAAAACACAATAATAATTAAAGTGGTATCTTTACCACTCATAGGTAATTCTAACTGGTTTAATGAACTTTCAGGTAAACAAGACTGAAGCTGGCTGTTGGTTTTTATCAGTATTCAATGTAGGTTAATAATTTAACTGGACCTTGAGTAATGGGATAAGCAGCATCCAAGGATAAGCAGTGAAATATTTCGAACCAAAAAGGAAAGAAGTTCAGTTGGCATGACTGAACTCCCGGACAACTCTACCTGGATAACTGGAATCTCCATTGACATATAGCATGATGTTAAGCATTCAGAAAAGGTAACCAAGAGAAAAACTGAAAATTTTTCAGTGTCACACACTTGATTGAGAGCTTCCTACAAATAAAATTGTATAATAAAAAAGAAACTAGGCCTTAAAATCAACTATAATCTTCTCTATGCAAATTACATTGATAAATCCCTGAATTGTTGAAAAACAGTGGACAAAAATCTATTTCAGGACATTCTTTATGGAGGTGACTCCCTCCCTTTCTTTCTTTCTTCATGCTGTAATATGTTGGTAGTTAGGAGACCCAAAACACTGTAAAGTTTGATATTACAGACTCGATCTTGGTCTCACAGAGGAGTAACTTTAGATCCACTTCTCAAAATTTTCCACCCTAAATGGTACATTCAAAATTCTTATGCTTTAGCATGATCTACAAAAATAATTGCAAGTCACAACTGTTTAAAAAAGTCTTTTTCTAAGAAAATGCTCAAAAGTAGCCAAGACAAACCCGTCAAAATTTCAAAAATCACCTTTTCGGGATACATCACAAATGAGGTTCCAAGCTTTAATAATGTCTGGAGTTTTGCTCTGCAACAGGACCACACAGTGGTATGCATGCTTCTTAAACTCTTCCTCAGTGTCAAACCTTCTTTTTGATTCCTAGGTTAAGAATATAAACTTCAAGTTCAAAGTTCAAAGCCTTTATTGTCATTGTACATCATGTATACAACGAAACTGGTTTAACCTCTACTGGTGCAGTCCATACAAGAATACAAGACAATATGAATAATATAAAGAATAATCCTTATACAAGAAGTTAAGAAAAAAAAACTAGTCATATGTTTCCATATATACATCATATTCTGTACAACATGTATATTACTCTGGTGTATGATCTTATATCATGGTATATACATATTACAGACTACACTGGCACCAGTGAAATTTATATTAATCTGTTTGTGGTGTTATATTGTGTTTAGGAGTCTGACAGCCCATGGATAGAAGTTGTTTTTAAGCCTGGCTATACTTCTGTGTCTTTTACCCAATGGTAAAAGTGAAAAGACACACTGGCCAGAGTGTGAATCATCCCTAAGTATCTTCCTTACTCTGCTGAAACAGCGAGACCTGGCGATGTCATCCAGTGGTGTTAGGGGGAAACCAATGGTTTCTTGGGCCGAATTAATCACTCTCTAGTGCCTTCCTGTCCGCGGCTGTTAATCTGCCGTACCATACTATTATACAGTATGTGAGGACACTTTTTATTGTGGACCGATACAAAGAAGTCATCAGCCGTTGTTCCACCTGATTTTTACGCAGGACTCTAAGGAAATGAAGTCTCTATTGAGCCTTACTAAACATCAAGGATGTGTTGTTTTAAAGATGCTGTGATGTGCATTAAATGGAATCCAATCAAAGTATTCATAGCAGCATTAATGTTTAGAGTAGATAAAAAGGGCAATATTAATTAAATTTCAAATTAATAAACATAACTATCTCAATTGCAATTTCAGCAATGTTAACTGTTTGATCTTTTCAGCATGTTTTAACATATGCAGAAATTAAGCACACTATGAAGTTGCAGCGCTATTACTGAAGAGAAATTGGGAATCCTCACTCACATATGAGTTTACTGTATGTGAATTTGAATATCCATGGGAAATTTTCTGTGCTATTAATCTGCATAATCTTCAATTGCTGACATGATAGTTCTTCTATAAAGAAGTGGAGAATGAAAATCTGCTCTCACTGGAATTAAAATCGCCCCCCCCCCCCCGCTTAGAAATTGAGAAGTGCAGGTTTTTAAGCAATCTAAGTGCATCTAATTTTTTTAAAAGTTGAGTTAGTGTCTGAAAATATGCAGCTATACAGACATTTTCTTTTCAAACTTTTTACCCAATTATTACTTTTGTTTGGGTAATGTGTAGCAAAATCCTGTGTGTTCAGGGACAGTTTCTTCAGAAATGGAAAGAACACTCTCGCTTTTAACCCTGGCAGTAACGCCCATCATGCAAGGATACACTCATGTCTCTGGATTCATTCCATCAATATGTCTTTGATAGAAAAATGTTTATGTAGTCTGGATGGTTATAAACATTTTCCTACATCCTATTGATCTAAGGAGATTTTAGTCTAGTATCCCATCCTACTTCCTCCTGTAATCCCCAGAAATAGGCTGTCAATGGCATTAACTATTATTTGACTGATTTTGTTGAGTCAATCATTAACAACTTTACATATGTAGATGATGACTCTACCTGCAGTTTTTCCTAATGGATTAAACTAACAGATTCATCTTTAAACACATTATTTTTCCTCTAATTAAGAATAGCATTTAGTAAAAGCTCTGAATAAACATTTGCAATATTAGTTGCTGCAACACTGATTTTTCATATGTAGTGGTCTGTACTGATCTCTTTTAATTTAAAAAAAATCTTACAAAAACAACCTATAGTAAGGAATAATGAAAATGAAAAACAAACATACTATTTCAATACCATGCAAAACATCAAGCATTTTGTAAGCAATTATAATAACAGGAACAAACATTGTGGATACAATACCTTATAAAAAGCTTGGAGATCTCCTATGGGTGGAGAAACAGTGAGGTAATCTGGAAATTTATCTTTCAGATGAGCAATAAGCATCCCAAACTGGGTGCCCCAATCTCCTAAATGATTCAATCTGGATATCAAGAAAAATAAACCAAGTGTAAAATACAGGTAACCTTTACATAGAGAAACACTATTTCAGTTAATCTAACTGAAATGGTTCATCTAGAGTTCTGTGGTGTTTGGCCTAAAAATACTGTGCCAGATAAGTAACCACAATAGTATTTCCAGTGCGCTTATTGCTTAATTAACACAGTTCATTGCAAGGCAGAGGAGTTCTAGCATTTCTTTGATACATTTGTGTCATACAAATTATTGAAAGTAAAGTGTGGCTGCTTCACAGAAAGAGAAGCACTATATCTCTAAATACGTTATGAGCCTGTCCATAATTATACATGACGTACCTTAGAACATCATGCCCCATGAATTCGAAAAGACGGCACATGCTGTCCCCAATTATAGTTGACCTCAGATGTCCAACGTGCATCTCTTTTGCAATATTTGGGGAAGAGAAATCAATCACCACCTTTTTATATGGAATAAAGAATGAAAAAAAAAAGTTGTCTAAAAATTTAGAATACAATTGATGTAAAAATATATACCGTATTTTTTGTACTATAAGACACTCCGGACCGTAAGACGCACCTAGCTTTTGGGGAAGAAAACAAAAAATCTGCCTCTGCCTCCCAGTATCCATCGGTATTCATCTGGCTAGCATCCTTGCAGTAAACAGCCTGGCCATCTTCAGCATGTTATTGCAGCCTGATTTAGCACGAGCAGCTGATTGGCAGTTGGATTGGCCTTCCGGAATACTGCCGATCAGCTGCTCCAGGCTATGGGGATTGCCGCCGTCTATTACTGCCTCCATGCGTCCTGTGTTCAGACTACGTGTGTCCCGTTTCTGGCCCATTCCAGGCGGCGGGGATCGCCACCGCCTATTGCCGCTGCTTATCACCAGTGGTGAACGCCAGCAGCGATCGCCACCGCTTGGAACGGTGGGAAATGGGGTGCGCAGAGGCCGAAAACAGCCAAAGGGTGGGCGGGGCTTTAGCAACACTCATTCTATAACACACACAGATATTTCCATCCACTTTTTTTTTGGGGGGGGGGGAGCATCTTATAGACCGAAAAATACGGTATGTAATATATTTTTTTAAGGTAATTATGGAATCCCACTATTGTGAGTGAAGAATGAACATAATTGTATACTGCTCTACGTTTTTACTACATACAGAAAATATATCTATACACACACACATTCCATTATCTGTGGAGTCCATGTATGCACTAACCAACTAAGACAACATTTAAAACTCATGTAGTTTTATGTAGTGGTTAAGGTGCTGGCCTAGAAACCAGGAGACTGTGAGTCCTAGTCCTGCCTTGGGCATAAAAGCCTGCTGAGTGATGTTGGACCTCTCTCAGACCAATTCCTTCACAGAGTTGTCTTCGTGAGGAAAATGGGAAGAGAGAGAGTATTATGTATGTTTGCCACCCTGATTTATCTATAAAAAAAGGTGGGATAAAAATAAAACAAATGAAATAAATATGGTATGTTCAGGTTTTACCTAAATTATTTGTTTTTGTACAAATATCTCTTTGAAAGGAAAATAACCAATTTCTATATTTAAAAGGACAGAATTTTTGGAAGCTTGTATTATTAATCTGGATCAAAATCTAAAGAAGGTCACAGGTATTCTTCTATGCTTATAAAAATGAGCTGGTTTTTCTGTCACTAGCTCTCTTTCCTGGAATACTATGAAAGACCTGTTTCATTGTTATGAAAGAGTTTGTACAGAAGCTCAAGAAAACTATATATTAAAAAAACATCCATTTTTGGCAAAGGCAAAATGAACTCATCGGACAAGATAAGATACCAACAGCCATTTACTGTTCACCTTTTTTCTTCCATCAGCAGCAGGTGGTTGAACTCCATTCATTAGCACACTGCTCAGCTGTCTGGATACAAAATCTTTCTTCAAGTGTACGTTGATAAAACCTTTAGAGTCATCAAAATTAAAATGGTCATTAAGAATATAAATACATATCCATATCTATTTTCTTTACAAAGAAAATATTTTGCGGCAGATTAGCGCAATATTTGTAGACAATGCAAATGATTAGTGTAATATTTGTAATCACAATATAAATCTTCAGTTTACCACAAATAAAAGTTTATGCCAAAAAAGCTACACATACTTATACCAAACAGATACACTCTTCTATTAACAGACTTAATAATTAATTATGGGGAGGAAGAACCATGTTCAGCATGTGCCAGAGCATGATACTATCAACTTAATATTATTATAATATACATTGCTAGTAAATTCTGTTTCTACTTATATTAAAGATAGAGTAACTGTACCAGGTCCAGCGATTTCAATTTTCTCAATGCATTCATTGTCTGGAATATTTCTGGCAATCTTGTCAGCAATATCTCTTGGGCTTACTTTTTGCTCCTTAGTCTTGAGCAGTATCTGAAAATAAGGAAAGGAGTCAGTGTAATTGCTTATTGACTGGAAACACAGCCAGGCACACAATGCCATGGTCAATAACCTACAGCTCTATCATTTAACCCGCTTTGACAAAAATACCATATTTTCAGAGTATAAGACGCACTTCCCTCCCCCCCTAACCCCAGTGGGTGAAAATTTCGGTATGTCTTATAGACCGAATACAGGTGTCAGGCCTGGAAGCCATCTTTTGGGTTGGGCCCTGACAACAGGCCTATTTTTGGGCTCCCGAACCCTTTGTGTGTCGCATTTTCTCTTTCTCCCTGGCCCCCAGAAGCACTCTGCAGTGGTCCGCATGGCCCGTTTTTGCCAATAATAGGCCCATTTTTGGGCTCCCAAACCCTCCATGCATCACGTTTTCGCCCTCCTGGTACCAGAAGCACTCTGCAAGCCAAAAATGGGCACATTTTGGCAAAAATGGGATGTGTGAGGTTCGTGAGGCCAAAAATGGGCCTGTTTTTGGCCTTCAAAGTGCTTCTGGGGAGGGCAAAAATGGGGTGTGTGGAGACCAAAAACTATTTTTTTCTTGTTTTCTTCCTCTAAATCTAGGTGCGTCTTATAGTCCAAAAAATACGGTAATAGGTATTCTTATTTTATAAAAGCCTGTTTGGAATCCACAAGTTAAAAAATAATGCGCCAAACATCCAAGGACACAGAGAGTCATTTATACATACTTTCAAGAATCTGAAGCTGAAGACAGCAAATAACTGTGATTCTATTTTGATATATCTAAACCAGATCAGTTCAGCTTAAAATGAGCTATTTTTAAAAAATTTATCAAGCGCTCAGGAAGTTTGTCTGTTCATCAGAACAATTCCAATATCTGAAAGTAATCAGTGAAGCAAATATAACTTTTGCAAAGTTTAAGGAAAAAAAGCTCCAGTAGCATCACATCTTGAATATGACCTAAGACAGGGGTCTTCAACCTTAAACACTCAAAGAGCCATTTGGACCCATTTCCCACAGAAAAAAAAACACCGGAAGCCACAAAACCCTTCCCGTGCCTGACTATTTCTTGAGTGGCCACAAAACTAGCATATGTAGTTGAATTAAATGTTCTGTTTTCTTCTGAAACTTTTCTTTTCTTGGATTTATCTATGGTTGGCTACTGGGGGTTGAAAAGCTCAATAAATCACATGCTGGCAGGTGTTGTACATTGGCAGTGTGATGCATATTTTGAGTGCATATTTTTAGTGACAGGGAGCCACAGCAGAGGAATGAAAATGCCACATGTGGCTCCAGAGCTGCAGGTTGCTGACCCCTGACCTAGGAAGAATTCAAAAGCATATGCAGTTGGTGGAAACAGTCCATTACCAACTTCTGCCCATGCCTATTTTAAGAAGCAACAAAAACAGAAACCCATATTGGACAAGACAGCTAGCCACTGTTTTTTGGAGTAAAACAACAGTCAAACTATATTCTCTAAAAGGGATTGCAAGTTTGTGTTGAGTTGGATGGCTTCCAATCTCAGTACTAATGAGCTCTTTTTTTAAAAATGTGGTTCATTTACTGCAATACAGTCATGCAGAGAACCTGATGGCTGGCACGTATCAATGAGATTACTGCCAGGCCACTTTGCCAAGCCATCCAACTATTTTCCTAGGCAATTAAGAAAAAAGTGTGAGTTACACTGTGAACATGCACTGATTTAATTGATTATAGAACATTACAAACATTGTACCCATGTGGATGAATATATTAGGAATATATAAACGTGCCAGCTAGTGGGATGCAAACAAGAGCATGTTGGCTTGTAAGACTTAGATTGTACTTGTGGCACATTGGCAAAAATGGTTGATTATTGTGTCATTAGGATTAGTAGGGAAACTGCATATGGCATAACTACAACAGAGAGTGGTAAACTAATGTGCTCTTTCTTATTTTTACTAAAAATCATTCCATGTAAGCTTTGATTGACTAAAACTGGTATCTTATAGGCCCAAATGGTAAATGCTAAAGGACATGGAAATGAATAATAAAGATAAATTAAATGAAGGAAATAAAAGTATCCTTCACTAATTATATTATTCTTTCACCATAAATAATAAAGTTATATCCTTTGCACACAAGCACATGCTTATACCACATATAAGTGATATCTTATCAACCTTGCAAACTCTCAAGCTTCTTCTTTCTGCTATGTATTCAAGATGGACAGTGATTAATATTTGTATGTATTTATATGTTAGGATGTAGGTGTATACATATCCATGTATATAGCATGTCTACATATGTTATGTATGTGTATACTTTAGAGAGTAGGCAACAGAATTTCATTTTTTGTGTGCCAGAGTGCCCACAGAAAAAAATGATAATAAAAGTTCTTATATTTCTTATATTTAAAACAGATTTCTGAGCAGATATGCATTGAAAAATAACAATTCCCCTTATTTTTTGCTCTCTAAATGACCCACTGTTCCTATATTCTTTCATTTTGTTCAGAATAACTTTCCTCCTAATTATATTAATTCAGAATACGTTTCATCCTTAAATTCATTATCACCACTTGAGTGTTGATATGAAACTACCTCCAAACATCTTCTTTTATATGACATAAAAATCCTAGATAATGTTGTATGTTATATGAGAAAATATCTACAGACCCCTCACATCCTGGACATAAACTGTTTCAACTTCTCCCCTTAGGACGCCTCTATAAGGCATTGCATGTCAAAACAACTAGACAGTTTTTTCCCCCATGCCATCACTCCAGGGGTGGGATTCAAATAATTTAACAACCGGCTCTCTGCCCTAATGATTTCTTCCAACAACCAGTTCACCAAACTGTTCAGAAAGTTAACAACTGTTCTCCCGAAGTGATGCGAACTGGCTGAATCCCACCACTGCTTCACTTTGCTAAACACCTAACTCCCACAGCACTGTCTTATGCCTAAAGATGTAGAAGGGCTGTATTGCTATCATCTTCTCATCTTAATCATCTTTCCTACTACCTTCTTCTATCAGTATCTTATGATTTATGATTTGTTGTTTGTATCTTATGATTTATGATTGTAACTATGATTTATGATCTATGACTTATCACTTTGTTTTTTGTATGTACACTGGGAGTTTATAGATTGGAGACAAGTCCCTTGTGTGTCCAATATTTGGCCAATAAAGAATATTCTACTCTATTCTATTCAATGTGTATTTTCTTATATACAATATGTTTAGGCCCTTGCATTCATAATTAAAACTATCTCTTCACTTTCATGCATATATTAATCTATACAAGACTAGACTACTTTTACCCAAATCTATTTTCATTTTAATTTTTCTCTACTTTCATAGAAACATTTTTCATTCATACAACTATGCATATTCTTCACCATTTATTCTTCTTGAATTTCAAGATACAACCTCTCATACTATTTCAAAGAGTAAAAGAGATGAGAATGAGCAGTAAGAGAGAGAGAGATTGAGGTCTCCTTGGAAGTGTAATTGTGGAAAGATTTACAATGCATGCTGACAAAGCTATGATATTGGCTAAAAACCTGAGTGGTTTTCAGCAAATTTAAACAGATTTTTATGATGCAAGGACAAGCATGGATACAAAAGTTAATTTATCAAAGGTCAGTGTTGTGTTTAAAAGGGAAAACTGAATGAATAGTTGTAAATTGTACATAAATGGGAAAAGACCAAGATCAAATGTATTTATGTGCAAGTGGATTAATGTTAGGATATGGAATACAGTTAGTGGAGAATATGTCTGCAAGGAATTCAGGGACTGAATATTTGCAAAGAATGTTTGTCAAAGGATGTAAGTAAGTATAAGTCATCTGCTTCCATCCAGTTTGTTATGGAAGGTTGCGAGGGAAAGGGGAAAAAGCAATCATTCATTTATAAACATATTTATTATATAAATAAATCATTCATATCAATCCTCTTACAGATGTCATACCCACATTTATTTGGAACAATAAATATGATCTTTAACTCAATTCCCAGAAAGATGTGTTGCACATCTTTGCTGACCTTTCACTACATTTAAAACTTTTGACCTAAAAGACTAATTTTTATTACTGCTTTTACTTTTTAATTGCTAGATTGCTAATTTGTCACTTCTGCTTTCCTTTCAGTATATATTATTATTATTATTGTTTTTTAATTTGATTTATATGCCGCCCTTCTCCGGAGACTCAGGCGGCTTACAATGTGCTCAGCAATATTATTAATACATTATCTTCTTTAACCTGCACAAACAAAAAGATGTAGGAATAGTTAAAATAAATACATGCAAACAGCTTGACAGTTTCCACTGAAATATTTGTTTTTTGGCTATACAATCACCAAACCAAATTTTGAGAAATCCTGAAGTCCAAAATAATATCACTATACCCTGCTATTCACATGACTACACTTTTTCCAAGTTATTTACAAAGCATTGCCACAATTCAAAGGCTTAATAATATAGAGCAGGTCTATGGAAAAAGAGCTGTCTAATAAAAACAGATCAATTGTCTAATTGGACACTCAAATTACAGCATGGTAGTATGTTGTGACAATCTTATCTGTTTGAGAAGCAGCAGTAAAGATCTATGAAAAGTATACAAACTATCAATTACCTGAGATATGCTCATAGCACTGTTACACTGGTAATCACCAAACCTAGACTGTTGACTTGGTGTTACTGCCAATGGTGGGTTTTCTAAATCAGGATATGCAGCTTTGATAGCTGCCTTAAAAATTTCTTGAATCCTGTGATTGATATTAATCATGCCTTTGAATGATTTTTCTCTACGTCTTTCCTCTTGAAGGCTCTAAACAGGAATACAAAATAAAATTACTTAATAATGATAAGAATGCATGGTTCCATGGAGCTAAGAATTCAAAATGCAATTTCAAATTATAAACAAAATAAGGAAGTCCTATTTATTCATTTCCCATCTTTTCAAATTAGAATTCCACAAATGGTTGGAATTAGATGGTCATGTATATACATATTTATGTGTCTGAATTATAACGAATGAAAAAGTTCCATTGTTACATGATGCGTCACACCTCATAGAAACAATCCTGATAGATCTGGATGCTTTGTCCATATCTGGTTCTATCCATTTGTGTGTGCGTGCATGGGCAGACACATGCAACCTGTCCCTCTTTTATTTGGGAAAACCCTTACACTGTAAGTGCATTTCCAAGAATAGCAACATAGTGGATAGTCTACCTACACATCCCTGTTAAAACGCCAGGTTGTTAGATGTAAAAAATGAAACCAAGATAAATCACTTCAGATTTTTTCCATCTTTAATATAGCATATAAGCTGTACAATTCAATAAAAAAAAGCTCTGAAATCCTGAGGATGGGGAAAAATAACAATAAAAACAAAGAATAATGTGGTTGCATAAGTGTGTACACCCTCTTAGGGTGGCTGTGTTCAGAATTATCCAATCACATTCAAAAGTCAGGACACATTTACCATCAATTGAAGTGACTCTGATCAAGCATATATAAAGTTCAGCTGTTCTATTAGGATTTTTCTGACATTTACTCAGTTGCATCTTATAGCAAAAGCCATGGTCTACAAAGAGCTTAAAAAGTATCTAAGGGATCACACTGCTGGAAGGTATCAGTCAGGAGAAGGGTACAAAAAATTTCCAAGCATTGTACCATGGAACACAATGAACACAATCATCAACAAGTAGAAAAAATATGGTATAACAGTGACATCATCAAGAATTGGATGTCCCTCCATTTCCAATGTATTATGGTCTGTGAGACCAAAGTTGAACTTTTTTGCCATAATTCCAAAAAGTATGTTTGGCACAAAAACAACATTGCATATCACCAAACGTACACTCTACCACAACGAAACATGGAGGTGGCAGTATCACACTCTGAGGCTGCTTTTCTTTAGCTGGAACTAGGGCTTTAGTCAGGGTGGAAGGAAGTATGAACAGTTCCAAATATCGGTCAATTTTGGCACAAAATCTTCAGACCTCTGCTAAAAGGCTGAAGAGGAATTTCATCTATAATGACCCAAAATATACCTCCAAATCAACAAAAGAATAGCTTCACCAGAAGATGATCAAAGTTTTGGAATGGCCCAGCCACAGCCCAGTCCTGAATCCAATTGCAAATCTTTTTTTTCCCATCAAGTTTTTATAAATCCAATTGCAAATCTGTGGATAATCTTAATCTTAAGAGGGCTGTCCACAGGAGATGCCTTGCAATCTGACAGTTTTGGAGTGTTGTTTTTTTTAAACCTTTATTGTTAAAAAAAAATTGGACAAGGTGGTACCATCTTGGCAATATCTCTGACATACAAAGTGTAACACAAGTCTCTTATGTGTTCAATATATATTAAAAAAGTAAAGGTTCCCCTCGCACATATGTGCTAGTCGTTCCCGACATTACTACTTACTAATTATATACACATATTGATTTGAAGTGTTTTTTCAAGGAAGAGTTAACAGATTCCTAAGGCAAGATGTAACATGCTAATGAGGCTCCTATCCCACAAGACTGAATGCTGTCATAAAATCAAAAGGTCTTTCAATAAAGTATCAGTTTAAAGGTATGCATCTTTATTCAGCAACATTATTATAGTTTTATTGTTATTTCCCCCCTAAAAGCTTTCAGTTTTGTTTTTCAATTGAATTGTATAGCTTATATATTAGATGAACGGTAGAAAAAAATTCTGAAGTGATTTTATTTTGGTCTGATTTTTTACATCTCAAAAATCTGGCATTTTAACAGGGGTGTGTAGGCTTTTTATATCCACTGCACATCAAGAGAGAAAATTCCTTACAGTTCTGGAACTGTAGTTATTTTCCACTGCAATTCTTCTCCTACCTTTCTGCTTTTTCTTCCTCTGGGTGTGGTGCTCAATTTTGTCCCAATCTAATTAACCCTTTCTTAACTTTAAACAAAAAATTCAAGAGAGAAAGCTTCATGAACCACTGGGTCTTTTCCCACTATCGGTTTTCTATGTTATTATTGCGCACTAACCACTTCTGGATGCAATGTCTTCTATTTTCAATTTATTTAGCTTTGATACAGTATCCCTTTAGTTCTGGAAACCTATCTAGCAGCTTAGAAGCACACATGCTCATGATTTTCATAAAAATGATTCTTTCAGATCTGTAGAAACGTCCATTTCCCTTATTCACAATGTTTGCTCTCCAAAAAGTTCAAAATCATACCTTTTGTAGGATATTTAAGCGATATTTCAATTTTGCATTTTCTTCCCGCAATTCTTCCAAGGTTGGTGAAGCTCCCAACCATCCATAGTTTTTCAAATGATCTATTTCAGCAGTCAAAAACTTGATTTCTCTTTCCTAAAAAGCAACAATGATTTTTTGAACATTACAGTTTATTTCCTACAATTAAATAAGTGTACCATTCTTATTTCTTATATAGTAAGTTAATATTGCTGATTTCAGTCATCTATTAATCTGTATCTTTTTGCATTCTCAAGTTTTAAATATCAATCTAATACTAAGCCTACTGAAGAAATAAATAGCTTTTTGCAATAGGTTTCTGCTATTAAAACGTGCAATTTTTAATCAAGCTTTCATGTCATGAATTATGGAAATAACTAATCTCCCTTATTCATACAGTAAAAATTATTATAAGAGGAGTGCACTATATGTTTGAAAGAATAAGTACAATGACCACATGGCAAAGAAAGAAGCTGCTAACAATTGTCACCTTTATGTGAAAAGTTCACTGTGTGAGATGTCATAAATTTTCTCATTTACTTTTTATAGTTTTTATTTATTTAAACGTATATGCTGCTATCCATCACACTTATTTTCAGTCTTGGTAGGAATTATTTTGGCTTCCTTGGAGATTGCTGGAAAGGTAGGCATTTATTTGCAATATTTTATTGCTTTAATATAAAAAGAAAAGAAAAGAAAAACAGGAAAGGGGGAAAACAATTCATTACACAGAGAAAATCATGCAGTTCAGTTTATGATAACCAAGTGCAGAATACTTTAACTTCTGACATCCTTTCCCTTGCTGTCAGGAAATGTCAATCTTGCCATAGATTGGGGAAAAACTAAGGATAAATCGATAGGTGTATAACACCACGTTCAGTTTTTACCATACCTCTTTTCATCAAACAACTAAATTCGTCCCATAAAAGAACTAGCTTATTTGATGTTTTCGGCAGCAAATACAGATAGTCCTCAACTTAAAACCATAATTGAGCCCAACATTTATGTTGCTAAGTGAGAAATTTCTTAAGTGAGCTTTGCCTCATTTTACGACTTTTCTTGCCACATTTGCTAAGTGAATCACTGCAGTTATTAAATTAGCAATACGGTTGTTAAGGGAATCTGGTTTCCCCATCAGAAGGTCGCAAAAGCGGATCACATGACTCTGGGACACTGCAACCGTCATATGAGCCAGTTGTCAATGTAAATCACATGAACATGGGGCTGCTGTAACGGTCATAAGTGTGAAAAATGGTGATAAGACACTTTTTTCAGTGCCGTTGTAACTTCAAACTGTCCCCAGGTGAACCAGCAAAATTCACAGGTAAATGGAAATTATAACACACTATTTACCACATTAGGTACGTAAATCTTTTATTTTAAGAAAATAAAAACGAAAATACAGAATACAAACGAGAGGAGGGATAAAAAGAGAAAGAGAAAGTGAGACAGTAGGGTAATCTGCTTGTATTAGTTCTTTTTCCCTAGACCTGACATATATTATTCCTTTTTTGCCGATCAAGGAGGAACTTATTCGCCACTGACAAAATATGCAAAATTTAAAACGTTTTTTAATTTTTCGCTATGCCCCGCTAAGCCACCTTTCCTTCCCTCCCTGGCACAACGGAGTCGAGCGGGAGCAAAGGTTGCGCTTCCTCTCCCTATTCAACCTTCTGCTTTAGGAAATCCATTTCACGGTCCCGCTTTAAAGCCCCGGCCAAGAATATGAAAATAAATGCCGAAGGGGAGAGACTCCGAAGAGACAAAAGGAGGAAAGCCCGAAGCTTCCCCCGCGCAAGCTCCAAGCATTGCCACGCGTCCGCAGCGGAAGCCCAGCCGGCAGAGAGAAAAGAAGCTCTCCGGCGCGTCTTCGGAGAAGAGCGAGGACCGTCACGGCTTCCCCGTTCGTCTTCCCCCGAAACCGCGCCCAACCCAACCGGGGAAGCCTCTGACCTGGCGCTGCAGCCGCTCTACCCACTCCGCCGCTTGCACTGCCATTCTCACGAACCACAGGCTAGCCGCAGCCGGAACCGGAACCAGAACTTACTGTTAACGCCAAGGCGAGAGAAAGTGAAATATAGAGGGCCGGGGAGGAAGCGCGCCGAAGCTTCCTCCAGCGCCCCCTATTGAGTCGGGTTTTTTTTTTTTTTTTTTTGCCGTTCCTTTCCTTTTGGAGGCTTCGTGGCCGCCTGGCGCCAAGGACGAGATTTTTGGATTAACCAAAAAAAAAAAAAAAAAAAAAAGACTGTTGCAGAGCTTCAGACACCATTGAGATATAAGTAGCTGCAAAATTCGAGTTTGACCTTCCCCACCATTCCTGGAAATGTTTTTACTTTCCATTACCAGCTTGTTATTTTGTTAAAAATCTTGAAGATACACTTAAGTGTCTTACTGACACTTTCCGCAAGCATATTTTCCCCATCACCACATTGAAACATTTAAAAATTCACAACACAGTATTGAGCAGTGTCTAGAACTTGCATTAGGACAATACATGTAAGGATGACCTTGAATTAGTTCCATCAGTTTTCTTAAAGTCTAAGTCTTTTTACATAATTGCTATGCTGTTAAGATTCTGTTTCATGTCTTTTACATTCACTTTTGCTCTGTTTTGATAAAATATAAGGCAAGCTTCTTTCATTATGCCTGAATTTGAACTGGGGCTCAGTTTCCAAACTGAGTCATAATCCCACTATCTGAACATGCTACCACTTAACAAGTAGTAGTTTCATTTTTAAGTTACAGTGAACTAGATATAAATGTTTTGGTTTTCAAGTAATACCTGAAATTTAACACAGCAGAGCGCAGAGCATTGAAATTCTTAACATTTTCAGTGTACGAAAAATACATTGACAGTCTTTAAATTTGCCTTTTTATGTAAATGGAAGTTGTGAGATAGTTCTGAGAACAGATTAGATCCATTAGGACATTGTTAAATGCAACAGATTTAGAAGTTAGGATGAAAGGGTTTATCTGAGCATTTGAACTAGATGTGGTTAGAATGAGAAGATAAATTCCTTCTTCAGCTCATTACTCTGGAAACCATACAGAAACCCAAGAAGTTGCCTTAAAACTTTCTCTCTAGGAAAGTACACCGGATCAGGAAATTACAAAAGAAACATATTACAATGCAGAAGGAAGGACAATGCTCAGGACTACCTAAAAGTGTTGATCCAAGTACCTTTTTATCTGATTCAAAGAATAGAGATGTTCATTGATTGTATTTATAATTTATTTATATCCAGAGTTTATTATTTTTACAAATAACTCAAGGTGGCAAACATATCCAACACCTTTGTTCTTCTATTCTCTCAGCAACAACCACCCTTGACATGGTTTGGGCTGAAAAAGAGTGACTGGCCCAGTCACCCAGCTGGCTTTCACGGTTAAGAGGACTTGAACTCAGTCTTCTGCTTTCCAGCCTGGTGCCTTAACCACTAGACCAAACTGGTTCTTTATTGATGATAATCTCCTCTAACAATTCAGTGCTCCTTTATTTGTAGATGAAGGCTGAACTGTGATATAAAGCTATTGTCCTCTTATTCATGTTTCAGTCCCTTTTTTACTGATTCTGGTTGGACACTGTTAAAATAGAATGTTGAACTATATGGGATATTGGCTTGATCTAACAGGATTCTTCTTCTATTCAGAAAGTAATAGTCTTCATTTCTTTTTAAGACACTAAATTCATATCCATTAATTAACCCATATCTTTCTTCACCCTGTCTTAACTTTCAATTCCCATAACCTCCCCCCTCCACCAAATGTAACTATTGCCAAGAATTTTGAGAGTTAAGAATCTGCATACCTAGATAGCTCTCAGGTCAGGGAAGGCTGCAAAAATTCATTTGCAATATAAACCTCAGGCCATTATCTTTTAAAGTTGTGAAACTGTATTTTCTTTGCTTGCTTGTTTCAATCCATGTAGATCAATAAACCACTGAAATCCAGTAAGAATGAGTTTTGAAGAACATGTGGAAGCTACTGCTGAAAAACAACTAAAGTTCTTCAATATGTGCAGAATAAACTCTCAAGAAAAACAAGCCTTTAAAAAAAAAAAACATTGTTCTCAATCACAGTTGTTGGCTTCTATCATTGCATGGATCTGAAAAAGAGCCATATTTATCTGTATCTTTGTATGAAGTGATATATTTTGAATTATATACATAGGCATACAAAAGACACAACGATCAGGTAGGTTAATTTCTATCTATAACAATTTTAATGTTAATCCTAACAAAATTTAAAATATATAAATTCAATCATTTAGTGGTTGCTTATTCCAGTGTTTATACATGAAAAATATATATATACATCTCAGGAAAAGAGATTTTAAACCACTTGTCAACTTTACTCCTGAAGGTGCATCTTGTTTTGTGGACCTTTAAGGCCTTTGTATTCCAGTGTCCATTACTCTCTGTTCTTAAATTGTTAACAATTAAATACATGGGTTAATGTAAGAATATATTTCAGTTATGTTCCAAAGAGAGCCAAACGCCATATAGATCCTGGATTCACACACATTCATGTTTCAAAGAAAACAATCAAATTGGAATGTATTAACATTTCTTCAAATGC
Organism: Pituophis catenifer annectens; assembly: GCF_029215685.1. NCBI lineage: Eukaryota > Metazoa > Chordata > Lepidosauria > Squamata > Colubridae > Pituophis > Pituophis catenifer. The sequence goes on from NW_027256882.1 coordinate 115,282,484, forward strand.
TATATGAAAAGCAAAATAGACCTTGGGTCTAGAGAAGTGGATGGTTGTTAGTGTAAGATGATCTTCCTATCCCATCCTCCAATAAATTCTTGCCAAACGTCTCTTTCAGGGATTAAGATACTCTCCTAAAGCAAGTAGGCTATGATTTAAAAGGGATATTACAAAAAAACTGACAGAAGTATTTTCTGCAACTGAATTCTCATTCTTGGATTGTGCCTTGGCCTAATTTTTAAAACAATACCAGATTCTGCTTGAGGATGAGAGGATAGAAAAGTCAGCTTCTATCCTCCTGACTTTCTTTCACATACTTTTTTTTCTGGATTGAAGTCATTAAAATCGATAATTAGCAGTTACTAATTATTAAAAATAAGACACATTGTTTCATTATTTTCTCCTGAAGTGACTAGAAAGGGTATTTATTTTTTTTATCAGGCCATTATTATTTTTATAAATAAGTCAAGACAGCAAATATATTTAATATTCCTTTCTCTTCCTATTTTCTCCACAACAAGCCTATGATTTGGGCTGAGCAAGAGTGACTGACCCAAAGTCACCCGGCCAGCTTTCTAGCCTAAGGCAGCACTAGAACTCACAATCTCCTGGTGCCTTACAACTAAACTGGCACTCATATGCATCAAAGAGTGAATTGACATCTAGTTCCATAACCTAACCATGTCTAGTTCTACATCTATGCATGTATACATGTGCATACTGTATATTTAAAGATGGGCATATAAAAATGAAAGTGCAGAGCAGAGTCCTTGGGTGTGCACAACCCCCCCCCCCCCACACACACAATTATTAAAGTAAACAAACTGGGGAAAAATAAACAAATTACAAGCAATGTGATTAACTGGGTTATAAACATGATTACAGGTTTTTAAACCAAGGTATTATTGCAGGCTGTTCAGTTAAGGTAAAATCCACGTAGTTCTTAGCAGGAGCAAGTCAGCAATTTGCTGCTGTTTTCTTCTAGAATGTTGTTTTTAATATCCAAATAGATGCTCTCAATAATAATCAGAGAAAGCGTTTCGGATTAAATACTTTCTCGCTGAAGAATGGGGAGAACTTACTAGATTTAAATTAGTTTTTTAAAAACCAACACAGAAAGCATTTGTAGCTATTAAATAACATTACCGGAAATTATTTGTTTTTAGAAGCTCCTTTTGGTTGCTGCTGGTTGTAAACTGGCATGATTATATGAGGATTATTTACTAAAAGAAATACAAATAATTTTAAGACAGATATAGCTTTTTTAAAATAGCTGCTGGCTCTTGATATTTCTTTCAAGCCAAATATGTAGCCACGGATATATGTTTCCTGCAACTCTCTTTTTAACACAGGATTCACAGGGCTTTAGGAACTCTTACAGGATAACAGCATAATGAAATGAAGTAACAATCTCCAGATTAAAGTGCAGTAGGCATTTAAACTCCACACCCATTTTTTATGACCTAGATGGAAATGGAAGTGTTTCACAGCTCACAGGGCACTCATTTTTAACTCTCAAAATGGCTTCTTTTATCCTTTATTTGATATAAAAATATTTGAATTAGCAAAACCTAGTTATATAAGAGTTGGGGTCCTGTTTTTAGAATTGTATGTCAGATCCTTTTCAAATTCAAAATTTATTGCAGCAAAACCTGTCTTTAAAAAAAGCAAAGCTGTACAAAATGTCAACATGTAAATATTTTTTAAATGGCATTGTGAGCTATACTGTTTCATTTTTAAAAATCTTTCAAAAATACATAGCTAAATATACAAACTATATGATAGTGTAATTTTAATGCTGGCATTTGCAATGAAAAAAATAAAGAAAGTTAAAAATCTGGCCCTAGAAGTGATAAAGCCATCAATGTACTAACATGATATAAATAAACTTCAGTGAATGACATATACTTTTCGGAAGTGGTTTTAAGAACAAAATACTTAAATAGACATTAAACATCATCTGCTGAGAGAGCTGGGATATTTATCCTCGGTCGTGTGAAAAACGCCATCTTCTCTCTACAAATAACAAAAGCATCAGTTATTATTGTAATTAATTAACGTTTCAACAGTCAAAATCTGAAAATAAAAATCTATGTTTAACAATGTACAATTTCACAATATCACTTTGACTTTAAAACCACTGTGAATAAAAAAAAAGGAGACTATCATGTAATCTTGATAATAATAGATGTGCTACAGCATAAAATCTACAGACCACTATGTCATCATAATTATTAAATACATGGTATCATAGTTATCAATATGTCATTTTCACCTGACCTCATTGTTTACAACTCCTCTTATTCAAATAATATGATGCAACTACTGAAATGGACTACTGCCACAAAAGTTAAATACTATTAAATCTTAAAGGGGCATCAAAATTCTAATTTTTTTACATAGCAAGCTATGATATTCATTGTTTCGGTCCTTTGTTGGCAATAATTTAAAAAGTGAAATGCAACAGTTTCAGTATCAAAAATCTGACTGTTAACCAGAACAATAAATATTTTAGCAAAGCACGATAATTTTCATTTACATAGTGAAGCATTTGCATGTAAGTTATTTCAATGAAAGCAATTTAACTGTTGAAACAGTGCCATGCCAGAAAAGGATATGTTTGTTATAAAATGCCAAACACAATTCATCAGAAGATGAAATTGATGCAAATACGATTACCTTGTTTTAAATATTAATGATAATGAATTGATCAGTGAATCTAGATAAAGCAGAAAATATTTCGAAAGGGTGCACAAAAGAAAGGATATGCAAAGAAAAAAAGGATATATTTTTCCTACCTGAATGACTGTACTTCTAGAGGTTCTTTTTGGGTCTGCCCTCGTAATCTATGCACATCTTTAGCAGCTGCCCTCATCATTTTATCAGCCTTCCGTTCATACTTACATCCAGCCTTTAAGGTCTGAAAGATGAGAATGGAATCATTTATTTAAATAGGAGTATAACAAATTCTTTCCTAATCTGACACATATATGTAAGATTAAAAGTAGTTTGTTTCTATGTTTGAAATGTAACAGGGAGGGCAAACATATTTATTTAGAAATAATACAAAGACAGAATGTGTATAAATTGTTTAATTGCTGCTGTTGCTTCTACCAATTCTACCATTGGAGGAATTTTTTGGGGGGAAGAGGCAGAAAAAAATTAATTAGTGTATTTCCTGTGAAATGTAGTATTATCAAATCTCAATGGATTAATTTTGCCCAACTAAAAATAAAGGGGGGAAAAAGTTAAATATAAAAATTAGAACTGGAATGGAGGTCAATAGAATCTTATGAATTAATAATCTGTCATTTAATACTTCCAAAGATAGTCACTTTTTCTAAGAACAAGAATTGATGACAAGTGTATTTTAACTTAGAGTCATATCATAGAATATTTATGAACAAAATTTGTTTCACAATCCTGCTGAAAACTGAATGTGCATACATATTACTGTGTGTAATATATGTATTATATCTCATATATGTTATAGAGTAATCCTATGAACATTGGAATATACATTTATATTGCAACAGGGTATTACATATAATAAAACCTTGTTTAATGGATTCATTGGAGCAAGTGACATACCGTTATTCACAAATATCCACTAAAATATATCATAATGGCAATTTACATAATTTCTGTGATGCAAATGGCACAAATTACTTCATTTGCATCAATTTGTATCATTTGAATAGATGATTTTAACTGATGTAAGAATATAATTTGCATAATTTATGTAATTTCATTATAAAAGACATGATGACAATCACCATAGAAATTTGGACTGTGGCACACAAAGTCAAGGTGGATTATAATTATTATAATTCCAGACTATGTACATATAACTGTATTAGCTAGGAATAATACTTCACATTATTTAAAAAAAAAACATTTAATTTTACCTGTATTTAATTTTTTTTTTTTTTTGCTTTAATTTATATGCTGCCCTTCTCCGGAGACTCAGGGCGGCTTACAATGCGTTAAGCAATAGCCTTCAAACTTTTGTATATTTATACAAAGTCATCTTATTTCCCCCACAATCTGGGTCCTAAATTATGTTTTGGGCAATATCTCAAGGCAGCATTTATTATACATTTGAATTTTATTAAGAAAACAAGATTCATCTCAAAGTACTTAATACAAAAGAGGGGCAGGTTTTAGGTCCCTGACAGCTGCACTTTTGGTGGGAGAGACTTATTACCAGAGAATAAAGAGAGCATATTGAAATGTGATTGCATTATTGAAGTGGTGTTTCTCCTCCTGCCTTCCTCTCCTTTGGGGCTGAAAAAAGTCATATACCCCATGTCTTATGCCACTTGCCTGAAATTGTCATGTCAGTGATTTGACACTAAGTGGAATTCCAGGTGGCTATAGAATGCAAATTGCAAATTTGTGTGTGGAGCATGAACTTTTTAAACCCCTCCCCCCAATTTAGTCACTTCAAATTTGACAGGAATCTTTGCCCTATAAATGCTATGATTTAAGATCATTCAGCTTCCAAGGAAATATGGCATTAGTGTGGAACACGCTGCCTTGCATAGAAGTCAGAATAGGCTAACTAAACTTTTTAACTCCCATTAAAATAAACTAGGCCCTTAACCACCAATAAGATGTGTTTTTATTTTTAAAAATCACTCTTGGATCATACTGTCATTTGGAGAAATGGAAAGTCAAAACCAATTTTTAGCCTTAAGAATACTTGCCTTTTTCTCTACCAGTCTCATTAACATCCTGAATTGCTCATTCTCATCTATACATCTGGGTAACTCTTTTTCTCCTTGACTTTGAGCTTGTTCTAACTGTTCCTTGAGCTGTTTGAGGACAGAAATCTCTTGCAGCAACTGACTATGCCAGGTCTTTGACGCCTGCAAATCTAATTCCAGGTCGAGAGAAGTACGGATCAAACGCTCAGGTCCAAGAGTTTTAACAGAGGACTGGGAAAAAAAAGCCAACAATATAATTTAAATATATTAAAACTCCAAATTGGTGTCTATACCTTACCTGGTATAGCAGATCAGACCAGATAGTACCCCACCAGGAAATATGGTTGAAATAGCAAGGTATGAAACATAATGACTGATAACATCCTGGAAAAGAAGGTGATTGCAAATCTCTTCCAGACTGTTGCTAAACATTCCTAGGTGTATACTGTATGTCCATAAAGTCACCAGGAGTCAAACTTAATTCAAAGGAAACATTATACTTTTTATATCATCTTTCTATGTTGTGAAAATGTAGAAACCCACCTTATTTTTACATCACAACTATTTGTCATTACTTTTAATTTATACTGCTTTAAATAAATAACAATTCTTATTTTAATTTATAATATTGAAATTTTCTTTAGTTTAAGCACTGTTGTACTTGATGCTGCCTGAAGCTCTCAGTACATAAAAAAAAATGTTCATTAATCTTATTAACCAAGCAACTAACTGATCAGCTAATGAAAAACAAATATAAGGAAACGTTAAAATAAAAACTGGACAATATATAAAAATATTATTTACCCGTTTCATTCTGACACTTCGTCTCTCAACAGCATTCCGAACAAAAGGTGGTTTCTTAGATAGTGTTGAACTATCACTATCACTACGATTAAGCTGGGGAAAAAAACAGGAAAAAAAATCACTGATAGTAGATATTGTCTCATCTATCTTTAGGAGCTTATTCCATTGGAATAAAAATAAACTTATTTATTTGTAGTATAGAATTTATACACTGCCTCGATTCAATGGGCCTCTAGCTGATTTATAATATATATTATAGAATACAATATATTCTCTTCCTCTCATTCTAATTTTAGCTGTTTTCTTCTCCAAACTCTTTTTCTTGCTTTTCTCCTCCTCTTCCTTACTCTTTTTCAGAATAACAATTGCTCCAGCCAGTTTGCTTTTCTATCTTCATCTCCTCTGCTCCCCAACAATGTTTTGTGGCATAGCCCTATCTACCACTCCAAATGTTGACTTTGGATTCAACACTTGGTCTTCTAACTCATCTGGTCCATCAGACTGACTGTGATGCTATTTTGTAGCTTCCAGCAGTACCTCTGGCCTTTTCAATACAGTGAATCTTTGTTGATGTTTTATCCATTCTTGTTTTATCCATTCTTTCAGTGCTCACCTCAGTCTCTGACTTAGCCTTTTCTCCATTTAACCCCTCACCTCCTCTCTCTCTCTTCTTTTAAGTCTTATGGGAGGGGCCAATCATTTCCAAGCCCTATTTCCGAGTCGTCCCTTTTGTTTTAACTGTTCTTGCCTTCTGGCAGCTCTGCGCATGCACACAATGGGAACAGGCTCTCCCTGTCCTTCTGCCTCACTGAGGTCCGACTCTGGAGGCTACAGAGGCAGCATGTATCTCCTAGAGGCCCTTTCTCTGCCTCTGACACAGAGCCCTCGTCCGAGCCTTCCCCATACTCGGGCCCATGTTCCTCCCCAACCTCCTCACTGTCCGACTCTGCTGCCAGCTCCGCAGGCGCCGGCGGACCATAACAATGAGAAGGAAAGAATGCCATTCATCTTCAGGGCAGGCTAATAAAAAAGCTACAGCTCAGGAGTCCAACATAAGCTTTTCATTCTCAAGACAATTTGTTGTTTTCTATTCCTTTCAGCAAACAGTTCTAAGTTTCTTATTTCACTGTAAATGGCATAAAAGTACCATAGAATGTCTCTGCTTTCTTTATGGGGCAAGGGAAATGACAATCTTATAATTGGCAATTTCCTCTAAAGTTAAAGAATTCAAAAATTGTTTTGTTCTGAAAATTAATTTGAGTATTGGTGGTGGACAGAGTATGACCCATTCATATCTAGACACAAATATAATTTCATATGCAGGTAGTCCTTGATTTACAACAGTTCATTTAGTGACTGTTCAAAGTTAAAACAGCACTGAAAAATATGACTTATGACCGTTTTTCACAGTTATGACCTTCGCAGCTTCCCATGATCATGTGATCAAAATTTAGATGCTTGGCTACTGGTTTGCATTTATGACCGTTGCTGTGTTCCAAGGTTACGTGATCCCCTTTTGCGACCTTCTCACAAGTAAAGTCAATAGGGAAGCCAGACTCACTTAACATCCAGGTTAATAACTTTATCAACTATAGTGATTCACTTAACAAATGTGGCAAAAAAAGGTCGTAAAATGGGGAAAAACTCACTTAACAAATGTCATACATAACAATAGAAATGTTGGACTCAATTGGGGTCGTAAATCGAGGACTATCTGTATTCAATCACACTGTGATTTCGAAGGCCTTTGGCTGCAGGGGATCAACCTAATAATATATATATGTATGTATGTATGTATGTATGTATGTATGTATGTATGTATGTATGTAGGTCTTTGGTTATTCGGGTTTTCTCCCGCGTAAAATTGGAGGTTTCTTTGCAACGTTTCGACGAAGTCTCATTCGTCATCTTCAGGCTGGTGTTCTCGGCTTCGTGCTTCTAGGAGCAATGTTCCTAGAACATTGCATTGTTCTAGAATTGCATTGCATTGCATTGTCCTAGAACATGCATTGCTCCTAGAAGCACGAAGCCGAGAACACCAGCCTGAAGATGACGAATGAGACTTTGTCGAAACGTTGCCAAGAAACCTCCAATTTTATGCGGGAGAAAACCCGAATAACCAAAGACCTACATACAAACACCCGCGAAAACCTCAGAAAACATTATATATATATATATATATATATAAAAGAAATCTGCCCCTCAGTAGAATATCTTAAATTTCCAGTTGTCATTGTCATTTGTCTTGTATGTAACTACCGAATAGAACAAAATGTCTTTGATTTTTTTCCCTGTAAAACTGGGCAGAGCTGCTTACTTATGAGTTATTTCTTCCCAATGCCTTTTATATATCTAGGGCATTAAGTAATGCTAAGTAATACATTCTTCTTGCAAAGCTATTGAACATATCAGACAAGCAGCATTTAAGTTTTAAAGCTGCATTTTTTGCTATTTTGTGCCAGATAGGTAAGTAAACTGAGATGCTCTGAAGGATTTTCTTCATTTGTTGTTTACTGTACTGAACTATTCATCTATCATACAATGCCTGGACACCTTGTCATGTGTCATTTATTCTGTGGATTGATGCCAGAAGGTCTACTTTAAAAAACAACAACAACAACAAGATGATAAAATTGTATAGCCTATTGCTTAGAGTTGCAACTAATCAAAGAGAAAATGGATAGCTAAAAATCCTGACGGTGTCAGAATTTGTGAGCCATAATTTTATTTATTTAACATATTTATATGCCGCTGCAATAAAAAAATGGCTCTCAGTGGCACACATAAAAGAGACCTCTTGGGTGCCTTCAGCAATTGATGTGCTGAAGGAACCCAACATTTTTCAACAGAACCAGCCCATCCTTCATGAAAGGAACTTCTTGACAGTGTTTTCCATCTTTTGCTTCTCAGACCAAAGCTAAAGAGTGTTTATTTATAGTCCTACCTGATCCTGTCTCCTGGTGCAAATTAATTATAAATAAGTATTTTATCAAAAAGGCAAACCCCCACAGATGTAGCTGCAATGCACTGGATTCATTCATGCTTGCTTGCGTTATAGGCTGCACTTGAAATCACAGCCATGTTTATTTTCAGATTGCCCTGATATTCTTTCTCCTTTATTTTTATAAAAGTCACCACATTTGATTCATAATTGAGCAGCAATAAAACTGGCAGAATACATAACTTGGAAGAAAACAATATGGTAATATTTATGCTAAGCAACTACATCTGAATTCCAGTAGAGTTGGGCAATTAGGGACTTTAGAATTCTTGACACATAGGAGCTAAGGTTTATCAGCTGGACTTACATTGTAATACTACACACTATATATAATCCTAACAAGCAACATATTTTTCATTGGAATTTACTGCGTAGCCACAGAACTATTCAAATTATGAGCATAGCCCTAAAACAGCAGAAAATGAAATTTGGCACTGAAACATACCTTATACCCTAAAATAAAAGCATTTCTATTCATACAAACTTTAAATTCTTCCAAGTTCAAAAAGCTGGACATGTGCAGGGATGTGTACGTGTGAGAAGGATAGGTTTGGAAAAGAAAACAAAATAAGACAGGTAGTCCTCGTGTTAGCCCTGAAGAATTTTGGGGGGAGCATCTTCAGGGCTGCACGGTGATGCCGGGTGGAGCTATGGGAATGTAAGATGGGAGATAGCGATAGCTGGGGGATATGTAGCCAAAATAACATTCTTTCTCATGGGAACCAAGGACGCTCTACCAAGTGTTGGAAGGGCGTGAACCAAAGCCAGCGGGAATTGGGACTGCAACCTGTCTGGACCATGTGATGGACATGTGACCTGGGGGGCAAGAACTTTGGGTTTTGATTTGGGTGGGGAAAACCCTGTATCCTTCAGGTTTTCACCAGCTGTGCCAATATGACAACCCAAATAAAATTACGCTTTGAGAAAACTTTAGGCCTCAGAGTTTTGATTGCTTTGGGGTTATTACTTGGAAACCTGACACCTCTACTTACAACAGTTTGTTTAGTGACCGTTCAAATTTTCAATGGCACTGAAAAATGTGACTTATGACCATTTTCATAGTTACGACCTTTATTTATATGACGTTTGCTGTGTCCCAGGATCATGTAATCACATTTTGCGATCTTCTGACAAGCAAAGTCAATGGGAAAGCCAGATTCACTTAATAACCAGGTTTCTAACTTATCAACTACAGGGATTCATTTAACAACTGTGGCATGAAAAGTCGTAAAATGGGGCAAAACTCACTTAACAAATGTCTCACTTAACAACAGAAATTTTGGGCTCAATTGTGGTCATAATTTGCATTTTAACAACACTTTTGTTACTTCTCCACTAAATTTGAAAGAGATTAAAAAAATGTATTAAGGGAATTGAAATTCTATGCAAGAATATCCTGGCAACTTCTCCCACATATCTAAGTGGGGGAGTTTTAACATTTTTCCCTTTCGTTTGAACTACTAGCTTAGCCTGCCAGGAGTTGGTCTGTCAAAAGATTTTAATGATTTTCAAAGAGCATTTTTAACTAACTGAAAATCCAGTTTATTTTTCCCTAACTCATATCAAAATTATCAAAAGAGAATCCAGGAAAGGAAAATGTTCTTCCATAAAGTGTGTAGTGGTGTTAACTAAGATAATTATTAGTGGTCTATTTGTAGAAGAGGGAGAATGAAGAAATAAATACATTAATTCTGTTTTCCTTACCCGACACACATACTGGCTTTGTGGTCCTGGAGAAAAAGTTTTGGAGCGGATGATTGTGCTGCCTCTAACAAAGGGTGTTTGTAAAGGATTAGGTGTTCTTTTATCTTTTGGACGAACTACTAGAGAAGATTGCATAAGACTATCTGTGTTGGTCTCTTTATCCACCTGGAAGTGAAAGATATATCAATGTAGTTTTCTTTCCTGATATACTTTCAGCCTGACTGCTTTGCTATAAGAACAAAATTGTATGATATTTCTTTTCAATGCTTATAGTACATAAAAAAAAATACACAGCAACACAATGAGTTCTTCGACACAGCCCATTAAGTCTGGACTAGCAATGCCTCAACAAATTGATTTATAAGGCATGAACAATTTCATCCTCAGCTCACCCCATCCTACAGTTGAGCCAGCATTTACCTGTGTTTACCTGTTCTGCTTCTAAAGTGATATTTTCCAACTTTTGCAGAACAAACTGTATAATGTGGTCCCCTTGTGGTGCCTTATTTTGGGGTAAGATTAAAGGAAAGGATCTGCCCTGCTCCCAATAGCAACCCGAAGCTGCTTTTGGCACACCCACACCTTGACAATGGTTTTTAGGGCTATGTTCTCTCCCATTGTCCCAAGCAACCGTCTCTTCCATTTCTCTTGCCAACCCTGAAAAACTGGCAAGAGATCTCTGGTTTCCAATATTTAGAGAAATGACAGGAAAAGTGCATTGATGTCATGGAGGAATGCCATTTTTTAGCCAGCTATGGGAAAAAGCAGCACTTCAGCAATCGGCTCCATGGGTAAACAGAGAAAAGACTCACTTCCCTCCTTTTCTCTTAGTCTGCTTTGATTGCCATGTGAGACAAGTGAAGTTAAGGGGAAGAAGAAAATAGGACCAGATTTGTTCTCGTGCAACTTCCACTGCCACACGTGGCAAAACAATAGAGGAAAGAACAATGGAGAATCATTCTCTTGGTCCTAATTCTCCAGAGTTCAGTGGGATCAAACAATTGGCAACCTAAAACTTCTGGAACTTCTTTGTCAATAACTGGCATCAAACAAGGTGTTCCTGTCCTATGGATTTCTTCTCCCTGTTTCTTTTGGGGATAGAACATTTATTCTGCTTCATTTCAGACTAAGGATTGAAAGGGCACCATATTTTTTCTGCTGAACAACCAACTTCAGTGACTCATAATGAAAAGTCAGCGGCACCCTCCATACATGCATAAATTCTTGTAAATTTTATTTGAAGAGGAAAGCAACTTTCATCTATGTCAGCTAATTTATGCCAATTAACTTCAATATTTTAATGGATAATTAGCTTGGTTTGATTTTATCCTACAGAATTTAGTTACTTTGGAATCAGGGATTCTATGGTCAGTCAGTTTTTCAACATAGATTCTATTATGTATAAACAAGCACCCCAAAGTAGCTTGCAAGTGCAAAGCTTTTGTTTGCAACTAACGATAAATGTTAAGATAATGATAGATAATGATAATGATAGTGATAGAGAAGGAATCTCTAGTTGAAAACAGAGCTAAGAGAGTTGTGTTCTAATGAAATGCATCTAAACAATAAAACAGAAACATTATAGCGCCTTTAAAACTTCCACACTGATTTTTAATAATAGATTTCAATATCAGAGTATGGAAATTAATACAAAAAGAGATATTGATCTGATATTTGAATCTGGGGAATAGATGGCAGTGAGAAAGAACAATAAAGAAAATGCACTTCAGGAATTCTTTTTCTCCTATTAATGAGAAAACATGAACTGTTTGTCAAATTCTTATGTTGACATGCAAGAAAAAATAGCACCATCCCATTTGCCTATGGAAATGTTGGTTTGTGTTTCCAAGGCCAAATAGGCATATTGTAAATTCTGGCAGTAGTGTAATTGTTCATAATAAGCAGAAGATGTTAGTGTGATTTTCCATATCTATTTATTGGAAAGTTACATAGCTCTATTTGGGCAAAAAAAAAAAAAAAGAGAGACCTCCATCAAGCCAAGAGCTTTGAGATTTGAGCCAGTCTTAATATAATCACTGGGAGAGAGCCATGACTGGGTTTCAAAAGCAACTAATTCGCCAATGATATTTGAAGGCTATATAATAAAAAACAAAACAAACCTCAACAATATTGATTCATGAGCCTAGTGAAGAATGTAAATTCAAAAGACAGCTTGTCAGAAATGAAACAAGGGGACTGCAGCAAGGGCATAATGCTTAAGGCAGCTTGTCTTTCTGCTCACTGGCTTTCAACGGATTCTGCTTTCATTATACATTCTTTACCTTGATGGTTGCTGACTCAGCCTGCAACAAAGGTAGCAAGTTCTCTTCAGTGGCCCACACAATTCTTCTGCCATAAAATTCCTCCTCTGCTTCAGTCTCACCATTTTCAGTTTCACTGTTACCATCCTGTTCACCATCTCCCTTATATTGCCTGTAAAAATGAACAATGTTCACACAAAATTACAGCATATAGGAACTTTGTCAAAACTATTACATTCACAGTCACTGTGGGAAGGAAAACATCACAACATCATGTGATAAAATTAAATAAACTGGACATAGCTACATGACATATGCTTGAATTAACAGATCTAAAACAGTGAGAGCTATAGAAAGTCTTCTCATCATGACTAGAGATCTCAGGAGATGTGTGTCACCAAATACACAAATTTGAAAATACAAAATGAAATTTGTATTGGATTAATATCAAAATATTGTGTGCAGCTTTTGCTTGTGTTAGGAGTATATCATGTTCTAAAGATTAGCGTGTGTTTAAAGATGCCAATTTTAAAACTGAAATGTTAAACTCTTTAATACAGCGATTTTCTCTAAAGAATTACTTCAATGTTTAATGCCTATATAATGAAAAATTGCCATAGAGGGGGATTTGATTATATCCTTTATTAAATTCTGTCATTGTAAAAAGAATTATGGAATCCCATGATTGCATCATACGACTCACCAGGTTTCATCGGTACCGAAAGTACTTTCTCCTAGTTTTTTCTCTACTGCCTCAAGTTCAACAACAGTTTGTTCCAGCAATGCAGATACAGAGTCCTATGGAAAATAGGTTAACAAGATTAACAATATCACCCTCAGTGTCTGAAGGTTTACCAAAGACTACCATTATTCAAGCTGAGAGAACAAATATATTGGCCATGAGGCTTTGTCTCCTACAGTTTGTGCAAAAACACCTTTAATTATTAGTTTTTACCATTTTCTCAGTGCAGAGTAGCTCAGAACAAGTATCCTCTTGCTTATTTTCACAACTATGCCTTTGTAGATATTTATAGCTGAGGAGGTTGTACCAGCGCATTGACCTTTCCCCTGATCTGCAAATATCCGCCAGGCTAACTTGTGCACCTCCCTACAGTAAAAAGAAAACAAAATACATTGATGAGTCCCTTCAGGACATTCAAAGAATTTGATTCCCAGATGTTAGGATAAATGCGTGATTCTGGGCAGTGTACATAATTTACCATTCCTTTACATTTATACTCTAAGTAATAGCGCAAAACAATGTTCAGTTGCACAACTATGCAAGTCATACACAAGAGAGTTTTCAATATAAACATTACAGGTAGTCCTCAAGTTGCAATCATTTGTTTAGTGACCATTCAAAGCTACAAAGGCACTGAAAAAAGTGACTTATGAATGACCCTCAGTTACATTGCAGCATCCCCGCGGTTACGTGATCAAACTTTGGGAGCTTGGCAAACAGCATGCATTTAGGATGGTTGCAATGGCCCAAGGTCATATGATCACCATTTGCAACCTTCTCAGCTGGCTTCTGACAAGCAAAATCAATGGGGGAAGCTGGATTTGATTAATGACTTAACAGCTGCAGTGAATTGCTTTACAACTGTGATAAAAAAAGGTTGTAAAATTGGGCCTGACTCACTTAACAACCATCTTGCTTAACAATTTTGGTCCCAATTGTGATCGTAAGTCGAGAACTGCCTTTACTGTGGTGCCAAGTGCCACTCACATTTAGGAGAGGTGGCGATCTGCTCTCCCATATTTTGAGGTCACCACAATGAAGAAGATGACATTATCACATAGAAATAAGCACTAACCAAGCATTCTTCAAGGTGGAACTTATCTAAAGTGCAGACATCAATCCTTAGTGTCTTCTGTCGCAAAACTGAATGAGGGATTGTAACACAAAATAATTCATTGTATGTGAGATTGTCTGATGCATCCATGAGTCTTGTACGGAACAAACAGCTTGTGCTTTCAGATGAAGGGAGAACAGCCACACGAATGCTCCTGTTGGAAAGAATCTTAAATAAGGATTACTTACTCTACAAGTTCACTGAATATGTGAATATCACTAGTGACTATCAGTGTAACCCATTTTTGCATAGTTTTTTAGAAACTTATTTTTCAACTTCTATTTGTTCCTATAAGTCTGTGATTGAGATGGATATTAATATTAAAATCATGACAGATTTCAGTATATCAATTATGTAAAAAAGTTGAGTTAGAAATGGCAGAACTTGACATACCCTGTTTCCCCCAAAATAAGACATCCTCTGATAATAAGCCCAATCAGGCTTTTGAGCGCATGGCAATAAGGCCAAGCACTTATTTCAGGGTTCAAAAAAATATAAGACAGGGTCTTATTTTTGGGGAAACACGATAGTTTAGAGTAGAATATACATTCACTTCAGTGCTTGGTTGGATTCCCCTTTCCTCTCTTTACACAGACATGAGAAATAAGTTCCAGTATAACATATAAAAATCAAAAAACTATGACAAATTATAAACAAGATCCCTCTTGCATTCTATGTTAAAATAGACATAGTAGTTATTCAATTTCCAAGAACTATTTATTATTACAGTACTATCTTTAACAGAGAAAAACATTTATAGATGGGACAGAATCAAAAAATTCCCAGATAATCTGTTATATCTCTTTGTAAACTGTGTTCATGCAGAATCTTGACCACACTTAATTTGCATATACAGTTTTCTGCTCCTTGAAGCTACTGAGCTTCAAGATTGCTCAGCTGATTCATTAATTTTAAGCAGAATTCTTACCCCTTTAAAATATTCCATCGTATTTGACAGTTTAAAAAAAAATAAGATCAAAGAAAAGGAACAGACTTATCCCAGCAACAGCTCCTTAATAACTTCTCTACTTTTTTACGAAACAATAGTTCAAAGGATGCTCTAGGACAGGGGTCCTCAAACTACGGCCCACGGGCCGAGTACGGCCCGCTGACACAATGCATCTGGCCCGCACAGTGGTGGGATTCAGCCCCACCCCCTGCCCTGCCTCCCGCCCCACCACTCCCACCCACTCCTCGCATGGCTGGCTTTTCGGCCGAAGAGGTTGTAGGAAAAAAAATGCCTTTAAAAGCCTTTGGCGATCCCAGCTGAGTTGCCTGATTGTCAGAGGCTTTTAAAAGCATTTTTTTTCTGCAACCTCTTAAGGTTGTAGAAAAAATGCTTTTAAAAATAAAATTTAAAAAAAGTTGGCCACGCCCACCCATTGTGACTTGCCGCCGCCACTGCCCAGGTGAGATGGAGATGGAGAGAAAGAGAGATGAAGGAGAGAAAGGGGAGGGGAGAAAGAGATGAATGAGAGAAAGAGGGGGGAGAAAGAGAGATGGAGAGAAAGAGAGATGGAGAGAAAGAGGGGAGAAAGAGAGATGAAGGAGAGAAAGAGGGGGGGAGAAAGAAAGAGATGAGAGTGATGAAAGAGACAAACAGACATACCAAAAGAAAATACTGGGAGCCACAAAACCTGGGTGGGAGTAAGTGATATGGAGTTGGCAATGCCCATCCAGGTTTAAGGTTGTGTTTAAGTGTTTACATGTGTTTAAGGCTGAGTGTTTAAAGTTGCAGACCCCTGACCTACCCCATCTGATCGCTTCACCCTGCAGCCAGCCCTGTAGGCCTGCGCCAACCTCCCACCTGGGCAGCAGCGGTCTACCTACCCCGGTTGTATCACCTTGCCCTGTAGCCGGCCCGAACACCCGCCTCGGACTGCCTCCGACCGCTCCAGTAGGTCATTTTTATTTAATTAATTTAATTAAGTGTTGCAATTGGCATAAATGATGACTGGTCAAAAGTGCGAGGACCTGTCAGAAATCACTTTTTTCAGCCCTCTGGGTAGTCCTTATGTGCATATGGACTACTCAGAGGGCTGAAAAAGTTATTTTTGACCGGTTCTCGCATTTTTGACCAGTCCTTGCACTTATGACTGTCATTTTACATTTTACGACTGTACATTTTACGTTTTGCACCCTATCTTGTCACCATGATGAAGAGAAGTAGTTGTGAAATGAGTGACACGGTTGTTAAGAATGCTTCAATGGGCATAAATGTGAGGATGGTCATAAGTGCGAGGACCAGTCAGAAATGACTTTTTCAGCCCTCTGAGTAATCCCTATGCACATAGCCATGCCCATCCGGTCACATGACCAGCTAGCCACGCTCACCCAGTCACATGGGGGACCTAGCCAGTCCGGCCCCCCAGCAGTCTGAGGGACCCTGAAGTGGCCCCGTTCAAAAAGTTTGAGGACTCCTGCTCTAGGAATTCTGTAACAGATATGAATTTATGGATCTAATGATAATTCTTATTTTATAGCAGGGATCCTCAAACTACAGCCTGTGGGCCGGATATGGCCTAAACCATTAATCCGCCCCGCGCAGGACCACAAGGCTGCTCCGCCCACATCATCCCACCTACCCGCTGGCCCCTACTCACCTTCTGGAGACCAGGGAGGCCAAAAACGGGATGCACGGAGGCCTCTGGAGGCCAAAAATGGGCCAGTTTTTTGCCTCCCCAGTCTCCAGAGGGAGGGAGGGAGGGAGGGAGAGAGATAGAGGGAGAGTGAGGGGGGGAAAGAGAAAGAGAAGTCTCTCATCACAACCCAAGGCAGCCATTTCCCTTCACTAACCTGCTTTCCACCCGCAGGAGCATAACAAATTAAAGTTTAATTTGTGTGTATTGTTTGGACTGCTAAATTGGCCATGCCCATCCAGTCACATGACCACCTAGCCACGCCCACCCAGCTAGTCTGGCCCCCAAACAGTCTGAGGAACCATAAATTGGCCACCCTGTTTAAAAAGTTTGAGGACCCCTGTTTTATAGCATTAATATTTATATAGTATATGTGTTTCATATTGCATTTTAAGGTAGTCTTCTTAAAAAATTGCATGGAGGAGAGTCATTAGAATTTGCAGAGACATCTTTTTCATGTCAGTGCATTAATCATTTCATATATTGTGGAGAGGAAAAGCTTTGTTCTGCAGAAGTACAGAGGAATATTTCAAGTACATCAGAAATAATTCTAATTTTTAATGTCATCTGTGAAGCTGAAGCATTTTCCACAAGCCATTAGCTATGTATATTTAAGAATATTTTTTTCAATGAAAATGATGTAGAAGAATATCTATTTATTCAAGTAAATTGCTATATAGGCTCAAAAGTGATAGTTGGTAAATTTAAGACTTTTTTGTCTTTTAGTCTTACTAGATTTTTAAAAAGTCATTTAGGATAACTGATGGAGACCTGCAGAAATATTTTTGTCCTTGTAATTACTTACACTTTCTGGTCTTGCTGTGGTAAAAGAGCAGGCACATTATTCAATTGGGCAATAAATACTGCAAATTGTTTATTTTTGTCGTCATACCTGAAGTGAAAATAAATGAAAGATGCAATTGTAGATTGTAATAAAATAATCCTAATCACACAAACACACACACACACATACAGATATACAGATACCCCTATTCATTCTTATGAAATATTTTCAGATTTTCATACCTAGTACTAATCAATCCTCTGTGATCTTTCAAAAGAGGAAAATTGTTTGGATATAATAGGATTTCCCGGCATATGTGCCAAAGAAGTGATTACAAGATGATTGGGCTCAGTGGTCTTTAATTTAAGCAAACATAATTAAAATTAGAGAGAGCTGAAATGAACTCAAGCATACAGTCATATTTTTGCCAAGCATCTACACTATGGATAAAAGAATGATAATGAAGTATGAGGGTCCAGAAAAATTGTGCCTTGAGGCCTCATCATTAAGCCTCCAATATTATCTGTTAATATCACATTCAAATCTATACCTCTAGCTTTTTTTGTAATCTTACTTGCAGTAGGCCACTCTATTATAGAAAAATTATCCAGTACTAATAAGGATACTAGCTTAAAGCACAGGAGAAGCCGTTCATCTTACTTCATTGAAACTTGAACTTTAGCTGTAATAGAGGCATCTGCATCATCATTCTCAAATGTCGCCATTTCTGAGATGCAAGGCCTGAAAAAGATAACAGAGACATTTAAATAGAAATTTTAAAATGCCAATAGAATTCAATAATAAGGACATAAAACAAAATGTAAAAACATAAAACATCCATTTCTGAACAGCTACTGAAAATCTTTCTTTATAGTCTAAAAATCATGAGGGGAAATAAACGGTTTTGTGTGGGATCAGAAATGTGTAGGTATCAGGTTAGCCTCCATGGGGAGGGCATGCTGCTGATGCACACAGTTCTGAGAGGGCCCTCTGTTGTGTAGCTATCTTGAGAAGAATCTTCAAGAACAACTTATGGATCAGAAAGTGATCTATAGGAATTATTTGACTATTCTGAACCCAGGCTATTTAGGGTTTAATGAGCAGCATCATTTGTGAAAGTTTGAGCAACAAAGGAATTACTGGGATCCCATGACTTTGTTGCTCAGGCTCCAATAATATACTAGCAGTTGTATTTTGGACAGTTTTTCAAAAGTAGGTGCAATTTTAATACCTGGCAATAATTTGATGATGATTAGATCAAATATCTTAATTTAGACAGGGATGCAGTTATTATACCAAAACTGATAAAGGCTACTACAGCTAGTCATAGAGAACACTTGTACCACCCAAGAGACTGAGAGAAATACATTAACTGGAGTCTTTATACCATGGTTTACTTTATAAACTTTTAGGTTTCTTTTTCTAAAAAAAAGTCAAATCATTAAAAAGTAATTCATTTTTGCTCTCTTTTGCAACAAATAGACGGCATTTATTTTCCCACCTACTGTATAGTCACAGCATAGTCTTCTGCCCCAAAATTTGGAGTGTAGAAAACCATTTAAATGTGATATGTAATATTAATATTTAATATTTAATAATTGTAAGATTTCTTAATTAAGGACTTACTTCTCCAAGTACATGGGAAAATCAAATAAGTGGGATTCTCAGTGAGAGAATCATGAGAAGCAGAAAGGGCACAAGCTTAAAATTCATTCCATACCCTCCCTAGGAGAATGCTAAATTGGTCAAGAGAAACTACTGATCATAAGTAAAATTAAGGTTAGAAAGAATAAGATAAAAGTTGCATTTCAGTGAGTCCTTGGCTGATAATGTCTCATCAGTCTTGGGGTATCTTTGATTAACATAGTCTTTAGTACTTCAGATAGCTTTCTTACAGTTTATCCTACAGAACCAACACACTTCCTAGGGGAAATTGGCTGGCTATTTTGAACAAGAGAATTATATTATTCAATTATGGGAAATTAAAAATGGAGTCTATAGGAAACATTCCAGTGGTATCAGAAAATGAAATGCAGACCAGCGTATTATACTTTGTACACTATCTAGTGAAATTGTTGTGGCCTGAAAATACCCTTGACAATTTTTTTCGTAACAAATATGTAATCTGCAAGATTCAACTTTTCTTATTTGGTAAAGTTGATGTATGCAAATCAAATTTGTAATCAATTTAGGTGAGAATTACCTTTGCACAGATGCTTCATACACCCCACTATCTCCAGCAACTGACTCATCTGACACTGCAGCTGATACACATGCCACTTTCAGTACAGATCCTTCAATCATATTTACAGCTAGAAAAATGCAAAAACAAAAGGGGTAAATTCATGACAAAGTTGCACAATATTAAAGAAACCAATGGGCAGACTCATTAGATACCCGTATCTAATTCAAAAAGCAGTGGATCCAATGGTGATATCTGGATCTAAAGTGGGCACTGTTGATTGCTTCCTAAAAATAACATGCTTCCCCCCCCCCCCGAGTTTGCACAATAGCGGCACATACTCAAAAAAATATGCATTTGGGTTGAAAAGTGATGAAGGTCCTTGATGTCACCTTCTTAACATAATGTCTGCTTAATTTGAGCCAAATATACTGATCTTATACTACTACAGTATGCAAGGTCAGAAAATTGTCTGAATATATGAGGAGATGCTGACAGGTAGAGTGTTACTGGCCCTACTGATTCTGAAGCACTGCTTTTGATCTAAATATTGTACATCTTGAGAGAGAAAGATGCCAACTTTGAAATAATGCATGATGATATGCAATCAGAAACTCTCATACTTTGGGCATGTGATCCGAGTGAATAATAGATTAGGAAAATTGATTCTGGTTGGCAAATTTGAGAGATGTAAAGGATAAAGGAACTGATAAAGTGGCTGAATGGGATTAGAGAGATTATTGAACTATCCTTGGAAGACTTCCAGGTTGCTGGCTACAGGTTCAAATGGCAAGCAAGCAGTCATTTGAAGTCAAGTTAGTTTTGATGACTGTGAGCTTGGGGGAACTAGCTTGGGAGAAATCTTGAGATGGCAAATATGAACAGAGGTTAATCTAATAAAAAGTCCTTAGTTATATTATATTCTTTTTAAAAGTCTTATTGCTTTTATTTTATAGATCAAGGGTTTTGACTGCATGAGCTCATGTGCTGAATTGTTTTTCTTTTATTACAGTTATTTTGATTTGTATCCTATATTTCCATTACCCAACTATTTAAATGACACCAGAGAACAATATTTTAAAACAGTAAACGTTTCCTATAAGTGATGTCTATGAAGAAAGGGAAGGAGGTGTAATGGGGGGGGGGTGAATTAATTAGCTGTATCTTACATGTGAAGACACATGATCCCAGAAGGCTATGCTGTAACTCAATCAGGCAGCTTTTCCACTTCTCTGACCTGTGTGTGCAAATCTCAGGGAGTGAATGTTTTTACTCATTACTGCCCTGAAATAAACTACCTATGGTGATTATTTTGTCTGCTGACTGAATAACAATCCTCAATCACTTAATCTGCTTAGTGCCTTGTAGCTTTCTCTTTAACTCCCTCAGCCATTTTCAAAGAACCAAGAAAGTTTAGGCTAATTGCCATCAAGACCTAATGGGAATAATAACCCTTTCACACTCCAAATACAAATTGTGGTATTGCTCACAGCGAAGAAGCAAGCACTTATCCCTCATGTTAAAGACAAATTATTTTAAAAAAACTTTTCAAGACCCCCAGATTGATAGTTTTGTGTCACAAACAGCATGCTTTAATCAAATAGAACAGAAGCTCAGAAATACTTCTTAAAATCTGAATAATGCTGCTCTGTAAATTCAAAATAAATTTGTAGGACGCATATATTTGATCATTTTATCAATCAAATGTCTCCTGACCTTTCATGCAGTTCAGTTGATAAATTGACAGCCACAAAATAACTGTTATGATAAAAGTATGCGGTTGTTTTCATTTTAATTTATTCAGATAATTCAGGAAGTTGTCCCAGGACAGCATAAATTTAACTATTAGATTATGAGATTAGGATGATTGCTTTAATTTCAGTTGATTATTAATAACAGATTGTTTTGAAAAGGAAGGCAAGGAACATCTAAAGGTATTTGATTGAAAATCTTTTTCTTCTCTGAAAAGAATGGACCACTGAAGATTTTTTAATATTTTAATAATGTTAATAATTTTAACATATTAGAGAGGTCTGGAAAGCACTGTGAAGTGGTATATAAGTCTAAGTGCTATTGCTATTTTTAGTTGTTTTACTGTATTATTGCAAACCTCCTGGACTCATTAAAGTAGGTAATACCCAAATATTTTTAATAAATAAAATATATTCATTTAGCTCCTTAGTATATTGTTTTTAGCTATATTGGCTCCCAAAGTAATGTGAATGAAAATGAATGACAATGGCAGAAAGGACAGTAGGGAGTGCCACTTGTCTCCAGATTTCCGGTTTCCTTCCATTATAGCATATTTCAGATAGTCCCTCTTAGTTTCTTACTTTTAAAGCAGTATAGTATTTTAAGAACCATGTAGCCTTTGGCATATCTGTAAACACAATACGTTTACTATACATATGTGTGTGTGTGTATACAAACATGTAAGTATAAAGTACATATAGGAGTATATACAGAAAAGGTATTTTCTAAAGAATAAAATTTGTAAAAAAAATATAAGTTCCAGTCCCAAATTATTTAGATAGCCGACCTTTTCCACTTTTCCTCAAATCCCAGGCTAAGTATGTTGACTTGCCTTTAGCATTATTAGAAGGAACAGTCAATGGCTCCCCTTAGTTGGAAGTCAGTGTCCCTGTTCCCTGGGCAAAACTGAATCCATTGTTCATATCCTTGTTCATTTCTCTTTCAATTCTTCTTGGTAAGAATGTAATAATTGCTTTTTTTTTTGTCTCACTATTCCACAAATTCAGAAGACAAAGCTGACAAGTTAACAATAATATCTAAGAGTGTTACAAAATGTCCAAATGCTATTACCATCTGTTATGGGACTATATAGTCATTACATTGTGCATTATATTGTGTCAATTTGCTATACCCAATTTTAAAGTAGTATTTTATAATGAATTAAACAGCATCACCACCAGATGGATTTGTTACTGGCTGAACAACTGCACTTAACTCATACCCTTTAACGGAACAGCATCTACATGGAGGGAAGTATACAGTGGGGTACCCCAAGGTTCTTTCTTAGGGCCAGTACTCTTCAATACTTTCATCAATGATTTAGACAAGGGGATAGAATAGGAAAACATTAAATTTGCAGACAACACCAAGTTGGCAGGAATAGTCAACACTCCAGAAGATAGGCTCAAGATACAGAAGGATCTTGATAGACTTGAACACTGGGTCCTATCTAACAAAATGAATGTTGAGAAAAGTAAGGTTCTACACTTAGGCAAGAAAAACCAAATGCATAGGTATAGAATAGGTGGTACCTGGCTCAACAGCAGTAACTGTGAGAGGGAATTTGAGTCACTAAAATATGAGCCATCAGTATGCTGAAGCTGCCAAAAAAGGCAATGCAGTCCTAGGCTGCATTAACAGAGGGATAGAATCAAGATCATGAGAAGTGTTAGTACCACTATATAATGCCTTGACATTTGGAATACTGCATCCAGATTTGGTCAC
This sequence comes from Pituophis catenifer annectens, assembly GCF_029215685.1. Taxonomy (NCBI): domain Eukaryota; kingdom Metazoa; phylum Chordata; class Lepidosauria; order Squamata; family Colubridae; genus Pituophis; species Pituophis catenifer. The sequence goes on from NW_027256882.1 coordinate 115,305,892, forward strand.
CACAATATAAAAAAGATGTTGAGACTCTAGAAAGACTGTGGAGAAGATGAACAAAGATGTTTGGGGACTGGAGGGTAAAACATGAAGAACGGTTGCAGGAATTGGATATGTCTAGTTTATTGGTTTATTTATAAATCGCAATAATAAAATAAATAAATAAATAATAAATAATAAATAAAATAAATTTATTGGTTTGATTTATATTCCGTCCTTTTCCGGAGACTCAGGGCGGCTTACAATGCGTTAAGCAATAGCCTTCATACTTTTGTATATACCTACTTAGTAGGGCTTTCGCCCCCACCCCAAGCGGTGTTCTTTTTTATACAAAGTCAGCTTATTGCCCCCATAAACCGGGTTCTCCTTTTACCTACCTCGAAAGGATGGAAGGCTGAGTCAACCTTGAGCCTGGTGAGATTTGAACTTGCAGTAATTGCAGGCAGCTGGTGTTATTTAACAGTGCTTTAGTCTGCTGCGCCACCAAGGCTCTAGTTTAATGAAAAGATGGACTAGGAGTAACATGATAGCAGTATTCTAATATCTAAAGGATTGCCACAAAGGAGAGTGGATCAACGTATTTTCCAAAGGCAGGAAAAGAAGAGAGTGGATCAACGTATTTTCCTGAAGGCAGGAAAAGAAGCAATGGATGGAAACTAATCAAGGAGAGAAGCAACCTAGAACTAAGGAGAAATTTCCTGACAGTTAGAACAATTAATCAGTGGGACCTTGCCTCCAGAAATTATGACTGCTCCAATCCGGGAAATTTTTAAGAAGTTATTGGACAATCATTCGTGTGAAATGGTATAAGGTTTCCTGCCTGAGAAGGGGGTTGGATTAGAAGACCTCCAAGGTCCCTTCCAACTCTGTTATTCTCTTATAATGTAATTCCTATGGAAAATTATGTATGCATAGAAGACACTTCTCATAGGATATCTACCAAAGGTATCTTTACCATATGGATTTTATGGACAATATGGATTTATTATTATAAATTTCATCTTCACTATTGTATTTAACTATGATTATTGGAATATCCAAAAACATTTTATATGAATTCAGTGCTAAAAATTTTTGCTGTATAGGCTTGTTGTTCTACTTTATAGCTGTTAGCTTGAAACTTTGTAAATGAAACTGGTAACTTTTTTAAAAAAATAGCAAATAATACCAATAATTTGGAATGAAAATGAGGAAGGCATCCATTACTTCACCTTGGTCCAAATGCTTGACCCCAGTTCTAGAATCTTCTATTCTATACTTCTTCCCACCTACAGAGTTTAGGCCAAGTTCAGCAAGTCCACTGTTTATTTCAGTATCTTCAAAGTCTGCATGATTCACAAAGGCATCTCCTATGAAGAATGGGTCTGTCACTAGTGGTGAACATGGTGGAGAAGGAGATGAAAGAGATGACCTTGGAGATAAAGAGGTTGAGGATTTGGGTGTTCCAGACAAGGATCTCAAGATCTGCAAACGGCTGGTGGAATCTGTTTTCTGCGTTTTTACTACTTCATTCTCATGGATAGTAGTGATGCATCCTGAAGGTCGAAAACCAGTTGTTCTCTCCAAAAGCAAGAGGTCCATTTTATTCTGATATTCAGAGTCTAGCTGTTCAAACTGTTCATGTAACAGATCAGTAAAGCTGGCTGAAGTTGAAGAATCCTGGCTTGAGGTGACCAGAGATCCTCTACTGGATGCAAGTGAGCCATGACTACTGCCAGAAGATAAGGAAAGCATGCTAGAGGACAAACTGAAACAAAAATAATAATTAGAAATCAAAATCAGGATGGGTATATTGATTTAAGTATCTTATTTAGAACAAGTGATTCAAATAATCTGACATTTAGAAAACTCTCTAGATGAACTGTTTCCTAACTCTTAACCTAAACTATTTCACAAAATTTTTAGAAGGATGAAATAGCAGAACTGCTCTTCATTCAAAGTATTTCTGAGAAATTTGAATTTAAATAAACAAATTTTTAGGCACAATTAATTATTTTGTCTGTTTTCAATAAGATTTTCTATCCCCTTGCTCCATTTCTTGTAATACAGTTTCCAAAAGTGAATTACTATTTCAGCATATTATCTTTATTTTATGAAATACCTGCTAGATACTGCAGAAGATATGTCACTGTATTATTACCACTGACTAAGCATCCTTGACACTTTTGCATTTCTACTCAAAGGGTCGTCTCTTAATAAGACCAAGTTGCTATTTGTAATGCTAAGGGAAATCATTTTTACATTTATGTTCAGAGGCCTCTTTTACTCATAAAATTCAAAAATCTAAAAGTATGGGATACTTACTTTTTCAACTGCACGTGCAACACTGCTACTAATCGTGTTGTTTCCTCTAGTTCTTGAGCCAACTGATTTCTTTTACTGCTTAACTTCAACCTGAAGAAAATATATACAAAGGCAAGATTATAGTGCTGCTGCTGTGATGTCAACTGTGCTGTCAGAGAAGTATGGTAGTACCCACACTGTCTGCAGCTTAATGACAAGTGGAAGAGAAAAAAATAAGTAAAAACAAAGTAAATTCTCTAATGCAAATTCTTGCTCATGTAACAGTGAGGCTTGGAACTAGGAAAATTAGCCTTCTTCCTTGTGGGAAGAGACCAATTACACAAGAAACGAATAGAATCAAACTTTAACAAAGAAGCAGAAAGAATGCAAAAATATTTGAAGTAGTTCTTTGCAAAACAATTGATGGCATAAGAAATAATAGTATATGTAAATCACAAACATTTTACAATAATCTTCATTAAAATAATATACTGTAGTAAGAAGGATCCAAAAATTATGCAAATCCACTATTTAGAAGTAGTTCCTATAGAAAGAGGAAATTTCATAAAACACACAAGAGCTTGTCTATATAGAGACAACAATCACTAGAAATAATATATTAGATTTAAAACATATAGAAAAAAATTAAACCGAGCACAGTTCTTAGCTAACTTTTTCTTATTCTGCTAGAAAACAAACAACCCTTGGAACACATGTTATCTCTGCCAATCTGTCATCCAAATCCTTCTCGCAAATTCCAACTTTAATCAGAGCCTGGAGGATTATTTTAGCTTCCCACAACCTCTACCTTAACACATAGCTTATTGCTTGTCTCCCTCCTACCAGGGAACTGTCTGCTGTTCCATAAACAAAAAGCTTTTCCATTTAGAGAGGAGAAGGCTGCAGGAGAACTTTCCTTTGGCTAAATGTTAAAAGTTTTTTTAAAAATGGAGGCGTCTGATAGCACTTTTTCTAATTAACAAATCTGATTAAAAGACACAAGGTTTGGTGAGATGCAGATCACTTTATCAATTCACAGAGGGGCATACTAATGTAGTATTTAAGCAAGTGCACACAGATTTAGAGATGCCTTCTAATGTACTATGACATATGCTATCATCTGTCAGCCATAACCCTCTGGATTCTGTTAGGACAACACATTTTGTACAAAAGAATTAATGAGTATGTTTAACATCAGGACTGAAACAAGAACAAAGTAATATCAAAGCATTTCAATCTCAGTTCCCTCTATTGCAGATATCAAAACAAGACTTCAACAGCAGAATTGAGAGAGGGACAGATTGTGAACCCCATATAACATATTTAAAAGAGTTCAGGTTATTTCAAAAGATCTTAGCTAACGTAATGGTTTTTAAACTCATTACAATTGTTTATTGATAAGGTACTTGTAATCTGTCTCACATGTAACCTACTTCAGCATAATTGGCTAACAAGTTAATTCTCTTTCCATCCCTTGTACTCCACTCTTTCCCAATGTTAATCCTAAAGCAGTTTTGATATTCTGGTTGTCTTTTGATACAATTTGTTAGTTAAAAGATACTACCAGATTCTTTCTGGGTTTTGGCTCTTTTCCAGAGAAATGAAATAATTCAAAATAAATTTCAAAGAAAGAAAGTAAAGAAAGAATTGTGTAAAAACGTTAAACCTTGTTGTGAATGTTATTCATCTCATAGTGTGCTAGTTCCTCTGAACAAGAGTTACTTTGAGGGTAGTGCTTGCTGTAAGTGAGCATATTTTATTGTGAAGCAAAACTATATGCACTATTGTACTTTGTTGTTGCACTGGAATCTGTTACAGACATTGTTCCTGCAGAGAATTATTACATTTCCACATTCACATTCCCAAAAGAACGGTTGGTTCTTATTGGTTCAGAGGCTTTACATACAGGTAGCCATACAAAAGCAATCCAAGAACAGTGTGCCAAAATATGGTAATCTTTTGTATGAATGTACAATTTGCTTCACTGGAGGATATTATTTTGATTGCATTGTCAGCTCAAAAACAAAGGAGACTTGTATTAAGGAGGAAGTATTAAGACTTTATGATTTTTAGATAACAATTAGAAATTAAACACCAAACTTAATAACTATAATACATTTTCAAGTCACAAATATAAATAGTAAAGTGGATAAATAGAGGCATTTGTTTTCAATTCCCCAAACTAATCTGAAACATAACACCTGTCTCTCCCTTCTTTATCTTTCAAAATAGATGTGAGATTTATCCAATTTCAAATTAACCCATATACTGCTATAAAATATTCTGCTATATTAAGTATGTGTGTGTATATATCTATATCTATATCTATATCTATATCTATCTATCTATCTATCTATCTATCTATCTATCTATCTCATAATACATTATTTTAATTAACACAGGCTTATCATATGTACTCCTGAATGTAATCACTATTGCCTAAAACCTTAGATTATCCATCTGTTTTTTAATTCAAGTTATCAACTGCTGTCAATTTAGCTCCAAATATCAGAAGCAGCAGGACAGTAATTGAAACAAATGAATATTAAATCTCTCTCTTTATAATAAGTACCTGATAAAACATTTCTATCAGTATCGTGAATCTTTGTTATTTAAATGGAAACTTTTCAATAAAAATTTACTGGGTGAATCCACTAGAGCTAATTTGAAAAATAATTTATCAGCATATTCCAAATTCTAAAAATTCCAGGTAAATCTTTAGACCTGAGAAATCTTCAGGACTCTGTTAAATATTGCAGAATATTGGCACCAGAGAATGGTTTTTATTTCTGTGCTTTCAAGCATTCATGTCAGTGAGCCTCATAAATAGCCTAATAGATAAATAGATACTACGAGACAGTCTCTTCCACAATAAGGTAGCTTTTAAATTCCTTTGATTATTTATTATAACCCCAATAAAGACATTAGTAAAATGGGTGAGAAAACAGCTTTCTTCAACCATTCACTATCACTTTGGTAAGTAGCAAAACATAATTTTAGAAAGTAAGTTAGGACATTTCTTTCTAATCTATATAAAGCATTCCAGCAGTAGAATGTAGCAAAAAGAAGGGGTATCATTCTGAGATTTAGATTCTAAATATTTTCAGATGTCTGAACACTTTAATTTTTACAGAGAACTGTTTTTAGATCATTTGTATAAGATGGCTGATGATCTTTCACAAGACAATGCCTGGCCTATAAAACCATGCATAACAATTGAATAAAAAAGACAACATATGCAAATGGCTTTAAGTAAGTATAATCTGTCAAAATTATCACTACAGACTCTAGAAATATCCACCTACACATAAAGTCTAAAAACAGCAATTACACTGAGAATGTCCAAATTATTACTATTGCATTTTGCCATGGGACTTTCATTATAGCTGTAACAATAAGGTATTACTACTACATACTACTACTACTACTACATGCAATCATGACAATTCCATTTAGTAGCCCACAGAACTACTGAACAGAGGATAAATAGCATTTTTATGTTCTTGATGACCCAGCTGTCAAATTACAGTCATCCAATACTTCCGTTTCTATGGGGATAACATTTAAAGAGTAATATCAATTTAAATACAGCTACCTTTTTAGTATCTCTGCACTTCTGAAGCATTGTATCTGCCTGGATTTACAGACATCTATACAATAAATTTACTGAATTGTTTAGTTAAAAAAAAATCAAGTGTATTAGTGTTTTCCAACTCATAATTAATGGAAAGAAGAATATCATGAATTCAACTCTAGTACAGCTCAAGCATTAAGTAATTAATGCTTGTCTGGATAATTCTGTGATACAGATTAACTGCCATTTCATGTTTAATACTTTTCTCATTTCTCAGTTATATATAATTTCTTTTTTTTAGTCTAATTAGAAGATTTCATAAAATAATATTAGTTTACGAAGGCAGGCATCCAATGCACAGGTTCAACATATTTTTTTTACATTTTTTTCACATATTGCATATTTTTCCATATCTTATTATAAGATTTTTACAATTGTTTTTTAATTTAAAAATTTATAAATATTCTCATCTACATAAATTTTACTTAATTCTTGGTGATCCAAAATTTAACAGTCTTTTTTTGAATAATGCAATATTCTATTATCTCCCATACCTATGGTCCATATTTACTTAGTTTAAATTCTTCAAAACTCAGCTATCATATGTGAACGGCCATCATAAGTTTACCTTCAACAATCTATTTGTGTCACATTTGGCAAGACAAAAATATTTAGTAATGCTATTTAGAAGTAAGATCAATTTTAAAATTGTATTTCAGATTCAATCTGCAATACAATTTCCTTTCTTTTGGCATTTTAAAATGATCCATTGTTTAATATGTTCATCTCAAGCTATGGGTTAAGTGCTTCCCATCTCATTCAGAGACTCATCTTGTCACAGGAATTTTCTTGAAGATGGCTTTGCAGATGTTTTTGACCTGACTGAGAGCTGTATTAATAAACCACAATACCGCCAGTGGTGAAACAGTGGACGATCAGGCAAGTCAGCTGGGATCGTCAGAGCTTGGCTCGTCAGAGGCATTTAAAAGAAAAAAAGCCTCTGATGATCGCGCGGCTCAGCTGGGCATGGGGGGGGCGGGGGAAGGGGAAGGGATTTTTGCTACCGGTTCTCCGAACTGCCCGCCGCCATCGCTACCTACTCGCTCGAGCCAGTCTGAACAGGGAGCATTTCACCCCTGGATACCGCAATAATAAATTTCCATTACAGGATTATAAGAAAACCCTAACCCCATTGTAAAGTACTTCTAAGTGATTTTTGAGTTCTAACTTTTATTAAACTTGTATTGACAAAAGATATCTTATTCATTGAACCATATATAATACTTTTTATGGACTTGTGAATAAGATGTGAAACAATGAACATTACCATATTTTCCACTCCATAAATCCATTAATTTAAAATTAATTAACTATTTATTGAATTTATGTCTTTTGTGATAGTCTACAACAGTGGTGTCAAATTGTCAGCCAGCGGGCCAGATGCATCACACATAGGCCACACCCATCCCAGCTCTGGGAAGTGGAAAAACATTGCAAAACATCACCTGACGGCAACGTGACACAGCAAGTTTTGACACCTGTGGTCTACAATTACTTTTGTGATAGTCTACATTTTGTTTTCTTTCCATTTCTAACTCTTTTCCTCTTTCTTTTTTTTCCCATACCAAGGTAATGTTTCACTGCCATCACTGAAATCCACAGATTAAAAGCCCTAATTTATGAGACTCATTTCATAAAGCATCATCTGCTAATATAAACAAGGCATTCCAACATGAAATAATTCCCATACCTTTCTGTTAAAGCTTTGCTCTGTGTATTTCTTGCAGTCTGAAGATCTTCTTCTAGACGTTTTCGCTTCATCTCCAGTTTTTCTATATCAGTCTGAGTCCATTTTCTTGGGCTAATGAACCGCATTTCTTTGAGAAGTTCCTCCTTTTCATTTATTAACATTAACCTGTCTTGTTCAGAATCAAGCACACCAGGCCAGGCCTCACTGTCCAATTTAGCCAGCTGTATTTTTAAGTTTGCTATTCTGTGAAAGGGAAAGAAATTATAATTATATCATGTTTTTATCTCTAAAGTATATTAAAGAGTAAAGAATACTCTTCAGTGTAAACTCCCTTTTTTCTTTGACAATACAAAGTAAAATTTAGGATATAAAAAATCACTGACTATTTTAAACCTCTATAGTGGGCCATTTTGTTCTGCAGACTGCAATTTATTATTCTTACCAGAATTGCAGACTGGATCTTTATTGACATACAGTGGGATGTCAATGTTTTGGCTGGTGCTTTGCTGAAAATCTGTATTTTAAGGATACCTCTCTAAACAAGTGACCTTGTTCCTATAGGATACATTTAATTAATTTAAATTTTGTAATTAATAGAAATCCATCCACTGAAATCTTCTTTGAAGCCATTTTAACAGTTAACTGTCTCGCTAAACTCAACACTGGGCTCTAGTGAATAATTATTACAGGCATTAATATATAATCTGCAAATTCCTCAGTGTATTTGTAAAAAGTATGTTCTAAGAGGATTTCTCAGCTGTAATTTGATAACTTCTGTCATTTACCAGCCTGAATGCAATAATATATCGGCTTAGTATTCACAACTCTTTCAGGGTAAGCAGTATTATGAAAAGCACAGAACGGGAATATAAAATTATAAGATAAATAAATCGAAGTATGAAGGGGGGGAATACAATAATCTTTTTACATTAACATTATTCACTATACCTCTTCAGACCTTTTTATCTTTGCAACTATCCTTTTCTCCATTATACCTATTTCATTCATTATCTTTGTGAAATTTCCCAACTGTGTTATTTTGCATTTTTTACATTCTGAAAAGTGCACACAGCATGTAGTGCAGATTACGAAGTTATGCTTTGGTGTGAGCGAGAGTGGAAATGTAATTCCTGACTGCAATTTATTTAATCAATTGCATCTCTTCCTAGGAGTGCATGGCACCTGAGAAAGGGAGTCATGCGATACTAGGGAAAAATACAACTGCTTTAAAGGAGTTTCTGATAGGTACTAAACTGTACTCCAGGTGTACTGAAACAAGTCTTGGTGTCATCGGGTGCCAGGAAGAGACAAGTTCCTTCATAAATTTGCAGACAGATGCTAAATTTACATTCCTGAACATGGAATGTAAGTATCTGAAACACATTTTTTAAGATTTCTGATGCCTTACACAACCTTATAACTAAAGAGTCATGCTATACTTGCAAAAGGATATTTTCACAGAAACAAAACTATGAAGATGTAATTTATTTCCAAATAGGATTGAAACAAGTGCTCTTGGATTATAATATCTATCTATCTATCTATCTATCTATCTATCTATCTATCTATCTATCTATCTACCTACCTACCTACCTACCTACCTACCTACCTACCTACCTACCTATCATCTATCAACAGCTTTGGTAGTGTTCCAAATATATATTTTTCTAACCAATAAATGTTACATTTTATGTTAGAATATTAGAATAAATGCTCAGAGTTATCCTTAGGTAAGATGTGTGGCCAATATTTTTTTAAAAAATAAAGTTAATAAATTAATAAATGTTGTCAGCTGGAGAAAGCACAAAGTGAGTTGGCTTCTGCAAAAATAGAAATTATTTCTAACTCAAAGATTTCCTAACACCAATTCTGTAATTATTCACTTTATGACTTTTTTTTCTAGAAATGATAAACATTGTTGATGAAATTACAGGAAAATTTTGTGCACATTTATTCAAAACTTTTTAAAAATGGTAAATTTTGGTTATGGCATCTCAGAAATATTGGCATAATACTTCCAGAGTCTGAACCTTATTCTCAGAAAAAAGAACTAAAAAGATCCTGTTACCAGATTTTATATATGTGTGGGTTTTTTGGAGAGTACTGTGGGGACTTTAGAAATTTGTTTTATAAAATGTAGTTACTTAGAAAACTTGAGTTAGAAGTGCAAAAAGACAAAGGGTACGAGAATTGCTTACCATGCCCTTTTATCCTTATAATTCAGATGTTCTGCTATTCCAAATATACCACGTCAACTTAGGATGCTTGATTTTTTTTATTTTTATTTTTAAAAATTAAGAGAATGGCAATATTTTCTTGTTGTCAAATCAGTGTGGAACTACGCTTCAGCGTTAAAGAAAAGGCTACTAGGTCATCATTATTTCACAATTCTTACAATATAAAGGCACTTTGTTTACAATTAACTGCAACTGACAAAAATGTATGAAAAGCATATACTTGTATAACAGCATTTAAAACATAGATGTAGGTAAATAAATAAGTGATCTATTTTTAGAAAATGATCACTTTGTTGAAGATATTTGACAGAAATAGATTATTTTATGGTAGATAACAGCTGCTTTCTGAATTGCCAAGAGCAATAAAGAAAAACCTAATTACCTTCGCTTAGCATCTTCATATTGGAGACGCACTCTTACTTTCTCAGCCAAGTGATTATTGCAGCTCACAAAAAACTGACAGGAGAAAATATTAATCATTAAGAGGTCAGAGCCAAAATTCACAAGAATTCAAAGACAAATTTATTTCATTAACTTTGTTTTCAAGAAACACAGAAATATTATGTAAAACAAATTTATATAGATAAATGCTACAAAATCTATTCCAAACATCTGTATATTGGATCTATGAACAATCATCAGGCTATTAAAGAACATGCTTAAAGATGAAATACATACATTTCCAGAAACATCTGTTTGGGAGCCAGCATCCAGATACGTCCTAGGTAAAGAGCAATGGGAACTTCCCAAGGAAGTGCTATTGGTCCACAAGTCCGAATGGGATCTTTTATTTGCCACAAAATTAGCTTTTAGTCTGGCAAGACTCTGAAATGAGAAGAACGAACCCCCACCATCTTATTACCTTCTCATTTCCATGCTGTTTTGAAGGAGACACTTAAAAAGAAAGTAATGAAGGAATAATAAACACTTAAAAATTAGTGATTTGAATAAATCTGAAGGGACATTTAAAATCAAATTTATTTATTTTTATTAAATGGGTTTCTTTTATCAAAGCAGAAGTTGGGCTACAGATGGCAGTTATTTCACCTATTTTACTTTACAGAAAATTATCAACAGTGAGAATAACTGATTTTTAACCAGCATTTCTATATAAAGTTAATTTTATGTGTAGGTTAGAAATAAAGATCTCTGTACTTGCATAAACTCGGAATTATTATGATAGTTTTTAATGTATGCTAGGCACATTATTTCATTAAACTGATTTCATACCTCAATAAGATCTTGTTTTTCTTGCTCTCCTGAAGTGATAGCCTTCTTGATAGCTTTCATTTCATTTAAAATGGCTTGTGCTTCATCAAGTTTATATCCACCTTGGGTATCAGACATTTTCATATCAATTCTTTAGATAAAAGGAAAGAGAAACCATTACTCACTGTAAGAGACTTAAGAAAAGGAATAAATCTATTAAAGTGGGGTTGAATTGGGATTTTTGAGCCATTGATTTTCCATCTACTGGAGCACTTAAAGCAATATCTACTGTATATTGCTTAAATTCCTATGTGCTAATTTCATATGTTGCAAATTGATGTACTGAAAAATATGACTGAACAAGTATAGAAATGATCAGTTATCAGGGGGGAAAAAGATTAAATTACATTAACATGGGACTAAAATTTATCTTGTTTTGATATATTTTCACTATCATCTACAAGATGGCCCAGTACATGTTCACGCAGATATATGTGAGAAAGCTAGGGAGCATATAGAATTTGGATTTTCATTCATTACTATGACAGAAAGAGAATCTATGTCATTATTTTCTTCCAACATTGTCATTTCCTAGCTGGTCTGAGTCTAAAGTTGACTGAACCTCATGTTGTCCTGAAGGTGCTTTTCCAAAAGGCAGCTGGACTTCCTTGGTTTTTTCCCTTGAAAATCTGTTAAAATTGAACAGCTCTCTCTCTCTCACTAGAAGGGGAGGGATAGAAACACCACTGATCTCCTATATACAACACCGCCCTTTCAGCAGTCTCAAGAAGGTTCCACACCCATTTGCAGTCTAATTCAGGTGACTGAGATTACAAATAAACTCCCAAGTGGCATCAACCACTCTCAGAATGCTAACAACCAGATGAATAAAAATACTTCCATTCCCCACCATTCAGGCAGAACTGAAGAAGCTTCTTGGATGAGAAGCAAAACATTTGCAAGGATAAAACCAAGAAAAACCTTAGAAAAGCGCCTTTGGGTTAAAGCCATTGTGAAAACTGCAGATGAACATCAAACTTTAATGTGACACCAATGTATTAAGTATATTGGATGTAATTTTATGAAAGGAAGAGTTTCCTTTAAATCTAGCTTAACTCTTAGTCATTGCATGGTCATGGCTATGCAATGTTTTCTTGGCAACCATAGGGAACTATTTTACCTTTACTTTCTTTATTAGAATCCCCCATTTCTGAATCGGCTGGAAATTTCTTGATGATCTCTTATCCAAGTAGAAATGAGACCCAACCTTACTTATCTTAAGTGTAGCCAAGGTTGGTAGAGATTATCATCCACGTGACTTTTAACTATATAAAAACAAACTTAAAATCCAATGAATTCTGGGGCAATTTGTCTTTATTCTCCCCTATTTGTATAATCTATACTCTTGTTTTGTAATGCAGTCTATCATATAACATGCAAAGCCTGCATATTTCTCTAGATCCTGTCCTCAAACTTTTTACCATTTTTTTTTATGTTCAGAGGCTGTTCTCTTTGTATAATACTTATAATTTCTTTAATTTCAATTCTCCGGTCAATAATGACAAGAATTTACATTTTCCAACTAGTAATGTGTGTGTTTATGTATGTATGTGTATGTATGTACATGTGTGTGTGTATGTATGAATATTTTATAGATGATAGATGGATAGATACGATAGATAGATAGATGAGAGAAGACAGAGGGAGGGAGAGAGGGGAGGAGGAGGCACTCCTTGGAAGCTTTGCACAGGCCTGTATGAGACTTTGTATTTAGTCAAGTTTCTTATCACCGATCTTTGATCCTGATTAGTTGCACGAACTGCTGACAGATCCGAAGTCAGAATTCCAGACAGATATATTGGAACTTACTTCTTCAGTGTTTGAAAACCATGTTCTTTATACTGGAGTTCCTGTCTCATGTGAGCAACTTCTCTTTTGAGTTTATTAACCTAGAGATAAGTGAAACAAAATGCTTTATTTTAGCCAGTATATACTATGTTTCTTTTAAAAAACACATCAAGATTCAAAGAAAATGGCATGCCCATATAGTGCTCTGCTAAATATGTCTACCTTCTTAGTATTAGAGATTAACTTCTTTCAATTCATTGATAAACCATGCATTAGGGCTTTCAGTTTGAAACCATAATTAATACACCAGACTTCCCCATACCGAGCACATGATTCTCCCCTGTAATTTTAGCTACTAGAAGATTTATTTTTTCCCCTAGCTGTTTGAATCATCATCTAATAATTTCATTTGATGACACAATTAGGACTGGCATCTCCACTGCTAAGCAACCCAGTTATTAAGAGAGATACTACATGACCACAATTTTACTGGGCTTCTCCCTCAACTCTGCTTTTGGAAGCCGATTGCGAATGTAGCAGATAGTGATTATATAACCACAGGGCTCTTGTGCAAACCATTCAAATGTTTATCATGTGATTACAGGGATACTGTAACAGTCCTAAGTACAAGGACTAGTTATAAAGTTACTTTTTCCATGTGGTCATAATTTGAATGGTCATTAAACAGGGCAGTCATTAATCAAGGACTACCTGTACTGATTAGTTGTTCACCTACGCAGGGATTTAAATGAAGTAAAACATTTCTATAGATTATTTTTAAACAGTTATATTGAAATATAATTAGCTTTGTTATATTTGTAAAAATGCACAGGCTAAAGAAGGGCAAAGTGACACCATACACTTTTTGTCACTGCCTTTATTCTACCTGTTGGTCAGAGCCACTTTTGCTTATGCAGAAAAACAAGGTACCCTATCTTGACATCTCCAGTTGAAAAGATGTATTGTGGTAGACTGCGGTATCTACCCATTTCACCTTAATATTCACATACACAGCTGGCATTCAAAATTCAACAGACAAGAACTGCATCAAAGGTCTGCTTTGTCAAAGCAATTCTAGCAAAGCACTCCTTAGAATCTTTGCACAGGCCTGTATGAAACTTTGTATTTAGTCAAGTTCCTTATCAGCGATCTTTGATCCTGATTAGTTGTACGGGCTGCTGACAGATCTGAAGTCAAAATTCCAGTCAGATATAAAAAAAGGTACTTGTTTTAATTCAAGCCAGGGTTTACCTATATATCACTATGGAATGTAATGAGGAAGTTGAGGTTTCTGTGTTTTTCAATGTATGAATCCTACACAGCTTCAATGACTACAGCACTTAACCCCAACATGTGAATGCCACATAAATAATAGATTCAAAATAAAGTGAATCCTTATGACACTTCACTTAGAAGGAAACAACTAACAATAATTTTAATACATATTTTACAGTGTAAAACATTTCTTTGCTTTCTTTTAATATGGTTATGGGGAACCTATATCCCTGATATTGCTTAGCCATATATTTCAGTATTGGTAATAGTGAAATATGCTGGGATTTGTAAATCACCAACGTTATAAAGCTCTGCTTCCTTAGTTATGTACAAATCTGCAAATGGAAGAATTATAATATACAGCAATTGAATATGCGGGGGGGGGGGGTCTAGAAGCATTTTAACTTAAAAAGAAATTAAAAATTATTTTCTTACCCTAGATTTTGTGGTAGCAATTTCAGCTTTAAGAATTTCTGGATCATATTTTGAGCTAGATGATGAACTGGAGGCTACTACAGTAAGAGGGGCAAATGGAAAAAAAAAACAGCAAAAAATTAAGGAAATGAGAACAAATGCAAAACAAAACATATTTTTTTAAAAAATGTAAAAGCAATTAAACTGCCAGAAACCACATTTTTAGTTGGATATCTTAAGCATTTCAAAATAGAAGAAATGGGAAGGAGCTTTACCAAAATTAAGCTGGTTCATTTATTTTCCCCTTTTAAACAAATTCTGAAGTTTCAGAGCTATTAAAAAAAAAACCATACAGAGGTATTACATTTATTAGACCAGGTAATTAAAATAAAATCTGGAGTAGTTTAAACCTTCCATTTTCCAAGTTATTTTCATTAGAATAGTAAAAACAAAAACATCTGCATAATATAGGCAAAAAAAAAGCGGGGGGCGGGAACACACAGGATGGTGTGACTATACAAAATACAGTGTCACAGTTAAGTCTTTGTATAGCGATCACAATTGGGAACATGGTTATTATATTAAGTGGTCACTAAATAAAATGCCAACTGTCCTTATGATCTCACTTCAGATTTCCTTTGCTTTTCAGATCTACAAAGGTCATAAATGTGGGTTGCAAAGTTACTTTTTCATCACCATTATAATTGTGAACAGTCACTGTATGAGGCAGTTGCTAAGTCAGGGCTACCTGTACATGAAAAATGGAAGTGCAAGGAATGACACCTGCATATAGAACGTAGTCTGCAAAGATATAAATTAACTATTGGGGAAGAAATGCTTTTAGGTTGCATGAAGAATTTTTCCGAGATGTTTAGAAAGGAGAAACAAAAAAATAATTGTTATTCCCCATTTCTGAAAACATCAAATCTAGTTATTAAAGCCAAAACGTGTTCCCAGAGGAAAAATAAATTACACATTCTTATATTCCTAAATTATAATTTAAGACACGTACAGCTGGTCTGAGACCCCAGTTTGTGTTCCCAGACATCATGAAGTTGCTTGTATTCCTGCTGGGCCAATTCAAGCCTCTGTTGCTTGACCTGGTAAACCTCCTTCTGCGCAGTTAAGGCTTCTTGGGCCAATATAAGGTAGTCCTTCAGCATGTGTTCCTGTTCCTGCCGCCACTGCACCCGAGGATCCTCTATCTGGGTAGTTTCTTTAAACAAGAATACAACAAGCTAGAGATAAATCTAACATAAACTACTATTTGGCCTATAATAGGACTTTATAATTTTTATTTGATACATATGGCATAAGGTCTGCTAAAGATGAAGTTTTGCTGTGTGTTAAAAGTACAAACCGGTTTGTCTCTTGTTTATTCCAGATCAGTCCAATCTAGTAGTTAAAATGACATCCTTTGTTATATATTTATATTGCTTAATGCAAGTATCCATGCAGAAAATGATAATAATTTTGGGCAAATGAACCAGCTTCCTATTACACGGTGATCTGTATTTTATGTTAACTATGAATAATAAAGTTATACATGGACATCATATCAGACAAGACAGCAAGGCTAATCCAGTTCTTTACATCTCTGTGGGAGTGAACAATGACAGCAAAAGAGCAGAAATACTCGTGCAGAAGCAGCATCTCTTAACTGACAGCCAGGCTGATGAATCAGTACCCATAAATCAGCCATTAATCAGGATTCAGGTGACAAGGAAAGCCATGGCTGTAAACCAACAACACATAAAATTTTCAAACCTTCAAAAGTTAAAGCATTATATGGCCA
The DNA here is from genome assembly GCF_029215685.1 of Pituophis catenifer annectens. NCBI lineage: Eukaryota > Metazoa > Chordata > Lepidosauria > Squamata > Colubridae > Pituophis > Pituophis catenifer. The sequence continues at coordinate 115,322,271 of NW_027256882.1, forward strand.
CTGATCTGGATGACATGTACACCACACTATAGTAAGGGTTTTTTTTTAAAAAAAAACAAAAACAAAAACTAAACACGTTGTGCGATTATGGTCAGACACTTGGTTCACCTATTATAGTAAAGTTTGTTGGATAAACTATATACATGGATTTCTATATAGCTCTATATCAGTTTAAAAATCCCAAATGGCGGTATTAATGTAATATGCTAATTGAAACCAAACAAATCACATTATATCTCTGATCAAGTTAATTCTGTACTTATTTCCTTAAAATAGTGAAATACAGCAGCTTAATATTGAAACTGAATAAGAGTGCTTATAATCTGTTTCTTTTTTTCTTAAAAAAATAAGACTCGTTTACTTACCTCTGATGATATTGGTCTATCTTCCAACAAATGGAAGAAGCTGAAACATTAGTCACAGGCCTCTAGGCTACATGGCCTGGGGGCTGCATCATCATCATCATCATCATCATCATCATCATCATCATCATCAATCATCATCTTTTAAATGCCAAAAAGGCAGCACAGATTGTGAAAGCCCAATCTTTTAATATATCAGAATTGAGAAAACTGCCAAATGAGGCATCCCATGGAACAGGGGTCCCAACTTCCAGGCTATGGATCAGTCTATGGCTTGTTAGGAAACAGGCTGCACAGCTGGAGGTGGGCAGTGAGCAAGCAACCATCTGCCCCCAGTTTGTAGAAAAAATTGTCTTCCATGAAATCGAATTTATTCAATCTTTTATTTAGCATGAATAGTTAAGAATAAGGGAAAATGAAATTGTGATGACTACAAAAAGAAGTTGCATTATCTCCTGAATCTCTATTACTTCTCATTTGAGATAGACAGAAATTCCAGTAGTTTTACTAGGAAAAGTATGTATGTGATGCATATAAGAAATTATTGAAATGGTGTATCATTCTGTTTAGTGAGCAAGTGGAGTGAATTAAATAGTGTACTACTAAAAAGTCTATGGGAGAAAATTTGTCTGAAAAGTTAGAAACATACATTTCTGCTCTAGGCCTGATGGCGAACCTATGGCATCCATGCCAAAGGTGGTACGCAGAGCCCTCTCTGTGGGCATGCACACCGTTGCCAGTGCTCTTCCGGGTTCCATCACGCGCATGCACACCATCCATCTGCTCTCTTCTGGGTTCTGGTGCTCTAGCACTCCAGTTTCGGCACTTGGTGCCGAAAAGATTAGCCATCATTGCTCTAGGCTAATTATACGTGAGATGCCTAGCTAACACATAATAAATCATTAATTCTATTGGACTCTAGGATAACAAAGTAATCTAATCTGCATAATTTAGGAGTTCCTTAATATTTAACAGAAAATTCTTGCACAAAGAAACCATTAAATGATTCAAACAAACAAGAGGATCTTCTTTCGGACTAAATGCTCTGTAATGAAAAAAGGCGTCTACCATAGTCCCAGGCCAGAGCATTTACTTTTTCAAATGCTTGGAGGTTGCTGGTATGGTGACTATAAGGAAGAAGAGCCTATGTCAAGCTCTGTAAATGATGCGAAGGTTCAGCATTCTATAATGTACTGCCTTTCCCATCATTTCTACATGAAGCTTGAGCTTTTATTTATGGTTAATTCTAATTCACTGCCTTTCAGTTTTATTAAAATAAATAATGCTCTATTATTGCTCAAAAATTACTGATAGCTTCTCTGTGAATTCTGGAAGTGTAGCACCAACATCTCTAGATGGTGCCAGTTTGCTAAAGGCTGAATTAGCTCTTTTCAGATAGGTCATGTTTTAGCCTTCAGAAGTGGGATTAACTGACTTAAAAGCTATGAATCATAGAGAGATACAGAAAACTAATTCCTTCCATCTAGTGATAATTCCAGCTCCTCAATCAGTTGTGGTAGTTTTCAAAGAATACATATTCTACCACATTGAAATTGGTTAAATGTTTATACATAACTAGTGTTAGTGTTAGTTAGTGCGGGATTGTATGCTATTACTAAATTATCATTAAATCTAAGATTACAGTACTTGTTTAGTTTATAGGTCCTTATAGTTGTGGCTGTCAAAGTTCCTCTACAGTCACATAATCAAAATTTGGGTGCTAGGCAACGGGCTTGCAATGACAATATCAGTTTCCCATTCTCATGTGACTGCTATTTGTGACTTTCCTTGCCTGTTTATGACAAATAAAGTCAGTGGGGATGCTAGTAGGAAGTCCCAAATGCCAATCATGTTACTGCAGGATGCTGCAACTGCGCAAAATTCATCTAATGACAGCAACTAGGACCTCTGAAATTGCCTTTGTAAGTCAGTACAGTCACATAGTTCTATGCCTCATAACCCCATTATGCAGTGACAGAGTTCCCAGTGTTAATTATTGTCAATAAGTGAGGACTACCTGTACTGCACAAGCATTCATTTTTACTCCACTAGATTCTGCAAAAAAAAAACATTCCATACCTAGCTGAATCAGGATAGACACAAAATATAAAAAAAATGTTTTCATTAAATGTACAAATATATATTTCAAAGAGTGCTGAGACAGATTCGATTCTTACAAACAAGTCCAATTTCATGTATTAAGGAAAATGCCAAGAGATAATAATTTTTGCTTCTTCTTAGGAGTTTGATGTTAATACCTTATTCTATTGCACCAAAGGGATTCTGAAGTCAATGCATTTTCTTTCTTCTCCCATTTTCTTTCTCTCACTCTTCTATTCCCTTTCCCCTTCCCTATTTTTTACTTTTATATTTTCTTTGTATGATATATTATAAACTAATAAAATGTCGAGATCCCCTCGCCACTCAGCGTGATGGTGGCAACCGCGGATCCTGGCAGCGATGAGGATGCTCCGATTGATCCTATGGTAAGCGACCCTGTACACCCGTTTGTCATCCCAGTTACTCTGAGACACCTACAGACTACAAGAGCAATTCAACAAGACGCCCTGATAGATTCGGGTTGTACCCGGTGTCTCATCCGGAAGAGTGTGGCTAGGGAGTTGGATTTGCAGTCAGCGAAATTACAAGCCCCCATGGCGCTACTTACCTGGAGGCATTTGTTGGAGGGCAGTGGTACCAGATTCGAAGTATGGACGGATCATAAAAATCTGGAAGCACTCCAAAGCCCCAGACGCCTGTCGCCTAAACAAGTACGTTGGGCGCAGTATTTTCAAAGATTCAATTTTGAACTGAAGTATGTGCCAGGAGGAAAAAACTTCCTGGCAGATGCTTTATCACGGCTCCACAGTTTAACAGTAAAAGGGAAGAAGTCGTACAAGCCATGATCCCTGATAAGCAACAGTGGGCCCGAACGGCACATACCAGATCTTCGTCCTTATGGGAAGATGATCTACGTCGAGAGGTAGCTACTGATGCCTGGTTGAAAGAACATGACACTAAGGTGACATGTCGAAACGGATTAGCTTGGGTAGGAACCAAGTTGTATGTCCCTGAATCCTTAAGGCAGTCAGTATTAAATAGGTGTCACGATGCAAAAACGGCAGGACATTTCGGGTTTCTTAAAACCTTACACCTAGTACGACGCCAGTTTTGGTGGCCACGTGTACAGAAAGAGGTCGAACAGTATGTAAAAGGGTGTAAAGTATGTGCATTGACTAAACCTCGACCAGGAAAGCCTCTCGGCCTTTTACAGTCGGTGGCAGAACCAAATAGTCCCTGGGAGGAGATCGGGATAGATTTTATTGTAGATCTCCCAGAGAGCAATGGCAATACGGTGATATGGACTGTAGTTGATCTCTTTTCCAAGCAGGCTCATTTTATCCCGTGCCATGGCTTACCGTCAGCTTGGAAGTTGGCGAAACTGTTTATATGGCATGTATACCGACTGCATGGCGCACCCCGACACATTATTTCTGACAGGGGTGTACAATTTACCTCAGTATTTTGGCGTAATTTCGTGAAAATGATAGGCTCGTCACAGGGTCTGAGTTCGGGTTTCCATCCTAGCACCAATGGAGCAGCAGAAAGAACAAACGCCATGGTGGAAAGGTATTTACGCTGTTACGTGTCGTATCAGCAATCAGATTGGTCTGAGTTACTCCCCTTTGCAGAAATGGCGTATAATAATACTGTTCACGGAAATACGGGGGTTACACCATTTCAGGTGTAACCTTCCTGCGATCCCCGAATTAGCTCTCCAGAACCCGGATAGTGTGTCACCGGAGAGTTGGGCTGCTTGTATTCGAGGTCTTTGGCCCCAAATAAAAGAGGCGTTGGACAAAGCAACCGAAATCTATAAATACCAGGCCAACAAGAGCAGACCACAAACCGTTTGTAGTTGGGGATTTAGTTTACTTGTCTACAAAATATCTCAAACTACGAACACCGAGTCGTAAACTGGGGCCCAAATATCTAGGGCCCTTCCCTGTGGTAAAAGTGATTAATCCCGTTACAGTGGAATTAAAACTACCGCCACTGCTGGGGAAGGTCCACCCTGTGTTTCATAGTAGTCTGTTAAAACCACTAGATGTCGTTCGAGAACAGACAATAAGACCAGGCCCGGTAGAAGGGGACCACTATGAGGTCGAGGATGTATTAGACTCAAAGCTTAGTAGGGGAGCTCTAAAGTATTTGATCAAGTGGAAGGGTTATCCGTTTGAGGAATCATCATGGGTTACGACTACGAATTTGCGGGCTAGCTGGCTAATTGACCGGTTTCATAAAAAATATCCACATAAACCAGGGCCCTGGGGTATGGACATAAAACCCTAATATGATATTAACGGTAGTATTGTTATGTATTCCAGGAGGACACCTGGTAGGGGGAGCCGCCTGTCGAGATCCCCTCGCCACTCAGCGTGATAGTGGCAACCGCGGATCCTGGCGCTATGAACATGAAGTTGGCCCCGGCGCTATACCCACCTGGATCAGCGGAAGGGGCGTTGGGCGGGGTGGTCGTTTGCACAGGTGGTGGTAGGTGTTTAGCATAATTAGTAGGCGGCCGGTCACGCTGCGGTCGGAGCTAGGGTTTTGCTTAACTGCCCTTCCTCTGCTTTGCTGCATTTGCTGACTCATGCAGGGGCTGGGTTGCGCTGTCCGGAAGGGCGTGTGAGCCGCCGTAATTATTGGGTGCGTGGGTTTAAAAGGCATTGGGAGGCGGCCGCTCCCAACGCCGACTTTGTATGCCTTTGCATTAAGTGTTTTCTTCGTCGCTGACGGTGCTGGCGACCGTTTGGAATAAACCGCTTACAGCAACTAAGACTTGGCAGCGTATGCTTTTCCGACGTCTCCTAGTCACGCAGTAGGAAGCTAGACATAAAAACTGTTTAAAAATAACTTTTGCTTCTTCCCATATCCTTATAATTATTTATTTTATTATTTTATTTTATTAGATTTTTATACCGCTCTTCTCTTACTGGACTCAGGGCAGTGAACAGCCAAAAATAAAAGCATCACATACAAAATTTAAAATTTTTAAAAGAATTAAACAAGTATTAGCCCAATAAAATTTAAAACACCCCAACTAAAACCAATTAACAATTAAAAATATCTAAGAGGGGGTCAAGCCAACCCAGCTTGATGAAATAAAAAAGTTTTAAGGGCACGGCGAAAAGCACGGACATCTGGGATCCTACGTATCTCCGGGGGCAGGTCGTTCCAAAGGACAGGTGTTGCCACAGAGAAGGCCCTCCCCCTGGGGGTCACCAGCCGACATTGTCTGGCCGACGGCACCCTGAGGAGTCCCTCTCTGTGGGAGCGTACTGGCCGATGGGAGGCTATCGGTGGCAGAAGGTGGTCCCGTAAGTACCCAGGCCCTAAGCCATGGAGCGCTTTAAAGCCCACCAGGACCCAATGCAGCTCGCGTAGGAGGGGTGTCACATGGGAATGCCCCATAGCTTCCATAATCCCCCGCGCGGCTGCATTCTGTACCAGTTGGAGCCTCCAGGTGCTCCTCAAGGGGAGCCCCATGTAGAGAGCATTACAGTAGTCCAGGCGAGAAGTGACGAGTGCCTGAGTGACCGTGCGTAAGGAGTCCCGATCCAGAAAGGGACGCAACTGGCGAATCAGGCGAACCTGGTAAAAAGCCCCCCTGGCCACGGCCATTATATGCTCTTCTAAAGATAGCCATGCATCCAGGAGGACACCTAAGTTGTGAGCCCTCTCCATGGGGGCCAGTAACTCGCCCCCTATAACCAGTGATGGCACCAGCTGACTATATCGGGATGCCGGAAGCCACAGCCACTTGGTCTTGGAAGGGTTGAGTCGAAGCCTGTTTCTCCCCATCCAGACCCGCACGGCCTCCAGGCACCGGGACATCACTTCAAGGGCATCATTGGGATAGCCTGGGGTGGAGATGTACAGCTGAGTGTCATCAGCGTACTGATGGAACTCCACCCCAAAACCACGGATGATCTCACCCAGCAGCTTCACATAAATGTTGAACAGGAGGGGTGAGAGGACCGACCCCTGTGGCACCCCACAAACAAGGCACCTCGGGTCGACCTCTGCCCTCCTGCCAACACCGACTGCGACCAGTCAGAGAGATAGGAGGAGAACCATCGTAAAATGGTGACCCCACCCCCCAACCCCTCCAACCGGCGCAGCATGATACCATGGTCGATGGTATCAAAAGCCGCTGAGAGATCTAACAGGACTAGGATAGAGGAACAACCCCTATCCCGAGCCCTCCAGAGATCATCCACCAATGCGACCAATGTCGTTTCCGTGCTGTGCCCAGGCCTGAAGCTGGACTGGAGCGGATCTAGATAGACAGCTTCATCCAGGTACTGCGGAAGCTGTTGCGCCACCACACTCTCAACAACCTTCGCCACAAAGCGAAGGTTGGAGACTGGACGGTAGTTAGCCAAAACAGCCAGATCCAGAGAGGGCTTCTTGAGGAGGGGCCTCACCACCACCTCTTTCAAGGCGGAAGGCAAGGCACCCTCACTCAGAGAAGTGTTAATAATCCCCTGGAGCCAGCCTCGCGTAACCTCCCGGGAGGCCAGCACCAACCAGGAGGGACACGGGTCCAATAAACATGTGGTCGCATTCAGCCATCCCAGAATCCTGTCCACGTCCTCGGGAGCCACAGGGTCGAACTCCTCCCAAATGGCATTCTCAAGACCTGCCTCCATCATCCCACCTGTACCTACCAGTCAGAGACCAAGCCTTCCCGAATCTGAGTGATTTTATCATGCAGATACTGCACAAAATCCTCAGCCCAACCCTGCAAGGGATCCTCCCCCGTTCCCAGATGGAGAAGGGAGCGGGTCACCCTAAACAGGGCAGCTGGGCGGTTATCTGCACATGCGATAAGAGCGGAAAAATAATGAAGTTTTTTTAAAAAGTGCTTAATAAGAATATTCATTAATAGTTTAGTCAGAATATAATTATTCTAGATTCTTAGTTTTATTTTAAAAATAGGAGTTAAAAACCACTAGAATAGTTAAAACTATTAGAAGTAATGAGATTTATACCCATAAAGCATTCTGGGACTTACATTTCGCATTTGTAATATGTTATATCAGTTCATTTCAGGACAGTTGCTAATGATAAAACTTCCCTTGTAACATTTTTTATCTAACATTTATGTATTATCGGTAAAACAATATATTTTAACACTAACCTGCATTAGGAAAAAAAGGCAGCATTAATTTTTATTTTCACTGAAAACTATTAGTGGTTTCCTAATATGTGCTTGCCGTCTTGAGTTATTTGGAAAAATAATAATGGCAGGATATAAATAAACAAAAAAAAATCTTAAACAATCTGCCTCAGCTTTAACAAACATATACATAATGCAAGTAGCAAAAATTTACATAATAGTTTTTCTTGGATATTATATCTATATAAATGCTGGAATCCTTTCCAAAATATAATGAATTGGATGGATAGATGGATGGATGAATGGATGAATGAATGAATGAATGAATAAATAAATGAGAATTGAATTAAAACAAATTTATTTATATATATATATATATATATATATATATATATGTATATGTATATGTATATGTATATGTATATATATATATATATATATATATATATATATATATATATATATATATATGCATATTCTTTCTAGCCAGGTTTTACCTATGTAAACTTAGTTGTTCTTCAGCCCTAGGTTCTGTGAAATCTCATTCACAAGTTCTTGGGCCCTTTTTCTGCTGACAAACTGCAACTCTGTGTTGCTTCCTGGGAGACCCAGATAGCTATTTCTACCTCTTAAGGCGTCATCAGTGGGCCACACCCACTTCCCAATTATCCTCCCTGTAAAAGGCATAATGTATCTTTTTTCTTTTTTCTTTTTTTTTTCTTTTTCATAGGCTTTTATGTGCATATTCTTTCTAGCCAGGTTTTACCTATGTAAACTTAGTTGTTCTTCAGCCCTAGGTTCTGTGAAATCTCATTCACAAGTTCTTGGGCCCTTTTTCTGCTGACAAACTGCAACTCTGTGTTGCTTCCTGGGAGACCCAGATAGCTATTTCTACCTCTTAAGGCGTCATCAGTGGGCCACACCCACTTCCCAATTATCCTCCCTGTAAAAGGCATAATGTATCTTTTTTCTTTCTTTTTTTTTTTTCTTTTTCATAGGCTTTTATGTGCATATTCTTTCTAGCCAGGTTTTACCTATGTAAACTTAGTTGTTCTTCACCCCTAGGTTCTGTGAAATCTCATTCACAAGTTCTTGGGCCCTTTTTCTGCTGACAAACTGCAACTCTGTGTTGCTTCCTGGGAGACCCAGATAGCTATTTCTACCTCTTAAGGCGTCATCAGTGGGCCACACCCACTTCCCAATTATCCTCCCTGTAAAAGGCATAATGTATCTTTTTTCTTTTTTTTTTCTTTTTCATAGGCTTTTATGTGCATATTCTTTCTAGCCAGGTTTTACCTATGTAAACTTAGTTGTTCTTCAGCCCTAGGTTCTGTGAAATCTCATTCACAAGTTCTTGGGCCCTTTTTCTGCTGACAAACTGCAACTCTGTGTTGCTTCCTGGGAGACCCAGATAGCTATTTCTACCTCTTAAGGCATCATCAGTGGGCCACACCCACTTCCCAATTATCCTCCCTGTAAAAGGCATAATGTATCTTTTTTCTTTTTTTTTCTTTTTCATAGGCTTTTATGTGCATATTCTTTCTAGCCAGGTTTTACCTATGTAAACTTAGTTGTTCTTCAGCCCTAGGTTCTGTGAAATCTCATTCACAAGTTCTTGGGCCCTTTTTCTGCTGACAAACTGCAACTCTGTGTTGCTTCCTGGGAGACCCAGATAGCTATTTCTACCTCTTAAGGCGTCATCAGTGGGCCACACCCACTTCCCAATTATCCTCCCTGTAAAAGGCATAATGTATCTTTTTTCTTTTTTTTTCTTTTTCATAGGCTTTTATGTGCATATTCTTTCTAGCCAGGTTTTACCTATGTAAACTTAGTTGTTCTTCAGCCCTAGGTTCTGTGAAATCTCATTCACAAGTTCTTGGGCCCTTTTTCTGCTGACAAACTGCAACTCTGTGTTGCTTCCTGGGAGACCCAGATAGCTATTTCTACCTCTTAAGGCGTCATCAGTGGGCCACACCCACTTCCCAATTATCCTCCCTGTAAAAGGCATAATGTATCTTTTTTCTTTTTTTTTCTTTTTCATAGGCTTTTATGTGCATATTCTTTCTAGCCAGGTTTTACCTATGTAAACTTAGTTGTTCTTCAGCCCTAGGTTCTGTGAAATCTCATTCACAAGTTCTTGGGCCCTTTTTCTGCTGACAAACTGCAACTCTGTGTTGCTTCCTGGGAGACCCAGATAGCTATTTCTACCTCTTAAGGCGTCATCAGTGGGCCACACCCACTTCCCAATTATCCTCCCTGTAAAAGGCATAATGTATCTTTTTTCTTTTTTTTTCTTTTTCATAGGCTTTTATGTGCATATTCTTTCTAGCCAGGTTTTACCTATGTAAACTTAGTTGTTCTTCAGCCCTAGGTTCTGTGAAATCTCATTCACAAGTTCTTGGGCCCTTTTTCTGCTGACAAACTGCAACTCTGTGTTGCTTCCTGGGAGACCCAGATAGCTATTTCTACCTCTTAAGGCGTCATCAGTGGGCCACACCCACTTCCCAATTATCCTCCCTGTAAAAGGCATAATGTATCTTTTTTCTTTTTTTTTTTTTCTTTTTCATAGGATATATATATATATATATATATATATATATATATATATATATATATATATATATATATATTGTCGCCTATTCACCCATGGCGACTCAAGGCGGCTTACAGAATATAAAAAATCACATTTAAAAAACAGTAAAACTCATTAAAAAATCAAATAAATTAATGTAATAAAATCACTCCTGTCCACCACCTCCTGCCCCAGCGAGAGCCGACTAAGGCATGAGTGACTGTGAGTAGGGATTGCCGGTCCAGGAAGGGCGTAACTGGTGCACAACTTGCAGTTGTGCAAAGGCCCTCCTGGCCATGACCATCACCTGCTTTTCGAGCAGGAGTTATGAGTGCAGGAGAAACCCCAGATTATGCACAGGGTCTGTTTGGGGTAGTGCTAGCTCATCCAAGACCAAAGATGGCAATTCTCCCTGAGCCAACGAACCCCAAACCCAGAGTCACTCGGTCTTGCCAGGGTTTACTTTCAACCCATTGCTCCCCATCCAATCCCTAACAGCCTCCAGGCCCTGCAAGAGGGAGGACATGGCATCACTTAACTCACCATGGCTGAAACATACAGCTGAGTATCATCAGCATATTGGTGATACCTCAGTCCATGGTGATGGATGATCTCACCCAGCGGCTTCATATAAATGTTGAACAGGAGTGGAGAGAATACCGAACCCTGTGGCAGCCTGCATAGCAGTGGGCGAGGGCTGGATCTCTCCCCTCCTATCAGCACTGAGAGCAGCCGCAGAGGAAGGAAGTGAACCAGAATAGCACAAGGCTTCACACTCCCATCACCCGAAGCTGCTCCAGGAGAATATCATGGTCAATAGTATCGAAAACTGCCGAGAGGTCAAATAGAGCAAGGATGGATGCACTACCCCCATCCTGCTCCCGCCAGAGATCATCCAAAAGTGCAACCAATGCTGTTTCTGTCCCAGATCCAGGCCTGAATTCTGACTCCTGAATTAGTACGTGTACAAAAGAAGTACATTTAGGAGTTTTGGTCATATGAGGATCCAATCCCAAAAAATTTATGAAGGAAAAATAAATAGGTTGGGACGAAGGAAAAGACTAAGGATGCAGCTACTAAAACCCTTAAGAGGTTAGACGTTTAAAGAACCAGAAACAATGAGTGATGTGATATATATGGTTATAATGAAAGCTAGGATGGTTTACAAGCACAGAAGGATATGAATGACAGTGAATGGTGTTAACCTAAATTGAATTAAGTTTTCTTTTCTTTTTCTTATTCCATGAATTTAATTTCTTTGCCTCATTACTTCTTTTTTTTTTTCTGTGCTCTGCATATTTTTTTTCCCCACTGGAAAAGAATTGCATGCTGGATTACTCGTGTGTGTGTGTGTGTGTGTGTAAAAATCAGTATTTAAAAACCAAAGCTACTCTAAGGCAGATCACACCACATGTCATAAAATATTTTAAAATTAAACCAGTTAACATTTAAATAAAATACCCCATCTAAGTAAATCTTTAATATCATTCCATAATTATTTTGACTTTTGCACAATGCAAATGTAGCTTCCAATAAAGAAGCTACATTTTATCAGACTTTTTAAAAACAGTAAAGACAACCATAGAAAAAACTCCACATTTCAAAGGATAAATAACAACAACAAAGAAAAACTAATTTCTATCAGATTACAGATTACATCACTTTTAAAGTGAAGAACTTTGAAAAAATATTTATCCCCTTCATGTTCTGAAACATCTATTCTTTATAATTTTCAATGAATGCTCAGCACTAATGAGTGCTATATATCAAAGCCACTTATGCATTAAATATAAAATCATGTTACACTTACTGGTGTTATGGTCAATGTAATAGTTTCCAACCTGAGGATCATAGGCCTCTTCCCATCCTAATGGCAATTCATCACATATGCAATCAGCAAAGGTAAGTGGTTTAGTATACCTGAAATAGAAAATGTATTATGCTTCACATGAAACCCAGGTTACAAGAAATAACAAACAAAATTAATTGCAGTGTTCCCCGGCTCATCATTAAAAAACAAACGTGTAGTGAGTCTGTATGTCAACTCGCAAAGCATTCTTGATCTGCTCTCGAGTTGCCACTGTACACATCAAAACCTTATTTTTCATTTTTTAGAAATCTATGAATTTCCTTCTTTTACTGAAGATGGAATCTTATTTATTTCTAGATAATAGCTTGTGTTTGGTTTCCACTCGTCCTGTTTTTAGGGAAGGCTGTAGAGATGACAATAGGCCTGCAGCTTCAAAGAGCCCCGGAGTAAATAGATTACACATAGATATAGACTTGACTATAGCATTGGGATGGTACCGATCACTCTTGTCAATGGAAGGAACAGGTTGGGGGTATTGTATCCATTATGATTTTCTTGGATCTTTAGCGGTCTTCATTATCAACCATTGTAGCCTTCTGGATAGGCTCATGGATTTGGGAGTGCCGAACATGATTTTACAGTAATTCTTCTCTTTCCTCCATAGCCAGTTCCAGACAATGTTGTTAGGAAGCAAAAATCCAATTTTCAATTTCCAATAGACCTTGGGACTCAACTCTTTCCCCACTACCTATTTTGAAGCCACTAGCTGAGTTCAATTATTTGTACTAGGTTGGGTATAACCAAAATGGTAATGATATTCAGGTGTATAACTTTGCCGTTTATTGTCTATGTGATGCCATCAAGTGCCTGAATACCTGAAGACTATGGCGTTCTGGGTGGAGAAGAAAAGGCTTTGACTTTTGACTCAAGACCAATTGGCTGTAGTAATCTGGGGTGACCATGGGAGAGGATGAGCTAAAAGAATGTCATAATGGCAGCTATAATTGAAACTCCACATATGATGCACACCAAGGGTGGGCTCTACTTACCTTTACTACCGGTTTGCATTGTGGCATGGTCTGTTTACAGAGCATATCAACCTTCCTCTCACCTAAGCTATGCAGATGTTAGACTTGATCTCCAAGCCAACTACACTTTATCCTCCTTCCTCTTCAACATCATTTTCTCCTCTGTTCTCCTTATTAAAACTCATCTGTTCTTTTCTCATTATGATTTACCACCATAGAGATAAATTCAAATCAACAGACGACTTATGAGAAAAATATTGATGCAACAGCTCCTAAATGAGTGGCCCATGGGGACACTGTCTTACTTTCATATTTCCCAAGACTATAGGTGGTCTCTATGGTTTTTTAAAATCAAAAATAGTACAACCACTTCTTAAAATATATACTTTATATTTATATTATTGAGTTACTGTTTGAATGGTGTGGTGGCCTAATGGTGAAGACTTTTGCCTCCTACACAAAAGGTTGAACGTTCAATCCTAGATAGTGGGAGATGTTTCTATCCTAGGGACCAAAGAAAAAGGATCTGCTGCAAACTCTGCATGGTGTCAGGAAAGGCATCCAGCCAGTAAATGCTCAGCTCCATCGCCCCAACTCTACTCCAAATTAAGGGTTTTCAGGGACATAAAAAGGGAGTTTATTGCTCAGCAAATAATTCATGGGAACAGGTTGTGATCCTAATAATACACCAAAATTTGGCAAAAAGTATCTGTTTAGTTTTTTAAAATATTCTTCTTTTCCAGGAAGGATATCAATAACATGATTTTAAGTTACTTTATGAGATTTTGCCGTTATATTTATTTATATGGTTATGTCTTTCTTTACAATATAATTAAGCCTTTGATTTATCTTGATTGTTATATTGTATCTGTGGATTTTTGCATTTTTTCTGTGAGACATCTAACAGTTGAGGATTTTTTTAAAAAAATCTTAATTAAGATCATTGTTGTTAATCAAGATTTTAAAACTAAGCTTTAGCTCTCATTTACATATAATAGAAACTGCAACGCTTTCTTTAGATTCTGTTTACCTATGATGAAATGACTTGCATCAAACAACTCTTAACCATACCACCAAGACAGACTGCATTTCTGCAGCACCTTTCAATGACTCACTGCTTTCTCAGTTAAAAAATACTCAGAATCATGTTTCATTTAACCATTTCAGTCCTTCCCATCAAGTCACTGATCAATTTAGTCAGCACCAATTTCTTTTCCTTTATCTCCCTCTTTCCCCTTCTCCTCCACAATACATCACAAATCAAACAGTATAATTTTTCTTGGGGTATTTTTATTGCACTTTTCCCAATATGAAGCACAGACATGATAATTATTGCACTGTCACTTCCATGTGCACTTCACTTGCATTGTTTTCTTCCATGTAAAATTTATATAATGAATAATGAATAATATATATATGCCTGTGTGACATATACTTTACACTGCATACCATGAATAATTTAATAAATGAAATATTAACTTATTTATAAGCCATATAATCATGATTTTAAACAAACAGTTAAAAAAGACTCATATTTTTGATAAATGTGATTTTCAGAAGCAAAACTACAGCAGTTTTTACTATGACAAAAACACACAATCTATTTTATGTGCATATATTTAAAATGTACACATAATCCTAGCAAATGAGATTTTGTTCAGCTGAATATAAATATAAATACAGTCTAGCCAAAATAAATATGAAACAAGTGCATATTTTGTAAATTGTGATTTGAACAAAAATATGATTTTAAACATTTGTACCACATAGGAACTCTTACCAGGGATATGCAATTACAGTGATGAGGATATTCTCAGCCCAGATGTGGCTTGTTCAACTTTGGATTGATCAACCACTGTTACTTAAAAAAAAATCCTGCATACTGTAGTGTACAGCTGTAGTGTACAGCTATACCACCACATTGCTATTACACTACAGCTGTAGTGTCTACAGCTATACCACCATATTGCTATTTGGTTTAAGTAACAGAATCAGAAAATTAGAAAATATGTCATCTATTCCAATTGCCTGCTAATTCAAGTTCTATTTATAAAACACAACCAAATCTTGCATATTTTTCCCCAGGCTAAAAATCATGTATTAAAAACATATCATGAGATGCAAGTAAGTATAGCATTAACTCCTAGAAACCTTCTTCTAGATCTTTTCCAGAGAGTATTATGGCCTTTGGAATCATCAACATTCATATCTAGAAAAACTGACAATAAAATTCCAGGAGAATATAAAGCTTGATCTATTCAACATATCTAGCTTTTTCATAGGCAAATAGACAATGCATCATTTGCCTCCAATTTTTAACCTAAGATAAAACAATACTGTAAAACAGTATTGTGTGATTAAAAAAGATAACACCAACAAAATATATGTTCACAGAGATCCTGATCAGGGGACAATCTTAGTAACTTCTCAAAGAACAGAGGATGGAATTACCAAAGTGGCACACAGTTATTGATTCTAAAAAAAAAAATGTTGAAAGATCCAGGAGAAATATAAGATGCAAATAGTGGAGTGTATGTTAGCACATCCTGGCAAATAGATGGGGAAGAAATGGAGGCAGTGACAGATTTTATTTTCCTGGGCTCCAAGTTGACTGCAGCCAAGAAATTAAAAGACGCTTACTCCTGGGGAGGAAAGCTATGGCAAATCTAGACAGCATACTAAAAAGCAGAGACATCACCCTGCCAACAAAAGTGCATATAGTCAAGGCTATGGTTTTCCCAGTTGCAATGTATGGCTGTGAAAGTTGGACCATAAGAAAGGCTGAGCGCCAAAGAATTGAGGCCTTGTAATTATGGTGCTGGAGAAAACTCCTGCGAGTCCCTTGGACTGCAAGGCAAACAAACAAGTCAGCCCTAGAGGAGATTAACCCTGACTGCACTTTAGAAGGCCAGATCCTGAAGATGAAACTCAAATATTTTGGCCACCTAATGAGAAGGAAGGACTCACTGGAGAAGAACTTAATGCTGGGAAAGATTGAGGACAAAAGAAGAAGGGGACGACAGAGAATGAGGTGGCTGGATGGAGTCACTGAAGCAGTAGGCATGAACTTAAATGGACTCCAGAGGATGATAGAGGACAGGAAGGCCTGGAGAAACGTTGTCCATGCGGTCGCAATGGGTTGGACATGACTTCGCAACTAACAACAACAGTTAGCACAAATGCTATTGATCATCTAAAGACTGATACCATTGATTTACTGCTGTTTCCAATACCCAGGTGCTAAATTAAACTGTGAATTCTCTGAAATTTATAGTCATGTTTCCATCCATACTTCATAACTTAATACAGTGTTTCCCAAAAAATAAGGCCTACCCCTAAAATAAGACCTAGCCTGATTATTTTTAAGTGCGCGCCTGTTATAAACCCAACTCACATGTGCTGCGGGGGTTCCACAGTCCCAGAGTGTGCCGACCAAGGGACCGGCAGGCTGCAACTGATACTGTCAGTCCCCACATGCTTGCTGCCTCTTGTGAGCGCAATGGGGAACTGGGAGCCCAGCTGGGCTGATCACCCTGAAATTGTGTTTCCCCAAAAATAAGCCCTAGAGCTTATTTCCTGGGGCTAAGAAAGAATGACTGGCTCAAAGCTAACTGGCAGAATATGTTGATGCTAGTTTAATCTACAAAGCCAAAATGATTGAACATCTGATGGCTGCAACTATAGTTTACAAGGGAGGGGAGTTACAAGGTACGTAAGGTTTTATCACAGATGTAGACAAGACTGTACTTTGGGGCAGGTAAGGATCTCTTCATTATTAAATGTCTTCTTTAGAATATTCCCTCCAAATATAAAGAAGAATGCTATGTTGTAATTAGTTGTTACAGTTAGTTAGAAGCTATGACGCAACAAAAAAGCGAATCATGTGAAAAACAGTCAAAGCCAACTTCTTTGAAATGCTAGTCAGGTCCAGAAATATTGGGTCATCGACACAATTCTAACATCTTTGGCTCTATACACCACCACAATGGAGTTGGAATGAAACAAATACAATGTGCGTTAACTGCAGACTGTCAGCTTTAATTTGAGGGTATGTACATCCAACTCAGGTGAACGGTGTAGGACTTACAGCAGTTTGCATATGTGCCTCCCACTTGTTATGGGACCAAAAGTAATGGGACCGAATAATAATCATAAATCAAACTTTCCCTTCTTAATATTTGGTTGCAAATCCTTTGCAGTCAATCACAGCCTGAAGTCTGGAACGCATAGACATCACCAGACGCTGGGTTTCATCCCTGGTGATGCTCTGCCAGGCCTTTACTGCAACTGTCTTCAGTTCCTGCTTGTTCTTGGGGCATTTTCCCTTCAGTTTTGTCTTCAGCAAGTGAAATGCATGCTCAATGGGATTCAGGTCAGGTGACTGACTTGGCCATTGCATAACATTCCACTTCTGTCCCTTCAAAAACTCTTTGGTTGCTTTTGCAGTATGCTTTGGGTCATTGTCCATCTGCACTGTGAAGCGCCGTCCAATGAGTTCTGCAGCATTTGGCTGAATGTGAGCAGATAATATTGCCCAAAACACTTCAGAATTCATCCTGCTGTTTTTGTCAGCAGTCACATCATCAATAAATACAAGAGAACCAGTTCCATTGGCAGCCATACATGCCCACGCCATGACACTACCACCACCATGCTTCACTGATGAGGTGGTATGCTTAGGATCATGAGCAATTCCTTTCCTTCTCCATACTCTTCTCTTCCCATCACTCTGGTACAAGTTGATCTTGGTCTCATCTGTCCATAGGATCTTGTTCCAGAACTGTGAAGGCTTTGTTAGATGTTGTTTGGCAAACTCTAATCTGGCCTTCTTGTTTTTGAGGCTCACCAATGGTTTACATCTTGTGGTGAACCCTCTGTATTCACTCTGGTGAAGTCTTCTCTTGATTGTTGACTTCAACACACATACACCTACCTCCTGGAGAGTGTTCTTGATCTGGCCAACTGTTGTGAAGGGTGTTTTCTTCACCAGGAAAAGAATTCTTCGGTCATCCACCACACTTATTTTCTGTGGTCTCTCAGGTCTTTTGGTGTTGCTGAGCTCACCGGTGCATTCCTTCTTTTTGAGAATGTTTCAAACAGTTGTTTTGGCCACGCCTAATGTTCTTGCTATCTCTCTGATGGGTTTGTTTTGTTTCTTCAGCCTAATGATGGCTTGCTTCATTCATAGTGACAGCTCTTTGGATCTCATCTTGAGAGTTGACAGCAACAGATTCCAAATGCAAATAGCACACTTGAAATGAACTCTGGGCCTTTTATCTGCACATTGTAATTGGGGTAATGAGGGAATATCACATACCTGGCCATGGAACAGCTGAGAAGCCAATTGTCCCATTACTTTTGGTCCCTTAACAAGTGGGAGGCACATATGCAAACTGCTGTAAGTTCTACACCGTTCACCTGAGTTGGATGTACATACCCTCAAATTAAAGCTGACAGTCTGCAGTTAACGCACATTGTGTTTGTTTCATTCCAACTCCATTGTGGTGGTGTATAGAGCCAAAGATGTTAGAATTGTGTCGATGTCCCAATATTTCTGGACCTGACTGTATTTCAGCAAAGACTGAAATAAAACAATCTAAGAATAAATATATATATATAAAATCTTAAATAAGGGAATGTAGTTCATTCTATACTTTTAACAAGTATTTCTACAAAATGATGCAAGATAGTTTAAAATATAGCTTTAAGATGAGGCTTATTATGCAGACAAGCAAGAGCTGCAATAGGTACACATTGCAACCAAATTATTTTAATTAACTATTGAATGAACCTTATATTCTGTTTCTACACAGCATATAATTCTTAATTTATGTGGGTATGTTTATGCTATAGACATGTACATACAATACTTTCCCTTTGGTGAAATTCAGATCTTACATTAGAGATATGTGCAACAGGGAACTTGTTGAAACTCCCATCTCTTTTCTTCATCTGATTTGCCTAACTATAGCTTGGAACAAAGTCTAACCTGAGAAACTTGTCATGAGAGAATATGATTTATAAAGTCTATTTTAAAGACAAATGTAATCACTTCTGACCAGCCCTCAAAGTTCAAACCATTACGGCAGCCTCTCGATCATGTGATCATGATTTTCAACATTCCCTGGCCTCCCACAAGCAAAGTCAATAGGGAAGCTGGCAAGAAGTCAGAAACTATGGGCACATGAAGTTCTTGGTTAATAACCCGCACAATCCTCGCTTAATGACAGCAACGAGGATTGCCAGAACTGCTGTTGCTACATAGGGAATGTGATATCACACCACATCACTCAGCAACAGCAATTCCAGTCCCAATTGCTATAATTAACCAAGAACCACCTGTATGTGTAAATGAATAAAGTAACATTTTCTTATTGTTGCTTACTGATTGCAACTGTAGTTTAGTGTGTTGTGCAAATTCATTTGCACGATTTGTTTCTAAACCACAAGGGCAGATAAATCAACAAATATGCTTTGGCTTGGACTGTTCTGTTTTTTAAAGCTGAGGCCCACTACAAAATTATATCTCAGTAAATCCTGGAAATCAGATGAAGCATCAATAGCTAGCTTGCTTTTCTTCTGCTACTATTATCTGATCGCTAAATCAAATTATTCTGCCCACTCCCCTATGATAAAGGGGATAGAGATGGGCAATCTTTTGGCTTAGAAGTTTTGCTACCTCAAGTTATATAGGAACGTTAATTTTAAAAAGATGGATTGCTCCATTATGACATACATGGATCAAAGCATAGTCTCAATAATCTATACACAAATAATCACTCTGATGGGTTACTTCAGTCCATTCTCCATATCTTTGAAGATATCAAGAAGCAGAATGCAATGTGGAATACTTAAATAGGACCATTTAATGCCATGTAATCCCTAAAGCACTGCTCTGACTGCTTGTGAGCTACTGCAAATATAATTACAGTATATTACTGTAGTTTCTAAACCATAAAGAGCTTATTACTCAAGTTCTTAAAAGATCATTATAAGACTTGTGCATTAAGATCAGCTGAAGAGGCCCTGCTGGTGGTCCTTGGGAGGGGGTTTGTCTCTTATTTGGTGGCCCAAAGTAGGGCTTAGTGCTCAATTTTAAGAGGCTTCCAAGGCACATTTGGCTGGTTTTTGCTCAGAAAAGAATGGGAGATATGTCCATTCATCCAAAAATTTGTAAATAACAATTATTTCAAGACCAGATTACTTTTGGATTTTTTTTTATTTTTCCTTTTCTGATTTTGCAAGATGAATTTTGGGAGCATGAGCTAACTATAGGCTGAAGTAGTATTTATCAATGGCTAATCTAGTGTATCCAAAGTTTTCAAAACCTTCTGCAAGTTTCTGTATGATGAGGTATATATTACTTTGTGCATTATGACCACTCCTTACAAGTAGTTTTTTTGTAGTTTTTGAATATGCTAATTTTAGATGTCTACATAAATCTTTATATCTCAACATGACATATTAAGAAATCACAAGCACTTGCTTCACAGCAGTATTACGGGTTATCTTTCCTGGATGGTTTTATGAACTATCTTTTGCACAACACAAAAAAGTGAGTGTAGTTTCTTCATGGTTTGGCTTGAAATTCTGCTTAGGCAAAGTGGAATACAATGCTTTGATTTTTTTTTCTTGTACTCAGTTGCTAACGTTCAAAATACACTGCACATTGAAATAATCCTGTCCCTATGTTTGATTTAGTAGTGGCTAGATTTACACAATACACAAAGCCAAAACATGCAAAACAATTAGCACTGATCACAATACCCCAACTAATAGGGTTCAGCATATTGTATGAATATATTAAAAGTACTGGGGCAAAGGTTTTTAATTTGAGAAACTATAGAATTATTTGTAACAGTAAATTCAGTGCTGCAGTAACCATTGTAGGTTACATTTCATTTGAGAACATTTAAAATTTAAAATCAAGTAGTAGACACATTTTCCATTGCAGTGCATCCCCCATGGAAATCATGCTTCATGAGGTTCAGATTTTACCAATTTGCAGGCTTTTTGTAAGGTGGTAAAAATCTGGAACTACCCCCAAGCATTGAGCCTAAATAATAGGCAACCTTATTTTTTGGTGGTAATTGGTATCTGTTGGGTTTTATACCATGCAGCATGTTTGTTTTAATTAGTTTTAATCAATATATTACTATATTTATTATTAATCACCCACAGTATATGCCATATAAATCTATATTATAAAGAAACATCTATTAATAAATATAACTGTCCTCAAGTTCAGCATGGTTAAGCCACTTTTGGCAAGATGGACAGCTATATAAATTCGATACATAAGATTTAAAAAATCATGCCTCCTCAGCCATAAACATTGTAACACAGGCTACAACCAAAGGGTTCAACAGATTTTATCCCACAGTATAAATAGATCTCAACAGTTAGAGACATTGCATATATTAACCTGCTGGAAATTACCAATTAGTAAGTAAGATCCTCTTTGCATAAAACTTGTGTCAAATAATAAATTGGATAGACAAAAGATATATTTGCATTTTCATTTGTTAAATATTAGTGTTACTGAGAGTTTAATATGGGTATAAATTATTAATGTTTTCAAATTCCGTAACATATATTTAAACATCTGTGTATTATTCAAAACAAAACTTTGAATATCACAAATAGCAACTCTCTTTGCCATATTCCATTCAACAGCGTGTTATTGTATCAATTAGAATAAAACTTGCTTCTCTAAAATAAACCTCTGTAGTCATTAATGAAAAAGTTCCTCCAATTATTTAGTTATAATTTTAACAGAGTACTGATCATATTGATTAAAGCTTAGAATGCTATTAATACAAAAAAGTTTTTAGAAGTATTTTCAATTCAAATTAGAACACATAGTATTCCTTCGTAAATAGTTTTGTAAATACAAAGGTGTATAAACCTTGATTTCTATCGATATAATTTGTGCTAGATGTGATGAAATGGATTGTTCCTTTTAGATGAATTGCAAATATTTCTTTAACGCTAAGTAAGTGAGAAGGATATAGGGTTAGTGTCCTAATGTCATGCTCGTCTGTGTTATCACAGCCGTGGTGGCACAGTGATTAGAATGCAGTATTGCAGGCTAATTCTGCCGACTGCCAGCAATTTGATTCTCTCCAACTCAAGGTTGACTCAGTCTTTCATCTTTCCGAGATTGGTAAAATGAGGACCTACATAGATTGTGGGGGCAATATACTAACTCTGTAAACCACTTCGAGAAGGCTGTGAAGCACTATGAAGCAATATATATATATATATATATTGCTATTGATATACCATAATTTTTTTTTGAGAATAGATCAAAAACTCTTTAATGTTATATAATTTACATTTTCAAATTAGGAGTATTTTTCACACACAAAAATCTAATCTTGGCATTAGAAAGGTAAGAACATAAAGCACGCCTGTCAAACTGGTGGCCTGTGGGCCGGATGCATCACGGGCAGGCCACGCTCATCCTGGCTCCACAAACGAAAAAAAAATTTGCAATAACTCATGTGATGCGATTGAATTTTACACCCATGACATAAAGGAATTAAAGGTAGCATAGATTTTATTATGCTTGGAGACAGTATTTGTGACTGCAGGTCATAATTCTCTGGATTCATATATCATAACAAACACTTTCTGAATTCAGACATCCAAGGCTAAAAATGTTAGCTTATCGAAAATCAATTTCTTTTTTATATCTTTCTGTTTCTACTTTCATAACATCCAGTTAACAAACCAAGAAGAAACAACTTCCTGTGATGTTCAAGTACAGGATTATGGTAATTTGCAACTCCGATTTGTAACTCCATAATGAATTCTGTTTAATGGTATCATTACTTTGAACTTAATTATAAAGTAACATAATCTGAATATCACACAAAGATCAGGTATTCTTGGTCTGTGCAGTCTTCATTATAAAAGCAAAAGCAAACAGCTTACATGCTTACACAAAACCTTCATTTACATTAAGTTTTATAGCTTGTTCTAGTTTTATAGCATATACATATAGTTTTATAGCTTGTTCTAGAGTAACATATACCAATAAATAGTTAACTGTAACTAACTGTAGTCCTAAACTCAGTTAGAGGTCAGTATGTTTATATGGCCATAAGTTTAAATTCATTCTATGTGGCTGGAGGGGGGTCTCAATGCTATTTTTATTCCCCAATCCTTCAGAAAGAAAAATGAGTTACAATCATCTTCATTGCTACCAACTTCCGAACTTGGCTTTGTCCTGCACAATATTGTGTAGAAAACACAATAATAGCATTATACTATTAAAATAATATAATCTTAAATAAAATATCCTTGCCTACCCTCATTCAGTGAAAAAATTAGGGGGAAATCCCTCTAATATCCCGAATCCGATATCCCATTTTTTCACTACACTTTATATGACTTTGCATGGTTGCTTGCTGTTCGCCCAAAGGGAAAAACTCTCTTTTAGACATTTTTCTGTGGAACTATCATTCCTGCTGTACTTAAATGCCCGCTGAAGGTACTAAAGGATTAGGTTTATTGTTAGCACTAAAGGTGAAATAAAACCATCACAGATTATTTGTATCAGACACTTCATCTATGAGGCTTCATACCTCATTCCTGGAACACGAACTGTGTATTTATCTCTAGGTCTCTTCCAGTCCAGGCACTGGAGCAGTTAGAAATGAAATGCTTCAGCCCCCGTGGTTGAACAGGACTACTAAAGTCACAGATTACTGTAATACCAGGGGAAGGTTACTGGCTGCAATAAAGGAGATTTGTTACATGGTAGTTAACCTTCACACATGCTTAACAACTTATTCTTTTCTTTTCTTGAATACAAGAAAGAAAGTCCCACCAGCACTAGTAGATACTGTAGATATATTTTTGTATTTGTTAGCAGCTATGAATTCTCTGAAGAACTGGTAAAATACTTAGTCCCCCAAACGAGGTAGAAAAGTCATTGAATTCTTTAACTTGGTATTACATGCACACTGAGCTTCATGTTTGAAATAAATAAAAGCCTTATTTGTCCATTGTTAAGTCATTTGATTTAACATTTATGGGAGGGATGAACACATTCAGTATCCTGCCACACGATTATATTTCTCTCCCTATTTCTCTATAAGGTAAAAGGTAAAAGTTCCCCTCGCAAATATGTGCTAGTCATTCCCGACTCTAGGGGTTGGTGCTCATCTCTGTTTCAAAGCTGAAGAGCCAGCACTGTCCAAAGACGTCTCCATGGTCATGTGGCCGGCATGACTAAATGCCAAAGGCACACGGAATACTGTTACCTTCCCACCAAAGGTGGTCCCTATTTTTCTACTTGAATTTTTTTTTACATACTTTCAAACTGCTAGGTTGGCAGAAGCTGGGACAAGTAATGGGAGCTCACCCCATTACTCGGCACTAGGGATTCGAACCACTGAACTGCCAACCTTTCGATCGACAAGCTCAGCATCTTAGACACTGAGCATCACCATATTTCTCTATAGATATGTCTTTAATAAGTGAAGGGCCAGCTGAATGTTGCAAAAGAACGCAAAATGAGGCTAAATTGACAATTCAATCCTAAAAAATCTCTGTCAGGGAATTTACTTACCTTGAATTTTTAAGTTCAAATGAATGGCATGCTACAGTACTGAAAGAGCCTTGATAGTACAGGGGTTTAGTGCACCCTGTTATTAACACAGCTGCCTGCAATTTCTGCTGGTTCGAATCTCTCCAAGGCTCAAGGTTGACTCAGCCTTCCATCCTTTCTAAGGTAGGTGAAATGAGGACCCAGTTTGTGGGGGCCATAAGCTGACTTTGTATAAAATATACAAAAGAATGAAGGCTATTGCTTAACGCATTGTAAGCCGTCCTGAGTCTCCGGAGAAGGGCGGCATATAAATCAAATTAAAAAAAAAAAAAAAAGTACCTGCTGATGCTTTGAGAAAAAATTTACATATTATGTGAGAAGTCTGGGTAATGAATGAAGATACAGAAAAGGGGGAATCAGTGACCTTCAGATCCTTAAAAGATTACTCTGTAAGCCCTGTGAAAAAAATATGACTACCAGAAATCAGTGCTCATTTATCAAGAACAGATCTTGCCTGCCAAGCCATATTCCATTTTTTGTTGCAGTAACTGATATAAAAAACTGCAAGGATACTGTACTGTAGGTATTCTAATTTCAGCAAAGCATTGGATAAAGTATTCCATCATTTTCTGATAAGAAAGCTTGTGAGGGTGGGTTGTTGTGCATGCCAATTAAGTGAATACATAACTAGTTTAAAAACTGTTTGTACATAGTATTCATTACTGGTTTCTTAACAAACATTAGAAAAGTTTTGAGTGAGTTGCCACAAGGATTATTCCTGGACATTCTACTTTTCCATATTTTTATTAATGATTTGGAAGAAGTTAAAAGGAAATGAAAAATGCATATTTGCAAAAGAAAATTGGTCTGTATAGCTAATATCCTGTTTTCCCCAAAATAAGGCATCCCCTGATAATAAGCCCAATCAGGCTTTTGAGTGCATGGCAATAAGGCCAAGCGCTTATTTCAGGGTTCAAAAAATATAAGAGAGGGTCTTATTTTCAGGAAAACACGGTACCTAGAAAAAGAAAAAATCCAAAAGATCTTAATCGAAAAACAATTTTTACAGACTGCAATGTTCTGCAGGTAGGAAACAAACATCAAATGCATAGGTATTTAATTAGAGATACCTGACTTGATAATAGAACTTATTTTAAAAAAATCTTAGAATAGTAGTGGACTACTTTGCTGATTATGGAGCAGCAAAGTGATATATCTAGAAAAAGTGTAAATCCCATTTTAGATGAAGCATAATTTCAAAGCATAGAAACTGATGGTTCCGCATTATTTTTAACTGGGCTGATCATTTCTTGAGTATGTCTGCAACGGTGTATTTTGAAAACAACTTGGAACCTTTAAAACAGGTTCAGGAAACAGCAATGAAGATGAACTGGGAAACTAAAATGCACAACACATGGAGGAAGATTAATGTAACTGCGGAAGCTTAAAGTTATGCATTAGTGTGATTATATTCTGTAACAAAATGTATACACACATACATACACACAAATGCACTGTTTATCCATATATACTGTAACAAAATGTATACTGTAACAAAATGTTATCTACTGTGTGCAAACCTTGAAAAAGAAGCTCTGGGGGAAAAAGGTTTCAGTATAGAAAGATTTGATCTATGATTAACAACTCATACATGCAAATCATTATTTTAAGCTTCAGTCATGGATTAATATGTATATGTGAGCCAGCTCTGAATCAGCCATAGGTGATTTTTTACGTTCTATTTGACTTACTCATAGTTCTAAAACAGTAAACCATATAGAAAAGGCCACCAGAATGCTATTTGCTAATTCAACAAAACACTTCTTTTGTTTACATACAGTATTTCTGAGCTCTGGGAAGTTTCTAAACACAGACTGCTGAAAAAACATTTGAATGCTTTCAGTTAGACAAGAGCATTTCCCTTTTGGAGAAAAAAATCTGGGTCATTACACATTTGTAAAGGTGACAGACAAATTACTCCTTACAAGAAAATTGTGGCTTCTAGAACATTCTGAGAAAATCTGAAATAGTAAAAACCATATGAGCATTTCTATCAATTTTGTTTTCAAGATCAATTTTAGCAGAATTCTGTGTATTAATCAATGCAGTCCATTTATTTACTTATGAACTGCAATGCAAAGTTAAAGCTTAAAAGAAGCAAATATACATTGACCAGAGATCTGAGACAATATTGGTTGAGCCCTGTTTATGGAATTTAGTCCTTTGGAATTAGTGGTATTGGCTTCTTAGTAATTGTGCAAAGGTTTGAAGTCTTGACTTCTATTAAAACATGACCATCAATATTTTATATCCACTTCTATTACTTTCTCAAGCGTAGAGTTGTTTAAGTTAGTTACAAATAGCTATATTCTTCACCTTGTTGAAGTACCCTTTCATATTTCTATGCAATTATGTTCCAAACAAGATCCATTGTTCAGGCATGCAGTCTGCATAATGCAAATTATTTTTCTGTATCAATGGAGAACCTATTTGGTTGAGTGGTTAAGGCATTGTAGTAGGAACAGATAAACCTAAGCTCTAGTTCCTTTCTTCCCATCTTAAAAATGAAGCAAGAGACTACTTTGAAAATGTTTGTCTATTTGTTTATTCATTCCATATCTATATCTATAAATGTGAAATACCACTCATACATCATCACAAAATCTCCAGAACCGTAAAGCCTACAAACTTGAAATTTGCTATGTATGTTCCTCTTGGCTTCTAGGTGCTCAATAAGAAAGAATTTTTCGAAATAACCATCAGAGTATTAGTATTTCCTATAGTATGATTAACACACTCTGATGCTAAGGAGTTCTACTCCCCCTCCCCAACTGAAAAGAAATCTGTTCCAAATGCAAAACACAAGCAGAAGAGAGTTTAAGTTTCAGTTTTACTTACACAGCAGCAAGCAGCTTTACTACAGAACAGTTGAGCTAAGCCATGGTCAGGCTCCTTCCTGTCTCCTTCTTGCTCATACAGCAAATACTGTTTTAGTTTCCATACAGCCCTCTGATGCTAAGGAGTTCTACTCCCCCCTACCTGAAAAGAAATCTGTTCCAAATGCAAAACACAAGTAGAGGAGAGGAGTTGCAGTTTCAGTTTTACTTTCACAGCAGCAAGCAGGGGATAAGATGGGGAGGCTTCTGTGGGGCAAGGCTGAGGGAGAGAAGGGGATAGGATAGGAGAGCCTTCTGTGGGGCAAGGCTGAGGGATAGAAGGGGATAGGATAGGGGATGCTTCTGTGGGGCAAGGTTGAGGGAGAGAAGGGGATAGGATAGGGGAGGCTTCTGTGGGGCAAGCCTGAGGGAGAGAAGGGAATAGGATAGGCTTCTGTAGGGCAAGCCTGAGGGAGAGAAGGGGAGAGGAGAGGCTGATTGTAACTACTCATTAATTTTCAAGCTGTAGTGTTGATTTATCAAGCCTGATCACATAGTTTCATAGCAGAGCACAGGTATTCAGCTAGTGTATTATATACAGTGGGGCAAAAAAGTATTTAGTCAGTCACCAATTGTGCAAGTTGTCCCACTTAAAAAGATGAGAGAGGCCTGTAATTGTTATCATAGGTAGACCTCAACTATGAGAGACAAAATGAGAAAACAAATCCAGACAATCACATTGTTTGATTTGGAAAGAATTTATTTGCAAATTATGGTGGAAAATAAGTATTTGGTCACCTACAAACAAGCAAGATTTCTGGCTCTCACAGACCTGTAACTTCTTCTTTAAGAGGCTCCTCTGTCCTCCATTCATTACCTGTATTAATGGCACCTGTTTGAACTTGTTATCAATATAAAAGACACCTGTCCACAACCTCAAACAGTCACACTCCAAACTCCACTATGGTGAAGACCAAAGAGCTGTCAAAGGACACCAGAAACAAAATTGTAGACCTGCAGCAGGCTGGGAAGACTGAATCTGCAATAGGCAAGCAGCTTGGTGTGAAGAAATCAACTGTGGGAGCAATAATTAGAAAATGGAAGACATACAAGACCACTGATAATCTCCCTCGATCTGGGGCTCCACGCAAGATCTCACCCCGTGGAGTCAAAATGATCACAAGAACGGTGAGCAAAAATCCCAGAACCACACGGGGGGATCTAGTGAATGACCTGCAGAGAGCTGGGACCAACGTAATAAAGTCTACCATCAGTAACACACTACGCCAGCAGGGACTCAGATCCTGCAGTGCCAGACATGTCCCCCTGCTTAAGCCAGTACATGTCCGGGCCCGTCTGAAGTTTGCTAGAGAGCATTTGGATGATCCAGAAGAGGACTGGGAGAATGTCATATGGTCAGATGAAACCAAAGTAGAACTGTTTGGTAGAAACACAACTCGTCATGTTTGGAGGAGAGAGAATGCTGAGTTGCATCCAAAGAACACCATACCTACTGTGAAGCATGGGGGTGGCAACATCATGCTTTGGGGCTGTTTCACTGCAAAGGGACCAGGACGACTGATCCGTGTACAGGAAAGAATGAATGGGGCCATGTATCGTGAGATTTTGAGTGCAAACCTTCCATCAGCAAGGGCATTGAAGATGAAACGTGGCTGGGTCTTTCAGCATGACAATGATCCCAAACACACCGCTCGGGCTACGAAGGAGTGGCTTCATAAGAAGCATTTCAAGGTCCTGGAGTGGCCTAGCCAGTCTCCAGATCTCAACGCCATAGAAAACCTTTGGAGGGAGTTGAAAGTCCGTGTTGCCCAGCGACAGCCTCAAAACATCACTGCTCTAGAGGATATCTGCATGGAGGAATGGACCAACATACCAGCAACAGTGTGTGCCAACCTTGTGAAGACTTACAGAAAATGTTTGACTTCTGTCATTGCCAACAAAGGATATATAACAAAGTATTGAGATGAACTTTTGATATTGACCAAATACTTATTTTCCACCATAATTTGCAAATAAATTCTTTCCAAATCAGACAATGTGATTGACAATGTGGATTTGTTTTCTCATTTTGTCTCTCATAGTTGAGGTCTACCTATGATGTCAATTACAGGCCATCTCTCATCTTTTTAAGTGGGAGAACTTGCACAATTGGTGGCTGACTAAATATTTTTTTGCCCCACTGTATGTATGTGTGTGTTTATTAGATGTGTATCATATAGATAACACACACACACACACACACACATACCACAAACACATACCATCTCACTTTGTGACTCTAGGTGGCTATGTTGCTGAGAAAACATGTCCAGGCAGTTGACAGGTGTGAAGACTGATTTGAAGACACTACACAAGGACCAATGGAAGAAGTATGGTAACTATGATTTTCCATTCAAAATAAATTTTAGGGCACCTATAAATATGTGATTTGGATTTGCTTATGTTTCCATTTCACTATACAGTATGTATTCGTGTATTTGTTCCAGCACTACTGTCAATAATTGAAAGAAACAGTACACGTCTTAAATGCTGGCAGATATACACTCACGTTTGCACACCTTCCACCCAACGGTATCAAGATGTTACCAGAGTCCAACACAAAAGTATAAATAAACTTCTGACAGTATTCAGTATGTACCTAGGAATTGAATGTAATACTCATTTCATCACTGGGGGTGGGGGTGGGGAGAACTCATATTATGTGAGACTTTCCCCCAAAATAATTCTCAAACGTTGGACAGAGGAAATAGGAATGTTCCAGACACAAGGAGGAAGCTACATGTATCCCTATGTCCTTTTTCATTTTCAGATATGCAATCCTTTGCATGTAATAAGAACCTCCTCATGGAATACTCTAGAAAATTGATTCTCTGGCTATACTTTGAGAGAAAGAGAGATTTTCCTTTCCTCAGAATAGAAAAAAAAATCTCTGGAATCAAGAATCATAGTGATGTGTTATGGAAGGGAGAGAACATGATTTTCCTTGCTGTTGTTAAGAAGCTGCAGTACCCTAATGGCAAGCAACAAAACTAATGCAGAGAAGCCATGTAACTTCTAGAATTTGAAATATCTTTTTTTTATTCTGAATGACTATATTACCAACATGTCCAAAGAAACATATAGACATTAATAAATCTAAACAAGCCAGAAAATATAGATGCAAACTGTCCGTTCCCAGAAAGAGGAAGCACTTGACAATAAAGTCTTAGGTAGCTATAAAGGTGGATATTGTTCATATATTATCTAAGTGTATAAACTGTATGCTAACTATCTGTAGTTTTTCTCTTTTCAGATAAGCAGAATGCAAGTGAGCTTTCAGTTCCATTCGTATTATTCTACCATTCATACCTATGGAATAATATGTGAATCTATTTTCTTTCTAACTAACTTGAAAAGATCTCCAGAGAAATTTGAAACTGATTTAAAGTATTTCTCAATTACTCTTTCACTGCTGAACCCCTAAAGCGTTCACAGTTCTTTATCCCAGAGAAAATCTACAATGAAACATACTGGAATATCATTATTTTATAATAGCATAAGTGATAAATCCTGAATAAACTTTTCTTGCACAGACATGTCATTAATATAACTAGTTGTGAAACATCCTCAAATTCCTTACAGTAAATGCAATTTTCCTGCAATAGATAGAGGGAACAGATTATTTATATTATAAAACTGCTTAAATCTGATTAACATATCATAGTCAAAGTCTAAAATATAAAATAAATTAATGTAATATTATGATCCCAAATAAGATTTCTTATTATTCAAACAATCATCTGCTAAAGATCACACTACTGAATTCATAATATAAAAGGTGTCCTCTTAAATTCTCTTTTTAAGAATCTCAGTGAAACATTTAGTCATATTTGCTTGATACAATTCAACAATAATTTTAAAGTAGCCATACCACCTGTGAAATTATTATACCAACATGCCTTATAGCACCTTGGATGGTCCCCATCAAAGACCCCTACACCAGTTCTTAGGAATAAGATTTAAGTCCTGTTTATATGATATGAACAAATATATGCTCCTTCAAAAAATGTATTATATTTTCCTAGAAGACACAAATCAGCAGTTTTTGAGAGCAAAGATCCTTGTGTTCTATAACATACTCCACTCAAACATGTTTTCATATAAAGCTAATCCACAGTGTATCAGGGGTGTCAAACTGGTGGCCCATGGGCCAGATGCATCACACGCAGGCCACGCCTACCCCAGGTCCGTGAAGGGGAGGGGAAAACGTCATGAAACGTCACCTGACGGCAACGTGATGCGGTGAGTTTGACACCCATGGTATAGCTCTTTAGGAATTAATTTGTGTTTTTTGTTCTTTTGACAAACTACAAGCAGCAAAACAAGAGTTTCCACTTATATTTTCAATCAACTAAGATTGCTTAAAATTGGTTTAAGTTAGAAAGGTTTTACATCAAGGTTATTATGTGCAAATAGTATTAAGCATATCACACAAGCCAGATTGATGCATCTTCTTTCTCAGATAATACAGGTAATATGTATTATCTGAGAAATACATTACAAGACAAGGTAGAAACACGTGCACATGGATTAGAGAACAAACAAAAGTATATAATATCATCAAGAAAGTAAAAGAATTGACACGGAAATGGGCTGGTCACATCGATGGCAGGCAGATCAAGGCAGTCATAGATTGGATCAAGGGTGAAATGCTCCCGGTTCAGACCGGATCCGGTAGCAATGGCGGTGGGTGGTTCGGAGAACCGGTAACAAAAATCCCTGCACTCCTCCCCCCATGCCCAGCTGAGCCACGCGATCATCAGAGGCTTTTTTTTTAACTTTTAAAAGCATTTCTTCTACAACCTCTTTGGCTGAAAAAATGTTTTTAAAAGTTAAAAAAAAAGAAGCCTCTGATGATTGCGCGGCTCAGCAGGGATCGTCAGAGGCTTTTAAAAGCATTTTTTCTACAACCTCTTCAGCCGAGGAGGTTGTAGAAAAAATGCTTTTAAAAGCCTCTGACGATCCCAGCTGAGTTGCCTGATCGTCAGAGGCTTTTAAAAGCATTTTTTTCTGCAACCTCTTAAGGTTGTTGAAAAAATGCTTTTAAAAGTAAAAAATAAAAAAGTTGGCCAGGCCCACCCAGTCACATTAACACCCCCTTAAACACCCCAAGCCATGCCCACAGACCCGGTAGTAACAAATTTTACACTTCACCACTGGATTGGATCCCACTTTAGAAAAGCATCCATGAAAGAGACCTAAAACAAGATGCATTGACCACATCAGCAAGTATTGTGGGCCCAACTACCAAGAGCCTTGGTAGTACAAGGGTTTAAGGCACCCTGTTATTAAGCTGCTTAAGACCAGCTGCCTGCAATTACTGCAGGGTTCGAATCTCGCCAAGGCTCAAGGTTGACTCAGCCTTCCATCCTTTCTAAGGTAGGTGAAATGAGGACCCAGTTTGTGGGGGCAATAAGCTGACTTTGTATAAATATACAAAAGGATGAAGGCTATTGCTGAGCACATTGTAAGCCGCCCTGAGTCTTCGGAGAAGGGCGGCATATAAATCAAATTAAAAAAAAAAAAAAAACTGGCTAAAGAAAGCTCAGGACTGTATTACTTGGAACCATGTGAAAGAGGTCTTCATCCTGCAGTGGATAGACAATGGCTAAAATGATGATGATGTATTAGTTATATTTAATACTTACATATTTCATTAAAATGGGCAGATATCTATCAATCAGTAATGGTTTCTTTCCTTACAAAGTCTTTACTATATTGGGACAAAACAGCACTTATTATGACTTCCAGCCAAATAAAAAATTTGGCTGAAGGGAAACCATTTCTCACATTCAAGGCATTATCAATGCATTCAGCTTTCTCACTACAAAGCAGTAGCTATCAAAAGCCAAAAGCCCAGAAGGCCATAATACACAGTGAGCATAAATTATGACTATTATCTTACAATAGAATTGTGATCACAAGATTTACAGTTCATTCAATTATACAGATCATTTCTCTGCACCCAGTTTGCATATAATATATGTGACATGTACCTAATATGTAAATCCTAAACAGAAGAATTGATTTCCAAGTGCAGTATGCTTAAAAGCTGTTTTTCCTGATAAGCGTAACCTATCAGGGCAAACAGCTTTAAGATGTCATGTTGTCACCAAAATTTCTACCTGCCAAGATTATAACACAATAAACAGGCCAAATTCATCTTTAATGTTTATGTAATCTTTGATCATGAAGGAAAATGTGTTTATTTATACCAAAAAGATAGTTCAAATTTACCTCAGCACACCAGTATCTCTTTTGTACTAACAAAAAAAACCACAAGCCTCAAGAACAGGAGCCTGGATTTGCTACACCATTCCTAAAATTTTAAAATTTCTATTATTTCAGTGTAAATTTGTTATAAAATTAAGCTGGGGCGTCTTCAAAATTCTTAAGGCAAGTTAGTTACATTCTTGTTTTTCTACTCTCCCATCAAAGAAACACTTTATCATGTCAACTCCCACAGGTAGCATTCTGTAGTCTAGAGGCCTCCAATGTGTCACCTTGAACTCCAATATGTTTATGGATGGTGGTATTCGGCAGACACCTTGCATTTCTGTCTTTCTGGATTTTTTAAAATAACCCTCAAAGTTAGCTGTCATGCTTTAAAGGCAAGCATTGAATCATTATTAAACATGTATCTGTAGCTGTGTGGTTAGAAGTATTTCTACCTATCAAAGCATTTGCATAAGAAGAAAACATTGGTATGAATATGGCAATCATCCACAAAAGTGTAAAATGCCTCTCGTGGGAGTTGAAACTAGTGGGGGTGGAAAGTAGCATTCTGGTAAATTGATATATTACAAAAGGATATATTTTCCAATTTTTTGCATGGTTGTGGAATGAGACCCTCACAATAGTCAGCACGATTTCTTCCTTCCCAGACTTTAAGGCAGTAAGGGTAGCTGAATCACTCCTGTGCTCTGTCTTTAAAATAAGAGGCTTTGGTGCATATGTTGCAGTTGTGCAGGAGACCAGGGGATGAGTGTATATAATATAGAAGGAAACACCCAGACAACAGTAACTTACTACAGTAGAGCATGAAGTGGGTGACTGGCGGTGAGGGAATTTTGGGTGCAGAAAGCCATTGGGATGACTTGGGTTAGTCACTTTGTCACTGTCTTGGGAAGGAGAGAGTGGCAGACTACTCCTGAAAAACCTTGCCAAGAAAACTGCAGTGACTTGTCCAATCAATCACCAAGAATCAATGACTGAATAGAAGAAAAAAAAATAGTAAAGGACAAGCAATATGCGGTAGATTAAAACTCGGTAGAGCAGGGGTCCCAGCCCTCAATCCGTGGCATGCCAGAAACTGGACCGCACAAACAACTGAAGCCCCATCTGCAGGATGCAGGCAGCACATGAAACCATGCCCCCTCCGGTCCGCAGAAAAACCTCTCTCCACGAAACTGGTCTCTGGTGCCTAAAAGATTGGGGGCCTCTGTGGTAGACCATTCATGAAGGCCCCATAAAAGGTATTCAGATGCTATGATATGTCTATACCTACAAAGATGAGAACAGCACCAATAATACCATTTCCCATGACACTAGGTTTCTCTATGGAAGTGAAAATTGGATCTTGAAAAAGCAGAATAGAAAAAGTATTGACACTTTTTACAATTTGGTGTTAGAGAAGACTCTTGAGAATGCTATGTACAGCCAAGAAAATAAGCAAATTGACCCAGAGTTCTAACCTGAAGAACAAATGACTAAAGTAACCACCCTTTAAATACATTTTGTGAAGATCTAACTTTTGGAGATGGCTATAATGCCAGGAGAGGTGGAAGGAAAGAGAAGGTGATCAACAGCAAAATGTATGTACTTAATGGCAGTGGCAATGAGTCTGTAAGGTTTCTCAGTCATCCAGGTTATGGTTGTCCCAAAGGTGCTTTTTCAGGAAGCAACTTGACTTTCTTGTTTTCTCTTTAAAGACATTTTGCTTTTTCAGCTCTGACTGGATGATGGGGAATGGAAAGATTTCTGCAAGGAATATAAATCCTTCCATTCCTCACCATACAGTCAGAGCTGAAGAAGCTTCTTGGATTAGAAGCGAAACATTGTCAAAGAAAAAAACAAGAAAGTCCAGTTGCCTCCTGAAAAAGTACCTTTGGTGCAGTGGCAAGGGGCACCATTAGAAGATCTGAAGGACCAGGTTATTGACTGATTGTCATGAAGAAAATATGTCTATGAATAAACATCACCCAGATGGCACAAAAACATGAATTGTTATTTTCACATAGTAAATGTTGCTTTGTAATAAAGAAAAAGAAACTACACCCCTTATCAAGTTCCTCAAAAGAACCTGTCATAATCAGGAACTATTATTAGGAGTCATAATATGTTCTAAACATTCAAAATGTCCCATCAACTTAAAAATATTGTTGACTTCTAGCTTCATTTGTTTTAAACATTTCTGGCTTATTACTTCATTGATCAATATTTAATTATTAAATTGTTTACGGTACGATTGTCTTTCAGATACTCATTAGGCTGAAAATATAGTAAATTTAAACAAAGAAGTATGCTTTTACTTTTTCTCCATGTGCAAACTCTAAAAAGAAAAAATATTAGCTATGCTTACATTAAATTAGAACTGATACCTAATTTTAAAGCAGTTATTATAATCATAACATATAAGGTGGAAGAAAGTGCTAAATGTTGTCACAAATTAATATATCTAACATATGTGATTAAAAAAATAGAATAATGTTTCTAAATCAGAGTGTCAGCCATTGCTGTGAATTTAGTCCCAAAGTAACTGGAAAGTGTCAGTTATAGAAGGCTCAAAGTGTGTGTGTGTGTGTGTGTGTGTGTGTGTGTGTGTGTGTGTGTAAAAGACTAAATGTTCATATACTGTAAATGAACAAGTTAATAGCCAGTTTGCATTTCTAAAAGATTATGCATTTTAAAAAGAATGATGGAACAAAGTAGGGAGCATTATCAGAGAAGAAATACTTATCTCTCAAAAAATTTGACAATTTTTCAATTACCAAAAGAGAGTATATTTGTAAATTAGTTGCTCTAAAGATCAATTTATTTATTTTATTTATTAATCTAATTTATATACTCATCCATCACATGAGACGTGACTCTGAGTGGCATAGAGTAGAAGAATTAACCATTGCCCAAACCACTTATAAGACATCCTCCAGGCTACTTTCACAAGCCAAGAAGGATATGGATTGAAAGATCAGGTGGCTAACCTCACAGTCGTAAGGACTCTGTCCACTTCAATAGAATTCTTTATTGGCCAAGTGTGATTGGACACACAAGGAATTTGTCTTTGGTGTATATGCTCTCAGTGTACATAAGGAGAATAAAATACATTCATTGAGAATAAAAAGATACAACACTTAGTGCAGGGGTCAGCAACTTTAAACACTCAAAGAGCCACAAAAGTCCTAACTGGAAGCCCCTGTTCAATTCTGGAGCCAACCGGAAGTCCAGTTCCCCCATCATAGTCTCCTCCTAGTGCGGTGTCCTTTTTCCTCTACCTGTCCTAACCAAAAGTCTTATCAATTGTGGAGCAGACCAGCAACAGGGAGCCACAGCAGACGGATGAAAGAGTCACATGCAGCTCCAGAGCCACGGGTTGCTGATCCCTGACTTAGTGATAGTCAAGGTTACTAATAAGCTATCAAATCGTACTAGGAAACAAATAAAAACAATATAAATTGAAAGATACAATTAGTATTAGTTATAGTAGTAAGTGGGAAGAGATAGATACTAGTAAGGAAGAGAAGAATAATAGTAATACAGTCTTGGTAAATTATTTGACAGTGTTGTGGGAATTAGTTGTTAAACAGAGTGATGCCATTTGGGAAAAAACTGTCCTTGTGTCTAGTGCTATTCTGGTGTGCAGTGTGCAGTCTGGTGCGCAGTGCCCTATAGCGTTGTTTTGAGGATAGAAGTTGAAACAATTTATGTTTCAAACAAGTTGCTATGAGCAGGGAGTAGTTTAGTAGTAACAGTCCCAACTGATCCCTAGAGCCCAACTTAATGAACAGGGTCTCACGTTCAGAAACCCAGAGTTCAGTGCCCCTGAAGGTCATAAGGAATTCCCAAATTACAACCATCACCTCCTAGCTAATGCCATACTCAAGATGGACACATTTCCGAAAGGGAAACTCTCTTTGCCAGACCAACCCTAGGTTTGTCCGTGTAACACCTCTGGGCACAAGCTGCACTAGCTTCCAGTTTTCCCTTACCATAAATATTTCCTTCGGTTGGGAGCTAGGAAGTGTGTTTTTTCTATGGCAGCCCCATCCATGGGATACTTTGCTCCCTGAAATTCAGCAGGCCTCTACCCTCCTAGCCTTCTGTAAAGCTTTGAAGACTGGCTCTTTCCCCAAGTGCTGGAGTAAGAGACTATATGACTTGGTGCCCAGTTTTTAATGTATTTATATAATTTTTTGATAGTTTTTATGTTGTTTTTACTTTTGATTGGAGCTGCCCACAGTTGGTTATAAAATGGAAAGGGAGCTATATAAATATTTTAAATGAATAAATAATAAAACAGATGGAGGCAGATAGAGCCACATTTTTTTCTTCTTCTTTCCTACCTTCTTGGGACAGTCAGAAGGCGGGCAAGGTGTCCTCCCCTGTCATTCTACTGTCTCTTTCACACACACACACACACACACACACACACACACACTCACTCACAAACCAGCCCAGCCACCACTCATATGCCAAAGTCCCAGTATCCCACAAAGGAAGTAAGTAGTAATGGAGCAAATAGCAAGAAAGGCATCTATCAGCAGAGTCCCCAGCAAAAATGCCTATGTCTGATAGAAGTGTCCCTGAGAGTCCCAGGGCATCCTGCCCTCAGCATCCAGTAGCAGTCCAGTCCTCAGCAACACCAACAGCTGGTCTTCCAAAAATGAGTCCAAAACTGATCTGTCAAGACAAAAACATCTTTGCCTAGCCTGTGACAAGATGATACAATGCAGCCAACCAGCCAAGATGATGCAAAAGATCAAAAAATCTGGGAAATGCTGGAAACAAGCAAGCAAGCCACCAAACAAGGCAAGGATGATGAATGGAGAAAAGCTACTCTCCTCAGGTATACTACTCGTTGCAATCCAACCTTCCTTTAAGTCTCTTGAGCCTCCAGCCTAAACAGCCTGAACTACTTCCATCCAGGTAATAATTCCTAAAAATCAAACGAACACATACATGCACACAGAACCAAGAGGACATCTAACAATATCTTATCTCTCGCCATCTTGACAACCCCCATGTAATTTAATTGATAGTATGATTAATTTTTAAATCTCAATCATGTCAGCATAGAAAAAACATAGCAACACAACAGAGTTTCACTCATTCTTGTTGAAGTATTTACTCAAATAGTTAATGCTTCCAGGTCCTTTTTATCAGAATGAAATAAACATATATTTGTCATATTGCTTATGTTCAAATAGGTAATGTTACAAACCTGCTAAAATGAAGAAGAAAATTTACAGTTTATATTTCCTTGTCCAGATATTTGCCTTGCTTGATAGAATGATAGAAATTTTTGAAAACTATTGATATCTGTCTTACACCTTTCAATTTCAGCTTTTTTTCTAGGTATACAAGGACAAGCCATGAAATTATACCGAGCATGCCTCCAATTTGTAATTTGCTGCCCTAATCTAAGTGGATTTCATCACATATATTTGCAAAATATGCTGATCCAACACCACCCACCTCCTTTTCTAATGACAGAATAAGGGGATTATGTGGACAGTTTCGCTGTCACAATCTGAAAAACATAACTAAACTCATATTCAACTTGTCTCAATTTTTCTTTTCTTTTTTTTTTTTTGTATATAGTTTCAGTATTGTGCTGCTACATAAGGTTGCTTTATATAGTACACTGTCTCTAACAGGGTTTTTTTGGGGGGGGTGAAGGAGTTGCCCTTTACCTATTATCAGTTCTAACTATATTAAGATGAGGCACTTTTTTTCTTCTGTTCAGTCGTGTCTGATTCTTGGAGATTGTTTTATGTAGTTTTCTTGGCAATTTTTTTCAGAAATGATTTGCCATTGCATCCTTCCTAGGGCTGAGAGAAAATGACTGGCTCAAAATCACCCCACTTTCTTTCAAAGGATTACTCTGGATCCAACTGTATCTTTTTCAAAGCTACTATTTTACTTGATATAGAAATATGCTATCTGAGATATCTGAAATCTAATCTGGACCTAGATGTCAACTCTGACAAGAGTACCAGTTTTCAAATAGGCTATTTCACAGTAATGACCGTTCTGCATTTTTATTTCTTACTATCAAGAACAACATTTAAACAATCAACTTATTCTAAGAAAATTTGGTTAAATAGCTGCTTCCTCAGAAGTAGGAAGGGAGAAAAACATCTTTCTCCATGGAAATATCTTGATAGGAAACCTGTGTATCTATACTACATGTTAAAACAATAAATTATATATCTAGATGTGTTCTATTTCACCGGTATTTTCTAAAGAAAGAGTGTACTCAACCGCAACACCTTTTATCTTGAACTAAACTCTCGAACACTTATTTTCCTCCTTCCTCTTAGCTGAAGTGAAATCCCAAGAATGTAGCCATGGGCTCTTGTTTACATTCTCACTCCCCATGTATCTTGGAAACTGGATCAGCCTGTCACATTCCACTGAGCCAATACTATATAAAACAACAGTCCTTTTAGAATATGGCACCTGATTATCAAGCCTCCATCCCAAGCACTGATGTTACAAAATAAACGAAATGCTTGTGGAATTAGCACTGATTGATAATATCTAGGAAAAGGAGAGGTGCAATAATTCCATCATACAAAGGAGGTTTATTGTATCATATTTTTATGGACCAGAGCTAATTTTACCAAAATTGTACCCCATAAATAATTATGTTAATCTCAAGAAGTGTAGTTTATTGTTGAGATGGACTGGAATTCTTGCCACAGGCAATTTGCAAATATATTTTAATGAGGTTCAGTGGTCTCAAGAGCATTGCCCATAACATTATTTCAGCTTGATCACTGAACAAAACAGCACAACAAATACATTATATGGTAAATGGAACAGACATTTACATATGAAATGGGGTTTTAGCCTAAGCTTCTCCAATTTCTATTCTTCAGTGTGCAAGATTTTTTTAAAAAGGTGGGGCAAACATTAAATCCTATAAGGGCTTTTGCCCCACTCTATAACACAATGTGTTTTTGTTTAAATGTGTAAAGGTAATAAATATTATAACATAAATGTTGTTTTCTGTTTCTCTATATAGGACAATAAATTAACTCAGATAAATCTACTTCCTTAGAAATAGAAGAGGAACAAATCTACAGTAAGAATCCTCTGTCTGAATCAGAAATTAGAAAACTCCAATCCCATTCCACTTCAGTTGCAATCTTTATGGTTTTGCTGCCTGAAGAGAAGTTTCAGTAATGCTTCCCTAACTCCCTGAATAGTAGCTAACTAAAGTGTTACCAGAATCTAATTCAACACTGACAGCAGATTGGCTGGATGTGGTGGGGGCTTGGGGGATATGGAACAGATTAAACAGTGCTGTTTATATAATGCATTTGCAATTTGCAGTAGATCTGCAAATGACACCTATTTTCTGACAATAATTAAATGTCTTCTGTCTTGTAAATTGGGCTGTTGAAAAAGAACATTTAGAAGAAATGATTTTTATATGAAAAGACTTATAAATCACAAATACACATCTGTGCATGTTTTCAAAGGCATCTTATTCTATAATTTTTAAAGTATGCTTTGAGTTCATCCTGGTAGTACTTGGATAGAAGATTAGTAAGGAATTTCAGGGCTGTTAACTAAAGTGGGAATTAAAAGCAAATCCCCCAAAGACAGTGGCAAGCTATTTCTATCATCCTGCCAAGAAAACTGCATGGAACAGGAGTTGAACTCAATTCAAAAGCATCTTTCCTCTCCCCCCTCACTTCTTTTGTTTTGCACAGGCTCTGAATGGTGGATGCCAGGCTTCTAGAAAGAAACAAAGTCAAGGCACCAAACTTAAAGTCATCCCAGCTCTCTTTTATGCCTCGGCATAACAGCATTAGCAGGTTTGAACAATATAAAAAATGAAACCCAGCGACCAGCAATATTAGAGATGCATTTGCACCTCGTAACTAAACCCTGATAACCTTGAATGAAACTAAAAATACACTAGTAGAGAAGCATCTAGTCTTACTTCCATTCAGGCATAATCTGATCTAAAATCCCCAGAGATTTTGCTTTCACAGAGGCAAGCCTCTAGTCACTATGGTAGCAGCAATAGCTACCATACCACGAAGAGCCTTTAATCTGGCATTCACTGATGATGTATTTATCAGCCTATCTAACTTGTTAGCTAGTCAACATTCAGAAATCCTATAGTATATTGTGGATTTTCTGCCCCAATTCTCAATGGAGTCATAAGCTACTTGTCTGATTCTGTATCTTTACAGAATGGAAACGCAGAGAGGTCCTCTATGCAATCAACCCTGTTTTTCAGAGTTATGCTGTCAGAGCATGAGGTTTATATGCACAGATTCAGCAGTATCTCACTAGGTACTGGGTATAATTCTGTCTAATCAGTGATTAATCATATGGCAAAATTATCAGAAAAATGACAACTACCACTAGTTTTAAAGTTTTTAGATTGAACAATTAAACAAAAGCAGAAAATGTTTAGATATATTTAAAGAACAATTTTATTCTCAATATTTCTTTTATTATTTACATCATAGCTTCCACGATCTACAGAATAGTGTCACTATTTTTAAAACATATTGCTTATTGTTTTAAACTATCTAAATCTATATATAATCCATGTCTGTCTGTCTGTCTGTCTGTCTGTCTGTCTGTCTGTCTGTCTGTCTATCTATCTATCTATCTATCTATCTATCTATCTATCTATCTATCTTGAAGCATCATACCTGCTTTATAGTACAACTCAAAAACCCAAGACAGTAAAACATCTGATTTGCTGTATAGGACTTAGCACATCTAGAAG
Source organism: Pituophis catenifer annectens (assembly GCF_029215685.1). Classification (NCBI taxonomy): domain Eukaryota; kingdom Metazoa; phylum Chordata; class Lepidosauria; order Squamata; family Colubridae; genus Pituophis; species Pituophis catenifer. The sequence continues at coordinate 115,364,705 of NW_027256882.1, forward strand.
TAGCAAGATACATGAATCAAACAGCAATTTTGAAAAACATACCCCTTATATATTTATAAGGGATTTTGCATGCTTCTTTTTAGAATGGGTGAAGTATTATTTAGAGCAGTAGCATTAGTAATTGCATGCACCATCAACCAAAAGAACTATTCCATGGATTATAACAGACTTTCTGGCAGAGTGAAATATTATTTATACATACAAATCTATGATTACCTCTAAAATAACTCTGTAGGATTCCACTTGTTCTTTGAATTAGGAGAATGTGAACCAGAAAAAACTTATAATTGATTTTTAAAGTCTTTAGTGCAACTCAAAAACCAGTCGATTAAGTGATGTCATTTTAAAGGGCTTAGCTGCCAACATACTTTAGTTATACCTAGTATAAGAGTTCTGCTGTTTATTCTTCAAAAGCAAACATCCTGGTGGACTAGTGCTTAACAAAAAATGCATGTATGGGCCAATCAACATATTTTAAAAAGTACACACTATTCTGGTTGTATCAGTATTCTCCAAACCAGCCTGGGAATGTAACCTTTTGAGGACATGACACCCCATTTGAAGTTGAGAAAACACTCCATGTTACTATGAAGTCTTTCTTCTCAATCACAAAAGTATCCCTCAAAATGTTTTGACTAGACTCGTCAGTGCAAGTGAAGCTTGCTGTAGCAAAACGTGCATGATACAAATACCAAATGTTGTTGCAAGTAGAGCATCCTTCCTGAAATGTAAGATGCCAACAATGGAAAAAATAAAAAATACAGAATGGACAATTAGAGCAGAATTAGATCAAGCCTAAGTTGAAGAACTCATTAACATTACTTTTTTAATTGAGGTGGCAGACTAATTGTTACCATATCTACATTTAGCATTATTATTAGATTATATTTTTCAATGCCTTGCAGTTGCTTAATTATCTTAATTGTTATAATTAATTATCTATTTATTGAAAATGACAATAGATTAAATTTATGTAACCCCCCAAAAAAACTGTCTAAGAGGACTTTAAACTTTTTCTGGAATATTTTGACCATTTAACAAACATGCCACATTGAATTATCTTTGAAAAGACAACTTATACAAAGACAGATGTTTCCAGATATTTGATTCGATAAATAGAAATTGCCTTAAATCTAAAATTGACAAGAAAACGTTGCCTAGAGAGCTATTATACTAAACAGTTAATTGAAAGTTAATTCTCAATTTATGCAGGAGTGGGGCAATAACAATCTCTGAAGTTTATTGTTTGTTTTGTTTTGTTTTGTTTTGTTTTGTTTTGTTTTGTTTTGTTTTGTTTTGTTTGTTTGTTTTGTTTTGTTTTGTTTTGTTTTTATACCGCCCTTCTCCTGCGGGACTCAGGGCGGTGTACAGCCGAGATAAAACCTAGCATATAAAATTTAAAAACAGTTTAAAAAAGCAATTAAATAATTTCGGCCCAAAATTTAAAACAACCCAATTAAAACCGAATTCAATTAAAACTGAGAGGATGGGATCAAGCCAGCCCGGCTAGATGGAATAAGTGTGTTTTCAGGCCCGACGAAAAGTCCGGAGATCTGATATCGTGCGTATCTCAGGGGGTAGGTCATTCCAGAGGGCAGGTGCTGCCACAGAGAAGGCTCTCCCCCTGGGGGTCGCCAGCCGGCACTGTCTGGCCGATGGCACCCTGAGGAGGCCATCTCTGTGCGAGCGAACCGGTCGGTGGGAGGCTATTGGCGGCAGAAGGCAGTCTCGCAGATACCCGGGCCCTAAGCCGGGGTATATAAGTTGCCTGAAAGTTGTTAGAATGTGATAAAAATGTTCCTTTTTCAGCAGCAAAGGCATCTGCCAATAGAAATGCACATCCAATGTTGAAGATTAGGTAAAGTGCATCTTGGCAGGCAAGAAATATTCAATTACAGCATCACTCCAAACAGGTATCTCAGAAATAGTTCTGAGGGAGATGTATTCCTTTCAATCAGGCACATCAATTTGGAGTAGCCATAGATTATGCCCTCCGTTATCACTGGATTTAAAGAAAATGAAATTAAGAATAACCCTACTAGCATATTTTGTGGGGAAAAATCATTCCATCTACAGTTCCTGTTCTTATCATGACCAATGAAAATTATAAGGATGTTGAAAATAATATACTGTAGGCTATTTTATTCCCCCATCTGTTTATGAGTGTTGTGTTCCAAATTAAAGAAGTTATTGGTACAGATGCAGAAGACAAATTTAACATTCTAATGAATAAACAGTAGGATCACCAACAGTGAACACAATGTTATGTTTCTAGCACTTAAGGGTCAAAGAACAATAGCATACCTGTTGCCAAATAGCAACTCAAACATTTTTTGCATTCCATACAGTTACTTGTAGTCATAAATAACTAATATTTAACCATGAAGAATGTCACTTTGACCTCACATCCAATGGTTTAGTCTATTCTTTTAAGCAGAGTCCAGGAACACTCACCAATGATGGCCTTCTCTCTAAGAAGTTCTTTATTTTACTTCCATTCTATCAACCTTGACACATTTTTAAATGTAAAATGAACCATTTTATTAATATCTGAATGAACTGCACTATCATATAGAGAATTGCAAATAATATTAAGCCTTTAGAGTAAAGTCGGATATGAATGAACAAAGAGGCAATATAGCTATGAGGAGAAACTTCAATAATTTGCATCAGAAAACATACAGTAGTGGCCAAAATTGTGGAAACCTTTTGGGAAAAGTTTGATGGCTAATACCACCACTTTTTTTGGGAGTTTCAAGATAATCATATTCCACTGCTGGAATGGCCCAGTCCTTAACCCAACTGAAAATCTATGTAGCCAACTAAAGAAACTTGTTAATCAGAAGCGGCCCAGCAATAAAACCCAGTTAATAGAAGCAATCATTCAATCTTGGTTTCACATTATAACAGCTGCAGAACTAAAAAAACTTGCTTCACTCTTTATACTGTAACTGCTATTCCAATAGCAAATCCTTCATAAATGTTATTGCATTACATTCTTGATTAAATTATCTTTCCATTGATATATTCCAAAATTGATTCCATTGGTTTTTCAAAAAAAAAAAAAAGGAGGTGTTATTAGCTAGTTTTAGAAAATATATTTTTCCCAAAAGGTTTCCACAATTTTGGCCACTACTGTAGTCTCTCTTTGGCTAAATTCAGCACTGACTTTTGGAAACTTTAATTGCGATGGCAGAGAAGATATATGGGTTTCTGTTATAATATGGGTTTCTATTAGAAAATCATTGAATTCCTTTTGATTGATTAGCAGTAATGTATCAACTGATGGTTGTTTATATGAGGGAGCAGGCAATAGGTTAGCAGCACATTGCAATTAATTTATACAATGTTCTACAGATTTAAGCATATTTAGAGGTTTTATGAGAAATTATGCTTTCTTGTTAGGTTTAATTAAACAACTTATTTATAAATTATTCCATATAATATTCCTGTCAGCGCCTCAGTGCTGAATAGATTTCCTTAAAGATTGGCAGTTTGGAAATTCATTTATTTTGAGATAGCATCGAAGTCTGACAATTCCTTTATTATCTTTATTAATCAGTTATATAAGATTCCTTTGATTCATTGCAAACAACTTTATCTCTCTTTTTTTAATTTGCTACCACAAGATGTGGCTGTTAGCTGTCTTCAAAAATGAATTAGGGTAATTCATTGAAGTCATGGGGATCAATGGCTATTAGCCATTGATGGCAGTGGGACAACTCTTACTGGGAGATTAGTTGGCTTCTTTGTGCAATTGTTTGGCTGCTGAGGGAACAGACTATTGGACTAGAGCAGGGCTTCAAACTTCCAGCCCGCAGGCCAGATGTGTCACACGCTGGCCATGCCCACTCCCAGTTTAGCGAAGGGCGGAAAGTCCCAATACATCACGTGATGCTGCCATGATGTGAGTTTGACACCCCTGGACTAGAAGAACCAAGGGTCTAATTCAGCAAGGTATATCTTATGTTCTTAATACCTTAGTGCACATATCACTGCTGGTTTGTACTGTTATGAATAATAATTATAAAGCTATATTGAATGTTTCATTTAGAACTTCCAGGGAATAAATGGAAGACCGAACATGGCTGTGCAAATAAAAAAATGTGCTGATGATCGTGGTGGAATGAAGTAGTCCAGCCCTTCATAATTTCTCTCCAGTCAAGGAGAAGACTTGAAATCACCCAAATGCTTCAGGCTCCTCATGAGGAGACTGCAAGGCAGTTGTCTCTGGTGGATTTAGAGCACTTGGTAATAGCCATTTCCTTCACACTGTACTTGGCCTTTGAAAGGACACTGGGTTCACATACTTCATTTTCTAATCACTTATGGAAATTTCTTGTAAACTGCTGTTCAGTTATTAGGAACCTTTAGATTGATAACTTTTATCACACTGAGTGAGTTTCCTTCAATCTTTATTATCTTTATTAATCAGTTATATAAGATTCCTTTGATTCATTGCAAACAACTTTATCTCTCTTTTTTTAATTTGCTACCACAAGATGTGGCTGTTAGCTGTCTTCAAAAATGAAGGGTGATTAAAACTTATAAACAGACAAAGATTGCAGATAAACTTGAAATAATATTTTGGAATGAATTATAAGAATCCTTCCCATGGAAAAAGACTTTTGTTTTGAATTTTTTTTAAATAATAAGACTTTAAAAATTGGACTCTAATTACAATTATAGGCAAATAACACGCAACTCGACTTACAATTACAGATTGAAGCAAGATATGTTGACATTGGACACATTAAGGATGTTTTCAAACAATAGACCCAGAAGTTAGTTTTAAGACTGTCTGCCTCTTTAGCTAGATTGTGTTTAAAAGATGTTATGGAAGAGGAATATACACGACAAGCCTGAGATTGATTTGAAAGTAGATTTAAAAATGAGAGGCTGCAATAAAATGACATAGAAAAAGTGCTACAATGAACATACAAAGGAAACAGGTTGATCCCTTAATAATTGAAAGGTATATACAAATAACAAATCAAGAAAGTGAAATCAAGTTCTATGTCACTGTTTGGAAATACCACAAATCAAGATTGTTAAAAGTAAAAGGAAGGAATATAAGGTTGGTTTATTTGATCAAGGTTAAAATAGATATGTTATCTTTGGTAAACCTTAATATTTTTTTGCTGACATAGAAATGAAATGACAAGGGATTTAAGGATTTGTTTCTAGATAAGAATTGGATTTTGGGGAAAAGAGACCATTTGTTGTATTTTAGGAGGTGATAAATTTCTAAAATTATTTATACCTGCTATGATGAACACGGAAGTCATGTTTTATATATTTCTTATTCATTTTTTATTTTTCATTTCTATTTTTCTTTTTTGCATCTACTTTTTTATTTTGTATTAGTTCTACTGTTATTGTAATTTTTGTATTAGTTCTACTGTTATTGTAATTTTTAATAAAATTATGATTAAAAAAAGAATACAATACACTTAATACAATACAAAGAAAGAGTTGTTGAAAAACTTGATCAAATCCTGCTGAGCGTAATTACATTGATCCAATGTAACTAAAGCTCAGACTGGGTATTGTTGGCTCCAATTGATGATCTCCACTAAGAGATGCAAAGCATTATTTCTTCTGGATGTCTCAGCAGTGATTATTGTTACTAATTATATTTCTGATTGAATAGAAATAGAAGTATTATTTGGATGCACCTCAGGAAGTAGCAGTGGATGACTTCACTCTTGCTGCAAGTATTTTTTGAATACCTATTTGCATCTCCTGGAAGAAAGAGTCCAGCATTTCAGAACATTCTGTCATTAATATGCTGCTAAACCTCTAGTGTTTTATTTTATCCAAGCTAGATGTAGGAGACCTCTGCAGGTCATGCTTTTTATTAGTTAGCATTGAACAACCAAAGAAAAAAGTTCTATGGTCAACTGGATTTTCTTGTTCTAAACATAGACCAGTCTATGTAGAGACTAATCGGCATGCCACGCTTCTTGCTGTCAATCAGTTCTCTATTATCCTTAGATAAAGAAAAAAAAGCAGCTGTGTCTCTGAGAATATTATAAACTTTTCTAGGTGGTTCATATAGGTACTGTTGTTCTCAATTTCAATTATTGGGAAATATTAGAATGTACTATTGGAAAAAAGACTCATAATTAAATTTTAATAGTTATATAAATGATATTGTACGGTAGAAAGTAGCTCTAGAATCACTCTTCAATTTGCAGCACCAGGAAATGGTAGCCAATTTCAATTTTTTTATATTTATTCCAATTACTATATTAAATCAAGTAGTTCTTTTAAAAATGATGGCTTCTTTTACAATAAAAATATTAAAACTTAAAAAGCACCAGGTATTTAACTTTGCACCTGGGAACAAAATACCGTGAAGCCAGTTTTTCCAGCATTATTCAGCCTTAAGGCCTTATGTGGGCGTTAAATGCAGAAATGTTTTATTTGGCTGCTGATAGCTACCATTAATTGGTACTTCTATTCAAATCCAAGGTTGTTCCTAATGTTGGATATCTTTTAAAAAATCACCAATGAAAAAGGAAGGAAGGAAGGAAGGAAGGAAGGAAGGAAGGAAGGAAGGAAGGAAGGAAGGAAGCAAGCAAGCAAGCCATGATTATTATTTATGAAGTATGTAAGTCTAATTATGTTCCATTAATGACTTGCATAAAAAATAAGTATATGCATGTGTAAAATAAACATTTTTACAGTACAAGGATGAAATTTTTACCTAGTCAATATGCAGCTGATTGTAAGAAGATAAAAAAGAAAGCTTTCACAAACCTCTTGATGTCATTTTCCTTTAACCATAAAGGCAAAATTGAAAATGCTTCAGTATATGTTTTGGACTTTGTTAACAATTAGATACTGGTCAAAGCCATTTTTACTTTGAAGGATCCCTCCAGTCTTTCGACCACCAAGAAAATATTTTTTATGCATTTTCCTAGCCATCTGTGTATGCAAGACCAAGCTGCCCTTTCCTATCTTTACAACGAGTGGTATTTATGCCACACAAGATCTATGGCTTACAAAAATATGACATAGGTTCCAATATTTTATTTTGATGTAGCATATGAAGTACATTTTCTCCAGTGGTGGGATTCAGCTGGTTTGGGTAGGTTCAGGCAAACCGGTAGGTAAATTGCTGACTGGCTCTGACCCTTCCCTTCCCTTCCCGGAGTCCCCATGTTTCCCATTTTGGCTCCCAGGTAAGTGCAGGGAAGCTTCAGGGAGGCCATCTAGGCCCAAAATGGGGTGTGTGGGAGGGTGTAGCACCCCTGTGACCCGTTTTTGCTCCCAAAGGGGTGCAGGAGGCCGAGTGCTGCCGGTCATACCCCTTGGCCATGCCCACCCAGCCGTTCATTAGGGCAAAGAACCGGTTGTTAAATTACTTGAATCCCACCACTGATTTTCTCCCTACAGGTTATTTTGTTTTCTGCCTATATAACACTTTCTGAGGAACTGCTTCATGGAGGCCCATAGAACACTGAGTTTATAATGGCTGCAACTTCGGGACTTCTGGCAGTGACGTAGGGTCAAGGCGGCACGGGAAAAGAAGCACTCTGTTCCCAGTGCCGAATTTCTACATTTTTGGTGCCCTTTCGGGCAAAGATCGGTCCTGAAGGGACCGGTAATAAGGAGGGGAATCTTCGGAGGAGGCGAGGAGAGGTGTGATCTCCAGCCACACCAAGAAGGACCCTCAGTTCAAGCTTAGAAGAAGTCAGCCAGTGCGGCTGACTCAGAGGCCCAATGCCCCGAGCGAGACCAACGGGAAGCAGAAGTGTGAGTACAGTGCGGAGAAAAGCGGTGTGAGCAGAGTAAGAAACTTTAAACTTCTTTTTTACCTTTGTGGAAAGCCGAAGGGAGAGAAAGTGATTTTCAGAGGGGCAGCGAGTAAGAGAAAGACTCAGAGCGTAAACGGGCGGCAAACGACGAGGAGAGTAAAACGGAAGAGAATAAACTTCAAACCAGCGGAGAAATATTAAAGGACTGAAGCGTTAAAATACGAGAATATTGAACGTGCAGAGAGGTGGATCTAGATAGCTGGACTGAGAAGTGAATTGGACATTAATTTTATCCCCAACTTAGCAGCCCCAACGGAAAGAAAGAGGTGGATTGGCAAAAATAGAAACGCTGACGAGTGACTGTGCAGATTGGAGATTGCCATATTGAATGACTCTATTTTGGAACGGAAAGTAGAAACGTAAGGAAAAAAGATCACAGCGGAAGACACTGGACTTATAGAACTTTTGGATAACACATCCTTTCCTCTTTCCTTTTGGACATACCTATATATTTATTGTTCTAGACATTTATATTTATATCTATTTATTACAAAGTAAACTATTATCTATATAAACATCTATATACAACCTAAAAGTATATTTTAGAAATATTTAAATCTATTTAAACCCCATACACATAATTAACTGTGGTAATTATTATTGTTTTATAATTTAGTATTATTTCTAAGAGTTTAATCTGTCATCCTAAACTAAGTGGTTTTTTTCTTTCTCTTTTTTATAGTTTGATTATTATATAGTAAGAATTAATTATTTAAAGTAAATAGACAAGTTAATTGATTGATTAATAGATAGGAATGTGGATTTTGGGAGGAATCTTTTAAGATATTAATGAATTGAATTGAATTGGTTAAAAGGATAATTAGAAATTAACTCAGTAGTGTAAAATAGTAGGAGGGGATAGTAGGAGGATAAGGAAGGAAGGAAAAGAAGGAAGTGATATAGAAATTGGATGGTGATTTGGGAGAAGGTAGATAAAATCTTGGTGGAACAATATAAAATACTCAAAGAGATGACTAGTACCACCACAACGACGGTGAAAACAGGGAGGAAAACCGCATCAATACTAGCAGGACCATCGGCTTCCCCAGTGACACAAAAGACATGTTTTCATCAGAGAAACAGCCCACTGCATTAAGTATGCCAACAATGCAGGCCACACTTATGACAATACAATAAACTATGGTTAAAATGCAAGAATGCATGACTAGGAACCATGAAGAAACCAGGAGGGACATGGATGAGGTCAAGAGAGAGGTCAAAAGCGACATCCAGAAGATAGACGAAAAGATGGACTTGATACAAAAAATAATTTAAAAAAATTACCAAAGGATAATAGCAATAGAAAAAAACCCAGAAATGACAGAAGAATGGAATCCTTAGATTTAAAAATGATGGGACTAAATAAAGAATTAGAAAACAATGTGGTGCAATTGGAGATGGAAAGAGCTGCATTCTTTTTACGCTTTCAAAATGTGGCAGAAGACAGAGAGGAGGACTTAACGTTAGTAATGGCGGAGATGATAGCACAGGCCCTCCAAAGAGAGAAGGATGAAATAATAAATGAGCTGTACGAAGTATACAGAGTCCACACTAATTATGCTCAAAACAAATTACCCCGGGAGGTACATGTAAGATTCGTGAGAAGGAAAGTTAGAGACATTGTTTACAAAATAACAAAAGATGATCCTATGCTGTATAAGAACAAAGAAATAATTACGTTGAAGCAAATCCCAAAAAGAATAAGAGACCTGCAGAAGGATTATTGGTTCCTGGCCACGTTACTAAATAAGAGATATATACCATTTAGATGGATAACACCAGAAGGAATGCTGGTAACGTGGCAGGAAAAGAAAATAAGGGTGGACTCACAAAGTAAAGCAAGAGATCTATATGATCAAGTGATGGGTATTGAAACATCAAGTAACAGCAAAGAGGAAGTGGGACGGAACACTAAAGGAAAACAGAGACGAGAATGTGAAAGACTGCTAAAGAAAGGAGAAAAAGAGGAGGAAGGAGAGATTCAGGAGGAAGGAGGAGTACAAACAAGGGGGGGGGAAAGGAACAGGAAGAAACAAAAAAGAAACAACAGGAAAACTAGTAAGAAATGGAACAAAATCTAAAAATTCTATCGTTAAATGTAAACGGTTTTAACTCACCATCCAAGTGACATCAAACATTAAGAAAAATTTGGAAACAAAAAACAGATATTGTGTGCCTCCAGGAGGTACACATAAGAAAACAAGAGGAAAAATATGTACAATATAAGAAGTTAGGCAAAGCATATGCAGCATTAGCTGAAGGAAAAAAAAGAGGGGTTGTGCTATATGTTAAGGAAGAAATAGATAATTTAAAGTATGTAGACTCGGAAGGGAGAATAGTGATGATAGAAGTAAAACTCAATTATAAAAACATTTTATTGGTGGTTATATATGCTCCAAATAGTCGACAATCAGAATTCTATAAAAAGTGCATGAGAAAATTATAGAACAAAAAATGGAAAATGTATGTTTGATCGGAGATTTTAATGCGATTATGGACGTAAGAAAGGATTATAAAAGTGCCCAGAGAAATAAAAATAAGAAAAATGTATTGCCCAGAAGAATTAAATATGGTAGAAGAATTAAATATGGTAGACAGTTGGAAATTTCATAATCCGGAAGTTAAAAATTTTACATATTATTCAAACCCACACAAGTCCTGGTCTAGACTGGATATGGCATGAGTAACTAATACATTGTTGTTAGAGATAGAAACGGTAGAAATATTGTCTAATAAGTGGGCGGATCATAATCCAATAATGCTGACATAGAAGGGACGGCAGAGAAAAAAAAGCAGATGGACAATGAATATACAACTATTGAAAGAGAAGGAATATAAGGAATATATGGAGAAGGTATTAAAATTGTTCTATAAGGAGAACATAAAACAACATACCTCCCTACAAAATTTATTGGACACAACTAAGGCGTATGTGAGAGGTCTGACTATAGCTTACAATGCAAAACGGAAAAAAGAGAGGGAAAAAGAATATAATAAGGCACAAGAAGAAATTAAAAAATGGGAAAGAAAATTACAGGAAAACCTGGGAGATGAACAAATTAGAGTCAAATGGACAGCGGTGAAACATAATCTGACTATATTAGAACAGGGAAAATATGCAATGGCATTGAAATACATAAAGCAGAATTATTTTGAGCATGCAAATAAATCTGGGAGGTGGTTGGCGTATAGGTTGAGGAAAGAAAGGGAAAAAAGAACAATTCAAAAATTACAAGATAGAAAGGGCATAATTCAACAGAGTTTAGAGAAGAAAAAGGAAATAATAATTCAATACTATCAAGAGCTATACGAGAAAGACAAAAGTAACAGCGGAGGAAATAGAACAATATTTAAGTGGGGAAGGGATGTCAATATTGACAGAGGAAGAAAAAGAGCTACTTGACAAGGAAATTACCATAGGGGAGTTAAAAGAAGCATTGAAGAGGCAAAAAAATAATAAAACGCCGGGGGACAGATGGTCTACCAATGGAGCTTTATAAAAGTTTAGGGGAATCACTAAATGGGATATTATTAGAAACATACAACGAGGCATTGATGGAGGCAAAGATACCAAATACATGGAAGGAAGCATATATATCCCTGATACCGAAAGAAGGAGCAGATATCACATTAATAAAAAATTATAGACCGATCTCCTTATTAAATACTGACTACAAAATTTTCATGAACATAATTGCAAATAGGATGAAAAAATATTAAACAATAGAATACATCAGGATCAAAATGGTTTCTTGCCACAAGGCAAATAAAAAACAATATAAGAATGGTAATTAATGTTTTAGAATACTATGAGTTGCATCCAGAGAGTCAGGCAGCACTGATATTTCTGGATGCACAAAAAGAATTTGATCAAGTTAATTGGCAGTTCATGATACATCAAATTAAAAATATAAAATTTGGAGAGAAATTTACAAGAATGATATCGTCAATATATAGGAATCAAAAGGCAAGTATTTTAGTAAATGGGGACCCAACAAATTTTTTTGGAATAAATAAAGGAGTACAGCAGGGCTGCCCGCTATCACCTTTACTTTTTATTTTGACTTTGGAAAACTTATTAATTAAGATTAGGTCAAATAAAGAAATAAAAGGATTAAACGTAAAAAAAGAAGAATACAAGGTCCAAGCGTTTGCGGACAACCTTGTCTTCTTCATAGAAGATCCAATAAAAACAACACCAAAATTAATAAAAGAGATAGAGAAATTTGGAAAGGTAAAGGGCTTAAAAATTAATAAGGAAAAGACTAAAATAATAACGAAAAACATGATAGCAAAACGTGGAGAAATTAGTAAAAGATTCAGGATTACAAGTAGTTAAAAAGGTGAAATACCTAGGGATACATTTGACACCCAGAAGTGTAACAATAAAAGAAAATAATTATGACCCTTTGGTTCAAAAAATAAAAGAGGATTTGGTAAAATGGGGGAAATTAAAATTGTCATTGCTGGGAAGAATTGCAGCAATAAAATCGAATATACTGCCAAGACTCCTTTATTTATTCCAAACAATTCCAATAAAATTAGACAAGAAATTCTTTATTAATTTGGATAAAATAACTACTAATTTCGTGTGGGAGGGGAAAAATCAAGAATTAAATTAAGTATATTACAAGATGATAAAATTAGAGGTGGATTCGGACTTCCGGCATGGGAGAAAAATTATAAAGCTTCAAGCTTAACATGGATTAGAGAATGGGTAACATTGGGAAATCAAAGATTATTACAATTAGAAGGCCATGATTTAATGAAGGGTGCCATGCCTTTCTATGGAGCCCTAGAAATAAAATATATAAACATTTCAATAATCATGTAATTAGGAAATCATTAATTAGTACATGGCAAGAAACCAAAAGTAAACATTATATGAAAGTACCCAGTTGGCTATCAACAATAGAAGCAATAATATACCCCAACACACTATCGAAACAAAAATTGTTAAGATATAGAGAGATACTAGACTCACAAGGAAGATTGAAAACAAGAGACGAATTAAAAGAACAAGGAATATTAATAGACTGGTGGCCCTACTCACAAATTAAAACAAGATATAGGAAAGACCAGGAGGAGGGAGGAATAGACCCAAAACCAAATCAATTAGACAAATTATGAGAATCCAAAGAAGAAAAATCAATTTAAAAAATTTACAAATACCTACTAGAATTTGATTTGGCAGAAGAATTGGTTAAAGGACAGATGATAGCTTGGGCAAGGAACATTGGGCACAGTATACAGCTAGAAGAATGGGAAAGGGCATGGGAAAACAATTACAGTATGACAAAATCAGTAGCATATAAGGAGACTCATTATAAAATGTGGTACAGATGGTATCTAGCTCCTTCGAGGTTAGCGAAAATGTACCCGAATGTAAATTCGGATTGTTGGAAATGTAAGCAAGCTCAGGATACTTTCTTCCATTCATGGTGGCTTTGCCCAGAAATCAAGAAATATTGGAGCAAAATAAAAACATGAATAGTAGAAATAACAGATCAAGAAATTGAATTAGAGCCAGAAATCTTTTTATTAGGCATGATCAAAAGGAACATTAGACAGGACATAAAATACTTAACACTACATATAATTACGGCGGCAAGATTGGTACTAGCACAATTATGGAAAACAGATCGTTTGCCAACAGACCAGGAGATAATTCAAAAAATTTACGCATGTGCAGAAATGGATAAATTAACCTTAAAATTAAAAGACAAGGAAGACTCAAAATATTTTGAAGTATGGAATAGATGGTATAAGTGGATAAATCAAAAGAAAAAAGGGTAAAGACTAAATTTAGGAAAAATCAAATGTAACTAATAAGCACCGTAAGGTAGATAGAATAAGAAATAAATCACTGTTTATATATGTATGTATGTATGTATGTATGTATGTATGTATGTATATACATACATACATACATACACAGGTACATATATTTAGCTTGTCGGTGGGGTTGTGTATTGTATATGCAATTTTACGATTGAGAAAAATTTGTATAATTTTGTATTTTTAAATTTTTAAATTCAATAAAGTTTGTTTTTATATATATAGGCTGCAACTTCAAAGTTTAATCTTTTTAGGGTTTTTGGAGGAGGGGGCAAATTTTGATCATTAAGCCACCAAAATATATTCTATAAATGTTAGATAATTTACCAATTACAACATTTGTTTTTTACCTAAGCAATCTATCCTGATATACAAGTAATCTTCACTTACTGACTGCTTATTCAGTGACTGTTTAAGAGAAACATGTGAACAATTGTCGAAGTTGTAATGTCCCCAGAGTTATGTAATTACGATTCAGGATCTTGGCAACTGGTTTATTGGCACATTTATAATGATCACAAGAATCCCGCAGTCATGTGATTGTCATTAGCAAACTTCACAGCCAGCGTCCGACAAGCAAAGTCAATGGAAAAACTGGCAGGAAGTGTCAAGTCAGTCATGTGACATCACACTTAATGACCCATGGCGATTCACTTAACAATTGCAGAACTGCTATCATAAGATGGGCACTGTTACATGAGTTTTTCACTTTGTGACTGCATCACTGAGCAACCAAGTTGCCAATGCCAATTGCAGTTGGTAAGGATTTCCTACATATCATTTTACTAAACAATGAAAGACAATTTGTTTACACTCTTTAAAGTGACTTCCATCTAATTAGCATGACGTTCAATGTTTGAAAATTGTAGAACTCCAAAAATAAGTTAGAATAAGCTTAAAGAATTAGTAAGATGTTTAGGCAAGATCTTGTACAAAGGCAAGCATCAAGTCTTTAAAGCGGTACATCTTTTAAGACAATCTTGCATAGCAACATTTTACAACAGTAATATCAGCCTGGCACTGATGTCTGAGAAAAACATGTACTTTAAAATCTGTGGTGATCCAAAGCATTTCATAGCTTTAGAGTTCAATGCAACAAAATCAGATGCTTTAATTAACTTTTTTTTCTGTGCATTATATTTTATAAATAACAATTGACTTCATGAAACAGAACATAAACACATGGACTTACATTAATGTATACTACCACAATGAAAACAACAACAACATAGAATTGATTTCAATCACCTCACTTGGTTTTCATCAAAAAGCTGAAAAGTTTAAAAAACTATATTATATTTCAAAATTGATTTTTTTTTCATAAAATACTTGCAATTCATCTAATTCCTCACAAATTTATAATTTCTAAGGTTTACACTCTTGCTGTAACAATTGCCATAGTATCTACGCGATAGAAAAAGAACAAATATACATAGGGTTAACTGAGAAACAGAAATAATTGAAGGAATACAAATACTAAAATCATTCTCACTCTGATAAAGGTCCCAAGTAATACTCTGGATTTTCAAACAATAACCTTATTGAATTCCAGCAATGTATTGGTTGGGTGGGTGAGAAGTATAATACAATAATAAAATGTGGACAGACAGGTTTGCATTCTTTTGTAAAGGAAATACATGTGCATTATGTACCCTGAACGGAGGAATGTTTGTTGTACTAAACTTTAAGGAATAACATGTTTCACTGCTGTGAAATGAACTAACTCAAGAAGCCTGGGATGCATTATAATTCATACAATTTGGTGAATGGGCAGTTTATAGGAAGCATTCCCTTCTCCAGTTTGCAGAGTTTTGGACAAAGTAAGCATGTTACTTGGAAACCGGTTCAAAGACAACTTTGCATTTGCCAACTTTTTGTAACAGGAGAGTGGAACATTTTCCATTTTACAAACCTATGCAAACTATAACCCACTCCACTTGTATTTTAATATTCTTTGCTCCTATCAGTGCCATCACCAAAAGTTAGGGACAAGAGTTGAACATACATGAATATGATGCCTAACTCTTTGCTGTTCCAAATAACATATATTGGTGGCTATAAGACTGGGAAAGGACATTTGTGAAAATAGATTGCTTATGTAAGATAAAGTTTTCTTTTAATCCTGCCCACTGATAATATATCTGCTTCCTATTTTATTTATTTATTTTTTAAATTTATATGCCATCCATTTCACAGTTTTAGAAGACTCTGAATGGCTTTTTACCTGTCCTTTTTAAAAGATATTTTAAAAATATCTTTATATCAGCTGACTTTTTAAAATGTATTGTCATTTTACAGTTATATTTTCCTGTTACTTGTACATTGCTCCAATTAATTTTATGGGTAGTGGAATGCACAGTGGTTGGATTCAATTTTTTTTACTACCGGTTCTGTGGGCATGGCTTGGTGGGTGTGGCTTGGTGAGCGTGACAAGGGAAGGATACTGTAAAATCTCCATTTGCACCCCACTCCAGGGGAAGGATACTGTAAAAACTCCAGTCCCTCCCTACTCCAGGGGAAGGTTACTGCAAAATCCCCATTTCCTCCTGATCAGCTGGGACTCAGGAGGCAGAGAATAGATGAGGGCGGGGACAGTCGGAGCTGGTATTTACTGGTTCTCCAAACTACTCAAAATTTCTGCTACCGGCTCTCCAGAACTGGTCAGAACCTGCTGAATACGAGCTCTGGGTATGCACAAACACATCAATAAATGGGATCAACAATAAAAAAAAAGGAAATAAAAGGAAATAAAAATAAGGAAGACAACTCACTAGAAAATACTAGGGTTGGGAAATATAGGATAAAGCAGTCATTCAAAATCACGTTTAAAAAGAATAGGTGATTATATATAATGAAAGATATCATTTTGTACAAGTAATACCTGGCTGTATGTCATGATAGAATGACTTCACGTTCCAAGTGTCAATACAAAAAAGCCTGTTTCTCATGCTCTCTGCTTGTCTTTCTGAACATAATTTCAGATCATGATGTCTACTTGCAGAGAGGGTTTGACACCAACTTGATTGAAAAAAAAGCTAAGTATTTTAAAATGGCTTGAAATAGGTCATTTTAAATATGCTCTAACTTTAAATTTGTCTATTTTGTCTGCGTTTTGTGGTTCTTTAGGTTAATTATTATAAAACTATTATAAACCGGACTGAAATTTTTGAATACAAATTGAATCAGACAAAAATAAAATTTGCCAATACTTTCTACTTCATATCAAAATTAATAATTTAATGGATATTGGGGCAGGCAGAATGATAATAGCACAATAGTAGCACACTTAGATCCAATAGAAGAGAATATATTTAACTCAGGGTTGAACTGTGGAGCTCTTGGTGCTCCCTAAACTTCTTGCTTGCTTGCTTACAGAGGTTTCATTACCTAACTAGGTAACATTATCACTGAGAGGGAGGTTGACTCCATGTTTATATACAGCAGTTATCTTTTAGTACAATGAAAAACATCTGGATTTTTTAAACATTAAGGCAAGGTAAATCAAGTTCAGTTTTTTTTAAAAAAAAAAAAAAGCTTTAAAGAAAAGCCTAAAAAGACCAATTATTCTATTGGTCAACATATAGTGAAAAATCCAATTTACTCATTCATGCCCCTCAACCTAAGATTTAAGACCTACTTTCAACATTTTTCTGTGGGAGCTTGTCATAGGTAAAACTACCAAAACAATGTTATTATACATATCTTGTTGCATTATGTATTGTGCAATGAAATAATCCTTACTCTTGTAAAATCAAATAATGATTAGCAAATTGAAACCAAAGGGGAGCTGAATTCTGAAACCATGAAATATTACATGTTGTAACTAAGGATAATATATATACATATTATTATCTTAAAGTTAAGGAATAATAATGTTATTTATATATTAAGACCCATAATCAGTTTCAAATAAAAGCACTCTTTTACTGAAGCACTTTTTCCCTGTTCCAGCCACTTAATTTGCAAAAGAAAATTATACATTGGGTGAGAGTTTTATGTAGAGTTACCAAACTGCAGTTATATACATCACTTAAAACTAAAACAAAAATAAAAATCTAGCTGTTAAATGATGCTTCAGTGGTATGCAATTAAATTTAGCTAAATAAAATGAACATTTCCAAAGAAAGAGATCCATGGGGGAAAAAGTTCAGTGAGAAGCACAAACAACAAACAGAATAGTGCTGATTTGCAAATGAAAACCCAGAGTGTAAAGAAAAAATCTCAGAGATGTAGGGCATCTCTCCTCAGCTTTTGTTCCTTTTCTTGACTACTCTCATTATTCTTTTTGGCAGAATTGGAGCTTATGCAGCTGCAGACCTTCCCAATCTGTTGCCCTTTCTTGATTGGTAACGAAGCAAAGGCAGCCAACTGCACTCATGTGAATCTTTTCCCTCAGAGGCGCACTAACCAAGGATGGCAACTGCTCCAGCCTTCTGGGAAGGCCAGATTAAATTATAGCTAACCACCAACAAAACAATGTTCACCTCAGTCACTAAACAGACTCCCACATGCACTTAAGCCTATAAGATAGTTTGAAAACGCATTTGTCCATAAAAAGAAGACAGTCTGAAACATATGCAAAAACTTTTGACAATCTTGAAATGTGAAGAAAGCCATTTTTAATATGAACATATGAAGAACATGATTCAGTTTATATTACATCTATGCCTTGTACATTTTTTAAAGTATGGCTTTTAAATAACCAATCTTAAAAATTGAATAATAATAATTGAATAATGTCACTTAAAAAAGTGACATTGAATGTAACTTCATACAGAATGCAACACTTTTACTGGAAACTTACAGTAGCTCCAAAAAGTCATATTTCTTTGGGGGTAATTCCACCTCAACTCAATGATTCCTGATAATTA
The DNA here is from genome assembly GCF_029215685.1 of Pituophis catenifer annectens. Classification (NCBI taxonomy): domain Eukaryota; kingdom Metazoa; phylum Chordata; class Lepidosauria; order Squamata; family Colubridae; genus Pituophis; species Pituophis catenifer. The sequence goes on from NW_027256882.1 coordinate 115,383,240, forward strand.
TTCAAACTGATTTAAAGGTTCAATAGAGGGTTTGGAGTTTCAGGAACCTTGCTAATAAGTGCAAATTTTGATGCATTTTCTTTCTTTGTCCCCTTCCTTCCTTCCCTCCAAAAAACCTTGGCCAACTTTTAAGTTACCATTTTAAAAAAGTAAAAAAATGTAAGGAAAAATGAGACATGTTTTAGAAATCCTTACAAGTTTTAGTTCTTCATCTACTAAATTCAAGGTTGGGGTATGATTTAAATTTCTTCTCACAAATATATCCATGATATCTCAAAGGAATTTGATTGGTAAATAATATGAATACTGGGATTGTCGAATTTTGATATATAACAATAATTTTCTATAAATATCTGCTAAACTAATGTTTTATTATAAGAACTCAGGAATCTTTTTTAAAAAAATGCTTGCAAAGAAATGGTTCTAACACTGGTATAAGAATGTGTCACATATGATGTATATATTGAGCCAAGTTGATATAACAGCCATAGGCTTGGTTTACTATTAAACGCACCTGTGTGTACCAATTGGAAACAACACTTTGTGCCTTGCTTTAAGCTTACTATTTTTGATTGCCAACTAGTCTCTAAGCAGACAATGTTCCCACAGTTTGCTTCTTAAGCCAGTCTCTGGTTACCGTACCAGAAAAAAAACTGTAGTTATGGTAAACCTAAAACAAAAAGAGCCACAAGACAGTGCCATGCTTGTAACTTTTCATCCTCAAGATAGGTTTACCAAAGATATGTAGCCTCTACTTTCTATCCTAATGCTCTCCAGATATTTTGAAGTACAAGCCAGAATAATCAGAAATAATGAGAACTGGGATCCAAAACATCTGGAGAATATTAAGTTGGAAGAGAGGCTGAATCCACTATAAAATTCTCACTTTTTAAAGAAAATCTGGATTTTGATTGTTACAATTCGAATCTCTGCTTCCCCATTGAAAGGATACTGTTATCAAGATCACAAAAATCCTAGTAGGAATTATCACATAGATTTGGAAATACTGCTGAAACAGTTAGATGAGTTTTCAAACACAGCTAGGAAAAAAATCATTTCAGTAGTTAATAGCCAAAAAAGAGAATCCTGATACCCTTAACTTAGTAAAAATGGTACATCGTTCCACCTAGAGAGAAAATACTTTTTTCCAGGTTCAGTGCTTAAAGAAAGCTAGATGTTTTATGTACACACATACTTGCTCACACATGTCAGTTATGGAGCGACATTCTGATCTTGAAAACAATATGACCCTTGGACAATGGAAATAGCCATGGGAATGCAATGTAGCTACGGCCCAGTGCCGCAGTTTATGTATTTCTAGTCTATAGCTTAATTTTCTCAAAAAAGTTTTAAGTGTTTCACATTCTAGAATAAGCATATTCTAGAACAGGAAAATTTTATCTGAAATATCTATCTAAAATACTGAAATACCACTCAACTGGATGTTCCAAGCTAGATAGTTCATTGATCTGATATATCTGATAGGTCGCATATTAAGGCCTACCTAGTGGCGATAAAGACGGCAAAGTTTAATTACTTTTCCGCCTCTATTGTGTCATCAGGGAATCGTCCGGCCACCCTGTTCAGGGTAACCCGCTCCCTGCTCCATCCGGGAGTGCGCGAGGTTCCCTTGGAAGGCAGGGCGGAGGATTTCGGACAATACCTGTATGACAAAATTGCTCAGATCCGGGGGGATTTGGACTCTGACTGGGTAGATCAGGGCAGGGTGATGAGGAATAGTCTTGAGAATGTTACCTGGGAGGAGTTTGATGCTGTGACTCCTGATGATGTGGACAGGATTTTGGGGAGACTTAGTGAGGCCACATGTTTACTGGACCCGTGTCCCTCCTGGTTGGTACTGGCTTCCCGGGAGGTTACACGAGGCTGGCTCCAGGGTGTTATCAACGCTTCGTTGAGTGAGGGTTACTTCCCCACCACCTTGAAAGAGGCGGTGGTGAGGCCTCTCCTCAAGAAGCCGTCCCTGGATCCGGCAATATTGGCCAACTATCGTCCTGTCTCCAACCTTCGCTTTATGGCGAAGGTTGTTGAGAGTGTGGTCGCGCGACAGTTTCCGCAATTCCTGGAGGAAACATCTTATCTAGATCCGTTCCAGTCGGGTTTCAGGTCTGGGCACAGCACGGAAACGGCATTGGTCGCGTTGGTTGATGATCTCTGGAGGGCTCGGGACAGGGGTTGCTCCTCTGTTCTGGTCCTGTTAGACCTCTCAGCGGCTTTTGATACCATCGACCATGGTATCATGCTGCACTGGCTGGAAGAGTTGGGGGTGGGAGGCACCGTGTTACGGTGGTTCTCCTCCTTTCTCTCCGACCGGTCGCAGTTTGTGTTGGCAGGGGGGCAGAGGTCGACCTCGAGGCCTCTCATTTGTGGAGTGCCGCAGGGATCGGTCCTCTCGCCCCTTCTGTTCAACATTTATGTGAAGCCGCTGGGTGAGATCATCCGTGGCTTTGGGGTGAGATACCATCAGTACGCTGATGACACCCAGCTGTACATCTCCACCCCAGGCCACCCCAACGATGCCCTTGAAGTGATGTCCCAGTGCCTGGAGGCTGTGCGGGTCTGGATGGGGAGGAACAGGCTCAAGCTCAACCCTTCCAAGATTGAGTGGCTGTGGCTCCCGGCATCCCGATATAGTCAGTTGACTCCATCACTGACTATTGGGGGGGTCGTTGGCCCCCACAGAGAGGGCTCGCAATCTGGGAGTCCTCCTGGATATGCAGCTGTCTTTGGAGGAACATCTGACGGCTGTAACCAGGGGGACCTTTTGTCAGGTTCGCCTGATTCGCCAGTTGCGGCCCTTTCTTGATCAGGATTCCCTGTGCACAGTCACTCATGCCCTTGTCACCTCTCGCCTTGACTACTGCAACGCTCTCTACATGGGGCTCCCCTTGAGGAGCATCCGGAGGCTCCAGCTGGTCCAGAACGCAGCAGCGCGGGTAGTGACAGGAGCAGCATGGCGCTCCCATGTAACACCGCTCCTGCGCGAGCTGCACTGGCTCCCGGTCTTCCGGGTGCGCTTCAAGGTGCTGGTTATCACCTTCAAAGCGCTCCATGGCATAGGGCCTAGCTATCTTCGAGACCGCCTGCTGCTACCGACGACCTCCCATCGACCCGTGCGCTCCCACAGAGAGGGCCAAACAGTGTAGGCTGGTGACCCCCAGGGGGAGGGCCTTCTCTGTGGGGACACCTACCCTCTGGAATCAGCTCCCCCCAGAGATAAGGAGAATCCAGGACCTCAGTGTCTTCCGTCGTGCCCTTAAAACCCATTTTTTCAAGCAAGCCGGGCTGGCTTAAGAAGAAATTTTTAAATGTTTTTAAATGTTTTAAATGTTTTAATTGGTAGTGAGTTTTAATTGGGCTAAATTTATATATCTTTTAATTGTTTTTTAATATTTGTCCGTGTTTTTTAATTCTGGCTGTACACCGCCCTGAGTCCTCAGGGAGAAGGGCGGTATAGAAATTCAATAATAAATAAATAAATAAATAAATAAATAAATAAATAAATAAATAAATAAATAAATAAATAAATAAATATTAAAGAACTATGTCCATACAGAACAGAAAAGAAAGCAGCAAGTTATGGTTTTTACACAAAGTTTTACACAAAGTTTACTTACTTGTATTTTAAACACATTTAGCATTTGGAGATAATGAAGTCATCATAATATGTGATGTAATATATGTGATGACTTCATAACCCCCAAATCACACAAAGAAAGCATTTTTAGCAATCTGGACTTCTTTCTGCACCCTAATACCGTGATGGCGAACCTATAGCATGCCTGCCAGAGGTGGCACACAGTGCCCTCTCTGTGGACACACAAACTGTTGCCCCAGTTCAGCTCCGTCATGCATACATGCACACCTCCCATGGGCCAGCTGGTCTTTGGATCTCTGCTGCGCATGTGCAGGGGGTGTGTGGGGGGGCGTGCATGCGCAGGATGCATGTGCGGAGTGCATCCAGGGAGCGTGCATGCACGAGGGCAGGGTGTATGCACAAGGCACGTGTATGCACAGGGCGTATGTATGCACAGGACGCGTGCATGGGGGCCGCGTGTGCATGAGGGACAAGGCGCACGCCTGGGGGCTATGTGTGCATTGCATTTGAAGGTTCAGGCACGTGTGCTTTAGGCACTCGGTCTGGAAAAGGTTAGCCATTGCTGTCTTAATATTTTACATTTTTCTCAAATCCATCTTTTCCATTCGATTATGATACTGGGTATTTTCTTAACAATGTTGATTTAACAGGTTTTAGAATTTAATATGTCCTTCTAACACTAAATTCTTATTCCTCACAAAATGTGGACAGCATAGTATTAATTTTAAAGTAAACATGACTATGTCTGAATCAATGTGTTTTAGTTCATTGTCTAAAACTGCAATACAGTAAAGGGAGAATCACATAAAATATTTGAGACACATTTTAGTTCTATCCCAGGTATTTCCTGGAATTACTGTAATCTACATTTCTAATACTTTATCTGTAAAACACACACAAAGCAACATCCCTTCTCTCTAATAACTTTTTGCTTTCATGTTTATAATACTGTAAGTCAGAAACATGGGGCAACTAAATTACCTACATTCTGATCTAAGAGTGTCAATTGTCAATCTCTGAGTTTGGTTGAAATATGTTCTGCAATCCAAGAATACATTCAGATTTTCATTCATTATTGAAAAAATTCCCAGAAAAGGGAAGTCAGGGGATATGATATTGAAACCCAAAAATTATCATCCTGAAGAATACCACAGAACATAGTAAAGTAATAATTGTACTATATCAAAATCAGAGATGCCACAAACTTTAAGTGACCTCAAGATTTCTGGCTAGAATTTGCAGAACTAAACACTATAAATCTAACACAATACATTACAGATAGTATTATTAAATTGGACATTTAGACTTCAATACTTTCTTTTAAAAACATTATTCTTTAATTGTAGTCATATCGGTATTATGCTATACCTTGGGTGTCTTGATTTTGGTCTGGCAACAATTTAATAGAAATTTGAACAGGAAGTAGTTTTACTAGTAGATCATTTTTCATTACTAATAACTGTCATCTGGTTGTTTAACACAAGCAACATAGGTAAGGTGTTTTAAAGAACCCTTTTTTATTTGAATACACAGGTCATATAAGTAAATGGCACAGAAAATATTAGCAATTAATATTATCCCTGAGCCACCATTTCACACCTTGTTCAGCTTGCTGGATTTCCATATTGTTGCAAAGAAGCCATGAAATCTAGAAGTTTGTCCATTATCTTTCACATAGCCTTTACATTAAGGTGTGAAAAATTATTAAACCTGTCTTCCCATTTATACAAAATCAAGATGTGGTAAGTCATAATAGAGAATGAATAAAATTCATTCTGACTATTTTATCATATATTTGGTGGGGAAGGAAGTTGCGCAAGTACTCAATCTACACTTGAATATCAATATATACTCAATATACACATACATTCTTCTATATTTGAAGATCAACATTTCTGTTAATTCAAAAGTTGCTCTGGATCAAATGCCAACATTTTAGCTAAAGATGCTTTTGTGTTAGATATAATCTAAGACAAAAGCATCTTATTATTTTGAATAAAATATTTTTAATAAGATATATCCCACACCCAGCTGTACATCTCCATCCCGGACCACCCCAACGATGCCCTTGAAGTGATGTCCTGGTGTCTGGAGGCCGTGCGGATCTGGATGGGGAGGAACAGGCTCAGGCTCAACCCATCCAAGACCAAGTGGCTGTGGTTTCCGACGTCCCAATATAGTCAGTTGACGCCATCGCTGACTATTGGGGGCGAATCGCTGGCCCCCATGGAGAGGGCTCGCAACTTGGGCGTCCTCCTGGATTCACAGCTGTCTTTAGAAGAGCACTTGACAGGGTGACCGGGAGGATTTTTCATCAGGTTCGCCTGATTCGCCAGTTGCGTCCCTTTCTGGATCGGGACTCTCTACACACTGTCACTCATGCCCTCGTCACCTCCTGCCTGGACTATTGTAACACTCTCTACATGGGGCTCCCCTTGAGGAGCACCCGGAGGCTCCAACTGGTGCAGAATGCGGCCGCGCGGGTGGTTATGGGAGCAACATGGCGCTCCCGTGTGACACCTCTCCTGTGCGAGCTGCACTGGCTCCCAGTGGTCTTCCGGGTACGCTTCAAGGTTTTGGTCACCACCTTTAGAGCGCTCCATGGCTTAGGACCTGGTTATTTACGGGACCGCCTACTACCACAAACAGCCTCCCACTGGCCGGTACGCTCTCATAGAGAGGGGCTCCTCTGGGTGCTGTCAGCCAAGCAGTGTCGACTGGCGGCCCCCGGGGGGGGTCCTTCTCTGTTGGGGCACCCACTATCTGGAACGAGTTCCCCCCGGAGATACGGAGGATCCCGGATCTGCGCATTTTCCACCATGCTCTTTAATAAAGAGCATAAATTTAATAAAACAAACAAACACACCAAGGCTTTCAACTTGAGCTCAATGAAAAATGTATAATGATTAAAAATATAGTTGGTATCTTTTTAAGAAGACAGCAAAGAAGCTAGAGGATACTCAGGGATGCATGGAGCAACAATTTTACCCACACTGAAAGTATATCATTAATAAAACAAGGGGGCAAATACATACATACCCCACTCACCCTAGCAAGAAGCATGGAAAAAGAAGCAATGGTATAATGAAAATTTACATCTTTTAATCTGCATAGCAAGCAGTGAAATTCAAGGTAGTTTAAATACTTCTACAGATATAATACTGCTCTGCTTTTAACAACAGTGTCTAAAGAATAATAATATATTGTAGTTATTTTAGTTAAATACCAAATGTATTTATTTAAGATGTACAAATGTAGCTACTTAGAAAAACAGCTTTTTCAAAAAATAAACTGAGTTGCCTCAAGTATAACTGGGGAGTCAAACAAGTTTTATGCACCTGTTTAATTCCACCACCAGTTTCCTAAGACACACCTTTAGTTCAGCAGGTGCAATTCTGTGTTCTGACAAGTCTGAAAAATGGAGGAGGAAGCTAGTCCTGACTAGCACCATTCCAGTTAGCCTTTGATTTGCATAAGTATCTGGGAGCCAATTCAAATTTTAGGATTCACCATATGAAATGAAGAAAGGAGTCAATGATTTTAAGGATACTGCCTGAACAGCTACCAATATATCACTGAAGTAGGGCTCCAGGAAATAAGATAGATTACATAATGGAACACTTGAATTTCATACCTTTGCTGAATTCTAAGCATGTGGTGTAATCATAACAGAAAAAAATGCATGCAAGGAAGTTAACAGTGGAAGCCATTCACATATCTACCTGGGCCATGAGCAAATACTGTTCTATAAAGTGGGATTAGAATACTGGATTTATATTGAGCTTTTGCACCCATCCACCTTAGGTATTTCCCACCAGACCAAAAAAGTAATGAATCATTCAAAAAAGTAACAAAAGAAGCTGTGGCAAGCCGATGGCAGCTTCCATGTTCAAATTACACAAGCTTTCCACCTGAACTTTGACATGATGCCCTTTGTCTGTGTAAGCATTCCACTAATGCCATTTAAATGTATCAACCATGTGGGTCAGCATATTTAAGATATCTCTGCACGGTTTCAGGAAGCAGGTTAGATGTTGGCAATGTATAGTTCAAATCTCTGTTTAGGCATGAAACTCTGCTAAAGGGAAGGGAATGGAATGAACAGTCTGACTCTACCCTACTTCTTGGAATTGAAAAAAGTAAGGAATGAGATGAGGAAAGCCTGAAGTGCAGAGGAAATTTAAACATAAAAATTAGTGAAAAAATTAAAGCCCTCCTCCAACTTGGGTTTAGAATGACAGTGATGAATCATATGCAGGATACACAACAATTAAAATACACACCAATAAGACCACAAATGAAAGATCTGATCCTTGTCCTAAATACACTTGAATAGGATGGAGTCTCTGGAAGTTTCCCAGTTATTAAACGGTTTGGCTTTTGGCTTGTTTGAATAATGTCCATGTTCCCCAGACCCTCCCTTGTCCAGTTGATGTATGTTTACTGAAGCCAAGAACGAAACATCTGCATAAACTCAGAAGCTGCTTTCTTTTGCCAATATTGCTAGGTACGTTCCTACTCAAAACAGCTTCTTGCGCGGAGCCATCCCAGAGGCAGGTAGTCTTTGACTTAAAACAGTTCATTTAGTGACCATTCAAAAGTTCCAACGGCACTGAAAAAAAGTGACTTGTGACTGTTTTTCACACTTATAACTGTTACAGCATCCCCACGGTCCTGTGATCAAGATTCAGACTCTTGGCAGCTGGTTCATACTTGTGACCACTGCTGTGTCCCAAGGTCATGCGATTACCCTGTTGCAACCTTTTCACCACGGGGAAAGCCAGATTCACTTAACAACCAGGTTACTAACATCAAGGGCAATGATTCACTTAACAATCGTGGCAGGAAAGGTCCTAAAATGGGACAAAACTCACTTAAGAAATGTTTCACTTAACAACAGAAATTTTGGGTTCAATTGTGGTTGTAAGTCTAGAGCTACCTATACTAATACTGGCCCCAATCTTCAGAGATCGCTCTCAAATCGTCCTGACCTGCCAGGAACAAGGGGGGGGGGGGAAGCGAGCGGACAAATAGACACACGCGTTCCCAAATGCACACATACTTTCCGCGGCCAAGTTCTTCCCCTCTTATCCCCACCAGGGCACAGCCTGCTCCAGGCACCTGTCGCCCTTAGAGCGGCAGGCTCCACCCCGGGCCGCCTGGCTCGGCCTCCTCCGGGTCCCGTCCTTCCTCACCTGTCCCGCGGGTCGACCCAGCTGGTGGTTTTGGTAGCGTGGTCGATGTAATAGACTTTGCCGTCGTAGTCGCGGGCTTCCTCCCAGCCTTCGGGCAAAGGCAGTTCCTGCCGGGGCATCTTTCCCGGCGGCAGGGGCAAGCAGCGGAGAGACGGGCAGAGGCCGGAGGCGGAGGCCACCCCATGCAAAGCGAGAGTTCAGCAACCCCCCGCCCAGCCCAGCAGCTGGCACGGCGGGCTGGGACGAGGGGTCGCGGCGAGCAGGGAAACGGGAGCGAAGGAACCGACCGAGCGGGAGCCTCGCATCCTCAGCCGGCTTGGGGAACGAGGAGGAAGGAGCGGCGCGTGCGGGGGAGAGAAGAGGTTTTTTCGAACGTTGCAGGCAACACGCGACAGCCCGGGCTGGCCGCCGTCCGTCCCTCCTCCTCCTCCTCCTCCTCTGATAAGCGAGCCGGCGTCGGCTTTTTTTCCCTTTTCCCTCTCCTCCCCCCAACCTTCTCTCTTCAGTGGGAGACACCCCCCCCTTTAAAAAGAGGCGGGGCTGTTGCTGCCGCTTAGCCTGGTCCCTAGAGAGATCGAGCCCACTTCTTTTTCCCGGGCTTTTGCTTCCAGGGAAAGTAGGGCCGCCAGCTAGCCAAGGCGCCGAGTGCTCCTCGCCAGAGAGTCTTGCAGCGCCGCTCCGCCCGCAGCTCTTGCTCCTCCTCCTCCTCCTCTCACCGCTTGTCTCCTAGGTTGCTTCCTTCACTCCTCTCCTGTGCCGGTGCTACTGTAATACAGGTAATAGTAGAGCCGCCTCAACTTTTTTTTTCCCCTTAAAAAAAAAAAAAATCTAGCGGCGGCTATTACCATAAACACGACCGTGTGGGAGACGAGCGCCTCCTCCTGTTTGAGGCGGGGTTAAAAGAAGCGAACCTGAGAGCGGGCGGTGGGTGGATTCCCACGTGCGATCAACTCTGGTTGGCAAATGGGAGGGTTCGGGGAATTGGTCAAAGGGTTTTCGGAGGAGACGCTCGTCCCCCCCCCCCCCCTGAATCCAGGTGCAGGTAACTGCTTTGTCAAGACTGCAGGGCTTGGGATCATCAAGCTCTGGGAGAGAAAAGGGGGGTGCCGGAGACAAAATCTGAATAGAAGATGCTATGCGGGGCTCCCTTTTCTGAAGACAGCTTGCCAATGATTTGTACTAGGCGAAGGCGATCGTGTTGGCTGGTGCCGAACCGAATCGATAGAGCCAAAGTTGAGAATTCAAAATCGGCAGAACGAAAATCTTACAGGAAAGCTTCCCCCTCCCTCCCGCAAATAAGACGGTTTTCCCCCCTCCCTCATTGAACCAAAATAGCAGTTCCTTAACTCTTTTGTCTTATCTACGTAAGGAAGAATCTGTAGATAAGAAAGAAAACGTCGACTATCGACCTTTTAAAAAAAAACAACTTGGAAGAAAAGTAAAAACGAAAAACATTCGTGTTAACCCGGTAAACGTGGAGAGTGTATCTCTGAGCCACCTGGAACCCTTATTTCCATCATATCAAGGGTAGTCTGTAGATCACTTGATCCCAGAAAGCACTATGGCTTGTATAAATTGGGGGGGGAGGGAAACAGTAGCTGATGGTGATTTCATGGGGAAATCCATGTCATCTTAACAATAATGTAAAGATGGCTTGCCATCACCTTCCTCCAAGATGTTTTTCAATTTCCTAGACTAAACCTGGTGGTCTTCCATCAAAGTGCTTAACCTTATCCAACCCTACTAAACTTCTGGAGATCAGCTGAATAAGTTAGGTGCTGCCATCTAGCTATATTTAAACTCAATGTACAGCCAAATTGGCACCAAGTGCCCAACTTGTTTCAAACTGCCCCCCCCCAAAAAAAGTTGATAATCATTTAAGAGCAAGAAGACTAAGGTTGGCAAGTCAATTGTTTGATATATGTCAATATAGTATTTATAAGATGACAGAATAACACCATTTTAAAATATATACTAAATTTTGAATTGTATGTACGTGTGCTTTCTTAGAAATCAGTGGGTTTTACTTCTGAGAAAACATGTATCAGATTCTGTAAGGTAACAATCTATGTTTGTAACCTATAACCAAAAAATTGGGAGTAGACATCACATGATTCTAACATGATAACATTTAGATAACATTTTTTATACATTTTAAAAATAAAAACTTGCTGTGAACTTGGACTTTGAGTTTAAATGAACAGATCCATGTTTGTCTATACAAGCCAATCAGACAACCCAAATTATAATCACGATTAAATCCAAATGAGGTTCCAGTGATAAGCATTCAGCGATGTTGTAATGGCAGAGCCCTTGATCACTGCAGAGAGAGAATGGACACTGACAGAAAAGATAATACTCCTTTACCCAAGGAAAATAATTATACCCCCAACTGAACATAAACAGGCCATTCCCAGAAAAAGAACAGCTATTATATGAGTTGCCAGAGATGGGAAAGTCTCTGTGAATTCATACATAAGAGATAACTTTATACTTTATATTTGTTTGGTTTTTTTCAGATCTTCAAACTGAACATTTACGATGTGGAGGTTCACTGGGACAAAAATGGGGGGAAAACTGAGCACGCTTTAAGACAGCTTTCACATTGCCTAAGATCAACTATGAATGCAGAGTATGATACAGAGTAAATACAAAAAGAACTTCAAAAATAAGATACTGCAGCACATACTCCAGATACCATGGCAACTGCACAATTCCAGCACCAATCATAATGGTGCATCAAAATATCCCTCCCAGATATGTGGAAGGAGAAGGCCAAGAAAGGCCATTAAATATGGTTAGGATGAGGAATGGCATTTTCCCTATAGTCACAGTGGTTGTTATATTATTATTGGGCTTATACAACATGCTAAGCAATGATTCATATCAATAGAGAAAGCCTTCTATCTGACATTAATTAATAGGAATTGAAACATTGCCCTCTGTCCAGTCATACAGGATGGGCAGAAACTAAAGATATAATCCCTCAAACATCCTGGCCCTACATCATGAAGGGCTTCATAAATTGTAACCAGAACCTTGAGTTTCACCTGGAAGCTTTCACCAGCTCATGAAGCAGAGATCCCATATAGGCATGTTTCAGCATCATTACTGCTGCATTCTGGACCACCTGTAGCTTCCAAGTATCCTCAAGACTGATGTTAAGTGGAACATGCTGCATATTGCAATAATCCATACCAATCATAGCTAAGTCCATGCAATAGGCAAAATCAGGAAGGAGAGTTGTGTTGTGTAGATCAGTGCTTGGGTTTATCTTCCCAGAGAAAATCAAGAGTTAAAATTCCCCTCCTAGATTGTGTCCCCCTTATTTAAAGCTATGAATGGTTATTTCAGTGAACAAAGGGTTTTTTTAAGAAGAGAGATCCAAATTTCTATTCTGTAATTATCTCTACATATTCCTCCTAATAGTTGATTTCTTTTAATATTAAAAAATAAGCTTAAAGAATGCTCTGTTAAAATTGAAAGTATTTCAACTTCCTGCTATCATTTTAATACTAATATTAGATTCCTAAAAACTCATTCATAAAGGATTTATGGAATAAATCCCATAAATAAATGCATGATGTAGGACCAGGCTGCCTGAGGGCCTTGCACCGCAGAATTCTAAAATTAATTAATGAGAACTGAAGTATTAAATTAATTACTTAATGTACCAGATTCAGCCGCCATTGGTCATTTTGATGCTTTCAAATATATTTGTGTTATGAAGTAATAGACATGTGATTCCTGGTTATAAAGAATCGAGAATAATAAATAAAGAGAAGAGGGATGATTCATAGGTACAGTTTTTTTCTTGTGTAAAAGGGAGTGTTATTTACTTTCCAAACAGGGAACTTGCAGTGAATTCCTGGATACGTGACACTGCAATTCTGCCTGTAATCATGGCACAGATGGCAGAAAACAATGACATATGTCATTGAATTGGAGCTGCCATTTTTCATTTCTATAGTTTCCAAATATTAATAAAAAATACTATAGCTGATTTTATGTAGGTTAATACATAATATTTTTACCCCCTTCCCCGAACCTCATGTTTAAAGACCTTCTAGCAACATAACCAGTATCCTATCTTAACTATGCTCAAAACTAATTCACTATGTCACTATTAGTCATTGTTTTATGAAAACCCAACTCATAAAACTCATTGTTTTATGAAAACTCAACTATTTCTTCAAGATAGTGCTGTCTCGTTTTCTCAAGCCATCATGGCAGGAACATTCATCCCTAAATAATAGGGGATACTTAATAAGAGAGCCAATTGAGCATAGTGATTAAGGCTAGAAACCATGAGTTCCAGTTCTGCCTTAGGCACCAAGCCAATTGGGTAACTTTGGGACAGTTCCTCTCTCTCAGCCTTTGGAGGCATGCAATGGCAAACTATTTCATCTAAACCTTGTCAAAACCAGGTAGTTGCCAGGAGTCAAAAATTACCTCAAAGGTAGAAAACCCACACACCTTGATCCAAGCCATAAATAATAGGAGATATTTAACCCAAACCTCAATTTCTAATTTATCGGAGGGCTCTTTTAAGATTTAGGCAATGACATGTAGAGAATCTAGCAAAAGAAGATCTTTGTTTTGCAGGAACATGGAAGATTTTGTCAGGCTCTGCCCTAATCAAGAGACATTGAAGTTATCTCCATGTCTATTCTGGTTTCATTCTGCCTTTTAAAGCAAAACCTTGTGAGCAGCAAGTCAGCTGGGTTTAGGATTACCCCCCCCCTTTTTTTCAACAACTGCCAATACAGTCTTTTTAAACTACCTTTCTAAGAATAGCAGTTGCATGTTTACATATTGCTGCTCACTTGGTTTTATTTTATGTATATATGTTAAGCTTATATTTGTCGTAACTGAGGGATTGCTTGCAGTGGATCAGTGGCTGAGCAAACAAGTTATTATTTTTTTATTAAGTAGGGGAAAAAAGAGAGAAATACATAAACACACATATCAACAAAGGCAGAAGGCAGGAGTTTCCACTGTCTACTTCGTTATTTGAAATTCCCCTGGAAGTTTTGGCCAACAAGATCTGAAAAGATAAACAGATAATAGGGATCAAAATTCAAGGACAGGAATGCAAGATGATATGTTGTGCTGACAATGTAGTACTAATAATTATGCAACCAGAAAGGTCTATGCAACAGTTGATGAAAGTAATCAAAGATTTCTCCATACAAAAAGTCAACAAAAATAAAACAGATAATAACAAGGCATTTAACTCCTGAAGAAGAATATTTTATTATATATATATATATATATATATAATAATATATTATTATATATATATATATATTGTTTTATATATATATATATATATATATATATATATATATATATATATATATATATATATATATATATATATAAGAAAACAAGACCTGGAAAAGCTTTAAACTTTCCTGTCTAGGGCTTATCACGACAATAAAAATGAATGCATTGTCCAATGTAAATCTTGTATTTCAAATGGCACCAATTCAGATTTCAGGAAGCAAGTTATTACATACCTATGACCCATGAGCTGTAGTCTCTGTAATAGAGCTTGGATGAGGCCACAAAAATCTGAACTGGCCCTTCTCTGCCTCTGTCAGTGAATTTCATGATCTCCTCACGTCAGAAAATGTAGGGGTGGCCTAATAATCTTCAAATCAAAACAATGTTGTAGCTTTTTCTTCTATGTTTTCCCTTCTTGCTTTCCCAGTTGACACACCAGCTGGTGCACTAGTACACAGACTTCATATGTATATTACTGGATCCTCAGGCCAGATGGCAAAGCCATGGTTTCAAACTCTTCCTGAAGGCCAGCAAGATCAAAGCCAATCTAACTTCAGGGGACTGATGTTCCAAAGGGCAGGTGCCATGGCAGAAAAGGGTCTACTGACTCTACTTCTGTATCCTGTCAGATGACATTTATTCTTGGATTCGACCTGCAATCCAAGAAGAATTTAGACCTTCCTACTAAACCTGATGGAGCTGGTATGATTGGGATGCAGTGCCTCAAATATTTACTTGTAACATGCCCCAAAAATGGGACGGGGATCTGTTTTGTACACCTGTGTTGGCATGCGGCTAGAAACCCACTAACTTCTCATCTGTAAAGGAGATAGGGGGAAAATTGCACTTTCAGACTACAAAGATTCTGTTAACGTGTGGCTGACCAGTCTTTCAAGTCTCATGCTCTCTTCCAAAGAGAAAAATTTTAGGGGGGGGGGGGCTGCTATCTACTGAGCTGGCAGCAGTGTTGTGCAACACCAGCAACAAATAGATGTACAGATGACCAATTTACAGAATGCCATGATAAAAACTAATGCAACAGCAGGGACAGAATTTTTCATATCCTGCAGCAGCACAACAAATTGCGGTTCCACCAATGCTCCTGTATTGCCATGCGACCTTGCTGGAGAAGTTAATGGAGGATCCATTCTGAGCACCCTTCTCTGCCCATTATGCAGTTGTGGGCTAAACCCACTATTATTTGAGTATTCTCCAGACAGCATCTCTCTTCCTCGTTTCTCAAGGTCTTTGTCACATGCCATTATCTCAGGAAATTGTGTGTTCTAGTCACTCTCAGCCTAGGATAGCAAAATGACACTTCTCAAAAACTTTGTTGAGAAACCTATAGAGACCTACAGGCAGTCTCCTGGGGTTATCACTGACTTGAAGGGACCCAAAAAAATCCCCTAGTCTTCCTGAAATTACAGTTTTGCCCTTCACTGTACATATTATAAACACATCATCTGCTCATCTGCTTCTGTCCATGAAATGCCTTTCAGATATTCCAATTCTGCATTCTAAAAGAAATTATGAAAGCAACGGAATTAGGGTTTGTATTACATTGACCTCAAGGAATCTTTGTGTGTTTGGGTTGAGTATCTGACTTTGTACATCATTCAACAATAACCCATGGTAACCCATAGTTTATGGTTTAACCACATTATAGTTAGCCTACCATAACAAATGAAAAATGATTCAGTGTGTGTACCCAGTACTGAACTAAATCGGCAAAGACAATAGGCCCTTGTTCATATTTGGGCAGCTATTACACAAGTAATTAACAAATATATTCTAAAAATTTTCAAAACTTTCAAATCTTTAAAGGACTATATAGCACTGTGTAATTTAATCCAGTGGCTTTGTTGATTTTAAGAGAGTGTAGCATCCCCAGCTAGCTTAAGTTTCCTCATACTAAGGCATGTCTGTCACAAATTCTACTGGAGTTAGCGAGCCTGAACCGAGTATAATGTGTTTGTCTCCTTAGAAACTGTATAATTTTTGAAAAGACCTGCTGATAAGAATGTGTAACACTTTGTTTGCTGTTCATTTGTTCAAGGGAATGAAAAGATTCTCAGCATATTTCCATTACAATTCCTATTTTGGCTGCCTCTCTGAGTCTTCTGGCTTTTTCTGTTTTTGAATGGTATGCTCTAGGGGTTTATTACAGAACACAAGGCAGATTATTTTACATTATTTTACATTCTAACAGCAATGAAGTTCTTTTTACATATTAAATGGTGTTAGCAAACAGAGCACTGCAGAACAAATTAAAGCAGCCTATATCGGCAAGTTTCAGCAATGCATTGGGGGAACGGAGTAGGGAAAAAGAGATAGAAAATACAATCATTTATGAGAAAAGAGGATATTCCGGGAGACAAAGTGCTTATTTCTGTTTGTGAAATACAGAAGGATCTACCATGTGTGTTGTATTCTGGTGTGACTTTGTTCTTGTAAAGAGGAGATGAGATTTTAATCCCTAACCCTAAATTGAACTACTTAAAATATTTAGCTGGGCTCTCCCTTGAGCGAATGTTCCTCTGCAAAAGGAGAAAGATATTTTTCCCCAGGCTTAAAAAGAATCAGAAAGACCTTTTTGCAGATATCTGAGCTGCAGAAATCCAATGGTTGCTAGAGGGCAGCAAAGTACATTTGCGCTGTTTTTTATTTTTTACTAGCTGATAATTCGGCGTTGCCGGGCTTCTGCCTTTGAGGTGATTATCTGCATTAGCAGACACCTTCTCCAAAAACTTTCCCTCTTTGCTTGAAGCTGAAGGCCTAGGGTGTTGTTGTTTTAAGGACCAATCCCCCTTACCAGAGGGAGCCCCCTTGTGATGTACTGTGAAGCCATTACCATGGCAACTCCACTGTGCTGTACAGTAGAATCCATTTTAAGGCACAACAGGCTGTATCTTAACAGAACTTGAATCCAAAATGCACACTATCACTGTCAAAACTACTGTGATTTGACACTATAGATATAATTCATTCCTTTTCATTTCAGCGGCCCAGGCATTCCAGAGTTATGCTGGAATACACACACACACACACACACACACACACACACACATATATATATACTATTTATGTTTTAATTGTAAGACACGCAGAGACATAAATATGAGATGGCAGCTATATAAGTTCTTTTTTCCCCCTTTCATTCAATTCTGTCCAATTCTCAGAGACTGCTTAGATAAGTCTTTGCAGTTTTCTTGGCAAGGTTTTTCAGATGTGAAACCCTCCTTTCTAGGGCTGAGAGTCAGTTACTGGCTCAAGGTCAACCACCTGGCTTTATGCCCAAGGAAGCATTAGAATTTACAGTCTCCCAGTTTTTAGCCCAATGTTCATATAAGCTTCAACACTCTATGATAAATATAATATAATACTCTATGGAAGTATGAAATCATTACAATTTGTATCTTTCTTATCTTATCCTTTTTTAGCCTTTAATGAAAGCGGTAATGAAGAGTTTTGGTTGAATATGTATTTCCTATTTCCTACACCCATTTACATGAAGAGCAAAACTTAAGAAATCACTGGTTATGTTCATGATATGCATAATAGTAATAGTAATGGGCAGTTTATGGCTTAACATGTGTAAATAAGCTCATTTGCTGATTGGCAGTTCTTTCAATCCTTTCCCTCATTTGTCCTGGTTAGTTTATTTGTAAATAATTTACCGTGTTTCCCCAAAAATAAGACCCTGTCTTATATTTTTTTGAACCCTGAAATAAGTGCTTGGGCTTATTATCAGGGGAAGTCTTATTTTGGGAGAAAGAGGGTGTCGGGTTCCAAACAAAAGAAAAAGAAAGAAACACAGCCAAACACAAACCTGGTTTGTTGTTGCCTGCTTTACTTCTTTTTTGGCATGCACTGACAATCGCAAAAGGAACTTCTTGTTAAGGCTAACCACCCGTGCTCCCCACCACCTTTTAAACTATAAGCACCACCCACTCACTCACGTGCGCAACCCCCTCCCACGTGACCCTGAAATGAGCATGGGATAATACATGTGAAGAAGCCAGCATCTGCTTTAAGTCCAGCCTTTCTTTTCTTCCTACTCCGCTGCCAGTAAGTTTTTAAGGAGGACTGGTCCTCCTCTTCCTTTGCTGCCAGTCAGCCTTTACTGCCAGTCAGCCTTTACAGGAGGACCCTTCCTGGCCAGTCATCCAGAACGTTCCAGGATGGGCAGGGAGACCGGTGGCTGCCTCCCCTCTGAATGGCAGCTCCGGGCCGGCCAGCTGGCACACCAGAGCTGAAACAGGGTAGCAGATCCTAGATTTGGCTGATTCTGTTTTTGGCTGGACGGTTAAAACCAAACTCAGACTTAAATACAAATCACCTTTTTCTGCCTCTTCAGGAAACACCCTGCATATGTTTCATTATGAACAAGGGACCAACGTGAAAATCAGGCATATTGTTCAACTTGATTAGCAAATTAGACACTACAGAATGGTGTCGGCAGAGTAGTAATGTCCTTAAATCGTGCTAATTATTGTCCTCATTTTTTCCGTTCTTCTGCATGCTTGATTGTCCTTTTTGACTCCCATCTAGTTTAAAGTAAGGCCACAAATTAGCAAGATTTACACAATTTAGCGAACTAAAATGTGCTTGGCTAGCGTATACGTAGATAAACAGGTAGTATAAACCAGGCCATTGGGTTTCTTTGGTTAACCAAACTTTGATTCTCTGTGGGTTACCATTTATGTCAGCAGAAAGGAATGCATGTTGTCTTCTAACTTTGGCAACACTAGTTTCTACCTCTGCTGTGTCATTCTGTATTTTGTGCTGTTTAGCAGCAAACAAATAAGAGGGGTATAATGTAGCATTTGTCATAGAGGAACCCAATCAAAATAACTCTAACCCCCCCTTTTTTAAAAAAAAAAAGTTGCTTACTGATGAATATTGCATACCTGCTAATTACTGTGCAAATACAACCTTGTAAGTGTACTCTCCCTCTGGAATGTGTGTCAGCAGGCACCTGCTCTGAGGGCATGAGTCATGTAGAATTTAAGTGGTACAGGGCTGGGCTGGTGATTAAAAGTAACTCAGTAGTCTGTTTGTTCTACATGATATTTGTAATCTTTAGAACTTTGTACACCTGCAGTAGATTCCTGTCACTACAATTAGGTCTGTCACAGAAGACGGAAGAAATTCCTCTCTATCCCAATCTTATGTACTAGGTAGAAGTCTGTTGTTTGCTAAGCTGAGACTTCTAACTTTGGTTTGTTGAAGAGGTCATGGTGGCTTGTTTTAAATGGAATGCTGTGCCAAAATGAGTAGATTTACTCATCACAATAAGCCCTAAGCAAACAATCCATCTTATGGTGGAATATTACATGGGAAGCAGCACCTGAGATCATGTTTAGTATGTAATCTTGAAAATCCATAAATAAAAATATGGATTCAAACATCAGCACCCAAGCAGTTATATTCCTCACGTTGAGTGAAACAAAGACACATTTCCAAAATGTGCTTCTTGGAACTGCCTAAAACATACTATGAAACTAGAACACTCTGATATATTGTGATATAGCACAATATATCAGACATAGACATAGTTTTAAAATCCCAGGGATTTTATATTCTGTAGTGCACTTGTACTGCAGTGCTCTTTCTCTCCAGTTTGCACACGCTCGTGTGATGTGCTACTGCACCCCTTCTCAACCTGCTCACACCTGCATAGTGCCGCAGCACCCCTTCCCCAATCCACATGCACTCAATGCAGCATAAACCCCCCACTCTATAATACTCAATCACTCTCCAGCTTGTTTGCAAGCTGCCCAGGGCTTGCAACTTCCATCCTGCTTCCCAAGGGACTTCACTGGCAAGAAGTTGCAAGTCATAATCATATGAGATCCCCTCACTTAACAACCCACAATTCTAGCTTAATGATGGAAACTGGGATTGCTGTTGCTAAGCAATGCAATCATTTGACATTGTACACTTTATGATTGCATGCTTAGTGACAGAAATTCTGATCCCAATTGCTGTCATAACTCAAGGACTACTTATAGTAAATGAATGGTCTTCTATACTTACTGCTGCTTAAATTGCAATTGATCAAATATATATGTAGCAGTGGTTTAATATGGAAAAAGACAATGAGGTAATCTCATTCCAGCATTCATATCTCGAGATAAATGTATCTGTTTTATCATTTTTATTAGCAGTGTGGTTTAACGATTAACAGATAGGACTATGACTGGAGAAATCTAAGTTCAAGTGCACCCTTGGCTATAAAAGCTGGGTGACTTTGGACTTTGAGTTGGACTCTTAGTCCAATCTGCATTGCACAGGATTCTTGTGGGAAAAATGGAGGAAGATATATTCTGGATATATTGCCTTGAGTTCCTGGAAGAAAGTAGGAAACAAACCCAATAACAAGCGTCTTCTATTTTTCACTTTGTGACCCCTTGTTTTGTCTTCCATACTTGGATAACAAAGAGAGAGACTGTAGTTGTACAAAATTTTGCAATGTTACACATTCATCAAAAAACGACTGCATATGCCAAGTGCTTTGTTTCAGCTAGACATTAAATGACTCTTAAGTGGAGGAAAATTGTCCTAGCCTACTCCCAGATTCCTTTTCAATTAAATTGGGGTTTGTGGAAATCACTCCATCAAGTTCTTCATATTGTGGAAAGAACCATTATTGTTCTATAAAGCTGCAATTTTAAAGGTGCGGAAGCAATGAAAAACAAAATGATATGTAATATAAAATAAGCAGTTTCAAAAGAGCACAGTTTTAGTTTCAGTCTTCATGCTGAATTATATTTCATTTGGAGTTGAAAATAGAAAAAGTACATATGATAAAATGTAGTTATCATACATAGATAAACCCTACTTTTGTGTAATACTAAAGGAGCATAGTTATCTGCATTCCTGAAGTTGCCATAAAAATACTCTGGCATAATTTCTATTACCCTGATGGCTAAGCAATAATCTGCTTCAGAAACAAGGTTTCTGAGTGATTGTCTTTCTGAAGCTTTCGTGAGAGAGAAGTTAAGGAATTTATTCTGTATCTATCAATTACATTCTCTTATGTGGAGTGGAACTGGAGCAAAGGAAAAAAAATGAAGTTTTGATTTATGGGTTATATCATTTCTCAGATCTGTATGATGGTAGATAGCCTTTCAGAGAATGAGGAAGGGAGTTCCTCTTCTTTTCCAGGAGATGATAATTTGGTTTCTCTTGATTACTTACCTTTTCATTTGCATTTGTCCTTTCTCTCACACTTGTTCTCACTGGGTTTTTTCCCCTCATACACTTATTTGCTCTCTACTCATCTTTGTTGTCTTGCTTGCTCCCCTAGGCTTAACTGCTCTCTTGCTCAGTCACCACACCTGTGCCCCAGTTGTGGGTTCTTCCCGGTTTGGTCCGGTTCGGCCGAGCCGGTAGCGGTGACGATATGACATCACCGAACCAGTTCTCCCCCCCGCCTTCCCACCCCCAGCCCCCACATTATTCTTACCTTTTATTTGGTCCCACCCCCAATCTATTGCTGCCTCCTGAGTCCTAGCTGATGACTAGAGGGAAAAAAACTGTTTAAACTCTTGCCACGGGGCTTCAAAGGGCCATCCTACCGCTGATCAGTGTTAAAAGCAAACAAATGAGTCGGGTCGTAAGTGTGAGGACTGGCTCATAAACCTCCCATCCTCCATCACAAGTCCTGGCATTTTCTTGACTCCGCCTCCATTTGTTTAAACAGGCTTTTTAGCAGGGGTGAAATCCAGCAGGTTTTGACAGGTTCTGGAGAACAGTTAGCAGAAATTTTGAATAGTTCGGAGGTCCCAGAGTGGGGTGGGAATGGGGATTTTGCAATATCCTTACCCTGGAGTGGGGTGGAAATGGAGATTTTGCAGTATCCTTTCCCTGCCACACCCACCATGCCCACCAAGCCACGCCCACAGAACCGGTAGTAAACAAATTTGAATTTCACCACTGCTTTTTAGCTCTCATCTCCAACACAGAGAGGGCAGCAGTCTCCACAGAAGCCAGGCAACTGGTCATTTCTGTAGACCGGAAGGGGCAAAGCTGTAACAATCTAAAGCAATTCCATCCGTTAACAGCTTCATCATCAGCATAGTGGATGAAGTCTCCTCCATTGCAAGACTCCTAAGTCTTTCATTGGGAAAAGGAGAAAGATATTACTTTTAAGCCAAAGCAGGTTAAAAATTAAAGTAAGCTTCATCCACAATACTCTGCAGATGAGACTAAGATAGCTTCATGAGGACGTGTACTTTAATGATAGAGTGAAGCTGTTCCATTTCACAATTACAGAGACATAAGGATCAGTCAAAATTGTCTGTGAAAGTTCCTTGGTATATTGTGTTTTTGGCAAAGGCATTGATAGTACATGAAAAATCAAGTTTCTCTTGAGTCAAGGTCAACTCCTGCTGAGTAAGTGGATGTTCCATGTTATTTTCTTGGCACTGAATGTGGAAGTGATTTGCAGCTGTTTTCTTCCAGTACATGTTTTCAGCTTCCCAGTCTATCCTATATCTCTGGTCTCCTATTCCAATACTAACGAAATGCCACTCCTGCTTAGCTTTTTAGAGATCAGTCAAGATCGGCTATGTAACACTGATAGAAACAAAGTGAAATAAGGAGAGTCTTGATATTTTTAAAATGGAATATTACTGATTAGATGGGATTTCTAATGGATGGAGCTGAAAACTGAGGATACTCATATGATGCTATTGAATGACTACAATAAGATGATGAATTGAAGCCAAATCTGTGCAAGTGCACTGAATCAGAGTGCCAACTAAAATAATAAATGGTTGTCTGAATGGATTTCTCTAAACCATAGATCAAACTGGTTTTGTCCAAGTTCAGATATAACAGAAAAGCAGTTACTTGCAGGGTAGAAGCAAAACTTTTTAATCTGATCACTGTATTATTGGATGAAGGACCAGATGGGAAAGTTCATGAGTCTGATACTTATTGGCATCTTATAGTATGTAATTTTATTCTCTTTTTTCCTTTTTAAAATATTTTTATCGAAATGCCATATTAAAGCTGCTTTAACCACTCTGATTAGAGCTGAAAGAAATATTTTGGAACTGGTTGAGGGGAAATGTTGATACTTAGTCTGTGCACGTCAATTGCCTTGGTAATTTAAATTTATGTTTGTGTGTATGGTTCATATTCCAGTTAGGCCTTTGTATACTGGAAGATGAATAAATGTAGATTGTTTTCAATAATCTCCCCTTTCAAGTTAGTTCTAAGATGATAATTATTACGATAAGAGTCACATTCTATTATATGGGTGGCCATATACATTTGACTAATAAATAAATAAAATTATTCTGACAATTAACATTAGACAAAACGCTTCTTAAAAATGAAATAAAAACTTCTGAGAAAAAAAATAGATTGAATCATGTTTTGTTTAATTACATATGCAATGATTTATAATCTTGTAAATTGTCACAGTCAGATTTTCTTTTGTTTTCTCACTGTAACAACAAACATATCTTACTTTGGATTTTACCATCTTA
Organism: Pituophis catenifer annectens; assembly: GCF_029215685.1. Classification (NCBI taxonomy): domain Eukaryota; kingdom Metazoa; phylum Chordata; class Lepidosauria; order Squamata; family Colubridae; genus Pituophis; species Pituophis catenifer. The sequence goes on from NW_027256882.1 coordinate 115,406,843, forward strand.
GATACCGTTCTATCTTTCTCTATCTTGGAATTGGTAGTATTTAATAGTTTCTTTAAAAATCTCTTTGTAGGAATGTGGTATTGTATTTTACTGAAATGATCTTTGATTTGCCTTATTTGTACTGTTTTGCAGGTTCATTCTATTGGCTTAGAAATTTTTGTCAGTTGGGTTTCTTTTTTACATTTTAGGACACTTTCTCAATATTTTTAATTAGGAGAACATGGGTACTGCATTAAATATCCATGTACAGCAGTGACAGTTTATCTGTCAGTATCTCATATCCTCTATTTGTGTATGTGTGAGTGAGTAAGCCACATACGTAAGCCTAGCTGGATGGTTTAAATTTTACTAAAAACCATAATCTTTTTTTTTTTTTTTGAATCTTGAATCCAAAAAAGTCTAGAGTAAAAAAGCACTTCTGTAAAAGTGCAGATTTTCTTCAATTTACTTGTTATACTGCACATATACATATATATCCCCCACAACTCTATGTAATTTTCAGACAATTTAATTAATATGTGGAAATGCTTTGGGGACTTGTCTGTCTGGAAGCTGAAGGAGGAAGCTCAGGAACCATGGAAACCAAACAACGTTAGAGGAGGAGTTCTTTATCATTTCTGGATTACTATCTCTTCCTACAGATTTTTAAATTAGATCAAATATAAAGATGTCTTCAAGTCAACCTTGACTTCGGTGCAATCTTCTTGGCAGCACTACAGAAGTGGTTTGCTGTTGTTTTCTTCCAAGCTGGTTTGCTGTTCTTATCTAGCTTTCCAGATTGACCAACAGAGAAAAGATTAAATAAAATATTTTCCTTCCATAAATAATGTATTATAGCCAAGAAGTCCTTGATGGTCTCTGAGCTTGGTTGTTTGCTTGCAGGCATTTCATAACCTGACAAGATAACATCTTCAGCATGTTTGCAAGCAAACAACCAAGCTCAGAGACCACTAAGGATTCCATAGTTCAACTCTCAGCTACCTATATTGTGTTCTATTGATGCTAGTGGCTAATAAAGAAATTGCAATTGAATGGCTAAAACAAATATTTCGTTCCTTATAAGTACTGATTACAGACACATATTTTAAAATAGTTTTAACTTGTAATACAGTGCACTATCTTCTCCAATCCATTGACTATAGAAAATGCATATTACACAGATAAGATAATTGTATGTCAAAAAATGATAAAAGAAATATGGTTTGCATGAAAGAAAGATAACCTATTGTTTGTTGACTTGCAGTACTGCATTCTAACCACTGTGCCACTACGGCTCTTATTTTCTTATGAATATAAACTGCTTCCAGCCTAGCATACTAGATAGTCAGTTCACATCCCCATGTAGTAAAGATGCTTTAGGTCAGGGATGTCAAACTCCATTTCATTGAGGGCTGCATCAGGGTTGTGTTTGACCTCGGGGGGCATGGCCATGGTGGGTGCGGCCAGATTGATTTCACTCATATCAGGGGCACCTGTGATGGCCCAGGAGGGGAGAGATCCACTTTTGCTAGTAGTTTGTTTTGCAAGCAATCTGCCAGTGAAAATGGCGCTGGGGGTGTGCGCTATGTTTTCAGCTGTGACAACCTCCTGCAGCCCTCTGCCAATGAAAAGAGCCACTGCGCGTGGCCCTCCCGAGCTCTGTTTTCACTGACAGAGGCACTGTGGACCAGTCCTTCACTATTTCCAGGGTGGCCCCATGGGCCAGATCGAACCACCCCACAGGCCGGATTTGCCACGGGCCTTGAGTTTGACACCCCTGCTTTAAGTCAATAAGAAAGACAAAAAAGTCAGGGTAGTGGACATGGCAGTGCCTCCAGACACCAGAGTAGAAGAGAAAGAACTGGAAAAGAAAAAAGCACCTTAGATCAGGGGTCCCCAACCCTAGGCCATGGCCCACTATGGGACCATAGCCTATTCAGAACCAGGACACGTGAGTGCTGGGCTAGCATGCACATGCGTGTGCAGCTCAACTTACATGTGGCGGGCCACTGCTAGTGCAGCTCAGTTCCCCTTCCCCCGCCACTGCACTGCCAAGCTGCAAAAGTTGGGGACCGCTGTCTTAGATAACTAACAAAGATCTGCCAATAGAAACAGAGTGACTGTGACAAAAGAAAGCAAAGATAGTGCCAAAGTAACAGTTATCTTGGATGCAATCCCAAAACAACTGGAGCAGCATTTGAACACCATCAACATTGACAAATTCACCATCTGTTAATTGCAAAAGGCAGCTTTACTCAGAACAGCTTAGTTTGATGGTATTAGATGCCTCTAACACCATCAACATCAACATCTATCTATCCCAGGTCCTTAGGAAAGACTTGATAGGTGGATAAAAATGCCAAATCTAGTCTGACTGTGCAACAAGCCATAATAATAATTATAACTCTCTCCAGTATCCATCTAGAGATTGTGAGAGAACTCTGCATTTGTTGCAGATCAGGTGACATTTGTGGTCTGTCCAGATCATTATATCTTGGATTTTCTTCTTTTTAACTTATTAATTAGAGTGCAGTACTGCACGCTACTTCTTCTGACTGCCAGCTGACTGCAATTTGGCAGTTCAAATCTCACAAGGCTCAAGGTTGACTCAGCCTTCCATCCTTTCAAGTTGGGTAAAATGAGGACCCAAACTGTTGGGGACAATATGCTGATTCTGTAAACCGCTTAGAGAGGGCTGTAAAGCACTGTAAAGCAGTATATAACTCTAAGTGCTATTGCTATTAATAACTGACTGGGATCTGGGAAATCTTGTAACCAATTTTCTTGGAAAAAATATTTTCTTTTCTTCATTTAATAATGTTTGATTTTGTACATGTCTTATGAAATTGATTTATTTACCTACAAAAAGAAAAAAAGTGAATCATTTAGCTATCAGCCCTTTATACCAATTGGTAGAATTATTGAACTTAGTTTGATTTTTGACCTTTTAATTACCAGAAAAGTATCACAGGCTGTGAGATCTCCCACTTTCTCCCATACCAGAGTAGGGTTGATACAGAGTGTAGGATTAGAAAGCATACGAGGTGAAGCCTTTTAGCAGACTATCATAGCTGTGGTACTCTAATTAAGTGATCTTCAGAAAACTTCTTTGCAACATAAAACACATGGCATAAATGTGTTTCTTTTCCAAAAGCATTCCAATGTTGATAGTGCCTGGAATTCTCTTTGTTTTGTTCAGCTTGGAGATCTTTTTAATGAAACTTCACTGTAAGTAAAATTTCAACTGTTTAGATAAGTATGACAAACCAAATTTGTGCTCACCTACTTGCCCAATTCAAGCAAACTGAGAGACAAAACTATATGATGCCCCATGCTCCAGTTAGCATGGAGTAATTGCTCACATTTATTTACATCTATTGATGCAGTTGAATACTAAAACATAATCAATGTGAAATTTAGTATGTGATGTAGGCTTCCCTCACTAAATAACTTTTTGTTTTCCTTAAAGCTATGATTTGTAGCAGATAGTCTGAAATAATACTAAATTGTATACTAAGCAAGATAAGTTTTCACCATTGTTGATCTCAAATCCAATAACAAATACTTCATTTGCTGATAAGTCTTGAAGAAAAAAATTACAATCAATCCGAAGTCCTAATCCTCTCTCCACATTTTATTTCACATATTGCTTAATAGCTAATTTATAACCTAAGAAAATGACATAAGGCTGAGAAAGTTCTCCAGATCGTTCCTGAATTGTTCAGTGATCACTAAGTAACAGACTAGCATATTAATTTGGCAATGATGGAACTTTAGGGCACAAATATATTCTTTAAAATATTACAATAAAAATACCCCCTTTTTACGATTCTGTAATAGTTCAGGGTAGACTTGGGGCAACTGGATGGAGCTGAATGTTTACTGGCCGGATGCCCTTCCTGATGCCATGTGGAGTTCACAGCAGATATTTTTTCTTTGCGCCCTAGAAGAGAAACTGTTGCTCACTAGGATTGAACTCTCAACCTTCTGACTAGGACATGAGTGTCTTCACCACTAGACCACCATGGCACTCCTTTAAAAAAATTACAATGAAGAGGCCAAAAAAAAAACAAAAAAACACCCCACCCTGAGTTAGAAGTGATAACTATTTCACAACTGCCATTACAAAATGCACAAATTTCATGAAGGGAAGAATCTTTGAAGCATTTTGGATGACTAACAAATTTAAATAATTAAAGAAATAATAATAATTTCTTAGAACAGATAAAATACTGCAACAATGCCTTTAAAACCATCGAACAACATCTGCCTAGAGATCTGCCTACCCCAGGTCCTTGGGAAGGATTTGATAGGGCAATAAAAAATGCCCTATCAAGTCTAAACATCTGGCTAAACATGAAATATTTTGAATTTACTCTAATTTTACCAATCTCTCCCCCTCCCCACTCTCTCACACACAAATGCATCCAGAAGGCTTGCTTGGAACTGCCTATATTTTTAGGCGTTACATTAATAATTTTAGGTCTTGATTAGCCCTTGAATTATTAAGTTTTCGCAAGTCTTAGAATGTGAAGCTATATGCAGGTTCATCATCATCATCATCATCACAAATTGTACTGCATAATATCAAGCAACTCCGAGAGTTTTGATGCATTGTAGTGCATGTTACAGCTGTTATCTATTATAGTTAATTTTAAAATCAATACTTCAGTCCTGTAAGGTACTATAAGGTGCTTCTTATATATACTTTGGTGGAAATGAATGGACTACTAAATGTAACAAATATCTGTAATTGGAGATCAAAGTGAATATAATTTTTGAGAAATTGTTTAAAATCACTTATATATTCTTGGAGTGGATCAACTAGTAATATATTTCACAAATTATCAGTTTATTTTGTTGGAAGAAATATCCTTCTGGGTTTGGCTCCAAGTGGGGAAAAAGACACTGGAAACATGGAGGCTGCTTGGAAAGATGGTTTAATGGTGGACAGGATCACATGGTTTGAGTTCCTGAACAGAAAAGGAGAGAGATGCTGAAAGTTCCTGGGTTTTATTCTGATTCGTTGTCAGACTCCCAGGGGGTGGGTGTCTTAGCTAGCCTTGCTGGCTAGGTGCCATGTGGTGAGTTTCTGTTGCTAGATGGGGAGGGGGATTGGGTTTCTGCCTCTGGCCCATTGACAAAGGTGGGGGGAGGCAGGAAGCTGCTTTGTCTTTAAAACATGTTTCTCCATTTCTCATCCAGGGAAATATAATATTCTGCCTTTTTAATATTCCCTAAAATATTTCATTCTAGGAGAGGGGTGAGTGCTAACTTCCTACAATCTAATTCAAGGACATTCATTCTGCTATATTTGTAAATAGGTTAGATAGTGTGCTTAATTTGCTGAACTCTTTAAGAGAGAGTAGAGTAATATATAGATTCTGTATTTTTTTTTCTTTAAAAGACCAGAAGAAGGAAAAGAGTGCAAAAATTTTTATGGATTAAGCCTTTTTTTAAATAGCTTTGTCTCATTATTTTACTCAACTCTACAATTTTTAAATATATGAATATTTCTTTGACATCCCATGAATGAAAAATGATCCCTATTCTAGATTCAGATGTTGTTGTGCTTTCCCTCTGAAGATTTTGACAAGACTGCCACCCTGTGGTTTCATGGTTAAATACTGACATTTCTTTTTCTATCTCTAGCTGTAGAGTACGAACATCAAATTAATTAGAAATGCAAAAGAACTACTGGCAACACCTAATTTAGCGTTTGTATTAGCATGTCTAAATTAACTATCTAGTAATAATTATAAACTCAAAAAATATTTCAACAGCAAACTGAAAAGCATTTGTATTTCTCTCTGTGTGTACTTTTCTTCATTTTGATTCTTGGCGATTGCCTGAATAAGTCCCTGCAGTTTTCTTGGTAATATTTTTCAAAATAGATTTGCCTTCCTGGGTTGAAGGAGAGTGACTGGCCAAAGTCACTTACCAAATGACCTTGTTTTTTATCTGAAATGGGATTCATTGATTTCAGTGACCTCATTTGGACAAAGCTTAAGAGGAATAATGATCGTGTGTTTTGATAACTTCTGTTCTGTTTCTGAACCTTCATGCAATGTTTGTGTAATATATACTAACACAAAACAAACCTGTAGTGAATATAGAGGGGCATACTATACTCTGATGTCAAAAACCTGCTGTTAAGAACACCGGTAATTTTCTAGCATTCCAGAATCACGAAGTACATCATGCTATTCGGACTGATTCATGATTTTAAAGGACAACATCAAACCTATCAGCAAGCATTGGTATTATCTCCCAAGTGGCACAACTACTTTTTTTTCAATACATCTGTATCAGATACAACATTTTTTGCATGTTAGGCTACCTCTCCACTCCTCTCCCCCCGCCCCCCGAGACATGGATACACACAAAACATTGGTTTTCTATGGACATTTAGATATTTGGTTTTTGTTTCATTCTTTTAACGAAGTGTACTTTCCCACTAAATGTTGCCTATTGCTTTTATTAGAGACACCTGCATTTAAAGCCCATTTCCCTACACATTTGAGATTAATGGTTTGACGTAGGCAATGGTTAAACCATTTTCATTTTATTGTCAAGTAAACGAGAATAAACTTGGCTTGAAGGACTCTATTTTGGTGTTAATGTTAATGGAATTTAGGATAGCTCTACGCTGTGCTTTTCTCTGCCTTCTTCTGTGTTCAAATGTGATGTTTGATAATATTGACTATCTTAAGTAGATAGGTTGACCAGGATTTATGATGCTTTGCTTGCAATGGGGGAAAAATTATTATACAATATAGGCTTCACATCAGTTCCCTTCTCAACTCAACATTATTTTGTATGATCAGGGGTGGGTTCTACTTACCTTTACTACCGGTTTGCAATGGGGCCATGTGCGTGTGCTTCGGCGCATGCCGAAGCTTCCTGATGACGTTGGGATTAGTGGGTGGAGCCTCCCGCTGGTTTTACTACCGGTTTTATAGAACTGATCTGAACCGGGGGCAACCCACCACTGTGTATGACACAAAAAACCTCCCAGTAAAACTTACTAAATTACTCCATTCCAAAGCATGAAATAGTGCATAATAGACAGACTGTAAAGGTAGTAATTGAGCCTGCATGAAAAAAAATTTCTGGATAAATGTTTATTTAAAGCAAGAAAACTGAGAAATACTGGTTCTCTTTTTTGTTATTAGTGTGCTACTTATTTGTGAAATAAAATGTTCATGCTATTTTCACAACTCTTTTTCTGAAGAGCTTCGCAACCAGCTGTCTCCTTTATTCTTACTTATACAGCGCACAAGTTATTGGTGGCACCTGAACTAAACATCAGCATGAAGTGTGATCCTGCTGAGAACAATTCATAAGCAATTTTGAGGCAGTGAAGTGAATACACCCATCCTGCTCCAGTGTGTGTGTTTCATTGACTTGTGGTACTCTGCTCCAATCTGATAGCAACATTGCTGTTCTGCAGGAAGCAAGCACTATTACCAAGTTGTCCTCGACTTAAGTCCACAATTGAGTCCAACATTTCTGTTGTTAAGTGAGAGTTATCTCACTTTATTTTTTTAGTTTTGCCCCATCGACAATATTTCTTGCCACAGTTGTTAAGTGAATCACTGCATTTGTTAAAGTAGTAACCCAGCTGTTAAGTGAATCTGGCTTCCCTGCTGACTTTGTTGTCAGAAGGTCGCAAAAGGTGATCACATGACCTCGGGACACTGCAACCACCATAAATATGAGTCAGTTGCCAAATGTCTGAATTTTGATCACATGATGATGGGGATGCTGCAATGGTCAGAAGTGTGGAAAAACAGTCATAACTCACTTTTTTCACTGCCATTGTAACTTCAAATGGTCACTAAACGAACTGTTGCAAGTCGAGGAGTACTGTTATTTGTTTGGTTCATATTGGTATGCCAGTGGCAAGCACAGAAGTCTCCCATTCATTGCTGCTTTCAGCAATGAACTTCAGGTCCTTGATTTACAACCACAAGGGTTTGAATTTTCCATTGCTAATTGAATTGTGCAGTCGTAATGTACAATTCTATCACTTAGCAACAGCAACCCTTGCAGTCTCAGTTGTTGTTAACTGAATCCAATGGAGGTTGGGCAAGGAAAATTTCTGCTTAGCTTCCCATTACCAAAATCAGTGGGAAAATGGCAGGAAGTTGCAAGTTCCAGGCAGGCAGGCAGGTAAGTGGCTGCTGCGAGGTGGGAGAAGGAGAGGGTATGCGGGGTGTGGAGGGATTGGGGATGAGAAATGGGGGTGTTCAGCAATGTGTGAGAGGCACCCTGTAAGTCAGAAAGGGGATCTGTTACACAGAGGTCTTTGTGGTTTGATGTGGATGTGCAGGGGTGCACAGCAATGAGAAGTGCTTTGTGGGACAGAAAGGATGTGCAGTGGTGCTGTGCAGGTCTGGGAGAGTGCAGCATTGCATGACTGTGTGAAAGAGGTACCACGTAGGTTGGGCGTGTTCACACTGGTGCAAGGCAGTGCACCAGAGGCATCACACAGGTTGGGTTAGGGGATGTGCAAGAGGTGCCACATAGATTGGGGAGGATTCATGTGGCGCATAGGGGTGCATGAGAGATGCCACCTGGGTTAGGAAGTCATGTGGGGGGGAGATGCACAAGAGGTGCTATGTGGGTCAAGGCGGGGGTGTGGCAATGCAAGACAATGTGCAAGAGGTGCCATGTGGATTGGAGAGGGTATGCTGGGCTATGGCATAAGTTGGTGAGTGTGCAGGAGGATGTGTGAATGGCCAGCAAGATGTAAGCACAGAGGGAAAGAGTGAGTAGGTGGAAGAGATTTATCCCAATGACCTCTGACCTTCCTTGCCAGCCAGTGAAGTCAGAAGGGAAGGTTGCAAATAGCAATCATATGCAGGGTGCTTAGCAGCTGTAACTGCAAATAGATTGACCGGTGCCCAGATCAAGATCACATGACCATGGGGTTGCTGGATCTGCTGTAACTCTGAGTCAGAACCACCATTCATTCAGCACTATCATAATTTTGAACAGTCACTGAATGAATGGTTGTAAGTCAAGGACTATCTGTAAGCAGAAATGGCATTGTAATCGTTTTCAGTTTTTATATAGTTTTACTTATCTCCCCCATTTGGGTTCCAGTGAGTAACAGTATTTGACAGATGGCTTGACACTCTGTGCTTGCAATGATTCTGCCTTTAAAGGAAATGAAATCAAGGCAATGGAATGGTTGCTTAGTATTTGGGTAGGTACATTCTGAAATCCCATATTTTAGCATAATAGAACTGAAATTTGAAGTCAATTTAAAAGGCTCTAAGCAGCATCATTTCCAGTTTGCTTGCATGCTTCTTTATAGGAAGTAATTCGTCAGCATTCATCTGTGAGTTAAAGAGTTCATTGTTTTTGTTTCTATTGTATGGGGAAAAGAAATGTGTTCATTAAAGCACAATTTTAAGAATTAGTTTTTAAATCATGAATAATACTTGAATTTAATTCTACATTAGTCAGACACCATCTTAATTATCCTATCTGTTCTAGGAACCACACTTTTAACTATAATTCAGAGGGGTTGCACCAGGTTCAGAGAAGGTGATGGGGATAATCAGTGTAGTAGCAACCAAGAGATGTGGAAGGAACTGGGAATGTTTATGGGGTGATATAGCACTCTTCAAGAACCTGAAAAGATGCCATGCAGAAGAAAATCAAGACTTGTTGTCTATAATTGCAGGATGTCAGAAATGGAATAATTGTTCTATGTTATAGAAAAGCAGATTGTACATCGACATTCTGTAGAACTTAGTAGTTCTATAGTCAAAGCAATTATTTAGAAGTGAGTTGGGCTTTCTTTCATAGACTGCATCAGATAGAGATCAGATAGTAATCTGCTGGGGATGCTTTAATTTGAATTCTTGCACTGACTAAAGAGTTGAAACTAATGACCTTAATGTGTGTGTGTTTTGTGTGTGTGTGTGTGTGTGTGTGTGTACACAGACATGTATGGTGGAAAATCATTTTAATTAAATGAAACAATTATTTTGAATTAAAATAACGTATGCTCCCAATTTTCCCTATAGCTGCCATGCATTGTTCTCTATTGCACCTATGCAACGTTCAGCATTTTAATGTAATTCTCAGTATATTACAGATTTTTTTTTTCTATTATGCTTCTCATTTGCTTCTAAAACAGAAGACATTAAATTTACAGGGGTTTTAGAGACTTTATTTATGTATAAACAATTTAAACACTTTGCCATAAATTATCTTTGCCTGTCTCTATTCTTTGCTTAGCAGCAAATTAAAATTAATATAAAAACTCAATGAACAATTCATACATGTATAATACAAAAAAGTTTTGTACCAAAGTTCTTATTAGACTCATTTTTTATTTTTATTTTTTTTTCCTTTTTCTTAGTGACCATAATGTGATTGTCTCAGTTTCTTGACCAAACAAACACACTAATATTTTTTTTCTTTTTAAAATCTGAAACAGTGATTGTGCCTTCTGGCTGATGTATGTACAGGGTGATCTGAATTGGTGCCCATTTGCAACAGTGTTAACACAATGCCCACAGCTCTACCAGAACTGACCAACAAACTACTGAATCTAAACAGACTACACCCTGCAACTGTGTTACTGTCCACAATGGAATCTTCAAAGACAAACAGAGTATGAAATTTATCAGTAGTGATTTATAGCCACAATTTCAAATTGAACTTTACACTCTGCCCTCTTTGAATAAGTTAATCTTAGGCCAGACAAAAGCAGGGTCAGAGTGCAAGTTCAGATTTATATTCCTTAATATATTTCTGTTCCTATTTCCAGTGCTCTGTTGCTCCTGTTCTCCTTTCTTCCAGTTGCTACACACAAATCACCCCAGAAGTCATGTATTAAATGCACCTGTATTTTGCTTTTAAATGAAAAACCTTGAGAATGTTTTATCAAACAAGCAGCCTGAAGAATGTTTCTCATCAGCTGACTTAGTGGATGGTGGGTGGCCCTCTTGGATTTCTTGAACATTTGCTCACATGTGAATGGAGTGAGGTAATATAAGATGAGGCCTTCTTTTTCAATCTTTTTTTTTTTTTGTTGTGAAATTATTATTATTATTTTTCTTTAGACCCACAACAAGTGGGTAATATTTATGGGGTACTTTTGAACTTAAGTGACTTAAAAGTGTTCAGTCTGGCTTTAGTCCACTTCAGGATGTAGTTCTTAATCCCTTGAACAGCAGCATTTGACTCAAAAAATGTGAGCTCTCTTGCCACTCCTTATCCCAAAGCAGCTCAGCCGAATGCCCCCGATGGTCTTCATCTCCTTAGGAGAGGAGATAACAGTTGTAACTACTGATTCATCCAGGCAAGGATGACAGCAGATTAATTGGTTACCTCTTTCCCATTTCATTCTGTCTTAAGAACTGGATGTTGCTGCTACTGTCTGCCAGCTCTGGATACTGCTCTACTGGGAGCACATAGTATCCTTCATACCCTTGGACTCTCCCTGTGCTCAAAAGCTGCTGCTTCTCTCCTTCAGTCCACAGGCGGCTCCCCTCTTTGCCATCCCGTGCCTTCTGTTGCTCTTTGGCCCAGGCTGACCCCAAAGCCCGCTGCCGAGCTTGGTCCAGAACTCTAGCCTTTTCTTCATCCAGAGTGTCTGGGGTCAGACCATAACGTATGTTAATCAATAAGGTGGAATATTGGAATTCAACGTTGGTAAACCTTCGAGTCCTTCCATTGATTAAAAGCGTTGGCTGGGACACTGTAACATTGACTCCGCTATCCAATACTTTGCGTCCACTTGTCATGGCCAAGGTGACAAGATCACCATCAGAGGAGCCAATCTTGACGAAATAATGGGTGTCTTTCCCCTCAATGCTATAGTGCATTTTGTCCAAGTAGTAAGCATTATTAAGCACTGACGCAATTTTTCGGCTGTCTTCCGTTGCAGTGCTTGAAATGCCAGTGGTTACCTTGCCTTCCTTCACAGCAAACATGATCCCCTTACCTATAATCGGAGTAGTGGTTGCAAACCAGTGACCTGCTTTCTCTCTACGACTGGCATGTAATTTTTTGGATATGACTTGTCCCTCAAGGGCCATGAAGGCTTGGTTGTGCCTCTCTGTGGTTTGCTGTACGCCGGTAATTAACTAAAAAAAAAAAAAAAAGATGGAAAAGACATTATTGATAAATAGAGAGATGATTCTGCAGCACTGTTATTGCTCCTTACTGTACTGATATAAAGAGACAAACATTGTCTGCTATCTTAAGAGGTGAAATGCTATAGGAGCAATTAATTTGGGAGTAGCTAAGGTAATATTTCAAATGTAAATATGAAAAGATATGATGCTAAACAAAAGTTACAAAAAAAATCTATCCAGCTGATTCAATCCAATGCATCAGCGTTTCACTAGTTTTACTCTTATCAGCTGTGCTTGTTATTGTTAACTTTACAAAACAACACGGCCAAGCAAAGCATTCAAATATACCTTTAACAAAAAGCATTGGCACAATCAGTGCATTCTTCTAATTCTCCTGATGTTAAGAAATGGATACAAGATAGCAATAGCACTTAGACTTATATACCACTTTACAGTGCTTTACAAGCCCTCTCTAAGCGGTTTACAGAGTCAGCATATTGCCCCCAACAATCTGGGTCATCATTTTACCGACTTCAGAAGGAAGGAAGGCTGAGTCAACCTTGAGCCTGGTGAGATTCGAACTGCCAAATTTCAGACAGCAGGCAGTCAGCAGAAGTAGCCTGCAGTACTGCATTCTAATCACTGCACCACTACAGTTCCTGGTGCGTTTGTTATCGTATCTTGAAATGTCTTTAAATTCTACAAAATTTAAAAAATGCCTATGAAAATTGCAAAGCATTCCTAGATTACAACCCCAAAATGTAACGCTAACGAAAGCTATGTAGTTACAGGAAGTTGCTGCTTACCTGCCCATGTTCACATGCCTGTGCTTCCGATAATTCATAAGAAGGTGGTACGAAGTACATTTTTGCTCTTGGGAAACCAGGTATAATGTTGCTGAGTTGAAAGCCAAACATCACTAGCCAGCTTTTCACATCTGAGAATTAAAATAAGCACATTTAGGAAAGGTGAAGATGGCTGGTACACAGTAACTAGAATTGAATCCGGGCCTACTTATTAAAGCCAGGATAGGATCTGAAGCATTTTTCTTGACAATTTGGATAATAAAAATGTTCCAAAAAGTCAAATGATAGATATTGCATCATTGCTACAAAGAAGCAAGAGCATTCATAGGAGAAGCTTTTCTGAGTTTTGGCAAGTAAAATGCTTAGAATGCTTTTTAACTAGAAAATCATCATAAAGGAAAGAAAAAAGTATGCTATAGCTATTACCCCCACCAATAAATATCTAAAACAATATTTAGTGCACCCTAGTATCTATGGTACAGTACAGGTAGTCCTCGACTTACGACCACAGTTGAGCCCAACATTTCTTTTGCTGAGTGAAATGTTTTTAACTGAGTTTTGTCCCGTTTTATGACTGTTATTGCCACAGTTGTTAAGTGAATCACTGCAGTTATTAAATTAGGAAGATTGTTGTTAAATGAATCTGGCTTCCCATTGTCTTTGATTGTCAGAAGTTTGCAAAAGGTGATCACATGACCCTGGGATATTGCACTTGTCATAAATATGAGTCAGTTACCAAGTGTCTGAATTTTAACCATGTGACTTTGGTGATGCTGCAACCGTTCTAATAGTGAAAAATGGTCATAAGTCATTCTTTTCTGTGCCATTGTAACTTCGAACGGACACTAAATGAACTGTTGTCAGCCGAAGACTACCTGTATTACCTTTCATTTTTTTTAAAGTTTAGCTATTCTAATAGGAAATATTTTCCACAATTTTCAGCCAGGATGGTCAAAATGGATGTTAAGTGCAGTTTGTTCTTCTTTGGGGAAGCATCGGTTTAAAACATTTGTTGGGCAGATTTTTTAAAATCCTTTTCATTCCAGCCGTTTTTACACAATATTTCTATTGCAACTGCCTCATTATATGCTGGTAGAATTTGATTCAAAGGCTTTTGGGATACCTACCTATCTACTTACCAGTGGTGGGTTGCCCCCTGTTTGGACCGGTTCTATAGAACCGGTAGTAAAATTGGCGGGAAGCTCCGCCCACTGACCCTGATGTCATCGGAACACTTCTGTGCATGCACGCGGCCCTCTTGTGAACCGGTAGTAAAGGTAGGTAGAACCTACCCCTGCTACCTACCTACCTACCTACCTACCTATCACTGAGTAAATATGCCAGGACATGCTGTCAATTCATCATCTATCTATCCTCACTTAGATGATTATATCCTAGACATCATGGATGATATTGAAGATTTCCCCAACTCCAATAACATGTTTTAACTTTCTTGAAATATAATTCATTTTGCCTAACATTTAAAGTTTTTGTAAATTACACTTAGCTGCATGAATGGGAATATTTCTTTTTCTTAAAAAATATATGACATGTACCACATTCTGTTCTGAAAAAGGTTTTATTGACTAGCTGTTAATTTCTTTTCTTTGGAGGCACTCATAAATAACTTAGCACTAAGTGGCGAATTAATACCAACAGAGTAGAATATTTACGCGACATGTGGAAGGAAACATTATTTTACATTTTAAGAAAGCCTTCCCCATTTTGGCACGACAGCTGGCATTGGGAAATTAGTGTCCATATGTACTCATATTAAAGTAAAAGAGTATTATCTATTTATAAATAATTAAAATGGAAATGATTTCAATAAATTATTCACTCTTGCAAGATTTCGGATGAAAATATGTGAGATCTCAGATGTGAGCTTGTAAAACAAAATTAGTCCATTTTAAACTTGTTTAACTAGGATTAGGGGACTGGAGGTTAAAACAACGAAAGAACAGTTGCAAGAATTGAATATGTCTAGTTTAATGAAAAGAAGGACTAGGGGTGATATGATAGCAGTTTTCCAATATCTAAGGGGTTGCAACTAGGGGGCAACCTATTGCTCCTGAAAACAAGAAGCAATGGATGAAAATTAATCAAGGAGAACCTAGATCTTAGGAGAAATTTTCTGACAGTTAATCAGTGAAACGACTTGCTTCCAGAATTTGTGGGTGCTGCAACACTGGAGATTTTTAAGAAGAGATTGGACAACCATTTGTCTGAAATGGTATAGAGTTTCCTGCTTGAGCAGTGCATTGGAGTAGAAGACCACTAAGGGTCCTCCCAACTCTGTTAATCAGTTTTTGGGTAGGGAAATGCCCATACCTAAAAGGCTTTCTGGACTACGCAATAGCTACACTGGCCTTGAGTGAGTTTCAATGCAGATCAAAGGCACCCTTTTCCTACCAATACTGATTCTTATTGGCTTGATTTGATCCCTGTTCTGCTTTAGGATGTGGATAAATTTCATTCCCATTACAGTCACTCTATTATTAGGAACCTGGTTAGTTTCTCTTTCCTTCATCATTTTGTTTGCACATAAAGTCCCAACAACCACTCTAACAAGGATTTGGAACCCTAACAACATAGTAACATAAAAACTCATATATATATATATATATATATATATATATATATTTTACTGAGAGGACATATATGCTTACAGGACTTCTGTATATTATTATTTATCAGTTATGGTAATTTGAAGGCCACTGAAATGGGGACAGCGCTCCTCTTGTTGGATACATCATCTTCATCCAACCAAATTCTTTTCTTCATAGTGCAGAATATCGGTGTCTTACTTTATTCTGCTTCTATGTACATAAAAGGGGCTAGAGCTGAAATGAGCAAAGGCCTTTTCCTTTGAGACTCTCCATGCTAATTACACAGTATTGTTTCCAGCGGCCCTGGAAAGTTTTGTGCCTTTTAATAGAAATATAGATAATACAGATGGTTCATATTAAGTCCTTTGCCTTTTTCCCCCTCTTGCCCATTGTTCCTCTTTCTGTCCCTGCTATGCCTGCCTTTTGTTTTGTTTTGTCAGTCAACGGTTTGATGTCTACTGATGTATAAATAAATAAATATCAAGCTATACTTTTGTTAGCTGAACTGAATTGCTTGCTGCTTGCTTGCTGTGACCTGGCTTTAGAGATTTGATTTTGATTTTCGTTTGTGATTAAAAACTAAACTGAAAATTACCCAGTTATTTTCGAACAGTCTAAATCCAAACTCAAAAAAAATAAATAAATGTCCAAATAATTAGAGAGATAAGTAATGCAACACATCATTTTATTTTACTTTTGTTATTGAATTCAAATCTTTGAGCTTCCCAGAGAACAAGATTTCCTTTTGCTTCTGCTAACACTTTTGCTTCTATTAAACACTGTGTCAGATCTGACCACTTTCGCTGCTCTCTTATTTCTCAATCGGGGAAAGAAAATCAACTCTTACCCAGAAGACTACAACCTATCACCAATACAAACCACTGGCTGACAAACACTGAACTATATCCTTAGCATACGATTTATCTCAAAGCATTGCTAAATCCCCCTGAATTAAATGGCTGTATATAACAGAAGAAGCAATGGGATTGCATGTGCAAATTGGTGCAAAGTATGTTTATAAAATCTAACTTTTAGCATTTTACATTGCTAAGGTTAATTCACATACATGAAGTGTGATTCTTCTGCTCAATCCAAAAACAGTTATTACATGGATTAACTTGATGCATATCATGTGTGCTTAAGTCCAACTTTTTCTAGCTGATCTTAAACCCACAGGACTGGATGCATGATTACATTACCATTGTTCAAAACCATAGGAGTTGGTTCGTTAACCAGTGCAATCTTCTTCCTATCCTGAAGCATTTTGAGTCTGTACTTGATATTAAATCAGTTTCCTAAGAGCAAAATAGCATTCTTACACTTTTTTTTTTACAATGTTCCTTAGATTTCCAGACTATTAATTATTTCTCACCTGTCACATAGTTCTTTAAATCCAGTTCATTGCTGAGAGGATTGTTGCTCTTGAACATATACAAGTTGAATGGGGCAGGTTCCTTACCAACATTTTTCCACATTGTATAATCAGGAGAGGTCCAACGTCCAGCCAAAACATCATAATCTCTTTGAGTAAAGTGGACCAGTTTTGTTAAGGGATCATATAGCCCTCCATGAAATCCAATGACTATTTGGAAGTCAGGATTAGAATCGTGATAGATCTCCCCATAGGCTGTGTATTGCAGTTGCTTGATCATTAGACCGTTGATACTGAAAACTGCCAATGGTGTACCCGTATTATCCGAGGCAACATAATATTCTTCTCCACTGCTGCTTTCCATTGCAAAAAGATGACCTTGCAGATCATAGTACAGAGAGGTAATTTCTGAATTTGAGTGGTTATACACATGTGTTATCCTAGTTGGGTTGTGAAGATCAGCATAAAAATATTGAAGGTGATGTCCCAGGTTAGTTTTGTAAGAGGCTCGTCTTCCTAATCCATCATAACGGTATTGAACACTCCATCCATTTGCTTTATTATAAGCTCTTGTTAAGAGGCCCTTGGAATTGTACTCAAATGTGTCAGAACCTCTTTGACACAAAAAGCCATCATCATCAATCTTATACTGCATATCACCTAGTCGCGTAATTCTATCTCTTAAATCATAGCGCAGGGGCATCAATCGGATACTGTTCCCAGGATTCAAAAGATGCAAGTTGCCATTTAGATCATAACTGTAACGCCAGTTTGGTCTGTCATTGACTGCCACACTCTGGAGCTGCCCATCTCCATCATAATCATATGTATATTTAGTTGTATTGGCATAAGGCCCAAGCTTTAATTCTCTCTTAGTTACCCTTCCCATACTGTCATATTGCACTGTCATCCAGTACATGAGCGATCGGAACATTTCATACTGAACTTCTTTAATCCGTCCGTGTGTATCAAAATGTTTGCTCAGTGTCATTACAGCCGTAGTGATTATTTGATTTATGTCATAATAGATTACCCCAAATTTGCCAAAGTGCTCTACTTTGCCTGAGATCTCATCATAACGATAGAGGTCAACCGGAAGAGGGATCTCACTTATTATAGGCTTGATGCTAGCTATTCGAAAACTATTATCATGATAGGTATAATCAAACCTAGCATTGACCATACCTTCTTCAGAGAATCTGTAAATCTGTTTGTCAACCAGAGGGCCAATTTTACGATAGCGGATGGTGCAAGAAAAGCCCCCGCTCTGTAGGTTAACCATCTTCAGGACTCCTGTAGTTTCATCATATCCAAAAGTCACTGCTGTGCTGTCATACGCAATCTCCGACAACTTGGATAACTTCCCGTATTTGTAGAAAACTTGCCGACCAGTTCCTAAAAAAGATGTTTTCAAAATCCTTCCATCATCGCTGTAATCAAAAATCACTGAAGCATTACTTTCAGGTGGGTTATAAATATTTCGAATATAGCCGATTGAGGTGTGAGTGCTCATGCTGTGTCGAGCTATACTTGGCATAGTGACAGCATGCAGCCGATCTGAAGAGTCATATTCAAAGATGTACTGCCGCTGACTTTGAAGGAGTAGCACCATAGACTATTGAAAAAACAAAGTCATATTTTATGTTTTTTTTTTTTTTATCAAAACATATCAGATGGGTATCACAATACAACACAAACCATTAAGGATTCCTTCATATACATGACAGTTACAGCTACTGCTGCTATAAACATTTTAATGCATATAGCTATTAATTTATTTGGCAGGACAAAAAAAAAAATTGATACACAATTGTAAAATAAACAACAGTGCATTCTGTTCTATTTATGCCATTAGGCTTGTAAAGAAATGTTAAACTCCATATTGACTTCATTTTCACAAATTCTGATTATCATATGCAGGCACTATACTATGTTGTAGGCTACGCTGATATTACACTAAAGAATGCTACAATATTAAGCACATCTGTAAGAGTGCTTTGAATTTACTGTGGATTTTTTTTTAACCATAAAGAGACTTTTTGCAATTTATGGCAAAGGCACACATAGAATCTGAAAAGCTTGATCACGCAATGTGTTACCCTATTAACATTTAATTAGTAAAGCTCATATGTAACAGTTATTGTCTGTTGGCACAAAAAAAATCTGATTGTGGCAAACTATTCTTAAAATGGGATTTCTTGCAGTTCTTAAAAGGATTCTTATAAGAGCTGACGTCACTTCATTTTAAAACAGAATAAAAGGATTTGTATTCCAAGGTTTTCAATTAGAGTGTTTCAGCTTAAGTAATTATTTAATAATGTCTGCCTGCATATCTATCTAAAATAATCTACAATTAAACAATTCTGGGTTGTTGTTGGTTTTTTTTCACCAAACAGACCAAATGAATGTGCAGCTGAGTTCTCCAGAACCAGGCAAAAAAATAGGGGCTGAAGAAGAAATAAGTAAGTTTAAAAAAACAGAACGGGCACAAGGTCTGTTATTTAAATTTAGTCCTAAAATTAAAGATACAGTGCATTAATCAGTAGTTGTATGTGCTAGCATTAGCTTATATCTAGCATTTAGGAATGAATATGCTGCTTAAGTTCTTAAAACACAAAGGCACCTCAGTTATGGTTTTTGAATTATTTGATGCACAGATACATATGCCAACGTCACTAAATCCCAAACTTCAGTTAATGCAGGACTATAGGCCATACCAACAATTACCTACTTTTTCTAAGTATGTATAACTCCACACTTTTCCATCAGCAAACATGCGTGCAATAATCCTGCCTTGTTTGTCAATCTCGGTTCTTTCACTCATGGCACCACGCTGAAGCCCAGCCAACCGTCCATTTGAAAAATAAGAGACATTCACAGCAGCAAGTCCACTGCTGGGCAGCCAGAGGAAAGGACGTCCAAGCTGATCATAAATAATACGGAGTGTAAACTTCCGGTGATCATCGTATATTTTCTCTGTGCGAATGTTCCGATCATAATCAATCGATAGTAGATTTCTTCCATGGACCTAATTAAAGCAAAATTATTAACATTAATACTGCTATACTGTAATCACAGAAGAAGCATTTGGTAGGTTTGCTTAAATTCTGCAGAAACCTGCAGAATTTGTTTTTTTCCTGTAAAAAAATTCAGTCATACACTGAAATGTGCTAATATATTGGTCTTTCCCCAACTAATTCTTTCTATACAAGAGTACAATTTTTTTTTAAAAAAATCTCAGAAGTAAGTCCTACTGAATTCAGTTCCCAGTAACTTTAATTATACAATATAGTGTACAATGCAACAAAGCAAGCAATTAATGCTGAAGAATTTGTATTCAATGTAAATATGAGAATAGAATTCTTAACATAAAGGTAAGAACTAGTAGATAAATTTATTAATATAAATGAACATATCTACTTAGAGATAAATCTTTAACTCAGTACAATAAAGTTTAAAAACACTGAGTAAAATCAGACCACGGAAATATTAGAACATAACACAAATACAGATTAAACAGTCAGCAATCGGGGATAAATAAGATAGTCTTTGAATTCTAGTTATAAATACTTGGAACTACTACTAAAAAAACTTTTTGCAGAATTAATAATCTATTGAAAAGCCTTAACTGCCAATTTTAAACTAAGGTGGGTGAATCATTTGAAAAAGACAACTTAAAAATTTCATCCTAGTGAGGTTGCTATTTTTTTGAAAATATGCATTATGGTATACATATAAATAAATGATATCTTAAATTTCTAAACCAATAAAACATTTTTTCTGACCCAGGCAGGGAAAAAACCCTCAAAGATCTAAACAGAATTGAATACTCAACAATGAATTTTCAGAAGGCAATTAGCTGACAATATGCAAAAGAAAAGGACTTCATAAGCACCTCAATTAATGGTTAGGGATTTTTCAGAATGCATTTTCTAGCTTGCTCTTAAATAACCAGTTATTTAAAACCAGAGATAATGGAAGTGAATTCTTATTTGGAATTTCTTACAGTAAATATTTCAAAGTTTAGGTGCTGAAAAAAGAGGATTCGGTAGAACTTATCTCTTTGTAGGGAAGGTGAGAGCTAAAATTAGATGTTTCAGAAGTGAAACCCAAGAGAAAAATGTTATATCCAACTTGAAATGTCATGTGTCTTGTTGATAAGGAACAGATGTATATTTTCTAATGAATTAATAGTCTGGGGAATAATTTCCTCACCAATTCTATCTGTGATGATTCTGTACATATCGTAACAAGCTTGGCTTCCTGCATGGATGCTACCAAGTTATTAATTAAAAAAAAAAAAAAAAGTCCACAATTTTCTATTTTAATGAGTAGTTCCATTTCCTATGGAAAGAAATGAAGTTCTCTCCATTCAAATATGACATTGCTTTCATATTTGAATTAATTTGAATACTTTTATCCATGACCAAAGATACCTATTTTTAAAAGATTATTTTTTGCTGCCTGAGTTGTTTAATGAAGTACAGCTGTTGAAACCACTGTTACATGAAGTCTTCAGCATTTTAAAAGGAATTATTTAAATGGTGAACATCCTGATTCTAAACATTATTTAGAGAACGTTAGGCAACATGGTACTGAATTTATATTTATACTGTAGCTATTAACCGTATTAATTCCAAATCTAGAGTTTCTGTATTCTGGGGACTGTATATAATGCATATCTGATCTGAATTTTCCTCCTTACACTTATATCCACAAATGCATCTGAAATAAGTGATTTCATTGTATGATAAGAAAATTAAATATTAATCAAAAACTTTTATATAATTGGAATATAACAATTCATAAAACATATCTGTATAAATATAAATAGAAGCTATACCCTTGGTAATAATATCCCCCCAAGAGATCCAGGTGGCTCCCACCCTTATGATATTCACGAAGCTATTGAAGACTTGGCTATTCTCCCAGGTCTCGGGCAGGGTAAAGTATGAGACCCTATGAAATGTTTTTTCGTGTCTTGTCTTTGGCCATTCAGATTTCTCTTTTATCTTACTCTTTCTATTTTTTTAATTGTAAGCCATCCAGAGTCATTAGGAGTCTGGCAGCTTCTAAACCATACAAGCTAGCAAACAAATAAGCTTCTCTTTCCTGTACTGCCTTTTATTAATTGTCTTGCACCTAACCTCTATCTAGAGTGCCAATTTTATTCGCTACTGCCTGCTAATTGGTAGACATAGAATAGAATAGAATAGAATAGAATAGAATAGAATAGAATAGAATAGAATAGAATAGAATAGAATAGAATAGAATTCTTTATTGGCCAAATGTGATTGGACATACAAGGAATTTGTCTTGGTGCATACGCTCTCGGTGTACATAAAAGAAAAGATACATTCGTCAAGAATCATAAGGTACAACACTTAATGATAGTCATAGGGAAACATTCAATATAAATCATAAGGATACCAGCAACAAGGTTACAGTCATACAGTCATAATGGGAAGAGATGGGTGATAGGAACAATGAGAAGATTAATAGTAATGCAGACTTAGTAAGTAGTTTGACAGTGTTGAGGGAATTATTTGTTTAGCTGAGTGATGGCATTCGGGAAAAAACTGTTCTTGTATCTAGTTGCCTTGGTTTGCAGTGCTCTATAGGGTCGTTTGGAAGGTAGGAGTTGAAACAGTTTATGTCCAGGATGCGAGGGGCCTGTAAATATTTTCACAGCCCTCTTTTTGACTCGTGCAGTATACAGGTCCTCAATGGAAAGCAGATTGGTAGCAATTGTTTTTTCTGCAGTTTTAATTATCCTCTGAAGTCTGTGTCTGTCTTGTTGGGTTTCAGAACCAAACCAGACAGTTATAGAGGTGCAGATGACAGACTCAATAATTCCTCTGTAGAACTGTTAATTGGTAGAAATCTTCCTTGAATCTTAATGTGACCACTTTAATTGCTGAAAATATGTTTATCCTGCTTACTTGGGATGAAACTTTTTATTAACATCTCTCCCACAAACTTAACTTAGGATATCGCACCTTAAGATCACTGCAACTCTTCCCAATCTTTAATTCTTTTTTGGCAGATCAACTAATTACAAAACAAATTTAATCTACACAAATCCTTGTCAACCTACCACCTAAATTTTCCAATACATAAAAAACTATAAAACATTTTAAAAAATTGACACGTTCACCAGGATGCCGTGTCTCACTCTGCTAGTGACTATTAGGAATTATCATCTTCACATGGTTAGAATCAGCACACAAATACATCTAAAACAAAACCAAAAGTATGGCCCCAGTGCATCAAAAGCTAATTTTGTATAGTAGTTAATACATCAGGCTAGAAACTGAGTGGCCTTTGAGCCTTACCCTTCTGATAGATGATCTTGGATAAGTCATTTTCTCAGCCCTATGAAGGAGACACTTTCCAAATCTTACCAAGAAAGACAGGAGTCAAGACTGACTTAAAGGTGGGCACATAGACAATATGCACCAACTAATGCTCATATTTGAATTGGATTAATTAATTAATTGTTTCTATGCCAAACAGATGTGAAGCTTTTTTTTCCTTGTTCAAGTGTGAAGTGGTCATTCTTCAGAGATAACTTTAAAAAAAAATACAGTATGCATGTAAACATCTGGCCAGCAGGTGGCAGCACCTGAACAATCATATTTGGTCTGGGAAGCTATAGAATTAGCCTTGGTTAGTGCTTAGATGTGACATCTCAAGGGAATGTAAGGTTGCAGGTTAGATTAGAAAGTGTAAATAAAATAGGAGAATGCAACGGAATTCTTTACAAAAACGAACATAGGAATATATTCCTAAGGCCATTAGGAATTGAGCTCATCCCAAAGAAACCTGATCTAAAAGAAATGGTGACTCTAGGATTGTTAAAAAGTCAGAACACAGAATCATACTAATCTTGAATTTAGCATGCATTGCAGCTAGTGTTCTAATGTAGAAGAGACATAGTTGCATTTATTTGTGACAGACCAAGGAATCCAGGTCAATCCTGTATTATCCAACTTCCCACGACATCAATTTGTGAATGAGACATTAATAAAGTAGAAATCTTTAAATTAGATTTCTTTTGACACCTGTGACTAAAGCGTTCTTCATTTTCTGGGGACGTTTTCTTCAGCTTATATATTATAGTAGGTTTGGCTGAAAGGTCCTGAAAACTGTTTCTCATATCAAAATTTAAAAAGTATATCAAAAGGTATGAAAATAGACCATGAGCTTTATTTTTAGGACTTGAAAGTGATTCTGAATTAGTTTCACAGCAAAAACGAGCCCAGTTCTCACCCTGAGATACTTTGAAGAAATTCAGTTACAGAATGAATCAATTACATGTATCAGGATTTGTAAAGAATTAATTTTTAATTATCTTTCATTTTCTTCATTCTCATTTTTACTACTTAGAGAAATTAAGCTAAATGTCTCTAAAGTAAATTATCTTTGAAAAGAAATGTTCTTATCCCTGATGTCAGAGTTCCCACAAGGAATTGTCTTGAAACTTCTTGCATTTGGTGTGTAATCTAATAACCGAAGTACAAAAATAATTTTCAGAGCAGCTGTTCCCTTGATGTACTTTTGCAAAAGGAATTGAAAATTAGCCTATTTATATTGGCATTATTGATAAAAGGCCTCACTTCATATTAGTGTGGGATTGTGATGAATCATATTACATTTATGGAGTGTATGATATTATATTTTCTTAGTCAGATCTCTTGTGACAGTTATGAAGGACTCGATTGGCTTTACACTGGGACTCATTGCTTTGTTTAAACGTTTAATGAAAGTTAACTTGTATAACCATTGATACTTTAACTGTTCTCAATGATACATCTATAGGTAACCTTGTACCTGTTCTATCATTTTTGATGTGAATGTTGAAAGAAATAGCACTTGATATAAATTAAGCTCTGCCTTATTTGTCCACAAGGCAGATTCATTCTCTTGTCTGATTAATTTATTCAATTATGCAAGGAGGAATATTTTAAAAAGCGTGCAATGGAAGTTTTTATTATTATTTCCAGTTGCATTTTTCTCTCGGGGGCATTCTACAGTCAAACCGCAGGAGCAGAAATAAAGACAATAAAAATGCTTTATCTTCTCAAAGAAAAAAAATCCTATTTTGATACTGAATGCTTTAGTCCTCATGCTTCTTGAAACAAGTGTAATGTGGTCATTTCTTATTAATTACATGGAAATCCATTCTCTTTGGGAGTACATATCGCACTATTATAAATACCATGACTTAAATTGATCTAATAAGCCACATCGTTTCTCTTTTGGGGAGGGTTATTATCTATATGCTAATCTTTCTTTATTTGTGCAAGGCACAATAGGCAGGTCCTAAGAGTGCTTTACTGAGGCTTTTATTAAACATTATTTATATACACAAAAGAGGGACAACTTCATAGAGGCTTGCAGAAAACACAGTATTCATTTTGGGATAATTTATTTTTGCTAATAGATATTAATTCTTGTCTACATAATAACATTATAGCATAGCTCTATTCAGCAGACTTAATTATGGTTTTTATAATGAATGAGAAGCAGAACTT
The DNA here is from genome assembly GCF_029215685.1 of Pituophis catenifer annectens. Classification (NCBI taxonomy): domain Eukaryota; kingdom Metazoa; phylum Chordata; class Lepidosauria; order Squamata; family Colubridae; genus Pituophis; species Pituophis catenifer. The sequence continues at coordinate 115,432,250 of NW_027256882.1, forward strand.
TATATGGTTTAGCAAAGCAGGCAAAATAATTCTACGTATACACTGAAGAGGAATTCTCAGCAAAGACACACTATGAACTGTTTCACATGTAGCATTAAGTTATGGATCGGTCAACCAGAGTTTGCTGAATAAATAATAATTGGTTAGGTTCGTGTAATATATGAAAATCATTAAGCTGAACTTGAAGTGTGGACCCTTTAAAAAATTACAACAATACTTTCACAGACACCTGATTAGAGATTCGCTAATAAATAATTGGATTAAAGTTAAAAAGAAACACTACATAAAAATCCCAACTTGGCTATCCACAATGGAAGCGATGATCCATCCAAACTGTTAGGGTGTGTGTAAAAAGTATTTGTTGCTTGTGCAACAAGCAGAGCAGAAACACACAGGGAAGGAGATAAACGTGTAGCTCATGTGAGAAAAATACTTTATATACAAGATAATAAGCAGTCTCGGTGTAGATAAAACAGTCCAAGGTCATAAACAGTAATATCAGTCCAGTAAGTATCTTCCCTTACCAAAGCAAACAGACTTTAGTAACTCTCGGTATACAGTACCATATAACAATCCAGTCTAACACCAATCAGCAGAAAGACGCAGGAAGCAACAGGAACAGGAACAATCAGGAACAAAGAACGCTTCTCTGCGCTGCTTATGTATGCACTGTAGCCTAATTACAGGGTTCAGCAAACCCTGATTACGTGCTCAGTTGTTTCTTAAAGAAACAGATATATTGCCTGACCAACAAGTTAGGAGTAAGCTACAAGCTGAACCTAACACAAACAATTTAGATTTGAATAAAATGTTAAAATATAAAGACCTATTAGATAATCATGGAAAGTTAAAAACATTACAGGACCTCCAAGAACAAGGGCTACGAGTTGACTGGTGGGCTTATCTCCAATTACAAAACCGATATAAACAAGATATAAAAGATTATGGAATATACTTAAACCACAACAACTAGACAAAATTTTATTAGGACCAGACAAAAAAAATATTACTAAAATTTACAAATACCTTTTGGAAGTAGAACTGGAGGAAGAAGAAGTGAAAGGATGCATGATTGCATGGGGTCAAAATATTGGACACAACATAAAACTATCAGATTGGGAGAACATATGGAACAGAAACCATAAACTAACAAAATCAGCAGCATATAAAGAAAACGCATATAAAATGTTCTACAGGTGGCACTTACCCCCTTCGAGATTAGCGAAAATGTACCCTAAAATGAGCCCCATATGTTGGAAATATAAAAAGAAACATACTACTATATGTGATGGTCCTGCCCTGAGGCTCGAAAATATTGGCTAAAAATTAAAGACTGGCTACAGGAAATCATTAATGATCAATTAGACTTAGAACCGGAACTCTCCCTATTGGGGATCTCAAAAAAAAAAAAAAAAAAGTGAAAGGCACAAAATATCTAGTACTAAACATATTAACCGCTGCCAGGATTGCCTAGCTCAATGTTGGAAACAGCCATGTACACCCGCAGAGAACTGGTCATACTAAAGATCATGAATTGTGCAGAAATGGACAAATTAACGCTGAGTTTAAAAGATAAAGAGACATTGATATTTTACAATGTGTGGAGGAATTTTTCCCTACCGGTTCTGTGGGTGTGGCTTGGTGGGGGGGTATCCTGTGACTGAGTGGACATAGCCAACTCGATGTCACTCACAGTCACACCCACTCAATCACAAGACCGTCCCACCAAGCCACGCCCACAGAACCCGGTAGGAAAACTTTTTAAATTTCTATTCTGCCACCCACTCGCCACCCACTCTCTCTTCGCTTTGGGTCGGGGGCCAGGGCCCAGGGATGCACCATTTGATGGGGCTCTGGAGCTGCCGCCTGCTCGCCGCCTGCCTCAACCAGGTCGGGGAATGCACCATTCCCCGATACCAGCCTTGCCCTGGAACCGCTGCCCACTCTCTCATCGCCAAACGGTGTGTCCTTACCTTTCTCCCACAGCTGGCTGTCAGGGAAGGCAAGCACCCGAAAGTTACCGGAGTCTCTCACTCTCCTTCTTGAATGAGCTGCCACCATTGCCCTGGTCCACGCGCCGGCTGCGCAAGCACACACCCAACCTGCCACTGATGAGTGAATTAAATAAACGGTGTGCGCTTGCGCAGCCGGCACATGGACCAGAGCAGCGATGGTGGCGGCTCATTCAAGAAGGAGAGTGAGCAACTCTGGTAACTTTCGGGCTCTTGCCTTCCCTAACAGCCAGCCGCGGGAGAAAGTTGAGCAGTACGATACACCCCGTGGCGAAGGGCGAGCAAGCAGCGGCTCCACGGCAAGGCCGGAGTCGGGGAATGGTGCATTCCCTGACTCCGTGGAATGGGGCGGGTGGGCAGAGCCTCCAGCTGCCATTGCTACCGGTTCTCCGAACTACCGGTCATCATCACTACCGGATCAGCAGATCCGGTCCGATCCGGTAGCATTTCACCTGATGTGTGGGAACAGTGGTATAACTGGATAGAACGGAGATAGATTGAAGGTAGATAGTTATTAAATACAAGTATTAGATAAAATAAGAATGTAAATATGCACAATTTAATTTTTGTAAATAATGCACAAATTATTTTCACAAGAAAAACACCACAATTAGCTGTTGAGTGAAATAAGTTTTTATGTTTTTAATGTAATAAAAGTTTAATAAAGTGTTTATAAAAAAAAATAAAAAATAAAAAATTGTGGTTATCTATCTTATAGGCCTGCATTTAAACCAAACCACGAAACCACCAAATCCTTACTGTTTCTCGCTTCTTGCTAGCTCACAAACACTGCAGAAAAATAAAAAATATTTCATCAAACTAAGTGCCATAGCCACCTGCTTACAGTGAAGCTGGCCATCTTCGAAAATTGACCTTCAATTCAACACTGTGAGCTATTCTCTAATTCTTTGTAACAAGGCCTTTCAAACAAGGGTTTTGGAATTCAGTTCTAAAAGATTTGAAAATCAGTTCTACATGTCAATTGTGTACTGCAAACAAGTACTTTTCTTTTTTTAAAAAAAATCATCATTCTGAGAAAATTTCATTTTCTCAGAAATAAGACACCAGGACCCCAATCTACTAAACCACAGGTGTCAAACTTGCAGTGTCACGTTGCCGTCACATGATGTATCGCGATGTTTTTCTCCTTCCTGGAGCTGAGGTGGGAGTGGCCTATGCATGATACATCTGGCCTATGATACCATTTTGACACCCCTGCACTAAATTTAACCTTATTTATGCTGTTTTATTTAAGCCACAGATTGTGATGTGATCCCTGAAGCCAAGAAGCTGGATGCTTAATTTTTTTTCTCGCTCATAATAGCAGGGAAAGAAGACCCAGTTTGCCATTTCCTTTTAGTCACATCCCTGCTAGTGTTTCCTTCAGAAATTGAAGACAGTTTGACAGGAAAGAACCTTTGTTCTTCCCCACTGAAGCCCACATAAGGCAAACTTTGTCACTGACTGTCCTTTTTCTCAAGCACCACCCATGTGTATGAACTGCTTTTCTCTGGTACATGTCTTTGCAGCTGTCACTTTTAACATCTGATTAAGCAGCATAAAACATAGCAAAATGCCCATCTTTGACAATTCTAGATTCTCAGGCATAATACAGTAAATCTATTTGCTCTTGTTTGTAACTAAGTATATAAATACTATTATATCAGTGGAAGGTTAGGTATAGGATTGTGTTTATTCCACATATTAAATGCTCCATTACTGCCCCTTCTGTATGCATCTAGAATAGATTCCTATTCACTTTACCATTTACTTTATCACTCTATTGCCAAGGCTGCATTTTGTTTTGGGTATAGAACATGGACAAGAAAAGCAAGAGATTGACTAATACAGGTAGCCCCAAGGAATCTAAGGGGAAAGTATATCCAGAATTATTTGCTGAAGCAGCATACCAGGCATTTGGAAAAATGCAGAAGGATTTAAGAGGAAAATTACTTTTTAAAATGAATAGCAGCTTGGATTCTCAAAATTAAAGATGTGGCATTGAAGAGGCATTTTTAAAATGCTGGAATTACAATCCCAAATTTTATTTTTCTACCATTGCTCAATTTCTGGACTTACAATTTAAAATAATTAAATCGTACTTACTAATAACATCACAGAGAGGCTGAGCAGCCTGAAGCAAGAGCGCCATCTGCTGATGAAAAGGGAACTGCCTAACTATTTAAAGAGACAGAAACTATTTGCTGGATAAGTATCTGCCCTAAGACCACCAGAGATTTGAATATTAAATAAGAATTTCAGCTAAGAGTCCCCTGAATACTATTGAACATATAAAAGGGATTTGAAGAGATGTGGATAATCCTCTGCTGAATTTGAATTGATTGGATTGACTGGATTGATTATTGATTGAGACTTGGAAGTTTTGTATTGAATTAATGATTCCTGGACAATTGGCCAAAAAGGAAACTTATTAAATACAGACACAACAGAAGACGGAAGTGAGAGAAGAAAAGTGGAATGGAGTTATTTCAAAGTATTGAGGAAATATTTGAGCTATAGACCAAAAACTGGAAAATATATTACAAGTGATAATGGACAAAGAACAGACCAAAGAGGAAAGAATGGAACCATCAGAAGAAACAGAGGAAAAAGCAGAACTGAGAAGCCAACAGAAAGAAACAACAAGGACGAGTTATTATTAAAGCTAATAGTGGTTAAGGAATTAAAAACGGAGGAATATACTGTAAAAGACACAAAAATGAAACAGGAGAAACAGGAAGAGAGCTGTGGAAAAGAGAAGGGGTCAGGAGCAGATAGTTTTGGAACCAGACAGTGGGAAAGGGTAGAGAAAAAAGTTAGACTATATAAACAGAAGACAGATTTAGATGTAGAAGGAGTAACATAAGGGATGAATATGGGAGGCAAACCAAAAGGAAAATAAGATTAAAGGTTTGGATGCAAGCAAGAGATGATGGATAAAAGAGAGGGGGAAAAAAAGGAAAGGAAAGGAATCCTTCATAAACATATCTTCATAAATATGTATTAATATTAGAATGACATAGGTTTGTTAATTATTTTACAAGTAGTGTAATGGACACTAGAATAACATTTCAATACAAATAGATATAAAGAATGGAATAAGGGAAATAGGAGAAGTACGAATAACAATGCAACAATAAGTGAAACTAGAATTTGAAATATTAAAAATGCATAAAAACATGATTAGCAGTGAAATATTAGAACTAAAAATGAGTGGTTAAATAATGAAAGAATTTATTTTAATATACATATGTGTATTAATAGAATTATACTCTATATTATAGAATTATGTATTAATGATTGTGATTGGTACTAGGAGTGTACATTGAGGCAATGAATAATGAAAAATTGAAGGCTGAATTTTTTATATAAATTGATATGAAGAGTTAACTAAAGGAAGTGAAAAAATATGTATTTGAATATTATAGTGATATTGGAAGGGAAAACAAAATAAACAGATAGAAATAAGAGGGGAATAATAATAAATAGATATATGGATATATAGATTATTGACATGAAGGTATATGAAAGAACAAAAGGTTCTTTTGGGTTTAGAATTGAAGGGTGATAATAAAAGATATGTGTACATGAAACTATGAAAATGAAATGTAGTAACTAGGAGTAATAACATTATGTTAATTGTACTGAAATGTATGATACTCAGATATCACACTATTCATGCATTGATATGTATAAACAGTATAAAATAAAATAAAAACTTGGGGAAAAAAAGAAATCCAAAAGAAAAGTATTGGCCAGAAGCAGGTAACTTTAAGAAGAAAATGAAAAGTGAGCACAGTTTATTGCAAGTGAGCCACTTGTAAGATTGGTGCTCAAAGGATCATCTCTCTGAGGGTGAGAATGAAAATTTACCTCTGGTTTGACTGTAAAACCATGACAACTTTGTCCAAAAATGTCATCGCTATACTTAGAACTACGCCAACTTCAGTCTGACCTAAGCATAGTACATAAAATTATCTGCCACAATGTCCTTCCTGTCATTGACTACTTCAGCTTCAACCACAACAAAACACGAGCAAATAATAGATACAAACTCAAGGTAAACCATTCCAAACTCGATTGCAGAAAATATGACTTCAGTAACAGAGTGGTCAATGCCTGGAATGCACTACTTGACTCTGTAGTTTCTTCCCCAAACCCCCAAAATTTTAACCTTAAAGTGTCTACTGTTGACCACACCCCATTCCTAAGAGGTTAGTAAGGGGCGTGCATAAGTGCACCAGCGTGCCTACTGTCCCTGTCCTAATATTCCTTTTTACTTACTCTTTTCATGTATTCAAATTATGTTTATTACTTTTACATTTTATCTTATATATGCTTGATAAATAAATAAATAAAATAAATATGATGGCAACATGGAACATATGCACCAAAGAAAAAATTCTTGTGTGTCCAATCACACTGGCCAAAAAAGAATTCTATTCTATTCTATTCTATTCTATTCTATTCTATTCTATTCTATTCTATTCTATTCTATTCTATTCTATTCTATTCTATTCTATTCTAAAAAGATTATAGTAAAAAATCAGTCTTTATCATGCAAATGAATAAGATCCCAGCAATAAGGGAAAGTTGAAAAAAAATAAACACTTCATCTTCTCTGATTTTCTATACTGCTGTCATCCCCACTTTTTGAAATTTATATCAAAATTTTATTGGCAATTAACAGTAAATATTGAGACCATTAACAGCAAGGGAGGGAAATAACCTTATAAAGTTCAGAATCTTATCAAATTGAGTTGTCTGTGAATAACAATAATCTGCATTTCTGATACTTGAGCAAACTAGAAGACCAATGTATAATTTAATATGGATATAAATGCTTTTGAAAGTATGCTTGTTTTCTCTTACTCTCTAAAAACTCTGTACATCAAGGTTCAGGAGCAAAAGCTTCCAATTCAAAAGATACTAAAACTACAGGAAGCTTGAGAATTCATTTTTTTAATTCTGGAAATTTTGTAAGCCTTTAGGCTTATTTAATTATTTTACATCCAATCTAATCTATCCATTAAAAACCTAACAAAAATTAAAAGAAGCAAATGCTATTTTTTTAAGCATGGAATTTTTCAAACTCTGCTTTAATTTATTAGCATTAATCTCCTCAAATCCATTTTATGGTATTTAGACATCTCCTCTCATTGTAAGGTCTCATCAGCATTTTCCATTTGGGGATTGGTGCAGATGTGCATGTGAGACACTAGAATGGTATTACAATTCCCATCTTCTCATGTACTGGGATCTTATTGCATTTCCCTTCATTTCATCCACTTTTTTACGTTAACAAATCTGAATTAACAGAAATTAGATGCAAATACATTCAGTGCTTTCCCTCTTGTTTTCAAATTGTACTTTTAGTCCACTCAACCTGTTATTATTTTACAGTGATTTTCACTTAAAAGCTAAATGGATGTGTGATTACTGTTATAGGAACTAACACAAAACAATTAAATGCTGAGGTGTTGAAAGATAAAGTTGAGCTGTTTTGCATGTGCATAGGGGGGAAGGGGGAAGGAAAAGAAAAGAAAAAGAAAGAAAAAAGAGAAAGAAAAGAAAGAGAAAAATTGGAAACCTTAAGCCTGGGAAGAAATCAGCTGTAAGACAAATGCATTTAACTTTGCTAATTACTGCAAGTGACTCTATTAAGATTTTACTACCTTGTGCCAGGACTTTAGACATTTATTTAAGGCTTTCACTTGTTATTTGAGAATAGCTGATTTCATGCATGAAAAAAAAAGCCCAGCATAAAGTGGCTTCTATTAATAATTAGCTTCTCAAGTGCAGCATTTTACACCAATCAGTTATATGCTTGAAATGAAGACATTTATGATTGAATCCCAAATGTCATCATAGTTTCACTTCTACTTCTACAAACTATAAGAATTATATGACCTTCAATTTAGCCATGACTGAACATGCACTTAAGGCTTTTGCACAGCTCCATTTCATGTGCCCATTGTATCCCTTCCTGGACTGGACAGCCCTTCGAATTTACCCTCATTACGTCATACCTTAACTATTGCATTACATAGAGTTGCCTTTGAAGATCAATCAGAAACTTTAAATGGTCCAGAATGTAGCAGAGTGGAAAGTGGTAGGCCCAGTACTCTTCAATATCTTCATAAATGACTTAGATAAGGGAATAGAAGGGGAACTCATCAAATTTGCAGATGACACTAAATTGGCAGGAATAACCAACACCCCAGAAGACAAGCTCAGGATCCAAAAAGATTTTGACAGACTTGAACAATGGGCCTTATCCAACAACATGAAATTTCATGTGCTGAAAAGCAAGGTTTTACATCTAGGCAGGAAAAAAAATCCAAGTACAAATACAGATTAGGCAAAACCTGGCTCATACACAGAAACTGTGAGAGGGACCTTGGAGTCCTAGTGGATGATCACTCAAATATGAACCAACAGTTGCAGCAGCAGCTAAAAAAGCTAATACAATCCTTGGTTGTATAAACAGAGGCATAGAATCAAAATCACGTGAAGTATTAGAGCGGCTTTATAAAGCCTTAGTAAGGCCACAACTGGAAAACTTCATCCAGTTTTGGTCATTACATTACCAAAAAAAGATGTTGAGACTTTGGAAAAATGCAAAGAAGAACAACTAAAATGATTAAAGGCCTAGAGACAAAAATTTATGAAGAACGGTTGTAGGATTTGGGCTTGACTAGTCTAGAGAAAATAAGGACTAGGGGAAACATGATAGCATAGTCCAATATTTGAAAGGTTGCTACAAACAAGAGGGGGTCAACTTATTTTCCAAAAAACCAGAGGGCATGATAAGAAACAATGGATGGAAACTAATCAAGGAGAGAAACAACCTAACACTAAGGAGAAATTTCCTAACAGTGAGAACAATTAACTAGTGAAACAGCTTGCTATTAGAAGTTGTGGGTACTTCATCAATGGAGGTTTTTAAGAAGAGACTGGACAGTTACTTGTCTGAAATGGTATAGGGCAGTTATGGCGAACCTATGGCACACCTGCCCGAAGTGGCACACAGAGCCATGTTGCCTGGCATGTGCGGCCTTGCTCATTCCTCTTCTGAGTTTCTGGTGTGCATGTGTGCGCGACAATCAGCTGGCCTTTTTGCGTGTGGCAGTTCCGGAAACTGAAAGAGCTGGTCTTCCATTTTCTTGTGTCAGCATGCGCGGCAGCCAGCTGATCGCCACACGCAAATGAGTGCCAGAAATCCAGAAGAGTAGCTGACCGGCGCACATGCATGCACTGGAAACCGGAAGTTCATTTTCAGGTGCATGCATGCGCTCTGGACAGCTCCTCTTCTGGGTTGTGGCCCAGATGATGGTGCACATGTGCATGCAAAGAGGGCACATGTGCACTCTCTTTTCACCACTTGGTGCAGAAAAGGTTCGCCAACACTGGTATAGAGTCTCCTGTTTGAGCAGGGGGTTGAACTAGAAAACCTGGAAGGTCCCTTCCAGTTCTATTCTGATTGATTTGCTTGCTTAGGTAGGCTATTTAATCCCACTGCCTTGTAAACCACAGTGGTTGCCAGTATTCTTCTGGGTGCAATTCAAGGCGCTGATTATCACCTATAGAATCCTATGTAGCATAGGGCCTGGATATTTGAGGGACAATGCTGGGCATCACTCAGTGGAATTTGAAAAGCAACATATATGATGCTCTGAATTCTACATTGGTAAGTAACGGAGAGATCTGTTGTCACATTTTATTCTTACTCCACCTCTGACTATTGGATCTCTTTGGAAAGGACAAATACACAGAGAATATAGATATAAATATATACTTTCTTGCATGAGAGCCAATCTTCATTTGTTATTTACAACATTACTGAAATAGTTTGGCAATCCAATTTTACTCCTGCTTTTATTTTCATTGTTCCAAGTCTAACGCACGATCAGCTTTCAAAGTCATGCCTTAGCTTTAGATCTTGGTTACTCCATTATCATATACCACAGCCAAATCATTTTCTTTGGGAATTCAGATCAACCAAAGGCAAGTCAAAGGGTCACAACTACAATACTATACATTGTACCAATATAGATCCTGTGGATTTATATTGATCATTGAACTAATATCTGGATCATTGAACCAATATGGATCACCAGTCAAGTGACACAGTGTTTCTTTGACTGTTTTTTCACACCCCGACCATTAAGCAAGAGCTCACATACTGAAAACTGTAATTAGCTACCAGTAGTAAGAAAAGGTAAAATGAGCATCCAAACAGTGAACATGCATATAGGAATTGTTACCCTAGCTGACCAAAGATGCAATAGTTTTATTGGCTGTCTGCTATGAAAATAGCAAGACTGCCAGATGTCAAAAGTTGACTTGGAGTCTGGATGTCTTTTAAGATAGGGTCTTAGAGTCAACACTTTTTAAAATTCAACTTTTTCAGAGATTTGACTGATTGATGTCTTCCTTTGTTACACTGGTTTTATTTTTATTGATACTGTATCATTTCACAATTGTGAAAGTGCTTTGGAAGTCAGTATATCTGAAAAACAGCATAGAAATGTTTTACATACATTTGCATAAGTCTATTTCTTCAGAATTCCTTAAAGCATATTCTTCCCATGCTGGGGGAATGAAGGAGTTCCACAACAGCATTTAAAGAATGATTTATGTTATTTATTTTTACTACTTATAATAACCATTCCCATGACTCAAAGGACAGGTGAGCCACTGGCCCATCCCGCCCTCCCCAGTAAGAGCTTTTCTTTTTCAGCCAAGTTCAATTGTACTACTATAGTCCATTAGTACGAATAGGAAAGAAAGAGATATTTTGCAAGGTGATGTGTGAGATAAGAGCAGGAAGCATGAATATTCTGTCTTCTCCCCCTTGTATACTGTTGGTCCAAAATTCCACCTGTGATCATGGATTCTCTGTAGTGGAAGGCTTGGATCTGCTCATTCATAGTCTAATGTTTCAGAGAGGTCGTCTAGTTTTCTGAACAAATAATATCTGACATGCTTTCAGATTTTGAAAAAGCTAAAACCTGTACTTGAAAACAATAATTTGAGAAACAAATTGGTTATAGGACTTACCCTGAGCTTTCTTCCGAACACAGTAACTTTTCCTTTAATTTGTTCCTTTCTGAGGCGCCATTCTATTGAATTTAAGCCATTTTCCATTGGCAGTGAAATATTGCATCGTCCTATTGCTGGGGTCACAGTACCAGCCAGGACATGTGGTTCACTGTGGAAGCTAATACTCATCCCATTTGCATACATCACTCGCAGGGTGCCATTACTGCAGAGCTGATAGCTGTTTCTCACTTGATCTGAGAAGAAATATTCCGTAAGTCATATAACTAAAAGTCATATTCCTACAATTACTATTTGTGTTTAGGTAAGGCAGATATTTACAATATTATGGATTTATTAGAGAGAAATACTATGAAATGTTTGAAGCCTGAAGGCATATTTCTGGTTATTAGAACTATATTTTCTGTTTGCTCCTTAACGGTAAATCAAATACCAATTGATTATTATAATTATTATTTTGCAAACCTCACTAGTATTTGTGAATACATGTATAATTAGAGAGAAAGTTGGCGGCAAGTGATTTAATTGAAGTGTTGGGTCAGCAAGAAATCTATTCAACCTGAAAATATCAAAAGAAGTGGCTGCAACTTTTTTTAGAGAAAAGACAGATTCATCTCTATTCTTTCTATACTGCCTTCAGTGCTCCCTTAACAGATATATAGCTCAGTTATAGATTAGGTTTCAGTACTTAAGGCATGATGCTCACACAGAATGAGCTGCCAGAGTCAATCTTTTGTATGAGTGTCACTTTTCATTCTGCCTTAAAGAAACATTACTAGCCAGCCTGACATCTGGCTTTTTATTGACTGGCAGAAGTTGCAAAAATAAAACTTGATATTTATGATAGTTATATTCTTGACTGGCTGATCTAGTTTTCAGAATAGTAAAAAGGAATCTCTCCCACAAGACAGTAGACAGCAGAGTGAGCAGCTGCCACCGAAGAACCACTATCATTTTGTAATAAAGAAAATATCTATCTAATTAATCATCTGCTGGAGAGAAATATAAAATCATAACCCTGGAAAATAGTCCCTGGTTTGTGAGGAGGTTATTGTCCCATGGCAATATTTATTTTTAATGATACTATTTTAAATTTTAAGACAATCGTCCACAGAATTCTTTTCATTTTAGTTTAGTTAACAGTGTCACACTGCATAGGCAGCATTGAATAATTTCTTTAAGGTTTCCATTATTTTCTTTGCAGAACTCTGCCAGTGATTACATTTAAACTTTTCTTCTTAAATTGAGAAATTTAATTACCTCCAAACAGAACGACTAACATGCTTCTCTTGATTTTTTTGGTCATTATCTATCTGTCATATGGTTTCTACGTCTGTACCATCCATGCCTTGGGAATTTTTAAGAATAGAGATTTCAGAAAACAGAATGGCTTACCCTACACAATTATAATGAAAAAATAACAACAACCCACAATGGAGAATAATAGACACCTTTAGAAGGAGTTGTTTGACCACAAGATAAAAAGATAACTCTAGTGTTATTTTAGGCAGTTGTCCTTTTCCTGATCTTTGTAAAAGCATATATATGAACAATTGCCAGGGTTAGGGTTTTTGAAGTATAGTTTTACTGAAGACAGCATCAAATTTTGCATGCAGAGTTTGCAGACGAAAGACTTTACTAGCAATAGCAAATTGGATGAAATCAACTCCCTATAATTATAGCTTGCTCTGAAGAAAGCAAATAAGCAAATAGGGTCCTTTGATGCATATTGTAATAGCATCAACTATTTATCCTTCTTAATTTGTTAACTTCATATAATGAATTTAAATTCTCATCATTTTGGCTCAACAGGGCTAATAAGAAGATTTTCTTTTTACAAAAAAACCCCCACCACAAACCTCTGTTCTACCTCATCTTGGCAGCATGTGCTCAAATTACATGGTTTTCAGTCCTCCTAACTGAATTAATAATAATTAAAAGACTATCTTAAATGATAAATAATGCAAATCACATGCAGCTTTGGGTGTAAATGGTATTGTATTCATACCTCTTCAGAACTGTTGAGCAACTATCACAGGAAATAACAACTTTCTAACAATTTTAAGGAATCAGTTCAAAACAAATCAATAAGGGAATAATAGAGATTGTAACTGAAGATGCAAACCAGACAAATAATCTTGCAAAGGGATAATATAACCTTTAAATATGTACATAACAAATGTAGTTCAGGATTCAGTACGCTGAGGTTATGAAGTGAGGTACATAGGATTTTCTTGTTGAAAATCTTTTCTCTGAGAAGAACTGCTTAAAGTTTTTCACAAAGCCATATGAAGGATAAATCTTCCAAGGAATGATATTTAATATTCATGCACTGGGATGGAGAACTTTGCCCAGTTTGTATAATAAATATCTGATGTTTTTGGTATGCATTGTAGATTGACCTGATTTAGAAATAATTTATACAATAACCATGGAACGAGACAGAGAAATATGTAAGAAAGTTATTCTTTGAAAATGTATATTATTTCTTAAAGAAGGGGAATCCCATTATTTCCTATTCCAGAAAATGTACTTTGATATCTAGTGTTTTTATACATACAGATGTTAAAAAAAGGATTCTGGAAAGTAAAAAATGGAATAATGCAATGCTGCATAAAGGCCCAATTATGAACCACTTCTTTAGGTTCTGAGAGTATTAGAGGTGTTTTGTCCTTGTGGCTCTTGTTGAGATGATCTATTAATTTATGATTTTTATTAGGTTCAGGATACTGTGTATATTCTAATGAACTTTTCATATTGTGAAAGTCGCAACAAATCCTCCATTTGTGATGGGATATAAATGTGTAAATAACTAAGTAAATATCTTTCTACAAAATCATAATAGATATCTTGAAGTTTTCACTAGTGAGAATAAAGTCATCAAAATAGTTCCTAGCACAATAAAATAGTTTATTTTACAGGCAAGCACATTGGCTAATATAACAGGTAGCTTTCTAATGATTAATATGGATTGATATCCATTACATAAATGGATTGAAAAGAGATTCAGGAACCTCAATCACCTGTACAATTGACTAACTTTGATTCAGAACTAGACAAGGTGCACAGCATACACAATCAAGAACTTCACCTGTAAATTGAGTACACTGAGTGGACAATTGATATGACTTGTTTGCATTGATGCACAGACACAAAACTTGAAACAAGTGAAATATTTTTTATTAACCAATGAAAAATGTTGGTGGATATCTTCAACCTAACTTTAGATGACTTTCTATATGGACAAATTGTGATGATTGGTTTAGAAAATGTGTATACTGTAGACATCCATCTTAAATATATAACTCTAGGTAGTGATATAGTTCAATTGTTAAAAAGGGCATTGAACAGATTTTCTGTTTCAAAGCTAATTCAAGAAATTCTATACTGGAAGTAACAAATCTCTATTTTGTATCATGTTTCAAGTAGAACTTGAATAGGAATAGGACATGGAGAAAAGCAAGATGGTACACAGCAGGCAATTAACTCCTGAAATCATGAATCTTTTGATAGCTGTTAAGATCAGGCTGGAGACTTTATGTTTTTCTAGAATCACAGACAGAAATGTAACCTGAGGAAACCCTGACATGGGGGAAGAAGCTTATTTGATTACAAAATACTAGTGTTTTCTGCATTTGGAGGGTTAAAGGACAAATGTTGTCACAGATCTATAATTATGAGTAAGAAAGCAATATATAATGTGTGGCAATTGTATAAGAGCGTAATTCCCCCATGCAATGTTTTCTCAAATTTTGGCAACTTGTAATTGGCCCAAACTACCGTAATTAAGGTTAATGTCGAGTGCCAAATACCCCTCGACACTGCGTTACCACGTCAGCAAGGGAGACTAGGAAGGGGGGGAATCCCCTCCGGATGACCCAGAACGAAATCCAGCAACAGAGCACAGTGGAGGGGGGGTGCTGCAATTAGGACTGTATGCACGGGTGATAGCAGGTGACGGCCGGAACACAAAGAAGAGAGAGTGGGATACACGAAGAAGGAAAGAAGGGGGGTTTGTGTAGCAGATTGTAAACGAAGCTGAGGATGACATCAGAGATCTGCACCCAAAGACAGGAGAACCGAGTGGCAGATTTGATTCCAGCAGCTGTTGCAGATTACCTGATGATAGTTAAACACTCCCACTCCCTGTAAAACCACGCCGGAGGAGAACACAGGTGTCCCCGACTTTGTTTCTGATTAACCAGTTCAGTGCCTACTGTAAGTTGCTGTGTAGCTATCATTAAACCGGGTTTTGGTTCCACTTACTCGTGCGTGTGTGTGTGCTACATTGCCCGGCAAAGCACTGATGTTTCCAGAGGGGCTGAGAGTTAATGTAATTTTGATTTCATTTTAAGACTTCCTAATTCTTCTGTCCTAAAAATTTTTTTGTTTGCGTACATAAAACTATATGAGAAGGATTTTTGGAAGAAGAAAAAGAACATTTCTATCAAAGGATGTTTTGTCTGATGACCAAATGGAGATATCATTGTTTATTCTCATGCCAAGAACCTTTCAAAATCTGTAATAAATTTCAGACACACTATGTACATTTAGTCTCCCTTACTCTTCGGAGAATTTTATGTTAAATGCTGAAAAGGCATTTGCTGTTGAAAGGAAGATAATCTATACGAGATTTGTTTTAGACAGGAAAGCAGTCAAGCGAAGCCAAGCATAAAGGTTCAACACAAAAGGAGTCTGTCATTTGTCATATAGTAGTGATATGTTGATTTGTCAAACAAGAGACGTCAGCCAGGGCCCACATGGAAATGTGGAACTTCACAAAGTAATTTAGCAATTGAAATGAACAGAATATATTTCCCATTTAGTTATACCGAACAACACTGTGTCACCCAGTTTTTTTAGGATATCATCAGGATATCGATACATTTAAATGAAAAAGTGGACTATTTCCTCAATTATCAGTCTTAGCTGGAATAATTTTTCAGCAGACCTAATAAATAATAGGCAAGTAAATTATTAAGATTAAAGGTGAATAGAAGATGAAACTGCGGACTTCTGGTTTGCTGCTGGCCGCCGCCAGATGCTCCTTCGGGATCGTCAGCTTCCACTGCCTGTCAGAGCCGCCTTCACAACGGAATGGCGGCTCGAAAAAACTCCGTTTCCATGAGGAAACGGAGATAGAGCCGGCAGGGGTGGGTAGAACTCTCTGCGGAGTCCCAAAAGTTTTTTTTTTACTTTTGGGACGGAGCGGATGAGATGCCCCATATCCCCAGCCGCTGCTCTGGGCTCTGGGAGACCTCTGCTAATGCAGAGCCAGGCGTCAAAAGCAAGCCTGCAAATTTAACAGATTACTCAAAGAAAATGTGAGCTGGACCTGTAATACTGAACTGCAAGTATTTTACTTATCTTTTAAAAATTACTTAAGAGAAAGGAGGAAAAGAAAGAGGAAAAAAAGCCTTTTAAAATGGCGTCTGCCGTGGCTGGAGGAGAGGCTGAAAGGGAAAGTCCTTCCGTTTTCTATTATTACAATGTAGCGGAATAAATACCACTGGCTACATTTGTAGACAAAACTTCGCTCCTGTGTCTTTTTCTCTCTTTTTCCCCTGGAGACTTGATATTGTTGTTGATTGGAAAGAAGTCTTTTTTCTTGTTTTTTTTTTTTTAACAAAGCTTGCCTGGGCGGAAACATGGCACTGAGACTTACAAAGTCAGATAAACAAGTAGGGGGGGGATTCCCCCACCAACAATTTAAAGGAACAAGTTTTAACTCTTCAGTCTCAGAAACCTGATTTTAATATAATAGAATTTCTCTTAGAGGAGATTGAAAGAAGGGAGGAGATTGTGAATCAGCAACTTGAAAAATTTAAGCAGGAAATTAAAGAATTGGTGAAATCTAAGTTTGATTTTTTGGAGCAAAAATTTTTAAAAGTGGCTAATGGTTTTTCAGAATTTATGATACAGTTGGACACAAATACTAATTTACTAGAGTCTAAAATGGAAGAAATTCAAGATAAATTGGACAATAGAACTCAAAAAATTGAAAATGATCTGATAAACACTCAGGATAATAGCTCAGAAGAAAAACCTAAAATGGATGCTGATCAAAAGTCTGGTAATGTAGAAAATTTGCAACAGAGGATTGAAAAAGAGATTCTAATGGTACAATATAATTTCACAGAATATGCGATAAGATTGAGAGGTTTGCAGGAAAATAACAGAGATGATTTAAGGAAAATATCTTCTGAAATTCTAGCTGGGATTTTAAAGGTTCAACCTGAGGAAGTGTTTTGTAGGATTGACAGAGTTTATCGAATAAACTCCTGGATTGCCAAGCAAAGGCAACTGCCTAGAGATGTGGTGATTTATTTTACAGATAAAGAAATTAGGAATAATATTGTGCAAAATTCCTTCAATTCTAATTTGCAATTGTATGGAAGAAAGATTTGGATTTACAAGGAACTCCCACCTAAGATATTAATGGAAAGGAAGAAATTTGGTTTTCTGGTGAATGAGTTAAAAAAGAGAAATATCCCATTTAGGTGGGACGCCCCAGTTGGTATTATATTGAGATATCAAGGAGAAAGATACCAGCTAAATACTGTTGAAAGAGCGGAAGAATTTTATCAAAATAGGTTGAAAATGAACTTAACATCTTCAGGTATAATACAGGATAAGCAGAAGGAGCTGGAAATAAAGGTAAAATATCGAATTATAGAGACTGTACCAGATAAATTGCCTTTGGATTTATCGGACACCCCAGCTGGATTATCTACAAATTTGAAAGAAGTGGCATCTAACCTTAATGTGATGACTTATCAAGGCAAGGACAAGCATGGAAACCAATTAGGGGATATACAAGGGATAAAAAAGAAACATGAGACACAAAAACAAAACCAACAAGACCAATCTACAAAGCAGAATGAAAACCGACCAGATGATATACAATTTGTAGAAAGGAAACCAGGATGGAAATCAAACCCACAAAAAGAAAAAAAAAAAGAAATAGGTTGCATAAAAATAGAAATTTCTAAATCAAGCAACAGTGAAGCCAGTGACTTTAAAATATGAATGATTATGTGTAAACATAGAAGAGGCGACGTATTGGTTAATATCATCCTGAGGATTGTGGCAGATCTCTGCATGGCCGTAATTTGGGGACATGAAAAGAGCCTTAAACTGATGGATTTGAATTATCCACTTTGGAATTTCTTTTTGTGTTGATAAACATATTATAATTATCTTGAATCACAAGGCAAGAGAATTATGCTGGGGCATGCAGAAGATCGGGTTGTTACCCACTACGATGATGGGAATCAATAATCCTGATGAAACCCACAATTATTACTATATGGAATATAATTATAATGTCACTCGGGTGGTTGTTTTTACTTTTATACATATAAGAAGATATTTACTACTGATGGGGGCAGATATGATTGAAGATCCTGAATAAACTGTTGCACCAGCAAGCTATGTCACCCTATTATGGATGTTGGTTCTACCAATCCAGTGGAAAGACTTCAAAGAAGATATTATATGGACTATAAATTTAAAGTCATTGTCTTTTCTTTTTTTTATTTAGATATAATGGAATATATAGACATATATTTTTAAGTAGTGTGGGCAGTGAATCAAAGATATTAAGAATTGTTGTGTATGGTAATTTTGCAGGATAGTGGGTGAATAAGCTAGTTAGTAGATTGATTAGTCTAAGAAAAGGGATTTTTAAGTGATATATTTAGGGGAGTGGAGGAAATGGATAGAGTGGAATGGTGGTCTTGAATTGTTGTAATAATATATAGATACAAACTTGGGAGAGGAGAAAAAGGGCAGACTATTGCCAAATTGGGAGTTATAATACTATTATGCTAAATTAGAAGTTATTCTATAATGTTATAGTATAATGTCTTTTTTTTTCTTTCTTTTCTCTTTTCTGAAATGTATGGATAAAGGGGGATGTCATAATATTAATAATATTTTTAGTAAGTAAAGGTCAATATTTAGAGGAGGAAGTAAGTAATCTGTTATGAATTAGGGTTTTTTTTTGTTACGAAGAAGTCACAGGGGGGGATGGGTGGGGAGGGGGGGGTTAGGGAGGGGGAGGGAGAGGGAAAAAAAAAGGGGGAAAAATTTGTATTTGAAAACTTTTTCAATAAAAAAAAAAAAGATGAAACTGCAATCTCTCCTTCAAAGAAATAAAACCACTGAGACACTGGAATAAACAGGATTCTGTACTTCAAAGATTATGGAATATTATTTAGATGGAGAGCTAATAGAGCACATTGATATTTAATATTCATGCACTAGGATGGAGAACTTAGGACAACTTTCAGTTGGTGAAACTAGAACCTGACAATATGAAAAATAATGATGGTTTTGTTGGTTCTGTAATTCTTTAATTACTTCCATGATTCTTAAATTGTTTAGTATTTGGGATTGCCTAAAAATAAAAATAAAATGGCAGGAATGAAGGGGACTCTTCTGAATCAAGAAATAATGATGATCTTTGAATTAATATTAAATTAAAGTTGGTGTTATCAAATTTTTAAGCAGACTATGTAAACATTTGCCCCACTTGGGTATATTTATCTTCTGCCATTATTCTTACTCACACAAACTGTGTAAAGTCTTTGGGAAGTGTATTTCTGTACCTTGAACAACTGTGTAGGAAGCCTCCACAGAGGAAAGATTGGTAATTACTGTGACATCATCATCACGGTTGGAGTTTTCAATATCTATAGTAATAGACTTTTCCATTTCACGATGAAGGCTGGTTACTACACCAGTAGGGCGAGTTACATTGGTAAGGCGTCCTTCATGGTCATAACTGAAAAAAGAGAAATCACATTTAAGTAGCTAGATCTGAGCTAAATCAGCATGCACTACCTGTTAATGTTAAATGTTAAACAGATTATGAAACAAATCTATTAACCAAAGACAAATAATTGGAATAATTTTTAGTATTAAATACTAATATTAATTAGTATTAAATAATTACATATTTTTAGGGAATATACTGTTAAGTTCACATACCAAAGAAAATACGATGTATGATCAAAGGGATGATTTATTGGAAATAGTATACCTTTGGGAATTTCTTTTTTCCACATAATCATCCCTGGAAAATTATTATTGAACCCTTCTGATATATTTACAGAATGTAATCACATCTCCCATTCTTCTATTATTTCTTCTTTTTACATCTCAAAATAAATACAGCAATCTTCCCCATACAAGATATTCATTCCTTTCTTCTTTTAAACATAGGCCTTCAGTATTTCAGACAGTATATCCATCTTGCAAATAGGTTCAATTATTTCACAAGCAATTCAACTAGGCAGACAGATCCAAAACCATGCTGACAAAACAGATAATCCAAAGCTGCCTTTAGAGCGCCCAGTTTTTGCTGTCAATACCTTATAAATGATAGAAGAAGAAAACTCTTCTGCCTAAGGGCCTTGGTCACTGATCCTTCCAATGTGTCCAGAGGCCCTCTAAAGGCTATAACATTAGAACGCTAAATAATAGTCACATTAAATAAAATGCTGCAATATTATAATACCTGGTCATTTTTCTCACTAGGATTTAGTTTTATATGGAAAATGTGTGGAACCAATAAAGTGACTTGAGACATAAGGTCAAATAAGAACAATTATTTGAAATGCAAGGATAAATAATAGGGTGACTAAAACTGGTACCAAAAAATTTCAGATGACCACTAGATAGTAAAGGCAATACAGAAAAATACATCTCTGCTATCATGTGTTGGCTATTGAGATTTTTGTCTATGGAGAGTCTTGGGCATCCAGGTCAAAAGCACCCAAAGATGCTTTTTCAAGAAGCAACTGGACTGTCTGTTTTTCTTTGAAGATGTTTTGCTTCTCATCCAAGAAGCTTCTTCAGCTCTGATTGGATGGTGGGGAATGGAAGGATTTATACTCCTTGCAGACAGCTGGTCATTTGCATTTTTTTAGAGAGTCAACACAGATAAATTTCCAGGTGGCCTGAACAACTCACTCTTGAAAAAGTACATTGAAATTTTTGTATATCAGATCAAGAAGTTCTACTATATTTGCTATATTTGAGAGAATACCAGCAATTCTTCACTTGATAGGAAAAATAAATATTTTTGATATTTCTTTTTAATTTAGCAATTTTGGGGGAGTATGAATGTGTGTGTGTGTGTGTGTGTGTGTGTGTGTGTATGTATGCTTTGAAAAGAAGGAAAAAAAAGAAGGGAAACAGTGAAATATTAATGGCATACTAGATAGTGGCAAATTATGCCATTGTGTAAGCCCATTGAGATATGTGGAGATAGAGAATTGTCCAGAAAGAAAGGAAGCAACAGACTGAATATCATATGGGAGGATCAAATGTCCTGGAAAAAAATTCTTGCCATCCGCTGGGAAGAGAATGCCTTGACTAGTTTGCAACAGAAGCTTGACAATATGACTTAATTATCCAATGGATTGAGGCAGGAGGCAGCTGTAAAACATTTATTGCACACAGTAAGTATGATGGAGCAGGACATTTCCTGGGATCTGATAAGTGCATGGGAAAATCAGCAGCCACAAAACATCAGAAAGCTATTAAAATGCCACGATTAAGGTATATTACTAAAGGAGGGAATCTTATGGGATAGTCACAGTCAGTATATTATGTTTATTTCTAAAATATGTGATGATTATTGCTTTGGGTGTTTCTAATGCATATTATGCTTGTCTATGTTTTATTCAGAGACTTGCTATGTTTACGGTAGTAAAGATTCATGAGTTATGTCTACACTAGTGGGATCAGCCAATAGTCATTTCAGAATGAAAAATCACATAGGACTTGGCAGAATTTCTGCACCAGGAGTAATGGCATATTGGTTTGCCTCTGTTCCAAAGCGAAAACAGATAAGGAAGGCTCTACCCTATTCTTTCTTGCATAGTTTTCCTCAAGTACATTTACTTTTTTCAACATTTCCAAAAAAATCTCCAATGGAGAGGCATCCATTCCTCTCATTGGCACCTTATTCTGCAAGTTAACGAATTGTGTGTCTTTTGAAAATAACACACACACACCATTTACCATTATTCTGCATGAATCTGCAACTTAACTATTATTTTAATTATAAACCTTGGCTAGTCATTAAAAAACACTTTTTTCCCCTTTATTGATGTTTTATTGTTGTGTGCTCTTGGGGAAATGGGTGGTTAGATAAATTTTATAATAAATACCATGTTTCCCCAAAAATAAGACCCTGTCTTATATTTTTTTGAACCCTGAAATAAGCACTTGACCTTATTGCCATGCACTCAAAAGCCCGATTGGGCTTATTATCAGGGGATGTCTTATTTTGGAGGAAACAGGGTAAACAAACAAACATACAAACAAACAAAATAATCTGACAGCTCAGGAACTGAACATCTGTATGCCTAAACTAATGAAGATTAGAAAAAAAAAAACCCAAACAACTAAAACAAAGAAAACTTTAATCTATCCATTCTTTCTTCTCCTTTACTGTTCAAAACAGTACTTCATGCTATATTGGATGAAGAATGTTACAAATACATTGAAGTTAGTCTTGCAAACCAGGACTAATGGGATGTGGTCACCCATTTACTACTCTTGAAAGTCACATTGCAATTTTTATCAGGAAGATTTAAGAAAGGTCTGCACCTGTTTACTATCATTTTACAAACTGACCTGCAGATGGCACTGCTGAACTTCTTCAGTGACAAATTTCATCAAAATAACAAAAAATGAATACAGCCTTGGAAAATACTATCTTTCAATCAGAAAAACCAGACATATGATTATTTATGCTCTCAAATTACATTTGTTTGGTGTGAGAATCATACATTAAAAAAAGAAGCCATTAATAGTCAAAAAGAAAGAAACACTTCTTTCTGTTCATCGAAAAGCATGACCCTGGCTGAGGGTGTGGAAACAATAAATATTCACAGGACATATTTGCAACAGGCATTTCTTCTGAAAAGTGTAATTCTCATATTGTAAGTCTGCCTACTTGAATCCATTTGTACCAAGCAATGCAAACATCATAGCAACTTCCATGTATTCATGAGGCTATGTGAATTTCATAT
This sequence comes from Pituophis catenifer annectens, assembly GCF_029215685.1. Classification (NCBI taxonomy): domain Eukaryota; kingdom Metazoa; phylum Chordata; class Lepidosauria; order Squamata; family Colubridae; genus Pituophis; species Pituophis catenifer. The sequence goes on from NW_027256882.1 coordinate 115,455,375, forward strand.
CTGGTCCATGAGTGAGAGGGATATCTGTCATATTTAGCTGTACTAATATTTAAACAGTGTTTCCTTCTTTAACCTAATACCATTGCATTTAAGAGCTGCCACAAGGTTTACATAATCTCTTCCAGTTTACTTCATATGATGTGATTGAAAAAGCAGGTGTCCAGTAATGGGTGGGAACTGTGCTTATTGGCTGATGTATACACTCTTCCCCACCTCTGAATCTCATCAGCTGCCATTCAGTTGTTGTCTAACTGAAGAGTTGGATGTAGCAGCATTGTGCCAGTTGTCAAATCAAATCTTTATTTCAGTCATTGACCAGTATAGCTGCTGGTCAGGTATGGATAGATAACTCAGTAACAGAGAAAGGCCCTTAGATGCAGTTTCCTTGTGTAATTGTTATTATGTACACAAATTGTTTTAGTCTCATGTAAAACAACTATAATTACGATCAGAATTGTCAGACTAAGTCTACACAGTTTTCTTTTCGCTTCTCTGTTGTTTCTGTCTCCTGTGTTGCACTGACTGCATTTCAGTAATACCTGAATCTGTAGTTAGTTTAAATCATCGTTTTTTAAAAAAAAAAACTAGTCAAAAGTAAAAAAAAAAAATCATTGATTTATTAAAAAATATTGTCTGATTTAAATTAAGATAGTTTTTGGTTTGGTTCAAATATAATTGAAAGCTGATCTAATGATAAACTAAAAATCTGAAGCTTCTAATCTTATGGTGGCTGTACCCAAGGAGAGGAGGGAAGTAGAAACTGATGATCTCCCCCCACCCCTCCTCCTAAATCCAGTAATTTAGCATTAGATTCAGACTGGAACATTGTGAGGAACCAAGTGTACAAATGCTCACATGAAACAGCAAGCTTCTTGTGAGTAGATCTGAGGCACTGTCTTGATTTTCCATTACAATGGACAATTTCCTAACATGCAAATATTCATCTATAGCAAATGTGTTCTTAAAAAAATATTCCACTTTGGACAGTGGGGCTGAACTTTTAGCAATAGAGTTAAATAAGTAATGTAGCTTGCTTCTTAGCATACAAAGTTTGCATGCTTTCTTATGAGTAGTTATTTTATTTTTGAGTGCAAACTCTATGTGAAAGATAAACAACTAGCTTAGATGTGTATGTTAATATTTTATCCATTTCTATCTATGAAATGATCTTTTTGAAAATTAGTATTTTTCATTGTCCATATTTGCAGAATGCCTATTAAAAAAACCTGCTTTGCTTGTGTAGGTTGTTTTTTTCAAAAATGCACAACACTTTAATCTCTTGCAATTATATAGAAAAGCATTTTCTTTCTAACCTAATTCCCGAAGTAATTGCAATTTTTGGACTCTCTGGAAATAGTATATCACACAGATTTTATAAAATATATATTTTAGGATGCGATTTCCTCACTATTTGCAGAAACAAGCAATCGGTAAATTTTATCAATGCTTTATCTGCTTGTATAGAAGATGATCCCACTATCCTGACATTTGAAGGGTAAGATTTGTTACCTGAATTCCAAAAGTAACTCTAATATTGATATCCCTGTGGGGAGGAAGATTACTGGGGTGTAGCCACAGTCTATTAGGCAGTATAAATAGGGCAAATAAATATCCTCTGTCCTGACAGACAAGGTTAACAAAGTTTTGCCCTACTAGTACTGGACACCAATAAATTCTTTAGGCATTTCAAAATTACACCCACTTTTACCAAGCTCTATCTACAAAACTACTTCAAAGTTGTTTTTCTCTGGGTTCAATAATAAAGACTATGTGGCATCTTTTTTTAAAAAAAATGTTATTCCACCTTTATTATTTTTTATAAATAACTCAAAGCAGTAAACATATCCAATACTCCTTCCACATCCTAATTTTGCTGCAACAACAGCAAAGTGACTGAGAAGTGACTTGGGTTGAGAAAGACTGATTGGCCCAAGGTCACTCAGATGGCTTTCATGCCTAGGGTAGGACTAGAATTCATAGTATCCTGGTTTATAGCCTGGTGTCCTAACTATTACATCTATATGCATTATTTTTATAAGACATATATTACTGCATTCTTAATATAGATAAAAAAGCTGTAAATGAACTATAATGGTATTATTTTTCCCATGATTGAACCAGAGCACTGGTTAATTCATTCAATGTTCTCTTACCAATGTTTTATCCATTCTTTGGCTCCATCTTTGATTCTGTCGAATTTTATTTTTGCATAAAACATTTCAAGCTATATGAAAACCCATAGTGACACAATAAGAGTAAACAAGAGCATGCATGCAAAAGTGATTGCTCAGGCTCCCTTTGGAGACCACTCAACATGCTTAGATCTACCTTATCTGAGACATCCTGCATGAAAAAAAAAGTACTACCTTATTCCTTATGAAGACAGATGATTACTCAGATAGACAATGAATATGCACTATAGGTTATTCTAAAAACAGCCTTACTCATAAAAGGTTGTCCATCCCGTTTCATCACTTTTTGTTGCCAAGAGACCACTGCTTCCATGATAGGTCATTAATCCAAGTTCCAAGGTCTGGGTTGACACTCCTTTAAGACCACCATTGGTGCTGACAGCAAGAGTCACAATTTGATTGTCAGGCATTAAAAAATGGCGTGCAGCTCCATTTGTATCCCGCCTAATTTTCAGAGAGTTGCCGTTGTTATCAACCAACTCAGTCACATCATTATCAGCACTATAGGTGAAATTATATAGATATTCTCCCGTGACAAGACTGAGAGTATATTGATGGATGCCATCAATGTTGAAGATGTACAGCTCCTGCTCTCTTGGTGAAGCGATTTCATATTGGTTGAAAGAGCTGAGGACTGGTTTATTTTTGCTGACGGCTCTGATGCGTATGTTTCCAAGATCTGCTATGTAAATCGTACCATCTGGTGCCACAGCTAAGGAGGATGGAGTGTTTAAGATGGCATCAGTTGCATAAGCATCATCACCAGCATAGCAATTACAGTTGACGTCATTTTTGCAGTCACAGTCTGAAGCTGCCCCAGCCAGAAGGCAAATCTCGCCATTTGTGGTGACCTGACGAAGGCGGTTAATTTTTTTCTCATCTGTCTCACTGATGTAAAGAATGCCAGCATGTGAAATGGCAATGGCACTGGCTGACTCCAAAGCAGAATGAATGGCCAGTTTACTAAGAGAGTAGTCTATCCCAGGAACCTGACAGTGCATTGGACGACCAGCAATGATGCTAACCTGATGGTTCTCAGTGATTCGCAAGATGACATTATTCTCCAAAACATACAGTGAATTATCCATTGGATTGACAGCCAGATCAGTTGGCCATTCCAGTCGCACCTATAGAATAAGCAACACATTACTATTGTTTAAAAAACTTGGGATGAACAAAGGTTTGTGTGGAACAGCAAATAATTGGCCAGTTTTAACGGAGTTAGTCAAGTATCAAAGCTGTATGGAATTGCCTTAGACAATATTCTTTTCAGTATTCATTAAACCTACATGCAGTCAGCTCTCTGGATGCTTATATAAAGGATTAATTGCCCCCTTTCCAGATAAAGGATAACCAAAGCTAATTAAATCACATTACTGTATCACAGTTCTTTTTTTTTTTTCTTTTTCCTGTTGTAGATATATACAGTAGAAGCTTCTGAAAAGAAGGCTTGGCTTTTTTGTGTTGCTAATTATGTTAAATATTATATGTTGTATAATCAGCAATAACTTTTTCTCCCAGCATGTTGAAATTTCTGGTGTATCTTGGAGGTAACCACAAGACATTTATCCATCTGTTTTATTATCAGAAGCAAATAACATTCTACCTGGGTGACATCCATGCTGGAATCACAGCTCAGAGGCCGAACAGCAGTTAGGTCATTAGAGCCCAGCAGAGTTGATATGATACCATTCTGATCAACTTTCCTGATCATTGTTGCATCAACAAAATACATAAGGCCATATTTATCCACTGCAATACCTGCCAACATGAAACAAAAGCAAAAATAAGATTAGATTATACTGTATATATCATCATCTATCATCTATCATTATATATTGACAATTCCCCAATAATTTATCCTTTTGATGTTTTATGCTTTCAAATTCAGTTTTGACCAATTAAAAGAGTATTTCTCATTAAAGTCCATTATAATTTTTTTAATTTTTAATTTCTATAAATTCATTCCCATTCTAATCCTAATACAATGTGAGTTGTTTTCTTTTTCCTTGTATTTAAAAAAGGTTATTCATTCTTTTTTTTTTTTCACAGTACAGACATTTAAATAAAACTTAATTTGGAAATCTAGGAATAAAGCTTTCGTATAGAATTCAGAAAATCTCACTGCCTATGTCATTTGTTACCATGCCACCCTATAAAGTTCTTCAGATTTCTTGCCACTGTTCCCTGTACGAAAGGCACTTTTTCAGATTTTACCTCAGAAATGTGTGCTTGCATTGTCAGTTTTACACAGAAGGCATTGACATATGTTATAAAGGGATGGTTTTGAAAATTGTTAAATAAATTATATTTATGTTAAGGAAATACATGCACACATGCATTTGAAGAAAAAAAAATCTTCAAACTTCTAAAACTTATCTGTCACTAATTGAATCCAGGCATTCAGGTCCAAATAAGTTATGTCATCCCTTTCTTCTGCACCTCTTTATCTTTTATCTGTTTCAACTACTGATGTCATACACTGTTGCTACTCTGCAACAAAAAGTGATATTCCAAGCAAATACTTAGTAATGTTGCCTAGTATCTGAGACTTTTTATCTTCCTTGGTGTTCACCAAGCTTCCTGTGCCACCCAACTTATCTCTTTTTTCTTTATTAAAAATAATCACATGGAAAGATGACATGCTGCAAAGAAAAACACACATTTCCAGCATTATTTTTATTTCCAAGAAGGCCTCTGGGCTTTGTGTAAGCCCTATGGGTATTCTTAAAAAAATAAATATGGTAGGTGTGTGCAGCTCAGCATTTTGTTTGCAAATATTCTTACCAGCCTGAGATTGGAGGGGGGGGGGAGATAAAGAGGAAGTGATGGAGAGTACGAGAAGCAACTTTTGCTAAATTTGGTAAATGATTGTTTTGTGAGAACCAAGATATGCTTTTGAAATTATCAATACGCCGAACGATCCAAAAAGATTCTTGGCCTACAATATCCAAGGATATGTTTGGAACTAGGAACAAGATTTCATTCGAACAATCAAGGAAAGCTCACCATAATGTCATTTTCAATATAATAAGTCAGAATAATTTACTCATTCAATTTGGAAGCTAGACTATATATGTGACCATTAGGTAGCAATTTATTTTATTCAGTATTTCTTTACAGTTCTTCTAGTGTTTTCACTAATTCCAAAGGACTGCAATCCTAGGGCCCATAAACAATGTCTCGAATAAATATTTTATTTCTGGGTTATCCTACCCAAACCAGCCATTTGCTACACAACAGCAAGTGCTGCCCATGATGCCCCTTACCTCGAGGGCTCATTAATGTTGCATCTACTGCTTTCCCTCCATCACCACATCTGGCCTCATCAAAAGGCAGGCACTGCTCCCCTGTCCCTGCGACCACTTCTGAATTACCAGCCAGGTCTTTTGCACCAGTAAGGCTTTTGACTTTGTAAATACGACGACTGTTGGTATCCGAAACATAAAGAGAGCCCGAAACAGGATCCACGGCTAGGTAGTACTTGTGGGCAGGATTGTTACTTGAGGAGAGAGAGAGAGAGAGAGAGAAAATGATAGCTTCAGCAGGTCTGGTGTACAGAGAGATCATTGTGCAGATACATATTAATTAGTTTCAGTCCAGAAGCATGAATTTGTCATCCTTCTGTCTAAAAGCAACCTGCGCTCATATAACATGCTTAACATAGTTCCTATTTCTGGATTCATGCAAAACACTAACCCAATTAACTGGCTTCACACAACACACTAAGCCTTACAAAAGCTAACCCAGTTAAGCAAGCTTGGCATGCTGTGCCAAAGCATCTGCTAGGTCTCTACTTGTGCTGGTTTCATAGCATACCATGAGGTCTGGCAACCCCAATTCATGCTTCCTTTCATTTTGGCTAGAATGGGTCGAGTTTAGGTTTGGGTGTGAGAAAACCTCTGCTCTAAACTGACACGACAGCCTGAAGAAATGTCTTCATTCACAGCCTCTCCAATTGCAGGCCTGTGATTGTGCAAATCCGAGGGACAATAATGTCACTTATTACCTATCACTTTGAATTCCTTGGATGATGGGCAGATGGAAAGGTGGTAAATAAATAAAGCTGGCGGGGGCTTTTACATAACCCTCTAGCTTTATTTTACTTAAGTGAATGTTGGTGGCATGTTTTATCTCAAATTATTTCTGTAGTCCTGTTTACACCAATATGAAACTGAGTACACCAATATCTGAGTAATATGAACTCAGTGAAATTTACTTCTGAGGTAATTTTGGAGTGTAAATGTTAGATTCAGTTCTTAACAGCTTAGCTCACTAAGAGGTTCCTGTCAATTACAAGACAAAGCCACCTTGGCTTTTAATCAATCTTTCTTTGAGCATTACATCATTCTACTTCCCCCACATCTCCAAAACTGGAATAGACTGATTTACATCTCAGTAACAAGGGCACTGGAAACATATATGATTCTCATGAATTTCCATTTATGGATTTCCTTTTTTCCATCCATAAGAATTCATTTATTATACAGAGCTTAAACGTTTTGTTTTGGAACAATACTTTAAGAAATAATGTAACCACAAACGCAAAAATACATGAGACCAGAATTTTAAATTGCTTTTGACAGGAGGCTGTTATTCTTTAAAAAATTTTTTTTACAGCATCTGTGCTGGCTTGTAAAATCTTTATCCCATCTTCCTACATTGCCAAATAATAGAAAATTGTCTAACCTGCTCTGATGCTCTATAAAAAATAGGTAGACTCTAATTTTTAATTGCACACATCTTTTCCTCTTAATAAAAAGAGCTTTTTTAGAAAGAGTTTTTATAGTGTGGTGGGTAGCCTGGGATGATTAGAAGTATAACACCTACATTTAGTATTCCAAAAGAGTAACAAATGTCATAAGATTAGTCACTTTCAAGGTTAAAGCTGAAGTAGGGCAAAACAGTCTTTGTTATTAAAATAAAATCAAGATGTTCTAAACAGGTTCCCTCTTCGAAGGTTTTCTCTTCAAAGCCTACGCTTTGAAGTGCTTCACATTTCCCTTTGAGAAAAGGAGTAACATGCATTTAAAGTATGTGGGAATGGCTTTGCTATTATTACTGATTGCCCAGAAAACAATTTTCTCACAATATAAAAATGCATAGTGAAATAATTTCTGCTGTGTTTTATCTTAGTTACTGTTTGTTTGAAATAAGGCAGCTGGAACTTATGGGTTAGGAAAATTGCTAAAATCAGCCACATATTCGTATTTGGCTGACAATGTGAAGTGGTGGTTAAGCCAAAGCAGACTTTGATGTCTCCAGAGATATAGTACAGATAGTCCTTGACCTATGATCATTTAAAGTTACAATAACACTGAATAAATGATTGCTCCTTGGAGTTCTGGCCATCCTAGGACACACACCCCCATCATGTGATCACAATTTGGGTGTTTGTCAGCTGGTTTGCACTTATGACCAGTTGCAAAGCCCCATGATCACATGATCACCATTTGCAACTTTTGTTGTCCTTCAGGGAAGAGACCAAGTCATTGGGTAAATTTCTCCCACCTGCATACTATTCCTTAGCTCCTTTGTATTCAAACTGTGCCAACTACTCACCCCCCCCCATGCATCTCTTCTGCTCACTTCCTGATCTGTGCCATGCCTCTTGCACATCTTCTCACAACATCAACCTGAACACACTTCTTGTACATTACCTAGTACTCCTTTTTCAACCCATGTCATGCCTCTCATGTACCCCATTGCATCCTTGCATCCCCTCATGCACCCTCCTTGACCCTCCCCATGCCTCTGGTGCATGCCTTTGCACCCACTCACACTCTCCCTGACCATCCCCTGTATCATTATGTATCTCCTTGCCTTCTCCCAGTAGCAGCCGTTGACTTGCCTGTTGGCCTGAGACTTTCAATTTCCTGCTGGCTTCCTCATGGACTTTGGTTGTGGGAAGCCAGCAGGAGGCTGCTTCACCTAACAACTATTGGATTCAGTTAACAACAGCAACCAGCAATGTAGAGATTGCCCTTGTTAAGGGATGGGGTTATGTCTTATGATCGCATTGCTTAGCAATGGAAATCCTAGTTCCAACTGCTGTTATCAGTTGAGGACTACCTGTACTTGAGAAGGTACTATATGTTAGTACATACAATTCTGCTCATTCCTGTCATGATAATGTGTGTTTTTGTATGATTTTTGAATGTTGCCTGCATTGCAGGTAAGGCCTGCAGGTAAATATGTAACTGCCAGAGCCAGTTGCATGTGTCTAAGCTGCTTACACTCCTACTTGCTCTTCAAACAGTTCATTGGGTGGGTCTTGCCTACAGCCTTCAAGATAGAAGCTTTACAAGTAGTTTTTTCATCACATCAGAAATGAGCTTTGTATGTGTTCATTAATACTTTCCACTTTATAATTATTTCAAGGTAGATAATTAGAAGCTATGATCTGGAGAACCTTGGTTTAGATTTTATTTTAGTCATAGTGTCATTTAATTGTATAAAGAGCAGGGGACTCATTAAAAGAGTAAGAATATCTCTGTGTTCAATAAGGAATGCACAGAACAGCTACTTTTTTGGATGATGTTCAGTGGAGGATATAGTGATCTTACAATGGTTCATAAAGCACAGGGGATCTATTCAGTAAGTAAAACTTATACAATATAGACCATTTGACATCAAATACTTTGGTTTTCTTTCCATGGGTTCCTTATGTTTCATAATATTATGATCAACTTCAGCACTGGTACTGCAATCAAGTTTGAGCTGTCATTCACCATCCCCAAGGTTCAAGGTCACAGTGGTGGGATTCAATTACTACCGGTTCTGTGGGTGTGACTTGATGGGAGTGGCATGGCATGGCTTGGTGGGCATGGTTTGGTGGGCATGGCAGGGGAAGGATACTGTAAAATCTCTATTCCCTCCCCACTCCAGGGGAAATTACTGCAAATTTCCCATTTTCTCCTGATCAGTTGGGACTCAGGAGGCAGAGAATAGATGGGGGCGGGGCCAGTCAGAGGTGGTATTTGCCGGTTCTCCGAACTACTCAAAATGTCCACTACTGGTTCTCTGGTCAGAACCTTCTGAATACGACCTCTGTTCAAGGCGGTATAGCATTGTGGGCTCCTTGGTGCTCTCTGAGCTTGGTTGTTTTCTTGCAGCATCATCAGTGCTAGCTGATGATGTTACCTAGTTTGGGTAATGAAACCTCTGCAAGAAAACAACCAAGCTCAGAGAGCACCAAGGACTCAACATTTCAACCCTGATCTACAAATATTCTTTTTCGTAGGCACCGCATTACTGCAGAGAAGGCTTTCATAATATTTTCATCTTCCAGAAGTATGTACAGTATGGACTAATTAGTACAGTATGGACTAATTAGTCTCTAAGGTTTCCTGAAAGCATGATTGCCTCTTTCCCGTTCTCTTGTAAGATTAGCATTCTGTAATCTGCAGCTATCCTGTAAACTCGTACATTCCTGCCAAGCACACAATAGTTTAGTTTTGTGGCAAATCTTTTCTTTTTTGCCTTCATAACAAATCAATCCTAAAATACTATTTATGGAAGCCTGCAGTGTTAATTCTCTATATGGCAATAACAAGTCCCTCAGATCTGACACAAAACTAAGCTATTGTTTTGCTGAAATCTTTCTGCCTTATTTCATAGGGTCATTGAGTGTCTTGAGATATTAGAAGCTTTTTCTAATAAATCTATTTTGACAGGTGTTCAAGGTGTGGAGCAAGTGAACCACCTGCAAATTTAGAAATGTCAGCTTCAGCTATTCAAATAGACAACTGGACTAAATGGAGATACTCCTGCACAAACATCCCTGGGCTAACAGGCAGATGGAATGAGTATTTTAAATAAGATCTCTGCAGATGCCAGCCCTAGGTGACACAGGGCAAACTCCTTTAAAAGCCAAGAGAGGTTTTAAAAGACAGCAGAACAAAGACAGAAAATTAAATTATTTCTTGTTAAGTAGATTTCTTGAGGGAACAGAGTGAGATAAATAAAGCCAGCTCCACAATAAAAAATGTTCTGGCCAATTACATTAGGCATCGTTGCAAAGTGGGATTTGATGATATTCAGATTGGATGATACCCTTGTGAATGAAATTGTAAAAATGCAAAAAAAAAACAAAAAACCACACACACACAAAAACACCCACATCTTTTGCTGATTTTGTCATTAAAAGAGAGGTCCTGGGGTATGAGAAAGTAAGTCAAGATGATGCCCGCAATAATGCAATCAAAGCTCTGCCCATTTTCAATGTGCATTGTGTATTGTTTTGCATGTAATACACATAAAAACAGGCAAATCTTTAATTGCACTGCTTTGACTTTTTTAACAATATGAGTACCCTAAATTGACTATGATAATGTAAGATTTCTAATATCGTGTAACACTAAGTGACTTTATTAGTAACACAAGTGAATTGGACTGGGGCAACAACTGCCTTGTATACAAGCACAAACATCATTTAACATAGAATCTTTCATTTTTATTTCAGAAGCTGAATTTCACAAATGCTAATTTGTGTTAGAGTAAGGACAATGCATTTGAGTTTAGCAATTACATCAAGAGACATGTTATGCTTTAATTATTCAAATGTTAAAACATTTTCCATAAATGTATCTTTGGAGAATGGGCAGCTCTAGGAATTGCAAAAAATACTAGCAAGTAAGTGCCTGATTGTCTTTTATGGTTTTTCATATACTTCTAGGACAATGTCAAAGGTGCAGGGTGGATAAGCAAAATCATGCATCCAAAAAGTGAACAGCAAAAGGAATCAAACCTTTTGCAAAGGAATTTAAACTCACTTCAAAATAACTAATGAGGTTGGTGATTGGATATAATCTGTTCAAAGTACCCTAATAATATTGAGTTAAAGGGTGAGATGGAATGGGAGAACAAATCTGGAGAAAAAAAATCCTTTAATGAATTGGAAATGAGTTTTTGACCCATTTCTAGTCCATTAGTGGTTTTCTAAATCCTTTTCAGCATTTACAAGAGCCACTGCTCGAGTTTTCCTCAACCATTTAAGCGAATTAGACACTACACAGAGAGAATGGTCATATTGAAGTTGACTTGGAGTTCATTATATTCTCATTCCATTAGATAATTCTTTGGTCGCTTTTTTACTGCATTTGTATAACTACTACTGCTTACCGTATTTCTAACACAAAATTAGCACATTAATATTGCTATACCTGATGCATTAAAAACAGAATGTTACACAAAAAAGCACAACACAAAAAGCAAACAAAACGGAGCAAGCAAGCTATAGCAAATGATAATAGGATTGCAAACTTGGCTTACCTATGTTTAAATTCTTTATTTCTTTACAGAAAGAAAACAGAAAAGAAACAAGGGGGGAGGGGGGGAGAAAGAGAGAACAGTTAGCCGAAGAAGAGACCATGTAGCAAACATTGCATATTGTCTTATTCTACAAGATGGAAAAAAGAAACCTGTTCCCAATGTTAATCTTGGTTTATTCAGGCATTAAGCCATATAGCAAGTGTTGCTGTCCCTGTATCTGCTGGGATGGACCCTTAATATTTATATTATAAGAATATAATAGTCCCTTTTGTCCCTTCAAATTTTTCACATTCTTCTTAGTTTACAATGTAGTATGATGTTTCCCCGAAAATAAGACCCTGTCTTATATTTTTTTTGAACCCCAAAATAAGTGCTTGGCCTTATTTTCGGGGAGGTCTTATTATTTTGGGGCGCATGGAGCAAGATGAGGATCCTCTTGCCGTCTTACCTGATTTTCAGCTCTGTCTCTGTCTAACCAGAGGAAATGGCAGGGACCAGCTGTGGATGCATTTTAATATTTTTGGGGGCAGGGTGTAATTTTCAGGGAGGGCTTATTTTCAGAGGGGAGTTATTTTAGCGCATGTATTCAAAAGCCTGATTGGGCCTATTATCCGGGGAGGTCTTATTTTCAGGGAACCGGGTAGATGAAATAAACTGCAGTACTCTAAATGCAATTAGGGTAATACTGAATACAGGATTATTACTAAACACTGGGCTCCTGTTACTGCAACCTAAGATTACTCCATTTTTTTCTGGAAACTGCACTGATTGCCATTTCTTATTCAGTTTGAGATATGTTAAGATACACATAATATTTATATCTATAATTCCCAAACCAGTCTATCTTGACGATATTTATGAATCTAACCCAATTTTGACATAGTTTAGAGATTGTTTTAAATCTTCATTCTACCTTCCATGTTGCAGCCTACAATTTCTAGCTTCACTTTATTTGCTATTTTGTTGCCCTAATCCAGGATAAGGTCTACTACAAATTCCTGGGAGCTGGGGGTGGGGTGGGGCAGGGAAGTCTCTATCCATGCTAACACAGACATGTTAATGAACATTCATTGAGTATGGCTGCTTAATCAACTGTTGATTCATGTAAAAGTACAAGCACTTGATCTACATTTTACAGTTCCTCCAACCAAAATATTCTGGGAGATCTCCTAAATGCTAGTTGTTCTTTCCATATTCTTTCCTAGTCTAGTGCCTAAATAAGATAACCTGATAGAAGGTTTGCTGGACCCCACAAAAGCTATTATGGTTCCTAGAAATCAATTTATGATTCTTCAGCTCCAATTAGTTTATAATTAACAAAATTATGGATACAATCCAGGCATTTACAAAGTGGACTGAGATAAAGATTTCTGAATATTATCCCCTTAACATATTTTAGGCCCTAAACATGGTTCTTCTATTCTTTTAATCAATACCAGTTGAATAATCAATAAATATAAATGTATGGATATGAAAGACCAGCATTAATACAACTTTCCTGAATAAATCAACTTCCTTTTACAATGTGTTGGGTCCTTCAGCTTTAAAGTTAGTGTGTGTAGGTATACTGAGTATCCTCTGCTTTTTGTTATATTTCACAAACTTTGGAAGCTAAGTCATGCTTTTTTATTGTACTGGAACATAATTTGAATTTATTGGATCATAATTGAAGGTAATTCTCATTTAACCTGTAGTTTCTCACACTATTCAATTACCAAACTCTTCCAGTCTTCTCCCAGAAACTTATATTCAGCTTGCAAGACTTCCTCTCTGAACATGGATGTCCCATTTAACTGGTAGGACTGAGAGCCATTTATAAGACTACAATCTGTTAACTTTTCTATAATTATATTTTGCATCTGTAAATGTCACATCACAATCTTTTGCTCTCTCTTATCCTTTTACTTCCTCAAAACTGTCATATCTGAAAAATTAAAAGGAAATAGCTCCATCTCGATTTGGCACCGGTAATTCAATTCAAGCCTATAGCAGGAATGTAACTCAATTTGGTGCCCAGCGAGTTTCAGATTATGACATTCTGAATGCTTGGTCTAAATGAAAATTTGGGAAAATGATGCACACTACAAGAATATCTTTTGTTTACAGAGAAAATAGATTAAATTATAATTTCACTTATATTTTTGCATGGATTTGGAACACTTCGTTATGTCTTATCTTATTATTTTAAGTGTCCTATTTTTGTATTCGTGTAGAATGCATAGAAATTTGCAGCAATATTAGTTCTTATAATGGGAAACATTTGTGATATATGTTTAGACAGAATGTGGACTTTTGTGCAGAGAGGGTGATTAAAATGAATGATACCTATTTTGCATATGATGGCCATCCTTCCCTGAAAAATTATGTATTTTTTTCAATAAAAGAAATAATTCACTACATCAGGTCAGCTAGGGTAATGCAATATGGAGAATTTAGTCACATAGCATCTCAAGAGAAGAAAAAAATGATCTACAGCTGCAATATGGTGTGCTCATTATTAAATCCAGTACTCTTTTCTCTCTTCCATTCCACTCATTAAATACTGTATTATCACATCCCCTCCCCCCCCCCCACTTTTTGGCATAGCTGCAAAATTGGTACCATACACTTCAGTACGATTAAGTATTAGAAAAATGCTTTGTGTAACTCTAAAATCAAAACAAAGTGGATTTAAATAAGAACTCACATCCCCGCCAAAATTGGCAGGGCAAGTTATTGCATATAAATAGGCAGGTAACTTGTACTAATGATGTTGTCTTGCTGGGTAATGAAAGGCCTGAAAGTTCAGAGAACACAAAGAATTCTAAACCAGGCTTAGCTCTCTCTGTTCCACCTATGTTAAAATGCAATCACTTCTGAATTATTCTAACCTATCTCATGCTCCTGAACACCCCTAGTCTATATTTGTTTATATGGGATCCATTCTTTGTTTCATTTCCATTAATTGCAAAACTATGTCTCATAGGATTCTTGACAAGGCAGCAAACACTACATTATACTGAATTTAATCAGAATTCCATTTGCCATGGATCTAATCAATTCTAGAAAATATTGTAAAATATATTCTAATGGATTCACTTTAAAAAAATCTTGAGGAAACCAATGGACAAAAGTTCGCTTCTTGTTTTGTATAATCAAGAAAAAGTTTTTTGCCTTTAAACAAACAATTATTAATCTATTAAAATTAGCAAAATGATTAATATTACACTTAGCTCTGGTCAGCAGTTTGTATGTTTTAGGGCAATGGATTCTAAGATATGTATAGTGTGAGCAGTTTTAACCATTATATACATGGAGTCTGTGACTCCAGTTTTGAAGATGCAAGCTAGAAATAGTAAAGCAGCATATAAGAATTAACAACAATGAAATAAAAATTGTATTCTATCCCATATTCATAAATTATCTAGAAATCAGGAGAGAGATTTCAGCTTTTACTAAAAAAGGTAAATATGGTTCAACAAAATCAATTATAATATGCCATTGAAGTAGAAATATCACAACATCACAAGTGTAATTGTCCTTGGTGATGCAGTGTTTAGAATGCAGTACTGCAGTCTACTTCTGTTGACTGCCAGTTGCTTGCAGTTTGGTAGTTCGAGTCTCACCTGCTCAAGGTTGACTCAGCCTTCCATCCTTCCGAGGTTGGTAAAATGAGGACCCAGATTGTTGGGGGCAATAGGCTGACTCTGTAAACAGCTTAGAAAGGGCTGTAAAGCTCTGTGAAAGGGTATATAAGTCTAAGTGCTATTGCTATTGCTATAATCAGAAGATTTAAATTGGTGGTGGACAGCTTAATGAAAGTGTCACCCCAATGTGAAACTGCTTTGAAAATTAGGGCTGTGAAAGTATGATGGGACATCAGAGTTTGGAAGACTGAAATTTCAGATCCTCTGTTCTTTAGGATGGATCAGTTTAAGACATTTTTAAGGTATCCAAATTGTCCTTTAAAGCTCTGCCCAAAATATAAAAAGGGGAAAAATGAATTCAAAAATTTTAGCCCTGCCCATTCTAGGGGCTTTGAAAAGAGATATACGGCGACTATAAATTGCCCAGCCATGCCATAAAAATAAATTCAAATATGAAGCTGATCAACATTTGCACTATTGTGCATAATTCTGTCCATTGCAGACTTTTGAATCAAAAAGGGACAAAAAGAGAAATCAAAATGTCTCAAGGTTAGAAGAACTCCACTTTAAGGAAACAAAATCAAATGTTTTGGCCTTTTAACTTAAAAAAGATTGTGTGATAAAGGTTTATTTATTTATTTATTTATTTATTTATTTATTTATTTATTTATTTATTTATTTATTTATTTATTTATTTATTTATTTATTTATTTATTTATTTATTTATTGGTTCGATTTATATGCCGCCCTTTTCCAGACACTCAGGGCGGCTTACAATGCGTTAAGCAACAGCCTTCATACTTTTGTATATACCTGCTTAGTAGGGCTTTCGGCCCGCCCCCCTAAGCGGTGTTCTTTTTTATACAAAGGAAGCTTATTGCCCCCACAATCCGGGTCCTCATTTTACCTACCTCGAAAGGATGGAAGGCTGAGTCAACCTTGAGCCTGGTGAGATTTGAACTTGCAGTAATTGCAGGCAGCTGGTGTTACTTAACACCAGTTACATACTGTGTGTATGAAATTACACACAGAATACATGAGCATTGTTTTTTCTCCCATTCTCATCCTACAACCCAGGATTAACCATTTAAACTGAATGATGAGAGGTTCAGGATTTACTTGGGAATAGAAACAAGAATGAGCTACAATCTTCATATTCTACTTATTGATTTCCAAAGCCATTTGATTGACCAATGGGTATATACAATGCTAGACTAAATACATTGGCTATTTTAGCATTTGTTATTCTTATTCTCTTCTCTTGTTTTATTACCATTCTGTTCATACATACTTTCATCCACCCTTCTCCTTTGTCCTTTCCTTCCTTTTCTCCTGCAATATTCCTTTGTATTCTTCTTCTTACTTTACCATTCCCACTGCCAATTTCCTGCTTCCCAATTCTGAGCCAGTTCTTTTCTTTTTGCTTTTCTCTTTCCTGACCATCTTAACTGATTTAACAGTCTTTGCGTCCTAATTTATTTTTCTCCTCTCCTAATTTAACTCCTCCCTCCTATTGTTGTTATGCCCAATTTCTCTTCTTCAGTTCCTTTTTTAAAAGAAAACAAAAAGTTAATTTCCACCCATATTCCCAGCTTTCCAAAGACGAGGAAGATTCTTTTATGATAATGCTTAACCATCACTGGCCATTCTGATTCTTTAATGGTGAATTGCACAATTCATGGACTGCTTGAATTCCCATTATAATCTTCAAAAAAAGAGGGGGAAAATGCAACTTTATGCCAGTTTTGATCCATCAGCCATATTCACCTATCAGTTGTGAACAGCAGATTGTGCTGAGGGCTACAAGTCTAGAAAGCTATAAAGAAAATCACTTAGGAAAGCTTTTATAGTGGTGCTTTTAGCAGTGGCATTACCTTAGCTCCAAAATGCTGGTGACGTTCCTTGAGGGAAAGATGCGTCGAATGTAGTTGAAATCCCCAACGAACAGGCTCCCATCAATTCCCACCGCAAGTGCAACAGGGGCAAGAAGTTTGTTTCCTTCTGCAAGTCCATTGCAACTTGGACAGGAGATACTTCGACGACGACCATTTCCCATAATGCTGGTAATTACTGCTGGTTGTTGAGTTAGAAACTGATTCTCTCCACTACCTTTGTGTAGAATACCTAACAACGTGCAGAAAAGCACATTGCATTTTATTTTTATTCATGGGATGATTTCATTACCAAATCCTTTGATTAGAATTTATCTATCTTCAGCGTTTTAGTACATGGTTCAAATTGTAAGGACATAGCTCAGTGTTGGTGAACCTTTTTGGCACCAAGTGCTGAACCGGGAGTGCATGGGGGGCAGAGTGCCAGAAACCAGAGCAGCAGCTCCCCAGCATGCATGCACAGGAGCGCTAGAAACCGGAACAGCAGTTCCCTGGCACGCACATTCTGACCTTTTGGTTTCTGGCATACACATGTGCACCGGTCACCTGGTCTTCCAGTTTTTGGCATGCATGCACATGCGAAGACCAGCTGGATGGCATGCATGCATGTGCCAGAAACCGGAAGCTCAGTTGGAAGTGGCATGCAGAGCCATCTCTCCGTTGCTCTTCCGGTTTCCAGCGCTAATGTGCACGTGAAGATGGCACATGTGCATGCCAGAACCTGGAAGAGCAATGGGCGATGGCTGGTGTGCCTGGAGAGATGGCTCTGCGTGCCACTTCCGGCACGTGTGCCATAGGTTTGCCATCACTGACATAGCTCATAGGTTTCTGCTAGCCAATGTTTTTTACTTTGCTAACTTCAACAAGTCACCCTATCCTTCACCAACCTAGTGTCATCCAGATTTGACAGACAATGCTGGAAGGAAGGAAGTATAGCATTGAAGTGGGGGCACTATGTCTTGAGACTAATATTAACTATGTAATATCTAATTCATTTTCTGAATATGGTAACTCTTTGTCTAACACAGGGAAAAAGAGACATGTTCTTTATTGACATCAGTAATGCTCACAATAAAATAGATAATTTAATAGTTTTTCCTTAGATCTTTCCCATTCTAATTTCCTATTAAGATATGCACCACTTGGAATAGCATGAGGTTTTTAATGAATTCAACCCTGAAAACCCAAGATCATTAACACCCTGAGATGCTAAAATCAACTTTGAATGTTTGGCAAGGGTATAATTGTTGGGAATTTTTCTCTTCCTTTTTTCCAGAGCAGGTGTGGTGAATATATTGAAGCCCTGGGAACTGATCAGCTTCTTTGTTCTTTCAAGTGAATGAGTTGAGAGAAAAAATTTCAACCTTTCTAGAAAAGAGGAAGTGAGAGAATATGCCAAACAGACATTAAATAATGAATTACTTTAAAAATGTGTTTCGTACTTGACAATTTAAATTTGAATTTTTCATAGAAAGGTGATAGTCAACTTTCAGTCAGCTGAATTTTTTGTGTGTTAAAGTTCAATGTGTTTTATAAGTTGAACAAAAACGTGGATATGTGAAATAAACTGTGAAAGATAAGTCAAATAATTTAGTTTAAAGAAAATAATAATTTTATTCATTCATTTATTTAAAAGATTTATTTGCTTTGCCTTGCAGGATGTGAATGATTTACAAGAATACAGCAAAATATTCTTTAAAATCTAAGCCTTATATATAAATGTATCCTCTGCTGATGAAATTTCAATAATGCCTTAGATCAAACTTTCAAATATCCTTTTCTCAATTGGTAATGTGTAGATGTGTATGTGAATTAATTAACATACATACAAAAATTGTCATTTTTGACTGTTGTTCTGTTATCTGAGATTCTTAATACTAAATTATGTGCATAACCTTAGCAATTCCTATACACAAAATCATATTTAGGCATGCATGAATGAAACAAAAGTCAAGGGAGTCCTTTCTATAAATCTTTGTTTGTGTGGATTTGTAGTCATTGTTTGTTTGTCAGTTGTGATCAGAAATGGATACAAGGGCCCATCCCTGGCTTAATACAATATCTGTGTTCACTTAATACAGTTAATTAGACCAGCAAACACCTAGCAATTACGTTCATATAACATGCTAACGTTGCTAATTTTAAGCTTAGTTTCATTTTTGAGGTTTAGTCTCTTATACCAATCCACATGGTTCATTTCCAGTTCAATGCATTATAAAAATCCACAAAAGAAATTGTGGATTTGTACACAAAATGAATTAATTTAGTACTGTAAGATTAAGCAAGCTGTGTGCATGCAGCTAATGTCTCAACACAAACAATGCTTTTCAGAATCTCACTAAAGGCACAATGTTTCTTCATACATTTTAAACATTAAAATATATTTGGCCCTACAGGACCTCCTTATTGTATCCATCAGATGTTGGCACAAGCATTTCTTAGTATTCCAAATACACCTATGAGAATGGAACCTACAGGGATTGGAAAACTTTTCTTCCAGATTTTGCTAAACTACAATTCTTTGTATCCTGCAACATTAGTCATGTTGACTAAATTTCTGAGAGTTGCTCGCCAACATCTTTAGGGAACAGATTCCCACCCAATGTAAAACTTACAAAACCCTCCACAAATGAATATCAATAAACTTACCACTCTTTATATTAAGTACATGGTGCTTATCCAAAGACCAGCCACCTAGATTTGAAGGGTCAAGTTCAAAGCCTTGCAGTAGAGCAGTCCTTTTCTCCCATAAAATCAGGCTGGGACAGGTCTCGTACTCAAAGCCCACAGACACTGAAATATATATAGATATATTTTATATTAATAGCCATTGTATGTGAATGACTTGCCATCTACTATGAAGTACAGTTCCCAAGCTATTTTATTTTATTCTACGTTATTAAATTTAGATATTTGACTTCATTTGACCCTGTTATTTAACTTGACGTATACTCAGAAGAGCTGTACAGAGCTTTAAAGTTGCAGGAAATGATTGATTTAATAAAGGAAGGAGGGGAGTGATGATGACAGCCCAGATTCTATTTTTAATTACCTGGCAGCTTCCAGCACTGAAAATACATATCTAAATTCAATACTGTACTTTTGTGTTCATGGAAAAAAGTACAGAATAAAACTCTGGAAATACATTAAAAATGCATTAACCTGTTACCCAGTGGTGGGATTCAAATAATTTAACAACCAGTTCTCTGCCCTAATGATTTCTTCCAACAACCAGTTCACCAAACTGCTCAGAAAGTTAACAACCGGTTCTCCCGATGTGGTGCAAACTGGCTGAATCCCACCACTGCTGTTACCCCATTTTCCATAGAATTATCAGATGGAGATTTTGGAAAATATTAAACTGTAGATTATTGTTCTTACCAAATTTATGGCTTTCTTATTCCAATTTGAAGAAAGCCTATTTATTATTCACCATAAGGTGTACTGATTCTCATAAAGTTCCCACATATTATTACATACTGCAGAAACCAACAGGCAATGTCTTGGCACATGGATTAACATGATAACACCCAAAATGCTGTTTGGGTATTACTGTGAATAAAGTATTGAATTAGCACCAGGAAGTTCCAGATTCATCTTTACGTCCAGCCCTGGATGACTTGGGCAGTATGGCAGACTGGAAGGCTGGGCAAGTTAGGGCTCAGGGAGTTAATAATGCTGTGTCCATAGACAAAGAGGGCCCACAGGGGTTGTAAGGTTTACTGTCAGGAAATTGCTCAGCCAGGCCTCCAAAGAGGAGATGAAGGTATATAAAATAGCTGAAACATCTTTTATATATACTATTTGAATCACTAGGTGGACAGAGAAGGAGATAAAGATCGAGGAAAAGTCAATAAAGAAATAAAAAAAAATGACAGTTAAAATTAGAATGAATGGAGGAGGGATAGAAAATAGAACAGAAGTTATAAAGTATATCAGGGTGGAGGAGATAGTCACTATATCAGACAACCTGGTTTTTGTCAGACAGCTGGCTATGTAGGAGGCCTAATGAAACTGACTCTATTTAAAAAGGACCATATAGTGGGGGGAAAAAACCAGAGCAATGAAAGTGAAAAGAAAAAGTAAGTAGAAGTACTGTTTGTTTGAGTGAATGACTGTTAGAAAACTGAAAAGGAAGGTTCATCCCTGGAATGAGAGCACAGGAGAGGATACCTTACTTCCATCTGACCTGCTAAGGATATCTATAGGGGACTGGATAAGTGAAGGGGAACAGCTCTTGGTGGGGAACTTGTTATGTGGCAATTGGGATTATTGGGAGTTGTGGGCTAGGTAGATAAGGGGGTGGACATGGAGGCAGGATGATAATAATGATCGGAAGGAGAAAGTATAGCAGGTGGGACAGTCCATAGGAAGAAATATTGCAAAGTTGTGCCCCTATCAAGAACCAGACAACTGGTCTGATAAGCAAGCCAAACTCAGGCACAATACTTCTCAATTCAAGATTTGTTTCCCATGAATGTAGTCTAGAGAGCTGGCTGGAAGGGGGGGGGGATGTTTCCCCTTGCTGAAATTTATCAAATGGGATTTTGTTGCTTTCATCAGTCCTGATGCCAGAATATGTGGCAGTTATGTACCAGAAATGCCTGGTTGTTGTAAAGAACTCTGTTCCACCAGATGGCCAGATATGAGGCCATATTTGTAAAATTATTTCCAAAGAACAAGCTTGGGAAGCGGAGGGTTGGGGGGTTTGATATTGTACTGTCCAACTGTCCAAAGTCTACTGTCCAAAGATAGTTATGAATTTACCCATATTGCTAGTACAAAATAATTGTCATGGCTGTGGTAACAATCTAAACCTTTTTCTGGGCCATATTTGAGCCAGACCACTTTGTTGGCCACACAGTAGATCTGCTTCATTTCAGAACAGATGAGATATAATCTGCTCCTGGAAGACATCTAAGAGTGATTTATTTTTGCCATGTACCAATACTTTTCTAGTGATGATGGCACTACCCAAGGTAGGATAGTCCAGGTAAGATGCCTATTCTGATAGCTGATGGATCTAGAAGCTTTCCAGATGATACTTAAAAACTGACATAGCAATCTAGTGGAATTATGTTAAATGTCTCGTTGGCCTCTGGAATTCAACCAGGACACCAAGCTAGAACTAAGGAAAAATATCCTAACAGTTAATCAGTGGAATGACTTGCCTCCGGAAATTGTGGGTGCTCCATTACTGGAGGTTTCTAAGAAGAGATTGGATAACATTTTATCTGAAATGGTTGAGCAGGCGGTTGGACTAGAAGACCTCCAAGGTCCCTTCCAATTCTGTTATTCTGTTAAACTATGACAGGATTGCTTCTGAATGGCCTTTCCCTGCCCACTGATCGCAACCAGCAACTTAATTTTCTGAAGATTTTTAGAAAATCAAGTAGGTGAAGGAACACATCAGACAATGCTATTGGAAAACAAGAAGTAAGTATGACTACATATGGATATGGAGTCACATTCAAGCTTCCTCCAGAGATGACATCTGCTATTTCATAGTAAAATATCATCACTATACTGATGATACTTACTTGTACTTCTAACTCTAGCAAGATCACTTGTTGCTAATTCAGACACCTACTCATTATAACACTACATCCCATGTAATTTGCAATGATATTGTGCTTCCACCAGACGTTAGGCTTGCAATCTGGGAGTCCTGCCACAGAAACAAGTGAAAGCTGTTCCCAGGAGAGCCTCCTCTCAACTTTTTATCCCAGGATGGGATAAACCTTTGCTCAAATAAGAACTCATGTTCTTATGTTTTCTCAATTCTATGACTGTGATTCATTCATGAGGCTGCCCTTGAAGATTATCAGCTGTTCCAAAATGCAGCAATCTGTTTCTTTAACATTCAGCTCTAATGTTACTTTGTTAGACTACTAGTATGTTTTCAAATGCAATTCAGGTGCTGTTTATCACCTTCAAGACCCTTAATGGCTTGGGGTTACTTTGAAAGATTATCTTTCCCTGATCATTTTTGCCAAAACCAGACAGCTGGAGGAGAACTTTTATTTAAGATCCTGGCCTACCAGGAAATACAATAGGAGTGACTATTCCTGTGGTCTTCTGTAAAGCTGTAAAGAACTGGTTTTCCAAAGTGACATCCAGAATGATTCTGGATAAGACCTATTAATATAGAAATTAGGTTTATTATATATCTTGTATAACTGTAATATTTTTCTAGCAATGATACTACATTTTGTTGGACCTAGAGTCCAACTGGATTAAGGCAGTATATACAGCAAATAAGTAAACAGTCATACCAGCGGTAAAATCCTGCCAGATCTGGTTTGCGCGAACCGGTAGGGCTGGCGGCGGGAGGCTCCGCCCACCTGCTGGGACATCATTACGTCCTGTTTTTCACCATCTGCGCATATGCATAAGGCTCTGCACATGCGCAGAAGAGGCGTGCGTGTTCACATTTCCAAACCGGTAGCAAACAGTGTATTTCACTGATGAGCCATACATACATTTCATGAATCTGTCTGTCAGTTAATTAGGATAGGGACTGGATCAAAAAGAAGACTAAAGAGATCTGAGTGCAATGTATCATTTAGCTAGGAAGGTCACTTGTATTATAATAAAATTCAATAGCTTTCTCTAAGCACCATCTATCGTATCCCAGATAAGCCGATTTCTCTGGAATAGGTGAATCTCTAATAAACTATGTCCTAAATGCCTAATTAGTAACAAAATCTGTTTAACACAAACCAGGATTTGGCTTGAAAGTATAGATGTAGATAGGGCTGTACTGGTGAAGTGACTGAAGAGCACCTCCGAATCTGGTCTTGAAGTTGTAAGGCATCATATCCTATCTTATCAAAGGTTTATCTGTTTTGAGGATTTGCTCGTTATCTTGTATATACATACAGTATGCATGCACGGATGATACTTCCACTGAGACTGCAGTTAAAAGTAAGCAAGAGGTCTGAAGAGATGCCTTGATCATTTCCTGAAGGATTCTCAAGTTCCCCTAAAAGCCCTTAAAGATATAGATAGATTACCACTTCATAATTCAGTTAAATGGAAGAGTGGTAAAACTCCCTTATCTTTTACCCCACAGAAAACATAAAGGATGATATGAGCTCCCTGTGAGAAATGATTAATTATATCAAAATGTCATTTGAATGATTTTTCTTTTCCTTTCTAAAAAGCTTGAAAAGCTCTGTAAATCAGGCTTTTATTGCCTAAACAATTGTTTAGTCTTGGCCCCTAATATGTAATATTTGTCACTAAGGTTAATAAATTGCTGGAAAAAAGTCACTGGGAGTACTAATGAATGTTTGAGTTTATTCCAGAAGTCACATCTCATGATGGCAATATGTTCACGGTGAACTTCACCCATGGCTCTGGTACATTATTCAAATTTCTATTTTGTATAAAATGCTTTGCAATGATACCTTGTCTTGCTAGATTCAATTAGAAACTAAAAATGCAAGCGCAAAGCATTGCAGAAAAATACTCCTGCCCCCTTTTCAATTTTCCTAGCATCTTACTGCCTCCTGTCAACATACACACACAAACTTGTCTTGGGATATAAAACGGAAGAAAAATATGTGGATATCAATAAAGAAGGTATTGATTTCTATGTTCCAGATTTAATACTGATATAACAGGAGTCAACAACCTTACTGGACTAGAGTCCCATTTTGAATTATGAAAACATGTCATAGGCAATTTTTTTAAAAAAAATCTATCATGGGAAGCGTTTCAGTTCACAGAATGATTGTGATGAGTAACTTAACCAATCAGACTAGAAGAGAATGTTCCCTGCCACTCTCTCTGACTTCAACAACAGATGCATCTTATCACTCTTTCTATTCTTCTTCTTTTTTTACCAATAGCTTAAATAAATGGACAGATTTTTTTCTCCCGATAGGTTATTTGTTCAGCCATCATTTTTATGAAAGCTTGTGGAACCAATTTGTGGCCCAGAGAAAAGTCCTGTGAAATGAAGTTGAAAATATGCTCTTGATTTTGTAGTGTTCTCATTTTCTATTTCTCACCCCTTCTTTCTTTCTTTCTTTCTTTCTTTCTTTCTTTCTTTCTTTCTTTCTTTCTTTCTTTCTTTCTTTCTTTCTTTCTTTCTTTCTTTCTTTCTCTTTTTGCCTGTCTCTATCTGTCTGCCTTTCTGTCTCTCTCTCTCTGTGTATCAACCTAAAAACCAGGAGATCATGAGTTCTAGTTCTCCCTTAGGCACAAAGCCAGTTGGGTGACCTATAGACAGTCTCTGAAAAACATACACGACTGAAGGAAGCACATACAACCATGCACACACACAGAGTCAGATATAACAGGAAGATTAATGTTTGTAAAGCAAAGTAATAACAGGCACACTGGTGCCCATTGGTGTTATATTGGGTACTCACAGATATAAGTGAATGTTACATGCAATATCCATTAGATATTATAAACCAGTAATACATGTGTTATTTCAATGAGCCTTCAATACTAGCTATTTTTACTGAGGGCATCTATCACATGTATTTTGAGTAGAGTACTTTTACTGTAACATTGTGTTTTTAAAAAAATGTTAGTTGCATAATGCCCATTTTACTTTGGGATTGAGAAAGTTATAAATACTGTCTAATCAATAAACAAAATAAATGACAGCTGGAAAAATTGCTGCTACTGTGGAATAATGAAGCTATCTATAGGTATTTTCTATTGTCAGTACAGATCACAGATTTTTCTTTAATTTAAGAGCAATTGTTGAAAGCCAGCACTTAAAAGTTACATGATTTGAATCTAGTGATCATACCTACAGCATCCGAGAGCCCGTAAACTTTCTGGCCATAGGCATCTGTTTTATCCCAAATGAAAGTATATGCCAAATTGGGAGATGCTTGGAATGACTTTTGGAAAAGATGCCCTTCCACTGCTACCATGAGATGAACTTTAATTAAGTTCAGAGGCACAAGAGATTGTGTCATGGTGATTTTAAGCAAGGATCTGTATCCAGCAGTACGGGAACTCAGATAGCAGAGCTTTATGTTGGCACCTGGAATCTCAATTTCTTCATGAAGAACCTAAGTAAGGAAAGAGAGTTCATATTAAATGAGTGTGGTATGGAAGAGATTTATTTGGTTCAGCTCATGGGTTGTACTTGTAGGTTAAAGTAAAATATACTAGGAAATTTTAGCTTGCCTTCCTGCAAGACTTAGGATAGGACTTCTGGATTAGTAAAAATTTGGCTATTGTTACTGCTTCTTTTAAAATCCCCACTGTTGGCAAAGAATCACAGATCTGATTGCTCGTTTTATGCAAGAAGGCCCCATGAAGCTGTAAAGTTGTATGAAGTTACAACTACCACTGACAGTTATCTTAAAGTAGCAAGGATGCCTAAGGGGAGGGGATGGGAAAAGCAGAATAACAGTAGCAATGAAGATGATGGAACGCCCCCTTATCACCTGGGTATGCCACATGCTTCAGCTGCATGTATGATGTTTTTTTGCAAACATGCCAAGTAGGATGCTTGCTCAAACTTGAATCTGTGACAATTTCATGCAGAGCAAGAATGGAGATGGGGATATGTATCAGGTTTTTGTTTAGATTAAAAGAGACATGTAGGTGAGAGGAACTGAACTCTCCCCATGCTTGCTCCTTACCTCTTCCCATACCTCTTCTCCATAGCTCTCCTAGAAGTTCACTTCTAGTATTGCATCTTGGCTGAGGAGAAGGTGCCTGGGGAGGCAAAGCCATTTGGGGGAGGAGGGTTCAGCACCTTGTGTATCTGCTCTTTAAATTCTAGAATCAACTCTTTTTCTATGTGATTGCGGCAAGAGGCAACTTGCCTGCTGACCTTATGCCTATCTTGACCTGCTCAATGGGATTTTATAATCTAGAGAGAAAACTGGATAAGGTTTAAGGTTTTCAGAAGAATTTAGTACACAGAATGAACAAGAAAAGCTCAGCACAATACATCTATCACCATCAAATAGGTTTGTTCTTTTACATAGGAACATTTCTGATGATTAATTTCTACATTTATATCTAGAAGAAGCAAGTGCTGGATTAGGAACCTGATGCTAGGGATTCAGGGTTTGTCATGAACAATACGTACAAGTCAAAGACATATATTCTACTAAAATGCTTCAAGACTGTCTGAAATTTGTGGATAATACTTTTGTAGACTTTATTAATGTGTTCAAGGCTTGGATTTTGAAAAGCTTGGTTCCCAATTCAGCACATAAATGTAACATTCATGAAAAATGTCTAAGCAAGCATTTCTCCCAGAACTGTACTTTTCCAAGTTCAAAGAATGGACAAATGCAACTAAATTTGTATAGACGTTTGTGACAAAGAATATACCCAAAGTAAATATTAATGAATATTTCTAAACGCATCATAGCCATATATCAATACATTCTGCTTTTATCTCTGAATGTAAATATCTGCTTTTGTTTTATATTTATGAAGAAAAAGCCAATATAAATATTCAAGTTAACTGGTATTATAAAATGTGAATGAAATCAATATAATTGTTTTAGGGCTGTTATTAGAAAATAATGATAATAAACTTATTGTAACTTTTTTCTTTTTTAGTATTTATGTTTGATACCTGGGTCTCTGGAACAATTGAATTTCGACCAGGGGCATCACTGAAAAAGGTGGAAAGTGGTGATGAAATTATAACAGGATCAGGTCTGATAAAACCACTTAAGTCACAGCTGGGAATAGAGTTCTCTTCAGTTTTCATAGTGAGGGTATCCATTGCATAGAAGCTATTCCATGGTAGCCACACTGTCCTCTCTTGACTCATGAATGGGGCTCGTTCAAAATGAAGAGTTAGGGATGCTCCTCCATTTGCAATCAAATCAAACCTAGAAAAAGTTGGAGTCTACATCATGAATAATTCTAGAACAAAGACCCAACTAGTCAATAAAACTGGAGAGAGAACCCCACCAAATACAGTTTATTAGACAATTTCTCACATTACATTCTACTGTATTGATTCAAAACTTTAGTAAGACAGAATTAGCTATACCCAATTCCCCAAAAATCATAGCAGCAAAGCAGAAAAAAAAATTAAAATCAGTGGACTTCAAATGTAAAGATCACTCCAGAGTCTAATAGAACAAAAACGAAACACGAAGAAGCCACTCAGATGTTCTGTTGCCAAAGTATTTAAACGTTTATATCAAAGATGGACACAAAAAGTTTCTAACCCCACTTTCAATATTGCTCACCAGCAGGTCTTTTGGCTAGTCTTACTTGATAATGTAGTTCAACAATAATGGAAAGCCCACAAATTCCCCCTCCCTAAGTACTGTATATCAATTCTACTGAGCTCAGAAATCAGTTGGTAACCACTACAGACTGATTATGTATTCTGTAGAGTGACTGTAGTGTGTATTCTATAAAACAATTGTGCTGTTGCGATTTAGATTAATTTCCAAAAGACCTTTTAAGGCAGCCCTACAAATAGAACAGTAAAAAGATAGTCAGAAGTGATTAACATATGGATTAAAGAAATCAGTTCTGCTTTTTCTAGAATGGGGTGCAAGAATCTTATAAGTAAAAAGCAGGAAAAGGTTCTACTAGATTTAGAACATCTACCCTTAGCTAAAAAGACAGAATATCTTATATAATAGATGATGACCCCAGTAGTTTTCTTACTGATGAGCAGTCCAGAGTCTCAATCTATAAATCTACATCCAGTCCATCATGGCATTTAGAAAATAATTCAACAATTTTCCAACATTATTGGCATGAGATGCCAAAAAATGGGGAGGAGAGAGAGCAGAAGGTATGACAATACCCAAAGAATAACTATCAAAATAAAAACCATTGCATCACAGTATGCTATCCATCAGAAAGTTAAAGTGAACAGAATTTAAATATATCCGGCTCATGCATTCAGCTTTTTTTGGGAAAATGAAAGGCAACAGATCCCAATCATTATATAGATAGAGGTATGACAGATCATTGTGATCCTGTTTACTAATCCACTGTGTCAAAAACCAGATGAGCATCATTAGATCAGCTTCTCATTGCATATTGTCTATTATAATGTATACAAACTATGAAGAAAGCCAATTTGGTTTAGTTCTTAAGGTACTGGGCAAGACAAACCTACAAACCAGGAAATCATGACTTTTAATTCTACCTTGGACATGAAGCATCGATGTAATCTTGGGCCAATCACTCTCTCTCAGTCTTATCAAGGAGGCAATGGCAAACTACTCCTGAAATCTTGTCAAAAATCCCATAGGTCCAGGCAGTTGCCAGGAATCAACATTGAATCAAAGGGACATCTAACTAACTAACTAACTAACTAACTAACTAACTAACTAACTAACTAACTAACTAACCACTCACTCACTCACTCATTCACTCACTAACTACTAACTAATTAAAGTATGTAGCCTGATATATAGCAGGATAGATTAGTACCCTAAAAAATGAATGCCCATTCCTTTCACAATTATGAAAAGTAACTGATTTTGTAATGGTTCAAATTATTAGTGCAAACATAGATTTCAAATGCTACGAAGCACAGGACTAACAAACCAATATCAGGTCTAAAATGAGATAAACCTGTTGTGATTTAAACCCAGCAGCAATCGAACTACCCTTACATGCAAAGTTTATGGCCATGGGAAGAAAAATCTTAAAATTTCAAAATGGACACATTGTTGAATTAGCACAGAGCTGGAAAAATTGTTTCTGTTTAAAAATTTAAAAGATTTGGTTTTTGGTTCTAACAAAGCCATCAATATTGTGATTTTAAGACTCATAGGAGTGAAGACATATGTGAGAAAACTGAGCCCTTACAGCAACTGGATGGGGCTGGAACAAAAAGAGCAAAATGACTATAATGGGGCACAATGCAAGCCTTGCATCTTTTGAATAATCCTCTCATCTTACATTTTTGACCTCAACCCTTTTGATCTGCACCTAAACTAAGAGATAACATCAAGGTTAACATATTATGCTCAACTATGATTTGCTTAATCATTGTTTATTGAATAAAACCCCACCAACTGACTTTGCACCACATGCTATGATATAAACATTTTGAAGGACTTTGAAACTACAAACTTTGAAACTACAAACATACTAAGACTTCACAAGCAGGCAAAGTCAAATTGAAAGAAAGCACATTATGTCTTATTCTGTCCAGTCCCTAAATCAAACAAGCAACAACAATAAACTATTTGAAACTTTTTAGTCCGATATTTGTTTTGAATATAGTCAATCCATCTTCTCCATTCCAAAATATATCTTTCATTTGAATAGTCCTTCAATTATGCTGAAAAAAAGCAGTACCACAAGTCACTTCTTGCTCTATAGGCAGAAGTAGGAAAAAATGAATACAGCTCATTAGTTTCCAAAAGTGCAACAAGATTTTTGTTTCTCTTGGGTACTTTCTTGAACTATATTAAATTAATTTGTTAAATGATATGGCTCAGGGCCTTCTCTTTAATTCTAGCCTTCCTGATCGCAGGAGATTTAGAGCTGGTATCATCTGTAATACAATATCTTTTTCCTCCAAGCATACATAAAAAATGTTAACACACTCATTTTCTTGATTCAGGGAAGTTTGCGATTAAGACCTCTGCTGTGAATCAAGATCTGTTGTTAATGCAAATGTGGCCATGATATATCATAAAGCACTGTATGATGTGTGATTTCCAACATAGAACTGCTATAAGCAGCCATTAAGGCCATCACAAATGCCTCCGTGCCATGTGGCAAAACTGAACGA
Organism: Pituophis catenifer annectens; assembly: GCF_029215685.1. Lineage (NCBI taxonomy): Eukaryota > Metazoa > Chordata > Lepidosauria > Squamata > Colubridae > Pituophis > Pituophis catenifer. The sequence continues at coordinate 115,486,081 of NW_027256882.1, forward strand.
CAGCTTTGAGCAAACAATATTAGTAAATTTATAATGAATCATACAAAAGCCCTGAATCCTCATTATTGCTAAGATGTTCAAAAGCTCAGCACTGAAACAGTGACCCCAGCATCCAACAATGGCCCTGTTACAGATCAGTAGTCCAATGACTTTTATAGACTACAGTTCACATGTACTGCAGCAAATAGCTGCAATGCATTATTTCATGTAGATATATCATTTTATTGCTACATCCAATAAATTAAATAAAGTATGACACATCCTATTTTTATAGGAGCTAAGGCTATGTGCCTTTCAAATCAAATGATGAACTGAGAAACAGGACACAGCAGGGAATTGTCTAAGTTTATTCAATTATACCCTTTTAATATGTTTTGCCTCAAGAAACTCTAAATAGAGCTGATTTTTAGAAAGGAATAGGACAATTGGGAAACTAAGAAATTGCACTGTTTTATGAGTCTTCCGCCCACCCCCAGATGAGTGTTAGCCTGCCTTGAATCTCAAAATTAAATGTTTCTGGGTCTCAGCTGGATACTACTGTAGCCCACAAATGTTTTTATAGATATAATACAGCTTGTGTGAGAAGAAGTCCAACTGCTATCACATTATTTTCAGAAGTCAATCCTTTCAAATTTACTTTCAGCTGGTCTTCAAAACACCGTGTGAAAAATTACTTTCTGCTTTTTTGATAGCCCTTTACCCTAGTAGGAATTCTATGCATGATACCACATGGTTTCACTAGATAGCACCATCTGTTAATCTGCACAGTTATTACTATACAAAGTAGTTCGTGAATGAAGTGAGTCAACTTACGTGCCATCCTGGCGAGTGATGGTGTAGCCATATTTTGGATACTTGACAAATGACACATTGACTCCAACAAGTGGGGTTCCATCTGTAGTCACCACTTGGCCCCTTATCAGAGATACCAGGCTGGAAAAGAAATATAATTCAATGCCATTGCTCAAGTAATACTTTGGGGAGGAAAATTATCATGGCTAGGTGAGTTTCTTCTGGCATAAAGAAATCTTAATTCTTAATTTTGCTTGTTAAAAGCTATAGCCACTAAATGAAACAGGAATTGATTGCTTCCCAAATGTAGATGGGCTTTAGAGCTATATATATCAATAGTGGGTTTCAAATCCCAGCGCTACCAGTTTGTTACCAGTAGCGCGCAGGCATGCATTCACTTTGTGAGCGTGTGGCACTTCTGTGCATGCACAGAAGCTTCTGCACATGCACAGAGCATTTTTGATGACATCTGGGCAGCGGGAGCCTCCTGCTGCTACCAGTTCGCCCGAACTGGGGCAAACTGGAAGCAACCCACCACTGATATATACTTTTATATGAACACCAATCCCTCCATTTCTCAGATATAAGAACTGGACTTTAAGGAGGATTGCCTCTTTTTTTCTAACACTAAACATGAAGGGGTCTTTATAGACTATCATTAGAATATAGAAGGTAGAATAATAGAATTGGAAGGTCCTTGGAGGTCTTTTCGTCTAAGCAGGAAACCCTGTACCATTTCAGACATTGTTGTCCAGTCTTGTTTTGAAAGCCTCCAATGATGGGACACTTCTTCTGAAGGCAAGCTGTTTCGCTGTTAGTAAACTCTTCCTTAGTTCAGGGGTGGGCTGCTGGGGGTTTGTAGGGGTTTATTTATTTATTGGTTCAATTTATATGCTGCCCTTTTCCAGAGACTCAGGGTGGCTTACAATGTGTTAAGCAATAGCCTTCATACTTTTGTATATACCTTAGTAGGGCTTTTGGCCCCCCCAAGCGGTGTTCTTTTTTATATAAAGTCAGCTTATTGCCCCCACAATCCGGGTCCTCATTTTACCTACCTTGAAAGGATGGAAGGCTGAGTCAACCTTGAGTCTGGTGAGATTTGAACTTGCAGTAATTGCAGGCAGCTGGTGCTACTTAACAGCACTTTAGTCTGCTGCGCCACCATGGCTCTTATTCAGGAGAACCTCTAGCTAAGATTCTGTGCAGTTCAGAGAGCCCCCAAATCCTACTCCTGGCTTGCACTGCCCACTCCGCCCCTCCCAGGAGTCCCCATGCGGCCCATTTTGGATGCAGGTAAGGGCAGGGCACTTGTGGAGGCTCAGGGAAGGTGAAAAACAGGCCTATTGGAAGTCTGGAGAAGGCCTCCAGAGCCTGGGGAGGCTGTTTTCTCCCTCCTGGAGGCTTGAGGAAAGCCTCGGGAGCCCGGGGAGGGCAAAAACACTCCTCCCCCACTGTGGTGCAGGAGGCTGACCATCATGGCCATGCCCACCCAGCAACCGGGCAGAGAACCCCTTGCTAAAATTTTTGAAGCCCACCTCTGCTAGGTGGGCTTCCTTAGTTAGTTTCCATCCATTGTTTCTTATCTTGTCTTTTGGTGCTTTGGAAAAGCACTAAAGCCCCTTTTGTCTTTGTAGGAGACCCTCAAATATTGGAACTCTGCCATCATGTATCCCCTAGTTTATTTATTAATGCTACATTCAGATTCCCATGAAAAATAACTCAGAAGGATTCAATTATTTCAAATCAATGGCTACATTCTTGAATGAGATGAAGATGGAGGCTGTCTGAAGTCCCGCTGTGGATTTCTCTCTCCTTTACTTATCCTTCTTCACTCTATGAAGCTAGGTTTCATGTATTACAGCCACTGTAGGCTAAAAGCCTTCTCTTCAAAAGTTATTCTAACTGTATAATGTGACATGTATTGTTCAGGTTCCTGTGTGGAAAATAAAATAAACCTCAAGAAATTTACAGTAGTTTAGAGCACACGGAATTAATGATTTGGTTATCTGGATTAATGTCTTTGCTAATATTATCTACATACTCTGCCAGGATCATTCACTCCACAAACATCAATTACCTTTCAAAGAATAAGGCATTTCACAGTCCATAAAATTTTGTCATCATATTTAATTAGTGATTTTTTAAAACAGAACCAACTGTTTGCCCTTAGGTTTTCAACTTGTTCCATAGGGCTATAAAAACCCTATTTATTATTGAATCAGACCCTGCTGATAGATCAGATTCTTCTGAGCATTCCAAAAAACTTATGGAATCTGTACAAAAAAATGCAAGGGGAAGTAAATAGCAGACACACACACACATACCTTACTCAAAAAGAAATTTGTGTGTGGAATCCCTGAAATATATAAATTTTCTCTGGGCAGATTATTTAAGTCTTTAAATTTAATTTTCTTAGGGTAGATGGATGATCAAAATATCGCCCTACTCAGAGTTTCTGGTGAAGAAAACTATTCCATCTAAAGTGAACCATTAGAATTATTGGCTCTATATTATTTTATAGTAGTTACATATACTTGATGTTGAACAAACAAAAAAAAAAGAACACAATTTATTCAGAGAAAAGTAAGTAAATAATCTAAAACCGTCTATTGAAATATCATATAATCAGTTTTTACTGAGGAACAACAACATGGTTCAAAATAGTAGGCCTTTCAAATGTTAGAGTATGAACAATATAATATACCGTATGTTAGCATATATATATTAAAACTGGAGATTTTTATCCTCTTATTACCTTCTAATGCGGGCAATACTGCTCTTGTACTTAGTTCAAATTTGAAAAATAAACATTTTCACATATACTTTAGTGCACACACACACACACACACACACACACACACACATGTATATATTAACTGTACATGGCATTCTAGAGCGTGTTTATTAGGAACCAAGCTTCATTGGACACAGCAGTGCTTATGTTTAATATGCATTCAAAGAATTGCATAAATAGGCTGCAACTCTAAACAAATCTACTTTGGAATATGCATAGCTGAATCTGATGGGACTTGTGTCAACAAATATGGGATAGTTTGCATTTGCATTTTTGATAAATCAAATATTGTTTCATTATAATCTTCCAGCTATTCTTATATGTCAGAGAATATACAGTACGTATCTCAGTATTCTCTCTGAACTGCTCTCTGAGCTTGGTCATTTGCTTGCAGATGTTTTAAACCTGATTAGGTAACATCATCAGTGCTTGTGAATGAGGGGTTTGCTCCATGATTCTGTACAGTACATTGCACTGACAGTTTTGATAGGGGTGTGGTTTTCTCCTTGGTAGTTTCTTGATTAGGGTATTAGTTTCTGCTTGATTGTTTACCTGGTGTTAATCCCTGCTTGCTGTTGTTAGCTAGAGAGAATGTGTTGTATCTTTTTGTTTCTTTCTGATATTTTTAAATTGTCTCTTTTGAATCAGTGGTGGGATTCCCCCGGTTCGCATCTATCTATTTGATGTCTGATTGTCTGATTGCCAACCTTTCAGGGATTCTCTATTTTTTAAAATTTATCATGGTCTCTATGTCTAAAATGCTTATCATTTCCCAGTTGAAACTATGGTTGAGTCTGTCTATGTGTTATGAGATTAAGGAATTTTCCATGTGTCTTCTGACTGCTAGTTGGCATTCATGGATATGCTCTGCAACATAATGGCTGTTGCAGTCCTTACATTGTATGTTCTAAATGACCTTTTCCTCTTGGGCTACCTTTAGTTGGTTTGCTTGCTATGATGATACCATGTGGTTGTAATAGTCTGTTGTTTGTTTGTAAGATTTCTGAAGTGTGACAGTGTTATCCAAGCATCTTGTGTTAGTTGTACTGTAGTGGTTTGAGTGGTCAGGCACTTTTTGATAGTGTGTGTGTGTGTGTGTATAAAAAGACAGCTATGAAAGAAGCTATGAATATTATTATATGATTGAGCACTATTTTTTTTTTTTTTTGCTGAATATAGGTTGATGCATATTAGCTAAGAACATGGACAGAAGGAGTGACAAACTATTCTGGCCAAATTATAAAATAGTTTCAATTCTTAATGTTAAAAGAGGTATCATGTGACATAGAATATTTATGTATGAGCCATGCATGTGTATGCATCCTGTGGGCACCTGGATGGCAAAAGCCATTCTTTGGATCAAATCTATAATAGATAATCACTGTAATCATAACAATAATATAATAATAATAATTTTCAAACAAGAAATTATGTTCTTCATATCTTGCCAAAATGTATTATGGGAACTCTTTCGTCTTTGGTAGAGCACAGTGATGTCCACTGGGGCATCTTGGGTAGGTAAGCCGACCTCAAGCTGAATAGTTACAATAAAATGGAATTTACTTTTTGTTTTTTTTCCCTTAAATTCCCTCTCATAAAATGGTACAAAAAATAATAATTGTTTTTTGGTAAAAAAAGCTGGTGAAAACAAGTTTGCACATTTATAATTCCAACAAGTCTCATTAGGAAACATAGGGTTAGCTCCTGAATGATTTCTGAGTTCCTTGTTAGACCTAGAAATACTTGGCTTTGGCAAGTAACAGCCTTTTGAGCTGGTTGCTCCAGAAAAAAAAAGGAGGTGGGGTGGGGAGGAGGCAGAGGAAATAGGAGCAAAAAGGACTAGAATGAGAAGATCGCTATGAAAGAAAAAATGCTGTGCTATTTTATTTTATTTATTTTATTTTATATTGGATTTCTATACCGCCCTTCTCCCTGAGGACTCAGGGCGGTGTACAGCCAGATTAAAAAACATGCAGAACAAATATTAAAAACAATTAAAAGATATATAAATTTGGCCCAATTAAAACTCATTACCAATTAAAAACGTTTAAAACATTTAAAAAACAGTTAAAAATTTCATCTTAAGCCAGCCCGGCTTGTTTAAATAAATGGGTTTTAAGGGCGCGACGGAAGGCACTGAGGTCTTGGATTCTCCGTATCTCTGGGGGGAGCTGATTCCAGAGGGTAGGTGCCCCCACAGAGAAGGCTCTCCCCCTGGGGGTCACCAGCCTACATTGTCTGGCTGATGGCACCCCGAGGAGGCCCTCTCTGTGGGAGCGCACTAGTCGATGGGAGGTCGTTGGTAGCAGCAGGCGGTCTCGAAGATAGCTAGGCCCTATGCCATGGAGCGCTTTAAAGGTGATAACCAACACCTTGAAGCGCACCCGGAAGACAACTGGGAGCCAGTGCAGCTCGCGCAGGAGCGGTGTTACATGGGAGCGCCATGCTGCTCCCGTCACTACCCGCGCTGCTGCGTTCTGGACCAGCTGGAGCCTCCGGGTGCTCCTCAAGGGGAGCCCCATGTAGAGAGCGTTGCAATAGTCAAGGCGAGAGGTGACGAGGGCGTGAGTGACTGTGCACAGGGAATCCCGATCAAGAAAGGGCCGCAACTGGCGAATCAGGCGAACCTGACAAAAGGTCCCCCTGGTTACAGCCGTCAGGTGTTCCTCCAAGGACAGCTGCATATCCAGGAGGACTCCCAGATTGCGAGCCCTCTCTGTGGGGGCCAATGACTCGCCCCCAATAGTCAGTGATGGAGTCAACTGACTATATCGGGATGCTGGGAGCCACAGCCACTCAGTCTTGGAAGGGTTGAGCCTGAGCCTGTTCCTCCCCATCCAGATCCGCACAGCCTCCAGGCACTGGGACATCACTTCAAGGGCATCGTTTCTGCTCATTTCCATTCTCCTGAAATATTAAGGCTCATCTTAAGTCCTATCCAAAAGAAAAGAGAACCATTTTCTGTAAAAAAAAAAAAAGAGAGAGAAATGTAGTTTCTTTAAAATATGGAACTAGTTAACTGAACTTGAAGAGTGAGGATGGATTTCAAAGTGTCAGAAAACAAAAGAAGAAAAATTAAAGAAATGACAAAGAAGAAGTGAAAAAGTTGGAAATTTGGAGAAGGAAGAAAGGAAGGAAGGAAGGAAGGAAGGAAGGAAGGAAGGAAGGAAGGAAGATCAGTCCAGAGTTGCTGTGGGAGACAGAAACTTGCTGCTGGCAGCACGGAAATTTGTGTTTATAAGCATATGCTGAGCAGGATTACTGAAGAAGTCCTCTGTAGCAGTGAAGGGGAGGGGAAAATGTTTTGGCAGCTGCTGAGAAGATCAAGCCAAAAGAAAAAGGAAGGAAGAGGAAAATGGTTAGTATCCTTACATGTGAAATGCCAAGTAGCCAGGGTAAGAAAAATTAATGAGGCTTAGCAGAAGAGTCTCAAGAGCAGGGGTGGGGTCTATTTTTTTTTTTTACTACTGGTTCTGTGGGCGTGGCTTATTTTGTGGGGGTGGCTTGATGGTCATGTGACAATTATTTAGGATTTAGCAGAGGTACTGGTCTACCAGGCTTTTAACTGCTTGCAGAGCTGTACTGATCTACCCATTTATTTTTGCAGACACTGGTCTACCCATTTATTTTTGCAGGCACTGATCTACTCATGCATTTTTGCAGGCACTGGTCTACCCATTTATTTTTGGAGGCACTGATCTACTCATTTGTTTTCTTTTAACACTGATCAGCTGTAGGGTGGCCCTTTGAAGCCCTGCGGCAAGAGTTTAAACAGTTTTTTTTCCTCTAGCCATCAGCTGGGACTCAGGAGGCAGTAATAGATTGGGGGTGGGGCCAAATAAAAGGTAAGAATAACGCGGGGGGTGGGTAGGGTGGGCGAGGGGCGGCAGAACCGGTTTGGTGACATCATATTGTCACCGCTACCGGCTCGGTGGAACCGGGCGGAACCGGGAGGAACCCACCACTGCTCAAGAGGGATCTGAAAAGTTGAGGTGATGGTAGCTGCAACTGCACTCTGCCAAAGCCTATAGATAGTCATAAAACCAACAACTAGTATACAAGCAGAACCCTAGTTGAAGAGAAAAAGCTCAACAGTGGGTGAAACTGTGAGAGAAAGACAAGTGAGGGAGAGAGAAGCAGCAGGGCCAAGAATCATGATTTATCACTTATATCTGACAGCTTATGCACCGAAGACAAATTCCTTGTGTGTCCAATCACACTTGGCCAATAATGAATTCTATTCTATTCTATTCTATTCTATTCTATTCTATTCTATTCTATTCTATTCTATTCTATTCTATTCTATTCTATTCTATTCTATTCTATTCTAGACATGTGCCTTATAAGGCCTGAAGAATTTGGGTACCAGCAGTATGAGGCAATTTAAGAAAACTGAGATTGGTTATTATATATTATAGTATACTATAATATACTATATTATCAGTCAATACAGACTGACCTAACATCAGGTGCAAAGAAAGGATCAAAGCAGAATAAATCAGTTGTATCAAGTGATTCAGAGTGACAACAACAGAACAGCCAATCCAAAAGTGTCACCATAGATCCAGGTGAAGCAAGAGTCAGCACTACAGAATGTGACACCAGAGGTGATGATAAGCAATATCAGAGAGGTTTCAGGACCATGATGATCAAGTCTAATTGACAACAGACACCATCCCAGCAATAAGGGCAGCAAAGGAGTAGATGATGGTGTGCAGGATTGAGAATAGAATAGATAGAATTAAACTAAACCTGAAGGTAGAATAGATAGAATAGGAGTTAGAGCTTAGGAAGAATAGTAAGGCAGACCTTAGGCGTAAATAAAATAGAATGAATCTTAGAAGATTGAAATATAGACACTGACTGTAAATTAGAAAGTGACGGGATGTCTTTTGTAATGAAAACAATATATTTTTTTTAAAAAAAGATTTTCCATACAGAATTAATATGTATGTATCTGGGATAAAATCTATGCCACCCTTCAGCTCAGAGCTGAAAAAGCTGCTTGGTTGAGAAGCGAAACATCTTCAAAGAAAAACCAGAAAGTCCAGTTGCTTCTTGAAAAAGTACCTTTGGGGCAATCATGACCTGGATGACTGAGAATCTCCATAGACATACCACTAAGGTTCTGACTGCTTGGCTATCATCATCCAAGCAGAAGGCCCTGAGGGGTTCTCTCCAACTATGCTCTCTATATAATGAACTCTGATCATGTAACAAGCCAAAGAGTTTGAGCAAGGAGTTAAGCAATAAATAACATTAGCCAGACTTATTGTATCAATTGTAGAATATTTGGAATTCTGTGTATATGGTCTACAGGATTGGATTCATTGGTTGAATAATGGAATTTTTCATTAAAATTTTCTAACACTTTGGAAGATCCAAAGTATCTTCATTTCTATTTTTTCCTAGCTGACCTAAAGGGAGAAAAATAGAAAAGAAAGAAAAAGGAAAGAAGAAAAGGAAGGAAGGAAGGAAGAAAGGAAGGAAGGAAGGAAGGAAGGGAGATCAGAACAGAATGGGGTATTTCAGGTTTGGCCTGAATGATGGCAATTTATTGTAATTATCTTTTTCTGGGAAACCCTTGGGAGGAGTCTGCCAGTAAGTTTTTAACATTTCCCTGTTTGCAAGCTCACACTATCATTTGTTTTTCCTTTCAGCAAAACTCTTTTGTAAAAACCAGAGCTGTCACTTTTTACCAGATTTGGGATATACGAAAGTCCTAGATCAATCTATCTGATCTAGGACTTCCATTTCTAATTAATTGACATTTAGCTTTCATGATATTTTGACTGATTAAATGCAAGAAATGTTAATAATTTAAAAAATGCAGGTAGTATTTATAGCTTATAAAACAGTTTTAATGTAACTAAAGGGTGAACAGGTCAAAATCTGAAAATAAAAAAAAATAACTTCTCAAACATTATACCAATGCTGTGTTTTCATATTTAGAATAATCACGAGACATGAAACATAGGCTTATTCTTTCTGAAAGCCAGAACATATTGAACTCTCATTAGTGTCATTATATTTTTCTCATTATAAAGCTGGGATTCCTTTTCTCTCCAAGCTTCCTGCATGCAGTAAATCCAATGCTAGTCCTTACCCATATATGGAGTCAGTATGCAAAGCCACTATGCTGACTTAAAGGCAGCCTTAAAAAAATCATGACAAAAAGTCCAGAATGAGATTTTATCATGAGATGGAAAAGAATCTCGCTAATGAAAGCTGCATTCCATGTTAAATCACTATTAAAAAGAACTCCAATGCCTTTACAACCTCGTATATTTGGTTATTACCTGCTATTGAAGGGGTTTTCTCCTGGGATTATATGAGTGCTGTCTTTTCCCACTAAGAGCTTAATTCGATCATAGAATGACTTTACAGCCTCTGAACCAGAGTGACTTTGTTGTATAATGTCTAGGGGATCACGTGAGCCACGGCAGAAAAGGCTATTCTGACAAGTCGACTGGAGGCAGCAATCTGGATCCAGGCAATCAATGAGGCCATCTGCAAGGAAGAACACATAAGCTATTTTCCCCAGTCATTTGATTGTACCACTGCTTATAGTTTACCACTGCTTCCTTAGAAGCTGAACAATAGCACTGTTAATCTCAGCACATTTAACTTTATATATACCCAAGCATTTTCATCAACATGGTGACTTTAGTATACCAAATTATCTCTGTTACTGCTTTTAGAATAAGTACATCAAATGCCAAAAACAAGTCATAAAGATATGTGCAGAATGGTTCTCAATTTTGGAATGGACTTTTTCAGCTTTGCTAAAGGCCCAAATTAGCTTTTTGTGAGTCTCCAGGTTTGGGATGTGTGGATTAAATTAAAATTCTGCCCATTTCACTACTCATATTAGTAGTAGTAGTAGTAGTATAATATTCCAATCTGTATGTTATTTTATAGAACATTAATAACAACTGTAATTTGTGTTCATAATGTTTCCTAGAATATAATATTATAATAGCAATAGCACTTAGACTTATATACTGCTTCATAGTACCTTACAGCCCTTTCTAAGCAGTTTACATAGTCAGCATATTGTGCCCAACAATCTGGGTCCACTTTTTACGAACCTCAGAAGGATGGAAGACTGAGTCAACCTTGAGCCAGTCAGGATCAAACTGCCAGCAGTCGGCAGAGTTAGCCTTCAATACTGCATTCTAACCACTGTACCACCACATCATAATGTCCTATGAACATAATGCCGTGTGTGTGTGTGTGTGTGTGTGTGTGTGTGTGTGTGTGAGTGTGAAAATCTCCTACAAGGCACAGCTTTTCATAGAAATTCCTCTAAAATAAATATTTGTTAATATAGATTGCCCATTAACCATTTTTTAATAAAAATGACTACTTTGATTCTTTAATAACATATTTTTTTCAATGCAAGTTACTTCAGTGCATGATTGCCACATATAAAATCTGGTTTTAAATACCATCTCTCTGTTTATATATAACTTTTAATATTTTTTTTTTTTTCAGATTTGTTATCTGTGGTAGCCAGGAAAAAATTAGCTGGCTTTTCCTGATAGATCTCTACGACTAAAAACTTCAACGAGAACAAGGTTGTTCAAACCTGTTTTCCCTGGAACATATCTGAAAGATTTTAATATACTTAATCCAGAAAATTTAACAAATTATTATCTACCATATGTCTTTGTGATGGAGTGAGCTGTTCTTAAAAAAAATAGATGATGGATGTTTGGGTCTGATCAGCTACGAATCTGATTAGCTATTTTGAAGATTTATGCTATGTTCCCATAAGCAAAGACTTATCCATGATCATTTGGAGACTTTTTAAAAAGAAAACAGCATTGATAGCACTCATGGTTTTCATTTCATATACTACTAAGTTATTTTGCTATTTGAATTTAAGATTTCTTTTTTTTAATTTCAAGGTCAGTGACTTGTGATCCTCACTAATCTGGAAGTCCTTTTTCATCTTGGAGGTAGAATATTTTTTCAGATTCCACCCATTTTATATAATCAATGTGAGAAAGGAATTGGAGTCCTATAGTAACTGAAGATGATTTTCCTATTAAAACTTGAACACTTCTTCCACAACACCCTGTTATTTCTGGTGCTTGTAATTATTCATTGAAAATTGTTTCTTGTTTGTACGTGCAGGTGGGAGAAAAAGAGAAGCCTGTCAATATATTAAGGGATCCAAAGGTAAGATGCAGCAAATTACTCTTTTCTACAAATTTGTGTTTACTTATTCCAGCTATGAATACTTCTTTGCTTTGGCTGTTATAGGGGTGAGAGTATAATGACCTCATCAAACTGCATGATTATGGGCTGAAGCATCTGTACACTTTGGACAACACCATGAACTTTAAATTGGCATACCAAACTCCCAGTGGCCTGTCAGTCATGAGAAAAACATCTTCATGCCAGCAAGCCCTCTTGGATATAGTCTGACATTGCAATCTTCAGTAAATTACCCTGTCACTGCCAATCTTAGAGTTATCTCGCAAACAATCAAGAAGGCAATCAAACTGTTCTGAAGGGCCAGTTCAGGACTTCAGATGGCTAGACATTTCTCCATTCAATACTGGTGAGAAACCTATATATCACTACCTGGAGACTGAATGGAAACACACACACACACACACACACACACACACACACACACACACACACACACTTTTTAGGTTTTGTAGTTAAGTCTGCAGCAAGAACCTTTATGAAACTGCAATACTTTTATGTTTCTCTCCTATTGCAGTGCTTGCTAATATTAATTAATTTACAAAGCCTACAATTTTTTTTCAGCATGCAAAGAATTTTTGAGTTAAGCACAGAATTAGATATCTTCTTCAATCGGAAAAAAAGACAGTGCAGATAGAAAGAAAATCTGAAAACAAAGAAGTGTTATTTTCTAAAGGTGGTGGTTGTTTTTTTGAAAAAAAATATTTCTACAAGATATTTTAATTCTGGCAGTAATATTAAATCTAATATATCAAAGTATTTGAAATCCTAAACTTATTACTAGAATGCCTTTCCTAATAGGATGTCTTCTATATTATTCCCAGGAATCCCAGACTTGCTTGTTGGGAATTGTAGAAGTGGAACTCCCCATAAATTCCAAAGCACTGGATCTAGCAAGCTGTGTTGTGGAATAAACCTTATTAAACTCAGTGGAACTTCCCACATAAACATAAATGCATCAGGTGGCTCTTCAAATAGCAGTTGAAATGTGGAACAGAATTACCTATGCTACTCACAGACCCATCAATTACAAACACATCATCACATACATTTGTAGCTGACACTTTAGATACACTTATATTATGGTTGAATTGCTCATGAACAATGAAATTTAAGTAATTTTTTTTTACTGAAGCGATAGCATACATTTCAGAGAATGATCTTCAGTGCATAATAATGAGTTTAAGGGAGAATCGACACATTTAATTTACTGTTATTATGTTGAATAAAAATGTTTAGTTGACTCTTAAATCTGATGGTGGTTATCAAACTCTTACATCATTTTTGAATAAAAATCAATTATAGTGCATCTTAATAAATATTAATGAAGTTTAGAACCTGTGAAGTAAAAAACAGCATATATTTATATTTAAAATAATAAGAGTAATCCATATAATAGCTCAAGATGTCTTTTTAAAGTAATTCATTTATGTTCTCTGTGTACAAACATACATAAATACATACAGGGTAACATACAATTTAAGGAGAACTTTATCAAGGCTCAGGTATGAGACAAGATAAAAACCAAAATATTTGGATCAAGCCAAATATTTCAAAATCATTATGTAGCAAGCATTTACAAGAGATATATATACAGTTTGCAGTTTGTCAACAGAAAAAAAAAAAAAAAAAGCCCAGAAGCTTGTGAATGAGATTTCACAGAACTAGGGCTGCAGAACAACTCAGTTTATGTAGGTAAAACCTGGCTAGAAAGAATATGCACATAAAAGCCTACGAAAAAGAAAAAGACACATTGTACCTTTACAGGGGGAATATCTGAGAAGTGGGTGTGGCTCACTGACGACGCCTTAAAAGGCAGAAATAGCTATCTGAGTCTCCCAGAGAGCAACACAGAGTTGCAGTTTGTCAACAGAAAAAAAAAAAAAAGCCCAGAAGCTTGTGAATGAGATTTCACAGAACTAGGGCTGCAGAACAACTCAGTTTACATAGGTAAAACCTGGCTAGAAAGAATATGCGTATATATATACATATATATATATATATATATGCATATATATATATATATATATATATCTTTTTCTTTTTCTTTTTCGTAGGCTTTTATGTGCATATTCTTTCTAGCCAGGTTTTACCTACGTAAACTAAGTTGTTCTACAGCCCTGGTTCTGTGAAATTCACAAGTTTCTGGGCCTTTTTTCTGCTGACAAACTGCAACTCTGTGTTGCTCTCTGGGAGACTCAGATAGCTATTTCTACCTTTTAAGGCGTCATCAGTGAGCCACACACTCTTCTCAAGTATCCTCCCTGTAAAGGTACAATGTTTCTTTTTTCCTTTTTCGTAGGCTTCATGACGCCTTGCAAGGCAGAAATAGCTATTTGAGTCTCCCAAATTGCAGCACGAGAGTTGCTGCTTTTCAGCAAGATACAAAAAGCCCAGAAAGTTGTGAATGAGATTTCACAGAACTAGGGCTGAAGAACATCTTAGCTTACGTAGGTAAAACCTGGCTAGAAAGAATATGCACATAAAAGCCTACGAAAAAGGAAAAAAGAAACATTGTACCTTTACAGGGAGGATACTTGAGAAGAGGGTGTGGCTCATTGATGACACCTTACAAGGCAGAAATAGCTATTTGAGTCTCCCAAATTGCAGCACAGAGTTGTTGCTTTTCAGCAAGATACAAAAAGCCCAGAAACTTGTGAATGAGATTTCACAGTTCTAGGGCTGAAGAACATCTTAGCTTACGTAGGTAAAACCTGGCTAGAAAGAATATGCACATAAAAGCCTACGAAAAAGGAAAAAAGAATCTGGAACTTGGAAAAAAGAAATGGTAAATCACTTATTGTTGCCAAGAGAATGATATGGTTGCCTTAGGTTATAAAATACTTTATAATTCTTATTTTGGATGCTTTCTTAAGAACTCTAAAGAAGTTAACCATGGTTACCATTTTATGATGAAAGAAAGCAAAGAGTGACACACCAAAATTTTATTTAGTGTGTTATTTAATTTCGGTCTAGATTAACTACTGTATATGCATACTTCATTCCAGCGGATCAACTGTAGTACCATAATTAAAATAAATATTCAGTGCTTTAATACAAAAAAGACATTTAAATCTGTGTCCTTCTAAAAACATCCTCTTCAAGCACATAAATTTAAATGTATTTCTCAATGATGTCCATGACAAAGGATGTACTTGTAACACGCTGCTCATAAGTACAGGTACATACAAGGCAAAGTTTGTATTGTAATATGGTTTCTAATTATCCCCTTTGCCTCATTTCCCCCCCCCCTTTGAAAATGGTTATTGGATTCTGGATATATATGCATGAATTAAAAAATTTAACCAGCTCATATTGTTAAAGTTGGGAACAACTATCCAGTATCTAAGGATACAACATTGACATTTATATGTTAGTCAGATACAAGCTTTGCATTGTAGGCAAAGGAAATGTTACTTACATATTGTGCTCGTTACCTGCAACCCAGCTTGGATATATAAAATATTGGATAGGCTATAATAGAATATATTATATTCCAAAATAGAAACTGGGTTTCAAATAGATGGTATGGAATACAATACTCTTCAAAGCAATCTATAGGAAATCTCACCAACACAAACTATTTTTTAGGATGGTACTATGGATGTCATTAATAGCTTATCAGTGTATTTAATAAAAATCTAATATAGTAAGTCAAATTCTAATAACTTCATTTTGCCTAAGAAAAGTGGCAGTAAATAGCATCTAATTGTTCTGCCACCATTTATCTGGGAATAGGGAAAGCAAACAGGCAATTGGTAATAAGTTTAGTATAACATTAGAACATGGACTCTAATTTGTTATTCCTCTAAAAAGATAATACAAGTACAAAAGACAGGTTCAATCTGTGGAACTTCAACAATAATATGACAAGATAGGGTTTAGGCTGTAGGAAAGGTCCTGGTTATGGTTCTTTTAGTTGTTTGAAGAAAGAGCCAAAAAGAAGTAATTGGCAGCATGTTCTGGGATATTTATTCAGTTATAGACAGACATAGACATAGACACAGACACAGACACAGACACAGACACAGACATAGACATAGACATAGACATAGACATAGACACATAGGACATTAGGTATAACTCTGATCAAAGTCCGGCCCCTGCTTCATAAGCAATGAGCAAAGAAAGGAACGGAAGTCTGATCACAGAGCTATGTTTGCCATCTTGAATTTTTGAACTTCTTTTGAAGACACACTTGGAAATTCAGTTGGTATCAACCAGACAGACTTTCTCTAGTATGATATTCTTCCCAGAAATCAAAGATTTGCTGCCTCTGTTGCAATTTAATGCATAAAATGAAATTATTTTAATTGTCTCTGCACTGATTGTTATTGTTTTCTTCTATGGCCTAGTTACTATTAGCTGCATTTATAATATATACGTAGCATTGTGATTATTTTCTTGTTGTACAATTCCAGCATGTAAATTCTAGAAATGGCTATTCTGCAGTGGTTCTAAAATAGTCTTTCTGAAATAATATTGCTTATGTAGCAGGAGATCCAGAAATATATAGAATCCCTTCTTTAGTTTTGATAGATCAAACTAACAATGCCAAGCCCAAATTAATTGCAAATTAATAAAGATTCAATTACAAACAACTAAAAGATGAGTTGCTGGTGATGGAAGTGACATGTTACAGTACAGGCAAATCAACAATGGTTCTTCCCGGCCTTCTCATTTCAGGGAATATACAGCAAAGATATGAGCATCACTAGATCACTAGATGATTGACATAAACTTTCAGTCCAAAGGGAGCAGCATCTGTCACTTGAAGCTGCCTGTCAAAGAAATGCTCTGTTGAACAGGCAATCAAAGCTACTGCTTAAGCATGAGGCAGGGAAGATCAATTGACTTCTGGTGTATTTCGCATACATTCAATCACTCATGTTCTTCATTCACTCATATGTTTCATTCAATTTCCTTTATAGTCAGAGTTTAGCAAAGGAAAATTAAAAACAAAACAAAAACAAATACGCAGGAACATTTTCACTGAATGAATTTATCATTAAGTATATTACAACATTCATGTATGCATATTATCTACATAGAAAGTATTCTAAATGCACACACTTAATCATCATTTAATCTCAAGCACACAAATTTATAAGCCTTTTGGGTGGTTTAATATCACCAAGTTTGAAGAGGCACCAGAACTGAAAAATAACAGCCTTGTATTCTCTATAGGGAAGGAACATCTGTTTTGTTTGTTTAAAAATGAATTTAAAGACCTGCATTTAATTCAGAACATTGGTCCTTTGACTGTGAAAAAATTGTACATATCACTGCTTGCCTATGGGCCTGTGGGCATCTTCTAGGCCAATTTTGATAAATTCTGGTTGCAGTTTTTCACTCAAAAAGTCATTGCCGGAATCAATAAAATTAATGTTGGTAACAAACTTGTGAAGATTGAAAATGCAAAGCCATTATTACTAATTGTGCAGAATATTTTCCCCAAGTTAGAAAAACAAGTTCATGATTTAGTGACTCCCAGTATGAACCAGATTTGCTGCATATGCTACCCATATTTTTATATATTTAAAACTATCAATAATAGATTTCAATTGTTTATTATGGTAGCAATTTTAAAAATGACTTCAAGTATCAGGTCCATTGTGTTTGCTCAGGGAACCTTTTTCCCTCCTCCTGAGGTATTGTGGGTATTTGTACTTAGAACCTTATAAATCTTTTGTCTGAGCTGAATTAGAAACTCCTGCTGTGGCAGAGCTTGATGAGGCAAGCTAAATTACATGATTTGCTTTTGTGCTCCGAAATACTTGCATTATCTTAAATGCTACAAGCCTGATGAAATATCAAATCACAGGATTCACCATTCTATAAAAGCAAAGCCGGTCCAAATAATTATTACAGGAGGGCAAGATCTGTCATTTCTCTCACTCTCTTTTTCTCTTTTTTTAAAAGATAATTTTGTTTTTAAAAACTAAGATAACACATTCTTAAGCAAATAGGTCAAATATTCTGCTCAGAAAACATGTTACGTTGCAAAAGGAATCTTGTCTTGCCCCCAAAGAAACTTTTATTTAAAGACATAGAAATATTCTTTATTTTGCTATATTAGTCTGAAAAAAATGTTAACTATATCCAGTTTATGAGGTTGAATATTGTACTGGTTAGATATGCTTATATTTCCTCTGATTTCCTCTTATTTTGTATAAGAAGATATTTACAATGGAAGAACATTAATTTGGATTCTTAATTTATGAAATAAGTTAGAAGACAAGAAGGAAATCAGCATGGTCATTAGAGAGTCATCTACAGAATAACAACCAACCAGCATTTGGATTAAGGCAAAAAAAGTACAGTTTGCCAATTAAAATACCATATTGTCCAGTTCATAGATTATACAGGTAATACTTGACTTACAACAGTTCTCTTAGTGACCATACGAAGTTACAATGGCACTGAAAAAAGTAACTTATGGCCATTTTTTTCATTTATGACCATTGCAGCATCCTCGTGGTCACATGATTTACATTCAGATGCTTGACAACTGACTCATATTTATAATGGTTGCAGTGTTTTGGAGTCACGTGATCTCCTTTTGCAATCTTCTGACAAGCAAAGTCAACTGGGAAGCCAGATTCACTTAACAACTGTGTTACTAATTTAACAACTGTGTTAAGAAAGGTCATAAAATTGGTCAAAACTCATTTAACAAATGTCTCACTTAATCCAGAAATTTTGGGTTGTAGTTGTAAGTCAAGGGCTACCTGTATAATCAAAATTAATATAGGCCTAATATAGAGCAGGCTCTGCCAGCTGGCCTGGGCCCCAATAGGGATGCCCTTTCTGGAGGTGGCTGTTGGATTAGGATGCCCGTGTACTTTGTATTCCCTTTCTCCCCATCTTTTAATAGTATTTATTACTAGCCTTTTTAAAAAATTAGTTTAATGTGTAGCAATTTTTATAAGCTACGTAGAGTCATCTCTGGAGAAAAATTAATAAATAAAGAAACAATAAATAAGTAAATAAATAAAATTGTAAATCTTAAAAAAAATAAGCAAAAATATTTATAGATGTCACCAAACTAACATACCTATGACCAACATTTTGGGGCTAATGTTAATTTTATCTCATTTAATTTACAGTGTTCCTACAGGAATTGGGCACAAAAGACCTTTCAAAATGTGTAGGGGAAAAATTGAGTGAACAAGATTTTCTGTCCAATTTCTTTTAGGAGAAGCAGAATTTCTCCAACAATATCTTAAACAAAGAAGTTTCCATTAGTGGCAACAATAGCATTGCTACTAAGAAAGCACAATGCATAAAAGGCGGAAAGGTTGCAATTTGTTGGAGAGAGTACAGTGAAATACAAGATTTTCGCACACGCTCCACTCTTGTTATATTCCACTCTCTGAAACGTTTTCTAATGCAAATTGCCCTTTCCTCAAATTGAATGACAACTGCTAAGGGGAAAAAAAATGCAGAAATTTTGCTTGGTATTCTTTCATAGTTCATGGGAAAACAGTAATGGATTATAAACCCAATGGAAAAGGAAGTCCACTTTCTACCTAAGTGCTTTGGGGACTAAAGCATCTATCTGTAGCTAATTGCTGCTCTTGCTGGCTTGAGTAAAAGGAAAGAAATGATATAAATAAGAGTTCTGAAGAAAATGTGGAATATCATCTCCTCAATCATGTCAGATAATGTTGAGAAGGTTAGATTCTATTCCTCCTTTCCCAAGAAAATAAACTACATAAAATCAATCCATCGAATTTCCTAGGAGAACTGGAAAATCTCTAGAAAACGGTTTCTAATCATTACCCAACCAGTATTGTACTGGGTAAGATGCCCCACATTTGGCAAAATTGAAGCTACAAGATTTGATTTTTATTTTCTTCTACTGCTCTGATGTGATGTTAAGGACGCTGTACTTGTTATACTACGGTGATGATAAAAGTGCTAAAGACTGACATGTTCTGTAGAGATATGGTGTTATGCTAATGAGACATGGTTAAGGTAACACAGTTATATATCTAGAAATCTCCACTACAATAATTTAGGACCCAGATTAGTGGTGATATTTTACCTCACCAAACAATCTTCCCCAGCTTCTCTCTAACAGGAATTCAAAGCAAGGTAGTATCTCTTTAAAAAAAAAACAAAACCACACACCTTACAGAGAAGCTATCTGTGTAAATTTATCCCTATGTATTTGTTTTCAGAGTTTGGGTTTTAGGATTTAATTAATAAATTCAATATCCTCTTAATGGTTTTAAAGTTAGTTTGGGATTTCTTTGGAAAGAAAATAATGCAGTAAAACTATAGGCATATAAATATTTTAAATAGTATAGAGAAAGGTGCAGAAATAGAAATAGGGTACATCTTCAATCCCTAGAGAATAACAAGAGTCATTGGATCATAATTTTACTTGTTTTCCTCAAACCTTATTTTGATTACTTATATATTACCTCAGACATGGGCAGAAATTTGATTTATAAACTGAAATAATGAATGATAAAATGGTATTCTGCAGTATGATTTGAGACAAATTTGGCAGAATGTTTTGTCATTTTTCTCCTACTGCTATTCCAAATATAAAGTTTACCAGTTAATGTATGTATGTATGTATGTATGTATGTATGTATGTATGTATGTATGTATGTTTTCTTTTCTTTTTGTAGGTCTTTATGTGTATTTCTCTTTAGCCAGGTTCTTCCTAGGTAAACCAAGATTTTTCTGCAGCCCTAGTTCAGTGAGATCCCAATCCACTAGTTTCTAGGCTTTTTTTCCAGCAGCCAGCAAGCTCCCTGCTGCCATTGGGAGTCCATTGGGCGTCATTATAAATTTGTTAGTTAAAATGTTTAAAATCCTGGCTAAGATCCCAGCTCAGAATCCTCTAAATTCCCAAACAAAAAACTTTTTAAGGTCTTTCAAAAACTCTGGCTGAAATCCTAGCCAACATTTTAAGGTTAGGCAACGTTTCGACAAGCTCTCTACCTTCTCATCTTTGGGCCTTTATTATCAGTTTAGAAGCTGTGGGTCATGCTTCATCATACTAACTGCAGCCTGAATGCGTGTTAACGGTCCAGTTTCCTCTGGCTCCCTATTACCAACTGTCAACTGCAAAGAGGTAAGAATTCTAGTAGGCATCACAGCCCCACTGGTTGCCTGTTGAGATCTTAGCATATCTTCTGGCTTGGTTCTCTCTCTCTCCCTATTGCTAGCTATCAACTGCAAAGAGGAAAGGGTTCTTGTATGCATTACAACACCACTGGTTGCCTGTTGGGATCTCTGCCTATTCTCTGATGTTAAAATTCAAGTTTCCCTCAGTGCAGGTTTCCAAATACTTGATAAACTAGAGGCGTCATCTCGTCTATTCATATTGTGTGGCCTCTTTTCAATTTCGATAGCCTCCCTAATTATTCTCTTATTAAGATGTTCCTCTTTTACCACTGTTCTAGCCTTGTTGAAATCTATATTCTGTCCTGTGGCCTTCATGTTATACCAAAGAAGAAGTTTGTTCTTCCTTTTTCACTGCATTTTTATGTTCTTCTAAACGTACACTATTCGTCTGTCCAATATAAGATGACTGACAGGAGGTACATGGTATTTCGTATATTCCTTGATTTTCTAGCTCAATTTTATCCTTGGGGTTTCTCAACATCATTGATATTTTTCTATCTGTGCGGAACACTGTTTTTATTTTTTGTTTCTGTAGTATCTTGCTAATTTTATCGGTGGTTCCTTTTATATAGGGCAGGATGGCTTTTCCCATCTTTTGTTCTTCTTCTTGGGTTTCTCTCTGTCCTGATGTCCCTTGTCGAATTATACTTTTAATTTTATTTTCGTGGAACCCATTTGCTATTAATACCTCTGTGAGAGTCTGAAGCTGTTTGTACATGTGCCTCATCTGCTAGACGTTTAGTTCTAGTGATTAAAGTTTTTGCTACTGAATTTATTTGTGAGGGATGATGGTGTGAGTGTGCATCTAGGTATCTATTTGTGTGTGTCTTCTTTTGGTAGACACTATGTCCTAGGGTGCCATCAGTTCTCTTATATATTAATACATCTAAGAATGGGAGTTGATTTTCAATCTCCATTTCCATATGAACTGTATCTTCGGATGCATGTTATTCAAATGTGCTAGAAAATTTTCTAGCTTTCTTTTCCATGGGGTCAGATCACAAACGTATCATCTACATATCTGAGCCATAATTTTGGTTTATAAGTAGTTTGTTCCAACACCTTAATTTTTTTTTTTTAATTTGATTTATATGCCGCCCTTCTCCGAAGACTCAGGGCGGCTTACAATGTGCTCAGCAATAGCCTTCATCCTTTTGTATATTTATACAAAGTCAGCTTATTGCCCCCACAACTGGGTCCTCAATTTACCTACCTTAGAAAGGATGGAAGGCTGAGTCAACCTTGAGCCTTGGCGAGATTCGAACCCTGCAGTAATTGCAGGCAGCTGGTCTTAATAACCAGCTTAATAACAGGGTGCCTTAAACCCCTGTACTACCAAGGCTCTTTCTATTAATTTATAATCCCTCCATGAACAAATTGGCAATAACTGGGGAGAGCGGTGATCCCATTGGTGCCCCTTGCATTTGTTTATATCTTTGCCCTTTGTACATGAAATAAGTGTTAGATACGCAATGCTCTGCCAATTTTATGATGTGGTTTGATGGGTGGTATTTATTTTTGATCGTTGCTAGAGCTTCTATAATGGGTACTTGGGTGAATAATGAGACTACATCAAAGCTTACAAGTAAGTCACCCTGCTCTATGTGTTGGTTTCTCAGAATTTCTATGAGATGATATGAGTTCTGCACATAAGAAGTAATCAATTCTGCAAACGGTTGTAGTTGTTTGGCTAAATACTTAGCCAAGTTTTGTAGCGGAGAGTCTATAGAGCTAACTATGGGTCTGAGAGGTATGTCCTCTTTATATATTTTTGGGAGGCCATATAGTTTTGGAGTTTTCGATGACTTCTCTCTAGGGATGATTGTTCGTTGAACTTCTTTATCTATGGGACTGGCCTTTATCTTGGTTTTGGTAGTTTTTTCTAAATATGTGGTTGGGTCCGTACTTAAGGGTTTATATATAGCATCTTGGATGAGCTCGAGCAACTTTTTGTCATAATCCACCGTATTCATTATCACCGTGGCATTACCTTTGTCTGTGGGCAGTATGATTATGCTGTCATCCTTTCTTAGTTCCTGCAATGCTCTGTATTCTTCTCTGGGCAGATTACTTTTTGGGGGTTTACTAGTGCAGATAATGTTAGTAACCTCATGCCTAATTTTATCAGCATCCTCAACATTAAGTTTTGTTAAGATGGCTTCCACTTCACATATTATTGTTTCTGTAGGAATTTTCTTGGGCGTTACTGCAAAATTAAAGCCTTTTGTTAAGATGCTTGTTTCTGCTGTAGTCAGCTCTCTGTTAGAAACATTGTAAACTACCTTTTTCAGAGGTGCTGTGCTACTCTAGGGGGTCTCCCTTGATTTTTTAAGTTTTCAAAATTATTATATATTATATTATATGCTGCTTATTAATGCTGGGAAGGATCATAACTGAAACAAATAAAAATAGGGCTAAGTAATAGATTGAGGGTTATATATTTGTAGATAAGCCCAAGTCATGCAAGTAGTTCAGTTGTTACTTTTAATAGTAGAAATGTAGAAAAATAATACTTAAAAATAACTTCAAACCTCTGGTATGTCTATTAATCTTATTTCCAAATACTTTTAACTCACTAAAGTCTATGATGTTTTAATTGCATGTGCCATCTTATGAAATTTATATATTTTAATCACAAGTGTAAAATTTGTCATACAATTATAAATAAACTAGCCTTAATCTCCATCAAATACACGTAACAATTATTTACTGAGAACTTGATTAAAAAGGGATTAAATTTTAAAAGGATTCTGCATAGAGTAAATTAATGGATTTCAAACATTTTAAAAAATAATTATACCCACACCTTTGAATGAAGCTTTAATAAAGAGCTAGCATCTGGAAAACCTTTTTTTTTAATTAGGAAACTTCTTTCCTAATTTTTTAACTTTCTTTGGTAAAAAAATATTTTAGAAAAGCATTCCCTTTAAATACATGTGTGCAAATTGTGTAGGCATATCTATACATATATAAAAATCAGTAAGTTATGAAACAACTTACTGATGTCTTCTAAGATAAGAAAAATAAACATTACATATTTGACAATGAAGAACTTTCTTCCTGGTCATACAAGAATTTTATTGATTGATATTTTATTTTTAAGCAGAAAATAAATAGACACTGTGTAGAATTGATTAGGGATTCTATTTGGTCTGGGTTTTTTTCCCTATGATTATGATCCAAACATATCATAATTCTATGGAGAGCAGTGGCTCACATGGTTAGGATGCTGTGATGGAGATTAGCAACCCTGCATTTGGGACCCGAGTAGTGCTGCATGGTGGGATAAGCTCCCACCATTTGCTCCAGCTCCAGCTCCTGGGGACATGAAAAGAGCCCAGGCAACAATAATGTTACTGGCTAAGTCTTTCAACCTGGAAGTGCCTTACAACAGTGCCTTCGATACAAACAGGGGGAATCATAATTCCAAACATACTATGATGGAATAAATGTTTTAAAAATTAATCAATTCCCACATTAATTTAGTCCTAGCATTTATATCTAAACTGTTTCATCTAGTTAGTCATTTTTCCTCAGACTTCCTTAGAGTTTTTCTTCCTTAAGATTGTAGTGGTTGACCATAAAAACAGTACAAAAAAGTATGCAGGCTATTGCTATAATGCGTTGTAAGCCGCCCTGAGTCTATGGAGAAGGGCGGCATATAAATTGGACAAATCAATCAATCAATCAATCAATCAATCAATCAATCAATCAATCATATTGGACTACAAATAGAGAAATCAGTATGCTTTAAGGCAAGAAGAAAAACATAGTAAACAGTTTTTACATTCCAAAAACGTTTTCTCTTAAAAGTGTAATGACATCAGTGTTTTCACATCATATAATTGCAAACAGCCATAGAATTATGGAGAATTTGTGGTCAAGGATATCCTACTCTACAGCCATTTAAAATGTTTTCAACTCAGAGGAAGATTTGTAAATCTGTTATCACAGCATTTGCCTGGAGCAAGGAACAAGGAGAAGTTTAAAGATTGAGTGTTGACTTGCAAAAACTCTAATTCAGCTGATGGGGTATCACAGAAAGTTAAGAATAATGGAGAAGTAAAAATTCTGCTATAAGAAGTTGGAAGATTCCTGTGACCCCAATTCTGAAGCAATATCATTACATTTAGAATGAACTGATTCAATAGGAGTTTAAAATAATATTTTGCACAGGAAAAAGAATTTAATTTTTTTTTTAAAAAAAACCCTCTTTTTATTTAAAAGTTTCCTGTGTGACTCTGTTATCCTTAGGTCTATATGTCCTGTCCTGTCCTATCCTATCAGAATACTTTATAATGTATTATAAAAAGGGCCTGTACTTTTTAAATATACAATAATTTATTCCTTTCACACTAATTACTACACTAAAGTAGCTCAAACAAATTTGTGGATATAACTGAAAATGAGCTTCCAAGAAAATAAGTGCAAAAATTGCAACTGAGAACACAACATGGAGTTTTCTTGCAATTTCTTAATTTTTAGCGTAGCAGAATTGTTCTTTTTCATGACTGGTATTTGGTTGGTGATTTTGACAGAAATTCCTCATTTTTTTTCTCATTTTAAATAAGTATAGTATATGTATATGAACTCAAATGGAAGTGTGCATGCCATTTCATTCTGCTTATGACAAATCAGAAAAAAAAAACCATTCTCAGTGCTTTCTTTACCTCATATCTCTGTCGTTTGCTTAGAGGCATTGCACCTATTTTTAGAATATATCCACAATGAAAAAATAAAAAAATATTGTAAAAAATCAAGGATTCCTACTATACAAATGAACTTTATCTCACAGTATGTTTTGGACAATTTCTATCATCATCAATGATATCCATAAAAAGCGAGAATGTAGTAAAAAGACATTTTTAAAGCTCACAATGGTACAGTATTTTAAAGATTTTTTTTTTTTGCTCAAGTGCCAGCTTACCTTGTTTGCATCTTTCTTTTTCTGTTTTTATAGTGATTGATTGATTATGTGCCATCAACTCTGTGTCAACTTTTAGCAACCACATAGACTTTCTTCAGAATGCTTTCATTACTTGATATTATCTATCCATGCTATTTCTTTGGTAAAATATAGCAGTCATTTATAATTTTCTTTCCTTGCACCGTATGAAATGATACTTTACCATTATCATTAAAGTGATTGTCTGCCTCTACCATTTTTCTAATTTGTTTCTGTCTGATATAGCTACTAGTTGTTTTTTTCTGGGGATTTGCAATGACTTCCATGCCTAGGAGTATATATATAGTTTTGGCTTACTTACATTCTTGATGTTCTTTGCTTACTCCTCCTAGGAATACTCACTATCTTCCCATCATAATAAATTTTGCATACACATACTCATAATAAACTTTTCCCCACAGTTAAACTCATTTTGGTACTAATAGATCCTACATAAAAGATTTATCAAAAGACAAAGTTTCCTTTCATTTAAGCACAAGTCTTAACAACTTTCTGGACATTTCCATATTTTATTGGCTATTTTTTAAGCTTTCCTGTCTACTACACAGCTGTGAAATTTCCCATGTAATAGAAAAAAAAAATCTGTTCTTGCTTAACTTGTTTTGGTATGTGTGTGATCAACTAGGATTGCCTATGTATTGCCACTTTGTCAGGCAGATCCTCAATAGCAAATATAATGTATTAGTACAATCTGCATACTGAAATACACTTATATTGTTGTCTTCAACCTCTTACATCATAAAAAACATTCTTTACACATTTATCCACAAATACAGGATGCAGGGAATAAGACATTGCCCATCTCTCTCTTGCACCCTGTTGAACTACTTGTTAAGATTTTTACTTAATTTTGCAAAATTTATTAGATGTTCATCTACTGTTTTTACTGCACATAGCAACTCCATGTTTTGCAAAGAATTTTATAATTTGGGTTATTTAGCTTTCTCTAAAACAACATATCAAAATATTATTTACTTTTGTATACTTCTCAACAAATCTCAAAAACAAAACAATTCACTTCCACTTCATCCCACAATAGTTTGCAGAAAGTTCAACTATATTACAGCTGATTAGGAAAAAAAGGCACTTCAGTTTTCCAGTGCTGTTAACATCATGCTAATCCAATCATCTGGTTCTATTTTCACTCTAATGCCGAACCCTCATATGAATGGGTCAACAGGGTCAACAGGCCAAAGAATGCAAGAAACACTCAAGTAAACAACTTGTGACAATAAGCTTTAAATGTCAAGAAAGGTTGTTAGTTTAATGTTAAACTATTAATAAAAATGAGTTCTTCAAATGTTATTCAGTATATCTGGAGCTAAATCCTTGGAAACTGTATGATGGATAAAAATGCATGTGGAAGGAAAAAAACCATACACACACACATGTAGATTGAAAAAATATAATACATTAGAACGTGTGACTGGTGAATGTGTAAAAACAGCTATAGCATTTGAAGTCAGAGATATACTTTATACTAAAATCATTTTCAATTTATCACTGGTTAAATTTCTTCCAGTATATAGTGTCCTTAAGACAATATACTATATATAAATACTGAGACAGAACTCTGTTTTACTAATTAACATGTTTTTTAATTAAAAAAAATTCTCAAGAATAAATTCTTGTATCATAGCCAGTAAAATGAATTCCACTATTCCGTTCCATTTAGCACTTTCTGCTTTGCAAATTGAAGTTGATAAAATACAAGTATTACCTTTGTCCAGAATTCTCTTGTATTTGCCCATAGCTGGCAGTTAACAATACCTTGGAAAGTTTCCTGCTTAATCATCTGTGCCTTTGCTTGAATTATCTACAATGTATGCTGGTATTTTTGCAAGTGTAAGTCACACAGAGCGTATATCTGAAGGAGCACTGAGACTTGAAATTCTAAACCACACAAATGCCTAGTGAGAATTGTAGCCTCCAAATCTGAGCTCTGCCAGAAATGAATCAAGCCCTATATTTAAAATAAGTCTTTCAGGTCACATTATTTTGCTCACAAGAGTACTACTTTATCCATCTCATTTGCTTCAATGGAAATGTAACAACAACACTTGACAATAGTAGGAGAGGGGGTCTTTCACTCGTAAAATGACTCATGATGAAGCTGCACATAACCCTCTGTTCTTTCAAGGCTGGGAATTGGAAGACTTTTGCTCACCTCCCTCATTATCCTTGTTATCAGCACAGGAGGTTTCCATAGCAACATTGCATCCAGGCCCTCTCCAGCCGGTCTGGCAGACACACTGCCAGCTGTTCTGACCGAGTGTGCATCTCCCATTGCCATTGCACAAATCAGGGCAGCCATCTGGTTGAAGAAACGAAGAAGATAAGTTCAAGTAATACTGATTTGCACGAATATTATATGCTGCAGGCACATTAGACAACATTACTGTACACCCAACAAGAAAGCTAAAGACTATATCAGGTGGGTTTGTTGCTCTAAAGGACATCATCTATTTGAAGTTGACTAAGTAGACAATATTAGAAGAAAGTGTGTAAAAATTATATGTAGTCTTTCTTGACAACAAGAAAGATCTACTAGACATCCAGTGACCCATTGGGTCAGCAGTTCAGAGATATTTACTTACTTAAACAAAGAAACAAAATAACCATAAGCAAAATAACAGTGGGAATGGGCGTGACTTCCTTCTAGTTAGAGCATTACTCACTGTTCTCTGGTGGCTGATGGCAAAACCTGGCCTTCAAAGCTGGGGTGGGACTGGTTTAACTAAACTCCAGAGACCAGACAGGCGGGTCTATCCAGCTTTCAGAGAGATCGGATGACCCTGATACACTGAACCCTCAGGGGGATGTGGCAGCATTGAAGTGGCCACAAATTTGTGAAAGTTTGTGAAAATTTGAATCCCACAGGAGTCATGAGTCCCACGTTTTGGACACTTTCTGTAATTTAGCTCAGTGGCCCCCAACTTTTGGGCACCAGGGACCAGTTCCATGGAAAGAGATTTTTCTGCAGACCGGAGGGGGCATAGCTTCGGATGCTGGCTGCATCCCACAGATGGGGATTTATTTGTTTAGGTGGCCTGGTTACTGTTATGTCATGGACCTGTGCCAGTCCATGGACCAGGGATTGGGGACCACAACTCAGTTCATTTGAGGTTGGTTCAAAAATTGTTGTCCTATGATGCACCATTTCACCCAATTAAAGGTTACAGACAAAAAGGACTGAGAGTTTTAGTAGTATATAGATTTTTTAAGGCTTTCAATATGAGATTATGATTTCTTCTAATAGCTATACTTTGTTTCCATTATCTTTAAATAACTAGTTAACATAACATCTTGCTATTTCTTTATAAATATGATGGAACTTCCTCATGGATGAAGCTATTGTATGAGCAACTACTGTATGTCACTGCATAAATTAATAGTGAATAGTGGTAATTTAAATAAAAAGTACTACAATGCATGATCATTCTTGTTATTTCAGATAACTATATACATTTACAAAAATAAACTCCTTGCAATATAAATAGATCTGAGCATAAATTTGCATTTTCTAAAGGATATGGTAGAAAACATGAAACAAGCCCTGGCTGTCTTACTTTCTCAAACACATATTTCATTATTAAGGTAATGGATATTTATCATCCCTAATTACATTAAACTGGATTTAAATTTACAGATACTTAAGTTTCAGAGAATATGCTATAAAGCACTACCAACAACAGAAGATAGCTTTTTCTGATCATTCAGAAATAATCATGTTCATATCAAAATAAGAAAAGATAAAACAGTCCATTTGTTCAAATGTCATTCACAGATTAGAAGTAAAATTTCCCACATAATCTTTATGCTTATTGCATTATTTTCTGGGTAGAAATCTATATGATCAAGAGTTGTTCCTGTTGTAGTAGTTATCTGGATTTCTACAGCCGACATACGGTAAACATTTCACCACAATACCTACATTATCTTAACTGTAACTTACAACAGTTCACTTAATGTTTGAAGTTACAATGGCACTGAAAGAAGTGAGTTATAACCATTTTTCAAACTCACAACCATTGCAGCATCCACAGCATCACATGATCAAAATTCAGACGCTTGGCAATTAACTCATATTTGTGACCATTGCAGTGTCCTGAGGTCACATGTTCACTTTTGTGACTTTCTGACAAGCAAACTCAATGGGGAAGCCAGATTCATTTAATCATGTTACTTACTTAATAACTGCAGTGCATCACTTAACAATGTGGCAAGAAAGGTCGTAAAATAGGGCAAAATTCACAACAAATGTCTCGGTTAGTAACATAAACTTTGGGCTCAATTGTGGTCGTAAGAACTACCTATATTTTTGCTCTCAATTAACCCATAAAACAAGTTGTACTGGCTTAACTTAGTAGCTGAATTTTTTTTTAAAAAAAATAGAACGATTAATGCCATTCTGACTATACATTTAATCCAAATATCCATGGATAAAACAGCAATGGCAATCAGCATCCTGAAGGTAAATGGTCTCAAGAGATAAGAGAACTAATTGTCTTATTCATTAAAAGAAATAGGGAAAGAAAAGAATAAGAAAGGGGAGCAGTCACACAATTAAAGTGTTCAAGTCTATCTAATTCCTACAGAGTTTTTCTTTTTAAACCACCCCTCCCATTGCATTCTGCTTTCCAACGTGTATTATTTTCCAATCTATTTCTCCATGAGAAGACCTTTCTTTCTGGGTGGAAAGAATTTCAGAGTTATTGCTAGATTCAAGCAGAATAAAGGGATTTAATTAAGTCTAATAGCAGTTTTAAAAGGCTGCCCCTTCAAAACAACAAATATATCTCTGTGGCAAATGCTTTACCTTTGCACACACAAAAGTTACAAGTGACTATCTTGCAATCCCAGTGGGAGTAAAAGAAAGTCTGTTCCTTCAGTCTGAAATATTTTTGGTAGTTCTTTTTTGAAAACACTGCTGACTGCAAGAACACTGTTTTTTTCTGGGCCAAATATTTCATGATTAGATGTTTCTTGAATGTTTATTTTCCTGAAACCAGTGATTATTCCTTGCATGATTATTTGTTTGCATCCTGTGACATAAACAGTGTAGTAAACTTCTTTAACTATCATTTCCCATTATCCTTTGTATTCTTGTATTCTTCTTTAAAAAGGTTAAAAACATCCCACATGAAGAACACACGAAGAATGGTTAGAGGAACTGGGTATGTCTATTCTAAAGAAGAGAAGAACTAGAGGATGGCATGACAGCAGTCTTTCAATATGTAAGGAACTGTCACAAAGAAGAGGGTGTCAACCTATTCCACAAAGCACCTGAAGGCAGGACAAGAGTAATGGATGGAGACTTATCAAGGAGAGATCCAACCTAGAACTAAGGAGAAACTTCGTGACAGTAATTAATCAGTGGAATGGCTTGCCTCCAGAAGTTGTGGGTACTCCAACACTGGAGATTTTAAAGAACAGATTGGACACCCATTTGTCTGACATGGTAAAGGGTCACCTGCTTGGACCAGAAGATTTGGAAGGTTCTTTTGAAATCTGCTATTTCTGTTATTGTTATTCTGTTATTCTGATCTCACTTGACGCAAATTCTGTAGAAGTTTAAAAATCTTCCCAAATATATTGTTTTTAATGGCATTATTTTCTTTACTGCTTTGTACAGAGAAACTTCTCTACTTCCCCTTTCCCATTCAAACAACCTATAGCTGAGGAAACTCCACAGAAAACTTTGCTTGTTTGTTTCTTTGCTTTGCTTCCTCAGCTCCAAGGACACTCAACAAATGCAGGACATGGAACAACTGCTGTAATATTTAAGAGGTGGGAACCTTCCACTGACTCTGCATGAACATAGAAATTAAAAACAACAACAACACTGGAACGTTTTGGAATGAAGCTGCTATCATTTAGTGCTGATGACTGAGAAAGTGTCTCTCCCGCCCTCATATCTAGGATATCCATATTCTCAAGAATGAAATTTAAAATCTGATGCCCATTGGTGGAAAAAAAAAACTCCGAGTGTATAGAATCATCCTAAACAGATTGCTAATAAGGGATGACACATTTATGATCTAACACTACCTCTTATTAGCACACTTATTCCAAAGTCTGTATCATCAACAAGTGGACATGTAGACTAACAACTAAATTTTCCCAACTTGTGCAGGTGAAGTCTCACAGTGATTTTGTTATGGCACTATTCCACACAAGGTCTCCTAGCAATCAACTGGGATTGATCGCTCCTTTTTTTGTGAATTTTTTTTTTTAAAAATGTAATTTCTTAAGCCTTATAATTCCTATTTCTATGATAATTTATATGTCAAAAATAATAATATTTGTATAATTGATTGATGGGGACATTTTCTACTTTTTCTGGCTGTAGGGTTGCCAAGTCTGCTTCCAAATAATAGCGGACAAGCGGGGGGGGGGGGGGTTTAAGTAGTAAAAAAAAATTTTTTTTTTACAATTAAATTATATATTTTCTTACAAACATTTTAACATGTATTAAAATAATCACTTCAAAACTTTACTTAAAATTCAAAACATCAAATATATTATAATAATATGTAAAATATTAAATTACATTTTACTTTGCTGTCATGTGTATTTTTTATTTGACTGCGCAGCTTTGATCAATTCTTTGTGTTTAAGGAATAATTCTTTAATTTCAGTACAACATTGAGAAATATTAAAAAAATATACAGTTACGTTCGTCAGTCCACAAATTTCCCATGATGCTGAAAATTCGTTCAATGTTTGCATTTGATACTGGAATTGATGCACAATACTGGAACAGTTTCAGTAAACTCAGAGCTGGCTATTTCTTGAAAAAGTATGTCCATTTATCAAGGGATGAATTGTCCTGCAGATGAATATAAACTTCTTCTAAGGCAGAAATTTCATCGGAGAGAGTGTTGGGTGGAAGTTCTTCTCACCATGGTGATAATAACCAGATGTTCGTCATTTCTTCTAAAGTTGGAGGATTATTGCGATCAATTAGATTAAAACAATTTAGCATCTCATATACTGAATCGGTGAAATTATACCACTTTTCTAGGTACGCAATGGCACTTTGATAGACGTTGATGGCTTCTTTCTTGAACTTTTGCACGGCATTCTCAGGCAAATGTTTTTTACGTAAGGCAAATAAAACTTTCATTCCCAAAAACTGCTCATCATATTTTTTTTGCAAAGAATCACGCAGTTTACACATGATAATGTGAAGATCACATGCAAGAATTTTCTTGCTTTCCAGCTTCAGTAGGGTGTCTTGCATTATTGACATGAAGAAGTGCATGAAATATAAATACAATTCTGAAATTGTTGGTTCATCGTCCTTCGCGAGTTCATTTTCCTGATCCGAAATAAGGTTCCAGATAACCTTATGGCACTCATCAGATCCAAGAGAAATAAAATATGATTTTAGAGGTATCCAGTTTAAAAGAAGTCTTTCGACCGCTTTAAACAAACTTAACCAACGTGTTGGAACATGGCGCAAAACTTCATGGAATTCTGACTCGCAAAACTCAAAAAATGATTTCAACTTTTCTCGTTTCTTCACAGAATTCGAAAATTCGGCAAAAACCTTCAGCACTACATTTTCGATATCAAAAGATAACTGCTTTAATGCATTTTTTGTGCTGTTGTGTAAAATGTGATTATTGCAATGAGCATTTGATCTTTGTCTCATTCTAACTTATGAAAAAAAAGACAAAACGCGATTCTCCTATCCTTATTCTCTTAGACTGTACAGCTTTAGATTACGTACCATTTCATCATAAAGCTTTTGAATAAAAAAAAGTCCACTATTTTGTGAAAAAAAATAGTGAACATAATGTGAAAAAAGTGGACTGTCTGCTCAAATAGTGGACACCTGGCAACCCTATCTGGTTGTGCATATTTATTTCTAATGAAGCTCTTCACAAACAATACATTTTGTGCAGCTATGAGATCTGTCACTCTTTGGTCATTCCATGAGAGACATAATAAAAGACTGGAATACCATCTCAGGATTCCTGCTTGGTTGCCAGCATATTAGTCTCCCATATGTGCTATTTGCTAATGCTTTCTGCTACATCTTAACAAGGCAATGAACCTCAAACCCATTTACTAGTTAGAGGCATTGACATTAAAAAAAAAACCCATTACCTCATGATGAGAATGTTGATTCTATTCAGCAAAGGTCACTTTGTGAATGTGTACATAAATATCCATCAAAAGTCATAAACCTATACTATTATGGATCTCTTTGACAGCAGAAATGCTTCTTGATTGGAAACTTATTCAGTAGGATCACATTAAATCTGCTGATGGTTGGCAATGCGACTGAAAATTTTACTAACACTATATTAGCAATAATACCAGTCTGAAATGAGACTTCAGTAAGGAAACTTTATTTGCCTCTCAATGTAAAGTGAGGTTAATAATTGAGAGAGGAGTTGAAAAAGAGGTTGTGAGTCTTTATAGAACATCAGAGGAGACAATGTTTAAAAATGCTTTGATGAAAGCATTACCCTCAATATTTGTGAATCTAGAGCCACATGTTCCTGTGAAATGGTCCCAGCTTTTTGGAACATTTTGGCTCCTCAGGTGAGATTGGCTCCCACCCTCCAGACCTTTTGTAAGATCCTTAGGTCCTGATACTGCCAGTTGGCCTAGGGCTCCAAAGGAAGACATATCATACTGAACGTGGATGATTGATTAATAGCAGTTCCTTTCCTCCACTGTATGAATATTATCTTTATTTTATTTTCACTCACCCCTTCCCCCATCAAGTGGATATTCCTTATAGGCATGCTAATTGTAGCATTAATAATATTTTTTGCCTGCTTCTGCTGTTGCCCCCTAGTAAGCAATCAGTCGATATGATAAAATTATGCTATTCCAAAGAGGTTTAGTATACTGAAAAAGCAGAATAGCAATATAGAAACCAGTCAGAAACTGAGGAAGCAAATTGCTTTGTTTAATCTTTTCAAAGCAATGTATGACAACAGCAAGCCAACTGAATTAACAGAAACATATAATTAATATCACATCCAACTGCAGTCAGTACTCTTTGCAATGTTCATAGGTTATGTTTT
This sequence comes from Pituophis catenifer annectens, assembly GCF_029215685.1. Classification (NCBI taxonomy): domain Eukaryota; kingdom Metazoa; phylum Chordata; class Lepidosauria; order Squamata; family Colubridae; genus Pituophis; species Pituophis catenifer. The sequence continues at coordinate 115,521,053 of NW_027256882.1, forward strand.
TAAGTCTGCTTTCCTATCTTCCATCTCTGTTTTTAGATCAGCTGTCATATCCTCCATTTTTCCCCAAGATTATTTATTGTAATTGTTCTCACATTGGAATATGTCAATTTAAAATATGCCTTTTGGAAAGTTATAAAATGCCTAATGGATCATTTTATAACTTTCAGTTGGAGGGTGAGAAAAAGAATTGAAATGTGATACTACAGACTCATTACATAAATCTAGAATGTTCAAAGTTAACTACTTACAACAAACATCCTCTTGCTCGACTTTTCCATGAATCACTGGAATTCTGGAATTTACAGAAGCTAGTTAATGCAACTTACTCCTTGGTAACAAATGGTGTTAGTAGTCAAAATTCAAATCTACTCGTTGCATGAACTGAACAGAATCTGTTTTGCAAGTGCTTTCCATTCCGGATCCCATCTTCAGTAACATTTTTCTTTTTTAAGAGAAACACTTGTCTTACCACAATCCTGCTGATACTGTTGAAGTCAGATCCATTCTCCTTCTCTTTTTTCACATGGGAACTATTGGGCAAAGTGGTTCAATAATTGTCATAAAATGTATAGTACAAGAAACTAACTGCCATTGTAACATCTATAAATGATAATCCAATGCTTGGATTTCTTAATCCAAAGATTTCTTAAACTCTTCTGCTGCAGATAAAAGAAAAGCTGAGGCGTGGGAGAGATTGAGAGTTGGAAAGATCAAGTGTTGGAAGTTGGCTTTCCAAAACTACATCCCTCCCCTTGTGTGTGTGTGTGGGGGGGGATTTTTGTGTATTGGTTTGTGTGTATTTGCTAAATGACAAAAAATGGTCTAGGAGAAACCAAGCATCCCTGGCCATGATTTTAATTTGTGGCCTGTAGGCCTAGGAATTAAGGAAAATACCACAAATTTTAGAGCAGGGAGCAGGCTCATCCCAGCCCTTTAATTCTAACATCCCAACTTTGGCTGTTTTCTGCTTCAAACATATGTATTTAAAATGCTTTGTATTGTTTCCTCTAAGGGGGGGGGGATTTACATTCCTCAAATTCTCTCTCTTCACCTTTCAGTTCTTCTACCACAATTTGTGCTCCCTTTTGTTCTCTGTTTGTTTTCTGTTTCCTGACATAAATCTTTTTAACCTTTACAGGATTCTAGATTATCCTAAAAGATCAAGCAAGCCACTTTCTGTACTTGGTTAACCCTTTTATACATTCCTCAGTTCTGTATTCCCATTTGCAAGTATATTATACCAGCATTATGGTTACTTATTATTACCTAACATTACTTACTAACATACTTACATTTTGTACCAAACTTCTTCAAGTTTTTGTCTTCTATTCTACTGTTACCTGCTATTGCCACATCAGTTATTCACATTTTCTTTTCAGCCACAGTTAAATCAGGTGTGTTTTGCAGTTATGTAGTCCATCAATGTTGCTGTATGGATGAAGGAGATTGATTGTCATTATTTTTCTGGTCTTCCTATCCAGGGTTCTAATTCTGCTTGAGCCCAATCCTCTATTCCAGGTATGTATCTAATGACTGGAATTGCCTAGGTATTAATTGCCTTGATGATTTTTCCTCCATTGAATTTGGACTTTGAGATGTATTCATTACTAACCTTCTTCTTGAGATCAGCGTGCTTAATGTTGTCATATGCTTAATGTTGGGCATCATCAGCTTGTATGATGCCCAAGTATTTGCAGTGATCTTCTTCATCCAGATTCTTGATATTATTTCCATAGAGCATCTTGATTCCTTCAGGTTGTACTACTTTTTCCTGTTTAAGGGTGAGCATGACACATTTGTCCAGTCCAAACTCCATTGTAATATGTTGGCTTTATATACAAACAATATTGAGCAGTGATTCACTTTAAGGTGGTGTTTTTCCATATAAAGGAGGTTGGATAACCTGGCAGATATTTTTGATGTTTGATAGTGATGGCATGATTTGTTCAGGATTGCTGACAGAGATACCAGTGCAATGACAAACAGTAGTGGTGATACTGAGTCTCCCTGAACAATTTTTCTCTGGGTGATAACCTCTCCCAGCTATCACAACAATCTGAAAACGGTGTCTTCAAAGCTTCTGATGTTTCTACTAACTCTTGTTATCTTTAGGCACTTGATTATCTATTTCTTCTTTGTCAAGTAAAAGTGACAAAGAACTTGACTGGTTCATTGCAGTCTCTCCATTGATGGATTGGTAAAATGTTTCTGATTCGATTGAAACTGAAGATTCTGCTTATAGTTGAAATTTGAGTTTTGTATCTGCTGATCTTCTTGGCTTGGTTATTTGCTACTATATTGATTTTCTTGGCTTGCTGTTCTCTACTATATTATATTTAGTGCTTCATTGATCTTCCTTGTTTCTGTGCAATGTTTCTTGATCAGGTATTGTTTGGTCTTCTTGTTCTTTGGCTTTTCTTCTTCATATTTTTTAAATTTGTTCTAGGTTACTTGCATCTGACTTAAGCGTGTTGATATTGTTTTGCAACTTAATCAGCCATTTTGGTGGTCCATTGTTTTGATTTTTTTTCTGGTTTATTGATTTTGCATTCCAGATATTAGTTATAACTTCAGGTGTGCCATACATATGTCAAATACTCAGAACTTATGGAAGACTCTAAAGAACATAACAAATACTAAATAAATCTATAGTACTCAAGATTTCAAATGAGCAATAAAAAAAATCAAGATTTGAAAGGGGCAAGGAAGAGATGGTTTGATGGCCCAATATTACAAAAAACTAACAACGGAACAAGTAGAATCATTATTCAAGGTGATTACTTTTAATTCAAATAACAAAAACAATATCAAAGATGTGAGAAGAATCATATGTAACTTTTAGAAAAAACAGGAAGACCTGAAGAATGCTTAGTCATGCATCAATTATTTTGAGTGATGATTGCAAGATATGTACCCCACATTAGCTGAATTTACATATTGTGCATCTGAAGTATATACACATAGATCAGACAGGTTAATAGATAGATAGATAGATAGATAGATAGATAGATAGATAGATAGACAGACAGACAGACAGACAGACAATAGATACATAGCAGCATATTTATACACCTACTAGTGTGTGTGTGTGTGTGTGTGTGTGTGTATGAATACACACACACACACACACACACACACACACATACACATTATGAAAAAAAGGTAGCAATCATATTTTTAGATATTGAAAAGCTGTTGAAATGGTTATTTGTCATGGAAGCTCTAGATAAAATAAACTCTGAGAAAAATTTACAACTTCAAATAGCAAAGATTACAGTAAATTGAACACTATGCAACCTTTTAAAAATGTAAGGCACAAGGATAGCGGCTTCACTCTCTTTAGTATGTGCACTTTGGAAGTTCTAGCAAACAGGATCCAAAAAGAGAAACAAATAATTGGGATAAATTTCAAGAAGTGCAATGCAAGATGACATGCTGTGACAGATGACAGAGCACTAATAACAATTACAGAACCAAAAATCTCTATGTGGTAGCTGATGCAAGTAAACACTTTCTGGATATAAAATTAATGAAAAAAAACCTAAGACAGTAAAAAAAGCATTTATTCTCTGAAGAAGACAACATTGTAAAAAAAAAAAAAGTGGCTGTGAGATAAAAAAAGATTTAGTGAAATATCCAGGACTCTACTTGATTGAACATAAAAAAAAGATATTTTAAAATTACCACAACAAATTGTTTTTATTTATTTTATTTTACTTACTCATTTATTTTATTTATGTATTTTGTCAAGCATGTATTTGATAACAGATACAAGTGTAAACATAATTATGAATACATGAAATGGATACGAATAAAAGGAAACATTAGGACAGGGGTGGTAGGCATGTTGGTGTGCTTAAGCACACCCCTTAGAGACCTCTTAGAAATGAGGTGAGGTCTACAGTAGACAGTGTAAGGTTAAAGTTTTGGGGGTTTGGGGAAGAAAGCACAGAGTCAGGTAGTGTATTCCAGGCGTTGACAACTCTATTACTGAAGTCGTATTTTCTGCAGTCTAGTTTGGATTGGTTTACCATGAGTTTGTATCTACTGTGTGCTCTTGTATTGTTTTGGTTGAAGCTGAAGTATTCATTGACTGGCAGGACATTGTAGCAGATGATTTTATGTGCTACACTTAGGTTAGACCGAAGACGTCGCAGTTCTAAATTGTCTAAGCCCAAAATTTCAAGTGACATAAGGTATTTTGTTGCGAGCAGAGTGGAAGACTCTTCTCGTGATATATCTTTGGACTTGTTCAATTGTATTAGTGTCCGATATGCAGTGCAGGTTCCAGACAGATGAGCTGTATTCAAGAATTGGTCTGGCAAAAGTTTTGTATGCCCTAGTTTGCAGTTCAATATTACTGGAGAAGAAGCTATGCAAGATTAGGTTAACAACTCTTAATGCTTTTATAGAAATGCTGTTACAGTGAGATCTGGCACTTAGATCATTTGAGATAAGTACTCCAAGGTCTTTGACAGAATAAGGGTCGTCTGCTAGGTTGTATCCATCCAGCTTGTATTTTGTGTTCTGATTTTTTTTTTTTTTGCCAATGTGTAAGACAGAGCATTTGTTGGTTGAGATTTGGAGTTGCCAAATCTGACTATTCTGACAGTCAAGGTCTTTTTGTAGAGTAGCAGCATTGTCAGTGGTGTTGAATAGTTTTACATCATCAGCGAAGAGAACGCAGTTGCTTATAATATGATCGCAAATGGATAGACCTTAAGTGATCTTGAAAATAGGAAAGGTGGAAAAGTTTTAAATTTCTTGACTAGGGTCTCATCATAATAATAACATTGAATACACAACCCAAGATGAATTTTCTATTCCAAAATGCACCAACTCAATTTCAGACAAAAATCTGAGGACTGATAATATACAATTTGTACTCTGAGGTAGAAAAAAAAAGATGATTGAGAAACTTGCAAAACTCAAAAGAAAGAGGCAAACTACCATTTCCTAATCTAGTTAAAGAGCAAATGCCTATAATGGGTAACAAAATGGATAAAATTTCTGAATAGCAGAATATCAATTTAGAGAAGGCACAGATTTAGCTAATGGACCTCTTAGATATTTATGATATAAAGTAACAAATTTTTTAAAAAAATCTTCAGACACTTATAAATAAAATTTATTTAAAAATTAGGAATGTATGTAAAAGTAAGGATAAATTTAGAAAACTTACTATTATCATCACTGTTCAATGTTTTTATTTTAAGTAAATTTATGGTAAAAAGGTTTAATTACATATACCAATGTAATACCATGTTTCCCCAAAACTAAGACATGTCCAGATAATAAGCCCAATTGGACTTTCGAGCACATGTGCTAAAATAAGCCTTCCCGAAAATAAGCCTCCCAAAATACTTAGATGCATGCGCAGTTGCCGCGCAAACAACATGACGTGAGGAGGCGAGGCTGAAGAGGGGGGAAAGGGAGGGGGAACATGCCCCATGCACCCCACACCTGCCATGCATCTGCCATCACGCAGAGGCTGCTCCCGCAAACCCTAGCTTGTGTGCCCCTTCTCTTAGAGGCGGCTGCAAAGAGTGGCTGCAAAAAAACCCTCTTGCCAGTCCTAGCCCTGTTGACCTGGGACTGGGGGGAGAGCGACTGGTGCTGGAGCTCCGAGCAGTGGCTGTTGCGGGCTGTCTGTGCAGCCATGAAGCAGGATTGGCGTGGCCAGTTCTTGCCCGCAGCATTGCTGGCGAGGATAGGATCAGAGCCACTGCTGCCCGAGATCAGCAGGCCAGTTTTGGTGAGCCAGACACACTGCTGCCACTTGGGAAAAAAAGAGAGAGAGGAGACACTACGAGAGAGCCCATTTCTGATGATCTTCTCCTCCCAGGCGGCAGCAGTGCATTCAGCTTCCCAAATCTGTCTTGCCAATCTCGGCCGGCAAGGGGGAATGGCAGGTGGGGAGGAGTGGGGCAGTGGAGAAGTGAGACACATGGAGAGAGACAGGGCTCCCCTTGCCGTCTTTCCCCCCCCTCGCCAGGCATGGCAGGAGCTGGAAAACAGGTAAGACACAGTGGAGAAGACAGGCATAGAGACACTGCAACAGGAATGAATATCCTACCATCTGCTTTTATTTGGTAATGGCACGCTGACCTTTTAGCCAGATCTCAACTCCACATCCTTTGGAGATTTGGGAGGCAACTATTTTTTCTCCTTGCTTTCCCCCCCCCAACTTCATTCTTTGACTGGGAGGGGAGGGCATGGGATGAGGCATTCTTGCTTCAGCTGAGAGCACTGCACATCCCTCTCAGCCCTGAACCCGACAGCAGAGTGAAGCTTCCCCCCAGCCTTCAATGTCTGGGCCGCGTGAACTGAACCCAAGAGATACAAAGAAGCATATTGGAAAGGGCCAGCCACAATTTGCGGCATGGACTTTTGTCCCAGCTTTTTCCACTAACGGAAAACCAATCAAACTTTTTGGTTTTCCCCCTCCAGATCTGCCTCGGTTGCAATGTGCACTTACATGAATTTGTCGCTGGCCATGGTTTTGCAGAAGAAGGCTGGACAAGGAGATGCAGGATTGCAAAGGGAGACTTGGACCGCTTTTCTAAACTTGGATTAAAGTCCGAAGTTGTTGTGCTCTCCACCTAGCAACTTCAAGCTCCTGCTGCATTCCTTACGTTCAAATGGTCGCTTCTCTGCCGTGTCTTACCTGACTTCCAGATCCTGCCATGCCCGGCGAGGGGTGGGTGGGAGAAGAGATAGCAAGGGGAGCCCCGTCTCGCTCGATGCATCTTGCTTTTCCACCACTCCACCCCTCCCCACCTGCCACTCCCCCTCGCCGGCTGAGATCAGCAAGCCAGATTCGGGAAGCTGAATGTGCTGCTGCCACCCGGGAGGAGAAGAACGTCTCTCACAGTGTCTCCTCTCTCTTTTCTTCTCCCGAGTGGCAGCGGTGCATTCAGCTCACCGAATCTGGCCTGCTGATCTTGGGCGACAGCGGTTGTGTGGGGCATGTTCCCCTCCTTCACACCCCAAGGCTCACTTCCTCACCTTGTGCTGTTTGCACGGGAAGTAACAAAAAAGCTGCCACGATTGCTGGAGGCAGTGGCCTGAGCGGCACCGGTGAAGCAGCTGGTCGGCACTCTGGGGCCAAGGGATAAGACCCCTTATTAGGGATAAGACCCCTGATAATAAGGCCAAGGCCATATTTTGGGGGGTCAAAAGAAAATAAGATCTTGTCTTATTTTCGGGGAAACATGGGATATCTGGATTCATGAAACACCAAAAAACACAACAAAAATTGTTTAATGAAGGAAGGAACATTGAAAGTTAATGTAGCTTCCAAAATCAGAAGAATAGAAACCAATCTTTAAAAAAGGAGAGACTGCGATAAAAGTATCAGAATTTGAAAGGCTTGAACAAAATCAAGGTCACTAATTTGGACATATTTACAAATAATCACTTTGATATGATATAGAAAGAGAACAATTGAAAATCTATGTGATAAAATGGGTGCAAAACTTCGAAGTAGCAATAATAGAGATAGCAATAATCAACTAAAGAATTATGGGGGAAAAATCTATAGCATTCCCTCCAAGTTACAACTTAAAGGGAAATTGGTTTAAAATTTTTTACAGACGGTACATAACTCTCTTTACTGGAGAAAACAATTATGTTTGGAAGATCCACTAACTCTTCCAAACATAATTTCTTTAAAGGGAAACCAGGCCACCAAAGTACATGGTTACTAGACACCATCGAAGCTGAAACCAGCCAGACAATAGAAAGACTCAAAGAAACAGTGCAAGATTGAAAGATGTGAAAAGAGCTGGCCCACAGAATTGCCAAAGTTGAACATGATTGAATGAATATCATCATCATCATCATTATCATCATCATCATCATCATCATCATCACATAATTCTGTAAAAATTTGCCATGATAAATGAAGTATATAACAAATGTTGGAAACCCCACAAAAAGGATTTTATCATATGTAGTGTTATGTTAAAAAAAAATCTCAAAAGTATATCAGATCAGTGGTGGGATTCAAAATTTTTTACTACGGGTTCTGTGGGCGAGGCTTGGTGGGTGTGGCATGGCTTGGTGGGTGTGGCTTGGTGGGTGTGGCAGGGGAAGGATACTGTAAAATCTCCATTCCCACCCCCCTCCAGGGGAAGGATACTGTAAAATCTCCATTTCCGCCTGATCAGCTGGGACTCTGGAGGCAGAGAATAGATGGAGGTGGGCCCAGTCAGAGGTGGTATCGACCAGTTTTCCGAACTACTCAAAATTTCTGCTACCGGTTCTCCAGAACTGGTCAGAACCTGCTGAATACCACCTCTGCATCAGATGTACATCAAATCTTCAAAAGTCTTCAAAACAAAATATTTGTTTTGATATTTTTAGATATTTTTATCAGGTAAAATTCCAGAAAACAGAAATGAAAAACATCACACTTTGCTTATATATATGCTGAAAGCTGCAAGAACAAACCCGGTCTGACACTGGAAAAGAGAAATCTTGATGACAGTATAAGATTGGGGAACTAAAATTGGAGAAAGCTTGCAATGGCAAAATTGACATTAATAGAAGTTTAACCAAATTAAAACAGCTCCCTTAAATATAACACAATATGCAGCAAATCATCTTTAGACATCTGGAGTTGGGTTTCTAGGATTTAAACAGAGACCAGCAATAATCTTTAATGTTCATGCTAAAGAACCGATATCTAAATTGTGCTCAGTAGTTGGGGACACAGATAGAAGGAAAAGGAGAAATGTGTTACTGGAAAGATTTTTTATAATGCTTTTAATCTATATTTAGCATTTTTGTTTTATTTTATCTTATTTTTTGTCTTTTGCTATTAAACAATAAAAGTATTAAAATAAAAAAGTTAATTTTCAATACAGCAGATACTACTTTGGATACTCCTATTTTAAAATAGCATATATTCTAAGTAAAAAACAACAAATGTAATCTGAATATAAATTTAATTTCATTGCTTATAAATCTTCATAAGCTCCATATGACAAAATGTATAGAGTTGGCAAAGAATCTGTAAGTAAACAGAATGATTCCCCCCCCCAGCTATCTAGACAACGTAAATTGTAGGACAAGAACCTGAATCTGCATCACATTTCCCAGAAAGAGAATGGAAACAATTAAAATAAATTGAGATAACATGACAAAATATTCTAGGATATCAGGGAAGAATAGGTGGCCATTTATTACTGATCCTGAGAGCATCTACCTGAGGTATCACAATTTAATTATAAAATTGCTCACATATGAGTCCCTCCCCAAAACAGCCATTTCTCCCTCACATCAGACTAGTTACCAAATGATTGTAAGCTAGCCAGCGTGACATCAGTTTTCAGAATATATCCAGGGGAGTTGTGAATAATTATAGGTTTCTCAGCTTAACAATGTTCTGGGCAAATGTCTAGAAATGATAACTAAAGCAAAGATAAACCCATAGAAGAATAATCCTTTGCTGAAGGAAAATCAGCATGGATTTTGTAAAAATAATCCTGCCTCAACTATCTTCTATATATATATATATATTTCAGAATGTCAATAGACACATGAACTTTGTAAGGATAGTTTGCTTGGATTTCCAGAAGAATGACAAAGTTTCCCATCAAAGATTTTGAATTAACTTAGTGGTCATTAAAAAAAGGCCTATCCTTTCATGGATTGCTAACTGTAGCAAAAACTAGGAAAACATGGACAATTTACTTAATAGAAATAAGTAAGAAGCAGAGTCCCTCATAGACAATGTTGAGATTTATTTTTTAAAAATGTACATCAGTCAAATATCTTGACATAGGGCCGTGATTGGAAACTTATGGCATGTGTGCCACAGGTGGCATGCGGAGCCATATTTGTGGGCACGTGAGCATTGTCTTAGCTAAGCTCCAGCACACATGCGTGCACCGGACAACTGAATTTTGGGCCTTCCGGGCCCACAGGAAGTCAGGAAACAGGCTGTTTCCTGCCTCCAGAGGGCCATCAGGGGAGGGGTGGGGAGTGGGGAAGGCTGTTTTCGCTCTCCCCAGGCTCCAAGAAAGCCTTTGGGGCCCGGGGAGAGTAAAAAATGGGCCTACCAGGCCCACCGGGCCATTGTGTGCCAAAAGCGGGGAAGTTTAGGAGATTGTGCGCACATATGCGGGGGGGGCAGGGCACATTAAATTATGGGTGTGGGCACACGCGTGCGACCCCTCTGTACTCCCACCCTCTTTTGGCATGCAACGGCAAAAAAGTTAGCCATCACTGACATAGGGTATGGCTGTAAGGTTTCCAGGTTTGTGGAGAATATCAAACTGTTCATGCTGCAAGACTTGTAAAGACCTCCAGAAGAATTTCTTTAAACTTGATGAATGATTAATATGATACATTTTAACCTGGGGAATTAATTTCCATAGGACATGATGATGTCTTTAAAAGAACTAGCAGTGTTGATACTTAGGACTATCTTTATTGGGGGCAGCATTCTTTCAAATAAAAATTAAAGGGTGAACACACATAAATGTTCCTATATCTTGCTTACAAGCAACCTAAAGCCATCAAATTGGTCACCATGAAAACATGTTTAAGATTAGGCCTTTACCTCATCCAGCAGGTTTTTTATGTCCTTATAATCTTCTTAAAAATATGTCAGCAAAATTTATGTTTGTATATAAGACATGGGAGAGCCAGTGGTTAAGGTACAGGGAAAAAAGCCCCAAAGACTGAGTTCTAATCCTATTTTAGGCACAAAACCTAAGGCTAGGTTTATCCAAGGTGGATAACCTGGGACTAGTCACTCTCTTTCAGCTTCAGGAAAGAGTCAATGGCAAACCCCTTCTGAAATCTTGTCAAGAAAACCTCAGGGACTAGTTCTGACAGCAACCAGGAATCAGTGACTTTGCATGGACACACATGCAAAACCAATGGAGGACTAGTGGTTATCTCAATATTGCTAAAATACAATGGTCAGCATCTCTGTTACTGTACATATAGTAAAGCCTTGTATACAACTTTGTACTATATTAATCTATTCAGAAAAAAGACTGAGTGAATTAAAAACAACTTTACTCCTGGTTAAAATTTCAGTTGATTCAAATCTTATTATGTAGTTAATACTTTATTACATTGAAACTCAAGCTGGTAAAAACCATACATAAATGCCTAAAATCTAGTTCTGCTTTACTCTTTTTTAAAAAAATCAATCTAAATTTATCTGTCATTATGACATTCAGTATCTGAGGAATGACCTAGGATCTTAGAAAATCAGTAAACTGTTAATATTATATCTTCATAGTTTTTTTTGTAAAAGAACATGGAATCATATAATGCAATGGTAGGAAGGAACCTTGAAAATCATATAAACCCAATTCAGGAATCTAATACATTATTTCTAGCTGACAGCCATCCAGCCCTTTGTTTAAATACTTCAAACCAAGAGTCCACCAATTCCTGAAATACTCTGTTCAATTAGCTCCTACCATTAGAAAATGTCTTTTTATCTCCAACTGAGATAACAGAATAATGGAGTTGGAAGGGACCTTGCGGGTTGCACCCACAACTTCTGAAGATAGCCCATTCTACTGGTAAATTGTTCTTATTGTCAGAAAAATTCTCCTTAGTTCTAGGTTGGTTTTCTCCTTGATTAGTTTACAGCCATTGCTTTTTGTCCTGCCTTCTGGTGCTTTGCAAAATAGGTTGACCCATCTTTTTTGTGGCAGCCCCTCAAATATTGGAATACAATTATCATGTCACCCCTAGTCCTTCTTTTCACTAGATTAGACATACCCAATTCCTGCAACTGTTCTTCATATTTTTTAGCCTCCAGCCCTCTAATCATCATTGTTGCTCTTTTCTGCATTGTTTCCAGAATCTCAACATCTTTTTTATATTGTGGCAACCAAAACTGGATGCAATATTCCAAGTGTGGTCTTACAAGACCTTATAAAGCGATACTAACACTTCATGTGATCTTGACTCTATCCTTCAGTTAATGCAGCCTGGGAATGCCTAAGCAGACAAGATCTCTTTGTCCTGTCCTCTGGGACAACACTGAACAAATTGTCTTCTGCATACCTTCAGATTATATTTCTGAAGTTTTTTCTTCTCCAGATTAAACACTGCTTCCAGCTTCTCTACATTTATTCCTTTCTAGATATGATCCAGTTGTTAATGTTTTTCCTAAAATGTGATGTCCAGATTCAATATTTTAGGTGTAAAACAGAGTAGAAGGAACAATGGCATGTATTGCTTTAGGCAGGAGAAAATGGGACTCAGTTCAATGTCAGCCATTTCTCTGTGAAATATAAGCTGTTCAGTTTCCTTTCACCACCAGCCTTTGGCTCTCTGTAGTTGCCAACATTGAAAAGTTCAGGTATAAGAATTTGTTTGCCACTAGCATGTCGAAGGTTAGTTGTAATTGTCAAGAAATGCCATGTACTAACAAGTTCTATAATGTTCTTCTGATGCTTGTAAAATGGACAGTCTTGAAATAAGAAAAAGATGCATTTGCACTACTCAGGCAATAAAAGAAACAAGCAGTTGCACTGCCTAAAATGTGCCTCAAAGACATTTTATTTTACCTCTTGGTGTGTCACGTCTGATGTTTGAACAACCAAAATGTATATTGTCGAGGGACGTATCACACTGTAACGTTCCCATTTCTTTTAAATGCAAAAATATATTAATTATGAACTCTGGGTCTTCTTCAAGGGAAATTGTAGAGTGATCAACAAATCACAGTAGTCTAAGTCTCCCCTTCCCCAAGAACATATGAGCAAGATGAAAATATGAACAAAATCTCTGAGAAGTTTTCACTACAGTTGGGAATTAATTGACATGACTTTGCTTTTAATGTGAAGAATAGAGAAAGGAAAAGTATAACAGGCATGAAGTTGCTAGGAAACATCGCACTACAAGTGAAGTTCATTCCATTTGTGGCTATACAGAGAATATAAACACACACACACACACACACACACACACACACACACCCATGCACACACACACACACACAGAGGGTTTCATTAAAAATATCATAAAGCATCAACACAAGAACCTAGATAAACAACAATATGCTCTAATTATTTACTTCAGGAGAGTTTTTTAAACCTCCCTTCAAAACTGTATTAATAAAGCATAAATAGAGGCTTGATAAGAGATTCCAAATACAAATTAGGGAGTAGAACTTTGGATCTTTTTTAAATGTAAAAAAACAAAACAAACCTCCTACATATTATATATGTATAAATACATATAAAACAGGATAGATAACAAGACAAGCTTTGTCAATTAGTATACTATAGTATAGCCTTTTTTGTCATTGTACATCATATATACAATGAAATTGGTTTAGCCACTCTGGTGCAATCCATAACAGAAAATACAAAACAACATAAATAGTATAGGGAATAATCCCTATACAAGTACTGTAATTGGAAAAAAAAGACTTGTCATACGTTTCCGTATGTGTGTGGAGTGATTGTGTTTAAGAGTCTGACAGCCCATGAGTAGAAGCTGTTTTTAAAACTGTTTGTCTGGCTGGCTATGCTTCAATGTCTTTTGCCCAATGGTAGAAGCGAAAAGAGACACTGCAATTTTTCTTTCTCCAAAAAGTACATTTAGACAAGTTCCAGATACTCATGCAATCCTTTCTGAGAAGTAACTGCATTTAAATATGCGCCCACTTTTTGTATGCAACACTTCTGTCTGTATCCAAATCCCTATTTCTAAAAAGGTTCCTAAATATACATAATGGTGCCTATGAACATTTAGTAACGACGGAAATCTTCTTGAAAAACTGAAATAAAATCTGCAGATTGAAACAGTACTGACATTGTGATGCAAAGCAGAGTCTCGAATCTACAGGTGCTCATTCTCATACACCGAGTTTTGTTACAGCAGGGCCAATCACAGCTGGAATAGCTATCTAGGCACAGAATAGCATGTAATAAAAGTAGGCACTTTGATCATTATGCAGACTAGATCCAGAGTTTATAAGAACCAGGAAACTCCACATCGGAGATAGGCATAACTGCAGTAAATCTTTATGTTGGAAATACAATAATGAAATATGTGCTAAAGCAGCACTGAAATAGTAGCCTGGTAAAATCAATAAATAGTTATGATTAACAATATGACATATTAGGAAGGTCCGTCTCATACTTGCTATGTATTTTGCTATTGAAATTATTGAAGTTACTGAATTTAAATACTGAATTAATTGATGCAAATTTCTTGCACTTAATTCAATCATTATGCCACCTTTTTAGGTTCATCCATAGCAAAAATTCTATTTGGAAATTCATCTCTATACAGAGTGGAATGTCACACCTTCTAACCTATCCTTTGATCTCATGTGTTGTGCCAGATCTCTCTTTGACAATTTGAATGTTGATCACAGATGTTTGCAAAGGAACAGCTAAACATAATCAGTTCCTTGGGCTATATTGCTTTTTTTACGTATTATTGCAAATGCCTCCATCCAAAGCATGGGAATTGTAAACAAGCTCTGATACAATTTGGATAATGATAGCTTACAATTGAGGCTCTGTTCCAGTTTGGGATTTCTGATTATTAAAAGTCAGGTATGACACTCTCTACCCCATCTTAATGCTTTCTGTCCTTCCAATTTATATTTGCAATTTGAATTTCAGACATTGTTTAAGAATAAGAACTAGTCAACAAGTAATATCTAAATAAATGGATGGATGGATGGATGGAAGGAAGGAAGGAAGGAAGGAAGGATGTATCCACTATTACCACGTACATATGTATCTATATACACACATCAAACACATATACACTATTATTTTATTTTCTGCTTGTGAGTGACAAAGGAATGAATTTAATCTTGATAACTGGAATTTGCAACTCACTTCATCATATCCTGCTGCTGCTGCTGCTAAATCAAACATCTTAGTGAAACCTTTTGTAGAATTATTGATAAGATGCTTTTTCTTTCTATCTGGAACACAATGCTAAAGCATTTCCTTCCCTGCTCCCCTTCGTTACTCCCAATTAAAACAATCTTTATGAAAATTTATTGATTTCCCAAATGCTAAAGTGATATTTTTAAAAAAATTCTATTTCTCTCTTTTTCCCAAGAAAAATCCAACTTCCACCATTCTGAATCAGCAACGCAAAAATACATGCTCCCGTGAACTGTTATTCTCTTTCTGCTATTTTCCTTCTTCAATCAGTGATCTTTCCTTCCCCCTTTTTTCTCTTTTTGTACTTTCAAGCAAAGATATAACTGTCCTGTATGTATGTGTGAATTCTATACATTTTAAGAAATACCTTCAAAGTTTGCTGTGGGAAAAAGGTTTAAACTTTATTTTTATCTTTGTTCTTAGCTACACAGTTATCTGATTCTGTGGTTATTCCCTTATAGAGGACCTGTGATGCTCTCTGTCATAAAATGTTGGAGAGGTTTTTGGTCTCCCCATTAGTACAATTCTTTGAAAAAATACTTAGAGATCAAAATATTTAATACCTTTTTTTACTGCATTTATAAACAATTCAAGGTAGCAAACACACCAGTGGTGAAATCTTCTGTGGTTGCCACTGGTTCGCTACCCGTGCATGCACTGTGTGCGTCAAACACACCCTGCGTGCACATTTTGCATGGAAAAAGGATGCTTAACAAAGTAAGTAGAACAGTGAGAGGGGGGAGGGAACAGCTGTGCCGCGCTATTTAGATTTGCTAGAAAGCAGGATTTCCTGATCGTCGTAAATACTGGTTCGGACCAACTGGTAGCTTTTATCACTACCGGTTCACTCGAACAGAGCAAACTGGTAGGATCTCACCACTGAAACATACCCAATACTTCTTCCTTCTCCTATTTTCCACATAACAACCTTGTGAGATGGGTTGGGCTGAGAGAGAGTAACTGGCTCAAAGTCATTCAGCTGGCTTTCATGCCTAATGCACAACTAAAAATCACAGCCTCTTAGTAACTAACAACTAACAATCGCAATCTCCTAGGTTCCCCACATTATTGCACTATAGAGTTGCAAGAACTATACAGATTAATTCTAGAAGGAAATAAACTGAAACCAGTACACTGTTATAAACCATTTCTAATGCTCAAAGACCACCCTTTCAAATATAGCAAAACATGTCACAGTGGAATATGAATTCAATTGAAGATTATTTTCGTATTGAGGAGTGGCAAGGTGGTGGCATTAACATAAATGATCTCTGGCTGGTATTGATTTTGTGTGTTTGCTTATTTGAGGGCATTAGAAAAGCTTAATTTTACTAGAATATTTGCAATCTATCTCTGCATGCGAGTAAACTACATTCCTAGCGATTGTAAGCTGCTGTAAAGAAATACATTTCAAATGTATTGTAAGTCACTGTAAATAAATACATTTCAAATGTGAGATAAGCTGTAAACTCTGTATCTAGGGACCTAAGCCCATTTGAATTTGTTGAAAGGATGAAAGAGTTGGATGTTTTCTTTGAACTCTGGGCAAAATCCTACAGATGCATGCTATGGAAAAGGCCACCTGGTATTTTTCTCTTGCTATTGTTCAGGGATCCTAGCAACCAAAAGAGTGTCACATTGCTTCTCTTTGTTTCTCCACGTTTAGTCATCTTTTTCTAACATCTCCGTGCTGTTGTTTCATATAATTAAGTTCTGTTAAGAACAGATCTTATCAAATACTGTTTTCAGCACTGGGTTGCACAGCAATAATGAGCACGGAAAGCAAGATCATTAGCCTGGTACTAAATGCAGATTAATCCACACTATTGTGTTTGTCATAGCTACACATGGTTGCTAAAGTTGAACCGTGAAATAACTAGCATACGAGCATAAACTCACTTGTTTGAGCAAGATGTTGGAGAAGGCTCCTGCATGTTCCTTGGACAGAAAGGTGACAAACAAGCAAGTCATATAGTCTAAAAAAATAAGACATATCATTGGACGGCAAAATAATAAAGTTCTGCCTTATTATTTCCCAATGATGTCATGTGATCAAACTCACTGGAAAAGGCAATTATATAGTCAGAATGGTCATCAGTAACAGGAAGCAGGGTCACCAAAAACATAGGGGCTGGAGACCATCAAAGCTGACACCAGCCAGAACATAAAACAGCTGAAAGAAGCTATACAAGACCAGACAATGTAGAGAGAGCTGGTCCATAGAATGCCCAACAATTGGACACGATTGAACAGATAGTATTATCAGCATAATACATGCAATTGTTCAACTGCCAGATTTGCTTATAAAATGAACTGTGAAAGTAGGTACTGCATAAGCTACTGATAACAGTCTTCTTGCATCTTTCCATCAAAGCTTTGATACAATCCAAGTCTATTCTTTCTATCTACTACAACTTTGACTGACTGGTTGCGACATCTAGATTCTGAACATTATTGTAACTAAAATGTTACAAAAAGGCAAGACAAGAAACAATGGTTGGAAACTAACCAAGGACAAGCAACCTGAAATTAAGGAGAAATTTCCTAACGGTGAGACCAATTAACCAATGGAATCGCTTGCCTTCAGAAGTTGTGGGTGATCCATCACTGGCTTTCAAAAAGAGACTGGACAACCATTTGTTTGAAATGATATAGGGTCTCCTGCTCGACCAGGGAGTTGGATTAGAAGTCCTCAAAGGTCCCTTCCAACTCTTCTATTTGTTCTGTCCTGTCCTGTCCTGTCCTGTCCTGTCCTACCCTACCCTATCCCCATCTCTATCCCTCTCCCTCTCTCTCTCCCGCTATCTCTCTCTGATTCTATTATGTTACTATCCCATCAAGGCACCACTACTGAAAGAAGACACTAAGCAATGGGGCATACCAAAGCAGTGAATTAATCTCCTCGGCTCTCTCATTTGGGGTTCTTAAAGTCTATCCCATAATTTCTCTGTTCCACCCTCCTGGGAGACCCTGTTTGTAAGCTGTTTTTGTCCACTTATATGAGGGGGAAAAATCCCTTCTGCACTTTTACTGAAGAGAATGGAAAGCCTCCTCTCTTAGCTTCCTTGTCTTTATGCAGATTAATAGAGTGATTAGGATGTGAAAAAGGCAAAATTTTCTTTTAGCATGAAGGTACTGTTTCCTGTTTCTGGAAGAGGTTGTAAAGCTTTTATTATGTAGATAAATGTTAACAAACTAATTGAGAGTTGAAGACAAGGAGAGAAAAAAATGAAAAAGGAAAATTATAATGTATCATGCAGGCTTTACTCAACCCATATTCACACAGATGTTTTACGATACCTCCTCCCACAGCATGCTCTTCCCACACACATGGAATGGGAGTTTGTTGCTCTGCTGTCCATTCAACTTTAACATGCAACACTTTAAAGGCCACAATTAGTTGTACGTTTGCTTGAAATTCAAGCCTCACTAACCTCATTAACACATGAAAAACCTTCTGGTGTAGTGGTTCAGGTGCTCCCCTAAAAATCCAGACTGCGCGTTCTAACCCTGCCTTAGTCATGAAAGCCAGCCGGGTGACTTTGGGCCAGTCACTCTCTCTGTCTCAGTCCAAAAAACCTTGTACAGTTGTGGCTGTGGGAAAATAGGAGGAGGAAGGAGTAATAGGCATGTTCGCTGACTTGAGTGACAACATAATAACAGTGGGTTAAAAAAAAAATCTAACGTAAAAATGTCTGGTCATTCTGGACACTACATTTCCTGTTTTTCCACCCCCATCCTCCACTGCTCTGATCATACCATCAACCAATTAAATTTCCTTTCTATGAGTTAGCAGCAAAGATTAGAATTTTTGTTTCTCTTGCTGCCCTCTAAATGGTCATCTGGATTTGGGCAACCAGTGGTAAATTGGTGGAAAGCATTTAGCTTTGGGGATCAGTGTTAGAAATGTAAACTAAATTAGGAACATTATGTGAACAGAACTGAAGATTTAAGGCTGTGGGAACTATAATCACCGGGAAGGGAAATTTGTGCCAGGCCAGCCATGGAAATATAAACACGAGTCCTTTCAACTGCTCTTCCATTTATAAGCATTTAATAAAAATAATATAATATTATTAATTATTATTTAATTATTTATTAATTATTAATATTAAATAAAATAATATTAATAAAGAGAAACCGTGGCCCAGTGGCTAAGACGCTGAGCTTGTCGATCAAAACATCGGCAGTTCAGTGATTCGAATCCCTAGTGCCCCTTAACAGGGTGAGTTCCCGTTACTTGTCCCAGCTTCTGCCAACCTAGCAGTTCGAAAGCAGGTAAAAAATGCAAGTAGAAAAATAGGGACCACCTTTGGTGGGAAGGTAACAATGTTTTGTGTGCCTTTGGCGTTTAGTCATGCTGGCCACATGATCACAGAGACATCTTCAGACAGTGCTGGCTCTTCGGCTTTGAAACGGAGATGAGCACCGCCCCCTAGAGTTGGGAATGACTAGCAGACTAAATAGACTAACTAGCTAAATAGCCTAGTCAGTTTTAAGGGTTTGCATAAGTGGACTGGTCATCTGGTTAATGAAATCATTTAAAAAGAAAATGAAGTGGCTGAAAAAGCCAGGATATTAGCCTTTCTCACAACCAAAAGGGGATTGAGGAAAGGGGAGAGATGGAAGGGAGGTCCCTGAAAGAATTACATAAAACAATAAGGACAAAAGTTTGCCAAAATAGGATACATCATTTCTGGCCACCTTTCCTATGCCCTTCAACATGCCAGCACCAGCATCTAGTAAATAGTAAAGATAATTGTATGTTTTCCTGTAATTCTTTTGTGCTTGTGTGTTTGGGGATGGGATTCTCCCCTTTCACCATGTTGCATTTAATAGCCACTTGTCATACATTAGACAGGCACACCCAGAGAAGAGCCTAAGAAAATGGTGTTAAAGTGCAGGAGGAAGGGCTGCTTCACATAAAACAGTTCAGTGTTTTAAAGATCAATTCATTCCCTTTCAATTGTATGAGGACATGGACTGGCAGCCAGGGAGAAAAAAAAGGGCAGGAATGGATTATTGTATCTGTCAGTATTTCCAGTAGGCAATCTAGATATCTTTTTTTCTAGACTTTTCATACCATTGTCAAAGGCCTTGTATCCGAATGTAACTGGAGCATGGATGACTGAAGCAAAGCTATCCCTACCATATGGGGTTACAATTGATACTTTAGCCTCAGGAAATAAAAAGACACTTCCAAGCCACAATAGCCATCTGTGCTTTTTGTGAAGCTGCTGACCATCTCAGTATTCAAGTCTTAACATTGAGATGTTTCTTAAAATGCTTAAGGATGTAATCCCTTGGTCCCTGGGGAACTATATTAAACTTGGAACTCCTGCAGAAATTTTGGAGCTTCAACAGCAATAAAGGCAAAATGTGAGCCAACTGGGAGGCACGTTACAGACAGATGAAGAAAGGTTTTAGATCCACAAGAGCCAAAGAGTTCCCAGCTGTTAGAGATATCTTGGAGCTGGACTCATTATTTCCTCCCCATTGGTTCCAGTGGGATGGAAATTGTCAATCCGGGGGTGGGGGGTGGGATTCTCGAAAATAGGCACAACCAACCACTGTTCCCTCTTTTCTGACTGAAATTGGGCTAAGCTCCAGCTTCATTTTTCCAGCTTTGAATCTTCCTGCCTCATTCATAAGACTGCTTTTCAATGGATTGTCAATTGTCAAATATTAACAATTTGGAATCTAGAAAAAGCAACTCACTGGCAGGCTTGCATTGTTCCTTGGCTAATTGAACAATACAGTAAGGTGGTAGTAAAAGCAGTGAATAAATACCAGTAGCAGAATAATTCAGCGCAATTGCAGATAAGAACATATCAGGTCACAAACCCTTCTCATGTTGATAGGGCACCGTTCAAAGGGTTTATCCAGCATTATATATTAACACAAAACAAAAACGGAAGAATTGATATTTCTGCTCTTTGGGCTTTTGTAGGATGTCTGCAACTAAAATTCTTTTGCTGGGATATGGTTACAGATACATGTGTATGCAGGAACAATCTGGGAAAGCACAGACAACAGCACACCAACCTTTCCCGTGATAGGTGAACTAATGCTTTGAGGGGCATTTTGCTCTTTCTAGCACAATTTATAAACCTTCCTTTCAAAAGCCTTGCATAGGCTCATTACTGCTGTGTAAGACATATACAAATCCGAGTAAACACAAAATGTTACTTTTAAAAAAAGAGACGTGCAGTTGTTTTTTTGTAATAGGATTGAATAATCAATAATTTCCGTGGATTGTATCTGCTCATTTCTAATGAAATAAGAGCATCTCTTTCTTTTAGTTGTATTTCTTCTTCTCTCTAGCATTTAAGAAAACTTGAAAAGCAGGGCTTGAGAGAACATACACACATACATAACGTATTCAGGTAAGCAATGCAATACAAAATGCAGAAAAAAAGCTATAGATAATAGACCAAATAAAATAAAGGTATGAATTAAAGAAAACAGTGTAGAGCTAAATTTAGTTTATGCCAACCCTATTCATTCTACCTGTCCATACTTTTCTACCTTTCCAAATCATTCTTGTTTCCATCACATCTATAAACCACTTCATACAGTAAATTACCTTTTGTTCTTTAAACATGTCCCCTCTTTTGTCCCGTCTACCCAATATTTTCTTAGTCTTCTCCTTTCTATTCCTCTTTCTTATATTTGTTTTGCAATTAAATTTAATTCATTCTCACCCTATGATCAAAATATGTCAATATACTTTATATGTCAATATACTCACTTGTATAAGTCCACATCCATTCAACATTCATCCATTCTTAGTATTAACTCTTATCATTTTACCACAAGGATCAATTTCCATGACATTCAACTTACATTAAGGTTTTTCTTAATATGCTCAATTTTCACAAAGAAGCAGACTGAAACATGCTGTTACACGTACTGGTTTTTTATTTCTTTCAATAAACATTCATTTTGTACAATACACCACATACCATATATACTCGAGTATAAGTCAACCCTAATATAAGCCGAGGCACTTAATTTTACCACAAAAAACTGGGAAACTTATTGACTCGAGTATAAGCCTAGGATGGGAAATGCAGCAGCTACTGGTAAATTTCAAAAATAAAATATAGCAGATTAAGTACTGTAAATAAATGTACTTTATATCCAAGACCCGAGATATACTGGTACTTGGATTCACAATGCTTGGGTGGAGCAAGGGGGCGTGACCAAGCACAGGTAAGATGGACAGCACAGAGGCTGCCGGCATGTAGGAGAAAAGAAGAGCGGTGATATCAGCAGTTATTGGACCACCCACAGAGGCTGCAGGCGCCCACAGATGAGCAGGAGAGACCAGAGAACACCCGCACTCGAGTATAAGCCGAGGGGTGCTTTTTCAGCATAAAAAATGTGCTGAAAAACTCGGCTTATACAAGAGTATATACGGTACTTACTCCTTTACTTCCAAAATTTAAACACTTAATTTTTTCCACCCATTTTCCCATCTTTAATAAACATTCTACCTAGATACACAAATTCAGCTATGTGTTTTAAGGGTTTTTGTTTATCATTTTGTGTAATTTGCACTTATTTGGTCCATTTACTCTAGCTTGATAGTTTGAAATATTTTTAAACCTATGTTTCTCAATGCATCATAGTCTCTAGCACTCCCTGAAAATTATTTGGGTTCTCAACCAACAGTCTGCCTTCTGTATACAATGGTACATGTACAATCATAATCCCAAGCAATACAACTCTAATGTTATCTTAGGTACATAAACTTTAAGCAATCAAGGAGACATCCTACATTCTTGTCTTGTTTAGTATTCAATGGCTCAGTATTGAATAATTTGCTAAGCATTCAATTTATTTTCACATATTCTTGCTTCCATCATAAACCACTTTTATCACATTCAACAATCAACCTTCAACTCCATATCAATGCAGAACATTCCATGATTCAAATTTATTCACTTTACAAGCTTTCTCTAAATCACAAAGCATACAATAAATGTCTTTTCTAACATTCAGGCCTTTCTCAGCAATGTGCACAAAAGCAGTTCTGGTTTGCTCATCTCCTCTCCGGCATAAAGCAGCACTGTCCTTTCCAATTGTCTAACTTTTACATCCTTTTTAATCAGAATTCTGGCATATGTCTTCCTGTGGATACTTAACAAACTAATCTCTGTGTAGTTTTGCATTGATTCTTGCTATCTTTCTCTTTAGATAAAGGAGCAACAACAGCATTTTTCCAGTGATCAGGCACAGGTACAGTTTTCACATGCACATCAATGAAGTCACACAACTACTCCATAAAAAAACCATACCCACATCTCATCATTTCCCCAACCACACCATTTACACTGCAGCATTACTATTTTTCAATGTTCTCAAAGCATTTGCCTTTTTGTTTACTTTCATTGCGTTAAAATTCATAATATTCCCTGATCCTTAATGGATGGGCCCATCATATCTTTTACATAATGCTTTTCAGTGAGACGCAGAAAGTGTAGAGTAGGTTACCAGTCTTGTGTTGCACCTATATCACATGCAACATTCCCTGCTAAAAGTCAGAAGAATGGCAGTCAATTTTTCTTCTTGGCTGTCTTGTATCTTGGGGAAAAATGGACATGCAAGGGGAAAAAATAGAGGAAAAGTAGTACTGCAGTACAACTAAGAGAGAGCATTCCATTAAAAAAGTAGTAGAAGATATTCTTTCACTATAGTAAACGGAAAGTAGCTATAAATAAATAATTTCTGCCTTCAGAATAAAAAGAATTTTGTTTCCTACCCATTCAGTATCTCCACAAGAACATCTGGAGCCATGGCTTCTTATAGGGACTCTAGTGAACGTCATATCCGGAAAGAATCCCTTAGTGGCCAGATCAACCTTTTTCTCACATCTCTCCTGCTCCATGTTGAAAACGTACCTTTTTCTTGCTTATTCTGGATGCCTCCCCCCCCCAGCTCTTTACTTATCTTTGCCCAACCAGAATGGGGACATTCAGTCTAAATGGAAATTTGCTGTAGGAGACTGAAGTATCTGATTTTAGGGCTACTTAGAGAGATGATGGAAAGAAGGATATGAACTTCCTCTAAAAGTTCTCTGCAATATCCTCACCAACCAAAACCTTTGGGATGGTCTTGCACTCCAGCATTGGTACCAACCAACATTTCTCTTTCTCAGCTGAAGGGAAGATTTGAAGAGATGGAGGCAGTTTATTAATCAAATGACACAAATCAATCTTCCCTTTCCCAAAGCTGAGGAAAAAAGTTCCAGTCTGATGGTGAACATCGTCCCTAACTCTTTCATCTTGAATGCTGGTTGAGTACTTAAGAGCTGTTATGGCTGTGGCAAATGTGCTGTTCAATGAGCAAAAAAAGAGAAAATGCAAGTTCATTGCCCCCAAACCAAATAAACGATATACTGCTCTGAACAAGTTAAGGTTTTTACACTGCATAGCAAATAAACCGTGAAACAAATTTGTCTGAAACTGCATTCCTGGGCAATGTGGAACTGGTAGTTGAAAATACTACATGCCGTGTCATAAATGCTTGGCAACCAAACTGCTAATAAATAGACACATTTATTAAAAGCTGTTAAGTAGGCACAACATTCACATTCAATAGACTAACAGTAGTCTACAAGCCCACTTCAGATAGAGTCCTTTCCTCTAACTTCCTTATCTCAGTGCACCCCATTTTCTGTGCTTAGAAAAAAAGGAAGCAGAACATCTGAATCTCTCTCTGAGATGAGAAAGTATATTCATGGGCTTTGTCTTCCAAAAAGTAAGGCATGGAGCAATCACTCCTATCTCTTTCTGAATAGAGACAGATGTGTGCTACAGCTTTTCCAACATAGAGAAAGACTGGGATGCAGTCCTGATGTAACAAGGATATGGTATTGATGTAACAGGGATATGGCTTTGTTCCCCATGTTTTCATCTGGCAGTGTGTTGCATTTCGGTTCTCAAAGGACTCCTAACCAAGAGCAATAACTGATTCAAAGATGGCCACGTCTTTTGAAAAAAGGCTGCCTTAATCTAACTGAGAAATGCAGGCATAAACTCAGCTATTCAGAGGACTAGTTTTACATCTGAACAATTTTACCTTTTTATATTAATGGCATGATTTCTCACAATGAAGGAATTGGTCGTAACACTAAATCATATTCCAAGGATCTGTAGAACTTTGAAACAAACATATTAAGGGTGAGTATTTGTAGCACAGTGCTCTGCCATTGCTTTTTTTCATAATAATGGAGTGCAAGGTTATTAAGAAGCTCAGGCTTTTTGTGTTTTGTTGCTCTCATGCTAGCACCTTGACTAATATATTTTATTCTGAAAAAGCTTTCAGGGCAAAACATTAATGGCATCTAAAATCAAAAGGATGTGTTTATAATACACAAATCACTCATACTGGATACATTAAAGTTCCTAATGTCTGGGTGCTTTAGCTACTCAGATCTGCCCTTCTACAAAGCATGAGAATTAGTACAAGCATTGGGCTGCCAACCATCCAGGTTACAACGTTTCCAAGCAGCGTGCTCAAGTTGGACCAAGCTTGGAGAGGTACTTAGGACTTTTTTTCATTATCCGATGACCCTTTTGCTAATTGTCTTACACATTAACCTAGAGGGAATGAACTCACACTTACAGAACCAGGGATCACTATTGTTGTCCTACTTTGATGCCTGAATTGTCTAAAATGCAGCTTTACATCCCATGAAGGACCCATTGAACAACCAGTGTTCTTGTTAGAGATGCTGTCTAGCTTTAGGCATCATCCTAAAAAACTCGTGACAGCTCAAGATTGCATAGTGAAAAGCAAGCAAACAGACAAGATTGAGAAGTTCAGCTCTTCAACCAAGACTTGGGAGATCCAGGAACCCACCTCTCAAAGTGGGTAATTGTGCTTCTGTATGGGAATGATTAGGGGATATGAATCTGGACTGCAAGGGCTAAATGTGAAAAAGTTGCTGATTTATATTCAAAATAAAAACACCGCTTTTCTCATGAATTCTGGGTTATTATAATCCTGAACAAAGATTCCAATATAAAAAAGTAATTGTTTTTATCATTATTATACATGTAATAAATAAATAAAAATCATAGGTATTAATATCAGTATTAAATTCTTTGATGTGAGAAGTTTCTGTAAAGTTCTTATAATCTTTTAAATCTATGCTGGGCTTCAATTCTACCTTTATTTTCAATCGCAGGGTATACCTAGGCCTTATTAATTGTACTGTGACTGTCTGGACACAAAAATCTATCCTACCTAAAAATTTGTCTAAAATACAGCAGACCTTTATGAGAAGTAGCTAATGCTAGGCAGTGCTGTTCTATTACTCATGTACAAAACAAACTGTGAAATCAATTGTTTCCTTATTTTTCCTTGTATCATGGGGGATAGGGTATTGCATTACAATATCTGTTATTCCTAAAAGGCTCCTTTAAAATAATCCATAAATCATAGAATTGGAAGCAACCTTAGCATATCATGGAGTCCAACCCACTGCTAATTGTTTGTGAAGTATAAAACACTTATTTAAAGAGAAGCCTAGTCTCTTGATAGACAGGGAAATTACTTTGCAATAATGGAGACAGGAACTGATCACAGGATTCTGAAGCAAAAACATTCACATCACCCAGCCAAATGAAATAACATTTTAAAAAATGAATATGGAAGATATCAAGACATTCAACATTTTCCAAGGAATGGACCTAAATCTTGTAAGATACGTAAATAAACTTTTAGGTATCTCACAAGAGTTCAGGAAATGTGGAGGATAGATCTCTAAGTATTGCAAAGTATTTGGGGACTAAAAATTTTGCTGATTTCCCATAGACTTTGCCTACACATGGCTTTACACATCATGCTTAACCATAATAATATTTTCTTCCTTTAAGCCTACTCTGTTATGGGAATCTAAACATTGTGATTATAAACTGTGATTTGTGATTTGGGGTAATACGTACAGTAAATCAGACAACTTATTCAGCCATCCATTATGAAAGAGGACCGCAAGTGAACATAGCATGATAACTGCAGACTTGATTCTTTATTGTAATTGTGAACAAGGATGTTTTCATTCCTACTCTACCTTCTCACAATCTTCCAGTGTGAGAATGAATACTTGTAAAAACCAGGGCTTTGAAATGCTTGGAGGATCAAAAACAGAGTCAGGAGCAATTGGATACACTTCTTTGTCAGAATCATTTCATCGCCATGGAAGAGATGGACGTGTGTGAGAGAGGAAGCATCCTCGTTTTATATTAAAGATGCCTAGAAAGATTTAGTGTCATAAACAAATTCAGGTATACTGGGGCACAACAAAATACTTGGAAACAAATTTCAGGCAAAGTCTTCTTACATGGGTTTTATTTTCAGATCATGTACATATACTATAATTGGTTTGTAGAAAGTTAGCACTCACCCCCCTCCTAGAAGAATGACATATTTTGAAAAATATTAAAAATGGCAGGATAAAATATTTCTCCTAAAAGAGAAATAAACATCTTAAGGGAGACAACTCAGAGCCCCAGCTCCCTCCCCCCAGCAGATATTTTGTGCCCATTGAGAAAGATTGGGCCAGCCTATCTACAAAAAAAAAAAAAGAAGAAGAAGAAGAAGAAGACCTTCAATTCCAGGGTGATGGGATTAAGACATGACCCTTCAGGACATAATAGGATTAACTCACTACCATCTAGCAGCAGAACTCACCACATTACATAATCTCCCAAGGACATTGCATCACTCTCCGAACTTCAACCAAATTTAGCTCAGACAAACTACAGACAGATACAACAGCCAATAGAATACATGTTCTTGCACATGAACAGGAAGTTCAAGTGCAAAGCCCAAGAGAAGGTATAAAAGCCACCCACTCTCAATTCCATGTGTTCAGTTGCCCAGAACCCATATGCTTGGTGGTTCTGTTCATCATTAAACCATCTTTCCAATCAGCCTCCAGACTCTATTTTATCTCCAGTGCCTTTCTCCCAGCTTGGAACTGAACCAGATGGATATTTCTTCCAACAGATTGATCTGGATTAATGAAGGCACATAACACATAAAATGAAAAATTTTAAATGTGCTTTCATAGAATTATTTCCACTATTTCTTTTGCTGCCTTACATAAGGAAAACAGACTGTATGCTTCATGGACATGGTACATGTACACTTTGTTATTCTGTGTGCATTTATGTGCAAAATATTGGTTATGATTGTGAATTTTGAGTCTAATACAAATACAGAAAGAATAAAATCAGCTGGACAATAGAAAGGATTTTTTGTGGTTTATACTATAAAAGGTGTGAATGCATATATAATAGGGATTTTACTTAGCCAATAGTTTCTAACAAACTTATAATGCTTGTTATATATTTAAACAATTATAATGATTATCAATTTCTATATTGTGGGTTGTCAACATTTGTACATGTGTATTCTATCAAAAGATTAATATTTATAAATATTTTGCTACTTCCTGTTTATTTAATAAACAACCAAGCAAAATTTATTTTTGCCCTTTTAAACAAACAATTGATTTTTTTATCAATTTATCAATTCATTCAAAAATGAAAAGTCCATGAGGGACCAAGAGAATCAAAGTTTAAACACAGAGAAAGAAGAAAGAAGATATGAGCTGTTTAGAGACAGAACAAAGATAAATTAAATTTCAAATGAAAGTAAATAGCTGATTACTTATTTTTCTATCTTACTAAAAAGTTGCCACATTTTAAATGATTTTCCCCTTGGCAGTTTGCTAGATAGTCTTTGAATCAGGCTTATCTGAAAACTGGCTTGTCAGCTAACTGAAATATTGCAACCTAATAACTTTTGGATGCAAAATTATCACAAATGTTCACAAGGAGTTCTGTATATAATTCCCAATGTTCTCCTTTAGGACAGGGGTCCCCAACTTCAAAGCCATGGACTGGTACTGGTACCAGTCTGCAACTAATTGGGAACTGGGCCACGCAAGTGATGGACAAGCGCATGAAGCTTCATTTGCGCATGCGCAGGATTAGGTTGTGTGGACAAAACCATCCCTTCCCCTCTACCACCTGCCTATCTCTAGAGCCAAAAAGATTGGGGATTGCCGTTTTAGGACAATGTATGAAACAATATTATTACATTGGTTAAAACCAAGGTTGTTTAAGAACTACTGCTGGTTATCCACCAACTATATGCTTAGAATCCCAGACAGAGGCAAAATACAATAATATGAAATATTCCTCTAACTACTATAAATTTCAGGCCTCCAAAATCCTAGACCATGGGTGTCAAACCCACGGCCGGTGGACTGGATGCATCACGTGCTGGCCCCGCCCCCGCCCGGTTTAGCAAAGGGGAAAAAAGTCCTGATACATCATGTGACACCACCATGATGATGCAAGTTTGACACCCCTGTCCTAGACTGTTACAAAGCTATACAAAATAAACTGTAAAAGATTGAACAAAAGTTTAAAAGCTAGAGAAACACAATAAAGAAATAATAGAAGACTGTCAGAGTGCGCACAGCTTTACTACATGAGACAACCAGTGATAGGTTGCTCCCGGTTCGCCCGTAGTGGCGGCTGAGGGAGGTTCCTCCTACCCACCCAGATGTCATCAAAAATGATCTGCACATATGCAGAAATGTTGCATGCTTGCAAAGTGAACGACCGCGCCTGCGTGCT
Source organism: Pituophis catenifer annectens (assembly GCF_029215685.1). NCBI lineage: Eukaryota > Metazoa > Chordata > Lepidosauria > Squamata > Colubridae > Pituophis > Pituophis catenifer. The sequence goes on from NW_027256882.1 coordinate 115,550,613, forward strand.
ATCGATAGCGAATCAGTAGTGCTGGGATTTGATGCAGACAACCCAGGAGCAATAACAGTAAGCAGAGGTTTGTAATAAATAGTGGTTTTATCTACAAAAGAATATATACTATGCATACACATATTATAGGCAGAAGTCAAATAATGAGTAAATTACAGCAGGGAAGTACATGGCGAGAGAGACAGATGCCCCAACAGGACCTCTTATCATACAGGCTCTTAAAGGGATAACAGCTAAAAACCTTGCTGACTCATTCCCATCCTTACATCAGTGCATCATTGCAGCAGCTAGTCAGCTCTTAAATTACTACCCTGATATTTTGATATCATATTGCATACTTTGATGCAAATGGATGCATTGTTGTTCCTACTAATGTGTGCAGATTTTGAGGATGGGAGGAAATCAAAATCTGTTGCACAAAAGATGGTCTCAGGCCAAATAGATGTTTTTCTTTCTACATATTTTTTAAAGAGTTATATTATTCTATCTCTCTTTTTTTGTTTCATCCTTCTACCTTCTTCTCCTGCCATGGATCTTGCCCAGAAATCTCTTGGGGATAGTATTGCTATTTTAGTTTATATAAAATACAGATGTGCTATTCTTTATGTAATCTTATACATTTTCACATTGTAATTGATGTTTTGCATAGTTTGAGTTTTTTCTACATCAACTTCTTAGCACTATGGACAGAACTGTGTGTCTATTGATGCCTGATTTGATGTCTGAATGCCAAGCTTCCATTGATTTTCTAGACTTTCTGGATTTAGTTTGCTCTAGGATGCTCACACAATTTCCCAGCTGAAACTATGGTTGAGTCTGTCCACGTGTTATGAGATTAAAGAATTTTCAAAACATCTTTTAACTGCTGGTTGGTGTTCATGCTAGTCTTCTGCTTGTCTTTTCTACATAGTGGCTCCAGAAACCAACATCCAGAGAAGCAGGGATTAACAACAGACAAACAATCAAGCAAAAAATAATATCTTAATAAAAGAACCATCAATGAGAAAATACTCCTGCCATATTGATAGGACAAGCACACTGCACACTCACTAGTAATGATGGCATTATCTAATAGGCTAATGAAATATGTGCAAGCAAACAAGTAAGCTCAGAGAACACCAGGTTTTCTACAGTTCAGTCCTGAGCTACATATATTCTCTTCTTTTGTAATAATCAGAAATATGTAGATTGGTATTACAATGAAGAATCAATTAGCAAGAAGCAAAAGCAATTGCATTTCTCCTATGATATCCATTAAGCAATTCAATGAACCTAACATTCACACCTTTGTTTTTCTCTCTGCCCCACTTTTTTTTTAAAATCAATTTCTACCAGAACAAAGAAAGCAGCAACACATTTCATTTGTTTTCCCCATGCCGGTGTAACTCTTAAAAGCAGATATAAACAAAAATGTAGTCTGAAATCAATGCTGCATTTCAGAATTTACGGGGAACAGAAAACAAAAGGTTTGCTCTTATTATATTATCTGCACTCTGCTACCATTACTAAATGTCTTTGAAACCAGATCAGCAGGGAATATGGCTTATCAAAATGAAGTTGCATTTCTGTTGTCTTATGTTCTAATTCATTTTTCCCAAGGAATAAAATTTAATGTAACACACACAGGTAAAAAAAAAAAAAAAGAATTAAACAAATCAAAACCCAAACCGTAAGTACTTTACTTGATGTAGATTTTTAAAATAAATAAATCCTTGCTTTAAAACTGAATGATAAGCAAGCATTCTGCCTCTTGCCATAAGGCTGTGCACTATATGATGCTAATTTCTTTATTTGCTCCCAGGGGGAAATAGGATTAGAAAATCCTAAACTCTCATTCTGCAAAGCAAAGATGTCTCTTTGACGGATACTCACAATGTGCTGAAAAGTTCATGGCAATGTGCTGAAAGAACTAAATACCCCTTTCCAGAATTCTCAGTGGTGAAAACAAAGGAATGTTTTCTGCCCTGATATATACCGTATTTTTCGGAGTATAAGATGCACTTTTCCCCAAAAAAATGAGGGTGAAAATTTGGATGTGTCTTATATACCAAATGTAGCCTCGCCCACCCGCAGGCCCCCACCCTTTGGCTTCTGCCTCCCAGCAATTTATGTCCTTTCAGCAAACAGCCTGATTAGCACAAGCAGCTGATTGTTAGTTGGATCAGCCTCCCGACCCTCAGCTGTTTCAGGCTGCAGGGATTACCACTGCCTATTGCCACACGGGCCTCTGCTGTTTGCTGCAAGGAGGCAAATTGCTGGGAGGCAGAGGCAGATTTTTTTTTCTTGTTTTCCTCCCCAAAAAAGGTAGGTACATCTTATAGTCTGGAGCATTTTATACTCCAAAAAATATGGGGCATATCTATATCTATCTATCTATCTATCTCTATATCTACTATCTATATCTATCTATCTATCTATCTATCTATCTATCTATCTATCTATCTATCTATCTATCTATCTATCTGCATGTATATATATATATGTGTGTGTGTGTTGCAATATTCCAAATAATTTAGGTTAATAATTATCTTATGCATCTAACTGTATTCTTTTCCAGCTACAATAGAACTGCAATGGACTGCACTCCAAACTCCTGCAAATAACAGGCTCAAAACGTTTGTAGTATTCTGTGGAGAAAATTAACATGTACATTCCAGAAATGTATTAGGACATTGCTCAGATATAATAGTTACTAATAGTGTTTTCATTAATTGTGTACCCAAACAAAAACTTAACCATCTCTTTTCTGATAAGTGTTAGTTTGAACTCATTCAAAATTGAATGCATTTTAAAATATCAGTTCTGTAAAACCTTAATTTTACAGAGCAGTTGGGTAGAAATGTCCCAAAGGTGCTTTTTCAGGAGGCAACTGGATTTTCTTGTTTTTCTTTTGAAGACATTTTGCTTCTCATTCAAGAAGCTTCTTCAGCTCTGACAGGATAGTGGAGAATGGAAGGATTATCTATCCTGTCAGAGCTGAAGAAGTTTCTTGGATGAGAAGCAAAAAAACCCCCAAAAAGTCCAGTTGTTTCCTGAAAACAACTTTGGGACAACCATGATCTGGATGACTGAAAATCTCCATAGACAATTAGGTAGAATTGTTACATTCAAATCTCTGTTAAATCCAAACTGACTTAATATATTTCCTTTGTGCAATTAATACAGCTAGTTCTTGGTTGACAATAGCAACTGGAACCAGAACTGACATTGCTAATTGATGCATCATAAAGCATGATGTCATAGGAACATGATCCTTAGTGATGGCAGTTCCAGTTGCCATTGTTAAGGGAGGATTGTCCAAGTTGTAAGTGAGGACTTCATGTGACCAAGACTTTTGAGTTCCTGCTGGCTTCTCCAATGACTCTACTATTAGAATCTGGGAGGAAACATTGGCACTGTGGTAGCCAGAACTCAGGAACTTAAGATTGGTCAAACTTCCATTTACAGTGTATTCAGAACTTCAGTAAGTTTAAAAGATCACTGAATGAGTGGTCATTAAATGGAGACCACTTGTAGTTTATGCTATTTACATTAATTTATGATATTAATGTAATTATGTGATGATGAAAGTTATATACAGTACAATGCTAAGACCACTTTGGAAACTTTATCCTAGGAATGAAATCTGAAGTAAAGCCTTGTCCTTTTTTGAGTCCACAGTCTGTGACAACATGGGTCTATGTACTTGCACATTTTTTCTGTTAAATGAAACAATTATTAGAGTGAACATATGCCCCGAAAGACCATACAAAAGACTAGTAAAAATTAAGCAATCAATATAAAAAGCTGTGGAATTCTTAGCTCCTCTCTAAGAGCTTATGCCTTAGCTTAAGAACAGAGATTTGATGGGAGAAGCATTGAGAGTAGGCAGCAGAATTCCAATGCAATTCCAAAATATTTATTCATACCCATTTTAGCTAAGAAATTGCAACATAGGGAACTTGGATAGACTAATAGGATCATCATAGGTCACTTCCCCCAAAGTTTTACTAACTGTTGCAGAGAGATGTTGTGGCCTGCCAGCAGAGCTGGCAGCAGATCCGGACAGTGAGGAGGTTGGGGAGGAACATGGGCCAGTCCTGGAGTCTGAGGAAAGCTCTGATGAGGGCTCTGTATCGGAGGCAGAGAGGGGGCCAGGGCCATATGTCAGTTATCAGCTGCCTTCGGAATCAGACATCAGTGAGGCAGACAAACAGCTGAGGCCTGTTCCCAGTGTAAGCATGCACAGAGTTGCCAGACGAAGGGAACAGCTAAAGAACAAGAGTCGACTTGGGAGGTGGACGATGAATGGCCCCTCCCAACGGGAATAAAAGAGGAGAGAAAAGGGAGTAGAGTTTGCAGGTGACAATTAGTTCACTTAATTGGTGACTCTCAGAGATTTCCTGCCAAGTTTTAAAGATATCAGCCTGGCAGCTCTCCAAGCCAGATAAGGTCTATGACTATAAATTCTCCCTTGAAAGCAGGGGTGAAATCTAAATTCTTTTGCTACCGGTTCTGTGGGCGTGGCTTGGTGGACATGTGACTAGGTGAGCGTGGCCAGTTTGACGTCACTCACATCACTCACTGTTAGAGCCAGGAGCTCCACATTCTGACACAGAAGCACATTCTGTCTTTCACAGAATGTCACAGAAGCCAGGAGCTGCACAAAAGCACATTCTGCCTTTCTGAAGCCCCCACCGCTTTGAGTTTCCCTCTGGCTTGACTGCCCAGGTGAACCTCAGAGCCTTCTCTTGCCCTGCTCTTATCCCGGAGGGCCACATATCCCCCCCCGCCAATCCTCTGTACAAACCGCCCACCCCGTTTCTGCAAAGGCAGAGCCTCCCCCTTGCAGGGCGATCCAAAGAGGGGAGGAAGATGCTGCAGAAAAAGCCACCTTCCACCCAGGCATCCTCCTGCAACCAAACGTGCCCAGCCGTCTTTTTTTTTTTCCCCCACTCCCGCACATCAATAGAGATGCATAGCTGTAAAGCCTGATTGGGGGAAAAAAATAAAATCAAAGCATAATCACAGCAATTCACACACACACACACACATACACACACAAACATTTGAAAGCCACTCTTTGAACGGATGTCAGAGTGCAAAAGGGGGCGGCCGGCTATTGTTCCCCGCTTGCCTGAACCTTCCACACACATGGACGGTATTAGAAAGTTTGCATTTCATGGCTACTGCAGACCCTAAGAGGGGCTCGCTCTCTTAACCGGAAGATAAAGGGGCTTCAGTGAAGCGCCGCACATTGATTGCCACCTTCACGCTTTGCGAACCACCTGTAATATTTGCAAAGGTTGGACCTGGACTCTCCAAAGCGGATGCCTCCTTTCATTTTAAGTCCGTGTGTGTGTGTGTGTGTGTGTGTGTGTGAATTCGCCAGCTTGGCCAATTCGCCAGCTTGGCCAATTCAGTTTTCCACAGACAGGAAAACCTTTGCCGAAATTGCCTTGGCTTTCATAATGTTACCCGAATACCGCTGTAAAAAGGGAAGGGGGAGCACGTGCATGCCTAGGGTGGGGGTGGGAGGATCCTGGTCACAGAGATATTTTTATCTGCCGCACAGCGGGCTTCCCCCCCCTTCCTTTGGGCACATGCGCGCAGACTTCCTGGTTCTTTGCTGTGCCTGGGAAGGAAGGTGTCGGGACTAGCCCAGCGCTTTGTAATGCTTCGTGCTTAACACCCACCCACCCACACCCATACCCACCCACACAGCCTTGGTCTCTGTTGTTGATATTTAGGCTTACTGGTCTTTTTAACAATCATGATTCTTTGCAAATTGAGAGATGCTCCAGCTGTCCTTGGGCTATGATTCCTTCCCCGTAGCCCTGCTATGCTTGCCTGCCTTCCAGCCCTGCTTCAGCTTGCTTGCTTTCGCAAGCTGGCTACCGGGACGCCAGGAAGGCAGCATGGAAGGCAGGCAAGCATGGCAGGACTGCAGGCCGTGGACCGGTTCGGGGGCGTGGCCAACCAGCCATTGCTTCTGGTTCAGCGAACTAGCCTCAATCTCCTCTACCTACTTGCCCGAGCCGGTCCGAACCGGGATCTTTTCACCCCTGCTTGAAAGACTTTGCTGGATGTGAATGAGAGGAATTCACAGTAACTTAATAAAAAGGGGTTTTTGTCGGGACAAGGAGTCTGCTTCATGCTCTTGGGAAGCCTAGGTCAGAACAGTACAACTGAAAACTAAATATTGTGATAAAATTAGATTAAGAGCCGTGGTAGCACAATGGTTAGAATGCAGTATTGTAGGTTAATTCTAATGATTGCCGACTGCCAGTAGTTCGACAGCTTGAATCTCACCAGCTCAAGGTGACTCATCCTTCCATCCTTCCGAGGTTGGTAAAATGAGGACCCAATTGTTGGGGGCAATATGCTGACTCTGTAAACTGCTTAGAGACGACTGTAAAGCACTGTAAAGAGGTATGTAAGTCTAAGTGCTATTGCCATTAACACACTCAATCTGGGGAAGTTCTAGAAGCTAAGGGTTTTGGGGATGGGAGGGGGTCTCTTTTACTGCTTCAGCCCAGGCTGGTTATAGGAATCACTATTTGATGAACAATTGTGCTACTCATTCTGTGAGTGGCACAATTGTTCTTTGACTTAAGTGATAAATGAATAGACTGCATTTTCAGCCAGTAACAGAACCATTGAAATAAACATGAGGCAGAGCAGATAACCTGTATTAATATTAGAAGAAAATGTGCCAGACAGCACACATATACACCAAAGAAGGTTAGAGTCCTTTTTATAGTTCAGATTAGTATCTTTTCTCATTTTTTATTTCTTAGTAAAAAAACATCCAGTCTGACTGCTGCTTATGTATATTCCTGTAGTATGCCTATTCCAGATTTTTCACTGAGGAATAATTATTATTTTGTTGACATTAAAATACTTATAGAAATGTATGATATTCTTACAGAAAATATTTTTACACAAAATACCTGAATATTTGAAAGGTTTATTGGGAACAAGCTTTAAAGCTCTGAACTTCTGATGTGATTTAATAGCATTGGACAGTCTAACACCAGATTTAATTTCCACAGTTAAAATACCTCTGTCATTTTGCCTCCGACAATATCATGCAATTCACTCAACTCACTGAAACAGGTGCTTGACACCACAGGTATAAAATAACACAGAAAATGACATTGTTGAAACATTAATGGTTGGCTGTTGCAATGAATACACTTCAGAACACCAAACTAGAGCTGTCCTTTCAATAGCTAGATAAGCAGCTTGAGCAAACCTAACCCCCTCCTCTTTCGGGGGGCAAGGGTTATACAGATTCTGGAATTGGCAACAGAATCAATATAGTTCATGTAGAAATTCCACCAAAGGAAAGAAATACTCTGATTTAGGTCAGGAAGTCATTTACAGATATCTGCAGGATGCACGTCTTTGAAGTCCTGGATGAAATGCAAGCTGTATGACTGAAAAATAAATTTATTGCCTTTTCAAAGTGGACTAGAAAAGAAATAAGGTCATATATATTCCATCCTGATGGTGGAAGAGAAGGGGGGAGACTTACAGTATGCTGTAGCAATTTCTAATCATGACTAGAAGCACACACTAAGGAATGTGAAAGAAAATTGATATTCATACTGGAATGTGTTGTACCATCTCCTGAAACAGCATTCGTTTTTACTCTTTGTAAAGCCTGCATATCATTAATTATGTTTATCATACAAGCTGATAAAAAGATTTTCCCTCCAGAACAGACAGAAGTTGGAGAAAATGAAGAATGCTTCATTTGGTAGGTTTAAAGATTTAAGTTACTCTTTAAAGAATCAGGGTTTGAAAATATTCAATTATTAAACTACTCACACTGAATGAGTGTGTGTATGTATGTGTGTCTTTAAGATGGCTTAAATACTAATTGATGCAACAATCATTCTCATCCTCCTGAAATTTTAAATCACAATAATGAGAAATATATATATATATATATATATATATATATATATATATATATATATATATATATATATATAAATATAATATTTATTTTTTTATTTATTTAATTTAATTTATATACCACCCTACTCCCGAAGGACTCAGGGCGGTGAACAGCCAGAAGATAAAAATACATCATACAAAAGTTAAAAACCATTTAAAAGTACATTAAATAATTCTGGCCCAAAAAACAAATTTAAAAACACCTAATTTGTATAAAACTTAAAAGCAAATTAAAAGGGAGAGCCAAGCCAGACCAGCCTGCTGGAATAAAAATGTTTTGAGGGTGCGGCGGAAAGTGCGTAAATCTGGGATCATCCGTATCTCCGGGAGGAGCTCATTCCAGATGGCAGGTGCCCTCACAGAGAAGGCTCTCTCCCTGGGGGCCGCCAGCTGACACTGTTTGGCTGACGGCACCCTGAGGAGCCCCCCTCTATGGGAGCGTACTGGTCGGTGAGAGGCTACTGTTGATAGAAGGTGGTCTCGTAAGTACCCTGGTCCTAAGCCGTAGAGCGCTCTATAGGTGGTGACCAGAAACTTGAAGCGCACCCGGAAGACCACCAGGAGCCAGTGCAGCTCGCGCAGGAGGGGAGTCACATGGGAGCGCCACGTCGCTCCCATAACCACCTGTGTGGCTACATTCTGGACCAGCTGGAGCCTCCGGGTGCTCCTCAAGGGGAGCCCCATGTAGAGAGCATTACAGTAGTCCAGGCGTGAGGTGACGAGGGCATGAATGACTGTAAGTAATGAGTCCCGATTCAGAAAGGGACGCAACTGGCGAATATGGCAAACCTGATAAAAAGTCCTCCCGGACACAGCTGTCAAATGCTCTTCTAAAGTCAGCCGTGAGTCCAGGAGGACACCCAAGTTGTGAGCCCTATCCGTGGGGGCCAACGACTCGCCCCCAATAGTCAGTGATGGCACCAACAGACTATATCGGGACATCGGAAACCACAGCCACTCGGTCTTGGATGGGTTGAGTCTGAGTCTGTTTCTCCCCATCCAGATCCGCACGGCCTCCAGGCACCGGGACATCACTTCAAGGGCATCATTGGGGTGATCCCGGGGTGGAGATGTACAGCTGAGTGTCATCAGTGTGCTGGTGGTACTTCACTCCGAAATCACGGATGATCTCGTGCAGTGGCTTCACATAAATGTTGAACAGAAGGGGCGAGAGGACCGAACCTTGTGGCACCCCACATACAAGGGGCCTCGGGGTCAACCTCTGCCCTCCTGTCAACACAGACTGTGACCGGTCAGAGAGAAAGGAGGAGAACCACCGCAACACGGTGCATCCCACCCCAACCCTTCCAACCGATGCAGCATGATACCATGGTCGATGGTATCAAAAGCCGCTGAGAGGTCTAACAGGACCAGGACAGAGGAGCAACCCGTGTCCCGAGCCCTCCAGAGATTATCAACCAACGCGACCAATGCCGTTTCCATGCTGTGCCCAGGCCTGAAGCCCGACTGGAACGGATCTAGATAAGCTGATTCATCCAGGTACTGAGGCAGCTGTAGCACGACCACACTCTCAACAACCTTCGCAACAAATATAAAATAGATTTGCATTTTTTTTTTAATTTGATTTATATGCTGCCCTTCTCCGGAGACTCAGGGCGGCTTACAATGCGTTAAGCAATAGCCTTCATACTTTTGTATATTTATACAAAGTCAGCTTATTGCACCCACAAACTGGGTCCTCATTTCACCTACCTTAGAAAGGATGGAAGGCTGAGTCAACCTTGAGCCTTGGAGTGATTCGAACCAGCAGTAAATTGCAGGCAGCTGTGTTAATAACAGGGTGCTTAGACCACTGTACCAGCAATGTAGAATGTGAAATAGATTGCTCAAAAATTTTGAGGCTGAAAATTATATTAATATAATTACAGAATAATCTAGAAGAATAGAAATACCAACATGGGAAGATTGTTGTAGAGCTGATTGCCAACTCTGATTTATTTCCTAAGGAACACTGGTACAAGCACCAATACATCACTTGCAATAGCTGGGTTACATACCATTTTTTAAAATTTTCAACATAGATTAGGATAAGTCTTTTTATTATTCTACGTATATCTCTTAGTTTGGTAGAGGCAGAATGCCACTACCATTATTTTGCAAATGGTCTGTATCTGCTGGTGATTTAAATTATCTGTATCTTCTATTTTAAATTTCTGCTGATTTGTCCTTTTACTATTCTATTTTTCTTCTTCCATCTCTCTCTCTCTCTCTCTCTCTCTCTTTCTTTCTTCCTTTCTCTCTCTATCTCTCTGTGTTTTGAGTAACAAACCAGAGGAAATATTTATTTATTTAAAGTATTTTTTTAATTGCCCTTCATCTTAAACAAATATTGTAAAACCAAATATGACAGAATATTACAACCAAGCGCAGCCCATGCACAAGAGCATATAGGAATTTAACTGAAGTAAAGCTCCAATGGGAATTTACTAAAGCAATGACAATGGCAGCTGGGCCAAGAACAGTTAGATGTTGAAATTGTTAGATTACTGTAATGTTAATTAAATGTAAAATAAAATACCTGTGCTCTTATTATCTACATGGCTGCCTAACCACATTACATTAGTCAGTATCACTCATCATTTCATTGAGACAATGAAGATTTGGACAGTGGATATGTGCAAGTGTCTTCTATGACAAAGACTTAGCAAAATCAATTCAAAGACTCAGAGGTTTCAATATGCCATAGTATTATTGAGCATTCATACAGCAGGTGTCTGATACATCTCACCTAAAAATTCAGAAAATCCCAGTTTGGGGTTGTCCAAGCAACCTAATTATTATACTATCAACATATCCTGGAACTTAACCTGAACACAATAAACCACGTGAAGCTTTATGGACAGCTGGTTTGTACTAGCAGAAGTATAATTATTTCACAGTCATAGACCTATGGCACTTCCACGAATCAATCACAGTGGAAACAAAACTAGTTTTTCTAATCTCTATACATGAAATCAAAATGCATTTTTCTGTTATATGAAGGCCTTGATGGCCGTGGCATCCATTTGCAACGGCTATTCTCTATCCTAAGCCTATGTGAAGAGACGCCAGCAAAGACACTTTATCACTTAAGACAAAGGCAAAATTGTGCCTCCGTATTCAGTTTCCGCTAGCAAAATTATAGCAGTTGACCGTTACTTTAGAGCTTGCATTAGGACAGCATTGTCTACTACATCTGGAGAATACAAAGTAGACCACATGGCATAAGCAATGATGCTTGACATTGCCTTGCCATCTCTGCCTCCTAGCATCTGTTGTCTGGAGTAGCCATCTTACTTTGATTAATATTAGGGCTAGCCTTCCACTCAGGATAATTGTGTTTCAGCATAGGTGAAACACATTCTACACCTCATATGTTTTCCAATACAAAGGAAGCTACAACATTACCCAAATCAAGCAGGTTTACATGATGATTATGCAGCCCTATAAATCTAATAAACAAACAACTTGGTTTCTATTGTTTTAGTAGAAGTCACGTTTCTATTTTTATCGAATCATGTTGATTTTCTCACTTTCTTCTAGATTGGATTGAAAAGTTTAGAAATAAGGAAATGAAGGTTTTTTGATGCTCCCTCATTGCCACCCAGCCATTTTTGCTGAATTGCTGCCTTTGTCAGAGACAGTGCTTTTCCTCTCTCTCTCTCTCTCTCTCTTTTTTATCTTCAAATCCTATTCCATCTCTTCCATAAATTGTTTCTGCTTTTATTGCTATTATTGCCATTACTTTAAGAAAAGCAGTTAGGGGGAGAAAAAAAGTCTTTGATACAAAGAGCAATCTAATAGGACAAAACTATCCAGCGGTGCTGCGAGTGAACCTGCTGGTCTACTGGGCACAGGCATAGATTTAGCATATAGAAAAAAACTGCAAACAATAGTCTTGATAAGTATAAAGGCCCTCCCCACAAGGGAAACCAGTATAATTTCAAAATATCTACAAGGAATGTGTTTTATTCTGATCTGTTCAAAACACTATCTACCATAACAGAGGTTATAGTGTTTTGCATAGTAGTCAAGAAATTTAATGGCAAACAGTCATAGTATGGTCAACTGTGGAAGAGAAGGCCAAAGATATGAAAGCATAATTTTAACATCCTTTTTGCTGGAAACAAGTATGACAGTATCAATCAAATATTCCATATCATTGACTGGGTACTTTTTCAAAACATTGAATATGGGAATTGATTTCTTCCTAGATGTTCTTTTCACACTGTGTATTTATTACTGTTGGCTTTCACGGATGCTCAGTTGAACCCAAGCACAGTTGGTAAAATTCCATCAACATAAGGCAAAATTAAATGATCTCCTCTCCCCTGTAGATCCTTATTCTTCTGGAAATCAGGCTTTTGGCATACATTCTAGAAGCAGAAAAGAAATGTAGACTGTCTCTTCCTGTTCCTACCAGCAATATGTTTAATCCTGACACTCAACATGACAGTCAATAATTCTAATTGTCTAAGCATGGAATAGGTCTTATTTTCAGCTCTTATTCATTGGGTAGATAATTTTATTGAGCTATTCACTGTGGCTTAGTATCTTTTTAATAGTGAGCTGTAAAAAGGCTCATCCCAGTGTATATGAAAAAAAGGCTTTTTGTTTCCGTGTATCAATTTACACTTACCTAAATTTCATTTTGACCATCCACTCAATGCCCTTTCATAGGCCATCCATTCAATTAAAGAGATCCTTCTGGAGACCTTCACAATCAATTTTTGTTTCAAGCATCCTGAACAGTTTAGTATCATCCATAGACCTGGCTGGTACACTATTTATCAACATGCAGATAATTTATGAACAAATTAAAAAAACACCAGTCTCAACAGATCCCCGAGACACTAATGCAGATTCTTAATACTTCAAAAACTCCTCATGTTTTACTCCCCTGTCAAAAATAAATTAAATATTTTCATATTTGGGCTAAAAGTTACATAGAATCATTTGAGTAATCAGATCAAAATATATCAATTTTTGGGTGCACAGTAATGTCCAATTAACAGTGCAGTCGTATACATAGTTACAATGAAATAAATGCCACTGAATTCAGTGGGTCTTATTCCCAAGTAAACATGTATAGGATTGCTATTTAATACCATAAAATCACAAACAAATACAGAAAAACACTTTTAAAAACATAGACATTTTCACAAGTTAGAAGAACAAGATAAACCTTTTAGGAACAATGATTGATTAGATACAAAGCTCAAATAAAGTGGTCCTCAAATCTGATCCCCATGGATTAAAAAGAGACCTTGCAGATCAAGAAACCAGCCTGCATCAACTAGAAAAACTGGTTTCGGTAGCAAGTAAACTGTATGCTATAAACCTCAGTATTACCTTGAAATATGTTGAAGACAGACATGTATTCCAATTTAAGTGTCTTTCCCAAAAGGTTTAGCTACCCAAAGAGACTGAGACACCTAAATAATAATAAAAGACACAAGTCTGACAAGCACATTTTGTTTCAAAAGAAAAACAATTAACTGGCAACCAGGCGGTCCTTTTAGAGTCTCCAGTTGCCATTTTAATTTCAATTCTTATTTTGATGCTGTACCAGGTTTTTTTTTTTAAGAAAATTTTGATAAGACTACTCCATCTGGACTGCCACAGTTTAGATGGCTACTAGCTATTATATATATATAAAAATGCTGGGAAATTTAATTCTTTGCTAGCATCTATTTACTGACCAGACTTTTGCAATCTAGATTGGGTAGACCTAGATAAGAAAATGGAAATGACGTGGGGAAACAGCCCTCTCCCCCCCCCCCCCAAGTTGGGGAAATTCCTATTCTAACTTCAAACTGCACACAGAGGGTTCTTTTCCTTCTACATTAAAGACTAAAGATCAAGGTCAAGAAAAAGGCTTGAATTAGGATGCTACACAATAGGCTGAAACTATCATCAGCAATTATTTGGGTTCTCCAGGAACAATCTGCACATTGAAGCGAGACCTTTAGTAATTTGTGTTTAAAATTCAAAATAGTCCAACAGATCTAAAACAATATGTATTTGTTATTACTTTCTAGGTTGACATATAACAAAAGCAATGCAATTGTTCGTAGGCCTGACACTCTGCATGATGCCAAAGCTGTGCTGAGCGGCCCGCTGTTAGAGAAGGGTAGACCATCGTGCTGTAGCACTGCTTCAGCCCTCCCATGCTGTGTCAGTCTATAGGCAAACACCATGACCACTGTCACAGCACAACACATGGAAATACTAGGGAGCTATTTCTGTAACAACAGGAGGGCAGTTCCTTCTCAACTTGACCCCTGCTCTTGATAGCTATTGTGGTGATGCACTCAGAATGAAATATTTAATAAGGAGGTAGTTCAGAAAATGGGCTAGCTAAGGGAAAGAGGGGGCAATGGTTAAAATGGTCAATCTTAGTTAAATTGAGTGGAACAATCTCATCAGTGGGATACCCCTTCTATACCGAATGGAATATGAAGGAGGCTAATTTATATGTTTGAAAGTTTTAACTTGCTATCAACTATATATATATAAAAAATCTCTGTTTTAACATCCAGAATTAAAGACTGGAAGCAGATGAGTCCATAAAGGGACAGCCGGTTGCCATACACAATTGTAACTATGTTTCTACAAGTTATGAAAAGAAAGCAATATGTGCCTGTTTCGGTGGCTGTCGTTTGCCTACCAATGGTGCAGTGCTCCCCATTCCAGCCCTCTCGGCATTCACATTTTCCATCTTTACAAGTTCCATGTTCTGTGCAGCGGGGATGACAAACACGTTGGTCACAGGCTATCCCTGTCCAGCCCTCTTCACAGCGACATGCTCCGCCAATGCATACACCATGAGTGCCACAGTCTACAGCACATACTTCTGGAAAAGAATAAAACAAAGAAAGAGATGGAAATTACTCAGTATTGCTTGTTACCCAGTATTGTCATGAAAACCAATAGCATTTTGAACACAGGAGTGATTATTATTTTTCCTAATTTAATTTGCTTATTGTCTGACTCCCAACAACTCTGGGTGGTTGTGTACTTTTGTTGCTATAAGTAAGCAACACGTGATAGAAACTTCTACAAATGAGATATTAAATCTGTTATTATATCACATCCAAGCAGTTGGCATTTTGTTGAGAACATCAACCAAAAAGAGACCACAAATTAAAATTTCTGATATAGGTGTATTCCATTGCCTTTAGTATTTCCAAAGGTGAGCACAATTTTGAATAATCATTATGGTAGATGTTATCGTGAACTGAAAGTTTCAGAAACACATATCTTCAACACTATCATAAAACAGGATTACAAAAAAATACAAGGGATGAAAATCAAAACATTGGAAGATAAATCTTTTTTTTATATTGATTCGATTAACCATGGGTAAATTGTCAGTTACACAGCATTTCAGAATTCAGGCAGTGCTGCCAAGGATAAAGGACAGTTTGAAAACAGGATAAAGGGTAGTTTGAACATTAAATGCTCAAAATCACGATAATAAAGAAGCAAACTCTTATCGTTCCTACATTGTAAGTTGTATACAGGTTTTGGAGTATCTGAATTTATATTAGAATTCCAACTCTTAATACAACAATTGAATTTTGATGATGTGAATTATCTCAAATAAGTACCCAGAGATCACACAGTCTATTGGATATCAAGAATAAATATTCTAAAACTAATTTTTCTTCTTCTTCTTACCAACGGAGCAGTCAGGACCCATCCAGTTGGGATCACAGTTACAGAGGCCTGTGTCAGTGAGATATGTGCCATGCCCACTGCACTGGTCTGGACACTGGGCACGTGGAAGTTCACAATTTAAACCTCCCCAGCCTGGGCTACAGAGACATTCTCCATTTACACAAACACCATGGTTGGAACAGGATGGATCCAAGCAATCAACTGAAACAAAGCAAAGCAAAACAAAACAAAGTCAGTGAAAAAGGTCAGGGTACTGAACACACAGTCTGATTGACATCAGTTGATGGATCTGTGCTCAGCAAGGTTCCTTGCTGTTGAAATGGAATGCAGCAAGCTTGCTCAGTTGTTTTGTTAGGATTTTCTGGGAATCTGAAAACATAAAAAGGTCACCCCGCTTGCTATGAAGAAATTTCAAGAACCAGGTAGTGTTAAAAAAAAAGGTGGGGTGGTGGTGGGGAGGATAGGGGAAGGAATTATTAAAACAAAATAGACTGTTTTGAGACGAACAAAGAATATATATTCCAAATAGATACCAAACACTGGGATTCTTATACAATTTGTATTTAGGCTTCAGAAGTTTGATGGAAGGAGGCAAGGAAGTTTGTGTTCTCACTGTCTTTCCCTAGTCAACTGAAGGCCAAAACCTGTGAATTTTTTCACTAAACATGAAACTTGCCTATGTAAACTTTGTAAATAACTCCCTTCTAACGTAAATTCAAGCAGGGTACTACTTTAAAAAAAAATTTGGAGTGATTTATGACTCCCTTTAACTTGGGCTACAAAGGCCAACGAGGAGCTCAAAATGTATATAATAACACAATTCAACATGTCAACTACATCTGAAACACATATAGTAAGAACAGTTCTCTAGGCAGGATCACCACTGCCTGCTCTTTATCCCTGAAGCTAATTGACAAATAATGGAGTTGCTTATGCTCCTTTTTTTTTTCTCGTATTTTCCACTGTACAGTATCCTTTGCTTCCATCTGTCAAGCATTCTTTCAACATAACTGGCATAAAACAGTGTCAAGCAGCCATTCCTCATCCCTTTTATTTAGCTTTTTTCAGTACTATACTTGAAGACACTTGCTGCAACTGGGAAAACAACGGTGGCATCAGAAAACAGCTGCGAAAATAGTTAGATTTTTAAATAAGAAAGACTAAGGAAGTTTGGGAGTGAAGGTAAACATATAACCTTTCTACCACCACCACCGCTCCCCGATACTGAATGGTACTTATTTAATTGTCCATTTAATAATGTTGAATGAGCATATTTTTTTCCCACATAGCAGCTTTAGCTTCATTAGTTCCATCAATACAGTGACTTCCTATCATGTTGGATTTCGGCTTTCATAATTCTCAGCCTGAATGTCCAATTAGAAATTATAGGATTTAGTTCATTGCATCTTGAGAGCCTAGCTTAATGAATAAATCCGCAAAATGCCCTGTAAATTGAAAGACAAGCAGACAAATTTTCAGGTACAGGTAGACCTTGACGTACGACCACAATGTTTGGGCCCAAAGTTTCTGAGGCTTGTTAAGTGAGTTTTACCACCTTTCTTGCCACAGTCGTTAAGTCGTTAAGAATCATTGCAATTGTTAAGTTAGTAAAACGATTGTTAAGGGAATCCGGTTTCCTCATTGACTTTGCTTGTCAGAAGATCGCAAAAAGGGATTGCATGACCTTGGGACACTGCAACAGTCATAAATATGAGCCAGTTACCACCTGTCAGAATTTGGATCACATGACCATGGGGATGCTGCGACAGTTGTGAAAAATGATCGTAAGTCACTTTTTTTCAGTGACGCTGTAACTTTGAACAGTCACTAAATGAACTGTTGTTGTAAGTCGAGGACTACCTGTATTTAAAATAAATAAGCAAGGCTCTGAGGCTGTGCCTATCCTTGAATGTCTGAAAGAGGCTTCGATAGCATTCGGCTGAATAAAGCACAAAAATCCCTTAAGAAGTTCTTATTAAATGCACCATGGTCTGAAGGTCTCCCTGCAGTGATACTGGTGAAGTGCAACCATGATTCCCTCTTCACAGGATCTGTTCTAAATGCTTTGAACTGGATATATAGGCACATTAAATCACAAAGCACTCAGAATAAAACAATGCTTTAATGGTTCCATGAAGCAGATGATGAAAAGAAAACTGTAGACACACTTGGGGCTTAAAATGCCTTCCCAGCATCTTGAATGACAAAAGAATATAGTTTGCTGTGTTCTGCTGAGCTTCATTTATAAATGCTTTCAACAGATTAAATATTCCTTAAAAAGTAGGATATTTAGTACACTGGACTATTCTCTATATTCTGAGTTAAAAACTAGCTTTTGGTGGTTTGGAACATTCATTTCTAGTGTCAAATAACTGGATGAAAAATAGATGAAGTTTCATTGGAAAAACTATTCACTTTTCTGACTGAACATAGCAAACAGAAAAAGAAGCAAACTAACATTTGCATTATGTCATCAGGAACAAGTACAGGTAGTCCTCGAGTTACGACCACAATTGAGCCCTACATTTATGTTGCAAAGTGAAACATTTTTTAAGTGAGTTTGCCCCATTCTGCGACCTTTCTAGCTACAGTTGTTAAGTGAATCATTGCATTTGTTAAGATAGTAACACAGTTGTTAAGTGAATCTGGCTTCCCCATTGACTTTGCTTGTCAGAAGGTCTCAAAAGGTGATCACATGACCTTGGGACCAAACAACGGTCATAAGGATGAACCAGTTACCAAGCATCTGGATTTTGATCGTGTCACCATAGGGATACTGCAATGATCGTTAAGTGTGAAAAATGGTCATAAATCACTTTTTTCAATGCAGTTGTAACTTTGAACGATCACTAAATGAACTGTTGTAAGTCGAGGACTACCTATATTTCAATTAGAACCAACACAGATTCACTTTTATTGACTGTTCATAGTTTTTGCAGATATAAATTAATGACTCTGTTGGTTAAGAATAAACTATCACATTCCAATCCAGAAATGGAAGTATAAGTCTTCCAGTTGTAGTTAACTTATCTATCATCACTGGTTGGCTCATTCCCATTCAGCTCTTAAAGGGCAAGAAATGAATCTAACACAATGTCCTCTTGTTTCCTTAATGCCATTTTCTTCTAGGCCAGGGGTGTCAAACTCACAACGTCACGGTGGCATCACGTGACATATCGGGATTTTTTCCCCCTTTGCCAAACCAGGCATGGCCGCGGTCAGTGTGTGACGCATCCGACCCACGGGTTGGGAGTTTGACAGCCCTGGTCTAGGCCATGGGTCCCCAAACTTGGCAACTTTAAGGCTTGTGGATTTCAAATTCAATATGCTGGCTGAGGAATTCTGGGAGTTGAAGTCCACAAGTCTTAAAGTTGCCAAGTTTGGAGAGCTCTAATCTTGACAAAATAAGATGCAAGGAAAAAGCAAGGCATTGAGGCTTTGGCAAAGTAATTGTTAACTCATATGATTTGTTTTTTAGAACATCACAGAATTTCTATGTTAATAATGTCTCATTCTGTTTCTTTTCAAGCTATGGACATTATTTGACTTCCCTCTCTCCCTTATTCCCAAGAAGGAATCACTTTCTTGCATACATTCTCCTTGCTAACAAATTATTTTTGCTGCATGCTTGTTAAAATTATTTTTGTCCTGATTCTATTCTTTGTATCTCTTTGTTATTCCCCCTTTGAATGCCACCCTCATTGTGTAATCAGAAATTACATTAGAAACTAGGGGAAAAAAATAGTTTGGTATCCCATATATACTTCAGAGATAAAGTAGTCTATTGCTATCTCTAAGGAGAGTCAAACAACCATTTCAGGATGTACTATAAAAGTGGAACAGTACAAGTGCCCACACAACTGTACTTGCAAGAGATCTTTCTACTGTAAAATTAAAGCAGAAGTTGAACCTGCCATTTTTACACACCTTTAAATAAGTTTATATTTTCTTGGACATTAGCATGAATAAATCTACAATTACCACTCATCAAATTATGTGGCAAAATTAATTTATACCCCCGTTTACAGGATGGAGTATAACTTTGGTAATAAAATGGAAATAACTAGTTATAGTCCAATCCAGATTAGCACGGATAATCTCCTGGTTTGACTACTGCCAACACTCTTACATGAGGGCAGTCCTTGAAGATCACCCAGAAGCTTGGTATGCCCATGCAATACTTCTGCTTTTCAAGCTGCACTGGTAGTCCATTTTCTTTTGAGTGTGAATCAATGTGCTAATTATGCCTAATGTGGTATAAGGTCATACAGTTTAGCTTCCGTAGCATTTGGCCAGCTGCTTTCATCCAACAAGGTTGGCATATTCTACGTTCCTTTGATTCTTTTGGAACCCTAGAAGTGGGCTTTATCTGTTGTGATGCCTGCTATCTGGTCTGTGGTTCTCCTTGAGAACCATGTAGTTCCCACATTTTTGTCATTTCAAAAGGCCTGGAAGACATGTTCTTCTGCCAGGTCTTTGACTAGAATGGATGTAGCCCCGTATAAGGAGTGAGTGTGTGTTTTGTGACTATCAGGATTGCCATCTTGGTTTTCTGGATTATCTTCTTTTATTGCTGCTTTTATTTCATTGCTTTATAGTTTTTCTTATGAATTCCCCGTACTTCCTAGAATCAGATGGTAAACAAATAAAAATAAATAAATAATCAGGGGATCCCAATTTTATCATTATAAAGAATGAATTAAAACCTGTCTGAACTGTTTCAGGGACAGCTGGAGATGTGTGTGTGTGTTTGTGTGGTGTTCAAAATGACTATGACTCTAATCACTACTTTAAATTATGTAATATACAATCAATCAATGTCAATATCAATATTTATATATTATATTCTACATTATTTGAAATAATACACTATTAAATTCTAAACCGAACATTTCTGAAGAGGACTCTAAATACTGATTACTATGCATGCCACTTAATTATATATTACTATTTAGTTAAAAGAAGAAAAGTGGAGGCTATGATTCTTTAATTGACATTAGACATCACCCTTGGATTGAAGGAGGAAATACATTAGGTTAAGTGCATTTTGTTGCAGTGAGTTCAAGTAGTTTATGATAAATTTATTTAGCACAAGTTTAATCTTCTCTGCTTGTTGGTTTCTAATAATTATCTTATTTTTCTCCAATATCATAAAAACATCTGTTATAAATTTGAACCTTCCCTTTGTTTCCTACTTCCCTTCATCTGACTTCCAAAAACCATAAAAATAATTGCTAATGGCTTTCAATTTCTTCAGTTAATCCCTTAGAACCCAGAAGTATACTTCAATAGATTATGCTGATTTAAATTTATTAAAATATTATCTATTTAATTCCTCTCCTGACCAGAAGTGCAGGAAAGGGGAATTTTTTTTGTATGTGTGGATTTGTGTTTGGCAAGGAGAGGGAGAGAGAAAGGGAGGGAAGGAGACATTGTCTTGGAAAGAGTTGTGATTTATAACTTTTTATCTTCCTCTAATTTTGAATATACCTGCCAATACAATTCTAGCTCCCTATTTGTGCTAATCCCTTATTACAACTTGAATAACATGCCATTCAGCTATAATATTTCTAAAGATTTGATACTTTCCTCCACAGAACCAACATTTCTTAGATATTAGAAGATTACTCTCGGGCAAGCAAGAATAAAATTTTAATTCTAGTGCCACTGAAGCTTTCCAAATGAGATCAGTGCCACAAACAGAAAGCTTGACCTTCTCATTCTTCTTGTTCTCTTATGAACTAAGATTGCAAAGAAGAGGTTCCTAGTGTTATCAAAGAATATGGATGCCTGTCAGAGACCTGTCTTTCTAAGTTTTTATTTATTTTATAGATAGACTTGGCCCTTCTAATTCTGAACTCAGACGATCAGGGCAAGAGTCATCTGCAGGAATTGATTGCCACTGAAACTCAAAAAACACACTGAGTATTTGTTCTGCTATGCCCAAATAAGTGACAATTTTCTGTCTTTTACAAATGTTATGTTACAGTAGCATACGTATCTCCTGCACACATTCAGGAGGAAGACACTGGGAACCTCTGTAACAAATTGCAAGTGATACTAAATACAACATGAAAAAAGGAGCTAGTTATTATCAGTGGGTGATTATGAATGAGTGTCTACAAATGGATAATTAACAAGAAAAAGAAAGCAGACACATTGTAAGATATAGGAAAACATACCATAAAATGTGACTATGCCACAGATTCTATTTCAAATGTAAAATATTTTTATAATAAAAATTATAAATGTTTTGATTTAAATTTCCTGCTGTAGTGCCTGCCTTCTGGAACATTCTCCTCTCTGAGTTTAGGATGTTGGCCTATTGGTCTTTCAAAAGAACTTGGAGACCTGCTAATATGCCTGCAAGCATGCAAAGTATGCCAAGAGTCCCTTTTCTGGCTATGTGGACATGACAGATCATAATGTCTCTTGGCTGCTATTTGTACTTAATAGTTTCCTTGAATTGTGTTTGAACTATTTTAATTATTTTTATATTTGTTGGCCAGTAGAGTCAAAGGTGTGAGATGAATGAGGACACTAACTAAATAAATAAGTAGGTCTAAATTCTTTGGAAAGAGTATATTGAAACCTTTTCCAAACAGGATTATAAAATGACAGAAAAATGTGTAAAGAGAAGATGTATTCAGGAAGAAATTCTTCTAGTGGAAGAAATTCCACTAGAAAAGTAAGGTTCAACTGGCAATAAACCAGTTATCAAATAGGAAAGCCGCAGGCAGAGATTAAATACTCTTTGAACTCTTGAAATCTGCAGGAGAGATAGTTAAAATCCCTGCACTTCTATGTTAACACATACGGAACAATGCTGTGTGGCTTACAGACTAGAATAATTGGTATGAGTATGTGTGTGTATACATACACATACACATTTTTACTTATTTACTAAGACTTATCTGCCATTCCAGTCAAATATGACTCTGAATGGTTTAAAAAACTCCAGATACAGTAAAAAAGTTAAAAAGAAAAGTACAATCTGATATAATAAATAATAACTCAATATGACTGGCATACTAATAAAAGCGTATGATGCACAACTTCTCCTTGAAGGGAACAAAGACTCAAATCTTCCAGTTAAAGGTCCCCACTTCTAAATAGTCACCCAAAACCATAACTTGTATACCAAAGCAGTTAAGACTCAATAGATGTGCAAAATATTGAAACAACTGTACCAATTATCAGGGAAACAAAGTTTGGTTTTGTCAGAAAAGGACATACATAGCAGAACACGGGAATTATGATGAGATTCTGAGTTTCTGTATCCAGGGAGGTCAGATTAAACTCACCTGTTCTACCTCTATGCTGGCAAGCAAGGAATATTTATTCAAACAGTGAGAGAATTGCCGCTTGAGCTGATTTCTTGCTGAATTTGATTTTAATCTAGCAAGTGCCATTATATTATTTCCCATGCATGTATTTTATTTTATTCAATGACTATTAAAAAAAATGCCTTAAAACATTTTAGATTTATCTCATTATAGTGTTAATTGTCTTGAGTGCATTTTGGATGGAAGATAGGGTGTAGTTCTGGTCACATGATACAAAAAAAGATGCTGGGATGCAGAGAGGAACAACAAAGATGATAAAGAGTGTGGAGGCTCAATCATATTGATGAATAGTTGACAGCTATGTATGTCTAGGCTTTTGAAGCGAAGGTTTCAGGGTGGGGTGGGGGACATGATCACTGTCTTCCAGTATTTGAGGGGCTGTCACAGAGAAGAGGAGGTTGACTTATCCTCCAAAGCACTCCAAAGCACAAGAATTATGGGGTGGAAGCTCATTAAAGCTCATTCAATCATCCAACCTAGAAGTAAGGAGAAGTTTTCCAACAGTTAAGAACAATTAATCAGTGGGATTGCTTGCCGCCTGGAATTGTGGGTGCTTTGTCACTGGAGGTTTTCAAAAATAGACTGTGGGCAGCCATTGAGCTGAGGTGGCGCAGTGGTTAGAGTGCAGTACTGCAGCTACTTCAGGTGACTGCTAGTTCAGCAGATCAGCGGATCAAACCTCACCGCTTAAGGTTGACTCAGCCTTCCATCCTTCCGAGGTGGGTAAAATGAGGACCCAGATTGTTGGGGGCAATATGCTATTTAGTATACTGTCTTTGGTGTAAGCTGCCAAGAGTCCTCGGACAATGAGCGGCATAGAAATATGACTAATAAAATAAATAAATAAAATAATTTTGACC
This sequence comes from Pituophis catenifer annectens, assembly GCF_029215685.1. Lineage (NCBI taxonomy): Eukaryota > Metazoa > Chordata > Lepidosauria > Squamata > Colubridae > Pituophis > Pituophis catenifer. The sequence continues at coordinate 115,574,449 of NW_027256882.1, forward strand.
AAGACTGCATAAAATCTCCTGCCTTGAGCAGCAGGTTGGATTAGGCCTGGTTGGGCCAGGAGAAGGGGGGTCCCCCTCGTTGAGATGTGCCCACCGGGTTTCTATGCATTCCATCAGCCGAGGTCCCAGGGGAGGGGCGGGGCGGTGGCGGGTCTTGTAAAGGAAGGTCTCATTCCAAGTGAGGCTACTCTACCTCAGATAGCCGGATGTGAGTCCCTCCTGGTGAAGTGGGGACAAGGGAGGCAAATGGGCTTGCTGATTATGTACCTGGCTCCCTGCCACGTGTCGGCTGCCCTGCCCGAGCTACTCAGCGTGATTGCCGAGGTGGCAGTGGAGACCCCCAGGTTTATAGTCATGGGGGACTTCAACCTGCCTCTGTTGGTGAAGCGTCTGAGGTGGCCCGGGAGTTCATGGCTTCCATGACAGACCAGATGGTTCCGCCTCAGGCGCATGATGGATCCTGATAGGTTCCAGATGGAGCTTGGGCCATTTCCAGAGGATCTAACTCATGACTCGTCTGAAGAGCTGGTGGCCGACTGGGATAGAGGGGCCGCTGACACTTTGGACTGAGTCATGCCTTTGCGGCCTCTGACCTGTCGCTGAGTTTACCTGGCTCCTTGGTTCTCCGAGGAGCTGAGGGAGATGAAGCGCCGGAAAAGACGCCTAGAGAGAAATTGGACGTCTAGTCGCTCCGAATCTGACCAACACGGGTGAGGTCTCATATTAAGACCTACCTTGTGCTAATAAAAGCGGCAAAATCTAACTCTTTTTCTGCTCTTATCGCATTGGCAGATAACAGTCCAGCCGCCCTGTTTAGGGTGACCCGCTCTCTTCTCCATCTGGGAGTGCAGGAGGATCCCTTGCAGAGTCGCGCTGAGGATTTTGTTCAGTATCTGCATGATAAAATCACTCAGATTCGGGAAGGCTTGGTCTCTGACTGGGTAGGTACAGATGGGATGATGGAGGCCGGTCTTGAGAATGTCATTTGGGAGGAGTTCGACCCTGTTGCTCCCGAGGACATGGACAGGATACTGGGGCGGCTGAACGTGACCACAGTTTATTGGACCCGTGTCCCTCCTGGTTGGTGCTGGCCTCCCGGGAGGTTACGCAAGGCTAGCTCTAGGGGATTATCAACACTTCCTTGAATGAGGGTGTCTTGCCACCCGCCTTGAAAGAGGCGGTGGTGAGGCCCCTCCTCAAGAAGCCCTCTCTGGATCTGGCTGTTTTGGCTAACTATCATCCGGTCTCCAACTTTCCCTTCGTGGCAAAGGTTGTTGAGAGTGTGGTGGCGCGACAGCTTCCTGGGTACCTGGATGAAACTGTCTATCTGGATCCGCTCCAGTCCGGCTTCAGGCCTGGGCACAGCATGGAAACGGCATTGGTCGTGTTGGTGGATGATCTCTGGAGGGCTCGAGATAGGGGTTGTTCCTCTATCCTGGTCCTGTTAGATATCTCAGCGGTTTTTGATACCATCGACCATGGTATCATGCTGCACCGGTTGGAGGGGTTGGGAGTGGGGGGCACCGTTCTGCAGTGGTTCTCCTATCTCTCCGACCAGACGCAGTCGGTGTTGGCAGGGGGAAAGAGGTCGACCTCGAGACACCTTGTTTGTGGGGTGCCGCAGGGGTCGGTCCTCTCACCCCTTCTGTTCAACATTTATGTGAAGCTGCTGGGCGAGATCATCCATGGCTTTGGGGTGGAGTTCCATCAGTATGCTGACGATACTCAGCTGTACATCTCCACCCCAGGCCATCCCAACGATGCCCTTGAAGTAATGTCCTGGTGCCTGGAGGCCATGCAGATCTGGATGGGGAGTAACAGGCTTCGACTCAACCCTTCCAAGACTGAGTGGCTGTGGCTTCCGACGTCCCGATATAGCCAGCTGGTGCCATCGCTGGCTATTGGGAGTGAGTTATTGGCCTCCATGGAGAGGGCTTGCAACTTGGGCATCCTCCTGGATGCACGGCTGTCTTTAGAAGAGCATGTGACGGCCGTGGCCAGGGGGGCTTTTCATCAGGTTCACCTGATTCGCCAGTTGCGTCCCTTTCTGGATCGGGACTCCTTAAGCACAGTCACTCAGGCACTCGTCACTTCCCGCCTGAACTACTGCAATGCTCTATACATGGGGCTCCCCTTGAGGAGCACCCAGAGGCTCCAACTGGTGCAGAATGCGGCCACGCGGGGGATTATGGGAGTGAGGGGGCGCTCCCATGTGACGCCTCTCCTGTGTGAGCTGCATTGGCTGCCGGTGGTCTTCCTGGTGCGCTTCAAGGTGTTGGTTACCACCTTTAAAGCGCTCCATGGCATAGGGCCTGGGTATTTGTGGGACTGCCTTCTGTTGCCGATAGCCTTCCACTGGCCAGTATGCTTCCACAAAGAGGGACTCCTCAGGGTGCCGTCGGCCAGGCAGTGTCGGTTGGCGACCCCCAGGCGGAGGGCCTTCTCTGTGGCAGCACCTGCCCTCTGGAGATATGCATGATACCAGATCTCCGGGCTTTTTGCCGTGCCCTAAAAACTTTTCTTTTCCACCAAGCAAGGCTGGCGTAACCCCACCCCCCTTTTGAGATGTTAGATTTTTAATTGTCTATGGGTTTTAGTTGGGATGTTTTAAATTCTGGGCCAAAGTTGTGTAATTCTTTTAACAAATTTTAAATTTTGTATTGGGATGTTTTTATTTTGGCTATGCACCGCCCTGAGTCCAGCAGGAGAAGGGCGGTATACAAATTTAAATAAATAAATAAATAAATAAATAAATAAATAAATAAATAAATAAATAAATAAATAAATAAATAAGAAGCTCTCCAAGGTCCCCTCCAGTCCAGGGGTAAAATGCTCCCGGATAGGACGGGATCGCCCGGTCCAGTAGCGATCTTGGCTGGTGTTTCAGTGATCCAGTAGCGATGGTGGAGCAAAGCTCCACCCACCCACCTGGGTGTCATTACCTCTTGGTTTTAACCAGGAAGTAATGTTTTTTTTACCTTCTGTGCATGCGCAGAAGGTCTGTGTGCATGTGATGCGCATGCAGTGTGTGCGCTTCCGAACTGGTAAGGAAGGTAGGAAGGTAGGTAAGGAAGATTTCACCCCTGCTCCAGCCCTATGATTCTGTGTTCTGTGTTCTATTATCAGTAAGGGAAAAAAAATAAGGATCAACTTTTCAAACATAAACAGCATATTTTTTTCAATCTGTTTCAGATTGTTAAAATTGGTGTGCAAAAATCCTTCTTTCCTTCGTTCACCTGGTTGTCCAGATTTTTACAACTGAGATATACTACTTCTAGTTTTACTAACTATTAAGCAAAGGATTTCTTAATATCACCTTCTCATCAGTTGGTTACATGCCCCAAACCCTTCAGATAAAAACAAGCCGTTGAAGATATGAAATGTTTTGTTTGTTTTTATTTATTTTCCAGTTGTTCTAAATATTTTAGGTTGTTATTTCTATAAAAAAAATCTTGCTTTATTGGTTTGCTGAACATTACCTACTTGGACTTCAAACAAAAACATCATTAAACATTGTACTGCTTTTCGCTAGGGCTTTACATGGATTGAAAATGATTTAGAAGATGTCCTTAGGATCTTGCATGAGAAGAGCACCTGTCTATTACCTTTCTTCACACTTCTCTGCACAACTGAAAAAGAGTTGTGGTTGCTTTAAGGAGTTCACTCACTATAGTAATACAATTTTTAACTACTTCCAACTCAGGCAGCAGTTGGATTGATTTAATGTATAATACAGAGGTACTGTGCTTCTAGGAGGTTTATAGCACTTCCAAATGCTTTTCAAAGCATGCAGAAATGTATTTTTCTTCCATTAATCAATTCAATAATTGATTGTTCCCAGGCAATAACATCAGACACAATTCCAGATGGCACAGTTATTAACCAGCCATGACCTTTAAGCATGATATTTACTTATTTATCTAATTAACTTTATATCTTTATGTCCTGTAAGCCGCCTTGAGTCACCATGTGTGAGTAGGCGGCAAAATAAATGTTCTAAATAAATAAATATCTCTTCATTCTCCAAAGCTCAAGATGACACATTCAAATTTATCCTACAATCATATAAGATAAGATAGGCAAACAGCCACAAGCACAAAGTCACTTAGTCACAAAAAATAAATCTGTCTTTCTTAAGTATGGTCCAACAGTATAAAACTAGTTATAAACTATTCTGAGAATGGATTCTCCTAAATACTTTTTTTTTTTTAAAAAAAGACAATCTGTGGCCTGTAGGGTTATTGTTTCAGATATATTTCCTCAGCTAAACAGAAAAGAGTATGAAGGCTCAGTGGCTTAGTAACGTTGGAGATGGTCTCTGCTCTAGCACTTCAAGTTCTAGCACTGCATGCTTGGGTGAACTCCCTCAGCTCCTGTCCACCTAACACTTCAAAAGTATGTTCTACGCAAGTAGATAAATAGGGGCCACTTTGGTGGGGAGACAAATTGGTGCTCCATGCAGGCAGTCTGATTCCTGCCAATTTTGAACTTTCCCAGTTGCGGGGCCATTCTGCAAGGCATAGCCAGGAAAGGAGGGGGCCTACGATGACCCTGCAGGAAGAGCAATTTTTTTTCTGGTGCGAAGCCACCTTGCCCTCCTGAGGTGTACCTTGGGAAGCGCATGAGCATGCCATACAGCAGAACTGGTAAAAATTGGCAGCCAAACTACTACTCTATAATAACATTGTGGTCTCCTGGCTAATGTAACAATGCCATACACTAATAATAATAACCTAAACAGAAACAGAATGGCTACAGATAAAAATAGGACCAACTTCCTAATGGCTGTTCCATTGAGTTTCTTTGTGGGAAGCTGGAAGAGTACCAGAATTCATTCCTCCCTCTCTTCCTATAGATAAGAGTAGATATTTTTCTGTCTGAACACAAAGAGAAAATATCTGCTGTGAGCTCCATGTAGGCATCAGAAAGGGAATCTGGCCAGTAAACACTCAGCTCCATTCAGTAACACCGACTGCACCCCAATGCAAGGAATTACAGGGTCATAAAAAATAAATAAATCAGAAAATGCATATACAGGCGCAAAGCAAGTATGCCTGTATATACATAAGTTGAAGAGACATATGTAAATATGTAATATTTTATGTAAATAAAATACGCCTTAGAATTATAAAATTGGAGCTGCAATAGCCTCACAGATCTAGTTCAACCCTCTAACTCAAATCATTCCAGCAAATGGCTATTCAACCTGTGCTTGAAAATCTCCAATGATAGAACTCTCACGATTACAGGAACTGTTCCACTGCTTAATAGCAATCCCAGTAAGGATATTTTTATTTCGAGTTTGGATCTCTCTCTGAATGTTTCTGGTAACTGGTTCTTTTCTTACAATGATATGCAACAGAGAATAAATCCACGTCTCCCCTGTGACAACTGTTCAAGAAGTAATAAAAGACACACATCACATCTCCCTTTAGATTTCTTTTCTTTAGTCTAAACTTACCCAGTTATTTTAACAATTCTTCATAAGATACAGCCTCTCAGCATTTTTGTTGTTCTTTGTGCTATTTCTAGTTACTCGGCATCCAGCAAAATTTGACAAAATTTGCTAATCTTTAACCATAATAAAGATCTGACGATGAAATTGGACAAAAGTTCCAGGTGCTGTCTAACCAATGCATCACAGAGTAAATCTATCACCTCCCATGATCTGGACTTCTGTTGATTTAGCTCAGGATTGCATTGACTCTTTTGGCATTACCACACACTTAATTCCTTTATTTTTGTTTGTGTGCCCTCAATTGCTATTTAAATCTTTATAAGTTAGTCTTATTGGTAGAAAAGGCCCAAATCCCCCAATAAAAAGTCAAATTAAAGTCCAATTAAAATTGAGGCATAGGACAAGGCATAAGCTCTTTAGCTTGTAAATTGTAACCTGATGTACAGTATATTATGGGATAAGGCATAATGCACAAACAGCAAACGTTTTGCATATACTATAGTTAAAAATATGTTGTTCGAACAAGAAGTAGATTGTTAAAAAGAGAAGCATATTATTGGGAATTAGGCTCTGGTACTACTGAAATGACAGTTACAAAAAATTGTGATTAAACTATGCATAAGCTTGGAACATTTTTGCTATGTCCATTCTTCAGTAGAAAGTTGATTTTACAAACTCTTCCATGGTGTGTTAAATCTGGGCAAAAGGCACACTAGGCAGCATTGAATTGGGACAACATTATGAAGCAAACAAAATTTAAGGTTATAACACTCTTATAACAGAGTGTTTTCTGATTTCCATTGGTCTGGGCCTCAGAGCTCTCAAGAGCTTCTGCTCTTAAATTGGGAAGTGGGGGGGCTCATATAGCTTTAGGTGTTATACTACGTATTGACCAGCAGGGGGCATTGCATGATTGATTTTGTCTTGATTGAAAAGTATGACAGCATGTAGAAAAATTTCCTATGACCACTTTTCCTGAAAGTTAGGAACTCTCAGGGCAAGATATCTATAAAATTGAATTCAGTGTATAATCAAGAAGTGCTAGCCTGTGGATTCAACTGCTGTTAAAAGGTTCAATACAGAACATCTAGTATGAAGCATACTTATGCCGAAAGTGTACTCTAATAATGAAATTGATTCCATAGTGCCGTGATGGTGAACCTATGGCACGCATGCCAGAGGTGGCACACAGTGTCCTTTCTGATGACACAAGAGCAGTCACCCCAGTTCAGCTCCGCTGCGCATGTGTGCGCACCTCCCACCGGCCAGCTGATCTTTGGGTCTCTGCCGCACATGCGTGAGGGTGCGTGTATGTGTGGGGTGGGGGCGAATGCAGGGGGACACACGTGCATTTGTGAGGGGCACACATGCACGCATTGCATATTGGGGGTTCGAAGGCACCCATGTGCACTCTTTGGGTGCTTGGTCTGGAAAAGGTTAGCCATCATTTTCCTATTGGTCAGTAGTTAACATAGGTATTGTCTAAAAAGAGACAACCCAGATGAGATTAAGCCTAGCGTATCTTTTAAAAAATAAATAATTTTTAGAATATTTTGATATTTTGAGAAAAGCCAACCCCATGCAAAGATCATTGATTTGTATTAATAAGCGTGTGAATGGCCAATCACACATGATGTTTCACAGAATGAAGAAAAACAACTTGCATAGACTTCTTGAAGTCTATGATCTTAAAATGATTTAGGATATATAGAAAATCAACAACGTGAGATTCAGAATACATGGAATCTTTGGGGCCTAAGTTATTAGCTCAAACCTAGTAACAGAATTTCCATAGTTATGACATTCTCACTTTTCCACGCTACAAAAAATGGTCTTAAAGGTAGAATACATATATTAAATCACACAAGGACAAAAAAGGTCAAGGCATTTTTCCAATATTGTGTTATGCAAAATTCCCTTGGGCTAAAAATTATACTTAGAAAGTTAAATACCTTTGAAAAATTGCACAGCTATAAAACTGACAACAAAAATACTATTAAACTAACCTAATTTATTAATTTTACTCACTTTCTAGCCCAAATTGCACTAAATGAAGCTTGACAAGTTAGCTATTTCGGAGGGGGGTTTGTGTGCAATTTTAATAGACCAACAGTGTATGCAGCAAAAATTTGTGTATCACATATATCGATTTCAGTGCCATGGCCATTTCAGGTAAATTGTTTGAACAATATGACTATGATGAATATCTGAAATAAAAAGCTAACGGGAAAAAAAGTGCTGACCTACAGTATCCAATTCCATTTCATAGCTAGAAAGTAGCATATGAATCAACCTCAGTCCATTCTTTTCAAAAGCACAAATCAATAGAGAAGATTTTTTTACTCTTTAATAAAAAAATCAGATATGTTTATTTATTTTGCTGTTGTTGCTATTGTTACATGGAATAAACGTTTTAAACTAATAAACAATTGCCTAGGAATTTATTTTATATGCACCTAACCTACTATCTACTAAAGAATTTTGCATAGTCCCAACAAAATGAAAGTTATTTTGAAGAGACAGTGCCAATATTATGGACTTCTGGTTTATTAAATGATGTATTGGAAAAGGCTACGTTAACCTTTCTTGTCATTTTTCTGAATGTTCTATATATGTTTTTTCATTTATACATGGTTTCTACAATCCATTGATCTTTCTAATTCCTTATCCTTTCTTGCTCCTGATTAAATCATTTGTTCATTCTTTCTGAACACCCAAATATGTAGAGGTCAGACTTTAGCAGTCACAAAGAGACTTTAATAAGAATAGCATTTCATTTATGTCAAGGTTTTTTTTTCTCCTGGACTCTCTAAAGCAGGTTCTGACCAGTTCTGGAGAACAGGTAGTGGAAATTTTGACTAGTTTGGAGAACCGGTAAATACCACCTCTGACTGGCCCTACCCCCATCTATTTTCTGCCTCCTGAGTCCCAGTTGATTGGGAGCAAATGGAGATTTTATAGTATCCTTCCCCTGCCATGCCTACCAAACCATGCCCACCAAGCCATATCACACCCACCATGCCACACCCACAGAACTGGTAGTAAAATTTTTTGAATCCCACCACTGCTCTAAAGGAATTGCACTACCTGCAAAGATTATATACCTGTTACAGTTTACAGTATTTATTTTCTTGACGAAAGAACTTGGAAATGAAAAGTTGTTTGAGATTAAAAATAGGATGAAATAGGCTTGTAAAGGAAAGCTAAAAGATAATCATAAATGTGATGATTATATACTGCACTTTTCCTATGAGGACAAGTTTGTTTCCCCAAATAATTTTGGGAGGCATCTATCTTACATTCATTGAAAAGAATAATATGAAAAAAGAAGAACAGATGGGAGTGCCTTTGAAGGTTAGCTAGCTCTGGGAAAGGAAATTTATCCTTAACCCTTTTTGAAATTCCTACATAAAGCTTCACTTTTTTAATTAGCTGTTCCCTCCCTCATCTCTATTCATTTTTGTTCTCCCCTTTTACTTCCTTGTCCCTAGACAGCTTTCTTCCTTTATATCTTATATCCATCTTCCCTTTTATTTTTTCTTCTGTAAATAGGAAGAAAGGTTTGTGTTGCACCTTTATAGGATATAAAGCATAAGAATTCTTATAGCATAAGAAGTGTGTGTGTGTGTGTGTAACAGAGATATTGGGTGGTATATATAGACAAGAATCAATTCATTTTCCCTATTTTACTGGAAATTAGTTTTAATTAATAGTTATGAACATTGATCATACATACTCTTTGTGTCCAGACTGGGGATGGGTTCTAATTTTTTTTACTACCGGTTCTGTGGGCGTGGCTTATTTTGTGGGTGTGGCTTGGGGGGTAATGTGACTGGGTGAGTGTGGCCAGCTTTTTTTTTTTTTTACTTTTACTTTTAAAAGCATTATTTCTACAACATTAAGAGGTTGCAGGAAAAAATGCTTTTAGAAGCCTCTGATGATCAGGCAAGTCATTGGGATTGCCAGAGGCTTTTAAAGGAATTTTTTTTTCCTACAACATCCTTGGCTGAAGAGGTTGCAGAAAAAATGTTTTCAGAAGCCTCTGAAGATCCCAGATGAGCCACGCGATCATCAGAGGCTTTTTTTTTTAATTTTTAAAAGCATTTTTTCAGCCGAAGAATCTTTATTTTTGAAAACAGTTTTAGGTTGTTTTCAAACATTTTCAGTTTTAGCCCAGTGCTGAAGTCTATCAAGATCCTTCTAAAGTGTTAGGTATTCTGGTCAACTCGGTGTCTGCAAATTTGATGAGTCCCCTTTCTATCCACTCATCTAAGTCATTTATGAAGATGTTGAAGAGTACTGGACCTAAGTCAGAACCTTGTAGTAACCCACTGCATGGTTTCCTCCAAGTTCCATTTTGAGCTACCCATTATGTGCTATTGGTCAGCCAGTTGCAAATCCGTCTGGTGGTGATATTGTCTATTCTACATTGTCCTATCTGACCAAGTAGACCATGGTCTGATTTGCGAAATGCCTTACTGAAGTCTAAGTAAGCTATGTTCACAGCATTTCCCTTATCCACTAATTTAGTCACTTTGTCAAAGTGACTAAATAAAGTTTGTCTGCCATGATCTGTATTTGACAAACTGATGCTGGCTTCAATAACTGTCTTCTTCTTGAGGGATTTCCATTTTAAGCATTACAGGGGACAAAAATTAATTGTAAGCAAAATCACACAAAATATCCCATTCCTGGCCATATTTGGTCATTTCAATTTACTTAAAACTTTTCACTCTCCTGTTCCTGGCACCCCCCTACTCCTTTTGCAGAAAATTTTAGCTACTTAAATGTTCAATACAAAGTGCTTTTTAGAATTCATTAAATTGTCTTCCTTTCTGTATACCATTTACTTTCCTTTAATTCAATGTGATTGCGTGTAACAAGAATAATTTACTCTACATGGGGCCTCTAAGTGACATGGATACCTGTAGTCTTTCAAATATGGCTCCTCTTTTTCTGAATTAATTATGACTGAAGTGTTTGCTTTTATAGGTTTCCAATTATGCCATTTTGTATACCATCTTTTTTATTTGTTTTGTTCTGCATTTTGCACTTTAAAAATGCTCAGTCAATAAAATCCATACCCCCGGAAAGAAAAGAAAAGATAGATCCAGACCCCACAACAAAAGAATCACTCAGGTTTACCTGTGGTGTGTTATTTTGCAATGGCTCAAATTATTAGGCTCCTTAAGTACATAGAAAGAAAGAAGCATATAAATACAAATCACACCAACCGGTAACACAGACGATGCTAAATTCCTGAGCTTCTGCTCCAGGACTATTATAGCGGTTGTGTATCAAAGCATTATGGAATTTTTCCTTTTGTCCTCTCACCCACTCAATACAAGGTGAACAAATGTAGTTTGTATAGTAGCATTTACCTTCCTCACAGTTTTCGCCTTTGTATCCTACAGAGCAAACACAGTTCCCTTCAATGCAAGAACCATGGCCTCCACATGACGGATCAATACACTGGCTGATGGGTATGTCACACTCTGGCCCTTTCCAGCCACTGTAGCACAAACAGGCTCCTTTGGTGTATTGTCCATTGCCACTGCACAGAACTGGACACGCAGCTGGATAATTGAATAGAAAAAAGGAAACAAAACAGCATGTCAATATCCAACTTGTGTAAGGGTATGCTGACTTTACTAGCAAGAAACAGACTTTAAAAGGTGTTTGAATAAAAAAAAAAAAGCAATACATACTGTTCTGAATTACCATTTGAGATAATTTAGGTGTTAGATTTCTAGAGATGCAAAATATTTTTGCTGAAATATCTTCATCTTGATAAAAAGAAAATATCCACTGTTGGATTTGAATCAAACTTTTATAGTGCCAGAATTATTTCAATAAATACAACAATTTTCACAGTTGCCATAATTGATCATTTGAAATCAATTACATTAACAAATCACTCTATAAAACAATATCCGATTGGGCCTATTGAAAATCACAGCATTATCCTTGCAGACAATTTTTTCTAAGTAGTTTTGATGTTACAACAATAATTATAAATATTATTTTAAATATTAACAATATCAACGTGAACAGTTCCTAAAGATTGAGTAAATTCTAAGGCAAAATAATGTTAGAACATGCTATAGTACAGTGATTCACACCTTGACAAATTAGAATAAAACACACAAAGCTTCATTTACAGACTTTCTTGTCACAATCTTAAATATTACTCAGAGAATGTAATGTAGCTTCCATGATTTAAAAACAAACACAAGCCAAGTTCTTAAAAACCCATCTTTGCCCAGGTATATGGGTCTTTATGGATTATGGCTCTTGAAATGATGATTTTTTTTTTAAAAAAAGTGGAACTAGCTGGAATGTTATACAGTTCACAATTATTAAACCATACAGCCCATTTTCCATTTCTATTCAAATATGGTTGAGCCTGCTTATATATTATTAATTATTTTGTGTTTTCTAATCAGTGTTAATTCCTGGTGAATGCCTGGACAAATCCCTGCATTTTTCAGGAAAGATTTCAGAAGTGGTTTGCCCTTGCCTACTTCCTAGGGCTAAGAGAGTGTAACTGGCCCAAAGTAATGTAGTTTATTTTGTGCCTAAGGCAAGACTAGAACTCACAGATTCTGGTGCCTTAACCACTAGACCAAAATGTGCCTACAATATAATGATCATAAAATATATCCTTGGTTAATCTCCAAAAACTAAACTAGCTAGTATTTGGGTGGGAAACCACTAAAAAAATCTCAGAACTAGATTATTTAAGAAGAAAGCTTATAATTTGAATAAATAATAATACCAAGTTATTCCATGTGATATATTTCTATGATTGCCTATATACCATTCCATGTATGGAATGAAAAAAATGACTGGGCAGAATGGAAAGCATTAATAGATTTAGCTGGTTTATGCTTATTTATTTTTTATTTTATGCAATTTATATGCCGCCCTATTTCTGAGGACTCAGGGCGGCTCACAACGGTAAAATGCATAGTTCTTTATTAAATGATATAAAATTACAATCCAATTTAAAACAGTTTAAAATTCATTAAAAACCCCCCATCAGTCCAGGCTATGGAACAACCAGGTTTTCAACTCGCAGTGGAATGAGCGAAGGTCAGGGGCCATCCGGAGCTCCAAAGGAAGTTGATTCCAGAGGGTGGGTGCACCCACAGAGAAAGCTCTCCCCCTGGGGGTCGCCAGCCGACATTGTCTGGCCGATGGCACCCTGAGGAGGCCCTGTCTGTGGGAACGCACAGGGCGATTGGGGATTGTTGCTGGCTGCAGGGGGTCTGACAGGGCCTAGGCCATGAAGGGCTTTATAGGTGATAACCAGCACCTTGAACCTCACCCGAAGGGCAACCGGTAACCAATGCAAACCGCGCAGGAGGGGTGTAACATGGGAGTGTTGGGACGCTTCCATCACAACCCATGCGGCCGCATTCTGCACCAGATGAAGCCTTCGAGTGGTTTTCAAGGGCAGCCCTAGGTAGAGAGCGTTGCAGTAGTCAAGACGGGAGGTGACCAGCGCATGAGTACGGTGCGTAGGGCATCTTGGTCCAAGTAAGGGTGCAACTGTCGCACAAGGTGAACCTGGGCAAATGCCCTCCTGGTCACGGTCGTCACATGGTCTTCCAGAGACAATCGTGAATCCAGGAGGACACCCAAGTTGCGGGTCCTATCCACAGGGGGTAACACCTCATCCCCGATGGTCAACGATGGAATATCTCAATCGGAACAAGATGCCGGTACCCACAGCCACTTGGTCTTGGCAGGGTTGAGTCGAAGCCTGTTCCTCCCCATCCAGGTCCATACCGCTTCCAGGCACTGGGACATCACGTTGAGGGCATCACTGGGCTGGTTTGGGGTGGATATTAAAAGCTAGGTATCATCAGCATATTGATGATACTGCACCCCAAAACCATGGATGATCTTCCCAAGCGGCTTCATATAGATGTTGAACAGGAGAGGCGAGAGGACCGACCCCTGGGGCACCCCATAGGTGAGGGGCCTCATAGCCGACGTCTGCCAACACCACTTGCATACGGCCCAAGAGATAGGAGAACCACCGTAAAACGGTGCCTCCCACTCCCAACCCCTCGAGCTGTCGCAGCAAGATACCATGGTCGATGGTATCTTATATCACAATAACACAAACTTCCAATATAGTACTTTTCCTGGTACTTACCATTCAGACACAAGTCATCTTTTTTTAAAAAAAAAAAAATAAACAACCAATTATATTATGTTATTAGTTTTTTTTTTTTAAAAAAAACCTCCACTGATTAAAAAAATGATGACATCAGAACACAACACCACTATTATATTTCCTGTTAGGAATCTATTTGGTTAGCAGTTGCTGTACTGTAAAAACAGGCAACTATTCCTGTCCAACTAGGCAAAAGTCAAGCAGGATAAATAAATGTTTATAAATTGCTACTTTTGCTTACAAAAGTCTAAATGTGTGTATGGGATGGGAAGATGAGCTCTACTTATTACTGGGATGCAAATTGTCACACTCCTATCTGGGAACTAAAAGATTATGAAGGAAGAAGTTCATTATTCTACAGACCACTGAGAAGGACAGTATGGACTGACATACAATAAATCTATTGTCGGTATTCTTCAAGCTGACCCACTGAGAAATGCCTCCTCAAGAGGATAATTAATTCTGCATCTGCAATAATTCAGGTTAGACCATTCCTTGAGAATCCCTCCTCAAGGGGGTAATTAATTCTCCTTCTCCAATAAGTCAGACTAGATCATTCCTTTAATAGGAATTAAACTATTATTATTATTATTATTATTATTATTATTATTATTATTATTATTTATTTATTTATTTATTTATTTATTTATTAAATTTATATCCCGCCCTTCTCCCCGAAGGGACTCAGGGCGGTGAACAGCCGAGAATTAAAATAACATACAATATAAAAGTTAAAATGATTAAAAATAAATTAAATTAAACGGCCGCCCCAATTTAAAACCCCTAGCAATACAATTTAAAAAAAACCCTAAAACCTATTCAGGCCAGGCCGGCTTGCTGAAATGTTTTCTCTAAGGATATGTTTTCTCTAAGGAAAGAAATATCAGATAGTGTTTCCTAATCTCTATTTTTCCTACTTTGAAATCGCATTTTCTTAAGATTTGGACATTTAATCACAGTATGTAGCATAACAGAGCTTAAAGTACAGTTTCTTTGCTTAGGCCTTACAAAGACAAATTCCTTGAAAGATGATGATCTTTTAGCTCTTCAAGTTCTTTTGAAGAGACTATCTGTCTAACTTGCTCTTTATTCTTACAGATGCCAGGATATGTGCAATGTGTGAATAATCAGCCAAATAAAGCCAAATAGTATGACAAATAATAAGGCAATAAACAACAGTGTCGTAATTCCCGCTAGAGAGCAACACAGCTTATAGACTTACTTTAATTAAAGTATTTAGGCAAATAGAGAAAGTTTACCTGGTGTCAGAATTATTGCAAAACTAATGCCAGCTTTACTTGCAAAAAGGCAATAATCCAGCACTGAGATTTTTTTTTTTTTTGTTAGTAGAGGTCCTTTTCCTTATAAATTATTTTCCATAAGAATGGGTGTTTTGTTTTGTTTTTTATTCCGATTCGAATCAGTCTTGACTCCAGGCAACTACCTGGGCAAGTTCCTGCCTTTTTCTTGGAAAGATTTCAGAAATGATTTGCCATTGCCTGCTTCCTAAGGCTGACAGAGAGTGATTGGCTCAAGGCCGCCTAAGCAAGACTAAAACTCTCACTCCCAGTTTCTAGCCTGATGTCTTAACCAACCACACCAAATTGGCTATCGATAAGGGTATGTGGAATTAAACCTCCATGAACTTCTTAAAGTAAAATACAGACCTATTTCAAATAATTGGCTACTAAGATTGTTGAGGTTTATATGTGGAGCAAGTAGGGCACCCAAATGAATACACTATAGTTTAACCAACATAAATGACAAGCACATCTGACATAGTTGAATCTTTTAGATCATCTTAAAGAACAGTCATACAGAAAACCCATCCTAACAATCCAGCTGGGACATAAGTATAGTTTCCCAAACCAAGCTTCTCCACCTGATCCTGAAATGGCTGTAGTTGGACCTCATGTGACAAAGATATAGACAGAAAACACAAGAACCAGAAAATCAAAACACACAATGAAACCATTTAGGTCATTGAATATAATACTATTTCTCAGTGTAAAGTTCAGTATAAAGCATCCAGAGAATGACTGTCTAGCCGCCATCTGAATACATCTAATGGAGGGGAACCCATCATGTCTTTAGGTAATTGGTGCATTGTAGAACTTTTCTAATTATTCAGAAGTTTTGAATAATAAGTTTGTCTTATTATTTATTGAGGCATTATACAAATTCTTAAATAAATATTTAACATTGAACTATGAGTTCTCTTATCTCTTGTAATAATACTTCTTTCCTTTTGCTATCCATCAATATGTTCTGCAGAATGATGTACTGTATATTATCTTACATCCCTGATTTTGGGAACAAAGATTCAAAGTTTTCATCATTCTAACGAGAGTTGGGCTAGAAATGCAATATCTGAAAAGTTTACCCTCCTGTGCTATCAAACTACATGTTAGCAGGCAAGGCAGAGAATCATAGGACAAAAAACTCATCAGGTGTGTCAAATCCCTAATATTCAAAAACCATGTGGGGAAAGCAGCACACGCTGACTTAAGCACTAAAGTATGGATGCTTTAATTAATCCAGGGTGAATTTAATTGCTTTAGCTAAGTGGAAATTGGGTTAAAAATGATGCAGAGCGTGCTGGGGTGTCTTAAAAATCATGACATATGAGTTGGATGAATCGATAAATTAAAAGTGCACAGATGTTTTAATTAAACCCAAAGAAGTTAACAAAGATCACCAGAGACTTTTAAGCCTATGATTAATTCAATTCATTTTAAATACCTGTAGAGATATGAGGATGCCTCCATTTTGAGTATTATAAAAATTCAGCGCTTAAGCTGCCCTGAATATTTTTTTTAAATGACAGAAGGTAGTTCATTGAGTATAAGACCTTCCAGTACAGATAGGACAAAAGCAAGTTGTCAGCCCTGGAGGCCATCTTTTTCTTTGGATCTTCTGACACAAGTGATATGGAAGACAAATTTGGGCAACTTAGTTACCTACAATGGTAATAACCAAGAAGAGAAGTAGTGATCTTGTGCAGAATATCATACTTATACAATGAATGTCTACTATTCCTGAATGCTTATCAGTTTCTGTTTGGTTGGTTTAAATCAAAATATTACAGAGTAGGCAGCATTTTCTTATGGATGAAGTTAGCAAAGGGACAGCATTTATTTTTAATTGTTGTATGGCAGTTATGATTGAGTTATAACCTTAAGATATATGCAATCTTTTTCTTACAACTTGAATATCTGGTATGGAAGGTATCATGAAACATAGGAAATGTAAACTTCCAGAACATAGTGGAGATAAAGCTTCTGTACTGTACAGTTGTTTTTAGTATATCACAATTTAGAAGTGAGATGCATTGATTAAACAGAATGATGTGATTCTTCAGTCTGATTCTTTTATCTTTGTCTGTTTTTCCCATAGATAGCCCTGGCAGCCTCAGCTGCCTTAGCCTGATTCAGCAGCATAGCACAAAATTGTTTCTTGGCTTGCTTCAGCTCTGGGCTACGATGCAACAAGAAGCTCCTTTGTACTGTTCTGCTGGGCTATGCTGGGTTTCCTGGAAAGCCCTTTGCATACAAAGCCCAGCCCCACCCTGACCCAGCAGCACAATCCAAAGAGGCATTTTTGTGGTGCAAAAGGCTTCCTGAGGTATCCCAACAGCACAGTGAAAAGGCCTTTTCCTTGGTGCAAGGGGTTTCTGTGAAGGGCATCTGCAAAGGGGTGGGCTTTGCACTATGAAGGAGGAGGAGTGGGTTCCGCTACTACATAGGAGGAGGAGCTATTGGAAGCTATTACCTTCGCTATTGGTTCGGAACTGTGAGCTTGCGTATGGCACTTCTGCGCATGCGCAGAGCGTCCGTGATGATGTCATGGCAGGTGGGTGGAGCCTCCCTCTGCCACCACTACCGGTTCGCCCGAACTGGGGTGAACCGGTAGAAACCCACCCTGTCTAGGAAACTCCAACAGTGTGGCACAGTTTTATTTTTTATTTTTTTTGTCAGTATGAAGGGTTTCTCTGAAGAATTAGACTTTGTACCTTAAGCAACTTCTTGGGAAGAAGTCCTTCACAACATGCAGAAGTCCTTCGCAATATGAAGTTCAGCTGGGTCCAGCAGTTCAGTGAAAATCTGCAGTCACCCAAGTCCCAGGTCCCATTCACAGTTGCCCTCGCCACCCTGCACTGTGAAGCCCTGTGCTGCCCCAATGCTGTGCGATCTGACTGTCACTGTCTTTTTTCTCCCTCTGCTAATGTAACAAGCCTGCCCTGGCCCTTAATGAGGAAATCATGTGGGACCATCTTCTCTAAATATTGAAAGAAAACCAGTGTGTGGCCTTGGGAAGAAAGCCTTCTGCTGCCCCATAAAGCATCATGCCAGACATGTTTGATCAGCAGCAGGAGGAAAAAAACAGTGAAGGTCAGCTACGGTGTCAGGAGCTATGAAGTACAGGGAACTCAAAGGATATACTGTACTATAGGTAGAGGAGACAGATGTGGGAGGGAGCTGCAACACCTCTGCAGTCATAAGTGCAAAAGTCTATGGACATTCTCTGTCATCCAGATTATGGTTGTCCCAAAGGTGCTTTTTTCAAGAGGCAATTAGACTTCCTGATTTTTCTTTGAAGACATTTAGCTTCTCATCCAAGAAGCTTCTTCAGCTCTCTCAGAGCTCTCTGAGCTGAAGAAGCTTCTTGGATGAGAAGCTAAATGTCTTCAAAGAAAAACAGGAACGTCCAGTTGCCTCTTGAAAAAAAGCACCTTTGGGAAAGTGCAAATGGTTGCCAAGTATCTAAATTTTGAACATGGGAGTGCTGCAGTGGCCCTAATTTCAGGCACCAATTGCTTGTTCAAAATTGACATAACTTTGATCACTGAATAAACGGTTGTAAGTCAAGGCCTGGAAAGCAGTACAATAGAACTTTCTCTGGATGTTATTACAGCACATTCAATTAAATGAGGATGATGGACAGGAGAAATCCAGGCTAACATTTTTACTGTGCTTTGTGTTTGCTTGGTTTAGAAGCAGCAAACTCCGCATGCAATGAAGAAAGATTTCTGGTGAATGCCATAGCAATGTCCCTGATGAAAGGGATGGTGTTTAAAATGGAGATCAGTGGCTGGATCCTGGCTGGAGAAATCTCTCCAGAAACTCCATGTGCACTCTGGACAGCTGCTCCTTATAAGCAGATGGCAAAAAGCAGACTTTGCAGGTGGCTTATGAGTTGAGCAACTGGGAGACAAGGGATACAATCTAAGCTCATAGTCATAACACAAAATGGACCAAAAGCTCGGCCAAGCCTCATTCCTTAATCAACTTTGTGGTTATTTTTTACTGCTTTGTAAATATCAAGACCCTTTGGAGCTGTCAGTTTTTATTGCATCCACCAAGTGATTTTACTTCTTAAAGAAAGAAGTTTTAAATACGATTTTAAGGACTTGGAAGAATAAACAGCAAAAGGGTGCCTTAGAGTGCTTATTCTGGAAAGTTAAAAATTAACTAAGGATCGAGATAGATTTGGAATAAAAAAAAAATGAAATTAATTATAAAAAAAATTTCCCATGGGAAACTGAGATTGTGTAAGTTCTTTGAAAAAACACATAATTGCTATGAAAAGTTTTTTTTTCCTATGATTTAGAATAAACTATAGAGAAAGTTGCATGTGAAAAGCAAGCTAATCACTACCTTTTGCACAGTCTGCTCCATGGTAGCCAGGAAAACAATGACAGATTCCGGATACGCATTCGCCATTCCCATGACAATTGCGTGGACAGTCCTGTACAGAATCTGAAAAACAGACATCACTTGATTTGTCAATTATTCCTCCAGGTAACATTGCTTTTGATCTTCATGCCTCTAATGAAATGTCAACATCTGAAATTCACATCACAATAATTAGAAATGGCCCGAACAAAGAAGAAAATCTTAACACTTCTTAAGAGTACATTTTCTAAATATTACTAAAGATTTTGTCTGTTTTGCTTTTGCTTTTTTGGTCGAGTAGCTATTTCCCCTCTGTGGGGGAAAAAAAAAAGAATTTACTGCACTTGAAGGCATTTAGCAGCCCTATTTTCCATTTGAGGAAATGCAGAGGCAGAAAGGTCCCCTCTGTAATATAATGAGTCCAAATCGCACATTCACAGCTAGGGGTCTCTTGTACTAATGATTAGAATGAGTCATTGTATTTTGGTAAGCGGCTGCAATTGTGTATTATGACTCAGAAGGGAGTCTCCTATATATGGTGTGATTTCTTTTTATATTGTATGTAGCTTTCCCATATAGTAATTACTTACAGCCAGACAATAATTCCGTATGAACAAAACATGCTAAAGTGGCAGCTTTTAACCATGTTTTCTATAATCTCTGCACTGGAAACAACCACAATTACTGCAGCATCAGTCTGTGTTATTAATACTTTTGCTTTTATTTTGTCTGTGCATCTTCACTGATACATGTGTGGCAAAGAAAATCAATATGCTGAGAAAAGTCAGAGAGCTACAGTAAATGTCTCTTTATAAGCTTTGAGATCCTTTAACACCTGAAAAGGAACAGAAATCTGCTTCCTCTTATGCATAGCTGGTGCATCAAACCATGTATCTCAGACATAATGGAAAGGTCCAAGGATTTCTTTCCAAGGAAACCAAGCTCTGATGAAATACTGGCATCTTTGATATCTTTTCACTATTCAAAAATAACTTTCGTGGTTTAATGTTTCTCAGATAGCTTACCTTCTTTTTCTTCTATATCTATATCTATATCATCTATATCTATATCTATATCTATATCTATATCTATATCTATATCTAATCTATCTACCTACCTACATCTATATATCTATATCTATATCTATATCTATATCTATATCTATATCTATATCTATATCTATATCTATATCTATATCTATCTATCTATTTATCTATCTATCTATCTATCTATCTATCTATCTATCTATACATGAATACAGGGACGCGGTGGCTCAGTGGCTAAGACGGAGCTTGTCGATCAAAAGGTCGGTAGTTCAGCAGTTCAACTCCCTAATGCCGCATAACAGGGTGAGCTCCCACTACTTGTCCCAGCTTCTGCCAACCTAGCAGTTCGAAAGCACGTAATAAATGCAAGTAGAAAAATAGGGACCACCTTTGGTGGGAAAGTAACAGCGTTCTGTGCGCCTTTGTCATTTAGTCATGCCAGCCACATGACCATGGAGACGTCTTCGGACAGCGCTGGCTCTTAGGCTTTGAAACGGAGATGAGCACCGCCCCGTAGAGTTGGGAATAACTAGCACATATGTGCGAGGGGAACTTTAACCTCTACCTTTATACATGAATATTTTGCACCATCTGTTTGTTTTGCATAGATCAGGGCCTCTACTAAAAGAAAAAGAATTTCTGTGGCCTCACATTTCATGCCCAGACATTGTCAAGCTTCTTTCAAACACAAAACAAACTACACAGCTATACTTCCAAGGGCACAAAAGTTCTTATAATTACATTTAGTTCACAAAAGCTAATGAAGCCGTTCTGTAAGAATTCCAGTGACCATTGTACTGAAACTAATTTTTGTGCCCTTTTTATCCTGCCAACTTGGTGTTATAGACTTGAGACCATGTCCTTTAAGGAGGAAGCAATAATAATAATTTAAAAAATGAAGTAGGTATACTGAAAATTATATATTTTAGGAATGTATATTGCTTTGTCTCTATAAACACATACTGTATTTTTCGGAGTATAAGATGCACCTTTTTCCCCCCAAAAAGAGGGTGAAAATATAGGTGCGTCTTATACTCCGAATGTAGCCCCGCCCAGCTTCTCAAATGGAGGTTTCAGAGGCTGAAAAAAGCATCAGAAACGAAGCTTCAGAAAAGAAGCCCCCAAACAGAGCTTCAGAAAAAAAGCCTCCAAACAGAGCTTCAGAAAAGAACCCACCAAACAGAGCTTCAGAGGCTTTTTTTCTGAAGCTCTGTTTCGGAGGCTGTCAGAGGCAGGAAAAAAAGTTTTTTTCTGAAACAGAGTTTCAGAAGTTTCAGAGGCAGAAAAAAAAGCAAAAAAAAAAAAAAAAAAGCAAGGCACAGAGCTCACAACCAAGGCACCTGTTGCTAAAATTCACCTCTGGGAACAGCTGATTGGGGGTATTCCAGGAGGCTGATCCACCTGCCAATCAGCTTTTTTCTTATTTTCCTCCCAAAAAAGGCACGTCTTATACTCCGGTGCGTCTTATACTCCGAAAAATACAGTAATCATAGGTATAGAAGGAAAAGTAGAAGGAAAAGAATACCGTAGTTTTTGCTCAGAGTGACTCACAATAATTATCAGTATTTTTACATTAATAATAAAAAATGATAATGGAAGGAAAAAACTTTTAAGTTAATTAATTTATAAAATTATAAACATTTTCTAGTTCATATATATATATATATATATATATATATATATATATATATATATATATATATATAACAGTATTTCTGTATTTTTATATGTATTTAGCTAAAGAATAACATCTTTTGATATTTGTTCTTTTATTTAATATTGCTCAGTATTTCAAATCTCTATATATGGCTTGATGGTGAAGGTAATAGATATGTGTCAAAAGACCTCTGAACTGAATAAAATACTGTACTTTTCTTCCTTTTCAAGCAATTACTATCATTGTGCCATCAAGAAGTCTACCTAACTATTATACCTATTACTTTGGACTTGCTCATAAACTGTTACTCTGTTCCTAACAACACTTTCCAATATTAGCTCCATGGAAGGAAATGTTGCAATTTTAAAATTTTGCATTTCTAGCAGGTTGCTGATTATCTGAATATATGAAAGTATTGAGACAAGGGCTGGATTGTATATATTTCAAGATGTACGATTTACATGGGTATACAATTCTTATACTATCCTATCTCTTGATTATTCTAAGTCAAGGTAGTTTCACTAATGCAATATTTCAAAAAACCAAACTTCTATGAATTGCTAGCAACATATCTATTTTATTTTATTATTGTATTTTATTCTGTTTATTTTTTATTTTTATCCTGCCTTTCATTATTTTTTTTTATAAATAATACTAGTACTAAATAATACATTATTATTATTATTATTATTATTATTATTATTATTATTATTATTATTATTATTATTATTATTATTATTATTATTTGAATTTGTATACCGCCCTACTCCCGAAGGACTCAGGGCGGTGAACAGCCGAATAAAATACATATAATATAAATGTTAAAAAACCATTAACATACAATTAAATAATTGGCCCAGAAAACAAAATTTAAAACACCCCAAATTCATAAGACAAGTTTAAAATTTTAAAATTTAAAAAAAAAAATTAATTTTTTTTTAAATTTAAAAGAGAGGTTAGGCCAGGCCGGCCTGCTGAAATGTTCTTTTTTCCTCCTATTTTCCCCACAACAGCTCTGGGTTGGGCTGAGAGAAAATGACCAGACTAAGTTCACCCAGCCGGCTTTTATGCCTAAAGTGGGACTGAATTCATAATCTCCCAGTTTCTAGCCTGGTGCCTTAACCACTAGACCAAGCTGCCCAGAGCTATAAAAGATTAAAATGAAATTGGTTAATGCTATAAAATATTCTTCTAGATATTTCCAGTATTAAAGAGTTTAAAAGCTAAGGGAGAACATATTTAATATAACACAATATTCCCCAGAGTTTATCAGAGCTGAAATCCAGCTAGAGGTTAGCAAAATCACTATGCCTGTTTGAAACGAAGGCCCACCAAGGTTGAATAAGATATGTTTGAATGGTAGCACATAATTTAATCATGTTTTATAGCCAAGAGTGCACAGCTATGGCATACTTACCCAATATGACAGTACTGAACGAAACCACTTCTTTATCTTTGCCATCATTGTAAAAAGCAAGGTGCCACAGCCCCACATCCAAATATTGAACAAATACAGCTTCATTCTGAACTAGCGTCTGGATACTTCGACGCTCACGAGGAGACTCCACAACACTCCATTTCTCTTTTCCATCTAAACGTTCCATAAAATCATACTACGGGAGAGAAGAAAAGAAAAAAAAATACACTTGCTATACTTACATTGCATAAAGTATGACACAAATGTATTAGAATGCTTATTTGCAGTGGAAAAAAATATGATGCTTAGGATTTATTTATTTATTTTTTGTTAGAACAGGCGGCATTGTTGAAGGACTAAATCTTCACAGGGTTTAAACCCAGTAACTTGGTCTCTTTCCCTCTCCTACTCATATTGACCAGAGATCTTACACTGGTTGTACAGAATAACAAAATTGGAAGGGATCTTAAAGTTCATCTAGTCCAATCCCCTGCCAATCAGGAGACTCTATACCATTTCAGACAAATGGATGTCCATCTCTTCTTAAAAACCTCTGATAATGGAGCCCCACAACTTCTGGTGGAAGCTGTTCCACTGATTAATTGGTTTCAGTCAGGAAATTTCTCTTTCTTCTAGGTTGGATCTCTCTTTGATAAGCTTCCATCCATTACTTCTTGTCCTTCCCTTAGGTGCTTTGGAAAGTAAGCCAATCCCTTCTTTGCATTTTTTGATAAAATGACAAAATTAGTGGACCAGAGGAATACTGTCAATATAATTTACTTCAGTAAGGCATTTGATAAAGTAGACCATAACCTACTACTAGATAAAGTAGAAAAATGTAGGTTAGACAGCATCATCACCAGATGGATGGATACATAACTGGCTGACCAACAGCACTCAGTGTGTAATCCTCAATGGAACTGCATCTACATGGAAGAAAGTATGCAATGGAGTACCCCAAGGCTCTGTTTTAGGCCCAGTATTCTTCAACATCTTCATCAAGGGATAGATGGGGGACTCATCAAATTTGCAGATGATACCAAACTGGCAGGAATAGCCAACACTCCAGAAGATAAGCTTAAGATACAGAAGGATCTTGACAAACTTGAACATTGGGCACTATCTAACAAAATGAAATTCAGTGGTGAAAAAAGTAAGGTTCTACATTTAGGCAAGAAAAACAAAATGCACAGGTACAGTATATGTGGTACCTTGCTCAATAGTAGTAACTGTGAGAGGGATCTTGGAGTCCTAGTGGACAACCATTTAAATATGAGCCAGCAGTGTGCAGCAGCTGCCAAAAAAGCCAACATAGTTCTAGGCTGCATAAACAGAGGGATAGAATCAACCACATTGAAAATTTGGACATGCCTACATCACATCTGTTTATTACTTCTCTGTGCATTAATTTTTGCAAATATAGTAATAGTGTTTACTACTTGACACACAATCAATACATTCATAAATATATGCTATTCATAAAAAGCATACAAACTTTTCCATTGTAGCAAGGCCTTAATATAACCACATATGTTATTTAAACATATCTGTCAGGAGGAAAGGAAGGAGTTAAAGACATAGACATATACTTCTGCAATATTTTTTGATTGGGATAATGTATTTGGAAGACTCCCGTTCCCCTGCCTCTCAGAGTTTATTGCTCTTTAGGTGGTTTGTGTACTGAGGGTCAACATGGAACAATGTAGGAATAAAACTTGACATTTTTCACTGATAGCATGCTGCTCTGCTTGGATAGTGATGATAGACTCTTCTGGTCTTCTGCATGTGATACTGATTCTGTCCCTCAGATAGCAGGCAGGCTCAGCAGTTGGCCAGATCGAAGGAGCAACATGCAGAGGTGCTAAAATGATTTGAACTGGCTGAAGCTACAGGGACCTGGTCTTACCCCACGGCAGCAATTGTGTCCAAGAAGATGCAGGAAGCTTTCAGTGCACTGCACTTTCAACTATACTGCTGCTAAAAAGACAACTCATTAGAGCTGACTTATTGAAAAAGACTGCTTAATTCATATGTGCGTAGAACCCCAGGAACAAGAGAACTGCTGACAGAATGCCCTGTGCATTTTTTATCTTTTTCACCCTGAGATGTCTAATCCACAGCTTTTATTTCCTTCCTATTATTCCCAACAGGCAGTAGGCAACTGGATGGATAGCCGACATGGATAGTGAAGAGGTTGGCTTACATGGAAGATAAAACAATCTCCCAATCTCAAATGATTCCAAAACAGTGAATGTGGGGAACGACTTTGCAAACTGAAGTGAGATAATGGAGGATATTGATCATGTTCAGTATTAAGAACTGGAAATAAAAATTCAGGCATCTTATATCTGCATTAAATATGATGACAACATGAAAGAGGGGTATCGGTTCTTTCTGAAAAATTAATGTTTCTTTTCAAATTGTATCATTCCCTTTATTAATATGATCCAGTTCTCAGACATTTTTATACAACTGTGGTGAAGTATCACAATGAATGTCAAAGTTTAAGATTAAAGAAAAATATATTTTACAATGGCCATCTAACCATTAAATTTAGATGCTGAATGAAATGGAGTTGTGGAGGATGTTTCTTTTGTTCCACAATATAGGAAATACAGTGAGAAATGACTTTAGATTGGACACATAACTGTATGAGGCTCTGCAGGTGTGACCTTATCCAGTGGTGGGATTCAGCCAGTTCGCACCACTTCGGGAGAACCGGTTGTTAACTTTCTGAGCAATTTGGCAAACTGGTTGTTGAAAGAAATCATTAGGGCAGAGAACCAGTTGTTAAATTACTTGAATCCCACCACTGATCTTATCCCATTTTAGAAGTGAATATCAAAATTCAGAGGTTTTACATTAGGTATCAGGGTTCAACAGATTTTTTTTTTTTTTGTATTGTCACTAAGAAGTATTTTCCTTTATTTTATGTACCTCAATTAAAAATTTTTGAGGAACTTCATCTGGGAGAAATTTTATGACATCTAGATATGACACTGTTCTGTGAATTAGAATCCCTGAGAATGTGTATTTTTCCAAATTTTGCAATGCAATTCTCAGGTTAAAAAAAAGAAAAAGAAAACTAATGTAAATATATTAGTGAAAAATTCACATAAAAAAAATGAGAAACAGGTATACATTGGGAAACATATATATCAAAATAAATGTGAATTTACAGACTTAACTGTTTCTCTACTCATTTGTGGTAATAAATGTCCAGGCCCTACTTTTATTTTATTTGTCATACTTTGTTTTTATAATGCTTAATACCTGATAAAGGTTGGAGTTTATAACAAGTTGGATACTTGCTTTGCCTCTGAATGGTAACAGCCTACTACCAGTTTTTGAATCCACCCTGAACATTACAGGGTCTCATCCGTTCAAGAGTAGCTTTATCTTTCTGTAGCCAATTTTTCTGGTATGAAAAAAATACAGAAGGATGAAAAAGAACACTACAGATGATTACAAATAGAAAATATCCAGTATTTTTTAGAAAGAACGTGCTTCTTCTTGACTTCATTAGTAGAGAAATTCTTTGTAGCTTTGCCTTAGACAAAAGTTACAAAAGGAAAACAAGATTTACATGGGGTTATATATTTGGGTAGGGGGCATGATGGTTCAGTGGTTAAAGATGCTGAGCTTGTCAGCTGGAGAGCTGACAGCCCAGGTTCGAGACCTGAGCTTTGTGCAACAGGGTGACTTCCCATTACTCAGGAGCTCCAGCTCCTGTCCACCTGGTAGTTTGAAAGCATGCAAATACAAGTAGATTAATAGGTATCACTTTGGTGAGAAGGTAACAGCATTCTATGTGCCCTTGGAGTATAACCATGCTGGCCATATAACCATGAAAATTGTCTTTGAACAACATTAGTTCCCTTGGCCAAAAAAAGGAGATGAGCACCATGTCCTAGACTTGGACATGACTGACAGGGAAACCTTTACCTTTATATATTTGGTAAGCAGTTTAGCATAAAAAACTGCTTTGCTGTATTGCTAGTCTCAAACATAGGAAACAAATCATTGGATAGGCTAACCCAGAATGGTTAATCCATTGGCAGTTACAATGCATGACTCTATTTTTTTAAAAAACCGTCTATGCTCTATATCTGAACCTTACATGAAAACTAGATTGCCCTCTAAGTAAACTCCAAACCCTCTTTCTACCTTATGTGCTTTTTTGTATTTCTTCCTCAAATATTATAGTATTGAATGCACTAGTTTATTGAACATAAAAAAAATCTTGCAATGTATCCAATGCTAAGTGAAAATATTTAGAACTTTCAGTTGCTTTATTTATTATAGGGAAGGAGAATCACAACATCAAAAAGTAGGGATGAGCTGAATTTTTATCCCTCGAGGTGATGTATAAACTTTAGCTAATGAATTCAATAAAAAGGTGCTTTGTCTTTATTGTTAAAGTAAACCAGCTACAGACAGAATTCAAGGTCTGATTTTGCTTCACCACCTGTCTGGCTGGCTCATTACTTTACATTTCTCTGTTCTATTCTATTGAACTTCTGATATAACTTCTTTATAATGGACTGTTTTTACAAAATGTTCTTGGTGAAAATGTCAGTTTCCCCCTAAAGCCAGGCATAAATGGATAAAAGTGAGAGATGTGGACCACACAGTGAAAGATTGTAACTTCATCTCTGAAATCAGAAACAAGCTGTATGCTCTATTGACATGGAGAATAGATCTTTGAATATATTGCTAATCAGTTCTTACAACTTAAATTAAGTTTCTTTCAAATCTAACTTGGGAAGACTGACTTTATTTCCTTTTTATTTAATTTCCTACAACTCTTCAGTAAAAGTGTATCTGTCATCAAAAATCATGTGCTGGAAACAAAAAGATAAAATTATATATGAAGCTGCTAGATGATGGAATTAGATTTAGAAATTGATTTAAGTTGATGATGTTTCTTCTATTATTTTGGAAGGACTTTTTAAAAAATCTGCCTACCCACCCACCCACCCACCTACCTACCTACCTACCTACTTATCTAGTACTCTCAAAATTTTAAGTGGTATTTTCTTTCCAACCAAACAAAATTCCAAGTTTACTCCAAACTCAAAGTTATTTATAAATTGATAAAAGTTTTCAGTACATAATTCAACATTATGGAAACATCTTTAATGTGGTTACTTAGTTGTTAAGCCTTAAGAGTTTTTGTGTCATTAGGCTTCCTTTCATCTAACTTGTAGTAATGCTCATGAAGGGAGCCAGTGTATGTGTGTGTGTTAGATAAGGTAAGTTATCATCTTTTCTAGAGGACATAAATATACCTAGTTAAATTTCTCACTTGCTTTGCTTTGATTATAAAAATATGTTAACACCCCTGAGATATTAAAAATTCCATTTTCCTTTATTTTACAGCTTTGACTTGTTCCTAAAATGTATCTTGCTTCATTGGTGGTGGGGAGAATAGGATAAAAGGGGAAAGAAGACGGCGAGAATAATCAGTAACTACTTCTATGATTGTTTATATCACTGTTGTGTGTCTAGAACCCTTCATGAGCAGCTTCTTATCATAGAAGCAAGTACAATCAAACCTAGAGTTCTCAGACTCTCAAGCTGAAGCTGCATGCCCCATGTTTTGATTAAGGGATGAATAATTCATCTATAAGTTATTGGGGGTTGCATTTTCTATGTTTATGTCTTCTTCATGCCACACTTAATAGGCTGTACTGCTATTTAATTTCTTGGATGTTTGTGGAATTGGTGTCAAACAATCATTTATAAATGTGTGGAATGCGATGTAGCATTTTAAAATAATTCAGGTTACTAAAAGGCATCTCAAACTTTTATAATATTTAACTTTGAGGTATTGCAAGTCCCAGGTAAACTTTTAAAATGAGAGGACAGATAAAATATAATTTGTTGTTGTTATTGCTTTCGTTGAAGGTATGTCACATCTCTAAAGAATAGTTATAATTTTTGTTTAGTAAAAGCATTTATCACCTTTTAGCATATTCTATTTTCTCTTTTGACAATACTCTTCATTCTTCTATTATGCAAAGATTCATAGGAAAATTGTCTTTCTTTCTAATGACAAACATACTGTTTTAACTTTATAAATTTGCTCTGCTATTAATGGAGGACATGTTTAGTTCACCCATTTCCAGATGTGTGTACTACTTCCAGATGTGTTGTACTACTTCCGTGAGAAGTAGGAATTTTACAATGTATACTCCAGTATTTTTTGGAGTTACAAGGTAAACTAGTTAAATCAAAATAACAATATGTAAGTTATTTTTACTTCCTGCATTTAAGTTTACAATGGGAACATATTATACTTTTAAGGCAGCTCATTCCTGTAAACAATATAAATTTCTGCCAAGTAATTTTAAATAAGTCATGATTTTATTCATAAATGTCTGATCTGAAGGTTATATACTGAAGTACCCATCCACCAGTCATTTGACACTTAACATGACAACCTAAACAAGTTTACTTTTAATACTTGTTTTGCATTATGGAAGTTAAAACTCTGCCATATGATAAGAGATTGCACTGATAATGTCACTGAAACTGAGTGTAATTTAGAGTTAAATTGATATACTAAAATCTCAATAAGTTTATAAAGCAAATGAACACTTTTGGTTCACCCTTTTTCCCTTTAGCCTTTAGTCGTAATTAGGATAATAGAAAGAGTAGCTTACTTTGGCAAAGTAGTTCCATCTCCTTGAGTGTAACATTACATAGGAAAGGCGGATTAATATTGCATTGATTAGGCACTACTAATATATTTTTGTATTAATTTTTATCAGATTTTCTACTCTTTTTCATTTGGACTATTTTGTTGATGAACATACTTGTCTTTGCTTGGACATGAATGTATAATAGAGATAAGAGTCCTCAGGCATCTAAACATTCAACTAATTTTCAGTTCAACAGATAAAAAATGGAACAAGCTTAAGAGTAATTTACTGAAGCATGTTAAGTATTTTACCACCAGAGAATACTGTAACTCACAGAGCTATCAAACTTTTTTTTTTTAGCTTTTAATATGTCACTCAAGGTAGCATTTCTGAAGGGTTGCTATCCCTTTGATACATCATTCCCTATCCACAGAACTGTTCCTAAACAGGCCAACAGCTCCATCAATTTGACTGACTAGGCACTTGAAATATTTGCTAAAGACTTACGGAGAAGCTTCAAACTCATTGGGGTTTTCAGACAGGAACTGTGTCTTCATATTCTCAGGTTAATCATGTACCTAATTTTCTGATTATTGACTTGTTCTCTCAAAGGATTTTAACTTGCTTTGGCTTATCTACATTAATCAGTGAGGAACTGTCAAGCTTTACATTCCTTTGCCAAATCAAAATTTTAAACTGTGGGAACATGGCATTTTCATTTTTAACTTTAGGATGCTACCTAATGTCAATTCTAGATTATGAATATAAATCTCGCAAGTCATAAAGAAAAGCATTTAATGCTACTTTTATTCTGGGATAGAACAGGCTGTTCCTAGCAGCACATTAAGTAATCAATAGATGCTGCCACGTAGCGTTATCCTGTTGTCAAGGTTTATAGCTGCTCAGAAAGCTAGTGCATATTTTCTGGGCATATTGAAATTGGTGAATATTATTAGCCAAAGCCAGGATAAAAGAAATATTATTTTTTGGGAAAAGCCAGGTCTGTGGACTCCTGTAGTGCAAGACTATAATTGGGAGTAAACTTAAGCAACGATTTGTGGATTCGAATACCAAATGCAGGAATAAAATCAAATCCCAGGTAGAATTTATGTTATGTACCTTTGCATTTTAACTAGGTTAATAGGATAGAATTGGGTGATAATCTGGTAATATTCTCTCCAAATTTAGAACATCCTCCCAAACTTAAACTTGTATCTGTAAGAATATGATTACAAATGTTCATATGGCAAAGCAGGTTGTAGATAATGCCTCACATATTTCACAAAAGCCCCCCTTAAACCAGAAATAAATATTATGAGAGGCTGCTTTCTTCACTGGTAATTTTCCCCCTCCTTTTCACTTTCCAGTTAGGTCTCTTCTCCAACTCAGCACCTACCAGTTGATGTGGGATAGCAATTACCAGACAAGCATGGGAATTCTAGGCCTTATTGTCCTACCCAATGTTCCAAAAAAACTGAAGGACACCAAATGGGAGAAAGCTAATAGAGAAAGAAGTGATTGTGATATTACTATCAGGATGAGGATGTTCTCTGTCCTAGAAATGGCCCTCAATGTAATGGAGGTGTGAAAATTCATAGAATCTTTGCTAAACATAGGACAAGTAATACAAATTCTCAGATTAAAAAGTTACAGTAGTTACAAAACAATTCCCATTTTTTTTATCATCATCATCATCATCATCATCATCATCATCATCATCATCATCATCATCTTTTGGTCTTTTAAGCAACTTAGTACAATACCTGTACATGGGATGGTGGAAGTCCTCTTCTTATATAGACAGCAAAAAGCGCATCCTTCCCTAAAGAGATATTGAATTTCAGGAACTGTGGCTGTGCAATGTGAATTTGTGCTCGCCAGAATACTCCTTGTGGCACTTCTTGAGTGACCCTCCGTCCGACCTCTGCCTCTCCACTGTCAATGCTATTGTTTCTAGTGGCCCATGGTCCTGGAAGACAAGAGCCAATAAAACCATAGGACAATCAGAATCAAACAGATTTATTTTTAGCATTCCTATTTAAGATGAAACTGGGTAGCAAACCTATATGTCAATGCAAAGCGCATAGTAGTTATTAAGACTAAATTTACCAACCTATACTTTAAAAAGTAACAATGAAAGCAAACTGCTTCTAGTAGAATTTTATCAATGTAAGAATGACAATCTTCTTCTTAAAAAGCTATAAACTTGTTCCCTGGGGCATTTAAAATCTTGCATACAGCTTCTCTCCCATTTTTATTTCCAGTGCTGCTCTTTACTGATCAAACATAATAACAGCAGAGAGTCAGCTAAGCACATTAAAAGCTTCTTGCCCTCTTTTCACCATTCTAATGTGAACAGAATATGAAAATAAATCCACAAGGGAAAGTGAAGGAATAATTTCAATGACTTGTATTCATCCTGTGTCAAATACCAAGCAAGTTTGTAAGCAATCAAAATATAAAAAGAAATGAATACAGATGAAAGGAAATACACTTAAAGACAGTTACATTTTCTTCTACCAAATATTAAGAAACTAAATGTATTGTTTATTATATTGGGTTTATTATATTTTATCATATTTTAGTTGAAATATTTTGGCTAATAATGTTCCCTAGACAATGCCTTTGGCTGATGTATAGTAAAACTATCATGAAACAATAATATAGACACATTAAAACAAAAAGAGAACATTTGATACTTATATTTCATTGAATTCCTAGATTTTTGCTTTGTGAAGGCCAAAAAGGAACCCAATAATAACACATTCTTTTATGTATTTGTATATAACTTTTACTTTCTTCCAATCTGTTTAACTGCATGACTTGAACGTGCTATGAGAAGAGTCATAAGCAATTATGAAACCTTGATATTAATACAAATCTGAGACAAAAAAAAAATGAATTATAGATCTATGGGTTGCTACTAAGCTGAAGAACAATCATTCAATCTTGGATCAAATAAAGAAACTTACTTTGGGCATGTGACACAAGTGGAGAGAAAACAGAAGGCTTGGTAGGGTTAAAGAACTAGCAATGAAAGAAAACAGATCAGATGGATTGTGGGATCAAAGAAATTACTGTATTGTATATGGTCACCAGGCAGCCAACTCCAGGACACCTAAATAACACCTTGGATTACAAGAAGCTGTGCCTACCAGATGTGTGAGTGCTATTCACTTCTTTTCTTTCTTTCTTTTTTATAAAAAGTTTTTTCTTTTTTCTCTTCATAACAAACATTATATCATTGATCAATCAGTGCGTCAGTTGGGTACAAATTTTTTGTGTCATCATATTTAACGCTTACCATTATTTTCTTAATATGTACATACTTTTACATTTCAATTTATTATATCTCCTGTTAAAGCATTTTCCTTCCAAATTTATTTAATTTTATACCACTTTTTGTCCATATTCACTTTCCATCCAATGATAAAATTGGCTCCCATATATTATAATACTCCGATTCTTCCTTCCCTTTAATTGCCAATGTTAATCTATTCATTTCTGCACATTCTAATATTTTCTCAATTACCTCTCCCTCTGTAGGGATTTATTTTGGCTTTCCAATTTTGTGCAAATACAATTCTCGCTGCAGTTATTACATGAATAATCAAATATACATTTTCTTTACTAAATTTCTCAAATAAAATACCCAATAAAAACAGCTCCGGTTTTAAATCAATATGTTGTTGCGTCATTGCCCAATAGTTTCTCACTTCTGCACACGTCCACCACATATGATAATATGATCTCGGTGTCTGGTGGCATTTCCAACATTTAGTTGATTTATCTTTAAACGTTTTTGCCAATCTGTCCGGTGACATATGCCATCTATAAAACATTTTATACAAATTCTCTTTATATACTGTTGCAATTGTTAATTTATAGTTTTCTTTCCCATTGTTGCTGCCATTTATCTAACTCTATTACGCGTCCAAAAATTTTTGCCCATACTATCATTGTTTCTTTTTCTTGTTCTTCTTCTAATTTAATACAAAATAAGTAACTATACAATTTTTAATCATTCTCTCATCTGTTCCTGTGAGTATCTCATCCAATTCTGTCATCTCCAAGTAGAAACCATATAACTTAGCATCTTTTTCATATCTCGATTGTATTTGCAATTGTATGTACCAAACCATATCAATTCCTTGTACTTCTAATTCTTGTTTTGTTTTCAATTTCCCCTTTTCTGATAAAATATCTTTATATCTAGTAATATTTCCCATATTGATAATATTTGGATGTATTAACGCTTCCATTGTTGAAAGCCATATTGGTATTTTAAATAATGTTTTTCTCTAACTTTCTCCCATACTAATAATAAAGCATTTATTACATAATGTCTTTGAAAATAACTATGTATCTTATTCTTTCCATACAATAAGAAAGCATGCCAACCCAGTTGTAAATCATATCCACCCAATGTCAATAACCTTGTATTTCTTAGTACAATCCATTCTTTCATCCATGATAATGTTGCTGCCTGATAATATAATTCCCAGTTTGGTAGTCCAAACCCTCCTCTAAGTCTTGCATCTTGTAACATTTTTATGTTAATTCTCACTTTTTTCCCTTGCCATATAAATTTCATTATTATTTTATTAAGATTTTCAAAATATTTTTTTCTAATTTTATTGGTATTGTTTGAAATAAAAACAACAATCTTGGTAATATATTCATCTTAATTATTGCTATTCTGCCCATTAATGATAATTGTAAATTCTTCCATCTCTCCAAATCCATCTCAATTTGTCTTTTCAATTTATAGTAATTATCTTCCTTAATCGTTATACATTTTGCTGTTAATTGAATTCCTAAATATATTACCTTTTTAGCAATCTGAATATCTAATTTTTCCTTTAACTCCCTTTTCTGCTTCTCTGTGATGTTTTTCACTCATATTTTCATTTTGTCTTTATTAATTTTCAACCCTGTTACTTCTCCATATTCTTCTCTTTGTTCTATTAATTTTGACCCTACTTCTTGGAGGTCCTCTAAAATAAACACTAAATCGTCTGCAAATGCCTGCAGTTTATATTCTTCTTCTTTAATTCTCATACCTTTTATCTCTTCATTTTGTCTTATATTTCTATTTAATACCTCTAGTGTTAACACAAGTAATAATGGGAACAGAGGACATCCCTGCCTTGTACCCTTCATAATGTTAACCTTCTCTGTCATATCTCCATTTACCATCACCTTTGCTGATTGCTTATAGTAAATTGTTTTAAATCTCCCGCCAAAGTCAATAGTCTGTAATTGCTTTATCATAAATTGCCAATTTACGTTGTCAAACACCTTCTGTGCATCAAGAAACAACAACACCAGTTGTTTTTCTGGATGGGCTTCATAATATTCCAAAGTATTCAAAATTATTCTCATGTTGTCTCTAATCTGTCTCTTAGGTAACAAACCATTTTGATCTGTGTGTATAAATTTATTTAACAGTCTCTTTAGTCTATCAGCCATTATTGATGCAAATATTTTATAATCCGTGTTTAACAGAGAAATTGGTCTGTATTTTTTTATTTGTTGCAGGTCTGTATCTTCTTTTGGTATAAGAGTAATATATGCCTCCATCCGTGAGATTGGTATCTTCGCTTCTTCCAGGAGTTCATTAAATACTACCAGCATTGTACTGCTTATTACATTCTGTAATGTTTTATATAACTCAATCCATCTGAGCCTGGTGTTTTACCATTCTTTTGTTTTTTGATCCCCTCTGTTAGTTCTATCATCATTATCCTTTCCTCTAATGCCTTTTTGTATTTTTCTGGTATTTTGGGTAATTCAGATTTTTCTAGGTATTGTTTTATCTTTTCTCCTGATATTGTCTCTTATTTATAGAATTTCTCATAAGAAATGAGCTGAGGATTTTGTTCAGTATCTGTATGACAAAATCACTCAGATTCGGGCAGGTCTGGACTCTGACGGGATAGATCCAGCGAGGATGACGGAGACAGGTCTTGAGACTGTTATCTGGGATGAGTTTGATCCTGTGACCCCAGATGACGTGGACAGGATTCTGGGTAGATTGAACGCGACCACATGTTTGTTGGACCCGTGTCCCTCCTGGTTAGTGCTGGCTTCCCAGGAGGTGACGCGAGGCTGGCTCCAGGGGATTACAAATGCTTCGTTGGGTGAGGGTGTCTTTCCCGCCGCCTTGAAAGAGGCGGTGGTAAGGCCTCTCCTCAAGAAGCCTTCCCTGGACCCGGCAGTATTGGCTAATTATCGTCCAGTCTCCAACCTTTGCTTCGTTGCGAAGGTTGTTGAGAGTGTGGTTGCGCGACAGCTACCCCAGTACCTGGATGAAGCGTCGTATCTAGATCCATTCCAGTCGGGCTTCAGGCCTGGGTAGAGCACGGAAACGGCATTGGTCGCGTTGGTTGATGATCTCTGGAGGGCTCGGGACAGGGGTTGTTCCTCTGTCCTGGTCCTGTTAGACCTCTCAGCGGCTTTTGATACCATCGACCATGGTATCATGCTGCACCGGCTGGAAGGGTTGGGGGTGGGAGGCACCGTTTTACGGTGGTTCTCCTCCTTTCTCTCTGACTGGTCGCAGTCTGTGTTGACAGGGGGGCAGAGATCGACCCCGAGGCCCCTTATATGTGGGGTGCCACAGGGATCGGTTCTCTCGCCCCTTCTGTTCAACATTTATGTAAAGCCGCTGGGCGAGATCATCCGTGGTTTCGGGCTGAAGTACCATCTGTACGCTGATGACACCCAGCCGTACATCTCCACCCCGGACCACCCCAACGATGCCCTTGAAGTGATGTCCCAGTGCCTGGAGGCCGTACGGATCTGGATGGGGAGAAACGGGCTCAGGCTCAACCCATCCAAGACCGAGTGGCTGTGGTTTCCGACGTCCCGATATAGTCAGCTGGCGCCATCGCTGGCTATTGGGGGCGGATCATTGGCCCCCACGGAAAGGGCTCGTAACTTGGGCGTCCTCCTGGACTCACGGCTGTCTTTAGAAGAGCACTTGACGGCCGTGACCGGGAGGATTTTTCATCAGGTTCGCCTGATTCGCCAGTTGCGTCCCTTTCTAGATCGGGACTCGTTACGCACAGTCACTCATGCCTTCGTCACCTCTCGTCTGGACTATTGTAATGCTCTCTACATGGGGCTCCCC
The DNA here is from genome assembly GCF_029215685.1 of Pituophis catenifer annectens. Classification (NCBI taxonomy): domain Eukaryota; kingdom Metazoa; phylum Chordata; class Lepidosauria; order Squamata; family Colubridae; genus Pituophis; species Pituophis catenifer. The sequence continues at coordinate 115,611,672 of NW_027256882.1, forward strand.
TTGAGGTGCACCCGGAGGCTCCAACTGGCGCAGAGTGCGGCCGCGCAGGTGGTTATGGGAGCAACATGGAGCTCCCATGTAACACCTCTCCTGCGCGAGCTGCACTGGCTCCCGGTGGTCTTCCGGGTGCGCTTCAAGGTTCTGGTTACCACCTTTAAAGCGCTCCATGGCTTGGGACCTGGTTACTTACGGGACCGCCTACTACCATCAACAGCCTCCCACCGACCAGTACGCTCCCACAGAGAGGGGCTCCTCCAGGTGCCGTCGGCCAAACAATGTCGGCTGTCGGCCCCTAGGGGGAGAGCCTTCTCTGTGGGGGCACCGACAATCTGGAATGAGCTCCCCCCAGAGATACGGAGGATTCCGGATCTGCGCACCTTCCGCCGCGAGTTGAAGACGCTTTTATTTCATCAAGCTGGCCTCGCCTAAATCTTCTCCCTTTTAAGTGTAAATTCTAAATTTTTAATGTATTTTAAAATATGGGTATCTTAAATTATGGGTATTAATTCAGCCAAATTTATTTAATTCATTTTATTCGATTTTAAATTTTGTATATCTATGTGTTTTATTTCATGGCTGTGCACCGCCCTGAGTCCTTCGGGAGTAGGGCGGTATAGAAATTCAATAATAAATAAAATAAATAAATAAATAATAGTTCTGTACTATTTTTTTATTTTCCTCATTTTGATTACAGTTCCTTCCTTATCCATTAGTTGATTAATTAACTTCTTTTCTCTCTCCTTTTTCATTTTATATGCCAACCATCTTCCTGGCTTGTTTGCATTTTCAAAGAAATCTTGTTTAGTCAAATCTCTTCAGTCTCAAGAGACTATGGTATCATGCTCATAGTCTTCTGTTTAGAAGCCTTTATTTTAAGAGCCAGGTTATCTTTTTCAATTAAATTCAATTCATGTTTTTTCAGATCCATTTGATTTTTAATCCTTTTATTTTGTGAATCTTTCTGTAGTTCCATCGCTAATTTCTTATACTCCTCTTCCAATTTTTTTTTGAGTTTGTCTTTTCTTTTTGTTCCTTTTTCCCAAATAAGTCATTGCCAATCATCAAATGCATCTTCTTTTCTAAGCTTCCATAATCTCTTATCTAATGATCAGTTGAAGATATCCAGATATCACAAAAATTTAAGAGGAAGATTACATTGTGGAGGACTATACCAAGATATTATATGAAGTATTACAGGGACAGCAATCAGGGCCCAAATACATTTTGTCTTTCTTATTCACACAGATACAATTCAGACACATTCCCATTTGTTCTCCTTTATTTTCTTAGCTTGTATTCTCACCACAGTCATCCCAATTCCTAAGACAGCAGCAGGCCTTTACTATGGTATACAAATAACTTGCATATTTGTATGTCTTTCCTCTGGGACCAAGATTAATGTAATGTGATCTTATTTCTATTGGCCTCATGAATAATGTATGCCTTATAATATTGGTTTAATTATGTATATGCCATATATTAAAGATATTTCACTTTATTTACTTGTATTATTTTATAATACAGGAGGAGCCGTAGTGGCAAAGTGGTTAGAATGCAGTATTGCAAGCTAATTCTGCCCACTGCAAGGAGTTCAATCCTGATGGGCTCAAGGCTGACTCAGCCTTCTATCCTTCCGAGGTTAATAAAATGAGAACCCAGATTGTTGGGGGCAATATGCTGACATAAACCATTCAGAGAGAGCTGTAAAGCACTATGGAGTGGTATATAAATCTAAGTACTGTTAATATTTATATTCTATATTCCAGATTTATGGAAGCTGCCAAGAAGACTTGATAGGAGACAGAGACCGATCTGTCTGTCCATCTGTGTCTGTCTGCCCATCGGTCTGTGTATCTATCAATTATCTATCTGTCTGTCTGTCTGTCTGTCTGTCTGTCTGTCTGTCTGTCTGTCTGTCTGTCTGTCTGCCTGCCTGCCTACCTACCTACCTACCTACCTACCTACCTATCTATCTATCTATCTATCTATCTATCTATCTATCTATCTATCATCTATCTATCCTCTATCTGATTTTAAGGCAGCTGAACCATCTTTACCAATACATAAACTATCCAAAGAATTTAATGTCATAACATGTAGATGCAAAAACAACTTACAAATATTAGAAACAACATCCAAATTAGATTTCTGGCTTTTATCATAGTTGGAAGGCAATAACAATGAAGTTATTAATTGCCACTTAGCCTTCTGACCATCTAGAGCTCATAGTGACCTATCTACCAAACCTTTCAATTCATGTTTTGACTTTGGGAAAGATGTAAGGGTGCAGATGGATACACAAGTCTCCAGAGGCAAATAGCGGGGTTGGTCATTGCTAATGGATGCTAGTTAGCATTCATAATTACTCAAACGCTAACTAGCATTCATCAAACCAGTATTTAAGATTAACAAACCAGGTTGTAGATTCTGTGCTAAGCATTGTCCTTGACACTGTTTCCAGTCCATGTTCCTAGCATTAGCCATTTTTTTAGTGTTAACTAGAATCAATTATGTATTTTACCATCAGTTTTCTTCAGTTTAAATTTTCTAATTGCCTTAAAAACTATAAAATGTGCAAACTGTTTACTCTTCCAATGCATACTGATGGGAATGTTTCTAAAAATCTATATGAATGCAAATGTTTAATTTGGAGTAACTCTTATACTGACATGATCATGAGTATGATTTATATGTACTTTCATCCATATCAGAATACACATTAAATTAGTGCTAACATCTTAGGAAGTAAATCAATTTGCCCAAGTCTTTCATAATGTTTAGCAAAAATCTTCTTTGATATGCAACAGTTTTATAATTATGTGGCAGGGAAGTGTGAATAATCCAAGTACCAAAACATATCCTCTTCATCCATTTTCTTTAAGTGCAATTATCACTGCAACAAGTTTCCAGTTTTAAGTTCCAAATTGCCTCTGCTCTTGAGACTTATACTTGCATGCAATGAAAAGCCATTTAAACATACTGTACTGCCAAAGTCTTTATATGGCAAGAGAATGCTTTGGCTGAACATTCTTAATCTTTGAATACGTTTTTAATAAGCTGTGTCTTTTTTAATTTTCTAGGTTAATGGGTCTTCAGTAATATCAGAGCACAAAAGAAAAGGAGGGGGGAAAACAGTGGAGTTACAAATGGAATAAACGGCATTAATGCAATAGCAAACAATATGCCTGTGTAACTACTCCAGAAGTATAAAATGAAAATTCAGAATGAAACAATGAATAATGGGCCTTTCTATTTATTTACTACTTTTCTCCCAAGCACACTATCTTGTAGACAACAAGAAACCAAACAATACAATCTGGTACCTTCAATAATACAGAAATGCTAAAAACAGAATAGGATAGGATAGGATAGGATAGGATAGGATAGGATAGGATAGGATAGGATAGGATAGGATAGAATATATGCATTCAATATCAGATACTCAGTTCATATCAAGCTTAATATCTCAGTAAAAGTAAAAAAACAAAAAAGGTTTCCCCTGTCCAGTTGTGTCCAACTCTAAAGGGCAATGCTTTGTTCCTTAGCTGAGGGAGCCAGCATTGCCCAAAGATACTTTCCGTGGTCATGTGCCCAACATGACTATATGCCAAGGGGCACAGATTACTTTCCCACCAAAGTGGTACCTATTTATCTACTCACATTTGCATGCTTTCAAACTGCTAGGTTGGCAAGAATGGGAGCTCACCCCGTCATGCAGTCTTTAGGTCTCAAACCTGGGCTGCCAGCTTTCTGGCTGATAAGCTCAGTTTCTTTAAGTGCTGAGCCATCACGCCTCTGTATCTCAGTAAAACCAACTTACCTAATATAGCTTACTTGCTATGAATGCTTCTATATTTAACTAATGAGTTGACTGAACTATTTAATGAATTACAGATGCAAAGTAATTCTGGTTACGTAGCAAGGGTTCATTTTAGTTTTTCCTTTGCTATACCCCCTTGGAAATCCTTCAGGTTTATTGCCCACAAAATTACCTGGGAAATATTTTGTAGTTGAAAGTTTATTGTGGAGTTTCACTTCTTAGCCTCTCACCATTTGTGCCTTGAAAAATGGACTAGAAGGGCAGGGTTTTTTTTTTTTTTTAGGGATACAGTTTCCTATGGGTTGCATTCTATTGACTATGGAATCTCCCTTGCATATTAAAAGTCCTTGGGCATTCCTTCCCAGTTAATTAAGACTGCTTATCCCATCTTTGTAACCCCCATGAATACAATGTTCAGATATTAAAATTTACTCTTCTCCATATCTACTTCAGGATATTATCTGGATGTTTAATTTTACCTGCATGCCACTCGTTCAAACATTACACAGAAGTATGGACATCTAAAATTGGATTGGCAGATCTCCTTTGGGACAACTCTGTTATCTGGTTGCTGGTGTCTATACCTGTTATGCAATTCATAATTGCATAACAGGTAGAGTCCCTCGGGCTTTGGGCGGCATAAAAATGTGACTAATTAATTAATTAATTAATTAACTGTGAAGGAGCTGCTTTATTCACATTTCAAAGGAAATACTAACCTAGCTACCTACAGAGTAGTCTTGCCTTGGAAGAAAAAAATCCTTTCTCTCTGTCTCTCTGTCTCTCTCTTTTTCTCTTTTTCTCTTTCCCCCTCTCTCTCTCTCACACACACACAACTATTTTCTTGTTAGATCCTCAATAATGCTTATCTTGTGGCTGCATCTGGGCTGCACAAATTATCAAAAGATATCAAAAAATTGTGAAAAATGGATTAGACAGAGAATCCAGAAAGAACAAGGACTGCCACAACATATGATCTATTAGGAGAGTGGTGGCAACTTTTCCAATAGTTAATATTGAGTGGAAATAAAAATTCATTCTGGGATACCATTAATTATTACCTTACAGTACTGTGTGGTGGAACTATACACACAGCAGCACCGCACAGGCCCACTCTGGAAGAATATTAAGGGAATACTGTCAAAGCAGTGCAATTTATGCTTATATTATTTCTATTCAACTTGGGGGGTGGGGAAGGGGGGAGAATGTATGGCAGAATGTTTCCAGAATCCATCCTCCTATTTCTTGGTCAGCTATGCTTCCTTTTCTCTGAAAACTGAGCATATGTATGGTCTATCACCACCTCAGGTTTCAGCAACTCTTGACTATGTTTTTCTTATTGTCATTCTTACCATTAGGTTTGCACATTATATTCTTTCACTTACAGAGAACTGCTTCCTCTGTCAGCTGATTTTATAGTGGCTTGTTTGAGCTAATAAATGTTCAACTCCTTTAGGAGCTGAAGGGGATGGCACTTAATGCTCCAGTCGTCTTTTTTTTTTTCCCCCTAGGCGCTGTTGACAAGCATGTACTTGCTGGTACATTTATATATGAGATTGTTTTCTGGAAGGAACACCAACATTCCACAAATATTCACGTAATGACTTTGATCATACCATTCGTTTTCTGTTTCTTAGGCACCAATAGTAGATGTCTTTTTCCTTCTTGGTTCTGTCACTACCCACTATCCAGGAAGAGAGATGTTAGGGATTCCCTTAAACTAATCTGCCAAAGTCCTATAAGCTCTCTATCTTTCATTACTCAAAGATTTGTTTCAAGGAAACTAGCTGCTTTATATTCCTTCTATTGTCTCTGTGGCAGCCTCTGCCTGCTCAGCAGAAAGCAGTCACTTAATCACCCACAAAAGGTAATCAGCAATTCTCAAGACACATCCCTTGCAATCAGCAAATATTCAGAAGATTCCTCAGAACAGGCATAGTTCTCTAGTCATGCCACTGTGCTCTTTATTCCTTTCTCTTGTTGAACTCCATTGCTAAATCTTATAATTGTGCTTGTTAACTGAAAGCTGACCACAAATATATTTTTTTCTTTTTCCCTTCCCTTCCTTTTCCATACCTTCTTCATTAACAAACTGGTTTTTATGCTTCATCAATAGATATTTCTTTAAGCAGGTATCATAATATTTTTAATGTAATGGGAAAAACAACAGCCATATGCTGTATTTAAATTAGTGATTTGAAGCAGTGTTCTAACTGCTATCCAAATGTATGCGGATCCTAACTCATTCAAGTGGAAATACTGCTAATAAATTTGATGGCAATGGTGATTATTTCAGTTTATATTTATATTCCAACTTTCTGTACAGAGTACAGATAAATGAAAGTATCCTAAGAGACCCAACAAATACAATATATGTCTTCAATGCAATAAGTAGGATTTGCAAAATTAATCAAGTTTGTTTTCAATTTCCTTATCTGCATATTTCATGAGCATGAACTACCCTGCAGTGGAGTTAATAGGAAGGTCTCTGAAGAACTTAGCATGAGATATTTAAAAAAGTGTTCCTTCTAGGGGAAAAAAACCCTTTAAAATGCAGTTATAAACACAAAATGTTGGAAGCCTTGTATGAGATATTGTTATCACCCAGTTGTAGATTTGTATTTATTAATCTGCATGGAAGTATTTTTAAACAATACATTAATTATATAAATTAAGTTAAAAATCTTTGTTATTAATGTTAAATTTAGCACTTTTAAGGTAAATTTAAATTATATGCAACTAAGAAAGGTGGATGAAATGTGATTACACATACAGTATAGCTAGGAACAAATGTTGTTTAAAACAACATTCATAGGAATAGAAACATGCATAGGGATACAAAGCAGCATTGATCAAAATCAATTTTGAAAATTAGCAAAATTCAACATCTGAAATACTGCAAAAGAATCAGAATTTGACCTCTTACCAGAGACATGATAAAATTTAACAAAAATTAGATATCTTCACTATATAAATTACCATGTGATTATTTTACATGAGTTATTTTATCTCTAGTAAATAAAAGTGAATATTAAGTATTTTTCAAGATTCTACATTTCTTCTGATCAAGTACAGTTAACACAGGGATTATTTGAACCTTTAGAATGTCTCTGCAGACTTGTATTTTATTGTCTATTAGACAGTAGTCAATAGACTATTGTATATTGTCTAACACAGTTCATGTCCTACATGATACAGTTTGGGGCTGTCAATAAATTCTACTAATAGCACTTGGCTCTGCTGATTTTTCTCTATTGTAATTTAGAAAGTAGGATTATTGCAGTTACTTTCACAGATGAGAGTTATGAAAATATCTCCTCAAAGTTTCACTACACGATCACTTTCTTAGATTCTACCTTTCTTTTTCTTTTCTTTTTGATTCAAATTCAAAATACTACAACAATTTCCAGATGTTTAAAACAGTGGTGGGTTTCTACTGGTTTGCCCCAGTTCGGGCGACCCGGTAGTGGGGGCAGCGGGAGACTCCGCCCACCTGCCCAGGTGTCATCACGGACACTCTGTGCATGCGCAGAAGCGTCACGCATGAGCGAAGCAACTGCATGTGCACACACAATCCCAATTCTGAACCGGTTGCAAAGGTAAATGGAACCTACTACTGGTTTAAAAGTATTAAAATTATTAAAATTGCATGTACATAGGATTGACATTCTGGGAGGAGGTTTCTCTCTACAACTTATATGCATGAAAAATTATAATTCACAATTGCTAGATTATTCTAAAATGTTGTGGAATTCTGAAAGTTGAATCAATTGGTTGTGGAATATTCACAGACACAGCATGACCTAACCAGATGAAACTTTCCTTATTTTAATTTTTACATTGTTTTACTACTGAATGGGAATTGTTTTTAATATATTATATGCCTTTACAGCTTAAGGTGGTTCTTGGATAGAAATATAAACTAAACAGATTAATGCAAAGTGTCTACAACCACATTGTGACAATGGCACATATACTATATATATATATATATATATCCCTTTATTCTTACTAGTCTCCTTGAGAACAATCAATACTGGCATGGTGGAAGAGAAAAGTAAGAAAATAAATATATTGCATGAAACCCAAGATTACCAATGGACATTATAAACAATCTCAAAATATGACAATGGAATTATCCAGTTCACTAGAAGTATTAATTAGAAAATATATTTCAGTTTGTCCAAGATATTAAAAAAAATGTTTGACAGATCAATTTACAAATCTCAATTTCACTATACTATAATTTAACAACTTTGATTAGCTAAACAGAACCAAATAAAATATAAATAATGCCTACAAAAGAAGGAAGTGTCAGAATGGTGGGTGCAACCACATAACTGAAGCCCTGTTTCTTTCTGTTTCATTACAAAGAGGTGTCACTTCAATCATGCAATTGCCATGCCAATTTTACTTTCTTAACCCAACGGACATCTTTGACATAGTCTCCCTTCTAGATACAAGGTCCCAAAGTATCCTGGAAGAAAGCAATGGAAATGCTTAAAAAGGCATTAACTTGTCTATGATGTAACTAGGGTCAAGCTGGTCTAGAGGAATCTTCATGAGAATCAAGTAAATAGGCAGCAGTCCTTAGGACAAATTAGTTAATTGTATAAATAGGCAGTTTCAAGGTTAGGAAACATATAGCAAAGAGGCTACTGAAGCATGACAGGAAGAGGAGACAACATATTTGAACTGTTGGGGATATAAAGAGATAATTTCCATACTTACTCTGACAGATGGCAAATATATTTTTTTATGGCTTAATTCCAGTATATGATAAAGATTCTTATCTATCCATAGTGAACTGTGCCAGGTTCAAACCAAGCAAATAATCCAATCCATGTCAAGCCGAGAGTCTTAGAATTTATGCCGACTTTTACCAGTTAGACTACTACATTTACTTTGTAGTAATTGTTTTTTCAACATTACATTACAGTACACAATGGTGGTGACAGAGGAAGAAATAGAATAGTTTTATATACTATATATATTTGATAGACCTAGATAGATAAAGAAATTCTGTTCATAGAATGCAAAGGCCCTGAAGCACAGCAAGAAATATAATGGTCGAAGCCTCTGGAGATGATATCCTTGAATCATGACATCTCAAAATAGGCACAGCAGATGTTGCAAATGATTAATCACTGTATCTCTAACATTGCTAAGTAAATAGGAAATATTTGTGGGGAGAAACATATAAGTTTAATCACCGGTAATGTAAATAAATTTCATTTTCCTAAATGTGATGATTTAGCAGTCTAGTTCTTTCTCCCTTTAAATTAGCACAGTTTTTTGAATGAGTCATATCAGTGGGAGTGAGCAACTCGTGAGGTTTTTGAAGAAGGCCTGCACCTGCATATCACTAAACACCCATGCTTAAAATGGGATGGTTTGAAAATCAATCTATTTCAACCAATAACTTGGTCTATGTAGCAGTTTCAGTGCTGGGATGGGCAGCCCTAGCATCAGGCCACCTACAGCCCACCATCAACTTCTCTGTAGTTTTCACTTATCCTCAGTTCAGCTCTACATCTTCTGCCATCAGTTCTACCCCTTGTCTAGTTGTGTAGGAAATACACTGGCACATTATTAACATTTCTCCCCAGGTAGACAGTTCTTTCTGTCTCATAGGGAAATGTTCCCCATAGGGAACCCCCCCCCAAAAAACAAACAAACTATTTTGAATGAAACTAGAGATTTGCATTTACAATAGGCAGAAAAAAATCTTTCTAAACCTTATTAAAATCCTTGCCATTCTTTCATTCATCCCTAAATTAGTCAGGATCTCTGAGCTTCTTTTGGGGATCATATTTTTCTACTCTCTGTCTCTGTCTCTGTCTCTGCCTCTGCCCTCCCCTCCCTCCGTCTGTATGTCTGTCTGTTTATCTTCCATCCATTATCTATCTATCTATCTATCTATCTATCTATCTATCTATCTATCTATCTATCTATCTATCTACCTACCTACCTACCTACCTACCTACCTACCTACCTACCTACCTATCATCTATCATCACCCTGCCTTCTGTTTGCTCCACATCAGCAATTCTGTGAGGTGGGTTGGGCTTAAGAGAAAATACTGGCCCAAGTTCACCCAGCCAGCTCTTGTGCCTAATGAAGGACTGGACATCACCTTTCACTATAACTAGATTAACTGGAAAGTCAATTCTCCTTTAGCCTTACCAGCTTTCCTCTTTGCCAATGATGTTTTAAGCCTAATTCTCTTCCCTCTCCCCAGTTTTATGACAGATCAGATCTCTATAACAGCCATTTTATGATGCTACTTGAAACACTCTCGAACTTCAACTGGCTTCATCAGCACACAGAGGCTGAGGATATGTCAATGACATTCCAAAATGCTAAAAGCAAAAATGAAAGGGTCCAAATAAAAAGGGAAGCTCAGTACTTTCGTATAATATCCTTGTGGCGCAGTTTCAAAATGCTACAAGTTATTTGAAGCTTGCTTCACTAAAGGCACTTTGCAGTTGTCATTTTGTTTTCACGGAACTATATAAAGGTGATTTGGAATGCGTATTTCTTCCTACCTGGGGAAACATTTGAACTCAAGCATATATTTAGCCACCTGTAAATAAAAAAGGATCTCCATTATTCCTTTTAGACGATTGTTATTTACCTTGTACAAATTATTGTTTTGTGGTTTGCAATGCAAAGTGCATTTCCTATCCATGCCAGACTAAATTGAGGCCAAAGGCCTTCATTCGTATCTTCCCCAATGCATTTTTTAAAAAAATCACACAGCATAGGCCACAACAATGTAAGTATATCTCAGTCAGGCCAACTAATTTAGTCATTGTGGAACAGAACCAAGGATGCAACAAGTAATATTTTCTTTTCATAGGAACTCATGATAGCAATCATTATAGATATTTATTAGGCTTACAATGGTATTTCATACAGACTTAACTCTTAGTTTATCTCTTATCAGCCCTTCAAGATAGGCCTGGACAGAAAACAAACTCTACAAGGCCTATTGCCCTCTGTTGTTGTACAGTATAATTGAATATTAAAAGCCTACCTTTCTCTTATACCAGGGCTCTCCAAACTTGGCAACTTTAAGATTGTGGCTGGCCAACTGAGGAATTCTGGGAGTTGAAGTCCACAAGTTTTAAAGTTGCCAAGTTTGGAGACTCCTGTCTTATATCAAAAAGAATCAAAGCAGGACAATCTTTCTCTCCCCTGTTTTCCTTTAGGTGCATTTCTGACTTCCTCTCCAGCTACTTTCTTCACATCCTTGTTCTCTAAGATAATATTCTTTTGATTCACCCCTTATTACTTTAACCTTTCTTGTTTTCCACAATAACCTACCCAGTCCCCCATGTCTCTTTTTCTTGAACAACAAACTGATTTCTTACTTGCTGAATCCAAGAGATTCTGATTATAATGGTACTGCTATGAAAATTAAAAACAACATGGTTACTACCAATAAGTGTGGGGAAAAAAATAACAAAGGCATACACTTGTAGAAAATAAAAAGAAGTTGGTAACAACAGACTCATTTTGTCTATTCAGTTTTATCTGATGCAAAATACATTGTTAGGGATAATTAGATTGCAAAGACAATCAAATTAATTAATTGCAATCAACGAGCTGTAATCAGAAACTAGCACTGCCCTATTATAGATAACACTTGACTTTGTTCGTAAAAATAAGGGATACCACTTTGTTTTGGAGAAAACTGTTAGAGCATAGAGAATATTATATTATAGTCATCAAGACACAATTCTGGTGAACAAAATAAATAAACTGTCTGACATAACAGATCTTGCAATACCAAACTGAAAAAAAGCAGTAGCAAAAATTCTTTCTGGAAATTAAGGCGACATTATTAATATTTATTAAAAGAATTTTAATCTATTTTATAAACAAGGGCAGCATTCTCAACTTGAGTGCTCTCCATATGTAGCTCTGAATTCCATAACCACTAAGAGTATTAGCTGAAAATCTTGCAGGTTGATACATACACATCTGTAGACCATCAAAGATAAAGAAAGTAGGTTACCAAGTGAGGTTTAAAAATTATATATGCCTCCATACAATATGCTCTCAACATCCATAAGAAATCTTTTACAGATTCTTTTAGAGGATTATTATTGTCAGAAAAATTTCAGAAACTTCTGCAGTAAGTACAGAGTATGCTAGTTTTGAACACTGGGCCCTACCTAACAAAATAAAATTCAATGTAGATAAAAATTAGATTTTACACTTAGGCAAGAAAAATTAGCAGTATAGATACAGACTAGGTGAAACTTGGCTTAATGCCAGTAACTATGAGAGGGATCTTGGAGTCCTAGTGGGCAAGCACTTAAATATGAGCCAACAGAGTTTGGCAGCTCCCCCAAAAGCCAATTCAATCCTAGGCTGCAATTAATATGGGGATAGAATCAAGATCATGTGAAGTGCTTGTGCAGTTTTACAAAGCCTTAGTAAGACCACATTTGGAATACTGAATCCAGTTCTGGTCATAACAATATAAGAAGATGTTTAGACTCTGGAAAGAGTGCAGAGAAGAACAACAAGAATGATTAGGGCTAAAACATATGAAGAATGATTGCAGGAACTGACTATGTCTAGCTTAGAGAAAAGAAGGACTAGGGGAGACATGATAGCAGTATTCCAATATCTGAGGAGCTCCTATGAGAGGATCAAACTATTTTCCAAAAGGCAAGCCAAGAAACAATGGATAGAAACTAACCAAGAAGAGAAGCAACCTAGAACTAAGGAGAAATTTCCTAATGGGGAGAGTAATCAACCAATGGAATAGCTTGCCTTCAAATGTTGTAGGTTTGAAGGCAAGCTATTTGAGGCTTTCAGAAAGATACTGGACAGCCATTTGTCTGAAATGGTATAGGGTCTCCTGTTCGAACAGAAGGTTGGGCTAGAAAACCTCTTAGGTCCCTTGCAGTTCAGTTCAGTTCAGTTCAGTTCAGTTCAGTTCAGTTCAGTTCAGTTCTATTCTATTCTATTCTATTCTATTCTATTCTATTCTATTCTATTCTATTCTATTCTATTCTATTCTATTCTATTCTATTCTATTCCATTCCATTCCATTCCAGTTTTAAACACATACTATAAAATGCTAACTTGTCAACATATTTTTTCCTGCTTGAAGTTATGAATAGCAAGTGTGGTAGTAAGTGTGTTATATAATATAAAGTTAATCCAACATGAATAAAGAAAATATATACTCTTTGCAAGCCAAAAGTAATACACTAATATACTAATATGGATTAATAACTGTAGTTTTGTCATAACTGTCTTCAAAGCATAGTGCTCAAAAATTCAGAAGCCTGATCACTTTTCAATCCCATATGAATTCATATTTTGCTTTGCATTTTTATGTACTCCAAAATGTAATTTATATTCAGTAAATCATTTAATAAAATGAATCATCCCACAAAATATTGTGAAAGTAAGCTAAAAACAGGAGTAAATTTACTGAGTTGGTAAGTGAAGTAGATTTACTGGATTTGAAATGTTGTGGATTTCTATTTTATGTATCATAAAGCAAAAGGAGAAGGGCTCACATCCAGCCATAATGTTGATTTGATTATAGATTAATACATAATATGAATCCAGTTAATTTTAAATAAAATAAACCATGGTTAGGTGTGATATTTAAAACCAACTAATTCAGTATTTTCATTACTTATTCTCTAGATGCTTGTATCTTACATTTACATTTATGTTTTATAATACCTTTCTGATTATTTTCAACATAAATTGAAGATAGCATGTTAACAGTTTTTTAGGAAGATAGTGTGAAATGCTGGACATTTTTAGAAATTAAGTGATCTTGGCATCAAAACTGTGAACTAGAAAGGTTTCCTGTGGATGTTGCCAATGTATGTTGCCTGCTGTCATTTGATCCATTTATGAAGCTACTTATGGATTTACAGAAACCACAACAAAAAGAGAGAGACATTTTTAAAATAATAATTTTAAAATAATTAACCTAAAAATAAGCTTTAATTATATTTTTGAAAATATGTGTTCTTCCTCCTGATTATTCTATTTTGGTTATTTGTAGACCTGTAATTTTAACCTTTTCAAACTTGGGAACCACATTTAGAAACTACTTCTTAATATTTTACAGATATATGCATAGTGATAGTAGTGCCAAGACTTGTCAAGACTGTAAACCACAGGAAGACGTGACCCATCAATTAAAATAAAGGTCAGTGTTGTTGGTTCTTTGTATTTTCCTCTCTGCTTCTTATAGGTGCATCAACATTTTTTTTTCTAACCAGAACTTCCTAGGTTATACAGAGAAATACAAACACATTGTAATACAAAATTACTTTTCTATCTGAGATATTTTCTCTCCCCAAAGTTTGCTTGTTTATTCCTCATTTATATATAGCCATACATCACACAGAACATGATTCTGGGTGATGTACAATGAAAACAAATCATAAAACAAACATTAAAACATTCCATTGTAAGACATCAATCTTATTTAAAAAGGACTAGAAGAAGAGTATCTTCAGTGTTACATACTCAACCCATAGCTATCTCAACCCATCTGTGTTTCCCTGAGATCCCCAAGCCTGTTGGCATAGCCACAGTTTCAGATACTCCCAGGTGCTACCAAACATGGGCCATTCTCGCCTCTGGGGAAATGATGAGCAAGTCCCATAGCAGAAATGGCTGTCTCCTGAGTACTGCCAGATATAATTCCTGTTTCACAGCAATCCCAAGGGGTAATATATAATTTACTCAAGCAAAAATGATGGCTGTGATTCTGTAGTGAATCAGCTTTTTAGCATGCTTGGAGATACATGCATGCATGCATACATGCATGCATGCATGCATGCATACATACATACACACAGATTTACATATTATATTTATTCATATTTACTGTTTTTAATTTACTGTTTTTCAATGTGATAGCTCATAGCTCAATGTGCATACCTAACTGGATTGTTCCATTCTACATGGCATTCTGCAAAAATCACCTTTATTGCAGTGCACATATTTCTAAGGTAAATATGGATGTGACTCCCTATTATTATTTTTAGAAAGCTAATTTCTGGGCACTTCCTCCTCCTGGGTTCTGTCAGTTATGACAGGTCATTTTGCTCAGCCAAAGAAAGCAAAATCTGAAATAGCTGATGGGGCTAAAGTTCGATAGAAGCCATCTTAAAAACTGCTATTGGTTGAGACAGGAATTGGCTGATTAGACGGTCACTCAAATCTGATATCTCAAGTTGAGAGAATGACTGGTCCAATCTTTCATGCCTAAGGTGGGACTAGAACTCACAGTCTCCTAGTTTCTACCTTGGAGCCTTAATCACTAGGCCCAACTAATAATATTTCCATTTATTTAAAAGTTGCAATCAAATTCTTCAAATTAGTAGGTTTCTATTTCTAATGTGCTCCAATAAAACATAATTATTTTAAATTTAATTTGGAACACAGGGGCAACTGATTTTAGGTTTCAGAGTTTTTTCAAGAGCAAAAGATACAGCTGCGTCCTCACCTTTACCTCCAGATGGCATGGTTGCTACATCATCAGAACCTGGCAAGCCTGTCCTTATTCCATTGTTAAAGGTGTGTCCATCTGCTGGTTGTAGCTGCCAATTTAGCCCAAGCATATGCATTGCTGCAAGACACAGAAAGCCAGGAAAAATAAACATACAAGGTATTTATTGTTGAAGTTGAAAGAGGAAAAGTAACCTCTTTAAATGGGCATCTCCTTTCAGACACAGAGACACACATTTTACATTTCTTGAATTACTACACAAACAGTAAAAACATTAGACAACACATATACATATGTGTACATTTCTTATTATAACATTAAAATTAATTGCATCTTCCTTAATTGCCTGCTAGGAAGAATTTACTCAGAACAATTATTTTTCTTTTGGTCTACCAAGATTGCAATATTTTATTGTATATGCCTTGCTAGTGATCAGTTTCCCTAAGTGAGTTTACTGCTGAATAAACAAGACCAGGCATATGCTAGAAAACTAAGAGTTGCCTAGATTTAAACTTGTGAAGTGAACAATCTCTGTTTTTTATCATATCCAGAGTTAAATTTAACATATTTCAATAGCACTATGAAAAAAACTTTTGTCTTTAAACCAAAAGTTGTTTCAAGATAGGGTTGTTATGTTTACGGGGGGTGGGGGTGGGGGGGGGGAAATCAGGAAATCAGCCTTTGTGAAAAGTAGATGTGCCTATAACTCAATTGTTTTTAAGAATAGAAAATAATAAATTAGAGTGGGACATACATTTTTTCAGTACTACTCTTGCATTTATTTTGTTCAATTATATTGTGTGTCCCATAGATTTTTGTAATCTTACAGTATTTTTAAGCCTTTTGAAAAAAACGAATAAAGAGCTACTTTTACCTTTCTAAAAGAAGTGAGTAATGTGTTCTCTTGTATATTATTGCAGTTCACATACCTGCTGGTGTCTATTTTCTAGCAAAAGCAGGACTGTCTTTGGATATGGTGTGAATTGGCTCTATAGTTAGCCACAAATTCTTCTGTGATAGCATATTTTTTGTACACAACCTCCTCCTTGAAATGTGTGTGTGTGTGTGTGTGTGTGTGTGTGTGTGTGTGTGTGTGTGTAATTAGAATGTTGCAAAATTTCAGAGGAGTGCCTATTAGATGAGATTGTTTAACAAAACAAAATCAAAATTTATTAACATTCCTAAAATTGATCAACAAGAGAATCCTTAGATGTCCATATGACACTTCATATTTAGAACTGCCCTTGGTTTCAATTTAAATTGCAATTGCAATTTTTCTTCTCTTTGCTGTTAAAGTGATTTGTCTGGATTGTATTTTGCTTCTTTATTTACAATATGTTTATTTAAATCCCAGAAAGCTGCTTATAGAAAACCACAAATGAGATTACTTATAACTTGTGTATATATACATATACATACATAAAGACAGATTTCATGGCAAAATCTGTATGATTGATAAACTTGAGCAGGGAATAAAAGATACATTCTGTAGTACTAAGATGATCATATTCTGGGCTGCAAAAAATTACTCCTCCTCTGACTTCTTTTACATGCAATCTTCTCCCAAATTGGATTGGTGTACCACCCATCTCTCTGTGTTGATATCAGGCTTGCACCAATTTTTACAATATAAACTGAACCTTTGCTTCAGAGAATACTCTGGAGACAGTTTTCCAGTGTTTTCCCCAGAGATACAACGTGGGTTGTTTCCTATTGGTGAACTTCCTATCTTTCTGCTCTTCTGCATTATTTCTCCTCCTGAAAACCAAGGTACAACCAAGGCAAACAAGTACGCCTTCGCAAAATCTTCTTTTGGTTGCTCAGTTGCTCTGAAGGCCGGCTGCTGCATAAATAGCTATTTTCTTTTCCTTTTACCGCAAAATCTAAAGACGGAACAGCAATGATATGAGTGAGATATCAGCTTGCTGTTATTTTTTTACACCCACTCACTGGCAAGCCAGAGGAGAGAGCAGATATAATTTATGCTATCATTTTTATTTTATTATAGATGCTTTAATTCCTTTATATAAATAAAAATAATAAAAAGGTGGCATACCTAACATTCCTTCCTGCTCCTATTTTCCACACAACAACAATCCTCTGAGGTGATTTGGGCTGAGAGGGTGTGACCAGTGGTGAGTTGCTACCGGTTTGCCCCAGATCAGGCGAACCGGGTGGGGGAGGCGGGAGGCTCCACCCAGACACCTCTGCGCATGTGCAAAAGTGTCACGCGTGTGTGAACCAGTAGCAATCTAAATTGAAACCCACTACTGGGCGTGACAGGCCCAAAGTCACCCAGCTGACGTCCATGCCTAATGCAGGACAAGAACTCAGTCTCTTTGTTTCTAACCTGGTGCCTTAACCATTAGATCAAACTGGCTCAAATGAACAAGGATGGATGAATAGCAGAATAATATTACAAAGGGAAGGAAAAGTAAAAATGGTAACTGGGTGGAACAGCCCTTTGATATATTTAATGGCATAGCAGGAGCCAATAGTTGTAATATTTGTTCCCAGTTCTTTTCCCCATACTGCTACCTGCCTAGAAGGAAGTACCTAAATAGGAAAGAGGTGAGCCTGAGAAATTGAGTAAATCTCTCTGCATTAGAGCAATGTGCATACATACAGCCTGGATCCCTGAAAACTGCCTGATATTTATGCTTGGAAACTCACAGAACTAAGAACTGACCCTCCAGGATATCAAAACCTACAGCTTGAGATTCAATGCCTCATTATTTAGATGCACAATTAAAGTCAGAATTCTTGTCTCTATTGTAATTAGAAGGTCTTTGAATTACTGAGCCAATGTACTAAGCTTGCAAGTACTTCAGAAGAGCCATCATCACTTAAAATCATATTGTCATCACCACCACCACTTTGTTATAATCAATTACATACTAAATAGTTTTTTATTAAAATTCACATTTATGTCTTGCAAGGGATCAAATAATTGTGGACCGGAAAGCAGAAAGACAATGGGTTAATTTTTCAGAGGAGTGCCTCCAGAGTCTTTGATTTAAATGTGGCAGATCTCACCTTCAATGGTATTTATGCCTAAGTTCAGGAGGAACACAATTCATCATCACTGACAAGACCTTCTCAAGAGAGAATGGAATAGCAGGGTCTTAGGGGTCAGGATAAAAGGCCAGCTGAGCACAAGGTAGTGAAACCGGTCCAGGCCTGATATCTTTACCTTCCATCCTGTCTAGGACAGTTAGTTATTTTCAAAAATATGAATACCTCAGTGGCAAAATGGCTATCTGATGAAATTTCCTAATAATGTTGGAGTAAGTTAATTCGTCAATAAAAAGAGCTATTACCCCTGTGCTGGGAAGAGGTGGGGGAAATCAAATAGACCACAATGAAGATTGTCAAAGTGAATTTCATTTCAGCAGCTCCTGCTGTTGAGTAGCCACGTAACTGTAGAGGCACTGAGCAATAATAAAGGGAGATCCTCAGGAAACAAGAGATCATGTCCTTTCACATAGAGAGGTCACTGGAGCTTTGTGGGGCATCACTAAACTATTCTCACACAAAAGGGCCTGGTAAAGGATGAACAGCCAATCAATAAGTATTAAATGAAATATGTGGAGTGACATACACGTCTGCTTGTGTAAACAGACTAGCCAGCTACATGTTGTGTTGAGAGAGATGGTTACCAAGAGCTGATCCTTCCCCGCCCCCACTATCCTTTTAAGAATCAGCACTGTCAGCATATAACAAGAGCAGAAATTACACACTTATCATCTCAAAGGAAAAGTGATAAATCTGTCATTGTCCAAGTGCTTCAGCAGATACTAGATTTTTTATTTTTATGGGTAACAAAATGAAGCAGTTCAATCAAATCTGTATTTCGATTATAGACAAACATAAAATACAATGTGGAAAAATCACATCAACTTCAGTAATGGCATTGAAACACATAAGGCCTATAAAGTAATTAAAAACTAGGACTGCAAATAGAATATGTAATGTTAAAACAGTAAAGTCTCACCATAAAAATTAATACCAAGACTATGGACTAAAAGCATGGGGGAGGGGCTGCTCTGAAGGCCACCAAAAGGATGTAAGAAAGATAAATATAGAAAGACGGCCTCTTGGTAAGTTGTATAACAAAACAGTTTAACATGAAGGGTTCAAAACATCTTTCTAAAAAGAACTAATGAGGCACCAAAGGGAAAAAACATAATTGGAGTTATAAGTAATTGCAGTCTATATAAAGAATGTTTTAATGGTGAAAATGTTGCTCAATATATTGCTGCTAAATGGCTAAAAATTATTTTCTTAAGCATTAGGACTGAAGTAAATGAATGCTGTTATTTTTCAAACTTTTTTTTGCTGTTTAATAAACCCTGACCAGGGATCAATTTTGGAGTCTGGAAGCTAACTAGTAAAATCGGTCTTGTCTGTTTGACCTATAAATCCTGACATCTGTTCAGAAGTTGCTTCTCTTGGCTGCCTCTGAAGACTCAAGGACCTTTAAGCACCAGCAGATTCCTTTAGTATATTCACCAGTCTGCATGCCTTCTGAATAGCTTTGGGATGCTTTTATGTCACTGTGCAACATACGTAGCTTTGCCCTATTAATCTAGTTCCCAACCGTGCAACTGTTTGGATGCTTGGAGCCACCCAAAAGGTCTACGGAATCAAATGACTGAAAGATTTTGTCATAAACATCTTTTTGCCTTAGACTGATTTTTTTTGTGGGCTTCAGAACCAATTGTGACAAACATTAGACTTTATGGCACAGATGACAGTGGTTAAATATAATTATATGACAGTATAGTTATATGTAATGTTAGTAAAAGGAGTTTGGTATCAGTACACAAAGAGGTTGTCAATCTACAGGAGGCCTTATAGTCCATGTCTACATTTAAAAACGAAACATTAGAACTAATTATGATGGCTTGAACTATAAAGAGAATGCAAGGAAAGCTGCAAATATATACAGACTTAGAAGTAAATTATGTTTAAGTATGGAACACTGTTCTCATTGCAAATTGTTTTACTATGTATTTTATGTCATACTAAATTTACATTATATTAAAACACGTCAGTGTTCATTTGTGCTGATAAATTTAAACTGAATTCTGCTTGATGTTCAGTCTCAATTTTCAAAGCATCAAGTAGGGATAGATAAAAAGCAATGGGAAAAAGAATCCTTTCCATTTGACTTCTCATTTGTCTACTACTATCTCTCACGAATGAAAGCAAATATATGTGTCCCAGGATAATATTTCAAGGACACCAGAGGTATATGGTTCCAAACTTACGGACTCATAATGAAGCCCATCCCCAGGGAATTTTTCTCTACTTGAATATGTGCTTTGGGCTAATCTATGAATCATATTTATGTGGTGCCTTCCTACCCGAAGGAAGGCCCAGTACTCTTCAACATCTTATCAATGATTTGGATGAGGGGATAGATGGGGAACTCATCAAATTTTCAGATGACACCAAGCTGGCAAGAATAGCCAACACTGAAGAAGACAGGCTTAAGATACCGAAGGATATCAACAGACTTGAACATTGGGAGCTATCTAACAAAATGAAATTCAATGGTGAAAAAAAAATAATAAAGTTCTACATTTAGGCAAGAAAAACCAAATGCACAGATATAGTATAGGTATATACTATATAGCTATAGTATCTGGTTCAATAGTAGTATCTGTGAGAGGGATCTTGAAGTCCTAGTGAATAATCACGTAAATATAAGCCAGCAGTGTGCTGAAGCTGCCAAAAAAGCCAACACAATCAAGCTATTCTCCAAAACAATGAATGGAAACTAATCAAAAAACCTAGAACTAAGGTGAAATTTCCTGACAGTTAGAACAATTAATCAGGGTGAACCGGAAGTGTTGCGGTGATACTGGCTGGGAAATAGCGAAGCTCCGATGGGCTTCGCGAAAACCCAGCCAGACAAACCGCTGTTGGGGAGTCTTTGGACTGGAACTGTCTTGGAGGGACAGGGGAGAGACAGAGGCATCTGGAAAGACCAAAGAGGAGCAGGCAAGCCCCTCGGAAGGTTGGAGACAGCTCTTTGACCAGACAGTGGGGGAGGCAGTCATTATATCTGCTACAAGCTGGGGCAACTGGATTAAGATGTGAACAGGAGTGGAGAATGAACAGAGTATTGTTACTGGGAGAGTAATTGGCCAACTCACAGGTAAGAAGAAAAAACTTTTAAAAGCTTGAAAGAAGTCCCAATGACTAATTAGTGGCTAATTAGCACTCAGGAAATTAAGCGAAGGAAAAAAAGGAACTTTAAAACTAAAACTAAAGCCTTAAAAGGAACCTTTCAACGAGACTTACAATTGGATTTGGATGAAATTAAAACAAGACAAGAAAAAAGGAGATAGAGAAGTATTTTTTAAACAACAAAAGGATTTAATTCGGAGAAGAAGAAATAATTATTTTTGTGGATTTTTGTGGATTACAAATGGATATTTTGTGGCTGGAGGATTTGTGAATTGGAGAGAGACATCTGCTGGTGGAAAAAAAAGTAATATACTAAGCTTATTCATATCATTGTGAGAAAGTTTTGAAAGTACTGTAGGAGTGTTTTGTTTATATTTATTTATTTATTTATTAGTCATATTTCTATGCCGCCCACTCTGCGAGGACTCTGGGCAGCTTACACCAAAGACAGTATACTAAATAGCATATTGCCCCCAACAATCTGGGTCCTCATTTTACCCACTTCGGAAGGATGGAAGGCTGAGTCAACCTTGAGCCGGTGAGATTTGATCCGCTGATCTGCTGAACTAGCAGTCAGCTGAAGTAGCTGCAGTAGCTGCACTCTAACCACTGCACCACCTTGGCTCTTAACTATATAACTAGAACATGATTGCAAGAGGAGCGGAGAGAACAAAGACTGAAATTGGAATGGCTCAAATGAATGTTTGAATTGGACACTATCTGGAAAGAAAAAAAAGAAAAAAGAGACACTACATGGACTTTGAATTTGAATTATATGCAAAGAAATAATAAACTTAAAAATCCTTGCCTTTTAAATTGATAACATGGAGAATTGGGAAGGAAATAAATGAAAATAAAGATACAGATTATTACAGTGACAGAATAAAAAAGTTGATTACACTGAGATTAATAATGATTGAATAAAAATGGATAAGGGGGAATACATCTCAAAAAGGAAGAGAATAGAAAGAAATGGGGAAGAAAAAGGAGGAGAAGAAGGCAAGGGAATGGGAGAAAGGGAGGAAAGTGTCAAGAAATGGAATTGTGGAGAAATTAAAAGAAAATAGTTAGGAGATAGTAAAAAGGAATTTAAAAGATGAATATGCTAATTGAAGAGAAGGATGTTAACTCTAGAAATTATATGTAAAAAGCAATTTAGAAGGAAGATACAGATTATTGTAATAGGGATAAAGTAAAGATAAAATGAAATGTGAGTAAGTAAAAAAGAAGAATACACTATTTAATGTAAAATAGATCAGTAGATGCAATGTGAAAAGCAGAATGGATTATATATTTTGTTGTTGGAAGATGTACAAATTCGAGAGAAATAATAGTAACAAAAGAATTAATTGAAATTAAGAGAGAAAATTGAAATGAAAATTGAATAAAATGGAAATGTTAATAAATGATGCCAGTAAGAATAAAACAATACATGTAAGAAATAAAATAGAAAAAAGATATTGTTAAGGGTTGGAAGGTTATACTAGCAAAGGATTTAAGATAAAAATGGAATAAGTTGAAATACATTGTTAATAATTAAAAGATAAGGGGAATTTTGAGAAAATAAATGAAAGAAAAGTCAGGGTTGCCTGGACACCATAGTGGGAAATAGAAAAATGAAAATAAATACAGCAATAGAGAGAGACAAAAGAGGACTGGAGGGATGGAAGGGAGAGGAATGGGAAGAAAGGAAAGAGGGGAGGAAGGAAGGGAGGGGAAATAAGAGTAGGACAGAGGGTTAGAAAGAGAGAGAGGAGGAGAGGAAGAAAGGAAGGGGAAGTAGAGAAGGAATAGGAGAAGAGGGAAGAAGAAAGTAGAAAGGAAAGAAGGGAGGGAGATGGAAGAGATTGAAAAGAAAGATTGCTGTATAATAAAAAAAGATGAAATGGAAGAAAGGAAACCCCGAACATACATAAATGCACTAGGATAAAGAATGAGTTAATAAAAAATAAAAGAGAATAAATATGAGTTAAAACAGAAAAATTAGAATTTGAGGGCAAATAAAGATGTTTATATAAATAAGCATAGAAATTTTAAGACACAATCAAAAAATGAAAAAAGGAAATTTTGGCAAAAATTGTAACTGAGTAAAATATATTTGAATATGTTAAATTATATAAGTTATGATATGGCCAATACTCTGTTCATAAAATATGTGGGTGAAAATGGGGGGGGGGTCAATAAAACTTGATTCAAAAAAAAAAAGAAGAAGAAGAAGAAGAAGAACAATTAATCAGTGAAACAACTTGCCTCCAGAAGTTGTGAATGATCCAACACTGGAAGTTTTTAAGAATAGATTTGGACAACTATTTGTCTGAAATGGTATAGGGTTTCCTGCCTGAGCAGGGGGTTGGACTAGAATACCTCCAAGGTCCCTTCCAACTATATTGTTCTGTTCTGTTCTGTTCTGTTCTGTTCTGTTCTGTTCTGTTCTGTTCTGTTCTGTTCTATTCTATTGATTGATTGATTGATGTTTTGATGGCTGGAGATTGGCTATTGTTTCCTTATGCTGCCAAGTCCTTGCTCCTAAGTGCTTGATAAGCTGGTGGTAAATCACCACATAAATATGACTCATGAAATAGCCCGAATATTCAGAATAAAGAGAAATTCCCTGAGGATCAGTTCCAGCATTAATCTAAAAGTTCAGAAGAGTAAAGCTCTGGTCTGGTGACCAACCAGGATTGGATCTTACTACTATCTCTATCACCAGGTATCTATCACCAGGTAGGGAGAACAGAAGAACATTACTTCTTCCTTCAATATATCCATGATGACAGTCATTAGATAAATGAAACACCTAATGAGAACAGTGAAAAAAAGGAAAGTCCACATTTTTTTTTTTTTTTTTTTTTTTATTTTTTTTTTTATTAGATTTTTATACCGCCCCCTCTCCCGAAGGACTCGGGGCGGTGCACAGCCAAAGTTAAAAAACATACAATATAAACAATTAAAATACGTTTAAAACAGAATTAAATCTAAAATGGCTCCCCAATTTAAAATGCCTTACCCATACCCCTATAAAAAGACGAATTTAAAATTTAAAAATTTAAAATTTCCACATTTAAAAAGGGGGAAGATTTAGGCCAGGCCAGCTTGATAAAATAGAAAAGTCTTAAGCGCGCGGCGGAAGGTGCGCAGATCCGGGATCCTACGTATCTCCGGGGGGAGCTCGTTCCAAATCGTAGGTGCCCCCACAGAGAAGGCTCTCCCCCTAGGGGCCGACAGCCGACATTGTTTGGCCGACGGCACCCGGAGGAGCCCCTCTCTATGGGAGCGTACTGGCCGGTGGGAGGCTATTGGTGGTAGCAGGCGGTCCCGTAAATAACCAGGTCCTAAGCCATGGAGCGCTTTAAAGGTGATAACCAGAACCTTGAAGCGCACTCGGAAGACCACCGGGAGCCAGTGCAGCTCGCGCAGGAGAGGTGTCACATGGGAACTCCATGTCGCTCCCATCACCACCCGCGCGGCCGCACTCTGCGCCAGTTGGAGCCTCCGAGTGCACCTCAAGGGGAGCCCCATGTAGAGAGCGTTGCAGTAATCCAGACGAGAAGTAACGAGGGCATGGGTGACTGTGTGTAGGGAGTCCCGATCTAGATAGGGACGCAACTGGCGGATCAGGCGAACCTGATGAAAAATCCTCCCGGACACGGCCGTCACATGCTCTTCTAACGACAGCCGTGAATCCAGGAGGACACCCAAGTTGCGAGCCCTATCCGTGGGGGCCAATGATTCGCCCCCAATAGTCAGCGATGGCATTAGCTGACTATATCGGGACGTCGGAAACCACAGCCACTCGGTCTTGGATGGGTTGAGCCTGAGCCTGTTCCTCCCCATCCAGATCCGTACGGCCTCCAGGCACTGGGACATCACTTCAAGGGCATCGTTGGGGTGATCCAATCAATCCTATGTATTTTTTTTAAAAAATTGGATTCTCGTTTCTTAAACATATAAGCAGAAATGGAAACTAGGAACAGAAGCCATCTGGTAATTTGCAATATAATTTTGCAAAATAGAAGAGATTTGTAGATAATAAATGCAAAAACTGAATTCAAAAATAGGTGTTTTATTCATTCTTTTTTTCCATCAAGCCTTATAATGTGAATGGAAGGAAGGAATTTTCAAAGCAGTACATAACTTATACACCCATAAATCTTATTAGTAGTAATGGAACTTCTCTATCAGCCACACAGTGCTTTAAAAATGTAACCATCCATGTCCAATTCCAGTCTTTTTTGCTTGCAAAATACTTGAAAAGGTTACACACACTTGGAATTATATAGCAGTTGTTTTTTTTTTTAAAAAAACAACCCATACAATCCGGTTTCACCAACAGAGACTGTGCTTAAAAAAAGATGGAACAATAGTAACAACCTGTATTATCATTACTACTCGATCTAGTGCTTGACAGCAAGGAGACCAAACTTCTCTTTTATTCTTTTTTTGTATTTCTTCACTTCAGTCCTCCTTGCAGAAATGTTTTGATTTTGTGCCACTTCTCCAGTGCAATTTTTGACACAAGAATGATAACAGCCCTGCATGCTGCATTCAGAATATGATACCTTATGACAAAGCTGTGCAAAAAAAGCATAAAGCAGTGGCACAATTCATCCATTCTCATGACAGTCCTTAGATTGTACAGAGAGAAGAAAATTGGAACAAGACTCATCAGTTCCTGAAATCATACACAATGAGGCTGCTTCTGAATCCTTAAGATTCAAGAAACAACTTTCTTTGCCAAGAGACACCTTGGGCTACAAGACCTGAATAGAGAAGAGTTTGCCCCTTACACAGGCAAATATATTAAAAATATAGTCCACAATCCAATTACTCATTGCTAAAAGTACAGCTGTTCTTTGACTTACAGCAATTCATTTAGAGACCGTTCAAAGTTACAACGGTAGAGAGAAAAAAGTGACTTATGATCATTTTTCACACTTACGACCATTGCAACATCCCCATGGTCATGTGATCAAAATTCATATCCCTGGCAACTGACTCATATTTATGATGGTTGTAGTATCCAGGGGTCACATTATCACCTTTTGCGACCTTCTAGGCAAAGTCAATGGGGAAACCAGATTCACTTAACAATTGTGTTATAACTGCAGTGATTCACTTAACAACTGTGGCAGGAAAGGTTGTTTCACTTAACAACAGAAATACTGGGCTCAATTATGGTTGAGGACTACCTGTATTTTCGGGACTACAAGTGCCATGTTCAGCAAAGAGTATAGTGTCAGGTAATATTTTTTAACAGCTGCCAATTTGATATTTTAACTTATATTTTGTATTTTAACTTCATGGCATCAATTGAACTCCAAGTAATAATTTATGGGTAGTGGAGAAAGTAAGATGAGTAAAGAAAAAGAAAATCAAAAAGGGGTGGTCACCAACCCAATGTTTCTTCAGTCATTATGAAACAAATCAACGTAATTAAATTGAATAGAAACCCTGAAGGTACAATTAGCCCCTAATTTACCCTTTTTTCGCTATGTAAACATAGAGCCAGCTTTCAGAGCAACAGCAGTGGTACAGCCTAACCCCCCACAAAATTCTCTAACATTCAGCCTTTTCTCCTACTTGCCATCTACTAAATAAGAACCCAGACTCTTGCACTCCTATTGCTAGACAAAACTGTAGCTGCAGAGAAGGTGAGATTAAAATGCACCTAAAGAGCAGAAGAAACAGCTATACTTTTACTTGACAGTTTCTCTGACTGTTCTCAGCAGGACTGAAATTG
This sequence comes from Pituophis catenifer annectens, assembly GCF_029215685.1. Lineage (NCBI taxonomy): Eukaryota > Metazoa > Chordata > Lepidosauria > Squamata > Colubridae > Pituophis > Pituophis catenifer. The sequence continues at coordinate 115,638,939 of NW_027256882.1, forward strand.
GCTAGGAAGCAGAGAAAGTACAGAATTGTAAAAGAGATATTTTAGGGAAACATTGGAGAAATATCTAAGATAGGACACCTTTACTGGAAGTGCATTTGTGCCCAAGATAAATTTGGAACTATTGTAGCATGCTCAAGACAGGATTAGGCTAAGTATGCGGTAAAACAGTGTTCCTGCTGTTGTGTAATTATCTGAGAGAAGTTCTGGGTGGAAAATGGAATATCTCTGCCCTCTGCCAACTTTTTTTAAAAGCTTCCATACTTGGAAATATAGTGGTTATTTTATTGTTTCAAGAGAGGAGCCATAGCCAATGTTCCCATTTCAGGAAGTTTAAAATGTGTGAGAAATAAAATAATTAAATTGGTTCTATGGATTAAAATTAATAAATTAAGGGTCAATATTCTTTCTATACTTTTGTTTGGTATAGACATAATAATGACTACTTGAGTGCCAGAGTGTCAGCATTTGAAATATATATACATGCGTAATCCGGTCTAAACATCTGACTGATTGTGTGACCAGCAATTATTCTTTAGAGATAATTTAATAAATGAAATTGAAGAATACACATATATGCACACACATTATTGTTCCATCTTTCCTTTGGAAGCAGAAGGCATTGCACATGATGGAAGATTTTCCAAATTTTGTTTTTATAGTAACAATCAAAGAACAGATGTAGTTACCGGTAAGTTTTTGTCTCAATACCTAGAAGGTAATAAAGATTTGGATAGAGTGACCAAGACAAGAGTGGCTGCTGCTCCAAAAACCAACACATCCAAGTTCAATTCCATCTTTAGTCCAGGATAGTGTTGTTCCTTCCTTTATGTAGAATAGGTTTGTAATCTGGCAGTCCTCTGGACCCATAGTTACTGCTGGAAGGGCAGGAGGAGATTGTGACCAGGAAGCTCTGTTGACAGTCATTCATATTTTGGCCACATTGCATTTGGACTATTGTAACTCAGTAAGAGGGTACTGTTTTTGAAGATCATTTGGAAGCTACAACTGGCCAGGGACGCAAATAATGATGGACATGTTGCAATTCTCCTACGCTAACACAATTGCTTTGGGAGTGACACTGGTTTTTTGTTGGTTTCTGAATGTAATTTAAGATGCTGATCATTTTAGGATCTGGGGTGGGGCTGCGATGGCTCCAAACACCTAGGATATGTTGTTATCAGGGACTCTTAAGTGACAGCCTTCTCTGTGGTGACCATTTTATACTAGCGATTGTTCTAAAATGTAAACAAGTCCTGGCTGTTCAGGAAGGCTACCCAGATAAGTGATAACTGGGTTGTGTTGAAAATATAGTGCCAGGCAATTATTGAATATTATAAATATGATTGTATAATTTAATGTTGCGCTATTAGTAAACATTTGTATTATTTATTTCATTGTATTTATTCATTCTATTACGTATTGAGGAGTTAAAGCATCTCAGGCTCGTTTTTGACTGGAGCAGCGTTTAAGCTTTAGCAAATTAAATCAATCAATCAATCAATCAATCGATCCATAAACAGTTCTGTGAAGTCCCAATCATCTTGGAATAGGTCATCCAGTAAGATGCAGGATCAGACAGAGGCTTGCCTTCAGAAATTGTGCATGCTCCATCAAATGGAGGTGTTTAAGAAGAGATTGGACAGCCATTTGTGTGAAATGGGGTTGGACTAGAAGACCTCCAAAGTCCCTTCCAACTCGGTTATTCTGTTATGCTAAACTTCTAGTTCTAGCCTTCCTAATATATCCAGTGTGTTCAATTACATTATCTGAAAAGTGTGAGCTTTGCTAGGCAGTAAAATAAATTGAATCAGACACTTGGCATCTGATGAAGTGAGCTGCAGCTCACAAAAAATGCATGCCTTTTAATAACATTTGTAAGTCAGAAAAGGTGTACCGTGTGCTTCTTGATTTTTATAGACTATAGATTAGCAGACTTCTCCTCCTACTAAGATATCCTCAATTCTTCCTTATTAAAGTCTGTATTTCTGTGCAAAAGGGCTGATATCAGACTGAATCTCCTTATCCCCAGTCCAACTCTTTTTTACAGCTGCACCCATTTGGTATTCTTGATCCCTTCCTACCCCTTCCCCGAAAGATTGCTTGGATAAACTAAAATTACCTTTTGTAATATAATACCCTTTGCCTTGTTCAGAGCTAAATAGGCTGGATGCTGTTGCCCAGGAACAGGGCTCATGAAAGATGCAGCTTGTTGCAGCTTCTCTCCCCACCCAGCAATGGATCGTCCTGTGAGGCTAGAAAGGAAACAAGAGTGTCGGCTGACAGCTTAGCTCAGCTTGAACTCTCATTTTTCACACAGAGCTAATTAAAAACTGAAATTAGTTAAATATGGAAATGACACTTGCAAGCACTTTAGCACAGTACTGGTAAAATCCCTCCAGAGTGCTGCAGAATTACCTGCTGCTACGAAACTCCCCAACTGAATTCCACAGTTAAAAGGCTGAGCAAAAGGGAAAGTTATTACTGAGATTTTCAATTCAGAATGTGACTCTAAAATTCCAAATTAAATTTCATGGTTGCCTTTGGAGTAAGCCAGGATGTTCTATGCAATATGGTGTACAAAAAATGTCCCTATATACATGCTCTGATTATATCACCTTTAGGCACAGTGTTGGTTTTCCAAGATTCTAAAATGAGAATGTGTACGTTACTCTAGGCATTAAGAAAACAGAAATTTTCTGTTGATGGAAAATCAGGCTGTAGAAAGAATGCATTTTTGCAATGTAATAGCAAATACAGGCATCCATATCTTAGACTCTACCGGTTAAAATACATTGTTTTCTGTAATTTTAATACACATCTGTAATAATCCATCAATCTATCTTTTTTTTATTATTTATATGCCGCCCTTCTCCAGAGACTCAGGGCGGCTTACAATGCGTTAAGCAATAGCCTTCATACTTTTGTATATTTATACAAAATCAGCTTATTGCCCCCACAATCCGGGTCCTCATTTTACCTACCTTAGAAAGGATGGAAGACTGAGTCAACCTTGAGCCTGATGAGATTTGAACTTGCAGTAATTGCAGGCAGCTGATGTTAATAACAGTGCTTTAGTCTGCTGCGCCACCAGGGCTCATTAACGATAGATCTCTATATGCATACAGCAAGGCAACTAAAATGGTATGTAACATATCCAAACGTACAGTAGACAGAAATTTGCACTGTAGCAAACATCCAAAGCAATGTGGTTGCACATTCAAAAGATGCTTGTGGTCCTTGCTATGCAAGCAGAAACCTGTTTCTACATATACATACGTAACTTTCAATTAATTGAAGCAATTGTATTTATATCAAACACTTATTTTACACAAAAGACTGTGATTAATCTTGAGCAGATGAATAAACTGTATTCATAATATTCCGATTATGAGATTGGCTATACTTCACAAAAGCAACAGCCATCTGCATTAAGAAAAATTGTGGTTTTGGCATGCAATATGAACAAATTTGCCCGCAGGAGAGATGGTTTTAACATGACTCAAGATTTTCAGGATGCCCAGTAATTTTCCAGCAATAAAAATGTTAAGTTGTTACTGTTCCTTCTGTTTTTCCTTAAGGCAAATGACTTCTATTGCCTGTCATGATAAATAAATAAATAAATCCCTGTGCAGAAGTACTGGCAAAGGAAGACAATTTCAACCAGAGCCATTTATACACCATAAATCAATTGGAAAAAAATGCCGAACACCAGTAAATGTGCCAGAATCACTTCTTTGGCACTGATCTGGGTATCTCTCCAATACCAGGCTTTGCTAGTTTACAGCCTCAGTTGACTCAGCTGGAGACACAGGAGTACTGCAGCTGAGGCATCAGACTCCTTATGATATTTAATTTTGAATGCAAAATGAATTTGCCCATTTTTTTTCACTTAAAAACGGTTCCTGCATAAATTGTAGATTGCACAGCTCCTTCCACTAGAATAAAACAGGCTGCTGCACACAACTGAGGTTAGTAATTGCAAGAATAAACAAAATGGGGTAATTGTGTGATCTTTTCTGAATATTTATAAGACAGGAACATTGTTCCTTAGTCAAACTGCTGGTATTTAGATGATATGATTTACCAGGAAGATGTTAAAAAGTAAACTTGGAAAAATACATTTAAAGAGAATATCAAAATTTGCAAGGAAAATATTTTAAATAGTACACCGTTTATACCTCTCTTTTGTATAATTATTTTCAATCTTTATGAAATGATGGTCACACTTGTTTCTTAGTCCATGGACTAACTCTTTAAAGAGTGTAAGATTCTTAAAGTTTACAGTATACTCTTACATATCTTAATGCAAACAATTTCAACAATATCAATATCCAGTTAGATGTAATCCATATGAATAATTTTGCAATGCCTGCAAACACCAATTATGTGTTACTTTTCCCCATCCATAATCTAATATGGATGCTGTCTGGCAGACTGCATATTCCTGAAGCCCTTTTAGAGCATGCATGGGTTGGCAGATATAAAAAATGCTGTTTCGCTTTCATCAGCAAACTAAAGCTGCAGTGAAAAAAAGTAGAAATGTCAGTTATGAGTCCTTTGCAAAGCAAAACCAGGATACTGATGGGTTCTACTCATTCAATGCAAATCAGACAGAGCACCAAGAAACAAAAATCAAAATGCTTCTGCCTTATCTTTATGTCCTTGCAAATGTCCCTAACAAGAACGGTAAATAACACATCTTTTCATCAGGACTGCCCCCTTCCCACACTCTGAATTCCTCCGATTCAGTTTAAAGGCTCCATTTTTACATTCAGATTTAGCCACCTATATTCTTTCTGACTGCAGCTGAAGCTTAATTCTGTAAAAACTATGAGGCAATTTTCACTTTAATTGCCATTTCATTTTCTCTTAAAAAAAAAAAAAAAAAACAAGCAAACAACCCAGCAGAGATTGTATGGAAGAAAAAATGAGCATACATCCAAAGGTCTAAGAAGCTGACAGAACATAAGAAAATTAGTGAGAACAAGATACCTGTTCCTTTTCAGAAAAAATGGTATAATAATTTTAAACTCATATACCATGTGAGTTTGTATGCCTGTAGGTTAGTGTAAGTGTGTCTTGATACTTCAAATTTGGAATCTAAACTGTCCAAAATCAATAACCTGATACATGCAGGTCAGGCATACAAGTTCTTTCAGATACGGGGGAACATACTTCCATGTGGTTGAGGGAAAAACACTGAATTAAACATGCCAGAAATGTTCCTGGAAAGATTTTCTGTAAACAGGTTATGTGGTCAATGTTGAATTGTGAAATGCTCATTTGGATACAGTCATATATCAGTTTTCTCTGTAGCTATTTTGAGTGTTCATACAGGAGAATGCAGTAACTAAATGGTTTGTCTTCTAGGTCATTAAGCTTAAATTGTTCAGTGCCTACAGAACTAAAGCAGAGGAAAGAAAGGACGATAGATACAACTGGTGGAGTGACATTCCCTGACAGTCATCTGTAAGCAATTTAACCATCTCAAGCAGTATCGAAATGACTCTCTGCCCTTTTGGTAAATTGGGTGAATAAATGAAACTGTAAGGGCTCTTTGGCACAGTGTCTTGGCGGTACTCAGGAGTATATGATAGGTGACGTGTGGGCTGCCTGTTGAATCAAGTAAAATATTTACACTTTAAATGGAAAAATCAAGAGAGTACAGATATGCTGAGCCTAAAAGCCTAGACTTCACAAAATATTTTATTTACATATCAGTATACATTATATAAGCTTTCTGAAGGGCAGATAAAGCTCAGTATGTGCAGAGTAATATGATCTACAGGCTGGAGTTATTATATTCATATTCTATCATTCTGTGCAAGCAAATACACAGCGGCTTGCATGATGTTGCACATACAAGTAATTGTGAGGATGATGTCTAAAGTGAGCAGGAAAATCAACAGTAGAAATATTTCCCTCAAACTCATAATCAATAGAAACAGGTTCTGGTTACAGGAGACTAGAGTTTCAAGTACTATTAAGCTGGTTTCTTCACTCACAAACAAAACACCTGACTCCTATTTTTATCAGCATTAGTCAGAATTCATAAGTACAGTAAATTGAAAAACTTGCCCAAGATTCCCAGATGATGAATTCAGTTTGAAACCGAAACCAAGTGTGATTGTCTCTTCATTGTTATTGATATTGCTAATTATTATTACATGACTCTTATTTTTATCAGCATTAGTCAGAATTCGTAAGTACGGTAAGTACACCATCTAAATTTTGTTCCTGCAATTCATTGAATAATCAACCTTAGATATAAAAAAATCACTAGGCAACTTAGAGATAGTCAGTCAATTGACCTTAACTTTCTTCATGGAATTATTATTACTATTACTATTAATATTAATATGTGTGCAGGCAAGTGAAACAAGGAAAACAATATCTAAACAATACTAGGTTCCTGGAACAAAGGGTAACAGTAAATGTGAAATAACTATATACAATTTAGAGTTGAAAAACTTGGCCAAGATTCCCAGATTATGAATTCAGTTTGAAACCGAAACCAAGTGCTATTGTCTCTTCATTGTTATTGATATTGCTAATTATTATTACATTTTCCAACTTTTCTCAAATTTGGAAAAGGTCAGAATGGTTTACATGAGGATTTTTATTCACATATTTTATTCCCTATGATTTATTTTGGTATAACAAAGAGTGACTACATCAGTATGGTTGAAGATGTTTTTGAACCCTGATCATCAAAGTTCAGTAACTCAGCCACTATACAACAGTGGCTCTTAAAGGAATGCCCCTAACTTCACATCACACTTATCATACTTAGAAACTGCTCATCTCCCTCACAGAGGGACCATAATTGTGATACTTCAAAAATAAATAACAATATTTTATTTAAACCTCATTTTCAGGTGTAATGAAGACATCTTTAACTCTACTAAATTATTCTGCTATAATTTTCTGGTAGCTATTGTTTCTCCCTAAATAGTCTAATTTTCAAATAGTCTTTGAAAAAATACAAACACAATCTTTGTACAAAGCACAAAGAATGTGATCAATGTAATGGGACTTTCAGAGATAAACACATCATATAAAAGAAAGATCAAACAGATTATTAAATATACTATAAATAAAAATGCCATGGACATGTGTATGTTATGTATGTGTACACACACACACATGCACACAAGGAAAACCTTGCCCTTTACACACACACACACACAGACAGACAGATACACTTTGTAATAAACTCATGTCTCATGTATCGTTCATAATTGGTGTAAAATGATGTAATTGAAGATTTCAGGCAGCACATTAATATTATTTTTGCAAAATGAAGATCCTAATACTATTCAACAAGGTTGTTCAGAGAAAAATAAGTTATACATGATTTGTTCCAAAGAATTTTAACTGTCCTTATTCATATAAAATAATGTAACACAGATGCAACAGCATTAACAGATTTATCTTCCTTTCCTATTATTTCTAAAACAGACACTAATTTAACCAAGAGATTTTTCATATGCAAAGAAATGCAAAACTGGAATTTCCACCATATTATTTTTCTGTTAGTTCTTTCGCATAAATATTTGCAAACATTTGGAAGTTATGAAGGCAATTTATAACTGGAATGCAATGTGTCATTATTAAGTATCTACATAATATGTAATATCTAACATTCCAGGAATTGAACATTTTGAATAATTCCTTTTGCCCACCAAATCATGTTAATCTGGAAATTTTGAGAGTGATTTTGCAGTTTTCATACATTATTATTCTGTAATATAAGCACTTTAGTTTATGAATAATTACCAGGCTACCCTTGTAGCCACATCATTATGATCTGTAGAAGAAACATATTGTTCTAGATTTCTATAGAAAATTCTGTTTCCACAATGGTAAGTTATGTATGTACTTAACTATCAATGCACTGACAGATAATCCCTTTTTGAGATCATTAAATATTATGCTTCACCTTTAAAAAAAAGTTATATCTACGTTGCATTAGAGTTCAATTACTAAAGTTTTCACAATCAATTTTGGACTTTATAAAAGTATAGTAGTTGAAGTGATTGATATTAAGAGAAATATCTGGCCAGAATGGGTTAGCTATAATCAGTGATCAAATCCTGAATATTTTTTAAAGTAACTTTTAAAATTATTTTTTAACTTGAAATCTATTTTGGATACCTATTATATATGCCTAGAAAATCTAGCATGTTTGTGTTTCTGAAATGATACTATGTGTAAAATATGTAATGGTAATTAACATAGGAATTTCTTTAATCAATCTTAACTTTTCCTATTTGTTGTAGAAATAGTGAGCGGTTAACTGAAATCAAGGAAATGGTTGCAGATTCATCTACGTTCATTGTAAAAAAAATATCTACAGTAGTGGCCAAAATCGTGGAAACCTTTTGGGAAAAGTGTATTTTTGAGGTTTGATGGCTAATAACACCACTTTTTTTTTGGAGTTTCAAGATAAACATATTCTCCTGCTGGAATGGCCTGGGAATAGCTCAGACCTTAACCCAATTGAAAATCTATGGAGCCGACTAAAGAAGCTTGTTAATCAGAAGCGACCCAGCAATAAAACCCTTAATAAAAGCAATCATTCAATCTTGGTTTCACATTATAACAGCTGTAGAACTAAAAGACTTGGTTCACTCCATGGGAAGACATTGTAAGGCCGTAATTTATGCTAAGTATTAACATGTAACTGTAACTAAAAGAACAGAGAAACACCCCTCTCCAATTAATTTATACAGGAAAATGATTAGATTTCTCTGCATATTCAGACAGATGGCAAAGGAATATGAATAAAACATTTCATTTCATTGCAAACAGAAAGTCCCTGCTACCAACTCACAAAGAATGGACATCAAAAATCTTGAAATCTCTGTGCAAAATTATCTGGAATGAGGAAGTTTAAATAGTAAATAAAAATAAAATTTAAAAAGTGCCAGGTAAGAATTGGTTAAGCAATCACCTCCTGTCCTGATAAGACTTTTTCTGATAATTGTATTTATATTTCTGATAATTGTATTTGCTTAGAAAAGGGCTGCTGTCATAGTCTGGGTTAAAATTAACCATGGCTAGCCATGATGTGTGAACCTAGTGACTATAAGGAAATTCCATCTTCAGAAAAAAGGTCACACTTTCAGATATAATCATAAAAAGTGTTTTCTCTAAATATATAAGCAAAAGCCCAGGAGAGCCAAGTAACAAAAGGTTTATACTATTTTCCCACCTCTATTTATATACTCATTGTTCAGTGCTGTTGCAGCTTTTGTGTCTGTTGGTGCTAGACTATTAAAGCATGATATGAGAATAGCAATTCTGGAATCTGTGCACAGCTATACATGTCAGTAGGAATACAGGTGATAAAAAATCAGATCAGTGTGTACACATAGAAACGCACAATAGAACATTACAGTCTTTCAATAAAAGAGGCATGTCAAATAATTGCTCAACTAGTACTCACAACAATTTTTTTAAATAAAAAAAATAGTGTGCTACATTTGGGATATGAAGGTGGAAATCCAGAGAATGTAGCAGATTGGCAATCACATTATGTGCACACTGAATTAACAAAACATTAGAGAAACAACAGGAACAAAAATCTGTAGCGTAGATTTAGCCACTGTGCTTATGGGTCTCCAGTCTCTACAATTACATTTTCAAGGATGGAAAACCTATGGCTTTCTAAATGTTGATTAAATATAAATTCCTACTCATCATTGGCATAATGACTGGAACTGCTGGGAATTATAATTCAGGAACATCTGGAGGGCAAAAACACCCCATACTAGCTTTAGACACCAAACTGAGTCTTATAGATATCCTTTTTTTTTTTTTTTTTTACAATCCTTAAATTGAACAACAGAACTTCACAGCATTAAATCAAGTAAGACTGCAGACCAGATACATATAAGATGGCTTTGGGTGTCACTACATCTTTAACCCCCTGGCCTACCTGTTTCTCGAGTGTAAATAGGAGTGTACTATTTCAAAGGAAAACAATTTACTTAAATGTATAATTTTGAATGCTGGAACACTATTTAGAGTAACTACCGCTATTATAAAAATCATGGTTTCCTTTTGCTTTCCATTTGTTAGCATTAATCACAAACAGCATGGCTCCAACTTTAATTTCAATCACAGCATCTATTTCTCTCAGGGAAAAAAAAATAAAGTTCTTATTAAAACATTTAACTTAGGAGCCAGTATTCCTCATAATAAGGTAGAAGCCTTTTAAAGGGAAAATCATTATATTATGAAGCAAATCACTTGCAAATTTTGCATCATGTTATTTTTTAATTAATGTAGCAATGCCTGAAGACTCATGTGATTTTGAATTTTAATAAATGAAAGAAAAATAAAATAATGCACCATACAAATTTATCTGGCAGAGATTCTTCATAATATTAAGATTTTATATAATGCAAGAGAATATAACGCCATATATTCCCTCTATGTGATATCAAAAAAACTTGTGATTTAAAGAACTTACTTTCTCAGTAAGTAAAAATGAATTATCTGATGCCTGGAGGAACCTGGTATGATGGAATAGAACATGGAATGCAAGTAAATAAATTTAGAATAGAAGTGGAAGGTTAATGGTGGCTTGTAGCACTGAATATTTTGGGACATAGATGAAATCAAAATAGAATCTGGTAAAGCTATTCAAATAATATTATAGATGTACAAATAAAGATGGAAAGCATCCTCTACAATATTTTCAATAACTTAAAGAAATGTCATTATATAAATCAAAGGAAAGTGAGTTCTGCATAATGCCTTTTAATTTCACAGATGAAGTTTGGGACATTTATATTATTGGGTGCCATCAAACTGACAGATAGAATAGAAAGCCAAGATCTTGAATTAAAATGGAACAGATTACTATTAGATTTTTACTCTCTCTCTGTCAACGTCATGAATATGGCTAATACTCTTTTCTCCTCCTAAGGGAAGCCTACAACTCACTGTTCTGGGTTTAGCCAGGACTGGTTCTAGATTAGAATACTGCAATAGAGTTAATCAAAAATGATGCCCATATAGAGTAGAAGGTTATAGAAAAGTTAGGCTAATGCTTTTAGCAGATGGAGTTTTAACTGCTAATTAGTCTATATCAGATGACTTTAAGAATACCGCCTGTATATATTAAACCTCATATTCAAGACTGTCTTGACTTTCTGCTCATTTTAAATCTACATCTCGCACAGTTGCTGGGAAATAATGTTATAAATTACAAAACTAATTCCAAACCTTTAGATTAATTATTATAAGTACAACACTACATTCACATATTTTTCACTATCATCCTGTCTGACCATGCAAAGTTTCAACAATGTGGGACAGATTTCAGTGAATAATTCTTCAGGCTTCAATACAATCTAATCCATGCACGTATTTTATTAAACTGAGAAAAAAAATTTACAAGTTATTCATGAAGCCAAGAAATAAATGTGTGCCGCATACTAAAATTATTTGAATAATCTGAAACAACAACAAATCTTTGTCAAAATTTTTACACATGGATACAAAACCAGGAAACATCCTAGATTTGAGGAGCACACCCTGGCCAGTCAGTGAAAGGAATGCAGCAATGGGAATCTTACATCAGCCAGTGTGTGAAAAAAATTGTCCTTTGGCCATTCACTTTCACCAGTACGAGTGTTCAAGGGGGTTATCATATCTACATTGGAACAATTCAGACTACTACTAGATGGGAGCCAGGAATTTGCGTTTCCTGTATTATTATTTTATCACCATGGCTATTGAGTCATGGTGGCTCAGTGGCTCAAGGTTGACTCAGTCTTTCATCCTTCCAAGGTGGGCAAAATGAGGACCCAAATTGTTGGGGGCAATATGCTGACTTTTAGAGAGGGCTGTAAGGTACTATGAAGCAGTATATAAGTGCTATTGCTATCAACTAGTGAATGTACAAACTTCTCCACCTAAGAAATAGCTCTAACTTGAATATCTGACAAAGAACAAGCAGTAGCACAAGCAATAGCAGAATGGAAAGCTATAACTTTTTAGGTTCTTCAGACGCTAATATTTTCTTTAATTTGTTATGTTTGGTGAAATGGGAGATGGTGATGGAAGAGAATATCTACTCCTTTCTTCATTTTTAAACCAATACAGGGTCCATTTATCAGTACTCGTGCATTAATTAGATTCTACCTGGAAATAATTTTACATACAAAATAAGAGAATAATATAAAATAAGAAGTATTTCAAACTACTAAATGTTGTATCATTACAAAGAAGACTTTCCAAACAATAACTTCCAAGTTTCCTTTTTTGGTGTGTGTGTGTGTGTGTGTGTGTGTGTGTGTGTGTGTGTGTGTGCGTGTGTGTGTGTTAAAGTTTGCTTGGGATACTTAGGAAATCAAGTTATGAATTAACAATAATATGTCAGGTTATGCAAATAAATGTGTTTCTGTTTTTAATTTTGGAAACCTGTTTACCTTAAGCAGATAATATCTGGGACATTAGTGAAGGTAGCAGGGAGCAATCTCAACAATTTGCATCCTAGTAAAAGGGTAGTTTATTATTTTGTATGTCCATTATGGTAACAATTTTCTGAGAATTCTCATTACAGATTATTAAAATTCCAAATTCTAAAAAGGCCAGACACTGTTGCTCTGTATTATCTCTTTTAATGGGAACTGTGTTGTCATTGTTCACTTTTGATGCTGACTGTGATATTCAATTAGATCAATTTAGTCTTTTCACATCTAAGAAATAGATGCCGGATATTTCACTATATTTCCTGGTCAGTCTAATGAATGTTTATTTACCACAAAATATATTATTTATTCATTACTGTCAAGTGAAAAATTAATTATTTATCAAAATAGTTTACAGACCAAAATGCAGTATGCCACTTTTGGATTTACTATTACAAATTACACACTTTTTTTTTTTTTAATCTCGAACTGTAACTAAATATGTTGAGCTTAAACAAAATCAATTTGTTTAAGAAAATTATTCTGCAGTATAAACATGACATGCAATAATTACTTATTTTTATAATTACATCCCTGGTGTGGAAAAACAGACCTTGGCAAATGACTTTCTTCTATGTTAAATGAAGAATATTAGATTCCTCTGGTGGTGTTTTAATTGAACAACATATGGAGACTTGAATATATAGTATCATAGAAATACTAAGATATCAGTTTGTAGCTACTTTTATATCTATTTTTTTTCCTAATGGCTCTTTGTTGTATCTAAAAGCAAATAAAAACATGTTTTAAAAATGTTGTAAAAAGTTTGCTTATAAATCCTAAAGGGTCATGGACCAGATCGTTTTCCAATTCTAATGAAAAAGACAAAATTCCATGTTTCTACAGATTGGTACAAAAGAAGAACATAGTGAAGTATGACACAGAGAGATAAGGTACTTCCAAGATCACAGACTCATCCAATAGTTTTCAATAAAGAAAGCAATGTTGATACTTTGTTGCATATTAATTAAAGTCTATACTTTAAAATTCCTCAAAACACAAAGTTGACCTTTCAGTTGCAAGTTATTTTAGCAATCTCTGAAAAAGATAACTTATTGCTACTTTGCTTACTTCTTTCAATTTTTGGGGTCCAAGAACTGAATTAGTTAATCTAAAAATAAATTAGATTCCATCCACAATTAATTCACAAGGCAAGCTGCAAGTTTTTAGCATTAAATTTTGAGGAATTTGGAGGGCTATGTTATGTATAACTTAATTCAATGTATGATTTCTTGGAGGCAAGCCCCAAAATTAAATGCATATAGGACTGAGAGTTTAAACAGTAAACTATTTTCCTTTGTAAAAAAAATAATAAATGGCAAGCTTTCAAATGTATTAAAGTGAATGAAACAATAATTAAATAACAAAGTAAAAATTAGCATCTGATATTTATTTTATTTAAAATAAAACCAGGAATGAATAGGAACACTTTATCAGTCAAGTTTAAATCTCAGTTCTCAAATTAGAAATTAATCATCCTGACTTCCTTGCTGCTTCTTCAAAGTTAAATAAGGTGTTGTTTTTAAAGTAATAATATTATTAAAGAATGCCCATTTAAATTTCATTGCAGAAAACATATCAAAAATAAAACAGCAAGGATATACATCACACTATTAATTAATTGTGTGGTTCATAACATGCACACTTGATTAACTGTAACTCCAATAGCTTGTTAACCGGCATTACTACTTGTGTGATTGATTTTCTGCAAAAATGTTTAAAATATATCACCATATTATTTTACCTATCTTTATGCTAGAATGAATTAAGCATTCCTTTTGTTCATAAAAACACAATTAAAAGCTTGTATTGTAAAGGAGGAAACAACTTTTCAGCTTAGAAGGTATCTTCAAACTAACATGACAGCTACAGCAAACCAAAAGTAGTTACTACAAAACAAAACTAACTTTTAACTGAGTAGATTTCTGACTTATAGGAAACAGCATTTTGAAGTAAAACATAGTATTCCAAGGATCTGATCAATCTTTTTTTACTGATGTTGATCTCAGCAGGATAACAATTTTTTTCTCTAAGCTTTTTAGAATTGTTGGTCCAATTTCACATAAAGGAAACAAAATAGACTTTGTTAAGAAGTAGAAAATGTGTACCTATGTACATATATGAATCCTGTAGTAATCTAGATATATAGGTACTTATATGTTCCAATAACTCACCATTGCCAGACTGCAACAGCATGTAAGTGCATGTGTTTATAAACAGAATCTCAAGAAACAGTTTATGGCCAGGGGAAAAAAAAAAGTTAATGTCTCCTAATAAAACAGACTGTTTAAAATGAGACCAAAAATGTAAAATGTATGTAAATGTAAAAACAAAACAAAAAACATGCTGAACTTAATTGCATAAGCAACCAAGTGTTGGCTGAAACATGCTGCCATCCTAGAAAACCATAACATATTATTATAAATACTGTGGAAAGAATTATTTTAGTAATTGGTTAATTTAAAATGCTACTTATCCAAACACAAAATTTCTCTTAATTTCCAATTTTTTTCTCTGAAAGGTTGTGCTCGTAAGGCCAAAATGATAGCAATTCCTTAAACATGAAGGGATTAGTAAATTTTGGGAAGTTTTATATTTTCAGACATTAGAAAACAAGCCAGGTGGGTATCCACAAAACAGCCTAATGAGAATGAAATGAAAAGGCTAAAAATAAACGTTATACAGATAATGCCAAAGTTATACAGATCTAATTGTACTGTTAAATTCTACTTAATAAGGATCCTTTACAATATCACCAACTACTTCATTGGCTCAAGAAGAAAAAAATATCTTTGGTTCGGGAGATTTAAAATATCTCTACTGACATAATGAGCTCCCATAAAATCAGTAGAGAAAACTAGGGTTTTAATGCGGATTGTGTTGGAAAATTGTACTTGTCACATATTCAAAATGGAGGCAGAGGATAGCTGAGTGAAGACTGTGCATGCTCAGTGGCTGAAAAAGGTGATTTTCAGAACCACCCACCCATCTACCTATTTCCCAAAACTGTGGTAAAGCAGAGAAAGGAGGAAATGGAATTTAGTGTTATGAACTCTGAAGACCTACAGAACAAGCCACATTAGCATCTACACTTGCAAGCAATTGTGAAACTTAAGTAAGGAAGATCATTCCATCTTTTCACAGAATAAAGAAAACAAAATCATTCTACTTTTATACATGAAGACATGGAGAGTATCATAACAGGAAAGAATAAAGAGAGTAAAATCCTTTGTTTACAGGGTTATCCATGGTTAAAAACCCAAGATGGTGATTTTGACAGTACCTTTGCCTTGAGATGCAAATACTTTTACTTGGATGAGGTTTCTTCTAACAAAAGGAATGAAGAATTGCTAAAGAATATTTGGTGAATACGTATATGCTTTCTTGTATGGGTTCATGACAATTTTATCTCTTGTTTTGGTAATCAGGAATGTGTTAAAAGGAAAATAGAACTGGATAAGTAGAAAATTATGAAAGCAATTCTGAAACTGCAGAATAATGGTATTGTTTTAAAAAGAGAATTAAAGACAAATCTGACAACCTTATGAGCAACCTCTAGAAGAAGAAAAAAATTATAAAGACCTGGAAAAAAATTAATAACATAAATGAAAAAAAGCTATTCTAGTTCTCTGTGAATGCAAGTTAATTTACAAACCAATTTTCTATAAAACAGGAAAAAAATGAATATATCTTACAGATGAAATATGGCAATTAGGATAAATAACTTCTGTATTTTTATGAATATATAGCTGTTTCTGCCATTGTTTTATTGCTTAACTCTTTGTTATTAATATGACAACAGAGAAGTGCAGCTGTTGTCTTCTCTATTCATCATTTCTAGTATGAGCATATTATCTTACGTGAGGAAAAAAATATTTTTAATTCTGCACTGTCACAACTCAAGCCTTTGGTAGCTTGCTTCAAGTTACTGAAGATCATTCCTTATCTACCCTGTGTGATAGTATTAAGAGCTAGCTTTTTAAATGGTTTTTTTGTCAATATTTAATTTAGGCTTGGCTGATAAAGAATACAAATATTTGGATATTCTAAAACTAATATCTGATTTGAACCTAAGAATTCTCATAATTTCAAAAGGACATTTATTAAAGCTTTATGTAAGATTTACATAGCGTGGACATATATTATCTCTAAATCAAAAGTTAACTAGATAAGATTTGGTTGAAAAAATGAACTCATTAATATACTTATATTAAAGGAAGAGTAATGTTCAGAATCTGCACATTTACTACAGACAGATCCATAGAGTGATTCGTTCTTATGTATGTGTATTATGCATACTGATAAAAAGAATTTTGTGCTGCTGGCTATAATCAAATGTTAATTGTCATAGTATACTAAAGGAATTGAGTGTGATAGCAAAGCATTTTTGTCTTGCCTTGAACTTTCTCAAATGGCAAAAAGACTCACAATATGCTCAAGGCTAGAATATGTTGCTCCATTTTTCCAAGTGTCTTCAACGTTCAGAATTTCTTTTTTTTTTTTCCATCTTGCAAAAGAACTTACCCTTGATGGTGGGCAAGTATGCCAGTCAGTAATGGAGAGACTTTGCTGACTGGTAAGAATACAAAGAATCTAGAACTTTGAAATAAATTCAAAAGATATCATAATACAAAACACATAAGGATAATCTTTGTTTATAATGCACCATGAAGTACCATATTTTTCAGTCTATAAGACGCACCCCCCCCCCAAAAAAAGTGGGTGGAAATGTCTGTGCATCTTATAGAGTGAATGTTGCCGAAGCCCCGCCCATCTGACGGCACCCGCCCTTTGGCCTCTGCCTCTCAGCAATTTCCCTCCTTGAAGCATACAGCAAACAGCCTGGTCAGCCTGATTTAGCGTGATTGGAGGTTGGATTGGCCTACCAGAATACCGCCAATCAGCTGTTCCAGGCTGCAGAGATTGCTACCACCCATCACTGCCATTGCCCATCGCCACCACCACCCATCGCTGCCAACTATTGTCACCTCTGTGCACCTCATTTTCTTCCTCCATGCACCCCATTTTTGGCCTCCGCACGTTCCATTTTTGGCCTCCGCATGTTCCATTTTCAGCCTCTGCATGCCCCATTTTTGGCTTCCGTGCATCTCATTTTGGGGCCATTCCAGGCAGTGGGGATTGCCACCTCCACCACCATTTGGGGCATGTGGATGCCAAAAACGGGATGCGCAGAGGCCAAAAATGGGACGCATGGAGGCAGCGATAGGCGGCGGAGATCCCCGCAGCCTAGAAAGCTGATTGGCGGTATTCTGGGAGGCTGATACAACTACCAATCAGCTGCTTGTGCTAAATCAGGCTGTGCTGAAGCTGACCTGGCTGTTTGCTGTTTGCTGCAAGGAGGCAAACTGCTGGGAGGCAGATTTTTTTTCTTGTTTTCCTCCCCAAAAGCTAGGTGTGTCTTATAGTCCGGAGTGTCTTATAGTGTGAAAAAATGGTAACTGAAATAATGTTTCATTGTTTCTCTAGATTTTGATTTGTGGGATAAGATATATTTCTGGAGCATCCAAGTGTTGCACATAGGACCCTCCATTGGGATGCTTGAAGTCTATTCCACCCTTTCTTTAATCATATACCAACACAATTTGTACTGCCTGATCTAGCTTCATTGGGCCTCTACACCCTACACTTAAAGTGGGAAAATTCAGTGCAGCAAGTATTGCATTTGCTGCCTTCCATTATTCTCCTATCTCAGGGGTCAGTAACCTGTGGCTCTGGAACTGCATGTGGCTCTTTCATCTCTCTGCTGCGGTTCCCTGTCACCAGTTGGCTCCACAATTGATAGGGTTTTCAGTTAGGATAGGTAGAGGAAAAAGTACGCTGTGCTAGGAGGAGACAGTATGGTCAGGGGAACCAGACTTCTGGTCAGCAGAGGAAAAAGGACACTATGCTAGGAGGAGACTCTATGGTGGGGGAACCGGACTTCCGGTTGGCTCCAGAATTGAACAGGGGGCTTCCAGTAAAGGCCTTTGTGGCTCTTTGAATGTTTAAGGTTGTTGACCCCTATCCTATCTAGTGTCATCTGCCAGTGGAAAAAAACACCTCACCATCCATCACTCTCCAAAACAGGGGGACATGAATTGTTTGTTTGTTTGTTTGTTTGTCATATTTCTATGCCGCCCACTCTCCTAGGACTCTGGGCAGCTTACACCAAAGACAGTATACTAAATAGCATATTACCCCCAACAATCTGGGTCCTCATTTTACCCACCTCGGAAGGATGGAAGGCTGAGTCAACCCTGAGCCGGTGAGATTTGATCCGCTGATCTGCTGAACTAGCAGTCAGCTGAAATAGCTGCAGTACTGCACTCTAACCACTGCGCCACCTCGGCTCATAATTCTAGGTCTTTAGAATTCTACATCTCTTCATTCAATTTACTGTCTAGATCAAGGGTCCCCATGCCAGCTCAGTTCAAAACTGAGCCATGTGGGTGATGGACAAGCATGTGTGTGCCAAGTTGCACTCACGTGAGCAGTCGACAAGTACTTGCGCGTAAAGCTCCACTCGCATGAGCAGAGGGCCCTTGTGCTCATGCACAAAGCTCCACCCTTGCACACATGCTTGCCCATTGCTCGGTTTGTAAAGGGTTTTTCTTTTTTGTATTTAGATATAGAAGCACAATGTTACTCCAAAGACTTGCTTAAGAATTTTAGCATCGTTTCTTCTATTGCTTGCTTGCTTGCTTGCTTACTTAATGAATGGAACACTGAAATGTATTTTGGGTTTTTACAGCTTAACTATGCAGATCACCAAAAGCCAGAGAAAGGGAATGTACTATAATGGGAGCACCTTCACAGTCAGCAGCTGCTAAATTAGGAAACTTATTATGAGTGTTTCTCAAAAATATGGCTGTTACCAGTCTGCATAAGCAAAAGTAAAAATCCTAGCTCTATTTGTTTGGTAAATGCACTCAGGATAGGAGTAAAAGTGCAATTATTAGAGGTTCCCCCAGTATTTTGAATGAGATCTCTGGGTACATAATGTCTGGGTCTAGCATGTCTAAAATGGGTATATGGTTAAAAGCTGGTGAGCTAAGAAATCAACAATTTCAAAAGTGATGTCTGAACAAACTATGCCAGTTTGTTAGGCATCTCCCTTAGAAAATACAGTGAAGGTTCGGCTGACAGAATTTCCTTCTGTCATTGTTTCAGAACAATTTAGCCATTAATTTTTATAGCTAGAGCTTCCTTTGCCAACCAAGGCATAACTGAAAAACCATTCTTGGTAATATTAACCATCTCACTTTCCAAAAACAAATCTAAAAGCATCCTCAGCTGATACCAGCTTATATCAAATTTTATATGCTTTAATAGGAATAAATTTAGGGGTAGGGAGTTAATTGTTTCCTTCTAGTAACTTATTTGTAACCTATTACAAATTCAGAAACAAAATCAGTTATCACAAGTGGAAAAACAATGTCATTTTAACCACTAGAGTCTAATTCTAGTATGTACATAGTCTATATTAGAAGGGATGTCAGCAGGTTTACTGCAAACTTTGTCTTCCAAACATCTCATGGATTCAGTGGATTCAGAAGACATCACATTATTGGGAACAAATAGTACTTTAACTACATATTGTATATCAGTTCAGTTGGATAATGTAATTATGAGGGTCTGTAGACCAACATAGATATGAGGTAATAGAGACCAAGATGACAGTTACTTTAATGTCATGAAACTATAACCCTAAACTATGCTACCTGATCTTTAGGTTTAGATCATGGTTATCTTGTGCATTGCCACGGAATTAGCAAAGAACAATAAAGCTTGAATAATTCTGAGGTGTAAAATACTATAATGTTAAGACCCTCTGACAGACATACTTATTAAAAAATGCAAAATAGAAAAACACAAAAAGAAGAAATTTTGATCAAACTCGACAAAGCAAAACAAATATAATGCATGCTTATGTGTGACTTTGCATCATCCCATTCACTGCTGTCCCATCCCCTTCTTCTCCCAACCCCCAATTAAATGCAGCCACTGGCAGACAAAAGTTTTTATGGCTCTACTTTAGCTATTACTATTATATTTAGGAGTTGTAGAAGAATTTCAGAGCTATACCAAAGATAATGTTAGTTGAATTTAATTTTCATCAAAATTAAAAGGGCTGCAAATAATGAATTGATTTAATTAATGCAGTGATCTTCGCATGAAGAATAGTTCTTCCCTACCTACTTATTTATTCTATTAGCATTTTTTTTTAAAGATTCTGGTTAAAAAGCAAAACTTTATTTGAAATCTGTAAGGAATGGACATTTTGACCCACTTCTATTCCCTTCACAATTGTAAAACTCCTGAATATCTCATTTAAAAGTCATCAGTCAGTTCAATGGAGATTTTGAGTGAGTGGTCTTAATTCTGCTTATATGTAATGAAGTATTTTTGTTTTTAAAATGCTTACCATGCTATTAGGTACGCAAAGATTTGTGGGTCAGCCTGACTAAAATAAATAAATGAACAAATGAATGTAAAATAATAAATCCTAAATTAGGCACTCAGAGCAGTATTGATTTGGTAAATCAAACGATCAACGTAAAAGAAAAAAAAATACATTACGTGAACAACACAGAAGTCTTTTAGTTTCCATAGAAATAGAGATGCATGTACTCAAGTTTTAATACTTTTTATTTGACATATAGCATTTGTGAGTAGCCTCATTTTTCTTCCCTCTTCCAAGTAAACATAAAGAACAAACATTTTAAAAGCCGCTTCATTCAGCCTCCTTGAAGGTTACCACCAATATCTGCCTACTTCAAGTTATATTTAAAGAAAATGTTTTAGCCTATGTCCCTGTTTGTGTCTAGCTCCCCCTTTCAAGTAGAACACATTAAAGCTCAAGTGCAGCAGAACCTATATTAGCAACAGGCCAATTGACCTTTCAGAAAGTCTCTTCTAATCCAAATCAACTTCAACGAAAGAAATAAATAACAAGCAAAGAGTATTTATACCCAGCAGGCAAATGAAATCTCTCTTCCTCCCTCCCTCCCTCTCTGTCTCTCTCTCTCTCTGTGTCTCTTTCTCTGCATCTCTCTCTGTCTCTCTCTTTTCTGTCTCTGTCTCTGTCTCTCTCTCTTTTCTCTCTTTCTGTCTCTCTCTGTGTCTGTCTGTCTCTCTCATTCTGTCTCTGTCTCTGTCTCTGTCTCTGTCTCTGTCTCTGTCTCTCTCTCTCTCTCTCTCTCTGTCTCTTTTCTCTCTGTGTCTCTTTCTCTCTTTCTGTCTCTCTCCCTGTGTCTGTCTCTCTCTCTCTCTCTCTCTCTCTGTGTCTCTGTCTCTCTCTCTCTCTTAGCAGTACTGAAAAATACAGACCCCAATATCATTTATAAGAATTGAGGCTTGTTAAACTGACCATAACAGGCAAAAGAATGTTTTTTTGAATGTCCAAATTAATCAGCCTCTCATATTAAATATTAACCAGGAAAGAATTCCAAAGTTACCAATCAATCCTTTTTCCTTCTTAAAGCACACAGCCTGAGTATCATGTGTGAGAGCAATTTCACAGAGTCACAAACATACAATTTGATACCAGAGCAGTCGGCTAGCAAGAAAACTGGTTCATCGTGCAGGGAGAAGAATAGAGGCACAAAAATTTGAAGTTTGATATCACTGGAAAGAGGGATTGCTTTCTTTGCTTTTCTATTATAAATCATTTTATCAGAAGACACTGTGTTCTTGAGTGTTTGTTATCTGTTTCCAGTCCAGCTTGTCAGAAGAAGCCTGATATCATGATGGAAACAGAAGTGATGCTGAGTTATGAGGGGGAAAAAAATAGATTTCTTGTTTTTATTCTTTATGTTCCTCACAAAAAAAAAAGGTCCCAGAACATTTCCAGTTCTGTATTGTCATGTGAGTAGCATGCATGAGAAGAAAACGGAAATCCAATTTCTACAACATCAATGCATTCTGCTATCCTCCTGCACCATCTGCTAAGTGTTCTTTATGGAAAAAAAGGGAGAAGCTTTTGAGGACAGCCTTGCCTTCAGATTAGGAGAAGGTGGACAGCTTCTGAAACCAGACTAGAATGAAAAAGGCACCCTATTTTCAGCTTTTAAAAAATAAGAATCTCTTATTAAACACACACCATTTGAACTACTGCCTTAAGCCTTAAGTTTTTTTCCTAGATCAGATTTCTTTACTCTTTGCCTTGCTGTCTGCATATTGTGTTAAACTGCTTCGGTAAGGGGAAAAAAACTTTCTTATTCCTATCCTATATATACTGCAGTAAAGGAAATTTACTGCCTTTAAATATTATTCACATTTTGCATAGGGGAAACTATCTCAAACAATATTCTGGTGGTGGTGGTGTAGGAAAACAGTCACATATTAAACAGCACACTATGCTAAAAATATGAAAGCACCTTTATAAATCTACTCTATCAAGTTTTCCCTTCAGGAAAGTAACTTCAAATGTGGCCTTGATATACATATACATTAGACATAACTCAAATAATACCATCCTCGAAGTAGAAAGTTGGAGAATGAAATAAATGCTAATAAATATTTAAAGTTTTAGGACCAGCTTAGCAGGAGGAAAATGTTATCACATTATTTGTTGTTAATTAGCTGCAGAATCTTAAGCATCCATTTCTCTTGTCTCTTGTTAACCATGAATATGCTAATTAAAAGTTCATCCATAAGCAAGATAAAATCAGAAGGGAATGGTGATGCTTTACTGAATAAGCTGCTGGTCCTTCAGGAAAATAGGTGCCGTGGATCTTATTGTTAATCTTTAAACAGCAGGTTGTGTTCTCTGCATTAAGCCATATATTTTAAAATCATTGTTCCATGGTAAACCACAAATAATTATTACATGGTGTGGTTCCGATCTTAACAGAATAACAGGGTTGGAAGGGACTTTGGAGGTCTTCTAGTCCAACCCCTTCCTCAGGCAGGAAACCCTATATCAGTGATGGCTAACCTTTTTGCCATCGCGTACGAAAAGCGGGGGGAGTACAGGGGGGTCATGCAAACACATGCCCACAACCATATTTCAATGTGCTCCCCCATGCATGTGAATGTGACCCCCCTCCGCTCCCCCCGCTATTGGCACGCGATGGCACGGTGAGACTGGAAGGCCAGTTTTTCACCCTCCCCAGGTTCCAGAGCCTTTCTAGGAGCCTGGGGAGGACAAAAATGTCCTTCCCCACCCCTCCCGGAGCTCGTCCGGAGGCCTCAATGGCCTGTTTCCTGACTTCCGGTGGGCACGGAAGGCCCAAAAATCAGCTGGCCGGCACGCACATCTGTGCTGGAGCTGAGCTAGGGCAATGCTCATGTGCCCACAGATATGACTCTGTGTGACACCTGTGGCATGCGTGCCATAGGTTTGCCATCATGGCCCTATACTATTCAAACAAATGATTGCCCAATCACTTCTTTAAAACTTCCAGTGTTGGAGCACCCACAACTTCTGGAGGCAAGTTGTTCCACTGAATAATTATTTTAAATGTCAGGAAATTTCTCTTAGTTCTAGGTTAATTTGCTCCTTGATTACTTTCCATTTATCACTTTTTGTCCTGCCTTCAGGTTTGAGAATAGGTAGACCGATCATCTTTGACAATATCTAAGGCAACTCCTTAGATATTGGAATCATGTCTCCCCTAGTACATCTTTTCACTAGGATAAACATACCCATATCCTGCAACCATTCTTCATATGTTTTAGCCTCCATCCCTGTAATCATCTTTATTCCTCTTCTTTGAACTCTTTCCAGATTCACAACATTTTTTTTTTAATATTGTGACGATCAAAACTGGATGGAATATTCTAAGTGCGGTCTTACCAAGGTATTACAAATTGGTATTAACACTAAAAATACAACCACCTCTCAAAATTACACATTAATTTCATCTTGTCAGCTTTCCTTGCTCATAGAGCCAAGGGCAATAAATTCAACCATGAATTTTGAATTCAACAATGCTTGATTTCTAAACATTCCGGAACATTCTGAAGTTCCAAAGCAACTTTTGTTCTGGGAGTGAACCTTGTTCAGGTATTTCAGCAAGGATAAACTTGACAACACCAAGTAATAAGTATATTTTTCTCTCTGTAAAGTTATTTTTTGATGCTGATAAAGAGCCCATCTCAATAAGTACAGTTCAAAATTTAGAAACTGAGGGCCTTTGCCTACCCAGCTGTACACACAAAAGCTTCCACACAATCCTGAACATGCAAAAATAATAATAATCAAACTTCATGTATAGAAATCTAAACTCATGGGTCCCCTTGATTGAAATCACCCATACTAGTTATGACGCTGATATAGGTATAGGGCCTTTTTCACAAACAGTGAGAAGATCCTGTAGAAGACCTCCAACATTCCTTTCAACTCTGTTATTCTGTATTGGAACCAGTGGTGGGATTCAGCTGGTTCTGTCTGGATCTTGTGAACTGGTAGAGGTGACTGCAGAAGGCTCTGCCCACCCGCCCGGACGTAATGTATGACTACTGCGCATGCAGTACGCTTACATTTGCGAACCGGTAGGGAAGGTAAGTGAATCCCACCTCTGATGGGAACAATGTGTTTTAATAGACAGGTAATGTTGCTGTTCTCCATTTGTTTTCAGGAAGATTGACTTTTTCTTCTCACAGTTTATTGTCACAATCTCAGCATCTTTCCATCCAACCTGGAAGACTTATGTAATTCATTTTACACAAGGCTGGCCTAGGATTGATTAGATTTTATGGTTTATTCTTTTCTTAGCATTGGCCTTACAAGCTAATCATATTTACTGGGAGATGGTAAACTAACTGCTATTGCTTTTCTACCTTAGTGGGATGAAACTGGAGAATGAACTCATATGTCCAAGAACTTTAAGATGTGCCAATCACTAAAAAGGTAATCACATCTGAGGGCAATGTCACTTTCCACATATTTATGTCTGCAAAGCTGGAGATATTCAACTATAATACTATAATGGAATTGAAAGGAGCAAAATACACAGGTATTATAAGAACTAGATCTGTCGAGATCAGACGAAAAAAAATTCAAGACAAAACTGGTCCTTACAATCAGATGCACAATCAGATGCATACCTGAACTGTAGTTATATTATAAATACAATTTGCATTTTACAGTGGCAATGGTCAATCTTCTTTAACAGTTTTCCTACTTCTTACAATGGACCTACTTATTAAAAGAACGGTATACTTGAAACTGCCTGTAAAGTTCTCAGTCCAGCATCAACTGAGAACAACCTGACAGATATTAAGATTTGAAACTAATTCCAGTGAGCAGATAGATGATGATGATAATGTTTTTATTGTATGCAAACTTACTGAAGAGATATTTATTCATTTCATTATAGAAAATTATGCCTAACATTTATTGTAATTCTCTAGTCCCTGTCACTTCCATTACCACATTATAGTGCACATAGCTACACTCCATTTTATTACCCTTTCTAATTATTATTTTCACACTCTTTATTTCATACCTTCTTTTTACACTTTGTTTGCCTTCTCAGCATTTTTCTCACTTACCTACTTGCTCTTCTACTTATTCTTGCTAAGGGTATTTGTCGGATTGCTAAAATGGAATGTTAATTGCCGCTTTAATCCATATGCATCAAAATAATAATAATACTGCATACAGATAATTTTTAGAACATGATTTGTCTTATAGATAAAATGAATGTTTAAGTGAAGTGACTAATTCTGTTGAATGCTGTTGCCAGTAGTTCAGCAGTTCAATTCTCACTGGCTCAAGGTTGACGCAAGGCCTTCCATCCTTCCAAGGTCAGTAAAATGAAGACCCAGATTGTTGGGGGCAATACGCTGACTTTGCAAACTGTTTAGAAAGGGCTGTAAAGCACTGTGAAGTGGTATATAAGTCTAAGTGCTATTGCTATTGGTGTCATTTCTGTCATTTTTCAATATCTTAATCTGATAGTTATTTCATTTCTTAATCTGTATTTTCTTTAGAGTATAGCACGTTAAGTTCTCCCAAAGGTGCTTTTTTAAAAGGCAACTGGATTTTCTTTGTTTTCCTTGAAGATGTTTAGCTTCTTATCCAAGAAGCTTGAATCCAAGAAGTGCTGAAGAACCTTGGATGGGAAGTGAAATGCTTTCAAGAAAAACAATGAAAGTCCAGATGCTTTTTGAAAAAGCACCTTTGGGACAACTTAATGTGTGGTACTCTAAAGAAAATGCAGATTAAGAAATAAAATAACTCATATTAGGACATGGAAGAGCCTTGGTGGCGCAGCAGACTAAAGTGCTGTTAAGTAACACCAGCTGCCTGCAATTACTGCAAATTCAAATCTCACCAGGCTCAAGGTTGACTCAGCCTTCCATCCTTTCGAGGTAGGTAAAATGAGGACCCGGTTTGTGGGGGCAATAAGCTGACTTTGTATAAAAAAGAACACTGCTTTGGGGGGGGGGGGCGAAAGCCCTACTAAGCAGGTATATACAAGTATGAAGGCTATTGCTTAACTCATTGTAAGCCGCCCTGAGTCTCCGGAGAAGGGCGGCATATAAATCGAACAAACCAACAAACAAACAAACGGAAAAATGACAGAAATGACACTAATTTGACCTAGCAAGATAAGGAATTCAAATATCTGAAAGAAGACATATTTGCTGCAATTAGGATTAGCATTATATTGTTAACGTTGTTAAAGCTTATGCTAGCTGCTCAGATTAAATTTACGTAGCATACTGAATTTTGAAATGGATATGCAGAAAGTACAGAGAACCAATCATGGATCTCCCATGTCATATATATTCTTCAAGTTTATGCTACATGTTAAATTAAATCAATAGAGAATAAGCAACTGATTCTTTCTCCTTTGAATAATCTAGCACTCCAAACAAGATCACGATTTGGAACTATAGAATTAAAAAATGGAGGTCATGCACTCCAAGCCAAATGATCACACACAACACTGCCCTTATTGCACCAGGGATATATTAATCATTGGTATTGGACACTAATGTTCTGCTGTAGGTTCTCTTCCACAATACCCTGTGGGTTTCATAAGAAGAAAGCGACATCATGGGGGTCAAATGAAGATGCAAGGTATCGGAGGGTCATGTCCGATGGGCAGAAAATGCCCCGTGAAATGATGATCTGTACAACGGCCTAAGGAATTTAGAATAAATTCTGTAATCCTTAAATCAATGACATTATCTTTTTAAACCAAGTTTATAGCATCTAACTCCTTAAAAGTTACAGAGTATATTACTGCTTGACAAGTAGTCCAATTTTTATTCCTTTTTTTTTTTAACATAAAACCATATAATTTGCATATGGAGAATTAATCCAGATCTTTGTTTAACCGGTAGAGCAACTTTTGCTGTCATTTCTGGCAAGTTGATTTTTTCCCCTTCCCTTTTTTTGTACATAAAATTGTGTCTAAATAAATGGTTGCAAAGGAAGACCATCTCCATTTTCAGAAAAAAAAAATTCTTACTAGACTGAGGTGCAATTGGAAGCTTGAATGTGTATTTGTATGTGTGCAATTTTTATTATATCAACATAAAATATAAAAGCATAGCAGTGGCTTTTATGGTCTGTAGCATAATTTTTCATTTACTTTGGATATAAAAACAGTATTTATTTGTAATCTAACAAAAGAGAGAGAAATAAATGGGGAAAAAAGGGAAAGAAGTGCATTAAAAGTGTACTCAGAATTATATTATGGAAAACTAGTAACCCCTTGTGTATAAGAGTTTGCAACCAACTCAGAGCCAGTTTCTCCAAGTAATATGGAAGTGGCCACAGGGGAGGAATTTATTCAAATGGTTCTGAAGAAGCCAAATGAAAATAATAGGGGGAATGGTTTCCTACATGCACACAATAAAGTACTTTGAACAGTACAAAAACACTCAGCCGAAATTATCTCTGCATAGGTTAATGGAATGGGAAGCTAACAGTGTTATTTGAAATTTACAGGTATTTCACAAAGAGCTTATAAAATACTTTTTAAATATTCCATTCCCCTTTGGTCATATCATAACAATTTTCAATATGAATACCTGCGTGTTAATACTTCTGAAGCCTGTTCTTATGAATATATACAAGAATACCTGATTCAATGAGTTTGGCTGTTCAGGTTTTCAGCTCTTCATATGGGAGTTTCTGAATTTTCTAGATTAGATAGGACTACAGGACCAGCAAAAATGCCCAGTGGCAGTGAACAAAGAAAGCCTATACTAATGAAATTAAAACATTGCTGCTTTCCTTAGGTCAATAAAACTGAACATACAGAAAAAAATGTACAAAGTTATGCAGGTGGTTTTCATTTAAGGGCCACCCATTCAGCGACTGTTCAAATCAGTGGTGGGTTGCTACCGGTTCACCGGTTGCTACCGGAGGCTCCGCCCACCCACCCCGATGTCTCTGCACATGCGCAGAAGCATTTTGTGTGCACATGAGCGTGCACAAGTCCACAAGCGAACCGGTAGCGACAGGATTTGAAACCCACTACTGGTTGAAATGGTAGTGAATGAGTAGTAATTACAACTGGATCTCATACTTACATATGTTGAACTACCTGAAAGTTTGGCTTGATCCAGCAGAATTCTTATAGCAAAGGGGACACTGTGGTTTGATATCGTAGTTATACCACATTAAATTAGTGTTACTGCTTTAACTTCTAAAAATAAAGAAGCGTCTTGACACTTCTTCTCTCAAAACCATGAGCTTCCCATTCTGGTTCGATCGGCCTTGCTTAAGTGTGGATTATTTTAGCGATCCACTCTTCTTTTTCTCCTGCAGTTACTAAGGGTCAAGTGGAAGGGAACCTGAAGGCTGCTTTTTCTGATCAGGCTAGAATCCAGAACTACTTTCCATTATCTCATAACGAGCATTTTAATAGATGAACTGGACCAAATAATTAGGACATGTTAATATCTAAGAAGAGGAGATTTAAAAAAAATCAGACAGTTTTTGTCAGATAAGTGGTTTCGGTTAACAGTTGTGTGTTACTTCCCAGGGGAAAAAAAAAATCAATTACTTTAAAAATGTAGAAGTTGTAAAGATGTTCCCTTTCAAGTGCCTCTTGTACTACTGAATGTGCTCTGCTTCATTAGAAAATGAATCTCATGCAGCACTCAGATAATGTGACTCTGGCAGTAGCTAAAGAAGTGACAGGATATATAATCATATCTGGGAACAGCTATGATGCGATTGTGAGAGTGGGAGTGTATCAAGGTATTTCTTGCTTTTTAGCAAATTATGGGAAGTATTATGCAGCAGGTTTACATTAATTTAGAAGTGAGAGTTCACACAAATGTCTCTACAAACTATATTTATACATTAAGAGGAAAGTGAATGTTTTTTTTTTAAAAAAAAACCTCTCAATTTTCTGTCAAAAAGTGGATAATGTATTCCTTCTATTCTGTACATAAACTAAGTCTGTTAGATCAGCATCTCATCTTTACCATTTCCTCCTCCTCCCCACCCCCAAAACCCGGTCTATTTCACATGATGGAAGGCAACAAAATAGTCCCAGCACTCTAAAATTCATCAGTATGAGTCTCAACATATCAATTTGAAAGAACAACCTTAACTATATGCCAAGCTTTTAGTTTCCCTTGAAAATAATACTTCTATTGTTTCCAAAGGAAAGTCTAAGTACCCAAAATTGCCATGCTTTTAACACAGTGACATGTTGATGGCCTGATGCTTTTTCAAGCTCAAAGTCTGACTGACAGGAGTCAGAGTGGTTTAGAGGAACACTAGAAACATAGCATTTTATATTTTGCAAGAATTATTATAGCAACAAAAATGACAAGGTGACTTTCTAATTCTGTAAGTTTGCAAAAGAAAGAACTAAAAGCAAATTGAACCAGCAAGTGCTTTCTCTGCTACAACTAAGCAGCAGAAAGGATCTGGAGTATATGTTGATTTTAACTGTTGAAAGTGTAATTCTGCATTTATACCGGTCAGACCCCTCGACCCACTATTTCTGAGTATCTCAATTCTATACAGCCTAAATACCAATCATATAACTTTTAGGTTTAGGGAATTTTGAAAAATTATGGTGCTGACAAGGTTTTGACACAAGATGCTGATGGTTGCAGAACACAATGCAACAACATGAATAACCTCATATGAGGTTAGCAGAATTGACAAAACTATTCCTAGTAAGAAACTCCAGAAAGAGTGATTTTGACCGAATCAATACTTTTGCTTGCTCAGGGCATATGTTCAACAGTTCCTAATTCAAAGTTATTGCAAATGGAAAGTGTTACACAGCTGTGAAATCATAATGTAATATGAATTATACTTGTAAAACAATTATTTTTTTCTTGCAGAAATGGTGCTTTCATATTTTTAAATGTTCCCTTTTACTACTCCCTTTAACTATTTTTTGATCTTGTGTTCTTGCACTTAATTTTCTCCAATATTCAAAACCAGTTCATTACTATTATTTCCAGATAATGCTACTTTAATACTGCTGAGATAGGTACAAGAATTAATACCTATTTCACAGATACAAGATGTTGTATAAAGACAACTTTTCCACCCTCACTATCATAAAGTAAAGTGATTCCCTGGAAGGTCTTCATAAATAAGTACACATGTACTATTTGTACATAGCAGAACATACTTTGAAACAAAGCCATAAACATTATAGACCTGACAAAAACATTTGTAGGAACTCTTTGTGGAGTATGATGGTGTGAATGGAATGTCCAATCTCAAAGTGCAGCCACACTATCTGGAAGACTCTGAGAATATGAAGCTTTCTCAGGTTGCCTTTGCAGGTACCAGTGGGCAGGTAGAGCCACTTCATTGGCCATCCCAGCAGGCATTTTGTCTCTGTCCACAGCTGGAAACAGTCTTCAAAGAAATTGCCTTAATATTCTCAGAAATTGCAGCTGTTTCAAAATTTTGAAGAAGTATATTTTGCCTTTTCAAATGCTTTGCACAACTCATTTGTATTTTTGTAGTTGCTACTTTATATTTTAACTGTGATAAGAATGGAAACATAATGGAAGTTGTTGATTATTTCATTTTGAGCAAAACAAATTGATAGGGTTAGTTTCCTACAGCTGGCAAGGTATGTGATCTTCAAAACTTGCTGCATGGCTTAAAAACACATTACAAATACTGAAGTTCAAGGATTTTAGGTTTATTTATCTCCAAGTATATTTTTACTATGCAATTCAATCATGAAGAAATCCTTATCAAAAGAATAGAAGACTGCAGCCATCCATAGTAGATCTATAGTTGAACTATAACTCCCTGTGCCCTTCACAATGACTATGGCTGGAGAAGGTGGTAGTTGTAGTTCAGCAGCCTGTGGTGGTTCACAAGTTTTCCATCCTTGCCTTAAAGAGAATTTTGAATTTTCTTCGTTTTAAAAGGTTTGCATGGCTATCCATCTTAAAACAACTCTGGGTGGTTTTCAACAATAAAACTAAAACTATAAAAACATAAAAAAACCCCTAAAAACCTGTAACCTTGACCAACCTCTCAGGATGTCCCAACAAATCTCTGCAGGTTCCACCATTCTACCTCAGTGCCTTAATTCTTATCTTTTCTTACTGAGGGCCAATTAAAATATTAGCATACCATCTGCAACTTGATAAAAATGCATCCATGTGATGGTACATTTCACTTTTGGGACTAATATTTGTAAACTCACTCAGCTCTTTACTAGATGTTGCTCTAATCCTGTGTAAATGTTCTATGTCAAGGGGTTGCTAGCATTGTTCAATCTGACTGGTATGGCTCATAATATAATTACTTCCAAGACTGAATATGGAACATAGAAGTATTTCAGTATCTTCCAGAAGAGGGCAGAAAATATCTTTCAATTATTTCCTTTTTTACAAAGTTTTAAATGAGGTATACAGACAATTTAAATTAGAATTTATCAAATACAGTATGTTTAAAAGCAAAAGCGATGGGAAAATGCTATCTGTATGCTAATCACAACGAAATAGAATAGAATTTAACTTCATTCTTTATTCTCTCTGTTTTAGATTTCTGACAGGAAATTCAGAGAAAATTATCTAAAATCCCAACCACTTCCAATTGGGGCACTATCCATATTAAAACTGTTTTTATCTCTGAACTTTGCTCTTTAATAGCTATTCACATAAATACCCATAGACATCAAATTGAGTTTTTTATTTGAATCAGACAAATAAGAGAACATTGAAATACTGTACAAATTTACTCAGAATGGGTCTAGTCATATTTATTAAGGATAAATTGACAGTTCTAACATAAAAGTGCAAAACAAAGTCCAAGGAAGATGTAATGGTGCTATTTCCAATTTTCTATTAAAAATAATACTATGCACTTTGAATTAGTTCCCTTACATATAGTTATTTTGGTGGTTTCTTTCCACTTTTCTCAATAAATGTATCAGCAACAAAATGTTTTGGTATGATAAGCTTGCCAGTACCATGTTTGCACATCATTGGTACCTGGAAGAGCATTTTTACTATGTAATCAAATGATGATTTGAACGAAGGAAGCAATAGAAGTTGCAAATTTATGGCTCTCATTACAATTATGGAGGAAGAGTACCAAAATGCTTTGCTATTGTATAGTTATCAGCTGACGAAATTTTAAAGAGAAGATCAGTATTAGAATCAGACAGTAGTTCAGTTCACAAGGTGATTCAGAAGTAAACAATGCTGTCTAACAACAAAAGAGTACAGAGGTAAAAGAAGA
The DNA here is from genome assembly GCF_029215685.1 of Pituophis catenifer annectens. Classification (NCBI taxonomy): domain Eukaryota; kingdom Metazoa; phylum Chordata; class Lepidosauria; order Squamata; family Colubridae; genus Pituophis; species Pituophis catenifer. The sequence continues at coordinate 115,672,083 of NW_027256882.1, forward strand.
AAGTAATATAAATGCTTTATGTAAACTGAGTTTAAGAGTGCCTATTGTACAGATAATAAAACATGGAGTATAATAGGAAGAAAAATGGAAGGTATACTATGATATGATTCAGAAACAACATGAGAGATGTAATATAACATAATATTCAACTTGGAATGTATACGAGGCTATTTTCAATATTCACAGAGCCTTACTATGCTATTTCTTTTTCAGTCATTTTATGATATATAGAAGGGATAGAACTTAGGTTGAGAGGGCTTCAGAGATTAGTTATGAATAACCAATCAAATCATGAACATTCAAAGCTTATAATTACATTCATCATTTTGATTCCATCTTCTTTTCCCCCTCAGAAATCATATAGTATTACCTCCTCAAATGTTATCATTTCAACAATAACAATGACAAATTTCCAAGGGAGTTAATCTGAGAGATAGTGAGCATTTCCTTCTAGTCTTCTAGTTAATTTCTACAGCTGAGTGTTGACTTGGATTTAAGATTTTTTTGGTACTAAACCAATTACCTAACCATTATACACTACACAGGACTGAATCTTGTGGCTAGCAATGAGCTCCGCTCCTACAAGAACCATTGTCTGATTAATCAGAAAAGTATAAGTAAATTTCCTTTTGCCATGAATATAATTTAGCTAAATAGAACAAAATTAGGGCATTTTCTCTTAAGCAGTGTATTTCTGTTATTTCATTTTAAAAATCCAGTCCTTGTCCTCTCAGTATAAAGAGCACATGATTTTAGAAATAGCACTGTTGATTACTTTTTTTTGGTTTTACATGAGTAAGAGCACAGTGGACTGACATGAAATTATTCAACAGATTGTGTGTGATTTCTTGAAAGATGCAACTTACCTATGAAATAGGCCAACAGTATAGCAAGCAAGATTGCAGCAGCGATAGCTGATAAAGCAGCACACTTCCAGCTACAGTATTTAGAGGGCTTTTTCAGCTTGAATGCATTTCTGGAGAAAGTATTTCTAGGTAACAGTCGGGGAGGTGGTGTGTAAACTGTTCCTGAGGTCAATGGATATCCAGGGGAAGAACTACTGAAGAGAGGAGTTGTTCCAGATGATGTCTTGAACAAAAAATGCCTGAAAGGAAGATAAATAGATCATGGTTAACAGATGAAACACAGCCAAATAAGTCAGCTATTTGGAAATATAAAGTAAACTAATAACACACATGACAAGGAAAGCAAGCTTCTGTTTGCTCAACATTTAATTTTAATTGTAGAATTATGTGTTGACAATGCTTCTCCTTCATATATCTTGCTCAGGCAAAACAAATAAACCATATTACCATCAGTTTTGATTAAACTATAATGGATGCTTCCCAGATCACATTATCACAAAAGAAATATGTGACCTAATGATTTAACATTATGTGAAAACCAAGCCAATGATCTGAACAAACTAGCAAAAAACAAGTTGCTTGATAGTGATTTGAATCCAATTTAAGGGACTTGATTAATGATTAACCTTAATAATAATACTTCCTTCAAATGTCAGCTCATACAGAAAAGTCATGACTTTAAACACACTCAGGCCTTCAAGTCTTAAATTTCCCAAGGAAAAGGACAGTAACACAAATGCCAACTGAAAACATATAATGTACTGTATATGCTTGTGAGATTCATACTTGTGGAACAAATAGTAATGTAAAAAGTTCCTCTCTGTCACATGGGACAATGGGAAACCTGTCTGTTTTTTTAATACAATTCAGGGTATTAGAAGTTAAATCTACCATCTTTAATTATACCCACAAGGCTAATGGAAGCCTTATAAACCTTAATACAAAACAAGTTCAGACTCTGGAAAATCAGTAATGTCTTATTAATGGTCCATCCAACCAGGAAACCATAGAATTTTGCACTATTTTCAGGACAGCATGGCTCAGAACCAACAAGCTATGTACAGAACATTAAAGAAATCAAAATGTAATGCTATAAAAGCTTAAATTATAATTCAAAGGTGAGAAGATTTTGCTGCATAATGAAAATCTATTAGCAATGTAATAGGAATAGTGATGATGAGTATGTGGATGACAATGATGATGTGGTGATTGTGATGGTGCGGTGTGTGTGTGTGATTGATGTTTTCAAATTTTCTTAAGTAAACTTACACATAAATTGTCAGCTATTCCCAATCATAGCAAATGGAAAAGTTTTGCAACAAAAAATAAAAACAACTCCCCTCAGAAAACCTTTAAAAAAAGACCTCACAATAGACACGTTGCTATCATAGAAGGCTGATTTACTCATTCTTCTTAATAGTTTACACAAAATAATGAAATTCAAATTTAATATTAAAATAATAATTTTATTCTACCGCTATGTGACATCGAAATAATGAAACATGCTTTGCGATGTCACAACAAAAGCTCTCCCCTTTTGAATCCATGGTATAATGTGGCACAATAATTCTATGGCTTATCTCTCTCAGCAAAACGCAAGTCACTTCAAAGAGGACTGATGTATGACTATATGCCAATTTAAAAAAAAACATAAAAACAATGAAGTTTTTCTGCCCTTATCACCACAGCATAATTCCTAATATGGGCTCTTGCTCAACCTTGTTCCTCGAAAGATAATCTAGGCCTCTCTTCTGGTGGTTCATATCCCAAAGTTTCTCAGACAACCAAAAAGCACTATAGGATCAATCATGATGAGAGGCTTCAGAGGAGCCTCTGCTTCAAGCCCCTTAATAAACTCCTATTCCAAGCAGAGTCCAAGGTTTGTCTTGGGAAAAACTCTGAGACCCCTTTCCAAGGGTTGGAAGGCAAGTTGGGGCAAGTTGCCTAGGGCAGGCCATCCTATCTCCTTGGGCAGGGAAAAACTGGAAGTTACAATGTGATCAGATAACTGATGGTGATATCATCCAATCTCATTTTCTATCACAACTGACCCAAGACAAAAACCAGGTTGTTTTTGTCTTCTTGAAACAACTGCAGGAAGCTCATTTTTTCAAACTGGACCTCCTATTGACATTTTTTTTTTTTTTTTGCGTTGCAAGAGGGGACTTCCCAATGGCATTGAAAAAGATTATGGTTCGCCTATTTCTGAGAAAACCATGACCAGATCCACTGGTGATCGGCCACCTCCAATCACACTTTGTTGATGGGAGATAACAGACTGAAGTTGAACCCTAATATGTTAGAGCTGCAATATTTAACTTTTATTTTTTATTGTTTCGTATGTTTGGCTTGTGTTTTTATTTTTTGTAAACTGATTGTTGAACTGTACAATAATTTTTAGTATAATTCTTAATATTTGATTTTTAGAGGGTTTTTTTAAATTTTGGCAAGATATGTAAAGTAAGTAACAGCATATTCACCACAATTTTTTCTGACTAAATATAAAAACAACCATGTCTAAGTTCTACAGTAAAGTTCAAAAATTGAATTTCAGAAGCAAGGAATCTGTAAACAGAAAAAAAAATTGAAGAGCGCAGTTCTTCTGCAGTTACAAATAAAAGCCAAAAGAGACAAAGGTAATACTGTCTTAAAATCACATTGACTGAATATGAGTTCATTGAAAATTATTATTTTTTAAATGTAAATGCTTGAGGCTGTCCATTTGTTATAGCTCTTCTTTAAAGAGAACAGCTTGACAGTGCTGAATTGAGCAAGACCTTATGTTTGCTGAACTGTGGTGCTAATTGTTGACTCTGTAAAAGCAGGAGCCAGCCATACAAATTGTACTTTTCTATTCTTCTAGCATCCTCTTCTCTTTAAACTGTGTTTAGTTTTCTAGTAAGCTACTATTTGACATTACAAACCCACTGTACTGTGTTTTTCGGTCCTATGTCATATTTTCAATTTCAGATTCATTTCATTCACCTTTGGTATTAAAAACAGCTGAAATAAATATAGGAAAATCAACTGAGTCTTAACTTCTCTTAGACAGGAATACTTCTGATCATTCAAAGGGAACTCTGTTGTATGTTATTCTGGGTATAAATGTAATGCATAAATAAATAGTTTGTCTTGAATTAGCTTGCAGTTCTCTGTGTAACGTGCAATAAATCAGGTATTTTCATAATATGGGAGAAGGAACCAATTTCTAAACATCCAGACCACACAGAATTGCTTCACTTGTTCTAAAAGAGTCAAGGACCCAATCAAGAAGAAAAAGAAAGAAAAAATTGCTATGCTTAATTGCCACAGAAACACACATTTTTTCTAGTCTTGAATACACTGAAGCTCCTACGACTATATTTTGCTATAAACAAAGACAAACCCCAATAGTAGATTACTCTGCAGGATTGCCCAATGTTAGGATGCTGAATACCATAAAAATTATTCAAAAAGTGTCAATAATAGAGCTTTTTTAACAAACAGGAGAGAGATGCTGTGTTCACACCAGGGGTGGGTTCTACTTACCTTTACTACTGATTCGCAACAGGGCCATGCATGCGCAGAAGCTTTTGCACATATGCAGAAGTGTTCTGATGACGTCGGGGTCAGTGGGCACAGCCTCCCGCCGGTTTTACTACCGCTTCTATAGAACTGGTGTGAACCGGGGACAACCCACCACTGGTTCACACAATGTCTGTATCATTTTCAAAGTGTGCACAGCTTTCTTAAACTCTACAACCACTTTCCCACAAATGGGAAACCAAATAACAGTTACAGAACTTACAGAATTGTTTAAACAGGCATTTGTTGATTAAAAATACATATAAGCAGTAACAAGTTTTTCTTAAATGAGCAAAAACATATTGCTTTTCCTTAATCTTTTAATTTTCAGAAGTACTAGAAACTTTCCAAAGAGCTAGAAAAATAGGTCTTTCTTTTTTATATTTAAGTAATCTGGGAATTATGGCCTGTTGGAGCCTCATTTTGAGGCTTCCATGGATGCATTTCCTTTGTCCACAATATTTGTACATAGATACAGACAAACCAATTTGCAGGCTTTTCTGGGCTGCAGCATAATCTATATTCAAGTGGTTTAATCAAAATGTCACTAGGCAGAGAAACAATCATTCAGATTCAACGTAAAAAATATTAAAATAATAACACAAGATATGACTCAGGAACATTTTGAAGCTTTTCACGAACAATTGCCTTTTTATACAAGACATTAACAATTCTCCAACGGTTAAATTGTAGTTACCTATTCTTTAAAGACAAACCTTTCTTTCTAATCAATGCCAGTGTTCAGTCAAACTGTCCTGTGTTAAATACCGGAATAGTTGCTCATTGGCATCTTGGATTTCTTAATATGGACACAGTTGGACACATAGAAGCACCATGTTTGAAAAATGCCTGACAAGAAAAATGGCATGTCCGACTTTAAAGCAGGTGTCAGCCTTTAGGCACACTGTTCTATAAAAGCATTAAGATGAACCTAAAGCAACCATGTGTAGTGAGAAAAGGTTTTAAAGCAGATAAAGATGCAATACAACTTCTGCTTAGCATCATATAATTAAGAAACAGTAGCACTTTTTAGAGCCCTACTTTATTTTTCTGTAGCAATGTTGTGTGTGTTTTTTACAAGCAGGGGAAAAGATGATACTTGGACTCCTGAATAAGATGCCTTCTAAGTCTTCAGGGGATTTGTCTTCACCTGGTCAATCAGAGGTCAAAATAGCATATTGCCATAAGAGACATACATTGTCACGTAGAAGGGTTTTGAAAAGCAGCAAAAGAAAGAACTCCAATTTCTCCATCAAATTGCTTGTACAGTTTGATTCCTGTATACGTGAATGACACATGGTGAAGAAAAAAAAATTTAGGCTTCACCTACACATTTGGACTACTGTAGGACAAAGGTGCCATATTAACCATTTCTTGAAGCCATGACCTTCTAACATAGCTTCAATCACATCCTCAAGCCCACTGCTGAGACAGGCTGAAACTGTCTAAGATGTATTGGCCTGGAAATAGTGTTTTTCTGCTGTCACATTAGAGGTTAGAATCGTATTTGGATGTTAAGACATTAGAATCATCTTTGTATATTAGCAATCATCAGGATTCCAACTGGCCCAGCATTTCTTTTGCATTTTTAATACAACTTATGGGCCACTTGACTCCAAATAATTCAAGGAGCTTCTTACTTTAAAAAAGAAAGGAACCATTAAAAAATAAAAATTGTCCAGAAGGCAAACTTACTATAACAAACAAAAGATGCTGCAGGAGTCAAACCACTAACTTCCCCTAAGGCCTTGAGGAGTGGTATGCCAAGTGAGATGTGAGACACACTGAAAAGGGCTTTCAGAGAAGCTCTAAGCAGGTCCTCCTATAAAACACCAAGGAGGTCCTGCAAAGCTTGGGGTTCAATAATGGAAATAAATATAGTCTCAGAGCTGTCAAAACAAACCCATACACCATAGAAATGTCACCTGGCTAGAGCAGAAGCACAGCAGTAGATGAAAGGGAGGACGTGATTAATGGATGGGTTTGTGCATGCCTACATGTATTTCTCCAGCTTGCAAGAGAAACAGCAGCCTGAAGGCAAGTGGGTTTGAGGGAGGAATGATGCACTAAGGAGAGAAAGGGAGGGGCAACCGGCAATTACTATTTATTGTTTTAGTGACAATTGATAGCAATAATGTTATTTGTATTGATCCTTACTTTGGCATACTGTGTCTTTCCATTTCTTTTTTTTTGTACTATCATTTGTTCCACCTATCCTGCCTATGATTGAAGATAAGTACAAAGTTTGGTGATTGCTTGTGTTAGTTGTATTACTGTTAGTGCACTAATTTGTTTCATGTAATTCTACTCTATTAATTATTACCTTTTACTTTTATTAATTATTATTAGTTTATGTATGTTTACTGAAGTGTTCTCTGGCCTAAAGGTTTCTATTTGATTTAGAATAACAGAGTTGGAAGGGACCTTGGAGATCTTCTAGTCCAACCCCCTGCTTAGGCAGGAAACCCTACACCACTTCAGACAAATGGTTATCCAACAACTTCTTAAAAATTTCCAGTGTTGGAGCATTCACAACTTCTGGAGGCATGTTGTTCCACTAATTAATTGTTCTAACTGTCAGGGAATTTCTCCTTAGTTCTAAGTTGCTTCTCTCCATGGTTTAGGACCTGGGTATGTACGAGATCGCCTTCTGCCACCGATAGCCTCCCACCGGCCAACACGCTCCCACAGAGAGATACTCCTCAGGATGCCATTGGCCAAACAATGTCAATTGGCGACACCCAGGGGGAGAGTCTTCTCTGTGGGGGCACCTGCCCTCTGGAATGAACTGCCCCTGGAGATTCATGATCCCCGACCTACGTACCTTTTGCCGTGCCCTTAAGACCCTTTTGTTTCAACAGGCCGGGCTGGCTTAGAATATGAATTTTAATGGGGTGTTTGTAGTTTTTAATATATTTTAAATTGTTTTTAAATTTTATGGGTATATGTTTGTTTTAATATGGCTGTACACTGCCCTGAGTCCTTTGGGAGAAGGGCGATATAAAAATTTAAATAAATAAAAAAATAAATTAAGTTTCCACCCGTTGCTTCTCGTTCTACCCTCAGGTGCTTTGGAGAATATTTTGACTCCCTCTTCTTTGTGGCAACCCCTGAAATATTGGAACATTGCTATCATGTCTCTCCTAGTCCTTCTTTTCATTAAACTAGACATAACTACTTCCTGCAACCATTCTTCGTATGTTTTAGCCTCCAGTCCCCTAATAATCTTTGTTGCTCTTCTCTGCACTCTTTCTAGAGTCTCAACATCTTTTTTACATCGTGGCGACCAAAACTGAATGCAGTATTCCAAGTGTGGCTTTACCAAGGCATAATAAAGTGGTATTAACACTTCACGTGATCTTGATACTACCCCTTTGTTTATGCAGCCCAGAACTGTGTTGGCTTTTTTGGCAGCTGCTGCTGGCTCATATCTAAATGGTTGTCCAGTAGGAGTCCAAGATCCCTCTCACAGTTACTATTATTGAGCAAGGTACCTCATATACTGTACCTGTGCATTTTGTTTTTCTTGCCTAAATGTAGAACCTTACATTTTTCACTGTTGAATTTCATTTTGTTAGATAGTTGTTCAAGTCTGTCAAGATCCTTCTGTATCTTGAGCCTATCTTCTGGAGTGTTGGCTATTCCTGATTTAATCCTTAAAAATTGATATCAACCATCTGCAAAGAGATGTCAGGAAAGAGACTGTTTGAACTTTTAATCCCATCCCACTATATATTCCTAGACTTTTTATGGTTGATTTTCCTGCTAGTAGGTAACACTGGGTAAGAGGCAAAAGGCAGCACTCCTTATCACTGCCCTGAAGGTAATCTATACTTCATTCTGTGCAGGGAGAGGCCAGTTATATATATATGAATGAGCATAAGATTAAAAAAATAAAACATAACTTTCATGAGAATAAGTTTTGAATTATCAAGCCAATGTATATGCTGAATAATAGAAGAGTTCTCCACACTGTGGAGATCGTAGAACACAAATATCATTAGACAGCCCCTTTGTACTAACTTGAAGGTCATAGTCTGAAGAAGATATTTTTCAATACGCTATCAGATTTCTTCCAGTTTTATGTCACTTTGATAACCACTATAATATACAGTACATATTTATTAACATGGATCAATAATATTAATCATATGCTGCCTTTCAGCGGCAGCTTGATTTTGCTGTGCTTTTGGCTGAGAACATAAAAAGCTTATGAAGTTAATTAATGAGTTCTTACAAACTCTCCTGAGAAAAGAGCTACAACTCAACCTTGTTTGCACCCCCCAGGAGGACATGTCTTTCTTCACTCTATATCAAACAAACATACAAACAAGAGAAGGAGGCAAGCAACTCAATCTCTAAAATATTTGCATAGGCAGAATCCCTATCCTTAAAAACAAAACCCAAGCAGGAAAACTAATTCAGAAATCAGAACTCAAACATCTTCCATTTTCCAGAAAGTGGTGTCCTCAGTAAACAGAGGATTTTTTTAAAGCAATAATACAAAGAATTCTATCTGGTTTAAAACAACTATTTTAAATAAGCCAGGAAATTAATGGATTTAATATTTGACTAAACAAAAAAAAGAAAAAAGGCAATCAATTCAATAGTATTTTTTTTAAAAAAATCTGTATTTTAAAATAGCTTACTTCTTGGTAATTACGAAAATATTTATAAAATGATGAAATTACTTTTTATTTATAAAAAATATAAAAGTGAATGATTATGTATAGATTTAAGCATGAAATTTGAGGATCATTGAAGACATCAACTTAAACAAAAAAAGTCATTCCATTTGTAAAGTAACATGTGCTAAGTAGGCAACTGGCCAATCTTTTAGCTTTTATTAGGATCAAGGCTTCTGGGAGCACTTCACAGTACTGAACTACTGCCACATTACAGGTTATTCAATAATCTTTGATTTGTCAATTGACCAATGTGTCAAATAACCCCTAAGCTATTTTAGCCTGAATATATTCTATGTAGAACTTTTTTTTTTTCAGTCAGGGCTTAGCTAGATGATATATCAAACAAGAACAGATGTTGGTTACAAAAAATAAGCACACTATTCCAAGTGAGTTGAGGGAAAAGTTGCAAATGTGGCAGCTGGATATTCCCTCTTCCTACATTAGAAATTAATTTTTCTCTATACATTTCTGAAAGATATATTATTAAATATGTAAATTGGCAACGTATCTTTTAAGTTGATGGGCACACATATTTTTAAGTACCTTCGTCATAGTATCATAAATTGCCTGAAGATATTTCAAAGCTCTGTTCTCGTTTCTTTTTTTAATTGCTTCCCCCACCATTTAGAACAGCAGCTGATGTGAGGGAATATAAACACTTTTTAATTTTTTTTTTAAAGTGGCAGAGAAGCATCAGATAATGCTTACAATACAACACTCCTAAAGCTTTCCTAGGTTTTATAGGTAGGTGGTCTTAAAACTAGCAGCAAAACAGGGCAGGCAGGACTTATTGTAGTTATTGAACTAGACTTTAAGGCAGATAGAACTCGTCTTCTTTTTTATAAGAAACAGAAGTATAAAACAGGTAGTCCCCTTAGAACAGATGTGTGGTTTTTATGGCTTTTTAATTTTACTGAACCAAAAATCCAAATCTCTTAATATTGCATATAGGTAAAGGTAAAGGTTCCCCTCGCACATATGTGCTAGTCATTCCCAACTCTAGGGGGCTGTGTTCATCTCTGTTTCAAAGCTGAAGAGCCAGCGCTGTCCGAAGACGTCTCCATGATCATGTGGCCGGCATGACTAAATGCCAAAGGCGCACGGAACACTGTTACCTTCCCACCAAAGGTGGTCCCTATTTTTCTACTTGCATTTTTATGTGCTTTCGAACTGCTAGGTTGGCAGAAGCTGGGATAAGTAATGGGAGCTCACTCCATTATGCAGCACTAGGGATTTGAACCACTGAACTGCCGACCTTTTGATCGACAAGCTCAGGGTCTTAGCCACTGAGACACCGCGTCCCTTAATATTGCATATAGTTTTGGGTAATATAGTGCCCTGCTGGATCAGCCAAATACCTTACGTGGTCCAGCATTCTGGGTATTAAAATCGTCAAAAAGATATATTCAATTTGTCACAAGGGGAACAGGAAAGTGGCCCAGAAAATAAAGACACTGTTCTTGCTTTCTCCTTTCTGCTGTTCATCTGGGACCAGTTAGTAAAGAGAAAAATTATTAATACTACTAATCCTAACCCTAACCCTCATAGAAAGATGGTCTGCTTTCTTTTGAGCATTCCTTAAGGATTTCATGCATGTTGTCAATGCAATAGCCTTTAAGGCATCTGTCTTCATTCTTGAAAATGAAGGTTACCCTACTTTATCATTCTACGTTTCACACTGGCAAATATAAAACAGAAATGGAAAAAGTAATTAAACTGATAAACCCAACTAATTTTTAAAACCTTTTTTAGCTTTTCTGTACATTTAGCAGTGTGAAACATAGAATTATAGAATAAGGCAACCACATGAGAAGGAACAAGAAGGACAAAAAAAAAAGTGAGAAGATCCCTAGGATGCCTAGTTCTTCACGGCTATAAAGACTAGACTTTAAGGAATCATCAGCTCTTTCCCTTTCTCTTTCTGTTCCCTTCCATTCTTAGCAAATGTGCATCCTGACCTGTGCATTATTAAACACAAATTGATAATTAAAGACTTTTCACTTTCCTTCCCAATGATCTAAAGCATGGTTTTCAAAGTCGATTGCATCACGTGACGTATCGCAACGTACTGCAACGTTTTTTGCCTTTGCGGAGCTGGGGTAGGCATGGCCTGTGTGTGACACATCTGGCCTGTGGGCTGCCAGTTTGACACCCCTGATCTAAAACATGGAATTAATTTATTTAAAATGATTGTAGTCCACCTACTTTAATAACTCTCCCCTTTTTTAACAGCAACCACCCATTGCATTGAAACCATTCATCCTTTGCTAATCAATCACTACTGGCTCATACTGCATTAAATTATATGTGAAGCTTATATATTGCTTTGCCAGAAATATGCTTAACTTTTAACTTGCTTGTATTGAATTGCATCTGCCACACTCACATCCATTCATGAAACTTGCAGACATGGTTTTGGAGTTCTTAGCACCCTTATTTTTACACTCTTATCATGAACATTTTCATTTCAACAGCATTCACCACTGTAGTACTTACTCTCTCGCTCTTATAATTGTACATTGGTCCCTGAGGGGATATTTGAAAGAACTTTATAATTTGAAAATTGTGTACCTTTCAAAGCTTTGTTTCATGATTTCAGATGTTTATTACTGTACAATAGAGTCTATCATATCCTATGGCTTCTGAATTTGTTCAGGGACTTTATAATTTGTTTTATCAAGCATTCTTGAAAGTCCAGCTCTATACTGAAAAATGAGAATTAATGTTCAGTATGTTCTTGAGGGCAGCAACATCCCCACCCTACTGTAGAGGGTTTTTTTCTTAAATCAGAGTAACCAGCTTTTTTGGATTTATAGGCACATTTCAAATTTACACACAAAAGGACTCTTATACAATAGTTGCCATGGGAATTGCCTATTAACAAAATGGTTGTAACAGTAGCTATGTTGAGTCAAACCTTTTCATTTACTGAAGACAAATTGGTGAGTATTTTTCTGCTTCCCTCTCAGTTCGCCCACAATGTTTCTAAACTCCTTTGCTTACCTTTCCATTGTTTCTGGACAAATGCTAGCATATTTCTAAACAAGAACTAGGTGGTAGCGACCCATTTTTATTTAAGAATGCCTAAGGGTCTGATATGTTATGCAGCATGTTTGCCGTCCTGATTTTTTTTTTTTATTAAAAATTTAAAATACAGTGGGAGAACTGGACCTGATAAACACCAAAGGATGTATCTGTAGATACACATTGCTATGTTCAGGCACTGTACTGTCTAACCATCCATATAAATTATATTGCTATCATTTATAACCCAACCTTTTAAAAAGGCTATAAAATTGTCCTAAATTGGCCCATAAAGTTCTCATCTTATCAACATTATACATTTTATTTATTACATTGTTGGTGCATCCTACTTTATGTCTTAACAGGTTTTCTGTAATTTACTTTAGGTTGATAAAGAGTGACTGTCTCAGTCATATATTCTGCTAATTCTCCTTCTATGTGAAATTGTGTGGGTAATATAACATTTCTTGGTTAAAGTTGCTATCTTTATAAATTATGTGGAAGCCTAGACCTAAGGATCTGCCAATGGTCTGAAATTCATTGCATTAAGTAACAAATATTTTAAAAATGCACAAATCACTTCTGGCTGGCAAATGAAGGGAACATATTCTTGAACCACTCAAGAATAGCCCTAATTTATCTTGCTATTTAAACTTCTTTTCTTTCCATCCAGACTAAAGAATTGCTAATTACAGTAATGCAGACTTAATTTATACTAATATAAATAACACCACACAGACTTCAGAACTGGCATTAGGACGTTGTGCAATTTCTGACAAATACTATTTCAAAGAAAATATATAATAGCTTTTTGGGCTGCCCTAATTTACAAGCCATTATGTCTTTGATTGGCATCTTGAAATGGCCCCATCTGTAGTTTCCATAACAAAAGAGCTTAATATACTGAAGGCAATGATGTAAACTTGCATGGAAAAATATAGTGCCATCATTATAGCTTTTATGAAAACTTTGTCAAAAGTATTGATGTCTTTAAAAGGACAACTGCTTTCTCTACTCTATCTCAAATCATATTACTTAAATTAAATACTGCATATTGGGCTGTTCAACATGCACCTTCATAATTTGAACTCCTGCAAACTAAGAGAAGCGAACTGGAAAAGGTGAGAGATTCCTGCAAAAGAAAAACCTGTTTCAGGCTAACATGCAACTAATAAAGGGTAGGTCTGCTGCATTCCCACCACAGAATTGATCTGCTGCTCTTCTGAAGTAAGCCCCCTTGAGAACCTGCTAGCTCTTAGCTCTCTGTATTTGTATACTATATATGTTTTGGGTTAAAACTGACCCTCTTTAAACAACTGCTGACTCAGTTTAGCTACTCATATGATCTCCACATAAAATGCCATATAAGAGAATTTTGCACCTAATATTAAAGTTGCAGCAAGAAACTATTGAAATAATGAAAGTGTCTTGACATATTCATATCATTTTTACTCATAATATAATTTATCACCCATAAGAACAAGTTTTACTTTCCCAAGGAATTCTAACAAACTTGCAAAGAATTTCCAAAAATCAAAACAAACTACATTGTGGTTGAGAAATCCTGTTTCCTTATGTTATCATTTTGCATTACCTAGGGGAAGTACATATCTCATTACTAAGATAACACTGAAGAGTTTAAAACTTCGAACTCTAAATATCCGGGGAGAGGTTATACACTGTACAATTGCATTATTCTTTGTTAACAAGGGGAGAAAAGATGTGCAGACCATAATCAAAATAGAAAAGTCTTTTTTGTAATAAATGAACAGCATATTTTTTTAGTAGGTTGTATATATGAAGAAGCCCCAATATTGAGATTAATAAGCTGCCACATTTCAAGGAAGGCTAAGGAAACTGCTAAATTAAAGTGCAGTGCAACGTGAAACATTATGGTCAGCTGGGAACAGAATGTCAATTCAATAAGTTAAAGCCATAAAGCAAAATTTCAGGTGAAAGGGTTCAGTTGTTTCTCTGATGAAAATATATAGGCTGAAATTATCCCCAAAAGAGGAGAGAAATTATGGATCAAGAATTGGCTGATATAAGTTTAGTGATTCATAGAAAAAAAAGTTACTTTTTTAAAAAGTTTATTGACATCTGCTGAAGTAGAAAGAGGTAGTATATCTTTTTCTTTTATTCTTAGAAAAAATGGGAGTAAAAAATCTATCTGGGATGGCATTCAAAAAAAACCTGAACAACACAATGAAGATGTTTCTTATCTATGTTTGTTTCCTTGTTATGAAATTTATTGTTCTGTGAGAAAGAGTTCTGCTATTTTCATCAAAGGGATCATTCTTTTTATATCCAATTTCATTTCAAACTTTGAAAAAAGAAAGGATGGATGTTAGCCATTCAGCAGATATGAGTAGCAGCAGAAGTGACAAATTCAGGAAGTATAGGCAGAGAGAGGAAGAAAGGACTGAAAATTGGCAAAAGCATGAATGTCAATACTTTTTGAACCAAGATTACAGTGTATACACAGCATCATTGCAATAGAGGGAGAACTTCCTTTCACTGCCTGTAGGAAGTTAGAAATCAGCAGTTATGTATGTTTACAGGAGTGTTCTCTGGCCTAAAGGCTTCGATTTGATTTAGAATATAGAATAACAGAGTTGGAAGGGACCTTGGAGATCTTCTAGTCCAACCCCCTGCTTAGGCAGGAAACCCTACACCACTTCAGACAAATGGTTATCCGACATGTTCTTAAAAATTTCCAGTGTTGGAGCATTCACAACTTCTAGAGGTAAGTTGTTCCATTGATTAATTGTTATAACTGTCAGGAAATTTCTCCTTAGTTCTAAGTTGCTTCTCTCCTTGATTAGTTTCCACCCATCGCTTCTTGTCCTACCCTCAGCTGCTTTGGAAAATAGCTTGACTCCCTCTTCTTTGTAGCAGACCCTGAGATATTGGAACACTGCTATCATGTTTCCCCAGTCCTTCTTTTCATTAAAGAGAGTCTTTTCAGTCATTGCCCCTTCCCTCTGGAACATTCTCCCCTTCCCTGGGAGGTGAAGCAGGCCCCCCACCCTCCTATGGCCTTGCTTGAGGCTCACATAGGAGCACAAAGCTGTGGAGCTGATTAGCACTCTGAAAGCTCTCTCCCATCTTTTAATTCACTTTCACACAGATTTTTAAATTCATCCTTGCCGTCTAAATTTTTATACATTGTTTTTAATGTTTTAATATTTTATCAGTATAATGCCCAATGTTCCTCTATGAGAGAGATGGACAGTTTTTAAATTTGATAAATGAATGAATGAATGAATGAATGAATGAATGAATGAATGAATGAATAACAGTCTATGAATGGTGCAGCTTTATATAATAAAGCATTTTTATTTTTAAAAAAGACTATTTCAATCTTTCCCACAGAAATTCTGTCACTGATTTCTTATTCCAACTGTAATTCCTTTAATTTGGGATGAAAGGCTGATTCAGAAATTAAATTTATTTCTGAGCAAAATTGAATTGTGATTATACCTTAGACCTTTACAACTAAATATTTAAAAACTTCAAGGATTCTGAAGTTATGATCAAGGAAAATTCAAGAATATGCTTTGAGGAAAACATATTAACTTAAATCTCAGTTTCACACCAAATCTTAGAGACAGCTAGGCTGTGTCTATACATAAGTAAAAATCCATACAATTCTGAAATAGCTAAGTGCTTTATAGCCTTTTTCCATCTAGTTTAGGAAATGAGAAACTTCAAAGATTCAGTGTGTCCAAACAAATCAGTATTTTCATCAATGCAATTTTCAGCAATAAATGTTAAGATTCACCATACTATCCAAGATTAAGCAACACATCTTCACTGACTTATTCTCAACAAATTTGGCAGCAGCAATGAACAAGGTCTGGGCAACTGGCCAAAACATGCTTATCTCTTACAACCTTCTTGAATCAAAGAAATATGCTCAGGAAAATTATGTAGCAGAGCTGATATTCTGTTACTATAAATCTTTCTTTTTCTTCTATTTTCATTTCACTGTCGTTTGGATCCTATTCTCAACTTTCAAAGGTCTTCATGAACCAGTCTCAAATCTATTGAACAGCACTGTAGTGATGAAGATAAAATTTTCTAAAGTTCTAAAAGTAACAGGATGCATATTTAATATTCAACATTTCTGGGTGGGTAAACTAGAAAAAAATGATTTGAAAGCTCTGGAGAGACTACAAATAAGTGTTGATAACACTAGCTTAGACTATAGCTAAATTCTGTATAAGCCAGGTACCTATGTTCTCATTTTGATTTCTTTTATTCCCCAGTCAATATTCTTAAATGTTTATCTATTGTGCTAGGTATGTACATACCAGAAATGAAAGAAAATAAGAAGTGAGAAGTTATGATTCAACTTTTTCACATTTTTTTCTAGTATAAGTCATAAAACCTAGTGGTAGATTTACTAATTTGTCCATAATATTCACTTGATGCACCCTAGATAAAACCTACTCAAAGACTGATGCACCCACCCATAGCAGGGTGTCAGATCTTTGAAGCTGATTACATAAATACTTTATTTCTTTTTCTTTGCAGCTACAAATGGAACAAATTCCACTCTACACATTGTCATTGGGTGTCTTGTTTAGATTTTGCATTGTCTGCACATCTGTTGTGACCAATTGCATAAGTCTGGAATCCTATTGACCTGGGACACTATTTGTGTTACCATAGGGATTAAAAAAATCCAGATTGTGTTTTCCAGTAGTGTTGTTGGCCCTAATTCTGGGTGAGTAAAATTTTGTTTTGGAAGTGGCATCCTCTGTAATGTTTTGGTTTTGGAGGTGGTGCCAACAGAAAGCATAATTAGAAGGAATGCATGTACTCCCTCTTGTCTGGTCAAAGAACTATAATGACCTTAGTCATCTCCATCCTCAGCTGTCTCAACTGTGTTTCCCAGTCTTAATGATTACAGATTTATGTGGGCATTAATTACAGAGATAAGAAGATATTTTAGCCCCACAAGTGATGTAGGTTTTGCCTCCTTCATAGAAATGCTAATGCTTATACTCTGTAACACATATATATCTATATATATGGTAGATAGCTTGGCCTTATTTTTCAAGAGTATATCTCAGTGTGTGGCTTCAGAGTTTTATCCCAATTTGGAGAGGCAAAAGGATGCTTATGCTGTGGGTCCATCATCATCATCATCATGGATGGCCCTCAGAATTCTCATTCTATATAAGACTCAAGCACACAGATGGAATGGACAACTGAGTAGCTTTAGGCTGCCTATATGTGTGTGTGTGTATACACACACATACATACATACATACATACATACATACACACACACACACACACACACACATACAGATGCACACAAGAGAGCTAGAAGGAATGATAAAAGAAGTTAACAACTGTCTAAGAAATTTTAGTCTACATTTACAAACTCACTCTACAAAAAATGTAGAGGTATTACAATATAAAACTTTTTATATTTTTGTATTGTAATGCATCCATATATTTGATGCATTTATAAACAGACTCTGAAATTTAAGAAGTAGCAAAATGCAAAAAATAATAACAGTATTTTTAAAAATTCTTTAAATATTTTTTTCCCCTTTCTGTCACAGTCAACAAACACAAGACTTTTCAAAACATTAGCATTTGCCCTACAGGAATCAAACTGACAGTATATAAGGGGGATTTAAATAAGACTGCACGTTGGATGTATAAATGAAAATTATACTTTGGTCTGTCTTGAATCAGTGATTGTTTTTTCAGGTTTCCAAAATATTTACTTTCAAATTAGTCTATTTATTACTTCAGAAGGCGACAAATGCATAATGCATTAGTAACACTTAGTCAGTATACCCTTGTAACACCTTCCTGTGCTTTGGAGTAGAATATGTGACATGAATTTTATTTGTTAGGTATGCAAAATATGTCTGACAAATACATATGTATCCAACAAAGATACTGTAACTTGAACTGATTAACATTAAATAAATGTCCATATTAAAAATTAGGATCTTGGTTACATTATATTGTTACGTATAACATTATTATTTATCAGAATAGGTTCTTTTTATCAGTTGGGTTCAAACACGGTGAAACATTGCAAAGTCCTGATTTTGTTTATGATAATGAACTTGCTTAAAATTCTTTTATTGAAATCATTAGGTATTAACATTCAGATCCTTAGCACTTCGCCCTTTATGACCGGCTATACATAATTACATATAACTTGGTTCCAAGAAGAAGGTATTTTATGCTATGACACTCACATTATGGAATTAATTTCACCTAAGATTAAGTTAGTCCTGACCCTATTGACCATTTGCAAGACCCTAAAAACTTAGTTTGTGGCTGGGCCTGGAGCCCCAGGAGCGTAATAAAACCTGTCACTTGGTTTTATTGATAGTTATTTAAGAAACTCAACTGCTATGTGGTTTTTTATTTTATATTAAGTATTTTAACATACTATTTTTATTTTTTAAATCTATTTTATTTTAAGCTATCAAGAATCATTTATGTAAGATAAGCATCTACACAAATTAAATAAATTAATAAACAATACAAAAATGACTTATGTGAAGATGCTGTCCAAAGAATGGTTTCCCCTCTAGAAATCTCAACAAACTAATCTCGTGAATTGTCTCAAAGCCATTCTTAAAAAAAAGGAATGCTATTAAAATCATTCTGCAAATATCAACATTTTTCTACCTGGTCTCAAGTGGCACATTGCTATTCAGCACCCAGCTATCCTGTAACTGAACAGATTCAGGAGTGGTGGCCAAATCATTTGGTGCAGGAGCTGGTGCATGGATCTGGTTCCGCCGATTTGTTAAGGAATTCCTGTTGAGGGAGTTGGCAGAAGAATGATGATGAGATAGAGTATGATTGTGAGGTGGAGGAAGAGGTGGTCTCAGAGTTGACTGGCTGTGATGATTTGAAGGCCCTAGAAAGGAAAAAGAGAAACAGGAAATATCTCTGAATTATCCAATCTTTAAAAAACAATTAATCCTAAACCTTTAGGTCAAAACTACATTATACTTATCACATAGGTAGGCTTAGGACTGCATTTCAAAAGAAATAGATCAATTTCAGCATTTGCAAATTTGACCCTTAAATCAATAGCTGTCATGTAATTTGTTATATAATCCTTCCCTCCTTGTATTACAAACTAATTATTTCCTTAAACACATTCCAAAGTTGTGAAAGAGGAAAGAAGTTTAGCAACTTGTGAATTAGTTACATGCTAGTCCTGAGGAAGTTTGAATCTATTAACTTCCTAAATACAAGATTGTTTATAAATGCAACGTCTACTCCATAACAAATGAAAGGAAGACATAAATATACTAAATAAAACAAAGCATATCATACAGGTATTAGAGGAAAATAAACAGAAGTTAATAAGCTTACAAAATGTGTTAACAGTCTCTTTTCTATCAACCAAGATGAATAATTAGATAATGTTATTATGTTCATATACTCCTATATTATTTGAGTCTGAAAATGAATTAAAGGCAATATAAGAAAAAAAAAGCATAACAGACAAGTGAAATATTAATTGTACATTTAATCATTATATTAACTTGTAATTTATATAGAGAGGAATAATTAGAAAAAACAACATTAGCAAATCACAATTATAATGATATATGTTTAGTTTGAGAAACTTGAAGATACATTTTGTATTTAATGAATCAAACTGTGACAGAAAATGTCAGCTGAGGAAAGTGTTCATAGTTAAATTTATCTGTACTCCTGTGGAACAATAGGAAGATGCATTCCCTAGACTATTTTAAAAATGTGAATGTATATAAATGAATATGTAATGGTCTCTTTAAAACCAGAACGAAAGATCTGGTAGGTAACCAAATGAAAACTTAAATTATTTTTCATCACACCTATTGCAGATCTATCTGGACCAAGTTTGCAAGTTGAAAGTTAAAAGTTCAGATTTTAATGTTATGAGTTCCCGTTGAATTTCCTCAGTACAGAGACTTCTCAAAGGACCAAATTCTGTAATTTTGTGAGAGGAACTACAATTTCATACACTTACCAATCCATAAGAAGTTTCAAATGGATAGCATCTGAATTGGGGAAATGTTTTTTCAATTTGTCAATAACCATCAGAATATTATAGCAATAGCACCCTTGCATCAAAACAAATATATGCATAAAAGGGCCAATTTCCCCTTTGCTCCAATCTTCCTATTTGTTCCTCCTTATAAGGTGAATTGTCATATAAGAGTTGAAGGAGAAAATAATTTTGCAAACTGGTGGAGGAAAATTCAGCAAATGTGGAGCTTTACAATGGCTGGTAAGAGAATTACATTAATTAACTGTACACACATTTACCTGGATTTTTTTTTTTTATTTATTTATTTATTTTCAATTTATATACCGCCGTTCTCCCTGAGGACTCAGGGCGGTGCACAGCCAGAATTAAAAACATGAAATACAAATATTAAAAACAATTAAAATCTATATAAATTTGGCCCAAAATTTAAAAAACCACAAACCAATTAAATATTTAAAAATTTTAAAAAATTTCTTCCTAAGCCAGCCCGGCTTGCTGGAAAAAGTGGGTTTTAAGGGCACGGCGGAAGGCACTTAGGTCTTGGATTCTCCTTATCTCTGGGGGCAGCTGATTCCAGAGGGTAGGTGCCCCCACAGAGAAGGCTCTCCCCCTGGGGGTCACCAGCCTACATTGTTTGGCTGATGGCACCCTGAGGAGGCCCTCTCTGTGGGAGCGCACGGGTCGCTGGGAGGTCGTCGGTAGCAGCAGGCGGTCTTGAAGATAGCTAGGCCCTATGCCATGGAGCGCTTTAAAGGTGATAACCAACACCTTGAAGCGCACCCGGAAGACCACCGGGAGCCAGTGCAGCTCGCGCAGGAGCGGTGTTACATGGGAGCGCCATGCTGCTCCCATCATTACCCGCGTTGCTGTGTTCTGGACCAGCTGGAGCCTCCGGGTGCCCCTCAAGGGGAGCCCCATGTAGAGAGCATTGCAGTAGTCAAGGCGAGAGGTGACGAGGGCATGAGTGACTGTGCACAGGGAATCCCGATCAAGAAAGGGCTGCAACTGGCGAATCAGGTGAACCTGATAAAAGGTCCCCCTGGTTACAGCCGTCAGATGTTCCTCCAAGGACAGCTGCATATCCAGGAGGACTCCCAGATTGCGAGCCCTTTCTGTGGGGGCCAAGGACTCGCTCCCAATAGTCAGTGATGGAGTCAACTGACTATATCGGGATGCCGGGAGCCACAGCCACTCAGTCTTGGAAGGGTTGAACTTGAGCTTGGATCTAAACCATTGTGCCCATTTGTATCTAGAGAAGATGAAAGCAGGAGTGAGAAGGATAGACTGTCAGATCCCTAGATAAAAGTATGTCCTGTGGTAAAACTACATTTATTTCTATGAAAATTTGAGTAAGAAATGATATCAGAAAAAGTATTATTCACAGGTTTCATTCATTGAGCAGAGAACACATACACACACACAAACCCAACATTTAGAGGAGTATAGTATAATAGCAGCTGCTGTTTTCAATCAGCTTATATTCTCCAATATGAAGAAGAAGCATCAGCATAGCAAGAAGGGAGTTTAGAATATGTCCTGATGAAAGAAAGCTACAGTGCTTTAAATCTTTTGGTGGCTTGACCTCTCAAGTGACAAAGCGGATTAAGACATAAAGACAAAAAGAAAAAGATAAATTCTTATTTACAGTATGACTAATCACAAAAGAAATTCAAAAATTCATGTTACAGAGAAATAGGTTTTTATAAAGTAATTATAGTCAAAATGTGTTCTGTTCTCTAAAAGATCCCAAATTTCCTCATTTACATCACCGTGCCATACAGAACATTCAGTCTTGAATAATGGTGAAACAAAAAGATCTTTTAAATGGTAAAAAGAGGTCCAGGGTATGTTTAAAATGAATACTACTTTAACTAAATATATGCCTTTTGAAATATACTCTTTAAGGGAAAAAAGAAGTAGCCAAAATGTTTCTGAAATCATCCTTTAACTTTCTTTTCTCTGGGCCCATCAAAACTAAAATGTGTTTTGGGATTTCTTTTTAAGGACAACAAGATAAGCTATTTTTTTACTCATTTTTATTTCACTGTGAAACATGGCTAGAGCTTGGTAATTTTACAGAGTTTAAGCCAGAGGTGAAATTCTCCGTGGTGAGTTGTGGTGAATTGCCACCGGTTTGCTGCCCGCGCATGTGCGGTGTGTGCCAAATGCGGGCTGCATGCCAAATGTGCACTGTGTGCTGCACACACATGCACAGTGCATGCCAAACTCACACGTCACGTGGAAAAAGGAGGCTTAAGGTAAGTAGAACAGTGAGGGGGGGGATACAGCTGTGCCGCGTGATTTCCTGCTTTCTAGCAAATATAAATTGTGCGGCAGAGCTGATCGTTGGAAATACCGGTTCAGATGAACCGGTAGCTTTTTTTTACTACCAGTTCTCCCGAACCAGTCCGAACCAGTAGCATTTCACCCCTGGTTTAAGCTGTCCTTTAGATAATCAAGTATAACCTCCTGCTCACTGCAAGAATCCACAGTGAAGCACCTCCGTTAGATGATTCTTCATTCTGTAGTGGAATACATCCAGAAAAAGATCAACACAGCTATAGAAAGAAAATTCTCATATGTATTGTTATTGTGGTTGCTTCTTATTATTGCAAAATAAAGCCAATACTGAGAGATCAATTTTAGATTACAAACATTTCTAAAACTTTGGAATTGTTAGTGCTCTCCGAGCTTGATTGTTTGTTTTCAGATGTTTCATTACTCAATGACATAACATTACCAGTGTGAGTGAGGGTGTGAGTGAGGTTACAAATGCCATTTTATTAAGGCTTATGATCAAAGAAAAGCTATTTGGAGATTATAGAAAGCAGCATAAATTAGCATAAAGTAAAAGTCTGGAAAGTATTATTAAAAATAAAAAAAAAAATTAAACAGCTCTAAATGGGCCAGTCCTTCACTATTTCCAGGGCATGCCTGCAGGCCACATCTAAGGACCCCGCAGGCTGGATTTGCCCCATGGGCCTTGAGTTTGACACCCCTGCTCTATGCCATAATTGATTCCATTTTGGTGGATTGTACAATATTTCATTTTTTCCCTCCTTAAAATTCCTGAAAGACTTACATTTAAGGCAGTTAGAAGATTTTTTTTAAGAGTCAGAGAATATAACACTAAGGGAATAAACTTTAAAAAAAATACAGTCATATCATCCCTTTAACTTCCCTTTGCTCTTCTACAAATCCCGCTGTAGCCAATTTTTGGCTAAAATTCTAGTCTGTTGATATTTTTTCAGACGAAAATATTAGCTGAGCGTTCTTGAGAATCTGATTGCTCTCTAGATGGTTCATGAGGGACCCCGAAAATTGCCACAGTGATGTAAGAATAATTGTGTATCTCTTCCAGCTCATTTGGAAAATGAGCAGTGGCACCAAGTGTCTGGCATCCAGGATGAAAAATTCTAGAACTGGGTGCACAATAGTCTCCCCCCCCTCACAATAGTGTTTTATGAAACTCAGACTTTCTATAATAAGTCTACAGTAGGCAATTGTACAATAGCACAAGACAGAAACACTCTTCAGTTGCCACTTTAAGAAAATTTATGAACGTCACACTTTGAATTTCTCCCAAACACAGCGATTCTGAAGGAAAAAAAGAGATGGATATACATTAACTCAAATGCAAACAGGGGCCATATGGAGGTCAGGGCTATAAAACTCCAAGAGAAAATATTTCTCTACCAAATCTATTTGCATCAGAAAGTACTGACAATGGGGGAGAGCATTTTCATAATGTAAGTAGTAATGATGGGGATGAATGATACAAAGGTGAGGGACAGTGGCCAATTTTGCTCAGTAAGGAGAGATGGTTAAACTCTTCCTCATATTCCTCAACTATTAGATAACTGTATTCACTATGCCTTATAAATAATACAGATGTTAATTATGTTTTATGTGGTCATCAAATCCTTTCTATTACTCACTGTTTACTGTAATACAAGAGGTCTTATTTTATTATCATTATATCTGGATAGCTGAACATTCATGGAACTTTTTCTACCTTTATATTTTTCAGACGAAAGCCATGAAAGCATAATTAGGTTCAGCTATTGCACATAATGAATATAAACATCCAATACTTAACTATAACTTGTCATCTGTTCTGTCCTTCCCAGCTTCTGTGGCTAGGAAGCGATTGACCTGTGATTTGTTTACAGTTAAATGTGCTATTTAGAGGTATCCTTTATCCTGAATTCAGATGACATTATGGGTGTCTACAGAAGGGATGAAGAGGCAAAATATGTATTGTGAAGCAAGCTCTGCCTCTTGCTCTGCCACAATCAAATATGTTAGGGACAGAGCCTGCTCTGCAATAATATATATACAGTAGATGTTTGTGTTTAATGGCAGCTCTTATTTCACTATTCAATTATCAATTCTATCAGGACCCTTAGTACAGTGGTGAAATCCATTTTTTTTTACTACTGGTTCTGTGGGTGTGGCTTGTTGGGCATGGTGTGGCTTGTTGGGCGTGGCTTAATGGGCATGGCAGGGGAAGGATATTGAAAAATCTCCATTCCCACTCCACTCTGAGGCCAGCCAGAGGTGGTATTTGCCGGTTCTCTGAACTACTCAAAATTTCTGCTACAGGTTCTCCAGAGCCTGTCAGAACTTGGTGGATTTCACCCCTGCCTTAGTATAACTTTTTAAGAACAAGATCTTATTTAGCTGTTTTCTGTTTATGTCAGATTATTTAAATTTTTAAGCTTAAAATATTTCTTTGATTGAGGATTAAAGGCACACTTATCCAATGTTTTCAAAGTTCTCATTATGACTGTCTCTAATAGCTTAGAAAACATTAATAAGCAATTTCCAAAATTGCAAATTGATTGATGAGAAATTGACATCTGTGAATTTAGTGTTCTTTAAAAAGTCTCTGTTGCAGTTGTAAGCAAGAAGGCTAATCCTGTTATTTCCAGCACTCAAACCCATGGAAAACCATTGCCCAGAGGTCTCATTGTGAGGATCAACTGTCTGGAGCATATATAGGTGATCTCTCATCCTCTCCTTATCCAGAGTGGATTCAAGGAATTAATCTGCTCACCAATTCCTTGGTCTTTGCCACAATCATCAACTCGAGCTTCACTCCCTAGAAGCTCTGAGATAGTTTCTTTACTAGGGCTGAGCAAAAATATTTTGCTATCTTCCATGAAATTTTATTTCAACATGGCTTTGGAAAGTGTTCCATTATTCCACTAAGCTAATATTTCAGTTTTATCCTCCAGTACCCAGTCATGTGAATCATCTACTTCATTCTACCAAACAAAATTTGTGAGTTTTTCGTATTTTCCACGTTCCTATTGTATTTTGAAACAGTATAGTAAAAGACAAGTCTGCAATATTTTACAATTTTCTTCTTGCCCTATCATTTCTTATTCCATTTTTAACTCTACAATGCTGTTTTTCACCAACTACTGTTTCAGCAACTTTTAGACTTCAAATCCCAGAAGTTGCCAAGGATGAGAAACAGTGTTCTATAACAAGAAATATGGAGATGATTCCAATATACTTGCATTTTCTTTAATTTGGCATCTTTCTCTGTTCTCACATTTCTAGAATAAGAGTACACTGTGAGGGGTGGAAATATCTCCGTCTTATGAAAATGTTTTTCATTCTCAAAAATATCATAAAACAAACATTTTGTGCTGGCTTGAAACTCAACACTTAAAAAAAAATTAAGATCATGGCATTTGGTCTCATCACTTGCTGGCAAATAGAAGGGGGAGAAATGGAAGCAGTGATAGATATTATTTTCTTGGGCTCCAAGATCACTGCAGATGGTTACTGCAGCCATGAAATTAAAAGACACTTGCTTCTAGACAAGATATTAAAAAGCAGATACATCACTTTGCTGACAAAGGTCAGTATAATCAAAGCTTTGGGTTTTTTCAGTAGTAATGTATGACTGTGAGAGTTGAATCATAGAATTGATTCTTTTGAACTGGGATGTTGGAGAAGGCTCTAGAGATTCCCTTGGACTGCGAGGAGATCAAATCAGTCAATCCTAAAAAGCTATCAACCCTAATTGCTCTTTTTGAAAGACAGATCAAAAGCAGCAGGGTCATGCTGAGGATTTTGTGCAATTCCTGCATGATAAAGTCGCTCGGATTCGGGAAGGCTTGGACTCCGACTGGGTGAGTCCAGGGGGGGGAGACGGGGGTAGGTCTTGAGAATATTATCTGGGAGGAGTTTGATCCTGTGGCTCCCGAGGATGTAGACAGGGTTCTGGGTAAGATTAGTGCTGCCACATGTTTATTGGACCCTCCTGGTTGGTACTGGCCTCCCGGGAGGTTACACGAGGCTGGCTCCAGGGGATTATAAATGCTTCTCTGAGTGAGGGTGCCTTTCCCGCTGCCTTGAAAGAGGCGGTGGTGAGGCCCCTCCTCAAGAAGCCATCCCTGGACCCGGCTGAATTAGTCAACTACCGTCCGGTCTCCAACCTTCGTTTTGTGGCGAAGGTTGTTGAGAGTGTGGTGGCACGACAGCTTCCCCAGTACCTGGATGAAGCTATCTATCTGGACCCGTACCAATCGGGCTTCAGGCGCGGGTACAACACAGAAATGGCACTGGTTGCATTAGTGTATGATCTCTGGAGGGCTCGGGACAGGGGTTGTTCCTCTGTCCTGGTCCTATTAGATCTCTCAGCGGCTTTTGATACCATCGACCATGGTATCATGCTGCAGTGGTTGAGGGGGTTAGGAATAGGGGGCACCGTGCTGCGGTGGTACTCCTCCTTCTTCTCCAACCGCTCGCAGTTTGTGTTGGCAGGGGTGCAGAGGTCGACTCGCTTGGGGAGTGCCGCAAGGGTCGGTCTTCTCGCCCTTTCTGTTCAACATTTATGTGAAGCCGCTGGGCGAGATCATCCATGGTTTTGGGGTGAGAGTTCATCAGTACGCTGATAATACTCAGCTGTACATCTCCACCCCAGACCACCCCAATGATGCCCTTGATGTGATGTCTCGCTGTGGAGGCCGTGCAGGTCTGGATGGGGAGAAATAGGCTCAGACTCAAACCTGCCAAGACCGAGTGGCTCCCGGCGTCCCGATATAGTCAGCTGGTGCCATCGCTGGCTATTGGGGGTGAATCTTTGCCCCCCACAGAGAGGGCTCGTAATCTGGGTGCCCTCCTGGATGTATGGCTGTCTTTAGAAGAGCATATGACAGCCGTGTCCAGGGGGGCTTTTTATCAGGTTCACCTGATTCGCCAGTTGCGGCCCTTTCTGGACCAAGACGCCTTGCACACGGTCACTCACGCCCTGGTCACCTCCCGGCTGGACTACTGTAATGCTCTCTACATGGGGCTCCCCTTGAAGAGTACTCGGAGGCTCCAACTGGTCCAGAATGCGGCCACGCAGTTGGTTATGGGCGCGATTCGTTGTGCCCATGTGACACTTCTCCTGCTCGAGCTGCACTGGCTCCCAGTAGTCTTCCGGGTGCAATTCAAGGTGTTGGTCACCACCTTTAAAGCGCTCCATGGCTTAGGACCCGGATACCTTTGAGACCGACTTCTGCCATTAGTAGCCTCCCACCAGCCAGTCTGGTCCCACAGAGAGGGGCTTCTCAGGGTGCCATCGGCCAAGGTATGTCGGCTGGCGACACCCAGGGGGAGAGCCTTCTCTGTGGGAGCTCCTGCCCTGTGGAATGAACTGCCCCCGGAATTGCGCAAGATCTCCGACCTCCGTGTATTTCGCTGTGCCCTCAAGACCCCGCTGTTCCGCCAGGCCGGGCTATCAATGTAAAGGATTTTAAATTGGGTGTTTTAAATTTTTGGGTTTTAATTTGGCCGAAATTATTTAATAATTTTAATTATTTTTTAAATGATGTCTGTATATTTTTGTGTTTTTAATAGGCTGTACACCATCCTGAGTCCTTCGGGAGAAGGGCGGTATAGAAATAAAATTGTTGTTGTTGTTGTTGTTGTTGTTGTTGTTGTTGTTGTTGTTGTTGTTGTTGTTGTTATTATTATTATTATTATTATTATTATTATTATTATTATTATTATTATTATATACTGAAGCTGAAGTTCAAATACTTTGGCTGCCTAATACGAAGAGAAGACTCACTGGAAAAGACCCTGATGCTGGGAAAAATTAAAGGCAAAGGGTTAAGGGAACAGCAGAGGATAAGATTGTTAGGTAGTATAATTAATGCAATAAACATGAAGTTGAGCAAATTCCAAGAGAGTTTGCTCAAGTTCCAAGGAGAGAGTGGAGGACAGGGGCCCTAGTGTACTATGATCCATGAGATTGCAAAGACAGTCATGACTTAGTGATTTAATAACAACAAAAAGCATCTTCTGATACAGAATTTAATTCCACACGGGGATATATCCCAACAATTTGTAAAATTCAACTCTCACAGCTATAGGTTACTACTGAAAAAAATCCACAGCTTTGATTATACAGACCTTTGTCAGCAAAGTAATGTCTCTGTTTTTTAATTTGGTATCTAGGTTTGCAATGCTATTCACATATAACTTTAAACCATCTGCAGTCCACAGAGCTCACCTATTATGACTTTGTATTATGTGTGAAACAAGCACCATGGTAAATGGTGAAATATTCACCGTATTCAGTAAATATTCAAATAGCCAAAGTGTTAAAACAAGAGCAGAAAACAACTACATTTAATCTGTCTTGCTTAAAATGAAGCACTATATGTTATTTTCAAATCTGTATAATAATTCATTTCTTTGTACTACCTTGAGGGAAAAAATATCGAAAATGGAAGAGACTTTTCTAAAATTAATTAGAAACTGTCTATAAATAAGCTGTAATAATTAGCAAAATATACAACAGTCAACCCATGCCAGATTAACTGGGGAAATAGGCTCATTTCTTTGTTTCATGCCATCTCTCTCTCTCTCTTTTTTTAGCCATTATAGTATATCATCTGGAAGTCATAATTTTGCAGAGCCTATTAAAATTTTATTTTCTTTCATATACAGGTTTTGTTGGAAAATTAAGTGCCACCTTTTTCGATAAATCAGCACTAATTGAAGCATTTTGCCAACTTCTGGAAAAGGAACTAGTTGAACAGTATGAATTAGTTTGGGGGAGTTTTGATAATTTTCAGGATGTACAGAAGATTCATTTGATCTACAGCATCTGCAGTGAAAAGGATTCTAAAATTATTGGCACGACTAGCTATGATTGTGGTTCAAGAAAAGGAAATGTTCCTCTAAAGGAACTTCTATTATTAGAAATATATTTTCATTATCTTCCAACGTTTACCTTCATAGAAAATTTGAATTCTTCTTGTTCCCGTTTATATTTATTTCATTTAGGAATAAAATCATTTCATGTCTTTACATTCACATAATTTCAGTACAAGGAAATAAAAACTAGGATGAAAAACATAATATGATAATAGACATATGGGCAGAAGAATACTATTGGACATTTTTCACTAGAACAGAAAGTATAAATAGTTTCACCTATGAACTGAACAAGTAAAACACCTTACATTCATCAGCAAATACTATATATGGAGCAACGTATTTATTTATATTAAACCTTCATTATTTTTAATAAATATTTCAAAGCATCAAACACACACAATATTCATCGATCCTCCTATTTTCTCCACAACAACAACCCTGTGTTGTGAATTGGGCTGAGAGAGAATAACTGGCCCAAAGTCACCCAGCTGGCTTTCATGTCTAAAGGCAGGAGTAGAACTCATACACTCCTGGCTTGTATCTGGTGCCTTAAGCACTAGACTAAACCGGCTCTCTCAATATATCTATACACTTCACTTATTAAATACTAAACATGTGTTCTTGTTGATTAAGTATACATTATATTTGTCAGATTACAAGGATTCTAGAAAAACACGAACAGAACTTGGAAGCCTGATGTTAGTCTACTTCTGCAATATGTACTTATTTCTATTGCAATACATTATATTTCTAGTAGCATTTTTATGGTTAAAGGTTTTATTTAGGGTAAAGGTTTTATTATAGTTCTGAGAAGACAAGAAAGAATAAAAATGATGATGGAGTTCAATTCTTTGGATCAAATGGTGGGAGGCAAATCTGACGCACAGTAGTCATTAATACTCACAATAACTGAAGCTAGTTAGAAAAAGGGCCTGGAAGATAAAATTTTGGAATAATTCTACTAGAAAGCATGGTCTGAAGCAGTAAACTCTTTATTGCTTGACTAACCTTTGCCCAAATTTCTCAAAGTACATGGCTCTTGGGGAGGGAGGCACATGCTTCTTATATTTCATAACAAAGGGTCACTTTAATATTATAATCAGACTGCGTTATAGAATGAGCAGACTGCATTATAGAATAACAATATGAGTGACCTTTGATGCGCTTAGTTGTTTTCTTGCAGAAGTTTCTTCTTCAAATTCGGTAACTTCATCAGTGCCGGTAGGGGTGGGGTTTGCTCTCAATTGATATTCTGGTGGCTTACCCTGTCAGTGTTGGTAGAAGTGATCTTGGTGGAGGTTTTTTTTTTGGTTAGGATATTTGTTGCTGGCTTGTCTAGCAGTTCTTTGATTGGGTAGTGTTATTACCACTTTCACTTCTTGGTGTTAATCTATGCTTATCTGATTGTTTATTGCTGGTGGTAAGGTACTTTGTTCTTTTTGCTTCCTTTTCAGCTTGTTGATTGTCTTTTTCAGTATGTAGATATCGTTTATGATTATATGTCTATTGATGACCAATTGTCAGAGTGCCAGGCTTCCAAGTATTTTCTTGTGTTTTTGGACTTGGCTTGGTCTAGGATAGTCACAGTCTTCCATATGAAACCATGGTTAAGACTCTCCATACAGTATATTGTGAAATTGAAGAGCAATCATCATGTCTTCTTGATTGCTAGTTGGATGTGTTCTGCCAGCCTCGTCCTGTTTGTCCTACATAGAGGCTACTGCAGTCTTTATACTATATGTTGTAGATGACTCCTGGTTTTTGTTTTTGTTTTCCTTCAGGGATTGCTTCATCTTTTAGTTTATTTAGAGATGTTTTGGAGATACTTTAATTGGTTTGTGTGCTACACTGATGCAATGTGATTGTAATAGTCTGTTGGTGGTTTCGGAGATGTTTTTGATGTATGGCAGTGTTATTCTTTTTACCACTTGAATTGTGCTATATTGGGTTGAGTGGTCAAGCACTTTTTGATGAAGTTGCATGAATATCCATTTTGTTGGAAGATGTTGTATAGATGATCTGTTTCCTTGTTCTGATGTACAGGGTTGCTGCAGTGTGTTTGTGATCATCTAAGTAGTGTTCTTACATAGCTTCTCTTGTGGGAGACTGGGTTATTACTTTAGTAGTGGAGTACTTGGTTGGTGTGGGTGGTTTTTTGGTACACTTGTGTTTCTAATTTGTCATCGTAGTCTCTGCTGATAAGGCTATCCAGGAATGGTAGGGTGTTGTTGTTTTCTTTTTCATTTCTGATGTGGATTCATTTCAAGATATTGTTGATGGTTTTGTGGGTGTTTTCTAATTGGTCCTTTTTATTATGGCAGATGTGCCATCTACGTACCTGATCAATATTTTGGGTTGTATGTGTGGGAGTGCTACTGATTTCAGACATTGTTCTTATTACTGCAATCATGAGTTCTGTAAGCGGTGATCCCATGGGTATATTTTTGATTTGTTAACAAGTTTCTTGTACTGAAAGTATGTGGTTAGAAGAATGTTGAAGAAGATCTATGATTTTGGGTGTTTCAATCTTAGTGTATTTGGTTAGGTTGGGTGTGGTCTATGGAAGTGAAAAAGTCTGTGACATCAAATGATACCAGGATTTAATCCTCATGTATTGTCACATCTTTGATTCTTTTAAGATACTATAGTGGGGAATTGATGGAGTATTGGTTTTCCACTGTGAGGCACCTAAAGATCCAGCAGCCCAGAAGAAAAAACAAGAGTTGTCTACAAACATACAATGTAATGACTGCAAGAGTCACTGCGTAGGACAAATAGGCAGAAGACTTGCAAAACACATCCATGAATATAGTCAGCAGTCAGAAGACATGATGAAAACTCTTCAATTTCACGACATATGAGGACACTAATCATGGTTTCATCTGGAAGACTGTGACTATCCTAGACCAAGCCAAGTCCAAATATATTGAATTCCTGGAATCTTGAGACTCTGACAAATTGGCCACCAATAGACATGTAAACATAAATATCATCTATATTCTATGCAAAAGAGACAATCAACAAGCCAAAAAGGGAGCAAAAAGACCAAAACATCTCCCCACCAGCATCAACACCCATATGACCATAGATTAAACCAAGATTTAACCAACAAACAAGAAGTGAACAATACCCCGATTAAAGAATTGCCAAACAAACCAAACAGTAAACAGCCTATCCTCCCCCCAAAAAAGTTCACTCCCACCAACACTGAAAAGCAAAATAATAGAATAAAAATTGAGAGCAAACACTACTCCCTACTGGCACTGATGATGTTACCTAGTTTGGGTAATGAAATGTCTGTAAGAAAACAACCAAGCTCAGAGAGCACAAAGGATGACAATGTGCAATGTCATTGTATCAAAATTACATATACAATACATACTGTATGGTATAAATATCACACTACTTCAGACTTTTCCAAGATCTTTAAATTTCCACAGGGCTTATTCTTTTCTTACTGACTTGGGGATGGAAGCAAATAACTCTTACTATAACATATATAACTTCTTGTATTTAGTTGTATAGCTAAATATATGATTTTTATAATTAGAAATAGGATTTTTATAATTATACCATATGCTTGGAGTTCAGATGGACAGCAACTCCTAAATGTGTATTTGTGTATCTCTCCATAAATGGTTTTAATTTGCATACTCTTGCCTTATAAACAAATCTTTATCTTAGGAAACTGTTGTCAGAGAAACTATAAATCATAATATAATTAGATGACAAGCTTAAATGGAATATAATAGTTCAAACAAGAGCTATATATGTTCATGATGCAATATGAATCATATAACATCTTCATAAACATTTATGAAGGGTTTATTTGGAAAGATGTTAAACAAGGCAATGTATTGAAAAGTATTTTTGTATTCATGACTTGACTTAACTACACATTCATAACCAAACAATGAACTTAAAAACTCTGTGAAAATTGGTACTTTAGGAGAGGGTTGGCCAGATGTTCAATTTGGTGGATCTACTTTATTTTTTAATTAAAATCTCGCTAAAATCAGGTTTAAAGAAGCAAGGCAACATGTTTAAAAATTCAAGAACAGATTGCTTCTGAATACGTAAACAGCTATATAAATCAAATAAATAAATAATCAGTTGAGTATATATATGGCTCTTTTACTCAGTTATTTATTTATTTTTCAGGTTTTATTGTCCACCCAAGTCAAAATATTGTTGTTGATGAATTGCAGCTTAAAATAATGAATGAATGAATGAATGAATGAATGAATGAATGAATGAATGAATGAATAAATAAATAGTTAGCTAGCTAGCTAGCTAGCAACAATAAGAAATCAAGTCCCCCTTTCAAGATTGATAAAATTCAGGGTGGTATGCCTGTTGAAATAAAATTGTTTTCTAAAAATAATGAACCTTGGCTTCTGGCTGTGCTTCTTAATACCAGGCCTCCCTCCTTAGTGATTTAGCATTGATAAGAAAATCATCAATGTTTTACACTTACGCAAGAAAAAACAATAATACAAGTACAAACCAGTAGTGAAATTCAGCCGCTCTATCCGGATTGTGTGATCCAGTAGCGCCAGCAGTGGGACACTCCGCCCACCTGCCTGGACATCATCACATTCCATTTCTGACCCTCTGCGCATGCGCAGAAGGCTCTGCACATGCGCAGAAGGCTCTGCACAAGCATGGAGGTGCGCGTGAGCGTAGCGAGGGTGCTCTTTCTCTCTCTCACACACACATTTGTGAACTGGTAGCGAAGGTAAGTGAATACCACCCCAGTACACACTAGGTGAAACCTGACTCAACAGTAGTAACTACGAGAGGGATCTTGGAGTCCTAGCAGACAACCATCTTAAAGTGAGCCAACAATGTACGACAGCAGC
Organism: Pituophis catenifer annectens; assembly: GCF_029215685.1. Lineage (NCBI taxonomy): Eukaryota > Metazoa > Chordata > Lepidosauria > Squamata > Colubridae > Pituophis > Pituophis catenifer. Next base: position 115,706,299 of record NW_027256882.1, read on the forward strand.
CAAAAAAGCCAATGTCCTCCTAGGTTGTATAACAGGGATAGAATCAAGATCACATGAAATACTAGTACCACTCTACAAAGACTAGTTAAGACCACACTTAGAATACTGTGTCCAGTTTTGTTAACCCCAATACAAAAAAGATGCTGAGACTTTGGAAAGAGTTCAAAGAAGAACAACAAAATGTTTAGGAGCCTAGAAGCTAAAACATATGAAGAACAATTGCAGGAACTGGGTATGCCTGGTCTAGTGAAAAGAAGGATAGGGGTAACATGACAGAAGTTTCCAATACTTGAAGGGCTGCCACAAGGAAGAGGGGGCTAATTAATTTACCAAAGCACCTGTAGGCAGGACAAGAAACAATGGATGGAAACTAACCAAAGAGCAAAGCAACATAGAACTAAGGAGAAACTTCCTAACAGTGACTACAATTAACCAGTGGAACAAATTGCCTTTGGAAGTTGTGGGTGCCCCATCACTGGAGACTTTTAAGAAGAAAGAGGATAGCCATTTACCAGAAATATTATACGTCTCCAGTAAGACCAGGGGGTTGGACTATATGACCTCCAAGGTCCCTTCCAACTCTGTTATTGTTACTGTAAATCAACCTAGCATGCATTGCCGAGACCTGAGTGAGTCCAGAAGGGGGGTAGCATCAGTCAAGACCTCGGGGCAGGGTTGGACATTTGGCAATTGTCATTTGAGATTCTTTACAGCTTTCATAGACACTGCACTACAAGTCACCAAATATGACATCCTGTTCATTAACCCTCTAGGCACCATTTGGGAATATTGATGTACCAGCTCGCTGCACAGCAACTTCTAACTTAGCAGTAGAGTTTCCCAGATTTATGTTCTTGGAGGACTATAATATGCCTTCTTTAAGAGAGAAGTCTGAGGTGACTCAGGAGTTCATGGCCACCAAAGTCATCCAGAGTCCTACACAGGACAGTGATCACACATTGGATTCAGTATTTCCATAGGAGCAGTGACTATGTGATCTGAAATTGGAGGAGTTCTTGGTGTCTCATTTATCATGGTGAGATCACTTCCTGATTACCCTGGGATTGTCTAGTGCAGGCCTGTCAAACTGGGATGCGTCACATGCAGGCCACGCCTACCCTGGCTCCACAAAGGCAAAAAATGTCGTGATATATCACAATATGTCACGTGACATGATCGAGTTTGACACTCATGCTCTACAGCATGGGTCCCCAAACTCCAGTCCATGGACTGGCACTGGGCCACAGCATGCAGAAACTGGATCACACAAATAACTAAAGCCCCATTTGCAGGATGGTTCTCTATCTACCTTCTGGCTATCCATGCTATATGGAACATAAGCTAGGCTTTTTACAAACACAAACACACTAACAGGGGTGACATGATAGTAGGTTTCCAATATCTCAGTGGGCTGCCACAAAGAAGAGGGAGTTAACCTATACTTCAAAACATCTGAAGGCAGGACAAGAATCAATGGATGAAAACTAATCAAGGAGAGAACAAACCTATAACTAAGGAGAAATTTCCTGACAGAACAATTAATCAGAGAAACAACTTGCCTCCAGAAGTTGTGCATGCTCCAACACTGAAAGTTTTTAAGAAGAGATTGGACAACCATTTGTTTGAAATTGTATAGGGTTTCCTGTCTGAGTGTGGGTTTGGACTAGAAGACCTCCAAGGTCCCTTCCAAATCTGTTACTTATTCATTCATACAGTGATTTTAGGTATTGATTTATATAAATATAAGTTCATCAATCTTCAGTAGAAAAAGAAAACAATTAAGCAGGCAAAACTACAAATATGAAATAAAAAGAAAAAGGCCTAGGGGAATTTCTTAAAAATATAAGCCCGAGGAGAACATTTTAAAATCACAGGATGGTCATGGATTTGACTCATTCTGTAATATTTACTATTTATGGTTCAAAAAAGAAGCCGCTTACCGTGACTGGTTATTGACTTTAACCACGGATAAGCATGCATAGCCATTTTTCTTTTTTTTTTTTTTCAAATCTGCAAAAGCTTTATAAATCCATACCAGAACTTTTAGCTGAGTTTAGAAACAAATTGGAAGCTGTTTGAAGCAAGGCAGGGTTGCCAGAATATGTTTAATGCTTCTAATCCACATTAAAGAAACAAAAGAAGTCTTCTGTTGTGTTCTGTTCTATTTTCACAACTGCATTTCCCATATCAACGTTCAAAGTTTACCCCATTCACAATGCATTGACATTCAACCAGAATATTATCAGATAATTGCAATTATCTCCATATAACTAGGATATTGAACTAATCAGGTAAATGATGTTTATACTGTAGAGATTACTTGAATTTCTAATGACAATGCTGAGTCACAAAGGGAATATTTTCTACCACAGATTCATACCCTTTAAAGGGAAAATAATCCCTGAAAAGGTTGGACTCAGGTATCACAAGATTTTTTTTTTTGCGGGGGCAGGCGGGGGGGGGGGGGAGGGAAATGGTTAGTGAATAGCATGAAGTATAGGATATTTTTGGCAATCTCTTCTTTGTCATAAATAAGACACAACTCTGCAGGATTACTATTCATCATTCTCACCATGGGTTCACCTTGAAGGATTGCCATAATCTTCAGCCCTCAGTCTCTGTTTCTTCTTGCAATATACAATATATATTAGCAATAATATATATTAGCACTGCAGATGTACACAATGTTCTGTATTTCAAATGTCCTAGGTCCAGAGCTCAGCATACAAACCAAGTCCTTGCTCTCCTCTTTTTGTGTTCAAAAGGACATAACATAGGTGGCAGTTTGTACCAAAAGCTACCTATCATCCTATTTATCAAAATGCCAGTCAAAGACATGAAATCTATTTTATAAATTTTAAATGTGCATAATAAACTATGAAAGCTACAGTTAAGCAGAAAAAAATCCCAGGATACTGTCAGCCCCAAAATCAAGAATGACATCTAGTAATTCTTCCAACTTGAGTTCTTTATTGGTTTCACACCTATAGACACAATATTGTCAGACCGAAGACTCTACTATGTGCATTTACAATATACGCTGTGAACTATTAGGGTGGGGCTGTCTTCACCCTCTTTCTCTTACATGTTATGGTGGCTGAGTTGTCTCTTATTCCTCTGGAATTCACTCCCTTCCTCCTAGGGATCCATTTTCTCACTACATAACAATACAGATACGCCCAGAGAGAGACATGCATATAGAGAAATAAACAAATAAATATTGAGTCCCCATTATTTCCTATTGCAAACACTAAAATGTTCTGAATATTCCTGGAATATTCAAAGAGGTATTCTGATGAAAGACACTAGTTTATTAGATTGGGGATATTTGTTCTGCATGCAAATTCTCTCTTTTTTTAAAGATTCATATATATATATAGCCCTCTATAGCACAGTGTTAGAATCACAGCATGAGAAAGGGCCATTTAGGCTTTGAGGTTCAATCTTCTGCTCCAGGCAGGAGTCCCAATTAAAGCAGATGGCTGTTGAGGTTCTGCTTAAACCCCTACAGGAAAGGGGAGCCCATTATCTTTGAGGTTCCAGTCAAACTGCTCTTCTTTATGAAGTTTTTCTAACATTCAATGAGAATCTGTTGTCCTGGAACCTAATCCATTATTTTGTGCCCTGCACTCCAGGGCAAAAGAGACCTGGCCTTGACCTTCTTCTATGTGACATCCACCTTTCAAGTATATAAAGAGTGCTATCCTACTTCACTCTGTTACCTCTGCTCAAGGTTAAATATTTCCAATTTCCTCAATTGGCGACCTTTGACTAATTCAGAATAAAGTGGAACAATTACTCCTACTACAGGTCTTCAACTTAAAATCCCATTTGCTCTTTTTGAAGTCAAATCACACTGCTGACTCATATGCAGTTGGTAATCAAGTACAGGTAGTTGTGAACTTGCAACAGTTCATTTAGTTACAACGGCACTGGGAAAAAAAAGTGATTTAAGATTGTTTTCACACTTATGACCATTGCAACATCCCCAGGATCATGTGATCAAAATTCAGAAACTTGGCAACTGACTTGTATTCATGACAGTTGCAGTGTCCTGGGTCATGTGATCACCTTTTACAACCTTCTTACAAGCAAAGTCAATGGGGAACCCAGATTCACTTAACAACTGTGTTACTAACTTAACGACTGCAGTGATTCACTTAACAACTGTGGCAAGAAAGGTCGTAAAATGGGGTAAAATTCACTTAACAAATGTTTCTTAGCAACAGAAATTTTGGGTTCAATTGTGATCATAGATTGAAGACTACTTGTACTATTCCAAACTCTTATGAATAATTACTATTGTCAGGATAAGTATTCCTCATGTAACACCTCTGCATTATTCAAATGTTCCTTTCTAAGTGCAAAACTCTGCAGCTGTCTCTCTTACCATTCACTCTCTTATTCTCATCCCATTTCTCTAAACTATCAAACCATTGTGAATGTCATTTCTATCTTCTAGGACAGGGGTGTCAAACTCACCGCATCACAGCGTCATCACAGGACGTATTGGGACTTTGCTAAACCGGGCATGTGTGTGGCCAACATGTGACGTATCCGGCCCACAGGCCAGGAGTTTGACAGCCCTGTCCTAGAATATATGCTGTTTCCTCCAATTTTGTCCTGTCTGCTAATTTAATAAGCATTCCTTCTGCTCTGCATCCAAATCACTTATAAAAACATTGAATAATATAGAATTGGAGACTGAACCTAATAATGATGCTTTCAGTAGAGACAATGAAAACACTGAAATGGTTCAATTAATCTGTAGTTTAAAAGGTACAAAGTATTTAACTGCAATTGTTTCTCTAAGACCAGGGAAATTCTACATTCTGGATTTTAATTGCTCTATCAACATTGCGTCTCACAATGTTTTCTTCTACCTCCCATACAGTCACTGCTTTATTTCTCATCTCAAATTCATACTCATTAACTTTATAAGAAATTCTAACAGTAAAAATGTAGTATCAATACTACATTATTACAAAACATAGCTCCAAAAAGGTTTTCCAGAATAATTGCAAACTTTATTGCTTAAGAAATGAATGTTTCGAAAATTCAGAATGACTCTTTGAAATCAATGTAGGAAAGTTATGTTTGTTTGTTTGGTTTGGTTTTTAAACCTTGCATTATTATTTCAAAGATTTTAAATGCTTGCATTTTCAAGAAAACTTGTCAGGCAGTATTGGCCATGTCAGATATTCAAAGCATATAGAAGTAGTTCTAACTTAAATGGCAATTGGGACTGAATTTCTGTTGCTAAGTGATGCTGTTATATTGTAGGATGTCATGTATGCATCGCTTAGTAACCCCAATCCTGGTAGTCACATTGTGAGCATCATGGACCATTAAGCAAGAATCTTCTTATGACTGCCTGCTGGCTATCAAAAAGCAAAGTAACTGAGAAGCCAGAAAAAATCACGAGTCCTGGATAGTTTACAAGTAGGCCAATGGGCAGCTAAGTGGATAATGTGGGTGCAATGCAAATATGGTTGGCCAGGCCATGGCTGCCAGAGCACAGGGAAAATATGACTGACTGGGTCATGGTTGCTGTCAGGTTTGGGCAGTGTGCTGGTGGTTGCCATGGCCTGGCCAACCATGTTTGCATTGCACCCACATTATCCACTTAGCTGCCCATTGGCCTACTTGTAAACTATCCAGGACTCGTGATTTTTTCTGGCTTCTCAGTTACTTTGCTTTTTGATAGCCAGCAGGCAGTCATAAGAAGGTTCTTGCTTAATGGTCCATGATGCTCACAATGTGACTACCAGGATTGGGGTTACTAAGCGATGCATACATATCTCTGCCTACCAGCATTTAAGGTGGCGCCGCCGTTCTCTTCCTTCTGCAAGCGAGAGGTGCAGGGACTACTTGCTTTCCCCCAAAGAGACCCATAGCATGCTCTGGGGGGAGGGACAGAGCACAGCCTGAGGAACAACTCTCCCTCTTTGGGATAGTGTGGGGGAGGAGATTGTAGCGCTGACGCCTAAAAGTGTTTTTCTGCACATTGCAGAGCCGCACACCCCTGTCCTCCTTCTCAGCAGACTCTTCTCTTTCCTCCTGGCCAGATCCGCCGCCTGAAACACGGTACACTTTTTTTTGTCTCTGCACAGACCCCATGTTTGGAATCGGGAAGGGGATTGTGGGTCTGCCGCCCGAACCCGCAATCCCCTGAGGTTGTTCCTCAGGCTGTGCTCTGTCCCTCCCCCCAGAGCATGCTATGGGTCTCTTTGGGGGAAAGCAAGTAGTCCCTGCACCTCTCGCTTGCAGAAGGAAGAGGAGGGCGGCGCCACCTTAAATGCTGGTAGGCAGAGGTATGTATGCATCGCTTAGTAACCCCAATCCTGGTAGTCACATTGTGAGCATCATCCAAAGCACTTCCCAGTTCCCCGCTGCACATTGCAGGGGAACTGGCCGCCACCTGAAGCGTGACTCTTGAGGTTTGCATTTTGGAATCCGGGCAGCGATGACTGGAAAGGAGGAACGTTTCCCTTTAGGGGCTCCCATTCAGCTCAGCTTGGCTCCTGGCCACAGAGAGGGTTAGGCAGCGGCAGCGGCGGCTCCTCACATTGCTGAGGAGTGAAGTCAATGCGGCCAGAGGGGTGACCAGCCATAAATCGTGGCACCCGCCTTGTTCCCCAAAGCTGCTGGGCAGATTCCCCCCCCACTGTCCCGAAGAGGGAGGGTTGTTCCTCAGGCTGTGCCCCAACCCAGATCCCTGCTGCCTGGAACTGGCCGAAAATGGCCGAAGGGTGGGGGCCGGCAGGTGGGCAGGGCTACATTCGGCATATAAGACGCACCCAGATTTTCACCCCCTTTTTGGGGGTAAAAAGGTGCGTCTTATACACCGAAAAATACAGTAATTCATTGATGGTGTTAAAAATAAAAGTGTACTGAAGACTAAAACTTCATTCAAATATGCTAAAGTGCCCTTGGAAAAGTAATTATTTGTTCTCCATCTTCTTTTTTTGAGGGCAGGAGGCAGTGGTGGGTTTCAAAAATTTTTACTACTGGTTCTGTGGGTGTGGCTTGGTGGGCATGGCATAACTTGGTAGGCGCATCTTAGTGGGCGTGACAGGGAAGGGATACTGTAAAATCTCCATTCCCTCCCCAATCCAGGGGAAGGTTACTGCAAAATCCCCATTTCCTCCAGATCAGCTGGGACCTGGGAGGCAGAGAATAGATGGGGGCGGGGCCAGTCAGAATTTTTACTACTGGTTCTCCAAACTACTCAAAATTTCCACTACTGGTTCTCCAGAACTGGTCAGAAGTTGCTGAAACCCACCTTTGGCAGGTGGGGACAATATATTCCACAGGAGATGGACAAAGGTTTTCTATACAACTGTAGTCTCTTTATTACTGGAAATGGCTTACACATTTTGCTTTCTTTCTTTTAGACCAGGGGTGTCAAATTCACATTGTCATGGCAGCATCATGTGATGTATCGTGACTTTTTCCCCTTTGCTAAACCAGGCGTGGGCGTGGCCAGTGTGTGACATATCCAGGCCACGAGTTTGACAGCTCTGTTTTAGATATTCTCAGATCCATTCAGGAAATGACAAGAAACTCAGGTTTATCATATCTTGAAGTGTTGAAAGCAAACTGAACATTTTAGGCCCAGCCAGCCAGTTTAACATCTGTTCTGTGAGGTGGCACAAAAGTATGTCAGCATAATTTTCTTTTCAGTTACGGCTGATCTCTCTTATGCCATAATAACAAGGCTAATGTATGGAGCTGTCATGACAGGGTCAAGTTGGGATGTAGTGACAGGTGGCTGTCCCCCCCCCTCCGTTTGATCCCTTGATAGCAAACATACACAAAATTGCTTTCTGGGTAGCTTGTGGTGAATTAGTAGGTGGTATAAACAACATGGGTCCCCCATGAATCAAATTCAAAACTGTGAAAAAAGGATGAGCAACTTGTATTAAGAAACCAAGAGAGCCTGTCTTGTTTATTTAAGAGAAGTTGTGGTTTTTTTATCCTGGAAATAGTTCATTTTTCTTTCTGACAGATTGCTAAAATTGACAGAAGGATCAATTTCCACTGCTGCTCCCATTGCTTGGCTTTGGCAGCACTGAAGTGTAACCTTTTATAATGGCCAAGTAAGGGAGCACAACTGCATACAACTGTGCTTTTGTACAACTGTGTAATGATGCCAATGGGGAAAATCAAACTGTTGATCACCATGCATGCAGTTCATAAAATACCAGCAAGAAGATATGTAGGAAGCACCCAGTTGTATAGTCTTGGCTGAGATAAAAATGGTACATGAAGCTCAGGAAAATGGCAATGAAATATGCTGTCCCCTCTAACCCCCTCTTCCCCCAATATGAATAGTATCTGGAAGTAGATTATATAAGGATTGAAAGCAGAATCACCATGAAAATCACCCACAGTGCTGTTTCCAATGCTTAGTGAAGAATAGAACTCACAGCAAGCCTGCTATCCATACTTGATTTTTTTTTCTTCCACAGATCACAAAGACATTATTTATATTTATTTATATTTATTTAGTTTGTCAAACATGTACAAAATAGCAGGTATGAATATGTACATGGACATGAACTAAGAAAATGAATACAAATAAATGGGGACAATAGGACAGGGACACTGGTGCGCTTATGCAAGGTCCCTTTTACGGTCCCTTTTACGGACCTCTTGGGAATGGGGTAAGGTCCACGGTAGACAGTTTAAGGTATTTAAGGCATTAATTGCCTTAAAGACATTAATTGAAGTACACAATTTTATTTTCTGGGGAGATCAAGTTTTCCCACTTTTGAAGTCCCCCCCCTTTTTTTTTTCTAAAAAAAGGTTATCTTTGTTTGTAGGAGTAGAATAATACCCTTTACCAACCACTTAAAATATGTGTTCAAAGTAATATAATACATGCAGCTACTAGTGGTATCTGTTCAGTCCAATATTACTCACTGTAATGGCCAAGATTGACAGTGTCCAGTGACTTTGGTATACTGCTGCCAAAAGAAGCTAATAGAAATTGGACAGATTCCATACTTGACCGTGTCATGCCACCAAAATGCTTCAAATCACATATATAGGAAACCTGTTGTATATGGGTTGGACACAAATTGCGAATTTGTGTCCGACCCATCGCGACCCCATGGACAATGTTCCTCCAGGCCTTCCTGTCCTCTACCATCTTCTGGAGTCCATTTAAGCTCACGCCTACTGCTTCAGTGACTCCATCCAGCCACCTCATTCTCTGTCGTCCCTTTCTTCTTTTGCCCTCAATCTTTCCCAGATAGGAAACCTATATCCAGTCAAAATGGTTATGTTGTATCATATAAGCATGGACTTAGGAAACTTCAGCTATGGGCTAAGGATGAGAGAAAGGTTGCATCATGCATCATGACGATATACCTTTATAATATGTTTAGCAAGGTGCCTAAAGGGACTACTTTGACCTATTATCTAACATCCTGAGCTAGAAACTAGGAGACAGTAAGTTTTTTGCTCTCTTAGGCAAGAAACCTGGCCAGTCGCTGTCTCTCAGCCCAATCCACCTCATAAGTTTGTTGAAAATAAGAGGCAGGTGCATTAGGTATGTTCACCACTTTGAGTTGCCCTAAAATAAAGAGTGAATAAAAATTTCACCATCACCAGTCTCATTTTTCTCCTCATCAAAGAGGCATAGAGTTCATGTGTCCTAAAGGTATAACTAGGAGAATGTTATGCTATTTTTTCTTTGGATATATAAATATATATTTTTAGAAACAGTTCATCTCTCTATGCTGATGAAATTACTCTGATTGCTAGAAAAGTAATCTCCCTCCCTCCCTCTCTCCCCTCCCTTCCCCCTCTCTCTCATCAGCCCTTCAAGGTAAAAACAGAACAAGGATCAGAGTCCAGAATAAAGGGTAGAAGCTATATTTTATTGAAAAAGGGTGAAGCTTAGGAAATGCTTCTATTCTTTCTACATAATAGATACTGTATATTTGTTTCAAGGTTGTGTCCCTGGCTCTCTACATCTAATGACAACAAATACAGCAATCAACCTTAGAATTAACAATAAGGTACCTGACTCATGAATAGTTTAATGAACTAGTTCCTTTAATATCAACATTAAAGGAACTAGTATACAAGAACTTGATAAAGTAGCAATCAAAGCCTTGGAAAAGATGCTGAGAGGTATCTATACCTATAAAAATCAGAATAATGCAACAGTTTTCCTTGTGACACTCTAAGATCAAAAGTTGGACTTTGGAGAAGCAGTTTAGAAAATATTTAAGGTTTTGAAAAGAGGACTTTTCCTAATTCCACAGACAGTGAAGAAAATGAACAAATGGACCTGAAAACATAATATAGCTATGGTATACAGCTGCACCTTTTTCCTTTGTTCAATTGTTTCCTTCACTCTACCATACACATAAACCTTGAAAGCTATAATGGCATACAAGGATAATATAGATGTGGAGTTGCCAGTATTTAACTGCCCAGAGCAGTTTTTTTTCATATGGAGAAACATTTTTGAATAGATTAATTAGCATAAGAAAAATATTTAGTCAAACATACACAGTTCCCACATGCCATGTCTGTATCTGTTTTGCATTTAATAAATTAAAGGCATCACTGTTGGTGTTATTAATATTGTCTCTAGTTTCCAAATTCCCAATTTACTGGCTGCTTTGGGACTAACAACGGTGAGGTTGCTTCTGACATTAAGAATAATTAAGAGAAATATTTGGATATATAGAAAAAAAAGACTGTTCACCTAATTCAGTATTTATAAACCAAATTCAACCCATGCTTTCAGATCATGCTTACTTTGCATGGTTGGACTTGGATGTACAATTAATCCAGGGGAAAAAAACCCAAAAACCTATAGTATAATGTTAAATAATAAATCATGGTTTAACATTGTAGAACATGCTTCTAATCTTTAAGCATTTTATAAACAAAAGTAGTACTTTTTACAATGTGAAAATATTAATTGTTTAATATTATCTCTCCTGAAAGTTGGACTTTTACAGTTTGGAAGTAAACAATTATATAATCTACTATGGCTGAACTAAAAAAAAAAAAAAAAAAATCCTGATCCTGCATAGGACAAACAAGACATTCACTTGTACAAGAAAAAGCTTGGGCTAATGACAGCCTTTCAAAATTGCATAATACACAAGATAAGTACTAGTAATTGGACTGAATTACTTTTTAAAATAAAAAAGTCTAATTTGCACAAGAGGGAACTGAGATATAGAAGCCAAAACTATTCTTTATGGAACAAGGGCAAAATCAGCTACAAAGTGAATTGCACTTAAAAATAATACACCATAAAGCTGGAAAAAGATTCTAGCTACACATCTGTGTTAAGAGTCCTAAAAGCACACAATAGTTTCTATCTTTCAATTTGTTTACAAGTCTTTATGAAAGCTCTAGGAAGCATGTTCTCAAGACCACTACACAAAAATAAGGGAAAAGCAAACTAGGAAGTGGCATCTGTATGCTATTCACTGAGGATGCAGTAATCTAGATCTGCCATATTATTAAATGTGATGAGAATATAAAAAAACTAACCAAAGACTGATTCTCGTATTACATATTGGGTAGGGAAACCCACTATTTACGTTTTACTATTTTGATTGTAATATGTATACTTTTGAATTCCAAGCAACCCAGAGTCATTGACTGACATGGTTGACTATAGAAAATGAATGAATGTTGCCCATCTTTTTTGCCATCTTGTACCATCTAAGGGAAACAGAGCCACACAAATGTATATTTTCTTCCCAATATATAACAGTAAAACAAGTTAAACATCCCAATGCATATACCAAACATATTTCAAGGATGAAAACACCTACTTGTAGAGTAGTTTACATTTAACAATATTAATAATCTCATTATGGGCTTCTGTGTATGAGAACATTATATGGCACCTGGATAACAAGAACAATACATGAATATTGTAAACAGATTATATTCAGTGAGACTGTTACATCTATTAAACTTAGAGAAAGAAACCAATTATCACCTGTATATTGAAAGTAGAAAAGAAAAATAAAACAATTAGCAGGTATGTTTTCAAGACTGCATGGGGGAAAAAAAACCTCTCTAAACTTAATTCAGCTCCTATTATGTTATTCTATAAAAAAAATAAGCTCAAATGCAGGAATCAGAATGTTCTATCTATATAAAAAGTAGTAATTTGTCAACATGACTGATACTACTTAACTGTCAGAACTCAAATAATGTTATTTTCTAATGTGGTTAAAGCAAACCATTGTACAGCTGCTAAAGTAGGAAGACTGAAATCTCTAAATCTCTCCACTACTGCCATGAGAATTGAAATCTGTACGGTTTTGTGAACTTCCTAGCATGCTGATTTACTCCAAAGCTTCCATTTTGCCTTGAGAAAATAAACTGAAGTTACAATGAATGAACTAAAGTTACAATGCACAAGCCACTGCCTTTTAATATAATAACACTTTATTGTAGAGGAATAACCACTGAACAGATTACTGATGATCCTGTATAGTAAAAGACAACAGTATACTTTATTCTTCGATTAAGCAAGCATATATTGCTTTGTTTCTTTCTCTCAGAGAGATAGAAAGTTGGGTCTTTTCAGAAGTGTATCATTCTTTTGTAATACCCAAGTCTACATTCTGCCCCAATATACCTGATTTTCCTGAATTTCTCTATTTTCATATGGGTTCTTATCTAACATAATTGCTCAGTCCTTTGTTCAGGGCTGAGCAATATGGAAAGATTATTTTCTGTACTGATCTCTTACTCTGTTTCCTTGCCCCCCCCCCATCCAACTGCATTTGTTTTCCCTTCCTCCTTTTATTGAAAGTCAAAATCCATTTGGGGAAGCTGCATAGTTCACTCCTCATTGTCCTTTCTCCCTCTTCTTTTTGTTGTCTTTCTGCAACTTGTCATAATTATTCACTGGGCTGCTATCAATTATGAGTACCTGGCATGCTTTCTTATTTGGGGGCTGAGGGGCAGATAGATAGAGTGAGGAACTTTCTTTGGTTTTTTTATTCTGTTTAAAGGCTAACAGCTTATCCAACAGCATAATTAAGTCAAGAAATAACTCTTTTCCATTTATTTCATCCAGTCATGTGTGTTCCAAACAGGCTTTACTCCAAATAAAGAACATGACACTGGAGACATGTTTATAGCCATTCACACTGAGCTGTATGCTAACACTGTATAGCAACTTCCTTCACCTTTAGATAAATCTCTTATTCATCAAAGAATTACTTCCACAGATATCACTATGCTCTTTCAGCTCTTGCTGTTTCTGCTAAAAACATCGGGTAAAGCCACACCAGCAATCTCGAGAATATGGTAAATGAGAAGCCATTTATCTGTGTCTTTTTTTCTGATTCAACATGAATCAGAAGTTCCTTTGAAATTCACACTGAACTATTCAGTTTGAGAGGGCACATGGCAAGACATTCCACGATCAGTTTCCCGATTCAATTTATGTCTTGGCAAATATAAGTAGTTACTTAGACATTATTCAACAGTCAACAAGTCCCCTTATCTGATTAATCAAGCAAATTATAAAATATTTAAGGTAGCAGGCTTGATTAATGGTCAAGAAATCATGCCAGTGTTAATCAGTTAAGATTGCTAACCTATGCATGCTTATGTGCGAATGGACACAATTTATTCCTCAGTAAGCATGCACAGATTTATACTCTCCGCATTGATTTATGTGAGATTTATTTAAAATATAGGAGAGGTGTGCAGAGGAAGATTAAAGAAGAAATAGCTAAAACCGCATCAAAAAGAGTTTTAGTTTAAAATGTTCAAAATGGTATGAAGTTGAAAATGTTGATTGCATATTATTATTATTATTATTATTATTATTATTATTATTATTATTATTATTATTATTATTATTATTATTATTATTATTATCAAATTTATAGACCGCCCTTTAAAACAATTTAAAAAGATATATATATAAATTTGGCCCCAAAGTTAAAAAAACAATAACAAAACATATTAAAAACATTTAAAAACATTAAGCCAGCCTGGTTTGCTGAAAAAGGAAGATCTTCAGGGCACGGCGGAAGGTGCCGAGGTCTTAAATTCTTCGTATTTCTGGCGGCAGTTGATTCCAGAGGGCAGGTGCCCCCACAGAGAAGGCCCTCCCCCTGGGGGCCACCAGTCTACATTGCTTGGCCGATGGCACCCTGAGGAGGCCCTCTCTGTGGGAGCGCACTGGTCGGTGGGAGGTCGTTGGTGGCAACAGACGGTCTCGAAGGTATGCAGGTCCTATGCCATGAAGCGCTTTAAAGGTGATAACCAAAACCTTGAAGTGCACCCGGAAGACCACTAGGAGCCAGTGCAGCTCACGCAGGAGAGGTGTTATGTGGGAGCGCCATGCAGCTCCCATCACTACCTGCGCAGCCGCATTCTGGACCAGCTGAAGTCTCCGGGTGCTCTTCAAGGGGAGCCCCATGTAGAGAGCATGTTGCCAATGCAGTGGTGCCAATTATTGTTCCCACTGATTAAAATAATTTTATTTTAAAACTTTTTTCTCTGTTTAGATTCAATACAAATTGCCAATAATCAAAACATTATTTTTTTTCTTATGTAGAATTATCCAGGGCACATGCAGAATTGTCTTGTAGAGCAGCATCTATTTCAAGATAAATAATCCTATCACTTTCCGTCTTGGCTGGAGCAGCTGAAGACCCTAGAAGGTTCAAGTACAGATAGTCCTCAAATTAGAACCACAATTGGGTCTGGATTGTTGGTTGATAAGTGCTGTAACCAATGTGAGACATCACATTGCTTAGGGATTGCAATCCTGGCAATCCTTGTTACAGTCATAGCAGGGGTGAAATGCTCCCGATTTGGACCGGATCGCCCAATCCAGTAGCGATGGCAGTAGGTGGTTTGGAGAACCGGTAGCAAAAATCCCTGCCCATCCTCCATGCCCAGCTGAGCCACGCGGTTATCAGAGGCTTTTTTTTTTACTTTTAAAAGCATTTTTTCTACAACCTCTTTGGCCAAAGAGGTTGTAGAAAAAATGCTTTTAAAAGTTAAAAAAAGGCGTCTGATGATCCCAGCTGAGCAGCGCGATCGTCAGAAGCTTTCTTTTACTTTTAAAAGCAATGCTTTTAAAACTAAAAAAAAATAGATTGCACGCCACAGCTAATCATCCCCCCTCGTGCGCTGTTCTACTTACCACATGCCTCCTTTTGGCATGCACTGCACGTGCGCACCTCACATTTGGTGCATGGTGCGCACTGAGCATGTGCAGCCAACAAACCAGTAATAAACCAGTTCAGATTTCATCACTGGGTCATAGGTGTGGGTGGGCTGCCAAGTTTCTAAATTTCAATCATGTGACTGCAAGGGCACTGCAAGAGCTGTAATTTGAGACACAGGTAGTATGTACCTTCATTCAGCTCTGTCATCACTTCAGTCAGTTTTTGAACAAATGGTTATAAGCTGAAAATTATCTGTACACTGGAAATCCTCCTCCTCCCCCCCCTTTCAATTCAGTGTTGCCTCCTGGAAACAGCCTAAACAAGTCCCTGCAGTGTTTTTGACAAGGTTTTCAGATGTGGTTGCCGTTTCTTATTTCCTAGGGCTGAGAGAAAGTGATTGGCCCAAGGTCATCCAGCTGTTTTTGTGTCTAAAACAGGTCTGCAATTCATAGTGTCATTGTTTCTAGTGTCCTGGTGCCTTAATTGGAAACTGTTAACACCAAACTAGAAACTCAGCTTACTAATTTCCCTCACCAATTACATCATCTGCATCATAAGGTAATTTACATCAGTGGTGCAATTGGAATAATTTGTGTCATTCACGTAAAACAGCACATAAATATATTGCCTCTAAATAAATGGAAAGGTGGCACTAATTAAAAAAAAGGAAAAAGAAAATAGGAGAAGATATATTATAACAAGCCTACGCGTTCTTTTGACAAAAAAAAAAATGTTTCCAAGCTTTAATTAGCTTTCTACGTACATAATTATATATTTATACATCAATGACTTTTAGAATCAGAACAAAATGAACCAGCAGTAGATACCAAGTGTTTTCAATAGTTCCTGGAAAATAAACACTTGCTATCTCCTGCAGACTCACTGAACTGATCTGAACTTGCTTCTTTTTAAAGCAATAAACATCAATATGGCTTCCACTTGTACTAGACATCTGTAATGCTTTGAGCTGTATTTTCTCCAGAGATAACAGTGCTGTCCTGAGAACCAGAGCATGAAGAGGACAGAAAGGCAAGGAATAACTGTTCACTCATATGCCTGTCTGAGGGGCAGCAGCCTTATCTCTCTACAGAACAGAGCTTTAAGCAATCAAAGGAAAGTTTCATAAATCTTTTCTCACTAGTTCTTGCAGTTCCTATGCCTTTTCTGTCACTAAATTGCATTAGAATTAGTTCTTTCCATTTAGAAATCTCAGTGACCCATTGTATAATTCCAATCCTACATCCCCGAGTACCATACAATATTTCTAGCTTCTAATACCGTGCTTCCCCAAAAATAAAACCTCCCCGGATAATAAGCCCTCCCCCAAAAATAATTAACCGCATGCACAGCCGGTCCTCGCCATTTCCTCTGGTTAGGGTTAGGGAGAAAGAGCTGGAAATCAGGTAAGACGGCAAGAGGAGCCTCGTCTTGCTCCACACACCCCAAAATAATAAGACCTCCTCGAAAATAAGGCCAAGCGCTTATTTCGGGGTTCAAAAAATATAAGACACGGCCTTATTTTCGGGGAAACATGGTATTGCTAAAAACTGATGGTTGCTAATAATATTAATACATTACTATATTTATTTTATTTATTTATTATTTATTTTAAATTTATATACCGCCCTTCTCCCTGAGGACTCAGGGCGGTGTACAGCCAGAATTAAAAAACATAAAATACAAATATTAAAAAACAATTAAAATATATATAAATTTGGCCCAAAAATTAAAAATACAAACCAATTAAAACATTTAAAATTTCTTCTTAAGCCAGCCCGGCTTGCTGGAAAAAGTGGGTTTTAAGGGCATGGTGGAAGGCACTAAGGTCTTGGATTCTCCTTATCTCTGGGGGCAACTGATTCCAGAGGGTAGGTGCCCCCACAGAGAAGGCCCTCCACCTGGGGGTCACCAGCCTACATTGATTGGCTGATGGCACCCTGAGGAGGCCCTCTCTGTGGGAGCGCACGGGACGATGGGAGGTCGTCGGTAGCAGCAGGCGGTCTCGAAGATAGCTAGGCCCAAAGCCATGGAGCGCTTTAAAGGTGATAACCAGCACCTTGAAGCGCACCCGGAAGACCACTGGAAGCCAGTGCAGCTCGCACAGGAGCGGTGTTACATGGGAGCACCATGCTGCTCCCATCACTACCCGCGCTGCTGCATTCTGGACCAGTTGGAGCCTCTGGGTGCTCTTCAAGGGGAGTCCCATGTAGAGAGCGTTGCAGTAGTCAAGGCAAGAGGTGACGAGGGCATGAGTGACTGTGCACAGGGAATCCCAATCAAGAAAGGGCTGCAACTGGCGAATCAGGCGAACCTGACAAAAGGTCTCCCTGGTTACAGCTGTCAGATGTTCCTCCAAGGACAGCTGCATATCCAGGAGGACTCCCAGATTGCGAGCCCTTTCTGTGGGGGCCAAAGACTCGCCCCCAATAGTCAGTGAGAGAGTCAACTGATTATATTGGGATGCCGGGAGCCACAGCCACTCAGTCTTGGAAGGGTTGAGCTTGAGCCTGTTCCTCCCCATCCAGATCCGCACAGCCTCCAGGCACTGGGACATCACTTCAAGGGCATCATTGGGGGGCCTGGGGTGGAGATGTACAGCTGGGTGTCATCAGCGTACTGGTGGTATCTCACCCCGAAGCCACGGATGATCTCGCCCAGCGGCTTTACATAAATGTTGAACAGAAGGGGCGAGAGGACTGATCCCTGCGGCACTCCACAGATGAGAGGCCTCGAGGTCGACTCTGCCCCCCTGCCAACACAAACCGGTCAGAGAGAAAGGAGGAGAACCACCACAACACGGTGCCTCCCACCCCCAACTCTTCCAGCCGGTGCAGCATGATACCATGGTCGATGGTATCAAAAGCCGCTGAGAGATCTAACAGGACCAGAACAGAGGAGCAACCCCTGTCCCGAGCCCTCCAGAGATCATCAACCAACGTGACCAATGCCGTTTCCGTGCTGTGCCCAGACCTGAAACCTGACTGGAATGGATCTAGATAAGATGTTTCCTCCAGGAATTGTGGGAACTGTCGCGCGACCACACTCTCCACAACCTTCACCATGAAGCGAAGGTTGGAGACAGGACGGTAGTTGGCCAATATTGCCGGATCCAGGTACGGCTTCTTGAGGAGAGGCCTCACCACCACCTCTTTCAAGGCAGTGGGGAAGTGGCCCTCACTCAGCGAAGCGTTGATAACACCCTGGAGCCAGCCTCGTGTAACCTCCCGGGAAGCCAGTACCAACCAGGAGGGACACGGGTCCAGTAAACATGTGGCCGCACTAAGTCTCCCCAAAATCCTCTCCACATCATCGGGAGTCACAGCGTCAAACTCCTCCCAGGTAACATTCTCAAGACTATTCCTCGTCACTCTGCCCTGATCTACCAGTCAGAGTCCAAATCCCCCCAGATCTGAGCGATTTTGTCATACAGGTATTGTCCAAAATCCTCTGCCCTGCCTTCCAAGGGATCCTCCCGCACTCCCGGGTGGAGCAGGGAGCGGGTCACCCTAAACAGGGCGGCCGGACGATTCCCTGATGACGCAATAGAGGCGGAAAAGTAATTAAACTTTGCTGTCTTTATCGCCACTAGGTAGGTCTTAATACACGACCTTACCAGTGTTCGGTCAGATTCAGCGAGACTGGCCCTCCAACCGCTCTCCAGGCGTCTTTTCCGGCGCTTCATCTCCCTCAGCTCCTCGGTGAACCAAGGAGCCGCACGGGATCGGCACCGGGTCAGAGGCCGCAAAGGCACGACTTGGTCCAAGGCCCCACCAGCCGCCCGATCCCAGGCGGCTACCAGGTCCTCGGCCGAATCATGTGCTAGAACCTCAGGAAATGGCCCAAGCTCCAACTGGAACCTCTCAGGGTCCATCAGGTGATATCCAAGGTTGGCATTATAATGTTTCTTGTTGCTACTGCAGTAGTCTTCGACTTATGAACATAACTGAGCCCAAAATTTTTGTTCTTAAATGAAACATTTGTTATGTGAGTATTGCCCCATTTTACAACCTTTCTTGCCACACAGTTGTTAAATGAATCACTGCAGTTGTTATGTTAGTCTGGCTTCTCCATTGCCTTTACTTCTCAGAAGGTTGCAAAAGGTGATCACATGACCACGGGACACTGCAACCGTCATAAATATGAGTCAGTTGCCAGCCATGGGGATCCTGGGGATGTTGCCATGGTCATCAGAGTGAAAAATGGTCATAATCACTTTTCTTCAGTGCTCTTGTAACTCTGAAAGCACTAGATGAACTGTTCTAAGTTGAAGACTATCTGTACCGGAATAGTCACTAGTAAAGAGTCACACTGAAACAGGAATGCTGTAAATAATTATATAACTGTGCTAACACATATTTGTCTTATGCACATGAAAATGCATTTGCTTCGCTAGATTGCATTTTTAGTTTCTTTTTCAGAGAAATTTATATTAGTCATCTTTCAAAGAAATAAAATAATAAAAGCAAATAATGAAAGTTAAATAAGATACATAACACCAGTTTTGCCTACCAAATTATTCTGAGGGAATGGATGTACACAGTAAACCACAGTAGGTTTTTGTGGAGTGTGTTGTGATAGTGGTGGTGGTGGTGGTGGGGAGAGAAGTTAAGGCATTTGCTTGGAAGATTATGACTATTATTCTCCTCTTGTAACAATGGGAAATGCATAAGTGCTTCATTCAATGCTTTCTAGGTGATTTTTGATTTTTTTATCTTCAGCCTGATCAGAAGAGAAGAGGGTGGGGGAGGGGAAAGATAGAGTGGGAAGGCACTGGGGAAGAAGTAAAAGCAATCTATGGTTCATAATCACAGCATGACTCTCCCCATTTCCCTTCTGGCCAAGGGAGTAGACTGAGGAGAAGTAATGAAAGGAACTGCATAATGTGAGCATTATGCCGGCAATCCTGGATTCACTCAGCCACACACAATTTGATGGCTAATAGAATCTGCTCAGAGTACTGTGTGATGCAACGCCCCTGCTAAACCCTTTGATGTAGACCAGGAAGAGTGATCAGAATAATCTGAACTCTAATATTAACACGTATATAAATTTGGGACACTTTCTTTCCTGCCAACATTGTGTGAGCACTGCTTAGTGATGATACCCATTGTATCTCCTTCTTTGTATCAAGAATGCAAGTAGTGATAATGAAAGCAATAACTGAACATCTATCTATGTATCTCATAGGTATCCAATCAAATGGTGATGATAGAAAAAAGCCTTTTTGCATTTAATGCATATTTTATTACTTGCGTCCTCCTGCTAATGCCTATTACTTCCCTTCCATTTAAGAGGTGGTATATCTACAGTATAGTAGGAAATGATTCTGTACAAGATGAGATGATGCCAGATGCCATGGTGCGGTTGTGTGCGCGCCCTTCCCCCATTTTTCTTAGAAATCATATAAGAGGAAATTGTTTGAGTAGTTAGCACTCTTAAATAAAATGGAAGATCTTGACACAATCTGAGATCATTTCAAACCTAGCTCTGACATTAAAATTACCTTGTTGACATTTGACAATAGGGATTATGAGATTTCCCTAAAACAATTCCATGTAATTTGAATGAGCGGTATGGCAATGCAGTAAATTCCATCCTCATTTACAGGCCCCCACAGGCTTTTATGGAAAGAGATCCTGCAGGAAAATGTCATTCAGAGAATTAGAGTTCTTTGATACCCAAGTTCTCTTTGCTATCTGAGTCAAACTATCGTGAACAGTGATCTTGATAACATAATCTTGACAAAGTAGAAGAATCTTCGGTCTAGTTTGGAACAGTATTGAATTCCCTCAAAAAATCAGAGCAGAGTCTAAGAAAAATCTTAAATACAGGTGGTCCTTGACTTACAACCACTCATTTAGCGACCATTCCACAGCACTGAAAAAAGTGATTTACGACCATTTTTCACAATTACGACTATTTGCCACATCCCCATGGTCACATCATCACATTTCAGGTATGTGACAATTGGCATGCATTTATTACAGTTACACTGTCCTAGGGTCATATGGTCATCATTTATAACCTTCCCAACTGGCTTCTGACAAGCAAAATCAATGGGAGAAGCCAGATTCCCTTAACATCTGCATTATTCTCTTAACAACCATTGTGATTTGCTTAACAATTGTAACAAAACAGGTCATAAAATGGGGTACCACTCACTTAATTGTCTTGCTTAGCAACAGAATTTTTGGGCTCCGCTGTGGTTGTAACTTGTGGAGTTCCTGTAGCTAAGTTAACTGAGTGTTATACAGGCTTTCTTCACTTTGGGTGATTTTTCAACTTATCTTTTCTATGTAATATGATGTGAAACAAGCAGAACCAGAGGCAGGAAGTGTTGAACTTGCAGTGTTTTTCAAGCCATCACCTGATGTTTCCATCAGGTGTTCACCATAATGCCTTAACATTTCTGTTCCTGTACAGCAGAGTGAAGAGCAGTGGAATAGTCCTGCAATATATTATTCCAAAGTTGTCCTTATCATTAACACAATATTGTAATTGGAAACTAGAAGTGTTGGCCACAAAACAACTCATTTCCTGTCATATCGGCAACATGAAAAGAAATACATCAATTTTACAGATTCTGACTTTCAAGCAAGAGCTCAAGGTGGCTTATATGGGGATTTCCATGTTATCCCCATAGCAGCAATTCTTAGAAAGAATTAGAAGTAAGAAAGAAATTCTTACTTCTTAGTAAGATGATCTGAGAGAGAGAAAGACTAAGATCACTCAGTGAGTTTTGAACCTGAATCCGTCTGACCAGAAGTAGGCGTCACATAGTGTAACAACTGGTTTGCCCAGAACCAAAAATGTGAGCGCGCACATGAAAAAACAGCAATTATATAGGATGGGATAGCGCCAGGGTGGGTGGGCAGGCCCAGCCACTGGTCAGAACTACCGCTTCATCTGAACCGGTCCGAATTGGCAGCAGCCCACCTCTGCGTCTGACCCTTGTTCAACACCCATTCTGAATTCTGAAGGATTGAACAGATTGAAGCTCAGTTTTGGTGATGCTCTAAGAAATCTCACTAGACAGCTTCTATTGAATAGAAAAGTGAACAGTGAAATTATCCATTTTATTCTATATTTAATATTTCTAAAATCTGAAGAGTTTTGAAGGTTAATTCAACTTTTTTTTCCCTGTGGTTGCTCCCCATATTATGCATTTTCAAGGAATACACTCCTCTAAACTCCTACAAACATCTGCCATTAAAATCCGTAGCAAAAGTCAGATTCCAAGAGAAAATATATTAATGTTCCAGAGGAGGGGGAGGAAGAAATCCTTTCTTTATCAAGGCAGGAAAAAAAAAAACATTGTTTCCAGAAGATGACTCTCAAGTTTTGTCAGTATATGAAAAACTGTGTTGTCTTTCACAGCAGGAGATATAATTGCTTATTTATTTTCTGATCCATTGCTTTTAAAACAGAGTTTAACCACAGTGTTTACATGTGACTATGAAAACATAAAGCAAGCTACTGAAAGTAGAGAAGGGAAAAAAAAAAAAAACACTAAACAGCCAGACAGATTAACTTCAGAAATTGTACCAGTTTTCTTTCCCAAACATAAATCTCTTTTATTTAGTCTATATGCATTTTCCACTTACTTAAAAAAAAAAACAAAAAAAAAACCAACTAAAGGCATTTAGGAAACAAACAACACTGTTTCAGCTAAATATCAGAGCTAATAAAAGAGTTCTTTATTGCTAGGGGAAGAACTCTACTGTATTCATCTAAGCCAAGCCTGTTCTTTCCAAGAACGGTGAATAGCTCATCTTTAAATTATAATTTTCTGCATTCTATGACTTCCATAGCCACAATTTTCTTTTATGGAAATCAGATTTATTTATTTGCAGGCAGTAGCATTCCATTACTTCTGTCAAAACTGTTTTCATGTGCTCAGTCATCTCTGCAGTCTTATAAACCAACTGGATAAGCAATTAACATTCACGAGCATTTTCGATTGGGGTGCGTGGGGTGGGGGGGTGGAAGGAATGTGGGGGAAAAAATTCTCCACTGTTGCTAACATAGCCTCTGGAGGCGGATGGTAGTGCAAAATGAGTGCATCTCTGCGTTGGGGAAGATAAGAGAAGTGACACAGATTCAAACAAATTGTTGATCCACACCAGAGAGGAGCTAGGCAAACAATGGAAGTAAAAGCATAAACGTCAATTTGGGATGATAAAGGATACAATCTAAATGTAATGTGAGAGGCCTCCAGACAAAAGCAAGAAATAGAAATTACACATTTCTGAAACAGCCCAATATGGTGAGGGCATGCATGCGCTAGCACACAGACTTACACATAAGTGTGCACTGTGCAGGCAAAGCAATCCAAACAGCAAGCCTAATTCCTCAATAATGGAGATTACAGATTAGCACAATTATGTTGACAAATCTCTTCCTTAAAAAAAAAAAGGCCGTAGTGCGTGTACTCCAAAGTTTTGCTTACCCTATCAGTACATTTATCACAATGCTCAAAAGCCTTCCCATCTCTCCAGTTTCCCTATCCTCTTTCTGCTCCTTCTGCATTAGCATCTCAGAATAAGTGCCCCGGGGGAGATGTCTGTGATGTCTATGCATTCTTTCTGACAGGTGAGCATGGCCAAATGCTTGCTATTTATCCTGTAGAAAAACTCTGAGCAAGGGCACTTTAACAAGGTCAATCTCATCTCAATTTTATAAATGGATCTCGTCCTATTTTTTTGTCTCTATCCTATTCAATGCAGATTCATAAAAATCCAGCCGTTTGCCAGTGGAATCAACTTATTTCTAATTATACCAATGTCAATTCCAAGCACCAGCTTTTATATAGATGAAAATCAAAGTGTAACCCAAGATGTCTTTAAGCAGCTATAAGCTGTTTAAATAGCTTTTACAGGGAATGAAGAAGTTATAAAAATCTATTTCTTCAGTGTCCTTGTTAACAATGGTGATTAGCTGAGCTTGGAGCGGAAGAAGGATTTCCGAAATATTGGACTCAAACATAATAGAGGTAGGTGAATGCTCTTTTTTCTTTTCAGGTATCCAATAAAACCAGTGTTGAAGAAAAGATATGAAGAGAATCCCAAGTTTCTGATCATTTGCCAGGGGTAAAAAAAAAAGTTGAGCTGCAGTAATAAAAGAAGCAGAAAAGCAGAAACCATTCATAGGCCCAGAGTTGCATGTGAATTTCCAGAGACTTAGATGACTCTCTCAAGCTTCTCCAAAAGTTGTCACACAATTATTTAACCATAGTTAGCATGAAGCCTGTTAAATTTCCAGGACTACTTAAGGCCTACCTGTTCATCAGGGTTTTTCCTCACTTACTACAGTTGCTTTGTCTTTGTTGCATATCTTTGTACTGTCTCATATTATCTAAAACATTAACATGCTTTTTAGTGCTTAGTGGAATGTTTTTTAATTGTTTTTTAATTACTGCTAAGTCAAAGGTTACTTTTTAAAAATTATCTGTATGCTGGTTTTGGATCTGAATGATAAAACATAACAGAAAAGCTATAATAAATAAAAATAAATAACATCTGTCCAAACTTCTAATTTATATTAATATATGGAATATTTTCATCAATATTATGAAATTGGGACCAAAAGAAAGTGAGCTATATATAATTCAGAAAAACAAAACTTGTGGAATTATTCTATTTGAAAGCTGATCACTACAGTTCAATCTGTTTATGGCCTAATTCACTAGAGTTGTGGCATCTTTGAATGCTTAGAAAATATTGTAATTTATATGATTTGTCTTCAATCACATATATAAATATTTATGAAGTGAAATAAGAAGTTAAATATTATAATATTTTTTGTCCCTCTTCTTTGGTCATATACTTAGTTAATTCAAGACGGTGAACATACTTAATACTTTTCTGCTTATTTTCCCACAATAATAACCTTGTAAGTGGACTGAAAGAGAGTGACATGCTTAAAGTCACCCAGCTGGCTTTCATGTTCAAGGAAGTACTAGAACTCCTTCAACTGGTTGTATAATAAAATAGATACTACATTAAAAATGCATTGGGTTAATATAAGAAATGTGGATTATATATAAAATTTGTGTGTGTGTATATATATATGTGTGTGTGTATAATATTATATTAAATATGCATTCAAACATCAATTAAAATATTCATATAATTGTTCACCACCATTTTTGTTGTTGAAGACTACAATTAATGGGCAGACAATATACAATATATTTTATTCAAAGAAATATTTAAAAGGTATAAGAAGGTGTTTTCAAGGTCTAGCTGTTTACACTGACCCATTCACAAAATTCTTGTGTGAGTGTTAACTATACACTCTGTTATGTAGGAAAGCAAGACCTGCATTGAAATCTAGTAAATGACCTCTCCTTGTATTCTAACATGGAGTACAGCTAAAGGATAGAAAGAACATTGGGGTGTTCCAAGCATGTGATGCAGTAATAGAAGTGGCATGTTAACAATGAATCTCTATGTTTCAGTACAATATTATGTCAGCTGGGCAAAAATCAAAATATAAAAAATAATGATTTGTTTTATCCTGGCAATTTCCAGTTTCTTCTGGTACATGGGCAGCTATGGAATGGAATGAAGTGGAGTGGAATGGAGTAGATTATGAGGGAAACACACAGCAAAAGATGTAGGAGATGACTAGGCTGAGCCCAAGAACAGGATCAAATGTGTCATCAGTTTGGAGTTACTCCACTAAATTAAACTCCTGTTCCTAATTACTTGTGCCTGACAAAAACTTGTCCCATAATTATGGGAATATGAGGAACTATTCCTGTCTAGGCAGGGGGTTGGACCTGGGGTGAAATGCTCCCGGTTCAGACCAGATCAGGCAATCCGGTAGCGATTGTGGCAGATGGTTCGGAGAACCGGTAGCGATGATGGTGCAAGGCTCCGCCCACCCACCCAGGTGTCGTTACTTCCTGGTTTTAACCAGGAAGTAATGTGTTTTTTACCCCCTGCGCATGCGCAGAAGGGTTGGCGCATGTGCAGAGGGTCTGTGCGCACATGTGACATGTGCGCACTTCTGAACCTGTAAGGAAGGTAAGTAGATTTCATCCCTGGGTTGGACTAGACGACCTCCAAGGTCCCTTTCAACTCTGTTATTCTATTTTCTATAGCAGTAGAATGATCAAATCAGAACAAAAAATAAATTGATTTAATTTTAAAAAATACTGTTTACCAAAAAAATGTTTTCTTAGAAACTTATATCTATACATTTATTTTTCACATTATAAGACACACTTTTCCCCCCAAAAGTGCATAGAAATGTCTGTGCTTCTTATAGAGCGAATATTGCAGCCGGGGAGGGGGGGAGCATCCCCCCCCCAGCGTTCTTGCCACTGGGGAACTCTGGAGCCTTCGCTGCCGATTGGCGGTTGAATTGGCCTCCCATAATAACACTGATCAGCTATTCTAGGTGGCAGGAATCACTGCCACCATTTGCTGCCACCACCAATCACTACCGATCGCCGCTGCCAAATGGGGTGGCAGTGATCGGTGGTGATGATGATAGGTGGCGATCCCCGAGACCTAGATAGGCAGTATTCCGGGAGGCCAATCCAACCACCAATTAGCTGCTTGGCAGCGAAGGCTCCATCTTTCCTCGGCAGCAGCTCGGCTCAGTTGACTGGTGGTGGGCACAATGGAGCAGAGCCCTGACGAGTCACATGCTGGGACTGCGATAACATGCTGAAGCTGACCAGGCTGTTTGCTGTTTGCTGCAAGGACACTAGCCAGATGAATACCAGCTGGATGAGATCAACTACGTCGAAAAGACAAATATGGAGGAATAAGTATTACCAGGGAAGAAAACTTATAAAACAAACAATAAATAATTTTGTTAAATATAAGATAGATATGGAGTTATTTTGTGTAAGTCATTCAATTAAAAACATAGATTGAAATAATCCCCTATTGGGATGAATTGAGCTAGGAGCATAAGGCAAGTCAATTTCCTGAAGTGATGGAAGTTCAAAATCAAACCAAGAAGAAAGTAATGTTTATATTATTGCCAAGAAACTTTATGGGTATGTCTGAATCATTTAGAAAAGTTTGTGTCCTATTATGAGGAGCTCCTAAATTGGAAAGTATGCCTCTAGCTATTGGCTGCTAAACTTTCAGTAAAGCTGAAGGTGATCAAAGCCAAAAGGAGGTCTAATGCCAATATTGCAAGTACTGAAAGAAAAGCTTGTTTCAAAAAGACATGAAATCTAGGCAGCATTAACAACAACAACAACAAAAAATGAAATTGTCAAAGTAGAAAGCAGAAATATTTAAATTCCTTATTCATCTAAATTGCAGGTTTTATTAATAAATAAACTTAAATGGTCAGGAAGGAATGAACCATAGAGAGAAATGGATTAGTACTGATACTCTAAAAGAGCAATAATTATATGCTCAGCTATAATCCCCCAAAAGTCAAGATCATATGTATTAGAATTAGTGCTTCTCTAGTGAACAACATTATTAAAGAAATGTAAGACTACTACAGATGCAAAGTAAAAGAAACTGAGGAATTCTAACCTAAATGACAATTGCAAGAAGTGCTAAATGCACAATCAAAAATGATATACTTTTACTAATGGAAGAAAAGAAAAAAATATTGAGAAATAGAGGAATAACAAGAACATTTATTTGGGGTATAGGTTAAATGTTTCATGGAGATTTTTAAATATTTATTGCCAAAACCTGTTTTAAGGAAGTTGTAGGCAGTGACCCTGTCATCCAGAAGACTCCCAGGGATAGATGATGAATTTTTAAAAAAACAATTATTGGGGTACAGCGGGTGAGTGGGGCTACATTCAGTGTATAAGACACACCAAAATTTTCACCCTCTTTTGGGGGGGGGGGAAGTGCGTCTTATACTCCGAAAAGTACAGTATTTAAACTTTCATAAAAGTGAACTAGAGCCACCAAGAGAATATTGGGAACTGATCAGAAGTGGGTTTCAGCAGGTTCTGACCAGTTCTGGAGAACCAGTAGCGGAAATTTTGAGTAGTTTGGAGAACTGGTTGTAAAAATTCTGACTGGCCCCGCCCCCATCTACTCTGCCTCCTGAGTCCCAGCTGATTGGGAGGAAATGGGGATTTTGCAGTAACCTTCCCCTGGATTGGGGAGGGAATGGAGGTTTTTCAGTATCCTTCCCCTGGAGTGGAGTGGGAATGGAGAGTTTACAGTATTCTTCCCATGCCATGCCCACCAAGCCAAGCCACCAAGCCATGCCACACCCACCAAGCCACATCCACAGAGCCAGTAGTAAAAAAATTTGAAACACACCACTGGAACTGATGTAGAAAAAAGCAGTCCTAACATTTTAACATAGTGGTTTTTGAAGTAAACCATCACAGTACCCTCCCCTCCCTACAGGAGAAAGAGGAGGAAAGCCTCAGAGAAATTAAAGACAAACTGTCTAAAAATAAAGACAAACTGTCAACATCAAGTAAGAAAAGACAACTATGATATCTCAGTTAAGAATATCAAGAAACAGATGAATATTATAAGAAATAAAATTAGAGATTTCTTAATAGCAGAAATTCAAACGAAAACATAAGAAGTAAGAAAAAAAATCTGGGTAGTGGATGTTGCAGCATCTGGAGACAGCAGAATAGAAGAGAAAGAACTGAAGAAAATCACAAAATACAAAGACCTGAAAACAGAAATAGAACAACTGTGGCAAAAGAAAGCAAGTGGTGTACCAATAGTGAAAAGTGCCTTGGGTACAATTCTTAAACAATTGGAGCATCACTTGAACATCATCAGCATTGACAAAATCACCATCAGCCAATTGTAAAAAGCAGCTTTACTTGGAACAGCCTATGATTACACCTTCAACAGCTCAAAGAACAACATTCTTCCTATCCCAGATTCTTTATAGGAGGATAAAAACCCCAAATCCAGTCTAAACATCTAGCTGACTGTGCAATGAACCATAATAATAATAATCATGTAGGAGATCTACTAAAGAGAGGCGAGTTTGTAAGATGGTGGGAAGTTTAGATGGAAAAGGTCAGGCTAAGCACAATGTAAAGCAATTCAGCCAAAGTTCAGTTCTTACACATAACAGATAGACCAAATCCTTACTACACTCAGCATCACAGAAATACGTTGGGAGATTCTAGGGTCGTGATGGCAAACCTATGGCACATGTGCCCAAAGTGGCATGCAGAGCCATGTTGCCTGGCACGTGTGATGACTTCCAGGTTTCTGGTGCACAGGCACGCACGCATGACGAACTGGCCTTTTTGCGTGCAGCAGTGCTAGAAACTGGAAGAGCTGGTCTTTCATTTTCCTGCATGAGCATGCACGGCAGCCAGCTGATCATTACATGCACATGCACGCCAGAAACTCGGAAGAGTAGCTGGCCAGCATGCATGCTCCTGCCGGAAACCGGAAGTTCATTTTCGGGTGGGTGTATGCGCCCTGGGCAGCTCCTCTTCCAGGTTGCAGCCCAGACGCGTGCACTCCCTTTTCGGCACTCAGTGTCAAAAAGGTTTGCCATCACTGTTCTAGGGAGTGGCTATCCTTACTCTCTTTCTCTGTCTCCTATCCATCTCTCAGCAGGACTGCCTCTTGCTCCTTCCTGCCTTTCTGGAATGTGCTCCCTTCTTCCTGGGAAACTGCCTCTTCACTGTAATCTCCTTCCATGAGCACCATCTCTCATAGACACCCTTTTAAAGTTACAATTGGTTTTAAATGGCAGAAATGTTCAGAGGCAGAATATATTCAGAAAACCATCTCCACAGAAATGTG
The DNA here is from genome assembly GCF_029215685.1 of Pituophis catenifer annectens. Taxonomy (NCBI): domain Eukaryota; kingdom Metazoa; phylum Chordata; class Lepidosauria; order Squamata; family Colubridae; genus Pituophis; species Pituophis catenifer. The sequence continues at coordinate 115,736,234 of NW_027256882.1, forward strand.
AAGCGCGAGAGGGAATGAACTAATCATCAAATACAAAAGCCTACCTGCAGACTGAATAACTATGAAAGTATTTAAATTTTGTAAAAACAACAGGAAAAAATGCCTACAGCTCTTTGTCAACAATATAGAACAAAACCGAAATAGCAGTCAAGAGTCATGTGATGCAGTGGTTCAGTGACTAAGACACTGAGCTTGTCGATCGAAAGGTCGGCAGTTCAGTGGTTCAAATCCCTAGTGCCACGTAATTGGGTGAGCTCTCGTTACTTGTCCCAGCTTCTGCCAACCTAGCAGTTCGAAAGTACATAAAAAATGCAAGTAGAAAAATAGGGACCATCTTTGGTGGGAAATTTCACAACAGCGTTCCGTGAGCCTTTGGCGTTTAGTCATGCCGGCCACATGATCACAGAGACATCTTTGAACAGTGCTGGCTCTTCATCTTTGAAATGGAGATCAGCACCACCCCCTAGGGTTGGAAACGACTAGCACAAATGTCCAAGGAGAACCTTTACCTTTACCTTACTGCATGTGTCCATATTGGAAAAAGAAAATGCAAACAATGTGCAAATCATTAAACCAAGCTACTAATTCCTCACATAAGTTTTGCCTGAAGAATAACAGAGCCATAAATGAAGAGAACAATTCCAATAAGCAGGCAAGCCTCAGAAAAAAATAGTGGATCAAATATAAATAATAAAGAGAGTAAGGGAATTTAAGAAAGAGCTTTATGATAACTTTATTGTCCATCGCCAGGCCTTTAAGTGTGCAGGTCATGGCACAAAATAGAATATTAAGGCTAGTGAGGATACCAAGATACTTAATTATTCCCAGAAACTTTTATAGAGTACAAAAAGCTAATACAAGAATTGATTTTGGAGAAACAGAGTGGCTCAGATTATAGATGTGAGTAAGAGAAGGATACTTATTACTCTCACATCAGTTTAACATGGTTATATTAGAAGACACGACAGAAGGAATCAAAACTGGAGGCTGAAACACTAAAAATTGGAAATATGTAGATGACCCCATTATATTACAGTAGTTGAAAGTCATGCCCTTGTTGATAAGATTGACTTTCACAACCTCCAGACCTTGGGGAGGAGAGATTTCTCAGTTTTATATAGTGCATACCCTGTATGGTATTTTACTTCATTTTGAATACACAAGGTATTATACAATCAGTTACACAAAAGCATGATATAATGAAAAATTAATATATTTCTGGTCTGAAACCTTAGGAATATAACTATCATACTAAAGATAGATTCTATATATCCCTTTCTGTAGTACAACTAAACACCAGGTTCAACATATGGAGAGCTCCTAAACCTATATGCTCACCTAACATACTATGATCGATGAATTCAGATCCTGATAGTTAGTTTGAATCTCGAACGAAAATATATGGGAGAGAGCTCAACTCATACACCATGTTACTGATATTGGAAAGCAAGAGACAATACACTGGCATTATCTTATGAAGATACTTTCTGATCAACCTGCTTAACTCTTTCCTTAAGTAGGTGGATAGTGGGCATGGCTATGAATATCATTCCTGATGGTTATCTGCTATTGGATTGGTGTTCTTTACTCTCCCCTTCAAAACTAGATATCTGTAAAAAAATAATCACATTTCTATAGGAATAGTGTATCTTTTCCAGCATTCCATCCAGCCTATAATGTTTATGTTCCATTTCAAGTTTTGCAGAAAATATTTTCATAAATTAAATATTTTAAATGTAATTTTACACCTGTGCTAACATTTCACTATTAAATAATGGCATTGTAACTGAAGAGCAGTCATAAAACATTCTATTAAAATGTTATTTCTATGTAGATGCTAAAACACTACGTCAAAATACAATAGCTATCTCTAATAGCAGAGATATGAAATAAAGAATGTGATTATATTATGCAGTACAAATGAGTCACAAATGACCCATAAAAAGGAGTATCAGGACATCTTATTATATGTTTTAGAAAATCCTTTTGTTTCTCCTTTGACACAGTATGATGAAATAAATTACCTTCAATTTCTGCACTTTGACTTTGACTCCATTGGCTTAAATTTTTATGATCAAATAACCTATGGAAAAGTAAGTTAGTTAAGTCATAAGTTTAAATTTAAGCACAGATATTAAAAAGAGTAGAACCAAGAAATTGGAAAGAAAAAAAATCCAACACTAATGTTTGAAACCCATATGATGCTATATTTTCAGTCTGAAAGTATGCACAACTATTCTAAGGGAATTCTTTTTTCCTAGCAATGGCTGCCATGTTACTCTATTATGGTGAAGGCTGGATCTAGCAGGTAGAGAAGTAAATAGATGTAATCTGTAGGAAAGCCATCTCACTGAACAGATGTCCCAACAGACCAAAAATATTAAGGACAAAATTGTCCTGCAACTCCAATCACATTTATCACACAATCCATATCAGTTGTTTGGCCAGGATATATGACTGAGACTGTTTTGCTTTTTTGTAAATCCAATAAAGGAAAATGATCTAGGTCACTTTCCTGGTTTGTAATTTGTATATCGTTTTGAATTATTAAGACATCAGCCGATGTCTTTTGTTATAACTAGCATAGCATCTTTTTCTACACTGTGGCCTATCTTTTTCTAATTCTTGTAGCCTGTCATTTTTAAATCTACTTTTAGATCAGTCTCAATCGTATCAGGTAAACTTGTCTCTTTTACATTACATCTTTGAAACACGATCTTGAATAGAAATAGAAATAGAAATAGAAATAGGAATAGGAATAGGAATAGGAATAGGAATAGGAATAGGAATAGGCTTAGAATAGAATAGAATAGAATAGAATAGAATAGAATAGAATAGAATAGAATAGAATAGAATAGAATAGAATAGAATTCTTTATTGGCCAAGTGTGATTGGACACACAAGGAATTTGTCTTTGGTGTATATGCTCTCAGTGTACATAAAAAGACAAGATACACTCATCAAGAATCACAAGGCCCAACACCCAGTGACAGTCATATGGTACAATAAGCAATCAAATCCTACTAAGAAACAATCAATATCAATATAAATCGCAAGGATACAAGCAACAAAGTTACAGTCATGCAGTCACAAGTGAGAGGAGATGGGCGACAGGAATGATGAGAAGACCAATAGCAATAGTAATGCAGCCTAATGTGAATAGTTTGACAGTGTTGAGGGAAGTGTTATAGAGATAGACATTATTAAAATTAATTTCTGGGTCCATTCTATAGAGATTCTCAGCCCTCCAAGTCATGGTTGTCCCAAAGGTGCTTTTTTTCAAGAGGAAGCTGGACTTCGTTTTTTCTTTAAAGATGTTTTGCTTCTCATCTAAGTATCTTCTTCAGCTCTGACATGATGGTGGGAAATGGAAGGATTTATATTCCTTGCAGACAGCTGGTTATTTGCATTTTTTTTAGAGGATTGTTGAAGCACTTGGAGGTTTATCTGTATCCTCAGGGTCACATGAGTGCTAATAGTTCCTGTAGTCTGCAATTTTTTCTTTGGAAATCCATTCATACTCCCACACCATTCGAAAGGTGTTCATCCCAAATTGGATAGCTAAAAGTCTATAGAGATTGTCAGTCATCCATGATTTGGATCAGCGTCACCAACTGGTGGTCCATGGACCACTGGTGATCCGTGAGAAAATTTTGCTGGTCCAATGGGACTGCATCATGCCTGGAACTGGCTGACCATCTTAGCCCGCTGAGTCTCCAGACGCCGGTACCTGACCTTGCACTCCCACAGGTCTTCCCTCTGCTTAGAAAGCCTATAATCCTAGTCCTCAGTGAGGTGCTTCTGCTGAGCTTCCTTCTTGGCCAGATCCAATTTGAACTGAGCCAACTGTTTTGCCAACTTTCTCGTGGTGGCTGCTTAGCTCCAACAACTGGTTTCTGTAGGGGGCCTAAGGAGCCCAGGCGGGGATGCGAGAAGTGGTTGGGAGGGAAGGGACGAGTAGAGGCCAGCGAGGCACCCCTTGACATGAGTGACATTGAGGTGGCCATGATCACCTAGCCACACTCACCCAACCAGTCATTAGGCAGAAAATATTAGTGGTCCATGGGATTTAAAATTATGAATGTAGTGGTCCCTGAGGTCTGAAAGGTTGGGGACCCCTGATCTGGATGACCCTCCCCAAAAAATTAAGTCATCTAGCCTATTGCAAAGCATGAGCAGGAGAAAGAGGTAAAAATATTACACATTCATATCACTATATATGTTGTGCTTTTGGTATGTAACATTTGTAATAGGTCTTGGCTTTTCAACAGAAAAAAAAAATCCTTATGATAAATATTTGTATTCTTGTGCTGGCTGTTTTCAGTCCAGTACAGTGGACAAAAATCTGACAATTGGAAACATCTATAAACAACTTCTTCATTAAAGTCTATTATTCAACCCATAAGTATACTAACTAGCTAACTAATATAACTATATTAACTATACTAATTATTCTGATAAATAAAAATTTCACCCATTTTCTCCAGTTCTGTCATGACTTCTTGTATCAGGAATACTGGCAAGGATTCAATATATTCAGAAACCTTTTCTTATTACCCAGCTACCCATCTCTCTTTCAATAAGAGCTGACTGGATAGGAATTAGATACTTGCCCACTATTAATAGTTTTTTTTAATAGTGTGTGAGTTGGGCAGCCATATAAATTTGTTTAATAAATAAATAATAAATAAGGCAATTATGCTAGTGCAGTTTAGAGCTTTAAAAATGCCCCCATTCCACACTTATACTAACTGGGTTTTCACGGTCATATGATTTGCTTACCTTATGATTCAACCAATTAAATGTGGCTTATGTAGACTCCACATTGGATAGTTGATGAATTCAACCATCCAGATAGTTTTCAACAGTAATGAAGTGGCATGCTATTTCCTTATCTAGAAAAGTGTTTTTTTTTAATTTATTTTTTTACTTTCCAGTCTAAAACTTGGAATTTTCTGATGGTCTCTGATCCAAATTCTAATTAGGTCCAAATGTGCTTAATTTTGAGATCTTTCTATCTAAAAGTATTTTATGATCATTAAAGGTTGAATTGGTGGTGAATTATGGCAACACTCTGTGCAATTACATGTATAATTTAATGAATAAATCCATGATAGACTGTGAGTTAATTATGAAGTTGTTTTTTTTTTTATGAGAAATAATATTGGATTTATGTATTGGTAAAGCGGCCACCACATTTTCCAGACTTACAAAGAGACTATGGCTTAATAAGAAGCTGACGGAACATACAAAGATCTAGGTCTATAGAACCTGTGTTCTGAGCACACTCTTGTACTGCAGTGAGTCTTAGACCCTCTACGCACGGCAGGAAAGAAAGTTGAACACCTTTCATATGCGCTGTCTCCGACAAATTCTTGGCATCACCTGGAAGGACAAAGTTCCAAATAGCGCAGTCTTGGAACATGCTGGAATTTCTAGTATGTATACACTATTGAAACAGTGACGTCTACGCTGGCTGGGGCATGTTGTGAGAATGTCTGATGGTCGGATTCCGAAAGATCTCCTGTATGGAGAATTAGTGCAGGGAAAGCGCCTCAGAGGGAGACCTCAGCTGTGATATAAGGATATCTGCAAGAGGGACCTAAAGACCCTGGAAATGGACATTAACAACTGGGAAACCTTGACCTCCGATTGTTCAGCTTGGAGGCTAAAGACGCAGCATGGCCTTCTCCAATTCGAAGAGACACTTGTTCAGAACGCTGAAGCAAAGAGGCAGTCCCAGAACCAGTGAAATCTGGGCATGGGACAAAATGTATCTGCCCTCAGTGTGGAAGGGATTGCCACTCTCGAATTGGCCTTTTTAGTCACACTAGATACTGTTTTAGGACCTCTTTCCAGAGCATGATACCATAGTCTCTTGAGACTGAAGGATGCCAATGATGATGAATATTGGATTGAAGAATGTTTATTTGCATATTAGACATCAGAATTTTTTAAATAGTGTATAATGAGATATAACATAGATTAAGCTTATCTCAGAACAGTGTAGTATGAAATTGAGTTTTCCTTATAAGAATAAGCACATCTAAAATGCTTCTAATACTCAATTTATGTGTTCTGCAAGAATGCTTGGGACCAACCTATATTATGATGCAAATTTCTACAGGGTTGGCAAGTATGGGCTATAAATATATTATATTATGTGATAATAATTGAAATTCTAGAAAAGCTAGATGAAAGTAGTCTTCACGCAGCTAATCTGAAGCTACCTTACAAGACAATAACAAGCTTCTAACAGTTTTTTTTATTATTTTTTAAAATATACACTAATTATGCTTAATGTTCCCTGTCGCATTAGCTTTCATGGTAATTATATTTCAAAACTTTTGCAATTAGGGTGCAGTTAATATTGTGGAATATTGCAATTATTTTTCATTGTGACACCTCTATTGAAATCTGGTGGCATAATGATCACACTGTTCAACTAAATCAGAACTGTAGAAATATGGCAAATGAACCAATTACAGATTATTATTTCTAATTACAGATAATACCGTTTTCCATGCCATTGTCCAAGAGAATTTCTCAAAGCACACACACAACAGTGGTCATAATTCAAAGAACACATACAAAATTCTCTCTCTCTCTCTCTCTCTTTCACACACACACACACACAACACACACACACACACACACATCATATTAAAATAGTGTGTGAAGGGTTTAGGAAACAGCACCGCTTTTAAAAAATCTGAGCCACAAGAGTTTCTGTATTGACTTTGCGTAAATGATGTTTTTGGAACTTGGTTATTTTATGTTTTATTTATAATAGCATACAATATAATAGTATAAAATAATATGTATTTATCAGGATAGGTCATAAATACAACTGAACTTGGGCACAAACTGAGATTTGGATGGCATAATATTTCTATGGTATGATAAAGTTAAGGATAATGTAGATTTTAAAAATCATCATATTAGAAGTGTCAAATTGAGAATATGGAATAGATATAAACCCAGATTGTGCCCAAAAATGTCTTTATAGGCCTGAGCACAAGAAACATTGTACTGAAAAGAAACAGCAGGTAAAGAGAAATGATTAACATATCAAGAGATGTTAGAACAAGAGAAAATAAGATAAAACCAAAAGAGCAAATGGCTTCAGAGGGATTTAGTTTTAAATGGTTTTCCTATGCACAGATAAGAGAAAGTTTTAAAGTAGATATTTGGAATTGAGCAGCAAAAGACAAAATCTGAAGTTGTCCCTATTCGTCCTCTCTTTAGCTCAAAATCTATATCATTTTTATTCTATTCAAACATTATTTAATATAAATAAATAATGTGAACTTAAAGAAAAACCCTTCCTAGAAAAAAAAAAGAATCCAAAATAATTGGAAAAGGAAATTTTACGCAGTTTAGAAATCCAAACTGTAGCCATTTCATTTTCCTTCTTTGAAGCCACATCACCACATTGGTTCCTATTCAGTTTGCAGTCAAGAAACATATTTTGGCCCCCTAACCTTTTTAAAAAGGTAATATTATGTTTTCAAAAACAGGAAAGTTGATATAATCCAAGGTGGGGCGGAAGAGTGTATATTCTAGGTATACAAAACAAATGGAAATATTATTGATTTAGTCGTTTGACAATATCAGAATATGAAACTAGTACAAATATACAGGTAGATAGAAAGAAAACAATAGGATATGTTTTGTACATGTCAAGCCTCCATTTCATTTCATAAATAGTGGAACTCATAGCTCATGTCATTAAGTCTCCCTAAAAAGGAGCTGGGATGAATTTCATAAAATGAATTTCTCATTTCAAATGTCATCATTACCACCAGCAAAGAAATTTAATTTGTAATATTATGCTTGGTTAACATCACATCAAGTTTAATCAGAATATATTCATCATACCTGATTTTACTGAGCTTCTACATATGCTAGGGCATATATGCCACAATGGCTGCATTCTCACTGTACAAATAATATGAATAAATGTTCCTTTTCACCCTGATGTTTCAACATCACACCATGCCTTTTCTTTTCTATCATGAAATGTACATCTATCTCCTCTATAATTATTTTGACAAAACAGAAGAATTTCTAAACAAATAAGCTTTTGCATCCTCTCCATTTTTTTTCCTGTTAATATACGGCAAAGCTGATTCCCCCCCCCCCCATTTTTTTTCTGTTGTTCCCTTGGGATCAAAATGGGAATATAATATGCCAAGATGAGCATATTGTCCTGAATAATGTTCTCCATTAAACTAAAGACATGATGGAACTTTTGGTATAATTACACCTCAAATACAGTAATTAAATATTTTCTTTATAAAGATGTTTATGTGAAATACAAAGAGTCCTAACATTATTTATATCTTTATCATCATTATATCTTTACCTACATCCAGGGGGTTTTCAGATAATAGATGTATGGATGGGTATACAGTATGTATAAAACATAATTTAGCTGTCACTATAACTGTGAAACTCGTAGATAAACCAACATTAGTGAAGCAGTTTTAAAATATATGTCACACAGTTCTAGGAGTGGAAAATATATGTCTACAATAAATGCACTTAAAAATATGAATTAACAGCATAAGATGTCTAGCAAATTAAAGACCATGAAATCTTAGAATTTTTTTTTAATAGAAAAGGGAGTCTTCAATATTCTCCAAAGAAGTTTCTCAAAATTACATGCCATCAAGTTTATATTGATTTTTAACAATCAGACAGATTTTCTGCATGATGATCTGTCACCAACCTTTAAGTCTTCCAACAGCACAATCATTCCCTTTTTAATTAGTTCCATTTACTTTGCTTCCGATTGTCCACTTCTGATCTTTTTCTTTCACAATTCCTAGCAAAATAGGCTTCTCTGGAGACATGGATCTTTGTATCATATGTCAGAAGTAGGATAATTTGAGTCTTATCATTTGTGCCTTGAGTAACAACTCTGGATTAATTTTGTATTTTCCAGTATATCCATAGTATTCTGAGGATCTTCATCAACACCAAAGTTCAAAAGTGTTCCTATCCTGCTTCTTCAAAGTCCAACTTTCACTTCCATAGTGTGTCACAGAAAAAAAAAAAATTCTTGTATAATTTTGATATTTATGGATACTGACAGTTCATCACATCTGACTATCTTTTCCAAGATCTTCATTGCTTCTCTAGCAAGTGGTAGCCAGTGGTACTCTTCCTTTACTACTGCTTCCTTTACTATTGATGGTTGATCCTAAAAAGTAGAAATTATCCATTTTAAATTTCTTACGTTGTCACTGTAATTCTGCCTTTGCTGCCTCAGATGTCTTTTTCTTGTGTGGCAACATTAGTAACTAGACGCTCAAAAAGGCTTTAATCAAACCATGTCAAAAACACCATTAGTATCTGAAGAATCCACAGTTCTTCCACAGTAATACATTGAGTGCAATCCAACCTGTTGGGTCCTTCAGGTAGTACTATATTGTCAATCACTTTATATTTTTTATTCCTATAACTTATTTGGTAAAAAGCGTAGTTTATGGCTGCTTTCTGGCATGAATTGTGAAATGATACTTTGCCATTCTCACTACAATTTAATGTCATCTGCTTTTAGCATCTTCTTATGCCTATAGTAGCGGCCAAAATTATGGAAACCTTTTGGGAAAAGTGTATTTTTGAGGTTTGATGGCTAATAACACCACTTTTTTTTTTTTTTTTGAGTTTCAAGATAATCATACTTCACTGCTGGAATGGCTTGGGAACAGCCCAGAGCTTAACCCAATTGAAAATCTATGGAGCCAACTAAAGAAACTTATTAGTCAGAAGCGACCCAGCAATAAAACCCAGTTAATAGAAGCAATAATTCAATCTTGGTTTCACATTATAATAGCTGCAGAACTAAAAGACTTAGTTCACTCCATGGGAAGAAGTTGTAAGGCCATAATTCATGCTAAAGGTTACCCAACCATTAACTGACATGGTGATAATTTTTGTATATCTTGTTTTTTATATGGTGATCATTTTTGTATATCTCATTTTTTCTACGTGTTCCACTTTTCTTCTTTATACTGTAACTGCTATTTTAATAGCAAATCAGGGGTGAAATTTACTTACCTTCCCTACTGGTTCGGAAGTGCGCGCATGCGTTCACTTCTGAACCAGTAGGGAAGGTAAGTAGATTTTGAACCGTCTGATTTTGGACCCTCTGAGCATGTGCAAAGCCCACTGAGGATGCGCAGAGGATCAAAAACAGGTTACTTCCTGGTTAAAACCAGGAAGTAACGACGTCTGGCTAAGTGGGCAGAGCTTTGGGTTGCTCCAGGGGTGGGTTCTAAAATTTTTTACTATCGGTTCTGTGGGTGTGGCTTAATAGTCATGTGACAATTCTTTAGAATTTAGCAGAGGTACTGGTCTACCAGGCTTTTAACAGCTTGCAGAGCTGTACCAGTCTACTTATTTGTTTTTGGAGGCACCGGTCTACTCATTTATTTTTGCAGGCACCGGTCTACTCATTTGTTTTTGGAGGCACCGGTCTACCACCACACTGCCTTTTAACACTGATCAACTGTAGGGCGGCCCTTTGAAGACCTGGGGCAAGAGTTTAAACAGTTTTTTTCCTTCTAGCCGATCAGCTGGGATTCAGGAGGCAGCAATAGATTGGGGGTGGGGCCAAATAAAATGTAAGAATAATGCGGGGGGGGGGGACAGAACCGGTTCGGTGACGTTATATCGTCACTGCTACCGGCTCGTGGAACCAGGAGGAACCGGGAGGAATCCACCACTGCTATGCTCTGAACCACGCACCGTCGTTACTGGATCGCCCGAACCGGTGCAAAGAGGTAGCATTTCACCCCTGTAGCAAATCCTTCATAAAAGTTATTGCATTACATTCTTGATTAAATTATCTTTCCATTGATATATAATTTTATGGTACTACTCCCCCCAAAAAAGTGGTGTTATGAGCTAATTTTAGAAAATATGCTTTTCCCAAAAGGTTTCCACAATTATGGCCACTACTGTAATATAAGTCTCTGTTTGTTTTACCTGGGCATGATGATGACCTTCATGCCTTGGGTGGCTCTGCTATGATGAATCACCCTCCCAGCATTCTTTACTTATCCCTCCCACAATCCCCAGCCATGATGGGCTAGTACAGCAAGATTTAGGTGGGGTGGGGGGGTGATGTGATTGATAAAATGTTCTTCTTTTGTGGATTGTAACAAAGAGATGCATGATGCTTCTACTCAGAAAACTGTACGGAAGGATTATTTGAACAGGTGAAACCAATTGCCTGAAGACAGAGGAGCCCAACCTCTGTGTTTGTCTGAAAAAGCCCAGAACAGTGATTTATTGCAAGTCACAGGAAAGCAATTGGAAAATTCTTTTCTTTTCTGCAGGTCATTAAGTTGCAGTAAATTTGTAGGGGGGAAAAAACCCAAAACAAATATGGATGTAAATGCAAAGAGTATCAAGTTCCAGATATATACACTCCTAATGGAGGATAACCAAAAACATAGGAATCCAAAGCAGTGAACTGGGTTGAAATGGCAGTATAATTAGCACTCAAATATATAATCCAGAAATATATGTCTGGATTATCAGAACCATTGTTTATGTGAACTGTGTGAATCTGCATTTCAAATAGTTATCATGGGACCCTACATGACAAAGACTGAAAAGGGGACCATTTTTCACTTTTAACTTTCCAATGATGTATAATCAAGAAGAATTATATGGTAACCATCTGATTTTTTTCCCAAAGGCACTGTGAAGTGCTGCAGCTTGCAGACATTCTGACAGAGGCCATGCTCTATTATTATATAATAGTAATAATAACAACAACATGGTTGTGAATGGTGAATGTAAAGTCAGGATTTACTATCCTCACAAAGACTGCATTGGTCAGCAAGTTCTGGAGCTGCAGGAAGTATAGAATATTGAAACTAAGAAAACAACTTCAAAGTTCTATGATAGTTTGATGATTCATTCCAATCCTCAGTTTTGGATTGGCATTGTTTAAACAATTGACAGCCATTTAAATTTTTTTTATGATAACTACTTGATTGAAAAGACAGTTGTGAACTATGTTATGTTTTGAAGAGTTTCTTTGTCCACTGCATTCCGACAAGTGTCATTGCTTTAACCGCAAGCTTAGTGAAACACTTTAATTGCTTTATCCTTCATGATAATTAGCTTTTCCTCAAAAATAGATAGAGTGGGATTTCAAGCTGTCAAGAGCTATAAGAACCCAAAAGGCGGCACTGTACTATGCCATTCCAATTTTCCTTTTAAAAAAGTCAAGTGGAAAAAAAAATTCAATGGTGATTTCCTCAACAGAATTTTAAAATTATTATATTTAAAATTAATGCAGCATCTCAGGCATTTTGTCTGCCCTGTAACGTCATCAATATTAAAACAGGGACCATGGTGGCGCAGCAGACTAAAGCACTGTTAAGTAACACCATCTTGCAATTACTGCAAATTCAAATCTCACCAGGCTCAAGGTTGACTCAGCCGTCCATCCTTTCGAGGTAGGTAAAATGAGGACCTGGTTTGTGGGGGCGATAAGCTGACTTTGTATAAAAAAGAACACTGCTGGGGGGGCGCACGAAAGCCCTACTAAGCAGGTATATACAAAAGTATGAAGGCTATTGCTTAACACATTGTAAACCGCCCTGAGTCTCTGGAAAAGGGTGGCATATAAATCGAACCAATTGTCAAGCCTAGCAACCTGCTCGACACCGCTAACGCGTGTTGAAAGCATCGAGGGACATATACATACTTGGTGGTGGTGGCACTGGGTGCAGGCGGCCGTCTGCAGGGCGAGGGGAGATGGTATCGGGTGCGACGGGATTAGGATGTCTCCAAATAACACTGCAACCAGCACCTTCGAGAACCAGCTGTGACGCTTCCGCGCTAACAAGGGTGTGGTGATAAACGGGGGTGCGGTTTAAAAGGGTTAATGAGAAGGGAGGGCTATATAAACGCCCATTTCTACTACACTGTAGCGCCGATTTCATTCGTCTTTACGAGTCACAGGGTGTAGCCATCCACGGACGCGAATAAACCAGCGTGCCAAAAAGAGCTGAAAGGGGTGCTGCTGTGTTTTGATTGCGTCTCGCACGGTCAACCTGAGAGGAAATCGGTGCTGCTCTTAATACTTGCTTCAGCGGGATGGCGGAGGGGGTGGACCCAACTGCCGCTGCAACACCGCCCTCAGAGGAGGAGGACTCACCGGCATCGGGAGAAAGCCCAGCTACGGATCCACCTGCGGTTCGTCCGAAAGAGCGCTGCCGAAATCGCAGCCAGGGAGAGGAGGGGAAGAATGTTGTCACGGCAAAGAGGAGGCCCCCCTCCCTGACGGAGTTGGGGGAGTGGTGGCAGAGTCCTGCCTTGGCAGCCCCGATAGGAGCCCCAAAGGGCCAAGCATCGCTCCCTTACAGTGAACGTTTCCACGCTCTGGAAAGAGCGTCGTTGGGTGGATGATAACGACGGGGAATGGAGTTATTCAACAGGTTTGGGCCACTCAACTACAGAAGTCCTTCGAGAGCGTTTTGGGGAAGCTAGCTTCCAGGATGCGCAGTCCTGGCAACCATGGATGGCGGGGGCGGAGCCCAGCCCAGGCTGGCCAGCGTCTTCCACAGGGACACAGACTAGGTTTTGATTGGCTAGCCCCAAGCTGCGGTTGGGTCCCTTCCAAAGCGATACCCGACCCCCGGCTACCCAGTCTGCTACAACTCAACCATTTGGGCCATTGGGAGGCGTGGCTATAGGGACAGCGTCTGGCTCAGTGCGGGGCCCTGCAGGCCCATGTACGGCTCCAACTGCTGGACCGATGGCTTATCCAGCTGTGCCGGTTGGGCAGGCTGGGGTGTGGGGGCCCCAACCGGTCTGGGGACTGCCCCCCCTGCAGACCACATTCGATAGCAACCCAGACCGTGTGGCCCTGTTCCTGAGCCAGGTACTTAGCTACCTCGACCTATATGGGCGCCTATATCCAACCCAGTGGTCCATGGTAGTCGCCATAACAACAACCTTAACAGGGGAAGCTACTGACTGGGTAGCGGACCTTCACAATGATCATGCTCGAGAGCTCACCGATGTTGGTCTGTTCCTGGAAGGACTCAGGAACAGTTGCGGAACAGTGCAGTTTGAGGATGATACACGAACCCAGGTGGCCGAGGGGGAGCTCGTAGCCTGAAACAACGGGGACGTCCAGCAAAGGAATACGTAAAGGAGTTCCGTCGGCTCGCAGGGAGGGTGAGGGGTTGGCCCGAACGCATGCTTGTTCATCAATTCCATCTTGGCTTGGATCGTAAACTAAGACAAGCCTGTGTATATCGGGGCATGCCACCCCGCCTGTCCGAGTGATGTAAAGCGGCCATCGACCTGGACGTGGGATTGAGAGAGTTTCGGGTGAAGGGTGCTGTGAGCACGATCCCCATCCGACGCCAGCCAGACCGACTGGCTCCAGTCAGAGCAGTAGGGAGAGGGGAGCTCGATCCCCGTGTGGCTGACTCCACACACCGACCATTACGCTGTTTCCGATGCAACCAGCCCGGCCATTGGGCTCTGGAGTGCCCATGGCCACCGGTTCAACCACCTGGGCCAAATGTTCCGACAACCAGTGGGAAGCCTCGTGGGCGACCATCTCCAGAGAAAACTAGAGCCCTGTCGCAGCAAGGACAGAGTCCAACTGGAACCACCACAGGGGGACCGGGTCCTGCTATACTCCCTGGTGTAGTCCCCGTGGTAGTGGCTGATAGTGATGAGGATGAGGATACCAGCGACCCGATGGTAAGTGAGCCCATTCGTCCCTTCCTCATACCCATCACACTAATCCCGTTAAAGGGGGCGGGACAGGTACAACACGAGGCCCTTATTGATTCTGGATGTACACGATGCTTGATGAGACGTGCTGTAGCCACCCGTTTGGGTATCCGGTTACGATCACTGAAATCCCCGATAACGTTCGAACAAATGGATGGGTCCACGTTAGGAGGGGCCCCGGTAACCCAGGTCACGGAGTTGGTAAAGATGGAAATAGGGGCCCATTGGGAGTATATACGATTTGTGGTGGTGGATACGATGATCGAGCCTGTGATCCTGGGTCTGGCCTGGCTAGACTGCTGTGTTGACTGTGTTGACTGCACGGTCAACCTGAGACCAATAAATAAATAAATTTAACGGTTGCAAAGAAAAGGAAGGAGGATCTGGATATGATCTTATAGGCTTTAGTAGAAGCTGAATATATTTTAAGATTTATCAGATCCTTCTTCAGGACAGCTTTTTTTCCAAAAAAGTTAAACTGTTTGAAATTCTTGGCCAGCTTTTAAAAATCACCAATCCTACAATAGTAAATATCTTGGTGTAAAATACAGGCATACTCTTTCTCTCCGTGTAAGAAATCCACCCAGGGACATCAGCTCGCTGATTCTGCATACAGAACCATTAGTCAAAGGAGGAGTTCATAATACTGTATGACTCAATTACTAAAATCATTCATAGATAGATAGATATATCCTTGACAGGTATGCCAACAGCAAAGTGATTTCCTTACCTGATGCAACGATGTGGAAATCACATGCTATCTAGAGTGTTTTATGAGTATACCTATTTAAAAAAACAGCGGTTCAGCGCATATGAGAAATAGTAGTTCTCTGATCCTGGATGGTATAAATTTTTTGGAGGGTAGAATGTTGAAATCCAGTCTTCCGAATATTTTCCAAAACATTATCAGTTCGACACACCTGACTAATTAGCTAGGCAAAACTGAGCAACTTCACACTTCACTGTTGCAGAGACGATACCATCAGAAGCAGCCATTTATACTTGTGATACATTGGGATATTTTATGAGACAAACTCTCTCTCTCTCACACACATACACATGTGTGTGCGCGCGCGCATACACACACACACACACACACACATGCACACACAATCACAAAAAGGACAGGTTCCACTTGGATAAGAAGATATAAACTTTTGGTGCTTGGTATTGAAAGGGTAGTGATACAGCTCTTAAACTGATTCCAGGGGAAAACTTAATAGATCTGTGGAGAATATAGGTCAAGAAAAATCACCCTTAAGTGCATAGCTGAAAAATAAAGAATAGTTGATCAAGAAGCTATAGAACCACAAGGGAAAAGTTATGTAAGGCATGAAAAGGCAATCAAATGGTCAGATAAAACTATGTAAAAGTGCTTCAAATCAATCAAATCTAGTTTATTACAGTCAAAAACCAGAGAACAAATAAAAACACTCAAGGAGTATTCAGTTAAAAATTCTAGAATAAAATAAAAACAGATAATATCTACATTAAAATCACAATTTGGCATCCAATCAGTTGCACATGCCTAACTATACCATAATATCAATCCTTAAACTGTGAGGCCCAAAGTCATTAAATACTAAGATGCAAAAGAGTAGTAATGCAAAAGAATTTGTTACATTAGTCCTGTAAAATAGCTATGGTGGATTAACCCCATGTTTCTGATGAATCCCCAGTGCTCCTCCTGTAAAAGTACTTATATGCAAATATCAGGAACCTCCATTTGAAAACATAATCTTCCTTATAGATTATTAAAAAGCTATGGACGTTGGGCTACTTACAGAATATCCTGATAGCTCAATATTGCTGCTTGAACCACACACACTGCGTCTTTGATCTGCCCCAGCTACAGACCCCAAAGAACACAGCACACACAAACTCTTTACAAAACTTATTTACTCAAAATAACTTAGTCTTTATTATTTCAAAGGCTGTTAATGAATTGTCTTAACATCCTACCAGAATTCTAAGATAAGGTAAATCACAGTCTTACTAGAGTTGGCAGAAAGCCCAGAAGCCCAGAAGCACTCTCTCCGAAAGAGAGTGAACTAAAGTTGTTCTCTACAGCTTGTTGCAAGCGGTGTTCTTTCTTAAATAGGCTAAGGGAGTGACCAATTAGCCCCAAGCCTTACTCTCGAGGAGACCTCCTCCTGAGGAACCACTCCTGCCTTTTGGCAGCTCTGCGTGCCCATGCATTGAGAAGGGGCTCCTCCTCTTCATCCTCTTCACTTAAAGGAGCTTCTGGAGGTTCTGAAGGCCCTGGATGAATCCCTGCCTCTGGCACCACATCTTCTCCAGCCTCCTCACTGTCCGACTCGAGCGCCAGCTGCACAGGCTGCTGGTGCAGCACCACGCCAGCCTGCTCCTAACAGTCTTACATATAAGATACTAGGGAGTCTGATATCTATATGATTGCTAAGTATGTCTAAATGCATTTTAGATTTATTTTATTTATTTATTTATTTATTTATTTATTTATTTATTTTATTTCTATACCGCCCTTCTCCCGAAGGACTCAGGGGGTGTACAGCCTAATTAAAAACACAAAGACAGACAATATTTAAAATAATTAAAATTATTAAATAGTAGGCCCAATTTATAAGAATAGCATGGATACAGTATATCTAAGAAACACTTATTTTATTCTGTGTCTCTTATAGGGAACAGGAGTGAAAGGTTATGAATGGGCTGTATCCCTCCAATGTTAACTGTTTTTAAGAATAGGGAACAAGACTGCAAATGGATCTTGTAGTTATTTATTTTAAGGATCTAGTCTGGCAGACTTCCTCTACTGATTCCACTGCCTCCATTGTCTCTGTCACTTTGTCAGCCATGCTATGATGGCCCTTTCTTGGCAACTAGCCAGTACAGTACAGTTATTACATTTGTAGACCGCTTCTTGGCTATCTTGTCAAGGTTATGAAAAAAAGAAAACCTACCGTTGCCAGCCAACCTTTGTTACCTTCACTGCCAAAACTTTCACATGAAATTGACTTTCAATACTAAAAATGTCTATAGTAACACAAATATGCAAGCCTGTCACATATAGCAACTTTGAGGTATATATGCACTACATTAAAGCAGTTAAGTCTACCAGAATGGCTATCATTCCAATCTAATCATTCTGTTGCCAGCAAGCCAACATTCTGCAAATTAAGGACACCTTGAGACTTGTCACAGAACTTCTTGCTGCCTAATTCATGTAGGGAGGTACACTTGACTAAATAAGACGAGTAATTAAAATGTAAGTAGTCAGAAAAGGAACAGGCAGTATTTTATTCCTTTAAAACTTTAGGATTTACTTTGAGAAAAGGGCTTATCATTTCCATTTCCTTCCACAAGGAACTTGATATTACCAATGAGAAAAAGTCTTCAACCATTAACTGATAGCTCAACTTTGGAATTGTTTTGGAACATTGATTTTTAAGTTTCATTAGGGTACTTCCTAAATAGTTGAGCGGAACTTCTTATATATTTCTTTTTTTTCTTGAACGGTCTAAGCATTCCTGCTTATGCCATCCTTTCTTCATGCCAACAATATATTCCTTAACAGGAATATGGGGAAATGTTGAATGAGGAAATTCTGAAGTTTTGGGTTCACACTTTGAGGAATAAATCTTACAAATGAGATCTTGCTTTTTTTTTTTGCTATAAAATAAGATATAAAATTACATAACAATATAGCACAACATAATAAAATAAAATAAAATGCCATTCACATTTTGATACTTTTCCATTATTGTTCACAGTTAAATCTTGATGAATAGATCTTAAAACTTTGCTCAGATCTTGTCTGATTTGCATACACATGCATACATCAATACAGTGCAATAAATATGCAACACAAAATTTAATATTAGTAATGGAATTGGGCAGCTTATACATATAAATAGATGAGTAAACAATTGGGGCAGATGTTGCTGAACTATTACTTCCATCATCCCTTATTATTGTTCAGAGGAGTGCTTATCTCTGCATTAGAAACTAAAGTCTCAGAAAAGGTTAATTCGATAGATATAAAATGTGTACCATATTAAACTAATTTAAAATATTGGAACTGGTGCCAAGAATTGTTCCAGCAGGCACTGAACTCTCAAACCATATAGAGACCCATGTTATAGGTCAAGAGCATTATCATGAACTAAACCATGAAACTATCTTAAAGTCAACGAAGAGAAGAAAAATTAGCATAATATGCTTAATTGCATTAAAACCTCTGCTGCCATATTTTATACTAGCTGAATTTTCCAAATCACTTCCTAAAGAAGATCCATATTCAATATATTACAATAATTCATACAAAGGGTCACTACAGAATGAATCAGGCACTTCAAAATTAATTCATAGCTGGAATACCAGCTGAAATTTATGAAGATGATACAATCAGTTACCTACAGTATTTCTAAAAGAAAATAGGAGCTAAACAAACAAACAAATTGTAGTCTATAAAACAAGCCAAATGTCCCAACATTTACCAGCACTACCTGCTTAATCTGAACTGAACTTCAATTTGCCCTCAATAAACATGGATTATGCATAATCTAAACTTCTTGAGTTCTGAATAGAAGAAACAAAGCTGAACTAATCTTCATTATGATAGTGGAGGTTTTCTATAGATTCATACAGATACTTGATAAAATTGGGAAGAAGATTAATTTCTGTGGGACTTTAAAGTGTAGATGCCACAGCATTAAGCAGAAACCCCATAATATCTTTTAAAATGTTATTTCAATCACCTAAATTAGCAGTTGTTTCAAAACAATGACATGGTAGATAATACTAAATCCCTGAAGAAATCAAAGAGAATGTACAACTATTATTGTGCTATATGCAGTTCTAAACTCAGTTTGCTATCAACTGTAATCAATGATCCCACTTGGAATTTTGTGTCCAGTTTTGGTCACCACAATAAAAAAAAAGATGTTGATATTCTAGAGAGAGTGCAGAGAAGTGCAACAAAGATAATTAGTGGACTGCAGGCTAAACCATACATGAATGGTTATGAAAACTGGGAATATCTAGTCTAATGAAGAGAAGGACTAGAGATGGCATGATAGCATCTTCCAATATTTGAGGGGCTGTCACATAGAGGAGTGGGCTAACCTATTCTCCAAAGCATCTAAGGGCAAGAAAAGAGGATAGAATGCATACAAGCTTAACAAACTGAGATCCAGCTGAGAATTAAGAAATTTCCTGCATCTGTTAATCTGTGTAATGGCTTGTCTCCAGAAGTTGTGGGTCCTCCATTATTGGAGGTTTTTAAGAAGAGGTTTAACAGCTCTATTTTATGGTATAGGGCCATGATGGCAAATCTATGGCACACATGCCAGAAGTGGCATGCAGAGCCCTCTCTGTGAGCATGTGCACTGTCACAAGCTGCTCTTCTGGTTTTCGGCGCACACATGCCATTTTTGGGCCTTTTTTTGGGCTGTTTTTTGGCACAAAAACAGCCTGAAAACGACCTAAAAACGGCCTGAAAACGGCCAAAAAACAGGCCATTTTTCAGGCTGTTTTTCAGGCCAAAATGTCCTGAAAATGGCCCAAAAAGTGGCCTGAAAATGGCCCCCAAACACCTCAAAAACAGGCATGCACGCGCTGGCCAGCTGGTCTTCGAGTTTCCAGAACTCCAGCGTGTGCACATGCACACACATTCTGGTTTGGGCACTCGATGCCAAAAAGGTTCGCCATCACTGGTATAGGGTGTCCTGTTTGGGCAAGTGGTTAGACTAGAAGACCTCCAAGGTCCCTTCCAACTTTGTTATTATATTATTGTGTTGTTCTGTTATTCTGTTAACTTGAGAATTATTGAAAGCCTCATTCAAATAGCCCCTGACTGATCATTTTTAAAGTAAGTCTAGGCCTCGCAACTTTGTAGGAATTTCTGGTTCCATTAATGTGCCTAGGCACCCCATTCCACTCTTAAAAAGGAATTAACTAAGAAAACCAGCAAACTATTCCCTTTTTTCCCTGATGACATTACTGATGCAGAGCAAGCAAACATCTTCACGGCTGTTTTATATCAAGCAACTTGTTCCTTTCCTTCATCATCACAAACAGGCATATGATAAAAGGAATGTGTTCAAAAGAATGAGTATTGCAGTTCTTTATTCAAAGTAAGTTTGCTTTATGAGGTCTCTTGTATTTGTAATTATGTTGTCCTCATTCACACTGAATATTTTTAAAGAAATTATAAGATTTCCATTTCACCCATATCAGACTCACAGACACCTTGTGAAAAATGTCTGTACAGAAGAAAGTTTAGAAGCAAGCAGAATGCTTGCCTTCAGACTGAACTGTAAATTATTTTGTAGTAGCTTTTCAAATATTTGAGTGTCACTGGCCCTTCCTATGAATTTGCTAAACATGTGCAGTTATTTACCTGCTAAGCACAATAGAAGATGAAACTGTAGCCCTGATTCTTTGACTATGCAAAGTTGAAGTTTCTGGGATATTTAAATTGTATCTTGTTTGATTTCCTTTCAAATTTTGCAGACATTTAATCTTATAGCCCGTTTTTTTCCTTTCTACATTTCAGAAGGCTATGGATAGATAACATTCACAACAAAGAACTTATTATATTTGTTTTTACCTGAACTCATGAATCTTACTGATTTCAATGAACATAAATTATATATATGATCCAAATAAATGAACAAGAATTTCTCTTCCCTTGCAAAAATTAGTTTCTTCTTTAAATTATTCAAATATTCAAAAATATTCAAATATACAAAAATATTCAAATTGTTCAAATATCAGAAATAATGGTAAACAGTTTCTAAACAAGAAAGAAGTTAACATGGTATTTCCCCCTTTGCTTAAAACATGGAAGGAACTACAAGCACATTCACATTATCTCTATATATGGTACTTTATATAAAATGTGAGACACAGCACTATTCTTAGCAGCTACTAATTTATAAATACAGTCATAACAGGCATTGGAAGTATTAGGAAAGGATGTTCTATTGTTAGTTATATTGAAAATATAGTTGTAAATAAGTGTGGGGGAATAGGGGAATGTTCCAACATCTTCACAGAAAAGATGAGTTTTCAGAGAAAAAGAGGTTGCTTTACACATATACTCTGTGAGAAAAAATCTAGAAAGAGCCGTGGTGGCACAGTGGTTAGAATGTTATGAAATTAAATTAAGGGAATAATTCCTGCTTTCCCCATTATTGCCTTGCAGGCATAGTGGCCACTTCAACACAGAAAACAAGGTCAACCTGAATATGCCCTCAATTTGGCAGTTTGAATCTCACCAGGCTCAAGGTTGACTTAACCTTCCATCCTTCCAAGGTTGGTAAAATGAGGACCAAGATTGTTGGGGGGAACATGCTGACTCCGTAAACCACTTAGAGAGGGCTGTAAAAGCACTGTAAAGCGGTATATAAGTCAAACTGCTACTGCTGCTGCTTGTTATAACATATAGCAAAAGAGAAGCCAAATAACAGGACAATATCCAGCAAAGATATTGAATATAATCATTCAGGATAGGGATATTAGAGGAAGCAAAACTATGAAAATCTTGGAAGCTATGAGAAACTTTTGTTAGATCAGTAAGCAGACAAGAACCTAATAGAACAAGAGTGATCCATAAAATGATCCAATGCAAAAGCAGATATTAATCATTTTAGGAACAGTGTGTAAGGCCTGAGAATGTATGCCCCAGGCTTGCAAGATGGGAACCAGCTCTTTTCAGACTAGACAGAGCTGTTACATACACATAATTCAGTTGTCTGAATGGAAGGCTGAGTCAACCTTGAGCACCATTGGGATCGAAGTCCTGTCAGTGAGGACAATTAGCTTGCTATATTTCATTCTAACCACTGCACCAACAGAGTGATGCAGGAAAAACAACAATAAAATATTTTGTTATGTGCCAAGAATGGATAGTGGAATCAAAATGAGAAACTGTACAAAAAGTGATTGATATTTGTTTAAACATAATCTTGAATCCTGTCTTGAATTCAGGGGTTAAGCAAATCCATATATCAATCAAACAATTACTGTAATCATAACCACAACAAATAATTATTAATAACATGATTTGTATATAATTAAAAACTGAATTAGTAAAAGATATAATGATGACAAAAGGCTCTGAATATGGGAGAGACCATTACTTTCATAGTATCAAAAGTGGATGATAAGAAAAGAATGGACATGAAGGCAGAGTGAAAATAATTATCTTACAGATTGGTACAGAAATGGATGGAATGATACTAGGAAAAAATATGGAAAAGAATGCTAAGTTGAATAATAAAATGAAAAAAGAAGGATGAGAAAATTTTATTTATTTTATTTTATTATTTGCCACCCTTATCACTTCAAGTGACTGTGGGCAGTTTACAACATTAAAAGCAATAAAACCATGTAGGAGATGACCAGGCTGAGCCCGAGGGAGGGGTTAAACGCATCATCAGTCATGAGTCCCTGTGCATCCACTAGAGATCTAAGTCCAGCCCACCTTGAATTCCTTTCTATTCTTAACTCCTGCTAATTTCCCTTGATCTTTAGTAGTTCAGATTCTTGTAGATAGCTTAAGCTTCAATAAACTTTTATACTCATTTGAACTGCTTGAATCTCCTAATTTTCCAGGAGCTTGACAGAAAGTAAATATTTCTAAAAACAATAAAAATAGAATTATAATAAAGAACAAAATTAGAATTAAAAGATGAGGAGGAGGGAGCAGGATGTGCAGAATGTGGAGGTGGGATCTTTTCTTAATTCATCAACCAACTTCTCCACTGGAGCCCCAAACCAACTAGCAGAGTTAGATGTATTTTGCCACTCTTACCACCACAAGGTATGTCCTAATAGCAGGTCTAAGTCATCTAGAAGTCATCCTTTATTTTCTTCCAGAAGAGCTTTAGGTATGTCTTAATCCTTTCCAAAACTCGCAACTTCTCCATCACCCATGGGTAGAGATGCGATAACAGGTCAAGAGAAGCCACATAGGCATGGTCTTTTCCAAAGCCCTGGCTGCTCTTTGATTCCAGGATGTTACCAAGGCTTCAGCAAGGCTATGCAGCAAAGTCCCCAGGATGTCCCCCACTTCTCCCTGAAACCCATTCAGATCCATCAATCATTGAGGCAGATCATCCAAATGGGTCCGGCCTCCCTATGGAGGGGGGCAGCATAAAAGAATCTCAAGGATACCAGGGTGTGATCTGACCATGACAGGGGATATAATTAGATTCCCCCATCAGATCACATTGCCATTGCTCTGATAAAATGCACATAAGAGAATAACTGTTATGAAATAAGGACAACAAAAAGATATTGAATAATATCTTTAAAAAGCAAAATACAATTGTCAAAAATATCAAAGAGATAAGAAGTGGTTAAGATGAAAAGTGACAAAGAAAATGCAAAGTGGTTTTCACGGAACTACAAAATTAGGAATTGAGTGAAGAGAACAAATAAAGAGCCTCCAGCAGAATGAATAAAATTAAAAAGAATAACAATGAAATTATTGGGAATTAAACTGAAGGGAAGGAATGATAAAAGATTAGTTTTATAGGAATTATATTGAAGAGGGAAGCTTAAAATGTTAAGTGTCCAGGGTGGTGGTGGTGGAAACAAAAGTGTATCACAAATATTACAAACATCTTTAAAATTGTAAGGATGCAGGTCCAGATATCGGTAAAAGTTAAAATAGGGATGCAATTTACCTACAGGTACCTGTACATAATTTGTGTGTGTGTGGAAATTTGTGTGTGGGGGGGTTATGATTGAAAGAATGCTGTTATTATTTCCTATAGAAAAGAAAGGTAGTTTGAGTGAATGCAAAAACTACACGGGGCTTAGCTGAAACGATTACGGAAAGATATTTGGCACAATTCTGATCAAAGAAAGAGAAATACAATGCAACTTTATGCCAAGCAGCAGATGTGCAAACCAGATTATTTTGTAAGGGTCATTGACAAATGTATGAATATAAAAAAGTGGTATGATTTTTAAAAAGTGTATAATAAAGTACATAGGTGTCTATTATGGACTGTTTTGTGCAAAGATGAACTTGAAGGCTGGTTGTTGAATACAGTGAGAATATATAATGAAAATGAAACATCCATTAAAAATCAGTGGATAGCTTAGTGAATGATTCATCATTGAACAAATGCTAAGACAGAGCTATGTCCCCTTTATGCTTTAATGTATGTGTGTATGAATCTATCAGCAGTGTTTGCATGACATTAGACATGTATTACTTGGGGACAGAGATGTCAGTGTACTTTTGTATGCAGATGACATTACTGAGAATCCAAATGATTGCACCCAATAGTCTATGATGCAAAGAACAGAGTATGAACAGAGTGCATTCCATGAAAGGATCAAAGAGGAACAGAATATTGAAAGTGCTATCATGCTAGCATAACTTAAATTCCACCCCTTTTGCATGTGCACTGAATGAAAGGGGCAGATTTTGTATTGCAATGATATAAATTTACTTCTGTTATCTTGACCGAAAGCAGGAAGTACCGTATTTGCAGATGTCCTTGCATGAAAAGGTCAAGACAGTTGAGTTTGATGGCAAAAGTGAAGTGAACAATTGTCACAACACACACAGGATAAAATGGATTAAGATATTTTGGGACATGCAAATGCTGGTAATTATTATCAGGTAATTGCTGATAATGTGATCTGTTATGAGGAATAACTCAAAAGAAGAAAAATGTATATATGAGCATTAGAGCTGGCTACATCATAAAAAACTTAAAAGCTGAATGCTCAGTGGCTAGGACGCTTGTCGATCGAAAGGTCAGCAGTTGAGCGGTTCGAATCCCTAATGCCGCATAACGGGGTGAGCTCCCATTACCTGTTCCAGCTTCTGCCAACCTAGCAGTTCGAAAGCACGTAAAAAATGCAAGTAGAAAAATAGGAACCATCTTTGGTGGGCACCTTTGGCATTGAGTCATGCCGGCCACATGACCACGGAGACATTTTTGGACAGCGCTGGCTCTTCGGCTTTGAAACAGAGATGAGCACCGCTCCCTAGAGTCAGGAATGACTAGCAAATATGTACGAGGGAAACCTTTACCTTTATAGTATAACAAACAGAAAAGAATAGGGTCAAGAAGAAATGAATGCTAAATAAATGTGGATTGAATATAAAAGTGACTAGTTTGAATAAGTATGTGAAGTGAAATTATTATTATATAACTAAATATTGATGTAAATTGTAGTGGTTCTTTTTATGTTATACTTAATTTGGGATTAATTTTATGTTCATAACACTGACATCCCAACTTTCAATGAATATGATAGAATTTTTATTTTTCTCCTTTTATTCTCAATACTTTAGGCTTGCTATGTTTTTAATCTATGTTTTTAATTTTTAATCATATTACATAAATATTACTACATTGAAATCTGTGTTGAAATAATACAGTGTAGAAAAGGAAAACAAGAATGAATGATGAGCACACAAAAAAACAAATATATGAAGGAAAAATGAATGAGTTGAGAAGGGGAAGATAGAAAGTCATGATCCGATGGACTCAATTAGATACTCAGAGGAGTATCTAGTATCAGGAGTATCAGAGGAGTAACCCTCAGAGGGTTAATGAAGCAAAGGGTCTTTATGAAGTTTGTGGAAGCAGGGATAGTTTACAAGGGAGAAAAATATGGAAAGATATAAAAGATGGTATTGCTAGAAAATCATTTCAGCTACATGTCCTTTCCTTTCCTTTCCTTTCTTTTTCTTTTCTCTCCATGTCCTCACTTCCTACTTCTTATTCTTTTACTATGGTTCCCATAATATTTGTCTTCCTGAAATAGAACTGCATGATGGGCACGCATGTCAGTTTAAATAATACCATTTTCACTGCTTTTCAGAGGGACTTTAAGGACACAACCAAAACTTTAGGCTGCCTCAGGTTGTGCTGTGTTCTGTTATACTAAAGCAAAGAATTAGTTCAACAGTATCTTTGAAGAGATTTTTTTTTTATCACAGTAAAGTAGCTTCTCCCATAATCCTGAACACATTTCTCACATGCTTTGGTGTGCTAATACATGTACTACAGGGTTTCCTCCGTGCTGTGATAAATGAATGAAAGTATCAGATTATGAAAATCAAAATCGAGAAGGATAATATCCCATTCCAGTGTTAAAATAAAGATGCTTAAGGCAATAACAAGACTAAATCCCTTCAGATCACTCACAAAGGTCTAAAGGGCTTTGAACTCTAAGAAAAATGTATAAGCAAAGAGTATCCGATGAAGACATGGGGATTATTTCAAGGAATTAAATATATTGGATGTCTCTTTTTCGGACGCAGTGATAGTGGAATATACCTTATGGCAATGCTTTTCAACTTCTAAAGACCAGACTAGAAATTAATAATAAAGGGAATCAATTTATTCTTTTTAAAAATGCACTAAAATTAGGATAAGCATTAGAAGCAACTAATGCTTCTAAAGAGGTTACTCATGATAACAGAGATACATATTCAAATACTATGTAAATATATTAAGTGACTTTGGACTGGCCATTATCTCAGAACAAAACTATCTTACAATATTGCTTAGACCTATCAGTCTAATTAACATACTTAACATAATTAACATTTATATACATTAAATATAAGAACAGAGGTTGGGAATTCCTGAAATGAATGAAAATATATACAGTATATTTCAGAGTTGGGTTTCAGCAGGTTCTGACCTGTTCTGGAGAACCGGTAGCAGAAATTTTGACTGGCCCTGGCCCCATCTATTCTCAGCCTCCTAAATCCTAGCTGATCAGGAGGAAATGGGGATTTTGCAGTATCCTTTCCCTGGAGTGGGGTAGGAATGAAGATTTTACAGTATCCTTCCCCTGCCATGCCCACCAAGCCACGCCCACAGAACCAGTAGTAAAAAAAATTGAAACCCAAAAGTTTCAGAACTTTTTGAAAAAAATATGCAAACAGGATAGTCAAGAAAATTATGAGAAAAAGTTTGGATCTTTTTTTACTCTTAAGTTTATACAGTAAACAGAATACTGAATTGAAACTTTACAATCCTATTTTTTTTTAGAAGAGCAACTGGTGTTTTCATTAGTACTGTAGCTCAAATGCATTTTCAACGGTCACTATTCCATTGCACTATGGCTTAATTCGTTCCAAATTTAGTTTGACAACTGCATAAATGAAAAGTTCATAAACAATTATGTGCAATTAAGTTTCTTTCAAAGTATGTGAGTCTACAATCAACTTCATAGAGTACAAAACACTTCAGAAACTTGCAGCCATTATAAATATAACCCTGCAACATTTATGCTGTGTATAAATGTATAAACATTTATACAGTGCACATACTGTAGGTAGATTTTTTTAAAAAATATTTTTGGATATGCAGTGTTTGCTGATTATTCATCTTTACATTTATTTTCCTAAAGTAGTTCTGTTCTATTCGAAACTTTCCCAAAGCACAAAATTTAAGTCAACTGACTTAAACCTACCTAAAATACAAATGTTGTTATTTGTGTGGTAAGTACAAATAAAATTGAAAGATAACTGCTAAATTAGAATCCCTGGAGAAACTCGCCCCTGACGTGTGAATCAATTTTATACAGCAAAAATCACTGTCAATCCAATAGTGCTTTCATAGCACTATATTCAATTTCAACCATTTTAACAAATAAAACAGAATAATTGATTAATTTTAACAGCATATGACAATTGCATTTACTTTGGTGATTCTTTTTGCAGAACTGGGAATTGAGCTATGATTTTCAAAGAAAAACACTCATATTCTTTCAAAATAAAACAGAGATAAAAACAGTAGATTAAAAAAAGCATGCTATAATTTGCTCATTTATAATAGGACATTTCTGAAATATTTAAAAAGTAGAATATGTTTTCTAAGAATTTTTTCCACTTGTAAAGTTTCAGAAGAGAAAGAAAGCAATGCAATGCAATACAATACAGAGGTTGGTTTCAGCAGGTTCTGACCAGTTCTGGAGAACTGCTAGTGGAAATCTTGAGTAGTTTGGAGAACCGGTAGTAAAAATTCTGACTGGCCCTGACCCCATCTATTCTCTGCCTCCCAAGTTGCATCTGATTGAGAGAAAATGGGGATTTTGCAGTATCCTTCCCCTGCCATGCCCACCAAGCCACACCCACAGAACCGGTAGTAAAATTTTTTGATACAATACAATACGATACGATACTATATGATACAATATGATACAATACAATATAGCTGGAAGGGACCTTGGAGGTCTTCTAGTCCAACCCCCTGCTCAAGCAGGACCACCTTTACCATATCAGATAAGTGACTGTCCAATCTCTTCTTAAAAACCTCCAGTGATGGAACACCCACAATTTCTGAAGGCAAGCTGACCCTCTCTTCTTTGGAGCACTCCTCAAGTACCGGAACACTGCTATCATGTCACCTCTAATTTTATTTTCTTTAGACCAGCCATATCCAATTTCTGCAAATGTTCTTCATATGTTTTAGTCTCCAGGCCTTTGATCATCTTAGTTGCTCTTCTCTGAACTTTTTCCAAAATCTCAACATCTTTTTTGGTTGCAGTATTCTAGGTGTGGTCTTATAAGGTTTTATAAAGTGGTATTAATATTTCACCTGATCTTGATTCTAAACTAAGATTCTAAAGAGCTACCTGAAGAAAAGGTTGAGAACCACTTCTCTAGAACATTTGAGAGCCCAGATGATGTAAGTAAAAAAAAAAAATATTAGAGGGGAGATTTGTTATTTATTCTACTTTTCTTGTTTTAATCCAACTTTACCTAGGACTTTGCCATGTCTTACATATTGCTTTTTCACTTGTGTATCCCAAATGTGTGCGATTGAGCCTAACAAATATAAACTATTGAAAGCTATTTTTCTTTTTTGCATAGAGAAAAACCAAGACAGTCACAAATATGAAATTTCATGTGGCCATGTGCTGCCAAACAATTTTGAGCATACCACTGCTCATAAAGTTCACAATGTAGTTTACATATGGATGTTACCCTAGGCCTTCACTTAACGTCTAAAATTATTTGCCCCTCACCCCTTGCATGATGGTCTGCTTGGGTTTGAATTATAGAAATACTTAGGAACAAATTTGTATGTGACATTTGTTTATATTTATTTGTTAATTTCTAACTTGAACTTTCTGACGCTGTTGTAATTTTATATTCAATAGCCAGACAAAGTCACTACCATAATTTTCAGTGAATGGAAACATATATAAAGTTCATTACATTTTTTTAAGCTGTATCACATTTACAAAATGTAACCTGAGTAAACCATTTTATATGTTTATAAGACTGACAAAGAATTAATATAGATGCTTTATTTAAAAAAATATGTTGAAGATGTTTCTAAGTGCTGGAAATAAATTCTTAAAATAAAAAGAAAATAAGTAGTTAAAGATTTCTGATATAATGAACTTTGTGTTACTGTATGAAACAGATGGGGTTGAAGGATGGGAAGTTAGAATATTGCTTGTGAGGGTTTTATAAAAGAAAATATTTGATCCTGGCATACTTGGTCACCTCAATCAATTTGATGATGATGATTTCAAGGTCCCAGAAACTCAGACAATCTGTTTGCCCTTATGTATTCTGATCCCAGAAAGCTGAGTGCTATCACATTGAATGAAAATAGACGAGATGCCATTGGCAAGATATATATTCAATAATAAGCATCTATTAGAAATCTAGCATATGCCTGCTGAAATAATTATAGTATTCAAACAGTTCTCGGATTCTTATTTTGAGAGATGCATTTGTCTAAAGATGGTTACCAAAGCAGGCATATCTGTGGCATGTCATTCTGCATTTAAATATAAAAACAGTGTCAGGGACTATTTCAAATTGCAACTCTGCTCCACATTCAATGCAATTTTTTCCATAATATTAATATAATACGATATAACAGCAATAATTATATATTTTATGAGGACTGTCCTCAATTCCAGAACTCATACTGAAAAAATCCATGTGGAAAATTTGATGTCTCTTGGCTTCCTCATGTTTCTGTATAATTCAAGATGCAATCTGAATAATGGAAAGAGCCATTAAGCACCTCCCATTTTCAACATTTAAAAAGTTAAATGAAACGATAAATGCCAACAGGACCTTGTGACTTCAAATAAGAGACTTATTTGTGAAGCACAGCCTGCCCAAGAAGATAAGTGACTGAAATAATATTATGCTCTCTTTTACATTCTCCTATTCCATTTTCCAATAGATGACAAAACCCCTATATGATGTCAGTACAAATGGATATTCAATTTGTCATGGAAGGAAACAATTCTTCATTTTGCAATTCATCTTTAATTTGTATCTCTAGAACTGTTACTTTTCTAAATTTTTCTTTGGCTTGTTTCTGATAGATACACAGATTTGTGGCAATACATATTAATGGCTACTAGTCATGACAATTATATAGCATGTCTTTCACCACTAGAAAATGCAAGCCAGAGGGCATTATTATCTTCATGTCTTGCACTGGGGCTTCTCAGAGTTACCTGATTTAGCACTCTGAGACCTGAATTCTGGATGATGCAGAACAATTGTTCATACAACATTTTTCAGTGCTTTTTAAAATAGGATACACTCAAAAGAAAAAAAAATGGGGCGAGATTTAGATCAGAAGTTAGATCTAGATCTTTCCTATTGGCTTTAGTGCATGTTTGGACAAAAAGAAAAAAAAAAGAATCCCATATCGAAAAAAAATGTCTAGAAACAGAATATAGCATAGTATAACAGGTATCTAGTGTCATGGGCTCTGAGTGGAAAAAGATAATGGAAGAATGAACTGATGCTCTATACGTCAAATATTTTACAAAGAACTATCTGTTTTTCAGTGCTCCCAGACACCTGTTATACTGTACTATGCTATTCTGTGTTTCTAGATTTTCAGATATGGTATTTCTTTTCTTGTTCACACATGCACTTGATGACCTAACCCTCAATTACTCCATGTGGTACTAGCCTGTTTAAAAAAGTATTTTCTTAAGTGATGATTAAGTACTGAATTTAGCCTGATAGCAGAAAAAGCAACAATTTTTAGAGCAAGCTCCTATAAACTGTAACATTCCCATGTGTTATTTTCACAGACAGCATGACACTTGGTGTTCTTAGTAGTTCTACAACTACTGAGCATGATACCCTTTTGACATAAGTAGAAATTGGGTCAACTATTTTGAAATGGTTCTAGACTTTCCTTGAAATCTAGGCTACACGGAGTCTAACAGAATTCAATCTTGTCCCCTATTGTGATGGAATGTGCATCTAGAGAAGCAGTGGCACGGAGTTTTGCTAACACAAAGCTTTTCTGGAGAAAAGCCCAGATTAAAAAGCTGTGCAATTCAGGGGTGAAATCTACTTACTTTCCTTACCGGTTCAGAAGCGCACATGCCATGCGTGCATGCATTTCGCTCATGTGCTCACGCACATGTCACATACACACACACAGACCTTCTGTGCATGCACAAAACCTTCTGCGCACGTGCAAAACCTTCTGCATGTGCAGAAGGTAAAAAACACATTATGTCCTGGTTAAAACCAGGAAGTAATGACACCTGGGCGGGTGGGCATCGCTACCGGATCGCCGAACCACCGGCCAAGATCGCTACCAGACCGGGCAATCCGGTCCGATCCAGGAGCATTTTACCCCTGGTGCAGTCCCAAGGTGGATGGAGGACAGAGGAAGAGGCCTCACCCTAGAATCCCTTGGGATATCTAATTGGTTAGAAAATTATAGAATTTAATAAGATTCTCTCCATTTGGTATAAGCAAATAAAGGATTGAACTCAACTGTACTTTGCTGTGTTGTCTCTGCTCTTGGTCCTGGCCCCTATGCTGCTTAAACTCTATCCAACAATCTGCTGCAAAGGTACTGAGATCATTTGATACCTGTATCAAAAGTTTTGGCTGTCAACTGCTTACCATCACAATTTAAGATCTTAGGGTTAAACTGCTGAATGCTTCAAAAGTTACATCCTGACTACATGACAGACTATGTCTCCCTGTTCAACCATTACAATCAGCAGGATAGGCTGTTCTGATAATGACCTTCCATGAAATCATTTATCTTGCACAGGGGATATGCCCTTCTCCTGAGTCGATGACAGGCTATATATTGCCCTGTGTGCTTTGGCTTCCAGTTGGTCAGCATTTAAAAATCTATGAAGACTGACACATTTTACCCAGCACTCCATTTTTAATTTGTTGTTCTTCTTCTATTATTATTTTATTTTATATTATTTAAATATAAATTATTATTATTATTATTATTATTATTATTATTATTATTATTATTATTATTTTAATTTGATTTATATGCCGCCCTTCTCCGAAGACTCAGGGCGGCTTACAATGTGCTCAGCAATAGCCTTCATCCTTTTGTATATTTATACAAAGTCAGCTTATTGCCCCCACAACTGGGTCCTCATTTCACCTACCTTAGAAAGGATGGAAGGCTGAGTCAACCTTGAGCCTTGGAGAGATTCGAACCCTGCAGTAATTGCAGGCAGCTGGTCTTAATAACCAGCTTAATAACAGGGTGCTTTAAACCCCTGTACTACCAAGGCTCTACCAATTATTATTGATAATAATAATAATAATAATAATAATAATAATAATAATAATAATAATAATAATTTAAATCTTTGTATTTTGTTTTCACTTTATCTGTGACCTTAGTATTTACTTGAGTAGAAGGCACTGGACTAGGGAAAAAAAATACCCTTGTCCCAAATTTTAGAAAGGTGGGAGGATCACAAAGACCTGAGACAAATGGCCAGATGAAAAACATTTTTCACACTCTCCTGTTTGCTACTTTAATGATTGCCACATGTTTTCTTCAAGACCATCTTCTACAAGTGATGGCCTTGAAGAAAATATGTGGCAACCATCGAAGCACAAAGAATATGTTCCTATTTTCAAGTTACAGTATTTATGCAAAATATGACCCTGCTGTTAAGACAACCCCCAAGCAGCATATATTGTGTGTGTGCGTGTGTGTGTGTGTACACACACACACACACACAAACACATCACATAACTATGCTGTATAGTATCCAGCTTCACAATCTTGTCCATCTGAAACAACAACTCCATCTGAAAAAACTCCTGGAGAATCACCTCCAGACCTTTGTAAATGTAAATGTGGGTAATTATGTGTGTGACATACTTATATACTGTAGGTATGTGTGCATACCTTCAGAAGACTACTCTTCTCCAAAAGAGTAGAGCCAGATTTTTAAAAAAGTATGGAAAGATATAAATTGAATAATTTGTTCATTAAAATAGTCTATAAAATAAAACATGTCAATTATAAAATGAATTGATTCCCTATTTACATTTACTGATGATTCTGCCTCACACGCAAACTGCTCTCCAAAACAGAAAGAAGATCAAAGAGTTCTGCTATCCTGGACTTGATCCCAGGTTGGATCCACTATGAAAAGCAAGTGATGAATCAATAATGGATGATGGCAAAAAGGCAGAACTCATTTTTTCCCCTGTCTTCGCTCACAGAAGGGAAATGGAACTTGGCCAGTTATCATTATGCTATTGGGGAAACAATGGAATAGCAGATTTAAGGGAAGGAAAAGAGAAGCTAATTTAAATGTCTCCACACCCAGATTATTGTAATCCAAGTTAGTGAAAAAACACTCATAGATGATTGCAGAGTCATTCCTGATAATTGTTAAATTGGGTGAATGAGGACGCAGCAAGCCAGGCAGTGAGTGACAACAGCTCTTTATTGTAGGGTGAGAACCCAGCGACTGACCAGGGGAAACAGCTCCCTTTATATACCTTGCAGCTGTGGTGGCCAGCCAATCAGCTGACAGTCAGTTAATTCAAACTGCCCACCCAAACCTACATACATAACAATAATGTTTAAGAACTCTGAGAGGTTTAGCAAAGTCCCAGGAGGAGGGCAAAGACCATCCTTCAAACAGGGAAAAGTTGTACCTCAGAGACTACAGACTTGTCAGCTTGAGCCTGAACTGGGCAAGGTCCTGAAATAAACTATCAGGTAATATATTTATAAGCACTTGAAAGCTATAAATAATAGAAGTCAGCATGGAAATGCTGCAAACCAATTATCCCAAATGAAGCTCATCTCCTTTTTTGATAGAGACACTAGCTTATTAAACCCAGTGAAAATCATAGAATATTGTAATCAACACATTTTTTTCCCAAATTGCTACTCATGGCTGTGAAACCTGGACTCTGAAAAAGGCAGATAGGAAACGGGTGAACACCTTTGAACTGTGGTGCTGGAGAAGACTGCTACACATCCATTGGGCTGTAAAAATCACAAAGAAATCCTAGACTGAACCTCACCAAAAATATCACCCGAAGCCAGAATTGCCAAACAAAGGCTATCACACTTTGGCTATGTCATGCGAGATAATTCACTCAAAAAGTCAATCATGCTGGAGTGATCAGCAGAAAAAGGAGAGGGGGCTGTCCTAGAACCTGTTGGTTAGACATTATTAAAGATGACACCAGGGTGCCCATGGCAGATCTGAAAAGGCAGTATGACACAGAGTCATGGAGAGTGCTGGTGGCCAAAGGTTGAACCCAACTGAATGGCTGATAATCAAGACAGTGTCAACAAAGTGTATCTGTTGCTTCATCAACATTTTCAACAGAGTGCACCATATTAAGTTATTTCATAAAATACTAAACTGTGGGTTATATAGTACCACTCACATTTTGCTAAATGACTGCAGCTGAAGAATGATCATTAATGGCTTCACTTTAGAATGGAGAGAAGAGTGCTACACAGCTCTTTCTTGGAGACCTTGCTGATCAATAGTTTTACCAATTACTTTGATGAAGGAATTAAGGGGACACTTAGATGGGCAGATGATACATAGCTGGTATTTCAGAGAGAAGACAAGTTATTAAAAATAGATCTAAACAGTTTGAGAAGCGAGCTGAAATGGGATTTAGCAGGATAAAGGTAATATAATATTATATATGGCTGTCTTATAAACTACAAGATAAACAGGAAACAGAACAGTAATAAAGTTATTAAGAAAGAAAATGGTATCTTAGGATGCATTAATAGAAGCATAGAAATTCAGATCTTTGAAAGTCATTGATCTGCTATATTTTGTCTTATCAGTCCCTATTTGAAGTACTGAGCATCACAGTTCTAAAACAATAGTGAAATGGGAATATGTCTACAGGAAGGCTATAGAGAAAATGAAAGTTTGGAAAACAATTTCCATAAGAAGCAATTAAAAGATCTGGGTCGGTTTAGCTTATGGATAGAATTACTGATGGGTGATATGATAGAAGAATGCAGGTATATGTGTGTGTATGGGGAGAGAGGGGGATGTTTGTCATACAGAAGGCAAGTATTGAACCAACGAGTTAAAATTATAAGGAAATAGGTTCAAATGAAGTATCAGGAGGAATTTCCTAGGTACTCAAACTTTTTAGTTAATGAAACAGGTTGCTGCATGATTGTGGTGAATTCTTTCATCAGAGTCTATGGAGATTCTCAGTAATCCCAGTCATGTTTGTCCCAAAAGTGCTTTTCAAAAGGCAAACACAGACTTCCTTTGTTTTTGCTTGAAGACATTTTGCTTCACATCCAAGAAGCTTCTTCAGTTCTCAGCAAAAGAAGCACAAAGAAAGAAAGTCCAGTTGCCTTTTGAAAAAGTACCTTTGGTTCGTTCATCAGAAATCTTCAGAGGCTGGAGGCTCATGTGTCAGAAATTCTCTAATGTATCCTTCCCTGTACAGGGGCCCATGACCTTGATGCTCTCTTCCAGCTTTATGATTTTATAAATACAAGAATACTAGAACCCATTCCAGCCTCCTTTGAGAAAAAGGAGAAGGAAATAGAAATGGACAAAAAGGAAATCAACTGCACTTGGAAGACAGAAGGAGAAAGAAAAGCCCGTTGAAGCTCCAGAGAATGATTAACATTCACTAGCAAAGCTATGGCTAATTTAACAGCAAATCTTAAAGACTTCCATGCAAGTCCAGAAGCATCTGTAAATCTGATGCCAAGAGGTCCAAAAGGATGACAGCAGATTGAAGTCCCAGCATTTCTATAAAAGGGCAGAGCTTTGATTTGTGATTGTGTCTGTCAACTTGATCCACTTGTCCTCACTGTGGATGCCCTTCTTCTCCAATTATTTATATTCATAGCTATTCATATTCTTCTAAAACCCCTATTAGACTGCAATGGTGTACAGTGCATATATTTCTACTTTGTACCTATTGTAATATTTTTAATCAGTTTTGTCTGTGGTTGTCAGAAATCTAGTGGTTATGATCTAGCCGACATTCCATAGGCAATTCTGTGGGGTGGTAGTGTAACAATCCAGTAGGATTATAGTATTTGCTTTTCTTACTTAGGAGATATTTTCTTCAACAAAGCTTTGGGTTGATGTATTAGAGCAAACACAGGACTTTAAATCTGAGCATTAATCTTTATTCATATGTTGTCCAAAAATGTCATTAACAAAATAAATTATACTATTTGTATACCTGGTATTTCTTCATGATAGCACACATGCATACATTGTTCCAAACAGAATACAGATCAATAAAAGAAAAATGAGAATGAGAAATGTTACATATTATATACTAATTTCTACATCTACCAAATATTATTTTCAATAAAATATTCAATTAGCTTAGTTTCACATTCAAAGAAAGTTCATTTTTCCATTTTATTTTAGTCTGCAGTTTGAGCCATCACAGTGTCGCTAAACTGCAGTGAAAAAGGTTGCATTTATTTGCTATGTAGTTATGTTACTTATGATTGATGTCACATCACCAAATGATAAGCCAGTCACCCCAATGATGTAATGTCATTTTAAGAGCTATAATCTAATTTTTCTCAAACTGGAAGCTCTGATGAGTTCTAATAAAGATTTATTGTAGATTAAAGGTCTTCATAATATCAACAATAGATTGCTTACCTGATGGAAGATTTGATTAGGTATTTTTTTTAAGCACATGAATTTTTCACATATATGAAAAAACAGTTAGCAGAAAGGGTGCAGGGAAATGTAATAAGATAACTATCATCTTATCCTTGGAAAGGTTCATATAAGCCAATTTAGAAATTAGTATCTAATTGTTCAGGTTAACACAAACATAAATATATATTTCATCTAGAAGGATCACTCATTCCCATAAGTGCTAGTTTATTAAACACCATGTGACCAACATAATAGTTCACAAATACCGAATTATTTTAAACCTACACATAACAACTCCATCTGTTAAATTAGAACAACAATCAGAACAATCTACCCATAAACATGATAGATGTCATCTAAAATCTTTTAATTTCAAAATCCAATAAGGAACCTCATCTCTTCTCCTGCTCCTGTATCCATAATAATGACAAGCTTGGATATTGTGATGTTTAAAAGGAGCAATAAATAGGATAAAAATATAAAGTTTGTTTATTGTACCTCAAATCAAAAAAATATAGGCTATAAGCAATCAATCAATCAATCTTTATTTGGCCATACACCAGCAGATAGATAGGCTATGATAAATTGTTTATTAAGAAAAAATAAATAAAATTAAAATTAGATGATATAAGCTGTTTTGTAAATGGCACATATTCCTAGCAATATAGAAAGAATTATGCAGTATTTTTTTCTATAGAATCATTTGAGAACTATTTTTTTTAAAAAAATCAATACTTATATGTAGAGACTAATCCCAATTTTGAGTATTTTGCCTGCAAAATTTTTTTCCTCATATTTGAATAGTCATAATGTAAAGCACTGGAAAAACATAATTCTTTTTATCCTGCAGGACACATTTTGCATACATCATGCACAATTATAATCATTTATTGATAGAATTTAAAAGAAGGAATTCCAATAACAAAATTCTTGTGATTTAGAATTCTATTAATGTCCAAAATTAGATCAGGATGGACAGCATAATAAAATAGATTAGAATTTCTGATGAAATCAAAGGACAGGATGTGCTAGAAATACATGCACATGCACATTGGGGAGTTCAAATATACACACTGTAGCATCTATCTACCGTGTTCCCATGAAAATAAGACCCTGTCTTATATTTTTTTCAACCCTGAAATAAGTCAGGGTTAGCCTTATTGCCATGTGCTTAAAAGCCTGATTGGGTTTATTATCAGGGGATGTCTTACTTTGGGGAAAACAGGATATCTATCTATCTATCTATCTATCTATCTATCTATCTATCTATCTATCTATCTATCATCTATCTTTCTAAAGTCTGGTCTTTCAGAATAATGGGCTGATCAACATATGAGCCAGACAGTATAATGCACCGTTATGCTGGTCCATTTAGGCTAAGAAGGTGGCTGCTCAGATTAATCCTTTTTTGGTTAAAGTTTAAGAATCAGACAAATTTTTCATTTGAATAAAAATTGACAGTATGAATCAGTATGATTTTGTATTGGCATTTTTTTTACTAGCTAATATTTAATCTAGATTCCTCATAGGTGTTCTTAGAAAATAAAAAGATATAAATGGGTTGTAAATGTGTCTAGCTCTCTTAAGAAGGTAGGATATCCCATGGTTGAGAATGAATATCCTGGAAATAGAAGTAAAAACTTTGGTAGGAGGCAACATCTATCATGGCAATCAGTTAATGAGCAAAAGCCTCTCTCCACCAAGTATGTGTGGAAACTGAGAGAAATATAATTTTATAGACTAATTAACAAAGATTGAATGCTAAGTGTTTTCATAGTTCATAGGGTTTTAAATTTGTCGGAGCCAAAATTATTTAATTTGATTTTATTCTAATTTTAAATTTTGTATGTATGCGTTTTATTGTTTGGCTGTGCACCGCCCTGAGTCCTTCGGGAGTAGGGCGGTATAGAAATCAAATCAAATATAAAATATAAATATAAATATAGTTCCACTATGAAACCAGCTGAATGTCTTGATTATTGGGATCACTGTCCAGGGATAGTACAGTGTCAACAGATGAGGATCATACTCCTGAACATTTCAACTTTTCCAATGGTCCAGCAAGGAGCAAGAAAATTCGAAGAAAGCTACTATTCAGCAGCACTGGTGGAGGGGGGCAAAGGGGGTGCCCAAAGCCCTGCCCACCTACATATATAAAGGGTGGAACTTGCAACAGGACACTACTTTGATTTCTGTGAAAAAACAGCAAGTTGAAAGTGTTTTCATTCATTCTAGAACAGCCAAAAGCAGACAGAACTCTGGAAACTTTCACTGTACTTTAATAGGATAGGAATACCTTGAAAGATATGTGTTTTGGTTCAAAATCCCATGGGCAGATGGTGTAGCTAAATTGACTGGAAAGTTTTTTCTTTTCTTTTTCTGAATTTTCACAATGTTAAAAGTGACCCAGTAAAACTGACTGCAAAGTGACACAGGACAGTCCTAAGAGAGCATTTCGTAAGTAATTAGTGTCATATACTGGCACAAAAAGTAGTTATATACCTGGCTAAAGAAGGGGGGTGTTTATATTCATAATGGACAAGTCTCTCAATTGGCACTATATCATGCTCCAAGCAGAGGAGACTTTAGTAACTGGAGAGGAAAAAAGATTGCTACTGCCATCATGTCATGCTTGCTTCTCAGATGCCTTTACTTGATTGTTTTAAGAAAGAAGTTGCTGACCTAGATAGCTGTTCACTTTGATCTAACAGTGCTTTTCTTTCATTTTTTTTTTTGAGATTTCAGGAAAGCCTCAATTCTAGAATGATTTATCTACAAGCAAGCACCATAACTATAACTTTAAACTTCCATGTATGTGCTTAGAATTGCGACTTAAGATTTATCAGGTTTATCATTCTGATATATGAGGATATATGTTAAAAGAAAAAGAATCAGCAGAGTTTTGTGAAATCTTGTTTTGTTTTCTTCTGCCAAATGTAGATTTCTGGCTCTACATAATTTTTTTCAGGCTTAGAGGGCATAAATTGCTGGCCAAGCAGTTTTTTGTAAGATGTGTTCAGGCAAAACAGCAGTGTGCTTACCAATTACAGATCTTATGTTCATTAATTATTGTGACAAAAGAATAGCATACAATAACAAGCATACTGTGGAACATAAAAGAATAACATAACAAGAAAATTGAATCAGAAGAGCCAAGACAGGAAGTAACAACAACAAAACTTTCCCATGGATGTTCTCCCCTTTTATTTTATTATTATCATAGACATTTTAAAAATGTTCTTGAAACTTCATTGGTCTACTCCAATATCAAACTCAATTTCATTGAGGGCCACATCAGGGTCATGTTTGACCTTGGGCAGCCGAGGTGGGCATGGCCAGCTTGACATCACTCATGTCAGGGGAGCCTGTGGTGGTCTGAGCATTCTGCCAGCGAAAACGAGCTCTTAGACTCCGTTTTTGGCTGGGACAGCCTCCTGCAACCCTCTGCCAGCGAAAACAGAGCTGCCCTCCTAAGCTCTGTTTTCGCTGGCAAAGGGTTGCAGGATGCCGTCCCAGTCAAAAACGGAGACCGGGAGCCCATTTTCGCTGGCAGAGGCACCACAGGCCTGTCCTTTGCTGTTTCCAGAGCAGCCCTGCAGACCAGATCTAAGCACCCCGTGGGCTGGATCTGGCTCACTGGCCTTGAGTTTCACACCCCTATTTTACTGCTTATTTATGTATTTATTTATTTAGTAGTGGTCCATATTTTGTATCCTGCTTGTTGTTTGTTTTGTAATTTAAATTTGTAATTTAAAATGCTTTACTTCTTCCTCTAAAACTGTTCAAATGATTTATGCATAGCCAAGAAAACTGCCAAAGAAGCAAAATCAGTAATATTAATAGAAATCCCAAACACCTAATGCAACTTCTCAAATATTTTGAAAATTTGTAAAGCATAGAAATGGAAAAATCACATTGCACATCAAATTTTCCATGCACCCTCTGTCTGATCTAGTCCTCCCTCATCCTATTTTATCTACAAAGTCCACACTGCTTTTTGAATATCTGATTGGAGTAGAAGGAGTTCCCCAAAAATGGAGATAGTCAGAATAGAATCTATTTCCTCATTTAAAAAATGAATCGTTGGTAATTTGAGAGATATCAATACTTCATAAAAGGTTGAAAGTTAGGATTACTTGCAATTCTGATAGGAAAACTGAAAGAAATACAACAAATATGAAAATATAAAACATATTACAACAGGGCCAGCATAACATTTTGCATTTTGAAAGGCAATGTTCTATTCTATAAAAATGCAAAGCAGTGCAATACCTTTTGTATATATTTCTCCAGAAATACAAGGCAATGTTCATCAAGTAATAAAATGTATTCATAGTTTCAGTTTTATGAAGATAACTATTAATTCAGAAGAAACCCTAAAATGAAATTTGACAACAACAAATATCCATTTATCGATGTATCAGACTTTAATAAAGTTCTCAAACCACAACAAATTCACAGATATATATATATATATATATGTAGGTCTTTGGTTATTCGGGTCTTCTCCCACGTAAAATTGGAAGTGTCTTGGCGACGTTTCGACGAAGTCTCATTCGTCATCTTCAGGCTGGTGTTCTCGGCTTCGTGCTTCCAGGAGCACGAAGCCGAGAACACCAGCCTGAAGATGACGAATGAGACTTCGTCGAAACGTCGCCAAGACACTTCCAATTTTACGTGGGAGAAGACCCGAATAACCAAAGACCTACATACAAACACCCGCGAAAACCTGAGAAAACAAATATATATATATATATATATATATATATATATATATATATTCATTTGCTCTAGTGTCCCTATTTTGAACCACTGTTCTTGTAACAATTAGAATTTGCTCATATAATATTTATAATCATTTATAATATTACAAATAACTATAACATTTCCTTACCACTGCTGGAAGTTTGCTGTGGTCCTGTGCATGCTCTTAGCAGGTATGAATTTGGGCAGAACTCCTCATCAGGGTTGGTATCCATAATTTGATGAGAAGTGTTGCTGTCTAGCAAGGGCATCTGGCAGCTAACTTGTGGTGGATTATGAGAGCTGGGCAGCTGAGCAGATGGGAGAAGGCTAGACGAGGACGTAGGTGGAATGGGTCGACCTGAAAAAGAGGACAAAGGGATCAAATTTCATCAATGAATGTTAATGAAAGAAAATACAAACAGTAACTCTGATATTGCTTGTTACCACACAGGATTACAGCTGGGACTGAATCAAAGTAGGTGGTGCCTATTGGGTCTGATTTCCCTTTGCATCATGTTCAAGACAATAGGACCAGCTGTGCTAAGCAAGATCAATCCAAGAAAAAGGGACAGCATCTTCATACTTTGTCTTTATAGCACCAGCCTGTACTTCATCTGATGCTGGATGAATAATGCCATATTGCACAGAACACAATCTGCTTAGAAAAACATCAGCAAGGAAGTGCATCCATCAATTGATTTGCCATCAATAATATTTTCAAAGAGATTCATGGAATGATAATTATCCTTTGGCCACAACAGAAGAATTTAATTCCACTTGG
This sequence comes from Pituophis catenifer annectens, assembly GCF_029215685.1. Classification (NCBI taxonomy): domain Eukaryota; kingdom Metazoa; phylum Chordata; class Lepidosauria; order Squamata; family Colubridae; genus Pituophis; species Pituophis catenifer. Next base: position 115,779,453 of record NW_027256882.1, read on the forward strand.
GAAACATTTTGTAACTTGTCTTTTTTTATACTGAACTAAGAACATCATCATCAACAACGACCACCATTATTAATGTTAGAAAAATTGGCTTATTTTAAGCCCCTTAAAAAACTCAGTTTTCAACTCAAATCTATAGTAACTTTAGAAAATGACAACAAAAGGCAAAAAGGATTTTTTAACCTGTTGTAAAAACAATGCCACGTATTTTTGGCCATAGAGGTTTTCACTTACTTTGTGCAATTGAGATAAGAATATTACTTTGACCATTTTTAGCAGCAACAACAGCAGTGTGGTACAGTAAAAGCAAAAAGAATTAAGACTGGTATGGAATAGTCAGAAAAAGAGAATTATAATTGTTAGGTTTAGCTTGCAGCTTACTCCTAACTTGTTGGTCCGGCAATATCTATTTCTTTAAGAAACAACTGAGCCACGTAATCAGGGTTTGCTGAACCCTGTAATTAGGCTACAGTGCATAAATAAGCAGCACAGAGAAGCGTTCCTTCTTCCTGGTTCTTCCTGCTTCTTCCGGATTGATACCTGATTGTATCCTGTTGCTTATTGCGTCTGTTATATGGTACTGTATACCAAGAGTTACTAAAGTCTGTTTGCTTTGGTAAGGGAAGATACTTACTGGACTGATATTACTGTTTATGACCTTGGACTGTTTTACTTACACCGAGACTGTTATCTATAAAGTATTATTCTCACAAGAGCTGGACGTTTATCTCCTTCCCTATGTGTTTCTGCTCTGCTCGTTGCACAAGCAACAAATACTTTTTACACACACCCTAACATTGGTTATGGGCCCAGAACGTTCCAGGGCTCTTTAATTTGTTTTTGTGGAAGTGAGAAGTGCAGGCAGTGGGTGTAGTAGTCAAGATGATGGTTTTTGAGCAAGGTACAAGTTATGCTACTATAACCCGGTTGGATGGAACAAACTATGTTACCTGGTCCACAAAATGCTGTCTACTTTTGCGAAAAGAAGGACTGTGGGACATGGTTAATAATCCACCGGACATAACTGCATTGAATGCTGCTGACGAAGAAGATGCCAAAAAGATAGCGAAGTTTCACAGGGACAACGAGCGTGCTTTATGCATCATTGGCCTGACACTGGGAGACCAGCAACTTGTCCATTTCCGGGGCGAAGAGTCTGCTGCGAGGTGTTGGACAAAGCTAAAGAAGCTCTACGTTCGTGACTCTGTGGGTGTCCATATTTACTTGACACGGAAATTATTTCGCTTACATCTTCAGAAAGGAGGAGACATGATGGCTCACCTGGACTCCATGACAGGGCTTTTCCAGGAGCTACATGAGAAAGACCTTGTGTTTACTGAATTGCAGCAAGTTTATATTATTCTTTCATCATTGGATGACAGTTATGACTCTTTTGTTTCATCATTAGAAGTATTGTCTAGAGATGAACTAACATTGGCCAGTATAACTGGTAGGTTACTGGATGAGGCCAAACGTAGGCAAGAACGAGACCAGTTAAGGATGCAACAGCAACCAAAAGTGGAAGCTGTATATGAGAATGTCAATATTGTTAAACGCTGTTATGCTTGTGGGGCTAAGGGGCACATTGCAAAATATTGTAATAATAAGAAAGTGTCTGTTAGAAACTCTGCTAAACCCAGGAAAGGGTGTAATTTAGCAACCAGTTCATCTAATAATATAAAAGATGATTGGTGGGTGATTGATAGCGGTGCCTCTCAATCCATAACAAAAAACAGAAACCTGTTTCTAAATATGAAGAAAAGTACTAAAAAGGTCAAATTAGCTAATGGCTGGAATGTGACTGTTGCTGGGGAGGGACTTGTTCAATGTTCTATTAGTAAGCACCCTTTACCCATGCTTTATATCCCTAGTTTGAAATATAACCTTTTATCTGTAAAGTCATTACTACATTCTGGGTTTACAGTAACTTTTAAAAACAACAAATGTTTGCTGGAATGTGAAGGCACTGTAGTTACTGCAGAATTAGAAAACGACTTATTTGTTATTAGGGATAAGTCATTACTGTTAGTTCAGTCAAAAGCTAAATTTGGAAATGTAAAGCCTCATGATGAATGCGTACATTTACTACATAGAAGGCTTGGTCATCTGAATTTCAGGTTGTTGAATTTGACTGTTAAGCAGTCTAAAGGCATAAAGTTAAGGGCTTGCAGCAAATACCTGAATTGTAATACTTGTAACCAGCATAAAAGTAAAGTTACACCTGCAAACCGCTGCAATGGGTTTAAAACAACTAAACCTTTGGAGGTAGTCTTTTTAGACTTAATAGGGCCAAAGAAACCCAGTTTAGGGGGAGCATGCTATATTTTGAGTATAGTTGATCACTTTACCAGATATGGTTTTTGCTACCTTATGAAGTCCAAAAGTGATACGTTCCAATGTATCACAAATTGGCTTCGTTTTGTAGAAAGGAAGCAGAGGTTTAAGGTGAAATGCATTGTTACTGACAATGGAACTGAGTTTACTAACCATCAGTTGGCTAAGTTTTTGAAGGATGCTGGGATACAGCATAAACGTTCTGCCCCTTTTCGGCCGGAACATAATGCATTTATTGAACGAAGAGGCCAGACCCTACAAGCTATGACTAGGACTATGCTGGCTGATGCTTGTTTACCTGATAAATTGTGGGGAGAAGCAATACTATGTGCCAATCATATTTTAAATAATGTGGTGCACTCCTCTACAGGAAAAATTCCTTTTACTTTATGGCACGGGAGGAAGCCTGATTTAAGTTATATTCATACTTTTGGTGCACCAGCCTGGGTGCATATACCAGTTAGTCAGAGAAGGAAGGACCAACAGAGAGCAAAGAAAATGATTTTTGTTGGCTATGAGGCTAACCATAGGTCCTATAGGTTCTGGGAAAAAGGAACAACAAAAGTTTTGTGTAGCGCTAATGCTAAATTCCTAGAACATGAAGGCTGGGACAGGTTAGAGAAAGCAGACTATGGTTTTACAGATATTGATGTTAAGGTAGACCATATTCCTGATGATAGTTCATCTGAGATGGATGATAAACCATCTATTAAGGTGGAAGAACAGGAACAGGAATTAGGGTTAGGGGAGGATGAACCCAATATACCTGATGTTAGTCCTGTTATGCCTAGACGATCTTCCAGGGACCGGCATCCACCAGATCGCTATAAAGCCACAGTGGTTTGCCAAGTAGATATCGAACCATCCAGTTATCATGATATAAAATTATATCCAGAAAAGGAGCAAAAAGCTTGGCAAGAGGCAATGGATAGAGAAATTGATTCTTTGAAGAGGCTTGGTGTCTATGAAGTTGTAAGAATACCACCAAATGAGAAACTTATAGGCTGTAGGTGGGTCTATAAGGTAAAGAAAAGTGTAGATGGGGTAGTAACCCATAAAGCTCGGCTTGTTGCACAAGGGTTCTCACAGACAGATAGAGACTATGATGAGGTTTTTGCTCCAAGTTTACGAGCGAGCACTTTGAGAACGATGCTTGTTTGGACAGCTAGAAATAAATGCTCTATTACTCATTTAGATGTTGAGACAGCTTACTTGAACGCTCCGTTGAGGCATACAATATATATGAAGAAACCTCCTGGTTATGATACACAGGATAGAACTGAGTGTTGGATGCTACAGAAAAGCCTATATGGTTTAAGGCAATCAGGTTACGAGTGGAACCAATGTATAGTGCAGGAATTACATAACATTGGGTTCTATGAGGGCGTAGCAGATAAATGTCTGTTTAAAAAAGAACAGGATGGATGTGTTTCATTCTTGTTACTCTTTACAGACGACATTGCCATAATTACCAGAACTGACGCTGAGGCCAGAGAGATTATCAGTCAGTTGCAAACAAAATTTAAACTTAGAAATCTAGGACATATACGGCATTATCTAGGGCTGGATATCCTGAAAACATCTAGAGGATTTAAAATTTCACAATCTAATAAGATCTGCAAATTGTTGAATAAATATGGGATGGAATTATGTAAACCTGCCAAGACTCCTATGGCACAGGAATTCCAGCAGGATAGTTTGCAGAGTCCACAGTTCAGTAAAGAACTGTATCAATCATTAATAGGCAGTTTGTCGTATTTGAGCAACTGGACACGGCCTGATATAGCTTTTAGTGTTAATCAACTAGCACAATATAGTTCAGAGCCTACTGATAGGCATTGGCAGGCTGCTAAACGTGTTCTTAGATATCTTAAAAGAACATTGCATTTTGCTATGTATTTAGAACCAAATGCCAATATGATATTAAAGGCATATGCTGATGCCAGTTTTGCCAGAAAATCTACGTCTGGAATAGCAATCATGTTGGATAACTGCCTGATTGGATGGAAATCAATTCGCCAGAAACATATCAGTTTGTCTACCATGGAAGCGGAGTTTTCTTGTCTATCACTTACATGTACTGAACTGATTTATTATAAACAGTTGATGGAAGATATTGGATTCAAAATGGATTATCCTATTACGGTTTATGAAGATAACCAGGCAGCCATTAAAATGGCAACGAATCTTGCTGTAAAGACAAGGACTAAATACACTGATATACGTTATCTGAATGTTCGGCAATGTGTTAAGGATAACATGATTACATTGGAATATTGCGCATCAGAGGACAATATTGCCGATAATTTTACCAAAGCGCAAGATGCCATTAAACACACCAATTGTTGTGAAAGATTTGGATTAAGAATCTGAAATGTAACTGATACCACTGTACAATGTATGATTTGGATGTGTATTTTTGTTTCTGTATCTATTGTGTATATTGTCCTGCCCAATGGGGAGGATGTTAGGTTTAGCTTGCAGCTTACTCCTAACTTGTTGGTTCGGCAATATCTATTTCTTTAAGAAACAACTGAGCCACGTAATCAGGGTTTGCTGAACCCTGTAATTAGGCTACAGTGCATAAATAAGCAGCACAGAGAAGCGTTCCTTCTTCCTGGTTCTTCCTGCTTCTTCCGGATTGATACCTGATTGTATCCTGTTGCTTATTGCGTCTGTTATATGGTACTGTATACCAAGAGTTACTAAAGTCTGTTTGCTTTGGTAAGGGAAGATACTTACTGGACTGATATTACTGTTTATGACCTTGGACTGTTTTACTTACACCGAGACTGTTATCTATAAAGTATTATTCTCACAAGAGCTGGACGTTTATCTCCTTCCCTGTGTGTTTCTGCTCTGCTCGTTGCACAAGCAACAAATACTTTTTACACACACCCTAACAATAATCATAATCACAATCTTAATCATAATAAAAAAGCAGCCTGCTTTTAAATTCTAGAAAAAGTATCTCAACTGTAAGATTTAACTACAGTTAAGGTATAAGTTCATCTAGATTTTGGTATTCCTGTAATTTCCAAGTTAATTCAAAGAAACCATATCTAACTCTAAAAATGCTTCAAAGAAAAATAAATTCACCATAAAGGTGCCAAAATAGTATTTCCTGGATGGGAAGCTACAAGGAATCCTAGCATCTACCAGAAAACACCTGAGGCTATTACTCTAATAATAATTAATCCTAATTCCATTAATCCAATCTGAAAACAAAAACATTGAAAGAAGACATTTAGCCTTAGAGAAGAAGGGCATATATAAAAAAAGAGATTCAATTATACAAAGTATAGACAATTTGCATTTTAACTGAAGGTACTAGTTAATCGGCAGTCTGGGCAATTAAACAAAATAAAATGTTTTTTTGTTGACCGCTTTGATATGGGCCACAGAATTCTGCATCAGATGTAGTTTTCAAATCATCTTTGTGGCCAATCTACTATAGGATTTAAGAATAGATAGTGTCATAATAAGGAATAAAGGTGCCATCTTTTTTTTTTTTAATTTGATTTATATGCCGCCCTTCTCCGGAGACTCAGGGCAGCTTACAATGCGTTAAGCAATAGCCTTCATACTTTTGTATATTTATACAAAGTCAGCTTATTGCCCCCACAATCTGGGTCCTCAATTTACCTACCTTAGAAAGGATGGAAGGCTGAGTCAACCTTGAGCCTGGCGGGATTTGATCTTACTTTAATTGCAGACAGCTGGTCTTAAATTACAGAGCTCTGTCTGCTGAGCTATCCAGGCTCCTTAAAACTGTCAGTGACCTACACTTATTTCCACCTAGGAATTTAGCATCTAAACAGGATTAAAGATACTCACACATAAATTGTCTGATGTCTCAGAGAGATTATGGCCTCATCTAGGTAAGCAAACTGCTTTCCCACCTCCAAATCAGATTTACGTATGATTACTTTTAAATACACAATCTTTTTTATCCAATACATTAATTTGCTTTAAAAAAAAATTCTGTGGCATTTGAAAGCTAGAAGTAACAGATATATTATATTTTCTTCCCATTCTATCCAGGAATAGTACCCAGAGGATAGGAACCACAGTATTTTATATGCGGTATATCCTCAGTGCAGAAAACATAAGGTAAAACATCCAGGTGACCCCCAAAAACCCCCATTGTTTTCCTGTTTGTGGGAAATTCATTTCAACAGTATTTCTTATACCATCAATAATGCAGCTGTGTCATTCGGTATAATCATTGTTTAATGTTCTGCTTCCCATTAGTGTAAATTACAAAATGGTTTGCAATAGAACAATAAAAGTACCATAATCCAAGTAATAAGTTAAAAACAATATAAAAATAATGGTTTTATTACAAAGAGAGCAAAAGGAGAGAAGGTGACAACAAGAGAAAATAAAAATCATCCAGACTTCTCCATTCAAAGAGGGAAGGTAGAGATATTTAGCAGATGCCTCTTAGATTTCAGGGGAGAGTATATTTCAAATGAAGGAAGGCTAGTGGATAGGTTCTCTATTTATGTAGATAAGTAGAGGACCTATCTACAAGTAATTGCAAATGGCACATACTCTCCTGAAGTGAAAAATTCATTAGGTTGATAATGCAAAGGCATGCAGTCACATACTTCAGGTTCAAATTGTTTAAAGATTTTATCTTGGATCAGTTGCTAACTTCAATACAGTTGCTTCATGAACCATGTAACATGTGAATGAACAGAAGCTTGGCCACCAAATTCTATGGACTACAGAGAACATACAACTAAACATGGAGTTACCAGCATGTGATCTGGTAATTAAGGAGATATATACATTACAATATCTCATAGTTGTTGTACATTTTATTATTAGAAATGTACAACAATGAATCATACTTTGATGCTAAAAAGACAACTTTCAGCCACATTCAGTACACTACATAGGATTAAACATTTTCCAGTGTTACAAGACATTCATGTCAATACTGAAGAACAGAGATAATTCTGATTTGTCAGGGCAAGTTAAGGCTAAATATATTTTGGATTCAGTACAATGCCCTTCCTATCCACTTCTGTTTTTTACTGGTTCTTCCTGCCAGAAACAAGCCCATCCATCTGTCCTAGATGATATCATTCTTCTATGCCACAGTTAGGCTCTTTTCTCTAAATTACTCAATCCAGCTCACCAAGCAGTTTACATGCTTTAAGCCTCAGCATTATACTTCTACTCAACAAAGTCATCTGTCAGGGTCAGGATATTTGTCTGCCGTTACAATTCCTAATGATTGAAGCCACCCATTTCTCTCTTTTTCTTCCTGCTTTACTCCAAACGTGGAGGAGAGCTGGCAGAAAATTCTTTGCCCTGCCTGTATTTATCATCCCTGTCAGAGGAAAAAAAGAAGTCAGAGAAGACGCGCTCCTTGATTGATTTCAGGGAGGAGTAAAAACAGTCTGTATCTATCAAGATGGAGAAGGTGCTCTGGAGTTGCTTCGCCATGTGGAAATGTGACCTCCATGTTACTATCAAGGTCAGTGAGGCACACAAAGATCTAGTGCATCAATTTGTTACTTACAAATGTTGAAGAAAGAAGGGTTTATATAATAGTAATGTTTGGCTACAAGCACTTTAAAATTATATAAATTAACTGTATAAGGTTATATCAGCTGTTCAAAATTTAAAGATAAATCATTTGAAATCCAAGACTTCCAAAATGATATAGGATCAGTGATAACTGCTTTACGTATTTTTAAAGGCAGAATCTGACAACATTATATGGTGAAATACAAATCACAAACAAGTCAAATACCTGCAACTTCAGAAATATTTTTGTCATTTTATTTATTTATTTATTTATTTATTTGATTTGATTTGGTTTGATTTGATTTGATTTGATTTGATTTCTATACCGCCTTACTCCCGAAGGACTCAGGGCGGTGCACAGCCAAACAATAAAACACATACATACAAAATTTAAAAGTAGGATAAAAAAAAGTAGGATAAAATCAAATTAAATAATTTTGGCCCCGACAAATTGCCAAGATGCCAAGGAAACCAAGCAAAGAAGCCTTTAGCTAAGAATTTTGGCAGTAGTTGCTCTTATGTATACTCACAATCTGCAGCTCCTAACTGTATCATGCATCACTGATCACCCTTATCCAAGCAAGACAGAGACTGAGTAACAATACTTTCATGTCTTCTTCTGCCTCAGGCACCTATCCCCACAATCTAATCATGCAGGAAACTATCTATCATAGGAATAGATTCTCCAAACAGCAGTGTGGTTTTGCATCATTCCTCTATGCATTTCGTGGATGGAATAAATGTCAAGGCAAACATTCATTATTTGTATTGCTTTTTTTGAGCAAGTGAGGATACTGAAACATAGAAAAGACTGTGTTCAAAAATTAGAAGTAGGTCCAATATCATGCTTGATGATTTTTGGTGGCACATGTTGGCTAATTAGAGCTATTGCTTTAGCAATGCAAAGGATAGTGCTTGACAAAGCTTCTTCAGGCCTCACTAGCCACCATGTATTTGTTTCCAAATTACTGAGCTAAAATAAAATTGTTTCTTTAGTACTATAATTTTGTTTTTGTTTTTTTAATTGTTGTGAGAATTTCCCTGGGTTCCTTTCTTCCAAGAAGAAAGGGATTTAGGGATTTTAGATCCCTAAAATCAAAACTGGAAGCTGGCTGCTTGAGAAGGAGGTGTCTCTTCATTGGTCCAAAGCAGGGGTGAAATCCAGCAGGTTCTGACAAGTTCTGGAGAACCAGTAAATGAAATTTTGAGTAGTTCGGAGAACCGTTAGCAATACTTTCGAGTAGTTCAGAGAACTGGCAAATGCCACCTCTGGCTGTCCCCAGATTAGGATGGGAATGGAGATTTTGCAGTATCCTTCCCCTGGAGTGGGGTGGGAATGGAGATTTTGCAGTATTCTTCCCTTGCAACACCCACCAAGCCGCACCCACCATGCCCAACAAGCCACGGCCACAGAACCGGTAGTAAAATAATTTGGATTTCACCTCTGGTCCAAAGACAATACAAGGCTTGCTTTTGGGGCAGCTGGCCACAGATTGGCACACCAGCAAGATTTTTTATATGATTCCAAGACTTTGGTGAAAGACATGTGAGTAAAATATATGGTTTTATGACTGGGAGAAGGGGAAAAAAAAACAGGAACACATGGCTTTTTATGGTTAGAAAAAAATATTCTCCCTCTTATCTCCTTTATCAGAGAAAGATCTCTCTCTAATCAGGCAGATGGTTTTTCTTGGTTGATTTTTATGATTTAAGGAAAAAAAAACATGGACAGGCACTAAATTCTCTTTTCTTTTAAATGTTGATTGATGTCACTGCTGTTGGTCAGCATTCTAATGCCTTTAAGGAAACATTGTACTTTATGAATGAAGACAGGGTTTCTCTGACTCCAGAGTGGAAGGCTGTTATCAATAGAGGAGAATATTTGTAGCTCAGAATTGAAATGAGGGGTCCTTGGTGCTCTCTGAGCTTGCTTGTTTTCTTGCAGACATTTCATTACCCTAACTAAGTAACATCATCAGTGCTAGTAAGAAGTGCTGTTTTCTGTTAGTTTATATTCTGGTGTCTTGCATATATGTGTGTGTGTGTGGGCAGGGAGAGAGGTGTCTTAGAGATTCTTTGGTTGAGCTGTTTACTGATGGCTCTTTGGCAGTTTCTTGATTCGGATATTGCTTACTTGATTGTTTGTCTGAAGTTAACCTTGGAGTTAATCTATGCTGATTTGGGTGCTGATTACTGGTGGAGAGGTGATGGAGTCTTTTTTTCTCTTTTGGGCTGGTTGATTTGTCTCTTTGGCATAGTCTATAGATGTTGTTAATGTCTATGTCTATTGATGGCTCATTTGTCAGAGGGCCAGGTTTCTAGAAATTTCCAGGCATTTTTGGAAGGCTGTTAAAGAAGGGGGAGAGGGGGGCAGATCAGAGGCTTTTTAATTTCTAACAAACCCAATGTCCTAAAATTATGGAGGTCATTATTATTATTATTATTATTATTATTATTATTATTAATTATTCGCACAGTCAACCAGAAGTTTAGATTGGATTTGGCATTTTTATCCACCTATTGAAACTCTCCAAGGACCTGACTTAGGTAGATGTTATTGATTTATGATGTTAAAGACAATAGTAGTAGTTGTAGTAGCTTAATAGTAGCAGCAGCAATAACTTTTTGCTAAGAATGATATATTTCAGAGAACCCATTTTAGAAAACTACAATTATTGCTAAAAATGCAGTTATAGCACAAGAAGAATGTTGGGCAGTAGCTTGACCAGGTTTCCTTCAAGTCTGGAATAAGGCCAAACTAAAGGTCTCTACTGTTGACATTTAAGTAACTTATGCAATCCAATATATACAAACAGTCCTTGTTTAATGCTAGTAATTGGGATGGTCAATTCCATTGCTAAGTAACATAGTAATAAAGTGCAATGTAACATTACTATGCCAATTTACACTGGCAGTTCTGGCTGATACAGTTGCCATCATCACAGTGCCTTGCAGTCATCGTATCCACATTTGCAATCTCCCGCTAACTTGTCCATTGACTTTGCTTCTTTGAAGATGGCAGTGAATGTCACAGACGGTGATCATGTGAGTTTGGAACCCTGTGACTATCATAATTGTGAGCCAGTTGACAAGCATCCAAATTGCAATCATGTGACTGCAGAATGCTGTGAGAGCTGCAACTACTAGGAACAGTAGTCCCTCTTGTTCAGCAACCTCATAACTGAATGGTCACTGAATGAGTAGTGGTTGAACCTCCCTGGCCCATTGCAGGCTGAAATGGAGCCATCGGGGAGGGCAGATTTTGCCCTCTGGTAGTCAGTTTGGGCCTCCCCCAGCCCGTTGCAGGTGAAATAGAGCGTCCAGGGGTAGATCGGGCCTATGACACTCCATTTGGCCCTCCATGGATCTTCCCCGGCCATTGAAGGCTGAAATGGAGCTTCCGGGGGGCATATCTGGCCCCCAGAAGATCCATTTTGGAAGCTTCATTTCAAAAGCTCCATTTTGGAAACTCCATTTTGGCCTGCAACAGGCCGGGGAAGCCTCTGGATGCCCAAATGGGGCTTCTGAGGGGAATGTTGCAGAGCCTCTGCAGTTGTAGTTTTGGGTCTTGTTCTCAAACCTTAGGGGGTGCTTATTGCATAAGTTTGAACATTCGCTAAGGGAACACTAGTAACCTGGGGATTACCTGTATAGGAAAACTTTCATACAAAATGTTTTTGTTTAAACACTGCATATAAAACGAAAGTAAAAACATGAAGCATATTCAGTTCTGGTAATCTACATATGCCTTCTGTGAAGAGAGGCAGATGGTTTCTTTTAGAAAACCTTATGAATTTTCTAGGACGGGATTGGTTTGATCACTTTTAATGAGATACACTTCCTAGAATATGCAATGTGTACATAATTTTATCTGCCAATTTTTGTCATAGGTTTAATTTCTCTTTAGTTCTTCTTTATCCCATTTTACAGATTTCTTCACAGCTTTAACAAGCTTCTTTTGTAGATTCAATAACAAAATATTTTCCAAGTCGTTCTCTTGGTTTCCATTTGTATTTCCCTTTTAATTTTTAAAACATCAGCCAGTTTCTTTTGTACATCCAGTAAAGCATCTTTTCCCAAATCATTCTCTTAGCCCACCATTTGAATTTCCATATTCTATTCTTTTCCTTCTCAAGAAAAAAAATTCTTCCACATCTGTCATTGACATTTTTAGAAACAGTTTATCCATACAAAGAGATAGCAACAGTCACACTGTTGACATTGTAGTTACTAATTTCTGGCTCCATTCTTCAAAAATACTTTAATATTTGCAATGTTATAAAGTTGTGTGTAATTTTTTAACAGGCTTATACTTTTTTCCCCTCTACTTAAAAGCTTTATTTCTCTCTAGTGATGTTATTGTGAATCTTTTGTTATGACTTGTGACAGCTAGAATAACCAAATTAAGTCTGTTTACCACAAGAAGTTATTATTTTTTTAGTTAATTCCAGAATTTATACTAAAAGACAATGTTCTCTATTTATTTGGACCCCTAATCTGTTTATAACTTTTCATGTCAAAATTTTATTTAGCTTTTTGCTATTTATTTCAAATTATTTAAGTTTTTAACCTTATAATTTATTTATCTTTTCATCAAACAAAAAAAGTCATCTGATAAAGTTTTTTTCAGACTTATCGTTCTTAGCTTTAAGGGCAATTTTTTAAAGTTATTAGAAAGTGAGGTTGGTGACCCAGTATCTGCTGTGACTGTAAACACAATCACTTTCCTTCACCTCCAATCAATCAATCAATCAATCAGAATAGAACTTCTAGTCCAGTCCCTTGTTCAAGCAGGAGACTCTATACCATTTCAGACAAGTAACTGTCCAATCTCTTCTTCAAATATTTTAACCTGCTCATTTTCTATAACTTTTAAACTATATTTTCCACCAATTTTAATTACTGGCACATGACAATTTTTACAAATATTCCAGTGAAACATTTTTGGCAAATGTGTTATACCACTATTTATCATCAGTTTGTGTGTTTTTTGATGAGCTAAGTACGTGATCTACTTTTTCTTTTGCTTCTTTGCACAATCTGCACTTTTGATGATTTTTCAGTTTTAGCTTTGATTGCTCCAGAGCTTCAAAGATCACATTGGGGAAGGGTAACAGGCTTGCTCTATTCCTCAGCATTCCTAGACTCCATGGCACTGTCCCCAAAGCAGGCATCAGTTCAGAGCAGCCACAATTTATTTTGGCAGCTGCCAAATTGGTGCCACTTCCAGATAGCACTATGTGTGCTCCACTGTATAGAAGGCTGCTATACAGCAGCTACTTCCAGAAGAAGATCTATGGTAAAAGGTAAGTAACTGATCTGTGATGGGAGGTGAAGAAGATGTTGTGGGATCCAGCAGTTGGGAAACAGGTCCAAGGCCTGTGGGGACCCCGAAGGATGAGAAACAGAGCATGGGGTATCTCAGGGAGGACTTGGGATGCCCACAGCAGGCATGCCTGGGCCTAAACTAGGTCTCCAAGGTCTTCCCCCAGCCCTGAGGCAACCTGTGTCCCACTTTACAACCACATTAGGGACAACAGGGATGGTGGTAGCTTAGCTTAATGACTCATACAACTTGCAGTTGAGGTCTACCTGTATTTATCCACAATTCAATTGGATGGGAACATTTTCTATCTAGATCAGTGATGTCCTGTGTAACATGTAGTTCTACTCTCAAATAACAAGCCAGAGTTTGTTCCTTTATTTCAACATTTAGATAATAAATATTTTAATTAAAAGGGAGCAGGCGAACACCAATGTTTATAGAAAAATGCTCCTTAGGTATGCAGGAATGAATTCTGCATATTCAAAAGGCATTTCTAATTAATATGAAAAAAAGGTAAGGTCTCCCAAAGCTCTCTTTCATCTGAAGCATATGGGGATATGTATGCACAATTATTCTGCATTATTCATTATACTGCAAGAAAAGATACACTTAAGGTAAAAATGTTGTAGAAATTATTTCCCCATAGATGAAGTGAAAACAACGGTACACATACCTTGACTGGTTTCGCTGGTTCAAATATCATATGTGGTGCTAATTTTTCCAGCCTTGGTCCTCTCTGTGGTACTAGGCTCCATCCTACAGAAATTCTAGCTAGCATGGGTTATAAACTTACAGTATATGCTGCTTACACTGCCACTAAAGAAGCTACTGCTGGTATTTTTTTTTCTTTTTGTTGTTTTCCCTATTTGATTGACTAAAATCAAATTGGGTCGAGATGTATATGACTTCTTTAAAAGATCGAATACTTTCAAGTTCCATCATTAAACTGTTAATGACATGGTATAGTTATACTGCACTTTTGCTCACCCTGGCTATGTTAGTTTCATAGGTTTACAAACCTATTATATCTAGAGCGTGCTCAGTGGAAGAAGGTTCCATGATTGATAAACTACTCGTCCAATTCTTGTCGGCTACCAGCTTCATTCCCCTTCAAAACTTTAAGTAGCATTTTGACACTATTTTCTTCCAAATGTCTTCACTTTTATTTTTCTTTACAGCTGATTTGTGAAGGAATGTTAAAACAACTGCTGACTGACATTCCATCCACTTTCTTGTTCTTCCTTTGCATTTCATGATGAGCGGGCAGTAAATAACTAACATAAAACCAAAATGGCTGTTGCATAGTAGTGTGCTAAAGGTTTTTCTCATAGCAGCCAGAAAATGACTGCTGCCAAGGGGCTGACACAGTACTTTACTTCAGGGAGGGAATTATGAGACAAGGTGAGAGCTCTCACAAGTGAGAAACTGCCCATTTTGTAACTCTCAAGGAAAACTTTCTTCACGGGTCAGCATGCAAGGATGAACAGAAACCCTATCGCATCATGGGACTTGAAAAACCTTGAAGCATGTGTCAGATTAGATGTTTGTATCTAACAATATCCTTATTCTCCATGCTTTGGTCAACTTTTTACATCCTGAAGTGACCCGTGGTGCTGAGGGTGATTTCTTCCACTTCTTATCTCCACTTACCTTGAAATTGCAAAAACTCTTAAACCACTTAAAGAATTCATTTTTGTTTCATTGTATTTTCTCAAGTCTTCTTCTCTAGTATTCTTTTCTTTAAGTTTGCCTTCTTTTTCCATTACTCTGCAACCTCTCTGACAATTTAGCAACCCTGTTGTTAATATCCCCAGAGCGCTATCCTCTTCTTCTTTATTCTAGTTCTATGAAAGGTCTTTATAACAGTCAAATTGACAACTTTCTCTTCTCTTATATGGGAATAAACTATAAGTCCTGGTCTTTCTTTAATAATTGAGTATTCCATCATAACTTCATCACAATTTCATAAATAAATGGATAAATAAGTATATAACAAGAATGAATGAATGAATGAATGAATGAATGAATCAATCAATCAATCAATCAATCAATCAATCTTGCTAATTCAGACAGTCAATGACAGAAGACTGGGTGTAATGAGGCACAATGACAGATAGAACTCCTATTCAAATACATTATGTATATAGCTAAAGAAGAGCTCTTTACCACAGGCTTTTGTTATAGGAAATGTTATGTCTTGCAGTACCTTTATCAGCCCGTTATTCAGAGGAAAAAAATAATATAAGACAATTTTTATAAATCAGGAATGTTAGTGATGTTACTTTCTAGTTATTTAGTGCAACTGGCAAAATTAAATGTTTTGATAACAAAATGAAGAGAAAAGCCTCACATAGTACAAGAAAATTCAACAATAAAGAAAAAATATTAATGGTTATAGTTAACCTTGGATATTGTTTACAGTAATCAATATTAGTAGAAAAATAATATTGGTCATTGTCAATAATATATTGTTAGGTGGATAAAGGCTTTGATCAACCCTTGCCTGTGAGAATTCATACAAATCAGTGGTGGGTTGCTACCGGTTCGTCCCAGATCGGGCAAACTGGTAGTGGTGGAAGCGGGAGGCTCCTCCCACCCACTTGAACGCTTCTGCACATGAGCGAACCAGTAGCGACGGGTTTTGAAACCCGCCCCTGATACACATACAAAAAGTACCGACTAGTGTGTGTATGTATGTGTATTCTAGCAGGTATGGGTTTGTAACTAAGTAGTTTTGGAGTGCAGATGTTAACTACAGGAAAAACATGGGTAAAGATTTAAAAAAATCATCCATCAGAGTTGTAATCCTGATCACACTCTGGGCTCTCATTAAATATTACTCTTACATATACAAGATACATACACTCATATGCACATGCACATACACATGCACACAGACACACACACCATACACCCCTTGTTCACAGTTTTCATACTGTTGCTACCTTGAACTTAAGTTCCCTTTCTGGGGCAAATGTATACACATATTTCTGAAAACCGAACTCTTTATCTTAAGCAGTAGGTTAAGTCATTGAAATCTAACAATAAATATGCAGAATTAAATATGAGCTTTCTCACTTGGTTTCTCACTTATTTCTTTTAACTGTAACAAATTATTGTTTTCCAGCTATGAAGATATCATTAAGCATATGCCAAGTAATCAGCCTGAAACTGTAATGGTTTCAAGAAAAAGTATTTTCTAATCTTATTCAGTGATGTTTTTCCCAAGACAGCAACAGATTTTATAAAATGAGGGTTATATCTTCTCATTACAGAATCTAATCTTCCCAAAAGACATTGAACAGCTGCGTATCTTCACATTTCTTACTTGTAAATTATTTTTATGAAAGAGAAAGGAAGGAAGGAAGGAAGGAAGGAAGGAAGGAAGGAAGGAAGGAAAGAAGGAAGGAAGGAAGGAAGGATGGAAGGTTCATTTATTTAATCAGAGACGATTTCATCTTCTGACTGGTAAATCTAAATTTTAAATAATCTTCTCTACGTTGCACTGATAACTGGAATATCGTGATTTATTTATAGAATTATTTTTATTCCTGTGTGTCAGTATGATCAGTTCCTAAAGAATTAAAATACTTGTTGAAAGAAGCAAATGTTTGTTTGCTTAGTTATTTATATTGTTAAAGCATCTTTGGGATATGTGACTAAGCTCTGGTTTTCACAATTCTCTCTTCTTTTAAAATCACATAATAAGAATACATGCCATTAAATACATTTAGCTAAATATTCATATGATGAGGAAGAGAAGGAGATTTACCTCAAAAATCCTATCAGATTAAAATTATCCAATACTTTTGTAATGCAAAAAATAATAATAATAATCAGGGAGGCATGGGAATCAGGGGAGGGGGTATTAAAAATGTCATCTTGAGTTTTTGACACCTCCTTCAGATGTTTCTGCAAGAAGGACAATTTATTTCCCACAGTGGATAATGTTAACAGGATTATATTAAACCAGACAAATTTGAAGCAGTTCATTTACCTGCTCATTAATGCTGGTCACATATATGTGACATATATTTAAGTCAATAATAGTTTGACAATGATACCTAAAGTTTTAATTTTACATCCTAGAGGTAGATTCCCATGTATGTTAAATATTATATTCACAGATGTTCCTATGTAGCAGAATCTTGGAATCTTGCCTTACCGGTGTTACTTTCAGAAACATCCTTACTTTCTACATCAATTAAATATAAAGGAAAAAAGATGGGGTGGAAAACTCTAAGAAAGACTATAAAGCAATAGCAATAGCAATAGCACTTAGAGCAACCTTATTAGTTCATTGCTTTTTTAATGTACATTGTGAATTCAAATAATCACCCATTTAACATGAGGCGCAGAGCAGTATATGATTAAAATAAGTAAAATAATAATTATAACAATACATAAAATATACTTTTCAGAGGCAATTGAAAAATCAAATAGGAAAGGTTCATAAGACCTTCTGACCCAATGTTTGGGAGAAAACCCAAAACCTTATGAAAGGCAGACAGGGTTTGACCATCTAGATCTAAGGAGGAATGATAGTATAGTATAGTATAGTATAGTATAGTATAGTATAGTATAGTATAGTATAGTATAGTATAGTATAGTATAGTATAGTATAGTATAGTATAGTATAGTATAGTATAGTATAGTATGATAGTATAGTGAGTGATAAAGATGACCTCCTGGGTGCCACCAGATGACACAGCTTAAATGATGGCATCTAAAGCATGCCAACCTTGCCTAATTTCTTTGGAGGGGCACAGATAATTGTAAAGAGGCAATATCACAATAACCAGTCTTAGTCCACCTTGTTCTCTTCAGAAAAGTTACGCTCTGGAAATAAGGAAATCAGTGAACTGCTGTCCCAACAAATCTGAAGAATATGAAATTGTGGAAGAAGGTTCTTCTAAAATGCTATATTCCAGATAATATTATAGGAATATGACAGATGCTTTGAATCTAGCCTTATGTTTTTATTAACTGTATTATTATAAATTAACATAGTCCATTTGGATATTAGACAACCGATCAACACTTTAAATACATTTTTAAAAATTAGAAATATGATTTAAACATTATGTTTGATCTACGTTTTTATAATACAAATTGTGGGGTAGAATCTTCCACCTACGAAGGCAGTAAAGCTTCTTTTTGCTTTCAATTTACACTTTAGATTTATCATCAACAGAAAAACTCACATGTATGGCACATCTTCATACAATTTTGATGAACAGGGACAAAAAAAGATTTAGATAATTCTCCCTTTATCATCATTAGCATCTTTTGCTGGTTTTGTAAACTTTCTTTTATGTATTCAACAATCTGAATATATGGTCTTGGAATTATGAAATAGACATTACTTCAGGTATTTTAAATGGATTTTAGCATTCTATATTTGCTTTTGATATATTATTAATTTCTCAGGGTTTTTTTTTTATTGTTTGTTTTCAGTGTGAAGAAGCCTTTTAATTCCATCAACTAGTTGAGAGGAGAGTTCCTCCCCCTCTCCCAAAGAAACCCACATGTTCTTCCTTGGTTATTTGATACATTGTATGATGAAAGAGCTTCTGAAATCATTGCAATAATTAGTGATTTAAACAGCCAGAGTAAGTAGTAGGTGGGAAATATCACACCTTTTAAAAGTAAAATGAGAATATTCAAAGACATAACAATTTAGCATTCCTCAAATTAGACAAGTCAATGTCACAAAGAGACTAATTTGAATTTTCAGGAAAAAACACTTAAGAGAAAGTGTTAACTCTTACTCATCTCTAAGTATATATTTAAGATACACTGTAAAGTTTTGGTTACCTATCCTTGATGTCTATAGAGATTCTCAGTCATCCAGGTCATAGTTGTCCCAAAGGTGCGTTTTCAAGAGGCAGCTGGACTTGCATGTTTTTCTATCCTATATTTGATGCTCTCTGAGCTTGGTTGTTTGCTTGGACATGTTTCACTACCAGACTGCATAATATAATCAATGTTAGTGAGTGGGTTTGCCCCTTGTTTATATGCAGTAGCATGTCCTGCTATTGTTGCTGGGGGAGTGCTTTTCTCCTTAGTAGTTCCTTGATTAAGAAGTTATTTTCTGCTTAATTGTTTGTCTGGTGTTAAACCCTGCTCATCTGGGTATTGGTTGCTGGAGACGATGTTTTCCGGTCTTTTTGTTTAGTTCTTTTTTTTTTTATTGTGTGTTTTGAAGAATGTATAAATATGGCTTATCTTTATGTGTGTATTGATGAATCTACAAGCTACACTAAATGTTCCATTACCAAAGTACAAAAGGAATTGTGTAAAACATTATTTAGAGAGTACAAATGAATTGCAATAATCCAGATCATGAGAAAAATAATACTGACTGCCTCTATATCTTCTAACAAAATAGATATGAATACAACTTTATCAAATGTTTCTCACCACTCAATCTACTACAGCATAACCAACACAAGCTATTAACAAGGATAATACTATCATACATCAAAAACACTCAATAACCAGCAGACTATTCCAACCCATACCGCTTTGCCATAGCATACAAACCAATTAAACCCCTCTAAGACATCTTAAGTAGACCAAAAGACCCACTAGCACAAAATAACAAAACAAAACAAAACTAGGAGTCATCTACAACAGCGTCCCCCACCCCCCAACTTTTTGGGCATTGTTCTGACCTAGGGCTCCTAATATAGTAAAAAGCACACAATTAGTCCACAAAACCCTTCTTTTTATTTTAATGGCTGTGAATTCCTTTCATTCACAGCACGTGCTGAATCACCAAGAGTTTATAAATAGTCCAACAGAAGTCTGCCACAGTCCTTCGGATAAGGCTGGTAAACACTCACCTTTATCTTCTTTGACACACTGCCAAAGACTTAATTGGCAATTATCTTGGCAACGCCACAAGGAAACACAGAGTCAAAAACGGAGCTTCAAAGTACAAACCGACACCATCCACAACGTTGCTTCCTGCAAAGGCCCACATGCCTTTGCCCTTCCTTTATGTCTTATGGAAGGGGCCAATCATCTTCAAGCCTCACTCCCGAGTTGTGCCTTTTGTTTTAACTGTTCTTGCCTTCTGGCAGCTCTGTGCATCCATGCACTAGGAACAGGCTCCCTCTGTTCCTCTGCCTCTCTGATGTCTGATTCTGGAGGCTCCAGAGTCCACACATAACTCCCAGATGGCCCTGGCCCCATCTCTGCCTCCGATGCAGAGCCCTCATCCAATCCTTTCCCAGAGTCCAGGACTGGCCCATGTTCCTCCCCAGCCTCCTCACTGTCCAACTCTGCTGCCAGCTCCGCAGGCTGCTGGCAGACCACAACAGGTACCAGTTCTGTGGACAAAGTTTTTTCTGTGGACTGGAAGGGGCATGGTTTTGCATGCTACCTGCATACCGTGGATGGGGGTATAGGCAGGAGACCCTATACCGTATTAGACAAATGTCTGTCCAATATCTTCTTAAAAACCTCCAAGGATGGAGCACCCACAACTTCTGAAGGCAAGCTGTTCCACTGATTATTTGTTCTTAAAGTCAGGAAATTTTTCCTTAGTTCTAGATTGGATCTCTCTTTGATAAGTTTACTTCCATTCCTTCCATTCCTGCCTTCAGGTACTGTGGAGAATAGGTTGATCTCATCTTCTCTGTGTAGCCCCTCAAATAATATGCTATCATGTTAAACTTAGTCCTTTTCTTAGACTAGACATATCCAGTTCCTATAGCTGTTTTTGTATGTTTTAGCTCTTCTTTTTTGCTCTTTTTTGCACTCTTTCTAGTGTCTCAACATTTTTTTTTAATATCATGGTGATCAAAACTGGATGCAGTATTCAAAGTGTGGTCTTATCAAGGTATTATAAAGTGGTACTAACACTTCATGTGATCTTGATTCTGTCTCTCTGTTAATGCAGCCTAGGACTGCTGGCTCATATTTAAGTGGTTGTCCACTAGGATTCCCAGATCCCTCTCAGTTACTGCCATCGAATCAGGAATTTATTCTATACCTGTGCATTTGTTTTTTTCTTGCCTAAGTGTAAAACCTTTACCATACTTTTCTCACCATTGAATTTTATTTTGTTGGATTGGGCCCAGAGTCTGAATCTCTCAAGATTTTTCTGGATCTTGAAGCTATCTTCTAAAGTATTGGCTATTTCCACCAACTTGGTGTCATCTGCAAATTTAATGAGTTCCCCTTCTATCCCCTCCTCTAACTCATTTATGAAGATATGGAAGAGTAGCGGGCCTAGGACAGGATCTTGTGCTGTCCAGCTGCATACTAGAAATACTTGCATATTATTTTACAAACATTTATACATATTGATTTTAACCTTAAATTTTCTTTTATGAATATTAACTGTAAGCTTGACATTGTGTTTTAAAAAAATTACACTTAATGCTCAGCCATATTTTTATAGGCTTGTCCCAAAAGTGCTTTTTTGGGAAAAGTGCTTTTTTGGGCAACTGGACTTCCTGGTTTTTCTTTGAAGATGTTTTGCTTCTCATTCAAGAAGCTTCTTCAGCTCTGGCTGGATAGTGGGGAAGGGAAGGATTTATATTCCTTACAGACAGCTGGTCATTTACATTATTTTAGAGAGTCATTTAGGCCACCTGGAGTTTTATCTGTGTCATCAGGGTCACATGAGAGTGTAAAAGGGTATGAAGCCTTCTTGGAACTGTTGAAAGGATTGTGTTGTAGACTGGAGATAGATGATGTCGTATCCCTCCCCCTCTGTTGAGGGAGGGCTGTTCTATTTTGACATAGATGGCCTCTTTGACCCCTCTTTCAAACCAGCGGTCTTCTCTGTCCAAAATGTAGACTTCGCTATCTTCAAAATGTCTTTAAAGAAAAACTAGAAACTCCAGTTGCCTTTTGAAAAAGCACCTTTGGGACAACCATGACCTGGATGACTGAGAATTTCCATAGGCTTGTTGATCTTATCTGCACAGAACACCGATACATAATAAATTGATTCGTACACCATGCTATGCACATTCCAAGCAAGGCACCTTATGGCTTTGTATAATTGGGAAATAGTACTATGGTTAAAAAAAAAAGTAGTAACTTTGTTCCAGTGTATATTGAATTGATGTTAGCTTCAGTGCAAATGAAAAGCTAAAATACTATGGAAACTGCAAAGAGAAGAAAACATGTTTTACTGATGTGTAAAGAGGCAATATGTTGAAATAGGTTAACTGTAATACAAAAATCTAAAATGAAGGTCTTTTTAACCCCAGTTTAATGTTTGGATTATATATTAAATGGTTTAAGTAATGTAAACAGACGATCTATCCTACAAAATCTTTTGGTGTCTATTTCAGGCCTCTTCCTGGGAAAATGTTGGGATCCTATTTCAGACATCTCACCTAGACTGTGATTTCTCTGAATTCATGCAGGCCCAGGAGACAGCCTCCAAAGTGACGGGAAAGCAATTTACTGTATCTCAAGGAAAGAGAGCTCTAAATTAGGAATCTCACTGGCTTTTCACAGATTTAATCTTAAATCACTTTATTTTTTAATACAGAAATATTTTAAAGACCGATATTTGAAATGTGCTATGTGTACATATCCAAATTTGTGTACACAATTAGAAGACCTTCAAACATATATTCCCATAAATGACAAGGTTCCAGCAGCAAATTAACGGGAACAATTTTCCCATCTTCGAAGCTGTCAAGATGGGACCTGCTGGCCAATTTATCTTACTCTAGCACATCTCTGGTGCTTGTCAATCAATATGTGAAACATTTGGTGCTGATTGCCATTTTTCTATCCACTTCCTTTTGCCTCTCGTACCAGGCAATTTACGGCAAGTCAATCAAGATTGAAGCAGACCTTGTTTAAATAAAACACTCTTGAGCTTTTTTCACACCAACAATTTCAAAGATGGAATGAGCTATATCTTTTTACATTTACATTTATACTGGTTTTTCAGTCCCTCCCCCCCCCCAAATGCCATGGTCAAACTATAAGTTATAATGATAGTCACAGAAAGATTTGATCAATAAGAAAACAACCAACACTTATTAAATGTACATAGAGAATAAGCAAACATGTTTCAATGTAGGGTGGGTGAACGGGGTGTCAGTCCCAAAAGCTGTGAAATTGGGGGTGGAAAGGAATGCCTAATAGATTGTAACTTATCTGTAACTTTAGACTGAGGCAGAATAGGATAGATGTCATGTTGCTTACTCTGTGAACCAGCAAGATCCAGTCTCTTTTTCATTACAATACTCAAATATAGCATTCCCAAATAACAATTTTTCGCATGGCAGGTAACCTTCAGCTCACTGTATATTCTGGAATAATTTAAATCATCTGACTATTAAGCAATGTTTTAGCGTGTACCAGTGAATATTCAGCAAATACTGGAAGCAAGAAGGCACCTAGGAATACTTTCTATATAATATTTGTGGTTAGGCTTCAACAGAATTTGGTCAGAAGTAGCTGAAGCAGTTGTTTGGCAGGTATATTTAGTGGGTTCACTGAAACAACTCAGGTCTAATTTAAACATTTGTCTTTTTATAATTAATTTATAATTGATCACATGTATAATGTTATATTTCCTTGTTCCTAGATTATAAATATACCTCGTGTTGGGCCAGGACTCAGAAATTGACTCTGAAGAAGAAGCTCCAGAAGAACCTGGAGAATATCAGCCTCAGAAGAAAGAAAGTCAAGAATCACATGAAGCTCATCAAAGAAAGGCTACATTTAATCAGCTGGAGCAATCAGATGAGGATCATGTAAGTCCACTCACCAGAGTGCAGAACAGAGCAAAGGTGTTCTTTGAGGCTTGCTTCTTGCCAGCAAGGGAGCAAATCTTTTGATTAAAGACAGCTGGCTATAGACTTAAAAGTGAGCCCTGAGCTATGATTCTATTGGAATCAACCTGTTCATTTCTGGATTTTGAATGAAATTTGTGTGGATTCTAATGAAATTCAGATGTCTGGACTGGCTGACAACCCCAACCTGGTTATTGGAACTCCGGACAGGATATACAGCAAGGCCACAGACATTAAGAAGCCCTCGTCTGAGATACTAACCATCAGTGCTTCTCCCCTGAACAGGAAAGTCTTACCCACAAGCGGGCAGGTTAATATGATAAATGGTAACAGTCCTTCAGATATACTGTGCCAGAATAGAATATTAACTGTGGGGTCCTTGGTGCTTTTCTGAGAAATGTTTCATTACCAAACTAGGTAACATCATCAGTGCACTGATCATGTTGGACTAGCTGACCTCCAAGGTCCCTTCCAACTCTGTTCTGTTACTGTTACATTTCCAAGAAAATCACCAAGCTCAGAGAGCACCAGACCCCACAGTTCAATCCTGAGCTACAATTATTCTCTTCTATCAATGGATGATTAAGAATTGCCTATTCTAAATCTGTTTTTTGCATAAAAGCTGTTTGCTAAAAATTACAAAATAAAAGCAACAGTAACGTTCTTCTCATAGGAAAAGATTTTCTGCTAAGATTTGTGCACCTAGATCTCCCTATAACCTGGAAGATGTACAAATGCTGAAGTATGAGCCTCAGCAATTCCCTTTAAAATAATTTTACAACGGTTGCTACTCAATCCTGAAGCCATCCACAGACGGAAGTACCAAACCTTAAAATCTCATGTTGTTGGCACTGTATTAAAATAAAGAACTGTCATGGAGCTAAAGAGAAGATGTATGAGATGACTGTACATTGTCATCTCCTAGAAATATGATGAATTTTTTAATTAAGCACATACACTAATTAGACAAGAGGTAGCCAAAGCAGGGGGTGGGGAATATTAAAACACTGGATATGTATTGTATTAGTAAAGAAATTAACTCTTTGATTAGACTTAACAATTTTCCTTGTTTGATAAGAGGTTAGTAACTTCTGAATTGGAAAATCCAGTTGACTAGTAAATTACCATCAAACATAATAATTAATTCCACAGACATTTTCTTAGGGATTCAGTGGTATGACACATACTTTGTATTATCAACATTATCAGGGTGGGTAAAATCCTTGGAAGCTATTGTCTACCAATACTGTCTATTGCTTACAAGTAAGCAATCCAATATTAAAGAGTTTCTTCCCTGACAATTTATTCATTTGTCTCCTGGTTAGTCCATTTGTCTGGAATGATATAGGATCTCCTGCTTAAGCAGGGGATTGCATTAGAAGACCTCCATGGTCCCTTCCAACTATGATATTCTATTCAGTGCTGACCATACTAGCCTGGATGGATGAAAACTCTTGACTTGGAACTTGGATTGTGCAAAGTTGGCTTATCATGTTTTCTGAAATAAACCATAATTGGTTTGGGGTCACACAACAATCTAAACCAGGGATGTCAAACTCACAGCCCGTGGGCCAGATGCGTCATGCCCTGGCCATGCCCCGTTTAGCAAAGGAGAAAAAAATTGTGATACATCATGTGATGATTCTCTGACGATGTGAGTTTGATACCCCTGATCTAAACCATTGTTTTCAATCACAAACCCTATATGCTGAAGAAAGGTAGCTGAATTAATTCACACCAGCAAAAATAATGGTTTATAGAACACAATGGTTACATTTCGTACTGAGCTTAGCTAAAAGAAAGCAACCAGCATTATCGCATAGTACAATGTATGAAGCCCAGTCCAACTCCATAAAACTCCAAAAGATGATTTAGCCCAATTTAAATATTTCATATTATTAATAAAAATATTGCACAAAAATAAAATAATATATTTTAAAAATTGCATTTTTGTTCCTTGTTAATGATATACCTGATTCACGCTTGCATAATTTCTTTGTCATATACATGTTTTGCTTATTGCATTTATATGGCCATTCATTGCACACAGTATATTTCATTACATCTTATCAGTAAGATCAATTTTAATAAATTATAACTTATTTGAAAACACTTGGACTAAGAAATTGGTCTGTGACCAAAAAGCCCTTGTTTCAGGGTTCTCATTTACAGGCAAGCTTGCCTAAGTGATTTCTTGACCAGCAAGGATAGCAAAAGAAAAGCAAAAAAAGCACAGGAAAAAGGCTCCCTCACACAAGCTTATCACTTGAAAGATGGAGAAAAAGAAGTTAGTCATTATTTTAATTTGCTGAAAGGAAATAACACAATTCTCTATGAAAAAAAAAAGTTAATCACACGTTTTCCTCTGCCCTATAATAACCCTACAGGGCTGGCACTGTTCTTTGTCTCTTTTACCTTTGCCAGATTGGTTAAAGCATCAACCTTAATTTCAGCCTGAACCTATAATTTTAGATGCTGTTAAGAGAACTGCACTTTGCTGCCTCTCCAAAACCCTTGGGACTAATTGAGAAGATTACCTGGATGTTCATGGTCTAAAGGAAGGAGAGAAACTAGTTTGAAACCATTTGTATACAGAGTGACAGAAATAGGGATGTCTGGGGCATTTGTCTGTCACTATAGTTCCTTTAAGTTTTAAATTATAGTCAATACACTGTCTTCTCATGTACAAGGGAAAAATAACAGTAATAAGAGAGTAACTTTCAGTCTGAAAGGATAAAACATCTCTCAGAGAAAAAAAAAGATAACAGATGCTGCTTGTATAATAGATGCTTACAGGCATAAAACTGCATTAAAACAGCAACAGCTTTACCATATAAATTAGATAAGAGTAATAGTAGGAGTCCCCGATCTAACTTTTAAAAAGTTATGCAGAAGCACAAACTAGTTTAAAGGCTGACATTACAAATCCATCAATCCTCCAGTGAGTTTCACCTTTAGCCAACTTTATAACAAATGAGTGCCCCAACAGTTTTCTGGGTCCTTAAGTAGTGCTTTGATTTACACAAAACTTTCAAGCTATACACATTTTGGCAGCACACAGTGTGGAAAAGGAAAAGTAAATTTTGGCACTGTTACTGCTGTCTTAAATCACAATGGAAAAATAAACTGTTCTGTGCACAGCTAGGACTAGTTGGTTAATGAAAGGAGGTAAAGGGATTTGAACACAATCTCAATTCACCCATGACCTGCCAAGGCTCAATCACACTTACTCTTAATGCAGCAATAAGTACTACCAATAGAACAATCCTAGAATAGTCTTGGGAAAGCTCTTTTGATGGCAGGGCACATCTATTGGAAATAACAGTGAACAATTCCCAACCATCTGAAATCATGGGAAATGGATTATAGCTTAGTTGGCATAATTTATGTCTAGGGTTTTGTTTGCTGGACATCTGCACAAGTGAGCAATGTCCAGAAAAGATTGCAATCAACTGGATCCCATCAGATGGTCAGAGAAAAAGAGAAAAACCTAGTGTCAAACATTTCATGAAGATCTGAAAATCATCAACCTTAAACAAAAGGATGTGGAGACTGTACCTGCAGACCAAAAACTGTGGAATATGCTTATAACTCAATGTGCTTAACACAGGGTATGATAACAATGAAAATGTATTTATAAATAAAAATTACAACCTGCCCTCAATATTGTACCCATGATATTGTTCCTTCTGAAAGCTTCTCCATGTGAGGGTGAATTTCTATGGGAAGAGGGGTTTAGCATTATACTCCATATACATCAGGGGTGTCAAACTCACTGTGTCACGTTGCTGTCATGTGACATTTCACAATGTTTTTTTTATTCGC
Source organism: Pituophis catenifer annectens (assembly GCF_029215685.1). Lineage (NCBI taxonomy): Eukaryota > Metazoa > Chordata > Lepidosauria > Squamata > Colubridae > Pituophis > Pituophis catenifer. The sequence goes on from NW_027256882.1 coordinate 115,807,260, forward strand.
AGAGCTGTGGTTGGAATGGCCTGGGTGTGATGCATCTGGCCTCAGGCCGCCAGTTTGACACCCAATACTTTGACTTCTTCCCAATTCAGAATCTTAACTGCACTCTTAACGTTGAACTGAAAAAGTTTATGGATTCTAAAGATTACTATAAATTTAATTTAATTTAATTTAATTTAATTTAATTTAATTTAATAATTTAATTTAAATTTAATTTAATTTAATTTAATTTAATTTAATTTAATTTAATTTAATTTAATTTAATTTAATTTAATTTAATTTAATTTAATTTAATTTAATTTAATTTAAAATTTAATTTAATTTAATTTAATTTAATTTAATTTAATTTAATTTAATTTAATTTAATTTAATTTCCAATTTATATATCGCCCTTCTCCCTGAGGACTCAGGGCGATGTACAGCCAAGATAAAAAACATAGAATACAAATATTAAAAAACATTTAAAAATATATATAAATTTTGGCCCGAAAGTTAAGAGATCACAGACTGATTAAAAGAATTTTAAAATTTCTTCTTAAGCCAACCCGGCTTGCTGGAAAAGATGGGTTTTAAGGGAACGACGGAAGGCATTGAGGTCATGGATTCTCCTTATCTCTGGGGGCAACTGATTCCAGAGGGTGGGAGCCCCCACCGAGAAGGCCCTCCCCCTGGGGGTCACCAGCCTACATTGTTTGGCTGATGGCACCCTGAGGAGGCCCTCTCTGTGGGAGCGTACGGGTCGATGGGAGGTCGTCGGTAGCAGCAGGCGGTCTCGCAGATAGCTAGGCCCTATGCCATGGAGCGCTTTAAAGGTGATAACCAACACCTTGAAGCGCACCCAGAAGACCACCGGGAGCCAGAGCTACAAATTCAAATTCTGTTAGTCAAAAGACTAAAAAACACTATTGGTAGAAATCAAAAGCAACTAGTGGACATTTTAGGTTTAGGTTTTAGGTTTTATTTGATTTATATACCGCCCTACTCCCGAAGGACTCCGAGCGGTGAACAGCCACAAGATAAAATACATAAATACAAAATTTAAAAGCAAAATAAAACCAAATTAAACAATTTGGCCCAAGACAGATTTAAAACACCCCAATAATTAAGAACAGATTTAAAATTTACATTTTAAAAGGGAAAAGGGAAAGTTAGGCCAGGCCAGCCTGATGGAATAAAAAGGTCTTGAGAGCGTGGCGGAAGGTGCGCAGATCCGTGATCCTCCGTATCTCCGGGGGGGAGCTCATTCCAGATAGTAGGTGCCCCCACAGAGAAGGTTCTGCCCCTGGGGGCCGCCAGTCGACATTGTTTGGCCAACAGCACCCAGAGGAGCCCCTCTCTATGAGAGCGTACCGGCCGATGGAAGGCTACTGGTGGCAGCAGGCGGTCCCGTAGATAACCAGGTCCTAAGCCATGGAGCGCTCTAAAGGTGGTAACAGAACCTTGAAGTGCACACGGAAGACCACTGGGAGCCAGTGCAGCTCACACAGCAGAGGTGTTACATGGAAACGCCATGTCGCTCCCATAACCACCCCCGCGGCCACATTCTGCACCAGTTGGAACCTCCGGGTGCTCCTCAAGGGGAGCCCCATGTAGAGACCCCCATTTATGTTTGAAGTTTATGTTAAATTATCCCCTCATAATTTACTGACATTATAAAACAATAATAAAGACTTATTGATAAACAATGCCTTTTGAGGGTCTAATTTACACAAATTTGCATTTTCTAGACTTGGCAAACTATTTCAGTTTAATAAATCAGAAGGGGTTACATAGGAATGCTAATTTCCCTTCTTAGTTTCTTGAAAACGTTTACTCCTTCAGTTATGCAGCATTCATTTCCCATAGGACTCCAGTCAGCATTCATGCATGCCCTTACAACTCTATTCTTAGACAATGCAGCTTACTGTATAAATTGGATTGTACGTATGATATGAGCCAAGGGACTCAGTTTGGACAACATGAAGATTTTAGCTTTTGATATTTTTCAGTGAAACAAAAGCAGACTTACAAAAACAAAAACAAATGTTTAATATGTGTAGAATATCTTAGGGACTCTTACTAACTGTACTGGAACTATTCACTTCTGTCAATTCTATAAAATGTATAAGGCATATGCATGCAGAAACCTGGGACAACTCAACAAAATTATTTCTATGAATAGATTGAGAGAGATTGAGAGAAAGGTAACTCCAACAATCAAAAACTTTGAAGTAAGCATAGATAATAATAGTACATTTTAAATTAACTTTTCAATTTCAAATAGACATGACATTTCGTTGTTGTTGTTGTTGTTTTTTACAGGAATGAATCTAAATAACCAACCTTAAGTTGGTGAATTGTACAATTCTTCTACTTTTCTCTTTACTGGTTCAGTAAGGATGATTACATTGATTTTAAAACTAAAATAAAAGTGTTTCCCAGAACTACACAGAACTATAAACTATAGTTTCTTAGAAAGCCAGTGTGCAATAATGGTTAAGGTGGTGGACTAGGCGTTGGCTGACCAAGGTCCTAGTCTTCTTTAAAGCATAGAATCCAAATGGGTAAACTTGTAGACCCTGTGTTACTCTCTCTCAATTCCAAAACCAGCAACAAGGCTCTGTAAAAAGACAGCTGCAAAACAAAAGCATTCAGGGCCTCAAAACACCCATAGCTTTCATGTGAAAACTAGGCAAGCAAACTACAAGCAGAGCCTGCAAGCAAACATGAAGAACAGCATAATGCTTTGTTAAGAAGTTAAACTTAATAAACCATGATTTTATCCAGGCTTTCTTTTTTAAAAATATCCATTGTAGCTCTCAGACTCAGATAAACATTGAAGCAAAAACCTTTGTAAACAGCCAGCTGCAAACTTCCTTGTTATCAACATAAAGAGCTGCCTCGCTTCTCATTCTCGTATGGCTGTGAGAAAAAGACTCAGCTTAATGTAATGTGAAATATATTGATTCTACACTGAAAACTAACTTACTTGCTGGAACTCTTCTATCATTAGCCCTTTATCTTAATAAATTTTACTAAAGACAATTATGTGGAATTTGTACTTGGGAAAAACTTATTTACTTTCAGTTCAGGCTGTCCTAACTAGGGTTTGTATGTCTAGGTCCAAATCATGATTTAAAATTCTGTTCAGCAATAACTGTTCAAACTATTCTTGATTTTTTTATATAGCCTATTTTTGCCCTTTTCTGCATCACAATGCTCTTTTTGTTTTTTTATGAAGCACCTCCTAACATGCAATCATCAATTCTGACGAAATATTAGTCAGTTCAATGTATTCTATAATCTAAAAGCATTTCCAAGAAATATTATTTGTTTGTCACAATACTGGTACTTGCTATATTTTCTTTTGGTTTTTTTTTAAATTTCCATCAGCCTAAATGATGTTGAAGTTTCAGCAGTGGTGTTGGACAATATTCCAGATTTCTCTGATGGAACACATATAAAACCAAGAAAGGATCAATATAGGCATAAACAAAATCTACAGAGAGATGCTCAATAGCTACATGCTCTGCTTAGCAGTGACATTTCACTTGAAACCAGCTGGCTATTGCTTAGCTTGCTTTAACAAGGATAAAATTCCTTGTTCGGTATTGACACTGATGGCTTTTACTAGCTTAGTAAAGTAAACCCCTATATATAATACACCATCAAAATTTTGCATGAATTTAGTTGCATTGCACAATGGAACTTTTATTATTATGCATGCCAGATTATGTAATTATAAATTGGGGAATGCGAAAGTTGATTGATATAGTAAGCTAATGTGCTGTTAAAGAATGATCCAATCCAAAGTGCTGGTAGAATAATTACCCTTTGATCTTATTTGTAAGGAACGGGTATAGCAATACTGTTGCAAAATCAGCATGTTTGTTGAATTATAGACTTAAAAATGCTCATTTCAGACAGCTCTGTGTGTTTTAAATTACAACTGGAACAATTCCTTGTCATCTTGTCAATTGACAACTTGGGGACATCATACTACCAGCCACTGTGCTATAGCAATGGATTATACTAATTCATTGCTGGTCATGTTAAAAATAATTCTGAACAACAGTTCTCATGGTCAAAATAACATGGTACAATAATGGTACATAGACTGAATTTATAAAGGTTAAACAAATCACATGTTGAAGAGGTTTATCCAAGGCTGCTTCACTATATATACCCAGAATTGTTCCTTAATTAGTATGCTAACAAAAGGTGAACAAATGGTGTCTAATTGCACAGTAAAATGTACTTTGTTCTTATAGTTGGGCCTGTGAAACAACAGCACCTATACTGATCCCCAATTTTTTATCTCTGATTAATCACTTAAATGACACCATGATGAGTACCTGGACAATAAGGGTACAATTCTAAGCATGCTTACTAATGATTAAAACTTTATTCATCTTAATAGAATAGAATCTTAATAGATTAATAGAATAGAATAGAATAATAGAATTTATCTTTAATAGAGTAAACACATTTATAGATTTGACTGCACAGAACTGTGGTGGCACAATGGTTAGAATGCAATACTGCAGGCTGATTCTACTGCCAGGAGTTCAATCCTGACTGGCTCAAAGTTGACTCAGCCTTCCATCCTTCTAAGGTTAGTAAAATGAAGATCCAGATTGTTGGGTGCCATATAATGATTCTGTAAACCACTTAGAGAGGGCTGAAAAACTGTATTTAATGCTGTTTTAATGCATTTAATGAAGCTGTATTTAATGCTATTATAAGTCTACATGCTATTGCTATTGCTATTGCTATTATCACTTTCCATACTGACCTCCTGCCTATTTTTTTTTTCATTTTTTTTTTCATTTTATTGGATTTATATACTGCCCTACTCCCGAAGGACTCAGGGCGGTGAACAGCCAAAAATAAAACACACAAATTACAAAATTTAAAAGACAATATAAAAACCCATTAAATAGTTTGGCCAAAAACAAATTAAAACACCCCTAATGGTTTAAAATCAAATTTACAATTTACAATTTAAAAGGGAAGTTAGGCCAGGCCAGCCTGCTGAAATAAAAAGGTCTTGAGGGCACGGCAGAAAGTGCGTAAATCCGGGATCCTCCGTATCTCCGGGGGGAGCTCATTCCAGATGGCAGGTGCCCCCATAGACAAGGCTCTCCCCCTGGGGACCGCCAGTCGACACTGTTTAGTCGACGGCACCCTGAGGAGCCCCTCTCTGTGTAAGCGTACTGGCCGGTGAGAGGTTACTGGTGGCAGAAGGTGGTCCCGTAAGTATCCAGGTCCTAAGCCATGGAGCGCTCTAAAGGTGGTAACCAAAACCTTGAAGCACACCCAGAAGACCACTGGGAGCCAGTGTAGCTCATGCAGAAGTGTTACATTGGAATGCCATGTCGCTCCCATAACCACCCGGGCAGCCGCACTCTGCACCAGTTGGAGCCTCCGGGTGCTCCTCAAGGGGAGCCCCATGTAGAGAGCATTACAGTAGTCCAGGTGGGAAGTGACGAGGGCATGAGTGACCATGCATAAGGAGTCCCAATCCAGAAAGGGGCACAACTGGCGAATCAGGCAAACCTGATAAAAAGTCCTCCCAGCCACAGCTGACAAATGCTCTTCTAAAGACAGCCGTGAATCCAGGAGGACACACAAGTTGCGAGCCCTCTCTGTGGGGGCCAATGACTCACCCCCAATAGTCAGTGATGGCACCAACTGACTATATCGGAACACCGGAAACCACAGCCACTCGGTCTTGGATGGGTTGAGCCTGAATCTGTTTCTCCCCATCCAGATCCACACAGCCTCCAGGCACTGGGACATCACTGTGGTGGTCCGGGGTGGAGATGTACAGCTGAGTATCATCAGTGTATTGATGGTACTTCACCCCGAAACCATGGATGATCTCACCCAGTGGCTTCACATAAATGTTGAACAGAAGGAGTGAGAGGACTGACCCTTGTGGCACCCCACATATAAGGCTATATGTTTGCAAAGACTCCAATACAAAGTGCCCATACTAAACTGTGGAATGTAATTCAGTGCTAGACATTGAAGAATGAGTAATCTCATTCTTCAATGAGATTGCATGATTTAAATTTTTGAGTATGCTTGTTTTTTTAAAAAAATGGCTACTAGCTCCCACTATTTAAAAACTACACCATGTGAATGCAATAGAGAGGAAGGATACTCAAGAGTTTCCTTCTCCCCTAGGTATGAGCTTCCAACTTAATATACAAATAACAGCTGCAAACATATGGTAACCACTAAGCACTGCATGAGACAGCCATTCATCATCCAAGCTACAGAAGCTGCTCAAGCTCTTTATTGCTTTGACCTCATTAAAAGCATGTGAGCCATGCACTGATGTAAATCTGTATCTCTAAATACTTTCCTCTTTAATTTTTTAATAGTTCACAGATGAAGAGAAAGGTTAAAGTCAATTAAAAGAGATACAAATACTATTATTATTGCCTGGCAAGCGTTAGATTTGGCCATGTCACTTCAGAAAATCATTACTATTTTTTCTTTCTGACTGCATTGATAATTACACCGTTTATTGACTTGTCCCTTCATTTTGGGCAATGGGGAAATTAGAGATCTTATTTACCTTACAGATTATTTTATGAAGACTGGTTATTTGTGGGTTAAATCAAGTAGATTCTATATAGATTCTACTGCATTAATTTACAGGTTCCAATCACCATGTTCAAGATTTTGTATCAAAACCAGATTGAAACATTTGAAAAACATTTTGTGCTGTGTCATAGTTGGTTTATGGACCAGATGCTCCACAATTATTGCTTTAATTGTTATTTAGATGGGCCACTTACTGATAACTTAGCAGACAGCATACTTTCTCAGCAGAAGCTGAACCAGCGTTCAGTTACACTGCTCTGTTGCATTACCCAAATGCAATATTATACTCAGGACAATCTAATTTAGTAGATGAACTATATGCTGGCTCTTCAAAAATGTTGAATGTAGCTGTAGAATCTGTCAAAGGGAGTGTGTTGGGTGAAAATATCAATGCACAACAGGGCTACCTAACAAAGTGTTCCAAGACAAAGCAGCAGCAAGGTGGAGTTGATAAACATAGGAGCACACTAGGTTACCATTGGTCCTGATGGCTACATGTAGCTTGGTGTCAGCAATATGTTCACTTGTATACAATTTTGTCAATGGGTTAAAAAAAGTTCTTCCCTATCTTGGATCATAATCTTGGGGATTCAAAGGTTCTTTGATGGAGAAGCAGCATAAAACTCACAAGATAAGCCAAGTGAACAGATACATAGTCATTTTTGTGCCAGGGAGGTGTCTGAACACAGAAACAAACCTAAGTGATTATGAAGGTAACTAGAGAAACAAAGAGACTAAATTCATATAGCTGAAAGTAGGAAGGATCAACATTTTAATAGGCATCTCTTATTTATAATTTGCTTGCTAGCATTTTTAACTAATGATAAAATTCTCAAGAGTTTTTGGGGAAGACACTGATGCTTTTTAAAAATGAAGGCAAACGGAAAAAGAGGCCAACAGAAGACAACATTTCTAGATAGTAGACTTAGTGTCATAGATACAAGCATGAACTTAAAAGTACCCTTGTTACTTTCAGCCAATTCTGGCAAACTGGTATCTATAGGGGCATGAAAAGAAGAAGAAACAGCCTTAAGTATCTTCTTAAGGAAAACAGATTTCACAAAATATCTGCTGCTTGTGTAAAAATGCATTTTAACACACTTTAAAGAATCACTATTTTATTCATGCTCATTTCATTTTTTCCCAGCTAAATCCCTACAATAATAAATATAATTATAACTATCTTTTAATAACTTTGGTACCTTGAGCTGCAGGTGCTAGTAATGCTGTATCTATTATCATATTTTAAGCCCTCTGAAAAGATTGCATTAATTCCTATGATAATTTAGGACTCATAATACATTCTGAGTTCTGAATAGATGTTAATCCCTGTAGAATGGCTGATTTCCTGTATACTAATGAAGTCGTGCGATAACTAGTAGCTACTAACTTTCTAAATTCAATATTGCCAGTGAAACAGTTGATTAAAATTTTGCCAGCAAAACAATTTCCTGGGAGAATAACAGGAAAACTAAAACCATTCACAGACTGCTAGGCATTGGATTCTTAGAGCTATTAAGACAATTACAAATATTTATATTATCCATAACATTGGCTGTCTTGGAAAATAATACCAGCAATTGTGCAGATTTACTCTTTGTCATTTTGATTTGGTGAATGCAGGTGTTGTATCAGAAAGAACAATGCTATATTCTATAATGTTATTTTTTTTAATATGAAGGGGTACATGGCACAGAAAAAAAGCAGAGAAAAGAGCATAGTTCAGTCTTGAAATAAATAATAATTAATCTACAAGACTGATACTTTTAAACTGCTGTTTGTCAAAAATATACTGTACCTACGTCAATATATCTTGGTACCACCACAGGGTAAAGTACAGTTTTTAACCCATTAGAGCATTCTTGTGTGGTACTTGAAAAAACCTGTTGGATTATTATTATTTTTTTTCCATTCACAATATTTTCCAACTTCTAATGATCTTTCTACAATGGCTTGTGCCTTTGACAGGTTGCCTCCAGTACTGACAGCCTCATTAAAGGGGACATCATATGTTCTGGTTGATTAATTGGGCCCTTTCTGTACAAATCCCTCCAAATTTATACTAAATGTGATAATTCATTATAAAGAGCAAAGAAAGTGTGAAGACTGTATGGCAAACATTACATTTTTGTTTGAAATATTTCAAGTAGTCCAAGTTTAAAATTATTTCCAGGGATTAACAGTTATGATTCAAACATAAAACTTTGGAATGCTATTATGTCCCTATTGTATTCTCCATCTGAGTTATTTGTGCCAAAACATATCTGACTGGACTATAATCACATTTGAAGAAATTCTATATGTGGGATCTTGGGAAAGAAACTGTTCATAACTGTGTTTTTACTTTTGGCTAGTGTGCCCTCAAAAGCTTTTTCAGAAGGTGAACAGATGTTTTAAACTGCATGTTGCTGGGAAATGTGATAATTTGGTCAGGTACTTTGAGGGTAAAATCACTCATATTTGTGGAGACTGTGACACCATTATTGATACCACCCCTGTGGAGATGTCTAGAGTACACTGTAATCTGATTTTATGGGATCAGTTATAGTTGCAATGGTCTGAATTTTGCTTTTCTATGATCAAATGATGCTGTGTAACCACTGAGCCAATGCTTGACTATAATGAACCAGACAAGAGCAAATAAACTTATATGAAATCCTACTGATAGAAGCACTGTAAATAAAATGTTTATGGAACTTACGAGTTGGGTGTAAATCTACTTTGAATTGGCTTCCCTTCCCTGTCCCTTAAAGAGAAAGAAACAGGTTAACATGATGCAATTTGGCATTTCAGAAAAATGTACATTCTGACAGTTTTCAGTTTTGGCTGGTTTGCCAGATATAAAAATGCACCAGCTACATCTGGCTATGGGGATCCATACTCCAATGATATTGTTCAATAGGGGATCGCCTTTAAGACAATCCAGAAGAGTCAAATGATGCAGAAGATCACTGTCTTTATTACTTTATTACTCCCAGTTCTTAAACAGTCTCCCTGCAGGTACTCCTCAACCTATAGACCACGGATGTCAAACTCGCCATGTCATGCTGCCATCATCTGAGGTTTCACGATGTTTTTCCCATTTGCAGAGCTGGGGTGGGTGTGGCCTGCATGTGACAACAGTTTGACATCTCTACATAGACCATTTGTTTAACCACCATTTTAAAGTTATGGCAGCAGTGAAAAAAATAACTTACAAGCAGTCCTTGCAGTTATGATTGTTACAGCATGCCTCAATCATGTGGTCAACATTCAGGCATTTGGCAACTGGCATGCATTTACAATGGTGGCAGCATCCTAGGGTCATGTCATTGATGTTTCCAAGGGGGCTTTTGACAACCCAATGGGGGATTTATTTAATGACCATGGAAAAAACCATGGATCTAAAATCTGACAGAATTCACTTAATTGCATTGCTTTGGGATCCCAGTTATGGTTATAAGTTAAGGACTACCTGTATTTGCTGCTGAGACCTGATCAAGAAAATAGTATCTTTAAAGTACTAAACTGAATAGTAGAAGTTTTCTATCCTCGACTCTGCCCATATGTTAAGATGCATAGTAAAGTTTTTTTCTTTATGTTCTTTGATACCATTCTTTTGTTCCTTGGGAAGTTTATTATAGCAATAGCAATGGAACTTAAACTTATATACCACTTCATAGTGCTTTCCAGCTCTCTCTAAGTAGCTTACAGAGTCAGTGTTTTGGCCCCAACAATCTGGGTCCTCAGTTTATGATAAAAATAGTCAGAATAATTTGGACTATGACCAGTGTCAAAACTATACTAATCAATAACTACTGGATATTTTTTTCAGTGGTAGGCTAGTTAGTTTAGTTAACTTTTTTGTTATACTACTCAAATTTGTTTTACTGTGACATTGTTTTAATATTTTATGGCATTTTTGTGATATAATTTTGTTTTATTCCTCTTATATTACCTGACTAACAGTGATGGTGGTTTAAATATAGTATATTTACTTCCTAAAAAGAAAGTAAATGTTTATTATTCCTATAGGAATAATATTATTCCTATAGGAACTCAAAAAGACATAGATAAAATCTATACTGTAATTTAGCATCCAGAAACCATTGTTCTAGACCAAGTTTAGGGCACCCAATTTTTCTGTTTCTTGGATGTTTATTACCTTTGAAAGCTCAACTACACCATCTGTAGAAAGATGGCAATGCAGAGTCACACAATTGTTGCCCTATAAACCACAGAAACTGGAAGGAAGCAAGATGTTTTAATCCTGTTGGGAGCATCAAAGGTCACTGTCAGCCACTCTAATGTTCATTAAATGCCAATGCAATCACAGTTAGTGGTTTAAAACAATCTAAAAATATGTAGCCAGAGTGTCTTTCAGTTAATGTGCTGCTATCTGATTGCTTTGCCATCATTTGAAAGGTGAACTGCAAATGAAATAGTAAAAAATTTACCCACTCAGCAGTATGGAATAGATAACCTTGTTAGTATGAGTGTGAAGAGTGTTCAAAAGATTATATTATCCACTCATCTTCCTATCCTATTCCAGAGCCCACATTCAAATTTTTGACATAATGTTGCACAATCAATGACATGTTTTTCCCAATACAGGAGGAATAAAAAACTTCTTACGATATTTTCTCTGGAAATGAAATAGAATAACAGAGTTGGAAGGGACCTTGGAGGTCTTCTAGTCCAACCCCCTGCTTAGGCAGGAAACCCTACACCACTTCTGACAAATGGTTATCCAATCTCTTCTTAAAAACTTTCAGTTTTGGAGCATTCACAACTTCTGGAGGCAAGTTGTTCCACTTATTAATTGTTCTAACTGTCAGGAAATTTCACCTTAGTTCTAAGTTGCTTCTCTCCTTGATTAGTTTCCACCCATTGCTTCTTGTCCTATCCTCAGATGCTTTGGAGAATAGCTTGACTCCCTCTTCTTTGTGGCAGTCCCTGAGATATTGGAACACTGCTATCATGTTACCCCGAGTCCTTCTTTTCATCAGACTACTCAGTTCCAGCAACCGTCCTTTATATATTTTAGCCTCCAGTCCCCTAATCATCTTTGTTGCTCTTCTCTGCACTTTCTAGAGTTTCCACATCTTTTTTACACCATGGCGACCAAAACTGGATTCCAAGTGTGGCCTTACCAAGGCATTATAAAGTGTTATTAACATTTCACGTGATCTTGAGTCTATCCGTGTTTTTGCAAAAGGTAATTTTTTCTAATATTCATTTTTCTTGGCTGTCTCATGGGCTCAGGACTAAAGGTATCCTTCACTGCAGTTAAATCATACTGTCTTCCTCTTTCTCTTTTCCCACAACTAAATAAGAAATAGCAAGCATTATCTGTGAAGATTTGTGAGTTCTAATAAAATATCTAATTTGATCAACCTAACCTGCCCTTGTTGCCTTCTGTATAATCTACAGTTTTGAGATGAATTGTTATATCCTACATCAAACAATGGCAAATATTTGTCAAACATTTCTATTTTGGACAAAAATACAAAACTTAAAATCTGCATACCGTATGTGTATAGTTTGGGCACCAGGAAGAAAGGGCATAACATTTGCAGTTTTAAAAAAATCAAGTTTATATTATTCTGTAATTACGCCAAAGACTTAATGAGTAATTATTAATTGTTAATGCATTATTATTAATGAATAGTTTATTAATAAACTATTTAAATATATACTGAAAAGTATTTTTGTAATACTTCCTGATAGGATAGGCAACCTTTCACTATATTTAATTAATATTCATAACCAAATAAAATCAGTTAGTGAAGAACATTTTATCATATGATGTCTTGAATTCCTTTTTATGTAGCTGATGGGAGAATATATATCCTGAGCTTGTCTAGCTTCAGGCCACACCTTTAACACTCCCCACACTTAGCTGGAAGATAGGAGGAAGAGATACTATGCACATTTTGCTGAAACAGTGGTGGCATTGAGACGGTTCTACCCAGTTCGGGCGAACCAGTAACGGCTCCACCCACCCGCCTGGACATCATCACATCCCATTTTTGATGATCTGCACATGCCCAGAAGGTCTTGTGCATGTGCAGAGGTGGCGTGTGCGAGCGTAGCGAGCGCAAGCGAGTACACACTTGCATTTGCGAACTGGTAGCGAAGGTAAGTGAATACCACCCCTGGGCTGAAAGTGTACATATATTTTCCATGATAAATTGCCCTGATAAAGCAAGTTTCCAATTTTAAGTGGGCTTTAAAGTGCACTCAGTTAATGTGATTAATAATGACCTTCAAACCTCCTTTCTAAATAAAAAAAAAGTCATGAGTGAAGCAAGCAGGGACACTACAGAACATGAAATGTGTATATAAGCTGAACCTCAACAAGCTTAGAAGTTTTGTATTCAAGCATAATGTCTAATTACGGTAAGACTAGAGTAAACTAATATCTGCATAGGCCTACATTAAGAGCCAGCAGTGTGCAGCTGCTGCCAAAAAAGCCAACACAGTTCTGGGCTGCATAAACAGAGGAATGGAATCAAGATCATGTGAAGTGTTAATACCACTTTATAATGCCTTGGTAAGGCCAAACGTGGAATACTGCATTCAGTTTTGGTTACCACGATGTAAAAAAGATGTTGACATTCTAGAAAGTTGCAGAGAAGAGCAACAAAGATGATTAGGGGACTGGAGGCTAAAACATATGAAGAACGGTTGCAGGAACTGGGTATGTCTAGTTTGATGAAGAGACGGACTAGGGAACACATGATAGCAGTGTTCCAGTATCTCAGGGGTTGCCACAAAGAAGAAGGAGTCAAACTATTCTTCAAAGCACCTGAGGATAGGACAAGAAGCAATGGATGGAAACTAATCAAGGAGAGAAGCAATTTAGAACTAAGGAGAAATTTCCTGACAGTTAGAACAATTAATAAGTGGAACTTGCCTGCAGAAGTTGTGAATGCTCCAACACTGGAAATTTTTAAGAAGATGTTGGATAACCATTTGTCTGAAGTGGTATAGGGTTTCCTGCCTGGGCAGGGGGTTGGACTAGAAGACCTCCAAGGTCCCTTCCAACTCTGTTATTCTATTCTATTCTAAAATAATTGCTGCTATGCACTGACTGAACACAAAGAACCTGCTTTGAAAAAAATAATATTTCTCTCATCTTATGCTTATTTGAACTACTCATGCACCCTACAAATCAGGCTGACATAACTTGAAGGATTGAAATGCATTTGAATTATATTCTTTAAATTCATTAATTTGTTTTGTTTATAGAACTTATATGGCCACCTATTTCATATGATGACTTTAGGTGGCGAACCACAATCCATAAAAAAACCATGGTTAAAAGCAAAAGCTTTTTCCCTAAGGTGCCAGACCAATCATTCTTGCATTCTTGCTTAGCCTCCATTTTAGCCCAATGCTTGGAGGAAGAACGAAGTATTTGCAGCCCACCAAGAAGGCTAAAAGAGTATAGATCCCTCAGATCTCATGTGGGAGGCTTTCCCAAAGGACTGGGATTATCAATGAGAAAGCATGCCTTGAGATCTCATCAGAATGTAAATTTAAGAGTGGGGTCTTGCAGCATGTCCACTCTGTTTAACCTAGTAGGATGTGCATATATCCTCAGGGAGAGGCAGTCCCACAATAACATACTTTTATGTTGTGGATTTTATATATTTCTAAATGCAGCTGCTTAGAGCAGTGATTTATCTCCCATTATCACTATAGTAGATAGCAGTAGAAATGTTTAACATAATGGGAGCCATAGTACTACATAATTACAAAAATGTTTCAGTAGACCAAATGAAGTAGCCTGTCAATGGTAATCTGTGACTTTAGTACCTCAACATTGGATTATTGCTACATGGTCAACATAGGATTTCCCTTGAAGACAACTTGGAAACTGCAGGTAATGCAAAATGAGGCGATAACCGTTGTAGCACAGTAGCATGTAACCGTTGTACACAGTAGTATGTAGCACATACAACAATGTACATTGTTACCAGTAAGCTTCCTGCCCAATGTAAGATTATTATCCATTCAGAACATACATGTAACCCAAGCTCTAAAGAGATTGAGATTTACCTACGTGCATTCCAGAGATGTTTTTAGACCATTTCTCTGAAGCTCTTGCCTTAAACAACCGCAGTTAATATACCAGTAACTCTCTCCCACGGGTGAAATGCTACCTGTTCAGACTGGTTCAATCGAACCAGTAGTGATGGCAGCGGGTGGTTCGGAGAACCGGTAGCAACAGCAGTGTGAGGCTCCATCCACCCGCCTGGGCATTGTTACTTCCTGGTTTTAACCAGGAAGTAACTGTTTTTTACTCTCTGTGCATGAGCAGAAGGGTTTGCTCATGTGCAGAGGGTCCATGTGGTGCGTGCACTTCCAAACTGGTAGGGAAAGTAAGTAGATTTCACCCCTACTCTCTCCTCTTTTCACCATTCTTAGTTTCAGTGCAGCATGTTGAAACTGACAAACTCCTTCTTTCGGGAAGGAGACTGAGACTACCTCTGATTTAATAAAGGAGATTTTTAGCATTATATCTTCCTGACAAAAATAAAATAAAACAAGCACAATAATAATTTGACATATGCACACAGAAAAATAAAATAAAGGTTTTGCTAAAGCCAGCATATGAAGATGTGCTTTTAGTTCAAGGACACAAGTAGGTCTAAAGCTCTATTTTTATAACGAAACTGCAGACTAGCTATATCACACATGTTTTTGATTTTTCAAGAGGTTGTGATGTTTCTTCCCCTATAATCTAAGATGGGCTATTTAGATACCAGTGGGAGATAATTCTCACACAGTCAGAAGCAAACAGACTGATACCAGATCTAGATGTTATTAAAATAGGGACCAGATGGAAGTCCTCTTCTCTGAGACTCTATTGTAGCACTACACAGAATGGTTGGGAGAAAGAGGTTCAGGAATTTGAATGGTGATCACAGCATAAATTCACTTTTGATATACAGCACTCTCTGGAATTCTATCATAACAGTTTCTTAGTTATTGTACAATAAATAAGATGTCCTTGTACGCCTATCTGTTTATCTGTTATCATCAAGCTTGCCAGAAAGATTGACAAGACACCTCTTCACAAAAACTTCTTTCTTCTTACTATCATTGAAGGTGGTAGTAGGCAGAGGGTACCTACCATCAATTCCCATACCAGGTTACCAAATCATTTTTAGGATCTGAAACCTCACACTCCATACTATATATCTAGTCCCCCCAAGTGAAAGAGTCGACTTAAATGGATAGTTATGCTGCCACCATACATTCATGGATAGGAAGATGGTATCTAGATGGAGCAGAACAGGGAATAGCCTTTAAAAATCTGTCCCCATTTGCCCTTTCTCCCCATTCCTGTTTGTTTTGGTTGTTTTAGACACATTCCGTCCCTTTGGGTTGATAGGAACTATGGACTGAAGCTTCTGACTCGAGCAGAGTCATCCGTCCATGTAGCCTCTAATCAGCATTTTCCATAGTGCTTCTTAGAGAACTGGAATAGTTACAAGAAAATGTAATGAAGTTAGGGGAATCTAAAATGTATTTTCTTCCATTAAATCATCCAGAATAACAGCATTGATCAGCCTCATTACTAAAGCAGAATAAAGACTGACGTACTTTTATGTTAGCACAAAGGTTGGTGCATATTATCCCAACTTGATTATTTGGAAGCATTTGTAAATTGAAAGAAGTATTTATTCAGCAGCATTTAAATAAATAAATAAGTAAATAATTAAACAAACAAACAAACAAACACCTTTCTTTCTATGCAAAAGATAAAAGGAAGATTTCATGAAAATAACCTATTGATTACATGGCACAAATAAGTTTTAAATCCAATGGCAGTTTTATTAATTCATACATTTAACTCATTTTTTGGATCATTTGAAATTGTATTGTATTCCACTGTTCTGACAAGCATTCTCCCAAAAATTGCTCCTAGTTAGAAAGTAACACCTACAAAGTGTCTTTCGTCTCATCTTTCCACTACATCACACTTGTCTTTGTTTAGCTCAGAGAAACACAAAGTAAGAAAGCAAGTGTCTTTTGTGCTAATACTAAATGTAGTAGATTGGCCTAAATGCCTCCTAATAGCACCCCTAAAATTAGCTAGGTGAGTAGTGCATGCCTAATGTGTTGCCTTTGCTGCTGTTGCTAAAAATTGTTTTCTGCTCTCTCTACAATCCTCCCTCCCACCCATGTCAGTGATATCGTGAAAGCAACTGGGCCATATTTTCTTTGCACGCACGTCCTTTACTGTACCGTACAGTTCATATTATATAATACTGACATGGTGTCATTTAGGTTATAAATCCTAATGTTCTTCTGTTTCATTAA
Source organism: Pituophis catenifer annectens (assembly GCF_029215685.1). NCBI lineage: Eukaryota > Metazoa > Chordata > Lepidosauria > Squamata > Colubridae > Pituophis > Pituophis catenifer. The sequence goes on from NW_027256882.1 coordinate 115,824,171, forward strand.
ATTAAACATGAAATGTTTAATGTTTTGTTAAACATTTGCTAGGGAAATGCATTGTCCTTCAAACTCCTTCCTTAATTCATAGCCTTTGATAAGAATTCTTAGCACCATTCTTTCATGCAGTAGGATCCCTTTAGCTATTAAAAAAAATTGCAGAATGTTAGATTTAAAATAAGAGTTGCAGTGAGGAAAGAATTATTTCCAAGTCCTATGCTGAAAATAATTAGTTCCACTAAGTTACGACATTTCACATTCGCTTGATTCACTCCCGATTACCAAATCTATAAACCAACACCAAAAAAATCCCAAAGCATGCAACAAAGATAAGTTTTGAAAACAACAATGACCATAAATACTTTGGTTAAAAATTAAGTAAATTAAAATATGTAACAGTGAAAGTGTTTTGGATGGAGACTACTCAGACTTGATTGCTACTTTAGTATTTAACTAATGCTGACAGAAAGAACTTTGACATTCATTATGGTTTCTTCATCAGATGGCCCAACAGATGGTGACCTCTGTCATTTATCATGACTTTGATCAACTGAGGCCTTCATAAAATTCCTTTGAGCAATGTAGAGAAGGTGTAGACTAAATTGACAACTTGGCCACATCTAGCTTTCCTTGCTAATGTTAATGGTAGTGCCAGCCAATTCATGGTATATTTTGGCCACTATGCCACAAATGCAACCAGAGTTCACTTTTTATTCAAAGCATGTCCATCTTTTCTCTCTAATGTAGACAATATCTTGCAAGCCAACATATTACTGCCCAAAATCTAATAACTAGGAAGAATTTGCCCTATATTGTTTAATATTTATTATATAACTTTTTTTTACAAACAACAGAAGAATATAACTTATTTTACAACTACAGACTTAAGACTGTACTCTAACAAAGGTTATTTTGTAATTTCTCAAAACTTTTCTCTCTAGAAAGCAGTTTCTTATTATCAACTTTATTGCTTGAGAATTTCAAATGTAACTTTGGGTTGCTTCTGAATTTGCTTTGTTGTTCTATTGCTGCTGCTACATATTTTCCCTACCTGAGGAAACACAACACAATATTTTCCATTGGGACTTAAGTAGAGGATAGAAAGGCTGCAGACTTGGGAGAAGTGATTGAATAATGAAATCTAAGACCTTTGTATATATCTGCTGGTCACCTAGTAACAATCTGTTATTGGAAATTTTTGAACAAGAACCAGCAGAAGAAAACCGCAGGGGAAAAAAAAAGTTTTTGAATGATGACAATGTTATGGCTACCCACACTTAAAAGAAGCAGCAAAACATGCTCTAAATTTAGACAGATAGACAGACATATTTTATCAATTTAAAATGTGTATATTTAAACTTTTATATGTATGTGTTTATGTAGCCCAAACTGAATTATGTATGCTTTGATATGAAGGACTCTCAAGATTTGCAGAAGTACAAAACAACACATTTTCTGAGGAAAATAAAAACTAGGAGAGGACCAAAACTGTCAAACCCCTCCTCCCAAACCAGTGGAAAAACATTAAATTTGGGGTGGGGTGGGAAATGGAACAAGTGGTAAAAGGTGAAATAGTGTAAACAGCCAGGAATCCAGAAAGAAATGCTTCAAACTGCATTATTTTCTTGCAGACCATCATTTTCTATACCAGATAGAATTTATTCTTCCCAGAGCATAAGAAGGTATAGACAATTGAAAATCTCAAGATTTTGGACTTCCAGTGAGTCATAATGTCGACCTGATGTTCCTCTAAAAAAGAGAAATACATTGTAGCTGAAATGGTACTTGCTTTCAGGAATTGGGCCCCTGAAATCTCTCTAATATTAAAGAGAGATTGTCAGATAACCCAAATGTATTCTGTACAATTGTGGGCTTTTTGTTTTGTTTGGGAAATGGATGCAGGAACTGTATTTTTGCTGCTGGCTTGCAACTGGCTGGGAGTTGCAGGATTCCATCATGCTTAAAGTCACTATTATTGTCTATAAGGACTCTTAAGGTCAACTGGGCACATCTCTTAATTACTTGGGACTTTATGGGGTTTTTTTTTGGCTTTCTTTAAAGATTGAGAACCTTTGACTGGCAATCTTTATTAAAATTACTGGATGAATTTCCTTAAATCCTGAAAAAAATGTTTAACTATAAATTGAAGATTTGTGGATTGCTGTTTTTTTGGAATATACAGAAAAAGGATGATTATTGTTAATTTAGATAGCTTTAACTGGATTAAGGGCTCAGAAAGACTTGATTTCAAGATTTCGAAGTTGATTGAAATGATCTCTCTTATTATTATTATTATTATGGGAAAACCCTTTGGTTGCACTCTGAAACCAATAACAAGACTTTGAAGATTAAACATTAGAGGGCACCAGATGGCTACCTTAAAGGAAGTATGTGATATATGGTGACAGGAGGTTTTTGAACTATATAAGTCTTTCATGCATTGGTTGGTGTTATTGCAGAGGCATAAGACCCACTGAATAAATTGAATCTGACTTATATATGGAATTAAAAACTGAAGCTTACAACAAGGAGAGAGAAATAATGGATTTACAAATGAAAGATGGTGACTTAAAATTGAAAAAGAAATACAAATGACAAATCAGATGAGCAATCTGGATTATTTTCTTATAGTGGATTAACAAAAGGATTTACTAGTTTTGCTGTGTTGGAAGTACAAAGGAGGCTTGGCACCAATGGAGAGGAGACAAAGAGTATAAGAAGTCAGAAGATTCTTTGAGATTTTTAAAGGATTGTTTGCAGGAAGAAGAAAGAATTGGTTTATTCAATCAAGGTTAAAATAATGGGTTGTTATTTTGGAGGATATTTACGGTTTCTTGATTAGGACGGCATCATGATGGTTATTTCAGGAAATGTATAATTGTTCTTTGAGTGGGGCTGAACTTTGATTGAAGAGAGGAAATGGGGCAATTTGTTTAAAGAGAAAGGAAGGCGTCAGAAAGTATAGTAGATATAATCTGTTTTACGTTATTTCTGAAATCCTTACTGGACTTTTTCTGTTTAATAGAGAGAGAAGGACCAAAAAATTAGGATGTGATTTGGAATGCAGAGATATTTGGTTAGATTTTAAGAGGTAGTACTAAGTTATTAGTGCTGATTATACTTGCTAGGGATAAAGGGGGGTGCCTATTTTTGATTATTTGTTTTTATTCTCTTCTGCTTTTTTTCTGTATTTTTTATTTTATTTTTAAAATATATTTCTCTACTTTGTAGTCATGTAAGTTTTAGTTTTTTAATATAGTACTCTATAAAATTATTGGGAGGAAAATCTCAAAGTTTGCAGATACATAAACAACAAAAACTCCCAAAATCCAATGAAGCTGAAAATACACAAATAAGGAACATATTTTTTGCAGTGGGGAAGGGCAGGGTCAAGAAACCAGGATAGAAGAGAAATAAAATAGAATCCCACTTATTACAAGAAACCATTCCCAATAAGTTTATTATGTACACACAGAAAGCAATCAGTCATGCTAAGCAATTACATTCTTAGAACCACACAACTAATCATCAATAGCAGCCTTGGAGCCTCCCCCCTCCCAGTAAAATCAATACAAATCACAGTCAAGAAAAACAAAAATCATATTAAAATTGCATGTCATATCTTTCCAATCAAATATATTTTTCCATTTCATTTGAATAGAAGTTATAATTATACTGGACAAATGTAATCTATTTATCTAGCCCCTTATATTTTTTAATGAATCTTATCAGTGAATTAATGTTTGTGTAAATTACTACTTTATTAACAAACCCATTACTTTCTCAACACTTGGAATACAGATGTGGAACAGTGGCTCTTTCTATATAAGTGAAATTTTCAAAATGTAAATGCCTCAAATACTACTGCATTGGTACACAGGGCTGTGCATGCATACAACTAATGGGCACTCCTTCTTACTATTGCTGTTCTGAAATTTGTTTGCTGGCTATTTTATATGGTTCTTCAAAAAAAGACTATATTATGGCTGTAAATGTTCACTGTTAGGAAAATTGTAAATCTATCTTATTAATGACAGTTCTCCCTTATACAGATTCCAATAGATATATGCCCCTTATGAAAGTTGCAGAGAGAAAGTATCAACTAATTCTTTTTAAACCTTTGTTAAATTATACAAAAGTGAATTCTATGCTCTAGACAAAAAGATGTTCTATTTTTTGAAACTTCTATTCTTCTGCAGCTAATGCTAATACATAATTAAGAATAGGTGCAAAGTTCTTATCTGTAAATTATTAGTTGATAAAGAGCTATTACAAATTATATATGAAAGTTCAGTTATATTACTTAATCAAATGTTCTGTTACAAGCCAACAGAAAATGTGGGATATTATACCAGATATAAACTATGGAAATCAGATAGATAGATAGAAGACAGACAGACAGACAGACAGACAGACAGACAGATAAAGACAGACAGACAGACAGGCAGGCAGACAGGCAGACTCTCTCTCTCTCTCTCTCTCTCTCACACACACACACACATAAACAATTTACCTCTCTTTTTTATCACACTCTTCATGTGTCACAGGAATCAAAATTTATTCAAAAGTCCCTTCCATTCCATGGCAAAATAACTAGTTGCTAAAATGTGATCTTGCTGTATGAATTTAAGGAAAACTTTGGTTCCTATAAAACTAAGGGTGTGGCTAGGATGAGTTGACTTTAACCTGCAAATGCATGTGAACTGGCATTATTGCTCATTCTAGCCCTGCCCAGAGAAGATAAACAAGAGAAATATACAGTGGGAAAATACTTACTCACAGAACAATCTCAACCATCATCATTACTGCCAATGATGTGAACTAATAATAACAGATTTTCAGAAGTATTCCTTAATAATATACTTTTAACTGCTTTCCTTTATCATTTCTATTCTTCTGTCAACATCTGTAGCAGTTGAATAATTGATGCAAAGCTGCACAGGGAGAGAGGAGGGCACAGAAATACTGTATATACTGTAGGATTGTCTTACACATGTATACAAAATGTAACCCCTTTTATTTCTATTACTGCACCAGTACAAGGAAGAAAGTATGATTTGCCTCCCATTTCCATGCACAGAAAACTACCCCCAACCATTTTGACATACTGTTGGTCTTATTTATCTAAGTGAACTCGCCAACCTTATAAATACTACATGCTTTAAATCAGCAGTAGGTGAAATGGAAAGATCCCAACAACATGCTCCTACAGGAAACAAAGATGTAGGAGGTAGTCCCGGAAGATACATGAAAGCAGCTGACTCATAGTCTGTCCTGTGGCAAATTGGATTTGATTGTCTGAGATCCGACCAAATTCCAAGATGTTGACAGAGAGTAACAGCAGGGATGTCTACAAATGCAAATATCCAGACAATAAGTTATACTGGAAAAAGCTCCATTCTAACTGACAAGGGTAATGAAGTATTCATCACTGTCACACCTTGCTCAAACCATGATTTCATAGCCTTATTGGGAAAAGATCTCCCTTAAGGTTAACAGGAAATCCCGTTGTATCTTGTAGAGACATGAACATGAATCTGACAGAGATGAGGGGAAACTGAGCAAGATCTCTAACAATTTGAATATATTCACTTAAGAAACATGTATAAGGTAGAGAAATAAGACTATAGTCTTATAGATTTGTTCAGAAGCAATCTCTGCTGGTTTATTATCATGTAGTGTAATGAAGTTTTCAGATCTCTGCTGTACCTATATTGTTTCTCTCACATTATTTGGTTCCTTGCCTGAAGAATCTTCTAAAAGAAAAAAGGATTCTTGAGCCAAGGAATAAAAGACTCCAGGAATCCTAGAGACAACAATAATATTTCACAGGCATGCACAGGGGTACCTCATCTTTTATTCTTTGTTCCTGGATGTATCTATTGCATCTCCAGAGTGCACAATTTTCATTACTGTTCATGCTTTTCAGCAACTCATTGGCCTGAATTTATATTAACATCTCTTTTCACTCAGTATACTCTGTACAGATAGTCCTCAACTTTCAGCAGTTTGTTTAGTGGCCATTCGAAGTTACAACTGCACTTGAAAAACTGACTTACGACCATTTTTCACAGTTATGACCATTGCAGCAGTCACATATTCAAGATTCAGACGCTTGAGTCATACTTATGATGGTTGCAGTATTCTGGGGTCATGTGATCACCATTTGCAATTTTCTGACAAGCAAAGGCAATGGGGAAGCCAGATTCACTTAACGACCATGTTACCAAACTTAACAACTGCAGTGATATATTTAAGAACTGTGGCAAGAAAGGGCAAAATTCACTTAACATATGTCTCACTTAGCAACAGAAATTTGGGGCTCAGTTGTGGTTGTAAGTCAAGGACTAATTGTATGGGCATAAGAATATACATTTAATATTTAATCCATGTATGTATGTATAGTAACAGCTAATAATGTATTTATGTACCGTATTTTCCGGCGTATAAGACGACTGGGCGTATAAGACGACCCCCTACTTTTCCTGTTAAAATATAGGGTTTGGGCTATACTCGCCGTATAAGACTACCCCTCTTCCAACGCACACCAAATAAAAATAAAAAAACATCAGATTTGATTTCAATATGGTAATTTTAATTCAAATGCTTATGACACACAGATACTTAGCAGGAAAACTGTCACTTATAAACATAAGGCTGTTTGTCATCAAACATGTCAACATAAAACAGTGCAATTGGATTAAACTTTTCCTAATTCACTCTAAAGCTGAAAGGAAGGATAAGACAATAAACCCATGGGAGCTGCCATGCTGTTTGTTTTCTAAGCTGTCAACCAAACTGGAACTGATTATGATAGGAGGAAGATAACAAACAATAGGAGCCAGTGCCGGGCAAGTCCCTGGCGAGTCAGCAATGTCCATCGTAACTGCAAGCTATTTTTACAGGTTTTGCTGGCGGGACAGTTTCCCTTTAAAAGCCTTCAAAATCCTCCTGTTCATCATCTGATATCATAAGTACATCAAGGACATCTTGTGATACATTTGTAAGGCAGTCATCATATGGATCTAATTCTGTATCAGATGGTGTGGTCTCAGCTTCGGCTTCCTCTTCATCTTGCCACAAGTAGTCGTCCTCCATACCATCTAATGAATTTGATATGCCACACTTCTTGAAAGACTTGATTACTGTTTCTGCATCAATATCATTCCAGGCTTTTATGACAAACTTGCACAAAACATCCAACTGTGGAGCACGCATGTTTCCTCCTTTTGTGAATGACTTTTCACCGCTAACCATCCACTCATTCCACTGTTCTCGAATGCGATCTTTAAATGGCTTGTTTAGGCACACATCCAGTGGCTGTACCAACGATGTCAATCCTGCAGGAATAACTGCCGCATCTGTGTTTATTCTTGCAAGCCTTTGCTTGGTGCTGGGAGTTAAATGAGCCCTGAACATATCCCACACCAGTAGACTACGTTTTTGAATAAGTCCACCTGGTCGCCTGCTCCATATATTATCAAGCCATAGCTTTACCCCTTCTTCATCCATCCAGCCTTTTTCATTCACATGTACAAAACAACCAACAGGGAACTTTAGTTTCGGCATTGTTTTTCTTTTAAAAATAATCATTGGTCTCAGTTTGGAGCCATCAGCTGTGCATGCTAGTACCACTGTAAAACTGGACTTCTCATGTCCTGTTGTTTTAATTAAAATTGTTTTTTCACCTTTTGGATGGACAGTTTTATTTCCAATCATATCAAAATTCATTGGAGTTTCATCCATATTTCCGATACTACTTAACGCATAGCCATGTTTCTTGCGCTGTTTTATTACATATCGATGGAAACTATTTACTTTGGCATCAAGATCTGCAGGTAATTTTTGTGCAATTTTTGTCTTTTGCCTCAGAACCAAATTATGCCTTTCCAAGAATCTAGTACACCAGGATACAGTGGCCTTAAATCTGTTGCTGTGATCTGGGTTAGATTTGGCCCACTGAAGTGCAAACAAACGTATTTTATTTCGTGTAACTACATAACCGTTTTGGCGATGCTCATTCACCATGTCTGCTACATGTTTTTCAAGTTCTGGCCAATGTGGGGTGCCTCTTCTTAATGCACACTTACCCCTTGGCATACTCTTTAATGCTTTTACATTTGCTTTCCAGTCCCGAACCATCTTTTCTGTTACTCCATATTGTCTTGCAGCAGCACAGTTATTATGTTCCATGGCAAAGTTTACAACTTTAAGTTTAAAACTGGCTTCATATTTCTTTCTTCTTGCTGGTGGAGCCATGATGGGGTCTTGACTGTTATATTTGTATACTATACTGTATGTACTGTTGCTGTACTGTATGTATTGTTGCTGTACTGTAGAGAAAGGTAATGGGCTACGCTACGTGTAGTGGCAAGAGGGCTATTTTGTACCAGGATTTTTTCCTTCACCCATGCAGCCTTGTCGAGATCCGCACAGCTTCATGAATCTGAATTGCTGGCACTGATTGATGACGCTAAGGAAGCGCCGACAACATTGACAGGAAGCTGTGCCGATCTAGTCAAGGCTGCGTGCTGCTGAATGCTGGAACCAGCTGGTTGCTGAGCGGAGCTTCTCCCAGACATCTAGGGGGATAGTACCGACGCTCCGACTTCCCCAGCTGACCCCCACTGATGGCGAGCCCCACCGGTCTGGGGAAGTCAGAGCGTCGGTAATATCCCCCTAGATGCCTGGGGGAAGCTCCGCTCAGCAACCAGCTGGTTCCAGCATTCCAAGGCGATTCCAAGGAGGTCCACGGTGAAAGCGGCGCCGCGGTCGACCTGGGCCAGCGCCTTGCACACCTGGCTCTGCGTCTCCATTATGAGAAGCCCCATGCGACTTCGCATGTCTCCGCCCCAGTCGCGCAGCTCTCGCAATCCGCTCACCGGAGGAGCCATGAAGTGCTCGCACCGCCTTGCCAGATCTTCCTCGTCCTCCTTTCCCCACAGCTTTTCCCGTTGTAATTGCTGCTGCTGCTACCGCCGAGGCTGCTCCTTCATCTCCGCCCACCGCACCAGACCCAGCCCGGCCAGCACCGCCGTGGCTCCCGCAGTCCAAGCGGATCGGCGCCCGGGCTCGCAGGCGAAGGGTGGGAGTGCGCAGCGCACTTTCCTGGCTTGGCGCCGATCCGGACGGCTGCGGAAAGAACTGGGCACCGGCTGTCATGTCTTTTCTGCTGTGCCGGGTTCGGCACCTGGGCTCCTGGGGTTTAAGCCTTTGGGCCGGCCCGTGCTGCTCCAGGATGTTCGCTTCGGGCTCCTTGGAATTGCTGCTGGGCGCTTCTTCCCGTTGGGGCGATGGTGAGTGGACTGCGGGAGCCACGGCGGACTCCTTCCCCACGAGGTATTGCTCTGCATTTCACCACCTCTTCCAGGCTCGCAGCCACCCACCATCGCCCCAACGGGAAGAAGCACCCAGCAGCAATTCCAAGGAGCCCGAAGCGAACATCCTGGAGCAGCACGGGCCGGCCCAAAGGCTTAAACCCCGGGAGCCCAGGTGCCGAACCCGGCACAGCAGAAAAGACATGACAGCCGGTGCCCAGTTCTTTCCGCAGCCGTCCGGATCAGCGCCAAGCCAGGAAAGTGCGCTGCGCACTCCCACCCTTCGCCTGCGAGCCCGGGCGCTGATCCGGATGGCTGCAGAAGGAACTGGGCACCGGCTGTCATGTCTTTTCTGCTGTGCCGGGTTCGGCACCTGGGCTCACGGGGTTTAAGCCTTTGGGCCGGCCCGTGCTGCTCCAGGATGTTCGCTTCGGGCTCCTTGGAATTGCTGCTGGGCGCTTCTTCCCGTTGGGGCGATGGTGAGTGGACTGCGGGAGCCACGGCGGACTCCTTCCCCACGAGGTATTGCTCTGCATTTCACCACCTCTTCCAGGCTCGCAGCCACCCACCATCGCCCCAACGGGAAGAAGCGCCCAGCAGCAATTCCAAGGAGCCCGAAGCGAACATCCTGGAGCAGCACGGGCCGGCCCAAAGGCTTAAACCCCGGGAGCCCAGGTGCCGAACCCGGCACAGCAGAAAAGACATGACAGCCGGTGCCCAGTTCCTTCTGCAGCCATCCGGATCAGCGCCCGGGCTCGCAGGCGAAGGGTGGGAGTGCGCAGCGCACTTTCCTGGCTTGGCGCTGATCCGGACGGCTGCGGAAAGAACTGGGCACCGGCTGTCATGTCTTTTCTGCTGTGCCGGGTTCGGCACCTGGGCTCCCGGGGTTTAAGCCTTTGGGCCGGCCCGTGCTGCTCCAGGATGTTCGCTTCGGGCTCCTTGGAATTGCTGCTGGGTGCTTCTTCCCGTTGGGGCGATGGTGGGTGGCTGCGAGCCTGGAAGAGGTGGTGAAATGCAGAGCAATACCTCGTGGGGAAGGAGTCCGCCGTGGCTCCCGCAGTCCACTCACCATCGCCCCAACGGGAAGAAGCGCCCAGCAGCAATTCCAAGGAGCCCGAAGCGAACATCCTGGAGCAGCACGGGCCGGCCCAAAGGCTTAAACCCCAGGAGCCCAGGTGCCGAACCCGGCACAGCAGAAAAGACATGACAGCCGGTGCCCAGTTCTTTCCGCAGCCGTCCGGATCGGCGCCAAGCCAGGAAAGTGCGCTGCGCACTCCCACCCTTCGCCTGCGAGCCCGGGCGCCGATCCGCTTGGACTGCGGGAGCCACGGCGGTGCTGGCCGGGCTGGGTCTGGTGCGGTGGGCGGAGATGAAGGAGCAGCCTCGGCGGTAGCAGCAGCAGCAATTACAACGGGAAAAGCTGTGGGGAAAGGAGGACGAGGAAGATCTGGCAAGGCGGTGCGAGCACTTCATGGCTCCTCCGGTGAGCGGATTGCGAGAGCTGCGCGACTGGGGCGGAGACATGCGAAGTCGCATGGGGCTTCTCATAATGGAGACGCAGAGCCAGATGTGCAAGGCGCTGGCCCAGGTCGACCGCGGCGCCGCTTTCACCGTGGACTGCTGGGAAAGGAAGGAAGGTGATCCGAATTCCGGGGTAGAGTGGGGACGCGTTCCTTTCTCGTGGGCCCCGCACTGCCTGGCACCTCTTGTAGGTTGGAACTAATTCGGAGTACAGCTTCCCCTCAATGTTGCCGGCGCTCCCAAAGTGTCATCGGTCAGCGCCAGCAACTCAGATTCGGGTACCCGGCGTATAAGACGACCCCCGACTTTTGAGATGATTTTCCTGGGTTAAAAAGTCGTCTTATACGCCGGAAAATACGGTATGTATGTTTGTGTGTGTGTAGCATTTGATTTTAAAAATCAAATTTTAATTATATATTAAAATATGTTGGCATATAAAAATAAAACTTAGTATGTTAGGAATCTTGGAATATATAAACAAACCTTTTTGATATATATTTAACCAATATTTCTCATAACTTTGTCTCTACATACCATGTTTCCCTGAAAATACGATGTGTCCTGAAAATAAGGCCAAGCCTGATTTTTGGGGTGGGCGTAAAATTATGCCCTCCTCCAAAAATAAGCCCTAGTGAAGGGGTGGGCGTGGGCAGCATAGGAGGCAGCCCTTCCCTTCTCTGGTGACCTTATGGAAGCTCAGCACCTTAATTGCGGCCCGCGGTTCATCTGAGCCAGCAAGGAACTGCCTCTCTGTCTCTCTGCGGAGGCCTCCTAGTGCAATGCTCTGCCACAGCTTCAGAGCAAACCTCTGCCTTCCCTGCGCAGCATTGCAAGGCTGAAGGCTTTGGAGGGAGCATTTTTGGGATCTGTGTCTGTGCAGAGCTCCCCAAGGATAGAATTATTGGCAGAGAAAGGGGGGTATTTTCCTGCTTATCGGAACAAGGCAAAGCCTCCAGCCTTGCAATTCTCTGCAGGGAAGGCGAAGGTTTGCTCCAAAGCTGTGGCAGAGCATTGCACTGGGAGTCCTCCGCAGAGAGACAGAATGACAGGCCCGTTCTGGCTCCTGGCCCGTTCTGGGTCAGCTGATATAGGCTCCCTAATGGGGTACAATCAAACTTCCAACCCCAACGGACCCTGTGGGCATGAGCTACCCCAATCCAGAAAGGGGGGATGGAGGGGAGGTTGTGGGAAGTTCTGGAAGTTGAAATCCACAAATCTTTAAATGGCCAAGTGGCTGCCCATGCTTCTGCTGGCCTCTTCAACCTCCTGGCAGCGCTGCACTTGGCAGTGCTGGGGCACTGCTTCTCCCTGGCCGGGTTCAATCATCCCAGATTGAAAGCCTCTGAAAATGTCCTGAGCACCACTAGCCTACTAGAGCCCCTGAGCGCCAACCTGCACGCCTATTCAGTGCTATACACACTGGGCTTTCTGTTCATCTATGCTGAAAAAAAAATCAATAAAACTTGATTTTTTTAAAAAAAGATTGTTAGAAATGAAAGGAAGGAATAAAAAGTTAGTTTGGTAACATCAGGACTGAAAAGTTGATAATTCATAGATTTACATATAGCTAAGAGATGGGTTATGGGAACACGAGATACTTGTTTGTAATCTTACAGGGGTAAAAAGTTATCAAATTTGTTTTTACTTTTGATAAAAGATTGGTAGTCACTTTACAGGTTTTTTTAAATCTTTCTTTGCATTTTTATACTTTCATTTTTCTGAGTTTAATTTGTATTTGTGTTTACTATTGTAACTACAATATTTAATAAATATAAATTTTTTAAAAAGTAAGATCTCCCCGAAAATAAGGCCGAGTGCTTATTTTGAAGCCCAAAAGAAAATAAGACCCTGTTTTATTTTCGGGAAAACATGATATGCATACAAATGAGCTTATGTACACAGCTCAGCAAAAAATCTGGGGTAGAAGAACAAAAGTTAAACTACAATTCTTGCTATTAAATATCTATAAACTGTAGTTATGGTCATACTGTTTATAATTTGTTTTGTGTTTTGCTTCTGGATCTAGTTGATTTTCAGTAAAAATGCCGTTTTTATTACCATAAAAAAGTTGATGTTTGGTTTCACTATATTTATAACCTAGAAACTAACTGTTCAGCATTTGTCAAAAATATTAGTCTTGATTTGTTATTTATTTGTTACATTTGTAAGATGAAAGTACTAAATTACATGTTATTGAGATATAAGGAACATCTACAGTACAGATATATAAAATATCAAAAACTAAAGTAATCATTCCTGAAGTTAATAAAATACAGTATACTCATATTATGTTAAGCCATATTAATGCAACTATAAATAATTGTAAAAGCTCTACAAAAGAGCTAGATTTTTGACATTTTTCTAAATGAAATGAATGTGGGTATTACAACAAGCTTAACATGCTAAGATGGGGCTGAAGTACACTTGATTTTCTCAAATTCTTGATTTATGCTTCTAAAAATTAGGATTTGATTATATTCCTGTCCAACAAATCTATAATATGGTTTCAAAAAGACATATATAGAATATAATTTATTACTCATGTTATAACATTTTTCAGTTATGCATAAAGTAAAAATATATTTCACTATAGTTATAAGGTTCCTTCATTCTGATATAGTATCTTAAAGATTTAAATTGTGTTGATTTATTATGATACATTTCATTTCAACATGAAAACAATTTAAGTTCTAAAAAAATCTTCCATGGAAGTGAGAGGTAGAGGGTGATGGTGAGAAACTGATGAAGAAAAGCAAATGTGTGTGTGTGCATGTGTGTACGTGTGTGTCTCAAATACATCCTAAACTGCCTATATTGTACTGGTCAGTTTTATATTAGGTGTATTTAAAAACAATAAATGACTTTTAATCAAGTGTTTGAAATTAAGTAGATCTGTAAGTAAGTAAAAGAAGTCCTTGTGGATTTTACTCTGCTAGTCAATGCCAACTATAGAAGGTGTTGCTCATCTCCAGATCAAGACCATGGAGCCAGGACTTCTCAAGACATTTCCATTGTCATGTGGACACCATTACATCATGGAGTGCTGTTACCTTCCACTGAAGTGATACCTATTTATCTACTCACATTTATATGCTTTTGAACTGCTAGATTGGCAGGAGCTGGGGCAAGGACGGGAGCTCACCCCATCATATGACGCTTGGGTCTCAAACCTGGGCTGCTAGCTTTTCAGCGAACAAGCCCAGCATCTTAAACACTGAGCCATTGTGCCGCCCTAAGTAATGAACTTATTGTCCTACAATGTACTTTATAAGTAAAAGCAAGGCAACACTTGCCAGCCATACACTGCTACAGTCTCACGGTTTTCTTCTCAGCATTTCCTAAGTTTCATACAAGTTTTATTTTTCTCATTTCTCAGACAGATGGTTTTTCACACTTTTTTTTAAAGTCAACAGCTAGGAGAAACCCTATCTTAAACAACAATTTTTTCACATAGCGGGAAATAGCACAGTAAAAAATTGCTTTGAAAAGTTGTTCTTGGAAATAGATCCAAATTTATCTCTCTTCTGTTTGCTAAGCTTTGGGAGTTTGACTTGGGCTATTATATGAATAAGCTGCTTCTAAACACCTTATATTTAAAAGATACTTATTTGGTCCAAGGCATCAGGCTGATCTCTAGTTTCTTCAATTATGGGCAGATTTTAAAGATTTGCAGCTTGCACAGCTGCTGCTTTTCTTAAATATTGAAGTACCTTGTCCTGGATAATCTTCTTAGAGACTGATAATCTTATTGGGAATTTCTTTTAGCATACTAAGCTTTTGCTTTATGATCACAAACATTCTATACCCTTTTTTAAAAAAAATTCCAGAAACTTTAATTGCCCAGAAACTTTAATTAATCTACAATTGTGTAGATATATTAGTGCACATTTCTTAGGGAATAAATTTTACTGAACCAGTGTAATTTCCAATGCAGTTTTATTACCTTAAAGTACTACATAGCTTACTCCTGAATTTTACATGTATGCAGAGATAAAATGTCTTCACTTTTAAACAAAGTGATAATTTCAACACTTCCTTTAGCGTTTATCACTACCTATAAATTATCTAATGTAATTAACAATAAGGTTTAAACAAAGCACAGGTGAAATAATTGCATCTTATTCTCAAAAACAAGAGACTGATCAAAGATTGTTAGCTTCTTAAAACATTTATATTACCGTATTTCTTATTATATCCTCTACGTATAAATGAATGTGGCTGTCCACACTGATGCACTTTTCAGTTTCAGACAGAGAATAGTTACAACTTTAAATGGTCTTACTTGTAAGGAATTCCCAACAAATTCACATTTAATGATCATGATTTTGATCTGCAGGCGGAATAGATAGGTGTTCTAACCCATCTCCCCAAACACAACAAACCCTCTGAAGTTAACTCAAATATTCCTTTATTAGGAACACCAGGAGCCCAAGCAAAATGTTTGTCTCTCACCACAGGCTAACAAGTACGTCTGGCAGGGAGATAAATAGTTGTCTGCGATATCTATTCATCTTTGCCCCTGCCTTTTATCCCCAGAGCTAGGTTGGGGCTTCGCTAACAGCAGTGGCTCTTCCTTCCCAAGGATCGACCCATGGATTTCCACTGCTCTCCTCTCCTCTGCCTTCTGCACATCTGTGCATCAGGCACTGGACCCAGCTGTTCCTCCTCTTCCTCATCAGCCACTTCCAGACCAGTGGTGGGTTGCTCCCGGTTTGGTCCAGTTCTATAGGACCAGTAGTAAAACTGTCGGGAGGCTCTGCCCATCCACCATGATGTCATCATGGATAATCTGTGCATGCGCAGAAGCATGCGTGCTCCCGCTGCGAACCGATAGTAAAAGTAAGTAGAACCCACCCCTGCTCCAGACCTGGGGGCTGTTAACTTTCCATCTGAGGGCTCACGGACAGCCCAGGCTCTGCCTCTGCCTCTCTTTCTCTGCCAGCTCCACTCCCCCTTCCCCCTTGGAGTTCTCAGGTTGCCTTGATGCTGAACCTGACTCCCACGCCTCCTCATCCTCTGATTCAGCTGCTGGAGGGGCTGCCGACAGGCCACAACACTAGGTTTATAAAACATAGTTGTATAAATGTTGTCTTCTTGAATTGTGATATGCTGAAATGGCTAGAAACCAGAGGACTATAGTTTTAGTCCTGCCATAGGCATGAAAGCCAGCTGAGTGACCTGGGTCAGTCACTTTCCTTGAGTCCAACACACACCTTATTGTTGTGGGGAAAATAGAAGAAAAAGAGAATATTGCGTATGTTCACCACATTGAGTTATTTATAAAAATAAAGGCAAGCTAAAATACCTTTTTTGCCAGAGTTTTCTATACTAAATTCCTTGCTGTTATTGATGCTGGTATAAAACTTTTTCTTGAAAAGCAATGCAATTATACAGTAGGGGATGCTATATACTATGGTGTGGGTATGAAATGTTCCTATCTATGATATGTAAACCAATCATTTTTGTAATCTAATTGCTCTAGAGCAGGCTTTCCTGATACTGACCTCCTAAGGGTTGATTGGATTATCCAAAGGATTGATCAATAGTTGGGTGTAAAAAGGGGTCAATTCATGTTGAAGGTAATAGATGGTCAATAAATAAATCAATAGGCCCCCAAAACCAAATCAGCTAAGTTTTGCCAGGGTTCAACCTGAAGCCTGTTTTTCCCTGTCCATCTCCTCACAGCCTCCAGGCATCGGGATAAGATGGTCATGGAATTGCTTAATTTACCATCGATAAAGATACACAATTAAGTATCACAAGCTATATTGGTGTTACCTCACTCCAGAGTGACCGATGAGCTCACCCGTGTAATTTAAAAAGGAGAGGAGAAAGCACCATTTTGGCACCACAAATATAGGGGCCAAAGGCCTTTATGCCTTTAGTTTTCATTATTCTGAACATTTAGCAGTAAAATATATTTATGTACATTTATTGTATATAATTGTATTTTATATCTACTTTTTTGTTTTATTAATTATAGCTTTATGAATTTTTATTGCAGTGTTCTCTGGCCTAGAGGCTGTATTAAAGTTTTGATTTGATTTTTCCCATGATGTACACTTATTTCTAATTCAAACATCTAAAGTAGGCCATAAACTGCATAAGTATATGTTGCATTAACACTTGCAATACTCAAAAATGCTTATCACCAGGATTCAAACCTGTTCTATTACATTACTATATATTACATAACTGTATATATTCAAATAATAAACAGTACTGCTTAAATCAAATTTGACTATTATTTTGACCAAACAGAACAAAAATAATTTGTTCTGCAGTCTATACACTGCATATTTTTGTTATCCCATCTTGCTTTCAAAGCAAGATATCTGAAAAGCAAGAAAGAGCACAATTAGTTCAGATGACTCTTTTTCTTTCCCCAGACAAAATAACTACGCATTAAGGAAATAAACACATGGCCCTAACACTTAGTCTGAGTAAAAGTGCGATAAGCATAAGAAAGTAATGAGAACAATAGTGCTAAATTAGAAGATCCTGCTGCTTGTTCTTTTGAGCACAAAAGATAGACTACATGTTGTGACATGTTCTGGAAGATCAGCCTCTTTTTATTAGGTTGACAATGTCACACACATAGTTCACAAGAATCATTTCTCATGCCCTGAGGTGCACAAGCCACACCTTTACTACAACCTGCCAAATACCTTTACTTGGACAACTGAAGGGCATCAAATTATATTTTCAAAAGAGAGAAAACAAAAGGCTTCTTTTTATTATTGCTAGCCTGTTTCCTTTCACAGCAATACACACAGTGTATTACTGTATTACACAGTGTAATACAGGCTCTATTGCAGAAATATATCTGTATCTTCAAAACAAAGGGAAACATAACTTTTAATTTGATTTTATTCCATCTCCTTTTCCTAAACCAATCCACAGTTTTACGTGCATTGAACTTACTGATATTTAATCAATAAATCAGAGTAGAGCTGAAGGGGACCTTAGAGGTCATCTAGTCCAACCCCCCGCTCAAGCAGGAGACCCTGTACAATTATATACAGTATATAACTCTGTTCCACTGGTTAATTGTTCTCACTGTTAGGAAGTGTCTCCTTAATTCTAGGTTGCTTTTTTCTTTGATTAGTTTCCGTCCATTATTTCTTGTCTTGCCTTCTGCTGCTTTGGGAAAATAAGTTCATGACCCCCCTTGGATCCCAGTTCGGAAGAGGAGGAGGAGTTGGAACTAGGACCACCTGACGGAGATGGCATGTCTCCCTTGGTGTGTGTGTGGAGAGGCCAGGGGCTGAGGACAATGCTATCTCAGGCCCTTCAGGCATTGAGGAAGTGGTCAACTGGTTGGAGAGCTACCTGCCTTCATAGACATAGAAGAGGATTAGCTACTGACAGGCAGCAGATCACCTCTGAGGTGGAACAGATGCCTCTCCCACTCAATCCAAGGGCATGGAGAGCAAAGCATAGGCAAGCTACTTGAGCTGCAAGGCTACTTGGGAGGACCCACTCCTCCTCACAAGGAATATCTGGAGTGGACCGATTTAAGGGGAAGGGAGTTAGTCTTTGCCAGGAACATTTCTTTATTTTGGATTATACTCCCCTGGCTTTGACTCGTGCCTTTTGCCTTCCTTCGAGGACTGCCTTTGCCTTGTACCTTGTCTTTGCTTTGAGGACTGCCACTTGACTTACATTAGCCTTGTGGATTTATTTTGCCCTTTGCTTTGCTTTACCTTCAGAACTGTGTTTGCCTTGTAATTTGTCTTTGCCCCAAGGACTGCCTTTTGTCTTATGCCTGGACTTTGCCTTGTGGACTTTCCTGGTAATATATTGACTGTTGTTTCGAAGACTGAAAGTGACTGCCTTCAGGGTAGCATGTGGTGGAGCCTTACAGATCATTGGGGGGTTCATTTGTTGAGCACTTCTTGAGGGCAATAAAGGACTCTCTAAAGGCCTGCCTTGCCTTGACCATCTGGGTCATAACAATAAGTTGACCTCTTCTTTGTGGCAGCCCCTCAAATACTGAAATACTGCTATCATGTCACCCCTAGTCCTTTTCTCTAGAGTAGCCAGTAAAGGATTGGCATTATTGTTTTTTAATGTATAACAACACTGAAATATATTTCATAGTATTCTAACAAGGAGAAAGAAAGAAAACTTCAAGTAATTCTCCATCAAAAGATGTTAGGTACACCAGAAATGAAACAGAAAGAAGATCATACATACATACATACATTAATAAATAGGAAATTTCAAAACACCCCACTTTCTACTCCTGGTTACGTTTAGGTTAACAGGTATTAACAAACACCATTTAATTTTTATATAAGGGGAGATTTGAAACAGATGAGAAATGAATCTGTTACAATGCTGAATCAAATGCAGCATCTTTTGCCCTATATAATATATATTCTAGTACAAAAGGAATACCAGATGCAAAACAAGAAAGAAAAGACAATCTCATTTTTTCTTCCCTGTTCCTGTCCCAGAAAAGAAAAAAAATATATAATCTTGAATTTCAGGAAATGTTCATAAGCATGCATAATAAAAAATAAAATGGATCAAAATGGCTATTTTGATTATAGTTATAATATTAAAATCTAGTACTAGGAAAGATAATAAATGAATGCATGTATACATACATATACATATAAAAATGTTATGTTAAATACTTTAACATAAACCTAAGAGTTAACCACACAAATGAATTTCACTAATGCAGTACAACCTCCTATATAGAACAAGCAAAAGCACATAAAATTTAAGAACATTAAGCTGGGCAAGTATTATCATCTTTTCTTTCACATACTTGAGTCATAACAATAATTTAGTTTCTAGTAGCAACTAAATATGTGGATCTGCACATGCAAAATACAAACTTAATTAACTAGTAAATAATAAATATTTTGTGTTTTAGTTTATCTTTGCAACATACTAACTTGCCTTATACCCCACAGACTGTAATACCAACTGACTGCAGGACAGACCAGTTTGAGATATGAGTTCTGCATCTGAAAAATAATAAGTGGCAGGGTTGCCATTCTAACAAGATTCCTGGACGGTGACTTGTCAGTTCCATATATCTAGCAAGAGAGAAAAGTAGATACTGGTTTTAATCTACATGGCGGTTGTGCTGAAAAATGAGATGCTGAGTTCTTATCGTTTCGCTGACAATTTAACAAGGAGCTTCTTCACATATTGTACATTTCTTGGCTGGATGGCCTTCCCTGAAAATATCTTGCAGGCACACCATGAAGTGTGATGAACAGACTCTCAATTATTTATATACTGAGTCCATATAAATATATAAAAAAGTATTTATGCAATAAAAATTATCATTCTTTTTCTATAAAGTGAAACTATTAAACTAGTAATTGTTTAATGAGTAAATAAGTAAATACCTTCTACACAATTACATCCTTTCTCTCTCTCTCTCTCTCTCTCTCTCTCTCTCTCTCTCTCTCTCTCTCTCTCTTTCTCTCTCTCCCAAACACACACACACACACACACACACACACACACACAAACACACACGATTCATCCTTCATGCAAAGCTGCTGTTTCATAATAGTCCATCAAAGCACCTGCCCACTTTGTAGGTACCATCTGTCACAATTTGCGTCCCAACAGAAGAGAATATTTGTAACTCAAGATTGGGAGTTCTTGGTGCTTTCTGAGCTAGGTTATATTCTTGCAGATGTTTCATTATCAAACTAGGTAACACCATTTTTTTACTAAATGGTCTCATTGTACATGATTGCATGTTTAGTAAACTTTGATTTAAAACATGGCAGTCAAAACAATACATTTAATAAATCATTTAAGAGCAAAGAAAACTAAGGCATCTATATGAGTCAAACAATTTAAGTGTTCATTCAGTTCAAATGTTGTGACCCCAAATAATTGAAACAGGTTGAGTGTGTGCATGCATAGCTGTATGTGAAATGTATGAAGAATTGTGTCAATAGTTATAGAATCAGTCTCTAAGTATACATTTTTATTTAGCTTTTCTTCCACCATTCACAGTAGATCTGATGTTCAAGGTTTTGCAGCTATAAAACACAGGCGAAATACAGGTAATCCCCCCCCAAAAAAAAACACTGGCAGGAAAAATAGCACAAACATTCTTGGTGGTCACAGAATGCCTTTTAGTTATTAAACGTTTGAACATCTGGGGAAAATAAAACACACTGAAATATCCTACAAGATACTGAAAACCAGTGGCTGCTCACTTTTCAACAATACTATGCAGATATGAAATCAGTAATAGTTTGTTGCAGGCTATTATTATTCTAACATTTGAGAATTTTGTCACTTTTCCAAGATTTAAACACTTTTAATCCTTAATATTCTTGTCCATATGAAAACAAATACAAACAAAACCCACTAAATTAACTTCATTTGTATTCTCTGACACACGGGAAGTGCAAATAACTTTTGGCAGCAAAATCATCTTTACAAAAACAGAAAGTTGCCATATGCAACCCTGTGGTTTCAGACAGGCAGGCAAAATTAAAGACATTAAACTACACAACTAAATTGCAGGATATAGAATGCAGGAGGCAGGACCCTCTGGAATTGAAGGTAAACAGGAAGATTTGATTTTTTTTATTAATAAGAAACTATTTTCCAGTATTGTACTCTAGAACTGGTCTATGACCACATGTTATATTCATTCTGAAATCTTCTGCTGTAGAAATGTCAGAATTATATTGAGTTATTTCAGTATATTTTATATAGCATAGCATAGCATAGCATAGCATAGCATAGCATAGCATAGCATAGCATAGCATAGCACAGATTCCCTTAGTTTTCCTGTCTCCTGTAGCTACGGAGGTTCAAAATGGAAATGACTTACTTTCAATGGTCATTTCTAAAACTGTTAGCAAAAATGAGCTTGAAGGATCATTGTACTTGGGATCACATCAAATAAATCAGAACCAAGATAAATATTTGTAGTTTACATGAGAATCTTAAGAAATGCAAATAAAGAATAGAGTTCTTCAGAATGTGTCCATAGGATTCTTTTATTCATGGAATTAAGACCAAGTAACTGTTGAGCCCTGCAGAGCAAGCAACTCAGAAAACATGAATACTTGGATTTTTGGGAGAAACAAAAGCCACCTTTATTGCTAGCAGAGGAATGTAAGAGAAATTGAAAAATACCAAAATAATGATCTTGCACAGCTAATATTTAGTCTAATTAGGGCACAGTTACTCAAAGTCTCTTTCTCACATTCCCCTCGTTCTCATCTGGACTCAAGAATCTCCTCTGAATTCAAGAATCTCTTCTGTGCTGACCCTATTTCCCCCCCTTGATTATTTTTCTACCCATTTCTTTATTTCAAGATATATTAGGCATTCCATCACTCAGCCCTCACACACTGGTACATAATCCCCAGCACCTTGAAAGCTGTGCCAGCCTTTCTGCAGCATGCCGTGAGCTGCGTGCTAAACATGAACAGCCTTGGGACCAAAAACTGCCTTAATGAGAGAAAGTTGGAAATCTGAACTGGGGAAATAAATCCCTCCAACCTCTACTCTTTTTCAAACTTCCCCAGTAAAAAATAGTAGGCCAACATTTTAGCCTCACCCAATTTGGAGCAGATGGTCAAAAGGAGTCTGAGGGCCACAGGAGCTGTACCACCAACACTTTCAGTGATGAAACACTTTCTACATTCAAGGCTCTTTCTCAAAACCTGTTTGTATGCACTAGTCGGCCACTGTTGGCTTTACGTTTTTAATAAGACATTTTTGTCATTACAAATTTGGAATGGGGACATTTTCACCCCCACAATCAGACAGAGAGGAAGACAATTCATTTCATGCAATTTCATAAACTACAATACATTTATTTTACAAATATGTGGAAAGAAGTTCAGCTATTGATAATAAAACATAATAATTATTTTTGCTATAGTGTAAACTTAACAAATCCAGTAATTTAATGAATTCAGTGGATACCTGGGGGCAATCCACTGAATAGGGTGAGTTTTGTCTTTAAATAAATAAGTGCAGAAATGCTTCAAAAACTTGGGTTTTTCTTTCTTCCTTTTCTTTTCTTTTTTTAAGAGTTCATCAGATTCTATCGCTACAAAAATCATAAACCTAAGTACACATTGTCAAGTCTTATTAGGCAAAAATAAAATTATTTTTTTGTATAAATGAGAAAAACAGAGGAAGAAAATTACTCACAGAGAATTATTAAACAGTGCTGTAGTTGGGTGAATTCTATATATAGCCTGTCCATAGAAACTAATTCTAATAAATGAAATGCCTTATGAGAATTATTTGCTAACAAAAATCTTTATTTTTTTTAACAGCCTTAGGTTATTCCTAACCTGCTAAAAGACAATTACCAAACTTGTAAACTTCTCTACCAATAAATAAAGAAGGGAGCCATTTATCTTAATCTAAAACAAATATAACAACTCACAAAAAAGGAATTCCCTAGGTGGTTTCATTCAGAGATTGGTTTATTTTCATCAGCATTTGGTTCATCAGTTTTTGAACTTCATCTGAAATGTTATGGGGCCAAGGTACCGAGGGAATTCTATTAAGATTTATCTCCACTGGACTTAGACTGTTTTCACAAAAGAATTTTGGCATGATGTAAAGATAAATGTTAGGAAAAAGATAGTGATTGTCAGAATTTTGCTAATGAATACAGAGAATAGAGTGCAAAGGCATATTTGCTTCTATTCTACCAGACAGAAGTTGATACATTTAATGCAAACCAAGCAGATTCCCATAGCTATCTAACTCTGATTTATGGCAATTATCCAAGTGTGCTTTGATTCGAAACTGACATTACTCTAAGGGAAACAGGCTTCTGGCCTTGGCTTAAGAATGGTTCCCTACCAAGGACTCTGCTGTGGTTTCCCTATCTGGCTTAGATACCCTTTTAAGAGCTGTTATTATATTCATCTGCCGTATATTTTGTTTGTAGTGAAGATAATGTAATTAGTTTAAATTTGAAAACATTTCTTGCACTTAATTAAAATTCTTATCATTTGCATATAACCCATCACCTGGGTCCTTTTTTTGTGTGCTGGATTTTTGCACTTGCATGGTCTATCAAGTAAAAATAATTAAATAACACCCTCCCATTGGTTACTTTGCATTTTGCAATGTAATTTTAGTAATTTACTGCTGATATGACATGCATGCCAAGTCACTGTGACTTTTAAACCTGTTTTAAATGTGGTCAAAGATTAATGTTATGAAATAAGCATCTATCCAATCTCTTGACAGCAACTTAAATATTATACTGTAAATATAGTTTTTCCACACAGTGATCCAAGAACACTGTGGAGAGAATTTCCTATATTCTTTTGGAATAGCTCTCGTCCTTTGGTGACTGAGGGGTGGGGGGATGTGATTCACATGCTAGTAATAATTGCTATTATTACATGCTAGTAATAATTGAATGGTTTATTACTTTTTTCACAGGCCATTTCCTCAATTGAAATAATCACATTCAACTTTTCAAGTTGCTATTAGCTGTTCAGAATAGGAAGTGTTCTTGTACCCTGCATCCTTTTCTTTCTGGGGCTAAAAGAAAATTCAAGGGTAGGGATTTGATTTTAACTGAAGAAAATGATATATTGAAAATGTATTCATCTTGTATTTCTTCCATCTTGAGAGTTCATCTGCTCACCTAAGTGTAAGGACAGCCCATTTAATGTTTCCTAAAGACAGGAAAAGATGATCTTGTCCTCAGCCTGCCCCTAATGCACTATGAAGGCAGCTTCTCCCATATCAGCAGCCATGCCATTCTGACGGTCCCGGCAGATTGGGGGGGGGGTTGGGAGTCGTAGAGGATGTTCAGAGAGGGGTGGGACATTCTATACCTGTGATGGTGGGATGGGGCAGAAGAAATGGAAGTAGGGGCCAGGAGCATCACACCAGATGCATTCAGGTGGTGACTTGCTCCCATGCTTCCTGCTCATCCTGCTTTCCTGGGGATGTGAGAGCGAGGGACCCTGGTGTATATGAATGCCAGGTCTGTGGTGAATAAGGCCCTGCTCATACGAGATCTTATTGATGAGGAGGATGCGGACCTGGCCTATATCACAGAGACCTGGTTGGGGCAGGAGGGGGGAATCCCTCTCTCTGATTTATGCCCCCCGGGCTTTCGTGTGCTGCGCCAGCTGCGACACCAGGGAAGGGGCGGAGGGGTGGCGGTGGTTGTTAGAGAAAGTCTTAGTCCTAAGGAGGTCACTGTCCCTCAGATAGGCAGGTGTGAGTCTCTTCTTTTGAAGTGGGACCCTGGAGTTCAGTCGGGCTTGTTGGTCACATACCTATCTCCCAGCTACGTTGCCACAGCCCTGCCCGCACTGCTCATCTTGACTGAAGTGGCACTTGAACTCTGCCTTTGATCGGCGAGTCATCTGAGACAGTCCGGGAGTTCATGGCTTCCATGGCAACCATGGACCTGACTCAGGTTATTCAGGGCCCAACTCATAGGGGAGGACACATACTTGACCTGGTTTTTCTCTCTGGGCAGTGGATAAATGATCGTGGTAGGGGAGAACTTTCCATCGCCCCCCTGTCATGGACCGACCATTCCCTCTTTAGACTGGACTTTCAATCTGCCAACCCTTGCCGCTGGGAGGCGGGACCCATAAAAAAGTTCTGCCCCAGGCGCCTGATGGACCCAGAGAGGTTCTTGACGGAGCTTGGGAAATTCCCCACCTCTCAATCCTGCGATTCGGCTGAGGCTCTGGTGGCATCCTGGGAATGGGCGGCTGCTGACGCCTTGGACCGAATTGCACCTTTGCGGCCTCTGACCCGACGCAGATCCTGGGTAGCTCCTCGGTTTTCCATGGAGCTCCAGGAAATGAAATGTCAGAAAAGACGCCTAGAGGAGAGTTGGAGGTCCTCCCAGTCTGAATCTGATCGAACACAGTTAAGAACCCATATTAGGTCTTATCTAGTGGCAATGGAAACAGCAAAGCGAGATTACTTCACCGCCCTCATTGCATCTGCAGAAAACCGCCCAGAAGCCCTGTTTCGTGTGACCCGCTCCCTCCTCAATCAGGGAGCGAGGGAAGACCCTTTACAGGGCAAAGCTGAGGATTTTGTACAGTTTCTGCATGATAAAATTGCTCAGATCCAGATCGGATTGGACTCTGACTGGGCAGAATCCAATGGGGAGACTAGGGTAGGTCTTGAGAGTAATATCTGAGTTGAGTTTGACCCTGTTTCTGTCAAGGAAGTGGACAGGATTATGGGTAAACTTGGTTCCTCCACTTGCTTATTGGATCCTTGTCCCTCCTGGTTGGTTTCGAGTGCCATGGAGGTGACTAGAGACTGGATCCAGGCAATTGTCAATGCTTCGTTGAAGGAGGGGGTCTTCCCCACCTCTCTTAAGGAGGCAGTGGTTCGACCTCTCCTCAAAAAGCTTTCCCTGGATCTAGACTCACTTAATAACTATCGTCCCGTCTCCAACCTTCGCTTCATGGCGAAGGTTGTTGAGACTGTGGTGGTGCAACGGCTCCCACAGTTCCTGGAGGAAACGGAATACCTAGACCCATACCAATCGGGCTTCCGACGCGGGCACAGCACAGAAACGGCATTGGTCGCTCTGGTGAATGATCTCTGGCGGGTTCGAGATGGTGGTTGTTCCTCCATCCTGGTCCTATTTGACCTCTCAGAGGCTTTTGATACCATCGACTATGGTATTCTACTGCAGTGACTTGTGGGGTTGGGGGTGGGAGGCACTGTTTTACAGTGGTTCTCCTCCTACCTCTCAGGTTGCTTGCAGTTTGTATGGGCAGGGGGGACAGAGATCCACCCCGAGGCCCCTAAATTGTGGAGTGCCTCAGGGGTCGGTTCTCTCCCCCCTGCTCTTTAACATCTATATGAAGCCGCTGGGTGAGATCATTTGTGGCTTCGGGGTGAGATATCATCAATATGCTGATGATATCCAGTTATACATCTCCACCCCAGACCACCCCAGAGATGCCCTTTCCGTGATCTCCCATTGCCTGGAGGCGGTGCGGGCCTGGATGGGTAGAAACAGACTCAGACTCAACCCCTCCAAGATTGAGTGGCTGCGGATGCCGGCATCTCGGGTTTCAGAGACCCCATCACTTTTGATGGGTGGGGAAAAACTTGCCCCTGTTGATAGGGCTCGCAACTTGGGTGTTCTCCTGGATGCTCGGCTGTCCCTAGAAGACCACCTGACGGCCGTGACCAGGGGGGCCTTCGCACAGGTTCGCCTGGTGCGCCAGTTGTGCCCTTTCCTGGACCGAGATGACCTTCGCACTCTCACTCATGCCCTGGTTACTTCCCGCTTGGATTACTGCAATTCCCTCTACATGGGCCTGCCCCTGAGATGCACCTGGAGACTCCAGCTGATCCAGAATGCAGCCACATGGGTTGTTACGGGAGCCCCTCGTTACTCCCATATAATACCTCTCCTGCGCGAGCTGCACTGGTTACCAGTGGTTCTCTGGGTCTGCTTCAAGGTGCTGGTTCTCAGCTATAAGGCCCTACATGACTTAGGTCCGATATTTGCAGGACCTGCTAATGCAAAAGAGAAATCATGTCTTCAAAAGCACAATCCTGGAAAGAAAATAAATTCTTCACTTTCTCAGTATGGGTGGGAGAGATAAAGAAGACTGGGAATCTCCAATCAGGGGCCTTGATAAATACTACCTGAATGTAACACCTGACCAGGATCCTTGCTCAAAAAGGAAGAATGGACTGAAAGCTGGCTTAAGTCTTAAATTGGCTTAATTTCCAGACGGCTTCAGCATGGGAGAAAAGCAGTTGAAATCTGTGGTGAAGAAGAGTCCTGAATGTGTCAGTTCACTATCTATATCTCATAGTTCGTATTCCCAATCCTTTTCCCCCCTAACTGTGCTAATATTGTTTACTTTTTTCATTCTCCTCCCAAGCATTTTGTTTCAGTCCGTATGTCAAGAAAAAAACAGAATTGGCTATTTCTGCATAGGAAGATTCATTCATAGAATTTTGTTACATATCTGTTCTTCCTCACTTTTTTATACCTTTGCTAAAGCAGCAATATTTACCAATAAAGAAGAATATTTCTAGCTCAGGATTGACATGATGGTTCCTTAGTGCTCTCTGAGCTGGGTTGTTTTCTTTCATGTGTTTCATTACTCAAACTAGGTAACATCTACCCAAACTAGGTCATCAGAACTAGAACTGATGATATTACCTCGTTTGGATAATGAAACTTCTTCAAAAAAGCAACCGAGCCCAAAGAGTATCAAGGAACCTTCACAACAATATTTCCTATAGAATGATGAGGTGGAAATTATATTGCATACACGTAGTCCTTGACTTACAGATGTAAGAAGGATCAATTGTTAAGTGATTTTTTTTCAGTGCCACTATAACTTTGAACAATCACTAATCAAATGTACAAACATACATACATACATACATACATACATACATACATACATACATATATACATACATACATATATATATATGAGAGAGAGAGAGAGAGAGAGAGAGAGAGAGAGAGAGAGAGAGAGAGAGAGAGAGATCCTATTTTGTGTATGTGTTAGTTTTGTTTACTCATTGCTAACAATGCTACCTAAATTAGGAAAAGAAATGTACTTCTTCATATTCTCCATATAATCTTCCCTTTAATCTTAAATTATCTAATTTAAAAGCAATCATCTCAAGACAAAGACCCCCCATTTATTTATTTATAAATACTATTGACACTCATGCTGCCAGATGAATAATTGATAGTCATAGGGGGGAAAAAAAATAAAAACAAGATACAGTTACCAATGCTGATGGGAGTGTGATGCCCCGGTACATCAGGGAATTTATTCAAAGTTCAAAGCTATTTTGGTCTTGTCACATTTTAAAAACATCAATTTTAAACATGAACTAATGGGATTTTTTCACTTGTTAACTATTCTGGAAAGCTACTTACTGAAATTCTGTTCTTTTAAAAACCATTTATTCAACTTATTTCCTTTATATAATCACCTCCAGCTTCATAAACCATCCATATGAAGCTGAAAAGGAACAACATAAATCTGGCAGGCAAGAGAGTGGAGAATTTCTCTTCTATATCAGTTAAAATGAGCTAACACTTGGAATACAACTTTTGTGCTTAATGAGGGTATAATACCTATTTTATATAAACTGAGATCAGAATATTTACATTAATTTTCTAACTGCTGAGTATCAAAAATATTTTTATATATCATTTGATGGAAGCTTTGCACATCCAATATTTGATATTTCAGCTCAGATCTCAAATTGCAAATGTTTATGATTTGAAGACATTTCTGTAATATAATTGATGATGTACTGCTATGTGTTCTGGATAAAAAAATAATAACAAACTGAATTGTCACAGAATAACAGTTGATAGGATGCCTGTTTCAGTCATCATTAGCTTCACTAAGATATCCCTATATTTTTAAGTTAGTTTTATATCATGCAAAGATATAGGACAACATTGGCAAGTGCAGCAGGTAGACAGGACATTAGTGATTATTTCAAAAGTAAAACAAACAAAAGGAAAGGAAAAAAAGTAATTATTCTTATATGATAGCATTCTTTTTACTCTCTAGTTTAGAAAAGTCAAATGAATAAGCCTAAATAACTCTAATAAATCAAGAATTTGTTTTCTATCCAAATTAATTCAATGCTTTTTTCTCTCTCTCCTTTGAACACGCAACACTGGCAATTTACAACAGAAAGACCTCTCAAGTCTTTTGCTTGCCAACAGAATACTCCAAGGAGGAGTTCAAAATATGTCATCATTAATTATTGTACATTCTGAACATTTTGGGGAACCTGTTATGCTTACTGAGTCTCGCCCTCTTTTCAGAAATATTTCCAGACATAATTGTGGACAGACACAGAAATTGGCAGAGAATTCTTATTTGCTTTTAAATACACCATCTCTGACATCTTACATTTTTCCTCTGGCTAGATGAATCCACACAATTGTAGTGTATACATTCCAAGCAAATTTCGGGCCAGGAGGGTCCTTTTATTGGAAAAAAAGTGAATATTTTACAAAAGCATTAAGAATGTCTATTATTACTTTATTACCTCAATTTTTTTCAAAAAAAAAAATGATATACATTTTGAATCACTATTTTATAGTTTGCCCTGCCTACAAACACTGGAGATGCTTGATTTATAGAAACATGAAATGACAAAAATAACTAAAGTTAGGGTAGAATTCAGAACTTTGCCTACTGTGTGGAATTGGCATGGATTTTCAAAAAGTCAGCTCTACTAAAATAGTATCCAATAAGGAAATAACAACTTGCAAAAAAAAAAAAAATGGTATGGCTTGGAAAAAATTTCAAGGAGCAAAGAATCTATTATGTTGCCTTTTTAATTGAGAGCAGCTTTCCAGGGCTTGATCTATCAGGCAAGGCCCATCTGCATTACATCACCAACATCAAGTGTTCTTTTTCTTACTCCATTGTTGTTATGACAACTATCTCCTATTTCTCTTCTTTCATCAGTCACAGAAATGAAAAGACATTTTATCTCTAACACATCAGGGCCTTCCCCTTTTCCCAGGTCAGTTTACTGGTCAACAAGTCAATATCCCTGGTTTTACCGAGGTGGTGCAGTAGTTAGAGCGCAGCACTGCAGGCTACTTCAGCTGACTGCTAGCTGCAGTATGGCAGTTCAAATCTCACCGGCTCAAGGTTGATTCAGCCTTCCATCCTTCTGAGGTGGGTAAAACGAGGATCCAGATTGTTGGAGAGAATATGCTGATTCTGTAAACCGCTTAGAAAGGGATGTAAAAGCACTATGAAGCGGTATATAAGTCTAAGTCCTATTACTGTTCACTGGTCTAGCAAGTTCACAAATTTTAATGGCTCTGAAATGGTATATCTCCCATAAGGGAAGCAAATAATTATTAGTGAAGATGATTGTGAAGACACCTATACCCCACCACAAGTAATTGTCATGGCTTGGGGTTTGAGAAAGCTAGTGGCCACTTCAGTTAAGGTTTCTAACATTTATTTAACTATGCACTATTATAATCATGCCCAAACTAAACAATTATGTTCCAATTCATATCAGTTATACAGAGATTGTTTCATGTGATGAGTTCTTAGACTCTTAGACACTTCAATGGGATCCGCTTTTCATGGTGACTTGTATTAAAAAAAAAAGTAGGTGTGTGATTGGCAAAGCAATAATTTCAATCCTGTAAAAACTTGGTCCTGTGTAATATGTATTAATTATAGTATGTCCTGTCCTTTAGCCAATGTTATCAAAATACACATTTTAGTCACAAAAGTTCTCCTCTCAACAATTCTGTAAACAAGTTAGATTGAAAATCTCCTATTAGGACTAGAGGTGTTTTGCAGGAGTAGCTAAAAAAATTCTTTTTTTAAAATATTTGTAACATTCATGAACGGTGGGTGAAACTCTAGTTCTATGATTGTGCTCATATCTCATCTCCTGCAAATAAAGAGCATCTTTTTGAGTAATTAAAACATCATATTTTACAAGAGTCCCATAGCTGCTACAGGAACTATTTCAGACTGCCCTACCCTTACATGTCCATGCAGAGCCACTTAGAGATTTTAGTGAAGTTTTCCCAATATTATGTGATCATGAAGATGAGAAATTTGCTGTAATTATTCAAGGAGAAGTGTCATATTATATATTATGTATGTATTACATACATATCATGTAGCCATGCTAAGTGGAATCCAGAAGTTAAAATCCATTTATGTGAAGGGATGAGGTTTCCAACTCTTAAAATTGCTGTAATAAAAATTTAGAATTTTTCTGAAGAGCCATGCAGCTGATTGGAACAATTACAATGTTTTTTAATCTTAGTCTCTCTCTCTCTCTCTCTCTCTCTCTCTCTCTCTCTCTCTCTCTCTCTCTGTCTCATAAGCAGGGCATGAAAAGAAAGAAATGCCTTTCTAGTCACTTCCCATTAGCCAGTATTAAAGGTATTGCTTGAAATACATGGTTCAAACCTTTGTCCTTCATAAATATTTTTTTCTAAAGTCATTGCCACTGTATGTAAGATTATTATCAGATGTACTCTTGAAATAGCAAGTAACACAAAGAAAAACAAGACTCTTAACCTTAATAATCAAAACCAGAATTTAGGTTGGATTTCAGGTATTTAAACAAAGCTTATATTAAAGAATGGAACATAATCAGAACAAGTATTCATTTGTTGCTAACCTACACTTATCTGATTATCTTGAGCAGTCATGCATAGGATTATATCTCTGATTCAAAGAAAAATAAAGAAGAGATTTATAAATTGACTTAGTGTAATGATCCTTTACAAGTTATTCAACTACAGAGTTCTCTCTCTGTGTGTTCTTGTCATCCTCCTTATCCCAGTTTCTCTTTGATTATGGATTATTTTTATTTTCTTAGGTTGTCTATAGATTCCATGGGAGGTCCAAATTTATTTAAAATTGCTTCTACAAGTTGAAGCTTTGCTTTACTATACAATAACTTTCCTTTTTTTTAATCAGATGGAAACTGTATGAATGTTAAGACACAGAAAGTAAATATTTATCATCATATACAGTGGAGCTGGCTATCATCAGGATCGTTCAAAAAACAAAGAAGACACTTCTGTCCTGATTGCTGTTGTTAAGAATAATTTGTGGCTTGACAGAGGCAAAAGGGCAGTATTTATTGACTTTTCAGTCTATAATGCAAATATCAATCTGTTCTACATTGTCAGGAGGGCCTGGAATGTCTGAATATTAACACAACAGATTTGTGAAGCCTACACCACCCCAATCTGAATCATGTGGATGTCATCTCCACTGATTCAAAATAAGCCCACATACAAAGATAATCAGATGCTGATCAGCTAAATTCACCCTTGCAAGGTAGCACTGAAAGCAATGGGATCTAAACTACTCAAAATTAAATTGCACCAATATTTCTGGAGGACTTATTAGATATCTAGTTCAGGGTCTATTTTTTTAAAGTGTGATTTTGACAGGGTTGTATTCAGATTCCATTTTAATTATTAGATCATTAATTAGCTTTAACTCAAAACTCCCCAAATATCCTACCAATGTCAAATAATAATTTGGGTCCATTTTTGGATCTTTTTCCATTGTAGAAGCTCCACCTTCTGTTCTGCTTTGAACTCTCTATCTATATATTCTGCCAAACATTTCAGCTGGAGGGCAACAACCACCATCCTTGTCCCTACCCCAGCCCTCCAACCTATAAATCTGAACAGTAGAATCTGGAATTTTTCTATGGCAGCTAAAACAATGGGAGTAAGTCTACTTTTGCTTTCAGCAAGAAGTGTCTGTGTAGAAGTTTTCAAATCAGGACAGAGGAACTATAAAGTAAATTTGACCTGAACTTAGCAAAGCTGGGACTAAAATATTGCAAACAAGCATGTTGTTGTTGAGGCAAGAGGAAGATGAATTGCAGGAAATTGTACTCCAGAAATGTTTATGCAAACTCATTTCCAACTATGTATTTATTCATATTTATGGGATGTCAAATCTTGAAAAAGTTATTCAACATCAGCATAATCAGAACAGAATAAATATTCATACCAGCAGTAAATTGAAGTTACATAAAATGATAGAGAATTGAGAATTGATGTCTAGAGCCTCCTACCAAATTTCTTTTAATCTCTTTTATACTCTATCATTAGAAACAATTCCAGAGGTCTCTCAAGGCCTCCTGGGATATTTTTACATATATTTAACATTAGATTTTTTAGAGTTCAAGACCTACTAGCTACCAAACCAAACCGATGGCTACCCATGATAGAAGATTGCATTTTTTTCTACCAAGAAGCAACAAATTAATGATGTTTGACAAATATGCATAGAATACACAATTTTCAATCATTTCTCTTTTTTCCATTTTCAGGAATAGAAGTCTTCAGACCAAATTTCTTTTAATCTCTTTTATACTCTATCAATAAACTATTCAATAAACATCTTAGTGGTCCTTTAGGGATTAATACAAATACAATAGTCATAACAAAAAGTGTTCTTTATCTTGCAGCCATCACAACATTTGATTCCCAGATTAGCATATTGAGCAGAACCAATGCGGCCATCATCATCATCATCATCATCATCATCATCATCATCATCATCATCATCATCATCCTTTTTCTAGACAAAGTCATGGATCAGCCATAATAATATTAGAAAGCTACATTATATTAATATCTATTTTATTATTCCTAGAAACAAAATAAACATATCTAAGATGGATTTTACTACTTGAAGCGCTTGCTTGCTTTAGGTAGCCTTATAATATCAGAGCAAACAAGGCATCTGCTTTCTTTGCAAACCAAATGGAAAAAAAAAAATCTATATAGCAGTAACCCTGAAACACAAATTAAAGCTTTTAGGAGAGACTTATTTATTACCAATGCTACTATGCAAAGCCAGACTTGCCTTTCAGATATAGTGTTTTATAGAAGAACTGAGTGCAGGTTTTCTACAAAGTTAGTCCTTCAGAAGTCATTAAAAGTTATTCATGAATAAATCTCTTTGGCATTGCAGTTCTGTGCAATCCCATAGACATTTTATAATAAGACTTCTGATGAATAAATGTACATGCTAGTAGGCAATGAGGACTTTGATTTATTTGTATTATAGTTGGCATACACAAAGTTTAGAAAAAGACAGAATCAAGCTATGAATTATTTGATCAATAATGGAAGGTGAATTAAAAGTACTCTATTCACAATATTACATGAAGATGAAAATGAGAAACAACCTTTGAAAACCTGATGCTTTTGATGGAATAATTAGAGTAACTATTTCATGCCACAAGTATTAGTTAGCACTAATCTCAGTACCTCATAAGCATTGGATAGCAAAATTAACAGGGAATTTTAATTCTATTTCAAATCAGAAAGGATACCATATATCACCATAAAGTATGTGAACAAACTCTCCTGCTCAAAAAAAAAACTTTACATCCCCAAATTGTCCATTTTTAATAACTGCTGAGAATTCTGGTTTATATACTGAAGAAAAAGTAAGCATAAAAAACAAGAAATTATTAACTGTAGTAAAAATAAAAAGAGACTGTATAATAGAGGTTGTCTTCCAGTATATCAAACATTAAAAGAAAATGGTTTCAGAGATAACACAAGCCTGAAAACGAGGGAAAACAAGGCTCATTATACATCACTGAAACACAATTTCATTTCCTAAATCTGAAATACTATCTGTCCCTTTTTAAATATAATTTTAATGGATTTCTGAAATCTCAAATGGTTTTTGAGATTTCTAAGTAAACCTCAAAAA
This sequence comes from Pituophis catenifer annectens, assembly GCF_029215685.1. Classification (NCBI taxonomy): domain Eukaryota; kingdom Metazoa; phylum Chordata; class Lepidosauria; order Squamata; family Colubridae; genus Pituophis; species Pituophis catenifer. The sequence goes on from NW_027256882.1 coordinate 115,859,242, forward strand.
CAATTGGATCATAATCATTTTATGTATTATGTATGAAAACATTAGGAACCATTTCATAATAATTTCCAATTTTTCTGAAACATAAATATAATCTAGAAAATCTAGCACAAAAATGGGAAAAAAATATTTCTGATGTCCCTCATGGACTCCTTCATATATGTCATGGTGTACTTTTTTACAATATAAGGAAAGTTTTGACCGATAAAAGAGCAATTCATTACACATAATATCAGCCACTGACTTCTAAGAAACAAATGCCATTTAGATAATAAAATCAATTCACACTTACACAAATAAAGTAGGAACTCCTTTGAATAGTAAGATTCATGCCTCTTTAATAGGGACCTGGAGGCAAGTGCCTTCTGAATGAAGCAGACATGAGGAGACTTTCTACCTAATTGTGAGCTCATCGGAAACAATGTAATGATTGTTAGCTGGATTTAGCAGGTGTTCCTACTTCTCTTGTTTCATGAATTTCAGCACCTGGTATAGCAGTATTAACTTTTCAGTTTAAAAAGTATTTATTGTCTGAAAGCAGGTTGGCACAAGTTCTTGGCTGAAGGTTTCATTTAGTCTTTGAGTGAAATGCTGCTGGGCTAACTCAGAAAACTAAAGGAACCTCATTTTGCACGATCTGTTTTCCATTGGGTCACATAAGCAACTGATACAGATCTGAACTTGTTATCTGTGGAAAATCGTACATTGGTTTTGGTACCATGTTTGATTTATCCATCACTGCATTTGCAAATATATTGCAAAGATTCACATTCAAAGGTTATTGTCTTCCTGTTCCAACTTAACTGAATGAACTTTAATGAACTTACTCTCTCCAGAAAAGACAGTACACTAAGCATATCTCCTATTTGGTGGAACGTGGGTATGTTAGCTTGCAAGGCATTTTTCTAGATTATTAATTCTATTTTACATAGACTAGCATGAGTATGTTAGGGTAGACTTAAGTGGTACTTGTGGCATATTGCCTAAAATGTAACATGTCTTTCCCATTAATAAATACTGCTGCATCTGGCATGGAAACTTAGGCTTAGTCTATTGTCCTTATATTTTAATAAAAAACATTATGTGAAATTCTAAATTGTCCAGAGCCATAATGGCTAATAATGTGGGACAATCTGATAATGGCCTTAAAGAAGGAATAAGGAAGATTGTGACTTGAAATATAAGAAGAGTCAAAAAGCAAGAATAAACCAATAAAACAAAAAAGATGGACAGAAACACAGTTTTGAAACTAAGAAAAAGATGAAGATTACAATAAGGCTGATTGAAGGTGTTACAATCTTAAGTAACAGAACGCACCCAGAGATGACATGTATGAATTGGTATCACCTAGATGCTTGTGGGAATGTATAAAAATAGGAATTCTTAGGTTAGCAGCAGCTTTGTGTTATCATTTAATCAATTAAGATAATTGGAATGAATTTGTAGGAAATTGGCAACATTTATAATTAATGTTATTTAAGGGAAAATCACTTGTGACATTGATAGTTCAGAACAAGATAATCTGTGATGTATACAAATGAATGCAACTATTTTTAAAGCTTTCTGTATTTTTAGTATGATATCTTTATAAAGAATCTCTTGCACCCTTTGGTACATTTTCATGACATCCAAAACCCCAAGAAAAGAGCAAATATGAGTATTGAAGGCTATGAAGTTGCTATGTAACATAACATTCCTATGATGATTGCAATGGTGGAAAAATTATATTTTTCTCTTACTCAAAAGAGAAATAACAAGTATAAATATAAAAACAATGGGAAAATTATTAATATTTTTGTAAGATGTTGGACAGAATTGATTGAAAGAATATAAGAACTGACAATGAGTTAAACAGACAGACCAAATTCTTGCTTTTCTTCAGATAAAAGCACATCATTGAAGTAGAACACGTGATATATGATAAAAATTTGTTAAAAAGTTATACGTAAATAGCAAAAACTTAGAACAAGTAGATCAATAGGTGTATCTTTGCTGAAACTTGGAAAAGTTAAGAAATTTTAAGATATACAAATATTGGTAGAAAGGTAATCTGTGATGAGAAATAAATGTTTATTGAAAGTGAAAATGAGTAAAAGAAACGAAAATGGAAAAGAGTTTATTGAAAGGAGCTTATACAAGCAAGCTTCTACCCACTTTGTAATATGAAAGTAAGAACTGAGTACAGGTAGTCCTCCGCTTAATAACCATTTGAAGTTACAATAGAACTTCCAAGAGCTACTTATTTCCCATTTCAAAGTTACAATGACTATACCCTCCCCACATCACATAATTTAATTTTGAGTGCTTGGCTCACCTTTATGGCCATTTGCAGCATTCCATGGCCACATGGCTACAATTCGTGATGTGTTTTGCTGGTTTCTAGCATTTACTGCCAGTTTCTGCAGTCCATAGAGGAAAATGGATTCACTTAATGACTACTCACTTAACAACTGCAGCATTCATTTGACAATCACAAAAAAGCCAAAAATTGGAGCAAGTGATGCAATGCCTTTACTTGTGATTGCAGTGACTTACTACCTTCATTTCTGGCTCAATTATAGTTATAAGTCCAGGACTACCTGTATGTCAGTAAAAATATAGAAGTAAATTAAATGCAAAGGAACAAATTGTTCCATGGAACAAATAGATGTATGATAAATCAAGAAGAGATTAGAATCAGTAATGAATGGATGCTTTCCACTGCTCCTTTCTCCTAAATTTAATTTTAAATAACTCCAATTAAGATGATCATTCCTATGCAGGTATCTAGAATAGATATTTTTTTTTTGTTGTAAGATTGTAGAATTTACTATTCCATGGCTTGCCCTGTTTCTGGATCTGGCAGATTTTTATAGCAATATAAACCATTTAATCACCATTTGGAAGAAGTTAAAACCTGATTTAGTAAAATGAACATGAGCTAGATATTAAAAACACAAATAAAAATAAGGAATAATTAAAAATATATTTTTTAATATTTCTCTTTCCTTAGCAGTGTAAACAGTGAACATCCATTCTGGCCTATGCAAAGTGAAAGTGATAAAGTGATAAATTCTCTTCTCAAGAACTACTTTATGACTCCTGCTTATGGTATGAAAAATATGGATAGCAGAGATCTATCCTCTAGTGATCATTTGGATTCTTGTAACCCAGATATGGTAGTCCCAATTTGAACAAGTCAGAATGTGACAACTTTCTGTTAATTGATCTCTGTACAGTAAAAACATACTCAAGTAAAGCATGAGCACTTTCTTCAGATATTTTTTTCTGGTGAGGGCTATAAAAAGCAGAACTACACCTACAGTTGTGTTTGAATAGACTTCCCTGGAATGAAGTATTTTCGACTTTTATATGATTTAGGCTATATCCATTACTGACAGTTTTATTGTACTAAAGGTCTTCTGCAAGGGATCCTTAACACTGATAAAGGAATAGATTCTAATAGATGTGTCTAAAAGATTTGAATGATCCATGTGCTTTCCTTCTCTCCTAATCATTCTCATTAGTGAGGTGAATAGAGGTTCTTTGATTGTCTGTTTAGAGTTACAGCTTACCCACACCACAGAATAGTGACAAACTGAAAACTTTTGTGAATTTGTTTGGTTCAATTGATGAATTAGGCCCCTACTTTTCCAAGCCAATGTATAATCTCATTGCAGCAATTTCCCAACTGTACTGATACCTGTTTTGTATACATATACAAACATTTAAAGAAAATATCATGTTGAAGAAATTAAAAAAGGCTTTTTCTTCCATGCCAAAGATGGAATCGCTTTTAGTGACCCATCAACCTGAATACTAGCCTGATTTCTATCAAATAATAATAATAGCTCTCTCTGCAAAAACAACTATACCCTCCAAACACAACGTTTAACGGGTTGCAACCTCTTAAGGGCTCAGTTGTGTCCTTGAAGTTCTTTTCATGTTCTCTGATCATCCGTGTCCATGTTTATGGTGACACGTCTGCCAAAGCAAACTGTGATGTTTAACCAATGTTACTTTGTCTGGAATCTGCTGTGTCTGTTCAATAGCAATCTTGTCGATTTGTGAACCCTGCCTGATGATTGCCCACCATTACAATATTTCTCCTACAGATATTTTAAACTGACCTTTTCTACTTGTATGTGGGTCACCTGTTTCTCCTAAAGTGTCCTTATATTAGTAATGTGTTACCTTGCTAGAATCACAGTTGAAAACCCTTCAGCTTTGCTTTGCGGCAATAAATTCAACTGACAGCTGAAATTTGGAATGCTCACTTAATATTGATTCTGAATGAAATAACAAGCGACATGACCTTTTGGAGAGTGTAAAATATGGCTGCCACAACATCTGTGCCACATTTCTTGCTGTTTAGTAATATGCTGTAACAGCATGGAGCTGGCATTAAAGCTAAGCTTTATTATCAAGCAGATCACTCCATCTTTCTGCTTTCATTAAAAAAAATGTTTTAAGCTTTCAAGGGTTGGTACAGCAGGCAATACACAGGCATAATTTGGAGGCCTAATTTAGAGTCTGGTAGGAAAAGGTAAAGGTACCTGTGAATTCAAAAATCTATCTGCTTAATTAAGCAATGGGCACAGAGGTTTGTCAAAAAGGAACATGCCTTATTATAAAATCTAGTAATAGTTTTTATTTTATCTTGCCAAATAGGGGTGATCTGCGATAATTTACTTTTCACTTCACAGGGGTAAAAAAAATGAAGGTAAAAAGCTGTTTATAGTTTCTGGGACACGAGAAATACATTCTAATTTAGCATAGCCCCAAGATAGCCTGAACTTATTCAGCTATGCTAGACTACGAAACGTTTGCATCTGATTATTTTATTTTCTCTTTGAAGTGCAAGTATCTTTTAAAATATCCTCCGAAATAGCACAACATCAATTTCTTCACTTTTGGAAATCCAATTTAAGCGGGGTAAAGTTGTCAAAACAGTCTAATTCACTCCAATACTATGGCTCTCAGTCACAGAATGCACGATATATATATATATACACATATACATACATATATATACACACATATATATACATATATATACATATATATATGTATATATATATATGTGTATATATATGTATGTATATGTGTATATATATATATATATATATATATATATATATATATATGTATGTATATACAAAAGTGTCATGAATTGAGGACTATTTTATGTAACTTTTGGCTTCACCTCCCACTATTGTTCTTCTATTGCACTAATTTATTCCATTATTTTCTCCACTTGGTGAAAAAGGAGAGAGAGAGAGCCACACATATTATTACTGCATTTTAATGTTATATATTAGGATCACAAACGCGTCTTCAAGGCAAAACTATTTCCATTTTTCATAGTTTATAGTTAAATATAATTTATAACTAAAATGCCTAAAATGTCTGCACTTTAAGTTGAAGTATAACTTATGGAATAAGAAAAATGCCTCTATTCATTTATCATCTTAATAGCCAATATATTGCAAGTCTTGTTTCTGCCTATATTTGAGTGGTCTGAAACTGGGGTAATCTATATCAAGTATTTTATTAATAGTCCACCTTAATGTATTGGGAATTGTAGACACTGGGTCTGATTTAGTTAGCTCCTCTTGCAAAGACACAAATACACACAGAACAGATAACCAACATCGCTTTTTATCCACCTGCTGGCATTCAGGAATCTAGTATCAAATAATTAATTTAAAGTGCCAGTCAGTTGTAATTAATAGGCACAGATATATGACAAGCAACATAATACTGGTATATATTTAGTAGCTTAAATATCTTGTCACTGGAGAATGCAGTGATGTGTGTATTAGCCCCGGGTTTCCACAGAGGGCAACACATGATCAGCTTTATCTGTGTTAGAAACCAAAGGAACAGTAGCGAAGTAAGTGCTCAGACAAGTGTTCTCTAGAAAATATTAAAACTACAGATTAGACTGGTAATTCCAAAAAAAAATTCCTTTTTCAAGGAAGCTACTGAGTCCATGAACCACCACAAAACATGCTACAGTTGAAATAAACTTTAAAGCAGGAGTGAGAATGCAAACTCAATTTCATACACACCCAAATATTATATCACTCAATATCCAAGGAAAGTAGCCATACTATTTGCAAATTATTTTTGTAATATACAGACACATACAAATTCCATCCACAACATCTCTTTCTCCCAGACTCTTCTAAAATATTTTATGTTTTTAAATACTTTATGAATATGTTTACCTGGATGCATTTACAACTTTCCAGATGTTTTATTGCTAAATATATGAAGATCTTTGAGAAATTTGAGGAAGTGAATTTGTGCAAAATATATCTTTGCCTTAGGCCAAAAACACAAATCTAAACATATGCTTCAGTAGATCCAACAAAGAATCAACCTAGCTTCAAGTAATGAAAATTAGAGATTTGAGTCAAAACTATGAAGATCCATAATCTTCTCCAGTAGTGTTCATTAAGCTAAAACTCATTATAAGTTAACCAGATTTTACTCATTATACCTTTCTGGCTCTCACCGTACTAGTGGCTTAAATATAAATCCTGTAGAATCCTAATATAATATTCTCCCCCACCATACAGCAATATATCGCCTTTCAAACCTGATGGTTGCTGGTTATTATATTTGGTCCTTTACAGTATTCATTATTTTTAATATTATTGCTATTCCCAGTTTGTCTTGAATCGAAAGGAAGACAGTTAGTTGAAGGCATAGACTATTAAATGCAAGCAATTATGTTAAAAGATTACATATGGAAGCAAATTTGAACTATATATCAATGATGAACATTGCTGTATTAACTTGGGCAGTAAAACAGATTGATTAAATTGATCTATATTTCCTGATTTCCAATAGGAAGTAGTAATTAATGAAAGGGAAAATATTATTTCTTGAACATAGTTTATAGACTTTATAATAACTGAAAGTGCATATAAAAGGGACATATATGCCACCACTGCTCATATAAATTATTTAAAAATGGAAATACAGTAGATATATTAAAACCTTAGTATATTCAGTAGATCAATGACTCTTAACCAAGCTTCAGTATTTCTTAAAAAGTCATTACTTATTATTGAAGGTTAGACTTATCTGCTGTTCCATCTGATTTCTGTTCTAAGAAAATAGATTGCCTTGAAAAGTAGTGGACCACAAATTCAGCTTACTAAATTTTCATTAAAAAATGACAGGATGAAAAAGTGTAATAATGAAAATAGAAGTTATCATTATTATGGCTAGAGAGAAGTTGTCTGAAGATAGGCTCCAGCATGAATCCAAAAGCTTGGAAGACAAAACCTCTGGTCCTGGTGACCCATCCAGATTGGATCCTGCAACAATACCCTGGAACATGTATATTCGCTTTCATTTGTGAGAAGAACTATCGTTTGTTATTATTCCTGAAATTCATGATAGTATTCATGATAATAGAAATAACAACAATAAAAATAACAAAGTATTAATTAGACAATTATAAAGTATACAGATGCCACAGAAGAGGAAAAACAAAGATGTCCATCTTCAGAAGCTTAGCTGGCTGTAAGTATTGTTGAATTCAGAAAAAAATGTTTCCAAGTACCGTATTTTCCGGCATATAAGACGACTGGGCGTATAAGATGACCCCCAAATTTTCCTGTTAAAATATAGGGTTTGGGCTATACTCGCCGAATAGGACTACCCCTCTTCCAACGCACACCAAATAAAAATTAAAAAACATCAACTGGCTCACCCACAATGTAAAAGCAGCTGTGCTAGACCCAAAATGGCCCCTGAAACAAGCAGCAACCTCACACAGCCACAAAAAGCCCAAAAAAACAACTTTCACACTTTACACACACACAACACAACACAACTGGCTCACCCACAATGTAAAAGCAGCTGTGCTAGACCCAAAATGGCCCCTGCAACAAGCAGGAACCTCACACAGCCACAAAAAGCCCAAAAAAACAACTTTCACACTTTACACACACACAACACAACTGGCTCACCCACAATGTAAAAGCAGCTGTGGTAGACCCAAAATGGCCCCTGCAACAAGCAGGAACCTCACACAGCCACAAAAAGTCCAAAAACCCAACTTTCACACTTTATACACACAAAATTCCACATACAGCTTTGTGAGATTTTGTGTGTTTGTGTAGTTAGAGTGAAACACTACAGAAACACACTAAATCTCAGAAAGCTGCACAAATATTATTTTATTTTATTTTTATTTTTATATGAAAGCTAAATTTAAAACTTCCTAAACTTTAAATGGCTAGGTCTAAAAAAGAACAACTAAAAAAAAACCCAATTAACTATTTTTTTTAAAGATCCCAAAGGGGAAAAAAACTTACCCAATAGAACAGGGGTCTCCAACCTTGGCAACTTTAAGACTTGTAGACTTCAACTCCCAGAATTCCTCAGCCAGCTTTGTTTTGCTGGCTGAGGAATTCTGGGAGTTGAAGTCCACAACTCCCTGCCTGCTTGATTGCAGGCAGGGAGTTGCTTGATGATGGAATGGATTCAGGCAAGCGAAGCAAGGCAAGCGAAGCAAGGCAAGCAGCTAAGGTGAGCAAGCTGGAGGGGGAAAACTTTTTTCCTTCTCCATGGCTCTGGCGATCCCAGCTGCATTGCCTGATTAGCAGATCGTCAGAGCTTGGATCGCCAGAGCCATGTGAAAAGAGAAAACTTTTTTCCTTCTCCATGGCTCTGGCGATCCCAGCTGTGTTGCCTGATTAGCAGATCGTCAGAGCTTGGATCGCCAGAGCCATGTGAAAAGAGAAAACTTTTTTCCTTCTCCATGGCTCTGGCGATCCCAGCTGCGTTGCCTGATTAGCAGATCATCAGAGCTTGGATCATCAGAGCCATGTGAAAGGAGAAAAGTTTTTTCTTTCTCCATGGCTCTGGCGATCCTAGCTGCGTTGCCTGATTAGCAGATTGTCAGAGCTTGGATCGCCAGGGCCATTTAAGGCTCGTCAGAGCCTTTCGGGCTGGTCTGCCTGGTTACAGGAGAACGACACCCGGCGTATAAGACGACCCCCAATTTTTGAGAAGATTTTCATGTGTTAAAAAGTCATCTTATACGCCGGAAAATACGGTATATTTGTGTTTGTGTATATGTGTGTGCATCTCTCTCTCTCTCTCTCTCTCTCTCTCTCTCTCTCTCTCTCTCTCTCTCTCTCTCTCTGTGTGTGTGTGTGTGTGTGTGTGTGTGTATATATATGATGTATATGTATATATGCATGAAATACGTGTTTCAATTTTTAGATATTAATACTAGTAATAAAAAAGATACTAAAAGGGTTCAGGCATCATGTAACAACCACAATGGATATGTCTTCTGACCTGCTAAGCCCACCAATCCTATTATAATTTTCTGTGATTTATGAACCCAGACTTCATATTACTTTACAACTTGGCTTATGTCTCATAATTATTCTCATAGTTACATTGTTAAGAATTGTTATACAGAGAATGTTTTGAAATTTTAATGGTTTCATATATTTCACTTTTGTTCTTTTCTATTTCCAATTCAACTACACACTGCCTTCAAAAGAGATGTTAAAATAACACATGGCAAAATCAATTAAAGGATCAGAGATGGTCATGGCCCCAAACTCTGAAAGGGGATTTTGCCAGTTTTATCTCTTTCTAGAATGTAAGTGTACGAGCCAGATTTTATTACTAAATGGCATATCCAGAACATAAAATTATTAGCCCTTAAAAATCTTCAGAAGATTAAAGTCTCGTTTCCTGGGATATTAAAAATTTACCTGCTCTACTTCCTGTAATAGTTGTGGTTAGCGTTTTTTGAGGACAGCAAAAAAGAGAGACTTTTTTTTAAAAAAAATCATACTAAAATATTCACAAATTGAATGATTTGTACATTCTCAGCTCAGGTAAGATTCAAAACTAATCTGATTATATGTATATTATGAACAACTAAGCATCTTTCTGCAGCAATTATAAAGCTTTCATGCATAAAAGAGGGCATTTTCTTTAGCATTGGGCTAATCCATCAAGGGTTTAGCTTCAAAGAAGAAACAGGGAAATGGCGGAGGGAGGAATAATAAAGAAAGAATGACTGAAGTGGGCTTATAAAGTAGTGATATTTCTTTTTCCATTAAACTACAGCGGATTATTTTCAATTCTTGAAAATCCTGAAGTAACTTTAGAATATAATCATTTTTCTTTCTTTCCATAACAGGCCACCCCTCCCCTGACTACACAAATGCATTGTGGGGAGATTTTAGACCATGAGATAGAGCTTCTTGAAATAGAAGCTCTGCTTTGAAAAATTCTGCACCTTCCTGACATTATATAAAGGCTTCAGCTCTGCTGGGAACATTTAAACTGGCAGCATCTTTCACCAATATATACTACTTTCCAGACGTTATGAGCTGATCATTATTTTTAAAGGAAAGATGCATTCTGATGCACAACAGGCAAGTTATAAAGAACGTCTGTCAGTAAATGGAAATATGGAACAGTTACTGCTGAAGTGCTTAAATTTGCTGATTGTTCCAATGATAATTGTAATACAGACACAGAGTAAAAAGTGATGTCTCCCTCTCCTTAAGACACTATTCTGTTTCGTTTACTATTTATCCATGACTCTCCTATCCTTTATCATTGCCACGATGATACTATGATGTGTCAATATGATATGATCCACAGCATGCCTACCTGCCTCTCTCTCTCTCTATCCCTCCCTCTATCTTTCCCTCTCATCTCTTATCTATCAGATTTGTATAGCTGTCCATATCTTTAAAAAGAAATAAATACTTCTAGCATTTACTTTGTTGTTGTCCCAGTCCTGTCCTGTTTCACCTTGATCAGATATTTTCCCCTCATTTTTTAAAATGACCCAGATCATGTCTTCTAGGATTTATCTTATTACAGTATATACTCTATCTCTTCTCTCTCTGATTGAGCTTCCTACTTTTGGTGTTGTACTGGTTCTTTTGTACTGCTCCAACTCAGTATAGACTGAATGATAGATATATCACAGACATACAGATAGAAGCTTAAATCCCAATTGAAATAAAAAATAAAATGGCTGGTAAAATGATAATCAACCTAGCTCATAATGCTGGGGGACTTGCTTTATTGCTTTAGCCTATATACATAGTATTCTTCTTCTTGCGCCATATCCGTCATCGGACGTTGGTGATCATGTTGATGATCCTATTTTTATCAACAGCCACACGAAAAAGTGCTGTTGACTTTTGTCCAAACCAGTCCCTTATATTTTGAAGCCATGTTGTTCTTCTTCTGCCTGGACCTCGTTTGCCTTCAATCTTTTCTTGGAGGATTAAGTAAAGTATGCTGTATTTTTCTGGGTGTCGCATCACATGTCCAAAATATTCTACCTTTCACTTTTTTATGGTTTTGATGATTTCTTTGACTTTCCCAGGGGCTTATCAACTCCTCATTTTTCCTCATATATAGTATTACAATACTGCAAATCTTTTTTCCTGGATCCAAGTTTCATATGTAAGCAAGGTACAAGTATAGACTGTTTAACCAATTAAGGTCATCTAAATACTTCACTGTTTTATTACACAATACATATACCCTTAACCAGTGGTGGGATTCTACCGGTTCGCACCGGTTTGGTAGAACCAGTTGTTAAGTAGTTAAGCAGTTCGGAGAACCGGTTGTTAAAAGAAATATTTTGTTTTTTTCCACTTTACAGGGTTAATCCTGTAAGGAATTACAACATTTGGTGTTGTTTCCTAGCCTAATCTTTATTGCCCTGTTTACAGAAACTGCCTGTCCGGCAATATGCCTAGACTTACTGTTGCTTCCGGTTCCGGAGGTTCTCAGAGATATTTTTTTTGCTTGACTTTCTTAAAAGGGAAGGGTTGTTTTAAGCTTTTTACACTGCTGTTGGGAGGAAATACTCCCCTGTTGGAGTTCTTCCAGCCTGGATGCAATGATCAGCACTTTGCAGAAATAATTGAATAACAGAGCAGAAGTTTTCAATGACAAGGAACCAAGATGAGTGACATTCAGCAAGGCTTCTTGGCTAGCTAGAAAGATTGACATTCCAACGTGAGTTTACATACCCTTTCTGACTTTTGGTCTAAAACTGGTTTTTGGTGAAGTTTAATTCTGTGCTTGGTGATGTTTAATTCTGTGTTTAGTGATGAGATAATTTTCCCTATTCAGCTTTGTTTGGAAGGAAAAATGTTAATCTCTGTTCCTGAAAAGAAGCAGCTTCGGAAATCTGACTAGTTCTGGGTCTATTTGTTCTGGTAATTGGTTTAACAAGCAACAGATACTCAGCTCCTTTGCTTCATTCTGGAGATCTTAAATGACCTCTCTGCTAAAGGGTTTCACTTTATGAGCAAGAGTTGGCTGCTGATAGTTATCAAAGTGCTTTGGCACCCTCCCTGATTTGTAACTCCAGTTTGCAGGTATTTCTAATCTAATGATTGGTATTTAGGGACTGGTATTCTTTGCTTTGTACGCAAAGAAGTTTTTTGTATTTTTGTACAGGTAATCCTTGATTTACAACAGTTACAATAGCACTAGAAAAAGTGACTTATGACCGTTTTTCACACTTATGATCATTGCAGCAAACTGTCATTAGGGCAAAGAAACATGCCACGGCCACATGAAACACCGCAGTTGTGAAATGAGTGACACAACTGTTAAGAATGCTGCAATGGGCATAAATGTGAGGATGGTCATAAGTGTGAGTGCCAGTCAAAACTGTGAGGACTGGTCAGAAATGATTTTTTTCAGCCCTCTGAGTAGTCCCTATACACATAGCCACGGTCACATGATCAGCTAGCCACGTCACCCAGTCACATGACCATGAAGCCACGCCCACCCAGTCACATGACCACCAAGCCATGCCCACCAAATAAGCCATGCCCACAGAACCAGTTGTTAAAAAAATTGAATCCCACCACTGCCCTTAACTCTGAAATTCTATTTATGTATTGTTTCACCAGTACAAACCCATGATTAACATATTAATATAAATACTAACAAAATAAACTAGGTTCCACTAGATTAAAGAAAGTGAAAAAGTTTCCCATCTATTCTGGTAGCACTAAATAACCTGAATTTTAAAAGGCATTTAAAAAAAATCCTGAGATAACATTTTATGGCTTACAGTGATGCTAAAATTTGCAACTCCATCCAGGATGAAATATACTTTCTACAATAATTTTAACATTAAAGAAAAGGAAAAAAATGTTTCCAAAGCTATGCACAGATAAAATTGGTTTTCTTCCATTTAGTCATATCCAATCTCAGAAACTGCCTGGACAAGTCTCTGCAGTTTTCCTGGCAAGGTTTTTCAGAAGTAGTTTGCCTCCTTCCTAGGGTTGACTGAAAGTGATTGGCTCCCAAGGTCACCATGTTTGTTTTGTGCTTAATTTAGGACTAGAACTCACAATCTCCCTGTTTCTAAACTGGTCCTTTAATAATTACCCCAAACCATCAAACAAATGATAAACTCCCAGATAAATATGGAATCAACATTTTTATCTACTTACTTATTTTAAGGTGTCAGATACCCAGCATGATTGACTATAAAAAAACCTCAAGATTTTCATCCATGCTTTTCAATTAATTTAATCTATCTATAAATATGTTATTATTCTATGTCTAAAGTAAGACATATTCAGTGAAAGCATTTGTTCAGGGTGCTATGACTTGATCAGCATATGTATTTGCACATGCATATTCATCAGTCAAAAAAGAGTGTAGGTGCACAGTAGGTATGGCAAAGCACCCCATTGATAAAGAGAATGAACATTTATCTTGAGATTATAAATATTCATTTTAGAAGTTTTCATCCCAGTGTGTGGGTAATAGACTAGAGCTGGATGAAACTAGTTAAACTCAATCTTCACAAATCCATATGTTATTCATGACTAAAAAAGACTCGGTTTGGAATGAAAAGTAAATGTAATCTGTTCACTAGAGAACATCATGTAAACATTATTTCTCATGTACCTAAAAAGAGTCAGACTGTCAAAAAGAAAACCCTAATAATTTATTTCTTACAAGTATGAAACAAAAATGATAAAACAGCTAAATACCTTTACCACATGTTGCAATGAAGTCTAGAAGTAAATTGAGAAGGACTCAATTAAAAATGACCCCAACACACATGTGGCATTATATTACTATATTAAATTTGTGGAATACATTAAGATGGAAACGTCAGTTTACAACAATTATTTGTTATATTAATTTCATTTATTGCATTTCTATTCCATCTTCCGCCTAGGAAAACCAGGTAGTCAACATCTGCAGAACAGCCAGATTCACTATTTGATATTAAGAATGTTATTTTTATATATTGTCATGTTTTGGTTTTGATTTTGTGTTTGGATGGATAATGTTAGAATTTTAGCTAGAAAGAATAGAGAAGAAGAATTTCACGCAGACAACATGGCATATATAAAGTAGACTCTTTGGCTGTGCTGAAGATTCTGAAACACACAATATGGCATGGCTAGATAAGAGTGTTTACTGCATTTCAGCATAAACCACTTAACACAGTCTCTTCTTATACCACTGTTTTTTAATTCTGGCACTTCTCATTCTTTCCATGCTTCTACAGACATTGTCTCTTGTGCGTTTCTACTTTGAAGTTGGGTGATTGTTGGCACCTGACAAAACTGTAGTCTGGGCTGAGAAATTCTGGTTTTCAACCTTACTCCAGGGTTACAAATTTCATGCTCTAGCCTACACAAACTGCCACCACAGATACATAATACATATTTCATTCTCCTGAGTGAGAAATGGCTCTGGGTCATGTGCAGAGTCAGCTTATCCCATCCCCTTCCTTCTTGAGCACAAGAGAAATCCATTATTTTATAAATAATAAATATTAAATAAATAAATAAATATTTAAATAAAAATATAAAATAAATTATAAAATAAAAATATTTATTTATTTATTAAATAAATTATTTAATAAATAAATAATATTTTTGAATTATTATTATTAATAGTATTATTAAGTAAATTGACCTTGATTCTAAACAACAATGCTATTTTAAATAACCTATTTTAAATACTCAGTAAAACTGATAAATCCAAAAGTGGTAAGGATTGCTTTTTATAGCCACTGATTAAAAATGGAATTTCCAAGAAGCTAGCAAATTGAGGAAAATGGAAGCAGATTTAATTTCAGGGTATTTTTGGTGTTTCCTGCGTCATGCCTAATCATTTCTGTATATGTCTATATGTGATATTTTTTAATTAAGCCTTCATCCATCAGGCTATAAATAAAGCTATAAAATGTTCTGGGTTTTGGTGTTGTTGCTGGAGTTTACAATATTTATTTTAAACATCTAACCAACCTTTTTTTAGAGAGACTGGGGTGGAAAGACAATATTTGTCTTTTGTAGCTATCTCATGGTCTACTTTTTGTGTTAGTTTTAATCTTGTCTAAAAGTTTCAGAAAAAATTATGTCTGTATGTATGTGTGTTAATTCTGTCTTAAACATCCAGAACAAACATAGATTCAGAACACAGAGGGCAGAAATCACAGCAACGAGACCCCTGTCTACTTTTTCAGGACCGACTCTTCAAACCCTTCCCAGATGACTGAACTGAGCTGAGCTGAGCTCAGATCATTCAGGTGCTTTCGCAGTATTGACCCAGCAAGAATACAGTTCTGAGAAAAACCCTTTGTGTTGAATATTTCTTACAGCAGCCCTGGAACTATCCCCCAGCTATTCTTTATTGAGAAGTGATGTTGTCACCTGAAACAGGACCAGACACAATAAAATCAGGGAAGCAAGGTAAGTTCTAATAAAGGTTTTCATTTTTGCCCAGTTGTATTTGCTCTTTTTTTTTTTTTTAGTAGCACTCTAGGTGTCTTATGAATCACTACATCTCCCCTGATCTCCTCTATAAACCAGGAGTTAAAATGCAATAGAACAGGCAAACTCTGCCCAAGCCAGGAGTTCAATCCTGACTGGCTGACTGACTCAGCCTTCCATCCTTCCAAGGTTAGTAAAATGAAGATCTAGATTGTTGGGGATAATATTCTGACTCTGTAAACCGCTTAGAGCAGAGGTGCCAACTTCAAGGCCCATGTGGTGCTTAGATCTGGCCCATGCCCCCCCACCCCGGGACCAATATAGAACTGGCCCACAGTGCCTCTGCCAGTGAAAACGGAGCTCAGGAGGGCCATGCATGTCACCCCCAAGCTCCATTTTTGCTGGGAGAAGGTTGCAGGAGGTAGTCGCAGCCAAAAACAGAGCTCTACCATTTTCATTGGTAGAGCAATTGATCTACCACAGATGCCCCCGACACGAGTCATGTTGAACTGGCCACACCCACCATGGCCACACCCACCCTAGCCCCCTGAGTTTAAACACAACCCTGATGCAGCCCTCAATGAAATCCAGTTTGACACCCCTTAGAGAGTGCTATAAACCACTATGGAATGCTATATAAGTCTATATAAGTCTAAGTGCTATTGCTATTTTCTATGGGATCCATTATCACATAGTCTGCATAATTCAAGGCCTTGTCAAATGCCCATACCAAGCTATGATTAAGGCTTCAAACAGTGCACCAAAGTTTTGGGAATATTTATAAATTCCCTTTAAAACCTCACTCGGTTTCATTCGGATGGTTCAACTGAATAAGGCCCTTCCTCTATGCAGCAAGTTATAGAGAAATCCAAGGACACGAGGAAGTGATTTTCTATAACAAATGATTGATGTTGACAACCCATATCATGTCACAATCATCCATGTACAAAAACCAAATCAGGTATCAAACCTCTGCTGCAAGTTGGTAGCTGTATGGATTTGCACTTTGGGCCAAGCTGGAGAAAACAAACAATCACAGGTCCTTCCCTTGAAAAATGTGCATCTTACAAATCAGAATTCTTCTAAGTTCTCCAAGGGATGTTTCTCTTGGGTCTAATTCTAGGGAAAATTGTTATGCATACTAATATTACAACTTTGCAAAAAAAAAAAAAAGATTCTGATTGCATTTATGAATAGAAAAGTATTTCCACATATCTTTGAACTACATTTTACCTAACAGGTGTTTTTGCCCCCACATTTTGGTTCTGGCAGCTTCTTATAACAGCTTTTAATATCTCCCGTAGAAGACCTGATGCTCAATGTATGGAGTAAAATTGGTTTTGTTCTCAAAAGTACTGCAAATTTGGAATCTAGGTATTTTTAACAGAATAATTCCATTCAAAACCTAGAGCATACTTTAGCTTAGTGTCTCATTACTTCCTTAAAAAAGATATAACAAGGTTAAGCTTGCTTCTTTAAGTGTCTTATTAGTATTCCTTTAGTTTGACCCTTAATCAGGAGATAACTGACTATTTTTTGTTGTTATGGAGCTGACAGGTAGTTATGTATATATGACAGGTTTTAAAATAATGGTAACGATAGATTGGCTAGGCTGAAGGAAAAGGTCGACAACGAAGTATAAAACAAATTATGTAATACTGAACACCTGCTCTAATATAAGTGAAAATGAAGGTTAGTCAAAAATTGATATCAGGCTGTGAATCCTTTAAAAAAAAACCCATCTGGTTTTTAAATGCAAGTTGATGAATAAATATTCCCTTTCGCTGAAAAAATAGAGAAAAATCCCATGGCAATGGGATTTTGATTGTCTTGCAGTATCACTATAAACTTAATGAACCATTTCTAGCTGAATGTTTTGAAATTGGGTCAGAACTAAAGCAGAATAGAAATGACAATGTAATTCACAAAAGATGCAATTCACAGAAGACACAGTAAAAAATAGTGCCACTGAGTAGGAAGCTTAAAGTCTCTCTTACAATCCTTCATTCACTGATGAGACTATTTCTCTGAACAGAGACCCATATAAAGGATCTAATACCAACTTCCAAGACCCATAATTTTTAACAGTAGACTTAAGTACTTGCTTAATTTCCTCATGGTTGGATTGCATTCTAGAATTTCCGTATGTCGAGTAGCCTGGTTTTGAGTGCAATTGGTTATGTTTTCACACTGAAGCACAATTATCAGCAGGCTAAATGGAGTCAAAGTTTATATACTTTGCAGAAGTATATATAAAAAATACTCCTTATTCTTTAAAATAATAAAAAAAAAGGAACATGGAATGATAGCCCAAGATGACTGAGCTGATTCATGACTCCAACATTGGCTGCCAAGCTCCAGATGTTGGGGAGCTACAACTGTCAATATCCCTAAAATGCATGGGTAATAATGAAGTATGTTTGGAGGTATTTAGGAATGACACAGGTTGCTCACCTCAGACAACAAAATGACTGAGAATTAAAAAATCAGTAACATCACCGTGTCATTGATTTTATAGTCATACTCTATGCCTAGGGACATACAACTTGGACAAAGTCATGGCTGGCAAGCTGACACTCTAAACTCACATCTGCACATAGTATGAAGTATCATGAACTCCCAATTATACAAAGATATTCACACTGCTCAAGCACCTAAACTTCACCCTTATTTTGTGATTCCGATCTAAGTATGTTGTGTAAATCAGTAATCAATTATTAAATCAGAGTTGAAATAATGGGTCTTGGGTGCTCTCTGAGTGCAGTAGTTTTCCTGCAAACATTTCATTATCCAAACTAGGTATCATCATCACAAATTAGTCTGGGTAAATGAAATACCAAGCTCAGAGGGGACCAAGGACCCTCATTATTCATACATAATTATTTATGTGCTAGTACATGTGAAAAGCCAGACAACCTTGGTTTATTTAATAATCCATAATTAAATAAGGCATGTCTAAGCGCATAAAAATTCAGTCAGTATGACTATTTTGATAATTATGAAATGTCCATTGCATATTTAGTCAGTTAGTTTACTTTATTGATTAGCCCATGGGCCATATCAAGTATATTTAGTCATAAAATATGCCAGCTCAATAGAAGTAAATAAGTCTAACAATGAAAGTAACAATAGCAATGGGCCAGATGTTTTACTGAGCATGTAAAGATATCCTTACATTTCTCTTTTATTTTTATCTTCCTTAACTACTTTATTCAAATATTTATGCTGGTATATTTTAGGATTACTGTAAACTAGACATAATATAATGTTTAATTATGCCATCAGTACTATCCAACTGATACGCTTATACCTGAATCCTTATTTGGTTGCACAGCAAGTTTCAGGATTAGAATAAAATTCTCTAAGTAAATATGGATCATCTCAATATAAGGTTCCCCATGGCTGGTATGCTCGGTATTCAAAAGAACACAAAAAGACTCAGTTGGTTAATGCCTAGCGATTTGCAAAAGCAATAATTCTTGTATCTTCCCCATGTTCTGCCTATTCCCACCCTCCTTTGAAAATTAAGGTATTTGATAGCCATAGTGCCTTGTATTTCACAGCTCAACAGATAATGTGGGAATCAAGCCACTATTCTTAAGAACAGCATGATCCTCCGGCTAGCCTCAAGCATGTTGGGACAATACAACTGTTAATTTATTTCCTGAATATTTTGCTGCTTGCTGCATATAGCACAAAAATAATAACAGAAAACTCTGTTCCATAGATAAACTTAGAAAGAAATACCATTTGTATTCTCGGGACACTAAAGAAATGTGTAATTGCAAATTATGCTGAGAACTATTAAATGCATCAGTATACTGACAAAGCTAATGAGGTAAATACCATTGATAAACATAATTAAGATAACATGAGATACACCAAAGCTGGTTAGGCTAGTTTTATGTTTGGAGATTCAATAAAACAGAATTAAGCTACCAAGCCTAACAAAGCTTATATGTATGTTCAAATATGGCATATTTTGGGCATTGAAAGAAATGTGATGTTCTACAATATCACAATACAGCATTCTAATACAAACTGGAATTATATTTTGAATTACTGTTAGTCAATTATGTGAACTGGAAAAAGCAACAATAAGGAAAATAAGAAAATCTGAATTAATTGACTCTCAATTAGTGTGTAATAACTATCTTGTAAAGCTGAATATTAATTTTAATAATGAAATAGTATTTTCCCATTCTTTATGAAAATGGAAATTTTTATATAGCCATTAACTTTATGGCTATATAAGAATGCATGCATCACAAAAAGGTGCAATCCAATAAAACTGCTAAAACATCTTTTTTATTTTTTTTGATTTTTTAAACAAAACAAAATATAAAATAACCATCATCCATTGCAATTACAGAAAGTGTATCGATCAATTACAATTCTTTTGTGCTTAATCCCATATCCAAAATTTATAGGTTATTTAATTTCTCTTATTTGACAATTTATTATATCCCTTTATATTATTATTCTCATTTAACAATTATTTAACAATGGCTTATCTCCCGTAAAAAACTGTTGCTAAAACATCTTATTGATATCTTCTCAAGGTGTTTAGAAAATTATTTATTTGTATAGGTCCATCACTTTTTACGTGTAACAGAATAAACAACAAGAAATAATATATAACTTTGCATGTTATTGGCAGGTGTATAGCTGAAATTTACACATTATAGTCATTCTTTGACAGTTAAGCTACTGTAGAAATGTTACTATGCTGGGATCCTAACCATTTTTTGCCCCTTTCCTGCTTATTCTTCCTTTGGCAACATCTTGAATATTTGCAACTTTCAATTGAGAGACTGAACACAGAAGAGAAATAGGCAGTCCAAAATATGCCCTAGTGTATTTGGTATCATATATTAAGCTAGATAAATCCATGCTTCCTAAAAAAAATTACTAAAAGGATAACCTTTTTCCAAAATATTTTTTTAAAAAAAATAATCCATATCTATTACTATAATAATATTAAATATACAAAGAATGTAGAAACTCTCATCTCATACTTAAAATTTTTGCGTACATGATAGGTTGACTTCAGACCTGTGGACCACATTTGTTCAGAATACCACAATTGGTCAAAGATCTTTTTTGTTTAATCCAATTAAAAAATGGAAAGTGCACAGATTTATTTCTGTACCCCACAGTTATAGTTAGGATCATACTCTGTTCCAGGACACCAAGTTATACAACTTGTTATAGTTATAATTAAGAGAGTAGGGAAAGTATAATTTTATTTTGGGGGCATTATTTCTGACAAGGGATATCATGACCAGTCTTCAATAAATTATCTCAAGATACATTCATAAACCCAGATCCACCAACTGCCAACCTTTATTTTAGGTCAACCCATCAGAAATGAACAAGAGGAGGACTGATTTGAGAAACAAGACAAGTCAATGGGGCCAAAATTGAAACAGTCTTAAGGAAATATAAATTTAAAGTAAGTAAGTAAGAAAAAGGAAATAAAATGGACTTGGGAAATAAGGAATAAAAGAGACAGGGAAAAAGGAGGGAAGAGGCCCCAAACGTGCTTTTTCAAGAGGCAACTAGACTTTATTGTTTTTTTTAAAAAAATGTTTCATTTAAAAAGTGAAAGATAGGTGAAACAAGTCCAGTTGCCTCTTGAAAAAACACATTTGGGACAACTATGACCTGGAGGACTGAGAATCTCCATAGACAGAAGGGAAGAGGGGTAATCTGAGAAAAGGAATTTATTTATTTATTTATTTATTTATTTATTTATTTATTTATTTATTTATTTATTATTTTTCAAATTTCTATACCGCCCTTCTCCTTTCGGACTCAGGGCGGTGAACAGCCAAAATAAAACAATTATACATAAAGTACGATTAAAAATAGATTTAAAATAATTAAATTTGGCCCATAGTTTAAAATTTATCAATTTAAAATCCATATCAAAATTTAAAATCAACCATAAAATCATAAAATCAAGAGAGACCGGCTAACTGAAAGAGATGAGTTTTTTAGGGCCAGACGAAAAGTCCGGAGGTCAGAGATCACTCGTATCTCTGGGGGTAGATTGTTCCAAAGGGTAGGTGCCATCACAGAGAAGGCTCTCCTCCTGGGGGTCGCCAGCCGGCATTGTCTAGCCGACGGCACCCTGAGGAGGCCCTCTCTGTGGGAGCGAACTGGCCGGTGGGAGGCTATTGGTGGCAGAAGGCGGTCCTGTAAGTACCCTGGCCCTAAGCCATAAAATGAAGAGATAAAAGAGACAAAGGTAGGAAATACTGGTATGAAAAAAAACAAGGTGGTGTTTTTATCATAATGGTCCAATCATTATCATGTAAGTAATGATAATGAAAAATATTATTTTTAGAGAGCTGTGGTAGTATAGTGGTTAAGACATCATTCTAGAAAGCAAAAGAGGATGTGTTTTAGTCCTACCTTGGGCATTAGTTAGCTAGGTAATCTTGGATCAACCTTGGATCTCTCTCAGTCCTAGGATGGAAGACATGGCAAAAACCATTTCTAAAATATTGTCAAGAAAACTGCAGGGACTTGTCCAGGCAATCTTTGAGAATTGGATATGACTAAATAAAATATATCACTATATTAAACTTTGTATATATCAAACTTCTTAATCGCCCATCTCCCTCATAGAAAAGAATTTGGCAGTGTATATTTTAATTAATGCAATAAAACATTAAAAACTGAATAATTTAAATTAAAAATTCTAAAAAATATAAAACAACATCATAAAATTGCAAAAAAGGAGAGTTCCAAAATGGAGATATTAGGAATTGTTAATACAGGTAAATGGGTTCTCGTGGGAACAATCAGGCCCATGGCTGTGAGGGCCCCTGTGTCCCCACACAAAGCTACACACACAGTCAGGTTTTGACCCCTTTGAAAGAAGCAAAGAGATTTGGGGGGGGGGGTTTCCTCAACTCTGAGGGCAAGATGTTCCACAAAGCAGGGCCAGTAGAAGAGAAGGCCGTCTTCCTTGACACTGCCAGTCGAAATCCTTTGATTGATGAGGTCTGTAACATGGCTTATCTGCCTGAACAATGGAACAGGCTGATGTGATGGGGCAAAGCTGGTTCTGTAGTAGCCTGCCTGTCACACATACGCACGCACGCACACACACACATTTTTTCCTCTTATCATTTGTGTCAACAGTTCTCTTCTTTTGCAATGAAATCTTCTACCTTTCTCACCAGAGTATAAATGTCCCTGAAGAAAAGCTTTTCCCAGTGTACCTCCCCAACCCTTGTGGGTCTATTAGGCCAGGTATTAATTAGTGCATAAAAATATAAGCCAATTTAAAATATATTAAAGTGGAATAAAAACATAGCATCATAATGCAAAAAATTAAAAGCAGCAGCGAAACAAAGAAAATGAATTCAGGTGAAATAAAAATTAACAACAAAATCCATTTTTAAAATACCTATGATTTTTAAGTCATAATGTGCTATTAGTAACATAGACACTAGGCAGACATTCCACAACAACTTTCATGGGGGGGGGGGGTTTGACACTGGGATTTATAACCATTACAACAATGATATTTCATAGAGAGGATAGTCCTTATTCAGCTCCTACAAAATAAAAATCACGTAGGTGTTGCCAGCTATCTGGACAGCTGCTAAATGGAATCCCAACAATTACCAGAAACAGACTATCTTTCCCTGTGTTGATAGTACCTAGCCAATCCTTTCAGGGATCAAAAGCTGGGCAGGGTTGCATCTGTTTAGTACTTGGGAGACACAATAATTTTTCAGCATAAATTAGACTGTCAGGTGATTAGAGACTTAATACTTTGCTTTGATACAAAATGCAAGTCATATAGTATCTCTGCTTGGGTTTTCCATAGAGATGAAATTATGGAATAATTTCAAGGAGATAAAGGACATGTTTTCTTACTACTTGATATATGAACACGCATTTTCTTTTGATACTGAACAAGTTATGGAATAGCCTTTGTTTAAATATCTGATTTCTTAAATATTCCTCCAGATGCCACAGGCAACTTGTTTCTGTAATTTTCCAATTAATGGAAAAACCATTGTCAAATCTGATCTTCTTCCCCTCAGCAGGTAAACTACAAATTAAAAGTTCGTTGCCTAATAAATGACAGAAGGATTATTTAAATGCAGGTTACTTAATCAGCCTGCTAGCTCTTCCTCCTTTTAGCAGCACTGTGAGTTTGGCAGTTGCACTTTCACTAAATTTATTAAACTGATGGCTGTTCTAATTTTACTTTATTACTTCCTTTTTAACCACAATAGCACAGTCAATTTTCAAAGTCAAAGGATATACTGCTTTTCCTTCTTTGAGGCTTACTTCAAACAAGAGTCTTTCTCTTTAATGAGAATCACCCATATGTTGACTGTGGCATCTTGTGCAAAATAAAGAGGAAGTTTTTCAAATGTTACCTATTAAAAACAATGATCCACCATTCTTTCCCCTCCTCCCGTTTGTTGTGTCTGTCCTGCAGAATTCATGCTTCAGTATTAAATTTATTATGTGTAATAGCACAATTTACTTCTGCAGAGGGACTGTTCCCCAAGATTAACCCAATGTATCCACTGTATTGAACAGGGATACTTTACCGCCACACACACTTCGACATGACTTTGATCAGAATCTGTATAGTGAAGTGTTCTACATTAACTGATAAATGATTCTACTGCTCTATTACAGGGGTGGGCAACTGTGGCCCTTTTACAACCTGTGGACTTCAACTACCAGAATTCCTGAGACAGCCAAGCTGGCGCAGGAATTCTGGTAGTTGAAGTCCACAGGTTGTAAAAGGGCCACAGTTGCCCACCCCTGCTCTACTATGATGAGGGAGATGGTGGGTAATTGTTTAAGTAACAATTAAATCATTTAAAAAAAAAACTCTGTGACTCCTATTCTCCATAAAACCAGTCCCACATTATTAACTAGAGAAATAAAATTACTATTATTTACATTGTCCAAAACCAATGAACCAAAGCTTTTGGGATACAAAATTATGGAAGATTCAATCTTAACTCATAAGCATGTTTAATAAAAAGTTAACAAAAGAAGTAATAGAGTTGATGGTATCTAAATAGTGTCCTGGAAACTCAAGGCTTCTCCTATATACAGCTGGGGCATTATGATAGTGAAGCTATTCATGAAAAATACACCACAACCACCTTCTTCTTTCCCTGAAGTTTTGTAGCACAGTTCTTACACAACATTGTAAATGGTTGCACGGTGTTTCCAACTACTACATGTAGAATTTGATGACCCACAGTGTTTACATAGATGTTGCATAAGTCCATAGTAAAAGGAACCAAATGTCTACCATCTGTGGGTTTTGATGGTTTTTTTTTGTAACCAAGAACAGTCAAAAGTCAGCCACAGATAATTAGATAGGAGATGAGGACTGAGGAGGTGGCAAAATGTTAATATTCATAAAAGACTTGCTTATATGTGTAGTTATTGTTATAATTTTCTTCAAATCTTAATTCAAAAAGTATATTATAAATACAGAAAAAAATGATTGGCTTTAATTCTGCTGTGGATACTTCATCAAATATCTTCCAATAATACTTGAAATAACAGATATATATTTCTCTTGAGTTTCCATGTTTTTACATTGTGTTACAAATGAGTACCCTCATTTATAAATTGTTGTCCATGTATTTGAAAGCAAAAACCAAAATGTTGAACTCTCTACTCATTTGTTGTTCATTCAGCAGCACATTTGTTCTTTAACACCATTAGTTAAATACTCCAGGTTTATTTTTATGAGTCTCTCCTATGGGGACAGTCCTCAAATGCACAGCTGCACCTGCTATTCCTGCTAAAAGATCCCATGAGATCAATCTGTATGAAGTGGTTTCTTTTTCTTTTTTTTGTATATAGAAAAAATAAACTAGCACAGGTTATTCTTGGAGTCTATATTTTGCACAGAAATATCGTTCATTGAAAACTTTTAATAACAAAGGAGAACAAAGTAGCTGCTATATTAGTATGGCATCGTTTATATTCAGGGATATTCCACCGAGACGCATTAAGCAGATTCAAAGTCATCTTCTTGTATTCACTCAGTACAGACTCTACGGCACTTGCTGATTAGACAACTTGGTATATTTTAAGTAAATGCTAATGACACTGCATAGTAATATAATTTTTTTAAATAAATGTTTCTAAATTGCAGGGCTTGCTAGGGTTATCCTTCTAAATCTGGTAACTACCAGTCACAAAAATAGTTATTGGACTGGTGTGATCTTTTGGTAATAGAAAAATAAATCCTGCTCAAAAAAATAAATCCTTTTTTCTAGAACTGATTATTTTAAATGTGGAAAAGTGCCATCCAGCTCTGTATAAATAGAAGAGAGATAGTTAGTTATTTTTCTTTCTCTTTCTCAATAGGTTTCCTTAAACCAGAAAGTTCAGGAGTGAAATCAGAAAGGGACACTCAGTATGGGAAGCTGCCCAAAATTGAACAGAGTGTCAGGCCTGAAAGCCATCTTTTTCGTTGGATCTTCAGGCCTGCCACATTTATTACTGTGGAAAACTGGGAGGCGAGATTGTATGGAGCCAGGGTAATATATAGTCATAATAACATTCCTTTCTCAGAAAGTCAAGGACATCTTGCCCTGCACCTGGATGGCTGAAACTGGGAGGCATCTACAGTTGGGACGGTGCTTTGATTGGACCATGTGATTGACATGT
Source organism: Pituophis catenifer annectens (assembly GCF_029215685.1). NCBI lineage: Eukaryota > Metazoa > Chordata > Lepidosauria > Squamata > Colubridae > Pituophis > Pituophis catenifer. Next base: position 115,885,689 of record NW_027256882.1, read on the forward strand.
GAGTGTTGGGCAGGGACTTGAACTTTCCTTTGGATGAGGAAAACCTGAAAGCTTTCAGACTTGGATTTTCCCAGATGTGCCAATATGACATCTCTAATAAATTGGAACTTTGAGGAAACTCAAGCCTTGGAGTTTTCTTTCGTTAGGGGAGTTACTTGGAACCCTGACACAGAGATCCTTACACCAACTAGTGTGAACAATTAACCTGCCCGGCTCAGGGCCCACCCCCTCTCCACTCTGGTCTATAATCCCCTCTCAGTCTTTTGATTTTCAAAAGATCTGGACAATGGAGGAGAAAGAGAAGAGAAAGATAAATTGTATAAGTTGACTTCTTCTTTGTAACAGATAATTTTCAATAACCTTGCAAGAATGTTTGTAAAAAAAAAAAAAGTATATTTGGCTGCCTTTATTATACGAAACAACCCTGACCGATATTTTCTACATACAAATAGATAGCAGACCCTAACTCTACTGTCTTTTAAGGTCAGTAACATTAAACACAAGAAAGGTGTGCAAAATAATAGGTGGAAAAAAAAATAAAGTCATGAGATCATAATGGGAGAACTAGTTAAATTATTTCATACCAACACACTTCACCTCTCCCAACCTTTTTTTCCCATGCAAACTATCATTGCTTCCATCCCATCCATTTACTGCTTTATGCAGTGCCCTTTGCTCATTAACTAATCTTTTTCTATTCCAATAAATGAGGAGATACAGATAGAGATAGAATTAGAGATGTTCCTGAATATGTATATCATACAAATGCAGAATTTGGGACAGAATTTTTTACTTTCTAATCAAGTCTCAGTTCAGCCTAACTACTGCAAAGAACTGAATCAGCACTGAAGTGTGTGTGTGTGTGTGTGTGTGTGTGTGTGTGTGGTATTTTTAAAGGCACCATTTTTCCTTTGAAGACACTACTCAAGCTATTCTGCCCTCCGGTAACTGTCAAGACTTCTTGTTGTGTCATTATACAGCAGTAAATTATATTAACCAAGTGTGACTGAGTAAATCAAAATACAGTGGTGAGAGCTCAAAAAGAAGAAGAGGCAGAGAGCTATGAGATATAGAGACAAGATTCAGAAATGAAAATGGAAATAGTATTTGCAGTACTTTAGATGAATTTTTACCTTTATACTGAATTTCTTTCTTAATAGAATGAATACAGGAAATTGAATCTGAAACCATTTTTGTATTACTTTGAATATTAAATTATCAGAAAGGTTTTATTATCTTAATAGGGGAAATCTTGCTGAATTCAACATGTTGTATTTAATTCTATTTGTCATTCACTGCCCTACTCTCCCCATCTCCTTGGGGATTCTGCATCAGAAATGTAAGATGAATCTCAGGAACCACCTGCAGGCAAACCAATACATCAACTGAGTTTCTATATATACAATGAAACATCTACTTAGCGATCTGGGTGTGGAACACCTGAACGCTGGACAGATTGATTTAATTTTTATGCTACCAATTTAATACAGCGACTTTGGATAACTTACGATATAATAAAAAGTAAAAAGTGCTAGAAAACAATTAAAATCAGGAAAAAAAAATAGAATAGAAAAGCTAAAAACCAAGATAATGGGCACATTTACTGATACCATGGAAGTAGATTCATCTTCAAGCCTGCAGTTCTTTATATATAGGTGATTGGCAATCTAGGTAATGCCCAAGGACTTGTATTATACTTTATAGCCATTCTCATTTGCCAATAAATGAGGTGCTGCAGTCAGAGGCAACACCAGGTAGTTACTAATGCTTAGAGGTCTTGGTTGACTAGCTGAACATCCTGTATATCCAGTGGAGGCTATGGCTCCAGGAGGTATCTGTCCAGGAAATCTGTTATTTCAGGAAAAATGCCCCTTCTCATGATTTACAACCAAAACCAAAAAATAATCTTTCTGAGCTAAATAACATAGCTAAGGTTTCACTTCATCCAGTCTGAGCCCATAGGCATCATACTACAGCAGTTCCAGTCTCCAGCAATTTTAGCTTGGCCGAAAGGGAGATGTAAAGCTGTGTAATATTAGTGTATTGATGATATTTCAGTCAATTGATGTAATAGTATGTGGGAATGACTTTGGAACACAGGACAACAAAAGATCAGATAAAAGGTAGCTTAGCCCATAGCAGGAATGTAGATAGGGTAAGAGGTTCAAAGGAGACCATCCCTGGTTTCTTGTGCTGACAAAAAGAGATGAGGGGAGTGAAGTACTTTCAGATTTGCAAATTCTATTAATGTAACCTTACAATAAAATACAATTAGCTGATTTGGTTGTGTTTCCTGTCTATATTCTTCCTGATTAAGGCTAACAAATCTTGAAAGTCTCCTCCTCTTTTTTAATCAGAGGAATTTCAGAAATAGCCTCCAATCACCGGGAACTCTTTTATTTACAAGCATCTCACAGCAACATTGCTGCAACACCTACAGCTAGTTGTGACCAATTTGTAGAATGCCATGATACAATTAACACAGTGATGAAATGCTCCAGGGTCTGCTACCAGTTCGCTTCACTATCAGTACTCTGCGTGCACATGTGTGGTGCACGCCAAATGCAGTACACGTCAAACATGCGTTTCATGCACATGCACTTTGTGCACATGCGCACGGCAGGTGTTACCATGCAGCACTGAAAAAAGAGGCTTAAGAAGCCTTTTCTAAGGTAAGTAGAACAACGATGAGGGGAACAGCTGTGCCATGTCATTTAGATTCGCTAGAAAGCAGAATTTCCTGCTTTCTAGTTAGTATAAATTGCACGGCACAGCTAATCATCGGAAATACCAGTTCCTCTGAACCGGAACCTTTTTTTTTAACTACCTGTTCGCCCAAACCGGTAGGTTTTATTACTACCGGTTCAGGTGAACAGCTTCGACTGGTAGCATTTCACCCCTGAATTAACACAACATCTGGGACACAAGTTGCTGTTCAGCTGATGCCCCAGGTTCCCATAGGAGCTTGCTGAGGAATTTCAGAGAGCACCAAGATCAATTTTGGACATTCATAGTTCAATGTGTCTGGCAGGACAGTGGAGTTTCCCACTGATCACACCAAAGTGACTTTTGAGATAAGACAGCTAAAGGAATCAGCAGTTATATAAACCACAATGTTCATTGAAGGGAATGATCCAGATCTAATTGCATAATTTCAGAGGACACTTCAGAAATCTTAAATAATGCATTACTACTTGTTGAGAGATCTGAAAGCTCAATCAGGGCCAGAGAACAATAAGATAATATATTTTGAACATTAAATTGCCCATTCAAAATGTAAGGTGGAATGACCTGATCCTGACTGTGACCAGTTCAGAAATGAGCTGGCTGAAGATCTGAGAAATGAGCTGGTAAAGCAAAATACCCAAAATATCCTGGAAGATCTATATCAACATTGTGTAATAATAGACACTCTACTGTGGCAGTTAAATAAGGGGAAAAGTATCTACAACCTTTCTTCCCTTATATATTTCCCCAATAGCTCCTCAGAATCCAGCATGGAAGAACTCACGCAAATTGGATAATCATCAGGAGACAAACAAAGAAGAGAAGATTAGAAGAAGGGACTGTGGTGCAGGGACCCTGGGTGAAAAGGGCCAAGCATCTGCAACAAAGTGCAGAATTTATTCATCAATGGAGCAGGTAATCAGCAAGTGCCCAGTTTGCTTAAAGCAAAGAAACTGTCCCTGTCCCTTCTTCTCTTAATTCTCCTATATGTCCAAGGATGACACTCTTGCCCTTTAAGTTATCAAGGCCAATCTCCCTGTAATGCTCTTATTCAGAAGCAATGTTTACATATTACTAAAAGAAACTGTAGCAACTTTGTCAAAAACTAACTTGGCAGCTGCCAGTCCATTTGCTTCATGGGGCAGCCCAATGGCCTTCTAGGCACTTTAATTTCCCACTATGCTGAGGTTACCCTCTTACTACCAACATTCTTTCACATGGACTACACTCCTTTTCCTGATTGACTAGGATTTAATAGTAGTCACCACACAATCCATTCTTCACTTTCCCCCATTTTGTCCGATCCATTGATCTCATGTCAGCTTTTCTGGGCCAAGAGGGGGGGGTCCCCCTCGTAGAGATGTGCCCGCCAGGTTTCCGTGCATTTCATCAGCCAAGGGCCCAGGGGAGGGGTGGGGGAGTGGCGGTGATCATTAGGGAGAGTCTTTGTCCGAGGGAGACCACTGTTCCTCAGATAGCCGGATGTGAGTCCCTTTGTGTGAAGTGGGGCCGTGCGGTGCAGATGGGTTTGCTGACTACGTACCTGGCTCCCTGCCACGTGGCAGCGACCCTGCTCGAGCTACTCGACGTCATTGCCGGGGTGGCGGTTGATACCCCCAGACTTATTGTCATGGGGGATTTCAACCTCCCATCCGCAGGTGAGGCGTCAGAGGTGGCTCGGGAGTTCATGGCTTCCATGACGGCCTTGGACCTGACCCAGTTAGTTCAAGGCCCCACTCACATAGGGGGACACACTCTGGACCTGATTTTTATCTCTGGTCAGTGGTTGAATGATCTTGGTAGAGGGGACCTAGATATTAAACCCTTGTCATGGACAGATCATTCACTCCTTCAACTAGACTTTCCTACCGCCTGCCCCCACCGCAGGGAGACGGAACCGACCAGATGGTTCCGTCCCAGGCGCCTGATGGATCCCGAAAGGTTCCTGACGGAGCTTGGGCCGTTTCCTGAGACTCTAACGCATGACTCGACTGAAGAGCTGGTGGCCGCCTGGGAAAGGGCGGCCGCCGGAGCTTTGGACCGCGTCGTGCCTTTGCGGCCTCTGACCCGATGCCGATCTCAATTAGCTCCTTGGTTCTCTGAGGAGCTGAGAGAGATGAAGCGTCGGAAAAGACGCCTAGAGAGCATTTGGAGGACTAGTCAATCCGATTCCGACCGGACACAGGTGAGGTCTTATATCAAGACCTACCTAGTGGCGATAAAAGCGGCAAAATCTAACCATTTTTCCGCTCTTATCGCATCTGCAGAGAACCGCCCAGCCGCCCTGTTTAGGGTGACCCACTCCCTTCTTCGGGGGGGGAGTGCGGGAAGATCCCTTGCAGGGTCGTGCTGAGGATTTTGTGCAATTCCTGCACGATAAAGTCGCTCGGATTCGGGATGGCTTGGACTCCGATTGGATGAGTCCACGGGAGGAGACCGGGGCAGGTCTTGAGAATGTTATCTGGGAGGAGTTTGATCCTGTGACTCCCGAGGATGTGGACAGGGTTCTGGGTAAGATTAGTGCCGCCACGTGTTTATTGGACCCGTGTCCCTCCTGGTTGGTACTGGCCTCCCGGGAGGTTACACGAGGCTGGCTCCAGGGGATTATAGGTGCTTCTTTGGGTGAGGGTGCCTTTCCTACTGCCTTGAAAGAGGCGGTAGTGAGGCCCCTCCTCAAGAAGCCTTCCCTGGACCCGGCTGAATTAGCCAACTATCGTCCAGTCTCCAACCTTCGTTTTGTGGCGAAGGTTGTTGAGAGCGTGGTGGCACGACAACTTCCCCGGCACCTGGATGAAGCTATCTATCTAGACCCGTACCAGTCGGGCTTCAGGTAGGGGTACAGCACAGAAACGGCATTGGTCGCGTTGGTGGATGATCTCTGGAGGGCTCGGGACAGGGGTTGTTCCTCTGTCCTAGTCCTATTAGATCTCTCAGCGGCTTTTGATACCATCGACCATGGTATCATGCTGCAGCGGTTGAGGGGGTTAGGAATAGGGGGCACCGTTTTGCGGTGGTTCTCCTCCTTCCTCTCCGACCGCTCGCAGTTCGTGTTGGCAGGGGGGCAGAGGTCGACCTCGAGGCGTCTTGCATGGGGAGTGCCGCAAGGGTCGGTCCTCTCGCCCCTCCTGTTCAACATTTATGTGAAGCCGCTGGGTGAGATCATCCGTGGTTTTGGAGTGAAGTGTCATCTGTACGCTGACGATACCCAGCTGTACATCTCCACCCCAGACCACCCCAACGATGCCCTTGATGTGATGTCCCGCTGCCTGGAGGCCGTGCGGGCTTGGATGGGGAGGAACAGGCTCAGACTCAACCCCTCCAAGACCGAGTGGCTGTGGCTTCCGGCGCCCCGATATAGTCAGCAGGTGCCATCGCTGACTATTGGGGGTGAATCTTTGCCCCCCACGGAGAGGGCTCGCAATCTGGGTGTCCTCCTGGACGCGTGGCTGTCTTTAGAAGAGCATATGATGGCCGTGGCCAGGGGGGCCTTTTATCAGGTTCGCCTGATTCGCCAGTTGCAGCCCTTTCTGGATCGGGATGCCCTGCGCACGGTCACTCATGCCCTTGTTACTTCCCGGTTGGACTATTGTAATGCTCTCTACATGGGGCTCCCCTTGAAGAGCACTCGGAGGCTCCAACTGGTCCAGAATGCGGCCGCGCGGGTGGTTATGGGCACAACCCGTTATGCCCATGTGACACCCCTCCTGCGCGAGCTGCACTGGCTCCCGGTGGTCTTCCGGGTGCGATTCAAGGTGTTGGTTACCACCTTTAAAGCGCTCCATGGCATAGGACCCGGGTACCTCCAAGACCGTCTTCTGCCACCAATAGCCTCCCACCGACCAGTTCGTTCCCACAGAGAGGGTCTCCTCAGGGTGCCATCAGCCAAGTTATGTCGGCTGGCGACGCCCAGGGGGAGGGCCTTCTCTGTGGGAGCTCCAGCCCTGTGGAATGAACTGCCCCCGGAAATTCGTAAGATATCTGACCTCCGGGTGTTTCGCTGCGCATTGAAGACCCTGTTGTTCCGCCAGGCCGGACTATCAATACAATAGTTTTAAATTGGGGTATTTAAATTTATTGGGGTTTTAAATTTGAGCCATTTATTTAATTATTTTAAATTTTATATCATTGTTTTGTTTGTGTTTTTAAATAGGCTGTACACCGCCCTGAGTCCTTCGGGAGAAGGGCGGTATAGAAATAAAATTATTATTATTATTATTATTTTCTAAATTTCTCTGCTTGGTCACCTCTAATTCCTACAAATGTCTTCTTTTTTTTTCTTTTACTACTTTATATTCACATAAACCTATTCTGCATACACTTCAATCAGGGGTGGGTTCTACTTATCTTTACTACCGGTTTGCACCGCGCATGCGCAGATCACCTATCATGATGTCCAGGTCAGTGGGCAGAGCCTTCCACCGGTTTTACTACTGGTTATTGTGAACTGGTCTGAACCGGGGGCAACCAACCACTGTCTTCAATGTACTAAATAATTAAAAATCCAACCTTTCTCCCCAGCAAAGCTTCTTTTTCTTTTTCTTTCTTTTTCTCCTTCTCCTTCTCCTTCTCCTTCAAACTTCACTATCTCTATTAGCACCTTTTTATTTCTGACTTGCAGCAAAAAAATCAAAACAAGGGAACAGTGAAGTATTCCTTTTCTTTCTTCTCAAACCCATGAAAAGTCTTGATGTCATTTTTTGAATATGACCAAGTGCTGAATGCCTTGCTGTCTTGCCTCATGGTAGAAGACTTTGGCAAACTGAAACCAAAATCTTTCTTGTTTGCCGAAGACATACATCTATCAGCATTGAAAACATGTTCTGGCTGCTATTTTGCAAAATCACTTGGCCAATGGATCTCAGCCTGTGCTATGTCAGAGTCCCCCATAGGGGTGGGTTCTACTTACCTTTACCACCGGTTCGCAACGGGATCGCAGATAACTGATGATGACATCCAGTTTTACTACCGGTTCTTGTGAACCGGTCTGAACCGGGGACAACCCACCACTCGTCCCCCAGTCCAATTTCTCTTATCATCTAATATTGTTAGGGCTGCAGTGTTGCTCGAGTTTAGTTCCTGCTGACCTGAAAATAATGCCTTCTATGCCTTCGGCAGATTTCTATTGGTTTAGTTCTCTATTTACAGCATTTTCCTTGCTTGTTGTGTAGGGATTATGTACATGGAATACATAATCATGTATGATTATGTATACTTTGAGACATTTCCAACACCATACTTGTATATGTATTGGATTTGATTTCATTTATGGAAAAAGCATTTTATTCATGGGTGATATAATGCCATGCCACCTTATCCTCCCAAGTCAACAAGTTCAGCAGCTTCACTTTTTTGCTTATTATTCTCAAATATTTACCACTTCTCTCAGCCAATTGCTTCATTACATATTTCTTGTTTATCATTTCTAAGCATACTGCAGATTAGTATAAAATGAAGGGTGTGGATGATATAATGTTAGGAACAGAATGATCATACATGGTAAGAAGCCGCTGGGACTGTTGAGAAATTGGTGGATGGAAGCTGGATCCATACTTCTGCACATGTATAAAATAGTGGACTCTAAACAGCATGCCAAAAGCCAAGGATACCCAAAATGCATTACTGTGGAAAGGAGTTTAGATTAATGTTAATCAACTGCAGATATGTGAATCCATGAATAATGAGATTGTGAATAAAAAGGCAATTGTCTAGGTGTAGGTGTCATGCCACTCTGTATAATATTTTTTTCTTAATAGACATGTTTAGGATGCCAGCGTGCTCTGCTTCTATAAATGAACCTGAAATAATGGGTCTTCCTCAGCCAAGACAATCTTACTTTGCTTTGCTCTTACATTTTCACAGCTAAGATGAACTTTCAGTCTAAAATAACAACATTGAAAAGCTTCTGCTTGATATCATGTGTGTTTCTGAAAGAAAGTCGGAGGCTGTCAGCTGGCACATCCATAACTATACTTGTTTCAAAGCTCTTCCTTTCAGAGATGGAAATGCAATTTCTTGGGAACTCCAAATACAATCCTCTATCCCTGTCAGAAAGCCACTGGTGAATAATAAAAGAAAGTGCCACCACATGTCATTAATGAAAATACTCCAGTCTTCAAGTCAAGTTAAGACAAGAGAGTGGCAGAAAGAGTTAACAAGTATAAAGAAATAATCATGTGAAATTGGTACTAAAGAAAATTGTTGACATTCAGACAACAGAATGAAGCAGAAAAACACCAGGAAATTGGAATTTAAAACAAAGAAATGCCTTTCTACTCGTACTGAAAAGCATTTAAAGGCAATTTTTCCATCACTTCAACTGTTAGGAACATGTCCTGGAAATACAGATTATATTTATCCTGGATGACATGAATTTATAGTAATGGGGAACTCAGGGCTTTTTGACAATATATTTGTTATTTAGCTTAGAAAAATATTGGAGAAGTAATTAGAGAAGTAAGCAACTTTGAGACTGTATGACACATCTCAACCTTCACAACCAGCTGATAATCTAGCATCAGTTGTGTAAGAAAAATATAAGCAAAAATTGTACTGATATCCATTAAAAATAAGGGCATACAGTTTTACCAAAAGTCATTTATAACCTTAAGGAAAACTGCTACAAAAGAAAATCTGCCTAAATTAATTAGGAGTTCAGCTACGGTCATAACCAATCGAATCCTTAAAGAACAGCATCATGTAATTCAGTTAAAACTCTCCCACAATCAAGGATAGTGGCACACCAGAAATACTGTACACCAATTTAAAGAATATAAGTATTAATATGTAGAAATAAAATTGTTAAATGATATTAAGACAGAAATCTTGAAAGTGTTAATATGTGGATTAGTATTTAAATCATGTAAAAGGATGCACTAGCAGGACAACTTCCAGATTACAGGTCACTTGCTACTTACATGATTCTAGTTTCATATTTATAGCTTCCGTAAAACCCTGTTGCATATATTACAGAATTCTGAATCCAATGTCTAATACAATTCATGAAGAAATTCTAAAGATATCAGTTCTAAAGATATCAAGTGCAACATGCAGAGGGATACAGAATTTTGCATCTGCTGACTCGTCATAATTAATAGCACCATTTGTTATCATGAGGGAAGCACGAAAATGAATGTACTGGACAAATTGGATTTTCTTTCTCCATTATGTCTAATCATTGTGAGATAAATAAACTATAGTAATCCCAACATTCTTATATTAAAAAAGACTAACATAACAAGTAGAGGGGAGAGGGGAAATCACACAGTTTAGTTCCTAAGCATTTAGATGTAAACAATTAGAGAAAATAGCTAGACAGCTAAAAGTTTAAATACCAGGTAAACAAACCCATTGTCACATTTCTCCAATCAAAATATCAGTAAATACAAAAAGAACCACATCGAATAACATGTCCCATTTTACCTATGATTTAAAAAGTTCATTTTGTCTTCCTTTTTCTAAAAAAAAAAAAAAAAAGTCTGTAATCCATTCTTATAGTTGTTGATACTTGTCATGTTTTTCTTCCATGTTCTTTAAAAACTAAGAAGGAAATAAAAGAAATTACTCTAGAGAGTAATGGGAATAATTCTTTTTCTGTTGGTTTTACAAAATAGATTGAATGTATGGAAGAAAAGAAAAACAAGTATCAACAATTATAAGAATTTTTGCTATCCATCTTGTAGTTCAGGTGAGACAGATACCTTTAAACGCCATGATAATTTATTTCCAGCAAATGTGTATTCATTCTTTTAAAATAGTATCCAAGTTGTAATATTTAAAATACAATACTACAATGTTTCCTTTATTTTTTTAAAAAAAAACTTGCAGTGACCAAAAGTTTGTCTTGCTTTTTTCTGTTTATTTTAAGTTCTTAAAAGTTATAAAAGTAAACCTTCATTTTTCTTATATTAAGGTTTGAAGGCAGTTACTCACCAGGTATTTCGACCGTGTCCCTTTGAAGGTGTCTAACTCCTTTGCAGCGATTAATAAGCAATTTTCAAAGGTAGTTAGCAGAGAACTGTCCAGATTTAGTGTTCTTTGATAGGCTCCATTTGTGTCTTGGAGTAATTGCATTAGATCCCTTCATCTTTAGTTCCTTCCCACCCAAGAAATTCTGCAGTCTCTTCATGAGAAAAAAGGAACAACTCTAAGGAAAAACACCTTAGGCAATCTTGCATTTCTCTCTTTTGTTCCAGAGAAGATCAAAGAAGTTAATCTACTGACCAGCCCCTAGAAAAGTCTACAAATGTTGGCACTATAAAAAAGCTTTTTCTCTGGAAGTTGTAAATATGTGCTGATTGTGAATTACTAGTGCAGGATGCTGCAATGGTCAGAAATAGGAAGAATGATTGCAAAGCTGGATTTTTTTTTTTACATCATTTTTCCAAGTAGAATGGGTCTAGACATCTACATCAATAATAAAATAGAATGATCCATATTAAGTAACACTAAGATTGTAAATGCTTAGGCAAAAAGCAATGAATTACCAGGAGGTGGGCTAAAGTTAGACTACAATACAGCTAATAACAGTCAAAATCAGATAGAGAAAAATGCAAGAGGAAAAATGAAGACCAGCTGGAAGATGGTTAGAGCTGGATGGGGGTGACAGAGACAGAAGGTAGAAAATTCAGAATTAGCTCAGATATAGGACTAAATTGTAGGGCAGATGCTAAATGTTAGGATAAATGAGAATAAGTTTGCAGAAAGCAAAAAAGGTGCAATAAATAACCACACCCTTCACTATTCATTTAATAAGCAAAGTTCATTTGCTGTAGTGCACATTGCTTATAAACACAATTATTCACAACAGCAACAATTAACTTGCCTGAAGCTATTCTATTGCAGACCTGGTGAGAGCATGCATATGCAGTGCACACAGACATATTTGTGAGTTTTTGTTTTTTGTTTTTAAAGCACAAATTATGCATACATTGTTTTTTCTTTCTTTCTTTCTGGGTTCTTTTACGCTGCTCAAATCAACCAGATGCTTCAAAAAGAATATTGAAATCATTCTAAAGAATTAGTGCAGAAGTCAAGGTATTATGGCAAATGATAGCCATTAAAGGCTCCTTTGTGTTAAATCACAGAAAGGGCAAAATGAGAGAGTGGATGATAGATGGGAAGTGAACAATGGCAGATGCAATAGGATCTGAACTGAAAATTCAGCATTTCCTAAGGATGCCCTGGATATAAAACCCTACCCAAACCTAATTACCACAACAAAAGTCTTTACATATACCTCTTCTCAAGGTGAAAAGGAGAAATAGTGCTGAACTCACTAAGTCATATATTAATTCAATATCCTCTTCCAAGCACTATGATTGGAGTGCCCAGCTAAAATAATTCACAATAAGTACAGTCATAAAGTTGTAAATTACAAACATATCTCTGTTCAACTCTTCACTTCCCACCCTTCTGGAGTTTTCATTATACAAAAGGGTTGAGGATCCATTTTTGCAAAAGAATGTATCTGTGTCCTTATAAATATACATTTTTTAAAAAATTATTTAAAAGATTTATAACTTGCTAGGATATCAACAAGCACTAATAAATAATGAAGCTTTGGACAAATTCAAATTCCATCTAATTTGAAAGAGCCCTACTTCAGACATTTTCCGCAAAACTATCTGTATGAGTCTAATTCAAAATGCACAATTCTTCAAAATCCAAAATACACTTTCTCAAACTCCTATTATATTTATATGCTCCCAAAATTCTGCATGGTCTGAAAAATAAACTACAATTAAATATATCAAAATCACATGAGGCATCCACCATAAGAACACCTAAATTATCAAATCCAGGTCACCAAATAAAACTCCAAATGGAAATTTTACACCAAGATCTTCACTAGAATTCAAAATGATCCCTAAGCAAGATAATCAGAATCAGCTTCTGTGATGGTGTTAGAGGAGCACGGAGGGGCAGTGACATCACTGGGGCAAAGTATCCTAAAGAGATGCAGCCATGATAAACACTGCCTTTGAGTCTGTGCTTTTCTTAGAGGCTGAGTCTCTCCCTTTGATGATCACACATAAAACATAGAATCCGTAGATGAGTTCCTAAACTAACCCAGAACTGCATTATCAAGTCTTTATAAGTTAACATCAGCCATTTGAATGAGATTCAGGAAGCTATTGGCAACCAATACTGCAGCAACTGAAGAATAGGCAAGATAATGTAGTCAGCATGCCTGGTGCAGGAGCCCTGGTGGGCAGTCATTAAAATGCAGTATTGCAAACAAACTTTGCCCACAGCCTGTTGTACCATCCTGATAGAGGCTAGTTTGACTCAGACTTCCATCCATTCAAGGTCGGTAAAAGGGGACTCAGATTGTTGGGAGCAATATGCAAATAATGCTTACATTGTAAACTATCCAGAGAGTGCTATAAAGAGCTATGGGCTTAAAAGCTATCGCTATTGCTATCCACTATCAGTCTGGATTCCGCAATTTAGAGCAGCAGTAATTTCTGAATCACTTGCAAAAGCAGAGCCTTGCATACAGGATTTGAAGCAAATAGTGTTTAGGCTTATTATCATAGTATACCAGTCTAGAAAGAGGCTCAATTGGCTGTTGGAAGTTAGAAAGCAGAATAGGAACTTTACAGACAGATTTACACAACGACTTCTAGTCTTTATGAAAAGCAGTTGGGTGATTTGGGGCTAAGAATTCTTTCTCTCAGCCCAACTTCATGGGGTTGCTGTGGAAAACAGGAAAATAGGAGGAGTATTAGGTGGTTTATTTGTAAAAAATAATAAAGGGTTTTTTAAAATACCCTCACGGGGTGCCATGACATGTGCATCTGGGTTATTTTGGCAGTCTTTTTTTACTGAGACACTGAGTGCACTGAAAAAGTTCAGGAACTTTGGGTCTAACAGATTTGCTCTTTGGTATATTTTATCCAAAAAGAAGATGTACCAGTTCACATGTATTTTAAGTAGCAAAAATAACAGAACAGCAAAATTAGAAGGGACTTTGGAGGTCTTCTAGCCCAATCTCCTGCTCAAGCAGTAGAGTCTATACCATTTCAGACAAATGGCTGTATATTCTCTTCTTAAAAACCTCCAGTTGTGGAGCACCCTCAATTTTTGAAGGCAAGCAGTTCTACTGGTTTATTGTTCTCACTGTCAGGAAGTCTCTCCTTAGTTCTAGGCCCATGATGGCGAACCTATGGCATGTGTGCCACAGGTGGCATGCGAAGCCATATCGATGGGCACTGCAGCTGATTTTTGGGCCCACCGGAACTCGGGAACGGGCAGTTTATGGCCTCCAGAGGGCCTCCAGGAGGGTGGGGAAGGCCGTTTTCGCCCTCCCCAGGCTCCTAGAAAGCCTCTGGAACCTGGAAGGGCGAAAAACAGCCTACCGGGCCCACTGGGCCATTGCATGCCAAAAGTGGAGGGAGCGCAGGGGGGGTTGCGTATGCATGCGCAGGGGGGCCAGGGTGCATTGAATTATGGGTGTGGGCACACGCATGCATGCCCCCCACATTCCCCCTGCTTTTGGCACGCGACGGCAAAAAGGTTAACCATCACTGTTCTAGGCTGATCTTCTTCTTGATTAGTTACCATTGTTTCTTGTTCTGCCTTCAGGTGCTTCGGAAAATGAGTTTGAGACCACTTTTTGTAACACTCATATTGTTCAGGGCAACTCACCCTACCATACTGGCATATAAATCCAATCTGGACAAAGACTTAGTTTTGCTTCTCTCTGTTGTTCCAGCAGAGATCAGTAGAATACACAGATTCCACCACCCCAAGTCATGTACTCACTCTTTCAGGAAGAGAGTGATCAGTCCCACTCAGAGCAATATCCAAAATACAACTGGAGCCAAGATGTTTTTAGACCATTAGTTTAGAAGTGTGAAGTTTTAATCTGAGTGTTGTTATCCGTTCCACTTCTTCATAGCTGCCAGCCTTCAATCAAGATAAATAACTGAGTTTCATCAGCATATTAATATCTCACTTCAAATAGATAGATGACTTCTTTAAGTATTTTCAAGACTTCTTACAGTGTTTCAGAGTGCAAGGCAGAGATTGAGCCCTGTGGGACTCTACATTAAAAGAACTGAGGGCTTGATTGCCTTTTTCTCACTATAAACTGGAATCATCTACTCTTTTTCTTTGATCCTAGCTATACACGCTGGAAAATCCTCCAGTGCTCTGAAATAATGTAAACTAATATTAAACACTGCAATGTGGAGGGAGGGAGAAAGGCATTTTAAAAAATGCAGTCTCTGGCTCTTTTCGTCCAATTGCAGTAGAATATATGGACACATTTATGATAGAAGAACAATCAGCAGAAACTCGCTGGAAAATTCCTTAACATGCATGAGGGTGGGATATATAGTTAATACACTTTCCTATAGATGGTTTTTTTATTGTTATCTAGGCTTAATTGGTGACACAAAAACAGTGAGGTATTCCAAAGGAGTATCTTTTTTTTATTTCTATCGTATCTGAAATGTTGGAAAGTTTTAATGGAAGTTGATAGAATATTACAATACATTGGCCTGTTTCTATTTAATTGGCATGCTGTATTATGTAGCAAAATTCATTTAAATGTTGATCCATGTTTCATATTTTGCATATCAGAATGACTTGAAATAGTCTCATTCTTGTAGTTTTTTTTTTTTTCTCAGACCAATGTTATCTAAGTCTAATCAAAGCATGTTAATGTATTTTTGGCAACAAATTCTGCTGGTATCAGGATTCTCTGTGTGAAGGAAAATAAAGTTGCCATTGGTCTTTGTAGTAGCATTTTAGCATTTGACATCAATAGAAAAAAAAAAAAATTCAGCAGCTGATAGCCTTTATAGTTATTTCCATTTGATAAATACGACATACAGAGAGTTTCGTCTTATTTATATTTTATTAAATCTTTTCACCTTTTCTAAAATTCAGTTCGTATTGTGTCTTAGCTGTTCAAAATCATAAAACTGATTCACATTAAGATTACAAAAGGATACAAAAGCTACACATGGAAGGTATATGTATTCTTAGGCTTGTGCATTTTTCATTAATTATAACACCAAACAGTAACTAAAACAGACAAAATCTTACTTAAAACCAGTGGTGAAATCCATTTTTTTTACTACCGGTTCTGTGGGCGTGACTTGGTGGGCATGGCAGGGGAATGATACTGCAAAATCTCCATTCCCACCCCACTCCAGAGGAAGGATACTGCAAAATCTTCATTCCTACCCCACTCCAGGGGAAGGATACTGCAAAATCCCCATTTTCTTCTCACTCCTGGGGGAAGGATATTGCAAAATATACATTCCCACTGTTAGATATTGACACAACACCCACCCCACTCTGGGGCAAGCCAGAGATCATATTTGCTGATTCTCCAAACTACTCAAAATTTCCTTTATCGGTTCTCTGAACTGCTCAAAATTTCCGCTACTGCTTCTCCAGAACCTGTCAGAACCTGCTGGATTTCATCCCCGCTTAAAACACAATTACAGAGAGAGCAATTTTGTTTAGATTTCCAAGTTTTCTGTTTTAAAAAATAGCCAGTTAGAGATCAAGGTACAGGAATAAAATTAAGAAAAGGACTATTTGGTTTTTCCGTTCCTTTTTTTCTTAGATACCAGCCTATATAGAAGGCGGAAGGAAACCTGCTGGTTTGTTTTTATTTTGTGTGGGGGTTTTTTCCAGCTCATTGCTTTGAAAGTAAACTTCCCTGGTCACAGAAATAATAGAGAAACCACAGGGGCAGACTGCAATAAATTGCAACTGCAAGCTTTGACTACATGTTATTTGATCTGTGAAGGGGTCATCTTGCTCGAAACATAAAACGGTACCTCTGAAACAAAACACATGACTGACAATAGCCAAGGTCATTGCTAAAATCCAATGGCACAACAATATAAGCAACTAGTGAGAACAAGGGGCAACAAATGATGAAATAGCCTTTGTGGCATTGCACCGCATGTTCAGTATACATGTCATAACATATGTAATAAGAAACTTGCACCATGACACTGCAAAGCTTACATATGTCATTCTAAAGACCTGGTCAGCTTCTGTGGAAAATTCGGAACATGAACAGGCAATATGTCAAGAACAAACTGTCTTTTGAAATTAACACTTGAGAAAATAAAATGTCAATTTTTGTTTTGTTTCTGAAAGAGTTCTGAACTAGAACAGGGTGAAACTCACATTTCAATGAAAATTTTGTATTTTAGATAAAAGAATATTTACCTACACAGTTACTATGACTTTAGAAATTCCAGAAATTCTGTTTCAAATAACTATCTGAAAGCTTCAATAATATAATTTTTTTAAAAAATTGGTTACTGCTGTTCCACTTTAAAGTCATCACAGATCCGCTGATTGACCCCTTGCAGTTTGCTTTTCAAGCAAATAGGTTGGCAGACATTGCTGTAAATATATCATTACATTACATTCTGCCATATCTTGAATCTCCAGGGACCAATACATGGACCCATTTATGGACTTCAGCTCAGCATTCAATACCATCATTCCAGAAATTCTTGACTTGATTTAAATTGATTCAGCTAACTTTGCCTGCTCATACTTGTAGATGGATAATCAGTTTTTTGACAGATAGGACACAACAGGTGAGACTAGAGAAAATTCCATCTAGTATATGGGCAATGAGCATAGGTGATCCTCAGGGCTGTGTGCTCTCTCTATTGCTCTTTTCTCTCTATAAACCAATGACTGCACCTCAAAGGAACCCTCTGTTAAAGAACTTCAAGTTTGCAGACAATACAACAGCCTCATTCTCATTTCAGAAGGTGATGAATCTGCATAAAGACAGGAGGTTGAACAACTGGCCCTGTGGTGCAGTTGTAGCAATCTGGAGCTGACTATGCTTAAAACTGTAGAGAATGGCGTTTATGAGGAGCCCTTCTACTTTACCACTTCATCATATTTGACAGTATACTATCCAAGTGGAGTCTTTAAATTTTGACTATTATTTTCGAGGACTTGAAATGGACACATAACATTAGAATCATCATTAAAAAGGCACAACAAAGAATGCACCAACTCAGGAAGTTCAGACTGCCCCAGGAGCTGTTGATACAGGGATTATTGAGTATGTCATATCTTCTTTTATAACTGTCTGGTTTGGTATAGCAATCCAACAGGGCAAGTACAGACTCCAATAAATAGGTAAGACTGCAGAAAGAATAACTGCAACCAGCCTGCTTCCATAGAAGGCCTTATATTGTGTGGGTCAGAAGTAGGGCTGAGAAGATATCTGCAGACCCCTCCCGTCCTGGACATAAATTGTTTCAACTCCTTCCCAGCGCTAATGTCTATTAATATTCATCCAAGTAGTATGGCTGTGGATGGATACCCCAAATTATCACTGATCACCTGTATTAAACCAGCATGGAAGATTCTGGTCTATTTCTTCCACATGCCAAAATAACCTCAAAAACAGCCCTGATTCCCCAGAGGCTCTAGTTGGCAGCATGGAACTCACAGATTTGGGTTTTCCTAGATGTGCCAGTATACCTATTGTAATAAATGGAACTTTGGGGAAATGGTTGCCTCAGAGTTTTTAATTGGAGTTGGGGTTTTCTGGAATGCTGATACTAGGACAACTACCCACAGCAACAGGAAGATCTGCCCAAAGGCAGAGGGTGCTGAGAATCACCAAGTTAAATCAGGCTGCATTTAGACTTTAGACATAGGAATGGTCAACATTTGTACAATGAAAATGCATGTACAATTAGAAGAACTGCTGACTGAATTCAACAATATGTAATGGGATATTATTGGATTATGTGAAACATGATGAAAAGGCAAACATTTAGTTGAACTTGATAGGACTCGGCATTTACTCTACACTAGAGGTACCGAAGATGGATGATGTGGCAGGGTTGATTATCTCATCAACCAAAAGCTGGAAGACTCTGTAGTAAAATTTGAAAATATATCAGACAGAGTAGCCTAATGCATCATTCAATTGAACAAACAATACAAGCTTCAAATAATACAAGTTTATGGGACAACAATAAACTATAGTGATAATGGGGTCAAAGAATTTTATGATGATGTGCCCACCTTCAAGACAAAGAAAAATGCTGATACAAAATACTAGTGGTGACTTTAGTGCAAGAATAGGAAAAACAATATCTGGAGAAAAAGCAACTGGCCCTCATGGAAGTGCTAAGCGAGATAATAGAGGCAACAGACTAGTAAAGTTTGCTGAAGGACATGAACTTTATATCATTAACTCATTTTACAAGAAAAAAGCTAGCAGAAAATGGACAGGGAAGAGTCCATCTGAATATACAAGTGGAATTGACCACATCATGTCAAGTGATAAAACCATATTCTGCAATTGTAGATTATTAATCATTTTAACATTGGAAGTGCCCATAGAATGGTACGAGCTAAAGTGAAGATAGACTGTTGAAAAAAGCATATAAAAATGATAAAGACATCACAAAAAACAAAAAGAATGATAAGCTATTAGAGGAGAACATTAATCTACCAAATTGCTTCATTCTATTGCAAGGTTTGGAAGAGATGATCATTATGGACCAAAATGAACAAATAGTCAAAAACATCGTTGAATCTGCTATATCTATAGCACCACTAAGAAAACACTTTGTACAGTCAAAAATCTCTAATGAAACTATTGATTTAATATAAAAATGACAGACAAGGAAGAATACCGGAAGTTTCACTAGTAAACTGGGGTATATTAAACTTTGCAAGACCATAAGAAAATGTATCCAAGAAGAAATGCATCAGTTTAATGTGAAGCTTAGTTTAATGTAGAGCCTGATAGTACAGTGGACTAAAGCACTGTTATTAACATCTGCTGCTTGCAATTACTGCAAGTTCAAATCTCACCAGGCTCAAGGTTGACTCAGCCTTCCATTCTTTCAAAGGTAGGTAAAATGAGGGCCCAGATTGTGGGGGAAATAAACTGACTTTGTATAAATATACAAAAGTATGAAGGCTATTGCTTAACGCATTGTAAGCCGCCCTGAGTCTCCGGAGAAGGACGGCATATAAATTAAAGCAAAAAAAAAAAAAAAGCTTGTGAAAAAGCCAATTGAAGAAAACAAAGGGATTAATAGAGCCAAATGCAAGCTTATAAATACAAGAGAGAAGGTTTTTGTATTAAAACATGAAGATAGCTCTGTGTGTATAGCTGTTCAGAGCTATACAAAGATCAAGATCACTCAAAAGTAACAACACCCATGAAAGCGGAAATGCCAGATATCCTAGTGAGGAAAGTATCAAGAGCCATAAATGAATCAAAATGAAAAATGGCAACGCTTCAATAAATGACTGTGTTATGGTTGAAATACTGAAAGCTGACAGTCATAGTTTGCACAAGATACTAGCAAAACTATACTTGAGATACTTCAGACAAGATACAATACCCAATGCATGAAAAAATGCTGAAGTGATTCTTATACACAAAAAAAGTACCCATGATGATTTAAAGAACTATAATCTAACAAGCCTTCTTTCAGTCATCTACAAGGTTTTCACCAAGATAATAGCAAAAAGAATATTGGGAACATTAAATGATGCACAGCCAAAGATGCAGGCAGGGTTCAGAAGTGGCTATAGCACAATGGATCATATCCAAGTTGTTCAGCAAGTCATTGAAAGGCACAACGATTTCACCATGCTTCTGTACATGGCTTTCATTGACTACAAAAAGATGTCTGACTCAATATTCCAACAAGCAATAATTAATGCATTGTTCAACCAAGGTATAGACACTGCTTACATAAACTTACTACAGTCAATATATGAAAAAATGTGCTCGGCATTACAAGGCAAGATAGAAAGATCTTCACGTGGATTAGAAAGTATACAATATCATCAAGAAAGTAAAAGAATTGAAATGGAAATGGGCTAATTGCATAGCGAGAGAAACTGATTTCAGGTGGACCAAGGCAGTCATAGAATGGATCCCACTTGATGAAAAGCATCCACAAAAGAGACCTAAAGCAAGATGGATCGACGACATCAGCAAGTTTTATGGGCCCAATTGACAAAAGAAA
The DNA here is from genome assembly GCF_029215685.1 of Pituophis catenifer annectens. Taxonomy (NCBI): domain Eukaryota; kingdom Metazoa; phylum Chordata; class Lepidosauria; order Squamata; family Colubridae; genus Pituophis; species Pituophis catenifer. The sequence continues at coordinate 115,906,427 of NW_027256882.1, forward strand.
GCTAAGGACTGTATTGACAAATTGACAAAAGAAAGCTAAGGACTGTATTGGTTGGAAACATGTGGAAGAAGCCTTAATCCTGCACTGGATAGACAATGGCTAACATAATGATGATGATGGGTATGGCTGTAGCATTTTTATTCTTCTTACTCCCCCCTCCTCTTGATGTTGTTATTATTATGACTGTCAATATTTTGTTGCTTTGCATATATGCTGACAACTTCTGCATAACAGACAAATTCCTTGTGTGTCTAATCACACTTGGCCAAATAAGGTATTTATGGAACAGAACAGAACTGTTCTGTTCCATAAAACATACCTTTAGTTTTTCCTTTAATTTGAAAAGTTAGAAAAACATATAAAATTGCTGTTCATTTTTTGAAGCTAGCCCATTAGGATTTCCTAAATTATCTAGGAATACTGTGTGCTTCATATTTCAGCTTTTCTATGGCAAAGGCAATGAACATATAATATCCTGCCAAAGATAAACTATTCTAATAACATTCCAAAAGTTTTGCCTGTGTGAACTGCATTTAGGAATAATGTGCAAAATGTTTGGGGATTTTACCACAGTGAAATTTGTGGTGGTTTTTTTTAATTAAAAAAGGCTAATGATTGATGGTTTTCTTAGTCAGTAACATTTGAGAACTTTGTAGTATGGCAGTTAAACATGTAACCTGTCTAATTTAATACCAGTCTGAGCCACAAATTCACTATGACTTTATTCACATCTACATTCAATAAAGCCCATCCACTATCTCAATGAAAAAATACTGCTGTAATAAAACTGTTGCAATAGCAACCTAATTGAGCCAGTTTAAACATCTGAAATGTAAATGAAAATTACCTGTAAAAATCTGCCACGTGGGTATTGCTTAAAATGCTTACTTATCTATCTATATATATATATATAAAAGCAAAAACGACTCACGTATTAATCACAAAATTTCCAGAACTGTAAAGCCTTCAAAATTGAAATTTGCCATGTTATGTTCCTCTTGGCTTCTAGGTGCTCACTAAGAAAGGATTTTTCGAAATGACCATCAGAGCATTAGTATTTCCTATATTATTATTAACATGCTCTGACTCTAACGAGTTCTACTCCCCCTCTCCACCTGAAATGAAATCTGTTCCAAATGCAAAACACAAGCCAAAGAGTTTCAGTTTCAGTTTTATTTTCACAGCAGGAAGCAGCTTTAATACAGAACACTTGAGCTAAGCCACACCCAGCCTCCTTCCTGTCTCCTTGCTCAAACAGCAAATACTGTTTGAGTTTCCAAACACCCCTCAACTCTCTCTCCCACTGACAGGATGCTAGCCAGATGAATACTGATGGATGTTGCAGGCTGGGACATTCTACTCCAGCCCCCCCCTCCCCCGTTCCAATTGCCAGTTGCATTATATTAACACACTCTGATGCTACAGAGTTACACATTCTACATTACGTTTCAGGCTGTAAGTGTCAATTTATCAAGCCCGAGCACATAGTTTCGTAGCGAAGCACAGGCATCCAGCTAGTTCATTCATATTTGTGTTTGGGAAGAAGGCTGCCTAAAAACAGGTCTGAATAGAAATATTTTCAAGTTTTCATAGACAACTCTCATGGCCATTTATATAATTCCTTCATCAAATGTTAAGGCCAGCTTTCTCTTCCGGTCTGTTTTATAATATGTAGCTGATGGTGTGTAGCATTATGTGGATATCACAATGATAATTATCCCTGAGAAAAATGGATCTAGCAAGACTAGACTTTATCTTAGTAACAGTAATCAAATCCTAGCATTGCCTCAAAAAATAAAATGTAAGTCACACACACACACACACACACACACACACACACACATGATTTTATAGGACAGTTGATATTGAAATAAGTTTCAGTAGCTTTTGAGAGAACAAAAAACACATATACACAATTGGCTAAAAAATTCAAGGATGAGGAACACATTAAATAAAAGAGATTTCCTTTCAAAAATTTACTACCAAATGTATTATATTTATATGCTGTGGAAAAGAAGATATAGGAAAAAATATGAACATAAGTGAGTAAATATATAATTAATAAATATATGCTAACCGTTGATTTTTTTCATATTAGCTGTATCAATTGTTGGGTTTTAATTTGTAAAGGAGAATCTATTCTATAATTCTGTATATTTGGGTAGAGACATCATTAATAAATAATAATAAAGTCCTGAGAAGTCCTTATTTCAAACAGATACTTGAATATGTCTCATTCTCAAATATCTACATTCCAGATATTTAATTTAAATTAATTATCACTTCTGCCACTGAGGGCATGTTTATACAATACATTTATTCTGGGAAAGCTTTAATTAACTTAAACCACTGATTTGTTTATACGATCATGAGGCTAACTCAAAACCAAAATTAGATAAAAATGAGGAAAACAGTCTCTGCATAATCAGGGACATCTATGTTTCATTTCAGCTTTATTTCATTTCAAAATAAATGGCCTGTGTAAACAATTACTACTTCAGCATGTAAAAGTGGACTAGAGAATTAATTTATTTCACACATGCAGGGATGGAGGAGTAAAGTATGATAAAAATAACAATATGATAAAGAAGTTCTTCAGCTAAATAAAGATGGCTGAATTGACTGTCCAGAATAATTCACTCTGCTATTTTATATACTTTGGGACCTATGGCAGCTGGATATCCAAGCTTATTTTATAAATTTCTTAAAAGAGAGTACTATATTTTATTATAGGAACAAGGAAAACATTCAGAGGGGAAAAGTATAGTGCTATGAATTATCAATTGATGTTAAAGCCCCCCAAAATAGATAGTACTATGAGCGGTTTATTGGGGGTTCAAAAGGTGTTAGATTAAATGAATGGCAGAAATGGAAAAAAGGCTCCCCACGCAATCCACTGCATGCATCTTTTTATGCTGATATCCCTAACATATCATTCAATATGAGCAAATAATCCATTATCAGCAGTTAGGATCACAGCACTGGACACACAGAACTTTGAATTTTCAATATGTAGGATATAATTTTGGCCAATTTAAAATTTAATTATTTTATGAATGACATTCTTTTAAAATATGTATTAGCTTAAACTATTTTTATATTTTATACTGAATATAATATACGGATTATTATTTTTATACTGAAGAAAGCTTGTGCATGTCCAGATGTAGGAGGGAAATTAAATTATATTAGTAATATAGGACAAACTTATATTCAGTTCCAACCATTACCCTTTATATTCAAATTTGATTACTATTATTATATTAACATAATACTCTCATCATACACCAAAACCAATCAGCTCCAAAGTATGAAAAAGATACTGATCTATAATTAGAAATATTCATTCAAGCAGAAAAAGTACAATGGAAAATGCGTAAGAATTTGCATAACTAAAATTAATGCAGTAAGACTATAGAAAATAAAAGGACTGAATACACAATATGCTATATTATTTTTTAAATATTATGAAGTATAGCCATGCCAAAATTGGGATATAAAACATAGGAATACAAATTATTGCTAAAATTTTATGGTAACTGGAAAAGCAGCTCAGGGATCATGTGGGTTTTCATATTTTCCTTCTAACCATGAAAAGAAAACTCATACCTCAAATATCAAAATTTCTCACATACCAACCTATTTAGGACTCATCAGGCAAAAAGCCAGATATTAATCTATGGAGTGCTATCTTCTACTGTGAACTGAACTCATGGTTCTTTGTACTTTATACAGGACAATAGCTTTAAGTTCTAAGCCCTAGAACTCAGCTGCTGCAATAAAAGAAATGCAGAATCTATCAGAATAGTCTGTACAGTCCATCCTCCCTTAAGTACTCAGAAAGTATGAATGCTACATTATGTCACATCCCCATGTACATGGTTTCCTCTTCACATTTTCCCCCTTCACATGATTCTTCACTAGGTCTGCATCCCATACTAAGACTAAGGGATCATGTGGTGGATAGTTTACTTACCCCAAGTCTACAACTGGCAACACTATTCTTTTTTTCCTGTCAGTTGCTTCTTCTTTGGGAAATATCACCCCCCCCCCCAATAAAACAAATTTAGGAAGTAACAAAAGGATTTTTAAAAAAACAGAAAAAAACTAGGTGAATGTCAGAAATATTGCTCTTCTTGCTGTTTTCTTCCGCAACTTATGCATCCAGAACAGTAAAATCTATAATGTCCATGAAAATCCATAAAAAAATTGCATCAGGTGGGAATTGTTTTTAACAAAATGAAATCAGGTAATAAATTGGGATCCTGAGAAGATGAACAGTGTGAAGGATGTTCACAACATATTTTCTACTGTCGTAGTGTTTCTTGTTGTGCACTGTTGTTCTGAAAACAAATCACAATTGTTATAAAAAATGAATACCCACAATTATCAAATTATTACCTTAAGCAATTTGGAATGATAGGCTCTCCAATAACAAGGTGATATTCTCCAATTCAAATGTAATCTCTGGTTTCACCTTTATTTGTTTATTCAAAGAATCATGGAAAATCATTTTTACCCAAGCCTCTTTAAACTCAAGACAGTCTGCCTCTATATACTTGAGAAATGGTTTATCTCCAATCACACCAATGAGTTCAAATTATTCTTTAACAACAACAAAAAATTACAAGCTAATAATACAGTGAACTATTGCCGCATGTTTGCTGACACCAGTAATTGTCTACTTGTAGAATCACCGCCTGCAGGAAGGTAGGAAATACACAGCTGAGCATCACTGAAACTGCACATTGACTGCAAAATGACACATGGGAATTAAAAAGACAAATAAAATGGAATAGATTTCTAGCCTGTATCTAAGCTATGTCTCTCCAAAGTGATTTATACCATTTGATCTCTATTACCAAGTCGCCTTTAAATGAAATACATTTTCATTAAGGTACTCTAGCCTACATAGGTAAGTCTAATGGTATTAATGAATGTGCATGACTGATGGTTGGGAAAGAATAGCTGAGAATTTTCACTATGTTTTAGTCTTGGCAAATGCAGCAAATTGATTTCACATGTTACCAGGTAACAGTTCATATGGTAGTAGCTAATTATATTATGTATCTGTACTTTTGATTTAAATGTACAAGGTGGAAGCGATAATGTGTGGGAGTCTGCATCGCTATCTTGGTCCTTAATCCAACCTTCTTTCCCTTTGCTTTGGGAACAGTGATGTTACAGAAATGGATGAACTGGATCAAACAACAGCATCATCCCAAGGGGCTAAAGATTTGAGAGTAGAATACTCTAAGCTTAGATGCAAAAATCTTGGTCAGGCATAGTATTATTGGACCATTCCCAATTTCCATTCCCAAGGTGTGAGTACAGACAATCCTCACCCATATCCTGCTAATATTACTACTGAGTGGGATTATTTGGAGCTCACTTTTGGAAAAACTTCAATAATACTAGGCACATCTAATAGCATCTTCAGAAGATGCTAGGCACATTAATGCACATAGTGATATCTACATTGGCTTCCATATGAGCCAGGACACACATTATCAAAATCCTGGTTTACATGGAAACCAACAAAGTATAACTGCACATGCAAAAACTATCAGGACTACATTGCTGATGTCTACAAGAGGCCAACATCATTTGGATAATGTCTGTAGGGGTGAGGCTTATTCAGCATGTTTATCACTGATAAATCCAAATAATGACTGAGGTTGAAATGTACACATTCTATGTAATTGTGTCTATTATACTATTTTAAAATATATGGACATTATTATGAAATAAAATGTACAATATGCACTGTAGGCATGTTTTCAACTTCATAAAGGCCTGGTGGCTCAGCAGACTGATAGCATTGTGATTAACACCAGCTGTCTGCAATTACTGTAAGTTCGAATCTCACCAGGCTCAAGGTTGACTCAGCCTTCCATCCTTTCTAAGGTAGGTGAATTGAGGACCCAGTTTGTGGGGGCAATAAACTGACTTTGTATAAATATACAAAAGTATGAAGGCTATTGCTTAATGCATTATAAGCTGCCCTGAGTCTCTGGCATATAAATCAAATAAAAAAATAAAAAATAAAGAGATTTGTATCTAAAGCAAGCAGGGTATAGATATATCCAAATGTTACTATAACTGAGGAGAAAGAGATGTAAATGTTGGTTATTATTCTGACATATATTGTGATACTCGCTGAGTTACTGGCATGTTAGAAAACCACCTCTATGTTAAGCAATATTGGCAGAGTTGTTATTTAGACTGTCCTAAATTAACGTTTTGGATTATTCTGTCCTATATCCGTGATGGCAAACTTATGGCATGCATGCCACAGGTGGCATCTGGAGCCATATCAGGGGGCACATGAGTGTTGCCTTAGCTCAGCTGCAGCGCACATGCACATGCTGGCCAGCTGATTTTCAGGCCTTCTGGGCCCACTGGAAGTCAGCAAACAGGCCGTTTCCAGCCTCCAGAGGGTCTCCAAGGTGGTGGGAAAGGCCGTTTTTGCCTTTCCCAGGCTCCAAGAAAGCCTCTGGAGCCTGGGGAGGGCAAAAAAATGAGCCTACAGGGCCCACCATGCCATTGCATACCAAAAGCGAGGGGAGCGTGGTGGGACGGGGTGCATTGAATTATGGGTGTGGGCACATGTGCGTGTGACCCTCCGCACTCCCCCACTTTTGTCACACGACGGCAAAAAGGTTAGCCATCCCTGTCCTATAGGATGTTAGCTTGCTTTCCTTCTTAGTCATAGTACAATTTTGTACCATGATAAAACCCATAATGAAGCTTGTCACATAACATTCATATATATCACTCACATTTATGAGTTGGTAACTCCTAAGAAGTGTTTTGCAAGACAGCAATTGTAATAAAGAGTTTTTGGAGTTTCCATGTATGACACTTGCAGATACTAGATCTGTGTAGTTGATAACATTATTCGAAAGAAGTGCTCTCTGGTATTCATTAAAGCAGCCCAACTTTCTTTTTTAGGCTTATTCATCAGCCTGAAAAAAAGATGTCTCTGCATTAAGTTACTTCACCTTTAAGGGTAGATTCTTTAAAGCAAGAGTACTTATTTCTATGCTGAAAAAGTTGGGTGACTTTTCTGAATTTCAGAAAGGGACTGTGATTGTCCTTGAATGAAATATGAATCATTTATGCTGAATCACTTTCAAGCACACAATTATAGTATAATTCTCTGCATACACAAATAGATATTATATTGGGTTATGTCCCTCAAAATCCAAGCATCCACCAGATGATCCAAAGAGGTCATCTGTATCTCCTTTAGGCAACCAAGTCTTCTTTCCTGATTTTTGCAGCAGAAATATAGTAGGTCTACTTAAAATGCTAGAATTACATATTAAAATTACTTTGAGGGGGGAAAAAACCCTTAGGTAATAGAAAATAATGTTTGCATTAAAACAGTATTCTGAATCTTTCATATTAGAACACACATAGAGAAAACCACTGTACTGTATGGTTGTTACAAAAAATAAATATTTTTCAATCCATTCAGAAAATGTAACAATTCTCTATATTGTTATTTTTCCCTAGTAAAAGCCATGACCTTCTGCTTCTAGCAGTCCTTAACAAACTATTTATAACCTTACATCTTTCAATAGTTAGCAGCTTTATAATTTCTTTCAAAAATTCCATTGAGTCAGTACTTCTAAAAGCTGAGCAATAGATAAAGACTAATAGAGTACTCTGTTTCTCCAATGCAAAAATGAGAGAAAGCTGCATCTGATGAACAAACTCCGTGAAGATTTGAGAAAGATCTAAGGAAAATACAACTTAAAAGTTATCAGAGATCCCCAAGGATAAATGAATGAGCCTGCAGCAGAGGAATGGAATGGAAAACATGATGGGATATTTTTGCAGCAGAGACAGCGGGCAGGATTAAAAACAGATCACTATATTCCTGTTTATAGATTACACAAATTGAGATTTAACAATCTAAAATCAAACCAATGGTCCTATGATGTTATTCTCCAAGATTTGAAATAAACAGTGACTGATAAATTCCTCCTCCTGACAGCTATATCCACACCACATGCTTTCAAAACACTTAACAAAATTTCCTTCAGTTATATTATGTGTGTATGTGTGTGTAGAGTAAATTGCCAGTGTTTCTCCTCCAGTTATTTTTATTTAATGTTGCATGATTTTTTTACATGCTTATCTGTCTTTTTATTGATTACTGAATGGATGTTGAATGGACTGGGAAGTTGGCTGTAACTTCCATTCTTCTGCTGCATCTAAAAGCCACTGTGAGAATGATATTATGGCACTAGTATTTTGTTTTGCAAACATGTCTTTTTTTCCCCCTTCCAGTAACTGTTCTAGCTGGTGAAAGATTAATGCTAAACTATGCATATAGCAAGATATCATGAACAAGATACTGAAGTCTTAGAGGTCAGAAAAAGTATTGATTGACTTGATGTTTAAAAGGATAACCATAAACTGCACAGCTGCAGTGCTGCAGATAAAAACCAGTTTTGCTCCAATTTCAGTAAATACTGCAGAGTTAAAAATAAATTCCTCAGCTCCCCAAACCAGCCAACATTATTCAGAATCTGCTTCTGAACTGTTTGAAAGCTTTGGGGTAGATATGTCCCAATTGTGTAAGGCAGCAGAATTGCAGAAGTACTTTCTGATTGTGGTAATGAAAAAGATGAGGGCTAGCAACTAAAGTTCCATCTATGTAAAATGGAAGTGTCTCTTGGGTTAATGGTCTCTATCTAGTTTAAAAGAGGTTGCACCCTTTTTGAATGAAGTGTTTGCAGTCGAGAGTGTCTATATCAAAAAATGTCATGTCTTTTAATATTTTAGGCTGGTTTACTGGCACAGAGATTTATATCTACTTTTTCAATCTCAAGCAGTCTCCAGATCATACAAAATTTTCTGAAAAGTCCAGAGTTTGACTAAGATCACTGGTGGCACAGTGATTAGAATGCAGGCAAACTCTGCCCACAGCCTGAAATTTGATCCTGATGGGCTTAAGGTTGACTTAGCCTTCCATCATTCCGAAGTCGGTAAAATGGGGACGTAGATTGTTGGGGGCAATATGCTGACTCTGTAAACCACTTAGTGAAAGCTGTAAAGCGGTATATAAGTCTAAGTGCTATTGCTATCATGGTAATATTTGTGTGAGCATCTGGAATAATACACAAACAGTACAAGATATAAATTTCATCTTAATTCTATATTTGTGTCACCAACTACTCAAAATTGTTTTTTTTTTTTAAAAAAAACTTTTTTTAAATAAATGGCTTGAAGGCAGGTTACATAAAGATTACTTACCTAAAGATCATTTACAGTATGCTTGAATTTTGCAACCATCATCACAGATTTTACATTATGGAACACAATAGTGTACTGCCTTTGCAATATTGGCCTGAATATATAATCATTATGGGATCACTACGTATTATTAAGTGGCCCCATAGACTTTAAGAGCCGAGGTGACACAGTGGTTAGAGTGCAGTACTGCAGGCTACTTCAGCTAACTGCTAGCTGCAGTTTGGCAGTTCAAATCTCACCGGCTCAAGATTGACTCAACCTTCCATCCTTCCGAGGTGGGTAAAATGAAGAGCCAGATTGTTGGGGAGAATATACTGACTCTGTAAAACCACTTAGCGACGGCTGTAAAAGCACTATGAAGCAGTATATAAGTCTAAGTGCTGTTGCTATTATTGAAAAATAACATTTTCCCCCACTTCAAGAGTTGACCTTTAAAGTAGGAGGGTTTTCTGAAATTCAGTAAGAATGTGGTAATATAGGAATATGTTTCTCTATCCTCTAGGTGGAGAGCTAGCTTGATGTATCAGATAAAAACACTAGATTAGAAACTAGGAGATCTATGAGTTCCAGTCCAAGTTCTGTCTGCAAAGACAATTCTGTGACTTTCTAGGACTTTCCCAGTCTTAGGAAAAAAGCAAAAGCCACTCATTCTGGGCAGGGGTGGGGCTCACTTGCAGTTAAATAGTGTTTTGATTTTCTATTACTTTATTTGTGGCTCTTACTAGTTTCCTATTTTAAAACATTTTTGTTATTTTTATTAGGTTTTAAAGTGTTGTGCTGGAAAAAGCCTTTACAATTTGAACAAAACTTGGGAATTAAATGTTAATAAAAACAGTAATTACCGTTAATTAATGTTACTTAAAGCCTATCTACTGTCAGTGAAAAATGATTTAGACCACCTCTCAACAATCAAAACAGAGAAATATAAAACAACTGAAGAAGCACTGAATATGATGAACATCAATTTCACAGACTGTCAGTCCGTATATAAAATCAGTTTTACTTATCCAATCTGAGATAAGAAATCTGATTTACTTATCCAATCACTTGAGCCATATTCAAGTCTTTTAGAAATTTGTAAAAAAAAAAATGTAAAAAGAATTTTGTAGCTATAAAAGTACAGGCTGTCCCTGTCCAGTCATGTCTGACTCTATGTGCAGTGCCCATCTCCACCTCTTAGCAGAAGGGAACCAGCTTTGTCCATAGACATTTTCATGGCCATGTGGCCAGAATGACTGTACACCAAGGGGCACAGGATGCTGTTACCTTCCCACTGAAGTGGTACCTGTTTACTTGCATTTGCAAGCTTTTGAACTGCTAGGTTGGCAGGGCAAGTAACAGAAGCCCACCCATCACAAGGCTCTTGGGTGTTGAATCTGGGCTGTTGACTTTCTTGCAAGCAAGCCCAGCATCTTAAGCCCCTCTATTTTCATCATGCATCTTTATCATGCAAATAAACTTACAAAATACATGTTAGTTCTGTTATCATGACTTCTTAAATATACTTTAACAATGTAAGCTGTTTTTGAAGGCTAATTCTATTAACCTATTCCAAAAATATATTAACAGAATAAGAGAATAATAGAGTTGGAAAGGACTTTGGATATCTACTAATCTAACCCTACTCAAACAAGACACCCTACACTATTCCAGTCAAATGGCTGTCCAATTTCTTCCTAAAATCTTCCAGTGATGGAGCACCCACAAGTTCTGGAGGCAAGTCATCCCACTGATTCATTTTTCTCACTGTTGTTCTAGGTTGGATCTCTCCTTGATAAGTTCCCATCCATTACTTCTATATTTTTCTGTCACATTTTCTCAAATAAATGTGGTTTTCTTTGACAGATTATTTTTATCAGAGAAAAATCGATGCTAGAACATTCTGTTTAAGGCTGCCAATGGAATGTGGGTAGGTGAAGTTTGCAATCAGCTTCCACAAAAATTCCTGACAGATTTCATTTAAAACATTACTGATGGGTTGGTTGTCATGCCAAAACCAAGTGATCAGATAATGAATTTTTCCAAGGTATCATTCAACATTTGCCCCAAGACAAAGTCTCTGTTCATAGCATAATTATCTACCTCTCTCAATAATGACTTTCAGATAGACAGCATTTTGCAAATAACAGGGGGGAAAACCCATAAAAAATAGCAAGACAAAGAAATTAAAATTATGAGATAAGAAAAAGAAAAGGAAAAAAAAGAGTTAAAACAAATGTATACCAGTACCAGTCACTATATCTGTCTATCTCTTCCTGGTCTTTCACTATGTTAAGTGCATTGGGTATTCTTCTTTAGATTTTTCACATCTCCCTTTTTCAGGATGTCATGAACAATTGGGACATTTACAATAAAGAAAATATATTGGTTAAAATAATAATTCAGTCCAGTAACCATTCCCAAATCAAGCATGCTAACTATCTAACCAAAGGGGGGGGGGACTTCATCATAGGATATCCAATCATACATAGTAAATTTCTCAGTATTTAAGAGAAAAGGTAAAAATGATTAACAGAAGGCTGTATATGCATTCCATATGGTCAATCTAAATTGAGTAGCAATTCTGCCAGTTAATTTTTTAATAAGTAGGTATACATATGTTTCAACAGATCAACTTCTCAACAAAATAGTCATATAATTAGATTTTGAAACTTAAATGTAGAAGCATAAATAATATAATTACCAAAATGCCCCTTCCTTTGTCTACTAAAATACCACAATCTAAACAAAGAATATTTAGAAAATTAACTTATTCTAACTCACCATTAAATACTTTAATATTTATTAATAAATATATCATAATAAAATGCATGGTGTTAAAATTGGAAATATCCAGAGATATTGTACATATGATTACTGTCTTTGTATTGATACTTGAAATTACATTGCATTTCTTATGAAAAGGTTCCATTTGCTCTTGATTCATTTATCATATGGCATTATTATGGTTAGTGGCACCAACCATAGACAGGATTTGGCATTTTTATTCACCTATCAAAGACCTGGGATAGGCAGATGTTGTTCGATGCCATTAAAGATATTGAACCAGAATGTAAGGAGGTTCTAAGTAAAGCTGCCTTTTGCAATTGACTGATGGTGAATTTTATCAAAGCCAATGGTGGTCCAGAAATTTTGGGATTGTGCCCAATCCCAAACCATCAGTTGAGTGCAATTTATTGGTACTATCTTTGTTTTCATTAGCCATAGTAGTTCTGTTTTTATTTGCAATTTATTTATATTTTGTGATTTTCTCCAGTTCTTTCACTTCAGTTGTGCTATCTTCAGGTACTGCCATGCCTACTATCCAGACTTTTGTTGTTGTTGTTGATTGACAATTATTAAGGCTGGGTGTTTTGTGGCAGGTGCTTTGCTGTTTGAATTCTAAAATTCCAGAGCATTTTAGCTACTTCAGTTTCTATATTCTTTGCCTATTTTGTGGTCCAACTCATTCTTGTTTGTAGGCAAATGGTATTTCTTGAAGATATTTCAATGCACCATTATTTTACTTTGTCATGCTATTGTTTATGAACAGCCTGTGTGATCTTGCAGTAGCTAACTAGGTGCTCCACTATTTCTTCAGATTTTTTGCAGAGGCGGCATTTGCTGTCCGTTGTTGTCTTCTCAATTCTGCCTTTGTTTTCATTTCTTCTTAAGGCCTGGTCTTGTGCAGTCACAGTTAATCCCTCTGTCTTCCTTAAATTTTGCTGCTTTTAGCCATTTCCAGGTCTTGTTATCTATTTTTTTATGTACCAGCCAAGTAGTACTTTGCCTTACCATGTCTCTTTTCTATTCTTCATTTAGTCTTTCATGTAGACCAGTTTGGTATCTCCAATACTCAGCAAGCCTTCAAGGTATACTATCTTCAATAGAAACTTCTTCACTGTCCTTCAAATACTCTTCCAATGTCCCCTTCTTTTTTTCTTTTTCAGCTGTCTGGTGAATTTCCACACCCACCTATTTTCCTGGTGAGCACAGTCTGTCAATATTGCTGTATGGATGATTCACTGACATTATTTTTCTGGTCTTCCTACCCAGGGATTTTAGTTCTGTTTGAATCCAGTCCAGTATTCCAACTATTATTATTTGGGATTGGGGTAGATGTGGGGAAGAGAAGGGAAGTTCTTGTACCAAAAAGAACCTAAAAGTAAGTGTGTGTGTATGTGTGTGTGTGTGTGTGTGTGTGTGATTTTTACCCAGTGTGGTACAGCTGCTTTGAAAGCTTTTCTGAGTATCTTGGCACACATATAGTAAGGAGAAGTAGATTTGCATGCATATGTAAGCAGAGGCAATCTGGAGCAGGTTTTAAAGCAGCAATGTAAGCCTGGAAAAGATATGGCTGTTTTCAGGACTCAAAGAGCAATATCCTGTTCTTGCACCTGCATATTGTCAGTTTTTACTTCCAAAGGATTTTCACAGCTCAACTTTTCCATTTCTAAAATTTCAGTCCAGCTGATACATTGTACAAAAAGGCCTTGTAACAGAACAATTACAGGAGCGTTAGCTTATCCATTCAGAGGAAATGAATTTCACTCTATGCCTAGAATGCAGTGAAAACTGCATTCTAAGTTGAAAAATCTTTGATGAAATAATAACATTGGTATGCTTAGGCTGCTTGCAACTAATAGCATTACAGACTTTATGGACTTGATAGGGTATGTTCCCATGTTGAATGGCTCCAGAAAGTAAATGAGTCTTGGTCAACATAACCAGGTCAAAGTTTCAATCCATTTTACCGGAGAACACTGGCAGGAAGGAGCTGGCAACTCTTCTCACTTTTCATAGTAAGAGTAAAGGTTCCCACACACATGCATGCTAGTTGTTTTCCAGCTCTAGGGGGTGGTGCTCTTCTCCGTTTCTAAGCCGAAGAGCCAGCACTGTCCGAAGACATCTCTGTGGTCATGTGGCCGGCATGACTAAATGCCAAAGGCGCACAGAATGCTGTTACCTTCCCACCAAAGGTGGTCCCTATTTTTATACTTGCATTTTTTATGTGCTTTCGAACTGCTAGGTTGGCAGAAGCTGGGACAAGTAAAGGGAGCTCACTCCGCTATGCCGCACTAGGGATTCAAAACACTGAACTGCCAACCTTGTGATCGACAAGCTCAGCATCTTAGCTACAGAGCCACCACATCCCTATTCTCATAGTACAACTGTTCAAAGAATTCTTTTTTTTTAAAAAAAAACAACTTTATTATCAAGTCCTATCAATCCTGCAGCTTTGCCAAGCATTAGAAATCCACCTAGAAAGTGTTTTCTTTAAAACTAAAGAAGCATCACAATGTCTCTGGAGCACATGAGCAGATAGCTTTCTGTTTGTGGTGTAATCTTTTGGGAAATATATCAAAGTCTTGCAGTGTCTCGAGAAGGCAAACACTATAGTGTGATTTTAAAATATCCATTAAAACAATAATTTAAAACTCATTGTTCTCTCTCTTTGATTCCAAGAAGGTTGAAAGGATAAGAAATGCTCTGCCTTGGCAATGTCACAGATCTGATCTTCACAATCAAATGCCTCCAGCAGAAGCACACTAAAATCTAAAGCTAGGAACGATTTTATCATTTAATAAAGGAAATGCACACAAACTTGCAGAGAGAGTTGTTGAAAGAAATACAGTGTCATTTATGGCAAGTAAATAGACTTTTTTTTATCCACTAAACTCCTGCTGGGGAGAACACTAAAAAATGAGTTTGCTAGAGCCTCAATTCCCATTGCCTATATATAAACTGTATCTGCTTTGGTTCTCAGGTTCACTTATAATACCTACTCATTTGCAGGAAGGGAAACTTGTACAGCCATATTTTACTTCAAAGTTTATGCATAATTTAACAAGTATGATAACACTAAACATTCAGCTGTAAGCTGAGCCTTCACTGCAGCAAAATGTATATATAACCAAATCTGTTCTTCTACAGGACCATGCATATTTTAAAAATCCATTTAAATAGCAGAATTTTTCAGCATATTCATTGAATTAAATTTAGGTCCCTACTTTTCACAGTTGCTCTTTTTAAGATTAGGTATATAAGAAAGTGGCTTATAGTGACTCAGAATTCTGTTCCATCTATTCAAAATTGATGGTAACAATTTCAGGTAGAATTTTTCCCCCCAACCCAACTAGGAGGTGCCGGTGATGAGAAATGAGATCAATGCTTCTTCTTTAGACCTAGACAGATAACTAATACGCTTTTGTTTTTCTTCTCACAGGGTTATTTCAGTTAAGAGAGACAAGACAGTGAGTAGGAAATATATTGGGGTAGGGTAGGGAGACTTGATATAACCAAAATCCTCCTTAAATCTTCTGTATATAGACCAATAAATTGGCCTCAAACCTCATGGAAGACAATCTCAATTTTGGGCTCATAATAGAAGTAGATAATAATTTGCGGCTGATATGATATCTGCCACAAAATAGCAATGTGACTGTAAAAAGCTAATATGTTCAGTCCTATATAAAATATAATCTAACTGAAGTGTTCCAGTGCACTAATTTCACATCTTGAATCCTGTAAAATACTTTGTGTGTGTCTAGGATGCTGTTTGGCACATCTATTTAATATATAAATACAGCTTTATAAAAACTGCAAGGGCTCTTAGTTGGAGACATTTGATATTTTTACATTAACAACAAAGTCCTAAATAGTTTGAGACTAGAACTGAGCTTCTCATTTATTTTCCAAAATCACCAAAATTATTTTTTATTGGGCCACATCCTGAAGACATTTTTCAATACAGGTAGTCCTCAATTTATGACCACAACCGAGCTCAAAATTTCTATTGTTAAGTGAAGCATTTGTTAAGGGAATTTTGCCCAATTTTATGACCTTTCTTGCCACAGTTGTTAAGTGAATCACTGCAGTTGTTAAGTTAGTAACCCAGTTGTTAAGTGAATCAGGCTTCCCCATTGACTTTGCTTGTAAGAAAGTTGCAAAAAATGATCACAGGATCTTGGGACACTGCAACCGTCATGAATATGAGTCAGTTGCCAAGCGTCTGAATTTTGATCATATAATCAGGGGGATGCTGCAACAGTCATAAGGGTGAAAAACAGTCATAAGTCACTTTTTTCTGTACTGTTGTAACTTTGAACGATCACTAAATGAACTGTAAAAAGTTGAGGACTACCTGTAATTAGGATGAAAGCATTCCCATCATGGCACCCAGATATAAAACATACACCAGTTATATTGTAAGTTAGGTATTATTTATCAGTTCAGCTGAATTCATTTCATGCTGAGCTATACTACTTCCCAATAGGGACAAGTGACACAGTTGTCTCCACATGCAACATTAATTTCTTCAGCAAAAGATGCTTCATGTGGAAAATCAAATAAACAGAGCCCTCCAGAAAATCTGGAATCCTAAACTATCCAAATTCTAGAGCATCTAGGGTCTTTCACATGTATGGCTTATTCACACGAAAACTTTTCCCAGAGCTAGTCAGGTCATTAAGGAGAGAAGCTAGATCAGCCTTGGTTTATATATTCTCCTGTATCAACTGGTTAATTAACTGCTTGAACATCCCTTAGTAGGATTCAAGATTCAAAAAGGATTCTATGTAGCAACATTTTTTTTCGTTTGCATTCTTAGATTTACATTAGATCTAAAGCCACCAGCGTACCGAGACTGCCGTTTTTCAAAACACTAAAAATCATATTTGCAATATTTCAGTCTAAGTGGGATCTACAGTGTGTGTTCCTTTCAAGAGCCTTATTTTAACCAAAAGCCAGCCTTTTTGTGCTTCAGTACCCTTTTTCTAAGCGTTGCTTTTGTCCAATATAGAATATATTTTCCTGACATTTTAAGTATTACCAACTTTGAAATGTCTCAGCAGCAATGTCAATAATGTAGATTGCAAATAGAAAGACTGCAAAAATCAATTGATGTCAGTCCTATCTATCTTTCTTATGCTGAACCGTAGTCCATTTTTCTGCTGCACAAAATGCTACTTGGTGGTTTGAAATAAGCAAGCAAACAAACAGAAACTACTTCTCCTCCCTGGCCTTTTTTGACTCCCACAATGCCCCCTGTTATCTGGTGAGATATTTATTTTCTTATAAGCCCGTGGTTCAATTGTATTGGAAAATATGCCTACATTTCTCTGAAACAAATTCGAAAAGAAAAATGCAGCTGAAGAGGCAGAGGCTGTTCTCTCTTTTTTTTCAACGTAATAAATTCTCAGTACTAACCAACTACCTGTCATTTCAGAATGTAAGAGGTAATGCAGCAACTGGTAGGGGGATCAAGGAGATAATGAGATGCCTGCCACTTTTTATGGATGGTGACAACAGAAAACAATAGCCTCAAACAGCAATCTTATCTTACAGTTAGGCTAGAGCCAAAGAAATGTTGCTGCTATGCTATAGAAATGGTGATCATAGCTCAAGCTACATTTTCTAAACCAGAATGGCAGTATTGTAGCATTCCCTGTTCACTTCCCGGAGCTCCCTCTTTAATCCACTGATATGCTATGCAGTGGTTTTATGTCACCTGGCAGTACCACCTACTCTCAGTCCATGAGAAAGAGCACTCCCCCACACAAGAGTTTCATTTTTTAAAAAAATCTTTTTCTTTGTGTTTGTTTGTTGAATAGTTTGCTGAAAAAAAACAGATCAAGCAAATGTGCATGGAATAAGGGATGGACAGAGTGATAATCTTTGTGCAAGTTTAGCAGTAGTACAATGGATCTTGCAAAGATAAATTTTATTTTATTTATTTTATTATTCATATTTCTATGCCGCCCACTCTCCGAGGACTCTGGGTGGGTTACATCAAAGACAGTATACTAAATAACATATTGCCTCCAACAATCTGGGTCCTCATTTTACCCACCTCAGAAGGATGGAAGGCTGAGTCAACCTTGAGCCGGTGAGATTTGATCTGCTGATCCGCTGAACTATCAGTCAGCTGAAGTAGCTGCAGTACTACACTCTAACTACTGTGCCATCTCGGCTCTTGTCTGAGGTGGTTAAAATGTCCTGGTTATGGGCATGTCATGCAGTGGACAACCCTTCTGCTTTACATAGGACTGAATGTAGGACAGATTCTGTTCATGGGAGAAAACCAGTCCTTCAGAGGGATTTTCCTTACAAAAGGGAAAAGTGTAATGACCACTTCAGCTCGCTCTTTTTTAATGATGACTTGTTCAGCAACCATTTAAACATACATCATTGAATGAGTGGCAGTTATGACCAGTCTTCCTAGTTGCTTGTCGTTGTGTTTTCCCTGCAGTCACATGATTGCAATTTGGGCAATATTATGATATTGCAGCATCTTGAAGTCATGTGACTGCCATCTGTGACCTTTTCTACTGGCTTCCAATAGGCAAAGGCAACGTAAAAGCCTGCAGGAGATCACAAACAGAGAGCATATGACATTTTATTTCCGACCGTGCAGTTTTCGCTTAACAATAGCAACCAGAAATGCCAGAAATGCCATAGCTAAGTAGCACAGTCACATGACAGTGTGCTTTACGTTGCTTAGTGACAACATTTCTGGTCTCAAGTATTGTCATTTTAGTGAGAATTATTTGTAGTTGGAGTATATCATCTCTGAACCCTGACATGCCTAGGAGAGAGAAAAACAGAAGCCATATAAATAACTTCCGATAGCAGAGCCTCATCCTTCTCCTTCTCTTTTGAGGACTGCTATGATCATAAACATTTTAAATTAGGTAAATTTAAACCAGGAATGGGTATCCTAAAAAAGCCGAGAGCAATAAGCAGACCTCAAACCACTTTTTTTTCACTTTCCAACTGCAACAAGCTGAAAGATGATAGCATAATTATTGCACCATTATCTTTAAATGTTTAACGTAGTAGGAGGCTTTTTTTTTTTATATCCAAAAATACAAAATAAAAAAAACAATGCAAAATACAACAATACAAAAACAATCCTCAGACTTAACTACTACAACTTGGGGAAAAATATTCTGGTGCCAACAGTTCTGGACCCTTTAGACTCAAAATAAGAATCTAAATAACATAGTGATCCTATGTTTGTCTGCTTCTGATGTAAACTATGAAAATAAAGGGGTCATGGGGGACTTTCTTAGACAGACTTTGTCTTGCTTGCAAATAAGCACCATATTTGAGATGGGGAAGGAAAAATGATATATTCTATACATTTAACTTAGGCAGCATGAATTTTTTAAAAAAACCTAATAAGGAAGGAAGTTCTAACTAGCATCAGTAGACATACCGTATTTTTCGGAGTATAAGATGCACCTACTTTTTTTGGTGAAGAAAAGAAGAAAAAGAAATCTTCCTCTGCCTCTGAGCAATTTTGCTTCGTTGCAGCAAACAGCAAACAGCCTGCTTTACTTTCATTTTCATTTTCAGGTTAGCTTGATTAGCACAAGGGAAAAAAAAAATCTGCTCCGGCAATTTACCTCTTTGCAGCAAGCAGCAGAGCCCTGCGCAAAACAGCTGAGAGTAAATCAGCTGAGAATTGGGAGGCCGATCCAATCAACTTGTGTTAATTAGGCTGTGCTGAAGCTGAAAGGAGCTGTTTTTTCTTGCTGTTTGCTTGCAAGGAGGTAACTGCTGCGAGGCAGAGGCCAAAGGGTGGGGGACAGTGGGTGGGCGGGGCTACATTTGGTGTATAAGATGCACCTAAATTTTCACCCACTTTTAGGGGGGAAAAAGGTGCGTCTTATATTTTGAAAAATACGGTAATTGGTTTTATGTGCCTATCAGGTACAGCATAGCATTACATACACATGTGACATATACCAGAGTGTGGTCTTGTAAAGCAAAAACCTACAAATATAATACTGGAGCAACTGGTTTGGAATAGGTTGGTATTCATAATACCATTCCAAAAAGACAATTTGTATATGTTATCTTGAACTCTTTCCTTAAAAAAAAAGAAGGGAGAGGGAGAAATGTATAAGACAACTGCTGACATTAAATGTCATAGCATTTATTTGTACTGTTTACTCTATCTATAGTGAGATCTATATTTATACATAGTTATCTGGATAATTCTTAAGATCTGCCATCAGTTCAGATGCCTGCATGTGTGTCTTGGGAGATCTGTTGGAAGAATTCTAGAAACAAACTTATGTTCTGCAATAGAGAAACTATTTTTGTTTCTATTTACCATCAGCCTGAAAGCATATAGCTACAGTATAAATCCTATGCCATTTCATCACACTTATAACTGTTTCCTGGATACAGATTTCTACTATTTCCTATGCTCTGTATTAAAGATAGTATTTCAGTGTATAACTGGTATGATATAAACCATTTTTCGATGTTCTCCCTTCTGGGCCAACATTTCCTGCACTAGATCCAGGGCTGCATTGTCGACAGAGCTACAATCTAATAATGGGCTATACTTATCCTTTTCTGTTGACTCTGTTATTTCAGACATTCTGCTAATATGTCTCTGCAAGAAGAATTTTTCTACATGATATCTATTATGGCAATGGCATATTTTGAATCTGGCAGATAACAGAAACTTCTCCAAAATCCTCAGTGTTAAATTATATACTCTCGGTTCTATTAATTAAAGTAATATTTATTTATTTTATGCAATTTATATGCCTATCTCCGAGGACTCAGGGCGGCTCACAACAGTAAAAATGTATAGTTCCTCATTAAAAGTGATATAAAATTAAAGTTCCGATTTAAAACAATTTAAAATTCATTAAAATCCCCTCCATCAGTCCAGGCTGCGGAACAACCAGGTCTTCAAATCGCGGCAGAACGAGCAAAGATCAGGGACCATTTGGAGCGCCAAAGGAAGTTGGTTTCAGAGGGTGGGAGCGCCCATGGAGAAAGCTCTTCCCCTGGGGGTCGCCAGCCGACACTGTCTGGCCGACAGCACCCTGAAGAGGCCGTGTCTATAGACTAATATTCCAACAAGCTGAGCTGGCCTAAACATTAATTTTAATTTTTTAATGATATTGGGGCCAAATTATTTAATATGTTTTTTAAATTGCTTTTAATTTTATATATGTGTTTGTTTTATTTCTTGGCTGTGCACCGCCCTGAGTCCTTCGGGAGAAGGGCGGTATAAAAATTAGATTAAATAAATAAATAAATAAATAAATAATATGCACTTTTATCAAATGTAAAATATTCTGTCATGATTACTTTCACAATCCATATGTATATGTCCCATAGTAGCCATCTTGTAATGAAATAAAGGCTTTTGTTATTTGGAAAGTGACAGACAGCCAAGTATTCTGGTAAATTTTCAGGCAAGCAAAGTGAGACTCAAAACATTATCTACCTGTTTCTGTGCAAGCAACTATAAACTTTTACATTCACACATAAACTGTTCAGGAAGCACTTCTGCAAAGAGATGTGCATGCAAGGAGTCCAAGTGAACATCTACTTTTATAATAAACTAAGAATTTTCAAACAGAATTTAAGAAGGCATTTGTCAATGCAAGACTCAAAGTTATCTCTAATACATATTTCACAGAAAATCAGCAGGTTCCTGATAAAAAGTATTGAAGGGGTATTTTTTTGCCAGAAAATTAGAAATAGGTTACTATTTTAACCCTATATTACCCTTTGTCATAAAGTACAGCTCATATCTCATTAGAGATATGCATAGCAAACATCAGAATGATAGTTTAGGCAGGTATACACAGTCTATGGATAATAGGAAAAAGGAAGAATACTTGTTTAGGTGAATAGAACAGGTTATGTTTGTTTATTCCCTTCTGCTTATTACCATTTACTCTTATCAATTTCCTCTGTTTTTGCCTACCTTATTTTGGTCAGAATAAACAAGGAACAACAGCGGTCACTGAACAAAAGAAGGGAAAAGGGAGCTTTGTTATAAGTTTGCTTTGAGAATTTGGGCTTCAAATTGCAATCAATCAATCACTTATCACTTAGACTAAGCAGCTTCAGACACCATTATCCATGTCTCTTTTAAGAAAATAACCTGCCCAATTTTTAAAAACATCCTACCTACCATCTGCTCCCCAAATATATTCCCATCACCATTTCTAAAGGATAAAGGTAGCCAAGAAGATTTTTCCGGTGTATCAGTACTAGTAGGAGAGTGTTTATTATCATCAAATGACACAAAATATAAAGAAAGATTATAACTATTTAAAAAATAACAAATTAAAAATTAGCTATAACAAAACTGACATAAATTGATATTTAGAGAATACACACACACACCCACGCACACCCACAGAGTCAAAGGCAAACTATTTGCAGGACTCATTGATTTAGAATCAAACTTTGATCTTATTTCTAGATTAGTAGATGGTAATAAATTAGACTACTATGAATATTTTTAATTTCAAGCTTTACATGAAAAATTATCATCTCTTTTGAATTGCAATAATGTTTTTCAGGAATGCTAAATATAAATCCATATTCCACCTCATATTTATATTTTCAGTTTTCCATTGCAGTGCTTTAAATAAATGTTCACCTTCCTAAATTAAATGCCAACCAGGTTTTCATCATTTTATATGCAGATACTCTTCTAATTTCACAAATTGCTTCAAGGTATAATATGACCTTCAAATAACATTCTATATACTACATTTGAGCACAATTCTCAAGCTGCCCAGTGAATTGTAGTAAATATTCACACAAAGGGAAAATCATGTTCACCTGGAATTCTAAGATGGAAAATCAATGAAACACAGTCAGTTATTCCTATTATTCTTATAATGTCGATTTGATTAGCCACCATCTCTAATTTAACTAAACGTGTGTATTAAAGCATCTTGTATTTTGCATTCACTAGTTTTGCCTTTTTAAAAAACAAAAGATAGGATAAAATGGATGGTATCAACATTAAAATATCAGAATATTATTATTTGTGGTTCTGATTGATAATCTTTTTAATGGCTTCAGTTGGCTTTGGCTTTTAATTTTCATGTAGAAATATTTTAGAAATGTTCATCTTCTAAATGTTTCATTTAGAAATGTTTAGAAATGTTCAGGTATGAACATCAGCCTACAAACATGATTAATGAATATTGAAGAGTTTAGGCTTTGTCTCAAACCATATCATAAACCAAATTTTGGGTATAATTTTCCAGTGCTTGGAAAGGGTCTATAAATATAATTATATTTATATTATAATTATATTTGAATTAGATTGACCATGCCAGTGAGAATGTTATGATAAGCATTTAAAGTAATTTAGGCTAATTTACACTTTTAAAAAGTTGTACTCCTTGTATTCAATACCATGGCCCTAATGTGTTTCAAATCTGAAGGAGAAAAGGTGTTTGGAACATACCTGGGTCTGTCGTACCATCTGTAGCAGCACTTTAAACTTAACATACTATATACTGTATTTTCCAGAGAGAGACTCGGCTCTTTTAAGAAACTGTAGACATATTATGACCCAAAGCACTTTTTTACCTGCAATTCTAAAATGTCACCCACCCCGTTTAAAATATTCGTTGGTTGGACAATGTTACGTATTTTCACCGCACTGATTACCAGTGTGGACTGAATCTTTCACTTTTCTTTTCACTTTCACTTTGCCATCACTCATTCATGTTGCAGTAAGAAGTTATGTAATTCATATAACTTTGGGTTCACTCTCAGAGTTTTCCTCTGACCCCATTGATATAGGGGCAGAAATAGGGTGACTTCATGGAACTCTTTCAAAACGTACAAGGAATGCTGCAAACATAAAACATAGGTTGTGTGATCATGCTGAATTTTTCTAAATTGTCTGTGGAGAATTTAATATTCAGGTGAAATATTTCACAGTGCTACTTGACAATTTATTAAATGTCTTCTTGAAGTTCTTGCAATAATTAATCTGGGCTTCTAAGTCACAAATTCATTATAAAAGCTTGAAGCAAGTAGATGCCATTGATATTACTTATGTTCACTTTGGAATAATACATTTGGATGTATTGTTTCTGGACATGTCCTGGGGCTGCATGTGGGCATCAATGGCATGGGCGGTACACACTAAGAGGAGCTGCCCAGTGTGCATGCGTGTACCGGGAAATGAACTTCTAGTCTTCCAGTTACTGGCATGCATGCATGCATGGCAATCAGCTGGTTGGCTGATCTTCCAGTTTCTGACACTGCTGCATGCGTGAAGGCCAGATGATCATTGCATGCGCATGCGCACCAGTAACCAGAAGACTAGCTGGCCAGTGCATGTGTGCGCCAGAAACCCAGAAGAGGAATAGGTGATGTCCTGCATGCCAGACAACATGGCTCTGTGTGCCACTTCCGGCATGTGTGCCATAGGTTCGCCATCATGGTTCTAAACCATGGCATATTTGATTGGTAATTCATAGGATTGTTAATAATACTTGGGAGCAATCTCTGCTTCTCAAGGACACATATTTTCTTCTTGATAATATCCTTAATATTTGGAATATATCAAGGTATAATCAAGAATTATGGATCTTTCATGCATGAGAGATACCAAAGAATTAAATAACGATGGAAAAATGAATTATGTCTGAACTGCAGCATACTGTTGAATATGTGTTACTTATCAACATTTCAATCAGCCTTCAAATGAGGAAAAAGGAAGTATTTATTTATTTATTTATTCATGTATGTTTGTAGCTGTCCATATTAATCCATTAAACTGGATTAAGTGGCAAAAATTATTTAAAACAATTAAAATGGTTTTTAAACAAAGATGATCTATTCTGGCACTTGCTTCTACACATGCTTAAAGCATGTAGTAGGTAAAAGAGAAATCATTGGGACCTGGCCAAGCTGCAAACCTACACACACTTATTAGAAATAAACCCCGTGGAATTAATTAGGACTTACTTCTGGGCTGACATCCAGACATTTGTGCTGCGTATCATTCTTCAATTTCCTTGAAAATAGCTTTCATTGAAATTAATGGGATTACTGCAAAGTAACGCATAAAATAATGAGGCCTATCTGTGATCCTGTAAGAACTTAAAAGTATTTATATCTTCTTAAGACACCAGTGACACTATCCAGCAAAGCACACACATTTTTAATTGTTGCCTTTTTTTAATTGCCAGTTATATTTGCAGTTAACATTACCATGGAAATAAATTAATGCATTTATTAATTATAGTTGTATACTTAATTTATTCCATATGGAAGCCAAGATGATCTGCATAAAGTTTTCAGAGACTCCTTTTCAAGTACTGATTAAGTTTAGCTGTTGCAAAATTGTTATAACATGTACTTTCATACACAGTCTTCAGATCCTTAAGTGTAGTTATAACATCCCCAGCATTATTACTACACTAATATATAGTACATGTCATTGGACAAAAATAGCATGAATATTATATCTGTATCTTTGTTCCTTAGTATTTGAGAAGCAAAATATTTTGCAGCCAGGATTTTCTTGAAATGTGTGACTATATAAAAGTCACCCAAATGCACTTTTTCTGAATACCAGATGTGTCATTAAAGAGTTTCTGATTTTTTTAAAAAAAAAAGTTTTAAAAATAGAGTAAAATCACTCAGCATAAGAACGCCATAAAATAAACCAATGGTAACAGATGGTGTTTGTCTTGTCAAAACTTGTGTTAAAAAGTTGCTACCTATCAAAGTGGATTTCTTTTGCTGGATGTTATATGTAAAAGTGCTATAGAAAATGTGACCATTAAGTTCTTTGTAATACAAACATTTATTTTCATGCTTTCAATTTTTTTTTAACTACATGTAGAAATTGTATAAATTTCACCCAGTGGAATATTATGCTAAAAGCTGGAAACTGAAGTTTTCACCCACCCTTAAGCTCTGCAAATTAGTTAGTTTGAATAACAGTGTACTGAAGACACAAATTCCATACCAAAGATTATATCTGCCCAGCAGGTTTCTACAATCAGAAGTTGCCTATTTTTTCTCTTAGAACACAATCTACAATTAATTATTTTCTTCAGAGATATATTTCTTTCTCAGAAATGTTTTTATTTTCTTCCACATATTTCATAAAATAGTTTACTTGCAATAGTAAATGATTCATGGACAAAACAGCATGTTATAAAGAAAGTAATTGTTTCATCTGAAACTGGTACTGCAGAAATCAATGCAAAGACCCACAGGACACAAATACAACTTTGCTTACCTATTTCATACAATCGTTTCTAACTTTTCAAATATAAAACCTGTAGGAAGTCAATATTGAAAAACTACAAAAAAGGCATCAAATTTATTAATTTTATCACTGGGACAACTTCAATGAAGTCCCACTGGAGTTAATAACATCTGACTTATTTAAACATACTTTTCTTTGAAGATAAGGAATAATTGATGTGTGACAAAATTACCAGGAACAGATGAGCATTACTGATAATAATAATACAACATACTCAACTCATGGCCAAACAAGAGGCTAAGATTCTTCTGTCGAATGAATGAATGAATGAATGAATGAATTAATTAATATAAATCTGATCATGAAATATTTGTATCTATTGAAAATATAAGATGAAACAAAATCAAAGGCAAATTATTCAAACTAATGAATAGTGTCACATTTGTGGATCAGAAACATTTTAGTGTCTCTTTTTACTTATCCATAAACAAGGCCCCAACTAACTGTTGAATCTGACGGTCAGATGACACAAAGAGTTAATAACATTCATGGAACTTATCCATTTATTTATTCAGTTTATATAGCCTACTTGCCATGTAACTTTGGGTGAATAAAAACCTTTCTGCCAATTTGAGATTGATATTTCTCCTTAAGTTAGACATCAAAAGAAAGATGAGCTTCTTAAGTTCTCAGTACAAGAAGCAATAGACAAAAATAAGTTATAATTCTGGAACAAGAAATATTGAGGCGGGGGAAGTCCCAGTATTTTTGTTTTGTTCTCTTACTAAATCTGTTTATGATACATTTTCACATCTAGGAAAAATTCTTAGCATTTGACATATCTTTCCAGTAGAGCACTAACAGGTTAATGTAGAGACTAGCTTGCTTAAGACCACAAAGTGAGGTTATTGCTGAAAAGAATTTAAACAATGGATTTTTGTTCCATCTACTAGCCTAGTTCTGACAACATATTACTCCCATTAATTTAAAACTCTGTTCAATTAGTATTAACTTTTTAATTAGGTTTAAGAGTGTCCTGCTATAACATTTTAACCACTATCACACTGTCTTAAGAAATTCAGATGTTGTTAAAAACCAATTAAAGATCTACTCTTAAAGAATTCAATGCTACTTTAACTGATATTTCAAAAAGGAAAATAAAAGTCATTAGTGCAATAGGCAACTGAAAAGTTTTATTTTCTATTACCAAGGCTTTAAACAAACAAATAAAATAATCCATCCAACTAAGTTTTATATCGTTAAAAACAAGTACAAAGCTAAAAAAAATCAATAAGTACACTATATATAACTTAGAGTAAACTTTTTTTATAAATAAAAAACCCCCCACAGAACTAATTAATTTTAGATACCAAACATCTAAAATTGAACCAAATGTATTCTGGTAAAAATATTATTTCCTATTTAAAAAATGACTAAATTAAGTGCATAAACTTGAGAGTGTTATCTGGGAGGAGTTTGATCCTGTGGCTCCCGAGGATGTGGACAGGATTCTGGGACGGCTGAACGCGACCACATGTTTATTAGACCCGTGTCCCTCCTGGTTGGTGCTGGCTTCCCGGGAGGTTATACGAGGATGGTTTCCAGAGGATTATTAACGCTTCTTTGAGTGAGGGTGTCCTACTGGCCACCTTGAAAGAAGCGGTGGTGAGACCCCAACGATGCCCTTGAAGTGATGTCCCAGTGCCTGGAGGCCGTGCGGGCCTGGATGGGGAGAAACAGGCTCCGACTCAACCCTTCCAAGACCGAGTGGCTGTGGCTTCCGGCGTCTCGATATAGCCAGCTGGTGCCATCGTTGGTTATTGGGGGCGAATCACTGGCCCCCACGGAGAGGGCTCGCAACTTGGGTGTCCTTTTTTTTTTTTTAAATTTTTAATTTTTATTAATATATTCTATGCACTAATACACAAATAAAATATACAATCCTGCCACCATGGTATAATATGATTACATTGTCCATAAGTATAAAATCATTCCTTTATACATACATATTTGCCACCATATATATATACATCATCATATATCTATTCTATCCCACCTTTTCTGGACCCAATCGTACCATACTTTCCAACTGTTATAAAATTCTGAATCTTTTTTACCATTGATCAATCTAGTTAATCTATCTGATTCCGCACACTCATTAATTTTATATATTATTTTCAAATCTATCGGTAAGTATTGATTTTTCCACTCCTGCGCATACGCTAATCTTGCTGCAGTGATAATGTGAATCAACAAGAACCATATATCTGATTTAATATTCAAAGGTTTTGCCCCCAATAGGAAAATCTCAGGTCTTAGTTCCAAATTAATCTGTGTAATTTCCAAAATCCATTGCCGTATTTTTTTCCAATATTTAACCGCCTGCGGGCAGGTCCACCATTGGTGAAAATAGGTTCCATTGCTATAACCGCACTTCCAACAGCAGGCAGATGTCCCGGGAAACATTTTAGCTAATCTCGCCGGGGGGAGATGCCACCGGTAGACCATTTTATATATGTTTTCTTTATATGAGGAGGCCATGGTTAATTTCATATTTTTCAACCAAATCTGTTCCCATTGCTGGAAGTCAAGGGAATATCCAAAATTTCGCCCCCATGCTATCATACAATCCTTCACTACATCCTGTCCTATCTGCAGAGACAATAAATATGCATAACATTTAGATAATATCCCTTTCCCTCCTTCTAATAAGATCTTATCCAATTCTTGTCTTTTACAGTAGATTCCTTCACTATGTAAATCTTTTTTATACCTGGAGTGCACTTGAGAATAAGACCACCAGTCTATCTTATATCCTTGAAGAATTAATAATTCTCGTGACTTCGGATTACCCTGAACATCCAAAAAGCCTTCATACGTCAAGGTTTTCTCCCCTTTATACAATGTCGGGTAAACCTGAGCTTCCTGCGCCGAAATCCAACATGGAACTTTTAAATATACTCTTCTTCTAACCTTTTCCCAAGTGTACCCAAGCGTCCTACGTAAATAGTGATCATCAAAGTGTCTAGGGCGGCCGGATGCTCCTGGCCATAGGAAATAGTGCCAGCCATGTTGACGTGAATTTCTCTTTGGGCGTCCTTTTGGATGCACGGCTGTCTTTAGAAGAGCATATGACGGCCGTGGCCAGGGGGGCTTTTTATCAGGTTCGCCTGATACGCCAGTTGCGTCCCTTTCTGGATCGGGACTCCCTACGCACAGTCACTCAGGCACTCGTCACTTCCCACCTGGACTACTGCAATGCTCTCTACATGGGGCTCCCCTTGGGGTGCACCCGGAGGCTCCAGTTGGTCCAGAATGCAGCCGCGCGGGAGATTATGGGAGCGACAGGGCGCTCCCATGTGACACCTCTCCTGCGCGAGCTGCACCGGCTTCCGGTGGTCTTCCAGGTGCGCTTCAAGGTATTGGTGACCACCTTTAAAGTGGTTTTAACTGGGTTGTTTTAAATTGAGGACTGAAATTATTTAATGTCTTTTAAATTGTTTTTTAAATTTTATATGTTATGTTTTATCTTGGCTGTTCACCGCCCTGAGTCCTGTTGGAGAAGGGCGGTATAAAAATCAAATAAATAAATAAACAAGAAGAGAAAAGTGTCCACTGTCCTTATTCTAATGATGACATCACCAGAAAGACAATTTGATAGCATGATTCAACTACCAAATAGATGGAAATTTTTCTGGGATCATTTCAGTAAGAAGCACTGAAAAAAAATAGCTCTCTTATGTCTCTTGTTGCTGTAACGAAATTCTAAATAAAAGGCATAAAGGTAAACAAAGAAGATGTTGAAATAATATTCCTTAAGATGAATATACCATAAGGGAATTGCAATATGTAAAACCAAAAATCATCAGTAGCAAGGAGTATTGAGTCCCAGCCATCTATTCACCCCAGATTCAGCATATTTTTTTCCAGATGAAGAGAAATGAAGATCTTCCATTCTCCTTGGCATATTAACAATGTAATGAAGTAAAAATGGCAATTTTAGTTGGATCTTGATTTTCAGGGACATCCATGGGATGAGGGCAGGAGTAGATTTAAAACTGAAGGTAATAGTTATGATTACGTGAAACCATTCTTCTTTTTACAATGCACTTCATACAGAAGAGCATAGAGCATATATCACATCATCATAAACACTGTCTTGACTCTATCCCCCCACAAATGTTCCTTCTGAGTTTCTTCTAATTATCAGGACCAATAACAAACTATAGTTCTCACAAAGGAAGATGAATATATATGTCCCAGGATAATGTTATAGGATCCAATCTGGGTCAGTCACTGGGACCACGAGTTATGTCTTACAAGCTTTTGGACTCATGCTGGAGCTCATCATCACAGAACCTCTCTCTAGCCCTTCTCTATAGTTCTTTTACTATTTATAGCAGAAAATGTCAGATCTGCTTCCCCTAAAAACAGTGCTGGAAAATTTGAAGGATTCGTAGGTAACAGTGTACTAACTTCCCATCCATCTACAGAATCATCAACTGCATCAAATGCCTTCTATGAACAGAGGAAGTCCTTTCATGCTTGAAAAATACAATTAAGACCAAAGCCTGTAGCCACAATATAACAAAAGTTGTAGTTGTGTCTGCTTGTGTTTAACAGTGATTTTTTGAAGAATGCTTCAGCGATTACGGGACTCTGTCCTCAGACAGATTACAAAAACAACCACCATCTGTCTACTGACAGCCCAAAATGCATAATTTGGTCATAATTCTTTCACTGAATTACTAGTACTGGAAAGCTGATATAATTGCCAATTCCTACATCTGCATCATCTTATGAATAGCATTACGAACAATATTGAGCTTTTTCATTACTGCACTGAATTTATATCTGAAGAAATAGTGCCTATCAGTCATTAAAGCAGAATATGCTTAGGATTTATATGTAGATTCAAATGTAATTTATTTACCCAAGTTTCAGCTGTGGAAAATAATCTAAAATATGATATAAAATCCATAGAAGAATGGTCAGGGTTTGCTTATATTTGTGTTTTCTGAAGAATAGGAAAGTTTAGTTTTGCTTTTTTTTTTCCATAGCAAATCATCTATTAAGATTGGAATAATATATGAATTAGACCAGTAATAGTTGTTGTTAAAATTCTTTGTAACAAGAACAAATGGATGAACCAGAATCCCAGGTAAATAATAAAATAGATCAAAGCAAACACTGTAACTCAAAATGGCAGCAATAATTTAAAAAAGAAATTATTCCTGGTATTTATGGAGCGTATGTTGTAAAAAGCCCAAAGCTACATAAGTTTATATTGTCACTTATTAAATGCAGTAACATAAATACTGTTCTCATAATACTGCACTAACAATACAATAATAGCCTATAATACATAGGCGAAGGAAGCAAGTTGACTAGTGAAATTATTGCACTTCCATCTAAACCTATATGGATCTGAGTTTATAAAACCTACTCAAATATTCTGGAAAGATAATGCTATATTGGAAGAAGTCATAAGATTATTAAGTGTAGATGCTGGAACTCATGAAGTTATTATATTTTGTCGCCTAATGCTCAAAGAGAAGACAACATTATTAATGAATCAAAACTAATTATCTTTCATACTTTCATTTGAAATTGTGGAAAACATCTATAAGTTTCAAATAATATTTCCTGATACATTTTACTATTACACCTTTCCATTGAATTTTCCAAACCAATGTTTTTAATAGCAAACATTGACTAAAACAAGAAATATATGCATAAACATGTACAAACACAAACACGTAAGTGTCTGCTTATTCCTGGCATTTATGGAGCGAATGTTCCATAAATACCTGGAATACCTGGAATAGCTGGAATAGCCAACTAACAAAACTGAATTTACTTATAGGAAATACAGGATGAAACAAGATAAAAATCTTACGTATTAGAGAATTCTTTGTTTCAGCCAGCTGCTGCCAGCCAGTCTGTCTGTCTTTCAATGTCTCAGAAAGTTGAGTATGAAAATCTAAATGGAATAAAATAAACACAATTTAGCATTCTCTTCATTAGATTTCACTGTCAATAATATATTTTTAGTATACCCCAGCAGTATTTCTCTAGAGTTAGCCCACTAGCCAAACATTCACTGTGATTACAATTAAGTTCTGCAAAACTGCACTGGCAGAATTACCAAAATGTGCCACTACTTCCCAAGACAAAGTCATTATCAGTAAATATATGGGATGTATATTTGAATGTATATTTGACAATCAGTGTGAATACTGATTTCCATTGCCCACATATTCAACCTAATCCTAATTTAAACCAAACTTATCTAACATATTATCTTCTATTGTAGTCTTAGATAATCTGCTGAATATGAATTGAACTTCAAATCAATTTTTATCTAAAATCTAGAAATGAAAATAAATCCAACATGACATTTTCCCCCCATAGAATGCCATCAAATAGCATAGGTTCCTTATAACATTGGAACCATTTTGAGGAGAAAAGTATGAGGGAAAAAAGTTTCTTCTTTTAAGATTTTTTTTCCTTCGTGGAAAATAGATACATTCTAAACAGCAACAAAAATTATCATAATTTAGATAGACCTTAAGTTCTTCCATGCACTGAACAAGATTTTAAAAACAAGTTCCTGCTGATTAATTACAATTTAATGGACAAAAATTTTCAGAAAGAAATGGGAGTAGTACATTCAGAATTGTTACAATTGTTAACAATTGTATTGTTTAACAGTTAACAGTAAATTAACAGTTTGAATGGAAAAGAGAAGCTAATTAATAGCTAGGCCAAACCTTTCTTTCAGGTTAAAATTACATTTTCTTGTAAATAATATTACTGTCAGAATATGCATTTGTAATAAATGCTATTACACATTAACAAACTACAATGAAGAAATAGACAAAAAATTAAACAATTTAAGCTATGACAGCATGCTAAAATAAATATTTATTTATATGAAATATTAATGGTTTTCCTTCAAACCATATTTGAGAGAGATTTGTTGTAGAGATGGACTGCAATCTTTCAATCCTATTTGGATTCTTGCCTTCAATGGACTACTTGTTGGATAGATTTCTATGAATGATGGATCAAGCTAGCAAAGTCTATTTTTAAGGTAGGAACAAACAACTAAAAGTTTGGGATACACACCTTAAATAAATCATACCATCATGCATTTTCTTTGTAAAGAACGTTGTTTGTTGTTCTATGTAAACAACAGTACACACATTAATATTCCCAACCAAAATTATGCTAAATTTGCAAAAGGATTCCTTACACTTTTACCAAGAAACGTTATTAAACAGGCAAAGAGATTTTATACCATTTGTCTTGAACTATTTGTTAGGTTTTCAGGGACAATGTACTTCCAACATATACTACTTTTATTGCATTCAGCAATCAAGCCTTAATTTCATATTTCATAAAACATTTGAGTTTATTCATTTTGTCATACACATTCACTAAATTAACAAATGTACAATAAACTTTCTTTCCCATTTTTCAGTGACATTCTGGCAGGTAAAAATTAGCCTTTGCATCTAATCAGCACATCAGATAGATTAACGGCACTCTCCAAATTCCTCTCATTCTCATAATTCATCTCTCCATGAAAATTCTGCCAAACTCATTTCCAGGAACTTTTAACAAGTTAATCTCCATATAGGGTTTTTTTATTTGCATTCAATTTTTCTACTTTTTCCTTTTTACAAGAAAACAATAATTCATTCATCCAAATGTTAAGCACAGATGCATTGTTTATACACACCTTAAATAAATCATACCATTATGGAAACCAAAACAGGTTTTTTTGTATTTTGTTTTATTTTTATGATTTTTTTCTTACTTGCTAGCATTTATATTATTTACTTTATTTTTTACTCTTTGGCACATTACAGTAATTTCAAATTAAATTTCTACAATATTTTCAAAATTTTGTCACTTTCAGTTTCATCCCAATACATCTATTCATGTTTTAACATTTTATTTATTATACTGAAGGCTTGTTTATCCACTTCTTCCTCTACTTCTATTTTTTTATTTCTAATTTACATCAAAATCACTTTTCAGTTGTCATCCATTTTAATCTTAACTGTTCATTGTTCTCCTTCCCTTCATTTATATTTTTTTCCTTTTTATGCTTTTTCTTCTTTATTTTGTTTCTTTGTAATTTTCCTTTCCTTTTTTTAGTTTAGTTTCATTTTTTTCTTATTTTATGCATATAGTTTATTTTATAATAACACTATTTTCACTATGTACATGGTATAAAAACAATTAGGCCTTATGGACCAGTCACAATATGTTTTATTAATTAACTTTGTTTCAGAAAGAAAAAGTGTCGCTGTGTTTAAGGAATGTTCAAAGCATGTAACAAGACCTTTCAAGAAAATTTGAAGAAAATGTAACAATGTTCTTAAAAATAGATAAATGTAATATTTCTAAAACTGTGATCATCACCAGATAGGCCCATAGAGTTTGCTTTCTGTTGTCCATCATGGCAGTGGTCAATCAAGGCTTTCACATAACTTTTTGAAGGAAGATAGAAAAGTGTATACTAGGTTATCCCAAAGGTGTTTTTTGAAAAGGCAACTGGAGTTTGGTTTTCCTTGAAAATCTTTGGGACAACCATAATCTGGATGACTGAGAATCTCCATAGACACATATTCTCGGTTAGCCCCCATTAGTCATGTCTGTAGCTCATGCAGGATTCCCTGATTATATTAAAGGCTACACTGGGCAAGTCTGGCACATTGTTGCCCATATGTCACAAGTGCAACTAAAACTCAGTTTCATCCTAATCATCCTTATGGAAAGTCAGAATTCTAAACTGCATATTACCTTGCAAGCATACTATTTATCATACCACACCAACTAGGAGTTATGTGCAGCAGAAACCCAGATGCCTAAGGGAATATATGAATAGCTCCTTATTTTTCTGTGCAGCATGGAAGCAAGTCAATTCAACCCCCATAGAAAAGATTACCTGTATATTATTATAATGTATATTATAGTTGCGACAAACTGGACATGTATTGAAATGGATGTTTATATGTTTTTATGTTTTATACGTTTCATTGTTCTGTTTATTTTATTTATTTTATTTATTTGTTTCCATTTCTATACCGCCCTTCTCCAAACAGGACTCAAGGCGGTGAACAGCCAAAGTAAAAAACAGAACATACAAAATTTAAAAACAGTTTAAAATAATTAAATATTTTGGCCGTAAATTAAAACAACCCAATTTAAAATCAATTTAAAATTTAACTCAAGCCAGCCCAGCTAGTTGAAATAAATAGGTTTTCAGGGCCCGACGAAAAATCCGGAGGTCTGTTATTGTACGTATCTCTGGGGGAAGGTTGTTCCAGAGGGTGGGCGCCACCACAGAGAAGGCTCTCCCCCTGGGGGTCGCCAGCCGACATTGTCTGGCGGACAGCACCCTGAGAAGGCCCACTCTGTGCGAGCGTACTGGCCGGTGGGAGGCTATTGGTGGCAGAAGGCAGTCTCGTAAGTACCCCGGCCCTAAGCCATGAAGCGCTTTAAAGGTGGTCACCAACACCTTGAAGCGCACCCGCAAGACCACCGGGAGCTAGTGCAGCTCGCGCAGGAGAGGTGTCACATGGGAGCACCTCGTCACCCCCATAATCCCCTGCGCGGCCGCATTCTGGACCAGCTGGAGCCTCCGGGTGCACCCCAGGGGGATTTAATTTAATTGTGGACTGC
Source organism: Pituophis catenifer annectens (assembly GCF_029215685.1). Lineage (NCBI taxonomy): Eukaryota > Metazoa > Chordata > Lepidosauria > Squamata > Colubridae > Pituophis > Pituophis catenifer. Next base: position 115,942,398 of record NW_027256882.1, read on the forward strand.
CCAGAGTCATGTAGATCAGGTGGGTGGCCTCTAAATTTACTAAATGAATAAATAAATGTGCAGCTTCAGCACCAATATGCAGCATGGCACCCTTGAAAACAAAGCCCACACAGATCAGGAAAAAAAACCAAATCACAACCACAGATTCTCCTGCTGTAAACCAAACCCAGAACTGAGCTGCGTTTTTTTTCTTTAAAAAAAGCTTGCTAAATACATTATGACTAAATGATTGTAAATGGAGACCAAGGCAGCATATTAGTATATCACCTTCCATTTTAAATTCATTAAAACCTCATGAGGTAGACTGGGCTGAGAGACGGTGGTTGTTTGAGTCATCCATTGGGGTTCATAGGCAGATTAAGCCTTGAATCCAGGAACCTCTGGAATCTGTTCAATGCTGTAACCACTATTACATATAGGTTTAGCTGATTCATTCTGTTTAATGAAGAATTCTGATGGCTGAGTTCTTAACAGTGGAACTAAAAATGACTCTTCTAAAAATAAGATAGTAGCTCGTTTTTTGTATCTGCAGAACATTAATGTACTTCCATAAATAGACTACAAAAATAATACAAAAAGATTCCAAAATTTTATAATCATGGTCTCTCAGTTTCTAGGACTTATTCAAAGTTGAAATGGCCAAGGCAAGGAATAGAAAGTAGATTTGGGAAAGAAAAGCATAAAAAGAAAGACGAAGAGGAGGAAAAGTAGGGGAGGGGGACAAAAAAGACCAAAAGGAATAGTGGTAATGCTCATTGAGCCAAAATTTATGTTGCAAAATTAGACTTTTGTTAAGTGACTTTTGTTAAGTGAATTTTGCCCTATTTTACAACCTTTCCTACCACAGTTGTTAAGTGAATCACTGCAGTTGTTAAGTTAGTGACACCGTGGTTCAGTGAATCTGGCTTCCAGATTGACTTTGATTATCAGAAGGTCACCAAAAAATGATCACATGACCCTGGGACATTGCAACCATCATAAATATGAACTAGTTGCCAGGCATCTAAATTTTGATCATGTGACCATGGGGATGCCACAATGGTCATGAGTGTGAAAAATGGTCATAAATCACTTTTTTTCAGTGCTATTGTAACTTTGACCAGTCAGTAAATGAACTGTTGTAGGTCAAAGACTACTTGTATTTATTCTCCCCTCTCCTTCTTCTGGACAAACCTGGTCTCTCAAACGCTTGAACAAAACTATAGTTCAAATCAGAATAAAATTGTTAATCTCAGAAGATGCAATTGTTGAATTAATTGAAATAAAACAACAGACATTTTATGTTTCACATATATTTTCTTTTTTTGATATGACTATAGAAGCCATATCTGCGAGTTATACTACCATTAGTGATCCTACGAAGGGCCCTTATATAGCTCTGCATTAGCTGGTATCAAAGCCAAGAGTGATTTAAACTATGTCATTTTCGAATGCTCAGGTCCAGGAATAATCAGTTGAGAGCTTTGTTTGTTTGTTTTCTTTGTCTGATGAAGCTTATTCTTGCTTTTAAAGGCTCAGAGAAAATACAGCAGCTTTTCAAGAATACTTCAAAAAGTCATGAATAATACTTAGGAATGCTTAGTCAAGAACTGTTAAGAACTATTGAGAAATAGGGGATTTTGCATTTATGCTGAAAATCCAGCCTTAAAAGCAGTTGATTTTATCATAAGTAAAAGCCAGGAATTAATAACTATTAACCAACTTTTTTTTAAAAAAAGTTAAAATTTATTTTAAATATAAGTGAATGAGGTGCCATCCAGCATTATGATAGTAGATTCTGACTGGATAGTCTTTGTCCGCTAAACCTTCCAAAGTGGTTTGGAAGAGCTATCACCACTATGAAGTATAATTAGGAAGCATAGATTTCAGATGATGAATACAGTTAGAGTTTTCTGCTTGATATATTCCCTAAACCAGTGATGACTAACCTTTTCTAGACCGACTGCCCAAAGCACACATGCACGCGACTGAACTCCCAAGATGCAATGCGCATGTGGGCCCTGTGCATGCACCCCAGCCCCTGCGCACATTGGCACCCGCACATGCCGTCCCCCGCACATGCATGCACTCCCACATGCACCCCATCCCTTGCGCATGTGCACGCTGCTTCCCCACACACATGCGCTCTAGCTCCCCACACATGCACATGCGGCCCCCTGCACGCACCCCCCATGCATGCATGGCAGAGACCCGAAGACCAGCTGGCCAGCGGGAGGCACACGCACATGTGCAGCGGAGCTGAACTGAGGCAATGGCTCGCATGCCATCAGAAAGGGCGCTATGTGCCACCTCTGGCACACGTGCCATAGGTTCGCCATCACGGCCCTAAATGTTAAGTACTGAATACAGCGTGTATTTAATATTATGATGTAAATTAATATTAACCTAGTTCATCAATTACTGTTTATTTTAACATATGTTCTTTCTTTAAATAGTATTATTTATTCTGGTATTTATTTAAAGCTTTATCTTGATCTCATTATTGAATCATTACTAGGCAGAATAATTTATAACACTTTTCTTTTTTTAAAAAAAACATGCTTTTTAAAAATGTAAAAGAATTTCAGTTAAATATTTCTGTGGGGCTAAGTATGCATTTAGTTGAAATACTAAGGCCAAATGAAATTATTGGAATAAATCAGCTTTGCATAAATTATTGGTGCCAAAAATTAGCTTGCAGTTCTTCAAATTGATTCTTCCCCTGGTCCGCTTTCTATTTTAATATCAATGTAGTTGGGGATTCCTTTCAAATTTATCAATTATCAAATTGGTGATTCTTTGGAGTTTACTTTGTTGTTTAAGTAGCGGAAAGAGTTGTAATTCTGTTTCTGGTGCACATCATTTCCTCTCTGAAGTCACTATGCCTGCCTACATTTCACTATCAAAAAAAATTCAGTGATGAAATTTGGAATGTCACATGAAAAATCAAGGAGGCTGAACAATGAAAAGGGAGCTGAACAATGAAAATCAAGACATTCACAGATATTACAGAAGCATCCGCAAGCCACTGTTTTGAAAGTGGAGGGAGTGACCAGGTAATCAGAGTTTCAGCTTTCTTCAGTATGTGTCACATATATAACAATTAAATTGTCATATTATAACATGCATGTAGAAAGAGATGAGGCTTCAGTTCTCCACTTGCATGCGCTATCTTGAAGCTAATGATTGTCACTGCAGAGGCCCTGAACCTTTGTAATTTAGTACTTGTATTTTTAAAAATGCAAGAACACCACACTTTACCCATGGGAATAAGCACACTGAATTGGAATGTGTAGGGAAAAAAATCAGGTTAATTTTTCTGTACAGCTTTTGTTTAAATAATCTGCATAGTGTAATGTTGTAAAACAAAAGTGATAACTTTGGGATAATTAAAAAGAATCAAAGACTGATTGACACTAGTTATAATATCTAAGCAGAATGCAAGCTGTATTTATTAAATTTATTCCAACAGAAAAGAATATATGTCGCTCAGGGTTGAACAGTCCTTGCAGTCCTTAGTGCTTTCTGAACTGGCTATTATTAGTATAGATTATTAAATTTATTTTCTTGCATTGAACTAAATAAAATGAATTATTCATCTATTGAAAGCTCACTCTAACACAAGCAGACTTTCTATTTTTAGTGAGCATTGGGCAATAGTACTTACTATTTCACATTTGACATTAGTCCGTCTCATTTGTCCTATCTTTCTTTTCTCCTTTCCTCCATTCATACAAACTAATAATCACAAAAATCTCAAATATATCTTTCAATAATCAATTCATACAATCTTCAGAAAAAGAGAATTTGAAAAACAAAGCAAAAAAGTAAGATAATGTCCAAAGAAAGAGCAGCCCGAATGACTCATTTTTCACATTTGCCTTTCATCACTGTCAAAGGAAAAGTTGATTTTATCTATCTGGTGCTGCAGATGAATATATGTCTTATTGATGTAGTGGTGACAGAGGTTACCATATTATAGAACTTGTCCCTAAGGCTTTTATCTCGGCACAGAACCCTTATTCAATACAGATCAAAATCATGAATTTATGGACCCAATCTAAAGTTAAGCATTTTTTTTCTGATAAGAATGTTAATTCATAAATGAATATTGTCACAAAATGTAAGAAGTACACAACTGTAAGTACACAATCAATTTAAAAATGTATTGAAAAAAGAAAACAAAATAAAACAACCCATGATTTAAAATATGATGGTCCTCCCTCCCTCCCTCCTCTCTTTATATATTTATATATTTCTTTTCTAGCATACATTGACAAAATTGCTGGATGACCACCTAGAGTTAATGTTTGATAATTTCTATATCAGAAGAGAAAGTGTAGAATTCTCCCACACTCTGAATAACTGTTCAGATACTGAAAGCATTATTAAGTCATCAGGTCTGCAAAGACTTTGAAGGTCTTCTACTCCATTCTCCTGCCCAGAACATTAATCCTCAGACCTTCCTAGAGAAATGTGTATCCAACATTTATTTAAAAACTTCCAGTCATAGTTTTCTTGTTTAAAAACAAGATCCATTTTTTTTAAAAAAATGTGTTTTATCAAAGATGTTTCTCACACCTAAATTAAGCAATGATCCAATGGTTCAAAGATATTGAAATCACCAGTAGATTCAATATAGGAACAAAAGCCATAGTAGTCTATGATGGCCAGTATATGTATATGTATATGTATATGTATATGTATATGTATATGTATATGTATATGTATATGTATATGTATATGATGGCCAGTATATGTATATGTATATGTATATGTATATGTATATGTATATGTATATGTATATGTATATGTATATGTATATGTATGTATGTATGTGTGTGTGTGTGTATATATATATATATATATATATATATATATATATATATATATATATATATATAAAGTTCTAGTATCATCTTTTCTGATTGACAATTTTTTATTAAAAGCCTTTTTTTTTAAAAAAAAAAAATGAAGATACCCTTCTTTTAACACATATCATCTCAAACCTGTTTTGGTTTCAGTTTAGGCCAGGAATCAGAATGAATTGATTTCAGTAATACATTTGAAGAATGGCTGCAGTTATATTTGTCTCAATAACTTGCAAAATCTCAGTGGGAAATAATCCATGAAGTTTTTATCTGAAGATTGGTGAAATAATACATTTCAGTAGGCAGCTACAGACGTTTTTCAATAATTCAGGTCTGAAGTGATTCTATTAAAAAAAAAAGTTTCAGGATATAGTTAGGAAGTTGCTAGTTGATGTAAACAACATATGGCACATTTGCACATGTATTCACACACACAAACAAACACACACACACACAGTTGCTGGAGTGCACTAAGTTAGAAAGCTATATGAAACTAAAAGTACAAATGGATTTTTAGAAGCTATCTAGCTAACATCCTTTTTGTGAGCATTGTCTGAGTACGTTTTCAAGAAACGAGTAATGAACAGTATGAAAATGGAAATGCTGCTTAAATGTAAAGAAAAATAACACCGTCAAAAAAATTTTAAACAGCAAGAATGTTTTTCCTAAGTAACTGGCTTTTCTGTTCAATGGAGAATTTAAGTTTAATGTTTTATTCTTCCTACCTCAGTTCATAGTAAGTTAAATAATATTTTATCACCGACGCTCAGATTTACATTTCTTGGGATTTATCAACATTTGGTTCATACAAAATATCAAATTAAAAATCTTGAAATGTTTAGTTGTAAAGCTTATGATTGGGCAATATTAAATAAACATATTAAATATCTTGATCACATAATGTGAAGCAAATAATCAAAAAGACTGCCTAATTTGCCTGAACAGAAAGTACTATTCAGAAGTTTTTCCTAAGGCAGGACATCAATAAAATTCATGGCTAGTCTAGCCATCAATATGGAATGTTAGTCTATTTTAGAATCCTGGATTTTTTTCCCACAATCAAAAATATCTCAATCATTTTTTCCTTCCATTCTGCCATTGCTGCATCAGCCTAAATGACATAATTTCAAATTAACATTCTTTCTTTCCCTCTCTCCCTCGCCCCCTCTTCCCCTTTAAAAATCTTGCATTTATGGTTATCTGAAGCAAATCCTTCCATTCTCATGGAAACTATTGTTCCACCTAATCTATTTACTAACTTTTTATTCACATTCAATAGGAACTTTAAAAATAATCTCAGTGAAAAAGTAATGTATTTTGACATTATCAGGACAAATAAAGCATATCTACCATCTTCAATAATTTTAAAACAAGTAAGCAAACTTTAAATATATCATCAATGTAGTCCTTACATAGAATATCTTTCGTTATTCTGCAAATAAACCACACTTATGAATCAATATGGTTACCTAATATTTGCACGTTGATTCACAACCTCTATGCTTAGTATGTTTAACATTCTATTTTTCCAAACCTTTTTCTTTTATCCTCTTTGTAAAGTAATTTCTTTACAAATGTACTGAACTGTCACATGTAAATGCCTTATTCTCTAATGTGTAAATAGTATATGAACGGGGTATCAGGGGTTAATTTATTCTTCACTTCTTAATGTATTCATAATTCACCACTCCCACACCTAGCTCCACCCATTGTATATATAAGGAGCTGTATGCACCCATTTCCCTGCTTCTATCTGTGAATATTCAGTGAATATAGAATGCCTAATGTAAATAAAAGGAGAAATATTTAAACCTTTAACTCTTACTAGATTTATTGAGTCTGATCCTGAAAATATTGCAACAAGCTGGTAGCAGAGGATGGTTAATTGACTCAATAAAAAATTTAAAAATGCCTAAGAGAGATAGGCCCAACACCAGGGCATACAGCAAAGAAATGGAAACGGACCAAGAAATAATCGACGAATCCACAAACGCGATTTCGAGAGAATCCGAAGAATACACCACTGAAGACGAAGAAATAATAGATGAAAATGATGATCGGGAGGAAATCGAAATCGAAAACAACGAACTCAGGTCAGAGATATTAAAACTATTAAAGAGCCAGAAGAATGATGAAAGCCTCATCGCGAACCTCCAAGATATGCTGAAGAACAGCGGAGCAGCGAGAGAGAAGCACATCACTACCGAAAAACCAAAAGACCCGAAAATAGTGAGTGATATGACTGCAGAAAAAAATACTATGAAGAAGAAAAACGGTGATCCCGCGCGAAATTTTGAATGGCAGCCATCTTGGTTTCAACAGACCTCCAGGGTGAGCGAAGCAGAGCCAATCAGAAAACCCAATTCAAAATTTCTGGCGCGAAAAACATTACTAGACAACGAAAACGAAAAAGAAAATGCAAACACCTCAGAAGAATCAGAATCGGAAAGTGAAGGCGATTCAACAGATAATCAGATAAAATCAGCAATGAAAACGCTTTTTGCTGCATTTGGGCCAAAACTAAAAATTACCAAAAAGCTAACTAAGAAGCAAGCGAGCAAACCAATGCTTCAAAACCTATCCGCTCCCATCCTGACTACGAGAGCGCCGACACCCGAACCCAGAGAGCCCTGCCGATACCGCCCCACGCCACAGACCGAAGCAAGCACCAACGCTCTCAAAAGGAGAGGAAGAGCTGCCGCCATCGTCAGGACTCCCAAAATCGAGCCAGAGACCGATTCATCTGAGGAGGAGCAGAACGAGCGAGCCGCAGCGACGAGAACCTCTCACGACGACTCCAGGGACGAAATGGACAACGCGCATGCGCAATTATTACGCAGACGGTCCAGGAAGACATGAATTGACGAGAAGACCGTGCAGGCTCGTTGCGAGCATCCCCATGCCGTTTTGTAACTTTCAGCATTTACGAGACCACGGACTACCTCAGGTTGTAAGTAATGGACCTAATAATGTCGGAAATTTGCCCAGTGACTTCCCAAAGCTGAGGATAGATGGCATTAATTTACAAGAATGGTATCAGCAGCTCCAGGTTGTCTTTATGAAAGAAAACTTACTGTTCTTTATCACTAGTCCCCCAAAAAGACCTTGGACTCTAAAATTAGACTGTTTACACCATAGAGCATTTTTCTTATTAATTTCTAGTGTATCTCCTACTATGTATCACAGCATTAAGCAAAATCTGACTGTTTCAGAAATTATTCAATGCATGTTCAATTTATTTCACAGTGACAGTGTAGCTACTACCACAAGAATGTCTAAAGATTTCTTTTCATCTAGGATAAAACCAGGGGTTTCCATAAGTGAGCACTTAATATCTTTAAACAAAATAAGAGCTGAACTGCATTTAAGGGGGGAGGTGATTTCAGACCAAACAATGAAAAGTGTTATCATCAACTCACTTGACCCATCATGGGATAATTATATGTCACATTTAGACACAATCAATCTAGGATACTTATCCATAGAAAGTCTGTCCAATAAGTTAATAGCAGAAGACAATTCAAGGAGGAATCGCTCTAACAATCACATTGAGCACAAACCATATAGAAAAGTAGCTTTTCAAGAAAAATATAATGAAACTTTTAGATGTCACAACTGTGGATCCAGGGAACACAATAGAAGAGATTGCCCCAAAATTTCAAAAGAAAGACATAGGTCAGAATACAGAAACAAATACAATTATAGACAGTCTTCCATGGATAGACATAGATATAGAAGCCCACCAAATTACAAAGAGAATAGAGGGGGCAGAGATAATTCAAAGGATAGAAAATCTGGTTCACTGAATGGGTTAAATAAACAAGACAACATTAACATACAGCAGACTGAGAACAATAATTGGCTTATTGATTCTGGAGCAACTAATCACACCACTAATAACAAAAATATATTATCTTCATTTGTAGAGGACAAATTTGTAATAAAGGTAGCTAACCAAGAAAAGGTTCAAGTATTAGGTAGAGGGAATGTAACCTTATCTGGCCTAGGAAAAATAGAGGGGGTATTACTAATACCCGAAATACCTCATAACATACTAAGTGCCATAAAACTAAGCAGAGATTCTGATATTAACATTGTTTTTTCTAAAGGAAAAGCGACTTTGGAGAGAAATAAAATAGATATAGGCACTGTGATGATTAAAGGAGGCCTACCTTATTTAATAACAAAGGAAAAATGGTTGCACAACATTGATTCAAATATGGAAGATTGTATTGAAGTAGATAATGAAAACATTAGCAATAGTGACAATGATGAATGTAAAATATCTCATGATCACAAAGATGCACACAATGAAAAAAAACCAAAAATAGGTAAGCCAATTCATGATGAGTGTGCTCACATTTTACATAGGAAGTTAGGACATGCCAGTTTTCCTGTAGTACAAAAAATGACTGAACACGCAGAAGGTGTTAAAATAAAAAATTGTGAAAACTATTTGGAATGCTCAGTATGTAAATCTACAAAACTAAAAACTAGCCCCAGGCCAAGGAAATCAACTAGGTCAACCAACAAAATTTTTGATTTAGTACACATGGACTTAGTTGGTCCACTAACTCCATCAATCACTTATAGAAAACATTACTTCTTAACCATAGTGGACGATTATAGTCGCTATGGATTTGTTTATACATTAAAACACAAAGATGAAACTTTTCAGAAATTTAAAGAATTTTATAAGCACGTAGAAACACAACACAATATCAAAATAAAACAAATCATGACAGATAGGGGATGTGAATTCATGTCTAAAGAATTCTCCCAATGGCTGAAGGACAAAGGAATGTTACATTACACATCTAGCCCATTTTCTGCGTTTCAGAACGGGATTGTAGAGAGGAAGAACTCAACGTTACAAACCATGATTAGATGCACATTGGAAGATGCTGGCTTAAGCAAACAATTCTGGTCAGAAGCCCTACATTATTCCAATTACACTCAGAATAGAACCTGGTCCAGCATTGTAAATAAGACACCATATGAGGTGATGTATAATAGGAAACCAAAATTGGCACACATGCACATATTTGGAGTCACTGCAGACGTACACATACCTAAGCAATTAAGAAGAAAGGGAGAAAATGTGTCCAGAAGACTCAGATTTATGGGATATGAGACAGGCACTAAAGGATACAGATTCATTGATAATAATAACAAATTTATAGTTTCCAGGACAGCTGTGTTCCATGAGCAGGCCAACTGGTCTAAAATACATCTTAATGAAATATTTCCAAGTAACAACAAAGATACAAAATCTCAAGAGAAAGGGACTATAGAAAAACAAAATGACAACAAACATAGAAACAAAACCAAAACATGGACAAATAGCCAACACAAAATAAAGACAGACACACTAACAAAAAAGGAAGCAAGATATTTGCATGATAATAATAGTAAGCCTGAAAAAACAATTAGAAACACCAGAAATCAAATGCCAAATAAATACAAGGATTACATAATGCATATGGATGGTGAATCAACAACACCTAATACATATGAGGAAGTGTTAAAACTTCCTCGTAAAGAAAAAGAAAAATGGGAATTAGCAATGAAAAAAGAGATGGAAAGTTTACAAGGATTAAACGTATTTACTCCTGCAATTGCACCAAAAGACAAAACAATTATTGGTACTAGGTGGATATATAAAATTAAAAACTTAGAGGGAGGCAATACTCTATACAAAGCTAGACTAGTTGCACAAGGTTATGCACAGAAATATCCGGAGGACTATACTGACACATATTCCCCCACAGTAAGAACTGAGAGTGTCAAAACAGCTCTAGTAGTAGCATCAGCACTCAATCTCGATGTATTTCAATATGACATACAGACTGCGTATCTACACGCAAAACTAGATAAGGAAATATATGTAAGAGCACCTCACAGTCAATACACAAACAAGAATGAGACTTGGTTGTTAAACAAGAGTTTATACGGGTTAAAACAATCTGGTAAACGATGGTATGATTGTTTAGTAAAAGTACTTAAAACTATGGGTTTCAATGCTACTACTGCTGATAACTGTTTCTTTGTTAAAAAAGGTGATGATTACATAGAATTTGTATTGATCTATGTGGATGACATTTTATACATAGGTAAACATAAAGAGAGAAGAGAAACATTTGTAACTAAGCTAAATGAACATTTCTCATTGAAATCTTTAGGCAAAGTAAATAAGTATCTTGGTGTTCAAATTAATAAGACTAAAAGAGGATTCAAACTTACTCAGAGAGATAAGATCATAGAGCTCTTAAACAAATGCAATCTAAGTGATGCCAAACCTTGTGATACTCCTATGCAGACTGACTTCCTAAGAAATGCTGATGAATCATCTCCTGAATTCAAAGATAACACGTTTTATAAATCAGTCATAGGTTCACTTCTTTATATCTCTAATTGGACAAGACCTGATATCGCTTTACCCCTCAATTTATTGTCCAGACATGTCAGCAAACCAACAATGTACCATTGGGAAGCTGTTAAAAGGATATTAAGATATTTGAAAAATACATTAGACTTTTGTTTGATGTTAGAACCTAATAATAATAAAGAACCAAACCTCACATGTTACGCAGATGCAGATTGGGCTGGAGACACCTCATGTAGAAAAAGTACATCCGGTTATATATTCCTCTTAAATGACTGTCCAGTTTACTGGTACACTGGCAAACAAGAATTAGTGGCCACTTCAACGACAGAAGCAGAATATGTTTGTTTATCCAAGGCTGCAAATAACCTTGTATGGTTTAATGATTTAATTTCAGATGTTTGGAAAAAACCTGCTTTACCTTTTGTTATGCACGAAGACAATAAAGCAGCTATTGAAATATCTAGATCTGACGCCATTGGACAAAGGTCCAGACATATAGATATAAAATTTAAACATGTGAGACAATTATCTCAGGATGGATTTATTAAAGCAGTGCATTGTGAAACATCAGAACAATTAGCTGACATACTGACAAAGCCTTTACCTTCTAAGCAGCATAAATACTTGACTTCCAAGTTATATGTTTTGTATTGTCCTGAATCTGAATGTAATTGGTGTAGCATAACGAATCGGCATTTAGAGGGGGATTTGTCACATGTAAATGCCTTATTCTCTAATGTGTAAATAGTATATGAACGGGGTATCAGGGGTTAATTTATTCTTCACTTCTTAATGTATTCATAATTCACCACTCCCACACCTAGCTCCACCCATTGTATATATAAGGAGCTGTATGCACCCATTTCCCTGCTTCTATCTGTGAATATTCAGTGAATATAGAATGCCTAATGTAAATAAAAGGAGAAATATTTAAACCTTTAACTCTTACTAGATTTATTGAGTCTGATCCTGAAAATATTGCAACATGAACAATAAAATCAATCCACTTATATAAATATATAACATAATTATACTACTGTAAATATAAATCATTGGATTCTATGTTATATTTTCATCTATGTGGAAGCAAAGAAAGTGAAAGAGTAAACTTTTAAGAATTTGCAGTCCACTGGTTATTTTATATCCTGTAGGTAAAGCTATTCTTCAAAAGTATGGCACTTGCCCATGATTTAGCAGAATAAAAAAACCCCAAAAGCATAAACATAATTGATCATGGTTTTTTACAATTTTACACACAGTATATACTAAAGAAAATAAACAAAGTATGAAAGACAAGATAGAAACACTCAATATAGAACATGCAGATGTAATAAAGACTTAATGAAACAGATTATTCAACTGAAAATAGCAAGAGGCATAAATGTGTTATAATTATACCTGGAATTTTTCACTTTCACATCTAGGAGGATGAATATTAGCTTTGTGATCTATAACGTGTATTTATTTAGTCAAAAGTAGTACAAATGCAATATAAACTAAGAATAGAAGGGAAGGGAAGGGAAGGGAAGGGAAGGGAAGGGAGGGGAGGCGGTAGGGGAGAGGAGAGGAGAGGAGAGGAGAGGAGAGGAGAGGAGAGGAGAAGAGAAGAGAAGAGAAGAGAAGAGAAGAGAAGAGAAGAGAAGAGAAGAGAAGAGAAGAGAAGAGAAGAGAAGAGAAGAGTTGGAAGGGACATAACAAGAAATGGAAATGATTACTAACATTGAAGATTATGAATCTTCTAGGCATACCATAAGGAACCAAATCATTCAAGCCTAAATATAATTCATATTGAAATTCTTTATACCTATAAAGCCCTACTGGAGGAAGACCCAAGAAACCTATTGGACCATTTCTTCAAATTGATGTGACCAGATTGTTCCTTTTGGTTGAGAAGGTATATCCCAGCTTCCTTCATTTTGAAGGTGAAGAAGCGAGTTCTCCCAAACAATAGTTCTCTGTAACTTATCCAGTTAGTTCGCCCTATTGTTAGTTGATGTAATGGAATGTGCGCATAGCCTTAGGAAATGAGGAAAATATGTTGGCTAGGTAATAATGACACAAGAGAAGCAGGAGTCCCCAATTGCTTGATGGTTAAGTAAAGAAAGTAAGTACCCAACCTAGTTGATCAAGCAGTTAAAAATGGCAGAGGGAAGTGTGTGCAAAATTATGTTTAGATTACAATATAGTAGAATTGGTTAATTGAATCCTGTTTCCTTAAGGTGACCAGATTTTAAGATTGGTAAAGAGGGACACCATTGTGGGTGTGGCTTATTTTGTGGGCGTGGCTAGCTGGTCATGTGACTGGGTGGCCGTGGCTACCTGGTCATGTGACCGGGTGGCCATGGCTATGTGTATAGGGACTACTCAGAGGGCTGAAAAAAGTCATTTCTGACAGGTCCTCGCACTTTTGACTGGTCCTCACACTTATGACCATCCTCACATTTATGCCCATGCAGCATTCTTAACAACCATGTCACTCATTTCATAACTGCTTCTCTTCACCATGGTGATAAGACTGGGCAAAAAACGTAAAATGTGAGGACAGTCGTAAGTTTGAGGACTGGACAAAAGTGCGAGGACTAATCAAAAATAACTTTTTCAGCCCTCTGAGTAGTCCATATGCACAAAAGGACTAACCAGAGGGCTGAAAAAAGTCATTTCTGACAGGTCCTCGCACTTTTGACTGGTCCTCACACTTATGACCATCCTCACATTTATGCCCATGCAGCATCCTTAACAACCATGTCACTCATTTCACAACTGCTTCTCTTCACCATGGTGATAAGATAGGGCAAAAAACGTAAAATGTGAAGACAGTCGTAAGTTCGAGGACTGGTCAAAAGTGCGAGGACCACTCCATATGCATAAAAGGATACAGCAATAGAGAGGGATGAAGGAAGGGAAGGGAAATTAGAGTAGGAGTGAGGGTAAGAGGGGGAGGAAGAGAGGAGGAGAAGGAGAAAGGAAGAGGAAGTAGGGAGGAAAAGAAGAGGGGGGGAAGAGAAAGTAAGAAGGAAAGAAAAGAGAGAGGTGGTAGGTTTGAGGAGAAAGATTGCTGTACAATAAAAAAGATGAAAGGGAAGAAAGCCAACCCCAAACAAATATAAAGATATTAAGATAAAGAATGAATGGTTAAACTTTAAAGAATAAAAGAGAACAAATATGAATAAATAGCAGTAATTAGAAACACACATACAAACATACAATTTATTTTCTTTGAACAGAGTATTTGGCCGGTTCACAAATTTAAACAGTGTTTAGTCACTTCAATTAAATTTACAATTTCTATATTTCCTTTTTGCCATATTTATTCCTCATCTATTTTTTTAAAAAAACCAATATTACCCTTCATCCTCATCTCTAATCTTAATCAAATTCAATTTTTCCCTTCTATTCTATATTATACCCCTTCCCATTGTCATCTATTTTTATATCCATCCTCACATTGGTTAATTATGTAATTATGTAATACAGTTGTTTAATACAAATTCAACATTTTAATATAAATCAATTAGTTATATAACTACCTTTTTTATCAATTGTTTTGTCCTTTCCCACTTAATTAATAAATACAAGACCCAGGGGAAAAAGCTGTATACCGCCTTTATTGATCTTACTGCTGCTTTTGATTCTATAATAGGAACCATTTGTGGAGGAAACTACAAGTTATGGGGATGGACCCCAGATTTATTTTGTTGATCAGGATTCTCTATACTAATACGGCAATTAGAGTCAGATATGCAGCAAATGGGGCCTCAACAAACAGCATACCGACAACTAGAGAAGTGAGGCAGGGCTGCCTGCTGGGCCCTACTCTTTTTAACCTTTATATAAATGATATCCCAGCGCAGCTGGATGATCTTATGACGCACAGCCCCCAAATAGGCTCTAGATTTATTAACGTATTAATGTATGCCGATGACTTAGTGTTGTTTTCTAGAACCCAAATAGGAATGAGGAGACTTCTTGACAAGCTCACACATTACTGTACTGCAAACCACTTGACTATAAATGTAGCTAAATCAAAAGTTTTAGTCTTTGGCAACAAGAATAAAAAGCACAATTGGCAGATTAACGACACAAAAATTGAACAAGTTACCCAATATACTTATCTTGGAATTGTTTTTTCCAGTGCAGGAGGTTGGACTCTGCACCATCAATACCTTTCTCAAAAGGTTAGAGCAGGAGCAAGCCTTGTATCTAAATTAAGTAAACGAATTCAACCAACCTCCATTTTACCTCTTCGTAAAGTCTTTCAGGCTAAACTCGTTCCGATCATGCTCTATGGTGCTGAAATTTGGGGTCTTACAGAGGCCCCCATATTAGAGAGAACTCAAAATAATCTGTTAAGGAGGATGCTTGGGGTAAACAATTCCACTTCAGCTGCAGCTGTCAGAGCTGAATTGGGACATTTCTCACTGTACACCTATACAATCACTAGGGCGGTAGCCTACTGGCTAAAAATGACCCAGATGGATGCCAGCAGACTCCCTAAAATATGTCTAGAGGAACAGCAGATTTCAAATCCTCAAAGGTATTCCTGGCTAACCCGGCTGTCAGAAATATTGAACTGATATGGCGTAGGGTTCCCGTTGTGTGACACACTGGACCAAGTTAAACAACGGATTAAAGATATACATGGGCAAATGGATATGGCAACCCTTTCAACTAATCATTCCCTTAAACTGCTGACAGCAGTTAAAACAACTTTCACCCTGGAAAAGTATTTATATTTAGAAATGCCATCAGTGGAGAGACAGTTATTTGTTAAGTTTAGATTCGAACTTCTAGATACCAACGTTAGATTCGGCCGTTATCGGAAAATCCCATATGACAAAAGAATATGCATATGTGGGGTAAACGTCGTGGAGGATACGGCGCATATAATATTCGAATGTAGTCTCTATCAGGAAGTTAGAAATCAATATCTGTCCCCAATTATAAATAAATTTCCCCACTGGAATATAAGCCAAAAATTAGCATTTCTGTTGAAGGCTGACTCTCCTCCCCTGGTAAGAGCGATCACTCGATACCTTAAAAGGTTGACGGCAATACGAGCCAGTTATATCAAGGAAAATTTTATAGATTGTAAGAAAGATGAGCTCAGTTAGAGAGGAGCTATCCTATTTGGGTTATCTAGTCTTCTAGTCTTGGCAACTTAGCTATTGAAATTTGATATGGTAAAATTTTAATGTCATGTATCATATATTTTTAGATTGCTATTTTTGTAACTGTTTTATCTTTTTCCCTTTTTCTTTTCTGTTTTGTTTGAAAAGGCCTTCAGGCTATTCCATAAACTATACATACCTTTTTTGTATATTAATCAATATGAACATGAATATTCCAATTATTTCCATGCAATCCAATTTCTTACAAATCAATTAATTATATTTACCAATAATAATAAACCAAATAATTTCCCCCATATATTCCTCTGAACCACAACTTAACCATTTCTGCTTTCAACACAATATACAATTAATAGTATCTCAATTATTACAATTCCCTAGTTAAATACAGCTTTTTTTTCTTTTGTGTTTTAAAATCTTGAACTCTCCTCCTAAATTTCCCATTGGTTGCAGTTTTTCACCTACCTTTTTTGGGGAGGAAAAATAAAAATAAAAATAAATCTCTCTCTGCCTCATTTTGTCACGTTGCACCAAAGATCTTGGTTTCGGTTTCGTTTCTGCAGCTTAGCTAGGGGAAAAAAAAAACTGCTTCAGGAACTCTTTACACTGATTGCCTGTAGGGTGGCCCTTTGAAGCCCCGGGCAAGAGTTTAAACAGTTTTTTTTTCTTCTAGCTATCAGCTGGGGCTCAAGAGGCAGCGGGACTCAGGAGGCAGAATGAAAAATCGGGACTTTTTTGAAACGCCGCAGGACGCGGGACAAATTGCTAAAAATCGGGACTGTCCCGCCAAAAGCGGGACGTCTGGTCACCTTATGTTTCCTGTCTGGTTTATGCAGAAGACTGTTTTAAACAGGCTTTAAAAAGTGGTTAAAATACCACTTTCTTCACAGCTCTTTGCATATTGACATATATGTTTTGCTTCCTATTTTGACTGCCACTGATGTTTTCCAGAGCTGTTTTGATACTTATGCTCTTAATGTTTTTGTTTTTGTTTTTAAGTGAATCATTCAGAATGTGTAATTGTGGGAGTATAAGAGTCCTGGAAGTAAATAAATACATAAACATGCCATCATTCAATGGCAATCTGCTTTGCTTGAAGACTATTCAGGTTATTGCAATCCTGTATGAGACGTACCACAATTATACTATTATGGTAGATTCAGGCAACTTGGATTAAAAATCACATTGGAGACTGGAAAAAGAGTTGTTTAACTAAGATTTTTTTTGGAGGGGAGAATGTGTGCCTTTTGGATGCCATATTTTAAGATGGTCAATTATATCAATAGTAATAGATCACAATCTGTTTTACCTTATGAAAACCTAAATCAATTTTAAATATATAAGAAGAAAATAAAATGTGTAATAAAATGAGTTTGCCTAAATTATGGAATGTTTTCCATAAATATGAAAGCTGGTTGCTGAATATAGTAAATATATAGTAATATGATGGAAATAAAGCATATGTGAAATTAAGACATGCTTAGCAAACAGTTTGAGACTGTGAGAAGAATAAGATGTGTATAAAGAGGTGTAACAAACCTTCGTTATTTAATCAAGGGATGATATTTTATTTTTTGAAAAGTTACAATGTTTCATGTATGTGATTTAGTATAGAAGTTTGTGATATGGGGTTCATACTGATATTGTAAACTAAAATAATAAGTTATAAGAGATTGTTTCTGATAACATTGAAGGTATATTGGTCAGGAACATGAATATTTGTTCTGTCCCCCCTTCCCTACACAGGCAAATACACAACCAGGCACGCCTGCCAAGGTTTTATTATGCAATCAGACTAGAATCCCTTACAGATAAGGGTTTTGGCAGTAAACTGCGAAATGCCTGCCAAGTCAGTTTTCACTCACAGTAAGCGAGAGTTTATCCTCAGTCCGGTCCAGTAGCAAAAAAGTAATCCCCATAGCAAGAGTTAGCCAAGGTACAATCTAAATATGTACAAGCCAGATTTCAGGTAACGCAATGTGACTCTCAGGTTTTTAACTTTGACCGTCACAAAGCCTGAAGAGCAATCACACCCACTTTTATTCCTTGTGGGGTGTGGCTCAGTGACTCAGTTCAATCTCTGGCCCTCCCACACCTCTTTCGTTGCTGCGCACGCTTCTCCCTCCGATGCTGCCTGGGATCAAGCCAGGATTTATCATCCTCGCTCCCTATCTGTTGTTGTTCTGATATGCTTTCCTCCTGGCATATCCCAGGCTGTTCCTCTTGGCCTTTGGATGAAACCTGAGGCATTGCCAGAGAAGAGGGTCCTGGAGAGGGAGGCTTTGTCAGTTCCTCCCCATCATCTTCTGAGTCCTCTTCCTCTGTTAGGACAGGCTCGGGAGTCAGGGTCACAACAATATTCATATATTTTTGTATGCAGATGATGTTCTGTTACTGTCAGATAACCAAATTATTTACAATGAATGTTAAATAGATTGTATAATGCAAGGAGAAGTATGGATCTGAAAATTAATGTATCAAACTCTAGGGTAGATGGGTTTGACAGAAAAGTGGAGTAAGTGAATGCAACTTATATATAAATTGAAAAGAACCTAAAGCAAATGAATCATTATTTTACCTTGATATAATGTTCACTTAATATGCAGAAATGGAGACATTTTAAGTCAAAGATACATTGGAAAAAAGTCATTGAGTAGCATGTGATCTATTTAGAGGAATGAATATTTGTTGAACGAAGTGAAAACAACTATACAAAACTCGTTGTTTCTGTCCAATTTGATATACAGACATAAGAGTTAGATATATCAATCGAGGTGTAAATGTATACTATGATTTATTTTCTTAATTATGAGGCACTTAAGAAATATACAGATTAAAATATGAAACTGGAAAAGAAAGTGTCAGCAAGTAATGAATTGGTGGTGCTTAAAAAAACTAGTTTGGTCGTATAAAGAAAGTAAATGAGGAATCACAAAATAAATATACAGTATAAAGAAAAAGTGAATGGGTGAAAAGAAAGGTGAAGACCAAGAAAGTCA
Organism: Pituophis catenifer annectens; assembly: GCF_029215685.1. Taxonomy (NCBI): domain Eukaryota; kingdom Metazoa; phylum Chordata; class Lepidosauria; order Squamata; family Colubridae; genus Pituophis; species Pituophis catenifer. The sequence continues at coordinate 115,961,764 of NW_027256882.1, forward strand.
TGACAAGATGGAATTATTGATACCATAAAAAAGAGAGAAATTAAGAAGTTTAAAGAACAAAAAGCAGTACATTAGATGGCTGGATACAGTATAGGATATAAAAGGAGGCACAGTAGTTAGAATGCAGTATTGCAGGCTAACTCTGCCAACTGACAGCAGTTCAATCCTGACCAGTTCAAGTTTGAGTCAGTTTCTCATCCTTCCAAAGTCAATAAAATGATGATCCATATTGTTGGGGGCAATATGTCAAATTTGTAAACTGCTTAGAGAGTGTTGTAAAGTACTATGAAGCAGTATATAATGCTATTGCTATAAGGAAAAGACATAATGATGACATTGATATAAACTAAAACTAGCTACATATCTTTTTTATGCCATATTTTTAGTTTCCTTTGCTTTCTATATTTTTCTATTTCCTATGTTCCACATAACATGGAACAGTTTAAGGTAAAATTGAATAGATAACTTTATGCACATAATCAAATGTATTATTTTGATGTCTTTGAAGGAATAATGAATTAACAGTGTTAATATTGAAGCTCAAATGTATTGATTGCAGGCCTATGTAAAATCATTAAGAAAATATCTTTCCTTGCAGCTATAAAACAGCCAGAAATGTTTGAAGATGGGATGCAGGTGCTTCAACACTCTCCTGAAGTCTACTGGTGGGGCCCTAAAGGATATATAGATACATGGAGAAGACCAGTGGTGGGATTCAATTTTTTTAACAACTGGTTCTGTGGGCGTGGCTTAGTTGGTGGAGGTGGCTTGGTGGTCATGTGACTGGATGGGCGTGGCTAGCTGATCATGTGACCAGGTGGGCATGCCTATGTGCATAGGGACTACTCAGAGGGCTGAAAAAAGTCATTTCTGACTGATCCTCACACTTTTGACTGGTCCTCGCACTTATGACCATCCTCACATTTATGCCCATTGCGGCATTCTTAACAACCGTGTCAGTCATTTCACCACTACTTCTCTTCACCATGGTGACAAGATAGGGCGTAAAACGTAAAATGTGAGGACAGTCGTAAGTTCAAGGACTGGTCAAAAGTGCGAGGACCAGTCAAAAATAACTTTTTCAGCCCTCTGAGTAGTCCATATGCACATAGGGACTACTCAGAGGGCTGAAAAAAGTGATTTCTGACAGGTCCTCGCACTTTTGACCGTCATCATTTATGCCATCATTTATCTTCTAGTCCAGTGATCTCCAACCTTGGCAACTTTAAGCCTGGCAGACTTCAACTCCCAGAATTCCCCAGCCAGCTATGCTGGCTAGAGAATTCTGGAAGTTGAAGTCCACAAGTCTTAAAGCTGCCAAGTTTGAAGACCTCTGAGCTAGGGCTTTGGAGCCAGCCTTTTGGGGAGAGAGTCCCATTCGGAGAGACCCCCTGCCTGTCAGGAAGCATCAGGCCCAGGCAGAGAAAGTTGCCAAGGTTGGAGATCTCTGGACTAGAAGACCTCCAAAGGTCCCTTCCAACTCTGTAATTCTGGTTTGGCAAGCAAGCACAGTTAAGCTACTTAAATCCTCCAGAGCAGGGGTCCCCAACCTTTTGGACCTCAGGGACCACCAAGTTCATAATTTTAAATTTTGCGGACCACTAATACAGATCCAGCGCACTGCTTGCTGAAGCACCTGGACTCCCAGTGACGGGATAGGGTCCTTCAGGCACTCTCCCCCACTCTTTCTCTCTCTCCCCCCTCTCTCAGTCTCTCTTTCTCTCCCCCCTCTCCCCCTCTTTCTCTCTCTTTCCCCCCTCTCATTCTTTCCCTCCCCCCTCTTTCTCTCTCTCCCACTCTTTCTCTCTCTCCATTCTTTCTCTCTCTCTCTCTCTCCCCTCTCTCCCATTCTTTCCCTCTCATTCTCTCTCTCCCCCCTCTTTCTCTCCCTCTCCCCACTCTCTCTCATTCTCTCTTTCTCTTCCCCTTTCTCTCTCTCTCCCCACACACTCTCTCTCATTCTCTTTCTCTCCCCCTTCTCTCTCTCCCCCACTCTTTCTCCCCCTTTCTCTCTCCCCTCTTTCTTTCTCTCCCCCTTTCTCTCATTCTTTCTCTCTCTAACCCTAACCCTAACCTTCTCTCATTCTCTTTCTCTCCCCCCTTCTCTCTCTCCCCCACTCTTTCTCTCATTCTCTTTCTCTCCCTCTTCTCTCTCTCCCCCACTCTTTCTCCCCCTTTCTCTCTTCCCCCCTCTTTCTCTCCCTCTCTCCCCCACTCTCTCTCATTCTCTTGCAGGGGGCCGATCTGGTGTCTGCAATAGAGAGCAAAATCCAGGTTCTTCTCTCTGCTGTAAGTGCAGCATCAGGATTCCGCCTTGGTATATTTGCGGCGCAAGGCAGCCCTCGTTTCCTGCCGACTCAGAGTGGTAAACAGCGTCTGGTTCGGGGAGCAGCCGGATTTTGCTCTCCATTGCTCTCTTGGCCCACTGCAAGCTCTCATCTCTCAAGAAGCCCAACCAAAGTTTCCCACACCACTTCAGGGAGCACTCCTCGAGAGAGACGAGAGCTTGCAGGGGGCCGAGAGAGCAATGGAGAGCAAAATCCGGCTGCTCCCCGAACCAGACGCTGTTTACTGCTCCGAGTCCCAAGCGGCAGGAGATGAGGGCTGCCTTGTGCTGCAAATATACCAAGGTGGAATCCTGATGCCGCACTTACAGCTGAGAGAAAAAGCCGGATTTTGCTCTCCATTGCAGACACCAGATCATATTGCACCACCTGCAAAAATGCAAAAATTTCCAAATGTAGCCCTGCCCTCTATTAGCCCTCCTGATGTTCAACTGTTGTCTCTCAAGGAGGATACTTGGCCATCTTCATGCTTGAAAGGATTCTACAGTGTAACAGCAGATGTCTCCCACCTTGGCAGCTTTAAGACTTGTGGACTTCAACTCCCAGAATTCTCCACAATTTCCCAGAATGGGCTAGGCGGAAGTTGAAGGCTCTTTTACAGGTTGTAAAAGAGCCACAATTGCCCAGCCCTGGGCTAGGGTAGGCTGACGCCGCATGGGTGGGACGTGGGGCAGGGCGAGGGGCAGGCAAGCCAGCAATTTAACAAATGGTTCGGTGTGCTGCGAGGCCAATAAATTGCAAAAAAAACACTGAATCGTTTGTTAAATTACTGGCTCGCCCGCCCCTCGGCCCCACTATTTATTGGCAAGGGACAGGGTGAACCAGCAATTTAACAAATGGTTCGGCCGAACCACCTAGAACCGGCAGAATCCCACCATTGGAGAAGACTTCAAGAGGACCTTTAGGCACTTCTGATAGAAGAGGTGTTTAATGAAACAATTTGCAAATTCTTAAGTATTTAGAAATATTAGTTGTACTAAATGACATTTGCAAAAGTATTCAAATGTTTCATCCTCCAACACCTCCTTTTCAAAGAATGCATTTTTCTGTGTCCTCTGTTCTTATCTATTCATGAACAAAAGACAAGCATTATACTCTAAAATAAATTGCAAGATATAAATTGTTTTCTCACCTACTTACTTCAAAATTGTTTACAATAATTATAACATCCCAGTCTAACTGAAAATTGATCCTAATTGTAGTAGAGTGTTCTTTATAAATTTAAATACCAGTTATAACAATACTCAAAATATGTCAGTGTTTCAATAATATTCCAAACATAACACATTGAGACATGCAGAATCTAGATGCAAATTTCTCTCTTTTGTAACAATAACTAAACACAAAGTTCTCATTTATGTACAGTTCGGTGCAAAAACATTTTTTGTTTTATTCTGTTTTAATAACCTCTCTTTTTCTCCTTTTTTTCTCCTTTTTTCTCCACCAAATATAGAAAGTAAAAATGATATGCATGCTAATTCCTTTGCAAATGAAATTGCATTCTTCACATGCAACTGGAGACTATGAGGGTATGAGGAAATAGAAATAACCTTTGAAGGTAACAGGCAGAAACAACTTCTCCCAAGAACATAATATGAGATGTTCTATTTACACCCCATGTAGCCTGCTGTTTCTTCATCTGATTATACAACTGAAAGAAAATAATAAATTCCCCCCCTCACCTATTGTCCTTACAGTAAGTGAAACAATTCCATATTTTGATATGTTTTACTATTATACCCTTTTTATATTTTATTTCTGATAAGTTGTTTGATCTTTCTTTGTCCTTGACACCAAAAAAATAGTTATTGACTTTTCTCCTTCCTGAACCACATTCACCAAGTCAATTAAACTAAAAAAAACGTAGCTCTTCATATTTACATGATACATTATTTAAATTATTTCCAAATCCAGTTATTCTGAAGTAGAATCCAGAATTATCTGTTCCCTTACATACCATTCACAAAATCAAATTTCTTTTAATTACACATTTTCATCTTTTAACAATCATTGCAGAATAGTCAACATAATTATAATTTATAACACTGAAATGTGTTGCTGTAGCATTTATTTACACATTTGTTAGTTTGTTGCAATTCATTTAATATTTACTTGTGAAAATCCTAGATTTTTTCTTCTTTTTCTAATACAGAAAAGAAATAGAACTATAAAAGAAAAGATGTTTTACCTTTAATCATGATTAAACAACAACAACAACAAAACACAGATACTTTCAAATATTTCTCAAAATTGTTGGTGCCTCACTGCCCACAGGAACCAATCTAGAGCGGTAGAATTTATAGTATAGAGTACCTTTTTCATTTTCCCAGATTACCACTCAGTTTGCTCTGTTAGACATCCAGATCTGACTAAATCAATGTTACTTTGCTTATAAAGACATTCTCATTTAATATATCTTTTCTTAAAATTATCTGTATCATCCTGAACCAGAAATTATGGACATGAGAAGAATGCAGAAGAATAGATTCTGGCATGTTTACCATGTAGACCCAAACACTGGCACATATAGTATTTCTTCATTTAAATTTTGATCCTATGTCAACAAAACTCTAAGTATCATTTTTATATATTTCTTCATCCCCTACACCACATCTGAGAATCAGCTGCCAAGGCAAAGGCACACAGGCATAATCTCATACACTATTTTGCTCTCTCTGAATTCCAGGGAGTCACCCAGTGCAAGACAGAACTACCTGCCAAATCATCTGGAAAGTCCCCAAGTAGCCTCAGAAATCAGGCATTTAAGGAGGCCATTTCAATGGGTCCTTTGTTCTCAATATGTGGGAACACAGTAAAGGTCAGATGCCAGCATACTCCATATTCAGTTCATGTTTCACTTCTCCAAAGGAAAAAACTCAGATCTAGAATGGTGTTCACCTACATAAGTCAAAACTGTGATTATCTGAGCAAAGTCTATGGTCTCCATGAAACCTTACATCAAGATGCAGAGATTAATATGTCCCAAGAGCAAAATTTCAGTCTCAAAATGACATCCACCTTCAGCCAACATATCTATATTATTCACAGCAATACTTGGCTATAAAAAAAATCTGAAACAATCTCACATTAACAATGGATTACCCAGAACTAAAATTAGGAATTTGGATATTTCATTTCCCATAAGCAGGTGGTTCACAAAAGACAAGGCAAGAGATGTGGGCAGTGTTAGTGCAATTATCTGGTATACAAGAAGCCTTAAGCTCTCTCCCCCAACTCTCTCCCCCAATTTAACTGGTTTTTTCATAATTTACAGCAGAAAAACATTATGAGATGTTCTTAGAAGTCTTTTCAGTGTACTTCAAATTGGTGTGACAGCAAGGAATATCATCTACGGCAGTGGTGGGTTTCACTTACCTTTGCTTCCAGTTCGCTCGTGCATGCACAGAGCATATTTGATGACGTCCGGGCAGGTGAGCGGAGCCTCCAGCCACCGCTACTACCTGTTCGTCCAAACCAGGGTGAACTGGTAGCAACCCACCACTGATCTATGGCTGTATATAGCAAAAGGACCACCTCAGAAAGCAGGTAATTGCCAATAGAACAAACCCTCTTATTCAAAGCAGCAAAGCAGCCTCATGCATACAACTGCTTCACTAGCAGACCCAGTGGAAGTGACCCCTATGCAGGGGTGGGCTGCTGGAGGTTCACAGGGGTTTGGGAGAACCTCTAACTAAGATTCTGTGCAGTTTGGAGAACCCCCAAATCCCACTCCTGGCTGGACCCGCCTACCCCTCCCAGGAGTCCCCAAGTGATCCGTTTTGAATGTAAGTAAATGCACGATGTGCACTGAGGCTTGGAGAGGGTGAAAAATGGGCCTACTGGAAGTTTGGAAAGGCAGGAAACGGGTCTGTTTTTGGCCTCCTGAGGGATTCTGGAGCCTGTGAAGGCCATTTTCGCCTTCCTGGAGGCTTTAGGAAAGCATCCGGAGCCCACGGAGGGCAAAAACGCACCCCCACTGTGGTGCAGGAGGCTGACTAGGCCACACCCACCATGGCCACGCCCACCAGCAACCAGGCAGAGAACTCCTTGCTAAAATTTTTGAAGCCGACCCCTGCACCTATGTATGCCCAAACACAAAGAATTGGGGCCAGTCTTCAAAGCTATCATTACAATTATCCAAAGGGTGTACCTGCTTTAATTTTTCAAACATAAGTGTTCTGCTTGCTTCCTAACATGCTCTCCCTTTTTTTCCCAATACTTGACAAAATCCCAGAACCAGATACAGTAGCTCTATTGGAGTGACACTTATTTTAAATAAAGATGAGGATTTCTGGTAAAATTGCTGGAATTTTTTTTTTTTTTACATTTTATTGGATAAAGATATAGGAAGCAGGGGGAAAAATCTAATTTCCATTAAAATATCTCTGCATGGGCTTTAATCCATTCTATTTAACTTATAACTTGAACAAATAATTATGGTAAATAGCTGTAATTTCTTCAATAAAATTATCCATTAAATTTGTATCCTATCAAGAAGTGGTTGTTGCTTTACTTAATATTTGTTCTACATGGTTGCAGGATCCACTTACTTAGTTCTTGCAGCAAAGCTAATAATGCAAAAAGGGAGGGGGGAATTATCTGTTGATTTGTTGGTAAGGGGATGTAACCGGCCCAAGGTCACCCATCTGAGTTCCATTCCTAAAAGAAGACTGTACACTGGGTCGCTCTGCTTCTAGTCCACAACCTTAACCACAACATCATGCTGGCTTACCTCTGGCTTTGTCATGTTAAAATCAGGGGTGAAATCCAAAATTTTTCCCTACTGGTTCTGTGGGCATTGCTTGGTGGGCATGGCAGAGGAAGGATACTGCAAAATCTCCATTCCCACCCCACCCCAGGGGAAGGATACTGCAAAATCTCCATTCCCACCCTAGTCTGGGGCCAGCCAGAGTGGTATTTGCTGGTTCTCCAGACTACTCAAAATTTCCACTACCTGTTCTCCAGTACCTGTTACAACCTGCTTGATTTCACCCCTGGTTAAAATGGACAATAAAGTTCTATTTGTACTGTATTCTGCAATATTATGATTTCCTTTTCAAAAAGGTTTATGAGATAGTTGAACTGGACACCAATATATATTAGAATATATATAATAATTAGTTCATAAATATATATATAACTCAGGGGTAGGTTCTAAAATTTTTTACTACCGGTTCTGTGGGCATGGCTTATTTTGTGGGTGTGGCTTGGGGAGGTAATGTGACTGGGTGGGCGTGACCGACTTTTTTTTTTTTTTTTACTTTTAAAAGCATTATTTCTACAACCTTAAGAGGTTGCAGAAAAAAAAGCTTTTAGAAGCTTCTGACGATCAGGCAAATTTGCTAAGATTGCCAGAGGCTTTTAAAGGGATTTTTTTTTCCTACAACCTCCTCAACTGAAGAGGTTGCAGAAAAAATGTTTTCAGAAGCCTTTGAAGACCCCAGCTGAGCAATCATCAGAGGCTTTTTTAAAAACTTTTAAAAGCATTTTTTCAGCCAAAAAGGTTGTAGAAAAAATGCTTTTAAAAGTTTTTTTAAAAAACCTCTGATGAGGTGGGCGAGGTAAGCAAGCTGCAACTAGGCTGGGAACCAGTTCGGGGGCGTGGCCAGCCAATGTTATTACCGATTCTCCGAACTACTAAAATTTTTTACTACCGGTTCTTGCGAACCGTTGCGAACCGGGAGCAACTCACCACTGATATAACTTCTGTATAGGCATACAAATGTATGTTTCATATGCTGTGTGTGTATGTGTGTGTGTGTGTATGTATATATATATATATATATATATATATATATATATATATATATATATATATATATACATATACATACATACATACATACATACATACATACATACATATATATATATATATAACATATAAGAATGATATATAATTTCATTAATTCGTGCCAGTAATTGGTGGCATCATCCAACCTTTTGTTACTTTCCTTAAGGAATCTCTACATATCTTAAATATTTAGCAAGGCTATAAAATTTATTTTGCTATCTTCAATTTTCAGCAATCATTAAACTAAAAATGAAGCTATAGCAGCGACATGGAAGGCGTGGATTAAGAAATCTGGTATCAGAAAAACCTAGACACACACAATAAAACCATACACTTGAAGCATGTTAATCAATAGAAGTGTCTTTCACCATGAGGCCAGTATGAAATATTGGCGCAAAAAATATTTTGTTTAAAAAAACTGCACCCTCTTATTCATGGTGTTCCTTTACTTTGGAAATTCTCCATACAATAAATATACTACAGCTGTATATTGCTGAATATACAGCAGTATATTCATTTAACTCTAATATACATCTCTAGAATATCCCAAACCAATTGCCAAAATTAGGATAATAAAGGTCCAGATAAATATGATAAGTCACCCAAACCTTTCCCTATAAACTAAGATGTAAAATGCAATACAATAGTATGTTCTGTTTTTTCATTTACTATCTGAAATGGAAAAGTAGCCCATTTTCAATGAATAGGCCAAGCTCTGTCCCAGTGGAACTTACAGATAAGCATTTAAAGCAAGAGGTATCAGTAAGCAGTGAAGTGGAATTCATCTGTCAAATATCATTCTATTTTGCTTTTGGTGAGGGGAGGAATAAAAACAGAACTAGGAATTCCTTGATCAGATTGCTATACCTTTAAGTGAAAACATAATGTCAGTAGAAAAAAAAAGAGCATTTCTGTTGAATCCAGCATAAACGTTGAGACATTCAGAAAAAAACAAAAGAATCGGTACCCAGTCAAAATAGTCAGACCTGTTCAAGTCCTAACTGTGATGAAGAGTTAGTTGTGTTTGAAAGACAGAAGAGAGATTTTTTTAAAGCCCTAGAGAAATGAAAGCAGACAAAAAAAAAAAAAAAAAAAAACACCTGAAAACCATCAATTATCAGACTCCAAGCTGAATGTCACAATAATATGAAGTTATGATTTGCAAGGTCTTTGGATCATACTATAAAGTATTCAAAGGTTTTTCGGCTATCACTGATAATATTTTTGTAAGTATCGTTATCCCTGAGCTCAGTAGTGGGTTGCCCTCGGTTCGCACCGGTTCTATAGAACCGGTAGTAAAACTGGCAGGAGGCTCCGCCCACCGACCCTGACATCACTAAAATGCTTCTGCGCATGTGCAGAAGAGCGTGCGGCCCCACTGCGAACTGGTAGTAAAGATAAGTAGAACCCACCCCTGCCTGAGCTAAACAGACAAGTACTACATATTTGTTCCAAAGGGCCTCATATTTATCTATTCAAAATACTTCTAGATTGTCTTTAATAGCAAAATGTTCTCAAAGTGATTTAAATAGAAAGGATAAAACATGAATAAGATTAAAATTAAGATGTTACATGTCATCAGCCATCACCCATGCTAAAATCTATCAAAAAAACCTAGAACAACCTCCTCAACACACACACACACACACTTAAAGTATGTTAATAAATAGAAGATACTTTCAGAATGAGGCCACTATGAAATATTGGTCCAAAGAATATTGCTTAAAAAAAAAACACCTTGTTCATGGCGTTCTTTTACTTTGCAAATACTCCATATACCATGTATATACTACAGCTGTGGTAATTCACTTAACTCCAATATGCGTCCCTAGAATAGCCCAAACAGCATTGCCAAAATTAGGATAATAAAGGTCCAAATAAATGTGACAAATCAACCAAACTTTGTCCTATAAGCTAAAATGAAAATGTTCAGACAGATTCACCTGATGACATCACCTGATCATACTTTTCCACCATCCAAATCTAGAGAAAATCATGCAATTATGCATATCCGTTAAATGCAGGAACTTTATTTGACAAAATGGGCTGATATATGCACATTTTTCACTTGGATAAGCATAGCTGGCTATTATTGATATATTAAATGGCATTTCATTTTAATATATTATCTATTGGTTTACTGACATGCTGTATATTTGGTGATATACTCATATACCAATATTGATAATGGAGTCTGTAGGGGAACAAGGGAAAATATAATGGAAAGAACATAATAAAGCAAAGCAAAGACAGATGTTCTGGCTGTAAAAGGATATGAAGAATGCTGTTTGAGGACATGAGCATTTATTAACAAATATGAGAAAGGAGATGTAAGGCAAACCAGCAGCCACTAAGAACTTATAGAAACATGTTTACTTAACCAAATTTGCAAATAAGTATGCTGTCTTTTCTACATCTTAATAGCTTTTAATGGCTACAAATGTGAAGACTAAGAACATACGGTGATAGATAAGAATAAAGCAGTCTCTGCAGTTTTACGCTCTCAGTGTTTCTCTCAGCTGCTTGTTTTGTCATTGAATCTATGGCTGTCAACTCTTATCCTGCCTCATGTGTCACAGAAAAAGAACAAGTTTTTTTTTTTTTTTTTTTGTTAACCACTAATGGTACGCAGGAACTATCTAAGTAGGACAGACAAGTCTCATAACACATGTGATCAAAGATACATACACTCTCTAGTTTGCCACAGTTTTGGATCTCAGAGGAGCCACACTTCTGCCCTTTCCTAGATTGAGAGGCTTCCCAACACTAACTCATGCTCTAGGCACTTCCCAATTCAATTTTTGCTATGTGCCTTCCTTGAAGCACTTGAAAGTTTCAACTAGAATGTAGCAGCACAAGCAGTGATGGATATCCCCATGGGATACCTCTGCTTTGCGAGTTGCATTGGTTAGCTGTCTGCTTTTGAGTGCAATTCAGAATGCTGGTTATAACATATACAATCCTACATGGGACAGAGTCTAGTTATTTATTATTATTATTGGATCATCCCAAAGCCAGCCAGATGTTCAGACTAGATTTAGCATTTTTGTCTGTCTATTGCAGAGGTGTCAAACTCACGGCATCACGTTGTACTCACGTGACATATCACAACTTTTTTCTCCTCCGCTAAAACAGGAGTTGGTGTGGCCAGCATGTGACACATCCGGACCATGACCTGTGAGTTTGACATCCCTGGTCTATTGAGTATTTCTCAAGGACCTGGGATAAGCTTATTATTATATGGTTTTTAATATTTATTATGGTTGGTTGCATAGTCATCCAGATATTTAGACTGGGTTTGGCATTTTTATCCACATACTGGGTCCTTCCCAAGTCCTGCCTGGGAAAGGCAGATATTATTGTATAATAGTATGAAAGGTATCATTGCAGGATGTAAGCTGTTCTATGTAAAGCTACCTTTTGCAGTTAACTGATGATGGCTTTGTCAATGTGAATTATTTTTATTTATTAATGGTTATTATTTATGTCTCCAGTACTCCAACAGGGTGGGCACACTCTGGGTCCCTTTGGTGTTAATCTTTTAAACAGTGTTATCTTTTAAACCACATGAAATGTCCCTTTTCTGTTAAGGCACCTGCCCTGCAGACTTTATGTTGCTAGCTATAGTGGGTGGGGCTCATATACATTTCAAAGTCATGGGGCCAGTGTAGGGGTGAAATCCAAAAATTTTCCCTACTGGTTCTATGGGCGTGGCTTGATGGGCATGGTGTGGCTTGATGGGCATGGCAGGGGAAGGATACTGCAAAATCTCCATTCCCACCCCACCCCACTCTGAGGCCAGCCAGAGGTGGTATTTGCTGGTTCTCTGAATTACTCAAAATTTCCGCTACTGGTTCTCCAAACTGCTCAAAATTTCTGCTACCGGTTCTCCAGAACCTGTCAGAACCATTTGGATTTCATCCCTGGGCCAGTGTTGTCTGAAGACATTTCTACAGTCATGTGATCAGCATGACATCATGAAGTGCTGTTACCTTTCCACTGAAGTGGTATCTATTTATTTACTCGTATTTGCAAGCTTTTGAACTGCTAGATAGATAGGAGCTAGGGCAAGAAGAGGACCTCACCCCATGTTGTGGTGCTCAGTCTTGAACCTAGGCTGCCAGCTTTCCAGTTGATAATCCCAGTGTTTTAACTGCTGTCTTAATTTAACAGTGCCCCCAGGTGTTACAGCACCTGCCTTCTGGAATAATGTTCCCCTTGAAATCCAAGTGGCTTCCCCCTTGATGATATTCTGAAGGCTCTTAAAGACTTGGCTCTTCTCCTAGGCTCTGAGTCAGAATGACTAGATCCCCTGCTGCATGGATATCTCTGTTATGCGTTGACCATCTGTTTTATTTAGACCATTATTTTCACATAGCTTTGTCCTATGAATTGCCCAAACTCAGTTTGAAGTCAGGCAGCCCCTAAACTGAATGTATGAATGCAATTCTTAAGCACTATCATGTCTATAACAAACAGTTATCCTATCTTCATGACAAAAAGTCTCTTAAACAGTGGGACAAGTGTGAAAATACAGTAGGTATAAGAAGGGACCATATGTTAATGTTTACAGAAGGCAATCTTGTTTTTAAAAAATCCATCCTAGAATGCAGAAAAGACTCTTACCAAGCAAGGCTATGTCATATATCTGAGAGTCTACAGTTGATTTTGAGTCTAAAAGCTTTAGCAAACCATGCAAGTCAAACATCTGGGAACTACTTCTAAGTTCTCATTAGTCGGCCTATGCTAGCTCTATGACACTCCCCTCTACCCAGTTCAAGTGTTAGTTCCAAAACCTGCAGAATTTTACAGGTAGCCATGATCATTTTTAGGATCACAGAAGGATCTAAGTGAATCCTCCCATTTCTGGTTTTGAGCACTTTTCTTCTCACTATCTTTTCTTTTCTTTTTTTCTTTTATTGGAACAATGATATAAATTTGCCATATTTGCTACTCCTGTTATGGAATTCTGTTATCCAGAATTGTGTTTAGAATCTGTATTTCTGATTGCTTCTGGTCTGCTAGAAACATGGGGGGAGGGGGAGTGATTCAATCACTGTGGAAGATTTCCATAACAATTGCAGTTTTGGTGTGAGACATTTGAATAACTTGTTTAAAAAACTCATTAATTATCACTAATGGGACTGTTGTGACACCTGAAATACCTTTTCATCTAAATATGGTAGTACTATACATTTTTTAAAAAAAGTCATTAGTAACAGTTCTAGGTACTTTAAATATTCATGAAGCATTTAAGTACACTTCCTTTAAATCAAATACATATTTTGTAATATTTGCTACTAACATTTCCACATAAATCATGGCAACTTCACTCTCACTTCATTTACAACTTTCCTGATGTATAACTTAATTATGAATAAATGTAAAAGATGTTTAAAATATAATACTTTCAAGTTTTGCTGTAATTTTAGAGATGACTAGGCAATTTGAAAACAAGTTCCCTAACTGCTAATGAGGAATACAGATGTTATCTGAAATGTTAAATGTGTACCGAAGTAAAAATTAATGCAACTTTCTTGATTATAAGCTGTAATATCAATTATTTTTCCACTCATTTGATGAATCCACATCAAGTTTCTCTTCTTTCCACTTGAAGTTTTAGCACCTCAAGTGATTTGTGACAGGTCTGTGTACTTAAACTGTTATTCTAATTTTAGACCACTTCCCTGTGAATCTTGATTTCAGCTTCAAGCTACAGCTCTATAGTGTTTTGTCAATCACAGTTTATCAAATGTATTCTGCTGAGGCAGCTGCCAAGACAAGGTTTGGCACTGACAAGCCATTTTCGCTCCTGTTTATTCCTTAAGTCACCAGCTCTTATTTTATCTGGAAGAATAAGAAATGCACTGGATAGCTCCAACAGCATATGGGAAGTTACATGCTAAACAGGCCAGACAGCCACTCAGATGGCAAGACTTTTGATCATGGGAATGTGGAATATTGATAAATTCACAGCAGTCCATTCATGTTTGGTTCTTCCTTATCTTTGAGTGCTATTCTGAAAATACTACTGGCATGCAATGAATAGAAGTGATTGAGTAAAAAGATACAGTGCAAGCTGTCAACCTATCCTGAAAAAGCTACAGAAAATGGATAGAAAGTGACTTCAGTCTGTGTCTATATAGTTCTGTTGTGAAGAAACACCTGAAGGCATATTTCAACACATAAATCTATGTATATATATAAGAGAAGTGCTGAAAATCTGTATGAATATAGAAGGGTATATGTGGGTGTATATGATTAGGTAATCAAGTGCCTAGAAATAGCAGGAGTCAGTAGCGACACCAGAAGCTTTCTCCAAAGATTGACAGCAAAATGGAAGACAAAGACTGGTCAATGGTGATAGATTGGGACATGTTAATATCAAGAGATGAATCTTTCAAGGATATTCAGTCTCACCACTAATGTTTGTTAGTGCACTGATCCCTCTGACAATAATATTGAACAACTCAGGTCATGGCTATCAAACATCAAAAACATCTGTCAAGCTATCCCATCTCCTTTACATGGATGATTTGAAGCTGTATGGAAAAACACCATCAGACTTGCTGCTAAACACTTTCCATACATACAGTCAAGATATTGCAATGGAGTTTTGATTGGACAAATGTGGCCTCAACACCAACAGGGGAAAAATAGTGAAAACAGAAGGAATCAAGATACCTTTGGAAATAACATCAAGAATCTGAATGAAGACAATCACTACAAATACCTTGGCATCCTTCAAGCTGACAACATCAAGGACACTGAAGTCAAGAAGAAAGTTAAAAGTGAATACATCAGGACAATAAAGAAAATCTTAAAGTCCAAACTCAGCAGAGGAAATACCATCAACGCAATTACACATGGGCAATTCAGTAATTAGATACGAGATGGAATGGTGGACTGAACTGAAGCAGAACTGAAAACCTGGAATAGGAAGCCTAGAAAAATAATGGCAATGAATCATGCCCTTCATTCATGCAGCCATGCTGACAGGCTCTACCTAGCAAGGAAAATAGGTGGCTGTTGAATGTTCCAAGTACACAGGCTGTCGATGAAGAAAGAAGAATATCTGAAGTATTGAGTGAAGAAGATGCACTGAAGCTAGTATACCAGGAAGGTTTACTGAGTACTGGAAAGATCAAACTGGCTTACAAGAAAGACCAAATGAAGAATAGAAAAGAGGCATTGCAGGGCAAAGCATTACATGGCCAACATATTAAAAAAAAAAAAAACGGCAAAGCAGATAATAACAAGACCTGGTGATGGCTAAGAGCAGGGAAATTGAGAAGGAGACAGAGGGGTAATTCTGGTGCAGGAGACCAGGCCTTAAGCACAAATGAATGTAAAGTCAGAATTGAAAAGATGACAACAAACAGCAAATACTGATTCTGCAAAGAAGGTGAATAAACAGTGGATCACCTAATGAGCTGTTGCAAGAATACTGACTACAGACTAACTACAAACAACAGTATGACAAATAGCAGCAATGGTACATTGGAAGATCTGCAAGAAATATCATTTGCCTGCAAACAGGAACTGGTGGGAGTGTAAAATAGACAAAGTAATAGAAATAGTATTGTTGCTATTTATCATGCTGTTGTTTCAAGACTTTAGAATTCAACAAACAAGCACCTGACACATAGCACCCCAGATATAACCATTATAAATAAGAAATGCAAAAAATAAAATAAAAAATATCTGGATATATGGTAATACCTGGAGACAGCAGACTGAAAGAAAAATAAAACTGGAGAAGATAACAAAATACAAAGACTGCAAATAAAAATAGAATGATTGTGGCAAAAAAAGACAAAGGTAATACCAATAGTAATAGGCTCCTTGGGTTCAATCCCAAAACAACTGAAGGACCACTTGACCATTGTCAAAAACACCACCAGTCAATTGCAAAAGGCAGTTTTATTTGGAACATTTTACATTCTGCAACAATACCTTTAATGCCGTCAAATGATAACATCTGCCTATTCCAGGTCCTTGTGAAGAAATTGATAGGTGGATAAAAATGCCAAATCCAGTTTATGCATCTGGCTGACTATACAACCAACATCAACAACAATAATAATAATAGTAATCCTCATAATAGATAACCCCTTATCATGTGTATTGTAATTCTCTGATGAGATTGGGGCAGTGGTGAAATTAAAAAAAATTCCCTAATGGTTCTGTGGGTGTGGCTTGGTGGTGGGGATTCCTGTGACTGAGTGGGCATGGCCAACTCAATGGCACTCACAGCCATGACCACTCAATCACATGACCCCCACCAAACTACTCCCACAGAACCCAGTAAGGAAAAAAAAATAATTTCTATTCTGCCTTTTCCCTTGTCACAAGATGCCTGCAGCCCAGTCACTATTTTTTGGTGCACCTGAAGGCACTTCTTGCACTGAAAGATGCAGTGGCTGAAGTCTTCTTGCAAGTGAAAGTTACCATGGAGCCATTCCCCTTCTTGGACGTGCCGCTGCCATCTCCGCCCTGTTCCATGCAATGGCCAAGCACACCCAACCTGCTGCTGATGAATGATGAATAAATAAATGGTGTGCGCGTGCGTGGCCAGCGCATGGAACAAGGCAGCGATGGCAGTGAATGGGGAATGGCTCCAGTAACTTTTGCTTGCAAGAAGGCTTCAGTCACTGCATCTTTTGGTGCAAGAAGGACCTCCAGGCCCACCAAAAAAAGAGAGAGACTGCAGCTGCAGGCATCTCATGACAAGGGGTGCGAGATGCGGGCTAGTGGGGAGCCCAGCAGTGATGGCTCAGCCCTAGCTTGTCTTGCCTTCAGTGGTGCGTTGCAAAGGGAGAATGGGCAGCAGGCAGGGAGTGGGCAGTGGCTCTGAGGCAAGGCTAGAGCTGGGGAATGGTAGATTCCCTGACCTGGTTGAGGCGGACAGCGAGTGGGCGGTGGCTCCAGGGCCTTGGGGAATGGCACATCCCTGGGCCCCGGCCCCCAATCAAAGGCGAAGGGTGAGCAGGGGGCATGCATTGCTTACCTTTGGTGAGCTGAGGGGGCAAGGCAACTGGCAAGGTGAATAGCTGGGCCGCGTGGTGAAGGGAACTTATATGGGGCAGTGGTGGGTGGGTGGGCCTAACAGCTGGAAGCGCCAAGCGGCTGGAAGTGGTGAGTGAGCCAGAAGAGGTGAGCGGCAACCAAGTGGGCGTGAGTGAGGCCAACCAGGGGTGATTGTACCAGTTCGGTGAACCGATGCCAATAGTCCCTTAGCGGTTCACCCAATCCGGTTGGATTTCACCCCTGGATTGAGGACTATACTGGTAATAATGTATTATTCCAGAAGGATCACCCATGCCAGACAGCAGGAGAGCCAGACTAAGTGTATCGATCAACCCATTTAATACGCTAAGAAAACAGAAAAAGGATCCTGTACTAGATCAGTCTTTTCCCAGACCACAAGGACTATGTCAAATGTTAGAGTGCTTGGGTGTCTGTCCAAGTGAACAATAGGACTAACTCTGTGCAATCAAGATTTAGCCTTGTAAGATTACTGGAAGAACAACAACCACAGGCAAAGCAAAATAGAAAATTGTTCCATTATGGACTGCTATTATAAATTGGAACTAACAGAGCATGGCTACTTAAAGCAGATGTTGGAACACTGGAAAATATTTTTCCCAAACTCAAATATCACTGACTAATGAATAGCAGATCAAAAGAGATTCATTACCAGACATGAAGAACTGAAAGAGATTCAGAACAATTGTGAGAATGGAAGACCCCAAAACAATAATAGAATAGTAGAAGAAATTCAGATATCAATAATAGGAAATATAGAGGAAACACTGATATGAACTACACGTATTGTAACTTAGAAGTAATGACAGCCAGTACAGGCCAGCACTGAAACAACCTACCCTGTTTCCCCCAAAATAAGACATCCCCTGATAATAAACCCAATTTTGAGTGCATGGCAATAAGGCCAAACACTTATTTCAGGGTTCAAAAAAATATAAGACAGGGTCTTATTTTTGGGGAAACATGGTATTATCTGACACCCTCCCCTGTCTCCAACAAGAAAAATTAAAAGAGAAAATTATGGCATATGCAGAATTACCAGTAGAAAGACAAACATTGCCAGAAGTTGAAAGTAGTAACCCCAAAAAGACTTAGGACCTATAATGAAGGATGTGAATGAAGTGCTTGCAAGGATTAAAACAACTTCTATTTAAATAGATGTTGTTTTAATCTATTTACTAAATAAAAAAATACATCAACACCTATTGAACAGATCAATCAGATTGCCTACAGTAGCACAGAGGTGGTTACAGAAGATATGGATATCAAAATCTGAAAACCAAAGGCAAAATCATGTTCAACTTCATTGTGGAAGATGAGATTGGAAACCAAAATAAAGAAATTAAGCTTTTTTAGTTCTTAAAAAAAGGTCCTAAATGAAATGTTTATTAGGACAAATGAATCAGTAGTGCAGTGAAAGAGACTGTGTGCGATTATATATGTCCCCAAACTAGGGAACTGTTTTTGTTGGTTCCTTCAAGCAGGGGTCTTAAGTACATCCCTCACAATTCCTACTGCTATAAACTCTTTCAATTGGGGGAGGGGGTGTCTTTTCATTAGCACAGAAATTGAAGGAATTATGAGTCCTGCAAATTTTTTATTTGCCTTCCAAGATAGAATATAGAATATGCAGCCAGATAAACAGATAAACAGATAAATATAGGTAGAACTAGATAGGTCTAAAGATACAAAGAAACAAAGGTAACTCTGTGTGTGTGTGTATACACACACATATATAAGATTATCTATCTATCTATCTATCTATCTATCTATCTATCTATCTATCTATCTATCTATCTATCTATCTATCATCTATCTATCAATCATCTATCTTATCTTATTGATACTACTTATCAGAGGTGGGTTTCAGCAGGTTCTGAACCGTTCTGGAGAACCAGTAGTGGAAATTTTGAGTAGTTCAGAGAACGGGTAGTAAAAATTCTGACTGGCCCCGCCCTCATCTATTCTCTGCCTCCTGAGTCCCAGCTGATCAGGAGGAAACGGGGATTTTACAGTATCCTTTCCCTGGAGTGGGGTGGGAATGGAGATTTTACAGTATCCTTCCCATGCCACACCCACCAAGCCATGCCCACCAAGCCACACCCACAGAACCAGTAGTAAAATATTTTGAAACCCACCACTGCTGTGTGTGTGTGTGTGTGTGTGTGTGTGTGTGTGTGTGTAGGTATAGCTATAAATTAAATGAAAAATAATGCCTTCAGTATTATAAATTGCCAGCAGAAGGCAGTACTTAAAAGTCTGGTGTATGTTTAGTATCCATCCATTCAATTTAGGTAGCAGGAATTTGCTGTGAGAAAAGGTTAAGTTGTTATTTTTCATGAAATTGAAGCCCACAGTGAATATTCATTAGTGCATTTTAAGCAATGCCCTATGATTGAATTTTTGACTTCTGAACAAATGCCTCCAGCTGAAATTCAACCCTGAAAACAAGTTGCATATGATGATGACTGTTTTGACATGAATGCTGTGTACCACTGAACCAAAAATATATTAGGATGGTGAACTAGGAAGAGTTAATTTGTATGATCAGGAACAAAGTGGATGTCCTGTGATAGCAACTGAGTTTCATATGAGAAAATCTGATGACTAGATTAAGGACAAACAACAAATCACTCAAAGGGAAATTGTTGTCAAGCTGGGCATTTCTCAAGAAATGGGTCATATTATTGTTCTTTAATGTCATGAAATTGAGGCAAGATATGTTTGTCACATGTTATTAGCAGAAAACTTCAGCGGTTTAACTTTGCCACCAATTGTTGCCCTGTGATGAGAAGGAAGGTGAGAAATTTCTTTACAGCATCATAACAGGTAACAAAACATGGTTTAATCATTATAATTCTGAAACAAAGTCTAAAAACAAAGTGGAAATTCACAAACCTAACCTGGGGTGAAAAATTCCAAACCAGACTTTATTATAAAAAAAAAACCTGGTTACCGTTTGGAGGATGCCAATTGTATTATTCACATGGATTTCCTTCAACCTGCAACCTTTATCACCTGAGAGAGTTACATTACAATACTCTGATTCAGCAGAGTTCAGAAGCAAAAGAAGGGAAATTTGTGCAATTTGACAATATTAGTTCTCATACTTCATTAGCCACCAAAGAGGCAATTACAAAGTTGGATCTCACTGTCTTATCATTTTATCATCTGATCTATGATTCCGGCTTCATAACATGGAACTGCATATTTTCTCAATTTGGAATGAACACCTTCATTGGAATCTGTTTTTTTTTTTCCCAAATAAAGAAGTGTAAAAGACTAGCAAGGCCCAACTGGGGAAATAAAAGTGTGGAATTCTTCTACAATGGCTTTAAGAAGGTTGCCCATTATTGGCAGATATGCATAGTGAATGCTAGGGATTATCTGGAGAAGTAAATACAGTGACAAAAGTGCTCATTTCAGTCTTCATGTTTCATTTATTAAAATATCCCTATTTAAAGATATGAGGCATTATTTTCCATTCAGCTGTAATGTGTATATTTGCATGCACATATGTGGATCTACCATATTTTTCGGAGTATGAGACACACCTTTTTCCCCAAAAAAAGAGGGTGAAAATCTGGGTGTGTCTTATACTCCGAATGTAGCCCAGCTTCTCAAATGGATGTTTCAGAGGCTAAAAAAAGCATTAGAAAAGAAGCTTCAGAAAAGAAGCCCCAAACAGAGCTTCAGAAAAGAAGCCCCCGAACAGAGCTTCAGAGGCTTTTTTTCTGACGCTCTGTTTCAGAAGCTTTCAGAGGTAGGAAAAAGTTTTTTCTGAAACAGAGTTTCAGAAGTTTCAGGGGCAGAAAAAAAAGCAAAAAAAAGCAAGGCACAGAACTCACAACCAAGGAACCTGTTGCTAAAATTCACCTCTGGGAACAGCTGATTGGGGGTATTCCAGGAGGCTGATCCACCTGCCAACCAGCTTTTTTCTTATTTTCCTCCCCCAAAACTAAGGTGCATCTTATACTCCGGTGCGTCTTATACTCCGAAAAATATGGTATATATGTATATGCACAAATAATATACTATTTCACATTTTCAAATGTCTGGAAATCCTTTCTCCTTCATTAGAAAAATGAATACCCTTTGTGGGAAAGTTTGTAGAGGAAGTGGTGGCACTTCAGCTCCTGCGGTCATTGGATGAAACAGATTATCTGGACCCTTTTAAGTCTGGCTTCAGACCTGGCTACAGCACGGAAACTGCCTTGATCACGCTGATGGATGATTTCTGGCGAGCCCGAGATGGGGGTCATACCTCTATCTTGGTGCTACTTGACCTCTCAGCAGCTTTTGATACCACTGACCATGGTATCCTTCTGGGATGACTAAGGGAGTTGGGAGTTGAAGGCACCGTGTTGCGGTGGTTCTCCTCCTATCTCTCTGGTTGGTCACAGTCGGAGTTAGTAGGAGGACAGAGGTTGGCCCCTAGGACCCTTGTTTGCGGGGTGCCTCAGGGCTCGGTCCTCTCTCTCCTATTTAACATCTACATGAAACCGCTGGGTGAAATCATCCGATGATACAGGGTGGGGTATCAGCAATATGCTGATGATACCCAGCTGTATATCTCCACCCCCCATCAGTTCAGTGAGGCAGTGGATGTGATGTGCCGGTGCCTGGAGACTGTGAGGGCCTGGATGGGAGTCAACAGGCTCAGACTTAACCCAGACAAGACCGAATGGCTTGTCAATTGACTATGTCAATTGTCCATCCTTGGTCCTGGGGGGGGAGAGAAATTTTCCCCCTCAGAACGGGCTCACAATTTGGGTGTCCTCCTAGACTCACAGCTAAGATTGGAACAACATCTGACAGCTGTGGCTAGGGGGACCTTTGCATAGGTTTGCCTGGTGCACCAATTGCAACCCTCCTCACAGTCATTCATGCCCTTGCCACCTCACGGTTGGATTAGAGTGCAATGCGCTCTACATGGAGCTACCCTTGAAAAGTGTTCGGAGACTACAGTTGGTCCAGAATGCAACTGCGTGAGCTATTGTGGGTGCACCTAGATACACCCACATTACACCAATTCTCCGCGAGTTGCACTGGCTCCCTATCGGTCTCCGGACGCAATTCAAGGTGTTGGTTATTACCTTTAAAGCCCTACATGGCTCAGGGCCAGGTTATCTTTGAGACCTCCTTCTACCGCATAGCTCCCAGCGACTGGTAAGATCCCACAGAGTTGGTCTCCTCCGGGTCCCGTCAGCTAAACAATGTCGATTGGTAGGCCCACGGAGGAGGGCCTTCTCTGTGGCTGCCCTGGCTCTCTGGAACCAATTACCTCCTGAGGTCCGGACAACCCCCACCCTATTGGCTTTCCAGAAAGCGGTGAAGACCTGGCTTTTCTGACCTGGGGCCATTGATCTCGTTATGGCGATCTTGCGAGACCCGGCCATGGAATGGAGTTTATGGGTTTTTAATGTTTTCTTTAAAAAAAACTTTATGAGATATTGTTCACAATGATTTTGCTGTAAGCCACCCAGAGTCCCTAGGGAGCTGGAGGGCATAGAAATGCGACTAATAAATAATAAATAAATAAATACAAATGTGTGTTTAAAGTATTTGTATTTGAGAGTCAGTCTGCTCTAGTGATTAAGTTATCAGGGTAGAAAGGAGGAAACTGTAAGTCCTTGTCCTGCCTTCACCTTGAAAGCCAGCCGGAGTGACCTTGGGTCAGTTATTCTCTCTTAAGCCAAACTCACCTCACAGGACTATTGTTGTGGGAAGAAGATGTGTTGGATTTGTTCGCTGCCTTGAATTATTTGTAAAAATAAAAAAGATGGGATATAAAATAGGGTAAAACGATATTTCATGTTTCTATATGACATCAACTTTACAGACATCCCTTGTTTTTTTGGCTTTGCAGTTTTAATGCTGTTTTTCCTTGGTATAGTAATCTAAAACATACTATGCTCCTTTGCCTCAATGTTACCATCCAATGTAACCTAAGGCAGAATATTTTAGTAGGGCTTTAGTAAAGTATGACTTTATAGAAAATCAGTTTTATTCCACTGATAATATTCAAATGACATCTGAAATTGGCCTAATAATTTTATTTATACGTAGAATGTTGTGAGCAGGTATTAACCACCCCAACTTTCAAAATATATGATATTGTTTTCATTATGTACAGAGCAATAACAACTTCTCACAAAAACACTCATTTTGAAAATTGGGAAACTGTTGCGGTCAATTGAAACTTCGCGATAAGATTAATAACCTATATACTATGCAAGGAAAAAAAATAACTTTTAGAAGTAAGATTGAGTTCCAAACCATCAAAGTCTTATCTGATCCATTTGATAAATACCACAATCCCTTTGAAGTGCCCTTCATGTATTTTCTTTATTAATGTGTTTTTATAGCAGGTTAAGGGCAAAAAACAAACAAAAACCTTCTAGTTGCAATACCTAGTAGTAATAGAAAGTAGAACAACTTTAGGTTTCATGCATCACTTAATTTCTACTTTGTTGTGCTTGATACCAGTTTTGTTACACATATACACAAACACTGACAAACTTCAGAAGCCTTTCTACTAACTTCAACACCTCTTGATAAACTGTCAGTTTTCTTAAAACTAAATTCACAAGGGAATATCTTTCACTGTAGACTCTAACAGAGAAAGAGTCAAAAGTGTCCACAAAGAACACATCTGCTCTTCTAGTGATAGAAGTACTATTGTTAGTTATGATTAATCCTCTTTGGATTTGTTCATTCTGGGGACAGCGTGTGTTCTTGTTTTGCTTCTATATTGTATGTGATTCTGACACAACAAACAATTATTGAGAGAAATTTATAGCGGCTTTCTTTTGCTCCATAGAGGAGATCTGTTGATCAAAGTAGTTTAACTACAATCACTACAGTTCTTAGACAAGCTGAAAACTATATACACCTGAGATTTTTAGAAAGAACAGAGAGGCAATGCCATGAACATAGGACTATAAAATACAAAAATGAAAACATATGCACCAGGAATTAAAGCAATATCCTTCACAGCAGTCATGAATCAGTTTTTATTTTTATTGGCAAAGGTATATTTAGGTATCCATTCCACCTCTTCTTTCAACAGTATTAATTGTGCAAAGCTGTTTTGATGGATGGTTGATGAGGCAATTTCTATTACACCAATGCTTAGGCAGATATTTAATTTAAAATATTAACTTGATTATACAGTATGTACCACATTTATATTAGCCTGAGAGCATCTGTTTGCAAGGTAAGCCCAACCCTTATTGTGAAGCAGATATATGTTTAAAGGTAAAGGTTCCCCTCGCACATATGTGCTAGTTGTTCCCGACTCTAGGGGGCGGTGGTCATCTCCATTTCAAAGCCGAAGAGCCAGTGCTGTCCAAAGATGTCTCCATGGTCATGTGGCCGACATGACTAAACACCAAAGGCACATGGAACGCTGTTACCTTCCCACCAAAGGTGGTCCCAATTTTTCTACTTGCATTTTTTATGTGCTTTTGAACTGCTAGGTTGGCAGAAGCTGGGAGAAGTAACAGGAGCTCACCCTGTTACATGGCACTAGGGATTCGAACTGCTGAACTGCCGACCTTTCGATCAACAAGCTCAGCATCTTAGCCACTGAGCCACCGTGTCCTAGATATATGTTTAGGAATGCCCAAATTAGACATGAACATACATTGCTTAGTGAGGAAGAGAAAATCTCCAGGATTAGTTTAGTTTAGTTTAGTTTAGTTTAGTTTAGTTTAGTTTAGTTTAGTTTAGTTTAGTTTAGTTTATTGTCATTGCACCTCATACAATGAAATTAAATGCCATCTTTAGTGTACATTATAACTATAAAAAATAAAACACAAACACACATCCTTCACATTCTATACAACTGAACTGAAAACCTGATATTGCATTAATAGTGCACTATAAAGAGAATTCAATATAGTTACTGCCTAGGATAGAAGCTGTTTTTCAGCCTATTTGTCCTTGTTTTTATTCTCCTGTACCGTCTCCCAGATGGTAATAGTTAAAAAAAAAAAGTGCCCAGCATAAGATGGATCTTTAAGAATGATTTGAATGTTCTTAAGGCAGCGGGGGCTATAAAGCTCTTCCAAAGAGGGGAGAGGGCAACCAATGATCCTCTGGACAATGACGTTAACCTCTGGAGTGCTGTCTTATCTGCCACTGCAATTGGCAAACCATACACAGGTGCAGTAAGTTAAAATACTCTCTATGGTGCAATGGTAGAAGATCACCAGCAGTTTTTCATTCAGTTTTTGTTTTCTGAGAAGTCTCAGGTAGTATAATCTCTGCTGGGCCCTTTTGACCAGTGGTGCAATGTGAGTGCCCCAGGTCAGGTCCTCTTTTATGATAACACCCAGGAATTTAAAACTGGCCACTTGCTCCACTCGGTCTCCATTGATAAGCAAGGGCTGGATGTCTTATCTAGTTTGTAGGTTGTCTATATTATTCCATCATCTTGTGTTTTATATCTGGTTTTCCTCCTTTTTCACTTTTAAAATTTGGTAATTATTTCACTCCATAGTGATCTTTGATTGAAATAAATGTTAACTTTGACTAACTTTGACTGCTTGTTCATTAGATAATTCATTATTGTAGCTGTTGCCCAGTCCCAACCATGCTTTCTTATTCCAAGTTGACTTTATATTGATGTTTCCTGTATAAAATGCTACATTATCTGCTCAAATGAAGTTTTCAAGTCTGAAAAAAAATTAAGGGATGTTAGGTTTATATGAAGTTAAGGTGGTGTATATATGTGAATATATGTATATATAGGAAGTTAAAGGGACACAGTGGCTCAGTGGATAAGACACTGAGCTTCTCAATTGAAAGGTCAGCAGTTCAGCGGTGCAAATCCCTAGTGCCACATAATGGGGTGAGCTTCCATTACTTATCCTAGCTTTTGCCAACCTAGCAGTTCAAAAGCACATAAAAAAATGCAAGTTGAAAAATTGGGACCACCTTTGGTGGGAAGGTAACAGCATTCCATGCACCTTTGGCATTTAGTCATGCCGGCCACATGACCAAGGAGATGTCTTCGGACTGTGCTGGCTCTTCGGCTTTGAAACAGAGATGAGCACTGCCCCCTAGAGTCAGGAACCTTAAGATGATGTGCTAGTTAGTCTGTCACACATCATTTTTGCTATGAACAAAAGCACTTTCTGGAAGACATTGGAGCCACTCTAATATAACTATTATTGCAATGAAAGGTTGGCAATGGTGGATAACAAGCTTGTATTTCTAGGAATATTTCCCACTATTAGAAATCTCACTGAGAAATGCTTGAAACAATCCAGTTGACCCAGAAAACTGGTTGACAAACTCATTCTGGTAAATTTCATTTTAAAAATGAACAATCTACTAAAAGATGATTTCTGCCTTTCATTCTATGAAAATGTATAAGCAAGCACACATGGGGAAATACCTTAAAGAATGAATGATCTTGCTGAGAAATATAAAAAGAAAGTCATCTATCATTCAGATTAGAAATAACTACACTTTTTTTTTTTTTTTTTTTTTGCAGTACAGTACCCAGGCTCTTCAAAAACCAGACAACAATGAATCTTGTCATTTCACTGTGCTTTCTTTTCATTGCTTTTATTTCACTATCCTCTGTAGGTGTTAAATTATGTCACTCTGTTGGTCAGTTAAATGAACTCTATTGGTAGTGTGCAGATTTATTAGTTTTATTCCACAGCTTGTTTAATGACTTATTATAATCTTTTAGTCTTTTCAGCTTGGATATTGTAATATTGTTTTAAGTATCTCATATGTCTGAACATATAAAGTTGGCTGCCCAGGAAAACTTTCATAGGCAGTATAGCCTGGTTTGTTGTACTTCCACAATCAAAATGTGTTGTGTTAACATTCTTTTGGCTTGTTCATTTCCCAAAGAAAGGACAGCCTCTTGTGAAAAGCCATAAAAGTACTAATATCATATGCTAATATCAAGGGGCTCAATCCTATGGTGAAAAAAATAAATAACTTCAATTGATATGTGAAGAAAATTAGTCAATTTCTCTCTCTCAATATCTATTGATCGGAAAGTAACATTAGAGATATATAGTGTGGTACCTGGGAGATAAACAAGTATGAAGCAACAGGTTTTAAATTAAAAGGAAGGATAGGGAACAAACAGCCCATCAGATGTTGCTTGGTCATATGCTCACCACTGATCATGCTGATTGTTGCTGCTGGGAGATAGAGTTCAGCCATTCCAGTGATGGGTTGCCCCCGATTTGGACAGGTTCGCAAGAACCGATAGTAAAACTGGTGGAAGGTTCCACCCATTGACCTGGACGTCATCATAGGTGATTTGCGGATGTGCGCGCAATGCGAACCTGTAGTAAAGATAAGTAGAACCCACCCCTGAGCCATTCCCAAATGGCTACACATTTCCTATCCCTCAGAAAATTACAGTGATAATATCGTTACTATTATAGAATAATACCACAATATCAGGAAGTGCATGAAGTAGTTATAGTGATAAATCAGTGGTGAGAAAACCATTACTGCTGATTTGAATTATGGAGAAAAAATATGCTCATTGTATGTGAAGGAGGGGAAAAAAACCCTTTTGATTGATGAGCTGCAATTTCTTGAGGATGATTATGGCAATAGCAGAATTCAAGATTTTGGGGATGGATTTCAGAAAGACAAAGTTATTGATGCATAGTATATGGAAGTTCGTAGTAATTTCAGATATAAGCCTATTATAATACAGATTGAAACTGAAGAAAGATTAAATGTTAAGCTCATCCCCCAGGTCTTTATTCTTGATTGCCTAAAGACAGATGAGAGACACAAAATAAGCACTATCAAAATGATTATTTTGCTTTTCAAGATATAGTGTTTTTTTGATTGAATGCTAAGGCAGATTTTCTGTAAAATATGGAAGGGCACTTAACTTTGCCAGACATGAGTAAGTGGTAACAAATTCTACTTTAGCAATTTTGTTATATGCAGAGCTTTTAAGAAGTGGTAACTGTGATAATTCACTACTTTTAAACTACAATGGCCAAACTTTTGCTAGAGAGGCCCAAATCAAAGAATAACAGATTTCAGGTTGAAAAAATCTTTAGAATGATATCCGGCCCTTAAGCAATATTATCATTACCTGATCCCAAGCATGGAAAGATGGAAGACTTATATGGTGATCTATAGTTTCACAATGAATTAGCAAAGATCTTTGATCCGTGTGTGTGTGTGTGTGTGTGTGTGTGTGTGTGTGCGTGTGTGCATGTGTTTGTTTTTCTTTACACCTCCTTCTTTTCTGGACAATTCTGCAAGTAACATTACTGATATACCATACATATTGAGCTACTAGAAAACTTTAGACAGTGTTGGGGCACTTTTAAGATCAGAATTCAGTATGTTTTGAATACCATTAGTACGTACCTCTTATTCTGAAGTAAATTCCTGTTAACTTTTAAAGAATGCCAACATAGAGAAAGCTCATACAGATTCTTACACACTCAGGAGCATTGTGTGTCTATGTCTGGCTGTGGGTGCTCAAGAGAAAAAAGTAAATCTTAGCTACTAAATAAGAGATAGGTATAAACTGTACTCCAAAGTGAGCCTTTTGTGTTCCAGGTTTCATCACAACACTGAGCTGACACTCTGAATAATTCTCAAAACATGCAGATTGTTTCAAACCCCAACCAACTGAAACATGCTTTTATCATACAATACTCTGCACATCTCTTATCACTGTCAAATCAATCACTAATTATAAAGGTGCTTGTTTCTTCCATGAACTGTCTTTTCCCCCTACCAATGGAGGTGCTACTATAACTCTGCAAATAAGACAATGTTTACCCTCAGATGATGAAAGGATTCCCTTACTCCTTATGGAAGTGTAATAATGAGTATAATATATTCAAGTATATTACAGAATGGTTTTCTTCAATAAAGTAGAAAAACTTCATCTAGGGCTAAGGATATAAAACCAGAGGGCAGGGCCTCCAGGCAAGGATTATAAACCAGGCTTGAAATAAGAGAAGGCATGGCTTCCAGGCAAGCTTCAACACAGCATCTGTCTTTTTTAGGAATACTATTGGCAGATTTTCGCCAAATTTGCTGTGAAATACTTCTCTTGGCTAAGATTATCTTCTACTTATTATTATTGTCCCCTAAGGTACAGTGGATTCTGCAGCAGGAAGATTTTGGATCTGTTAGCATACTTACAGCTTAAATCTTTATTATGTACTAGTAAAAAAGAACAAAAAAAGACTGTTAGAGTAAAGCTTTCCTTTTAACTAAAATAGTTTTATTCCCTATTTTCTTTTTTTCCCCATGATTCAAATCTAATAAAAGCTATCCATCTAGTTAACCAAAAATACATATAAGTATCAGTGCAAAGATCTTACTTTTATTTAAAACATCGCTCTATATTTCAAAGCATCACTTAAGTATTTTGAATTTCTTACTATATGTATGTGCCTTATACACTGTAATATACACTTATTAATATTACATTAATATTAATATTATTAATATACACTTATTAGGTGATACTGAACTTCCGAGTAGATACATTCAAAAAATATAAACCTTAGGAGATTTATAGCAAATAATATTGCTAAAAATCAATTTAATAGCATTCTTAATACTTATTCATTTCTTTGCTCTTGTGTTTGTAGAATCTTATCACCAGTGGTTTTCAGGTGTTAGGGATGTATGGAAGAAAGAAGCAAGACAGCTTCCATTATGTTAGTGTGCTATACTGACATAGTTAGCAGGTGTGAGTTATTTGTGAAAAAAGTCAATTGAGAAGATCAGTTACAATTATGGGAAAGGATGGGAAAAAATGTTCTGAGTAGAATGGGATAAAGATGATAAGAAGAAAGGCATGGGATGTGATAAGGGGGAGCTTAAAAATGTGGTTTTATGTGATCAGTAATTGCTAGACTTCTGAATGGGGCATAAGTATTGCTTAATTTCAAATTGGTTGCTTTTGTTCACTGTACTACTTAGATTATATTGTATCATTTCATTCAGTCCTTCTTTTTGGCAGCACTATTTCTTTGTGCTAATAAAATAAATATGACTGTACCAATTTTGGTCTGGTTCTTTGAGTCTCCAGGTCAAACAGACCCAATTGATAGGCCTAGGCTAATTCAGTCTGGATTTGTCCTTAACACAGGTCATTCATTTTCTTCTTACTACTCCCCCCCCCCAAAAAAAAAGTTTCTTGACAACGTTTTCAGAAATAATACTTGAACACAGAATTGTATGGATTTCTGTCTCCATGGTGACATTGATAAACTATAAGAAACAGTTATATATTGGTGAGCAAGTGAAGGTTGTACTGGAGAGCTAATATTTACAAAGAATTAATGTACCAAACTTTTGTCATTCTTTTTACATAAATAGTAAACTGACCACATGACTTGTATACCTGTTCCTTCCATTGCTCATTTGCAGCACAAATGTTTCCTGCATTTACACCTCAAATTTTCAACTGTTTATTCTAATGGGGACATCCCTACATATTTTCTTCAGCTCAATTAAAATCCCACAAACTGACATGTGGGGAACAAGATGTATAACTCTAGAGCTTGCATGTTAACTACGCATCCAGAAAGGAATCACATTGATCCTGCTTTTTGTTTTTGTCTCTGTATACAACATAAAGCAATTAAATTGTGATCAAGTTGAACTGAAAAACTATATGCAGAAGGCAAAAAGTAGCTATAGTGATAAGTAACGATAATATCATCTGCAATGAAGAAATAACTGTAGCCAATCACACTGAAAGACAGATGCAGAATTCATGGGGAATCATCTATTATATCAACTTCATAGAGACTATTTTAAAAACATAATTTGTGAATCTCATTGAATAGTTCTAATGTTCCTAACAATGTACAGACAAAAAGAAAACCAAACAATTATTTTAAGATTAAATGGAACCAGGTGGCAGTTTAAAATAATAATTGTCAGTAGAAAAGAAAAAGTGTAAGTATCAGTGCGCCTTCCCTGACATTAAATTAAATTAGAAAATAAAATAAAATCAAAGTAATATGGGATATTGAATTAATTTACCTTCAAATATTAAATGTAATGAATCTTTTCCTTAATACTAAAGAGTTTAACTTTATTGCATTTTATATTTTAATGCTCCTGCAAACAACAAATGACGCTCTAATCTATTGAGAGTAATATAAACAAATGGGATTGAAATTTGTACTTAAAGGAGATTTGGATTTACCAACTAAATATCTGTGTTATGTGCAACCTTTGTGGCAGTTTCTTACAATGGATTAAAATTTCTTCTTTAGTTAATCTTGGTTATTAAACAATAAGAAATCATCACTGCTCATTTATTGAAAGATGCATAAACTTAACAAGTCATATTGTTTTCTTTCCTACAAGGCAGGTAAAAGAAAAAATAACTTGAATAATTTATAGTGTGATTTAACAGAATAACAGAGCTTGAAACAATCATGGAGGCCTTGTAGTCCAACCTCATACTCAAGCAGAAAATCCTATACCATTCCAGAAAAATGGTTGTCCAATCTCTTCTTAAAAACCTCCAGTGCAGCACCTACAAGCACCAACAATTTTTGGAAGCAATTTATTCCACTGACAAAGTGTTCTTTACTGTCAGGAAATTTCTCCTTAGTTCTAGATTGGATCTCTTATTAATGATCTCCATCCATTTCATCTTGTCCTACCTTGGGTGCTTTGGAGAATACAATGTTCCCCTTTTCTTTGTGACTACTCCTTAAATAAATAAGAGCCTGTAGTATAGTGGACTAAGCACTGTTATTAACATCTGCTGCTTGGAATTACTGCAAGTTCAAATCTCACCAAGCTCAAGGTTGACTCAGCCTTCCATCCTTTCAAAGGTAGGTGAACTGAGGACCCAGATTGTGGGGGCAATAAACTGACTTTATATAAATATACAATAGTATGAAGGCTATTACTTAACACATTGTAAGCCGCCCTGAGTCTCCGGAGAAGGGTGGCATATAAATTAAAGCAAAAAAAAAAAAAAATTGGAAAACTGCTATTCTGCCAGTTCTTCTCTTTGCTAAACTAGACATACCCAGTTCCTGTAACTGTTCATGTTTTAGCCCCCAGTATCCTAATCATCTTTTTTTTCTCTTCTGTGCACTTTTTTCTAGCGTCTCTAACAGCTTTTTTTTATCTTGGTGACCAACACTAGATGCAGTATCCCAAGTGTGGTCTTACCAAACCAATATAATGTGGTATTAAAACTTCATGTGATCTTGATACTATCCCTCTGTTGATGTAGCCTAGGACTGTATTGGTTCTTTTGGCACCTGCATCTCTCCTCTCAATCATATTTAAGTGGTTGTCCAATAGAACTCTTAGATCTTTCTCACAGTTACTGCTATTGAGCAAGGTCCCACCTATTTTATACCTGTGCTTTTGATTTCTCTTCCCTAAGTGTAAAGCCTTGCTTTTATCACTGCTGAATTGTATTTTGTTAGATAGGGCCCAATGTTCAAGTGTTTTTCTTGGCTATTCCCCTCAACTTGGTGTCATCTGCATTTATGAGTTCTACTCCCTCGTCTAAATCATGAAAATGTTGAAGAATACTGGGCCTACAGTAAGATAGAATCTTTGGTTCTCTATTGCTTCCTTCCTTCCATGTAGATGTAACTCCATTAAAGAGTAAGTGCTGCTACACATCACCGTCTTGCCATCTTCTTGCCATCCCATCACCTTCTTGCCACCTAGATGTTTGAAATGGGTATACCTAGAAAAATTATATTTTTAAATAAAAATTAAAAATCAGACTGCAACTCTCGGCTAAGCACAGAAACCAGCCACTAACTGCCCCAGGATTAAGTCACTGTACAGTATTACAATTTCATTTTCACTATAACAGCATTACTTACCCTTCTCTTTTTGTCATTACAAATATTATCTTCTGCAGCCTGCTTTCCACCAAGCCCATGTTATACTTCAAAGTAGATGTACTATTGCAGCTGTTTTCTCAAAAATCTTATTAAGCTTTCACAGAAAGAGCCTTCAAGGACTGCATTTGTAACTGATGAGGATGCAGAAATTCTTCCCAATGGATATGAATCATTTACATTTTAGCAGCTAATCATTCAGCAATTGTTGACTCTGCTGGATGTAAAACATTATTTCTAACCACTTCTACCTACCGGCTGTGGTCACTGTGCAGGGATGCATCCCAGCAATCTGCCACAGAGAACTAATGGAAAACCAATCTCGACTGAAAGGAGAACCTACAACTGTAATTAGGGAACCTGTGACTAGTGAAATTAGCACCCGTTTATATATGTCATACACATGAACCCTTGTTGACATCTTGAGGATAGGGAAATGTATCTGCTAATCAAAACATGTAATTATGTCCTATGAAGCTGAAGTAACACACTGAGCCATTGAATATTGTGGTGTTAATGAACACAGAATTCATTCATCCAATCACCTCAAGCCATTCTTTTACGCTGTTTGTCTCATCTCCATACCAACAGAGATTATTAGGAAGCTAAAGCAGTCGTATACCAACAGAAGGACAGCAAACAGACTGCCAGGTATCCATCCATTCAGTAAATGCTCATCTTCCCTGAAACAAGCAGTAAATAAAATAAAAGAGTAAAATGCTATCTATCCATTTTATGGTAAGTGATCTGAATTATTCTTAGGCAATTAACTTCTAATATGTGAATTTTATAAACTGTAAATGAGAGATAATCCTGAAATTCTGCCTATAAATAAATGTATACCACCAAGAAAAGAATCTGTTCCAGCATTTTTCCCTTTATATATCTTATTTGAAAGGAAATAAGGAAATAAGTAGTTTCATTTTAAAGCGATTTAGCTTCATGTAGATAAATTACAGTTTTGCAACACATCTAATAATTAAGAGTAATAAATTCCCTAAAAGGACATATATGATTTGATCTGGATGTTAAATGCTTGAAAGTTAAATCTAGCTTTTACTAATCAGTGCTCTCCAGAAAGCTATTGCTTGTGCAAACTGAGAATTCAGGGAGTCTACTTAGGGGGTGTATCTGAGGTGGAAACAGAAAATATGGCCCATTGAAATTTTCACCAAATGTCAATGGTGACCTCAGGGTGCTGAGGGTGAATTGAAGGAGTCAAATCAAAGACAGCCTTGCACTTATACCAAGCCATTGTTCATGGTTTAAAAGCCACAAACCCAACCATACTCTGCTACAGATTAGCAATTATCACCCCATACTATGATTATCACAAAATATATTATTTATGTATCTTTACCTTTCGAGCAATTTTTTTTTTTACATTTACTTTTTGTAAAGCAGTGGAGTGATTACTGAGCTATGAATGCCAAAGTAAGAAAAACTTCAATTTATATCATTAATACTTTAAAGCTGTCACCAATTATTATAAACATCCAAATAATAATTAAGGGGAAATACTGTACAGAAAAGACTAAGCATCCTGCTAACATATGTTTAATTATTGAAGCAAAGAGTTAGCAAGAGGATTGCTGCATCAATCTGTTTGCACATGGATTCAGATGCTTGTATTATAATTACTCACAGCTGTTGGACTTTTAAAATCATATTAGCAATTTAATTGAAAAACTTTCCAACTATATTTGAAGCCTACACTTACCAGTGAATAGGTGGATATGGATACATGTCCGTCCAACCATCTATTTTTCCTTCCAATGATAAGTGCAGGCTTCAACATTTTTTTAAAAAGTTTGACTTTCTATTACATGACTTCTATGATTATTAAATCAAACCAGTGTTATTGAGTTTTTTTTTTCCTGAGTCAAAAATACTTTCATACAGAAAGCAATAAAATAGTAAATGCAATCTAGTTAAGACAAAAAATGTACATAAAAGGAAAATAATGTTTCTTATATATGGTATTTATGTAACAATTCTTCTAAGTCTTGTGTAATTCTCAAAAGTCAAAAGCAAATCAAGATAATATTACCAGTATCAGTTATTATATATATTCATATGGGATTAGATTTGGTTGGATATCCACAGGATCTCTTTAAATCCTTGATTTCTAACATTTCTGCTATCAGTGTCAGCTCCGGAAAAAATGGTTAAAAACCTGACAAAATATGCTAATATGCTGCGGTGGTTAGAATGCAGTACTGCAGGCTACTTCTGCTGACTGCCGGCTACCTGCAATTTGGCAATTCGAATCTCACCAGGCTCCAGATTGACTCAGCCTTCCATCCTTCCAAGATGGGTAAACCCAGTTTGTTGGAGGAAATATGCTGACTCTGTAATCTGCTTAAAGAGGGCTGTAAAGTACTGTGAAGCAGTATACAAATCTAAGTGCTAAGTGCTATTGCTAGACTGCACATTTAAGTTTTTGTGGAAATAGCCACAAATATTGAGTATTTCCATTCTCTAGTTAGCAAGAATATTGCCTGATTATATTCATTTGGGTCCTTCTACAAGAGATGCAGCTTTAGTAGCAAGATATTATTCAATATAAAGAACTTGGCAGTACAACTAACCTCAGATTACTAACTTACTTACTAATTTTCTCTCCATTAACAAGCTACAATTTGAAATCAGGATCTGCATTGACTTCCCAGATAAGGATAAATATACTGTTAAAAGACTGACAACCCCTTTAATCTCCCCAAAACAATCATTATGGAATCCTATGCCAGACTTTTTCTCAATTAGGAATATTCAACTAAGGACAATACACTTTTTGCATTCTCTGAAACCCAGACTGAGAAACTTTAGACAGAATAAGATGTTGTTATTCATTTTTTTCCATTCCCCAAATAAAAATACAACATGTTGGTCACATTTGTGTATTTAGGTGGCCTCTATCAGATGAAAGTAGTGTAGCCTTTTCTATATCAGTCTTTGGATCCTATGACCTGCCAGCAATTGCTGGGACTCTTATCCATTCCAGCCAACATGATCAAGGCTAATAGGGGTCATACTCAAACTTCTGGAATATCTCCACTTCCTTCTAAATGATAAATTCAATTATAATGTGACAAGCTTTTTGTTCATCCATTGATTTGTTTCTAGTTAGTCTTTCCAGAAGTTGATCTTTGCTTTCCATGGGGATCACAATCACAATTATTAGGAATTAAGAATTATCCCCACACAAAGGTTGTTTCTATGGCACTCTTGTCAATAAGCAGTTAACTCTGGAACAGTTACTCTGGATAACTGTTTCACTTCATTATTATTATTATTATTTTGTCATCTTGCTGCTACTGCTATTTTCTTGTTGGAACTATGATCTAAGAAGGATACGGGATTGCACTAGGATGACACTTTTTACCCAGGTATATTTCCATATGCCTTGTTACCAATATTTCTGGAATGATATAGATGATGTATGCATGGTTTTAACTTTGAAATTTTACATGGATAATTTGATATTTAAAGGTACTCCCCTAATTTATTCCGATATATAATTTAGTTGAATTGAATGGACTGATTAAGCTTTTTTTGATATTTTTTTTAATGGTTTCATATTTGAAAGCAACAAAAATAAAGCAAGCTGTGACATTCAGTTTTGTTTTGAGAAACACTGGAAAGCTGAACTTATATGAGACTGAAAAATATTAGTTACCAAAATTGGTTGTATATGTGAAAAATAAAGGCATGTGTATAAAGTGAACACAAATTATATGTTGTAATGAAACAATACTTCCCAGCAGTAATTATTTAATAGGAATAGTCTCACTTGTGCATTATGTATCTTTTTCTTTATAAAAACAAATATTTTTACGGAAGACAGTTGCTGCTTGGGGAATTTATATTAAAGAGTGTATTGTGCCTTTATTGCTTATTGCCACAAGTTGGAGAATATATCTTCTTGAAATAGCCATACACTTCAGCATAGGCAGAATTACAGTATATTAAATAATGCATTAAAAAAAAAACTAGTCATGAAACATTTTTAATATCACATAATATGGCTTCAGGTCCTCAGATCAAGAAATGTCCACTCTTTAAATATGTAGACCTTCTGGTTGGATCAATCCATTCCCTGACCTTCTCCTTCTCCCTGCTGACAAGCCAAGCTGCAAGGCAGCAGGTCTTAAAAGACTTCACTATACTTTATGCAGGGCCAGCAGTTGTCTCACAATACAGACAAAGATCAGTGAAAGGGGGTGGATGGGGCAGACAGCAGCAAGGTGCAGTGCAATCAACAGGGCAGAGATGGGAGGAGATAGGCAAATGGGGAGAGTTGAAACATATGATGCAGTTATAAATATGGGAAGGTGGCTAAATACCTGAATTTTGATCAAGTGACTGCAGGGGTACTATAACGGCAGTAATTTCAAAGACTGGTCATAACTATCATTTGTAACTTTTGAACCATCATGGAACAAATGGTAGTTAAGCCAGGGTTACCTGTATCACCATGTTTGCATATGTAGACCACTAGAAATACAGAGTTATCAAATAAATATAGTAGCTAAATTATAAAATCTAAATTGCATTTGCTCAGTGACAAAAAAAAGTACATGCACAGATGTTTTTCCTTGTAATTAATTCATAAATATATCAGCTGTCTATTTACTACTAATTTAATACATTTCAGCCTTTTTCATTGCCTTTTGTCCACATGCTCAATAACCACTAATCACTGCACCTATTCCCTTATACTTATCCATATAGGGAATTCTGCCAAGCAAGTCTTATCTGAGACAGTGTCACAGCTATTCTTCAAACCAACCAACAGGGTATTTGTAAACTTTGCTGAAACTACCCTGTCTCACAGGGATGAGCTTGTCATTTTAACCACCATAGTCCCTTCAGAATAAGCTGCAGGTCTTTATATCCCAGTCAGATCTCTAAATCAACTTGTCTGCTTTTCAGATAATTCAGCCTACCATATTCACAGCTGCCAAATCATTCCAATGCAAAATTAATATTTAAATCTTGCATCTGAATATTTTATCTTCTACATTCATAATTTGTAATTCCACAGGGGGAAAAATTATGTGAACTTTCATCAAGCTCTTATAAATTTTAAAAAGGCTTGATACACGATGCATACAAGTTTTCTGGGAATATGGCCATTTAAGTTTGACTTCTTTGGGGGTGTGGAAGTGAAATTATATTTTAATTATGATAGATCATCAAGGTCAATTCACGGATGCTTACTATTCAGAATATTTTTCTGTTTGGTAAATAACTAAAGCAAAACAATGTCCCATCCTAGTGCCAAATTTTCTGGATTCCAAAACCGTGACTCAAAAATCTATGAGCTTCTTAAATTTTTGGTCATTGTTATGCTCCTCCAGTTACATCTGAAGTCTTTGGTTCAGTAGGGACATCTCAATTCAGAATGAAATTTGCTATTACCTGTAAAGCATGAACAATGTTCTTCTGGGTCAGTGCCATACACAGAACAGTTCTCCAGAGCAGATATCTGTAGGGAAGATTCTTGGCAAGCAATGAACTCATAATCAGAATACAGAACTATGGAGAATCTGGCAAAGGAGCAGAATTCTATTTTCTAAAAATAAAGAAAAACATCTGAATATAGGAGCCAAGACCAAGGATGTAATAAAATGCAGGCAGAATTCTGCCTGACTGAGTCCACTCCTGGTACCAAATAGTAAGCATCACTGTCGAATAATAGTACTTTTGAGTAAGTATTTTGATGAATATGGATTCTAGGACAATAAATGCAATTTATACTTAGCAAAGCCAACAAGTATAATGTGTCCAATATTACTTATTTTTCTAGCTTTACAGGAAGTTGACATTTGACATTGTATCAGCACATCATACTGATGGGAGGGACCTGTTCTTACAGTAGGGAAAAATGCCCTATATTATAATTTTCATCAACACCATAAATAAATATTATAAAAAATGCAAAGATGGATTAAATGTTGCACATTAATCCGGCTGACTAGAAAACAAGTGAATGTCCTGCTTACATAATATTTATTTTTTTCAAACAATTTGTAAGTTTTCCACTTTTTGACCTTTAACTTTCTTTGAAACAACTTTAATCAACTTGATTTTCAAGGCTGCTTTAAATATTAAAGCAGTACAGTGTAGTATTGTATTGTGGACAACAAATCCATAATGTGGCTTTAGTTTGGGTTTATTGATTTGTTACACTGATAATGTGCCATCCTTTCAGATGTTTAAGGTGGTGTATTTAAGACTCTGTTGCAGATTTTCCACACAACCACTCTATAAAGACAGCTGAGTTAAGAGAGAATGGCTGTCTTACTGTTAGGTAAAGAACTTCATTGACTGGGAGAAAACTTGAATTGAAATTGCCCTAATATTAGTCCAACTTCTTAACTGCAGTACAGTGTGATATATGAACCCAACCACTGCAGCTATATATTGTATTTGAGCTAAGTTTTTAGTAAAAAAACCATGGTTTCAAAATGGTTCAGTTTCATATTTGTTTCCAACCATAGAGTGTATTGTGTGTGTGTGCATAACATGCGTATGCGTATGTACAGTACAGTATATATCTGTGTGTATGTCATCTATATAACAGAAAAACAGACTTAGAAAGGACCTTGGAGGATTTCTATACATGTTTGCATCTTTCTTTACACATACAATCTCAAACTATATCTTATTGCAATGTCATATTCCTATTCCAAGATAACGAGAATACATTATAATAATTGTGCAAAATTAAACCATGCAACTAAAGCTATTATTGAAGCATATCACAAACTATGAACACAGAAACATTTCTCTCTCTCTCTCTCCCCCTTAGGAAGTTAACTAACCTTCATTGATGTTTATGAACTGTGTGAACATGCTACAAACAAAATCTACAAGATACAACCCACATGAAGCAATGAAATCTGTTCTAAAAAGAAAACTATCTTCAACAAAATTATTTAGTATTCATCTCTTTCTTTTATAGAACATTTGAAGAATTATTCCAATTTAAATGAGATGACTCTTTCAAA
This sequence comes from Pituophis catenifer annectens, assembly GCF_029215685.1. Taxonomy (NCBI): domain Eukaryota; kingdom Metazoa; phylum Chordata; class Lepidosauria; order Squamata; family Colubridae; genus Pituophis; species Pituophis catenifer. Next base: position 116,001,839 of record NW_027256882.1, read on the forward strand.
ATATTCATTCTAGGCTGCACAATGTTTCAAATTCTATACAAAAATAAAATGCTTCAGCGCACTTGTTTGTGATTCCTTTAAATAACATACATCCTTTCTTTAAATTCCAGGAAAGGCTAGCAGTAGGTACTATGTTTGCATCTCCATAAACTGTAAAATGCTTTTAAGGAATCAAGTCTGAAGTATAACTCCATTATATAAGGATGGTACCTGAACTATCATAAGTCCACATATGAAAGGACAGATTCAGCTTCATCAAACGTGAGAAAGAATTAAAGTTTGAGCAAAACACAGGCATAGAACTATTCTTTTCCCCCTTTCCTTCTAATCAATTGTGCCGTACTCTTGGAGACTGCCAGGACAATTCTCTGTAGTTTTCTTGGCAAGATTATTTGCCATTGCTTTCCTCATAAGTCTGAAACAAAGTCAGGTTACCCAATTAACTTTGTGCCAAGGTGGGACTAGAACTCACTGTCTTCCAGTTTATAGCTTAATACTTTAACCACTACATCAAACTATGTCTCTATTGTTTACTGCATGGCTAATGATCAGCTTAATGAAAAGTCATGCTAGCATAATATATTTATTTGAAAACTTGTCTAATGAAAAAAAAAATCGTATCAGCATGATTACAAACCCATTCAAGTCAGGACTGTTGTATCAAAGATGGGCATAAAAGCAGTATAATCAACTAAGGACAGGCTAATGAGCAAAAAGCTAAATCTGATGAAAGTATTACTGAATATTATCTGAAGATAATATTAGGGAGACCAAAAGAAAAATAATTGTTTCAATATACTTTCCAAACAGAAGAAAAATTGTCATTCTGTCCAGATTTAGATTTATTGGAAATTGCTGATCAGACTATCACACTTAGTTCAGTTGAATAGGGTAAAGAGGAAATAAAAATAATTGGTTAATTTAACTGTCCATCCAGTTCTCATTCAACTTCTCTCCAATAACATGCCCTACCTCTTAGCAATTTCTCAATTTACAGCTCAGTGGGGTAGGGAAAGAGAGCTTCTTCTTACATATGTACTCAGGGATCATTTCCAGAGAGACTTTATTATTTCAATCATTCTTGATTAGGAACAATTAGGAAGGACATTCAGGAATATAAATCTGATTTTTCTTTATGCATGTATTCTGTAATTGAATCATGAAGTAAATTGGCTCTTAGCTGATAATCTGATTTTGCTGTGATCTTTATTTCTTATTTTTATGCATTTGTTTTTGGTTCAAAGCTGTTTTATTTGTTCCTATTTATGCCTGTTGGATTTTGAAGATTATACCATATATGTGTTAATTGTACAATTTATCTTACATAAGCCACCAGGAGTGTTTTTTGATTGGAGCAGGATATAAATGGAATAATAATAATAATAATTGTTATACATTGTGATTTGCATGATCTATGTGATGTGTGAGTGAAAGCAGGAAAAAGGAGATGGGAACCACAGTCCAAACAAGAGTAAATGATACAGAAACTTACATAACCTACCCGTAAGAATTAGTGTCATGCTGAACAAAATAAATGAAGTTGGAGTTGGTACACTTCAAAGCAAAAGATCTATTGGATTACTGCTGTTTACCAGGAGCAAAAGTGGCCTTGTCTGGTCTTCAAAGATAAACTCGCATTATCCAAATACCACAAGAGAAGGAGCAGTACATGGAAGGCTGTGGATGAATATTGGTCAGTGCGATTAAATAATTCTGTTCCATTTCTTACTCTGATTTGACCTTTGAGCTGCCAGAAACGCAGAAAGACATTTCCTAGCATAATGCAGATATTTCTAGCCTTCGGACATAGATTCCTTCTTATTTATTCCACTCTAAAGCAGTATAATCAACTATGGATATTGGTGAGCTGACACTGGGCTTAAATAGTACATAAAAGAGACATTAGTGTAGGGATATTGAACCTATGTTATTGTTATTGAAACATCTTGATATGTACCGTGGTTGGTGTGCCCAGTGATCAGAAGGATTAAAATGATTTAAAAAGGTAAAGGTAAAGATTCCTCTCGTACATATGTGCTAGTCGTTCCCAACTCTATGAGGCAGTGCTCATCTCCGTTTCAAAGCCAAAGAGCCAAAGAGCTGTCCGAAGACATTTCCGCCATGTGGCCGGCATGACTTAATGCCAAATGCGCACTGAATGCTGTTACCTTCCCACCAAAGGTGGTCCCTATTTTTCTACTTGCAATTTTTATGTGCTTTTGAACTGCTAGGTTGTCAGAAACAGGAGCTCACCCCATTACATGGCACTAGGGATTCAAACCGCTGAACTGCCAACCTTTCGATCGACAAGCTCAGCGTCTTATCCACTGAGCCACCGCGTCCCTCTAAAATGGTTTAAGGATAGATTATTTAACATACTACACTAACACAAACATATATACACACAGTGTATGTATATATTACACTAACACACATATACATACTCTGTGTGTGTATATGAAAATGAAGATGTTTCTAGAAGAGACAATGTAAATTCCTCTCTTTCTGAGTGTGTGTGTGTGTGTTTTTAAAAATATAATAATATTTATCTGAGCATATACAGTTACAAGCGAGTGAGCACATTAATAAAAGGTTAAGCTATAAAGAAGGAACCATATACAAGGTTCACATATCCACACTACTTCTAAAAGTAACAATGGAAAGATGGACATTATTTTTTTAAATGTGAGGATAAATAAAATGATGAAATCCCAAGTTAAATGGAATTCTACTTGGGATTCAGATTAATACATATATAGAAAAGAATGACTATGAGGCTGTTTCTTTCTCTCTAGGGGAAAAGCTGTCACTTCCATCACTAGAAATACCACTTTAAGGAACTGACACATTTGTAGGTAGAAAATGTGTCTCTGAACACTTTTTATTGCTTTACTATAGACAAAGAAGGAAAAAGATACAAAGAGAAAAATGAACAGAAAACAAACATAAATATATTGCAATACATGGAGAAAAACATTAAACATTAACTACATGAAACAATATTGATCAGTCTTTCTATTATATTGATAAAGATCCTGTTCATAAACAAAGAGCAAATATATATTAATCCAATACTGTAAATCCCGGTTGCCATTATTTTGTAAATTGCACTGTAAATCTTGAATGTCTTCAAGCACACAAAAAAGAACAAACTTTTTCATATACCTCATACTAGCTGTTCTATGATAAATTCCAACTTTGGGGTATGTAATTAAAAACTGCATTCACATCTTTAAGCCATATAACTTTTTCTGAATATGTATTAAGAAACTGAAAGATATTCAAACCAACAGTTGTCAAGCAAAACCAACTGTACAAGTATAGTATAGACTAGGTGAAACTTTTCTTACGCCAGTAACTGCGAGAGGGATCTTGGAGTCCTAGTGAACAATCACTTAAATATGAACCAACAGTGTGCGGCAGCATCCAAAATGCCAATGCAATCGTAGGCAGCATTAATAGAGGGATAGAATCAAGTTCTACTTTACAAAGACTTAGTAAGACCACACTTGGAATACTGTATTCAGTTCTGATCACCACAATACAAAAAAAGATATTGAGACTGGAAAGATTGCAGAGAAGAGTAATAAAAATGATTAGGGGGGAGAAAACCCGAATAACCAAAGACCTACATACAAACACCCGCGAAAACCTCAGAAAACATACATACATACATACATACATACATACATACATACATATATATATATATATATATATATATATATATATAGAGAGAGAGAGAGAGAGAGAGAGAGAGGGAGAGAGGGGGGGAGAATATAGAAGATATAGACATAGATAGATACATATAAACACATATCTACACACACACACACACACACACACACACACACACACACACACACTAATAAAAGTCTTTGTGCTATTACGTCAGCTCATTCTACCCAATCCGGCAGGGAAGGTATGTGAATCCCGTCAGTTTAACAATTCCCACTAGCAGGGCCCAGGAAGAGCCATTGTTCCTGGCCTTTGGAACATTCTCTCACCAGAAGTGAGGCAGGCCCCCACTCTCCTGGCCATCCAGAAATGGCTAAAGACCTAACTCTGCCATTTCACTTTGGGCTCATAGGAGAACCCACAGCGGTGGGGTTGGTTAGCACCCTGAAGGCCCTCTCCTCAACATTTAATTAGTCTGTAGGCTTGAATTTTAATTATCCTTGCCCATATTTTCAAGTTTATATTCAGTTTTTATGTTTTTAATTATTTTATTTTTATACCACCCAGGATCCCTCTATTTATTTGATGAATAAAATAAGTATATAAAGGTATCATACGACAACAGTACTTTGTATAAAAAAAATCTAGAGGTGGTGCTTTCCATAACTATCAATTTGCTTGATAATAAATGTGCATCCTTTTTAAAAAAATATTATTTATTTATTAGATTTTGTCCTACATTTTACAGAAGAGTTCAAGACAGCAATAAACATTAAAAGTGAATTTTAAAATGTAAACAAGCACGGAGAAATTAGGCTGTTTTACACAATCAACATGCATTATTACTGAAACTTGCTCAAAAATATAAACATTATTTAGTTTGCAATTTTATCCGGTTTACTTGCATTAATAAAGATAAATTATGATTGTTGTAAAGTAAATAGCATCCTAATGCAATCTCGTTAGAATTCAAGCTGTAAAATACTTTTTAAACATATGTGACTGTCAGCAACAATGACTCAGGAATATGCAGATTCCTCACTTTTAATATATTTTCTTTGGAGATCGCATAACATAAATTGAACAGTTTTAGATAAGAGTATTGTTTTGTAAGAGAGCTGCTATTCAGCTTTGAGACAGATTATGTTAAAGTAGCAGGTGAAACAAAACAAAACCAGTTACAGCAAATAAAAAAAGGCATTTTCCAAGCTTTAAAAAAAAGTGTTCAGGACACAAATATTGATGGCTAAGCCTCAAAAACCAAATGCACACTTTCCTAAGTATAACTGCTAAAGTTAACAAATGGCAATTTCTTTAAAATAAGCCATTTGTAGCAAACATTGGCAAGTTCAACAATAAAGTTCTCTAAATGATAGTTAGATGCAAATATACCAGTGAATAAGGACATTTCTGCAATATTTGATTTTTTAAATTCCAGACAAAAGTCAAAATATATGTTTCTTAGCTATCAAATATAATGAGATAGTGAGATAGTTGTAAGCCAATGAGATAGTTGTAAAATGAGATAGTTGTAAGCCAAATTTAGTAAGTACCCACACATTGATTTGAGTACTTAGATTTTCTTTTTACTGATTAGTTAATTTATTATTTATTCAAGCATTATTCTTGTAAATACTCTGAAAAGTTTGAATGTTAATGTAAAACTGATTCCCACTATTTCTACAGACAACTTAACAAATTAGATTGAAAATAGTTGAGGAACATGAAAGTTTCATTATCATTGCAGTTATATCATCTCAAAATTTTAATATTATAGACAGAATACTTTAATATTCTGCAATATGTCATTTGAATACTCAGTTTTTCATATAATGGACACTTATTTTGGTTCATTACAAACGAAAGAAAACCCTGCCAAATATTTAGTCATCAGACGTTTCTGATAGTTTTGTCAGGGACAATACTATTTTGAGAAATCCTCAAAGTTGCAGTATCTGCAAGTTAACCTCCTTAACAGAAGTAACAATAACATTTCTAATTTATTCCATCTGAGATAACTGTATATGTCATTAATGCACCTGCTATAAAATAACACAGGGGGAAAAAACTATAAGTATGTTTAAGTATCACAAAAATATTACACATTAAAATCTACCATCCAAGATGTAGATCAACCCCACTGAAGTCATACTGTTGAAGCCTAATCTGGAAAAGTATTTACAGCTTCAGTTATAATGTGCCTGATAGCATGGGGAAGGTAAACCTGCTACCAACCTGTTACACGGTCCACAGAGTGTTCTTTTGTGTGATAACTAGGAAAGAACTGAAAGAAGAATGTGGTGTATCTTTTGTGGAAGGGGAGGGAAGGTGAAATGAAGCTGATGAAGTTGAAATGAGCTAATGGTATGGCAAAAAACAACTGGATTCAAAAAGAAGTTGAAAATGACTAACAAGGAAAAATAGACTTCTTAGACTCCTGAGGAAATGCACGTGTCTTGGTGATTCACAATATCTGAAAGGAAGAGGGCAACAATTGGCAAAGAGATTGGTCTACCCAACACAGTTTTTCAGAGGAACAAGATCCCAAGAAGAGTATAGTTGCACTAGCCACAAGAGGGTACCAACTAAGCTAAATAAAACCCTTGATTAACCCTAAGGGTAATTTAGAAATAGATATTCTCTTAGCAACAGCTTAAGATAGACTTATGCTGTAATAGTAGCTAATGTATTATTGCTGCTAGCTAGGAGATAATTAACCTTAGAGTGGTAGACAATAAAGCCATTTGCAGCATTCCAACTTCTTTGAAAGCAGGCACGAGGGATCTGTTTCTATCCTTTTCCTGAATCCTATGTGAGTGATTATATAAAAGTATCAATCTCTCAAGAAAAGCTAATATTTTTCTATATTGTATGTTACACATAAACAATGAAATAAAGTGTACTGGTTGACAAGAAGGTTCTTGTACACTGTCTTTTTTTTTTTTGTCTGAGTGATCTTAAGAGCCCTCTCAAAATGTATAAAACTCATCCATATCTGCATGCCTGTTGATATCTGCACAAACTCAATCTGAATATCAAGGTCTGAGTTTAATAGAAAGACTGCAGATGATTCAAGTGTAAGACAGGACAAGTAATTCTATTTCAGAGTCTTAATCTGTAGTTAGATATAACATCAACATACCTTTATATGTCCTTTCTGTGATCTGCTCCTTAGTACAGTTATTCAACCACAGGGTCTCACATCTGATTTCAGATTACTGGAATGACTCGTTAGTGATGGGCATAAATTTAAGAGCATAAGAGTTTTTTAAAAAAGACTTTTTATGAATATATTTACTATTAAACCTTATCCAAACATTTATTTATAGAGGAAATACTCTACTTAAATTTGAGGAAAGTGTGTATCCCATAATAAAACCATCAACCACAGTGGTCACCAACTGGTGGTCCATGGACCACTGGTGGTCCGCGAGAAAATTTAGGTGGTCCGCAGAAAAATTATTTCCATTTTTAATATTGCACTAAATCAGGGCTCCTCAAACTACGGCCCCTGGGACGGATATGTGCAATGAACATTTGTATTGTTGCAGAGAATCTCCCCCTTCGGTGTCTTTTTGTGTGGGGCAGAGGGGGGCAGAAATTCTGACTCGGGGTCTACTTTAGCCTCCTGGTGCTGGGCTTTGCGAAAAGGCTGGAGGGAACCGCCGCTGGTGGCGAAGAGCCAGAGGGTCTTGTTCCAGAGGGACTGCATCATGGCCTGGAACTGGCTGACCATCTCAGCCCACTGAGCCTCCAGGCGCCGGTACCTGGCCTTGCACTCCCGCAGGTCTTCCCTCTGCTTGGAAAGCCTATACTCGTAGTTCTCAGTGAGGTGCTTCTGCTGAGCCTCCTTCTCGGACAGATCCAACTTAAACTGAGCCAGCTGTTTTGCCAACTTTCTCGTGGTGACTGCTTAGCTTCAACAACTGCTTCCTGTTGGGGCCCTAAGGGGCCCGGGAGGGCAGGCAAGGAGGGGCTGGGAGGGGAGGGGAGAGTAAAGGCAATGTGAGTGACATTGAGTTGGCCACGCCCACCCAACCAGTCATTAGGCAAATCATATTAGTGGTCCACGGGATTTAAAATTATGAACCTCGGTCCCTGAGGTCCAAAAGGTTGGGGAAACCTGATCTACCGGGTACAAAATAAAATCATAACAATATTTATTATAGCCATCAATCATCAAACTATAAAATAGACTTCCTGTAATTGCTATTACTTTTTTAAAAAATCAGTGTACTATATTACAGCTTGTATCCATCAGTGTCCTTCTACCACTAAAATCAACATAACCAGTAGATTAAATGTTCTCTCTTTCTACTATCCTTCAGGCCCCAAAATCTCTTTCGTGTTTTTCTGACACAAATAATGAACCCAGAGGAGATTAGGACCATACTGATCCTATTAATGTTAATTGACACGCTGACACTCTCTATATGTCTTAGAAATAAAGTTTGTACAGTTCCCAAGCAGCAAAAATTTCAATTGATCGTTTAGCATTTCAGTGTAATTGCATTATAAGGTCACTCAAATGCTAGAATATGAACCCACAGCAAAAGCACCAGTATGTGTCCTCTATAACCTAAGACAGACAGCATGCGAAGCAACATTCTTGCCTTTTTTTCTATTATTTTCAAACTCAATTAAATGCATCTATGATGTCAGTTTTCATGGAAAATAGATTATGTTATGGCATTTCACAGGTAATGAAAAAATAAACACCACTTTATCACAATTCCTATACGTACTAAGCAGAAAGTTCTCACAACAATGTCCTTTTTTTACTTCTCACTGTACAAATCAATTGTAAGTGAAATTCTAACTTCGACAAGCTGAGGAATAAATGTAATTATTTGCTTCCTATTTTCTTTGATAAGTGTTAGATTTGTACCTACCCTAGAGTTAACTGATAATGTGAATTCTTGCAGTGTTCACTGCTTGTTCTTTGCTCAGAAGCCCAATAAGAATCAGGGCTGCAGCAAAAAAGTGACACATATTGTATGGTAACTTATTAAGATGTTTTGAGTAAATGTTTAGTTTACTCAAACTAGAATGGATCTTAAATTACATTAACACATTTCCTCTCAAATTTGGGGCCAGGTTGACTCTCATCAGAATTGTCTACTTATTACTATGGTATAAAGATAAGACAGGATTGGGATGCCTAAATGCTTTGTGATGCACAGACTTTGAGTTTGTTGAACTGATGCTTAAAAGATCTAAATAAAAACAACTTCAGAGAAGCAGTGAATAGAACAAAATTATATTTTATTTAGGAAATGTGAAAGCAATTTCCCATTTTATCACTTAAAATATTTATTTATGAATGAACAATTGATATATATTATGACTTTTTTTTGGCTTCCGGTTGACATTGCAACGAGATTGGACACAAGGAGTGGGTCTCTGTGCTCCCGTGTTGGGTTCTCCCCGCTGGTGGGCTCCAAAAGGAGCCAAAACTGCCCTGTAGGGGTGGTGAAGCAAAGAGGGGTGCCCTGTGAGGTTGCAGAGAGTCGCAACTCTCCTATTTGACCCGGGATTCTTTTTCCCTCTCAGCCATGGTGAGGAGAAGAGGCAGCCAAAAGATGGCTTCCATGAAGTGGGACAGCTGAGAAACAACTAAGACTGGTGCTGGAGTGAAGTAGGTGAACAGTGACTGGAACTGGGGGAGAGGATTCCTTTTTACTTAAAACCTAGCCCCAAGGAACAATTTAGGACTATCTGCTCAGAATTGCTTGTTAAAGCAGTGATTAAACATTCTGCGAAAAATACCAGACCGGAAGGAAAAGAACTAAAGAGAGGAAACAATAAATTTCTAAAAATACAGAAGACTGGGCTTTTAAACCGTGAAGACGTGGTAATGGGAAGGCATTTTAAAATGCTGGAAATTTTTATTTAAAAAACTTATCCCCCTTCTATAATTGAATTACAATTAAAATTACGATCAAAATAACTAAAATTAGACTGACTAGTGGAAACATTGAAATTTAAGTTGAGAGTGCCACCTGCTGATGAAAGGAAAATATACAAGTCTGGGAATATGAAGGATTGTGAAAATACCTACTGGTTTATAGCTAACTAGCCCACGACTACTGGAGACTCAAATATGAGAACAAGGAAGTTATTTAATTAAAGTGACCCCTGAATGTTATGCTAGAAGATTGAACTGTAAAGGGGATGTAAAGAGGCTTTTGATAACTCCTGGGACTATTTAAATGGAACTGATTGATTTCCTATGAGGCACAAAGAACTGTGATCAGTGTACTTCTTGAAGGGTAATTTTAGATCTGAAAAAGGGCCTGGTGGCTCAGCAGACTGATAGCATTGTGATTAACACCAGCTGTCTGCAATTACTGTAAGTTCGAATCTCACCAGGCTCAAGGTTGACTCAGCCTTCCATCCTTTCTAAGGTAGGTAAATTGAGGACCCAGTTTGTGGGGGCAATAAGCTGACTTTGTATAAATATACAAAAGTATGAAGGCTATTGCTTAGCGCACTGTAAGCCACCCTGAGTCTCCGGAGAAGAGCAGCATATAAATCAAATTTTTTTTAAAAAATGGTTCTTGGACTAATGGACAAAAGTGGGATTTAACAAAAGAAACAAAATAAGATGCTTCATAAAGAAGAAATGAGTGGAACTTTGAAGGAGATGGCATTGATTTTCCCAAACACAAAGGACATCATGGAGAAAGCATTTAAGGAGATTATGGGGAAAAAATAGAAAATACTATATGGGGAATTATTAGTAAAGATCTAGATGCTCAGAAAAGGGAGGAGCTAACAGAAGGAATGGAAGAAAAGATAGAACCGAAGAACCAGCGAACGAAAGAAGAAGACAAGGTGGAGATAATAATAAAAATAACAGTGATTGATGAATTAAACCAGGGGAAAATATTTTAAGAGAGTTGAAAAGAGAATTGGATATATAAGAAGTTACTCTTGAATGGGAGACAGGGGTTTGGGCAGATACTTTGGAAGCTAGGCAGTGGAAGAGGGTAACAATGGGAGAAATACTTAGACTGAATAGCCAAGAAGTAGATGCAGACAGAGATAAGAGAGGACTATGGGAGGTAAGTCAAAAAAAGCTTAGCAACTAAAGTACTGAAGTGGGCAAGAGACGATGGGTAGAAAGGAAAGGGTCTCTGTTTTTTCTTTGATGTTTTGATTTGCTTTTCTTTTTCTCTTTTTTTCCCTTTTTTAGAATGGTGGCATGATTAGAAGTTAGGTAGAAATAAGAGAAGGGGGAAATACTTCTATACACATACCTTTATATAATGGAATAAAAGTAACAATAAAATGAGAAAACTAGAGATTGAATGATGGTATTATTAAGTATGTTTTAATAATATTGTGATTGGCATTGCAATAATATATTGAAACACTGAGCAATTAAATAATGAAAGGATATATTTTAATATAAACGTGTATTACTTTCAGAATTATATAGATTTGATGATTGTAAAGAATATAATTAATTTTGTATGTCTAAATAATATTGGGATTGGAATTAGAATTGTGTATAGAATAATTGAATAATAAATGATTGTATTTTAATACAAATACCCTGTTTCTCCGAAAATAAGACATCCCCTGATAATAAGCCCAATCGGGCTTTTAAGCGCATGTGCTAAAATAAGCCTCCCCTGAAAATAAGCCCTACCTCAAAATATTTAAACACAGAGCTGGAAATTAGGTAAGATGGCAAGAGGAGCCCCATCTTGCTCCATGTGCCCCAAAATAATAAGACCTCCCCAAAAATAAGGCCAAGCGCTTATTTCAGAGTTAAAAAAATATAAGACAGGGTCTTATTTTCGGGAAACATGGTAGATGTAAAGAGTGAAATATGGGAGGTAAGTTAAAAATGAACAGGATTCAAAGTACCAAGGTGGGTGAGAGATGTTGGATAGAAAGAAAACATCTTTTAATAAAAGGATGACATGATTAGAAGTTCAAATAGGAGAAAGGGAGAATATTAGTGTATACATTTTTACATAATAAGATAAAAGATCATCCGTGGTTTTGGGGTGAAGTGCCATCTGTACGCTGATGATACTCAGCTGTACATCTCCACCCCAGACCACCCCAACGATGCCCTTGATGTGATGTCTCGCTGCCTGGAGGCCGTGCGGGTCTGGATGGGGAGGAACAGGCTCAGACTCAACCCCTCCAAGACCGAGTGGCTGTGGCTTCCGGCGCCCCGATATAGTCAGCAGGTGCCATCGCTGACTATTGGGGGTGAATCTTTGCCCCCCACGGAGAGGGCTCGCAATCTGGGTGTCCTCCTGGACGCGCGGCTGTCTTTAGAAGAGCATATGACGGCCGTGGCCAGGGGGGCCTTTTATCAGGTTCGCCTGATTCGCCAGTTGCAGCCCTTTCTGGATTGGGACGCCCTGCGCACGGTCACTCATGCCCTTGTTACTTCCCAGTTGGACTATTGTAATGCTCTCTACATGGGGCTCCCCTTGAAGAGCACTCGGAGGCTCCAACTGGTCCAGAATGCGGCCGCGCGGGTGGTTATGGGCGCAACCCGTTATGCCCATGTGACACCCCTCCTGCGCGAGCTGCACTGGCTCCCGGTGGTCTTCCGGGTGCGATTCAAGGTGTTGGTTACCACCTTTAAAGCGCTCCATGGCATAGGACCCGGGTACCTCTGAGACCGTCTTCTGCCACCAATAGCCTCCCACCGACCAGTTCGTTCCCACAGAGAGGGTCTCCTCAGGGTGCCATCAGCCAAGTTATGTCGGCTGGTGACGCCCAGGGGGAGGGCCTTCTCTGTGGGAGCCCCAGCCCTGTGGAATGAACTGCCCCCGGAAATTCGTAGGATATCTGACCTCCGGGTGTTTCACTGCGCATTGAAGACCCTGTTGTTCCGCCAGGCCGGACTATCAACACAATAGTTTTAAATAGGGGTATTTAAATTTATTGGGGTTTTAAATTTGAGCCACTTATTTAATTATTTTAAATTTTATATCATTGTTTTGTCTGTGTTTTTAAATAGGCTGTACACCGCCCTGAGTCCTTCGGGAGAAGGGCGGTATAGAAATAAAATTATTATTATTATTATTATTATTATTATTATTATTATTATTATTATTATTATTATTATTATTATTATTAAAAGCAATAACAAGAGGGAAGCTTAGAAATTGAATGGTGGTATTATTATGTATGATCAAATAATATGGTGAGTGGCATTAGATCAATATATAAAAACATGGAATAATTAAATAATGATAAACTACAACTTAATATAAATGTGTATTATTATTAGAAATATATAAGTTGGTTGAATGTAGATTAATTCTACTAGTTTTATTTGTATTAGAATGTATGACCACACTGTGCCACACTGTTCGTGCACTGATATGTATATGTAAAATAAAATAAAAAATGTGTTAAAAAATCACTTCTGTTAAGATTACAGATCCATGTAAACCTGACCCACATTACTGTTTAAATACATAATACAGATTCAGTTCTATTATCTTTTCCTCTTTTTTTAATGGCAGCAACATTTATACATAGTTATCTACTGCTTTACCATAAAAATCTTAGAAAATACTGATCCACATTGCATTCTGCATAAACCAGACAATTTCTGTAAACATGTCTAAAAATATATCTACCAATATTACTATGCTTCACCATGTGCTTATTGGTTCCTGCAGATATGACACACAAGGTACTGAATTAAGACATCCAATGAATTGAACTGGTCAACTGAATTTCTCTCATGGATATTAACCTCATTCTACTAGAAGTCTTTCCAATGGTTGACCCTTCTTAGGTTTTAAGTGATAGCAGACAGCAAGGGCCAGAATCTGCTTCAAAGTCCAAGAGAACTTCTGTGAGCATGTTCAAAACTTAAGGTTCCCACTAAGTTGTAGTTAGTAAAGCATATGCCATGCTTCATTTTGCACCACAATGGATCAATCACTTATCCCGTTAACAGCACTGAAAATCTTTCTGGCCTTTTTTTTTAAAAAAATACAGTACAAAGTTCTGATTAAAGAATGGCAATAGCAACTCAAAGCATAAAATGTCATTTTGGCTTATCAAAAATTTTTTTTTGTTTGTTTGCTGATCTGTTGTTTCAACCTCAAAGAAATAAAAGTGATGTGTTTCTTTTTTTCTTTTTACTCTGCTTTTTTAAAAGGACAAGATAATGGGGTGTCTGCCCTTTCTCTTCTTTTAGTGGTTTTCTTAACTTAAAGCAACCTTCAATGAATTCTTTCCTTCACATGTTTTCTGTTGTTGTCAAGCCCGCATGCAGACACCTTTTATATTCCAATATAGCAACTCAGAAAACATGATCACACTGTACCATGATACTCCATAAGGTTTTGAACCAGGAGAATGCTTGAGAATAAAAACTTATAACATCAGAAACCTTTGCTCCACTGATCCAACAGACAGTAGGAGGGAAAGGGAAGAGAAAAAAGGGAGGGAATTAAACAGTGTTCCAAGCCTATGCCATATAAAAATTACTCATTATTCTCCTTTACCAAAGCTGCCTTTGTTGCCCTTCTTAGAAAGAGGGAATAAATAGTTTCTTCCAACTCTTATCACATGCCACCCACTTCATCAATTATCACCTAACACAGCGGTTCTCAACCTGGGGGTTGCGACCCCTTTGGGGGTCGAATGGCCATTTCACAGGGGTCGCCAAAGCCCTCTCTCGCCCCCTCCCCACGCCTTCATTCACCCTCACCCTCTGCCTCTGTTGGATCGCCCGGTCGCCGTTCTCTTACCCCGCCCACTCCCAATCTATTGCTGGCTCCAGAGTCCCAGCTGATGGCTAGAGGGAAAAAAAACTTAAAATTCTTGCCGCGGGGCTTCAAAGAGCTAGCTGCAAAGAGGTAAATTCCTGGAGCAGATTTTTTTCCCCCTAGCTATGCTGAAAAAGCGAAATTGAAAGTAAGCAGGCTGCAACGTGACAAAATGAGGCAGAGAGATTTCTTTTTCTTTTTCCTCACCAAAAAAGGTAGGTGCAAAACTGCAAACAATAGGAAATTTAGGGCAAAAGAGGAGAGTTCAAGATTTTAAAACACAAAAGAAAAAAAGCTCTATTTAACTAGGGAATTGTAATAATTGAGATACTATTAATTGTATATTGTGTTGAAAGCAGAAATGGTTAAGTTGTGGTTTGGAGGAATATATGGGGGAAATTATTTGGTTTATTATTATTGGTAAATATAATTTACCAATATAATTTATAATTAATTGATTTGTAAGAAATTGGATTGCATGGAAATAATTGGAATATTCATGTTCATATTGATTAATATACAAAAAAGATAGTTATATAACTAATTGATTTATATTAAAATGTTGAATTTGTATTAAACAACTGTATTACATAATTAACCAATGTGAGGATGGATATAAAAATAGATGACAATGCGAAGGGGTATAATATAGAATAGAAGGGAAAAATTGAATTTGATTAAGATTAGAGATGAGGATGAAGGGTAATATTGTTTTTTTAAAAAAATAGATGAGGAATAAATATGGTAAAAAGGAAATATAGAAATTGTAAATTTAATTGAAATGACTAAATACTGTGTTGGAAGAAATATCCTTCTGGGTTCTGCTCCAAGTGGGGAAAAAGACACTGGAAACATGGAGACTGCTTGGAAAGATGGTTTAATGGTGGACAGGATCACATGGCTTGATGGGGCCCATTGTGTTAGTTTCTGTTGCTATTGTGTTGCAAATGTCCTTTGACAAAGGATTGACTTTCTGCCTCTGGCCCATTAACAAAGGGTGGGGGGCAGGAAGGTGGGAGCTGCTTTGTCGGTAAAATATGCTTCTCCATTTCTCATCCAGGTAGAGAAATATAATATTCTGTCTTTTTAATATTTCCCAAAATATTTCATTCTTCTAGGAAAGGGGTGGGTGCTAACCTCCTACAACTGTTTAAATTTGTGAACCAGCCAAATACTCTGTTCAAAAAAAATACGTTGTATGTTTGTGTGTTTCTAATTATTGCTATTTATTGCTATTTGTTCTCTTTTATTCTTTAAAGTTTAACAATTCATTCTTTATCTTAATATCTTAATATTTGTTTGGGGTTGGCTTTCTTCCCTTTCATCTTTTTTATTGTACAGCAATCTTTCTCCTCAAACCTACCACCTCTGTCTTTTCTTTCTTACTTACTTTCTCTTCCCCCCCTCTTCTTCTTCTCCCTACTTCCTCTTTCTTTCTCTTTCTCCTCCTCTCTTCCTCCCTCTCTTACCTTCACTCCTACTCTAATTTCCCTTCCCTTCCTTCATCCCTCTCTATTGCTGTATCCTTTAA
Organism: Pituophis catenifer annectens; assembly: GCF_029215685.1. Taxonomy (NCBI): domain Eukaryota; kingdom Metazoa; phylum Chordata; class Lepidosauria; order Squamata; family Colubridae; genus Pituophis; species Pituophis catenifer. The sequence goes on from NW_027256882.1 coordinate 116,017,814, forward strand.
TGCATATGGACTACTCAGAGCTGAAAAAGTTATTTTTGACTGGTTCTCACACTTTTGACCAGTCTTCGAATTTACGATTGACCTCACATTTTACGTTTTTTGCCCTATCTTATACCATGTTGAAGAGAAGCAGTTGTGAAATGAGTGACATGGTTGTTAAGAATGCTGCACAGGCATAAATGTGAGGATGGTCATAAGTGTGAGGACCAGTCAAAAGTGCGAGGACCTGTCAGAAATGACTTTTTTCAGCCCTCTGAGTAGTCCCTATACATATAGCCATGGCCACCCGGTTACATGACCAGCTAGCCACACCCACCCAGTCACATGACCTCCAAGCCACACCCACAAAATAAGCCATGCCCACAGAACCGGTAGTAAAAAAATTTAGAACCCACCCTTGGTTGGGGGTCACCACAACATGAGGAACTGTATTAAAGGGTCGTGGCATTAGGAAGGTTGAGAACCACTGACCTAACATCACAATCATTGCCAGAAGGGACAATAGCCAACCACTGAAGAGACTCCCACAGTCTTCCTGCTCAAAGTTGCCCATGGGGGGAAGACATGCTCACTTCTTGTAAAGAAAACAATGTTCTCCATTGCGATCTGAGGGATAACCGGTTCTCTGGTTATACCCCATGCTGGCTTGTAGATCAGCCAAAGGCCCTGCCAGTCCCGAATTTTAGCGAAAGGGGTCACTGCCTATCAATGGGCAGTCCATGGCATTCCTCTGCTATGGCAGAGAAGGGTTCAGTCCCTGCCTAGTTTCACCCAGGCACAGATAGCGGTGAGCGCTTTCGTGCCAGAAGAGCTGCAGCAGGAGTGCTCATGACGAGTGGGGCTGCCTGATTACACGCGGAAAGCGTGTAAATCCGGCATCATCATAGCCACGGCAGGAGAGTTCCTCATGATCCGGTCTGCATGGATCCGCAGGAGAAGCAGCATTAGTGCTCGGTTCCCTCACAACCATGGGGCAGCCTCCCTTCCAACTCATCGAACAGGGAAGCGGTCAGCGCACAAGTCAGCCGCAGCAGGAGTGCTCTTGAGGAGCGGGCTGCCTGATTTATATGCGGAAGCAGCAGCTGAGTCTCGGGTTACCACAGCCACGGCAGGAGAGCTCCTCATGAGCCAGTCTGCCCAGATCCACAGGAGAACCGGCATTGGTGCTTGGCTACCTCACAGCCATGTGGAAAATCTCCTTTCCAGCTCATTGAGCATGGGAGTGATTAGTGCTATTGTGGCCACGGCAGGATTGCTCATTTGAGCCGGTTTGCCTAAAACTCCATACGTGGAGTGGCAACAGCATTTAGTGCCTTAACGCCAGTGGCATAGAAGTTCTGGTCAGCCACTCTGCCCTTCCCACAAGGTAAGATAACGAGCCTATGGGCATTACAGCACTGACACTAAAGCTCATTTTGAGCCAGGCTGCTTTACACCTCAGCGCAAAATGAGCTATGCATTGCTGCACAAGCAGCTGCGGTGGGGGAGCTCCGTACGAGCCAATCCACCTACTTTCGATTATGTGAGGTAACGGAGTTGCCTTGTAACATTGAGCTACGGCTCAGGTCGGGTCAGCCTGCCTAGATTTCCATAATGCAAAATGGTGGGAAGATTGGCGCCCTTTTTTAACCACTACGTTGGCTGTGCCTGAATCATCTCATCTGCCCGGTGATCACTTGGTGGGCGGTCTTACTCCATTGGACCGCGAGAGGCATTGCTCTTCATGGGCTAGTCTCCCTCTCTCCGGCTGATAACAATTGATTATCAGGTTAAATTGCTGGAGAAAAGCTATAGGAGCATGGGTCGCTCTAAGGAACAGGCTTTGCCTTTTATTTGGCATGGTCTTCGGCCAGCCATCAGGTTACAAAATTGGGGGTTCAGATCCTTATGGGGATCAGGTCTAACTACAGTCCCTAGAGATGTTATGGTAGCCTCTAGTGCAGGTTCACTGTCACGGATCCATTTGGTCTCATAATTTACACACTGGGCTAGAACCTGGGGGTCTGTCAGTTCCAATCCTGTTTAAACAGAGGCAGATGGGATGGATTATAATGAGGTTGACCTTCCTTCTAACACCCGCTGTCACCTTCAATAAACAAGGCCCACTAAGGGGTGCCAGACAGCAGGGGAGGAGCTGAGTCAGACTTGGCTGGCTCTTGCAGACAGCTCTTTGAATCACCCACCATATAACACATACAGGGACAGCAAGTTCCTTCCTTAAGAGCCATGCGCAATGTCCCAGCAGATGGTAGCACTTGGCTGACCTTGCCCAGGCCTGTAAGATAAGCAGAGTTGGTCCTAATTAGGACTCAGAACCTTTGACTTAGTCTGTCAGACTGGACAGTCCTGTGGATCTGTCGAGTGTCAGAAAACCCATCGACACAAGTAGGGCATGCTTGCAGCCCAGGCGATATAAGGGGGTTCTGCCTTACTATCCTTGGCAGTGTGGTCGGTTCTATCTCTGTCGAGATCCCTCTTCCATTAGGACTGGCCTATCTAGTCCGTAGACCATACCCACCCATGGAAGCCCGTCTCTTGCTTCCTGCTGAATCACAAACCCTTAAGGGTCAGCCTTTGGCTGAGACAGATGATTCTTATGATACCTTGTATCATTATATCAAGGTTTATGATGATCTGGCTCATGGCACCGTTCCACAGGGAGTTTTTTCTTCTCCCTTTTCTCTGGATGGATGCACTCAGATCTGTCTGCATGATCTATTCCTTGGGTTGGGTATGCCACTACTTATGGCCCATTGTGACTATCGTTAATTATCTTAGGGCATGTTCCATGCTTATACAGTCTGCAGATCTCTAATTATCTTTTTCATTAACAGGAAGACAACACCTCCAACTCTGCACTAGGATTGCATCGCTAAGGCATAGGTTAGAGTCCTGGAGCCTGTGACTTCCTATCCAACCGGGCAGTGAATGCCGGCTGGTTGGTTTTCGGCTAGTTACTCTCTACTGGGACATTAGCACATATGTCCAATACGGCACGTTGCCTGGGATCCATATCCCTGGAGAGCAGGACTGGCTGAGGAGAACTGAGTACCTGGGGAATCTTGTGTCCTTGAACCATCCCTCAATAATCAGATGGGTTGGACAGTCTCCTGGCTCTACTAAGTGCAGGGGCTTTGTATAATCACAGTCAATACCAGATACACTGATTTGTGATATGGTTTTACCTTTAGGAGTAGACTCACCAAAGTCCATTTAACAGTCCACATCATACACAGATAAAACAGTAGATAGTCAAACCGCCAGTCCACTAATATGCCAATCACTAAGTCTTCTTACCAGTCATGCTCATGCACAATAATCAAGATCTTCTGGTTTTGCAACCAGTAGCAAACAAAACAAAAACAATCAAACAATCAAACAATTGCTATTGCTTAACGCATTGTAAGTCTATTGCTCAATGCATTGTAAGCCGCCCTGAGTCTCCGGAGAAGGGCGGCATATAAATCAAATTTTTTTAAAAAATCGCACTGAGCGGTGGAGAGTAACACCAGGTAATAGAGAGCAGGCTGAGATCATGCAGAGGTCATGCACAGGGAATTAGCCATGATGCAAGCTTTCTCTTGAGGGCATTGGCTGCGGAGCTGGCCGGTCCGAACACAATATGATGCACTGCAGCAATATAATACCATTTTTAAACAAACATATCTTGCTGGTTTATATATTGCCAACCCATGCGGTTGCGTAACAGCCATTTCCTAATAGGACTGGCACCTTTTACTTGTCCCAGCCTGCATATTGCTGCAGATATTATAGCCACATTGCTGGTTTCTGTTCCTGGGCCCTCAGGCGGGCCACGAGTTCCTCAACCCGAGGGTGGACAGGCCCTTCAGTTCTCATGACTGCTGGGTCTTTTTGGGTCTCATTGCTGTTGGCTGCCTCTCATTAGAGGGGAACGTTGGTCAGGCCCCAGAAGTTACTGGGGTTCAGGACAGGGTGCTGGGTCCAGCCTTTCGTCTTTGGCCCGGATCATAGTTCCATTTTCAGATTGAGGGTCCTGCGCAGATTCCCATTTTCAGCATCCTCTGACGAGACACAATTTCCTTGGGCCTGGTGACGGAGTGACCCTCCTTTTCTCAGGGTCGATCTATACTAATTCGGTCCAGGCACGGGAGGCTGGATAGCACCTTTTTCTTTCCCAGTTACAGCATCGGCAGCCTTACTTCAGGACCCAGTCCTGGTGCAGTTTCCTACGAGGTCCTGCTCTACAGGGAGGTGGCATTGGACCGTTCATTATCTTTTCCACCTTATGGAATGCATGATCCCATTATTGGATTGGTGGCCTGGAGTCCCCCGAGGTGTCTAGGCTAGGACCATCTTTCCTACAAAGTCCTCCTCTCTTGGGGGAGCCGGGGTTTGTCTTTATCTTCCAGTCGTCCTCCCGGTTTTTCGGTATTTGGCTCCGTGCAGTCATGGTTTTGCCTGCCTCCTTTGTTTTTGACGACCACCTCAAGCATTGTCCTACGGCTCCACAGAATGCGATCGCACAGCTACCATGGGGCACATGGTCTACTTTCCAGTAAGTGCGTGGAGCACTTTAGTATTTCCCTTGCCTAATCCGTGCCAGGCCGTTGTTGGGTGGCGACCTGTTCGGTGGCTCAGCTACTCTGGGCTGCTGACTTGGTCGGAGCTCCCATACTCAAGGAGGACTTGGACCAGACTGCTCCCTCCAATATGACTAACCGGCTTTGGTAAGTCCCATTCCTGGATGATCTTCCCCGACACAATGGAGAAGGGGCGTTGGTCCTACCTGATACGCTCCTTCTCAGGGTGCAGGGAAGATCATCCAGCCCCACCCTGCTGGCCGTCTGGTCCATGGTCCAGGAGGGATTTCTGTTTTCACAGATTGTGAGCCTCTTCGTCATGCCATCGCTGCGCCTTCGTCAAACTGGGGAGCACCCGGGCAAAGGAGGTGTGGCCAACAAAAAAACGTTAGTCGGTCTCCAAGCAGAGAAGCTGAGCATTACCCGTTCCTGGATGATCTTCCCTGCACCCTGAGAAGGAGCGTATCAGGTAGGACCAACGGCCCTTTTTAATAAGAAAAGCTAACCATGAAGAGGACAGTTGAAACCTCTTTTGTACAATAATGTCCAAGGCAACCTAGGATGAGAATTCAGCAGGGCAAGGGAAATACAGACAAGTAACTCTGCCACCCTCGACACACAGACAAGATTAGCAAACTGTACAACAGAAATTAGAACCATCTACATGATCAACACAAGGCATAAAAGCCATGGTTCCAGACATGGAACATGTTTGAAGCATCCAGTTTTTTATACACACTGGAGATGTGTGGGAGTATTTTCATGGGTTAGGCAAGAGTTCCACTAAACTTCTTTCTCCCTTCATTTGATCATCAGCTATTGCAAGGGCTTATAGAAGAAGTATCTGCAAGCAGACTACTTGGAGACAAGAACTGGTTGGTCAGGCGGCTTATTAGAGTTTTCTTCAATGACAACAAAGTATTACTGCTAAATTCAGAAAGGGAAGCTTTTCTAGACACTAGTAGGCCAACTCTTTTCTTCTAAGTCTGAGCAGGAAAGCTAGATAAGTTATTCACTTGGATTATGATGATTACCCACAATCCTTTTTTTTAAAAAACCTTGTGGCACAGAAGTTTGCCTGCATTTGGAAGATTCCAAAACACATTTAGACATTTTGGTCTAAGGCTGACAACTCCCTGGATTTTGAAGATTTAAACAATGATTTGCTGGACTGTATTAATTTCAATGGATTGAAGTCTATTTAATATTTTTAGATTGTAGTTTATATTCTTCCTCCAATATATAATCATATTATCACTTTTACACTTAACCATGAACCATTACTGCATGGGTAAATTTCAGTCTGCCATTTACCAAGCTACTTCATCTTTACATTAATGTGGCACATGCTAACATTTTCTTGCCAGAATCTGGCTTAATGTTCTTATCCCTTGGTACATGTATGTTTCAGTTATCTGAGATATTTTTATATTAATAATCAAGACTGCTGTTAGATGGAATTCCTCTGCATGGTCCTGTAAATGTTCACCAAAGCCACTCATTACACATAATAAGTGCAGATAAATAGTGATGTTTTGCTACTGCCGTGAGATAGGCCTTAACAGTCGTTCTAACCCATGATAGGTATCCAGAAATGTTCCAGCCATCTGCTGGCTCTTTTCAACACCTTCATCTCCTCCATGAACCACAGGGAATACCAAGAGAGAGCACATGGGCATGATCCTGTCCACGGCTCTGGACACCTAATTCCAGGCTGCTGCCAGAGCTTCATAGGTATTTATTCTCAGTAAATCTTATAAACTACAGTCTTTCCTTAAGGACAATTTTCTGTGATGATGTTGCTTCTCTTCCGTCATCCATCAAAGCATTACAAACTTAGAAAAGAGAAGTTACATGGGAACTATAATTCTTTTCTATTTTTTAAAATTATAAACCACAAGTTTCAATGCAAAAGCACATCCAGAATAGAATAGAATTTAGTCCATCAGCTAGGATTGTGCAATTTACTGAATATAGACTGTTGATACAATGCCAGTGAAATATTTTAGAAAACTGTGTCAATTTGATTTGATTCAAAATGTGCAATAGAGTAAATTCAGTTTTCTTAATCTTGTTTAACAATTGAGGATACTGATTTGAAAGCCTTTGATCTGATTCAGTAATTTGATCTTAACTATCAATTTGGAAAAATCAGTTCAGTTTGGGGATTTGATTGAACTGCCTTCAAATCAAATCTCTAAATTAAATATTTTCAAGACCTATCAGTAATTCAGTGTTTATAATTCATTTGCTATGCTTCAGTGCTTCTTATTAGTTCTGACAAATCATACAAAGTAACTGATATAAGGAAACAGGTTTTCAAAATATCTTCAGGGGTGAAGATCAATTTAGCCTCTATTTTTCCTTCATAGAAATCTAGTTGATTCTTAAAACCTTAACCCAAATGAAATCTACCATCATCCCCATTCCATCCTTTAAATGAGTAAAGGGATATTGATTTTAGAATTGAGTAAATGGAACAATTATGGTTTATTTGTTGAAAGACTTCAATCTAGACAAATAGGCCTATACATATTATTTAAATATTTAAAAAGCAAATGCAAGTCATGTTTAGCTTGAATAGGAGTCCACACAAGATTTTTTTTTCTCTTTGAAATGAGACCCTTTATGCATTCCTCTTTCCCCTACACTTGCAGAGAAATTAAATCAAGCTTAGAGGTCTCAGATTGCTTTACATAACAACAACAGGAATCCCTTTTACTGCATTAAGCACATTGCCCAGTACAATATTCTTGTTTCAGTGAAGACAGCATTTTAAGCGGACAATGAGCCTCAAAAGACTTGACATTTCTATTCACCAAGTGAGGGCTTGCAGTTCTTCTCTATTTCAAAGAAGAACTGTTCCTTCAGGGCATGGCAAATTAGCAAAAAAAAAAAAAAAAAGTTTCAGGAAACACTAGCCAACCTATAAAATGTATTTTCTTTTCATTTGGGGGGGGGCATTTTTTCTGGCTTCTGCAAGTCACAAAGCAACACGCCTTAGTCCATTAGTATGACAGGTAGTGTTCTTACTAACAACTGCTTTTTACTCCTTCTGACAAATGTGTGCTGTGCCATAGTTGATGTTTGTGTAGTAATTAGGACTGATGGATAGGGACGCCAATGCTGCCGAAAGTGCCCCCCGATTTAATGTGAACAATTTGTCAAATGTGCTACGATTGCATTGCTGACAGGCACAGCCAAGAAAGCACTTTGTCATCTTTCCACCAAGCAAGGTCACTCTGGCAGGGGATAGAAGGTTCCACCAACAAAATCTTCATGTTTATCGGTGATGTGCGTGGCCTACTTTCAAAACTTGTTTATTTCCTTTTCAGTGGCGATTCAAGTCTCCTCTGAGAAACTTGTTTTGCAACAGACATCTGTGAGGCTTTTTTGTTTTGTTTTTTTTAAAGATAAAAAGCTATCTGAGTAAACATGGCTCTTTGGGAACCTTCAGATCCATGGAAGAACACATTGCTGTTTCTATGGAAATAAAGGTTTGATTAACATTTAAGGTTAAAATATGATCTGCTATGAATCGTAAATGTAAGTGATTCACAGGATGTGAAGAGGGATGGGAATGTGGAATCACTTTGTAATCATGGGCCCAGTGAGTAAGTTTTCAAACACAGAATAAAATGCTAACATGAACATTAAGCCCCACCGTCTCAATGCTAAACTATTAAAATAAACACTAATCCCAGTAATTTAGTAATATATGCAGATTTATTTTATATTCTAAGATAATGTTACTGGTGAAAAATTGAACAATTTTCTCCAAATATTGTTAGTGTTATCACTATTGAAAATCACAGATATTCATACCAAAATTGCACTATAGGCAATTTCTGATCTAGAAAGTGATGCTTTTTTTTAAAAAAAAGTTGTTATTTTATCTATTAGCTGTTCAACTCCAATGGATTCATTCATTGAAGACTCAGAAATACTTTCAAAGCTTATTTAATGGTCACTTCATAAGGAATGGCTATACTATGGTAATTAAAAGTGTTATTTCATGTTAAATAGAATCTATGTATTACTGATCAAAACCAAACAGCAGGACGATTTTTAGTGAACGTCTCAATGTTATTCAAACTGTGTAGATTCCTTGACCATAGCATGTCAGGCCTAATAACAGCCAACTCTGAAAATGAGATCTTTATGACTTCTAACATAATAATATAATAATTGTATAGTAGAATATTAGTAAACAGTTGCTTATGGAAACTCGTAAGGCAGATCAATAAATCTCCCTGAAGTTCACCAGCAAAGCAATTGAGAGAGGAGAAGAAACGAAACAAAATTTTGAAATGAATTAGAATTCTCTGGCTAGTTTTTGGCAAACCACATCTTTCATCTTCAGTTCTCATAGTGCTATGAGTTATCATAGTGCTATGGAAATGACGATGTTAATATTTGTGGATATATAAATGAATTCTTCTCAACATGCATGAAAACAACTTATTTAAGTTTCAGTATTATTCTGTAACATGTAGATATGATTAACAATAAAGGACTATATTAACTTTTGCGCAATAAAATAGTTTATTTTAATGGTTTACCAAATCATAACTTTTTTTAGTTTTTAGTTTCATAGGAAGCATACTATGAAACACTAACATTCAGTAACCTGCAATAGGAATGTCGTGTTAATCCTGAGGAGATCCACATTTGTGTCTACCCGCAGCCACAAAGCTTACAGGGTGACTTTGAGTCAGTCATCCTGTCTTAAGCCCAACCTACCTAACAAAGTTGTTGCCAGGAAAAAATAGGGAAGACAGTGTCCAGATAATCCTTAGTTTATGACAATTGAGCCCAATATTTCTGCTGCTAAGTGAGACAGTTGTTAAGTGAGTTTTGCCCCATTTTAAGTCTTTTCTTGCCAAAGCTGTTAAATAAATCACAGCAGTTGTTAAGTTAGTAAAATGGTTGTTAAGTGAATCTGGCTTCACCATTGAGTTTGTCAGAAAGTCGTAAAGGGTGATCACATGACTCTGGGACACTGCAAATATCATAAATACGATGCATTTGCCAAGCATCTGAATTTTGATCATGTGACCATGGAGATACTGCAATGGTCATAAGTGTGAAAAGCAGTCAAAGTCACTTTTTTCAGTGTCTTTGTAACCTTGAACAGTCACTAAATAAACTTTTGTAAGTCATGGACTATCTGTATGCTTGATTGTGTTCCTGTATGAAAACAGGAAGGAGAGAGGATGGAGGAAGAAAAGGAGGATCACTCTTGTGCATGTCAGCAAGCTAAAATATATGGTGGAATAGTACAGCATTGCTCATAAAATTACATAAAAATGATTTCATATTACTGTTATGAAAAAAAGTTACAGAAAGGCACCTATGAAAAATCCATTTAAAATCTGAAAGGGATTCTGCAGAAGAAAAATAAAAACACCACGAACCAGCTGGGGATGATACTAATGACAAACATACAGTTTTTATCTTTTTTTTTTTAAAAAAAAAAATATTTACCAACTACCATTTCACTAAAACTAACTGGTTAATAAAAGCCAGTTAACAAAATCAGTTTTAAAGCAGAAAGAACAAGGATATATTAAAACAATTTAAAAATCAGGTGACTATTTTATTGAAAGTAGCATATTCATCAAAATTTTACTAAAAAAAAATAGAAATTAGAAAAATGCAGACCTATAGTTTAGGTGTATAAGGGATGGAAAAGCTTAATATACATAAAATACATAACATAAAATCTATTTTCTCATTAGTTAGTACACTGGGATATACTATATAGAGCATATTGTCATGGACATGTTTGTCAGCTAATATAATGTAGCATCATCTTAATTCAGTTAAACTTTAAGTAAGAGCATAGTTTAAAGAAATGTTATTACCTTAAGTGAAATCACAAGCTGATTGATAATCTACTCACATACTGAGATCAAGAACATTGTTTCAATCATGCTTATCAAATATTCAAGATTCATATTTCTGTGCTTATAGATTTCTTGCTAAAGCTGCACACAGCACAGGAAATGATGTATTGAACTATCATATATATCAGACATTTTCTGGCAAAATGCTTAATAGTGTTCACTAAATATTAGAAGGAACTTCCAAAATTGCTTAATGGGCTATGACTTCAGTCAATGAGTAGATTTTCTTCATCCATATATAGTGCTTTAAAAAAAAGAAAGAAAGAAACTAAGTGCAACCCATTACTACAGAAAGCAGTAGAAAAATAAATATCATCTAAAGAAAAGTACAGTCCATTTCACCTAAAACCAAGATACTTATTTTTAAATTACCTTTCTATCATGAAGTAGATGTGTAATGTGCTTTAGAGAAAAGTACATATAAAAATAATTATGCAGATACACAGAGAAAGACACACACAAAGGGAGATTTAAAACAGGAAAACAAGAGTGTTAAATAATTATGAATTAATAACCACACCAATTAGAATATTTTCAATACAAGAAAGGATTTTGAATTGTTTACCTATGTGCAAGTGGGAGTCAGACCACAAACGTTAATGGCAGTTTTGCCATTTAATTCTTAGAACATCTAACATTAACTTAAAATAAAAGATCACACAGTTCTGGGAGCATATTTCACTGAGGTTGTTGGGTGGGGAACATTAACCCAACTTAGCAAACTGGAGAAGGAATTCCACAGGCATATTAAAGAAATAATGTTTTCATCTCATTATGTCTATCTTCATAATTATAAGAAATTCATCATCTTCCAGATGAATATGACATATAATCATTTTTCCTGCATATTTTCTGAAGCAGGAAACCTAACAAGATATAAATGCTGCAGAGTAATTTAGGTTATTTGCACTTCTATCAAGCAGAGCTAGGGTGATGTATAAAAGAAACAGAGGTAAGCTAAAAATATGTTTAAATGCTTGATTCATAACCAAATAAATAACAGTTCTCTCTAAGGAATGGAAGAGCAAATATATTTAGCTCTCCCGTCAGAGCATAAGGGAGCTTCATGGGTAAAAACAAAAATATCAATCACAGAAGCATCCACTTCCCTCTCAAATGTCATTGCAACTTAAGAAACATTAATTCCTACATAAAGAAACATGTGCAAATACTTATCTTGGAAAGTTATCACAGAGTTTGAAATATACAGGGGAATGATCCACTTCATATGCACATGCATTTAAATCGCATTCTCCTAAACAGCTGTTCTGTATTTTTAACTAAGATTCATCCTTATTCACACAACCAGTCATACTTTCTATATTTATCAAAGCTTTGTTTAGAATACCTACTAAATTGAAGCCCACTTATCTTATGGTTAATATGATTCAAATTAGGATGCAATCTAATATCATCCAAATACATTTATAACGTCAACCAGATACACTTATTTGAAATGCCTTCCATAACAACATCAATCATCTGTCTTAGCATACATTTATAATACATAAAAAGCTGGAAAAATATACAATTGATGATGGGTTTAGAGAAATGAAAATCAGGAAAGTGCAAGGGTAACATGTGCATCATGATAACACATGCTTGATGATGCTGTCAAGATGCTGCTAGGATTGCATATTTGCCTCACAACAGATATCAGACCATAATTGTGGCAAATGCATAGCAACTTTGCATATGTGCCATCATTTTGTCATTATCAGAGTTTGCTACAGCTACTATTTACACTGATAAATAGTATACAGGGTACTAAAGCAGTGTTTTTTAATTACTCCATATAACATACTAAACCAAAATTACATACTGATGTGTACATTTCATTATTACTGGTAAGCAATTATATTGTGGGAGCATGCCAAAGGTTTTAAACCTTTGAAAAAATGTAGCAAAGGAAAGTAACCCTGCCACTGTCATAAATCTTGTAATATAATTCTTCCCAACCTGAGGATCGCAGCCTACTACCGTGATGTTGCTTATCTGCAGCCAGGTCATGTAAGTGGTGGGCTGGCACATGCACGCACAGCCCGACTCACACAAGCAGCAGGTGCCGGTGCTTGTAGCCCCACTCACGTGAGCAGCAGACACGTGCACCCCCTGTTCATACAAAGCTGTGTGTGCGTGCATGCACCTGTGCTTCACACAAAACCATCCCCTCTTCCTCACACACACACAGCCGCACTGGGCCGCCAACCTGGAAAGGTTGGGAATGCTGACATAAAGCATTTGCTTCAAACTTCAAACCAATATTCCATGCATTCTTAGTTTCAACAGTAACTATCCACTGTCACATAATAAGGATTGTGCAGAATACTATATGGCAGGGTGAGAAGCCACTGTAGCAGGGGTGAAATCTAAAATTTTTCCCTACCAGTTCTGTGAGCGTGGCTTGGTGGGGGGTGTCCTGTGACTGAGTGGGCATGGCCAACTCGATGTCACTCACAGCCACGCCCACTCAGTCACAAGACCCCCTTCCACCAAGCCACGCCCACAGAACCCGGTAGGAAAACTTTTAAAATTTCTTTCTCTCGCGGCTCCGCCCACCCACCCCATTCCCCAGACTCCTACTGCTCACCTTTCTCCCACGGCTGGCTGTCAGGGAAGGCAAGCGCCCGAAAGGTACTGGAGTCGCTCACTCTCCTTCTTGAATGAGCCGCTCTGGTCCATGTGCCAGCTGCGCAAGCGCACATCATTTATTTAATTCAGCGGCAGGTTGGGTGTGCGCTTGCGCAGCTAGCGCGTGGACCAGAGTGGCTCATTCAAGGAGAGTGAGCTTTCGGGTGCTTGCCTTCCCTGACAGCCAGCCGCGGGAGAAAGGTAAGCAGTAGGAGTCCGGGAATGGTGCATTCCCTGACTCTGGGGAATGGGGTAGGTGGGCAGAGCCACGTGGTGAAGGGCGAGCAGGCAGCCGCTCTGCGGCAAGGCCGGAGTTGAGGAATGATGCATTCTCCGACTCCTACTGTTCACCTTTCTCCTGCGGCTGGCTGTTAGGGAAGGCAAGTGCCCGAAAGGTATCAGAGTTCCTCACTCTCCTTCTTGAATGAGCCACTCTGGTCCACGTGCTGGCTGCACAAGTGCACACCCAACCTGCTGCTGAATTAAATAAATGATGTGCACTTGCGCAGCTGGTGCATGGACCAGAGCAGCTCATTCAAGGAGAGTGAGCAACTCCGGTACCTTTTGGGTGCTTGCCTTCCCTGACAGCCAGCCGTGGGAGAAAGGTGAGCAGTAGGAGTCTGGGAATGGTGCATTCCCCGAGTCCGGAGAATGGGGCGGGTGGGCGGGTGGGCGGAGCCTCTAGCTGCCATTGCTACATGTTCTCTGAACCACTGGCCACCATCGCTATCTACTTGCCCAAGCTGGTCCGAACTGGGAGCATTTCACTCCTGCACTGTAGTATCCAGCAAGATAAACAACTGGAAAGCATGTCCCTATGTGAACAATTCAGGAAGAATGGGTACCCACAAGCACCTATTACAAAATGCCTGTGCAACACACAAGGAGAGAAAGAGAGAGGGGGGAGGGAGAGAGGGAGGGAGGGAGGGAGGGAGAGGGAGGGAGAGAGAGAGAGAGAGAGAGAGAATAAGACCAAATATATGACATACTCTGCCAAAACATTTCAGAACTAATAGAATGCAGCTTCCGAGATCTACAAGTAGATATCACACACTGCCCAGAGGTTACCATAAGAAGACAAATCATGCATTGCAAAGATTGCTTGGAGGTCAGAGATACTTCTACTGTAATCTACCGGATCCCATGCATGGATTGCCCCTGTGACTACAGGAGGAAGCTAACTATCAGATTGCAAGAACACAGGTGAGCAGTCAGATGAGGAGACACAAACTCATTGGTAGCCTCACTGAATAAGAACATACATGCAATGAATACAAACATACTGTACATGCAATTTCGCAGCTACTAAGATGTTGGCCAAGCAGCTACAAAGATAGCACATAAATGATTGAAGCCTGGAAAAGAGGCCCCTTGTCAGTCAACAGGACTGCTGATTTACCACTAGCTTATCAGGTACTTAGGAGTCAAGGACTTGGCAGCACAAGGTAAAATCAGCCAATGACTTAATAGCTGGCCATCAACACCCCAATCAACCAATAAAAAGCCACACACATCCAGGCACCATATGAATAACACACATAGAATATCCCAAAACACACATTCTGGTAGAGAGAAGTTCCCTGAGGATGGGCTCCAGCACAAGTCCAAAAACTTTGAAGACTAAAACTCTGGTCCTGGTGACCAAACCTGGATTGGATCCTGCAAATAAATCTCTCTTCCCTCATATTCACATCTATATGAAACACTAGGATTTTGTATCATCAGTATGTTGATAATATCAATTATACATATATCTATCCCATGCTAGAGAAGTGATGATGTTCAGATGGTGATTTAGTGCCTGGAGGTTGTAAGAGCTTGCATGAGGAGAAACCAGCTACAAATCAATCCTAGCATGATAGAATGATTTTGTCCTCCTGGGATCAAGAGAGCTGATATTTCTGACTCTGGATGGGATAAAACTCTCCTATACAGATGTGGTGCACAATTGAAGGTCCTTTTTGTCTTACCACTCCTTTTGGATGAGCAGGTGACAACTGTAGTCAGGGTGCTTTGCACAAATCTATCTTGTGTGCAAATCTGTCCATTACTGGGCTGGCAGTCCTTACTCATAGCTACCCATGCTTTAAGTCATATCCCGTTTGGATTACTGGAATACATATGACGTGGGCTGCCCTTGAAGACCATGAAGAAGCTGCAACTGGTCCAAAATGCAGTGACATGGTACAATTTTTGGTGCCTTGTGTTTCACCTGGCTTCCAGTTACTTTCCAGATAAAATTTAAGGTACTACCCTGTTTTCCCCAAAATAAGACATCCCCTGATAATAAGCCCAATCGGGCTCTTAAGCGCATGGTAATAAGGCCAAGCGCTTATTTCAGGGTTCAAAAAAATATAAGACAGGGTGTTATTTTCACTGAAACATGGTAGTTATCATCTTTAAAGCCCTGCCTGGCACAGGGCCAGGTTTCTTGCAGGAACCTCTCCCTAGTGTATATGCCAACTCTATTAGGTTAGATAGGGTTTGTGCACTCCAGGTTCCCTACCTTAAATGATGCCATCAGATGTGACCTCAGAGTCATGACTTTTCAGTGGCTGCCTGTCCTTTAGAACAGCCTACTATCGAGACCAATTGGATCCATAATATTGCAGTCTTCTGAAGGACTGCAAAGATGTCTTCTAATATTTACTAGGTTGGAGGAGTTGACCTGTGAGGCTGTTTGGTCTGAAGCAAAGGGTAACTTTGTTTTTAGCAACTATCTTATAATTAAATTATTGTGGATAATTGTAAACCACTTAGGTTGTATGAAGTATAGGCCACCATATAACTCCACGAAATAAATAAATAATAAATTTATTTATTTATTTATTTATTCGGCTTATATGCCGCCTTATCTCACAATGGACTCAGGGTGGCTCACAACAATAAAACACAAGCCACAATATAAAATAAAGACTAAAATCTAAAAAAAATTAAAATTAACCCTTAAAACCAATTAAAACCCCATCATCAGTCCAGGTCAAGGGATTTGAAAAGCCAAGTTTTTAATTCCCGGCGGAAGGTGCGAAGGTCAGGAGCTAATCGGAACTCCAAGGGGAATTGATTCCAGAGGGTGGGCGCACCTACTGAGAAGGCTCTACCCCTGGGGGCCACCAACCGCCACTGTCTAGCCAACGGCACCCTGAGTAGGCCCTCTCTATGGGCGCGAACCGGGCGATGGGATATGAAAGTGAGTGACAATATAGTGTCAGATGATGGCTCTCTCGTGTCAGATGGCACTCAATATGCTACTGTGGAAGAGCTTAGCATCTTTCAAACGATTAATGGCCTTTATGGTACAGCTAGATTAAAACCTTTCAGATGTCAAGTTGCTGATGTTGACATACAGGAAAAGAAAATCTGAAACTGCAAAGATAGAATTACAATGGGAACATGAAATGTAAGAAACATAAACACAGGAAAGCTCAATTCAGTGAAAGTGGAAATTGATCAACAATGCATTGATATTTTAAGCAACAGCAAATTGAAATGACCTGGATTTGGACAGTTTCGGTCTGAAGAACTTTATTTTATTACTTAGGACATAAAGTTTAAAGAAGGATCTGTGTTGCTATCATAATGAGGAAGTAAGCTATTATTATCAGGATGGATAAGGCATCAACATCTTTGCTGCATAATCTCACGTATATTAGTAGCCTGGATACATTAACTTCTAGCTACCCAACATGATGCTCACGGACACCAGAATTCAGACAAAGCTTCCCTGAGTATCTTCCTTATTCTATCCTGAAATGTTTAAAATAAAATGTTATTTTAATTTTAAATAAATGAATTTGGTACGCTGCAAAACAAAGCCTAGGGTCTCCCAGACCATCTTCTTAAATCTGCCTTAAATTTCCTATGCATGTTCTTAGAAAATAAAAATGATGGGTAGCTATAACCTGAGGCTTTGTTGATAATTTTGCCAGCCTGCCTGCTTAGAAAAATTAATAAAGGCCAGCTTGAACCTTATAGTGAATATTCAAGGAGAACCTTTGTGAGATTGATCAACTATTTTGTGAATGGACAATCCCATGGTAACCATTTTATTTGAGTGCCTATTATGTTTTCAAAGTTCCATCTTTTATTTGCTTCTTTTTGCTTCCTGATATTTACTTTGTTGCATGCAAAGGGACAAACAATTTTTTTTCTTACTCTTTTTTAAAAAATACTTCCTGCACTTTGAAGCAATCAGGCTATGTTGCTTGAAGCTGGAAAACAAAATAACTACAAATCATATTGAACATAGATGCCATGGTGTCTGTTCACTTGAACTCTGTATACAATAATAATAATTTGTGAAGCATTGCAGCAAATAAATACTTACATGTGACAAACAACATATATTATTGTGTGATTATGATACTGAAGACTTATATCATGTTAACAGAAAATATTAATTTTCTCATTCCTCAAATGCTACAAACTTCAGCTGCTTATGCAATTTATGCAACTTTTACAACTTTGTTTTCAATTTTCCCAAGCTATTTTTAAAAATCTGAAAAGGTAATGATTTTTGTCCTTCATGTAAAGCAGACATTTTTAGAGTTAATGTTGTTTATCGATCTTTAATACCATTCAGATACAAGTACAGGTAATCCTTGAAATATGACAGATCATTTAATGACCGTTCAAAGTTACAACAGATTCCCCCACCCACAAAAAAGCTATATACGAGTCTGTTTTGAAGTTATGAATTCTACAGAACCTACCTGGTCATTCCAAATGACCAGATGGGTTCTGCCCTTACAAATGACCAGATGGGTTTGGTAGAATTCATTTTCTTTGTAGAGACACTGCAGCATGCCCACCTCTCACTTCTCCTTCTTTTGGCATCGCCTCATTAACTTATCACAGCATGATGAGGCAAAATTTGTGCTTTACAGTTATTGCTGTGGTGGGGAAAGAGTTACTACAGTGACTGAATGGAAAAGCATATTATGAAATGGGACCTGAAGAAACCGGACTCTGCTGATAAGGACAAGGAACAAGAAAGAGTTAAAAGCTAAAGAGGTTGTGCAGGGGAAGGAGAAACAGCTACTTTGTCTAGTCAAGCAGGTCAGGTTTCACAAAACTCACTGAGGATGAAAAACAGAAAAGGATGTAACTGAAATTCTCCCATGTGGCCTAGCAAGATAGGCCTACTTTCCTTCCCTTGCTCCACCTCCTGAGCTCTGCAGATTGTCAGAAAGTAAGTGAGGGATTGTGAGGTGTGGAAGTGGCTGTGGAGACCCTAAGGATTGGAAGCAGAGGACAGAGTATCTCAGGGGTGGAAGCCCAAGCAAGGCATCCTGAAGCACCTCATGTGCACTTAACAATCCATGTATTTGTTTAGCATATGCATTGGGGCAAACTAAGATGGGGCTATTTCACTTAATGAGTTTCACTTAACATTCTCCTGCCTTACAACTGAAATGGACAGGTTCCATTATTCTCATAAATTGAAGATTCCTGTATTACAAAATGTTTGGTATATTTGATTTCCTAACTTAACAGAAGTAACAAAGGAATGTTTTTTTTTTCATGATAATATGAACTTACCAGATTCTCATTTGTCTAACTACTATTAGTAACAGAACATTATTTCTTAATATTTGTACTTTTCCCAATGACTTGCTGAAATTTTCTAATGAGGAATTATATAATAGGAAAATCCATCCAAAAATGTGGATATTGGTAAAATTCACATTTAATAAATACTCTGAATTAGGAAATTTGGGCGCATTTATAAAAGACATTCAAATGTTTATTGTACAAAAATATATTATTACACAAAATTAACGGAATGTGTATGTGGATTTTCAAGCCAACATTTAAAAGCAATTGGAAAACTGATATGGACATATGGAAGAAAAAAAAAACCTTACAGGTGAAAAGTTAAGAAAAAGTGAAATTGAAATTTCCCAAACATCCTTATTGAAAGATAATTAATATATGTGACTTGCTTTCCCACTTACCTATCTTATTTCCCATAGTAAGCAACTGGTTTTTCAAATACCAGTTACTATCTACGTTTAAGTATTCAGGAATGCTACAAACTACCTCAGATATATGAATAGCATAACAGAAAATTATTGGCACTAGATCGTTATACTTTCTATTAAAGATATAAGCAAAGAAGAAAACAGATAACGTGTCTTAAAACTATTTCCGTTCAAATAGCTAACCCCCTGTTATAGACAAAACGAACAATAGCATGCAGTAAAACATTGTTAGTGTGCTACACTGTTAATCCATTCTGCCAAGTGACTTTGATATAAAGCATTTAAAATAGCCTATTCCTCATTTTTTTTGTTTTATTTTTTGTTTTAATGAATTTTGAGAATCTCCACAATGCCAATGATAAAAACATGGTCTTCTAAACAGGTGAAAACACACCTGTATTTGTTATATTTTTTTACAATTAAAGAAAATACAAATTATTTGGTTATTTTTGCTACACATTTATACTCAGCTGAACCAAAATTATTCTTTTCCCCCACCTATACAATACTATAAGTATTTTCAGACATAATTCTAAATCATAAATAAATTCTGAAAAACCTTTGGGTACATATATTATCATGTCCGTTTACATGTAACTTCTAAGTCCTGTTTGCAGCAAATCATAATTCATTGAATTATAGTCAAATAATATATTATGTCTGCTGGTAACCAACAAATTATCATATACCTACTTGGGTATAGTTGCAAAAGGCAATTGCAGTCGTCAGGTTGGTTCTAAGGACAGAAAGTCACTCAAGTTTCAGGAAGAGAAAGAAATGGTAAGCATAAACAAAATACATTGGAGCAAACTCTTTCATCTATCCATATATATATATATATATAATGATGTGTATCATTTTAGCCCCAAAAAATCCATAGAGATTATTTGG
The DNA here is from genome assembly GCF_029215685.1 of Pituophis catenifer annectens. Lineage (NCBI taxonomy): Eukaryota > Metazoa > Chordata > Lepidosauria > Squamata > Colubridae > Pituophis > Pituophis catenifer. The sequence goes on from NW_027256882.1 coordinate 116,037,791, forward strand.
TCACAAAATTCTTATTAGCTCAAATAACATGTGGGCCAGTTAGCAGCAGGATCAATGTAAACAGAGTAAGTTAAATATATGATTAATTTGGAATTGTTCCATTGTCTCCTATAAATATTTTTTCTTGATATTGCATTCTATACTTATTGTTATAAACTAAACCATATGACTACAGTGCTCAAAGTTGAAATAAACATCGCAAAGCAAGCATTTATTTTGTTATTTCAGATAACTGCTCAGGCATACACACAGCACATGAAAGGAAATGTATTTTTAGCAACTACATATCCCATGATGCACTGTGAATATACATGAATTGATTTGTCGATTTCAGTATTTTAAATGATCACTCCATAACACAGTTGGCATATGACTATTTGTTTATTTATTCATAACAAATCTGCTTTTTTCTTAGTACCTCTGTTTCCTATTCCCCATTTCAGAAGTGGATTTTTTTAGAGGAAAAAAAACCTTCTGTATAAAATTCTGACAGCTCTATATCCATTGGGTTGGTTTGATCTTATAGGTTTATGCAGCTATTGTTCCTTGATAGGATAAACATTCACTAAATCTTTTCAAAAGGAACAAGAAAAGATGTTTGTTCAAAATATATATATATATATATATAATTTGATTTATATGCCGCCCTTCTCCGAAGACTCAGGGCGGCTTACAATGTGCTCAGCAATAGCCTTCATCCTTTTGTATATTTATACAAAGTCAGCTTATTGCCCCCACAACTGGGTCCTCATTTCACCTACCTTAGAAAGGATGGAAGGCTGAGTCAACCTTGAGCCTTGGCGAGATTCGAACCCTGCAGTAATTGACCCCTGTACTACCAAGGCTCTTTCAATAGCTTGGTTGGTCAGGAATGCCTAAAAGTCTCCTTTCCTACACGAAGACCACAGTGCTCCAATATTAAATTAATTCACCTTGTTTATAGGAATGCCAGTATCACTAGAGAGGTCAAAAAGGATTCTGAGTTTATGCACATTACTGAGGATACCTGAAAAAAGAAAAAGAAAAACCTAAAAGGACCATAATGGAATTTAAAAGCAGAACTCTAGAAAAATCACATAATAATTAAGTAGATATCACTGTTTCTTTCAAAGAACAGCTTAAAAAACATATTGAGAATAATAGAAATGGCTGTAATTTTCAGTGTGTGTGTGAACCAATGGTATAATATACAACTATTTTTTTTTTACATCTGATCAAAAGAATTTCACCACTTGATGTCACCAAAAGGAAGGTAAAGTAGATCTACTCTGTTTAATGAAAAGTAGGTGGGTCTTTCCTTTTCAGATCCATGTATTCTCGTAGAGAGAAATAGGCCTTGGATTTCTAGGTAAGAAGACCACAAACCTTCAATGAGCCAAAAGCTCAAGAGAGGACTTGGCATCTAGGTGGACATATTGTTCTACAACTAATTGTTCTTTTCTCCTATAAACTCTGCTTTGGAGAGAAGCATAGATCAATTCCCCTTGCTAACTCAGCAAAGGCTACTGCTCCCAGCGTTAACATCCCATGGCAAATAAGGTCAAGTATTTATTTACATGATAACCCTTCTCCCAGAATCTTCTCTCCATCTTGATCTGAAAAGGATGCATAAAAATATACAAAAGACATCAGAGCTATTAAAATGGATATTGTATTCAGGCAGCTATTGCCCTGATGAAAACTAAGGTGGTAGCAAATTTATTGCAGTACATCTGGTAAGTACGCTGCATTAAGTTTCAGTCTTAATCAGCTGTTGCACAACACTTATGCCTATTTAAACAGTCTCTCACTTTTAAATAAATGGTATAATAATCTATAGCCACCTTTTGTAAATTTTTATTCACACTTGTATATTTTAGAATATTTTAGAACAATGCTGTAAATATTAATAGACTATTTTAGAACAATGCTATTAATATTAATGGAAACTTTCAGAAAAGAACATTCTAAGGGCAGGAAAAACACTTGATTATATTTTCTAGCACAGAAGCAGTACATACCTTTCAGTTTATTCTTAAAAACTAAAGGAGCTACTACATCTTTCTCCTGTGTTGTTAATAGGAAGTAATGGCAGAGACCAGGAGAAGCATTAAGTCATGAATTTAAAAAGTCATAGATCATCAAGCAATCAAGAATTAATTAAAACAGTCATCTTCAAATTCTGGAGTGAAAGGCCAATTTTATTTTTAAGTTGTCAATTTAGCAGACATCGTGCAATAGTTGTGTAGTTGTATAGAAATAAACTTCCAGTCTTGCTATATAATTCTTATCTTCCCCGTACATAGATTAAAATAAACATTTTGCATATTTTATTAATTCCTAATTTCTTCTAAATAGTCTGTGGTAGGATCTTTGCTGTGCTTATCAATAGTGGTGATAACTGTTAATTTATTTTCAGCAGATCATTCAGTTACAATATTATGCAATTCAAATATTTTATTTCACTAATTAATATTCAGCTCATTGGATAACCAGTTGATCTTCTCTCAACCCAAACTACCACAGACAGTGATTGTTGTAGTAAAAAAAAAAAAAAGGAGGAAGGAGGACTCTACTCTACTTCTTGAATGAGAAGTGATAAATAAATCTAATAAATAAAAAGTGTTAATCTGCTACAAAATCATCTTGTTTATTTTCAATCAGTCAAGCTAGCCCAGTGAATATCCAGTAACACAGAACATGGAAAATAGCATCTTGATCTAAAGTAGTGCAATAGTGAAATCCAAATTTTTTACTACCGGTTCTGTGGGTGTGGCTTGATGGGCGTGGTGTGGCTTGGTGGGCGTGATTTGGTGGGTGTGATAGGAGAAGGATACTGCAAAATCTCCATTCCCACCCCTGGGGCCAGCCAGAGGTAGTATTTGCCAGTTCTCCGAACTACTCAAAATTTCCTCTACCAGTTCTCCAAACTGCTCAAAATTTCCGCTACTGGTTCTCCAGAACCTGTCAGAACCTGCTGGATTTCACCTCTGAGGTAGTGGGGATTTTTTTGCAGAAACAAAATCCTGATAGATTTCAGTCTTAAATACTATGGATGTTTGTAAACTAATGCTTTCCCTTTATATTTTTACCTACCTTTGTGCAAAATGAATTTTCTAATACTTTAGAAAATACTTTCTAATAGAAAGTATTAGAATAACAGTGATGGAGGACCGTTCCAACCTTCAAACTTAAGAGTTAGATTGACTTGGGCACCTTAAAAGTACAAATCTTGCTTTCTTGAGAAGGCAAACCAAGTTAGAGTTGTGTATGGTTCTTAGTGCCAGATATTCAAGCTGGCTTTAGAGAAGGTTAAGGAATGCAGCACATTATTAGTGATGTACACTGGATAACTGAGAAAGCCAAAAAAAAAAAGAAGAAGAAGAAGAAATCAGTATGTGCTTTATTGATTATAGAAAAGCCTGCAATTGTGTCAATCATGTCAAGCTGTGGAATGTACTTAAGAGAAATCCCAGAAAATTTCATTGCCCTCATGAGAAATCTATATACAGGTCAGGAAGCCACAATACCGACAGAATACAGTAAAAGAATCTGGTTCCAAGTTGACAAATGAGTGGGACAAGGCCTCATGCTCTTCCCTTATTTATTCATCCTTCCTGCTGAATATATATTAAGTTGGATTAGATGAAGACAACTGTGGTTGTCTAAAACTACAGGAAAAACTTCAATATACTGATATCACTGTTCTAATAGCTAAGAATGCAAAGGATCTGCAGTATTGGATGTCAATGAACATGGGAAATAACGGGACTAAATTAAATATAAAGAAGACCATACTAACAGCAGGTACAACAACCAACCTTAGAAATGATAATGAATATATTGAAGTAGTAAACAGCTTCTATTATTTGGAATCAACCATTAACAGTAAACAATGAAGAAGTCAAGAAAAGTACAACAGACTAGCACTTGGTGAAGTAATCAAGAAGGTCTTGGGACAATATTCATGTACTATGATGTGAATTACAAAGATCGGAATCATGGAGGCAATGGTATCCCTTGTGTCACTTTGACTTTAAAAGTTAAATTTGTGATTTATCACACAACTTAATTTTACCACAATTTTTGGTTTGGTTGTACATGCTGGCTTCCATTTATGGTATTTTATTTGTATAGCTTGAGAGCCTTCCTTGAATGGTTTTTTGTATATATTATTATTTGTTAAATTAATAATTTATGGACATTGTTGTAAAGATGTATCAATTAAAATTAGTTCTGCCAATTACAGATAAAATTCATGTATTTGACATACTGTATTTTGTCACACTATTCTATTAAATGATGAAAACTTGGCCAAACAATTCTTCTCCCTTCCATACACCCCACCCCACCAAAAATAATGGACAGTATATCAAAATAGAAAGCAACCACTTTTATATATACATTCTTTGAATTACAGTTCCTTAAAACAGTGACTGGCCTATTAATGATGCAACCAAGTAAAAGAGCTAGGTTTCTGCACAGCAGGAGTCATGTCATAACAGCAGGAGATGCCAAAAGCATTAAAGACTACATTGCAAAGGACACAACTGGAATTTGTGGCTTCTGGAATGAATGATAGCATTTTAACATTTGGGTGGCAAGGTTTTAGTATTGTTTTCAATAATAAATTAAAAGCTATTCTTAAAACTAAAATTCTTGGACTGCAATAATTTTATTGACTAATATTGAGTAGGAAAAATACATTATAATACACAAATAACTAGGAAGTGGAAATATCAGGGAATTATATCCCATCCCTAATTTTTTGCTTGCTGCAAATCTATTGGAAACCTAAATTTAAGTTCTCAGCTGTGTGAGAATGGACTGCTTTGGATGTAGGGCTAAATCAATTGTATAAGAACATAGAAAGCTTCGCTTTCTTTTCCCCCACTCCAGCATAAGGAGAAGAAACAGTATAAAAACATTCACTTAGCTAGTTTAAATCAGGTAAGTAGACAAATGTTAAGTGTATTTACTGCAACTCAATCAACAATATATGATTACTTTCAGTAACCATACTTAAATTAACACTTAGGGTTTGAACAACAAATCAAACTGGGATTAATTTAAGATGGAAAGATGAGTGTATGCTCTTGTGATTTTGCAAAACAAAATAGGAATTAGCCCTACCAGTTAAACCAGACAGAAAACACAACCAGATGAGCTAATTCTACTTTATTGTAAGGTTACATTAACAGAATCTTGCAAGTCTGAAGCACAAATCCCTCAACATTTTTAATAGCCTGATTAGTTAGGATGGGTTCTTCCTGTGTTTATTTTTCTGACCATAAGCAACTGCAGGCTACTCCTTCTCTTGTCTAATCATTTCCGAGACAGCATATCTTTGCTTTAGCCCTTGATGTCATTCCTACATACCACTACCCCAGGCAAACTTCAGGGAAAATCTAGTGAGCATTTAAACACTAAACCACTAGAATTGCACACCACCACTTCTATCTATCTTTTTCATTATTGGATTTCAGATCCAATTCTAAACTGAATTATTTAAGGAACATTGTCCATTTAGACTAGAATTCTCATCAGTGAAATCCTGGAATTTAATTATCACTGCAAGTTCACAAGCAGAGCCTGGAAGTAGCAACTACCTCAATTGCTTATGTACATCATCTATTACAGTATTGCAAATATGACTTAGTAAGATGCTGGATTTGTGGGGGGGGGTGTATTTATTTGCCACAACAAATAAATTGTTCTGTACAGTACTGTTGTTATATGGCCTACAACAGTTTGCAAAATTATGTGAATGCTGCTACTTAACTATAATGTCTTTCCTTCCTAGCCATTTTTTCTGAGCATACTTTCCCACTGATTTACAGTGGGAATATAGTATTCTATTAAAACTGAATAATATGGAATGTTATATTACAAGTTTGGTGATTTTTTATTTACATGCCTGCATTTAGTGAAAACTGATTTTTTCTAGTTTGTCAAAATTGTGTATCAAAGAGAATTTCAACTGTTTCCTATCCTAAAATTATCCTTCTAGTAAAACAGACGATGAAAACACAAATCTACCCTTGAAAATGTTAAACTCTATACATGCAATGGAAATGGCATCATCTGTATTTAGTCAATAAGTCTCTAAGTAGTTCAAGTAGTTCAATCTCTTCCAAGTAGTTCAATCTCTAAAGAAAAGATAGAAGTTGGCTGAACAAATGAAAGAAAACTCATCTCTTTTGTAGATGGGATGTGCAGAACATTAATATAATTTCATGATAAGCAAATAAATATATTGTCTTCAAGTTTATTATCAAGGAACCAGTAATAGTTAGGGATGTTGTTAGGTTGCTATATTGTTAAAATTACGCTATTTATTTTCTTTGTAAATTGTGGAGTTATGCATTAGCAATGGAGTTAAAGGTGAACATCTCAATCATTATGCATTTAAACACTTGTCCTATCACACTTCCCTTGTTATCTTCAATTATTTTACTCCTTTAAAAGTAGACCAGGGCATAGATGTTTTTGTAATTTGCAACACCAACCTTCAGAATAAATTTTAAAAGGATTACTATTCTAATACATAACAGTCATATAGCAAAACAACGTATTCACTTTGACTATAATTTCAAATGAATTAATGTGTATTAAAAAAATACTTGTTATATTTACAAAGCATGATGAAAGTATCCCAATACATAGCATTAAGAATGTCCTCTTGCAAAAACTGACTGAGATCCCTCTCTTGCACAGCAAGTGATTTACTAACAACGACAGCTTGGAACTATCCATCACGAGGCTGTCAACATTAAGAGGAGTTCTTTTGAATACCTGGCATCAGCTGTCAAGCAAACGAAATCCATGACAACATTGCATGTATCACCATATTGTTGAAGAAGTCTAACTCAGCCAAAATAAGGAGTAATCTCACCTGAATGAAAGTCTTTTTTTTCTTTTCTTTTTTTTTTTGGAGAACATAAGACTGAACTATGAAACAGGTAAGTAAATAATTTGGCAATGAAGAATCCAACAACAGTGATCCTCCTACGCTAAGTCTGCAGGGTAGAATGCAACTTCTCAATCCTTACAATTTTACAAATGTTTTAAATGAACAATGGTATAACAACATAACAAATAAAGGGGTGCCTTAATATTATTCTTGGTATAACTACCAACAGTTTAATTTCTATTCTGTTTAAAAGTACAAAGCATTACAGAACGCATGAGGTGGTTAAAGAAATGTTCCTGGTAAATTTTTAAAAAAATAGCAAAAAGAAAGCTAATGAAACCACCCTGAGTGATGAGGGACTGAGTTACAAGTATTAAAAGAGATGAATTGCATTAACCCCTGCCCTTCCCCATTATATTCATTGCCCACTGAAAACAACAGAAATACTAAAATCCCACACTCTCTAATGGGATGATAATAGGATTCAGAGGCCATTAGGGTAAAGGCAATCCATATTTTACAATTTAATAAGCTCCAGCTGAAGATTTGCATCCTAAATCCAACAATTACCTATTTAAGATTAACTAACCTTCATCCTGCCATACAGGTAGGAAAAAAGAGAAGGAAAAGTGATATATTATTTGCAGTAACACAGCTTAGTACTCTTACTTCAGAGTACTCTGACTATGAAATATGTAATGGTTATTTTATTATGCTCAGCATACTTTTTAACTATAAACATCTGTTTTCTTTCTTTATTTTTTATTTTAAATGGATCATCATCGGTTAAACAAGCTTTCACAGCTTAGTATCCAGGTATTTCCTGACAGAGGAGGAAAAAACTCAAGCAAGCCACATTCAGGTTGATCTGGATATATTTTTTTTTACATCATGAAGATATAATATATTCTAAGGAGATCTTTAAAATATGCTATTCTTTAAATGAGAGCAGGTTTGATGTTTCCTTGTCGGTAAAATAAATTATGAGACCAATAACACAAGATATTCCAGAAGCTAAATTGCAATACTTTCAAAACCTTGAAGAGAAAGAGAATTAGTGATCACTGAAAATAATGCACTTTTTTATTCCTCCAGATAGGGTCTATGTATAAGATCTATGATAAAGTCATATTTCTTATTTTACAGCAATCTTTGGAGTAAATTAAACTTAAGTAGTGTTATGTTTAATCCTTTCACGCTAACATTTTTTTCCTCAAAGTAATCCCCCAAAATGTGATTCCAATTTGGAAACAATGATTTTGTTACTGCACTTTTTCAAAAATAGATGATTTAAATTTTTTAAGCTGTTAGCAGGGCAAAATTATTGACCTCTGAGTCACAAGCTTCACCTAAACAGGGGGATTTATTTTGTCAGTTAGAAACACTCTTGCAATCTACACTAAATATGTTATCTCTGATAAATGGAGCTAGGTAAATAAGATATTTTCATAACTATTTTAACAATGAGAATGGGAAAATGCAACAAACTAAAACTTAAATTCATATATATCAAGTCAATCTGATGTGTGTACTTGGCATCAAAAACATCAGTATAAGAGAGAAAACATTGCATGTGAATTTATTTTTCTAACAGTTTATTAAATCACAAGCCCCTAAAAACATACCATGTTCCCTGTTAATTTTCTAAAAACAGGCATGGTTCTGTTTGCTGAATCTGTCACTTAAATCTCAAATTCATCCTATCTTTATTATACACACACACACACACACACACACATATATGTATATGTATATATTGCAGAGGCAGTCTTTGTTAAATTGCTATCCTCAAAAAAGACCCGTTGTACCAGAAAATAAGAACATAAAATTGTCACACTCATCCTGTAAAAAATTAATGAAATGAGCTCATTTGGATTCCTTTCCTAGGTTTTCTACCTACCGGAATGTTTTTTTCTAAACATTCCAAAAATATTTGAAGACGTAAGAAATCACAAAGTGCAACTTATTTTGTAATTTCTAACAACTAATTACAATTTATACTTCTGTAAACTTGTACCTACGCATAAAGTTTGAAGATTTATCAGGCATTTATCTAATACAAATAAATTAATTTATTATGAACATAATAAGCAAACATGACAGACCTGAGACTTTCTTACTTGATGATGTTTGCTTACATCTTTGCTGATGCTGACTATTTTACATCTTTTTTTTTCCCTTTCCAGAATAGTTAACTTTTTCTAAAATGTTAAGCAATCTCATGTGGACCCCTTAGAAACTAATTTAATGACTGTCCATTCCTTACCTTCTAGTGACCTCTAGAGACTATTGTGTGATTATATATAGCCATGCACACATTTGTATATAATCCTAAATATTAACCCAGCACATTTATATACACATTTACACTCTGACACATACGTACTTCATAAATGCACTAACCCTAGTAATATTTCAAATTACTTATCTTCAATATTGCTAACACCTTGCAGAATATATGTTGTTGGCATATATTTCAACAAATGCAATATACTTTGCATTATTTTTTTTTTTACAGAGGTGGGGGGGCTAAAAAATGGCATGATGGTGAATATGGGTTGGCTACTTCTTGGATTTTTTTCACAAAAGATGTAACGTTTTATACTTTTAACAATCAAAAATCTGAAAACTATATCAAAGTATACAATTCAAGCATATCAAAGTATGGAAATTCTTTGAAGAAGAGATAATGTGTCTGTTGATGCTTGTTAAAGAAGGAAAGATACTGTGTCAGATTTTGCAGTGATATGCAGTGATAGTCTTTGTGAAAAGACCCTTCCAGAGTGATATTAGTTTTCAATCAAAGAGATACAATGAGAGATATCTGTCAGGAACTCCATGGTTTGCTCATAATAAAGCCTTTCCAAAGGGAAGCATGATATCCAGGAGAGATAATACAGTTATAGTACATTCCTGGAGCTTTACTAAAAACAAAACAAAGGGTTGTTCAAAGGGTGTTTCCTTACGCAGGAAGAATTAACGTGTTCTATTCAAACGTGTTTCAAATGAAGAAATCAACACTATGGATGCACATTTAATGTGACCAAGCCATAAAAAGATCCTTCCATTGCAATGCTTTGAAATTTCATCTGTTTATAATTCAACACTGTTAAAAACAGCAGTCCTATAAAATAAAACAACCACTCATCTTAGTGAAACAGCTGTTGAAATGGGGCAAAGCTCCCAGAAAATAATCCCCATTAGTGCAGAATTTTATAATATTTTATTTTGTATAATGTTCTTACAGAGTTTTACATCATACGGAACACTGCACTGCATGATGTAAATTTTACATGACTTTGGAACACTTACAAAATGCATGGCAAATTAAGAACGTTACAACATTACTGGAAATATTAATTGCTATAGTTTTTGAACTATTTAAAGACCCCAAAACTTTCACTAATAAACAGTTTCAAAGCTGAGCTGATAAAAGATATCAGCTTCTAAACATAATATGCCTAAAGAGCAGTTTAATAAACGGTACTTTAAAAAATTGTATTAAACTAGTATCCTTCTTTTGAAGTATCAATTAATCATTTAAATTATAATCATCTCTTATTCACATATACCCATATGCCTTTAAATGTTCTTTACCCATAAATATACAACATAATCCATAGTGAACTCCTATTTGAAAAATCAGTAAATTAAAAAGAAAATATGCACCTACGATATTGCTTATGTAAATATTGTTGACAGCAGATAATAGAAAGCCATTGCTTTCTAATCAGTGACATTCCAGCATCTCTCTAATATAGAATTCCATTTTAGAACAGAAAACATCACATTTAGAAGTACTGAAATCAGTGATTCTCTTAGGATGTCCTAAAGTTTACAGCATCATGGTATATGATGTTAAACAAAAATGTATGCAAACAAGTTTAAATTCGGAATCTTATCACATTATTAATATAATTTTATGTTAGAAAATTTTCTCAGAATTTGTAATGTAGAACAGTTCTAAGACATGAATGGCATGATTCTGAAAGTGATGACAAAGCATCTCAAAATTACACATATTTGAGCATGTTCTAATCAGTGATTAAAATTCATATTTAAATGTACTTATGTAAAAGGAATCTAACTGCTGTTAATTTGAATAGCAGAATATTACTGTCAAAGTCATTTTAGATCCTTATAGGGAAAGAGAGATGTAAGTTGAACATCTTAAAACTTAAGTTGGCTTTAAAACCAGTCACATGCAATTATATTTATTAAAATAAAAGGTTGTATACTATACAGTTCTTTGGTTAATAAACATTTTTTTTCTTCCTCTTTCAGTTTTCACATATTCCAGAACTGTTCTGGAAGACTGAAAGACTTTTTTATTGTAGAGGTGAGGGACATAATGGGGGCTGAAGGCAGAAAAAGGGAAAGATAATTTCTCTTGCATGTCACTTGTTAAAAAGAAAATGAACTAAGCTTTTATTATTGCATGTAACTATTATTGTAAAGCAGTTTCATGTTTGAAATACCAGTTGTTCTAGCATGAATGCATTTGGGTGCATGCTTTAAGAGAAAGAAAGCTAATAGTAATTTCAAATGTAATATAAGAAGAAAGTACAGGCCACTTATATTTGGCTAACTAAAAAAAAAACTGTATTGAAGATTTAACAACTGATTAAGTCAAGAACTTAGAATCTATTTAATCGGGTCGCAAAATATGTATCAGCTACAACAGAGCAAGTTATCATGAAATGTGGCTAAATACAAACATGGCTTAGAAGAGGAATAGCGCATTATATTCCAGAACCAATGATGTATTAAAAATTATTCTTCACTCTTTTGAATGTAGTGTAAATTGATGGCTTTGGGATCACTTCTAAAAAAAAAAAAATATTCCCACAGATAGAGGTCAGTGGTTGCCTGAAATTGCATCAGTAAGTAGCTCTCTGATTTGCTTTGTCATGTTATCAACATTTACTTACACAAGTCTTGCAGGATAACACAGCGCTACACATTTCCTCCTCATCCATATATACTGTCTTTTTTTCACCTTCAGATTCTGCTTTTCTGTAATTTTTTTATATGTCCTATTAAAAATCTCACAATATCAACTTTAGCACTGGTAGTCATGCATCCTTTCTAATTAACAATTTAGGTTTTCTGGTATTTTACAATGAGTCTATTAAGTGTTCAATATTAATCAGAAAAGCCACTACTGATTTTCAATTCTATCAATATAGTAGCCACAGATTTTTAATTTCCAAACACTTGTACTGTTGCATTGGCAACTGGACCCCATTTTTATAATGAATCTGAGCATTATTTCTTTAAGATCATTGTGCTTCAGCTCTTCCTCTGAGAAAATTTGCATGTTAAAGGGCTTTAGTATTCAGTGATGAAATGTTCTGCATAGTAATGTACAGTAAACTGATTTTACAATTTAAAATAGCAGACGTGCTATGTGCCTAACCGAGCTGTGATCATTTCAGCAAGTGTGGCTTCAGCTTTAATAACACCCTATAGAATGGTATGAAAATGTAATGATCTCACATTACTCTTCCATCAGCAGTCAACATACTCAGGATCAGCAGTGCTCAAGATTTTTCTTCCCATTGCTCTCCCCTCAGTCCTCTTTTCCCAGCCAGTTAAGTGATGTTTCCTTTGCTCTACAGCAGCATCTACTGGATTATCCGTAAAATGCTTCAATTCATATTAATCACACTGTTAATGTTGAGAAGAAGCAAGTTAGCATCTGCCAAAAAAGGCTAGGGGAGGAGTAGGAGGGGGAGAACTATGAATGAACAGAAAATTTGGTCTGACAACGGAGTCTTTACTATTGCCCTTGGGTTTAAACTAGCCTTGTTAAAAGGACTTAACCTTTTTGTATCTGTCTTTTAAGGGATACAGAGTGTTCCCTATTTACTGCAGATTACCATTCATTTTACTAATGCAATGATTATAATGTGAAAAAGTCATTTGAAAGGTTTGGTTCTTTGAATACAGAAAAATCAAAGTCTGCATTCTAGGAAGATTTAAGGTTTTTTGTACTGGAGAAAATCAAAATTGCTTCATTTATTATTTATCTGTGTTTAAGCTGACATTTTTTATGGAGAAGCAAAGTCAATTCTTTTGTTAAAATAAGTTAAAATTTTACAGTACTTACTATCACATTGTCCACTTTGCACAAATTTAATGTGCACCTATATTTGTTAAATTACCCTATTTTGTAATAAACCTGATTTTACCTATGCTATGTGACTATCTTTCATTTATATTTTTCAAATGGCAGGGTTTTTTTACAAAAGAAACTGCCTTATAATGGAGTTACTTACATGTCTAAAATATGACAAGAAAACATACCCTTTGGAGTTTTAATTCTATGAAAAAAATATTATGGATCATGTTACATGCTTTATAAAATCAATTATTCTTATATGTGATGATGTGTACTTAAATATCTGAGCACAGAATGCACCCACTATACAGTTTCATTTCAAATGTTCTTTTTATTTTATTTATTTTTTTCTTAAATCCTGTTTGTTATTTTCAAGTGCGGCTATTCCATGGAAAGGCACTACAGTACTATTAACTTTTCATCTCTTGCAGAAATTCTTTAATTTACTATACAAATCTGAACCATAGCTCCTATTGATTTTTTAATATTTCCTATTTTAAGTTCTTTAATATAATTGTAAGTAAAAAATCTCTAAAGCACAAGAAAAAGGAGGAAAAAAAAGCTACACATAAAGTATTATGTTATGTTGAATTCCACAGACCCCCTATGAAGTTTGGAGTATCCTTACCTTATCACTATTACATTTCCTTACAAGCACACACTCAGACATAACATAAAGACAACACAGAAAGGTTTTTAATAAAGACTTCCCAAATAACAAATATGGTAGATAACTTAAAAAAAAAAAAACCCAGCCACAATTATCCAGTATATGATAACAAAATTTCATTGTAAGCTTACTTTACCTCTAACAGGCTAGTGACTTTCTCCTACAAAAATGTAAAGGCCTAGTTATGAAAGCTGGGGACACTTGCAATGCATAAGTATGCTTCCCATTCCCCAAAACAAAGTTCAGACCTTGTGACTGGTAATTAGCCTCTCTCTGTGTTAGCTGTTATACAGGAAATCCTTTATTACATGCGGGTGCACTTGTGGACAGTCACTGTCAGAGTTTCTCCATTGGACAGTTGACATTCATCCACTGTTCTGATTGCTGCTAAGCCTGGATGCTGTTTGCATAGCCTGATGATAACCCCCTTTCACTGAAGACTGGGGGGGGGGGGGAACCGGACCGAGGGCTTATTTAACGTAAAACGAACCGCGCCGTAGGTTGCAGACCACTTTAGAAAAGACTGTCATGCTTTACCAGCGATGCTGGATCAACCCAGCCTCGCCAACACCTAGCCTGAGCAGTTAAGCCCAAATCCCTCTTGGAAAAGCGCTTCAGATCAATTGGGCATCAAACTGCAGAATGCCCGCTCCCAGCAAGATTGCAAGCGGTGGAGATTTCCTCCAGCCCCTGGCTTTAACCTTCCGCCAAAACTCCTGCTTTGTGTCCAGTAGTGTTTTTATAAAAGTCCGCGGTGAAAATAACAATTAAAGACAAGAGGGGCGTGTGTGTGTGTGTGTGTGTGTGTGTGTAGTCCTTCAGATCATAGCTGCCTGCCAGACAAACCCATTTTCAACTGAACCTTTAGCACGCTCCAATTCATCAGTCACTACAGGTACTTTACATCACGAACAAAAGACAGCTGGCATAAGACCCTTGGTATTCTCCACCGGAGATATTTTCCCGGGCTGAAAAGCGATACAAACCAACAGCTTGCCTCTCTCCCCTCCACCGATCCTTCCCATTCAGGCACTTCTTACCTGTCTCGGTGGAAGCCTTCCTTCCCTTGTTAGCAGTATGAAGCATCTCTAGCCTTCCCCAGTCTTTGCCACCGCTCGTAGATTGCACGGTGATCTCCCCCCTTCTTTTTTGGGGGGGGGTGTAGGAAAATTCTTATCGAAAGTGATTAGCTTGGGTGGGGGTGGTTGGGGGTCGTTGTTCCTTTTAAGTCCCTCCTGCGGAAAGGAGCAGGGGAGCAACGTGACGCCACCTATTAATCTTTTGCAAGAGTGAAAAGGCAGAAAAGGAGCGCTCGATCAAACTGAGCTTCACACATGACTAAAACTCGCCCGAGAGGCTGCTGGCTCTGGCTTAAAGCCTCACTAGGCGTGAATGTTTAAAAAAAACAAAAAAAAAACCACACACACACACGCGGGAGAGGGGCGAGTCAACGGAATGTGACAACGTCTGTGCATCAAAAGCAAGGAAAAGAGGAGAACAATGGGGGAGAGAAAGAGACGGGGAGAGTCGAGGAGCAGAAAGCAGGGAAGCAATCTGGAGGAGTTTGAAGGGAAGAGCTTGCAGAATAAGGCAAAAAAAAAAAAAAAAAAGGCGTCGAGCATCTTCTGTTTATCTCTCACTGAACACGACACCCTGCCTCCCTCTCGCGCGTTTCGTAACACATCCTTGCGCCTCCTGGGTTCGCCAACCGTGCCAACAGTCCTCGCGTGTGCTGTTCTCACCTCCCCGGCGTTTCCCCGTGCAGCCAGAAGCAACCAGCACGCCCCACGGCGGCCCTGCTCCTTCTTCAATAAAGCCAGGCGGAATTTAGTTCACTTACTCCTTCCTTCCGATTGCCTCTCTCTCTCTCTCTCTCTCTCTCTCTCTCTCTCTTGCTAATTTTCTCTCAATTCGCCCTGTAGTTTAAGTGGCAGATGGAACTCTACTTATAACTACTGACAAACTGCCACCGGTAAACAAAAACCGCAGCAAATGTTTCACGCTGCTAATTGAATTCGCACGGCAACTAACTAACTAAATAAGTAAATAACCGGGCTGGATTCATCTCTCTAGACAGGCGGGATCACCGACACCCTCTTCCAGCCACTCTTGTATTTGCACCCTGAAATGACAGAAAGTTGTGATCGGGCAGAATGGGCAAATCAGTCAGCCGTTAGGTTGGGGCTGAGAAGGAGAGCTCTGAATGGCAATCCCGATTTGAGAACTAGATTGAGATCTTCAGTTCTGCCATCATGCGCTATCTATATTCCAAAGCACATGTAGTGAGAAGCAGGTTGTGGTGCTATTAGCCAGCTTAATGATTGACTTATTTTGTTTTTATTCAGTCTTTTCTCTAATGTTGGGGTCTCCCCATCTTTTGTCCTGTCTGTGAGATAAGACTGTTCTCTAAGAGAAAGAGAATGAACTCCACTATTCCTTGCTGGCTAAAACTTATGAACCCGTGTAGAAGAATGAAAAGTTGCTTGGTCGCCATAAAGTGCATGTTTTAGAATAATACCAATATATATTTTTTTAAAAAAATAAAGTGGTAGCTGTTGCATGCACGCATGCATGCATGTTTAAGAACATAAGAATGCTGAGAAGTTCAGAACAATTACACCTCCCTTTCCTCTTGTTTCCTAGCATCTGTCATTTATGTGGGCTCTATTCCTGGAGGCTGAACATTACCATTATGATTAGCAGCCAACAATGAGTGAATTTACCTTCCTTTCACTGATTTAGTCTCCTCTTAAAGCCATGATTATACCTGGGCAAATGAATCCCTTAATTTAAATTTGGGCTGGGCAAGCACAGTATCAGAGAATGGAATTATTGGGCAGAGATGAAAGCCTGCATCCTCCAACTAGACCATCACACATTGCTGCCACCACATTATCCTCTCCTTTTGGTATGCAACTAGATAGAAGCACCAGCAATGGATGGTACCCGGTTGGTTCCACTAAAGAAAAGGAATGAGAGGTCTTATTTAGACATTTTATTTTCTTAGAAAATGTATATGCGGCATCTCCTTTAACATCTCCAGGCAGCTTATAAAGGAGCCAGGCTTTTCCTTGCCTACTTGGGAGCAGAGAGGATAGGGCTGCTTTTGGCAACCTCACCTGTGCCATCAAATCATGAACCAGAACTTCACCCAAGCTTGGGTCAAGAAGTCTTTCTTTTTGTTATACTTCATGTGTCAATATTCACCTCTTTTAGAAGTTCTATGAGAGAGAGAAAAAAACCACTCTCATTTTCATATTCTGCGTAATTTTATATGCTTTGACCATATCCCCCTTTACCTGAATTCTTAAAATTAAAAACTCTCAGATGCTGATATTTCTGTTGTACGGATGATGTTCTGATTCGGTAATTGCTTTGGTTCCACACTTTTGCAATGCGTTTCCTTAGGCAGCTTAAGTGCTGTCACTTTCCTTTATGGGACAGCTATCATTTTAGCTACCCTTTTGTATATTTTTTTTCCTGCTCCACACTTTCAAGTGTAGTTGTTTCAAGGATTTCCCCAGGTCTTTTGAACAGGTGTGCTATGTCCAGAAGATGATTATTTTAAGAGAAGTGATGAAGCATGGATCACTTTGCTTCTCTAGCTAGCCCTGCAATAGGATGTTCTGGATTGAACAGAACAGGTGAATATTGACACATTGAAGAACAGGTCCATAGGATGCTACACATAATGCTGACACAGACTGGAGATTGACATATCCATTCAAACTTTTAATCTGCCCACGTCTGCCACAGGAAAGAGACCAAATAACTATTTCAACATGTCCTCAATCTTTCTTTTAACTTTCCTTGCCCAGACATTTGTTACTTCCTTATATCTTAAGTGTTTTTTATCATGGCAACCTGGTCTCTTATTCCTTGTAACATATTTTAAATATATTGAAATGTTTTTAGTGGTAACTCCTAAATTCTTTTTGCATCCAGTATTATTTGGCTTTCAATGGGCAATTATGAAAGGTTTTCATTTACTTGTTTTGGGTTAACTAACTTTCAGCTTGTTTATGTAGATTTCATTATTATATGTTTTATTTGGTAAGATTCCTTGTAGCAAGTTCATTGTACAACACTCTGGTATTCGTTAGAATAATGAATCATCAAAAAATCAAATAAAAATCAAAATAATTTATGAATAATGTATTTGACATAATTAATAGTTTTATGACATTTTATGTCCCAAAAGAGGCATCTTTGTTAGCTTTCTTTTATTCTAATTTGGAAAAAACTTATGGTATGTAGCACTTCCATCAGTCAACAGAAAGATGTATTTCATATGACAGGAAGGAAGATAGGAAGAAAGATAGAATTTCAAGAAAATTCATCCTTTATCTATTAGATGTAAACATTGAAACTGTGCAGAGATAAAATTTCAACTAAGCTACAACAGAGATGCTCTACTGGAATATTTAGGTCAGCTTTCTCAACATCAGTGCCTTGCAAATGTGTAGACATCAACTCCCAGAATTTTCAGCAATAGCCATGTGAACTGGGAATTCTAAGAGATGAAATCCATACATGGGAAGAATGCTAAAACATATGGAGAATGCCAAGGCTTGAAAGTTTGCTTCACTCAGTCTTCACTCAACATCTTAAGGCATGTTACTAGTGTGATGAGGACTCCCTATACAACACAACTTTATTTCAGCAACATAAATCTTTACTGGCACAAATAAACTACCTCGGTGAGGAAGGAGTGTACAACTTCCCCAGAGAGCCCAGTACTTAGAGTTACATAAATATGTACATGCTATTTTTCTTCTTTAAATGTACTTTAAATGATTTCTCCAGCATCATTACCAAGCCATGCAGGAGCCATCCCACAACACATTAGAATAACAGTTACAGAGCAAAATGTACTAATAATGACATTTTCCATGGAAACGTAAATAATTGGTTTCAACCCAAAGTTTCATATAAGTTTCCTTAGCTCTAGGGAAACAGCTAATCAAAGCTTTCTTTCACTATCAACTAGCAAATCCAATTATAAGGCAAGTTTAACACTTAAAAGAAAGACTTCCTGCCTTCCTTTTTCATTCTTTAAACCCTTTCCATTCTACACACTGATGCTGTGATACACAAACCTTCAGAATTGAGGGTTTAGACTTATATAATTTTGCAAAAGAGGAAGTTACCTATTTCAAGACTGCTGTTCAGTAAAAGATTTCTTTTAGTTACTCAACCTCACTGCTAACCCATTAATCAGATTTGTTGGACAAAATATACCTGTAATATGACAGTTCTATTATTTATATCATTGTCATCATTATCAGTACTATTACTATTATTTCAGTGAAGTACTGATCGGCTGTGACAGTGCAAATAGTTGCATTTATTCACAGAAACAGATTATAAGCCCTCATTGAACACCTGGAAGACAAGATCTCTCTCTGGCTATGAAAAGCTCATGGCCAAGGCTATAAGGTACAGATTCAGTGGTTTAAACCTAATTCTCCCCATGCGGATAGGAAATCTGCAGATAAAGCAAAAGAATTTAAGATTACAATAACCCATGGATGTTTAAGAAATTAATGTCTATATGAAAGAAAAGAAAAAATATAGAGCACTTGAATTTTACCAAGAACAACTCTTTTTATCTGTACATCACAAATCATCTTATAGGTAGAAAGTTAAAAGTAAATAAAACAAAAAAAGGGAAAGATGTGTTTATTTATTTATTGCACTCCACACAGAGTCTTTTTTAAGTCAGGTGGGTTCCTAATTGAATAAATTAAATTAAAGCAATATTATCTATATGTTGCTTCTTCTTTAAGAAAAAGACAGTTTATTATAAAAAATAAAAGTAATGCCTATAATTTATAAACATACACTAAGAAATCATAAAATATATACAGTACCATAATATAAGGAATAAACAATAACAAAGAAGAAGCTGCAATTGAAGGTAAAACAAAAAACATACTAGGTATGGGAGCCAGTTCTTTCAAGATTAGAAGAATATAGCTGAAAGCAGATTAGTCTGTTACTAAAACAATTGCAAAGCGGAAACTGTCCCCCAAATCCTTAAGTATATTACATTGTACAACAGAGAGAAAGAGGCCCAAGAATTTAAACCTCCATTTCAGTATAAATAGGGCTTGCATTTAAGACACAACAGTTACCAAAATTATTTCATAATGGCTGCATTTTCTATTATAAATATATTTATCAAAAGCTCACATGTCTTTGAATGCTTGTTTACGGTCGAGCTTATCAAGAGGAACCTAGCATCAGCATTATTATTTAAAATGCCTGGGAGAATAAAAATGTCTTTGCATGATGACAAGGATGTTCCAAGGGCAGTTTGCAGACTACAGAAAATGCCTGTTTTTCTATAGGCCATGAAGAATTCTTCATTCTTCTCCCCTATTCCACTTAGAAAGGTTCCTTCTTGTTCCCGCATTGGGTTTATTTAGCAGATAAAGAATTATAAAGATAATAAGTTCTTTTTCTGCTAAATGCAATCCAGTTAATGAAAGCATGGCTTGTCTAGAAGGGATGCCATCCAGACACACCTCACCTTTACTCATTAAATGTATTGTTTCGGCACAGAGACACTCAGCCAATCAGTATTTGGCAACGAGGCTCAATATGAACCACATTGATAAACCAAGTTTCTTGTTGTCAAGGATAATGTGTTTTGGAATATTTTTCTGAAGTTTTCCTCAATGAGGAGAATGTATATGCGGTTATGATAAAGAAAAGGAATGGGATAAAGTTATTTGAAGGAAGGTCAACTAAACTAAATACAATTTTTAATATTTCTTCTACTTTACAAATAATTTCCCTATTAGCAATAGGGAAATCAATAATGATATTTGGGTCTCATAGCAAATTAATATCCATTAATCTGACTAGGATTTATTCTGTTTATAGGATTACTGTAGCCTTACTGTAATTTGTAATGTAATTTAAAGTGCTTAAATTACTGAAGAACTCAAAAATTCTACCTAGATAAAATATTTATCGGATTCAACAGAAACTTTGCCCAGGAAAATGTCTGTATATCAGTGATGGGTAGTCCCCGGTTCGGACTGGTTCACAAGAACCGGTAGTAAAACTGGTGGGAGGCTCTGCCCACCACCCCGGATGTTGTCATTGGCGATCTGTGCATGCGCAGAAACTTCTGCACATGCACAGAAGCAAGGCGCGCGAGCGAGCAAAGCAAGTGTGTGCGCGATCCCATTACGAACCAGTAGTAAAGGTAGTAGAACCCATCCCTGCTGTATATGTAGGTGCTTTAAAACTGTATTTTAGAGAATATCCTTCATCTGCTCAAGATCTTACAGTATATAGTGGTACCTTCTCCATCTTGCTTATCAAATAGCAATCTTTTGTGATAGGTTGGACTGTGAATTAGTGACTAGTTCAAAGTCACCACAGTAAATTCATGGGGTGACTTTCTGTTGTGGAGGATAGACTTGAACCAAAGTCATTCCCCTCTCTTGCTGCTTAAATCTAAAATCTCAACTATGATATCACAGTGGCTATTACAGTAGATATGGCATTATTGATATATTATTGATATTGGCTTGCTTTATACCTTATTTTTTTCCCTGTTTTAGGAAAGCCACTTTCTTATGAACTGTATATTGACATTACTGTAAAAAAATATTTTGGATCAGGTTGCTAAACCTTTGGCCCAGCTGATGGATTAATTGCTATTTGATAAAGAAAAACTTTCTGGAGTATGAAAAGATTCCAATGCCAGTTTGACAAATATGGTTGTTTCTCATTTAAGCAAACAATTTTTAGTTCATAGATCCGTTGGTCCAGTTTTCTATTGATAATAAGAATTCAAGCAGTTCTTTTTGGGAGTATAGCTCCAAATGCTTATTTACATTCATTGTGTTAATCAACTGGTTTCAAGTGTCCCTTAAAATAGTACCATTTTTAAGTAGTACTCCATAGTGACAAACATAATTTCAAGTGTACACTTAAGATATTGCATTATGAGGCAAAACAAGTTTGCTCAATATTGATCAGTGGGCCCTTAGTATTTTTGAAAGATAAAGCAAGGAATCGACAGTATACAGAATAGTTTCTTAATGTTGGGATGGTCCCTTTACCATTGCAGTAAAGAAAAAGAACAAAGTTATAACATGCAAATGTATATCTGTATATCCTCTTGTGTTGTATCTAGGAAGCACAGAATGACTATATAGCTGTGCCCTGGGTCATATGACTAGGAATGGGGCTGAGAATGGAACCACTAGCAACAATTTAAGTTTGATGCCTCTTCTATAAGAAGGCATTGGAACAATGTATCCAGATTCTCTTTCGGTTCTACGACCACTCGCCATGGCCGTCTTGCTGCAGCCAACTCACCACAGCTGACTCACCGCAGGAAAACTCACCATTGCCAACTTCCCACAGAACAATTCGCTGTGTGACAAGAGTTACTCTAATATTGAAGAAATAGTCAAATAGAATCATTAAAGAAAGGATGCCAAAGGAGGGACAATATAAAACATGAATGACAAAAGTGTAAATAATTTTTTAAATAATTTAAAATAATTAATTTGAATTGTTAAATTGTCCCTCAGCGAGTTGTCCCATGGCAAGGTGGCCATGGCAAATTGCCACGGTGAATTGGCCCTGGCGAGTTGACCATGGCGAGTTGGTCATGGAAAGTGGGCTGAGGCAAGTTGTCCCATTCTGTCTCTTTCCTGCAACCTCCAGCCTGATCCAGCTTGTTTTTTAATTTGCTTCCTTCTCTTTCTCTCTAAATGTGGTCCTGTTCTGTCCAGTTGTCAAAGAAATCAGTTTAATGGGCAGCCCATGAGTTAGACAACATTCCAACCCTCCATTCTTCCTAACAAACCCCTTTGAGTCAACTCTGATGATTATGTACTTTGCTTCACACTCAGTTGGGAGTTGCTCCCAGTTCGCACCGGTTCACAAGAACCGGTAGTAAAAAAATTTAGTAGTTTGGCGAACTGGTAATAACATTGGCTGGCCATGCCCCCAAACCGGTTCCCGGCCCGGTCGCCACTTGCTTACCCTACCCACCATCATTGCCTGCATGCAGCCCAGACTCCGCCCTTTGCCAACCAGCAGCACTGCCACCAGTCACTCCCATTCATCCAGCTGCCGGCCTGCCTCATCATCATCACCATGAGAAAAGGCCCCAAAGTTGCACTGCCTGGGATCCACGTGGGCTGCCGCAGGGAGAAGCCAGGTATGTCTGGCTGGTCACTGCCCGGAGCTGAACGCGAGGCTGGCAGGAGGAGGAACATTGCCTCTTAGCCGGCTCGAACTGTCTGCAGCCAAAGCCTGCTGCCGGCAAGGGCGAGGGGGCAGTGGTGGCAAGGATGGGGCTTCCTTGTCACCCTACCTGAGCAGACTTCTGGCATAGCCCCAGGCTTCTGGAGGGAGGGAGGGAGGGAAGCCCTGACCTGCTACTCCTGCCGCCGCCACCTCCTTGCCCCCAGCAAGAGCGGTTGTCATGCTGCCACTTCTCCGGCAGTACCAGGAGTAACTGCCAGGGCAGAGAGGGCAGGGCAGGCTATGGTGGCAGGCCGTTCTCACTAGGTAACAGACAGGCTGCTCCTGGAGCAGGCAGGAGAAGGAGAAGTCACCAGCAGGGAGGTGAGCTGCCCCAGGAGGACTGGAGGAGAGCACAGCTCCTCACTCATGGAAATCCACCAGTGCGGAAATAGTTGCAGAAAGCGGTAAGAAATGCGCAAGCTAGGAAGCGGTCATGCTCCCTGGCAGGAGAGGGTTACACGTTCACACCAGCAAAGGTTTGTGCAACCCTCTCTGGCCAGGGAGCATGACCGCTTCCTGGCCAGCACACCTCTTACCGCGCCCACTTCCCCACCGGTAGATCTCCATTAGTGAGAAGCTGCACTCTCCTCTGGTCCTTCTGGGGCAGCTCACCTCTGCACTGGCAGCCTCTCCTTCTCCTGGCTGCTCCAGCAGCAGCCTGTCTGTTACCCGGTGAGAACCGCTTGCCACTGCACTCTGCCAACAGAAGTCGGAGACAAAAAGGCAGTTGCTTTGCTGAGCGTTTCTCTGCGTTTCTAGCGAGGGTGGCTGACTTGGAATGGAAATGCAGAGAAACACTCAGCAAAGCAACTGCCTTTTCCTCTCTGACTTCTGTTGGCAGAGAGAAGGAAGAGGCAGAGATGGTGGCGGCAGTGGAAGGCAAGGGGCCGATCGCGTGACTCACTTTAGCGCCGCCAAACACATACACACCTTCGAAGCCTTCAAGAGGCTTCAGAGGCCAAGGCTTTTTTTTTCTTTTCCGCCTCCTGCAGCCACCTCAAGGGCTTTGTGGCGCGGAGGCCGCCTCCTCCCAAGGTTTGGGGAGGGAAGCGGGACGCATTAAAGAAAGGTAAAAGGGAAGCGGGGTGGGGTGGGCTTTGGTGACCCCTGCCCTAGACCATTTTAGGAGCAAAGTGGTGGGTTTTGCTGGTATTTCAGGTGGAAGGGGAGGGAAGGAGGCAGAGAGAGAGAGAGAGAGAGAGAGAGAGAGAGAGAGAGAGAGAGAGAAATAGAAAAAGAGACAAAGAAAGAAAGACAAAGAAGGAAAGAGGGAGAGAGAAAAAAAGAGAGAGACAAAGAGACAAAGAGAAAGGAAGAAGGAAGGAAGGAAGGGAGAGAGAGAGAAAAGAGAGAGAAAGACAAAGAAAGAACAAGGGAGCGAGAGAAAAGAGAGAGAAAGAGAGAAAGAAAGAAGAAAGAGAAAGAAAGAGGAAGGAAGGGGGGAGAGAGAGAGAGAGAGAGAAGAGGAAGGAAGGACCACAATCCCTGGCACTAGACATGGCTTCAGAAGACACATTGAAACAGGACAGTAATCTAGGGCTGGAAGGGACCTTAGAGGCCATCTAGTCCAACCCTCTGCTCCAGCAGGAAACCTTCCATTGTCTGGATTATTTTGATGCCTCTAACAGAGAGGAAAATTGCCAGAAAGGAGAAGGAGTTTACTAGAACAAAGCTGCCATGAAGAGGAAGGCAGAGATAGTCTTTGACTTATGACCAGAATTAAGTCCAAAATTTTGGTTGTTAAGCAAGAGCGTTGTTAAGTGAATTTCACCACATTTTACTCAATCCATGATCTCTCCTGGCTCTAACAGTCATGTGCAGGCTAGGGAAGTAAATCTGAAGGTGTGTGTAATGTTCTAATGTACAGAAGTTATAGTTAAATGTGTGACAGAAAGTGGACTCTGGGTGTGTTTTTCCAAATGTAGTAAGTGAGGTTGGAATGTGTATAGTTTTAGAAGAGGTGTGTGTGTGTGTGTGATCTTTTTGTGTGCCTATACACACTATACTATGTAATATATATGTACACATATTTTGGATGTTCAGTAGTAGTAAAAATTGTACAATTGGGAAACCTTTAAGGCGAGGAGAGGCTAGGCACCCTAACCCTAATCTTTGACGTGAGTGACATCAAGTTGGCCACACCCACCCAGTCACATGTCCAAGCCACACCCACCCAGTCACATGACCGCCAAGCCACGCCCACCAAACAAACCATGCCCACAGAACCAGTAGTAAAAAAAATTAGAACTTACCCCTGTTCACACTACATATACTGTGGCAATGAAATATGCTAGATAAGACCATCTTAAATTTTCCCCCTTTTTGTCATGACAGTTTTCCTAAATATTTCACACACCCCTTAAAAAAAAAAGCGAGCACACAGATTACAGTAAGAACAACATTATATTAAAGATAAATCTGCCCCCCTCCCCAAATGTTTATTTTTCACATAGAATTGCTAGATTTAGCTTTAACGAAAGTTGATGACTGCTATATGCTCTCTCTTTCATTCTGCTGAATGCAGGCACGGGTGAACTATTGGTGGTTATTATGAATATTTTCTAACACTGTAAATTCAGAGGCATTAAAGCAGAAGCTTTACAGTAAACATAGTTTCTGACATTTCATAAGCAAAAAGATTCAGTATTACAGATTTTATTTTAAAAGATTTTTTTAAAAGCCAGTTTGTGCAGCTGTTGCTATTTTCCAGAATAGTCCTACCTATGGCAATCACTGAAGCAATTCAAAAACCTTACTATCAGCAAGCTCTTTTCATAATAATCTGGCTGTTATTTGAGAAATCTGGGATAAATAGGGCAAATTTAGATAATGAATAGCTAAAAACCTCTGGAAGCTGAAAGAGAAGTAGCAAGACAAATAAAAGAAAATTTGCTGCTCAATATTATATTTAATCAACATAAACACATGTTGACATGCAAATTGCAAAGATGTTTAACAGTTTTTCCCTATCTGGGAGCCTTTACATATGTTTGGACTTCTGCACCCATAACCCTCCAGCTGGTATGAAAACTATGGAAGTTGAAATTCTATATATCTGGAGAGTATCATTTTTGGGAAAGACTGATATTGAGCACAAACTAGGTGACATTTAATGGACCTAGTTAAAAAGAAATTGAATAAAACAGAATTGAGTAGGATAGCTAATATCTTAGAAGACAGAAAATTCAAAGTAATCTTGATAGCTTAGAGAAATAGGCTGATAATAGCAGTATGTCATGCAGATTTCTTCACTTAAGAAACAAATCAAATGTGTTTATTTAGAAAGGAAATTTGGCTTGGCATTAATAAATGTGCATAAAAGCTTGGAACAGTAATTGTTGCCAACTGAACACTAGTCAGCAATGTGATATTGTTGGGGGAAAAGGCAAATGCAATTTTAGGTTGTAGTAAAAATTACTTTTCAAACAATTGGAAGTTATAGTTTTGTTTTAGTTTGCTCTGGTCAGAACCCATCTTGAGTACTGTGTCCTATTCTGGTACTAAATGCGTATGGAAATTCTCTTTATTTTATTTTACATTCTCATTGCCTATATTCTAATATCTCACAATAGTTAGCAATTTGTGTTTGGCTATAATATCTCATCTATACACTGCTTCCTGTATTGAGAACAATAAAAACCTTAGGGGCACAACCTGGGTTTGTATCTATTCCATATTCTCAATGTGGCACATAATAATTTTTAAAATCTACATTAAATGTAAGTTTCTTCTACCACAAATATCTATGCCACCCAAATCTCAGATTGTGTCCTAATTCAAAGAACCTTCTATTTCCCAGCATCATCCATTCTTTTATACAAACGAAATAGCAAGCTGTAAAATACAGTTTCAAATTGGGAAAAACCAATCCTCCTTTTTTGTTTTTATCTTGAAACCTTATGTTTAAGCCTTGGTTCTTTTCCTTGTCACACAAATTTAGATATATCCTTCTGCCATTGTTTTAGTGGTGCATCAGTTTTCAAAACAGGTATTGTCTGAAATAAAAACAACTTTCTAAGCAAGATGTTTGTTTTTATCATAGAAATTCTCCCTGGTATTGACAGCTGTAGTTCATCTCATTTTAACATGTCTTTTTAAATTTCTTCCATGTCTTAATATATTATTTCAAAATAACATACGGTTCATGTTTGAGCTTCTGTTTTGATATTTTTTGTTAACATCTTTCTCTTCTATTTATTACTCTTTAACTCTGCTGATGCACTAAATTCTTTTAATTTGCCAGGTGATATTTCAAATCCCTTTAAAGTATCTTTCATAATCAACAGCAAGTAATCTGCAAAAGTCCTTGTAACTTGATTTTCTAAACTTTGTTTATTAAATAAATTTATATAGCCACCCAACTCACACATGGTGACTTTAATCTTCACTCCCACAATCTTCTCATCTGGTTTTATAGCTATATTCAGTATTTCAAGAACCAAAGTAAATAAGAAAGGTGACAGATATTGCTGTCTTGGTCCTTTTTATGTCTTACAGCTTTTTTTATATCTCCATTATCAATTATTTGTGCTTTTTATAATGTTTAAACTGAACTTACTCATGTTATATAGTTCTCTCAAAAATACATATTTTCCAAAACCTATTTCAAATTGTTAAAGGCCTTTTCGGTATTGGAAGAAGCTTATTGCAACTTATTTTTAATTGTGTTCTTCCAAATATTCCAAAATATTAACATATTTCTAACCTTTCCTTTGACTGTATTCTAAGTAAAAATCTCCATTGGTCCTTTAGATAAATTATTTCAGCCTATCAGCTAGAATCTTTGTGAACAGCTTGTCATTATCCAATAATGATATCAGTCTATTGTTTCTCTTTGCAATCAAATCTTGTCCCTCTTTAGGTATTAATATTATACTGGTCTCTTTCCAATTCTCTGGTATCATTCCTCTCTGTAGGATAGAGTTCACTGTGCTTTGTAAAGGTTGTAAAAGTTCATCCTCAAGGCATTTATAATAAGAACCAGATAATCCATCTGGTCCAGGCACCTTTGCTAGTTTATTCTTTTTTACAGCTTCAGAAATTTTCCTTATTGTTCTAGATTTATTCATAATATTTCCCTCTTTAATCCTCAGTAAAGTTTGTTTCTTTAGATATACATCTATTTTCTCTAGAGGGATGTCATTTCCTTTATACAAGTTGGAATAATATTGATGGAATGCTTTTTGTATTGTCCATTAATACAGTATCACTGTATTAATAGATACAGATCCAGTTTAGTCTAGTGATTATAGCAGCAGGCTAGAAAGGAAGAGATAGTGAGTTCAAGTTCCACCATAGCCATGAAGTCAGTTGGGAGACCTTGGGCCAGTCACTCTTTGTCAGCCCAACTAACTTCACAGGGTTGTTATTCTGGGAAAAATAGGAGAGGAACATGCATTGGATATATTCATCATCTGGAGTTATTTGAACTCCAGAACTATAATAAAGGCAGGTTATAAATAAACAAATTAAGAAAAACAAAATCTCCCTCCTGCAATTTCAACATCATTTTTTTCTTTTTTTTCTTTCTTTCTTTCTTTTTTCTTTTTTTTTCTGCAATTTATATAATAGCCACTTCTCTGATTAGGATTTATTTGCAAACTCTTTTTTTTTTTTTTTGCTTTTCATAGTTCCATTTATTTCCATTTCACTTACTGTTAACATAGTTATTTGTTGTAGTAAAACCTTAATTTGTGAGTAATGTTTATCTTTTCTGATTTTTTTTAAAAAAATCTTTTCTCTTTCATTTTCTATCACTGTTTCAACCAAAATAACAGGTTTTTACATTATTGTTAAAAAAAAAAAGACTTATGGTAAGGATTCATGATCCACAAGACATCCCTGAAGGACAGGGGATGACAGGAGATCAGCTGCTGGATGATGAATTCTGTCTTGGGCAGCTTCTGCAGGAAAAGGACAGATTTTGAGATTGTCCATTTACAGTTTAAACAGCTGGTCCTTGTAGTAGACCACAGGAACTGAGATTTTTGCAATCAGCATGTAAGCTGAGCATCTGGGAATCAATGAAGTTTACAGCCATAATGTGGCCTATTTGGACAAAGTTCACAAGAAAACTTCTTAACCACTTGCAGGTAATTAATTTACACCTAAAGAGAAAACTTTCTGATCAGCAGGATAAAAATTTTGCTTGGTGAGTTATTTTTTTCTGAATTATAAAGGAATTAAAAATATTAAAGATTTTAAAACTTTTGGCAAAAAAAATGTAACAAGGAGTCAATGTAAGAAACTTTAAGAGAGATAAAGGTAACTATTTTGTAAGGTTTTTTTTTTAATGAAGTGCTTTTAGACAAATTGGAATTAAATTAGGCAAATGAACTAGACCTTTGTGGGAATGTTTTTTGTTTACTATTAAAGAGTGCAGAAAATTGGTGTATTTTACAAAACAAAAGATGAGGTTAATCGGAGTGAGACTGTGATGTAGAATTGTAACTATGGAGATGTTGACTGTAATACTAATATGGAATGCCAGTTGGAATGAAAGTATTAAGGGCATACAAAGACAAAAGAAGAAAAACAAGGAGGTGAATTTGCCTTTTCTTTTTGCCTTGTTTGGGAAACTTTCATTTTGGGGTTTGGAAATAGATCCAAACAGACAGAATTTCTGAGAAACATTAAAATCACTCAAGGTAAATTACCAAACATTTTATTTGATACGATGGACAATTTAATGGAGACAGAAAAATGGCAATTGAAAAGACTATCTGAAAGGCAAAGGTCCTTTTCATGCCAAGAATAGACATGATTTGGATTTCCAAGTACTTGGTTACTAAAATTGCCAAATCCTGTAAGTTTGATTTATAAAAGAAAAACTACTGTATTTTTTGGTCTATAAGATGCACTTCCCACCCCAAAATGGGTGGAAATGTCTGTGCATTTTATAGAGCAAATGTTGTTTAAGTCCTCCCACCCACCAGCCCCCACCTTTCAACCTCTGCCTCCCAACAATTTGCTTCCTTGCAGCAAACAGCAAACAGCCTGGTCAGCTTCAGCACAACCTGATTTAGCATGAGCAATTGATTAGTAGTTGGATTCGTGGCGATAGGTGGCAGTGATCTCCATTGTCTGGAACAGACATATGGAGGCCAAAAATGGACATGTGGAGGACAAAAATGAGGTGCATGGAGGCCAAAAATGGGGTGCACGGAGGCGGTGATAGGCGCCGGTGATGGGCAGCAGCAATCCCTTCAGCCTGGAACAGCTGATTGCCGGTATTCCGGGAGGCCAATTCAACCGCCAATCAGCTGCTCATGCTAAATCAGGCTGTGCTGAAGCTGATCAGGCTGTTTGTTGTTTGCTGCAAGGAGGCAAATTGCTAGGAGGCAGAGGCAGATTTTTTTTTC
The DNA here is from genome assembly GCF_029215685.1 of Pituophis catenifer annectens. Taxonomy (NCBI): domain Eukaryota; kingdom Metazoa; phylum Chordata; class Lepidosauria; order Squamata; family Colubridae; genus Pituophis; species Pituophis catenifer. The sequence continues at coordinate 116,068,123 of NW_027256882.1, forward strand.
TTGTTTTCCTCCCCAAAAGCTAGGGGCGTTTTATGGTCCGGAGCATCTTATAGTGCGAAAAATAAGGTAGTTCTTTTTGTTGGACATTAATGAAATGTTGCTACAAAAAAAAAAAAAGAATAACAGAATAACAGAGTTGGAAGGGACCTTGGAAATGTTCTAGTCCAACCTCTGCACAAGCAGGAGACTCTGTGCCATTCCACACAAGTGGCTGGCTAGTCTCTTTTTAAAAACTTCCAGTGATGGAGCACTCACAACTTTTGAAGGCAAGTTCCATTGGTTGATTGTTTTCATTGTCAGGAAATTTCTCCTGAGTTCTAGATTACTTTTTTCCTTGATTAGTTTCTGTCCATTGTTTCTTGTCTTACCTTCTAGTGCTTTGGAAAATAGGTTGAAACCCCCCCCTTCTCTGTGGCAGCCCCTCAAATATGGGACTACTGCTATCATGTCACGCCTACTCCTTCTTTTCACTAGACTAGACGTACCCAATTCCTTCAACCATCTTTCTTATTTATTTATTTATTTATTTATTTATTTATTTATTTATTTTATTATATTTCTATACCGCCCTTCTCCTACGGGACTCAGGGTGGTGTACAGCCAGAATAAAACATAGCGTATAAAATTTAAAAACATTTAAAAAAACAATTAAATAATTTTGGCCCAACTTTAAAACAACCCAATTAAAACCGAAATTCGATTAAAAACTGAGAGGATGAGATCAAGCCAGCCCAGCTAGATGGAACAAGTGTGTCTTCAGGGCCCGACGAAAAGTCTGGAGGTCTGATATCGTGCGTATCTCAGGGGGCAGGTCATTCCAGAGGGCAGGTGCTGCCACAGAGAAGGCTCTGCCCCTGGGGGTCACCAGCTGGCACTGCCTGGCTGACGGCACCCTGAGGAGGCCCTCTCTGTGTGAGCGAATCGGTCGGAGGGAGGCTATGTTTTAGCCTCCATCCCCTAATTATCTTTGTTGCTCTTTTCTTCATTCTTTCCAGATTCTCTGCATCTTTTTTTATAATACGGCGACCAAAATTGGATTCAATATTCTAAGTGTGAATAGAAATAGTAATAGTGGGAAATTATAACAAGGAATTAAAACTATTTTAAAAAATAGTTAAGGGAATGATTCAAGAACAGTTGGGATGCAAGTAAAGCTTTAATTAAAGGTTCTATAAACAACTTAAACCAGTGACATGTCTAATTTTATACAATAAATCTGATTTTGTTTGAGATTAGAACTTTTTATTTGATATTCAAATGGTCATAAATATGCCCATGCAAAATTTTAATATATACTTTCACTGATCTGCAACACTCAGAAAGTAAACTGAGCATTTAAATATTCACACTTTATATTCCTTTCTATGAGCTTCTTTTAAGTGTGGTTATTTTTTAACGAGTCAAAGCTCTGTAATATTTGTTGTTGTTGTTTTCTAATCCCAAAGCTACTTTTCTCCCAAGAACATCTGAGTAATGAGAGAAAGAGAATCAAAATAACAAGCGTTTACTATATTCTGTTTTGCGCAAGCACTACTATATGCTTGGCCTGCTTATTCGTGTTAGTGATTGTTATATTTGCCTCTTAGTTATATTTGTTCCTGCATAAAGTTCTGCAGGCCTCTATAGATGGGAAATACTTTCCATTCTTATTTTATTCCAGTCTTTTCTTCTCCAGTCAATTGTCACTTCTGGCAGGATCAAACTTCCTAGAGTCAAGCCTTGTTATACAATCAAATTCCTGTCCCTTTGATTTTTTAAAAAAACTAAATAAGAAATAAAAGTAGCCAATCAATTTCACAATTACTACTTTACTTACTGAAGATTTTACATGAAATGTTACATCTATTGTCCTTCATCTTTTCAGTCAGGCATAGTCTTTTGTTACTGATTTTCATTCTGGGCTTTACATTTAAAAGCTTTCTGAAGTATATGAAGATATATCATCCTGCAAGGCCATGGTAAAGAAATCTGATAAATCACGCATGACTACAATTTTGTTTGTTTTGAAATAAAATAAAAGCACCTTCCATTGAATATTTTATCATACATAGAAAATTACTTTCTTATGACAATGGTTATTTATTTTATTAAATTTCCAGGAGGTAGTTAATGTTCAAATTGCAGCACCCATAAAAATGAAAGATGCCGAGATTTATTTACAAATGATAATTTGATAATGGACAATGAGAAAGTCAATACCTCTATTAACCATGAATGTGGTGCCCACTAGATAAAGAATAAGGCTGTAGTATAATAAAGGGCACACAAATTTGAACCATTTATATCACCTCAGAACTCCAGATTTCACTTCAGAGAACTCAACAGCAGTATAATATATATATATGTATATGGTCTAAATGAATTATATTTTTATTGGAGCATCTAATTTTCTTTTTCAGTTTTAATTTTCATGGTAAACAATTCCCTCTAAGCCAGATATTCACAAATCCTAGATAACTATGTAATCAGTAATAGACCCATTTTATCTCATGGAAATGAATGATTGGATGGATTTAGAATCGGATACTAAAGGCTGACAGTGGCAACAGCGGGGAGAGGCAAACAGAGGCAAGGGGAAAGTAAATGTAGCAAGATCTGGAAAGAATCAGATAGCCAGTTGAATTTGCCATGTTTTATGTGCTTCATGCAGTTTAAGGAAGGTTAGGAAAGTGATTGAGGAAGAAGAGATACATTGGTCATGCAGAAGAGAGGGAACAGGAGTAAGATTCACCAGAATTATGTTCCTTATTCAATTAGACCATTCCAAACTCATCTGGACCAAAACTAAAATATTTCAGGTTTTCGTTCAACAAATTGAAACATCTCTGGAATGGCCAGCCAAACTTTCAAGCTATAGTATGCTAATCCCATGCTCCAAATTGAATACTTTTTGTTGTTGTCATTTTATTTTATGCACACCTCTGGAGTAGACCCATGTTGTTTGCAGCATTGTGAAAATTGCTGTTGACAGACTCTCCCTTGACATTGTTTTCAAAATTTATAAGTACTTTGATATTTATACTCAGAATCGCACAGTTGAAAGGATTTTGTGATTTTGTTGATACGAAATTATCAGCAGTTTCTCAACGTGGGTAAAGGTAGTATGTCTTTATCCCTTCAATAAAAATTCCAATTTTCTCTGTTCCCATGTCAGCAGTGCTGGATAGGCTGATAGTGTAGTTGAAAGTCATGTTTATTTATTTATAGTTATATATTTTGTTATGTATTGAATACATATAGTTGTGTTAAGCCTTTTAATTTAATTACAAAAGATTTAAATATGGTCTTGCTTGTAGACAAATCAGCTACTTTTAAAAGTGAAATATAAATTGGCATCTAGTTAATTCTATTCACAGTAGAGGAAAAATATAGAATATTTAGTCCTTAAATTTTAGTAGTGGAACCTCAAACGTTTACAAACATTAACCTAGTCTTTCGATTCTAAAAGGATTCCTAATAATTATTTTTTAGACTTACCACATTATTTGACTTGATCAATATAGAACTAAACATATATCATAAATAGTAAACAGATTTTAAAACTGAAGTTCTACTTTTTCTGATTGCAAAGAATCTAATATTTTCAAACAATAATAAGTCAAGTTCTAATTTTAAATCTGCTATGATAGTTATTATATGAGTTAAGTAAAATGTGAAGTGAATTTATTGAAATAAATCCTGGTAAGATCCAGAAAATAATCACCAGGATCCTTATTGGATAATCTAAACCTGGTGGTTCTTAATTTAACATTAATTAATTTAACAATTTTCTCTCTCACTCACTTTGTCTTTCTGTGTGTGGATGTGGGTGGATGGGTGTGTTTGTGTGTGATTTAGTACTATATCTGATATCCTGTTTTTAATCTCCACATATCAAAATGGCAATTCCTTCCTTTCAGGTGGATCCTTTCTTCCTATTTAAACATAATATTTTTAACCTTTCTCAGTTCTCAAAAGGAAAAATTCAGAATTTATGTTTATATATATATATATATATATATATATATATATATATATATATATATATATATATATATGTCTTTGGTTATTCGGGTCTTCTCCCACGTAAAATTGAAGGTTTCTTGGCGACGTTTCGACGAAGTCTCATTCGTCATCTTCAGGCTGGTGTTCTCGGCTTCGTGCTTCCAGGAGCAAATATATATATATATATATATATATATATATATATATATATATATATATATATATATATAATTTTTCAAAATTAAAACTGTTGACTAAACTCTAAACATACTAAAGACATATACTTTATACAAAATAATCCTTAAAGTTGAAGAAAGGAAAGCTAAACTCCAAAGAAGCAAACAAAACTGGAAAAATTCTACCATATATACTAGTTATCAATAGCCACAAATTTACTAAAAAATTATACACTCCTATTTGTATAATCAATCTAGAATATGTTAAAAATACCATAAAATCTCTGCAAAAACAGTGAACATTGTCTCATTCTTTAATTATTAGAAACCAAACCTACTTTATTTGAACATGGCATCATGCATTGTATAAAATTAAGCAACTTCAAAAGGTTTAATGTCCAAAATTACCAATACAGAAATCAGTAGTTTTACCTCTCTGGATAATCCTGGTAGGGAATGGAACATAGGTAAAATGCTCCCGGTTTGGACGGCTCGGGCGAGTAGGTAGCGATGGCGGTGGGCAGTTTGGAGAACCGGTAGCAAAAATCCCTGCCCCCGCCCCCTATGCCCAGCTGAGTCGTGCGATCATTAGAGACTTTTTTTCTTTTAAATGCCTCTGATGAGCCAAGCTCTGACGATCCCAACTGAGTTGCCTGCAGATCAGGCAACTCAGCTTGGATCGTCAGAGCCATTTAAAAGAAAAAAACTTTTTTTCTTTTAAATGGCTCTGACGATCCAAGCTCTGACGATCCCAGCTGAGTTGCCTGATCGGCAGAGGGTTTTTTAAAAACCCTCTGACAATCAGGCAACTCAGCTGGGATCTTCAGAGCCTTTTGAAAGCATTTTTTTTACATGGTTTTACATGTAAAAAATGGTTTTAAAAGTAAAAAAAAAATTGGCCACACCCACCCAGTCACATTACCCCCCCAAGCCACGCCCACAGAACCGGTAGTGACAAATTTTAGATTTCACCACTGGAATGGAATCATATCCATATATACTTTATATTATATTTAATATATTACATTATATGCTTATTTATTTATTTCCTATTTTAAGATTTATATATCTGAAATAGTGAAATATTCAAATAAATGGGGCTACCATTAATAACTACAGTGATAGCACAGATCTGCAGAAAATTAGACAATATTCAATTATGATTCCTATAAAACATGTAGAGGTGATCTTGGATAAGAAATGGATTATAATGTTAAGAAAGCTGAAACAGTAATTCAGTCATGGAAAGTGGAGGACATGAAAAAGAGACTCAAAATAGCCCTGCCCTATTTCTGCCTCGTATTAGAGATGGAAGAGAGAAATTCAGATAGGCTTTCAAGATTCTGTTGTTATCCTACAACAATAGAATAGGATTCTTGGAATCCATCCAATTTCTGTTTCCTGACCTGGCCTACCTCAAAAGGCTGTTATTAATCTTGAAAGCCTTTCAGGAATGCTATTTATTGGGCTAAAATAGAATAGCAGAACCTTGAAAGCCTGCCCAAGTTCTCTCTATCCCATCTTACACTAAGAAAATCAAAGGAGGATTACTTGAAGTTTCTTTCTCACCCTTTCCTCTTTGTCAAGACTGTGTAATCTTTTCAGCAAGTTGGCTCAACTCCATATTCATTAAAAAAGAATAGTTGCTCCACTCTGGAATCTTTTCTGTTGGAAATTTGCCAAAACTCTAAATGTGAACATCTTCCAGAACCAAACATTTCTTCTTAGGTATGCTATGTCAAGGGTATCAGTAACAAATGTCCAAAAAGATTGAAATAGCTTTTATATCAAAGTAATACTGTGGTAGAGCTGTACTGTTAGATCTAACTAACCATATTTTTATGGCCACTATCTACCACACCTTCAAAGCAAAGGAATGGCAGAATTGTGCCACATCATATAAAAAAAGGACATCCAATCTTCCTGTGTAATCTGGTCACTGAGGCCAGGCAACAGGATTCTCAATGATAGTCTCTATTTTATGTAATACTACTTACTTGGAGTAGGAATAGCACATATTCTCTAAATATTTCAAAAACTAGCCAAAGCAGTGTTTTCCTGATTGACATTTGATCCTCAGGTTCAGTGGTGGGTTGCCCCCGGCTTGGACCGGTTCTTAAGAACCGGTAAAAACCGGTGGGAGGCTCTGCCCACTGACCTAGATATCATCATAGGTGATCTGCACATGCGCAGAAGCTTCACACGGGTGGGCGCAATGCAAACCAGTAGTAAAGGTAAGTAGAACCCACCCCTGCTCAGGTTAGTTTAACTGCATGGCATCTACAATGTGTTAGATTTTTACTGATGATGTGCATATCTCCATGTGATTTTTACTATCTTGCTTTTGTCTTGATTTGTTGTACCCTGGTAAGAATCCACCTGGATGGAAAAGGGGGTTATAAATATTGTAAATTAAATAATCCTTTTCAGTCCAACATCTTCCACCATTAAATATATTCATCTTTGCTCAACTTCATCAGAAATAGGAAATAAGTGAAAGGTTGAGGAAAATATGATAAAATGAAATCCTGGAATCAGATAAAGAAGTAGCTTAAGCAACTCTAAAAATTCAGGACATAATATGCAATTCACAATAAAAACAATAAGAGGAAATATGGGTGTCTGTTAAAACAAATAAAATAATTTTTAAAAAACAAAAATAATAAATATATTAAGGCAGACATAATTTAGAACATAGCTTCAGCTCATAGTTAACAATAATTTGTGCATCATGTTATCCTGAGGTAGGACAATAAATATTAGATAATATTATTCATCTCTGATATTGGTGGAACAAAGCTGAGTGGCAATCTTCCCTTTTTGGGGCTGAACACAGCATAATAATACTTTCTAAGCATCTGGTTCATTGATTCTATGCTTAGAGGTTTGAACAGACAGAATTCAGTTTTTGTTCTAGATTATCTCTGGTATAATCCTTTTTTATAAGAGCAGAACTGATGAAAAACATCCAACATCTTTATCATTGAACCACAGGGCTATTAGGTGTTGGAGTCAGCCATCACAATATGAAGAGATAGCTTTGTTCTCATTGGGCTTTCTAGACTTGGGAACATACTGCATTGAACTGCAGCTGCAAAGTCAAGGTTTCTTTAAGTGAAAAAAAAATACAAAAAAAACAATAATTCCTTCATGTACTCTATCAAAAACTAGGGCAATTCATTATCTTCCACTGAGCATTTATCAGGAATATCTCCTCTAATTGAAAATCTTTTTCTTCTATGATTTTGAAAACTGGACGTGAGATTCAACACACCATTTTATATTACTGTGATGAAGATAGGCCACTGATAAATATCTACGTTGTAATTTCCTTCTCTTCTTTCTTCCCTAAGTATTCACCTTGAAATTCTCCTCTCTGACCTCCTCTTTTCTCTTAAAGGCATACATTCTCAGCATGTGGTATGCATTTATATATTCCCAGCTTATATCTCACCATGCATCTTTTGTTTTTGATTTTAATTTCCAATTTGGACCAAATTACCATACTCCCTATTTAATTTAAAATAAATGTTTATTTCCTTGAGATAGTAGCATCAAGGTTTATATGGGGGGATTTTTTTTTTTTTTACGAAGCGAGAACTATTCAATCTAAGGTTAAATGAGTGTAGTCATTTAAGAGGATCTGAAAAAGAATGGTGAATAAGCAAGGACTTGATTGTTTTGGTACAATATGGCAGAGAAAGAATGCAATGAAATGAACCTAGCCATTTATGCTACTTCATACCTTAATAGAAAATAAATATGGAACATTCACATTTTGTCGTATATATGTTTTTGGAAGGTAAAAAATATTTGATCTTTCTTCAGTGAGTCAGATGGTTATCTTTTCAGTCCTGAACCTGAAAGCTGCTAAAATTCCTGCTCCCCTACAAAACTGATCTTTTGATACAAAAAGGACATGTCTACTGTATTTAAGTTACAGGAAAGTGTGCATTATATTAATACAGCAGTAATATTGGTAGCATACTGAATAAAGTATGCAGTAAGATTCCATGGATATCTTCTCCTATTGTTGGTCTGCAAGGCAGGAGAAATAGTCCTAGATACTGTATACAACAGAATTGATAGCATATGGACTGGGAAACTTCTCAAGAATAAAAAAAGGGAAAGAACATCCTTTTGATGTTAGTTGCTGATGTAGTAGAGAAAGGCAGCAGATCAGACAAAGCTGCACAAGGCTGCAACAAGGGGTATTGTCTTTGAGAATGACCTTGGGAGACAGGCAGAGGTATAACTAATAGTTAATAGATAAAAAGACTGACTGAGTCTTCAGTAGGAATGCTGGTGGGGCAAGAAGCTCAACAGAGCTTTACAGTTTTTTTGGGCCTGTAAAGAAGATGAGACTTTATTGTCATTGCACATGGTACAACAAAATTAAATGCCACATATTTAATTAAATTAAATTAAAATAAGTGTATAAATTATAATTCTTAGTGATTAAAAAGTGTATGTGTATCTATATATGCGTATGTGTGTGTCTATGTATACAAACACTGAATCCTAGGAGCACTTTAGTGGAGAACTTGAAACATATCTATTAATAACTAATGAAATACTGTGATTTATTGCACACATTTTATATAGGTCTCTTGTAGCTTTGAGATGAAAACTGAAGCATCTCTGTGAATGAGCAAGTAGGGGATGATCCCTGAAGGGTTGCAGTGATGTGGGTGATACTTTTCTTGTCTCTCCAGAGGTGAAGTGTATCGTATTCTGAGCTCTTGCAATCTTTACCAGCCTTCAAAGCTAGAGGCTATTCCTAGAGCAGGCTATCTCATATTCACAAATGCTTCTCATGCACTTCGATTTCTTCTGCTGCTCTTTATTTCTCTCTTCTTTTTTTCTGAATATAGAAAAAAGAAAAGACTAAAAGGAATGCTGATGAAAATATTAAGAACTATGAGACAATCCAACTAGGATTCCTTTATTTATTTGTTTGTTTGTTTGTTTGTTTGTTTGTTTATTTTTTAAGTTTATATGCCGCCCTATCTCCGGAAAGGACTCAGGGCGGCTCACAGCAATAAAAAACAGATAAAATCAATATTAAGTGTTAAAAACCATTAAAACTCCCCTTAAAAACCCCTTCAGTCCAATCCGGCCTGGTGAAATAACCATGTTTTAAGGTCACGGCGGAAAGAGCGAAGGTTAAGGGCCAACTGGAGCTCCAGAGGGAGCTGATTCCACAGGGTAGGTGCACCCACAGAGAAGGCCCGTTCCCTAGGAGTCGCCAGACGACACTGCCTGGCCGACAGCACTCCAAGGAGGCCCTCCCTGTGGGAACGCAACAGGCGATTGAGAGCTGTTGCTAGCTGCAGATGGTCCGTCAGGTACCCCGGGCCTAGGACATGTAGGGCTTTATAGGTGATAACCAGCACCTTGAATCTCACCCAGAGGGCAACCGGTAGCCAATGCAGGTCGCACAGGAGGGGTGTAACATGAGAATGTGGGACACTCCCATCATTACCCGCGCGGCCGCATTCTGCACCAGCTGAAGCCTTATGCGTTGCTTTAAAAAAATTATGTAATTTATGGCTTTTCAGATAGGATTTTAGTTTGGATTACCAGTTGGCATGGAAATTTCCAACAAGAGAATCAATTTAGTGAACCAAATTTTGTCTAAGCGATAAATGAAACTGAAAAAAGACAAGAACTAGTGCAACAAATTTAGTACAAGGAACTATAGTTTTTTCACTAAAAAGTGTACCATTTCCATCTCATGCATAACTTTTTTGTGAATTCAGGAGAAGTGATTGATCAAATATTGAAAAAGAATCTAATTTCTATATATTGTTAAAGAAGACAAATGCTTAGTTACTAATAATATTTTCTATTGAATAAAGAAATATTTTTCTTTCTTCTGTGTTTGCCATCTATTTTCTATTAAAGAGAAATTTCTCATCAAATGTATCTAATGCAGATTGATTATGTGTGTGTTGTGTGTGTGTCTTTGATTTAGTGTACACCAGTACTCCTGATGACTGCCTGAACAAGTCCATGCAGTTTTCTTGGCAAGATTTCAGAAGTGGTTGCCATTGCCTCTTTCCTAGGGCTTAAAGAAACCCACAATCACCCAGCTGGTTTCATGCCTGGCAGGGTGGAGGTCGTGCTATAATTCATAATCTCCCAGTTTCTAGCATAATCACCACACCAATCTTCCTCTCTTAATGCAAATTGAGTATCCCTATTTTAAAAGGAATATAGTACCAAATTAAAAGAAAAATAAGAATCAAAGATAAATCAGTTGCTGCTGCATTTATTACAAAGGAAGAAAATGGAATTCCTGCTCTCACTCTCTGTGTGAGTATGAATGTGAGTGTGTGTGTGTGTGTGTGTGTGTGTGTTTAGTAGCTGCAATGCTTAATTAAACACAGATAGAGAAACTTAAGCTCTCTAGAGGAAGCTTTTCTTTCTATTTCCAGCAGTTTTAAAATTGGGTTTTGGTCATTCATTTTGTGGGATCACTTGTACTCAAAGGTTAAGCTGTGATAGTGAAAACAGGTTCGTGCATAGATCTTGAGAAACCAGCCAGAGCGTATGGGCAATGCAGTCAATTATATTGTGCTTTTCTTTTCTTTCCTTTTCTTTCCTCTGTATATAAATATCCCAAGACAGATTGTTTTGACAGATACTAAGATTTAATTTTTTCAACTGCATTTGACTCAAAGGCAAAAATGTTAGGTAAATGTTAATTTAACAGATGTTTAGTTTTGTATCATCTGCCTGAAACAGGCAATTTCTGGCAAAGCTTCCTCTCCAATACAACATTAAAACTTGTGAATTCCTTATGATGCATCTTTTGCAAGTTTCCATTATCACTCAGAGAATAATAACTGAGATCACTCTTAACACACACATTTGGAAAGGCTCTGAATCAAGAAAAATGTTCTTTGGGAACTGATGTATTTATTTTTCTTTATTAAAGCAATTTACTATCAATTATAGGCCTATGTGTGATGATTTGATGAGGCATTTCAGGCCACATTGGTGATGCAACTCTCCGTAAGGTGAAAGAGGCAACACAGTTGTTCTTGAGGTATTGTGACCTGCATTGCATAAGCTTTAGTACTGTTTTCCTAATAGCTCAAGGAGGCTTCTACCCATGTAAAAAAGCATTGTTGAAGTAAAATAGCCTTTCAACATTTTGCGAAGCCTTAACTCCCATAGAATTAATGTTAGAATTTAAAAGAAAATATTGAAAAAACATACTATTCACCAATAAGATCTATATAAAGAACATATTTTGAGTATCATAAGAAAAAAAGCCTTTAAAGAGTAAAAATTTAATTTAGGAATCATATAAATCACACATACATACATACATACATACATACATACATACATACATACATACTTTCAGTATATAAAAACATATTTTCAAAAGACAGGAATATAGTACTATAGGTTTATTATTGGGACAATTTAAGAGAAATTTCTACTTGCTTTTACATTAGTATGTAAAAGTAAAAAGTTGAAGCTACTGTATTCTACTGCACTGAAAAATTAAAATAAAATATACATTCATTTGAACCATGTGTTTTGCCTTTTCAGAGAAACTTCTATCTCTTTCATTTGTTTTTCTTCAGCTTTGTATATATGAAGTCTGCATATTATGTTGGTCACAAGACATGTATTGTCCCCCTTCTCTGTGTTCATTCATAACAAAGGCCAGCAAATCCTTAACATGAACAATGATTATCATTGTGGATAGCTCTAATAGCTAAATACTGGCTTTATGCCCTGATACATCACAAACTGTTCAATCTCATATCCTCAATAAGAAAACAAGCAAAGAGAAGACATTGCAGAAGCTGCCTCTGCATTCAAAACCTTTTACTTCTCGAGGATTGTCAAAATCAAAATACTGATATTTATGTGAAATGAACAGTAAATGTTTTCCACTTAATAAAATATTAAAATTGGAGTACCATTTTAGATTCTCCAAGATTACAGTAATGGAGGCAGATTAATTGTTTTTATTTATTCTTCCATTTTGGGAAGAGATTGAAATTTAATTTCAAGGATTTAATTTCTTTTTATAAATGTAGCATTTTTTTTACAGTTCACAAGTTATTTTTCTGTTTATTTATTTTTAATTTGGGAAAATGTAATTCTTGTCTCGCGCTGTAACCTAATATAGGATTAAACAGGATAAAATCCATTTATTCTTGGAATGTAATGCAGGAGTGGGTTCCACTTACTTTCGCTACTGGTTCGCAATGGAAACGCATGCGTACGGTGCTTCTGCGCATGCGCAGATCATCTGTGATGATGTTCGGGAAGGTGGACGGAGCCTCCTGCGACCCTTACTACCGGTTCGCAAAATCCGGACTGAACCGGTAGCAACCCACCACTGATGTAATGTATGAAAACCATCCAAAGTGTCTTAACTTCCATGTATTCAGATATAGTTGTTAAAGTGTACTTATGATAACATTTTTTTTAAAAAAATCTCAGGTAAACAAACTTGCTTTCACTTTTCTTGTTGTTTGTAACATCTGCAGTATACTCAACATCCTTAATCCTTAATGACATCTGTGCCGAGCAATCCTCGAGGAGGAGTAGAAGGGGAGTGCACTTGCATTCTCATTGAGATGTCAATTACAATAAAGGGACAAAAATATTGCCTAAGGGTGTTGAGTCTCAAATTAGGACACACTGAAGGAGATTATTTTATTCTTTGGGGAAAAAAGAAGAAAGACACAATGCTAAGGAATCCCGAAAGCCCCTTCTACAAGGAAGGCTACCTTTTCATACCCATTCTCCTGTAAAGAAGAAATGTTCCTGTCATAGCATCTTTTGCTCTGACACAAATAAGGTGAGTTGAAATGCAAAGCGAATGCAAACTTTAAAAAGAAGCATTCTTTTTATGAAGAACATCAGCTGTCAAAAAAAAATATATCAGTTTTTCAAATCCTGTCAGCTTCCATGTAATTTGTACAGGGAAAAAAAGTTAGTTTCTGTTATCTAAAAATGTATATAAAACCTATGATCAAAGTGCAGTTTGATTCTTTGCTCAAAATATGGGAGAAACATGACTCCGAAGTAATGTAAGAGAATTTTCCTAATCAAGTTGGCTGGTCTCAGAAAGTGAAACAGTGATCTGACTACTTAGACATTTGGATGAGGAACTGTCACAAAACAACAGATTTGTAATTTAGACAAATATTCTTCCAATACTTTGGAAGAGGATAATGGCAAACCACTTCCATACAGTGGCACTAACAGATTACCTGGACATGTCCATCAAGTTTGATTTAGAAGCAACTTTAGTTTCCAAAGCTGGAATTTGATAGCCACTACTAGTTCCCACCTGACCCATGTTAATCCTCCAATACTCTACAGAATTTAGCATTATTTCCCCAGTTTATTCTATTTTTGTATTCCTTTCTTGAGAGCATTTTGTATTCCCCATGTAGAGAGCATTCCCATGCTCTCTACATGGGGCTCCCCCTGGGGTGCACCTGGAGGCTCCAGCTGGTCCAGAATGCGGCCGCGTGGGGGATTATGGGAGCGACGGGTGCTCTCATGTGACACCTCTCCTGAGCGAGCTGCACTAGCTCCTGGTGGTCTTCCAGGTGCGCTTCAAGGTGTTGGTGACCACCTTTAAAGTGCTCCATGGCTTAGGGCCGGGGTATTTACGAGACCGCCTTCTGCCACCAATAGCCTCCCACCAGCCAGTACGCTCACACAGAGAGGGCCTCCTCAGGGTGCCGTCCACCAGACAGTGTTGGCTGGCGACCCCCAGGGGGAGAGCCTTCTCTGTGGCGGTGCCCGCCCTCTGGAACAACCTCCCCCCAGAGATACGTACAATACCAGACCTCTGGACTTTTCGTCAGGCCCTGAAAACTTATTTATTTCACCTAGCCGGGCTGGCTTGATCCCACTGTTTTGGTTAAATTTAATTGATTTTAATTGGGTTGTTTTAAATTGCGGCCAAAAATATTTAATCATTTTAAAACTGTTTTTAAATTTTGTATGTTCTGTTTTATTCTGGCTGTTCACCACCCTGAGTCCTGCTGGAGAAGGGTGGGATACAAATTGAAACAAATAAATAAAATAAATAAATAAATAAATTATCCTTGGTGATTTTCTTTCTGTGTTTTGCTCAAGTAAGCACAAAAATCTTTATTTGGAATATATCAATTTCCTAATAAAAGTCTTATTAAAGATATTGTAACAATCACTTTCAATATTATTTTTGTTAGTTTGTTACTTTGGATTATTTTTATTGATCCAAACTGAAGATTTTTAAATATTAATATAGATAAAAAATATGATCCAACTTATAAATAAAGCTAGGTGATATTTGAATTTGAATTTGTTAGCACTTGGGGAGGAGTATCAAATAAAACACTGGTATGCAGCGTTTAAAAATACTGCATCTTTTAGAGGGATCATTCAGCTGTTCTCTGTAGCTTCTATGCTAATATCCATGAATAATTCAAACTGTCTACTGCTAATTTTATAATAGAATAATAGTATTTAAATATGACATCTTCCCCTACTTGATACAACTTGGCATAAACTGCTAACATAACTATTTTATATTCATATATTTATTAAATACTGTTATTGTATGTGATACTTTATTGATATAACCTTTGCTTAACTTTCTAAGAAGCATCAGAATAGACAGTAACATAAATTACAGAAGTCTGCACTTCATCAACAATTGCATATTTCTTATCTATTTATTTATGTAATTTTTTTGTTTCTTGCCAGAGGCTCTGTTTTTGTTTTGTTTTTTCAGAAAAAGAGTCAATTTATAAATAAGATGTGCGCATATCTTTCACATTACAACTCTGAATTTATATTTGGTTGAAATATATATCTCACACTATTTTCTAGCAGGCAAAGATGTTCACTATTTACAATAGGACAAAATCACAATGAGGCAGTACAAGAATGAGGATGTTCCTCATTTCCTTGCCCTTCCATCTACACATGGACAAGCAAACATGGTTTGTCTCTTAGGATGAAATACATTATGATTTGCTGTAAGCCAACATTTATGACTCTACATATTTATATTTCACAAGTTATTTTGTTAGCTTTCCATATTGGCTTTGGCTTTCAAAAGTCACTCTGAGGAATTCCTTGGAACTTTTCATTGCTAAATACATAACTGTTCATGAAACAAGCTATTATCCAGATAATATTCTCAATATTAACAGTTTATTAAGTTACCTACTAGAATAATAATATAGTCAATATTGAAAATTAAATGCACAACTTCTTCAGTTTAATTTCATTTCATATATTGGAAAGTTTAGCATATACAGTATTTATATATATTTATATTTATATATAGCAAACACTACACTTGTTTGCACTATTTTCAATATTTATAATATCACAGATACAACACTGAAGCCTATTTTTCTAGAGCTAGATATTATGTATTTAAATTTAAAGTTATATTGCTCAGGGGCACAAGAAATTTAAATCAAATGCACTTTTAAAATTAGTTTATTTTACTGAGGCACTCTTAAAGCTATAATAAATCTGCCATCTATCAATTATCAATTGTCCTTTTATTTCAACTGGATTTGAATATATCTATATCTATTATATATACAAGACATAGAAATAATATATGTATTTATTCACTACTTTTATGTCCCATATTAAGTAAAAAGTGGTGTATAGAGCACCTCTTCTACATCCCCTCACACAGCAATCCTATAAGGTTGATTGGATTGCAAGAGTGTTTGATCCAAACTCATAAGCTACATTTCCAAACCCGAAATCTGTTTGAGACTTGACCTCCAATTCCATCATATCAATCACAATTTCCTGTTGTAGAGACAAAATAAATTATTAGCATAAAATATATAATTTTCTTCAAAATGAGAGATATGGATTTTGTTTGCACATATTCTTTTCCCTGAGAAGAAAATAAAAATTCTACTGTCATGGCAACAATATGTTGCCAGTATGTATGTATGTATGTATGTATGTATGTATATGTATATATACACACACACATACATATGAGTGGTGGGTTTCTACCGGGTGAACCGTTAGTGTCGGCGGCAGGAGGCTCTGCCCACCTGCCCGGACATCATAAAGGATGCTCTGCGCATGCGCAGAAGCACCGTGCGAGAAAGGCAAGCGCATATGCATGCGCACTCACAGTTCCAAACCGGTAGCAAAGGTAAGTGGAACTCACTACTGATACGTGTGTGTGTGTGTGTGTGTCTGTGTATGTATGTATGTATGTATGTATGTATGTATGTATGTATATTTGTGTATATTGTACATGGCAAGTTTAGTGTATGGGTAAGGTGTCGTTGAGTAAAATACGTTATTGTCCTTAAGGTGAAATCAGATTAAGTAATTCCCACATTATGAGAAAAACATTAATTTCAATGCAATAATTTTGCAATTCGGAAATAAAATCTATTTATTGCTATTAAATGTATTAAAATAAATGTGCCACTTTATAACTAAAACTCACTTTTAGGTAGAACTTTACTTTTTTGTGCTGACCTAGAGAAGGGCTTCTTTGGCAACATTGGAATATGAGAAGGATTCTCTCTAATTAAACACAGGAATATAGCAAGAAAATTCAGTCTTGAAAAGACACTAACTGTAAACAATTTTTCAGTCCATAACTGGAAAATATTCTAGGTAACCTGTTTCATAGACACTTTTGAAATTAATATTTTCTGTCTTTTACATTCCTTTGAGATGCATTATATTTTTTAAAAAATTCTAATTTACAATTCACAGAAAAATAGAAATTGTACCATTTAAAGTTACTGTACCTTAACGAATGCACTTAAAGTGGTACTGTTTCGGCATGCATGAAAGCACAAAGCTTCAGAACTCCCATGAGCGATTAATCTTCTAGCACTAATTAGATATTTGCTAATTAGTGTCTGATGTATGAAAGGAAAAACATTTTGAAACTGAAAAGGGTCTATAAAGATAGTTGCTGTACTCCAGTACACTTTTTTCTATGTTATCATATTTCATAAATATGAATAAGATCACATGATACTACTCATTCTATGAAATTATCTTTCTGAACAAAGCCCTTTGTATGAGATAATACGAATGTGTCAATATTTTGCATTTAAAAGCCTTCAGTTGAAGGAAGTGTTTTCTTTCTCCGTTAAAAAGATGTCATATTTCATGAATCACATTTTATACTGCATTAACAGGTAGCATTTTTCAACTAGGCTCATTGTTGATCCCCTTAAAAAAGAAGCATGCAAAATAATGGAAATAACTATTTTTAATTGCCAACCATCTTACTCAGTTTGTGTTTCTTACAGAAAATATGTAACAGGTAATGACATTTTATTCAGTTACTAAAAACAACTTTAAAAACAGAATTGGAAAGCTGTTTGAAGAATGCACATTTAGTCTGATCTTAGTCTCCTGCTTCATTATGCAAGCCTACACAAAGTGGAATTCATTTCCATTGAAAGTTATAAAGTTATGGATTTTAATCTACCACAGTGGTGCGCTGTGGATGGATAGGTAGATATTTTTGGACGTTCCAGTCTAATGGTGACTGAGCAGGATTAAACTAAAGTTATCTAGTTCCCTTGCATGCCTAAGGTAGAACTAGAAGCTGGATCTCCCTGGATCCTAACCCTAGTCCACTATATTACTCTGGCTCCCATGTAAAGAGAATGTTAAGCAGGACAGATGTCACTCCATATCAGATCACATGTCATTAATCTCCTTGGGCAGCTGAGCCAGTTCTGCTTTTGCTTGATTATAGCACAGCTAAGGTAACATCACTTTCACCTTGCGTTTTGATTGAAGTAGCTCAGTCTAGAAAAAATGGAAATTGTTTCTACTCTAACATACATGTTCAGTAGGGGTGTCAAACTCGCGTCATCATGGCAGCATCATGTGACATATAGGGACTTTTCCCCCTTCGCTAAACCAGGTGTGCACGTGGCCAGCACATGACACATCCGGCCTGTGGGCCACAAGTTTGACAACCCTGATGTTCAGCATCTAGCTCAAACAAACCACTTCTCCCTCTCTTCCCACACACACTGAAAGTCTACATCTAATGATTACACCTGCTGAGAAAAGGGCCTGGAGCAAAATGAGAGTGTGATACCTCTCTCACAGTTTGCAGTGGAAATGAATAAGGTCCTATGAAACATTGACACAGTTTACCCCCTGTATTAATAGCTCAGACATTTGTTTTTAAATAGCAAATCCGCACGGCATATACTGAAAATGGGAAGGAGGAGTTAGGCATCTCCTTCAATTTTCATTGTGGAGTAACAATTAAGAAATGTTTTAGTCAAGGAGCGGTCCTTTCTCACTGGTTTCCTGCAAGGTTAGGGCCCTGTTCAGTTCATAGTGTTATTTTCATATTCTCAATGTCCTAGGGTCAGCATAATTGGAAAAAAAATGACACAAGGGACTCAGAACACTTTGGAGAGCCTGTAAAGTAAAAAATACTACTGTGTTGAAATGCCTATGAATAGAAGGGTACAATGCAGATGTAAATATAGATAGGATAAATGCCAGAAAAGACAGGGAAATCTCAAATGCCTTACTTTGTCGCACATTTTCTTTTTTGGTACATTGTGATATAAATAATGTTTTCTAAGTTTTTGTCCTGCATATCTCACTAATTAGAATTTGAAAATCACTGGTGATGTTTAATTATTGAAGTATTTTATCTAAATAGAAGTGGTACAAATGAATTTGTCAAAAGGCTGGTTTTTTACTGTTATCAATGAATAAAACACAACATATTTTTAGGATGTATTAAAATTACTTAATGAGGCTGGTTTCAACTGTCATCATGATCCTGAACCTGAAAACCTGTATGCATTCAACACTTAAGTCCATACAAATACCTTTTTCACAAAACAAATCTGAATATTAGCCTTGTGTAAGTTTTAAATATGGATTTATATTTACATATTATTTTTTTATAATTATGAATGATTTTGTTTATTTTCTGTTTTTCCTATTAAAGGAAGAGAAGTTAAAGGAACGCGGAAAAGAGTCAGCATAAATTGAAAAGCAAATAAGACCATTCAACATTCAACTTAAAAACTGAAAGCAGAAACAGAACCGCACAATCAGTATGATCTTAGAGCAACTTTTTCTCTCCAAGCTAATTCACAACGCAATAGTAAGGGCCAGGAAACTATCACAAAGGATACTGAATTTTGAATTATTGTACTACGGCCATATCCACAGTAGACTATTGAAATCCCCATGTGTAGCCCTTATGTAGCTGTTTCTACAGATAGAATGTAACTCCAATTTAAATCTCAAAATATTCTTTATGAAAATACAATGCAAAGAAAATAGTACACTCATGCAGCCTTTCTCATAAATGAGATGTCACCTCTCATAAATGAGAAAGCAAGCACAATCCAAGGCAAAACAGACCCGTTTCCTGTTCTTGAAATACAATTAACAACATGGTTCCCTCTTAAAAGTAAAAGCAGCATAAGGCAACAAGCAACAATCATAGGTCCTTATCAACTCTGAAGGGCAATACTTATCTGCTGTATCATGGCTGATGCTGTTGCTATAGTTTAAAAATAGCTTAACACATGAGACAGGATGTCTGGAGCTGAAGCAGTTTTAGAGGCACTTCTATGTAATTTTAACTGATGTTTTGATCTTAATGGATTTAGATTCATAACATGGACAGCATTAACCTTAACCCTTGGTCACTGATAAAAAAAAAAAGAACTAACCTACACCAAACCACACCTATAATTTTCTTTATTATCTTTGATAGTTATGCAAGAAAATGTTATCACATGATAAATTATTTCTATTGGCTCTATTCAAGAGTCATCCTAATTCTGTAGAGCAAAATGAAGTTTGTATATTTAAATAATGTTAAAAAGGAAAACTATGATTTTGATACGATTTTGAGTGTCTTCTGCCTTGTTGCTAAAGCATTATTAGGCTGGATTCCAACAAAAATTTTCAAGTAACTATTTATACTGGTGCAGCATTAAGTGCATGTCATTTTTAAATTTCTTTTTTAAATTGCAATTTGATTTCCATTTTCTTAAGCAGTATTGATTTAATAATATTCAAGTCTTTTATTTTGATAATGAACTGTACCTTCAGTTCTTTCAGATATACTCCTGTGCTGAAATATAAAATCTAATGTGACCTTAGTGTAACAGCCTTTTTGGCTCTCTATTTACAAACAGCTCTGTTTGTAAATAATGCTAAACAATAGACTATGTTTACATGCTTGCCTGAGCTTCAAGGGATTTTTCTTTTCCACCATAATTGTACAAAATATCTTGAACCATTTGTGCTTGTTGTGATAATATATTCAGCACAAAACTGATATAGTATTTCTGGATGAACCATAATTTAGTATTAATTCAAACACTTCCTATTGGACTAATTAGATAACCATTGGATAAATAATTAATATTCCTTTCTTGTTGAATAGTGAACTTCTTTCTTATTGCATTCCTGAAGTGGAAATAATGAATTTTAAGGTATTGAACAATTAATACTTTTAATTAATGCATATTTTAAATTGGCATTAATCTCTGGCTTTATTGGCCTAATATCATAAGCAAAGACCAGTCTTAAAAAAAAAAAGTCTTGACATGAGAGAGGGAGTAATAGAGAGCTAGAAGCAGAAACAGAAAGCATAGTAACAGTGAAAAAAAGAGAGAAGGAATTCAATACATTTACTGAAATACATGTCAAATTCTAGTCTAGTTAGTACATGAATGCTTAGATTGGCTAAATATCAGTGTAGATTCTGATCATGTCATATCAAAGTAAAACATTCAGAATTTCATTTTTTAACAAAGAAATGCTGGTCTTGATGAATCACAAGCCAGAATTAAGATTGCCGGGAGAAATATCAACCTCAGATGTACAGATGATTCCTCTCTAATGAAAGAAAGTGAAGAGGAGCTGAAGAGCCTCTTGATGAGAATGAAAGAGAAGAGTGCAAAAGTTGGTTTGAATCTCAACATTAAAAAAGCTAAGGTCATGACATCCGGTCCCGTCATTTCCTGGCAAATAGAAGGAAAAAAAAATGGAAGCAGTGACAATGTTATTTTCTTGGGCTCCAAGATCACATCCAAGATGTGATTAATATCAGGCAAACAAGCAGGAAACAACAATGTAATCAAGGAGAACTAAGTACTAAGGAGAAGACTGTATCATCAACACAGACAGAGCAAGCGGCTGTATATAAACCAGGAGCAAAGCCCCATCTCACTTGCATGGATGATGTTACCTAGTTGAGTAATAAAACTTCTGCAAGCAAACAACCAAGCTCAGAGAGCATCATGAACTCCACAGATCCACTCTGTGCTACAGATATTCTCTTCTATTGAAAATCTGATATATAGAGGGAGCCAGAGCTGCAGCAGGTTAGTCTGGAGGCTTCAGGTGAAGAATGGGAGCAGCTGTCTGTGATCAGTGAGGATCAGGAAGTGGAGTCTACACCCCCCCGATCAGTGGTGGGTTCCAACCGGTGTTACCACCGGTTCTCTTTGTGCACGGTTTTGCATGCGATCAGCGCGTGCATTCTCGCTTTGCTCGCATGCGTGCTGAACTTGCGCTCTGCGCAAGTGCATTAGATTTCTGCCCAGCTGAGGTGCAGCAATCAACTCTGCTGCACCTATCAGCTGGGCTAAAAAATGACAAATAAAGGTAGGTATAATGCGGGGGCGGGCGGGAGGGCCCAGCTTACAGTCATAGAGAACTGGTTCGCTGACGTCACATCATCACCACTACTGGCTCACCCAAACCGGGCCGAACCAGGAGCAACCCACCACTGTCCCTGATCCAAGGATGTATAAAGCAGAGAGGTGACAGGCACAACACTGGTCAGTCAGATTACTCACTAGGAGGCAGTCTCATCCATCATGAGGGGCCATATCACCATTACCTATTTAATCCCACCCAAAGAAATGGATGTTGCAGGAACAACATGAGTAAATTCCTTGCTCTGTGTTTCCTGCTGCTTATGTTTTGCCTTTGAACTTGTGTTGAAATTAGGACCTCTGATTTGTTCCTGAACCTAGTGCCTTGCCTTGTGGACTAATTGAAGTTTTTGAAACTCTTGCTTTGACAAACACCTTCTGCCTTGGGAACTGAGTCCACCTCTCTTGCTGGCTCCTTAGAGCTCCTGGTCGAATTTAGAGGGGGGGGGGGTGTGGGCTTTTGTTATTCAAGAGCTGCTAGGACTGTACACTTGGGTTTGGGCAGTTCAGTTAAGACCTTTTAACCTATTGCTATGTGTGCATGTGTGAGCGGAACAGTACAACAAGTTAGATATCATGTTTCAATTGCAGAATTTAACTTTACCATTTAATTACTCAACATTATATACTGTATTGTAGTAAATGTTTCCATGCAGTTGGACTTAGCTTCTGAAAATGAGATACAAATGTCCACCTTTTCTGTGAAAAAAGAAGGAAATGGTTTGTCACTGGTTACTTTCAAATTTTAATGATGATATGAAATAAGCTGCAAGCCTTTTTCTTTTGAAAACTTGCAGAAAAAGGTCTACATACACCTTATTTAATATCCTTCCAATATGTCTTAGACACCAGAATGAAGCAAATATTTTTTAAAACATTAAAAGAAAATATGAGAATGCGAAGAATAAAATAGTTGCTTTTCATGAGATGGGTGCCAACTTAAATTTACTAACTGTTCCATGATCACATGTCACCTCTGCTTTAACAGCTGGCTGGAACACTTTAGGGAAAATGTTGCAGTCGCCTCTCTTTGATGAGACAATATCAATATCCATAGATAGTAGTCCATAGCAAAGAAAACCACCAACAAAGGCAATTGAAACTCTCCGACAAATCTTATATAGAGTGCAAATTCTGTTGTACTTTAACTTAATTTAGACTGTAAGAACATACAGTCCAAAACTTAGCTTCACTTCAGTGATGCAAACAACTAAAAGGAAAATGACATTCAGTTTGCTTCTTGAACAACAAAAGATTCAGTTAATGTTCTGAAATTTGTTATTCTCCAGAGTAAAAACAACAGAAGTGTTTTGCATCTGAATGCAGTCTCCCCAAATACCAGCATGCATACTTGTTAAATGACAGGGTTGCCATTCTCCCCCTTTGTTTATTTGTTCTTACAAATGAATAAGAACTTCCATAAATATAGACAGCAACAGAAGCATTATGGATAGATTAGTATAGTTTGTTTAGCCTAAGATGTAGAATCTTTCTGATAACAGTCTGTTAATGACACAGATGGTAGGTGAGTGAATGAAAAGGTTTATTCAGACCCTTTAGTGAAAAGAAGCTCATTAACCCATTTAATAGCAAGATAGCGCAATGGAATGTTCTCTAGTAGAATATAAACCTAATGCATATTTTACCCATTATGGAATGCTGTTCATAACATTTGATAACATACTGTGATTTCAGAGACATCTTGTTTTTCTTGTAAGAGGCTATTTTCCAGCATCCATATGGAAGTTTGAATTTGGACTAAGGAAATCAAAGTGCAAATCCTCAGTTAGTCACAATGTGCATTGCCTTAGTAAGAATGTAGTTCACATCTCATCTCATCTTAAAGAGTTAAGATAAAATGGATGGAATCATGGCATGATTTGCTCCTTAAATGAACATTGGAATAATCAGTAAGAAATATTTCTCTCTAATCTTAAAATTCAACCTAACTACTGGGTTTTAGAGCACAACGTTTTTTTTAAAAAAATGAAAGCTAAAACAACCCACTCATTGGTGTACTCATGAAGCAAAAAACAAAAACAACTAACAATAAACTTTGAGCAGAAAATATTACTTTGCTTCACTCATTTACTCAATGTAGCTAAAAACTGCCTGCAGATTCTTCCCTGACACGGAAAGGCTGCTTAGTATAAAAATAGTATCCTTCCCTTACAACAAACTAAAACAGGGGCCCACTGACACATGCTAAAGTGCATTGCTCACTCTTGCATCAACCTGGTTGAAGTTTTGTCAAAATATATGTAATGAAATGGGAAGGGATACTCTTTCAAACTTGGCTCCTTTCCATGTACTTTCCCAAAGAAATGTTTAAGTGTCAGAAATACATATCTCATGCTCATTATTAAATGCTAAATACCACAGTGTTTTGAGCTGCCTTGTGGCCATTGTAAAGAAAACAGGTGTTCTGATAGATTATAAAGTGTAAGTCAGATGATGTGTAGAGCAGAATTTTAATGAAGCTGCTAGCACAGAAGTCTGACTAGCCTTTTTTTTAACATGACGCTAAACACACTGAAAGTAGTCTTTAAGGAAGACAAATAGCAGTTAAAACAAGTCGGAATCCTCATTGATACATACTAAATGGTGTAATATAAGAAGTCATTAAAGTAATTACTGGGAAAAAATACTGACATGGATTATGGCATGAAAACCACAGACATAAATTACATTTTTATGGACCAGTTAATGAATGAAGTAAGGTTGAGGGACACAAAGGAAAATATTAGAGTAGAAAGTTAGTAGAAGAGAATAAAAAACAAAAACCTATGATTCCTAAAGCTATAGAAGGTAATATAATAATAATAATAATAATAATAATAATAATAATAATAATAATAATAATAATAATAATAATTTTATTTCTATACCGCCCTTCTCCCGAAGGACTCAGGGAGGTGTATAGCCAATTTAAAAACACAAGACAAAACAATGATTAAAAATTAAAATAATTAAATAGATTTGGCCCAGTTTAAAACCCCGAAAATTTAAAATACCCCAATTTAAAATTATTATGTTGATAGCCCGGCCTGGCGGAACAACAGGGTCTTCAGTGCACAGCGAAACACCCGGAGGTCAGAGATCTTACGTATTTCCGGGGGCAGTTCATTCCACAGGGCTGGGGCTCCCACAAAGAAGGCCCTCCCCCTGGGTGTCGCCAGCCGACATAACTTGGCTGATGGCACCCTGACGAGACCCTCTCTGTGGGAGCGAACTGGCCGGTGGGAGGCTATTGGTGGCAGAAGTCGGTCTCGAAGGTACCCGGGTCCTGTGCCATGGAGCACCAGTTTATTACCTCCCTGTTTATAATTATCCTATGTAATATTTTATTTTATTGTTCTTTTTAAAAGTTTAAGCCACCAAGAGTCATTTCAAGTTGGTTGGCTTCTACCATAAAATATAAATACATAAATACATAAATAAAATAATATCTTATTTCCATTGTATGTTGCAATTATCTCACAAGTAATTTTAGCAGCAACCAGACATAAACTGTGATAATAGGTTAAAATGATATAACTCTATGATAAGAATGTAAGAATTTACCTTCCACAAGGAAGCAGATACAAAATTTTAAAGCTAGGTACCACTTAGATAAATATGTGAAATCTAACTACAATCTAAGATGGTGTGCTTAGATTAATGTGTGAGATTCATTTACAGTTTGCAATTAATTTTTTTAATCCACAAAATTACATGTAGATTCTAATTACTACAGCAATACATTTTTGGAATGTTCATATTTTGTGCACTTGTGTAGATCTTAGAAATAATATTCCTCCAGAACCTATACACAACAAAGCAGAATTAGGCTTTAATTAGTTGAGAATTATTAAACTGTGGGCTGCAATCCCGTATACATTTATCTGGAATCTATTATCTCTTGATGTCAGTAGGATTTTGTTTTTTAAAAAAATTGATTTCTATACAAAAAGGATTTTGAAAGTCTACATTTCTGAACTTGGGAACACTTAAAAGGTTAATTAAATTTATAATTTTATAGATTTATCCATTATAAATCCTTCTTCAAATCCATTTTACAAATTTATTCTATGATATCATCCATGACTCCTCCTTTCCAGACTGAAATGTAATGACTGTTGATATGATAACTAACTGCACATTTCATGAAAGGTTATTGTATTCTTATGAAGCATACAAGAATAATATCAACAATATGGTCCTGTAAATATGTACTTGATTCACTTGTTTTGCTTCTCAGGTTTTACTTCCTACACAGTCAAAGACATATGTTGTTTATTTTTAAAACTTTAAATCTATAGGAAAAAAACTTTAGGGTAGATGACAGTCGCATGTTTTGAAAATCAGCATATATTTTTGCTTCTGGACATGACTCAAATATCCTTTCCAGGAACAAAGACCACTCACCACTATTCTGAAGTTCTATATTTGATAGACTGATATAGTAGAAAGCCCTTGTGGCTTCCTTTTTGCCTTTCAGCTTGATGGCTAGCCACAAATCCCAAGTATGTGATTTTTTAAAAAGGATTATCGATTGTATGAATTGCATTGGGATTTCTTTTGCCAGAGGTCTCAATGGCCTGTGCATACAAACACAAAAACTGGTTTGTGAATCAGGCAGGGCAGGGCCAAATACCCCTGTAAGACAAGTTGGTAGATGCACTGTATATTACAGGAAAAATCTACATTTATCATTTGATGAGCCATCTTTTAAAATGGAAAGAACACTCTTGTTTAGATCTAGTTCAAGGCCTAGAGACTCTGGATATGTATAATATAATGTCACCTTGGTATATGCATATATCTCGCCAACAAAAAAGAAACATGGATCATGGACATAGAGATATTGGATGGATCCAAATCTAACCAATAGTCCTGAGTCTGGAGATTTTGTTCAACATTTGGCGTAATAGAAGAAAAACTCGTTTTTGTGAGAAGACTGCAGAGAGAGCATTCTGTATTCTTCACTCTGAGAATTCAAGTGTAGTGAAATAGGACAAGAAACAAATTTGTAGCCAATATATCAGAGGAATATGCAATGCATACATCATGCCCTGGTTAATTCTTGCCCTCTGAAATAATTCTCTAAACATTTTTCAAAAACTGCTGTATATCAAACATAGCAAGTAATTCAATCCAAGGAACATTAATGCATGAACCATTGGAACTGCATGATTTTCTCCAAGAATGATCATAGATGAAGAAATAAATTTAACTGGTAGAAAACATTCCTAGTCCCTACCTATTGTCATGTCTAGTGTCTATAAAACATTAGTGTCTGTCAAGTGTCTATAAAACATTATAGACACACTCTGAAACTAAATCTGCTTTTTCTATTGGAGCACAAAACATCCTTGAATCTGCATTAATCCTCAATTTAGCTACTTGTACTTGTACGATCTACCGTATTAACTACTACTTTTTTTCCTGATGAAACACAGAGGCAAAGCTGCACATTGAGAATAACACTGTAGGCCAACATTCAGCAGCAATAAAATTCTGGGAAGACCCCCTCATATAAACTCACTTCCAAAGATACAGATTCTGTCCTAACTCCCAGAAACTCTTAGTCTTCCGAGTTGCTCAGAAAAAGATGAATTTATCAGATGGCAGAGGAGATGGCAGAGGAGAGATTAAAACTTCCATTCAGATTTGCTAATAAAAATTGGAAAACAGTGAATTGTCACATATCAGGATCTATTCAATTCTCCTTCAGTGTAAAGAAAAACTGCTATATAATTTGGATTTCACTTTTCTTGCACAACCCTACTTCTGACAACTGATAATCCCATTTAAACTTTTGGGAGTATCCATGAAAACTTGAAACACAGAAATGTTACTTTTGACTTATCTATATAATTTTCAACAATAGAATGCTTTACTGATACAGTTAATATATGAATGCATGGCCCAGTCTTAATTTGAAGTTTTTTTGTTGTACATAGTCCTGCAAAACTTCCAAATATTCTTCCTATTTATTTCATGTTTATACTATCCTATTCAATTAAAAATAAAATCTGAATCATCTATATGTGCTATATTTTAGGGGTCCTGCCCCCAGATTAATACTTTACTTATTTTCTTTTTTTTTTCACTGAATTAAAGTTTATTTAGCGTCAAAGACCAAATACACAAAAACATACTAAAACAATATACAATACAATACTGTTAAAAGAAAATTTAAAATTATGAACATATTCTAAAGCAATTAACTACTATTAATTAATAGCACCAGAGAGAAATCAGTCCATTTCTAACAGCTATAGAAATAGAAATAGCAATTAGACTTATATACCATTCCATAGTGCTTTACAGCATTTGATGAACGGTTTACAAATGTAAGCATATTCTCGAATGCAGAAAATACTTCAGCATCAGAGTGGTCAACACCTGGAATGCTCTACCCGACTCCGTTGTTACAGCCTCAAACCCTCACAGTTTCAAACTCAAACTGTCTACCGTGGACTTCATCCCATTCCTAAGAGATCCATAAAGGGGGCGTGCATAAGCGCACCAGTATGCCTGCTGTCCCTGTCTTACTGTCCCCATTTATCCGCACTTACTTCCTTTGTTTATGTTTATGTTTATACCTATACCTACTATCTTTTACATGTTTGATAAACAAAATAAATAAATATTGCCTCCAACAATCTGAGATTTCATTTTACTGATCTCAGAAGGATAGAAGGTTGAGCCAACCTTGAGCCAGTCAGAATTGAACTCCTGGCTGTGGGCACTGTTAGCCTGCAATGCTGCACTCTAACCACTGCATCACTAAGGCTATTGTTATTGGTAACAATTTTGTTAAGTTCTTAGAGGTTTCTGAAGAATGATCACCTAGGAGAAAGGTAACCTCCTGATTAAAATTAGAGTTATTAATAGTTGGAAGAATTAAGCTTGATTGCTATTGGAAGTACAATGGACATTTTATTTTATTTTTTTAATTTTATTTTTTTAATTTTTAAAATTTTTATTAATTTAAGAAACCACATAATACATTTATAAATGCAAGTAAAACAATTTACAACAAACATCATCTTTATAACATCTACCTATAATATCTGAATTGTTACAATACCAATATCCTATATTCTTCAATATACAATATTTCTCTCACCTTATATAATGATATTATTTTATTGATATCTCGTGTCTCTTTCTTAAATTTCATTTGATGTAAAAATTTATTTTACTCTATTGATATCTTTTCTTTTATTTAATTTTTCTTTCTTTCTTCTTCTCTTTTTTTTCCACTTCCCTCTAACCATTTATACCATTTTTGCCAGACCAGATAATATTCAGATTCTTCTTTTCCTTGGATCTCCTTGGTAAGTTTATCCATCTCAGCGCATTCCATAATTTTGGATATTAATTTCTCTTGAGTCGGGACCTCTTCTTGTTTCCAATTTTGTGCGTATATAATTCTTGCTGCAGTCAAAATGTGTGTTATTAAATATATTATTTCTTTTTCATATTTGCTTGTAGGTATTCCTAATAAATAAGTTTCTGGCTTTTATTTTCAAATAAAAATAGTAATGTGTTGTAATTTAGTTAATGTGCCATGTAATTTAGTTACCAAAATAATTGATGAAAAAATTGCATGGTCTATCTGTCTATCCTGTCTTTAAGTTTTAGTTGACTCCATGTTAAACATTCACAATTTGAATTATATTAACATACCACGAAATACAAGTCTTCTATTTAAAATTATTTGGATAAGAAAATTTTTTAAAACTGCTGCTCCAGGTAAATATAAATTTTGAATTCAAATGAAAATTATTTGATGGAAGTTTAAAAATCTTTCTGTTGGCACTTTACTAAATATTTAATTTAGTTAATATTTAAATTAAATATTTAATTATTGTGAGACATTTGTCAACTATTTGTATAACATGTTTTCCCAAAAATATGACCCTGTCTTATATTTTTTTGAATCCCGAAATAAACACTTGGCCTTATTTTTGGGGAGGTCTTATTATTTTGTGTGGAGCAAAACAGGGCTCCTCTTGCTGTTTTACCTGATTTCCAGCTCTGTCTCCCTAACCCTAGCGAGAGGAAATGGTGGGGACCAGCTGCGCATGCATTTAAATATTTTTGGGGAGGACTTATTTTCAGGGGAGGGCTTATTTTGGGGGGGCGGTTTATTTTTGGGACAGGGGTTATTATCCGGAGAGATCTTATTTTCAGGGGAATACTGTATAGATAAGTATGTTCATAAAACACGCTGACCTTTTAACTTACACCCCTTAATGTATAGTGGTTTAAATTATACCACTATACATTAAGCAACTGACAAAATCTCACTGTGTGTGTAACACTACATTGCAATACGAACCCTTTTGCAGTTTTTTTTTTTTAATTTATTAGATTTGTGTCTTTTTGATTACACTTTATAGAAGCTATCTTCCAATATACTTTATGAAATTTGATTTGGGGACAAAAATAAAATATCAAAAATCTGTTTAAATAAATAAAGAAAGAAAAACTAGAAAACAATATTGCTACCTGTGATCCACATATTTTTCTAGCTATAAAAAAACAAAGTTATTCCAAAAACATGAATGTGGAAAGAAAGAAAAAATCAAAAAAAGAAAAAGGTACGTTAGCATTACATTTTGAGTGACAGGTAGGTACTTTGGGATGTGTAGTTGAACTCCCATGCAGCCTATTTAGTCATGTAAACATGTTAACTTGTTTAATACTTCAGATTATTACTGTTTTATAACATGACCTTAGAACCATAGAAGAAACACTTATATATCTACTTTATAGGTATAGTTAAGCAACATGTTATATAACTTTGTTTATAAGCATCACTAATCACTTACTTACATAGAGCAGGAGGAGACTGAGCTTATTTGCCAAAGAAATGTCAGTAAATGAAATTTAAATGCCTGTATTTTTTAATGGAGAATAATAAGCCCTTATAATTATCACATGAAAGCTATTACTCTCTTGTGGCACATATCTAAAAGTTGGAGACCAAATCTTGTAATTCTGTTAAAATATCAAAAGCAAAAGTAATTACCTTTTTAAAAAATATTCAAACATTTAAAGTTAGTTCTTTAATGAACTTTATATCATCAGTTAATATCAGTACACAGTAGTCTGTGTAGTAGCTGGTTAATAACCATTTCCATAGAACAAATACAGACAGATAGACAGACAGACACACACACATAGATACAGATATACTGATATGCAGAGACAATAGCAAAAGCTATTTAACAATGAATAGACCAACTGAATAAGTAATGGAGCCTTGTTCATATTTGGTATTTAAATGATTGGATGACCAATCAGGTCATTGAGATGCAGGATTCCTACATTAGGAAGGAGGATGGGCTACATCATGTCCATTGTGAATTCTCTACATTCTGTTTCTTTAGAATGCTACTTCATAAGTCACCATATATGTATAAATGTATGAGTTCTGTATTTCATTATATTTATACATACAAAGTTCATGACAAGCAAATGAAACAGACAATTGCTCATTAACAAGAAAAAAATCAAGTCTTCAATCCTTGAGTAAGTGGGGCCATACATTTATATTTCCAATGTTGCAATATCAATCTTGTAACTATAGTAAGGGAAGGGAGAATCTATGTATACCCAACCATAACTAAGATTAATTGCTGTTTGGTAAGATTTGGATGTAAAACTTAAAGTGGCAAAATGTTGAAATGTAAAAATTTAAATGTAAACATAGTTATGGGCTTTTATATTATCTGACAATGATATAAGATCATTGTTAGATGAATTGTTATAATAATACAACAATTTAAATTTGCTAATTAAAACATTGCTCACAAATTACACATTTACCCTACATTTTTCTATATGTTCTGCTGCATATATAAGAAGGACGTGTAGAATTTACCTCTGCACATGGAAATCTTTCACATTATAGGGAGAATGTCTCCTGAAGCTCAACCAATCTCATTGAACATATGTTGTGCATTGACAATAAAGATTTGAATTTGAATTGAATTTGAATTTGAATCATTTCACATTGGTATTATGATACACAGTTTCTAGCAAAGAAAAGTTTAGAGTAACATGATTTAATAAGCAACATTTGTTATACAGTCAGATGTGGAATAGTTTCCTTTCTAATAATACATGTCATACTGACAAATTTCTAAAATTAAGTTAAAAGTAAACAGTTGCAGAAACAGAGATCTAGCTAATATATAATAAGTGCAATTCAATCCTTAAAAAGATATTTTTAAAAAGCATATATAATTTTTTATATACTTATTATAGTTTTCTTTCTATAGGTAACTAATACCACACACAATCTTTGGGATTAACCTCACATCATATTATTTGCCAAATTGTCATTTTTTTCCCTCCTTTTGTATATCAGTCTTTACTATTATTGAGTTAGAACCTGTGCTGCAAGCAATACCTCACAAGTATAGAATTTAAAATAAAAGGAAGCATTATCAAAATAGGAAATGGAAATAAAATTATTACAATCAAACGCAAAACACAGTTGCCTATTTCTTTCCAAATTAAAATTAATTAATGAATTTATTCTAGTCAATATCACATTTTTTCCAAAATCAATAATATTGAATAATTTTTCAAGATTTATGTTATCCAGGCTAGAGGAACATTCTGTACGATGCTGAACTGAGATGATAGTGCACAGATAAGATGATAATTTGACACAATAAATATTCCTCAGTGGCATTTTTCATTAACGGGCCAAACATGGATATGCTTGCCAGTTGCAAGATCTAAGATATGTTTAGTGGATAACAGATGTTCTCTGTAAGGTATTAATCCTTTTAGTTGCTTCTGATTTGATTACAGCCAAAAAGCCTTTCACAATTATAAATTATAAATGGATCATAGTAATCTTAAACCTGACAGTAGAGAAACTATAATCTTCCTTTATCATTACCGTTTTAAAGATATAATCCTTATAATT
This sequence comes from Pituophis catenifer annectens, assembly GCF_029215685.1. NCBI lineage: Eukaryota > Metazoa > Chordata > Lepidosauria > Squamata > Colubridae > Pituophis > Pituophis catenifer. The sequence continues at coordinate 116,100,948 of NW_027256882.1, forward strand.
TTAGACCTAGTTTATAGTGTAGCTGGGTTTTCTTCTTGCATTACATTTTACTTCTTTCTTTTTTATTGTTTCATACTACTCCCATGTTTGTTAGAAAAGTTCACCTTTAATCCTTAAGTGAACGTTAACCTTACAGCAGAGGTAGGTTTCAGCAGGTTCTGACCAATTCTGTAGAACCGGTAGCGGAAATTTTGAGTAGTTTGGAGAACTGGTAAGTAAAAATTCTGACTGGCCCCGCCCCCATCTATTCTCTGCCTCCCAGCTGGTAGGGAAGAAATGGGGATTTTGCAGTAACCTTCCCCTGGATTGGGGAAGGAATGCAGATTCTACAGTATCTTTCCCCTGGAATGGGGTGGGAGTGAAGATTTTACAGTATCCTTCCCCTGCCATGCCCACCAAGCCACGCCCACCAAGCCACACCCACAGAACCAGTAGTAAAAAAAATTGAAACTCACCACTGCCTTACAGATATTGTTTTAACCATTCATTAATTTAGTGACCTATGGAGTCAAAATTTTTGATGCTGGAACCGGTCTTTGAATGCATCACAACCTTGTAGTCAAGTGTGTATCTGTTTGTGTAATTGTAAATGTTAGTACTACAAAGTCACAAAGGTTTTGCCATGTGTGGTTTCATTGCTGTTCCATGTCTGTTTGAATACATTTTTCCCCCTTATAACAAAACAAAAGAAATCCTCCCTCAAAAAAAAAAAAAAAATCAATGACAGGCTTTCCTTCTTATTTATGTCACATTGAGCATTGTGGTTAGAGCAGCATTAAGAATGAGTTGAGTGTTTAATGGGGTAGCAACAATAGTTGATGTCAATTGGAAATAAAAAGGAGAAGAATGAATTTATATTACCCTAGGAGTCGGTCAAAACATAGCTCCACCTCGCTTTGACAGGAAAAGACCTATAATAGTGTGATAGACAGACAAGACATAAAATATAAAGAGATCTTTCTCTGACTTGGAAATCAGTATCCATTCTCCTGTATACATTTGTAACTGCAGTCATAGTAATATGATTACTTGAATTAGGGACTCTTTTTCTTAATGACTGAGTTGACAGCCCCAACTGCGCTCACAGATGAGGACTACTTGTATACATGTATAGAATAGACGGAGATCAGCGGTTCAAAAATTTGAAAAACAAACAAACAAATAAATAAACAAGCAAGCAAGCAAGCAAGCCTGGGATGCTGCTATTAACAAGATTAGCACAATGGATTAGCTGATTTTCACCATTGCTGTTTCAACATTGCTGTTGAATAAGTGCCCAAATGTTTGCTAACCTTAATACACTTCTGGAATCTGGACAACACGATGCCATTTAAATACAAAATACAGATGTTTTAGCTGAAATTATCTGACTTCTCCAAACAATCATTGTATTTTAACTCAGCAAAATGTGATTTATCAATGTTCTGGAATTAGGCCCCATCATAGTCTGGCCTTATCATTTTTATAAATTCATCAGTTGATGACACTTAAAGTTTTAGAAAAAAAATATAATTGGTACAGGATAAATGAACATTTATCATTTCCATTTTTATCATGATAGTTTGAAACTTTCAGCAATGAAAACAGGACTATGGGTTTGATGTTTGCTGAACACAGTGATGGGAAAAATAAATGATAATTTTCTAAGATTTACTTGGAAAAAGAATTTTGTATGATACTATTATAACTGTTGCCCCTCTCTTATAGAACTAGAAAACATAATATTTAGGAGAATGGATTTAAATTCTGCAGAAGGTAAGACATGCATTGCAAACTTCCCAACCATACCTCTTTCATTAAATATTGCTTTCAGCATTATACCCAATTATAGAAGTTGCCTTATGAATACTAGAAATAATGAGAATGGAGGCAGATCAGTTATCATATGTTCTGGATACCTTGTATTTTATGTTGATCACCATTCATATTTCATCTCAAATCCCACAAGCTTAAAACAGTAAAGTAATTGTATTGAAATTAGACCTGCTTCAAACTATATCCATGCACATCATATATGCCTTTCTAAATTGGGAAATAAAGTGTGCTGCTCATGTGCTTGGTTTAAAAGTGCAATGAGCATATGCTGAGGCTATTTATGTTCCATCCTAATCAAGATTAGTTGAGAGCTAAGAGGAAGAAAGGCTAGAAAACAGAATTACAGACGCCATTTGTGAGCTTATCTTAATTAATGTATCTTCTGCCCAGTGCTTGGAAATTACTGGTACTTCCTCTTTTGCATTAAAACCATGTGTAGGACTTTTGGCAGGAAATACTCAAAGTTTAGATAGTTTTAGGTAACACTGAATACTTCAAGGCGAAAAATGTGCAAGTTAATAACATTTAAATTTTTAATTTAAAAATTAAAAAGTTAATAACATGAATAAGAGAAAAAAACCATAAAACAAATATAAATAAATTAAAGTTCCCAAACCTTATTTACAAACAGTATTTAGAATTGCAAATATTGCATACACACAACACAACACACACACACACTTATATGCCCTTGTCACTTCCCGCCTGGACTACTGTAATGCTCTCTACATGGGGCTCCCCTTGAAGAGCACCCGGAGGCTCCAACTGGTGCAGAGTGCGGCCGCACGGGTGGTTATGGGAACGACGTGGCGTTCCCATGTAACACCTCTCCTGCACGATCTGCACTGGCTCCTGGTGGTCTTCCGGGTGCGCTTCAAGGTTTTGGTTACCACCTTTAGAGCGCTCCATGGCTTAGGACCCGGGTACTTACGGGACCGCCTGCTGCCACCAGTAGCCTCTCACCGGCCAGTACGCTCTCATAGAGAGGGGCTCCTCAGGGTGCCATCGGCCAAACAGTGTTGACTGGCGGCCCCCAGGGGAAGAGGCTTCTCTGTGGGGGCACCTGCTATCTGGAATGAGCTCCCCCCGGAGATACGGAGGATCCCGGATTTACGCACCTTCCGCCGTGCCCTCAAGACCTTTTTATTCCAACAGGCTGGCCTGGCCTAACCTCCCTTTTTAATTGTAAATTTTAAATTTGTTTAAAACTTTAGGGGTGTTTTAATCTGTTCCGGGCCAAATTTATTTAATTAGGTTTTTATATTGTTTTTAAATTTTATAATCTATGTGTTTTATCTCTTTGCTGTTCACCGCCCTGAGTCCTTCGGGAGTAGGGCAGTATATAAATATAATAAAATAAAATAAAATAATAAATAAATATTAGCCATTGTCTATCCACTGCAGGATGAAAGCTTCTTGCTCATGTTTCCAACCAATATGATCCTGATCTTTTTTCTCCCAATTGGGCCTGCAATATTTGCTGATGTTGTCAATCAATCTTGTCTTAAGTCTCTTTGGTGGATGATTTTCATCATGTGGGATCTATTATATGACTGCCTTGGTCTACCTGCCATCAGTTCTGCTTGCTATGTGACCAGTCCATTTCCATTTTAATTATTTTACTCTCTTGATGATATTGTATACTTTTGCTTGTTCTGTAATCCAGGGGTCCTCAACAACTGGTCCACGCAAACAAGCAAAGCTCCATCTGTGGGATGTAGGCAGCATGCAAACCCTTCCAGTCCACGGAATAACCTTTATCCATGGAACTGGTCCCTGATGTCCAAAAGGTCTGGGGGCACTGTTCTAATCCATGTGCAGGTATTTCTATCTTGTCTTGTAATGCCGAGCGTGTATCTTTCTATGGCTCTTTGCACCACTCATAGCTGATGTGTGTGTGTGTGTGTGTGTGTGTATAATCAAAAAGAATAAAATGCAAAACAGAAAAATAGAAAAAACACACATCTAACATTAACAACAAAAAAGGAAAAAATGTCTACAAAAAAGGGGAAAAAATGAAATGGAAATATGTTTCTGATTTTATCGAAATTATACAAGAACCCAATGTGTAATTAAAGCATCTATCCAACTAAAGTTAACCAAGTATTAATATAAAAAAATAGGAATAATTATAAATGTTTTGATAGCCTTCACTATTTTCATTTGCTGCTATGAATGACCTGTATTTTGATCTCCTTTAAGAATTAAGATAGTGACACCTATTTCAAAAGAAATAGCAGCAACTAGATGGATGAATGAATGCTGTAATCTGGAACATAAAAAGGTGAAATAAATGGGAATCCTGTTGGAAAGAAAACATTTTTCATTTCCCGCTATGAGATCCTGATTCAGAATGGATTATTTTAGTAGTATAAACCTTATAATTACAACTGTGTGTAAATTGCCATTCTTCCTAAATATACCCAAATTTGTTCACCCAACTTACTACCAAAACACTTTCTTAGTGAACATTGTTGCCTGTAGGAGATGGTCTCAAGATCAGATGCTTCATCAGTTTGGATTCACTTCATTTCCATAAGAGATCTAAATCCAGCCCCCTTCAATTCCATTTACTCTTATCTAGCACCAATTTGCCTTGACTATGAGTAGCTCAGAATCTTGTGCATGAAATAAACTTGCACTCCTTTTGAACTTAATTCTGGTCCTGGTTTCTTGCACCTAACATTACCCCGCCCTAAACATCTTGCCCTCAGAGATGAGGCTTACCCCCACTATTCTGGCCTCCTAGAAGAGCATGAAGACTTCTGCTGCCAATTGCTTTGGGGAATCTAAGAGTTACATACAACCTGGAGGGCACCAGGTTAAAAAAGCCCTCTGCTTTTTTTAACTCTGCTTTCACTCTGTTTTTAATTCAGTTTTTTAACTGTGATTTTTATATGGTGTTATGGGTTTTATCTGTACACTGCCCAGAGTGGCACAGATAGCGAGATGGATAGTGTATACATATCAATCAATAAAATAAATAAATAGTTATACGAAGTGCAATAGAGATGAGTATATACTTTTTTTTTGACAGGTTTGGATCATAGAAGGGATGACGCCATACGATTTATCACAGATAAGAAAGACCATGAGCAACTGAATAAAATTATAATAGTTTGTGCATTTTTAAAATTTATAGTGAAAATAAAGTTCTTCACTTGAGGACAGCTTGAGAAAATGGAATATCTGTAGGAAAATGGATAGGGCTTCTTAAATTCTTGCTTTTTGGATAGTGAACCTTGAAGACACACTGATTGAAAAATTCCATGACTGATATAATCCAAGTTTTGAAGAATCAGGCAGCATTAAAGTTTAATAAATTATTATGGTTGGTCACCCAGTCAGCCAGTTTTTTATCCATCTATCAAGTAATTCTGCCTTTTGCAATTGACTGAGGGTGATTTTGTCAATTCCAATGGTATATTCAAATGAAGCTCCAGATGTTTTGGAATTACATCCAAGGCACCTATTACTTTAGGTATTCTTTGCTTTCTTTTGTCACATTCATATTACTTCTATGTGCAGGTTTTTGAATTCCGTAATTCAATTTTTCTCTATTTTCTCTCTCTTCTATTCTGCTTTCGTCAAGTACTGCAGCAACCACTATCCAGACTTTTTTGTCTTTTTTTATCAACAATTGAATTGTTGAGCCTGGAATATTATGTGGCAGATGCTTGCTTGTTTGAATTCTAAAATTTGAGAATATTTTAGCATCTTTGCTTTGCTTTCTATTACTTTGTCTATGTTGTGCTTCCATCAATTGTTGCTTGCAGACAAGTGGCATTTCTTGCAGACACACTAATGCACCATTGTTGCTACTTTATCATGCTATTGTTTGTAGTCAGTATGTGATCTTCTTGTAGCAGCTAACTAGTGGTTCAATCTTTCTTCAGCTTATTTTCAGAGGCGACATTTGCCTCTGACTTCTCAAATGCTGCCTTGAATATATTTGTTCTTAAAACTTCATCTTCTGCAGCCAGAATTAGCCCCTGTCTCTTTCTTCAACTTTCCTGCTTTTAGCTATTGCCAGTTCTTATTATTTACTTGACATGCTTTTTTTAAAAAAAAGAACCATGGCTTTTTATGTCTCCTTTGGGCTTTCTTGTAGGCCAGGTTGGTCTCTCCAGTACTCAGCAAGCATGCTGATATACTAACTCGCTTTAGTGTGTATTCTTCACTGTCCTTCAAATATTTTTCCAAGCCCTTTTTCTTCTTCAACTGTGGTGCACTTGAAGGATTCCACTCCTACCTATTTTCTTTGATAAGTAGAGTCTGCCAGTGTCACTATATTCATGAAAGGAATGATTACTTTTCATTATTTTTCTGGCCTTCCTATCCAGGGCCTTTAATTTTACTTGAGTCCAATCTAGTGTTCCAGCAGTGACTAGAATTTCCTGGATGTTAATGACTTTGAGGATATTTCCTTCACTGAATTTGGACTCTACAATCTCCTTGACTCTTATGATGCATTCAGTACTGGGATTCTTCTCGACTTGAATGTGTTTGATGTTGTCAACTTGAGGCTCTTTCCATAGGGCATCTGTATTCTTTCAGTTTTCATAATTTCCCCCATTGATGGTGAAGGTGGCACATATGTCCAGTCCAAACTCTATTGCAATATCTTGGCTATATATAGGGACAGTCTTGATCAGCATTTCTATTGCAGATGGTGGTTTTTTTCCCCATATAGCTTCAGATTGTAAAGGATATAGGGTAGCCTGGAAAATATTTTTAATGTTTAATAGCTATAGCCTGAGTTACTCAGCATTGTTGACAGAAGAATCAGTTCAACGACAAACAGTAGTAGTGAAAGTGAGTCTCCTTGTAAGATTCCTCTCTTGATGCTAACCTCTCTCAGTCTATCACCAGTGATCAACAATTGAGTCTTCCATTGTGCCACTTATCTTTGCACAAAGCTTTTAATGTATCTACAATAGTGGCCAAAATTGTGGAAACCTTTTGGGAAAAGTGTATTTTCTAAAACTAACTAATAACACCACTTTTTTTGAGGGGGGAGTAGTACCATCAAATTATATATAAATGGAAAGGTAATGTAAAGAAGAATATAATGCAATAACATCTATGAAGAATTTGCTATTAGAATAGCAGTTACAGTATAAAGAAGAAAAGTAAAACACTTAAAAAAAAAACAAGATATACAAAAAATATCAACATGTCAGTGAATACATAGTTGGGTAACCTTTAGCATGAATTATGGCCTTACAACGTCTTCCCATGGAGTGAACCAAGTCTTTTAGTTCTGCAGCTGTTATAATGTGAAACCAAGAACTGAATGATTGCTTCTATTAACTAGGTTTTATTGCTGGGTCGCTTCTGACTAACAAGATTCTTTAGTCGGCTCCATAGATTTTCAATTGGGTTAAGGTCTGGGCTATTCCCAGGCTATTCCAGCAGTGGAATATAATTATCATGAAACTCCCCCCCAAAAGTGGTGTTATTAGCCATCAAACCTCAAAAATACACTTTCCCCAAAAAGGTTTCCACAATGTTGGCCACTATTGTATTGACTCCTGTTATTTCTAGGCACTTAATTATCCAATTACAGAGCAGGGAGTCACATGTTTTCTTATAATTAATCTAACCTACATTCAAATTGGTCTTCATTTTCTTCAAAAATCATCTTATCAATAGGGAGCTGATCTTTTGTTCTGCTGCTGTTTGGGCAGTTTCCTTTCTCCTCAGGTAGAAAGAGCTTTTTTTCAACTACAGACTGTTGAATGTGTAGTAGCTGATGCTGCAGCTACTACACCAGTTAGCAATCTGAATGTTTTTGGCAAGCAGGTAGTATTATTACTATGGTTCATCGCACTTTATTCTTATTATTTAGTAATATGTATTCTTTATGCATAACATTGTCAGACAGATATTGCATTCCTGATTATCTGATTTGTATAGGCAATTCATCAATAACTTTTGTTGCTATGAAGATTGAAATCACACAGAAAAATGCTACTGTTTTAATAGTCTAATAACAAAAGGTCCACCCTGTATACAGGAGAAACTCTATAATATATTACAGAGAAACTCTGTAATATATTGTGCTATTTGCTCATACAGTAAAGGTGAATTTTCTTTTTACAGCGTACTTTGTAGATGGCTCTTATTCTTAAAATATGAAAACTATTCGCATAACTGTCTGGAATATCAACTTTATTTGTGTTTCGCATAATGTCCAGTTCAAAGCTATTGAGTGCTGTGGGCAAAGCACATTTCATAATTTGGTGTTCTAATGATACCTTTAAAAAGTCAAAAAGGTTATTAAAGGCTTTTGAAAAAAGCTACAAACTAACGCAGAAATAATTTAACTTTAGCTTGGTAAAATAAAATACTGAACTTGGCAATTCTGATTCTTGACAATCCAGTTGCTTTTTTCCTGTTTAAATAATGTTATTAAAAATATTAATTACAGTAGTAAAAGATAATACAAACTAAATAAGAAAAAAAAAAGAAAACAAGAAAGAAAAAAAATCCAAGAAAACAAATTCCAATCGTCATCATGATATATAAAATATTTTGACAATCCAGTTTCTGATGATTTTCACTTGAACTGTGTTAGAAATTTAATTTTCAAAGTTCTCCAATATTATAAAAAACAATCCTGTGTTTTCCTGATAATTTTATTAGAAAACATACCTAATTATCAGGCTTAAAACTGGTTAGTTATTTTGAATAACTAATTCAAAATATGTTTCAGAATCTATCAATAGTTATTTCTTTTAATAAATGCAGTTGAAATTAATGTAAGTATAATCAAATAATCTAAAAATGGAGATAATACTTTAACTGTTATTAGTGAAAGTAACTATTAAGGGAAATGCTGCTTGTCACCTTGAACACAGCCACCTTCAGTGTTCAATTTGCATAAAATTGTGACAGATAAATCATAAATATGTTACAACTGTTATTTGCAAAGTATAAAATTGTACTCGGTGTTGCATCACCTGTGTAATACTTGTCAGAGAATAGTATTTTCTGAGACAGCTAATAGAGAAAGAAACATTTGCAATTCTATGTACAATGAGAACATTCCATAAGCATGCATTTGAATCTAGTAACAAAAACAACACCTGTATTATGGTCCAAGTCCAGCTTTTGTCAATCTGGTCATAAAAATATAAAAGTAACGTTTGGGATGTGTGTGTGTAATACAAGTATTTAAGACTACAGACATGCCCCGTAATATAACTCACATATAACATAATGCATTTTCTCAGCATCTTCTGTATAGGGAAGCTTTCAGAAAAGTAGCACATGAAACAAGCTTTCTGATTAGGGATCTAGGTGTGGAAGAATCCTACGCAAAAAATTCTGAACCAGAGGTTCCGATTGCAGTTGAGGATGGCATTTATAAAATATGGATAATCAAAATACTGGAAAGAGGTTTTGCCTGTCACAAATGCTTTATACATAAAAAAAAGACATTGTGTTATGATAATAACATTCCATCTAGTAGAAAAAAAAAGTGTTTCTATATTGCAACATCGTTGCTTTTATTGGTGTATTCATAGGCAACAGGGTGAAAAGAATGCCATAACATATTGGCCCAGCATACCTCTTTATACTGAAAGAGTAATTGGAAATTGTATGGATTCAGTAAGTATGCACAAAAAATTGAATTGCTTTGCTTTAACAAATAATCATGCCAGTATTGAACTAGCAGTTCTGTTTTCTGCATAGGTAGAAAAGACTTGCTATATTTTGATAGCTATTGGAAGCACTGGAAAAGGCTTACACATAATCGCAATATATATAGAGAAGCATTTTCTAGTTAATGGAAGTGCAAGTCAAGACCAAGGCAGAATGAATTCCCTTTGGTGAGATCAGTCACTACTCATACACCATTTTTGTGCTGAATATTTCTTGAAATCAAATTGTACCATCCTGAATTACCATTGAAGAATGATGTTTTGGTGGGTGGACAAGTAAGGGTGGATTATCATTCCACCCTTATTTGTCCTTGCAATTGATTATTTTCCAAATGCTCAGATCAGGGGTGGGTTCTATTTACCTTTACTATCGGTTCACAATGGGATTGTGCATGCGCAGATCGCCGATGATGACATCCGGGGCAGTGGGCGGGATCTCCCACCCGTTTACTAAAAGTTCTTGTGAACCGGTCCGAACCAGGGGCAACCCACAACTGGCCCAGATGTGCTGAGACTTTTTCAGGAAAATAGAACTTCTATTTCAAGGTTTCACATTGTACTTGACCAGGGGTGAAATGTAAAATTTGTTACTACCAGTTCTGTGGGCATGGCTTGGTGGTGGTGGGTAATGTGACTGGGTGGGCGTGGCCAACTCTTTTTTTAATTTTCCAAAGCATTTTTTCTAATGCTTTGAAAAGTTAAAAAAAAAGTTGGCCATGCCCACCCAATCACATTACCCCCCCACCAAGCCACGCCCACAGAACCGGTAGTAACAAATTTTACATTTCACCCCTGGTCAAGTACAATGTGAAATCTTGAAATAGAAATTCTATTTTCCTGAAAAAGTCTCAGCACATCTGGGCCAGTTGTGGGTTGCCACTGGTTCGGACCGGTTCACAAGAACCTTTAGTAAAACTGGCGGGAGGCTCTGCCCACTGCCCCGGATGTTGTCATCGGCAATCTGCATTTTTTCTAATGCTTTGAAAAGCATCTCTGAAGATCAGGCAACTCAGCTGGGATCATTAAAAAGAGAGGCTTTTTAAAAAATACCTCTCTGCCGATCAGGCAACTCAGCTGGGATCGTCAGAGAGGCTTTTAAAAAAATATCTCTCTACCGATCAGGCAACTCAGCTGTGATCATCAGAGACTTTTCAAAGCATTTTTTTTACCACCTCTTCGGCCAAGAGGTTGCAGAAAAAAATGCTTTGAAAAGCCTCTGACGATCCCAGCTGAGTCGCACGATCATCAGAGGCTTTTTTTTTTTACTTTTAAAAGCATTTTTTCGTCGGAAGAGGTTGTAGAAAAAATGCTTTTAAAAGTAAAAAAAGGAAAAGCCACTGATGATCGTGCAGCTCAGCTGGGCATGGGGAGAGGCAGGGATTTTTGCTACCGGTTCTCCAAACCACCCATCGCCATCGCTACCGGATCAGGCGATCCGGTCTGAACCGGGAGCATTTCACCCCTGTACTTCACCATGTTAGATGATGACTTCTAATTTTATTTATTTATTTATTTATTTATTTATTTATTTAAATTTCTATACCGCCCTACTCCCGAAGGACTCAGGGTGGTGAACAGCCACAGGATAAAACACATAAATACAAAACTTTAAAATAGAATAAAAATGAATTAAATAATTAAACAAATTTAAAATGCCCCATAATTTAAAAACAAATTAAAATTTACATTTAAAAAGGGGAGAAGATTTAGGCCAGGCCAGCTTGATGAAATAAAACAGTCTTAAGCGCACGATGGAAGGTGCGCAGATCCGGGATCCTCCGTATCTCTGGGGGGAGCTTGTTCCAGATCGTAGGTGCCCCCACAGAGAAGGCTCTCCCCCTAGGGGCCGCCAGTCGACATTGTTTGGCCGACGGCACCCGGAGGAGCCCCTCTCTATGGGAGCGTACTGACCGGTGGGAGGCTATTGGTGGTAGCAGGCGGTCCCGTAGATAACAAGGTCCTAAGCCATGGAGCGCTTTAAAGTTGATAACCAGAACCTTGAAGCACACTCGGAAGACCACCGGGAGTCAGTGCAGCTCGCGCAGGAAAGGTGTTACATGGGAACTCCACATCGCTCCCATAACCACCCGCGCAGCCGCACTCTGCGCCAGTTGGAGTCTCTGAGTGCACCTCAAGGGGAGCCTCATGTAATGATCACTTCTTGGTTAGGATACGAGGCATTTAAAGTTGCTAAAAGGGAAACCTGAGTGACATGGATTTACTTTGTATTAGTTTCCTCCAAAAATGTGACTCCTTGTGGTAGATTTATGTTGCAGGACAATCAATGAACTATGTCTTTTGAACCTGGATGCTATGAACATTGTCATCAATAGTGGGTTCCAAAGACTTCTGAAATAATGTCTTTTTTTATTTAGTATTTGCACATAAATATAAATACAAATGTTGTCAGCATTGTAGGGAATCCTGCCTTAGCAAATTATGAAGATATACTATAATTCGACCTCTCAGCTTCCTGCCAAGAATGCCATCATTTTTATTTTGTTAATGTCCTTCAGACTATAACACATTTATTTCTTCAAGATTTTTGCACCTCTGGATTTATTTGGGATTTGGGATATTTATACAGTTCTCAAATCATATTGTCATGATTTGTTTATGGCTACGTATCATTTTGTTTCAGGTAATAGACATCTCACTACAGATTTTGATTTAAACAACAAGAAAAATACTTCTGAGCAGAGAAACTGCTATTTAAAGAAAACACTGAAACTCATGAGACAAATGATAGTATTATGCCTTCTGGAAAATCGGACCGACATTTCAGTAATCTTGAAATGTTCACAATAATGGCAAGAGAGTTCATAATAAATTCAGAGGCTTTGGCAGACATTTCTTGCCTGCCACGTAAATAATAAATGTTGACACGTAGGATCTTTAAATTTTATAGTGTTTCCTTGCCAAAAAGAATGCACAGGTGAAATAAAGGTTTAACTGAATATAAACATATAGTTAAGACAAATAGTTAATCAATAAGATTTTGGTTTGTTGATTAGAACCGGATATAACCAAATTATTCCTATATTGTGGAGCAATATTTTACTGCATGATTAAATTTTTGAAAAATAATAATATCAAACATTACCTTTGGCTACTGAATTGTGCTTTGCATAAAGTCATTCTTCAACCCAGATCATTGGCACATTTAACTCAGTACTGATTGCACCAAGATGATCATATAGGCTACTTATTTAACAGATGACTGAAAACTTCAGCCTTGTTTTACTAGAAACATCCGTATTTTTACAATCCTATTTATGAAGGACAAGCTGCTGTTCTTTTCTTTTCTCTTCTCAGAATGTGAATGGAAACATAGAGAAAAGTTTAAATAAGATTCAAAACTCCTATGTGAAAAAAAGAAATCTGATCTGCCTAGATAACAAATCTCTCAAACAAGCTAGCAACATTTCAGACTTGCATTGGCTTCTTATTTCATGTGCTGCTTTCTCAAAGAATTCAATATCTACTTATTCTGCTGTGCAGAAAAAGAAATTGTTGCTACAATTCCATTTCAAATAAAGTTGGTTTTAGGCAGAAAGCTTTTATGCCAGCTTTTAAAGATAGGGTGAAGGATCAGGAAAGGGACATCTTGTTGTGATTTTCATTTGTTAGTATAGCATGCAGTGACATGGAATTGTTTGTTGTTCAGTTACTTTTGTAGTATGCTCGAAATAAGAGAGTATAAAAATAGTTCTTTAAAAATAAACCATTTCATGGTTTTGCTTCGTTGAAATGTTTTTTTTTTTTATGAATAAGAAATTAATCCACAAATTCAGCTGTGACTTCTATATACATCAAGCTTTTTTTCTGGTTGAGTGCAATATCCCCATGAATATTTTGAAAGGCATACCTGCTCTTTATTCCAGCTTATTTTTAAATTAACTGATAATATAAATATGGCTTTGATCTTCAAAGAGAGTTTAGCTGTTTCAGAGTTCAACTGTTTGTCATGTTTTTATCCTTTTAAATAATAATAATAATAGTAGTAGTAGTAGTAGTCCATATACTTTCAATTGAAACAAATAACTATCACAAGGTAGCGTAGAAGAATTTAACATCAATGAAACAACATGAAACATAGAAACAATTATTTTTACAAATATTAAGAATAAAATCATTAAAATATTTTCAGAGATCTCATGAAATATTTATGAAAGACAAAAAGTCCAGATCAGGTAGAAATCATTCTATACTTTGGGTCACATAGGAAAAAAGCTTTTTCTTGTATACTTTACATTCTTGTGAACTAACCATGTATTTCGAAAGTTATTTCCTACTATCTCTGGAGGTGATTAAGAAGAGGGTGGGCAGCTACCTCTTGAAGAAAATTGATTTTTTCCTATACTACAGAAGTGGACTAGATCATTTTTATGATTCCTTCAACAATGCTTTGACAACATGAATGGCTAGATTATTTAAACAATTGAGTGATGGTTTAGAAATCTATACATTCTATTCTGATTTTTGGTATTAGCTTGGAGGGTGAGATGAACATTAACTTTTTCCACTGTTTCCAAGAAATATGGAGTCGTATGAATATTACTTTCGGGGTCAGAAGCACGCAATTCCTATAGATTTTAGAAAACTTTCATGAGAGCTTAAAAATGTGCATTGTTTCTGGTATGGCCATATATTATAAACCATATATTAGGAACCTACAAGATCAGCTCCTCCAACCAACATCCTGTTGTTGTTCATTTATTGGAAAATTATTGATTGTTTCCCACTTTTATGAAATATGGGTTGATGAGAACAAAAAAACAATGTTTTAATGAAATGACCACCACTGGAGTCTAAATTAAGCAAAAGTGTTCCAAAAACTGATGAAGATAGAACTATTTAGGAGGTCATAATTGGACTAAGATGGAGTAACAGCTAGGGCTATTCTTTCTTGCTCCATTTTAAGTCAAATCGAATTATTTTAATGTGTCATGTGATATTATCATCATGGGAATTTTAATTTCAGAAATTATTCTTTATTGCTTTTCTATGTTCTTGTAACTGCTGAAAGTACTGCAGTTTCAGCTGGAAATTATAACATTGAAATTATAACATTGAAATCTCCAGTTTCTGCCGAAAATTATAACATTGAATACACTTGATTAAGGAATGAAGAAAATAAATACATAACTTTCACAAAACAATTTTCATAGTGAATAAAGTTGTGATTTATATCAGAAGTTAGCAACTTAAGACTGAAGTCATCTGGCTGATGCCCCCCAAAAGAAATACATTTATCCAGTATACAAGAGAGAACAGAGCTCTTGTTGTCAGCTTAGGCAACTATTTTGGCAATGGCTTTCCCACTTCCTTCGTTCAAGCGGAGCAACAGTTCACTGGAAATTGTGGCAGTGGCAGCAAGAGCTCTGGCCAACAGGCAAAAAAACGTTGCTGACCCCTTTCTTCTGAAGAAAGTTTTTGCAACCAAAGACTTGACAATCAAATCTGAAGATCTAAGCAGGGAAATTATTCTTTGAACAATATTTTATTTCCTCTTAAATATTAATGAGAAAATTGTTTGTGAGATGGAATCATGTACCTGAGATGGATGGCTCAATGAATGAATGAATGATTGAATGAATGAATGAATGAATGAATGAATGAATGGTTGTCTCATTAAAAGTTATCAGATCTTATTTATGAAAAGTTCAGACAGACTATCCCTTTCAATATGACTATAGGCAGTTTACAAGTATGTGAAATAAAAATGATTTATTAATAATGCAAAGTAATATAACCAATATTATTTTATATTAATAGTTCAATTAATCTATACCTACATTGTAATTCTAGATGAATCCATTTCAAAGAAAAAACAACTTGTAGTAATATTTTCCTGCAGTTTAGAGTTGAGCAGAATCACAATATGCTTTACTAGTGTAATATTGTCTTTTTCTTCTGGGCAGTGAGAAATAGATTTCCTAGCAGACTATTTTGCTCAGCTACCAACTGGAATCAACATCCGTTGTACTTAATTAAGAAATACTCAGAGTTTTCAATGGAATGAATTTTCTCTTATTTTCTTTTTTTATAACTCATACCAGTAACAAGCAACTTGCATGGATCCTGAATTACTTCTGGCTACTCTTAACACTAGAACTAAAATTCTATAGCATATTTTGATAACCTACTAGAGGAGGAAAAACTACTCTACTCTGCTTGCAAATTTGAAAATAAATCTCGTCATGTGTAAGATTTTCTATCCCTGCAAAACATATCCTAAAATAAAACCCTACCACTCAGAACTATTGGACTAGGGCAGCTCTATTAAGCAAAGTTAGAAATAAGTAACAACCAAAATAGTAATAAAATCCACAATGTAATATTTTAGCCATTTAATGCAAGGATAAACAAAATGTTTAAACCTAATGGATATAATGTAGTGTAAAAAAAACCCTTTCAAAACAGGATAATTTTCCAACCATAAATAACTAATCCTTTTTCCAACCATAGATAAAAAACATTTGTTTTAAAAATTCCTTGATAAATTCTATCATCTCCAAGTTTTCTTGGCCCCACAAGTTATCAGTTAGTAAAGAACTTTCTGTTGCAGTTTCTGTATTATCACCTCTGATAATACAGTTATCAACACAATTCCAGGTGTAATGATAATTTCCTTGCCATTTGATATCTACAAGGAAGTAAGGGAAAGTCCAGGCATGATTTGCTGACAGACACAGCAGGGAAGATTCACACATTATACATAGGAAGCTCCAGCACCATGAAAGGATGTTTATAGATTCCCTCTCTATAAATTTACTTCATGAGCTTTTGATATTTTATATAATTAAATTAAATGCAACATTCTACAGTGAATGTAATATTCTCTTGCAGCATTAAATATAATATTCCATGCATTAACAAGCATATGCATAATGTCTTAGAGAGGTTATTGCAGTTCGAGGTATTGTCTTGAAACATTTCTCAGTAATATTTTCTTGGCATTATTTTACAATTTGCAGCTATAACTTCAAAGTTTTAGATTTACATAGTCACTACAGTAGATACTTCTCCTCTTTTAACTTGTTCGGTTTTATTTCTATTTCTTTTCTCTGACAATTGATAAAAGGGTGCACCTGAGGTCGTGTTGCTTTTGACAATTAAGTATGTATAAGAACTAAACAATTACTACTACAATTATTGCCACCCTAATCCTAACAGCTGGGGAAAAAACATGTTTTTAACAACTTCTGGAATATTAATTTAAGGTAGAAGTTATACAGAACTCTATTTCCTGTTGCCTTAAATTATCTACATATAGAACATTAGGACTATGGGGGTATGTTTAAAACATATGGCTTTAACTTTTTTATTTATTTATTTAATATGTTGATGAATCCAAAGATCTTCTCAGATGGTTATAATCAAAAGAAAACATCAATAACAGAAAGATGAATAAATCATCCATTCAGTCCATCTTGTACATAATACAGGTAGTTAGCAGTTGCCTTATATATTGACTGTTTGCACTTACAATGACGGTGAAAAAGTAACCTTGCAGCCAAATCCTCACATCTGCAACCTTTACAGCAGTGGTGGGTTTCAAAAAATTTTACTACTGGTTCTGTGGGTGTGGCTTGGTGAGTATGGCATTGCTTGGTGGGCATGGCTTGGTGGACGTGGCAGGGGAAGGATACTGTAAAATGTCCATTCCCACCCAGTAGAACGTTACTGCAAAATCCCCATTTCCTCCCGATCAGCTGGGAATTGGGAGGCAGAGAATAGATGGGGACGGGGCCAGTCAGAATTTTTACTATCGGTTCTCCGAACTACTCAAAATTTCTGCTACCGGTTCTCCAGAAACCCACCTCTGCTTTGCAGGTCTGTAAAGTAAAGGAAAATTGAAATAAGATCTGAAGCATGTTTCCAGTTCTATTTAGAAATTGTTTTGCTTCATGACTGAATTGCCAGTCTGAATCATGGTCATTAAACAAGGATGACCTCTTCTGATATAAATTTCTCCCGTGATATGAAAAATTTATTGGGATTGCCTATACGCCATTACAGAACAATCACATAAATCTAAGAATTCATCTTTTATCCCTTAGATCAGCTATTCTAGATTAATGCATGGGCCCAATGAAGGATTTATCTTTACCGTTCTTTAACATTTCTGTTCCAATGATTCAATCACAGCAGTTCTTCCTGACAAAAGGGCAGGAAGGAGGGCATCACCCATTATGAATGACCATCTCCTTCTGAGCTAGGAAAATGCTGATTCTGATGCCCTGTTCTCATGTAGCTGAAATATGGATTGATTGGTTTATTCGTAATTTCACTCTTAATAACTCCTATATTATATATAAATATGCCATTTGCTTTGCCCTTATACCTTCTTGTTTGGAAAATATCACTGTTTTTCTCCTCATCTTTCAGTTTGGCACTGTCATAGTTTAAATGGTTTCTATAAATCTGCCACATAATAAGTTTCAGGATTACCGTATAGCCTGCAGCCTTATTCCTTTTTAGTGTAATCCAGAAAGCCAATAAAGTTTTGGCCTGGACAGTTAAGGTTTTGATCTGATGTCTCTATATCAATGCTTAAAGGAGGTGAATAGATGTTGCTGGAGTAGCTTAACACTTGTGCCTTTAGGTCAGTTCTGAATTGTTCACTTGTCAATTGTTATACATGCTTTCAAGGAGTGTACACCTTCAAAAAGGCATTATTTGAAATAAAGAAAATTCTCTTACTCCTGAAAATATATACCACACCAGTGGTGAAATATATACCACATCAGTGGTGAAATTCAGCCGGTTCTATCCGGCTCAGGCGAACCAGAACCAGTGGTGGGAGGCTCTGTCCACCTGCCCGGATGTCATCACGTCCCATTTTTGACCTTCTGTGCATGCGCAGAAGGCTCTGTGCATGCATGGAGGAGGTGCACGTGCTCACATTTACAAACCGGTAGTAAAGATAAGTGAATTCCATCCCTGTATCACATATATGATAATTCAAAAATGGGAGGGGGGGATTAACCATTTAATCAGTCAATTAAAAACCTAATTGTCTACTTTTGATTAAACTTTTTTTTAAATCCAAGAAGGGACTGCTGAGACATTTGATCATTAAACTTGTCATTTTTTTGACTTTCTCACAATAATATTCAGTCATGAAAGATCCCCAGCAATATTGACTCTTAGTTATAGATTTAAAATGATGAAAAATATGGTGACCATCCCCTGGGAAATTGGATCAATTGTATGGATTATAACTCAAACAAATCTTTCTAGAGGGGATAGTTAAAAATTTGTGACTGATGAAAGACTGTTAAACTATATACACACATGGGAGCAAGTTCTAGAGAGCAAAATGTAGACAGAATACCAGGGCTGAGCATGCCAGATATGCAAAGAATTGTATTCCCTGTGACAAGGCATTACATGGGCAGGCAGGCAAAGGAAAATGAACCACCAACTTGTGGTAAAGTCAACACTAATGAGTATGAATTTTCTTTGTTTTCAGTAAATAAAATGATGAGAAAAGAAACAGTTGACATAATAATAGTAGGGGGAATCATGCAAAGTAAACATAAACTAAGAGTCATGTTTTTTCTTCTTTTCTTAATAGTGAGTATAACAATATCTATTACTCACTTATTAATAGCAATAGCAATATATTGGACTTATATACTGTTTCATCAGTGGTGAAATCCTCTGAGGTCTGCTACCAGTTTGCTGCACGCGTGCATGCGTGGACCACAACAAACACGTGCTTCACTCGCTTGTGCACTGCAGGTGCTACCATGCAGCACTGAAAAAGAAGGCTTAAGAAGCCTTTTCTAAGGTAAGTAGAACAGCAAAGGGGCGGGGGGACAGCTGTGCTGCATGATTTAGATTCGCTAGAAAGGATTTCCTGCTTTCTAGCGAATATAAATTGGGTGGCACAGCTGATGGTCAGAAATACCAGTTCATCCAAACCGGTAGCATTTTTTAACTACCGGTTCACCTTTTATTACTACCAGTTCATCCAAACCAGTCTGAACCGATAGCATTTCACCCCTGCGCTTTATAGTGCTTTACAGCATTCTCTAAGCAGTTTACATAGTTAGCATATTGCCCCCAACAATCTTGGTCCTCATTTTACTGACTTCAGAAGGATGGAAGGTTGAGTCAACCTTGAGCTGGTCAGGATCGATATTCTGGCAGTTAGTTAACCACTGAACCACCATGGCTATTATACAGGTGGAAAATTATTTTCACATTGTGAACAGCTGAACAGCACTAAGAAGTCTTACACATGGGGCTTCCTATACATTACACTGACTGAATTTGCAGTTCAAAATTATAGCCATACAGCCGTAATATGGTTTGTTGCATTTTGGCTTAGAGTAATGCATAAATTTCATCACTTCAATTCATCACTTCAAACTCTGTCAACTTCTGGTGACTTTATCAACAAATACATGCAAGTATCTTGGCAACACTGCAGAACTTTTTTTTAAAAAAATGTCTTCTTCCAGTATACTTTTCATTTTCTCTGATCAAACCTAAAACCCTGATATTTCCTTGTCTTTATCTGCCTTTTCACCAAGCTTTGCTTATCTATAGGACAAGAACTAGTACAATAATTACTCTCTTTAATTTTTTTATCAAATAGATAAGCATTGATAGTCAGAATGTCTCTGAACACACAAGTAGCACAAAACCAATGTCCCAAAATAGATAGGCTGACAGATTACAGACATAGAGAAAGTAAAGTGGAATAGAGTTCTCCCAATAATCCCATTAAGTACATCCCCTCTTTGGTACCTGCAATTATCTACTGAGCTATTCTAACCTCGGGTCTAGCACTCTTCTGAAAAACTGTTAAATTTATACTCTAAAACTGATTGGCTTTACAGGTAGCAGATATAGAAGAAGGAGTGATTGGTAATGAATGAATGTTAGTCTCAACTAACTAGCAGTATATAGAATTTAATAGAGTACTAGCAGAAAGCAACAATTTCAGTTCTGAATTCATGGCTGAGAATATTTGGAAGCAACTGATCAACAATCAGAGGCAACATGCATCTATGATTAGTCTGGGAATAACAACTCCTATTGTAACCATAAAATGTAGTGCCCTCAAACCTTCAATGAAATAGACAAAAGTATGCTGCCATTCCTCATCCCTGGCAGAAATGGTAGAAACTCGCAAACTACCCAATGACGATAGAACTGGCAATACACACCGGGGGGGGGGGGGGAGAATCTAGTTGTATTCCTAGATTAAATTGACATTCTATCCAACACAAAACTAGCCTCAAGGGAGTGCTAGCCCTGTTTTTAAATATGTCTAATACCAGTGGTGGGATTCAAGTAATTTAACAACCAGTTCTCTGCCCTAATGATTTCTTCCAACAATCAGTTTGCCAAACTGCTCAGAAAGTTAACAACCGGTTCTCCCAAAGTGGTGCGAACTGGCTGAATCCCACCACTGTCTAATACCTTTTCAATTCCAGTGACCAATTGTAAAGAAAGAATCAATAATAAAAAAGGATTTAGGAAACAATTGTATAAATGTCTGGTTTATCTGTAGCTGGACCATAAATGTATATAGACCATCCACGATTAACAATCAAAAACCAGTATGCATCAGTGTCCAAAATGTCTCGATCAGTTATAAAATTTAAAGATTTCTGAACTAATTTTGCGTCTGGCAAGTTTTTATTTTTAAAATTTTTAAATTACGTTATACGTACGTATAACGTACGTATAAATTACGTTTATACTATGTTAATTGTGTGACTTGTATAACATAAAATAATCATTCTAATATATTGTACATACTGTAAAATAATGTGTTATTAAAACCATTGGGTGCATTTATACTACAATGGAGTCATTTATGAATAAAAAAGACAAATTTCTATCATGTGACCCCATTACTTAAAAGAAATCGTCCAGGACAGGACCATTTTCACCTGCTTTCATAATGCTAACAGAGTGATGGCAAAACCAACAGCTTGGGGAATCTGTTCCATGATAATGGCACCATGACATAGAAATGCTTCCTATACTTATTCCCTCTGATATATTACTAGTTCAAAATTAAAAGCAATTCTTTAAAAATGTTCATACCGGACATGTTATTTCCAGTTGAAGAAGGTGGTCATGAAAACATTATAGCACCAAACCATACAGAGCATCTTAGGTCAAAACCAGAACTTTAAATTATTCCTGGAAGCAATTTAAAACCTATGAATAACCAGTGCAGCTTATAGGCTCATAAGGCATAGTTGCCAAGTTGCCGAGGCCCTATGAGCACATTTGCAGTCTATACAAGCAGCACCATATAGAGTGCATTGGAGAAGTCTCTGTTGCAAGGTCAGGTCACAAATGCTGCACCAGCCAAAGCTGTGAAACGGATTTCCCGGCCTCAGTTTTCATAGCAATATCACTATTTTATTTTTTAATATTAAAATAACAGCATCATCAGGATCACTGAGTTACATGACACATAGAGAGGAGAACTTCATTATCTTGGAGAGTTCCTTGAACATGCCAAGAACACATGCTGATGTACTTAGGATAAATTTATTGCACTGGCACATCATTTACAGTTTTAAAATAAACATTAATAAAACTGTTCATGTATATATTATGAACGGTGTTAACTTGTTCAATACAAATATTTTGAACTGGCTTAAAAATAAAATCCATTAAAATGGATCTGTTAAAATCCATTTGAAATGATTTTCAGCTTCCTATTGAATAAATTAAGTAGCAAAAAAATCAGTAGAGCTGTGCATCTGTCCAACTGAATGAGAAAATGTGCAATGAAGAGAGGCAGAAAAGGAGCACTTGTTTGCAGATCCTTAAACCAAACATATCTTTTACTACATGATCCTGAAAAAAATGCACGCACTGTAAGGAATTTTTAATGCACGTATATGAATCACCTTCTAACAGTTTAAGTATTCACTCCATAGGTTCCCAAACGTATGATTTCTAGAAAACACTTTATTTACAAGGCTCAATAACTGTGTATGGCTCACTATTTTGGTTGCATAGAGAAGGAATGCAAAGGGACTAACATTTTTATAAAGTGTCCTTCCTGCTTAACAGAGTAGGAGGAATGAAAATCGTAGCTTTTGTGGGAGCCTCGTGATTTGAATTAAGCTGGTCACCAATGCATTTTTTTTTAAAAAAAAAGCATTGATACTAGTTTGAATATTTAAGCCTTCTTAGTAAGTTAGATTTTTTTTTTTAAAAAAAAAATCACAGTAACAATATGGTGGTAACTTGGTAGTGCCTGTTTGTTACTTGTTTATAGTTGTTGCCAGACAATTTTCAATAAATGCATAGGTAAGGCTGATGTAGTTTTCACTCCACTTAGCTGCAGAAATGGGCAAGAATCATTTCCATCAACCTCTCAGATCTAATGCTATAGGGAAGGCTGATAACCTCAGTGGATTTTTGCCATTCAACAACAATTAGAAATTCTACATATGCTGTTTCTAATCCCTAGCAGGAAATAAGATAGGTGGCAGTTTATTCGTAGTCTAAACATGTTGTGGAGGTTTCCTAATAGAAAATTCCTTACTCTTGAATATGTTACCAACATAGCAATAACAATAGCACTTAGATTTATATACCACTTCATAGTGCTTTACAGCCCTCTCGAAGCAGTTTACAGAGTCATCATATTGCCCCCAACAATCTGGCTCCTCATTTTACCAACCTTGGAAGGATGGAAGGCTGAGTCAACCTTCAGCGGGTCAGAATCAAACTGTTGGCAGAATTGGCTTGCATTCTAATCACTGTGCCACCATG
This sequence comes from Pituophis catenifer annectens, assembly GCF_029215685.1. Classification (NCBI taxonomy): domain Eukaryota; kingdom Metazoa; phylum Chordata; class Lepidosauria; order Squamata; family Colubridae; genus Pituophis; species Pituophis catenifer. Next base: position 116,124,206 of record NW_027256882.1, read on the forward strand.
CAGACCAATGCATCTTTTTTCTTTCATAAAATCCATGCTTCAGATTGGTTATCAGATCTATGCACAACAAAGGCAACCATCCCCACCCAATCACACAAGATTTATCTGCTGGTCACTCTGGCCAAGTTCAAAAGAGATATGAAAAACTAGCTTTTTCCCAGGGCCTTGGGTTGCAGTGAGAGGCGGTTCTGTGTGCTTGATTGTGATGTAATGGTTCCTTTTCTTATGGACTGAGTATTTTTGTAACCTTGTTTTAATTGTATTGTATGATGTTTTTACTTTACACTGCTAAAGAGTCATTGTAGAGTTGGATGGGCTTATACATTTGTAAAAGGAAATAAAAATAAATAAATTATACAGCCATTAGTCTTATGCAATAGGGCTAAATTTGATACGGGAGCTAGGGTGGGGGCCTAAGCCCTTTTTACTACCATTCCCATATGCCCAATTGCCTATTAAATCATCATGTGCTTGGTGGTAAATTTCCATAAAAGTATTCAGGTCTTACTTTCAATAAACCTCTCTTACCAAAGTCCCAGTCACAGGTAGTCTGTAGCTGCATATTCTTGCATGTGTAAAGAATAAGAGCACAAGGAGTTCATGCCAATAGGTAAATAGTTCCAGACTTCCAAATTCTCATATCATTGTATAGCTTAGGTCAGGGGTGAAATTTACTTACCTTCACTCTGGTTCGCAAATGTGAGTGTGAATGGGTTCTCTCTACACTCGTGTGCGCCTCCTCCACACATGTGCAGAGGGTCAAAAACAGGACATGATGACATCCAGGCGGGTGGGCAGAGCCTCCTGCCACCGGTGCTACCAGTTCTGCCAAGCCGGATAGAACTGGCTCAATTTCACCACTGGCTCAGGTAGCCAAAGCAACTTATGACTTTGACATAAGTGCACTGAAAATTGTCCATTTTCCCAAGATCTCCTGGATGCTTGGGGAAGTTTATTTTCCTTTTCTTTAGACGTTTTCTTTCCCATTACCTTACCCTGAAACTTTCTGGAGTATTTCAAAAGTAAACTCAGATCATAATTCTAGTCATTTTACCTTGACTTTTTCCTAGGCAAGATATGTATTGTTGTTGTTGTTAACAGAAAACCTGCTACTCAGTTGTTAGCTATTTAATAATCTTTTGATTTTGCTGGCATATATAATCAGCATTCACAAAATTCTTGCTAATAACCTTGGCTTCAGCTATTGGGAAAAGGATTTGGCTGCTTGGTGCAAAGATATGATCCCCTCACTGCTGTCAGTGGGAATATACATCAGTGCAGAGGAATGGCTGACCCAAATTGCAGGGCTGCTTTCATCCTATTCCAACAGCTCAGATTTTTTGGCAAAAGGATAACCACAATACAGCATGTGTTTGAAAAACCTGAGATGAAGAGTAATGCATTTGTTTCTCTTTTTGTACTCTACAAGTTGTCATAACTCAAGAGTTTGTTGCTGAACGATCCTAGATTTCTAGAACATTGCCTATTGCTTATCTTCATTTTCTTTTTGGAATCTATTATTTAATTGAAGGTAGACACCTTGAGTACTCATGTTTAAATTATGAAAATAAAAATAAATTCATAAATGAGTAAAATTAGTAGATAGCTGGGTATCTGAAGACGCTTGGAAGATAGGAGTCATTATGCATTCTCTCAAATCAGCTTAGTTATAATCTTTGCCATGCTAATATTTCTATTCTGCTTTTCCTTCTAACTACAGTTTCTAACCATCACAGGGGGAAAAAATGGAATGATGATCTAAAGAAAGAAAACTATATTAAACGATCTAAATATTGGGTGCTCAGTGTTAAAAAAATTGATGTTTTGTTAAAACTCTACCTTTCATTTTATAACATAGAAAGTGCCATCACTGTATTGTATTCAGAGATACCGCTGTATGGCTAATATGTTTTATATCTTTGTACTAACATGCATTTTAAAAATCAGCTAAGATCAGTTATATTCTTCTATTCACAAACTCTTAGACAACAAAAAAAACATTGATAATAGTTCTAACATCTATTCACACTGTTGGAATCCTAGCAGAAGCATCCGGCAAGTGGCATGAGCAGTGATTTCTTTCTGTTCATGGTTGTTGTTTTTTTTTCCTCTGTTTATACTTCTTTCCATTCCCCACCTTAGATTTTGGCAAACAATTCATTTCCTCCATGGACTGCATGCAAGAGCAGTGGTGTGTGTGAGAGAGTGTTTGAGTATGTTTGAGTGTATACACACACACAAAATTATACATCCTTTAGTAAACAGTACCCACTCTGGAATGATCGAGTGATATGCAACTCAATGGCTGCAATGAAGTTGATCTAAGCCAGGGAAATGTTAACACATTAAGATAAATGACAGGGTGCAGGAGTTGAATTACCATTCCAGTTTGACCTTCTGGCATTGATGTCTGAGTTTAACCAACCTATTATTTCAGGTAATGAATGGGAAGGAGAACAGAATGGACAAAAGAAGCTAGTTTGGAAAACAGGCAAAGAATAAGCTTAGAAGCATGTAAAAAAATTAAACTCTGACTTATGACAAAGTAGGTGAGAAGGAGAAAGGCAGAGAAGGAATTCTTTGATAACCCACCAGAGCTTTATGCCTTCTGCTGAAAGAAAGACTTACCTTTGCAGTAGACTGTCCAGCTGGTATTTCAGTCCCTGCAGCTTGGGGGTGCAAAAAAAATTACCTGTGGATGGAAGCCAGGCTGATGTTGGTAGAATTAGGGTTTGAAGAAACTCAGAGAAGCAGATTGGGATTCTGAACCACAAAGAAAGGTTTAAGAACCAGAAGACAGTCAGACAACCTATCATAGAGATGGTTTGTTTGAATATGCTCTGCCTTTTTCAAAGGCATTATAAGGAGACTGCATAATATCTGTTGATGATTATGCAGAATGCTTTTGGAGATGCATTCACTCAGTTGGAAAAAAAATGGTGATAAAAATGACTAATTTGATTATTTACGATTATTTATTAAATTTGCATGATTCATTTATATAAATGCATTGTTGCAGCAACATCATGGTTATGCTGCTTACATATTAGTATTCCCTGAACACTGTCAAACTATTTACTAAGTCTGCACTACTATTAATCTTCTCATTGTTCCCATTACCCATCTCCTTCCACTTATGACTGTATGACTGTAACTTTGTTACTTGTATCCGTACGATTTATATTGACTGTTTCCTAATATGATTTGATTGCTTATTGTACCCTATGACTATCATTGTTATACCTTATGATTCTTGATGAACGTATCTTTTCTTTTATGTACACTGAGAGCGTATTCACCAAGACAAATTCCCTGTGTGTTCAGTCACACTTGGCCAATAAAAAATTCTATTATATTCTGTTCTGTTCTGTTCTGTTCTGTTCTGTTCTGTTCTGTTCTGTTCTATTCTATTCTATTCTATTCTATTCTATTCTATTCTATTCTATTCTATTCTATTCTATGTTATCTCGTAATGATTGAGAAAACTGTTAAAAGTTTACAGAGGTAGGATATTTCTTAATAGATACCCCTCACAGGAGCACTTTTTTTTCCTTCAAAGCTCCTCATTGATGCCAAGTGGCTTTGGGCCAGTCACTTTTTCTCTCTCAACCCAACCAGGTTGTTGTTGTGGAGAAAGTAGGAGAAGGAATATTACCTTGACTTATTTGTAAAAATAATAAAGGAGGCCAATAAATAAATAAATTAAGTATGTTTAAAATAAATTCTGTAAGAGCAGAATAAGATATTGTTTGGGAACTTTGTGGGGGGCGATTAGCTCTCAAACCTAAGAAAAGCTTATGTGTTATAGTAAATTATGTATACATATATTCAGTCATAGAAGTTAATTCTGTTGGTTGTATACTGCAAACCACATAAAGTAAAACAGGTTGAATGCTCTTGTTTTGCCCGAGTCATGCATTTTTATATAGCCATTTATGTTCCATATCCTGATATTTATGTTTTGCCGAAAAATACATGTTCTGCTATTTAACTTTGGGACAGAGCTACACCAATTTTATTCTATGTGAATATGTTGACTTCAGCAGAGTTACAGCAGCATGAAACTTGCACAACAGAGGAATAAATCAGCCCCCAAGATAAGCAGTGTGGCTGCTTTACTGTGTAATTGGCTATAAGATTGCATTAGTGTACCTGGGGTGCATCTTTCATAGAAAGACTGGAGAAAAAAAAATAATGGAGCTTCTACTAGCTTTTATTACTTTTTAAACTTTTATTTTTTGCTCCCTTAACACAAAGCTAATGCTGCTACTAAAGAAGCTGTAACTTTCAACCGTTGTTAAAAAAAAAAAATTGTGCAACTGCATGAAATATATGTTGGAGATTTTCACATCACTTATTGCTTCATAAAGTATTAAATTTGGAAAACATGTTGAGGGAGAAATTCATTAACTGAAGTTTCTGTGATTATATGTTATGTAAAGACTATAAGAATTATAACTTCCCAGGAAGCTTGAAAAACAGTAACAACTATCCAGGGTATGTTTCAGAATTGTTTTACAAAGTGGAACTATTTATTATGTAATTTTGTAATATCAGAAAAATCCTGTTAATAATAATATGCTGTAACTTTATGTTTACATACTTAATAGCTATCCAATCAATATCAAAATAACCTACTTCTAAATGGAGAAAAAATAGATTGCTCTGTTAGCATTCCATTTTCAAAATGAGCTTTGGTGTCTGATTAGTTTGCTCATTTTTATATTCATTTTGGATAATTATATGACATTCTTCATAATTTTCATCCAAAAGTGAATTACAGTACAATTTAAAAAGTATAAATGAAATACATTAGGGCATAATAAATGTATCCAACAAAAATCAAAACCTTATAAAAATGTACCTGAAAATGAAGCTGGGAAAAATTGCTGATAACACAAGATGTCTAATATGTAAGGTTTTTAGAAGCCTGAGAGAATAAAAATGATTTAACCTACTTCCTAAAAGATAATAAAAGTAGTTATCCTGGGAGGGGGGTTCTTTTGGGACCATGTACCAGGATGGAAATAGTCCTCACACTACCTGTCTAATCATTGGATACTCAGGCAATCAAAAAACATCCCAGAAGAAGATCTTAACTCTTATATTCTGTTGTAACAAAACTTAAAAGACTTAAAAGTGTAAAATCATACCTTAAACTGGATTCAGAGGTGAATTATTAGTCACTGAAGATCTTCATAGGCAGTTAAAACTCCAAACTATTAATGGTAGAGATAGCAATAGCAAAAGCACTTAGGCTTATATACCACTTCACAGTGTCAACTTGCGAAGCATTCCTGACCTGCTCTCGAGTTGCATAGGCAGGGAGATGGGGAATCGAGCCTCACAGCTGCATCAAGGAACTTGCACTTCAGTCAAAACAAAGCACATTCCAGCTGGCAAACGTCAAAGCTATCTCCACAGAGATCCACAGTGGCTGGAGAGAGTGACTTCTACAACCCGCGAAATTGCTTTGTTGGGGAATGACTGATGACACACTTTGGGGGGAAGGGGGAAACAGGGCCAGAGCCAAGACGTGAATTAAGTGAAGTCAGAGTTGGCTTCACTTGGTCCATGCCGACATGACGCTCCTAATAAATAACTAGATTTCTTTTGAAACTTGGCTTGAGGCTCATGATTTAGTTAGGGCATCAGTTTGAACACACAGTGCTTTACAAACCTCTCTAAGTAGTTTACAGAGTCAGCATATTGCCCCCAACAATCTGAGTCCTCATTTTACTGACCTCAGAAAGATGGAAGGTTGAGTCAACCTTGAGCCTGATGAGATTCGAACTGATAAATTGCAGACAGTCTGCAGTCAGCAGAAATAGTCTGCAGTACTGCATTCTAACTACTGTGCCACCTCGGCTCTTAATGCTGTATATAAATTAATCCATAACTATTTCATAAATCTGAAATAGTTGATGCATTAGATGTTTCTGCTGTCCAATAGTTTTCAGCTATAACAGCTAAAAATAGAATAAAAATGAGAATTTCTATGAAAGTGATTTTACTTGTTTCAGTTACTAAGGTTTAGGCTCTATTCATTATTTGTGACAAGAGTGGCATCCAAACTTAGGGTGAAAAAAGTTGCACATCACTGATATAGAAGATTTCCTATTTAAAATAAAGTGCTTGGTCACTATGGAAATATGGTGATGATATCATAATATTCTGGCACCGGTGAGCTGATTCAATTTGCAATATGAATGCTGAGTAAGCAAAATGCATCTTTACTACACTCTATATTTATAATTTTAGAATTCTAACAGATTCACTATAGCCCAGAGAAAAAGAAAATATAAAGTGAGAGAGAGAAGTTTTATACATTTTATTCATTCTATTGAATATGCCTTCAGAAAGTGTGAAATTGTTGATTGAATTGACTCCATGGGAGAAAAAACAACAATATAAAAAGTGGAATGAAGTGAGTTAGGACAATTATTTTTTCAGCTAATAAAGATTAAACAGTAGAAGTTATGAGTATTTAGATACCTAAATGTGTTAATTGTTTACATTTCAATCCTAAATCTGAGCTATTAATTGAAGATACTGTAAATGTTCTTCTTTCTCTGTCTCCATCTCTCCCACCCAAACCATGTATTATCAACTATTTTATAAGAAAGATGGCCAAAAAACAAACAAACAAACAAACCACAAAACCCTATCCAGAAAACCAAACAGTTTGTTAATCTTATTGTGTGTCAAATTATTTAATATTTTCAACTGGATAGCTAGACATTTGGAAATATAATACAAGGTAACAGTGTTTTGCCAATGCAATTATTTGTGAGCTTAAATATTTGGAAAACATTTGTTAAAGTGAAGTCACTTTAGTGTTAGTGCCACATCTATTGTAAAGAATAAGATTGGTTCAAATGGAGAATGTCACAATTATGATTTTAGCAACTTGGCAATGGAGATAAACAATAAAGCAACAGAAGAAGCCTAAATAAGAACTTAAACAAAGAACTATGTGAATAATCATTATCACTATTTTTAAAGGAATCTTGATTTCATTTCCAACAACTTTTTGCAATTAATTTTTTTTCTTACTCCTATATATTTCATAATGGTGGCCTGGCTCACATTTGATTTACTGAACAGAGATCATTAGAGGGAGCAGCTCAGAAAGGTTATTAGTGCTCCATCTGAACTCTGGAAATGTCAAGCCAAATGGGGAATGGGGAATAGTCATATGAATCCTATTCCAGTTACCATATATTAATGAAAAGTTACAATGCAGTTTTCAAGTGGAAGAAAGTCAGAGGTACATTTATGAACAGCTAGTATATATATATATATATATATGCATATTCTTTCTAGCCAGGTTTTACCTATGTAAACTTAGTTGTTCTTCAGCCCTAGGTTCTGTGAAATCTCATTCACAAGTTCTTGGGCCCTTTTTCTGCTGCCAAACTGCAACTCTGTGTTGCTTCCTGGGAGACCCAGATAGCTATTTCTACCTCTTAAGGCGTCATCAGTGGGCCACACCCACTTCCCAATTATCCTCCCTGTAAAAGGCATAATGTATCTTTTTTCTTTTTTCATAGGCTTTTATGTGCATATTCTTTCTAGCCAGGTTTTACCTATGTAAACTTAGTTGTTCTTCAGCCCTAGGTTCTGTGAAATCTCATTCACAAGTTCTTGGGCCCTTTTTCTGCTGCCAAACTGCAACTCTGTGTTGCTTCCCGGGAGACCCAGATAGCTATTTCTACCTCTTAAGGCGTCATCAGTGGGCCACACCCACTTCCCAATTATCCTCCCTGTAAAAGGCATAATGTATCTTTTTTCTTTTTTCATAGGCTTTTATGTGCATATTCTTTCTAGCCAGGTTTTACCTATGTAAACTTAGTTGTTCTTCAGCCCTAGGTTCTGTGAAATCTCATTCACAAGTTCTTGGGCCCTTTTTCTGCTGCCAAACTGCAACTCTGTGTTGCTACCTTAAGAGGTAGAAATAGCTATCTGGGTCTCCCAGGAAGCAACACAGAGTTGCAGTTTGGCAGCAGAAAAAGGGCCCAAGAACTTGTGAATGAGATTTCACAGAACCTAGGGCTGAAGAACAACTAAGTTTACATAGGTAAAACCTGGCTAGAAAGAATATGCACATAAAAGCCTATGAAAAAAGAAAAAAGATACATTATGCCTTTTACAGGGAGGATAATTGGGAAGTGGGTGTGGCCCACTGATGACGCCTTAAGAGGTAGAAATAGCTATCTGGGTCTCCCAGGAAGCAACACAGAGTTGCAGTTTGGCAGCAGAAAAAGGGCCCAAGAACTTGTGAATGAGATTTCACAGAACCTAGGGCTGAAGAACAACTAAGTTTACATAGGTAAAACCTGGCTAGAAAGAATATGCACATAAAAGCCTATGAAAAAAGAAATATATATATATATATATATATATATATATATATATATATATATATATATATATATATATATTTTCTGAGATTTTCGCAGGTGTTTGTATGTAGGTCTTTGGTTATTCGGGTTTTCTCCCGCGTAAAATTGGAGGTGTCTTGACAACGTTTCAATGAAGTCTCATTCGTCACCTTCAGGCTGGTGTTTTCGGCTTCGGGCTTCTAGGAGCAATGTGTGTGATCGCAGCTGCTTCTTCCTTTTAACTGCCAGTGGGGGTGTGAACTGATTGGGTGGGAGCTTGGCTGTATTCTGATTGGGTGGAGGTGTGTTCTGATTGGTTGGGGGTTTGGCTGTGCTCTGAACAACCAACTTCCCTTCCTGGATGTCTTAGTCTACAAAAAATCCAATGGCTTCCTAGGACACACCATCTACCAGAAGAAAACACACACAAACCACTATCTGCATGCACTCTCACACCACCACCCAGCACAGGTCAACTCCATAGCTAAGACACTCATCTCCAGAACAAAATGCTTAGCTGACGAACAACACCTAAAAACCGAACTACACACTCTCACTAACATACTAACATCCAATGGATTCCAAAGAAATAAGATTACCAACCTAATCCAAAAAGAAACCCCCATTAAAATCCAAGACAGAGAACAAGAAAACGGCAAAGCCCTCCTCCCATACATAAAAGGCACCACAGACAGAATCAGCAAGATCCTCCACAAACACAACATCAAGACAGCATTCTGCACAAACTGAAAAATATCCACCATCCTAAGAAACCCCAAAGACAAAATTGAGTTAGAAAATCAAGGAGTATATGAAATCCCATGCACTGCCTGCCCCACCACATACATCGGACAAACCAACAGAAGAATAAATGCACGCATTGAAGAACTCAGTCAGAAAAGAGGAACCAGCTTCTTCCCTGGTCCAACACCTCAAAGCCACAGGACATGATATTGACTTTAAAAAGACCAGAACTATCGCCAAAACTTAACAACAGAATAATCAGAGAAGCCATCGAGATAGAAAAACGTACACACAGCATGAATAAACGAGATGATACCTCCCGCCTACCAGCCATTTGGAAACCTGCCCTTATTGACAAACGAGTCCCTAACACAAAGAATGACACCAGACCCACACTCACGAGAGCCACACAGGATGTAACCACCACACATCCACGCAGAAAGCAGACTCAAACCCACACTGATGATCAGGCACGACCACGGACCAGAAGCCGGCCACAGCTGCATCATTAGCCACTTTAAACCCCTCCAATCCATACATGAAGCAGACTGACACCCAACATGAAGAGATGGCACGGCCACGAAGCCAAACAACGTTAAAAGGAAGAAACAGCTGCGATCACACACATTGCTCCTGGAAGCACGAAGCCGAGAACACCAGCCTGAAGATGACGAATGAGACTTCATCGAAACATCGCCAAGACACTTCCAATTTTACGTGGGAGAAGACCCGAATAACCAAAGACCTACATATATATATATATATATATATATATATATATATATATATATATGTATGTATGTACGTACATACGTACGTACGTACGTATGTACGTACGTACGCACGCACGCATGCATGCATACATACATACATACATATAGTATATATATATACTTTAATGTATTTCAATCTTCATTAAAATACATAACTTCTAGCATTATTTTTTTTATTCGGTATTCAGGCAGAACATATACCCTCAGTCTCTGGTGAGGCCCAAAATAACATGATTTGCAACCACTCATAATAAACTGTAAGGGAAAAAAAAAGAATTTAAGGCAAGTTGGACACCATTCGCTGATATTTTACAATGAAATCAGTAGAATTGTCCTGGTGTGAAAAATTCCTTGCACCATAGCTTTATCAAATCCTCATTAGCAAAAGTCAGCTATGTAGAACCATAGTTCACAGTTAAACTGTCTCCCATATCTATCTGTCAGAATTTAGGAAGGAGAAAGGTAGAGAAATAGCAAGAGAGAAATTCAATAAATTTGCCATTAATTTGTGGTTTGAGTTTATTTTTAAAATATAAACATGACAAACAAATACTTAAAACTGATATCCTTTTCCTTCCATTCTCCCTGCCTCCTATGCTTATTTGGTTTTCTTAGCTAATTAGAAATCTGTGCATTCCACATATGCACCAATATCCTCCTTGATGCATGCGATTTTTGTGCCAACACCTAACTGCTAAAAGCTGCAAGACAGGAATTGGAAGTAATAAAGTATGCTGGTCACATGCAGTCCTGTCTCTAATTTAAGAGATATTTCTGACAGAGGAGGGAGGGGATGGAGAGACAGAATGAGAAAGAGAGGGAGATGGAGAGAGGGAGGGAAGGAGAGAGAGAGAAGAGAGAGAGAGAAGAAAAGGATGGTGAGGGTGGAGGAGGAGAAAGAGGTGGAGGAGGAGGAAGTGGAGAGCTGTTATAAAACAAAACAACAAATATCCCCATCTGTTGTCAGTCTTGTAAATGTCAAGTGTAAAGTCTATCTATCTTTTTCCTTTTCAAAGTGATCTGACAAACAGATAGGCATTTTTAAAAAAGACTTGGAGTACCTGCCATCTGAGGCATATGCTTTTCAAGATAGGGTATATGGAAACCAGAATAGATAGGCAGGTTTCTTTCATGGTCTGTGGGAAATGATGTGGATAAATAGAGGGACCAGACAAGCTGAGGATCATTGATGAATATATAGCTGGATTGGCAGGAATTGACATGAGTGGAAGGGTTTCTGGATAAGGAATGATTGCAATGCTGGAGAGGACAGATGTAGAAAAATGAATGGGACAGTGCACATTCTGGATTCTCCCAATTTTGAGCTAGAAAGGAAATGTATTTTTTTTTAATAATTATTTTTTCTTTCCACCAGTTCAGCTAGTTCAATGTTTTTCTGCCAGAGAAATAAAGTAGAAGGAGAAATAAAATAAGAAGAATTGGATGAAGAAAAATCTGTGTACATTTGAAACTTCAAGGCATTTTTAAAGGGAGTTTGATAAATACATATAGGATGTTTTTGGTTGGGTTAGTTTTATATCAAAGTATTCAGATGTAAACTCTGTTAGAATAGGAACAGGACATTGTACTGGAACACAAACAGCACTGATATTTATTGTATTAGTTTCAATGTACAGTAGTAATATCTTGCACTTCAATTAGCATCTAAGTTCTCTTTCTGTGTCTACATTGGTTCCAATCCTTACCCAGTCTCTCACAACATGTATTTTTAAAGTATGACCACAAGAAATGCTGTAAGATGATGTTTCAAAAATAAACTTTCTAAAAAATCTTAATGTTCATAATGCTTATTTTTTGCTTAAATAAGTTCAGACTATGCTGCAGTACCAACCCTATCCTGTTAGTTAAGCAAGAACTACATGAGTGGATCTCCTTGAGACTAGTTTCCATTTCACGTGATCTATAAGTTTCTTATTGTTCAGGTTGATAAGGGAATACTTCATCTCTACTCTTAGAAACATTAGATACTTCTTCCTTTTCCTCTTGTGCTTCTGGACTTGGCTTGTCCGTAAAGACTATGTCAGTCAATTTTGGAATGCCAGCTAAAATTAATGCTTCTGAACAACTGTCAATATCTAGGGAAAAAAATGATTTTAAACAATTCTATCTCATTCAGTAATTATATTTAGATAATAAAAAGTTTCTTTAAGAAAATATCAATACCAGTTATGTATTTCAGATCTGCAGCACTGATTTATGTGTTTATGATCACTGTTTACTTCATTTTGTGAAGTTGTCTTTTAGCGGTTTATTAAAGCTTCATTACAGCATTACATTGCCTGAATGTCAATTTTAGTTGCAGTTCAAGCCCTGCCTACTCTATTTAGTAATTACCAACATAAATAATATCGAACTGGAGTGAATTTGGGTCTTGAAGATCAATAGAAAATTTACTCTAGACATTCTGGCACTTTGTCATTGTTGCCAAAATGAATGTTTATTAATACAAACTTCATTGAATTAAAATAAATATAGGTATATTCCAGTTATATTACACTGGCTGCTAAATCAGTGCTTCCATGAAGCAGTATTATGCCATATGTTTTATTTAAAAAATGTAAGAAATAACACAAAATAAAAAAGAATAATAAAAACACATTTGATGCATGATGTAGTAGCTAAGTATCTGCCATTATACAAATTATTATACAATGAAGCTTATGCTGCCTGTGTACCAAGAACCCAAAACTCCATTATTCAAACATCCACAATTCTATATTTAAGTTCAAATAATATATTTTTGGCTTTAAGATTAGGAAGTATATTATTTCTGCTTGCAACACATTTTTTAAACTCTATCCCTCCTCAGATAAAATAAACAATGCAGTCAGGATTTTAGTAGAAGCGTTGATGAAATGAAATGACCTCTTCCCCAGCATGATAGTTCCAGTTATAATTTAAGACTCTATGGTTAACTTTAACCAAGAAGGAACTTTTGAAAATTTCAAGTTTTTCATATTATGATTATTGCAATTGTTGCTCAAGTTACAGTGGATACCAAATACTATTAACGTTATCATTTCTAAAAGGGAAAGGAGAAGTTGTTTGTTTGCTTCTGTAGCACAGATCTTATATATATATATTGGCATAGCTTTACATACATAATTGAGACATTCCAAAGATCAAAATCTTTATAGCTCGTAGACTGCTCGTAGACTGCTTCATATTGCACTACGGCCTTCTCTGAGTGGTTTATAATGTCAGTGAATTGCCCCAACAATCTGAGTCCTCATTTTACCAACCTTAGCAGGATGGAAGACTGAATCAACCTTGAGCCCTATGAGGAGAAAACTCCTGACTGAGGGTAGAGTTTCCCTGCAATAAGTGCATTCTAAGCAAACCAAACGAAACCAAACGAAACCAAACCAAACCAAATGTTATGCTTATAAGAAGAAGCAAAAAAGATGAGGCAGGTGGACACCATAATACCCTTGTATGTTTTATTTTACAGTTGTTAAATGTACATAATTATAATTTCAATTGCTGTATGGGTATTATTTAGTGCTTTGAGTTTATCAACAGCAGCAGAGGGAAGTGCAGTGAAGTGAAAAGTGAAGGGAAGGGAAGGGAAGGAAAGGGAAGGAAAGGGAAGGAAAAAGAAGGAGCAAGTTTAAGATGCAACAGATGTAATTCTCTAAAATATATAGAATGTAAATGGGTAATAAAATATATTTTATTTTTAGTGTAACTATTAATTCTTCAATCTCCAAGTACTCCTAGGATTGCAACTCCCTTGTACAGCAACAGTTTTCAGTTACAACAGTGATGAAAAAGTAACTTGGCAATCATTTCTTGCATTTATGACTTTCACAGATCTGTAAAGCAAAGGAAAGCTGAAGTATGCCATAAACACAGTCACAATTTCATTTAACCACTCCACGTGGTTAACTAAGTTGCTGGTCCCAATTGTGGACACTAAGCAAAGTTTACTAAACTTGAAATTAACAATGCTTATTTTTGAGTAACATAACTTGGATTGCATTATAAATATACAAGAAAAAAAATACAAAATTCAGAACCATTTCAGCTGAGTATAGTTTTGCCTTACTTAAAACAAGAAATTATAATTGATTTTTCTCCCATACTGGATTAATATACTATATTAATGCAGCATTCTTAGAAAATTGATATATAACATTAAATGAATAGTCATTTGTGAAAGTACTTTATGTTTGAAAAAAAGCTTATCATAATTAAAGTATAATTAAAAGCTCATTTTTCAAAAAGAAATCTTTCTTCATGCTATTATTCATGTCACTTTGCCACAGAAATGTATCTTTAAAGATAGCTATCAAAAGTATTTATTAAAATCTAATTACACAGGTAGTAACTGTGCCAGTCTCATGCAGCCCTTGAAATAATTTGTAGTGTTTGGGACTTTTTTATTACCATTTGAGTAACTTCATTACTTTCTTTAAAAAAATGTTCTAGAAGTTCAATATGCTAGAGGATATGTCAAAATTCTAAAAGAACAATTTAATTATCTATACTAGATCTCCATTTAACAGTAGTTTTAATATTTCATAAATGAAAAAGAGGGGGGAAATGATATATAGCAGAAAGGACAGTTGATTTACAGCTTAATTTTCAGTCCATGTGTATGCCTGTTGAGGCCAATCAAGGCATATTAAGTATACAAAAGAAGCATCTGCTAGTCCCCTATGTGTGTGGTCACTTGATCTTATCTGGTGAGTGTCCTTGTTTTTATCTTTTATCTTCAGAGTATGTACCACAGGAATGGTACGCCTCTGATTCTCCAGATGTTTCTGAATTATAATGTACAGTACCACAATTTGCCTAGCCAATGGGGAGAAATGTGGGAGTTAAATTTTAATACTATCTAAAAAACCTCAGGTTTTCCAACTTTGATTAGTATTGTGGTCTATCACAATCTAGGGTAGGAATTAAATAATTTGTTTCCAGCACTAATGCTTTAGAAATAATGTCTTTTGCTTCCAGTTTTAGTGCTTTAAACATAATGTTTCTGGCACCTGTGTGCATGTCTGCCTTTTAAACCAATAATGAATGTACACATGAAACTTACTGTTGTAAGGTCCAGGAATATTTTTTAATTAGATTCCCTCTTTTCTTAAGCAGAAAGCCATTAGGTTTTTGAGATATGAGCACATTTTTGACTGGGCATGCTATGCATAACTAGACTAGAATGGCTTTACTTAAATGGTAGCTTTAATGGTGTTTATGGCATGGTTTTGATTTGTGTATTTTCTTCTCTTTTTTGCTAGTATACCTAACAGAAAAGTAAGGGTATAGCTTCTTCTTGCTTTATTGTTCTGTTACTTATATTTAAAATGTGTGGTAGGCATATCTGTAATGTTAACAGGAATCATGCTTGATTCAAAGGAGACTATTTAGTATAAGAATTTAGGATAGGAAAAAGAATAATTGACTAATCCTGTACTTCACTTGATATAAGCAGGATAGATATGTATTACTATGTTCTTATTTTAACTTCCAAAATACAACTGTAATCTCCAGAAGCATTAACTGACAATGAAAAACTCAACCTACTCTAAAGGCTACGGTTTTAACATTAAGCTTAAATATTATCAAGGAGGTTTCTAAGTCTTTTTTAAAAAATAAAACAAAAGTATGAATATAAAATCAAGAGAAACACTGCCTGTTACTTTCATTTGCAAATTTCAAGCATTATATATCTCTGTGGGGTTTTATTACTTTTTCCCTCAGAAATATTCTTATCTATTAGAATGCTATTTTAAAGATTTCTTTCTCTTTGAAAACTGGGGAAATTTTTTGTCAGTTAACATTTAAACTGTGGAGTATAGGAATTCACTTTCAAATGTTTACCCAGCCTATGCAATACATGCTCAGTTTCATCTTCTTCTACTACTCAATAAACTATAGGCACAAATTGGGATGTTTTTTGCCAGGTTCTGGCATTTTTTGCCAGTTCCCACTCAAAAAAGGCTCATTAAAATGAATAGGGTCTCTTAACAGCAATGTTTCTTCAACAATTGTCATGGAAAAGAATTGAAAATTAACTCCTGGTCATGTGGGTGCATCAACATATAACCACAATAACTTACAACCATAATTCAGGGTTCAATTATGGTTGTAAGTCAAAGAGTACCAGTATATAAACATACTGTTTATATTTCAGGAAATCTTCTGATAAGGAATCTTTTCTCTTAACTAATGTTTTCTCCTTATAAATGCTATTACCTAACACATAGATTTTGTTGTTGTTGTTTAAGACAGTGAAATGAAAATATGAAATAATGAATTATTGTATTGTGTTGGCAGGGATATACTTTCTGTCTTTATTTTCCTGTTTAATCCTTCCCTCTTCATTAATTCTTTCCTCTTAGCAGTCCTTCCAAAGATGCTTCAGTAGTACTCCTAGAATAATTTGATGGCCTGTTATACATGCAAAAAATTGAAAATTCAAGGCTAAATTCCCACTTAATAAGGAATAAAAGGGCAGGATTTAAGGGGGGGAAAAACATTTAGACTATACGTACAGAGCTTGGAAGGGGTAGGATTAGAAAATAGAATAGGTCATGGAAAAATATTTCAAGCACACAGCTTCTGAGTTTTCAGTATGTTGATTCTGACACAGACTCTATTCAGAAAGAAAATAAGTTTATGCACAAGGAGAAAGCGAGAGAAAGAAAACACTGCCATATTAAAATAAAGGTGAAGGCCAACAGAATGCTCAGAATGGATATTCAAATATCTATCAGTACAAGATAAAAGAATAATAGCAGTTTTATCCCTATCATGGGAAAGCCAAAACCGACTGTAAGTTATTTCTTCTATTTTTCTTTTTAATAGAAATATCAAAGAGTTCAACTTTTGATTAAAAGTTGTGGTATTGGCAGTTGGTATACCAGGCTCCCCAAATTCCCAGAGATTGCCCAACCTGCCCAGGTGTCAGTTTTAGACCTGTAAAATAATTTTCACCAAGGTAAATGTGAAGGGCTGTAAATAACTGTCATAGAGGATAAAAGATAGTGTTTATAAAAGTGAGGAAAAGCAAATAAATAAAGGTTAACACCTCAAGATTCTAAAACTTATGGCTGAGAAGTACTTTTCAAAATATACTCACTGGCTCTCATGCAATTTGAAATTAAAAACATACGCTATATAGTATATATGAAAGAGAACTAAGGAAAGAGAAGAAATTTTAAAGGCATGTAGTATGAGAAAATTACTTAACTAGCAACCAATTTTTTTAAAAAAATGACTTTATATTGAAAAAAGCTACAGTTTTAGAAGTAGCTAAAATTATATGAGGTCAAGCACTAAATAAAAGCTTTGGATTTCTGCACAGCTGTTGTGTGACTATCTTTCTAAATAATAAGCAATTAATGAATTCTTAGAAACTTTGGAAGTATGCAACTACTGTATTTGCAAACCTTTTTTCCTATTCTCTCTTACTGACATCCAATAGCTCAAATGCAAATCATATCTCTCCTGTAAAACATATGGATGGTGAATACTGGATTACATCAAGATTTTACTAATCCTGGATTCTGCTCAATTTCAACAGCAATACAATCTTAATCCTGTGTTGATTTTTAGTTAATACCTAAGTCTTAGAACAAGTCAGTTAATTGGCTTGTAAAACAGAATTGTCAAGGGTAAAGACGACTGTAGTAAATTAAGCAGAAATATTAAAAACAAGAAGATTCTATTTTATTTTTTTAGAAAAACTTTTGTTGGTTTCCTTGATATTTTATTTGGTATTGTCTACATATATGAAAAACAAACATCCAATACTAAGTGTTAATTCTTTAAATGTGTATTGAAATGGACCTAATTGGATCATGCTGTACGTAAAACAACAGAATGTACAAACAGGAAGAATAATTGCAATAAGCCGTTCAATAGCCTAGAAAAATAGAATTTACAAAGAACTCTGACAGCTGCACTTTCAAGAGCATACTATTATTGACATTATTATTCCACCGAACTTCTAAGGACCCTAAGTGATTCACAAGTAAGAACAACTTAAAAAAGAATGGGAGAAAAGAATAATGAACAAGAATAAAGGAATAAATTTCAGAACACCAAACAGAAGCAAAAAGGAAACCAAAATAATAATTATAATTACCCTTGCCAAAGGCCAGCACAAAAAGCCAGTTCTTCAAGGTCCTTCAAAACAAAAGAGTGGGGAGTAACTGGTTCTCAAGGAGAGATACATTCTAGAGTTCAGGTACCACAATAGAGGAGATGTGCTTTTAGGTGCCTGATAGATGGCATTATTTGATCAAAGAAACTCTGTTGGATCAAATTGGCTGGGCACGTACCATGGGAGATTCAAAGTTTTGGTAGTTTCTTAAGTAACAAGGACCAATGCCATGTACATCTTTGCGTGTAATGACCAGCTCTATAAATCACACCTGGAAGCAAACTGGCAGCCAGTGCAGTTTGGAAAGCAGGAAATTATAAGTATATACTGACCACAATGGATTAAGAGAATACTATAATTGATGATATTGAAAGCTGAAGAGAAGCCTATGTGAACTACTAAGTCTTATTTCCATCCAATATTTGGTATAGGTTATATGTTATCCACCAATGGGACCCAAAGCAGCCCCAGGATCATATTGCAGACAAAACCTTTGTTGAAATGGATTGAAGATAATCAATCAAAACTGCATCTAAAACTGCCTAACCACCACTTTGTCAATCATTTTAGCATAGCAAGAAGTGTTTGAGATCAGCCTATTTACAGTGATCTTCCAGATCAAATTAGGGCTTTTTCAGTATAGTTCTTATAACTACATTCATTAAATGATGGGATATATACCCCATGCTTATAGAGCAGTGGTGGGTTTCAAAAATTTTTACTACCGGTTCTGTGGGTAGTATGGCAGTGGTAGGTATGGCAGGGGAAGGATACTTTAAAATCTCCATTTCCTCCTGAGCAGCTGAGACTTGGGAGGCAGAGAATAGATGGGGGCGGGGCCAGTCAGAATTTTTACTACCAGTTCTCCGAACTACTCAAAATTTCTGCTACCGGTTCTCCAGAATTGGTCAGAACCTGCTGAAACCCACCTCTGTTATAGAGGCTTTGAATTCTTCTCTACACAGTCATTTTATTTTACTTTTCATTTGATTTTTCATATTGTCAACTTTACAGAACCTGGTTTGGTTTACAGTATAATAACAACAACAATTCAAACATATAAACTATCCCATTTCAAAGGCATTTTCATTACAACATTAATCAGATAGGAAAGCAAAGTTCAAGAAAATGGTCATGTCTCTATACCTTATCCATGCCCTTAAGATCTACAAGCTGAACAGAATTTATATCAATAAGACAAGCAATTGCTAAGATTAATGGTGTCAGTGAGCTTCCAAATATTTTTACTGACCTTCTCTAGCATTATTTATATGTTTATGTATTTATTAAGCCAATTTATATAGCTACTCATCTTGCAAAAAGCATGATGAGTGGTGTACAACAGAGTTAAAAAACAGTTAATAAATGAAAACAGAATTAATTCACCTGTCCTTTGGGGTCCACAGACATGCTGGCATAACCAGGTCTTGAGGGACCTCTGGAAACTTAACAATCCAGCTTCACTTTAGGGAGGAGAAGATTTCACACTGAGCTTCAAGAGCCCTCCAACATTTGTCATGTTCAAATCAATCTTTATTGCAATAATTATTTACCATGGCATTTATATGTATAGGTACCAACTATTGTAAGAGTCTGTCTTTCATTTAAAAGTTTAAATAGAAATGTTAGGGATGTTTACATATAATCACATGATATGTATTATAAATCAACCAATCACATAACAGTTTTAAGTGGCCTTACACACTAGCTTATATCTTTACGTCTTTCCCTCAATATTTTTTTTTTTTGTTTTTTTGGTCAAGGTGAAGAAACACAGTTTGTATCCTTTTCATTACAGATTGGGTTTATACTTTCAACTGCATGTACTTAGAAATGAAAAATGCAGAAATATGACTTATAATTAAAGTATGAAGGGTTAAATTATTAATCAAGATCACATTAAAAATATAAATAATAATTAGTTTTTCAAATTAAGGAATGAAAATTAAGCATTTGTATCCATCATTTAAACAAGGTGAAAGGAAGAGGAGAACATGATTTATTGCAAATTTGCCTCTATTTTTGTTGAATATATCCAAAGCCACAAGTAATGAGAGAGAATGAGAGAGAGAGAGAGAGAGAGAGAGAGAGAGAGAGAGAGAGAGAGAGAGAGAGAGATGGATTTTCTAAAAATATATTTGTAAAATTTCCTGGATGTTTTAATTTAAATGCATATCAAGTAAACAAATATACACTGCTCAAAAAAATAAAGGGAACAAGCAGAAGACATCCGAGATCTGAATGAATGAAATAGCCTTATTAAATACTTTGTTCATTACATACAGTAGTTTTATGTTCCCTTTAGTTGTTTGAGCAGTGTATAAACTACTGTATGTAAAGAACAAAGTATTTAATAAGGTTATTTCATTCATTCAGCTCTCGGATGTCTTCTGCTTGTGTTCCCTTTATTTTTTTGAGCAGTATATTTTAAATGTATAACAAAAGTTCTGTGTTTATGAATGTTTCTAAATCAGCAGCAAAATTAGACTTGTTTATGGTAGTTAACTTAAAATTTGTATATGAAAGACATATTTCTCATCTCTGTAGCACAGTTCTTATGATGAATTGGTTAGTTAAAATTAGTTTCAAAAGACCCACTGGAATAGCTTGTTTCCCTAAATGAACTTGAACCTATGCTATGGCACGTGGAAAGATAAAGTCAAAGTATTCAACAAAGTAGCATTCATTCTTTTGAGATCCGGTATCAGCTCTTTAATGTTGTTTTCAAGTTGTATCCTTTGTGTAGTTGAAGATGCAGCTGATTTTTTTAAAAAAATCCTATATGTCCTTGAAATGTGCTGCAAGAATGTAGCTGGTCTTTGTACTGTTAATCAAAACTGTTTGCAAACTGAATATTCAAAGCCCAAATTGAAATGAAATAGCTACGATAAGCATACCTTATCCCCACAAATTCTACATCAAGTAGAGGATAATGAAAAACGTTCACATTTTTGTTTTTATTTTATGTCTACTTCCCTCTTTTTGTTCTATTATATTCTCTTATTTTTCCCATATTTGTCTTGATTTAGAAAATGCAATTTAAAAAAAATAATCTTACTATTTTAGCCAACCAATTACTCTTTGCAATTTGACTGAACAATCCAGTAGTAGTCAAAGCATTCCAGGTTTGGAAAGTTTCTGGCATGAGAAATAGATACAGAAGACTAATGGTAAGTTGAAAAGCTTGTTCTGGAATCCTTAATATGGAAAGGTACACATATAGAAGTTTGCATACATTTGCACATTCTGAACAAATGCTGAATGCAAGAAAAGTATCGTATCGTCTGAATCTACATGAGTTTTTCTCCTGTCAAACTATGAGCTGAACATACAAGTTGATGGAAAGTTGATGACTTTTAGTGCAGTTGGTGAGGGAATGTGGAGGTAATTTAGAGAAGACATGTTGTGAATGCAACAATTTGGATCTCTGAATTAATTTGTTAAGGTAGATCAAGTCAAGTCAAATCAAATCCATTTTTATTAGACCTATAGACCAGCCCAGAGGAAACTAAACCACCTAGAGTTGCCTCAGCGAGATGGGTGGCATAGAAGTCTAATAATAAATAAATATAAATAGAGGAAACTAAAGAAAATTACAACCCAGATATATATCATTATTGTCTCTATATGCCATTAGTTACTGTAAGTATAATACTGTGGCCTAAATATATGATGTTTTTCACCCCAGGCACACAGGGATATGTATGTAAAGTACACAAGATACAATTACAATAACAGCTTCTGTATTATGTGTGCAATAAAATGTGTTTTATTGTAGTCTATTGTATTTGCTATATTTTTCAATGTTCAGTTGTTAGATTTCCCATAATTATAGAACTTACATAAAAAGCTCTGCATATAAAATTATATAAAGAGATTGATTAAAGAATCAATGTATTAGATATATTCAGTTTACAGTAAGAGTTGTGCTTTTTTGGATTTGTAAAAACTTTGTCAACATTTCACCAAATTACAAGGAACATTTCAATCTTATTATTTCCCTCTGGAATTTTATCTCTAAGACATAGCATTTGTACTTTTGTTACCTTTTTCAACTAAACTGACATAAACCATGTGCATTGCTACATTTCTAAGCCAAAGTAATGTTAGAATTAACTTTTATGCCTCTAAATGGTTTAACATTTCTTCTAACATTGACCAAGAAAGAAAACAAAACAAAATAAAAAATATTCATCCAATATTCATACAAAGAAGCTCTAAGAATTAATTAATTAATTAATTAATTAATTAATTAATTAATTCTAATCTAAAATATATAATAGTTGTCGCATAAATTTCTGGGGAAACAGTATTCCAAAATATACAGAGATGATTAATAATTACACAGACATGATTAATCTGTTACCATATCTGGATATACAGCTAAGTAGTTTTTGACTTATAATTATAACTGGACCCAGAAGTTCAGTTGTCAAATGATGTAGTTGTTAACCGAGTCATCATATGACCTGATGCAATCTTACAACCGTTTTAATGTGATTGTTAAATGAATCACATGGTCATTAAGTGAATCAAACAGTTGTTAAGCAAATGTAACTTCCTAATTGACTTTTCTGGTTGTGATCTGGCTGGGAAGGTTGCAAATGAAATCATGTGATCACAAAATGCTGCAACGATCATAAATGTGAGCTGGTTCTTAAGTTGCCAAGCACCGAAAATTGAAATAATATGACCGTGTGGATAGTGTGATGGTTGCTACTTAAAGAATATGTCATAAACTGAGGCCATTGTAACTTCTAACAATTTTTAAATGAACAATCAGAAGTTGAGGACTACCTTTATATAAGAAATAGGCATAAGATAAAGGTCTAATTTGAACTAATGCTGGTAAGTCAACATCTTCTAATGTAACTTGGTCCTACCATGTTCATAACCAGTTTGTCCATTACGTTTTGTTCTTTAAACTTCTTGGCTCACTCTTTTTTATCATATATCATATCATATCATATCATATCATATCATATCATATCATATCATATTGTATCATATCGTATCATCATATCATATATATCGTATCTTATCATATCATATCAACTCTAGCCAACCATAAATTCTAGCCAACTGCAACTGCCTCGGTCTTTTACTTTATCAACTCATCTACTTGACAACCTATATTAGTTTTGTCATTTGATTTTTATTCCTTTCCTCTTTATGACCAAATCATCTGATTGTCCTTCTTTTGTACTGGGCTTTGGATTCAATTCTCATTCATTTATCATCCATTCATTCTTGTTTCACATTTAGCAATAGTAATAGCACTTAGACTTATATACCACTTCACAGTGCTTTACAGCCCTCTCTAAGTGGTTTACAGAGTAGCATATTGCTTCCAACAATTTGGGTTCTCATTTTACCCACCTCAGAAGGATGGAAGGCTGAGTCAACCTTGAGCTGCAACGATTAAACCCCTGGCAGTCAGAAGAATTAGCCTGCAATACTGCATTCTAACCACTGCACCACTATGGCTCTCATCAAGTAGAATGTTTAGGCACATACTACTTATATACCTTTCCTCTTTATTTATTAATTTATTTTTATTCTATTGTTATTTTACATTTATTTATATCTTGCCTTTATTATGATGTATAATGTGATGTGAAGACATTTTCCTGTGGAAATTAACAAAATACAAGATCATTATTTAGCAAAATTAATACAATTTGATTAAGAAAAAAAAGATGTCTAAAAGCCTTAAACTGCGAGTTTCAACATGGTTTTAGGAACTACAATTTAACTTTGCTACCTCCTTTTATTATATTTGGCATATTTAAAAAGTTTTATAGCTCTATATTAATTTGTCTGATCATACAAGAAAGGGTCTTGTTCTGAGGTGCTTCTTAATTCCTTACTACATATTGTTTAATATTCTCTTTAACACAGAACATTTTAAAATTATTATTCAATTGTCTAGGATGTATTTCAAATTTTCTTCCAGAAATGAATGTTTTTTTTTTTTAACAAACAAGGTAGAACTGCCAAAATTAATTTTGTTCATATTATAGGAAGGGTGATATCAGGTTTTTCCCCAGCTAATTTAAATTTAAAAATGAGAAAATTGATTAAGAATATATGAAGGATAAATTTGTTTGCAGTTTATGCATCAGTGCTTAAGCCAAAGATACAGTCTGAAGGAGACCAGAACTGATATAACCAGTTTTCATCTATTAATGCAAAGAAGTTGAGAGAGTGAGAAGGAGGAAGTTAGAAGGCAGTAGTATCAGATAGGAAAATGAACTAGTGGAGTGAAAGTAGTTAATTGTATCCATTCTGCAGCTTCTAGTAGCTCATCATTTCCCAGAAACAATGAGCTTCCCAGTTCAAATAGTAGCTGATTCCTGTTCTGAAGAAAATAGGGAATTATTTATACATGTACTGTAACTTCTTCCACCACTAATACAAAAGAAGCAAATAGTATAAAATAAAATAGGGCTTTGGGAATATAAAACAAATTATATTATTATATTTTAAATGTAAATTCCATATGCTTAGTCCAACATGCTTGTGAATAAATTAGCAGCATAGTAATCATAATAAATACATGGAAATATGAACAATATTAATGATAAGAGGGCAGTTTACATCATAAAATACAGTAGCATTAAAATTCATCTATTCTTATTTTTGGCCAAAGCTGTATTTAGGACATATTTTCTACCAGATGCATATTTTATGTTTTTATTAAACACTGAATACATCATGTTAAATTCTATTCTTATGGGATGTAGAGTTTAGCTGGTTCTTAATAGGAAGAAATATGCAATTTGTCAGTCTTTCTTACCTTATTTTTCATTACTAACTAACCTCAAAGAGTTGTTAGAAAATGTTTAAAAGGTATGATTAATTTGGCAAGAATAAAAACTACCCAAACATTTTAAGTAGCTTGCTTACTGGAGAGACAGAGGGGAGGGAGGGAGGGAGGGAGGGAGGGGGGGAGAGAGAGAGAGAGAGAGAGAGAAAGAGAGAGAGAGAGAGAGAGAGAGATCTGTGAGAATTGCGATCATAATGGTGATATGAATAACTGAAAACCAAAAAGGAAGCAATGAGAGCTGTTTCAATTCTTCATTTCCATCACCAAACTT
The DNA here is from genome assembly GCF_029215685.1 of Pituophis catenifer annectens. Taxonomy (NCBI): domain Eukaryota; kingdom Metazoa; phylum Chordata; class Lepidosauria; order Squamata; family Colubridae; genus Pituophis; species Pituophis catenifer. The sequence continues at coordinate 116,149,341 of NW_027256882.1, forward strand.
GTCTCATCATGTCAAAGCTGTAACTGAAATCATGCATTGTTTAAAAGTAGCCGCACATAGTCATATACTTTCCATGATCCTACTTCATGCTTGGAAAAAAATCTTTGTGGGAAATGTTTGTGGGAAAAGTCCATAAACATAGAAAACTTCACCAAATAAATTATTTTTAAACAATTAGTTAATATCACATATGAGTATGTATACACATGTATGTATGTATGTATGTATGTATGTATGTATGTATGTATGTCAATGGTTGCCCCAGTTTGCACTGGTTCTATAGAACCGGTAGTAAAACCGGCAGGAGGCTTCGCCCACCAACCCCAACATCACCAAAATGCTTCTGTGCATGCGCGAGCGAAGCAAGCGCGCATGTTCGGCCCCGTTGTGAACCAGTAGTAAAGGTAAGTAGAACCCACCCCTGATGTATGTATATATGAATGTATAGATGGATCTATCTAAAATATTAGTGGAATTCACATTTTAGTGACAAATAGATATTATAAACTATAAAGAATTCTTTCAATAATGGTTACTAATCGTAATGGTTCTTCTGATTTCAGACATTATATATAAGTATATATATATCTGCTTTAACAACAGTATTTTCATTGTGTAGCCCTCCTTTTGTTCTTTTTAGAGTTTTCTAGTTGGATATTGGAAGAGACTGAAAGTTATACAAAATGCACAACTATACTCTGGTTTCTCTTCAGATCGTATACATCAGTGGTTCTCAACCTTCCTAATGCCGCGACCCTTTAATACAGTTCCTCATGTTGTGGTGACCCCCAACCAGGGGTGGGTTCTAAATTTTTTTACTACCGGTTCTGTGGGCGTGGCTTATTTTGTGGGTGTGGCTTGGAGGTCATGTGACTGGGTGGGTGTGGCTAGCTGGTCATGTGACCGGGTGGCCATGGCTATGTGAATAGGGACTACTCAGACGGCTGAAAAAAGTCATTTCTGACAGGTCCTCGCACTTTTGACTGGTCCTCACACTTATGACCATCCTCACATTTATGCCCATTGCAGCATTCTTAACAACCATGCCACTCATTTCACAACTGCTTTTCTTCACCATGGTGACAAGATAGGGCAAAAACGTAAAATGTGAGGACAGTCGTAAGTTCGAGGACTGGTCAAAAGTGCGAGGACCAGTCAAAAATAACTTTTTCAGCCCTCTGAGTAGTCCATATGCACAAAAGGACTACCCAGAGGGCTGAAAAAAGTGATTTCTGACAGGTCCTCGCACTTTTGACCAGTCTTCGCATTTATGACTGGTCATCATTTATGCCCATTGTAGCATTCTTAACAATGTGTCACTCATTTCACAACTGCTTCTCTTCACCATGGTGACAAGATAGGGCAAAAACATAAAATGTGAGGACAGTCATAAATTCGAAGACTGGTCAAAAGTGCGAGACCAGTCAGAAATAACTTTTTCAGCCCTCTGAGTAGTCCATATGCATAAAAGGATACAGCAATAGAGAGGGATGAAGGAAGGGAAGGGAAATTAGAGTAGGAGGGAGGGTAAGAGAGGGAGGAAGAGAGGAAGAGAAGGAGAAAGGAAGAGGAAGTAGGGAGGAGAAGAAGAGGGTGAGGAAGAGAAAGTAAGAAGGAAAGAAAAGAGAGAGGTGGTAGGTTTGAGGAGAAAGATTGCTGTACAATAAAAAAGATGAAAGGGAAGAAAGCCAACCCCAAACAAATATAAAGATATTAAGATAAAGAATGAATTGTTAAACTTTAAAGAATAAAAGAGAACAAATATGAATAAATAACAATAATTAGAAACACACATACAAACATACAATGTATTTTCTTTGAACAGAGTATTTGGCCGGTTCATAAATTTAAACAGTGTTTAGTCATTTCAATTAAATTTACAATTTCTATATTTCCTTTTTGCCATATTTATTCCTCATCTATTTTTGTAAAAAACCAATATTACCCTTCATCCTCATCTCTAATCTTAATCAAATTCAATTTTTCCCTTCTATTCTATATTATACCCCTTCCCATTGTCATCTATTTTTATATCCATCCTCACATTGGTTAATTATAAAATATTACAGTTGTTTAATATGAATTCAACATTTTAATATAAATCAATTAGTTATATAACTACATTTTTTGTATATTAATCAATATGAACATGAATATTCCAATTATTTCCATGCAATCCAATTTCTTACAAATCAATTAATTATATTTACCAATAATAATAAACCAAATAATTTCCCCCATATATTCCTCCAAACCACAACTTAACCATTTCTGCTTTCAAAACAATATACAATTAATAGTATCTCAATTATTACAATTCCCTAGTTAAATAGAGCTTTTTTTCTTTTGTGTTTTAAAATCTCCTCTTTTTCCCTAAATTTCCCGTTGTTTGCACCTACCTTTTTTGGTGAGGAAAAAGAAAACTGCCTGCCTAATTTTCCAACGTGCAAAGCCAACAGCCTGCTTTACTTTCTCTTTCGTTTTTCAGTATAGCTAGGGGGAAAAAAATCTGCACTCTTTCTAAGCAAGCAGAAGAGCTCTGAGCAAAACAGCTGAGACAAATCAGCTGGGGGTCGCGAGCCGATCTAAGCAAGGGCTAATTAGCCTATGCTGAAGCTCCGCAGGCCAATAAAATTACAAAAAAACACCGAACCATTTGTTAAATTGCTGGCTCCCCCCGCCCCTCGCCCACCACTATTTATTGGCAATAAATAGTGGTGCGGAGGGGCGGGGCAAGTCAGCAATTTAACAAATGGTTCGGCTGCACCACTGGCTATAGGGCGGCCCTTTGAAGCCCCGCGGCAAGAATTTAAACAGTTTTTTTTCCTTTAGCCATCGGAGGCAGCAATAGATTGGGAGTGGGCGGGGTAAACAAATGGCCGGCGATCCAACAGAGCAGAGAGTGAGGGTGAGTGAAGGCGTGGGGGGGAGAGAGGGCTTTGGCGACCCCTGTGAAATGGCCGTTCGACCCCCAAAGGGGTCGCGACCCCCAGGTTGAGAACTGCTGGTATACATGGATAACTGATAAATGTGTACTGAATATTGTATATGCTTAATATATAGCTTGGGTTCATGTGATATCAAAATTGAAAATGCATTAATAAAAGGATTTCTTGATTCAAGTAACAGATTCAAACCTTAAAATTAAGAAGAGAATGCTTATTGCACTGCAGTTTGAAAAGATTAGGATTAGTATTTATATTTCTACAGTTTACCTTTTTGAAATAAAAACTCCAAAAGAATGGTCTAGAACCGTGATGCCATATCGGTGGGCACGTGAGCTCAGCTCTGGCATTTATATGCATGCCAGCCAGCTGATTTTCAGGCCTTTTGGACGCACTGGAAGTAGGGAAACAGACTGTTTCCTGCCTCCGGAGGGCCTCAACGGGTTGGTGGGGAAGGCCCATTTTTCTCTCTCCCCAGGCTCCAGAGCCTTTCTAGGAGCTTGGGGAGGGCAAAAACGGCCTTACCCATCCCCCACCCCCGGAGGCCCTCCGGAGGTGGAAAATGGCCCATTTGCAAACTTCCGGTCCCACCATAAGTTGACAAACAGGCCGTTTCTGCCTCGGGGGTGGGGGGTGGGGAAGTAGTATAACAATAGTATAACAGTAAAGTAAAGTAAGTAAAGTAAAAGTAGTATAACAGTACTGTTAAACAGTTTTAACAGTAGTTAAAACTGCCACTGTTTTAACAATAACTACTTAATTTGACCAAAAATCTGAGTGCAAAAAGAGTTTTAAAAATTATTTATTAAATTTTAAAACAAGAATAAATTTTAGATCCCCAATCCTCACATTTTGACAATGCATATTAAAATAAAAAGAAAAGAAAACAACAAACAATGCATTCCTTTGTTTGCTTGGAATAATCTGAACTCTTTTGTGTGAAACACACAGGCTTGGCTGTGTAATTCAGTTTCTAATCAGACTCATAGCATTGGGAATTCATAGGGGAAATGTTAAGCACCTCAGTTTATGAAGTGAAATTAACACAAGCCTTTTCCATTTGTATTTATATGGGGACTTGCACTTTGGCTGCACAAAGCTGTGAAATCTCTTTATTTGCTAATATAATTTTGTAGCTGTAATTTTTACATGGCCATGCATTGTTTCCCCAGCAGTCTAAGTAAGCTAACAGTAACTATTATATATCTCAAAATAAAGTTCTACTGGAAATACTTGAACAAAGATTATATGTATTGCTATATATAGTTCCTGGTATAGTATCCTAGTATAATGAAAGATAAAAAACAAATATACAAAAAGGAAGTGAATGCTTTAACTCAGGCCTATCAAACTGGTGCCCCGTGGGCCAGATGCATCATGCTCAGGCAAAAAAAAAACAAAAAACAAAACATTGTGATTTGTCACGATACATCACGTGACACGATCGAGTTTGACAACCATGCTCTAACTGTCTACAACTTTTTAAAATTAAATATTACTGGATACTCTCTCATGAACTGTTTTTCACAAAATCCTGATGGAATAAAACTTCTACATTTACCATTTTTTCCTGTGACTTAGTTCCTTATAAATGAGTGATCCAGATACAATATCTAACTTAATTTTGAACTAAGTACACAAATCTTATATATAGAATTTGTTCATGCCTTATGCATTATCACTAGCCAGCCCAACAAGATGCAGGGTCATCGTACTCCTTATAAATGGCAATTCATTTCGATTACTTCTGCTAATAGAAACTATGTCTCTGAAACAGATATTACAGCTGATACACAAAAATTAGAAATGACTCTTTTCCTCCAATCATTCATATTTCTTCATATTTTATGCAGTAATAATTACTCAGAACACTGCTGTCAGTTTCAACTCATTTGCATATTTTGGTCTGGAAAATGGTGATGGGAATTTTTGAAGCAATATGGTTAAAGTTTTTGGAATTGTTCTGTTTTTTTAAAAAAATCATTTTCTCTCCCAATTTTCTCTCCCCCCCATTTTTATTGCTATTCGTACCAATTTTGAGATTGTATTGATCAATTCATTCTCATATATTTTGAATTTCTTATTTATTGATTATTTAAGCATTATAAAACAAACACACACAAACACATACACATATCTCCATATCATGGCCATTATTAACCACAATCAAATTTATCTTGAAGATAAACATGCATACAAGAAATTAATTATTGGCTGATATGATATCAATATTGTCTGATCCCATGTCTCAGAATGTAACATGAGAAATAATATTGTAAACCAGATACTAGTGAGATCTTTAATAAAGAAAGCTTTTGTTTTGTAAATTTTGAACAGTTAAGTCCTTGGAACACTTGTACTATAATCAAGTTTTCATTGGATACATTAAGCTTGTCAAGTCAAATATTGCTCCTAGTTTTGTCTCATATAGTTATTGAGTGAATCAACTCCATCAAGACTGTAAGACACAAAAGACAATTTATATCAACATGGAACTGTTGGGAAGCAGCCTTGTCTGAGATAATGAGTATGAGAAAAAGGTTCCTCCAATTGAGAGCTGTTTCCACTGTTAAAACAAAGTAGTGATGAAGGATATAGACGCTAGGTCAATTATGAGAGAATTGAAACAGCTTTTCTTCAGGTAGTGCTTTAGTTTCTGAAAAATTGCTGGTTTTTATGAGATACTGTTGCTGATTGAATGTGACTCCCTACTTCCAATAATGGACCAACACTAATTTATGTGCTTTGTACAATATGATCATATGAATTTCACTGGCATTTCTTGATACCAATGACACAAAGATATCAATGATAGACATTTACTTCTTTGCAAAATAATTCTGACATGTTTTTTTGTTAAATTTTAAATGTTTTATTTTTTCTAAATTTAATGTTCTTAGAATGACAGCAGGTCATATGACAGCATTGATGCTTAAGAAAAAATAAGTTACGCACAAGAATTTTCCTGCTTTCAAATATATGTATGTATGTATGTATGTATGTATGTATGTATGTAGGTAGGTAGGTAGGTAGGTAGGTCGGTCTTTGGTTATTTGGGTTTTCTCCCGTGTAAAATTGGAAGTGTCTTGGCAACGTTTCGACAAGTCCCATTCGTAATCTTCAGGCTGGTGTCTTCGGCTTCGTGCTTCTAGGAGCAATGTGTGATCGTAGCTGTTTCTTCCTTTTAACTGCCAGTGGGGGTGTGAACTGATTGGGTGGGAGCTTGGCTATGTTCTGTTTGGGTGGAGGTGTATTCTGATTGGTTGGGAGTTTGGCTGTGGTCTGATTGGATGGGTGTGTGTTCTGTTTAGGTGGAGGCTTGGTTGTGCTCGGGTTAGTCTGAGTTGCAGGGGAATTTGAGCTGGTGAGCTGAGTTGCTGTTGCTTGGCTTCGCGTTCATGGTCGTGCCACATCTTCATGGTGAGTGTCAGTTTGCTTCATGTATGGATTGGAGGGGTTTAAAGTGGCTAATGATGCAGCTGTGGTCTGGCTTCTGGTTTGTGGTCGTGCCTCATCGGTGTGGGTTTGCTTTTTGTGTGGATGTGTGGTGGTGACATCCTGTGTGGTTTTCGTGAGTGTGGGTCTGGTGTCATTCTTTGTGTTAGGGACTCGTTTGTCAATGAGGGCGGGTTTCCAAATGGCTGGTAGGTGGGAGGTATCATCTCATTTATTCATGCTGTGTGGGCGTTTTTCTATCTCGATGGCTTCTCTGATTATTCTGTTGTTAAGTATTCAGTTTTGGCGATAGTTCTGGTCTTTTTAAAGTCAATATCATGTCCTGTGGCTTTAAGGTATTGGACCAGGGAAGAAGTGACTGAGTTCTTGTGTTCTTTAATGCATGCACTTATTCTTCTATTGGTTTGTCCGATGTATGTGTTGGGGCAGGCGGTGCATGGGATTTCATATACTCCTTGATTTTCTAACTCAATTTTGTCTTTGGGGTTTCTTAGGATGGTGGATATTTTTCGGTTTGTGCAGAATGTTGTCTTGATGTTGTGTTTGTGGAGGATCTTGCTGATTCTGTCTGTGGTGCCTTTTATGTATGGAAGGAGGGCTTTGCCGTTTTCTTGTTCTCTGTCTTGGATTTTAGTGGGGGTTTCTTTTTGGATTAGGTTGGTAATCTTATTTCTTTGGAATCCATTGGATGTTAGTACGTTAGTGAGAGTATGTAGTTTGGTTTTTAGGTGTTGTTCGTCAGCTAAGCGTTTTGTTCTGGAGATGAGTGTCTTGGCTATGGAGTTGACCTGTGCTGGGTGGTGGTGTGAGAGTGCATGCAGATAGCAGTTTGTGTGTGTTTTCTTCTGGTAGATGGTGTGTCCTAGGAGCCATTGGATTTCTTGTAGACTAAGACATCAAGGAAGGGAAGTTGGTTGTTAGCTTCTGTTTCCATGGTGAACTGTATTTTGGGGTGTAGGCTGTTGAGGTGTGTGAGGAAATTGTCCAGTTTTTCTTTCCCATGTGCCCAGATTATGAAGGTGTTGTCTACGTATCTGAGCCAGAGTTTGGGTTTGTGATCAGATTTTTCTAGAGCTTGGGTTTCAAAGTGTTCCATGTAGAGGTTTGCAATGACAGGTGAGAGAGGTGATCCCATGGGTGCTCCTTCTATTTGTTTGTATTTTTATCCGTTATAGATAAAGTATGTGTTGGATAGGCAGTGGTTGGTCAGATCTAGGATGTGCTTGGGGGCGGGGGGGGTTATATTTGTTTTGGATAGCTGTCAAGGCTTCTTTGATTGGCACTTGGGTGAAAAGGGATATGACATCGAAGCTCACAAGTAGGTCGCTGGGTGGTAAGTTTTGTTTCTTTATGATCTCTATGAACTGGAATGAGTTTTTTACGTGTGAGGTGATGGATTCTGCATAGGGCTGTAGTTGTTTGGCGAGAAATTTGGCTAGGTTTTGTAGAGGTGAGCCTATGGAGCTGACTATGGGTCTAAGTGGGGTTCCTTCTTTGTGTATCTTGGGGAGACCCAAATAACCAAAGACCTACATACAAACACCCACAAAAACCTCAGAAAACATATATATGGTAGTCTTGAGCTATCTTTTAATCATAAAAGTTGAACAGATATATGTCTGCAACTGTGTTTCTGTGAGCAACAAGACTCCTGACGTGGTTTACACAGTACACCACAATAACTATGTTTACACAAAGCACTAAGCCACAAATCATGATTTTTAATTGATAATAACTGAATTGAAACAGCATGCTAAACTAAATCTAAAGAAACCACACAATGGGTTAATGTGGTATAAATCCAGCTCCTGGTTATGTTTACATTTGCACTCAGTAATGGAATGCTTTAATTATAATCTACTGAACAATTCATATTTAATCTAGTTCATATCCACTGTGGTATACAAATCACTAGATGTGCACCTCACACTGATCCACAATACATTTTATTTCATAATGTTTGTAAAATGAATTAAAAGTAATTAGATAGACCTAAAGATTTCTAAATACTGCTGTGAATATATTTGTCCCTTTAAGTTGAAAATATGTTTCCATGTCTGTATACAATTGTATAAGTGTGACCTGAAAAATCCAGCAGTGTGCTTCTATTTCACAGCTTGGTTGCTTGATTATTTATGCATTTATATTTATTTATTATACACCATTAATTTCCAAGAAAGCACAGCAATTAATAACAATAGAAGAAAAAATATAACCTTAAAGCTAGGTTGTTTAGTTGGTAATAAATTCCTGAAATCTGTAATGAAATACATACAAAGCCAAAATTTAGAGAAAAGCAATGGACAGCAAATACTGTCCCTTCAAAGAAGCTGAAGAAACAGTGAACCATTAGTTAGCTGCTGGAAAAATAGCATAGAGACTGACTACAAACAATAACATGACAAAGTAACAACAATGATGCATTAAGAATATTTGCAAGAAATACCTCTTGGCTGCAAGCAACAATCATTTAAAGATTAAGGCAGCCATTTGTCTGGAATGGTATAGGTTGTCTTGCTTGATGAAGTGGTTGGGCTAGAAGATTTCTGGGGAGAGGAGCAGAATAGTCCAGTTCACAAAGAATGTTGAGTTTACTGTGTTGACTTGTATTAACATAGTAGTCAATTTACAGTTATATATGAACATGACCACTATAACTTGTTCCATAACATTAAATTACAGTATGATTAACTAATAGTTCTATTTTAGTCATATGATTTGATACTTAAATTATAAATTTATTGATGCATTTGTTCCATCTGGAAGATGTCAATGATTGCATTTGGTTTATGGTGGGTCTGGGGGAGTTTAATGTTTAATTGCATATGATACATTGGTAAAAATATTAGAGCACAGTCCCAAAGGTACTTTTCCAAAAGACAAGGACTTCCTTGGTTTTATTTCCTTGAAAACATTTTTTTCCTCATCCAAGAAGCTTTTTCAGTTCTTCAGAGACCAAACTTATGAAGCTTCTTGGATGAGAAGTGAAATGTTTTCAAGGAAAAAACCAAGGAAGTCCAATTGCTTTTTGGAAAAGCACCTTTGTAACAACCATAACTTGGAAGATTGAGAATTTCCATAGACACTAGACAGCAATATTATTAAGCTGGAAGGGACATTCCAACAGTATTGTAGATGATTTCTATTTTTCTTATATTTATTACTAGTGTGTATGTCCTCTAGTAAATAAGAGTGTTAATTTAATTTTTCTAGAGACAATTGTAATTATTATTTTATAATTAGTAGCCATCATTTCCAAATTAACAAAATCAGAAAGAAGCAAATGTTCTGGCTTGTTAAAATGAGCATTAACAATTATTCAATAAATTTGGAATTTTAGCTCCAGCAGTGAACTGTAAGAGATTCCTGCTGACACTGGTCATGTAAAAATAATTATTTATAACTATTCTGTTCATAGTTTGCTTATGTGGCTATGTCTTTCATAGGAAATGAGTACCTTAAGTGTGGTTTCTTCAAGGAACTGCACAAGTAGAATGAATACTAATGAGTGGATTTAACATAGAAGATTTACTAGCAATATGCAAAGTAACATCACACTCAGTCATCATCATCGTACATATACTACTTTAAATAAAATAGTCTTAATTTAATTATAGTATTTATTTTTATATATACGTTGAATAGAAATTACTTCAGTTTTATTCCAGCCATAAAATAGAATCATGTTCAAACCTTCAAATAGGTTGGAGTATTTTTTTAAAAAAGTACTTTAAGAAAGAATTGGAGACAAAGTGTCAGAGTTCCAAGTAACACCGCCAATGAAAGAAGACTTCGAGGTTAGAAGTTCCTCAAAGTTCCATTTTATTAGATATGTCATATTGGCACCACCATTGGCACTACAGGTGACTGTAGATATTGACACAAATAGAAATATGAAAATAACCCACCGTTGTAGTAACTTCTAAGAGTCAGTCATTGGACTGAATTGATGTTTGTTCGTTTTGTATGTTGTTTCAATGTATTTATGTTGGTTTGTTTTTTCTTTTTATTATTAATAAAAATCATTTGAAAAAAAAAAAAGAATTGGAGACAAAGTGTCAGAGTTCCAAGTAACACCGCCAATGAAAGAAGACTTCGAGGTTAGAAGTTCCTCAAAGTTCCATTTTATTAGATATGTCATATTGGCACCACTGGGAAAATCCGAATCTGAAAGCTTCCAGGTTTCCCCCACCCAAAAGAAAGTCCAGGTTCCTTCCCCTGCACCCACATGTCCATCCCATGGTCCAATCAGTGCACAGTGCCAAATGGAGATGCCTCCCAGTCATACCACTCCAGATGCAGGGCTGAATGTCCTTGACTCTCAGAGAAAAGAATGTTATTATGGCTAGATATCTCCCAACTCCATACAATCCCCCCTCTCAGTTTCCCACAATGTGGCAGCCCTGAAGAGCCAAAGAAAATATGGCTTCCAGGGCTGAATTTTTTTTTTTAAAATATTCCTTTCTAAAGGAAACCCTGGGTTTTGTCCCTTAATGTAATGAAGTATTGCTAGCAATATTATAATTGACCTAATAAGTAATAGAAGTGACTCACCTCTCATTACTTCATTTTCAAAGAAAAATGTAGGTGTTCAAATTCATGTAAATATATGATTGGCATTTCCCCTTCATAACAACATTTCTCCTTCCCCTTCATAACAAAACACTGATTCAAGAAAGTTTAAACTATTGTAACTATATATATATATATATATATATATATATATATATATATATATATATATATATATATATATATATATATATATATTTGCTACAGCTACATTACAAGATCTAATTTCTTCTCTCTCTTTTTGGTTACTGTTTTATACTTTTGAAATGTTACATGCAAAAATTGTTTTTGAAGATGTTTAACATAATTTGTTTTTGTAGTAATAATAATTGCAAGGGTGCATCCTTCATATTTTAGTGTTTTGTTTTAGTTTTTTAAGTCTTTTATTTACACTGGCTTTTATTTTTGGCATTTCTTTCAAAAGCAAAATAGAAGAAAAATTAAGACATCTGAAACTATCCAAATTAAAAAAGAACAGATAGTGAAAGTTATATAAGAGTTAACTATATAAATATATATTAATGCCAGATGTTGCCACCAGTTGTTAGTGGATATATTTCTTTTTAAAATATGTAAATTCAAGAAAACCTCACCTGCACAATGTGCTTTCACAACAATAAAAATTTGCAGAGATCCAGCTGCTTAATTACAAGCAAAAGACATCTGTCCTTTCACTCTTTATTCTAAGATTTCTAAAAAGACAAACTGTTTGTGTTTGGTAGACTTATAGTCATGATGAGGGTAGTAGATCAGTAGATCAGTTACCTTATCTACTTAAGCAGTCTAATACTTAGTTATTATTGTATATTGCCTTTCAGTTTTGTACAAATTTCACAAGGTACCTGAAGGAGATATATTAAGACTATTACTTTGAACTTCTCATCATTGATCTAGAGTTAATAATGAATGATGAAATTCCTGTGATTACAAAAGGAAGGTAAAATAGTTGAACGTTTGTTGAAGCCTTAAAAGGGATACCAGAAGAAGACATACCATGTTTATCTTGGCTACCAATATGATAATTTATATAACATATTCTAAAAATTTCCAAGACCCCAGTAACCTTTCTTGTTTCTATGTAACTTACATACCTGAGACAAACTTCACACTGAGGAATAATTGGAAAATATTTTTCTCCAACTCATACTATACTACTAGTAGATATTCCAACAATATCTGAATTTGAAACTTATTTGCTATATGAGAGGATCAGTAAGCTATAGAAATAATATGTCTGCTATTATAAATGCAATTACACAGAATTATTTTACAGGCTCAGAGACTATAATGGATTTTATATAGGGTTTTAATTATTTTTAAGGGATGATTTTCCTAACTATTTGCAAGACTTGTGGAATACATTTCACACTTAAACCTCTCTAACAATCCAGAAGGAAGGAAGGAAGGAAGGAAGGAAGGAAGGAAGGAAGGAAGGAAGGAAGGAAGGAAGGAAGGAAGGAAGGAAGGAAGGAAAGAAAAGAACAAGACATTTTTTTGGACCATTCAGCCTTCACACTCTACAACTGATGTTGACAACTAATAAAGGCACCTGTCAGCATTGTACAATCCCATTCTAGTGCTATATACTGAAGGTAAAAATAATCAGTAATGTATCTCCCTACCTCTTTTATATTATGCTAATGGATATCTGTACCTTTATATAAATCTGATATTAATCTATACAGAGGAAATTCTCAGTTAACTGAATCTTGGTCCGGGAATTCCAACTGCAATTCCAAAAACTGAATTTTGCACCTATCACAAGATACAATCCAAACCAACTCTATTGTTCTCCTTAAATCCTTAAAAAATTAATATATATTAGTATATTATTGTATGTATTTGCTTCATTCTGCTGGCCATTGACTGAATAATTATTGATTGATTGAAAATGTAATATCTTCTAGTCATACTGTTCTCTTTTGGGATAAACAAAGTTATACAAAGCACAAAAAACTATAAGAAATAATAAGAAAAATAAATTAAAGATCTGAGATAAGGGGAATAAAATGCAGTTACAGTACATCTAATTTGCAGCAATGACATTCTCTACTCATTTCCATGTAATGCCAAGAAGTGATATTTTACTAAATGAAACATGTAGAGAGTATTATTCTGCCTCAGTAGCATAAGGCCCCTCCCCTTGACCCATTTTGAAACCCTTTCAGATTTTGCAATGAAGTTGATATAAAGTACTGAGATAGCTAGTAGCTAATCACAAAAAAATTGATAGAAAATGCTGATGCAAACGGTGAAGTTGGTAAAAGAGGATTAGATTATCCTACATACAGAAGAGAGAATACAGACAAATGGCCCCAGGGTGACATCACAGTCTTAGTATTATTATTTTTTTAAAGGGAGAAGAAAATTAAAAAACTTATGGAAAATCCTGCCTGGTAATTCCCACTTTCCCATCTTCATCTAACCCTGTAATTAAAGGATTCTGCAATGAAAACATGCTTGAATATACTAAGATTTTAGGAAAACTTCCACCTCACTTCTTCCACTTCCTTTGTCTTAAGCCAAGGCTGCCAAATTCCCAGCCTGCAGGCCGGATGCGCTATGTCCTGGCCATGCCCTCTCCCGGTTTAGCAAAGGGGGAAAAGTCCCAATACGTCACGTGATGCTGCTGTGATGATGTGAGTTTGATATCCCTGTCTTAGGCCAAATTTAAATCTGAACTTCTCATTACAGTTTACATGTTTAACTTAGAAATCACTAAATTGTAGGTGTTCATTTTGTAACCATTTTCTAAACTTCAAAAGAACAGTTTTATAAATATTCTTCCAAATATAGGAACCAATAAAAAGCAATTTTTGTCTGTTTCTTCAATCTCATACAAACAATTTACTTAAATAATATAAAGGAATGCAGCTTGGGTGCTGTGTCATGGAAAGGAATTGAAAAATGGAAAATGTTCCAAGCAATTGAGTGAAATGGCAAACTCCCCAGTATTGAAAGGATGGAAAAAGGTGTGTGACTTGAAATGATAGCAAGTACTTGGAGCTCTAGCTCAAAAAGTGAATTGAATACCTTGATATCTTGCTATTCTTGTAAATTAGCTTTCTTTTCAGCATATCCACATTGCTCTTATTCTTTAAACATCCCACAAGTCTTTGAAGATCTAATCAACTCTACCAATCCAATCATTTCCAGCTTTCCTATTTTCTTTGATGAGTTGTCGTATTTTTTTTAATGATTCTGTTCTGACAAAACCAAATCAAAACCAAATTTGTACTAGTCACTTTCTTCTCTATTAAATCCACATTCTTTCTGTATCCATTTATTACTGATCCTATCTTGTCTTGTTTTATCATGTTGCTTATTTTTTATTATTTATTTATTTATTATTACATTTATGTTACATTTATGTTACATTTACATTACATTGAATACATCTCACTGTACAGTTTCTCTGGACAGCTAAATGACTCTATATTATCTATTACTTTAGATAATAGTAGTATTATCTATTAGGATTTTAATAAAAATAGCATAAAAGTGAACATTTATATCTTTTTTACTTATTTAAAACTATAACAGATCAATATTTATCTTTAGGGGTATTTTTGTAGCCCTTTGAAAAGCCATCAATAAATGGCTTTTTATCCAGGCACTAGGGTAGATTGAAAGAATCTGGAGTTGGCTGTGGGGATCTCAAGGGTACAACTGAGGTGCCAAGTCATTGTCCTTTATGTTTTATGATTTTATTGTTACTGGATTTAATTGTCGCCATGAGCTGTCCAGAGTTGTGTTTTAGGATGGGCATACAAATACAAATATTTACATACAAATACATATATTTATGAAATATAAAGCAAATTACAAATGTATAGAATATAAATATAATCAACAAACCTATACATTGTGTTGGTATATAATGGAAAGTATCTACTATTAAGTGCAATACCATTACTTTTGGTATTACATACCAATATTTTTTCTCTTTATATATTTTCATACTCAGTTTTCTCCATTTGTTTTATTCATCTCTGCTTTTGGTAACTATGATAAAAAGTAAATAAAAGAGTCTCATGGGAACCTCTTCTAAGCTGCTGTGAGATTAGTTCAATTGAAAAAAGAAGCTTATTGTAAATATTTCAAACAGATAAAATAAAGCTTTATTGCTCATTATAAAGTGAGCATCAATTTTATAATGCAATGAAATATAGATTTTTGTTTTGAGAAAAAGTGGACGTACAAACAATCCTAGTAAAGTAAAATAGAAACAGGATGAAAAATTAAATCAAAACTGTACATTAAATTAAATGAAAGCCTACATTTTCTTGATAGCAATCCATTCATTTTTATCAGATTGCTTGATTTGGGCTAATTGTTGCTTTAAATAGGTATTCAATTTGTAAATATAATTTAAAGAAAAAAATAACCTGACAGGCTGTATATTTGTTTGTTGGTTTTCCATAGCCACCCAATTCAACCAAGTGAGTCAGGGCGGTTTACAGTTCTAAAATTATAAAAGAATGTAAACAATTTTAAAACAACATTAAAATAATAAAAACATCCACAGAATAAATAAGTAGAAAGAAGCAGCCATGATGATTAATCAACTAATAGTAAAACAAAATAATGGGCTCTTATAATACAAATGAGACTAGACTGGGAAGGCAGTGAACCGCAGTGAATGATTTGAATCATAGAATTTGTGATTCCTTACTTTAAGTCTAGAGACATCAATCCTTCAAAGTCTCTTTCATTAATTTGCATGAACGCTGTAACTGACAGCTTGTTAACAGCTCATTAACAGCTCTGAAAATTATGGTCAATGTTTCCAGTCATAAGATGCATCCTAAAGCAAAGCTACAGTAATCACGGGTGCAGGTAGGTATACAATGATTACAGAGACAGTATTACACTGTTGAGCTTAATGGTGTGAAAAATTGACAGTTTGAAAATCTAAATCCTCTTAAAAGTACTGAGGCATCTAAAACATTATTGAAAATATAATATAATATACACAATATTATATATTATAATATATAATATAATATAATATACAAAAGAAATACATTTTTGGTCATTTTAACAAATGGGGGAAAAAAACCAAAAGTACAATTTCTGCAGCAACATTAGCTTCCTAGGTAAATAAGGCAGAAAACAGACCAGATGAACTAATTATTTGTTTCTTCATGGACAAGGCCATCAACAATTACTTTTATTGGAAACTTTTATAGAAATCCTTTTAGTTATTTGACACTTTACACTTTACACTTTACACAAAAAGTAGATTTACAATGGTTGAGCAATTAATGTATAAGTTATTTTTATATACAGCTAGTCTTTGCTTAAAAGTCATAATTGAGATTGGCAACTTTGTCACTAAGTGCTTTGGTTGCTAAGTAGAAAATCATTTGGCTGTTAAGCAAGTCACTGTGTTTGTTTACAAAATATCACATTTTATTTCCATGTTCTCCATTAACTCTCATTGCCGCAAGTTGGTTGGAAAACACACAAATGATTATCACAAGACTGTGGCATATTGTAATGGTTATAAATACATGCTATAAATACTTGCTAGTTATGAAATATCTAAATGGCAATCACATGAACCTGGAACAATGTAATAGTTATAAATGTGAGGACTAGTCACAAAGCTGGAGGGTTAAAATGGTGACTAAACAAGGCAGTCTGAAAGTGAGACCTACATGCTTTATCATTAATAAAGGGAACACACAGTTGTGATTTTAAGGAATTTACCAAATTTAGAAAGTTGGCTATATGCATACAATAGTTAAAAATAATAATTTGAAAATGTTAGAATGATATGGTGCTTTAAATATCTTAAAAAGTAGCAGAATAATGTAGTTATTTAACTCGTGAATGAGATTTATCTCTGCCTCATAAACTGGTGAACCCTACCCTGTCATAAGCTGGTGAACCTCACTCTGATTTTACTTGCTACTTTGGACTTGGACATTTTGATTGCCTGTAGTAAGGTTGCTTGCTTTGGACATTTTTTTTTTTTCATATGTCTCTGTGTGTGTATTCATGCTGTCACTACTGATCAGCAACTTGTTTTAAAAGACTGCTAGTAAAAGCTAAGGAATCAGTTCTCAACAAATGAACCAAACATGTGGAAAACTCTTAAAAATATCACCCATTACAGCAAACCTCCTTCTCATGCTGAAGAAAATCAACAACTGACAGATGACCTGAATGTGTTTTACTGTAGGTTTGAGAGAAAACTACTGCCACCTATCTCCGCAATCCCTGTCTCAGACACACCAACAACAGCCAAGACTCCTACAACTGACCACATCCCATTGGGCCCACTAGCTCTGGTGATTACAGAAAATGAAGTGCAAGGTCTATTTCACAGACAAAAGCCAGGAAAACCACCAGACAAGATAACTCGTTCTTGGCTAAAAGCCTGTGCTGACCAACTAGCCCCCATCTTCACCCATATTTTTAATAAATCACTAGAAATGTGCTATATTCCTTCTAGCTTCAAACGCTCTACTCAGTGGTGGGTTTCTACCGGTTCGCCCAGGTACTGGTGGCAGCGGGAGGCTCTGCCCACCTGCCCGGATGTCATCACGGATGCTCTGTGCATGCACAGAAGGTTCTGCCATCATTCCCTGTATTCTTCTAACTAAACTAAATCAGCTAGCTGTACCTGACCATACTTGTAAATGGATCAAAAGCATCCTAACAGACAGGAAGCAACAAGTGAAGCTAAGCAAAATCACATCAGATACCTGTACAATTAGCACAGGGGCCACCCAGGGCTGTGAGCTCTCTCCACTTCTCTTCTCTCTGTACTCCAATGACTGCATCTCAAAAGATCCCTCTGTTAAAGTACTGAAGTTTGCAGATGATACAAAAGTGATTGGTCTCATTCGAGACAACAATGAATCTGTATACAGACGGGAGGTTGAACAACTAGCCTTGTGGTGCAACTAGAACAATCTTGAACTAAACACACTCAAAACCGTGTAGAAATGGTGGTAGATTTTAAGAGAAACCCTTCTATACTACCATCTCTTACAATACTAAACAACACAGTATCAACAGTAGAGACATTCAAGTTTCTAGGTTTTATCATATCTCAAGACTTAAAATGGACATCCAAATTCAAAAATGTCATCAAAAAAGCACAGCAAAGAATGTTCTTTCTGTGCCAAATCAGAAAGCTCAACTGCCCAAGGAGCTGCTGATTCAGTTCTACAGAAGAATTATTGAGTCTGTCATCTGCACCTCTATACCTGTCTGGTTTGGCTCTGCAACCAAACAAGACAGACACAGACTTCAACAGATATTTAAAGCTGCAGAAACAACAATTGCTACCAATCTGCCTTCCATTGAGGACCTGTATACTGAACGAGTCAAAAAGAGAGCTGTGAAAATATCTACAGACCCCTCACATCCTGGACATAAACTGTTTCAACTCCTACCCTCAAAATGATGCTATAGGACACTGCACACCAGAACAACTAGACACAAGGACAGTTTTTCCCCAAATGCCATCACTCTGCTAAACAACTAATTCCCACAACACTGTCAAACTATTTACTAAGACTGTATTATTATTATTATACTCATTCTTCCTATTACCTATCTCCTCCCATTATGACTATAACCATGTTACTTGCATCTTTACAATTTATATTGTTCTGTTGTTTTCTAGTATGATTTGCTTATTAGTAACCTATGACTATCAATAAGTGTTGTATGATGAAAAATATGGGGATAATCTATTGAAAATGGATGACTTTATGAATGAAACTTGAATTGGTTTGATTTTTTTTAATGTTATGTATATCATTAATAGATTTTTATCTTATCAGTTTATCTAACGCCTTCTGAATCATGTGTCTCATCATAAGAGGGGAAAATCATGTAATAGTTCCTTTAATTAAAATTATTTAATTAATGCAAATTTTATTCATGGCAAAAGTATGGTAGTCTACAGTAGAAAGATATATATTTTTTCTTGACATTTTTACTTAAATTAACTTTAAAATTCTATGCCAGAAGATTAATGGTACAGCACTTCAACATGCCTTTCATATTTTTTCAATATTAAATTTTTTTTTTAAAAGCTATAATTGTATGATTACATATATCTGGTATATACAGCTCAGAAAATGTTTAATAAGAATTAGCTAATCTTAAATCAGGTGGTAATATATTTCCTTGTTGAATTTTGAACTGATATCAATAGGATTTTAAATATGATTTTGATCATATGTTGAATGTTACAGTATTGGATGAAGATTGGAATTTATCAAGATATTAGGAATTGTACAGTTTTCAGACATGACTTTTTACTAAAAGACTGATTTTTTCTCCTTTAGCCTTCACTTTTCTTTTTTACTTCTATGATTGTGCTCTTTCTGTCATGCATTTGTATTTTAATTAGTTCACCTAATAAAAACATATATTAAAAATGGGACTTTATATCTTTATTTGTTTTTATCTTCCATGGACTCAGTGATGTTCATGTGATAGTCAAAAAAGCTGAACAAGACAAATTAAATAATGTTAAAAAATTGTCACATAGGGTTAAGCTCCAATTACCAAACTATGCCAATGATATTATCAAACCAAGGTAATATTAATAATTTTTGCCTTTCAAAGACCAATCCTCCCCCAGGGATCATAATTGCATATACATGTATATATACAATTAATATAGGATATGGGGCTGCACCCAAGATTGAAGAGGCACAAATATTGGCCTCTAATTGATCATTAGACCTGATACTGAAAAAACTTTTTAGTTTTTTAAGTACGGTAGTTATTACTTTAACAGCTCATTGGAATACTGATGCCAATTTTTGTAATGACAAACATAGAAAGCATACCTAACAATTAGTTTATTTGTCTTACTGATATCTGCAAAATGGCAACAAGTGGATAAATATCTTGTAGTATCTTAAATTTATAGTAATAATACTGGTTATATCCACCAGCATCAACCATAGAAACAATAACTTTGCTGCATGTAGAACACAAGGATTTACAGTACTCTATATGAAAAGGGAATTGTGAAGAGAGATTGCATTTACTTTTATCTCACCCAGAGTAGTATTATCTTCCACAACTGTAAAGCAACAACACTATAAATCTATTTACAGCAATAGCTACAACTGTAATGAAAGGCATCCTTCCTCATTCCTTGTTCACAGCATATCATCCAAATTGTAACAGCTAAAGAGTGTCTCTTACCTTTGTCCCTATATTACAAACCCGATGTAAACCCCTTCTTCTACAAATGTTCTCCCACTTCTATCAAAAGAAAAAAAAATACCCTAACTAAAACTGAAAAGTCCTTGGCTTTTCAAATAGCTATAAATTGCATGGCTAAGTGCATACAGCCACAGGGCTGTCACAGTTACTTTTCTTGACAATTCATCATAGCATACTAATTCTGTAATACCATTACTGCATCTCTTCTCACTGTACTGATCCAGGCAGTTAATTTAATCAACTGATAATACATTCAGAAATGGATGCAAGAGCCCTAGCACTTCAAATTCTATTACTAGAGATGCACAGCAGTACAAGCAACGTATTCACTTCTTACTATCTGATGTAACTTTCAGAACTTATGTATGGCGATTACACAATTCTGAAGTAGTTTCTTAACCAATCAGCAATATTCAAATAGGAACAATAAAAAAGCCAAGTATTCTCTTTCATTTAATATAAAACATTTTGCATTTTTAAATACACAGAAAGGCTGTAATCCAAAAACGATGTATATAAAAGACTGGCCTCCCCCACTGATCTTAACTGCAGTTATTTCTGGATAGTTATAGCTGCATGCTGTAAAGGATGTGGGATACATCCTACTATATCGTAATTTTCATAGGGACTGACATAGAGAAGATGAGTGATATCCCTCTTTTTTCCTGGCAGAATATAAATCTACTGCAGGGTGAATACTGTGTCATTAAAGGTTATAGATCATACTCTACCCCACTTGCCCAGTGTGGGTCGATATGTCTTTTATTTTTAACTTTCCAATCCAGGGTTGAGAGAAAGTGTCTCAAAGTCACCCAATCAACTTCTCTGCCTGAAAACTAGAAACTGTTTTTTTGTAGAGAATCTTAGCTACTATATTATATAGTATATACATTTGAAAGTTTATATCTATCTATGTCATTCCTTCTACATCTGTGTCTGTTTCTGTCAATCTCCATAATTGTAACCATATCCATATCATCCACATTTATATCCATGAATACAAGTCTATGCATGAAGGCATGGCCATAGAAAGGAAAGCTTACAGGACACTAAAAGCAGGATATTGTCCAATGGGAGAATGTGGCAGCCTATTATCCAGACTGAATACCTTGAAGCTATCGCCAAAGATTCTTGGGATTATTTTAAACTAGTTTAGCGTCATCAGCATCAGCATAGAACAGGACCATTTAAATGTTAAGTGCAGATACACTTCTACTTATTTAGTTTCCCCCCCCCTTTAATCTCCTTCCATTCCCCTTAAATCTGTTTCTCTGAGTCCACCCCAACAGGCTTTGACTTGGAGATGAAGGTGCCCATTTATTCATCAGTTCAGAATCACAGTGTCCAACTTCTCATCAAATGATCAACAACCAAGGAACTATGGAGTTTGGATACTGAGATGTTTTCCAAAAGTAAAAATGATGTGATGAACATTAACTGTTCCTCAAAGCCCTGAATTATATATAATATTTTTTGAGATGATATAACAATCAGCATTTATTTTCTGAATGTCCACTTGCCTTGTAAATAAGAATCATAAGAAACTGTTTTTTGCAAGATGTAGATGCTTGTGAAATGCAAAATCAATGTTCTGTATTAATCAAATTTTTGCTCAGTTACTTTCTCTAACTACTCTTTGAAATAATTTAACTGAGTGTTTCTAAATAATAAAGCTGCTCAGTAAACTGTGAAAAAAATAACTGGGTTTGCATATTACATTGTCTTAATATGGTTTGACTTAGAATCTTTTGTGAATCAAAATATTACAGTCTGAATGTTCTAATACTAAAATGAGGCATTTCATGTGGCTTTTCACCTGAGATTTGTTCAATAAAATATGACAAAGTATAATCTAGGAACCTAGCCTGTGCTTTCAAAATTATTTAATCTTGCAGTAATTTAACAAATTTAACAAACAAGTAACAAATATGTTTGTTTGTTAGATGCATTTATAGCCCACTTTATCACTGCAAGTAAAAGACAAGATGTAGGAAAATGGCCTCTGATATTATGTTAGGAAAAACTCACGAGGAAGACTAAGTGACAAATGGGCCAAAGCTACACATTAAATTCTGTAACTGAATGGCAATTTGAACCCATGTCTCATCAGTCCTATTCTAAATCATAGCACTAGCAATAGCACTTAGACTTTTATACTGCTTCATGGTGCGTTACAGAACTCTCTAAGTCAGTGGTTCTCAACCTTCCTAATGCTGCAACCCTTTAATATAGTTCCTCATGTTGTGGTGACCCCCAACCATAAAATTATTCCTAAAACCATTGAAAATATGTTTTTTCCGATGGTCTTAGGCGACCCCTGTGAAAGGGTCATTCGACTCCCAAAGGGGTCCCGACCCACAGGTTGAGAACCACTGCTCTAAGTGGTTTACAGAGTCAGTACATTGCTTCCAACAATCTGGATTGTTTACCAACCTTGGAAGGATGGGCCTGAGTCAACCTTGAGCCACTCAAAATCGAACTCCTGGAGTGAGCAGTGAGTTAGCGTGCAGTACTGCATTCTAACCACTGCGCCACCATGGCTCTTGATAGGATATCAAATAGATGAAAAATATTCTCAGTGATTCTCAAATGATAATAAGGAACATTGAAATCAAAGAATATTAAAGAAATATGTTTCTAACAACCCTGTTCTGGTTATATTCAACACAGTTTGAATACAGTGTTCAAAAACATTGATAGTAAGCAGACAATATCAGAGGGTCAGCATTTGTGACAGGTGTCTGTCTCACCTAAATATCACAAGACTTTCTATACTATATTTAGAATGTGTGGCTCAGAAAAAAGTTGATATGCAGGGTTAGTAAACAGTATTTGTTTCTTTACCTTAAAACACTTGCTACTTTTAAAAATGCATTTGATTAAGGCAGGGTGCAATAGCAGTTTTTACAAAAACAGTTCATTTTGATCTTTTTAATGTAGCTTGACTTTATTTTTATTTAATATATAACAGTATGGGTTGTTACTTATATGCAAGATGTTAAAATGTTGAACAATATTTATTTTATCCTTACATTGATGTGGTTCTTTGCAATTAAACCACAACACAAATTTATACATTGATGTGGTTCTTTGCAATTGAACCATAACACAAATTTATAGCACTAAATTGGTGCCACACAAGAAATGCAAAACTTTATCTTTACTAAGAAGGAGGTAGTAAACTTTATGTACCCTTTTCTTTCAATCAATTCAATTCAATTCAATTTTCCTTCATTTTCATTCATGATAACAATACCTTAGTATTTCATATTGATCACTCTTTTCACAATCATTCAGCACCACTGATATTTATCCAATCTTCTGATTTTAGCACACACAGTTCTTACATACTTCATTGCATGTTTCTCCTAAAAGAGAAAGAGATACTATTCGCATATCTTTATTCTGCTCTATCAAGGTTATAAAGATGTTTGCTCTACTTTGATGTTCACTGTTCAATTCATTCTATTGTCTGTCAAATTCTTGACACATTAAATTTTAGATTAATGCTCCTTGATGCAGCATATAGTTTATATAACATTTATTATAAATTATTAATTTTTTCAGCCATCAGTACTGCATAATCTGTATTATCTGCTTCTAAAGTAGATGCATCTAAGTGTCTTCAACCAATACAATATTATCACAACTATTTCTTGCATCTTTATTTACAAATACATTTATTTATTTGTTCAAATTATATAACTTCTCATCTCATATACATGGCTCCCGCAGTGGTGAAATTCGAATTTTTTTACTACTGGTTCTGTGGGCATGGTGTGGCTTGGTGGGTGTGGCAGGGGAAGGATACTGCATAATCTCGATTCCCACCGCACTCTGGGGGCAGCCAGAGGTGGTATTTGCCGGTTCTCTGAACTAATCAAAATTTCTGCTGCTGGTTGTCCAGAACCTGTCAGAACCTGCTGGATTTCACCCCTGGGTCTGGGTGAATCACAGAGTTAAAATAACAAAAATGAATAAACAAATACAATAAAACAACCAAAACAAATAAAACACTTAAAAACAAACTGAAACAATTAAAAATATAACATGATCCATGGGAAAATGGAAAATGCAGCCCATACATTAAAAATGATGTAACAATTTTGCAGACTCCATAATTCCACTGTATCCCCAGGGAGATCCCCATTAAACATAGAATGTTGATAATTTATTCTGCTTGCTGACTGGTGGGCAATTCCATAACCATTTCATATAGACACATGTATGCTTTACTTCCACATTTTTTTACATCTATTAGCCAACTTTCAACTTCCTTTAGGGCAAAACATTTCAATATTAAAACCTATTCACTATATTCTATATTTTTTCTAATTTACACATGTACCATAAAGTTTACTTACCTACGTATTAAAAATGATATTCACAGTTAATTACATAAAAAGATATGTTTTGAAATACAGATTTTATAGAGATCAAGGAACATTCATCATGATACAGTTAATTAATTTAATTCAAGACCTATTCTATTCAATGAAACCATATGCAGTATGAACATAAACAAATCTGATTTATTTGCACCACATGTGTATTAGCTGGCCAATATGGGAAAAATATTTAATTTTGAACACCTACCAGTATCTCTAAAATAATCAGTCTTCCCAAATATTATGTGAGAGAAACCAGTTCTCCTATTTAAATTAATAATTAAATTAATTAATATTTTTGTATGCAATTTAGCAACATTTATAAAATTGAGATGTAATTAGATCAATGGTTGCAATTTTTCTTATTAAAAACAGGAAAATTATTAAATTATTAATACTATTATAAAATATTAATATTTAACTATACATTAAGTAGAGTTCATGTAATTAAAAATTCATTTCATAATTAATGGAACCAACCATTCAGAATTTCTTTCTTTTTTGCTGTACTTATCAAATGAAGTACAAACACACACACACACTAACACACACACACACACGGGTACACACTGGTGCTGTTTTCAAAAGCAACATACCCATCTGTTTAAAGAAAGATTTTTGAAACCAACCTATATTATTGGCATTGACTGTTAAATGCAGAAGTAGTACAAAAGTTGAAAGAATTGTGCCTGACACAAAATGATTTAACAAGAAAAGAAAGGTCTGAATTCACTAACAGATAGACGAAAGTGACCCAATGAAACAGGCAATTTCAGAGAAATAGCAAATGGATAATCATATTGCACAATGAAAAGATCAATTCTGGATAGCAATAATCCCCAACTAGTTACCAACAGACTTTAAAAACCCTCCAAAACACTTCAAAAAAGTGCTTAGCTGTTAGCTGAATTAACTCTCTGTACTGAGGCTTGATGAGTACAAGTATATATATATATATATATTTAGCAAGTGTCCTTGCTGGAGAGTAAATTAGTGCTTTTTGATATTTTCCAATACCATAACCACAACCTAAAATTGATTAATATATTGTCCTGACAGAACTTCTCTATAAATAATTTTTGTTTTGTTTTATAGAAAAGTAAGAAAGGTGTCAATCAATTAGATCTTCAAACACACCAAATTCCACAGAGAGGAACTTTAGTGATCTGAAAAATCTCCATTTAAATTCATTTAAGGACAGCTACATTCAGGTTGCTTGTTTCATTTTGTAATAATGTATCACATATTTAGCATCTTATGAAAGATTTACATTGTGTGGGAGGAACCAAGGAAAATGTCAAACTCATATTGAAGGGCTGGTGAATTTTATGTCCATACTAGAGGGAAAAAACAAGTAAAGTGCTGAACATATGGATGATTAAGTTTAATAGTCCCTTTCCAAAATTATTCTGACTGCCACATTTTGAAAAACACAAACTGCTTTTATATTCACCAGTGAACCATCTGTCTTCACAAATGAAAAGAAGTTGATGGTTTCTGATTGCTATTATTCTAATCAATTCTAATCAATTCTAATGCACATCAAACAGCTGATTAACCATACCTGACACTACATATTCAAGGTATTTAAAGTATGGTGAAATAATTGGACAATAAATAACAATTCTTACTAATTTTAAAGGGGCAGCAATTTAATGGTCAAAATGTGTAAACCATTTCTAATCATGATTTTAAAAAATGAGGTTGCATCTTGATTTGCACATCCCATTCTGGCCATATGTCAGGCAGATAGAAATAATATCCACTAAGAGACAAAGTGAAAGAAGTTTATAAAAATCCCATCGAACAAACAGAAAATCATCTGTATAATGTTCTATACATTCCATGGCAATTTCACATGTATCTACAATATTGTCCTGAAATACAAAAGAATTTTGCAATTCTACAATTTTAAGCATTTCACAAGTGGGTGCCTCTTCCTGGGGTAATACTTTTTGAGCTACAGCTAAAGTCACATGAATGGTTTTTGAATTGCACAATCTGATTTTCTCCTCTGCTTTTTGTTTGCATTCCACAATTGCATGTTTTGGAAAGACTAGATACAACAGGATATAAAACTAACTCCCCTCTTTTAAATTTTTTAAATTTTTTAATTTGTGGCGTTATAAATTGGGTGTTTTAATCTGTGTTTCGGCCAAAATATTTAATAATTTTAAGGGATTTTTAATATTTGTATTATCTGTATTTTATCTTGGCTGTTCACCGCCCTGAGTCCTTCGGGAGTAGGGCGGTATAGAAATTTGATTATAAATAAATAAATAAAACTAAAATAGTAAACGAAATATAAAGCCTTTCAAATTCTAAACCAGAATTCTATGGCATTCTTTTTATATATAAAAAAATATCTATAAAGCAATGCATATTAGTGGTCCACGGGATTTAAAATTATGAACTTAGTGGTCTCTGAGGTCTGAAAGGTTGTGACCACTGCTTTAAATGGTTCAAAAGGAAAACAGAGAGAAAATAGATAAGCAAACCATGGTGTATAGATGCCTAGCTTGGAATAAAAATGGGGAAAAGTTCCCTCACAAAAGTATTTAGTTATGTTGGGGGAAAAAAATGAAGCAAGATGTAATTTATTTATAAGAAACATATATTAGGAATAACGATTCAAAACACTTGATCGGTAAAAATTTGGCAGAATTCAAAAAAAGTTGCTCTATATGTTCACTCCTGATTAAAACCACAGTTAATACTATTTGGCCATGTTGCTAAATTTTTAAGTATGGAAATTGAATTACAATTATTTAAAACTTTTGTATTAAAATGCCATGTTTTAATGAACTAGTATTCTTTTTACCTAGGAGATCATAACTAGTGGCATGAAAATGGTAATAATGTAGAAAAATAACAGTCTGTGATAACCAAAATTTTAAAAATACTTCTTCATAACAAAATTATCAATTACATTAGTAATAGGAAGGGTTGAAAGTCATTATTTCTATGAAATCATTTAATAGTCCAGCTAGTTTTTCATAGAGTCTTAATTTGAATGAATGCTGTCTTTCAGATAGGGATGAGAGTCCATTTGTTCATAAGCAAAGAAAATTTATATATAATCAATTTTTTTGTATTTTCAGTGCTATTCTAATGCACAATTGTTTTTCTAGTAAAATACCAAGAAAAATACTTCTATAGAATTGATAACCAAATTGTTTAAAAATACAGACTAAAAGATAAAGACTAACAACCAGCGTTTTTCTGATTCACTTAAGTATTAGCTCTGAAATATTTGGTTAGACATCCAGTGAAAGGAATCTATAGTATGGCACATAAATATTGAAGCTCATAAACAATTCAAAATATAAAATACAACATAAAGAGGTATTCCAAAATAACTGGATTCAATAGATCAGTAACAAAGTTTAGTGATAAAATGCCCATTCTAATCCTATGAAAAAAATATAGTCATTAACTCCTATCATCTATTTAGTAAATAGTAATGCCAATTCTAATTAGATTATTACTATTTTCTCCAAATGTTGGGATTAATTTTGAAATAGTTACTTGCAAAAATATAAAAAACTGATAATTTAGACATATTTTTTAGGAATGTTTCATATAATCTCTTAGCATTATAGAAAATGGCAAGTAATTTATTTCATTTCTTCTGATTAAACAACATTGTATTTCAGCAGGTGGCAGCATGTGGCCAATTTTGCTGGTCTTGAAAAGGAAGTATGGCTGGGTTCTGATAATATTTAGGTGGGACAAATCCATCCACCCAAGAAGAAGCCAAAGGAAAATTACTTTGTAATTTTTTTTAAAAAGATAAGAGTTTCAAAAACAAGCTAAAACAAACAAACCACAAACTCAACCCAGTTTGTATGTTTCGGTGGACTCATGATGCAGAATATGTAGTCACTGTCAGGGTTCCAAGTAACAGCCCATATGAAATCAAAACTCCAAAGCAGGATTCCTCAAAGTATAGATTTACTAGGCATGTCATATTGGCACAGCTGGTAAAAACCCGAATCTGAAGTCCCCCGGGTTTTCCCCACTAAGTTCAAAATCCAAAGTTCTTCCCCACATTACATACAACCATCACATGCCACAATCAGGTCTTTCTCCCCATCCCGGATGCCTTCCATCCATATTTGTCCAGGTGTTGGTGAGAGTGACCTTGGTTCCCAGAAGAAAAAATGTTATTTTGGCCACATATTCCCCTCAGCTATGTCTACTCCCCCTCCCTTTCCCACAGCTCCAGCCAGTCTTGCTGTGGCAACCCTGAAGATACTCAAAAATGGCTCCAAGGTTGACAGTCATCACCATTGGATAGGACATTGTTGAGTATGGATAATATATACTGGAACATGATTCTCACTCATCTCATGTTTTGGAAGCAGATTTGTTTTCCTACCCTGTTTCTTCCATTAGTACGTGGAAACATATTTTTTTTTAAAAAATAGGACTTTTCCATATAGATTTTATGACTAGATTGGGAAAAAAATGAACTGGATTAAATTAATAATTAGGATAAGGCAACAAGGAAATGTTACAAGTGCTATGACATCTGCTTCTCAATGGACTATAACCAGGAAATTAGTTCCATATTCAGGTTTAAATACAGTTTAATTGGTAAGTTATTTTGTTCCAAATACAAATACTTTGAAGTCAATATGTCTTTTTACAATTAAGAAGTTATCTTTCAAAGACATTTTATCAGAAGAAGAACATATATTTATTTATACCACTTGTCAACCTTTTGTCTAGGATTAAATGTGTGGACTATATTTATCATTTTTTATGTGTGTACACATAGACGCTTTGGGACTTACACACTGCATATCAAGTTTTCAATAACAAGAAAGGACATTTATCCTTTGAACAAGTCACTATGGTATTATTATCCTCTAATCTCAGCTCTGAACTTCCCTCTGATTGTCTTTGTGTCAGTCATATTTTGTGCAATCCATATCACTTCCCAATCTGAAATACAGCAGAATATTTTAAAATCTCAGATGATATAAAACAAGTACCGTATTTTTCCGTGTATAAGATGCTACTTTTTCTTAAAAACATTTACTTGAAAATGGAGGGGCGTCTTATACACAGGAGGCAGAGAAGACATGCCAGATGAACCTCTATCTTATATGCAGCTCTATCATTCCTCCCTATTATAGTTGTTTCCTGTATCACATTGCCACTTTAAGTTTCATCTCTATTGTTCCCGGGGGTGGGGCCAACTGATCATAGGAGCTACTGGTTCATCTGAACCGGGCTGAACCAGCTGAATAACACCTGCAGGGCATCTTATAGATGGAAAAATACAGTACATTGTTTGCATATATACATATGTGTATGTATATTCTCAGTGAACTGAGAAATAGAAAATAAAGTGAATATTTCTATTTATATTGTGCTAAATAATTGGTTTCCAATAAATGTATAAAAGTTCCATGTCTATATTAACTTTAAAGTCAGTACCAACTTTCTCAACTTTTCTTAAAGCAATTTTGTACCATCTTTGTAATACCGTTTTAATAATTTATCACTGACTACTTATTTTTTAAAAAAAATATCATCCTTTTGATATAAAATTTCTTATATTTCATCTTTAATATATTCTTCTGAGTATGATTTTCTGATGGATTTGTCTCACATTTTTTATTCTTTTGAAGTATTAACAATATGGAGCTTTGCAAATGAATGTCTTATCACATATACAAAACTGTTTCGAAATATGAAATTTTGTAAAATGATAACATTTCCATGTAAGGAAATATCTGAATTATGTAATTTTATGTATATGTGCATGTATAATTGAACCAAGAAATGTCATAAAACAAAATTATTTTCTAACAGTAATATTATTCTGTTTTTAGTGGTGTAAGTTTGTAAGCAAAGGATTTTTTTTTTTTTTTTAATTTGATTTATATGCCGCCCTTCTCCGGAGACTCAGGGCGGCTTACAGTGCATTAAGCAATAGCCTTAAATTTAAATTTAAGCAAAGAGTTTAAGCAAAGGATTAAAAACATGCATCGTCTTCCACAGCATGTACTAAGCTATTAGTTTGGTGGCTCAATTAAGGCCATTATACAGGACATTTTGTATCTATAGTTCTCTTTGCACTAACAGTAGTTGTAGACAGATGATTTTTCCAGGTTAAAATTAGTATATTTCATTCATTTGGAGAGACTGTGCATCTAGGTGCTATGTCTCAGAATGCAATTCCCCTGTTTCACTGGTTTTGTACTACTTTAAAATACTTGTAATTATGCACCCAAATATACACAAAGTTGGTTCAGAACTGAATATATTCAGTAAATCCATTTAATTTCTGCACTAAGAACACAAAACAATAATATATGTTTGAAATTTCCCTAGATGTATATTGATACATTTTTGATCTGACAATTAGGGGGGAAAGTTGATAACTAAGACTGCAACTCTAAACATATATTTCATATCAAGAAATCTGTTTATTGTATTCAGTATGACTTTTTATTATTTATTTATTTATTATATTTCTATACCGCCCTTCTCCTGCGGGACTCAGGGTGGTGTACAGCCAGGATAAAACATAGCATATAAAATTTAAAAACATTTTAAAAAACAATTAAATAATTTTTGGCCCGAATTTAAAACAACCCAATTAAAACTGAAATTCGATTAAAAAACTGAGAGGATGGGATCAAGCCAGTCCAGCTAGATGGAACAAGTGTGTCTTCAGGGCCCGACGAAAAGTCTGGAGGTCTGATATCGTGCGTATCTCAGGGGGCAGGTCATTCCAGAGGGCAGGTGCTGCCACAGAGAAGGCACTCCCCCTGGGGGTCGCCAGCCAGCACTGCATGGCCGACGGCACCCTGAGGAGGCCCTCTCTGTGCGAGCGAACCGGTCGGTGGGAGGCTATTGGCAGCAGAAGGCGGTCTCGCAAATACCCCGGCCCTAAGCCATGGAGCGCTTTAAAGGTGGTTACCAACACCTTGAAGCGCACCCGGAAGACCACAGGAAGCCAGTGCAGCTCGCGCAGGAGAGGTGTTATATGTGAGCGCCCCGTCGCTCCCATAATCCCCCATGCGGACGCATTCTGGACCAACTGCAGCCTCCGGGTGCACCCCAAGGGGAGCCCCATGTAGAGAGTTCTTAATACAGAACTTTTAAAATGGTGTGGATACTTTCAGTTTGCATTAAACTGGTAACTGAGGCTCATTTAATTCCTTTTGGAATTCATAAAGATCAAATTAATCAAGGAATGCTCAATGCACCTTGGAATACTATCTCTAATCTTCATGCTCTTCAAATCATGCATAAAAAGTAAAGCCCTCAGGTCAAGCTGAATTCCCGGTGCATAGCTGGAAACAGTTACAGTTTTTCAGCAACAGTATGTCTGTTTCCAGATTTATTTTTATTTATAAATCTCTTACTCTATTTTATAGTTCTGGAATTCTTTAGCTCTTTCCAGTCCAATTAGTAGGCAGGTTCGGTTTAGCTCAGGCAAAATCATGCACATGGTTCATGCATATGGGTAAGTACAGATATAAGAGTCAAAGCCTTATAATATATATTAAGATGCCCAGTTTGCACACAAAGGGCAACAAATATCATATTATCTATTGTTAGAATTCTTAGTTGCTTTTTAAAATCTCAATGTAGTTGTTTTTCTTTTTTTGCAACTAATTTTCATATATCTCCAAGATGATTGAATTTCTTTTTTATCAATAGATCTGACTGAAAGTGTGGAGCTAGTTTTCCCCCTGTGATGCACCTGAGCATGAACTAAACAAACCAGCAAACTTAAGCAGCCAAACCATTATTCTGTAATCTCCTGCCTAATATATGCATTGCCATACGCTAAATAAATAAAAGTAACTGAAAGAAGATGATTAATACCTTCTTCATATTACCAATTGTTTCAGGAGATACATGTATATGTGATA
This sequence comes from Pituophis catenifer annectens, assembly GCF_029215685.1. Classification (NCBI taxonomy): domain Eukaryota; kingdom Metazoa; phylum Chordata; class Lepidosauria; order Squamata; family Colubridae; genus Pituophis; species Pituophis catenifer. The sequence continues at coordinate 116,181,813 of NW_027256882.1, forward strand.
TTTATCTGTTGTATTGGATGTAAAGTGATTGCTCTTGGACTTATCTTCAACATACTTTCACCATAACACTGGATTTCCCAGTATGTTTGCGACACTAGTACACCTTACGGCCACATCCTTGAATTATTTACAAAACATGATTCTTACCTGTTTGTCATTCCCCCGCCCCAAATAAAATAAACAGAGAAGCTTCAAAATAAAGTAAGCATTCTTAAAAATATAATTGGTGCAGGTCTGACACAATATTGCATCAAATTGTAGAAATGCCCACAAAATGTTATAAAAATCCCAAATGTTTCCATGTTGAGACCAGAGAGGGGAGAATGAATGAAAGAAGAAATGAATGAATGCTGAGTGGAAGTGATTGAACTTGATAAAGAGGTATATGAGTCAAGGTTTCTGAGGGCATTTCTTTCATCTGAATTGAAACTACCTGTCAACCTCAAGCCTATGGTGAATAATTAGTGTTTAAGAAGATAGCTTCTTCTTAACTTACATCAAGTTAGCTGCTCGACATTATAGCCGGGGTGGTGATGGAAACCCCCAGATTTATTGTTATGGGGGATTTTAACCTGCCATCCACTGGTGAGATATCGGAGATGGCTCGGGAGTTCATGGCTTCCATGACGGCCATGGACCTGATCCAGGTAGTTAAAGGCCCCACCCACTTGGGGAATCACACTCTGGACTTGATTTTTGTCTCTGATCAGTGGCTGAATGATCTAAGAATAGGGGATATAGACATCAAGCCCTTGTCATGGTCTGATCATTCTCTCCTTCACATGGACTTTCAAGTCACTTCCACCCACCGCAGGGAGATGGAACCAACCAAATGGTTCTGTCCCAGGTGCCTGATGGACCCCGAAAGTTTGCTGACGGAGCTTGGGCCATTTCCTGAGACTCTGGCTCACGACTCGACTGAGGACCTGGTGGTCACCTGGGACAGGGCGGCTACTGGGACCTTGGACTGCGTCATGTCTTTGTGGCCTCTGACCTGAGGCTGATGTCATCTAGCTCCTTGGTTTTCCGAGGAGCTGAGAGAGATGAAACATTGGAAAAGACGCCTGGAGAGCGATTGGAGGACAAGCCGATCTGAATCTGACCGAACACAGGTGAGATCTTATATTAAGACCTACCTAGTGGCGATAAGAGCGGCGAAGTCTAGCTACTTCTCCGCTCTTATTGCATCTGCAGAGATCCGCCCAGCTGCGCTGTTTAGGGTGACCCGCTCCCTACTTCAGGTGGGGGTACGAGAAGATCCCTTACAGGGTCAAGCTGAGGATTTTGTACAATTCCTGCATGATAAAGTCACTCAGATTCGGGAAGGCCTGGATTCCGATTGGGTAGATCCAGGGGAGGAGATGGGGGTAGGTCTTGAGAGCGTTATCTGTGGCTCCTGAGGACATGGACAGGATTCTGGGCAAGCTTAATGCTGCCACATGTTTATTGGACCCAGGTCCCTCCTGGTTGGTATTGGCCTCCCGGGAGGTTACATGAGGCTGGCTCCAGGGGATTATAAATGCTTCTCTGAGTGAGGGTGTCTTTCCTGCCATCTTGAAAGAGGCGGTTGTGAAGCCCCTCCTCAAAAAGCCTTCCCTGGACCCGGCTATATTATCAAACTATTGTCCAGTCTCCAATCTTCGCTTTGTTGCAAAGGTTGTTGAGAGTGTGGTGGCGCAACAACTACCCTGATACCTGGATGAAGTTGTCTATCTGGATCCATTCCAGTCGGGCTTCAGGTCACGATACAGCATGGAAACGGCATTGGTCGTGTTGGTGGATGATCTCTGGAGCGCTTGGGACAGAGGTTGCTCCTCTATCCTGGTCCTATTAGATCTCTCAGCGGCTTTTGATACCATCGACCATGGTATCTTACTGCACCAGCTGAAGGGGTTAGGAATAGGGGGCACCATGCTTCGGTGGTTCTCCTCCTTCCTCTCTGACCATTCGCAGTTTGTGTTGGCAGGGGGGCAGAGGTCGACCTCGAGGCATCTTATTTGTGGAGTGCCGCAAGGGTCAGTCCTCTCACCCCTTCTGTTCAACATTTATGTAAAACCGCTAGGCGAGATCATCTGTAGTTTCGGGGAGAATGTTCATCAGTATGCTGATGACACACAGCTATACATCTCCACCCCAGACCACCCCAATGATGCCCTTGCTGTGATGTACCATTGCCTGGAGGCCGTGCAGATCTGGATGGGGAGAAACAAGCTCAGACTCAACCCCTCCAAGACCGAGTGGCTGTGGCTTCCGGTGTCCCGGTATAGACAGCTGGTACCATCACTGACAATTGGGGATGAGATCTTGCTCTCCACAAAGAGGGTCTGCAACTTGGGTGTCCTCCTGCATTCACGGCTATCTTTAGAAGATCATTTGACGGCCATGGCCAGGGGTGCTTTTTATCAGGTTCGACTGATCCGCCAGTTACATCCCTTTCTGGATCGGGACACCTTGCGCACGGTCACTCATGCCCTAGTCACCTCCCGTATGGACTATGTAATGTTCTCTACATTGGGTTCCCCTTGAAAAGCACCCGGAGGCTCCAACTGGTCCAGAATGTAGCTGTGTGGGTGATTATGGGCACAGCTTGTTGCGCCCATGTAACAGATCTGCTACGTGAGCTGCACTGGCTCCCGGTGGTCTTCCGGGTGCGATTCAAGGTGTTAGTTATCACCTTTAAAGCACTCCATGGCTTAGGACCTGGGTACCTACGAGACCGTCTTTTGCCACCAATAACCTCCCACCGACCAGTTCGTTCTCACAGGGAGGGACTACTTAGGGCACCGTCAGTCAAATTATGCCGACTGGCGATTCCCAGGGAGAGGGCCTTCTCTGTGACTGCTCCAACCCTTTGGAATGAACTGCCCCCTGAGATACAAAATATCCCTGATCTCCGTGCTTTCCGCCGTGCCCTCAAAACCCTGATGTTCCAACAGGCGGGGCTAAACATATGAACATGTGAATGTTTTTAAAATGTTATCTAATTTTAGGTTCTATTTAATTGGGCCAAACTATGTTATAATAATAATTTTAATTAACAATTTTATGATGTTTGTGTATCTATATTTTTCTTGACTGTACACCGCCTTGAGTCCTATGGGAGAAAGGCGGTATAGAAATATAATAAATAAATAAATAAATAAATAAACCATATGGCATTAAACCTATATACAAGTATGCACTTCAGATTTGAGAAGAATGTGTACCAAACCAAAATAACATTAAAATATTTTGTTTTTACAGTCTTTAGAGCTGGAAAGCTTATTTTGCCTATATGATGCCTTTTGATCCTTCTTTTATCATTTGATACCCTTTTTAATACAGATTCCTCCACTACCACCCCAGTTTTAGGGAAAACAGTACACCTTTTAAAAAAATCTACATCATTTAGCTTAATTAATCCATAAATTCAAAATTAAAGAAAGTCAAGTTCACAGTCCTCTTCTAAGGCTTAAAATAAGTAGAACATGAGTGTCATTTTATACTAATACTTATACTAAATAGCCTAAATAACTATTACTCCACACTTTTATAAAAAGACCAGGTACGTTAGGTAGAAGAAAATAAAGTGCCTGTCAATCTTATCTTTATGTGCTAATAAGTTTCTAGGTATAGGCCTCAGGAAAAGATACAGGCATCAGGTAACATTACTGAACAATTCAGTGCTTTTGGTAGAATGTCCTGCCAGATTCTGTGAGGTCTTCCACAGATGTTGAAAAACATAGTAGGAAGGGTAAAGATCCACTGAATTCATGGAAAGAAAGCTAAAGCCAGTTTGGTCAAGTGGTTAAGACTGATGAAGATGTGACACAAATACATATAGACAGACAGATCTAAAACATTTAATTGTATACTTCATCCTTCTACTCTTCCTCCTATATCTTTGTATCTCACTAGTCATATTTTCCCCCAATGAGAAAGACACATCTTTTCTATAACTTTTGCATCTCTGTACATATTGATACATATTCATAGCCATAGTAGTGTGTTTTTGGCTGTGTTTGTGTGCAAATGTGCGAGTATATACTGTACATGTGCATTATACTATTTTGTGCAAGAGGACATACCCTGTTTCCCCAAAAATAAGACATCCTCTGAAAATAAGCCCAATCAGGTTTTTGAGCTCATGTGCTCCCCCCGAAAATAAGCTCTCCCTGAAAATATTTAAATGTAGAGCTGGAAGTCAGGTAAGATGGCAAGAGGAGCCCCATATTGCTCCATGCACCCCAAAATAATAAGACCTCCCTGAAAATAAGGCCAAGCATTTATTTTGGGGTTCAAAAAAATATAAGACAGGGTCTTGCACGATAGGTGTAAGTTCTCAATTGCATACATGAGTTTAATGTTATGAGTTCTAATGAGAGTTAATAAAAATTAAAATCCGAAATATAAGACACTACAAATTACTATATTTTCATTGCTAATAAAAATACTTCTGACTGGTGAAAGACTTCTTACATAAAAAATAAATAAAATTCAGCAACATTTCACAAAAAACACATTTTTAGTCCTAATGTTGTAAAACTTATTTTAAATTAGTTATTTTAGACTTTTCAAATGGCATCATTTTGCCAGCAGTACAAAATTGTTCCTTGATCTTTTCTGTCATATTAGCTTGGAGCATATCAATTTTGAAACATTTTTAAACTGTTCATTGTAAAATCTGTGTTTTACAAGATTATTTATACCATGTACCCTATTTTATCCCTTAAATTCATTCATCGTACTTTTGTATATTGAATTACATATCCTTATACAACAATATACTTCATTCTTCAGTCACCCCGGTAGATAATTTCCACTTTCCTCAATTGGTTCCTCTCAGAAATGCTCTTAGAGTTTTGATTGAAAAACAAATTTGGATCTACTTATATGGTATGACAAAGTAGATACTGCCCTTAATGACCTTGTAAATTTGCCATTTGGGAACAGATACCATATAGATAAAAAGATTCGTATTTGCTTGTAAGTATTTTTCATTTACCTTTAAAACCATTTGCAGCTGCATTGTTGAAGACCAGATTTAGCAGCAGTCACAGAAGCAATTTTTGTTGCTTAAAACCATCCAGGTTTCTGAATGGTCCAATGTAGGCATTCCAGTTTCCAGATACAATATCTAGAAATATCTAGGAGCCTGGTGGTGCAGTAGACTAAAGCACTGTTATTAACATCAAGCTGCTTGCAATTACTGTAAGTTCAAATCTCACCAGGCTCAAGGTTGACTCAGCCTTCCATCCTTTCTAAGGTAGGTAAAATGAGAACCCAGATTGTGGGAGCAATAAGCTGACTTTGTATAAATATACAAAAATATGAAGGCTATTGCTTAACGCATTGTAAGCCACCCTGAGTCTCTGGAGAAGGGCGGCATATAAATCAAATTTAAAAAAAAAACAAAAAACTAATCACTGTCCCTAAAGATGACAGAATAATATAATGCTGCAGAATGTCTTGTGGGAAACTATAGAGAATTCTGCATTACTTTGTGGTGATCATATGCATTGCCTAGGTAGGATGTTCACATCCTCCAATATAATTCAACCCACGTTTTATGTGTTCTTATGTGTTTATGTTCAATGGGGAATTCATCTATGTATTCATTAAAAAGATAACCCCCTTTTCTTCAACATAGCATGAGACTGGTCTACTATTTTAATAGAATTTCAGAAATATTTTAAACATAATTTTCTATTTCTTGATTATTAAAGAAGTAAAAAACATCACCACTCTGTTCTGAATTTTCCCTCATTATAGTTGTTACTTTAAAAAATAGTCATTTGTTCCAAGTGTGAAAAATAAAAGTACAATTCCAAACTTAATCATATTATTTAAAAAACACAATCCTATTATAAAAATATCTAAGCTTTAATTTTGTAAATTTACTGTAAATTTTGTGACATTTTAATTAAATTAAAATCTTGGCACTATATTAGCTATTTATTTTACTTTGTAACAGACAATATTCTATTTGTAGAATTTTCAGGGAACAGTTCCCTCTTTGAAAATATTTATTTGAAGAGATAACCAGTCCTATCCAAAATGAAGGACTATAAAAAGAGCAGAGGCCTTTATGAAGCTGCCTATCAATAATATCTGGCTAGCCAAAACCCTGACCATAAACTTTCTCTGGTACACAGTGACATAACATATTTCTACCATAATTGTATTCTAGTTATTGACTATTAAATAAAACCGTATTCAAATTTCATGCAAAGTTATGATATCTGTTTAAGCAATCCATTAATCTAGCCATTTTACCAGAAAGCTTACTTTCTCTGAGAACTATTGTGTCATAAAATTTACTGAAGGAAAATTGAAAACTTTTCAATTGAAAATTAAAATCATAATTATATTCAAGGAGATGTAAAAGCCAGATTAAAATACTGCAAGTATAAGTTTAGGAAATAATTTTTGAAAGTTACTCCAATGTTGTATTAATTGAGTTTATTTTTCCCCAAATGTAAAGGGATTGGTGAACTGATGTAATAAAAACAGTCTTGTTTTAAATGTTAGAAAAATAAAAGAGATCGTTGTTGATTTCAGAAAAGGCAGGCAGAGCCACGCATCTCTGAATATTAATGATTCATCTGTGGAGGTGGTTAGCAGCATCAAGTTTCTGGGTGTGCAACTAATGAGTAGGCTGGCTTGGTCACTCAATAGCAAGAGACTGGTGAAGTGGGGACAGCAGCCCCGCATTTTCTGTGTTGTGGGAGAAAAGTACATCTTCCTGTCCTTACCACTTTCTATACAGACAATAGAGACCATACTGTCATATTGCATTACTGTCTGGTTTGGAAGGATTACTGCTTTAGACAGAAAGGTGATAAAGAGAGTGATGAGGATGGCAGAGAGAAGAGCTGTGGTGGGAGAGTGATTAGAGTGCAGTATTGCAGGGTACTTCTGTTGACTGCCTGTTGACTGCAATTTGGCAGTTCAAATCACACCAGGCTCAAGGTTGACTCAGCCTTCCATCCTTCCGAGGTGGGTAAAACGAGGACCCATATTGTTGGGGGCAATATGCTGACTCTGTAAACCGCTTAGAGAGGGCTGTAGAGCACTGTAAAGCAATATATAAGTCTAAGTGCTATTGCTATTGCTATTATTGGCAGTTCACTTCTGTCTATCCAAGACATAGCATATAAGTGATGCTTGACCAGGGTCTACAGGATTGTCTGGGACACAATAATACAAAATTTCATTTTTAATGTGTGCTAGTGTGCCCACAGTAAAAAAATTGCAATAAAGGTTTTCTATCTATATAATGATAATAAAATAATAATAACATAATAACAGAGTTGGAAGAGACCTTATAGGGAACTCATCTAGTCCAACCCCTGCCCAAGCAGGAGACCCTACACCATTTCTGACAAATGGCAGTCCAGTCTCTTCTTGAAAGTTTCCATTGATGAAGCTCCCACAACTTCTGAAGGCAAGCTGTTCCATTGGTTGATTGTTCTATCATGTGTCCCCTGGTCCTTCTCTTCACTAGACTAGCAAATTCAATTCTCTTTATGGTCCCCCAAAATTTTACTGTGATGGAGTGTTACAATAATGCTAGGAGACAGGAGGAAGAGCTTCAGCTTAGGCAGTGGTCAGACAAAAAGTATCTCAGCCAATAGAAAGAATAGATCACAGAAAGCATGGTTCCACATTTTCAAGGAATGGGGTCATGGAAAGTGTATCTTCAGACTTACAATAAATGTAATGGTTTTGGTTTCTTCTTTTCAATTACTTTGAAAAGAAGTACTTTTCAAAGTACTTAGACTTTTAGACTTTTACTTGCAAGTCTAAAAGGTTTTCCCTTGCCTTGCCTTAACTTTCCACAGAACTAGGGAGAGTAACCTTTGGAGCACTTTCCATGCATCCATTCCTTCTGTGGACTGAGATATCTTTTTTCTTACCACTGCATTTCTTCTTTACTCTTTCTGTCTCCCAAAGTTATTCTTACAACCCTTTACACTTATATCTAAATTAGAGTATAATTACAGAAGAGAACAACAAAATAAAAAAATTACAACTTTTCGTCGGGCCCTTAAAACCTTTTTCAGTTAGCCGGGCTGTCCTGATTTTATGGTTGGTTTTAAATTTGATATTGATTTTAACTGAAATGTTTTAAATTATGGGCCAAATTTTATTTAATTATTTTAAATCTATTTTAACTTTTGTGTATGAATGTTTTATATTTGGCTGTTCACTGCCCTGAGTCCGGAAGGAGAAGGGCGGTATAGAAATCTGAAAAATAAATAAATAAATAAATACAATGATTGTTTGTAATTGAAATATTGGCGAATGATATGTACAGAAACAAAAACATGTAACATCTCTGCAAATAATAGAAATTGACTAACAGTTAACATAGACAGTAGCTAAGTTCTCTACTTTAATTCTATGAAGGTTATGAAGAGCCCACCAATCACATTGAACTGATTAACACAACACAAAGAACCCCTTGTATATGCTCTTGCATCGTCCTTATCATTTGCCTGACCAATAAAAGAAGTGTTGCAATCTTGTAGGAGAAATAGCAACAGCAGCAATAGCACTTAGACTTATATACTGCTTCACAATGCTTTTACAGCCCTCTCTAAGCAGTTACAGAGTCAGCATATTGCCCCCAACAATTTGGATTCTCATTTTATCCACCTCAGAAGGATGGAAGGCTGAGTCAACCTTGAGCCTGGTGAGATTCGAACTGCCACATTGCAGGCAGCCAGCAGGCAGCAGAAGTAGCCTGCAGTACTGCATTCTAACCACTATGCCACCATGGCTCTCATCCTCCCTCACATCCTGATAACTACTGCAGAGAGATTAACTCAAGAGGTATTAGCATTTTTTTCTCAGCTGTCAGAAAAGAAGGGACTCATCTGAAGATGCATGCTAGACACCTCAAATTATAGGTGAAAGTAATTTTGTACAGGTTGCATTTCAAATTAATCTGGATAAAAATGTATAGGACCGAAGATTGTGAATTACTGGTGCATCAATTTAAAAATTCAGATTATAAAGTTTAACATTCTTAGATTTAAGTATTGGTAGATGTCAACAGAATTTTTGTCGAGCTGCCTTTGTTATCCCATTTTTTTCCTGTTTTTAATTCTCTCAAGTATTTATTTGTGTAAGAAAATGCTATGGAAATTATTTAAACTTTCAGTATATAAGTAAAAGAAGAGTTATAGCACTTAAATTTTCATTTGTACCTCCCAAGATATTTCAATGCATATTGGAAAGTGGGGGCATGGAAAAGGTAATTTTGTGAGCACAAGTGCAATTTACATTGGTGTTTCTGCTGAACATTGTATTACATCAATACATAATTCTCCAGATGCAGATTATCAAATCACTGCCTACACTGAATGAATGCCTTGCTGACACATTCAGATAAGGCACAGTACCTTCCATAAATCTTGAATAGATAAACAAGAGATTCAGCTGTTCTACTAATTTCCTGCAGTGGAAATAATTAACTCTAGTCTGCAAATGCATGTTCAACAGGTTGCAGCTTCCATAATTACGTCTGTGTGTCTACAAAGTGACATTTTAAATCAATATGTTATTATTGGACAGCAATAGTGATTAAATGATGTAATTCTTTACTTTTAAAAGAAACATACATCACAATTACATATCAAAACTAGATTCATTCTTGTTGGAAGTATTGTGAAATGCCAATGAGATACATGTGCTTCCTGTCTTTGGCATCTACTGCCTTCATACAGGAAAAAAAAGAGATACTCTATTATAATTGCAAAAATTACTCTTTTAAACAACACGTGAAGCAAACCTACTATAAATTCAGGGTCATACAATTCCACCAACAATAAAAATGAAGTTAAATTCCCTCACTCCTGGACATGAGTTAGTATCAGCGCCAGTGGTTGAGAATATCAAGAGTTAGAATGTTAATTTCAATTAAGTGGGCCCTAAGATACTTAAAAATATACTGAAAGCTGCCAAAATAGAATTAACACCAAAAGAAAATTGTTTGTCATGCTGAAGAGAAATTATAAAAACATAAAATGATGAAACATTCAGTATCAAACTGCCGTTTTTCCCTTGGGAATTGTTAAATATTATTAATATAGCAACCAAACCTTGATTTTTAAAAAGTCTCAGCTACTACAATAGATTATATACATTTTGTTCCTTAAAGCTTCATGTGTGCAAATGAAACATTACAACATAAAGCAGTTAAAAACAAACAAACAAAAAGCAAGGGAAAAAGTAGAATATCTAGAAACTACAAATCTGTAATTCCCGGACTAGATCTCTCTCTCTTCCTCTCTCTCCCTCTCTGTCTGTTTCTTTCTAAGCACATCCCTGTTACACCATTTTAGGAGATGCATACATAACAGTTTATTGATTTAGATCTCTAAGACCATACCATTTTTTGTATGAAAACATTGCTGGGCAGTAGCATGAAAAACTAATGATAGCTTTGTAAGTGTCCATACTGTGGTATTAAACAGAGCACTTGTCAATGTGTATGATAATACTGCTTTTTAAAAAGTTTAGAAAACCAGTGAACTGAATATATATTGATTCTCACAAACTAACTATGATTTTTCAGATGAAAAGTCAGATATTTTCCAGCACTAAGGCGAGTCTTTATATATTTAATAATAGTCCATAGAGATTATTATTATTATTTTTTTGAAAAATAGAAGGATTATCTTCTTTCTTTATAAATATATTCACCTTAGATTTTTTTTTTTTAAAAGATATATTGCGTGCTAGCGGAAATTTTATTTCAGTTTGATGCAATCTTTATCTTCATATCTTAATATGAAAACTGGTGACCTATAGCAATTCATTTAGCAACTATGTTTAAGCTATTTTAAACTATTAAATTTTAAACTATTAAAATTTAAAACAAAATATTTTAGTAGGTTTTGTTCATTTCTAAAACTAGAAAATGATTTTTGGTTAACTTTCATCCAACTATCAAAATTGATGATATACAACCTGATCATTTTCTTTTGAAAAAGTATTTATATTAGATACATTTTACATTTGTATCAACAAAGTTCCATTTGTTTTCATTTGAAAATTCAGAGAGAATAATATCATTTGATGACAGACTCTTATCCAAATATAATTTATATATTTGTGATCAGGATGAGTTAAACCTCTTTTTTCATGGTTCCCTAAAAAATAGATCCCTTCCCATAGGAGCATACTACGAACCAGCATTTTGACTTCACAAGGGAAATACAGCTTTTGTTTTACCGTCTATTATGGCAAGCATGTGCGATCACATCGTCACCTATGCATATACATTTCAAAATGTACTGCAGAAATAGGCCTACCGTTTTCCTCATCTGATTTATTGTCATTGTCAGAGTCAGTCAGGGTAAGGGCAGAATTTTCACGGCTTGACAGACCAGAGCTCCGCCTGGATTTAATCCCTCTCCCCCAAAGTCGAATGGCATGCTCGGGAGACATTCCACCCTCTGTATCTGAGTCAGCATCAGACCCAGTACTGAGGGAATAGCCTTGCTGAAGGATTCCTATATCTGAACAATAACCACTTCGGTGGGGGGAGGGTTCACAAATTCCTAGTTCAGCAAGGGTGAAGTTAGTTCCTAGGAAAATATGAAAGAAAAAAAAAGAGAATTAAAAATTGGAGAGTGTTTTTAAATTTAATTGTAAATTTATTTGAAAAGAAACTAACAGTCCTTTCATGCAGAACTCACTATCTATAGAACTAGGTTATACAGATATCAGTAAGGGTATTTAGACAGTTCAGTAGAAGAAGTAACTTGTATTGAGAAAAAAAAATCTTAATAGGAAATGGAGAGAAAAATGAATATCTAACTTGGATTATAGTTTTATTATAATATTATTCCGTTTTGTAGAAATTTAAAAACTTTTTTTCTATGAATTCCTAAAAGGGTATCTAAAAAGTTATGTTATCCCCTTATAACAGACAACAAAAGAAAAAACAGTTTCTCCTACATGCTATGTGTATGAGTATATTAGTAGAGAAGTATTATAATGAAATGATTTAGAAGTTAATAGTGAAATATAACACAGAACTGAATTACCTTGAAGTAGACATTAATTTAGCTTAGGCTACTGCTGAGCTTCAACTGAACCCAGAAATTTGTGAAGTGAGTTTTGCCCATTTTATGACCTTTCTTGCCACATTTGTTAAGTGAATCACTGCAGTTGTTAAATTAGTAAAATGGTTGAATCTAGCTTCCCCATTAACTTTATTTGTCAGAAGGTTGCAAAAGGTAACGTGACATGACCCAACGACACTGCAACTGTCATAAATAGGAACCAGTTGTCAAGCATCCAAATGTAAATCATGTGACCATGGAGATGTTGCAAGAGTCATAAGTGTGAAAAATGGTCATAAGTCACTTTTTGCAGTGCCATTGTAACTTCAAATGGTCACTAAATGAACTGTTGTAAATACTATCCCTATTTAGTATATAAAAGTAGTGCCCAAGATCACTAAGCTTACTTGGATTCCAAATATACTTCAAAACAATACATAAGTTGTATGATTTTAATTCATGTTATTCAAAGTACGTTGGCCACAATGTACTTGGGCTTTGTTCTAATTAGGTTTTGTTACAATTTTATATTTGCTAATGTGTATGAGTGTACCTGTCCCCTATGTAGCATATTTATTTATTTATTTATTTTTCAAACTTCTATACCGCCCTTCTCCTTTCGGACTCAGGGCGGTGAACAGCCAAGATAAAAAACATTTATACATAAAAGTTAAAAATAGATTTAAAATAATTAAATAAATTTGGCCCGTAATTTAAAACTTTTCAATTAAAATCCATATCAAATTTTAAAACCAGCCGTAAAATCAGGACAGCCCGGCTAACTGAAAAAAATAGGTTTTTAGGGCCCGACGAAAAGTCCGGAGGTCGGAGATCACTCGTATCTCTGGGGGTAGATTGTTCCAAAGGGTAGGTGCCACCACAGAGAAGGCTCTCCCCCTGGGGGTCGCCAGCCGACATTGTCTGGCCGACGGCACCCTGAGGAGGCCCTCTCTGTGGGAGCGAACTGGTCGGTGGGAGGCAATTGGTGGCAGAAGGCGGTCCTGTAAGTACCCTGGCCCTAAGCCATGGAGCGCTTTAAAGGTGATCACCAACACCTTGAAGCGCACCCGGAAGTCCACCGGAAGCCAATGCAGCTCGCGCAGGAGAGGAGTCACATGAGAGCGCCCCGTCGCTCCCATAATCTCCTGTGCGGCCGCATTCTGCACCAGTTGGAGCCTCCGGGTGTACCCCAAGGGGAGCCCCATGTAGAGAGCGTTACAATAGTCCAGACAAGAAGTGACGAGTGCTTGAGTGACCGTGCGTAGGGAGTCCCGATCCAGAAAGGGGCGCAACTGGCATATCAGGCGAACCTGATAAAAAGCCCCCTTGGCCACGGCCATCATATTCTCTTCTAAAGACAGCCGTGCGTCTAGGAGGACACCCAAGTTGCGGGCCCTTTCTGTGGGGGCCAATGATTTGCTCCCAATAACCAGCAGACAGATTTATTTTGACTTGATTCCAGGAAAAGATTCTGCATCCTTTGAAATAGAGTATGTATTGCCAACCTAATGGTACTTTTAAAAACAAACAAGAAACTTATTTATTTTTTAAAGTAGTTGGCCACAGTTTATCTCAAAATCTTATTATTTATAGTTCTGATTACAGTGGAATTTCCCATCAGTCAGTTAGAACTGAAGAAGCTTCTTAGATGGAAAGCCTAATGTTTTCAAAGGAAAAAAAAACATGGAAGTGAAGTTGCCCTTTGGAAAAAGCTCCTTTGGAATCTGGATGATTAAAAATCTCCAGGGACAACTAATAATTTATATATTCTCAACTATCTTATCCATTACTAAAGTTCACAAACATTCATACTCTTTCTATTCAGCTCCTTAAAATTTTCATAGAGTGACCTGAAGAAAACTTTGTATGAGCAATTCTGGCCTTTGTCAGTATAAACACTTCATGGCATCTGAATGTCTTTTCCAAGTGTCAATTTCCACTGTTTGTTTTGACATCGGATTGCTTTTTTCTGTTTTCACATTCAGTCTTAATTACTAATTTGATTTTATTCCATAGTTCCTCTGATTCCTCATCAATGAGGGTCAGGATTTCAGTGTGATTCCTGATAGTTTCTTTGAAATGAAGAATAGACTTTCAATATTATATCAGGGACCTGTTGGGGTTTAGCTTGACTTGGAATTTGCATTTGAGCAGTTCAAGAACTGTTCCATAGTCAGCCCTTGGTCATATCTCTGATATTACAACTCAGTTATTCTATCTCTTTGTACCAATAATATATTCAACATCTGTGGGCTCTATCTATTGATACCAATGCATTTATGGATTGTTGTGATTGTTTGAAGAATCAATACTTTAAATTGCCAAGAATTATGTATAAAAGTATTATATATTCAGGTTAAGGGATCCCAATATGGATTGCATGCCAGAAGCAATAAAGGATTAAAAATCCTCTATATTTTAACTTAATATACATCAATGCAGACATACATAAACAATAACTAGTTAGATGGCATAGCTACCTAGGTTTGACTAGATTCGATATTTTATATGGGATCAGACTTGAGTATTAATTGTATGGAAATTCACTAAAATATCCCAGATAGTTGAGAAGTTGAAACGTATCAGAATAAAGCAAGTGCAAATCCAAGACAACTGCATGGATATTTCTATCAATTAATAGCTGGATGAATTGAACTTGAAAAAGTTTTAATGGCTTTTAAACCAAACCAACTAACACTCCTAATCCTAAATACAGAAAGAGAAATGGTTTTGGAAAGGCAGTCAGAGTTTATTTCTTTTTATGTATTTTGTTTTAAAGCTGGGAAATCTTAAGACTAAAAAATAAATGTGTGTATAAAAATCTGTGAATTCTTGCTAGGAAATTCTAACACAAGCCACCTATAAGGAAGAACAAGCTCCCATTGATAGAAAATTCTACAACAGAAAAAAAACACCACCCAACAATAGACACTTTATGTTATAACTGTCGATATCACTATTCTAATCATGAAACTGCTGGGAAGCAGTGGACATACAGAAGAATCCATCCACAGGAGACTCTTCCCACCTGTTTTCTTTCTAAAATGACTTATTTCAGGATGAAGCTTAAGATGTTATGTTCCTATTCTCTACTATAGATTATTGGTCCACTCAAAGTTAATATCAAGCATAAGAAATCAGAAGGTTCAAATGAATACAGGTTTATTGCATGCTAAAACACTACAAGAATCTGAATTAATGGTCAATGCAAATTTGCAGTAGATAAGGCTCAATGGAATTCAAGGTGGGATGGATTTAGATCTCTTGTAGCACAAAGGGACTCAAGATTGATGCCATATTTGACCCCTCCCTTGCACTCAGCCTGATCATCTCCTACAGTTAATTTATGTATAGACAATGTGCACACTTTAAGATTTGTACAGGAATGAATTGCCAGAAAATTTGCTGATAGTGTGATTTTGAAGATAAGGAGATAATGAGTGCACAAAGGCTGGAAAATCACTTGTACAAGATATACCAATGTCTTTATTTCCAATGAATGGCTATCAAAAAGTAAAACACTGAAAACTAATAAAAGTTTCACCTTTTCTGCTAGTCCAACATGGATGCACACAGAACATGAAATCACATAATACTATTTAACTGATCAACAAGATGTGTTCAATAATCATATTTTGAGTCTGAGTTTGTCATTGGAATACATTTTTAATGCAAGAGAATAGTCTTGGAATACAGAAACTTCATGTCCTTTATTCTCTATCAATCATAATCTGATAAAAAAAACACAGCTTTCATTGTTTTTATTCCATCATGTTTTATCTACCTTTGACTTTTTAAGAATACATATTTGTATAAATCTTCTATTACAATATAGCAAATATTAGCAGTAATATGGAAGTCATATAAGCATGCATATTTTTCTTAATGGAATTTCATTCATGCCTTTATAATGGGGAACAAATTTGTTTTAAACACCCATGTTAAATAATCAATAGGAAAATTAGAATAATTAATAAATTTTAAAAATTGCAAAAGCAATGTATGAACTGAGCTTAGCAATAAACTATAAAAGTATATTGGTAAAAGTATATTTTGAAAATCAAAATCAAAAGAAAAACTGTAGCTACAATAAACAGTGATCCCTAAATTGACATTTCAAATAATAAGAGAATACAGTAATGCTAAAGGTGCATTCACACACATTGCTAACAAAACAAAAAGCAAACACTATCAAATTATGAATGTACTAACTTGAATAGGCTGTTTTTCAAATGACGTAAAATAATTTAATAAGCGGTAGAATTTAACATCCTTTAAATGTCCACATGTTCACAATTTAATTAGCATTTGCTTTCATGTAAAAATGAAAATGATGCCAAGAACAAACTTAATGGCTTTTCTTGTTATTTTCTATGTGATCATTGGAACTACAATGAATAGAACAATGAAATAAGGAGCCCACTTTTTCTGTTTTTTGAAAGTTAAATGTTCGGCAAATGCACATGGCTTCCAGAGATAAGAAGCTAACTATTAAACAAATTGAAAAATATATCAGAATAGAAACACAGCTATTTGACCCAAACCACCAGTAATCCTGTTCCAGCGTTGGGTGTAGTATTAAATAATGTGTCTACAGGGATCAAGCTGGCATAAAATGCCCACTGTTAATGCTGTTAATGCTAAATCCACACTAATTTATGTACTTTCTCTATATAAAGTATTTTAACAGTCTATGTTACTTTTAATTATCATTTCATGAGGCTAAGGTCCCTTGATAAACTATATGAATTTTATTTCTGAGTAGATATCCATAAGGTTGCTTTGGTAAGATGGTTGGACATGAACAATACATGAAAAACCCATTTTAAAAGATTTAGCTAACCTACAGCATTAATGTCACATTGATATTTGTGAACATTTATATGCAACTGTCACAGAAATGTGACCCAAATATTTACTGTCTCAGTAGTATACATAAAGTTGACTAAATAATTTGAGACAAATATTTTTTCAGTAACAGATGGAGGTTAAATAATCATTTTCTGTGGCTACTCATTTGGATGAGAGTCAGGGATAAAGTCCAAAAATCTGTTTAAATTCATATAAAGTGATGCGTGGAAAATGCCCACTTAAATAGGGAAACCAAACATTTGGAGATAGATGCAACAAAGTGGTTTGTTTCTCAATAGTTATTGAACTTAAATTGCAGTTTGATGCAAATGCTACCAATGTTATATACTTTGTTAATTCATTCAGTTCAGGTGCTTTATGTTCATTATGTTAATTTTGCTTAATTCATTTGTTTTATAGAACTGTCAATATAGAACTATAGAACTTGAAATAGTTAAGCAATATTTCATCTTCTTCATCCTGTTTTTTACTATGTACCTCTACTATGTACATCCTGTTTTCTATTATGTATCTCATACTCTGGTGAACAGAAATTTCACCAGAGTATGACAGTCACAGGCAATTTAGGAATTGATAACAATATATAATTTGAATCTATTGTGCATGTTTATATTTTATACAATATTTGTATGGCTGTATGCAACTGGAGTAATTTTTCTCCAATACTTAAATTGTTTTTACATTAAACTGCTCTGTCATTGTAATATTTATCACATTTTATCAAGTTTTTTTTTTTTTTTAACTATGCAGTATCAACAGAACAACTAAAAACTTTTTACTCTGGATTGTCATTCTATAGAGCTGGAAATGATCGGGTCAAAACAACTTATTAAACTAATTTATTAGTCCAGAAGCAAAGCTTTATAATTTTATAATTCATGGAATTTATTAAATATTATAGTTATTTGCAATTACTTAGCTTTCATCAGATCAAAGTTACAAAGGTATACCTTTCCCACATGAATGCTCAAATGCTAAAATTCTTCAGATGCATTTTTTTGGGCTGAATATTCTAGGAATTGTAATGCACATATGCTACGAAGGCTAATCTATTGAGTAACCTTCCACCCGAGAAACACAGGTCCCCTATCATTTTAGCCTTCTGGAAAGCCATGAAGCCCTGGTGGCACAGTGGTTAGAACTGGTCACAACTGGAATTACAGTACTACAAGCTAACTCTGCCCACAGTTTGGAGTTTTATTCCTGATGGGCTCGAGGTTGACTCAGCCTTCCATCCCTCCAAGGCAGTGATAAAATCACCCCCTGTTCTATCCAGCACACTGAACTGGTAGTGGCAATGGTGGGAGGATCCGCCTAGCCACCGGGACATCATTGCGTCCCATTTTATAACTATCTGCGCATGCACAGAAGGGGTGCATGCATGCTCTCATGTGGGAGCACACCCGAACCGGTAGCGAAGGGAAGTGGATTTCACCACTGCTCCAAGGTTGAAAGGACCCAGATTGCTGACTTTATAAATGGCTCAGAGAAATCTGTAAAGCAATATGGAGTGGCATATAAGTCTAACTGCTTTTGCTAAACCCAATACTTATTAAATGAGAATATGATGGTGCCTTGACTGGCTGTAATTGTTTTAATTTTGTTGTGTTTGTTTATTGCTGTATGTTGATGATATTGTATAAGATGTTTGGCAATGTACACCTTTAAAATAAATCAACAAGGATTATACATAATTAGCATTTTGTAGCAAGATGGACAGCAAACAAATTTAATAATAAATAAAAATGGTATGTTCATGCAATTATTCAGAAGAATTTGTGATGATTCTATGCATCTGTATATTCAAGATTATTTTATTATTATATTAAGCATTCTCAAAAAGGAACGGAGTACAATGCCAACCAATTTTTAAAACATGATTTTGAAGTATGCAGATAATAAATAATAGGGTGCAATATTTAATACATTTTAAATTCACATAAATGTTTTACTAAAATTTCTACAATTTTAGAAATTTTTGCTAAAATTTCCTATATTCTAATTTTTCCCTCCCTATGTTTAGATCTATGTAAAATAATTATTTACTTTCATAACTTCCCTACCAGCACCAATAGAACATTAATTGGCACCAATTCAGCCAATTTAATGTAAGCTTGAATATTTGCACAGATGCTCTAAACTTAACAATTATATATTTATTTGCTTTATCTATAAATGACTGATGTCTGAATATACAGACAGAATACAGAATTTGACAATGATCAAAAATTTTTAAAAAGAAAATTTAAATTTAAATTCCCCATCTTTTCTTGCCTACTTGCTAAGCACAATAAGAATTGTATACCAAGGGTGTATATTTCTAGACTAATAAATCAAGTTGTGTTTAAATATACTAAAAGAACAGATATCCAAGTTCATGACTTGTGGACTGCATGTGGCACTCCTTTTATGTGGCCTACATATGCTCAATACACTTGCACTATGTTAATAACAGAGTTGGAAGGGATCTTGGAGGTCTTCTAGTTATAGCTTCAAGCTATGTTAATGGCTTGATTAAGAATAAAAAGAATCTGATTGGGGAAGGCCAGACATGTAATCCATGTGTTTCAGATAAAACCCTCTCTTAGTTTTCACGAGGATAAAAATAGATGAAAGCTCATTTAATGTTCTGAGAATCTGTTATTGTAACCTTAAAAGTAGTGTTAGACTAGATATTTTGATATCCTAGTCTGGTCTACTTTGAAGGACAGAAAATATTCTAAGAAAGATCTTGAGAATCAGTCTAATAGACAAAGAGTAGAGTAGGATTACTTTCAGTTTCCTTCTAATTCATTGATTGCTTCAGGCAACATTGTTATTCTTTAAAAATGAAGCTAAATGCTTATTTGTATACAATCTCAAATTGACAAAATAACTTGTAGGTTTCATAAGTGTACTACATAGCCATATATTTAAATGTCTTTCTTTGTGAAGATTTGTATGTCTATGTGTGCTTACAATTACCCATTTTAAAGCTATATATTTCTTTTCTTGTTTTTAAATTAGGTTGCCTTAAGGTAAATGAGAGATACAGCTTTCTGGAAAAACTAGCGTATGTGGGCATTTTAACTCAGATTAGAGTGAAGTTGCCACCATATTATTTATTTTGCACTATCATAGTTCAATTACAGAGTAAACTGGTAAAAAGAGAATAGCGTCTTAAGTTTAATATTGTAATGCTATGCATATGTACATGAAAGCAAGCTGTACTGAACACAGTGGGACTGCTTCCATAAAAACTTTCATAAAATTGTTCTGCCAATCTCATGCAGTGCTATGAATATCTCAATTACGCCTACTTTCTCCTTAATAGCTACTGAAAGATATAGGTAGGGTTGGCTAGTTGAAAGCCTTTAATATAGATTTAGCTTGAAAGATCAATGATAGAAACATTTCTTTTTCATATGTTTCAAGCAATAGCTTTTTCAAGGGAGCTTGAAATCTCTCCTGTCCTGTTCTCTCACCTCACCTGTCCACTCCTGTCCTCTCCTGTCCTCTCTTCTCCTGTTCTCTCCTCTCCTCTGCTCTGCTCTCCTCTCCCCTCCCCTCCCCTTCCCTCTCCCTCCCCTCCTCTCCCCTCCCCTCCCTGCTCCTCGCTTTTCTCTGAGAATTAGTCTGGTGAACTCTGCAGTTTGAGTATTCAGTGTGGATACATAATGCAGTAATATATAACTATAAAGTAAGTTTGTCTTGTTTCTGTTTGAATATGGATTTAACTGTTTTTGTAAGTTATGTATAGTATGATTATTTTCAAATGCCTGGCATTAGTAATCCATTCTTATATTGCTAATTAAAATAGTGTGTGTGTGTGTGTGTGTGTGTGTGTGTATACATATACATATATACATACATACATTCATACATACATACATACATACATATATATTCTCTTTTTGCATTGCATGCACTGATGAACTAGCCTGCTCAGCAAGCATTTAACAGATTAGACACTTGAACATGGTTTTAGGCAATGCTCTCTCATGTTTCTGCATATTGCCTGATAAACACTTCAAAGTAAACTGCTCATAAATATGAAATGAAAAGCTGAGAAGTCGTTATGCACAGCTTTGAGATACAAATCTCTTTATTCCCCTCTGAAGTGGAGTTTGATTGACATAATGAGTCATAGATCCTGTCCGGGGACTCACTGCCTTATCCCTCTTTCCTCAGGAGACAGGGAGACTATAAAGAAATATACTTCAGAACTTTGTGACAGACAGCTATATCTATTTTTATTTTTTAAAAAATCAACTCTTCATACTTTGCTTATTATTTTATATTAATACTCAACTTTGGAAGATCTGACATATGCTGACAATTGACAAGCTTCAATGTAAGGATAATCACTGTCTGGTTTTACTGCTATTCCAAATGAAGTGGTTTTTATGAAACAGAGGTCTTGTATTTATTTATTAAAATAAACATTTATTTATTAGATTTTATCCTGCCTTTATTATTTTATAAGTAACTCAAAGTAACAAACATATCTAATATCCCTTCTACCTCCTATTTTCCTTACAACAACAGCCTTACAACAGATAGGTGAGTTGGGCTGAGAGGGAATGGACAGGCCCAAAGTATCCAGCCAGCTTTCATTTCTAAGGTAGGACTAGAATTCAGAGTATCCTAGTTTCTAGGACAGCACCCTAACCACTACACCAAAATGCCAAATTGCACCTTTAAAGGAATATTATGTAGCAAAATTTAAAAACAAACACATTTTCTAAGAATGTCATCCTGTGTTTAAGAAATTTCAGACAAGAACCTCTGCCGGTTTGGGGCTATTATTGCTGTCAAGCAGTGGACATTACACTGGTTTAGACAATTCAAGAAAAAAACAAACCCTTAAATGCAAAAGGGATAAGGCAAGTATTATACCATGGATAGGAAGAGTAGTATAGGCTTATTTCCCATCATCCTGTGGATTGTTAGATAAATTGCTTAATCTTACAATATTTTGTTGAATTTTTAACACACCTAAACCTTAAGCATAATGTGAAAAGACCTCAGGCACTCTCCCATTAGGACAAGGCCACAAGGTTCTCTTTATTGTGCAACAATGAGTTGGTACTATAATTGCAAGTATTGTTGGGTTTATTGATCAAGCTACAAGTGTTTAGGAAACTAAACATATAAATTGGAATGACAAATAAAAATTCTAATAAATGGACCAACAAAATAAATTATTCAAAGAGATGACTCTTATTTATATCATAGTTATATAACCCCAAAGGTTGTTTTTTTTTACCAAGGAAGAAAAAATATACATTACAATTCAGATAAATAGGAAAGCAATCAATTAAAAAATTCAATATTTCATTATAACTACAATTCATATAACAATAGCTGTTTTAGTTAATATAGTAACTAACACATAGATCATGTGAAAATAACTGCAAGTATATTGGCTGATTTTAGCATTATTTGCACAATGCTACAGTGCTACAAACTTACAGCGTACTTATAAAATAAGAAACCACTTCTATCTGTATATGCAGTTCTTTTCGTCTACTGAAATACAATAATTCTTTTTTTATATAATTCACCTATTTTTTACATTTTCTAACTAACTGATTTTGTGGATTCTAGCTCTATCATGAAATGTGGAAACATCAACAGGGCAAAAGGAATATTATACATTTTAAAAAAAAGTAAGGTCCAGACTGATGGTAGAAAAAATGCAAACAAACATGAAATCCAGAAATCCAGGTTTTGTTTTGTTTTTTGTTGATATAATAAATGCAAATCTTAAAATAACAACTCTTATATAGCCTAAATCTCTTATTTTAAGTAACAGTATAATAGTAATAGAAGATGAAGAATGGGATCACAGACTTCTGGATTTTTTATACTCTTTCCCACCTCTGTTTTAGATCCCATCAAATATTGCTTCCACCAGACAGTTCTGTGTTCTCAGAAAGAGAGAACTCCTGGCAGCAGTGATAGCTTTCATCCCTAGACAAACAGAGGACCGTCTAGTGGGATTTTTGTTATCAACAGTTTGGGAAAAGCTAAATTCTTTATAACATATGATTCCAGTGCTGGTATTCAAAATGGGGGGAAATGTAAACCCTTACTTATTCCTTAAAATAAATCATTCAAACACCTTTGAATCAGAGGGCGCACTATTATACAGCTGACCTGGATTCCTGATAATTTCATGAAAATTCAGCGTAGATCTCTTCATGATAGCATAGATGTGATTTGCTGTTATCTTTTTCCAAGAGGTATGTGCGGATAGATAGATAGGACTCTGTAATCTACTTTCCAGCCCTGGGATTCCATGGAGGTCTTCCTTCCAAGTGGTACACAAGCATAATGTCACTGGCTTTTTCAGTCCCAACAGGCCTGCCAGATGGTACTGCTAAATATGACCAGAAGGCTGCCACCTTTTGCATAGGACTGCATCTTTGCAAATTTGCTTTTTCAATATATCCTGTACATTTGGATTTACAGATCCAAGAACATGGATTTTCCTTCTAAACAGCATTTTTATGGTAGATTAAAATATGCAGCTCTTAAAATAATCATTGCCAATAATTGAATTAGAATCCACAGTGATTATATGAGGAGCTAAGGTATGAGATAGAATAGAATGGAATGGAATGGAATGGAATGGAATGGAGTGGAGTGGAGTGGAGTGGAGTGGAGTGGAGTGGAGTGCAGTGGAGTGGAGTGGAGTGGAGTCAGTGGTGGGTCTCTCCCGGTTCGACCCGGTTCTCCCGAGCTGGTAGTGGTGACGATATGATGTCACTGAACCGGTTCTGCCCCCATACTCCCCCGCGCCCCCCACCCCTGCGTTATTCTTACCTTTTATTTGGCCCCACCCCCAATCTATTGCTGCCTCCTGAATCCCAACTGATGGCTAGAGAGAAAAAAACTGTTTAAACTTTTGCTGCAGGGCTTCAAAAGGCTGCCCTACAGGTGATCAGTGTTGAAAGAAAATAAATGAGTAGACCGGTGCCTGAAAAAATACATGAGTAGATCAGTGCCTGCAAAAATAAATGGGTAGACCAGTGCCTGCAAAAATACATGAGTAGATCAGTGCCTACAAAAATACATGAGTAGATCAGTGCTTGCAAAAATAAATGGGTAGACCAGTGCCTGCAAAAAATAAATTGGTAGATCGGTACAGCTCTACAAGTAGTTAAAAGCTTGGTAGTCCAGTACCGCTGCTAAATCCTAAATAATTCACATGACCATCAAGCCATGCCCACAAAATAAGCCACACCCACAGAACCAGTAATAAAAAAAATTAAAACCCACCCCTGAGTGGAGTGGAGTGGAGTGGAGTGGAGTGGAGTGGAGTGGAGTGGAATGGAATGGAATGGAATAGAATAGAATAGAATAGAATAGAATAGAATAGAATAGAATAGAATAGAATAGAATAGAATAGAATAGAATAGAATAGAATTCTTTATTGGCCAAGTGTGATTGGACACATAAGGAATTTGTCTTAGTGCATACGCTTTCAGTGTACATAAAAGAAAAAGATACATTCGTCAAGAATCATAAGGTACAACACTTAATGATAGTCATAGGCAAACAATCAATATAAATCTTAAGGATACCAGCAACAAGGTTACAGTTGTACAATCAGAAGTGGGAAGAGATGGGTGAAAGGAACAATGAGAAGATTAATAGTAATGCAGACTTAGTAACTAGTTTGACAGTTGTTGAAGGAAATATATGTTTAACAGAGTGATGGTGTTCGGGAAAAAACTGTTCTTGTGTCTAGTTGTTCTGGTGTGCAGTGCTCTATAACATCGTTTTGAGGGTAGGAGTTGAAACAGCTTATGTCCAGGATGCGAGAGGTCTGTAAATATTTTCACAGCCCTCTTTTTGACTAGTGCAGTATACAGATGCTCAATGGAAGGCAGGTTGATAGTAATTGTTTTTTCTGCAGTTCTAACTATCCTCTGAAGTCTGTGTCTGTCTTGTTGGGTTGCAGAACCAAACCAGGCAGTTATAGAGGTGCAGATGACAGACTCAATAATTCCTCTGTAGAACTGTATCAGCAGCTCCTTGGGCAGTTTGAGCTTTCTGAGTTGGCGCAGAAAGATTTATGATGACCTACGTGAACTTAGTACATTTGCTTTCTGTAAAGGAGTAAAATAGTGGAAGTGAGGTAAAAGTTACCTTTTGGGATTGATAAAACATTTGGAAGTTCTGTACTATATTGTAAATGCTTTCATAAAATCATGGATCCTAGCATGATGCTTCCGGTTCCTTTTATAGGTCTTAACAATATCATCTCACCCATAGCTTACTTTCTGAACAGGTAACACATTTATGGTCTGTAATCACAGACTGGAAGTATAAGAGCACAGGTCTATATTTTTGCAAATATAATCACAAACGCTCTTGTTTGTTATTTACAGGTAGGATATATTAGTAAGTTGTTAGGAAAACAGGAATTTTCTCTTCAAATAGATATTTAGTAGAAGAAGTTTGTTACTTTATGGCAAACTAAAAATAAGACAACTTTTTGGTCCCTTTTCCAATTATTTTTATTATATATACCGGTACAAAAATGTGAGATTATAACTGCCAGTTCTTCAGTTGGTGTTGGTTTATACAGTATATGTATTTTCTCAAGAATCTAGGATGTATTAATGCAACATATGTGGAAATCCAAGCAGTGTAGTCTTTTATAATTGACAGATGGAAATTTTGTCAATGTACAGGTTTTATAATTACCAGTCACAATTTTTAAAAATAATATATTTATTAAATTTCAGCAGCAAATATTAAAATACAAACTAATATAAGGAAGAAAGAAAGGAAATGACAAAAGAAATTAAAAGTGACAAAAATACATCAAACAAATTTATACTAAAAATTATCTCTGACATTTTTAATTAAAACAATACAATACAGAAATAAAAACATAAATTCTCTAAATTTAAACAAATAGCACCAATCTATAAACTATTTCAATATACCAATAATCAATGTACTAAAAAAATTCATAAAATATTCTTCTCTTATTTTTTTCTAAGGTAGAGAAAATTATCAAATGCAAATCAGCTTGTCTTTATAAAGCTACAATATTTCTCTAGTCAGATCCAATATAATCTTCAAATCCCCACACATTTTTTCTCTTTATCTTGTAACAAATCTAACAATGGTCTCCAAGTCATAAGAAATTTAGTCAAATTATGTTTCTAACCGTAACAGTAAATTTTGCCATCTTGGCTACCTCCATTAATTTTAAAATCAATTCTCCATCCATTCTCTATTTGGTATGGTACTCAGTGTGCCAATAACCACTAGTCCACCATGGGTGGTTTATGCCATAATCTGTTACCTTCATTTCCTATCTTGATTTTTTAAACAATTATTATTAGTAAAAAGCACAAATATTTTAAAAGTAAAGACCACTCCACTAGATGCATAGAGAGACTAAAATATTGCAGAATTTAAATGCGGATGGGGGAGGGACAGGGAGGAGAAGATAGGGAGTTTAAGTAATTACAGATGAGCCATATTACTAGTACCTTAAAAAGGTAAAGGTTCCCTTCGCACAAATGTGCTAGTCGTTCCTGACTCTAGGGGGCGGTGCTCATCTCCGTTCCAAAGCCAAAGAGCCTCTGTAGTCTCTGTAGTCATGTGGCCGGTATGACTAAATGCCAAAGGTACATGGAATGCTTTTACCTTCCCACCAAAGGTGGTCCCTATTTTTCTACTTGTATTTTTTACGTGCTTTCGAACTGCTAGGTTAGCAGAAGCTGGGACATGTAATGGGAGCTCACCCTGTTACACGACACTAGGGATTTGAACTGCTGGACTGCTGACCTTTTGATTGACAAGCTCAGCATCTTAGCCACTGAGCCACCACATCCCTTTATTAATACCTTACCAATTAACAATTATAATGTATCTGAATAAATATATTGATGTATATACACTCAGCAATCTTTTCCTCAGTTGTGCTGGTAAGGGTTTTTTTTAAAGTTTTTTTAAAAAAGTTACTGAGGAAAACTCACATCGAAAATTAATAGCAATTTAATATGTCAGATGAATCAGTGATTATTTCAATGTTCTGACTAGTGGGAAGACTTCAAACAACAGTTTTAGCCCTTTGTTTAAATGCCAGCTGAATTTATACTGAGAGTTACTCAGTATACTGAGATATTTATGGAAAGACAAAAAACTCTACACAAAGTACAGTGGGATCCCACATAAAATAATTCAAGGAGATTCCAAAATATTAATACAACTATCAATTTTTACTACAACACTATAAAAAAATAGGGCAGGCAAAATCCATTCTTCTCAATTTAACCTTTTCAACATTTTTTCATGCTATGTTGTTGAAGTATATCTCTCCAAAGTTTTGTATAAAAACTTGATGAATGAATACAAATTTCAAATATTATCAGTTTAACAAGTGTTTTTAGAATGACATAATACTTCTTGGAATGAAAACTGTTAATAGATTTTGGCCTCAATGTCTTTTGCAAATGAAATTAACCTCAATAATTTTCCCTCAGTAATATTCAATTTTTTTTCCTTGATGACTACGTGGGAGACAAATAGTATAGATTAACATAAATAAAAAATTATTAGCTGTTTAAAAGGCAATAATGCTACATACCGGATTTTTTAAAAATACAACATTATGTTCGTAAGAATCAGAATTGGTCAATTTGTATATAATTTGTATGTAGCATTTGATGCTATATTAAAACATCACATTTCACTTGGATACTTTATTTTTAAACCAGATAATAAGTGTAAAATCAAGTTTATTAACTTTATTATAAATATATTTAGGAAGCAAGATATAACAGCTCATGGAGAGAAATTTCAGAAAATGTTAACACTGAAAGAAAAAGTATATTATACATTGATGCTTTTAAACAAGTTTTAAGAGATTCTAATTAATTCAAATAAAAATACACTTTGTAATAATAACAATTTTTAATCAAATTTATATTTTACTGTCGAGTCCTGCCGTATCAGTTAAGGCTGATACTTTTCAGCAGATGGCAAAACAAATTGCAAATAATCCAGTGGTGCACACAGCACTTTATTAACAATTCAGAGAGTTTTATCAAGAAAATGGACATTGTCCAATCCATATAGAAACTGATCTTAATTACCTTCACT
This sequence comes from Pituophis catenifer annectens, assembly GCF_029215685.1. NCBI lineage: Eukaryota > Metazoa > Chordata > Lepidosauria > Squamata > Colubridae > Pituophis > Pituophis catenifer. The sequence continues at coordinate 116,209,859 of NW_027256882.1, forward strand.
ATATCAATTTAAATAATTTAAAATAATTACCCTTCAGTTTTAGCAGAGTACTGCAGATATAATGTAGAATTATGTCAAACAGAGACAAAAATATTTACTTTTCTGCAATCTATATATATATATATATATATATATATATATATATATATATATATATATATATATATATATATATACTATGCTTTTTTTTTAAAAAAATAATCATACTGGGGTGTAAAAATGGATGAAATGGATTTATGCATGTAGCAGTTATGAAATCTCCTGATTTGTTCACCCCCAATGCACATAAGTGCATCTTTCATCAAAAGAAAAGATACAGGAAATCTGGCACATATACTGTATCTTTCAATGTTCATGTTGCTTGCAAATTAATGATAACAAGTTTATGTTACTTAATCATTACATTATTAAAATGACCGTGATTATGGAAATCTGTTTTGGTAAGTACTGCTCTGATTAAGTAGCAGTTGATTAATCTATCAGGAAATTATTTTCAATGATGCCTATTCAAGGGCAGATGTTTCTGTATGGTGACCAAAATATTTGTTATTTAACAACTAATAGGATTTGTTTTGCTAATTATACAGAATAGAAAACATGAGCCTGGCAACACAAAACATGAAATTTGAAGGCAACAGAAAAGCTGTAACATAACATTACATAGAAAAATAGGCATTGTGTGTTCTTCAAAAGATCAAAAAATCTGGTAATAATTTTAGGCCTAGCTGTATATTGTGGAGAATATTTTGGACTTGATGATGGACATAGAACTTTAGTATTCAATGGATATGAATTAATATAGAAGTTAATATTTAAGAGACCACCTTGGTAATTTGAAATCATTCAGTTCAAAAGAAAAGTAATTTAATCTAAGCATTTAACATCACTGACTATTGGGGGCGAATCATTGGCCCCCACGGAGAGGGCTCGCAACTTGGGCGTCCTCCTGGATTCACGGCTGTCTTTAGAAGAGCACTTGACGGCCGTGACCGGGAGGATTTTTCATCAGGTTCGCCTGATTCGCCAGTTGCATCCCTTTCTGGATCGGGACTCGTTACGCACGGTCACTCATGCCCTCGTCACCTCCCGCCTGGACTATTGTAATGCTCTCTACATGGGGCTCCCCTTGAGGAGCACCCGGAGGCTCCAACTGGCACAGAGTGCGGCCGCGCGGGTGGTAATGGGAGCGACATGGCGCTCCCATGTGACACCTCTCCTGCGCGAGCTGCACTGGCTCCCGGTGGTCTTCCGGGTGCGCTTCAAGGTTTTGGTTACCACCTTTAAAGCGCTCCATGGCTTAGGACCTGGTTATCTACGGGACCGCCTACTACCACCAATAGCCTCCCACCGGCCAGTACGCTCTCATAGAGAGGGACTCCTCCGGGTGCCGTCAGCCAAACAATGTCGGCTGGTGACCCCTAGGGGGAGAGCCTTCTCTGTGGGGGCACCTACCATCTGGAATGGGCTCCCCCCAGAGATACGGAGGATCCCGGATCTGCGCACCTTCCGCCGCGCTGTGAAGACCTTTTTATTCCATCAGGCGGGCTTGGCCTAATCTCTTCCCTTTTTAAATATGTAAATTTTAATTTGTTTTTAAATTATTGGGGTGTTTTAATTTGTCTGGGCCAAAATGATTTAATTTGATTTTATCTGGTTTTTAAATTTTTTGTATCTATGTTATTTTATTGTCTGGCTGTTCACCGCCCTGAGTCCTTCGGGAGTAGGGCGGTATACAAATCAAATAAATCATAAACATAAACATAAACATATCCAATTCACTGAGATTTTAACTCCCAGTGACTTCTAAGATAATATACTGCATGCCTTTACATTATATTGGTTTTTATTTAGACAATCAAAAGTTTAAATTGTTTCATATTACATGGTTTGTGTTTGGTTTTTATTTAGAAAATCAAGAGTTTAAATTGTTTTATAATAGATAGTTCCTGTTCATTAAATTGGTCCAATCTTTGTTTCATCATTGTGTGTGTGTGGGGAGAAGTCACTGCAGTGTGTAGTGGACATCTATTCCTCTTAGTAGCTAAGCAATGTAGTGTGAGGTCTGTGTAGAAATAAGTTGTAGAATATAAACTGTGATTCAAAAAATGTATGCTTTCAGATATTAGGAAACAAAATCTGTTTCTTCTAAATGCTAATCTCTTCCCACACTATGTCCCGCAGTTACCTGTGGAAGTGTTTTCTGCTCAGAAGATTCAAGCCATTTTCCCAGAGCTAATCACCTTCTTGTTGCAGCATAAAGCAATGCTGTCATAAAATAGCTATATATAATTTTAATCCATACCATGTGTCTGTAGCATTTCCTGTCAAAAATATTGCCCAGAGTTTCAACTATGGTAGTTATTATGGGGGTACTAATTTCCCCCTCTGTAGTTTTGTTATTTCCGGTCAGCGTTCTGCCAACCATCAAAAAATATTCATTTTCCACAGCATGAATGCCAGTGGTGGATATCTTCCAGTTCACCCTGGTTTGGGCGAACCGGTAGTGGTGGCAGCGGGAGGCTCCACCCACCCGGATGTCATCAAAAGAGAGAAGGTGGATCCTGCAGCAAGATCTTCCAAAGGACGGGGGCCATGGCAGAAAATTATCTTCGCCTGGACCCCACCAGTCACAGTTCCTTGGCTGATGGGTCCCACAGCAGGCCCTTTTGGCTAACCAGAGTGAGAAAGAATAATCCCATTAGGGAAAGAAAGCTCCTCGAATATCCTGGACCTTTGCCATAAAAGGCTTTAAATATAATGACTAACACCTTGAATGGATGACTGGGATAAGTGCATAGCTGCCATGGTGACCGTGAACTTTCAGGCTCCTTCTGAGGTCCAACCCAGAAGATTGAAATCTCCCAGGACCTTAAGCCTGCAGAACTCCCCTGGCAAACCTCAGATGCCTCCAGCAGCTTAGGCAGGGAGGTTACTAAACAGCAAGGAGGCTGGTACAGGAACAAGAATCCTTACTGATCCTAAGAATCCAAACCCAACTCGGTAAATATATTTTAATAGGAGGCAATTAAAACAAGAATAGAGTCATTAAAGTTAAAAAAAGCAGGGAGATGTCCTTTAAGGCACTAGCCAGGCCCAAGATTGCATATATCTCTGTGAACCCCAAGTGAGTCAGTCTTCAAACTTGGCCAAGAGATAGGATATTCCAGAAGACAATTTGATGGCAAGGACAGTCTTCTTCCTGGATCCCACCTATCAAAATTATTTAACTAATGGGGTCCTAATATACTTTCCCTATCTGACTAGGTGGGATGGATTGATGTAATGGGGAGAGGACAGTTCAGGTTACTTGCAGAACTATCCTCTCCCCATTACATCAATCCATCCCACCTAGTCAGATAGGGAAAGTATATTAGGACCCCATTAGACAGGACAGTTCTGCAAGTAACCTGGTCCCATGCCATGTAGGGTTTTAAAGGTCATCACGAACAGTTTGGATTGCACCTGGAAGTAAACAAGCACCAAGTGCATGCAGAGGTGTTACATATACCTTTTCTAAGGTCCCATGTGATGGATTCTGTGCAACTGAAGCTTCCCGATCATTTTCAAGGGTAGCCCCATGTAAAATGTGTTGCAATTGTCCAGGTGGGAAATGATAAGGATGCAAGTGACCAAAAGAAAGATCTTCCCATCCAGGAGGGTGCAACTGGTGCACAATACAAAGTTGAGCAAAAGCCCTCCTGGCCACGACTGCCCCCTGCTTTTTAAGCAGGAGCCTTGGATTCAGGAAAACCCCAGATTATTGTCTGGGGTAATGCAATCCATATAAGACCAAAATGGTAAACTCCAGATCCAGAAAAGTCCTCTATCCACAGCCACTTCATCCTAACAGGGTTCAGCTGAAGGAACTGAGAAATAATGTCCAAAACATCAATTAATTCACCTGGGAGAGAGATGTACATCCCATGGTGATAGATGATCTCACCCGAAGGTTTCATGTAGATGTTAAAAAGTGGTAGAAAGAGTATGGGACCCTGAAGCACCTCACAAAAGAGGAGGTGTTCTTGTTCCTTATCAACACTTTATGACCTACTTTCATGGTGACAAAACATTATAGATTGAACACACTCTGAAGCTTGATAAGAAAGACAGATATAAAACTATTTTTTTTTAATCTGTTAACATGAAGTGATGATATAAGGTCACTTAAATTATTGTTATCAGAATGAAGTGAAGCCAATAAATATTGTGTGATTGAGTGAGATTATATTGTCTGCATTATGTTTTGTACATGAGTGCAATATTGATACAAAAGGGGCAGGACCTTGACTTCACTGACATGATTGCCATCTGGCCTATTTTGACAACTTCCTTTCTTTCTGCACTGTGTGAAAAAAATACAACATAATATGGGGAAAAAAGAGAAGGAAGATTATCTTACAATAGTTATTTATTTCTACTCTAGTTTCTTTTTTGCTTCAGAAGCAAAACTATTCTAGAATCTAGACATTTTTTTGCCTTTTTTGTTGGCTAAAATGTTTTTGTTGCATTTTAGAATCCTGAAATTCCTCATTTTGAGAACATTCAAAATGTTTATTTATTGATCTTTCTGATATCCTTATTTTCCTAGCTGAGTATAAGTCTACTGTATTATACATCTAGAATTTTTTTTTGTAGTATAGAAAATGTTTCACAATCTTTTAATTAATATGATAGGTTGGTCCATAAGAATATAGGATTATATCTGCTACATCAGGCCAAGACACAACTTCATTTATTTATTTATCACATTTTGAAACAACCTATCTCTTTTTTTTTATTTGTGATTTTTATTTGTGATATTTGTGGTGTACAAACATTTGTTTTCCACAATGCTTGTGGTGCTTGCAGGCAAAAAAGAATGCCACACTTATCCACCATTGTTTCCCTTTAAGTGGTATTTAAAGTTATGTTGTCTCAAGCCAGAGCTAATATTGTCTTCAAGACTAATAGTTCTTACCAAATTCTCCACAAATTTATCCCATCTCCAAATGCATCCAAACACCATGTCTTTTCGTAATGAATTCTATAGGATGTATAAGTGCTGTGAAAATGTGCTTCATTTCGCCTGCTTTAAATGTCCTTTCTATCAAGTTGATTGGATATGTTGGAAGAAATATGCACGTCCAGTTCCAAGCTGGGAGAAAGACACTGGAGACAAAATGGAGGCTGGAGGCTGATTGGAAAGAGAGTCCATTTATTGATGAACAGAACCACCAGGTTTTGTGGTTCTGGTGCAGCTGACAAAATGGAGTTGAGGGGGGGGGTTATACCTTCTTTAGGCTTTGTATTTGACCTTCCTGTTCCTGTGCAAAAACATGTCCTCTAATATTCTATTGGCTGTTGTCAGATTCCTATAGGGTCATGTAGGTGTTATATAGGGGTCATGGCTGGCTCTATAGGCAAAAGAGGAAATGCAAATCCTAGGTCTTTGTCTGAGCTAATCTGGTCAATCTCTGTCTTATTGTTTATCTGAGCTCCCAGGTAAAGTTTTGACTGCTCTGAGGGTCATGTAATGAAGGGGCTTGTTTTCTGCAAGGGAGTTGGGCAATTCCTATTGTGTCTTAATGGCTTTCATCCTGTTGGAGCCCCTGGGTGAGGGGCTGCTTCTAACTGTACAATTCTGCCTTTATTCCAGGGGTGAAATGTACAATCTGTTACTACCAGTTCTGTGGGCGTGGCTTGGTGGTGGTGGTGGTAATGTGACTGAGTGGGTGTGGCCAACTTTAAAAAAAAAACTTTTCAAAGCATTTTTTCTAATGCTTTGAAAAGCCTCTCTGCTGATCAGGAACTCAGCTGGGATCGTCAGAGAAGCTCTAAAAAATGCCTCTCTGCCGATCAGGGAACTCAGCTGGGATCTTTTTTACCACCTCTTTGGCCAAGAGGTTGCAGAAAAAATGCTTTGAAAAGCCTCTGATGATCCCAACTGAGCTGCGCGATCATCAGAGGCTTTTTTTTTTTAACTTTTAAAAGCATTTTTTCATCGGAAGTGGTTGTAGAAAAAATGCTTTTAAAAGTAAAAAAAAAGCCTCTGATGATCCTGCGGCTCAGCTGGGCATGGTGGGGGGGGGGGGGCAAAGATTTTTGCTACCGGTTCTCTGAACCACCCACCGCCATCGCTACTGGATCAGGCTATCTGGTCCGAACCGGAAGCATTTCACCCCTGCTTTATTCAGACTTTGCTGCAAGGAGTTTCAAAATATCCTGTCTTGAATGGATTTCTGCTTGCAGTATTTGCTTGGCTTTTCTTATGAATAGAACTTTCTAGATACTTGTCTTCCTCTTTCAATAAGCTCTTTATCGCTTAAGTGTTGGCATCTGCTGTAGGCTATTAAGAAAGATTTGAGAGCTGCTTCCTGCTTCTAAAAACATGTTTCTCCATTTCTCCTTTACGGAAATATAATAGTCTTCCTTGTTTAATATTTCCCAAAATATTTCATTCTTCTGGGGTGGGGGGGGGCTTCCCACAATTAGTCCTTAATATTTTGAGGAGAGAAAATGTTTGCCACTTGGTTGATCATTCACTTAATTTAAAAATATACTTCTGGAGTTGAAGAGTAAAAACTTTAGCATTATTTGCTTATTTGCCAAATCACAGCTTATGCTTACATTAATGATCATTTATGAACAATTTAAAAAGCAAAGTTCCAATATAACACTTCCTTTATTGAGGAAAAATTCCCATTGATCCCTAACTCTTGCTTTCTATTTATTAACTATTTAGCCATTCTTAAACTGGCAGGTCCCTTATCTTATCACCACTTATTATTTGTACCAATTTGCCTGGAAGACATGATAGAACAACTGCCCCCTACAATATTTGTTAAAGTTTGGCATTTTCTTGGCTGCCTTCTCATCTTCTGGTACTGAGCCTGGTTTAATGTAACTTGTTTTTTGTTATTATATTAGCCATGAAAGCCATTGAATTTTCAGTGAGAGGGTGTTTAAACCTTCATCTTGAAGAAGTTTCAAGTTTTCTCTTGAAACTAAGGCTATATTATATAAAATATGGACTCAAACGTTGTTCTTCATGAACAAAACAAGAATTATGTTTGCAAAAGAGTCTGTTCTAGGACTGAAGTCATTCTATTTCCAGCACAAGACTATTCAATACCCTCCTACGAACATATTTCATCAGCTATTGAAATATTTTAACTAAAAAATCAATTTAATATGTGCAATAAATTTATTTTACTTTACACAAAACAAATTAAAAATTAAAACCACTGACAGAATCTTTTTTTAAAAAAAAGAGATTGTAATAAAATTGCTGTAATTGAAGTAAGGATACAAACTTGGCAAAAACACATATGAAACATATTTCATCAGCTATTGAAATATTTTAACTAAAAATCAATTTAATACGTGCAATAAATTTATTTTTCTTTACACAAAACAAATGAAAAATTAAAACCACTGAGAGAATCTTTTTTTAAAAAAATAAAATTGCTGTAATTTAAGTAAGGATACAAACTTGGCAAAAACACATACCTGCTAAATGAAAAACATGCATTCGTTATGGGTGCATATGTTCATTTATGAAATGACACAACCAAGCAAGATTAAAACTAATTCCATTTTGTGTAGCTCAGGTGTTTTGCAGTTCATATCAAACTCACATGCATACATGCATACATATATACAGTATATGTAATCATGCATTTAAAAACATGCAGGTACATAGAGATATTGAATTTAATGGATGGTGTTTAAAAGAAATAGCAAAATGTTATAAGTAACATTTTATACATCAAGATCTAGTTTCTTTGTTTACCATATTAAACTCTGCCACTCCTCATGCACTTACAATAACAATAATATACAATCCAATAAAAAAGCAATATATTAAAAAGAACAAACAATTGAAGACAGCAATATTTTTATGAGCAATTGGAATAACAAGTAGTGTAACAAACCATAAAAACCTGGAACCAAAATCCAGAAGAACTGTATATAATTGTTGTAAAATATAAATTTTCCTTCAAGTTGACTCAATCCTTGATAAATTCATGGCTAAATCATGGAGTTATCTTGGTAGCAATATATAAATATTTTGTCATTGCCTATTTCCTGATTCTGTTTTTGTTGTTATTGTTTGCGTTAATTCTCAGTAAATTATCATGTAGCTTTGATATTCACTGAAGGTTCCCAATCCCAGTATTAAAAAGATCTAATTTGCTTGGCCTAGTTAAAATCAACCACATATTGCTATCTAATGAATTATTTATTTACTAGCAAACAATATAATTTCAAAGTATAAAGGTCAAAGGCTTTCTTAAAATGTCTTAACGGATGTCCTATTGAAACAGGCTTACCTATAGAAGGATTTTAACTCAGAATGTAGAAATAGACATGGGGTTTCTTAAATGAATCTCAAATAGTTTACTCAGATTTGCTTTTTTGCACCATGTTTTTGGAGAAACAAAGATCAGCAGCTGGCAGAGTCTAAGACAGAACATGATCTCCACAGGCAAGAAAGGGAGTGGAAATGGATAAATAATACCACATATGTCATTATAGAAATGGTGTCAATTACAGCACTGGTCCCCTTTATAGCTTGGCAGACCAACAGGCGGAGGGACAGGAGAGAAGATGGTTCCATGCAAATGGCAGGTGCATGTGTGAGCCCATTTGCAATTATTATGGAGGCTGTGCGGGCCTGGATGGGGAGAAACAGGCTCCGACTTAACCCTTCCAAGACTGAGTGGCTGTGGCTTCCGGTGTCCCGATATAGCCAGCTGGTGCCATCGCTGGTTATTGGGGGCAAATCACTGGCCCCCACAGAGGGGGCTCGCAACTTGGATGTCCTCCTGGATGCACGGCTGTCTTTAGAAGAGCATATGACGGCCGTGGCCAGGGGGGCCTTTTATCAGGTCCGCCTGATATGCCACTTGCATCCCTTTCTGGATCGGGACTCCCTACGCACAGTCACTCAGGCACTCGTCACTTCCCGCCTGGACTACTGCAATGCTCTCTACATGGGGCTCCCCTTGTGGTGCACCCGGAGGCTCCCATTGGTCCAGAATGCGGCCCCGTGGGGTATTATGGGAGCGACGGGGTGCTCCCATGTGACACCAATCCTGCGCGAGCTGCACTGGCTTCTGGTGGTCTTCCGGGTGCGCTTCAAGGTGTTGGTGACCACCTTTAAAGCGCTCCATGGCTTAGGGCCGGAGTATCTACGAGGCCGCCTTCTGCCACCAATAGCCTCCCACCAGCCAGTTCGCTCGCACAGAGAGGGCTCCTCCGGGTGCCATCGGCCAGAAAATGTCAGCTGGCAACCCCCAGGGGGAGAGTCTTCTCTGTGGCGGCACCTGCCCTCTGGAACGACCTACCCCCAGAGATACGCATGATACCAGACCTCTGGACTTTTCGTCGGGCCCTGAAAACTCATCTATTTCATCTAGCCGGGCTGGCTTGATCCTATCCTTTTGGTTTTAATTTGAAATTGGTTTTAACTGGGTTGTTTTAAATTGAGGGCCGAAATTATTTAATGTCTTTTAAACTGTTTTTTAAAATTTTGTATGTTATGTTTTATCTCGGCTGTTGGAGAAAGGCAGTATAAAAATCAAAATAAATAAATAAATAAATAAATAAATAAATAAATAAATAAATAAATAAAAAGTAAATATTTGCAAAAGCCCTTTATTCAAGTAGATGCCATTGTCATGGGCAAAGTTAGTTTCCATATGTATGATTAAGTCTGTTTCACAATTAATGTCTTTGAACCAGTTGGGGCATTATGTTATTGTTGTTTTTTTGCCTGCCTGCCTGCCTGCCTGCCTGCCTGTCTGTCTGTCTGTCTGTCTGTCTGTCTGTTTGTTTGTTTTATACATAAAGCAAAAGTTGCCAGGCAATTAAATGATATAATCATTGCAAGGAATAATGCCAAGTAACTTTCTTGCTCACTTATTGTTTCCACTGTGATTTTGTTTTTGTATTAACACTGCAGGGCTACTTACCTTTTATTGTAATGGAAAGTTAGATTTTATTATACAGAAAATAAAATTAACATATTTTAGTTGTTTCAAAAGAATATGTAATTTTTTTAACAAAATGCTGTCTTCTTCTCTTACATGTATTTCAATGGGAGAAAGATTATTTATTCTTTTTTTTTTTGTAAAAGCAACAAATTGACATCTGCTGTAAATCTAAGTTCTGCTGAGGGTCACATGACCAGGAAGGAAGAGAAGGACGTAGCATGTTGCAATCAACAGCATTCTGTACGGTCGCACAATTGCCCAACTCATGGGATGAATAACTGATTGAGGCAGGAGATGTTTCTGTTGTATATGAATTTCTCTAACCTATTTCTGGTTGTTGTTGTTGTTTGCTGAACATCTTCCCCTACAAAAGAAATTTGATCTCATTTTGTTCAGTTTGGGAGAGACAGACAAAGTCATGAACTCCTTGACATAATTGATTTCCAACATTCTGTTGAATTGGGGAAAAAAGAAAATACCTCCTTTGAATGACAATAGTAAATACATAAAAAAGCTAGCATCTTCTTTAAGGTCAGCTCTCTTTCATGTCAGTACCCAGCTGGTCTTGGCTAATCTTGAAAATCTAAGTAGGTTGACTTTCATAACTACCTGGAGAGGAGACTATCACAAGATATCAGAAGTGTAGACAAGACTGCAAAATCAAACAAGCTTCCAGGAAAAAGGAATAGCAAACTTTTTTTTCTATTACTGAAAACTCTTTCCCTATTACTACCAAGAAAACTATATGGACAGTAAAGATAAGTAAAATTTAAAGATAAGTAAAATACTGGGCTATGTACTGTGTGGAGTCATCTGAAATCACAGTAATAGAATAATAAACGTTCTGCAAGAAAATGTTTATGAACTTGTCCGCCCTACATATAACCTCTCTGGCTAGAACATACAGAACGAACACAGGGAAAAATAATTGGTCTGCAAATTTCTACAGGGCTAGGCCCCTTGTGATTTAGCGCATAGTTTACCATGGCTTTGCTGTACTCTTGTTGCAGATTCAGCTGAAGAGCATAAATAAATGGGTGGTAATTACCCTCTCCTAAGTGATTAACTTTCCAGGCTGCTTGACTGTTTACCTTGATGCTTAGTCACGAAGCTTGAGGCTTGTCATGACATCCCCTCCTGGTCATAGAGCCTTCATTAGGAGATCTACTAGAAATTGCAGTTCAACAAGTGATTTAGGCATAGGCTATTTCCTCTCTAGTGATTTATAGCACCTTATAATGTTATCTAACCAATATTATCCAACCATTATACTGCCACAACAATGGCTGTGTGATGCTGAAAGTTGCTATAAATCACTAGTAAGACATTAGCCAGAATGTTCCTGTACGGGAAAAACAAACTTTGCCTGCATCATTCACAACAAAGATTATGGTGAAGTTTTCACAACTGAATATTTTCCCATATTAAAACTCATTCTTCAGAAAGTTAGATCTAGTAGAAAATTGTTACTTATATATCACAATAATAATATTTACTATTATACAATACAATACAATACAATACAATACAATACAATACAATACAATACAATACAATACAATACAATACAATACAATACAATACATAATATAAGTCATGTGTACTAGATTATTTCTTTGTACTGGAAAAACAGTGGAACCATTTTCAACAATTATTGTACTTTCCATTTACTCAGGTGTTTTTCAAAATATCTGTACTGGTTTTCAGTAAACAGAGTTTAACATCAGTTGGGTCTCAGTTGATTAGATGAGATCAAATAAAACAGCATTTTTTTTTTTTAAAAAGTGTCTCTTTGAAATCCAAGTTTGTAAATTTAGTCCATTCATACAGTAGCATTTTCATTCATACACATTATGAATCTGTGTAGATGTATGAATTTATGGCTGTTTCCATCACATCTTGAAACACATTAGAATGCTGTAGTGCATTATTTTTCAGCATTTTCTAAATTCTCTGTTCACAATAAATATCATATTAATTTATTGTTATCCTACTGTTTGTCTGGGTTCATATTCAGCAATAAAAAAGATAAGGCAAGATGTGAAATATTAACTATTCTCTCTTACTTATCTATTTCATTTTATAATAAACATGCTAATTAATTGAAGACTTTATCTCATTGCTTCAATGAACAGACAACACCTTTGCCACTGCCAAGAAAGTGAAGTACAATTTAAATTGATTTAGATCTAAATGTAATGAAATGAAAGTCACAATCAAATACAATATTTTTTTCAAATATATTTAATTATTTTCCCATTCTGTCACATTGAAACTTATTGATAGATTTATTTCAAGTTTGAGGTCACCAAGTTTGATTCCTTAATAGCTCCGAATGGCTTACTTAAAAAAAAAAAAAGCTATATGAGGACTCACTCAATATCACAAAATCTAAAACTAGAGGGATTCCACAATCATGATAACTCAGAGCCTGAGAGAACAACTAGGTTTTGAACAGTTTTCTGAAAGTCATTAATGGTATCAGTATTAATCTGGCAGAATGTTATTCCAGAGAGCAGGCATTACCAAAAAGAAGGTTCTACAAGATGACATTATTTGATTAAAAGACCTGAACTGTTCTCTCAAGTGATGGGCCAAAATCATCTGGAGACAACTATTCCCTCAAGTGATCAGACCTTATAGTATAAAAGGCTTTATAGGTAACAATCAGCACCTTGAATTGCACACAGAAGCCAATTGAAAATCAGCATGGCTCAGTAAACAATGGGGACATGTGAGCATGACTGAGCTACTGCATTCTGGACCAGCTCCAACTCCAGGTGGTCTTCAAGGGTAGTCTAATGTAGACAGCAGTATGGAAATCCAATCATGATAAAAGTATGAGTTACTATATGAAAGCCAGGTCCAGGAACGGGCAGAACTAGTACCCTACTGTAGATGAGTCTGTGCAAACACCCTCTTGTCCACAACTGCCACTGGCTGTTTGAGTAGGAGCAGTGAGCACAAGATGTCATCCAGATTGTGCCCAGGAAGGCCCAAACACGGTCAACATGTATAATTGGATATTATCACACATTGATGATACCTGATACAAAATTGAGAAATTATCTCACCCAGTCATTTCATGGGGCCAATAATGCCCACTTTGCCATTCTTATCTATTGGTCCTCAGTTAAAATCAACTTTAAGAACTGGCCACTGCCAGATGTTGAACTTTTATATTATGGATTGGGAAGTTTTTTGGTGGATGTGGTTTAGAATTAGACTGGATTTGGCTATGACAGTATCTAGTTAGGAGAATGAGAAGATTGGTCAGATACTTTGTATTGCTGGCTAAGGGAATGTGTGTACTAATCAGAAGCATCCCTGAAGCTGGAACTAGTGGACCTTGATGGCAGCAGTTGGAACAATGCTGTGAGTGTCATGTGTGGTGACATGTTCTCACTGTTTCGTTAGTTGTGCTGATTATTAATTGGCTTCAATGTGCAATTTAAGGTGCTGGATATTACCTACAAATTCTTTTATGTCATAGGGTTGCAGGTTAAATTAGCTCTGTCAATTTATTGATTGGTTCATTTATTGGACTAGAAATGTATAATGTTATATCTTGCAATACTGCATATATTACTTATCTTATTTTATACTCTGGTTTTGCATTATTTTAGCCCTCTTTTTGCTGCCTAGATTCATTTTTGTGGGATGATAAATAAATGAATGAATAAGCTTATTGTCCAAATTAAATCCAGGGCTTAATAATTTGCCTTACTCTGTATAACATATTAAGCCATCAAGTAGTAAATCACTGTTTAATCTACCATTTTTATGGAAGTCGGCCTATTAATAGACACAAAATTCAATCTGCACATTTGAAAATATTAAATCAAATCAATTAGTTGAAAAACTCTTGTAGCTTAAATTCTTCTACATATTTCAACTATCCCTGGTGATCTCACCTCATTCACTCAAAACTACAATGTACTTTTTAAAGAGTATAATGAGTGAATAGTGTATTACTGATGTTAATATGAATTCAAGAAGATGGAAATATAGCTATTAAATTCCTATATTGTACTGTGAAAATCATAATCATCCCCAAAAAGCATAGAATTAAAATGCTGTTAAATTCATTTTTAGTCATTAAACTCTCATGTAGAAGCTCACAAATTTTAATGGTGAATTCCAACATTCTTTCCCTACCCATTCAAGATAATTGCTTGAGAGAAAAGAGAGAAAGCAGAGCATGGTATATGGTATACTACTGCATATGTCCAATGAGTGATTATGGCCTTGATAGATAGTGTATCCCCTTTTCCTTTCTACTTTTCTGTAAAAAAAAATATTTGTTTATTCATAATCAAACAATAAACTTTGGCAGGTAATAATAAACACACAAAACATCCACTGTACAAAACCTAGCAAGCAAATAAAAACAGAATATATCAAATGCAGGGAAAAGAAACAACCAAAATAGTAAAATATTGGCCGTGATTCATTTAACAAACTACTTAATAAGAGAAATTCTGATCCCAATTGTGATCATAAATCAAGGATTACCTGTATTAACAATGGTATATTACAAGTTGTCATTTCTTGTTTTGATGACATGTCTATAAATATATTTTATATATTTATAAATATAGACATATATATATTATATATATGTCTATATTTTCCTTTGTTGGGGTGTTTTTCTGTCTTGGGGTCTATAAACTGTCCATAATTTACTGTAGCAAGACATCATATTCTGTTGGAATAAATCCAAACATTTGTTGGACAATCAAATTGTTTGTATTTATAAATGTTATAAAAATAAAATTTCATCACACAATCACATCGGAATTTAGTCAGACTTACTTCCTGACATACATTTTAAACATTGCATTCCCAGATTATGACAAAAAAGACTCTTGTTGCTAAAAGATTTCCATTTTACTATGGGATTTTTTTAGGGAAAAAGAAGTGTGTAACACTCTTCTTAGGTAGGTAGGTAGGTAGGTAGGTAGGTAGGTAGGTAGGTAGACTCTGCAACTGAATTTGAATGATTTTAACTTTTAATATTTGCAGTCCCACACAAATGCACATTTGATTGCTTGCTGATTTGAATTTTCATTGAGGCATAGTTCTGGGTTTCTAGCAAACATCCAGTACATTATTTGTTGCTCTTAACTAGCTATTAAGCAGTGCTTTATTATAATTTTCTTAGTATGAAAACATATGCATATTTATTTTTGAGATGTTTTGTTAAAATGAATCCTGTGCCATAACTCCGCACTATGTAATTTTTAGCACAGTTTCACTTCAAGAATTCTATATAACAATGCCTGTTATGAAGAGCTTTAATTTCTGAAGTATTTGAAATGCAAATATCCAGATATTTCACAGATTTTAAATTCCCTGACAAATTCAAAAGAACATGTAATATATAAAAATAAATTATACCTAAAATGGGAGTTACATTATAACCACTCTAGGTTATTAGCATGGCAAGTTGTAAATGCAAATCTAAAAGTGAAAGTTTGTGGGCTTGACATTGGCCATCACTAGAAAGCACCTCCTTCTCTCCCCTATCAAAATAAGTTATGCATGAAAAATATACAGAGAAATTGCCAAGACAAACCCATCATTTTAAAGGCTGCCCACTTCCGAAATTATTAGGATAGCATACAAAACAAAAATATCGTATTTTTCAGAGTATAAGACACACCGGAGTATAAGAGGCACCTTAGTTTTGGGGGAGGAAAATAGGAAAAAAAAAATCTGCCTACCAGTTATTCATCTGGCTAGTATCCTTAGCCTGGTCAGCTTCAGCACAATAGTTTGCTGGTTTTGAGCATGTGTGACAATATCTGCAGCAAGGAAGAGGATGGCGGAAGCCAAAGGGTGGGGGCCAGCCGGTGGGCAGGGCTACATTCGAAATATAAGACACACTCAAATTTTCAGCTTCTTTTTTTTGGGGGGGGGGGAGTGTGTCTTATATTCCGAAAAATATGGTAGTTCAAAAACAATATAATAAATTGTGAATATGACAAATGGAGAAGACAAAACCTCCAAATTTATCTGACAGTAACTTTATAACAGATATTATACAATACAGAGTACACCTCACAAAATATAGTTTTATAAAAGGAAGGCAATCTTCTGATAATTTCAAACTGTTGGTTGCTATTTTGGAAGCTCCATCTAAGACACTTGATTCAGCTTTAGATGCAGATAAAGCATGATACGATGCAGATTAATTTTTTGAAATATGTTTTAGAAAAAAATGAATTCCCTTCTATTTCTACAGGTGGCATTTTAACCCTCAGGTATAGTAACTGCAAATAGTACTGAGAAAATGTCAATATTGTCTTTTATCTGCTCTTAATATGATATTGTCAGTGCAATTAAATAATCAAATAAATATTTGTTATCAAAGAGTTTAAATTGCAACAAAGCCATAGTGATTCAGTGGTTAGAATGCAGTATTGCTGGCTAATTTGGCTGACTGATGACTATCAGCAGTTCAGCAGTTTGAGTCTCTCCATGTCAAGATCCTTCTGAGGTTGGTAAAATGAGGACCGAGATTGTTGGGGGCAATATGCTGACTCTGTAATTTGTAAACTGACTCAGTTTACAGAGAGGGCTGTAAAGCACTGTGAAATGGTATATAAGTCTAAGGCTATTCTATTGCTACTATTCTATGCAGATAATATTCTTGCTATTATTGATAATCATCAATGTTTTGTTAAAACATGAGGGCATTGTACAATAAAATAGGCAATAGCTTATTCAGTTAAGTAGAATAAATATAATATACTATTTCTATAAAAATGGGGATTTTTACTGTTCAGATTAAGTGTCTTCCAGTAAGTATCCCAAGGAAGATAGTATCATTAGTAGATTTAAACATTTTAACTTGCTTTACACAATTAATGATGGAATAAATATATGACTGAATATTTCTGTCAGTTTATAGGGAATCGTAACCATAGTCACAATAAATTTTATTTGTAGACTTTTTAATGCTTTAAGAAGGATCCTTATAGTAATTTCTTTCAGACAATTTAAATAGAGGTTTGGAGATAGACAGTCCCTAGATTTTCATTATAGAAACTTATCTCTGAAACTTCTATCCATTAAACCGTGTCAAATAAATGTGTACTTTAAATTCTACTTTTAAGTGAAATGAGAATAATTTTGAACATAAATTACTATGGGTATATCCAGAAAGCTATTGTTTGATTCCTTTGAAAATTTGGCAAGTGCTTTGTTCTAATTTTAAGGGTATTCAGTTACTATTCCTGTTTGAAAGGCAGCATCATAAGGTTTTGGTTTTTCAGGAAATGATCATACAGCACACAAAATAACTGCTTGTGAATTTTTTCCCTCTTTCATTCATGGTTTTTATTTATTTATAAATACAAAGCTATCTCACTCACAATGACTGTAAAATGTACAAGTTACAAGCACACCTGATAAAATAAAAACAAAGAGCAGACTACTCTACTTTGCTCCTGGTTTCTCCACCTCCCCACAATATCTTATCTATCAGTTTAGGAATGCTTATATTTCCCCCCACCGTTAATATTCTCTTGCCCAGAATTTTTAATCACCTGATCCACATGGTTTGCTACTGTCTAAAGCTGCATTATCTTTCCGCTGACTCTTTTCTGCAGCTTATTCTTTGGTTTCAACCACCTCTGACACCATCCTAGCTCTTCTCTTTAGCTATGAATTCTGGCTTCTGATTTTCAAAGTCTTTGCTTCCTCTGTTCCATGTCTTTTTCACTCACCTCTCATTCCAGAAGCATTTCTTATCAAACCTAAAAGAAATCTCTTTCCTTGTGTTAGCCTACCCTGGCTTTTTTTGCATTTCTTTCTTTTGAACCCTATGTGCCATCTTACAGAGCTGCTAGCCAGGTACCTGCAGATGCAATAAGAGCCTAAAGATAAGAATGTTTTACCATTTATACTGCCACAATGTAATCTCTAATGTGGAATTGTATTTGGTCTGTCTTTTTCCAACAATGCTTTAGGCTTTTCTTCTGTCCTATCTCAGAAAACCTTAAAATTAATCTCCCATCAAAAACCTAAATTTCCCATCAAAAATTAAAGAGGCAATATCACTTGGTATCTTTGATATGTAGGAAAAGAGGAAGTGCCCCCTCTCCAGCAGATATATCTAAACAGTCAGGCAGCTACAGTAAGTGTTTTAGTCTGGCAAAATTTCTGCTTCTAGGCAAATAATAATTTTTTAAAAACTACCCTGAAGTAACTCATGTTTTTCTTGGTTTCTTGGGCCTGATAGTTCCCCTCCATTCTCTCTATAAAAGTTAGATTTGTAAAGGAAAATCTCGTAACACCAACTGTCTGACAGACAATCCATGAAACAATCCAACAAGGAAATTGGTAGGAGAACCTGATAACCAACTGATGGATCAATCTCTAATGTAAACAAGACAGGCAGAGTCTTGCCTCTAAAAAATAATGGTGCTCAGGTAGCCTGTTAGGCCAGCCCAAGAACACCATAGAGCAATACAGCCAAAGTTCAAAGTTTATCTGCTTATACCCAATAGACAGAATGTTACCAGATTCAATCTTTACTACTCTCATATCAATAGACATACCCTGGGAAATTCTAGCAAGTGGTTATCCTGACTCTTTTTCTCCATCTCCTGTTTAACTCTTAGATGGATTGCATCTTGTCACTTCCCCTCTTCCTTAGAATGCAACCGCTCTTTCCTAAGAAACTGTTCCTTCACTGTAGTCCATCATACCACTTGTCCATCTGTAGCTCATCCCTCACATAGCCAGAGGGCTTCAATAGATCTCTGCTTGATCCGATTTCACTGCCCAACCTTATTACCAGAAAGTTATAGCACAGGTTCTCTTTTTGGATTATTTCTAATTATCAGGCACTAGCCATTCTGTTACCATAGCTCTTTCCCAGGTCTTTGCAGACTTCCAATCAGATCTTATCTGCTTCTTGAGTAATGAGAAGTCTTCTTCTCAGTACCTTGAATGAGAAGGCATCTTCCCCATACCTTCCTCCAGTGTGCTGCTTTGCTCCACCCCTGTGTCAAATAGCAGCTTCTAATTGGAATGGGTTTTAGCCTTGAAACCAACTTTTTCAGCAATTTCTTCCTTGCCATTCTGAAAGAGTCAAACTTATAATTATAGCTTTAATTTGGCAAGATTTTGTCCATTTAAGGAAATAAAGGATTGGAGTTGATTGGATTTTGCTACATCATCTTTTGGTTTAGGCCTGACAGTGAGGAAAGATGTTTTAATTTGGGTGGGAGGTAGATATTTTTGGTCAATTAATCTTTAAAGAGTATTTTAAAGCTTCTAAAATGCCACCTGCTTAAAATGCTCAATAATTATGTATTGGGCACTTTGGAAAAGGTCTCAATGGAGCCTGAGTCTTGATTGTTCTGTTTTGGTGTGTGTGTGTGGGTTTTTATGTAAATGGAAATGCAATATTAGATTATATATAAACAATATAATTTGTTCATCTGTGAAATCCATGGGAATTGCAAAAAAAAAAAAAAAAGAACAAAAAAGATAATAATCCAAAACCGAATGATTTTTTGATAATATTTTGTATTATCAAACATAAAGATCACCACACAAAACAATTTTACAGTAGAAGTATATTTATAAATATTATGAATGTCAGAGATAGAATAGATCTCTACGTTTTACCAGAGCTTGGAAAAAAATAATGAATTGCAGCCGTGTTTCTAATAAAACTGAAATGTAGCCTATTGTGTTGATGAAGATTTCAGTGACAAATAATGAGAAAACATTTGCTTTTCTACACAATATTATTAAGATCTTTTTTTTTAAAAAAAAAACTTCTGTAAGGTTTACAATATCTTTCCTATTTATACACAAATTTTGGCCTCTAGCAATAATAAGCCACATATTCCTCATACTTTTTAATCCCTCCCAAATCAAGATTTTAATTCACTTTAATGCCCTTTATTTTAATTAGAATGTTGCTAAATCTCTAGGCAATCTTATCCACCATTTTAACCTCCTTTTAATTTGTCATCTAGAAAATTATAACTCTTCATTAACTTTGGGAGACAGAGCATTAAAATTGTGATATATCATTCTGCATTTTATTAACAATCTTCTTAATGAATTCAGAGCTTGAAGCAGATCATGGTGATAATGTATGCATTTACAATGTTTTTTTTAAACAAGAATTTGGCAAGAAAGCTAATATGAGAGCACATATTTAATTGCATGCATGAGAGTACATGTACACAGACTCAAACATAGAATCAAAGTTCGGGATAAATGTGATTTAAAAATATGGAAATCAGGGTAGAAAACAAAAATGTGTATTCATTACGTAAAGCAGAGACACTTTTTTAATTCTACCTCAGAAATATCAAAGTTTCATTTATGATATAATTTATTTAGGTGGCAAATTAGAAACATTAATCTGATATGAGTGAAAGTTTAATGATTTTACTGATGCTAATATGTTTATCAGCTTACTAGTTTGCAATGTTTGTTATGTTAATTTATGTTTATGTTTGAGTGGCCAATAATTAAGACTTGTATATATTTTTGTCTTGTTTGTCTTTCCAAAACAATCACGGGTGTGTGTACATAGACATGGAGTACATCAGTGGTGGGTTGCCCCCGGTTCGCACCAGTTCTATAGAACCGGTAATAAAACTGGCGGGAGGCCCCGCCCATCGATCCCAACATCACCAAAATGCTTCTGTGTATGTGCAGAAGAGTGCACGTGCGAATGAAGCAAGCAAGCGTGCATGGCCCTGCTACAAACCGGTAGTTAAGGTAAGTAGAACCCACCCCTGGAGTACATATATACATATAAATACACTAGAGTCTGGATAATAGTTGGGAAATTGTTATCTCATGAAAAATACTTGGAAAGCATTTTTGTCATCTCTGATTTAATGTTTTGCTTTCCTTCTATTTTAAGAAAAGATTTCAAAATGCTCCAATCCAAGAATGGCTTTGCTTTTGCCCCAAGAGGAAATAGAAGCTGTTACACATATCATTTTCCAATTCCCTTCTTTACAAGAGGTGGTGCATTGAATTAACAATTACTTTTCTGACTCACATTCACGCAAGATCAGATGAAGAGATCAGTAACTTTATTTTAGCTGACAGCTCAGTAAATATCTCCAGAAGGGTTTCCAAATTTCTTACAATCACTATTGCTGAGAGACGATTAACAGTCTAGCAATCCTGTTAATTTGTTTTCCCCAAGCTAATAGATAATTCTTTTTCTTTTTTTTTTTAATGTTCTTCACTTATTCTTCAGGTTGTTTTAATATATTCAATAGCTTAATTTTATCTTCTTTGCTTTCCCCTTTGATTATTAATTCAATTGAATTGAATTGTCAACCCTGAAGTGACCTGACTGAGGCCATTTTGAGGCTTCAGTATTGCCACACTGGAGCTGAGAGATAGGGAGGGGGGAATAGAGATAGCTGGGGTTTGTAGCCAAAACCAAATACTTTCTCCTGGGAACCAAGGACATTCCTACAGGTGATCAGAGAGAGGAGGCATGAAGGTGCCAGGCAACCGGATGACACCTTGATTGGACCATGTGACTGATTGTTTGGGGAAGGAGGAAAACTTTTACTTTTAATTAGTAGGTGAAAACCAGAGAACATTCAGAGTCGGTTTTCACCAGCCTGTGCCAATATGATATATCCAAATAAAACTGTTTTTGATGAATTTAATTGCCTAGGAGTTCTGTATATTATGGGTGTATTACCTGGAACCCTGACAAGTACACTATTTTAGTTGTTCTTCAAATTTAAATTATATTTAAATTATACTATTCCCTTTCTTTAAGAATAACAAAAAATCTGTATCTGATTGTGATTGCATAAATAAACTATTATAAAATATATTTAAAAAAAACATAACTAATATTAAACAATGTTCTTATATGAGAAACTACTGGTTAGTTTTTACATTGTTTTTGAATAATATTGGAGCCAGAGTGGAAGATTTTTATATTTACCATCAATGCCCCTGAACAGGCAAGCCCACACATAGTGTTCTTCATCTTCACTGATGCACTGATTTATTTCTGCAATCACACATGAAGAGAAACTGAGCATTTATTGGGAATACAATAAATTGTTATTGGATTATTAGATTTTAATTTTTTAAAAAATCAGTAAAATAATTCACTAGTTATATTAATGGTGCAATTTATTGAATTATTTATTCATTGGCCAAAATTATATAGCCACCCTTCTTATATGAATTGACCCTGGGCAGCATACAGTAAAATCATCAATTAAACATTCCACAAAACCAATTAAAACAATAAACTTAGATAAACAAAGACTATGAGAAGGAGGATATTGCATATAATCCAGCAATACAGTAGTAGGTAGGTTCCCTATTGCCAAGGGATTCCCAGGCTTGCTGAAAAAAAAACAAAGATTACCCTTTTATCATGCTTCCTACCTTCTCCCCACTCTCAAAAAATTGGGCTCATCCAACTGTTTGATTATTTTGATGCTGAAGGAAAATGAAAGATGAAATAAAATAATACAAGCACGGTTGCCATCATGTGAGGTTTCATTTAGCGACTCCTTCATTTGTGCCATTTGGGGCCCTAAACATGAAAATCAAAACACTGAATTGCATCAAGAAGTATACTGGCAGTTGGCTAGCACAGCCTGGACAGTAGCCAAGTAACCTGGGCAAACCTCAGTGTAGCTAGAATGGCGTATCCTGCCACATTCTGGACCAGTTGAAACTTCCAGTTGTATTTCAAGACCAGTTTTTATCTCATCTCTTTCTCCGGTTTAGGTTACCTTCTTAATTGTAGTTTGTTGTCAGTCTTAGCAGTCAGTTACAGAATGGAAAACAGTGTTTATCTTCTCCATTCTGTCACAGTATCTTTTTTCATAAATATTACTCTAGAGCTACAAAATGTAAAGAAATGTAAACACTAAACATTTAAATTAGAGTTGCAAATACAGGCATTAAGTTTGCATTTTTATTTATTTTATTTATTTATTTAAAAAACATAACCTGGAAATTTGTGTGTTGTATAATCAACAAATTAGAAAACAGTATAGTTAAAAACCAACAACAAAAATTAATAGGAACTCAAATTCATGTTAAATCCTAAAAGGCAGGGGCTTCTATCCAACTAGCCTAAAGAAGCAACCAGATTTTGATACAGGTTTCCTAAAAACAAGGTTGGCCAACTAATTATATATTTGTGGAGGTTGCAGTGGAGATACTTCCAGAGCACAGATGCTTCAGCAGAAAAACAAAACCAAACCAAGCCTCCTGATTTTCCCACATCAAATTGTGTCAGTTAAGGTAGCTGAAACATGCCCATCCTATTAGGACATGTGGTTTATAAATAACATTCTATGCCATGTAGAGCTTTATAGGGAATAACCAGCATTTTAAATTTTACTTGGAAGTGTATTCAAATCCAGTGCAGCCGATATATGCCTATAGCTATCTGCAATGGAGCTTCTAGGTAGACTTCTTAGGCAGAGGTGGGTTGCACTTTCTTTAACAAACGGTTTGCTGATTGTGAGCGTGCATGCATGCTTGCACGCTTCGCTCGCATGTGCTCCTTTGGGAGAGAAACGGAGCTTCAAACAGGCTCCTAATCAGTTCAGGCAGCTCTGGTGAGAACAGCAGGAGCAGGGCAGAATGCAGCTGGGCCAGCCAACGAGCCAGAAAGTAAGTTATAAATGGATAGCATAGAACAGGGCAGGTAGGCGGCCCAGCCAATGATCAGAGCTAAGGGTTCACCCGAACCCTTGCGACCATGCAGCAGCCCACCACTGTTCTTAGGCAACCTATGTAGTGTATATTGCATTAATCCAACCAAGGTATGATTAAGCAGAGTCTGCCAATCCAGGAATGAATAAAATTAGCATTCAAAACAAAGGCAAAAGTCCTCTTCTCCATAGCTTCAATTAGGAGCTGTTAGAACCAGAGAACCTGTAAATTGTGCCCCAGGGCAGTGGCACCTATCCTAGAACCAAAGATGGAAAATATTCATTCCCACTGAATGGAAGATCCAAAATTTACAGAAGACTCAAAATTAATGTGAATTTGCTAGGGTTGAGTTGAAGCCATGTATAACAAGACCACACAAACTCCATTGCCTAGGATCTGACAACATGATTTGATAGATATCATATTGTAGAAACAGTTGTACAAAACTTATTTTAAGATGTTTAAATCATTGCTAATAATTTCACTAATTCATCTCCTCAAAACAGGTCAAAGTAGATTTTTTTAAAATAGGAAATTATTATTTTCATCCTCTTTCTCTTTAAACAGTATAGAATATACCAGATAGAAATACTAGGAAAATATTATATTATGCCCCAGTAAAATTAAATCTAAGGTTTAGGACATTCTTAGTACAATAAATATTGGGTGTTGTTTATCTATCAAGATATTCTAAGAATTAGAAGAGACTTTTATAAATCACTAACCAATTCCTATTTGTTATATGTTGTTAACATTTCAAAGCATATATTTCATTCTTCTGGAGTTGATTACAAGGCTGACTTTAAATTCAAGATGAATGAAAGAAAAAGCAATTTATGAATGCACCCTGAAATGCTCAGTAATAATTTGGTGACTTCTTTGTAAAAAGTTTCTGTTTCTGATTGCAATTTTGTCAAAAGTGGGAACTTTTTTTTTACAAAACTTGAGCATATAATAGTTATGGTTTTTAAAAATTGCATTGTCTGTTTTTAAAAATATACATTTTTGAATGTGCTTTGGTATACCAAGAAAAATATTAGATGTTTTCTTCGACATTTACTTATATATACAAGTTGTTATAATGCCAAAATAATATATAAAACCATTGCAGTATGCAGTAGGCTTCCAAGATCAAAATTCACATATATTTTAATATAGTCTGTGAACTATTGGTTAACTACAGTACCTAAATAGAACTAAAAACTTATTTTCAATGAACTATTACAAAAATATGAACTGTAAATCCACACAATATAGTTGTTGTACCAAGAAGGGAGATATGTGTGTGTGTGTGTGTGTGTGTGTGTGTGTGTGTGTGTGTGTGTGTGTGTGTATTTATTTGCCTGGCAATAACTTTTACAGAAATCAATGGAGACTATTTTTGAATAGATATTATTAGGATTGTGTTCTCCTTATGAAAATAGAGAGTGCTAATATTAGAATTCATAGAAAATAGCACTATGTAGATAGGTCCTATAAGATTGCTGAATTTATCTCTCTCTCCCTCTCTCTCTCTTCCCCCCCCCACACACATGATGGGATGATTAAAGGAACAATTCTATTACAGAAGGTGTTTGTGTGTGTATGAATGTGCATATATGTATATGCAGGTAGATATACCATATTTTTTGGTCTGTAAGATGCACTTACTCTCCCCCAAAGTGGTTGGAAATGTCTGTGCATCTTATAGAGCGAATGTTGCCAAAGGGTAGGGGCCCATCCGCTAGCCCTACCCTTTGGCCTCTGTCTCCCAGCAATTTGCCTTCTTGCAGCAAACAGCAAACAGTGTGGTCAGCTTTAGCACAACCTGATTCAGCATGAGTAGCTTATTGGAAGTTCGATTGGCCTCCCAGAATACCACCAATCAGCTATTCCAGGCTGTGGGGATTGCCAACACCCATCGCTGCCATCATTGCCCATTGCCATCATCGCTGCCCATTGCTGCTATCTATTGCCTCCTCTGCATGCCCCATTTTTGGCCTCCGCATGCCCATTTTCAGCCTCCATGCTTCCCGTTTTCAGCCGAGATGCAACGTGGAACAGCTGATTGGTGGAGGACGATCCAACCGTCAATCAGCTCTCGTATTAAATCAGACTATGCTGAAGCTGACCAGGCTGTTTGCTGTTTGCTGCAAGGAGGCAAATTGCTGGGAAGCAGAGGCAGATTTTTTCCCTTTGTTTTCCTCCCCAAAAGCTAGGTGTGTTTTATGGTGTGAAAAATATGGTATATCTATATATTATACACACACACCACACATACACATAGACCTTAATTGTATCATCCCATTGCACACACGCACACACAGATAAAGAGCATTTGGAAAATATTAATATTTCTGCACATTTAAAGCACTGCATACATCTTTTTATATATATAACTGAGGATAAGATAGCATCAAAAAAGTATTAACTTGCTTATTCAAACAATTTTTATAGTAATGCTTGTTGTTGTCTAATCAAGTACACAAGGAGGCATCTCTCTGTCTTGACCAGCACTATATCCATTCCCTGTGAATTTCAGGAGTTCATGCAAAGCATCATCTTGTTTCTTTTGACTGTTGGTTTAATACTGAGAATAAGTTACATGAATAAAGATAGGAACATATTGACAGATTCTTAGTGGTTGGGTTATTAATGAAAATTACAGTAACTAAAAACTCACAAAGTCTAAACATCTTCTATAATTGTTATTTTGAACTAACTATTGTTAAGGAACATTAGTAGGTCTTTAATCCTATTTTGATTGTAATGATCAATTTAATGATCCTGAGATAAACTTATGTAATTTCCAGCAGTTCATATTTCTTGCTTGGGACAGCTCTTTCTGCTGTGTCAAATAATGGTAGATAAAACATGCACTTATCTGAAAAGTTTTAAAAAGAAAACTCATGGGTGAACTATTTATTCTTGACCTTTATTTGGAGATAATGATAACTTTCAGGGGTTTCCTATCTAGAATTATCTAGAATTATCAAGTCATTATAAAGTCACCTTTTGAAACTGGTTACATAAAAAATCAGAAGTATCACCCAATATGATTTTAGGAGAGGATTAATTTTGCATCATAATTTGCAGCATAAAAGTAAAGCAAATCCTGTAATTTCCAGCAATTGAGAATGCAAATTAACTCTGGACAGAATAATATTAAAAAAAAAAAGTGGGTAGGAAAATAGTCAAAGCAGAAATTAATGCAAATACTGGTATATTGAAATGAAAAGCAAAAACGGAGAAGGAGGAGGAAGAATAGGAGGAGGAGGAGGAGGAGGAGGAGGAGGAGGAGGAGGAGGAGGAGGAGGAGGAAAAGGCATAGAAAACATTCAGAAATTATGTTAGACAGTTCCCAATTGTAACAGAAGACAATTCCAATTCTTGGAATAGGAACTCTAATACATTGATATAACTCTTTAATTGTAATTAGCAATCTTTTCCCATAATAATAGTGAAAAGGAAGAATGATAACTTGGATAAATTTTCTATAATGAAGTAATAAAGACAAACGTTCAGAATTTTAGGTTCACTGTAAAATAGAAGGCATTTTCCAAATTTCTCTAACTAGGAACTATTGATAGGCCGGGTTATTTCTTTAATTCTTCCTTTAACTGAATAGCATAAGGATGCTAATGTGAGGTGCAAATAAGCAGGAGCGTTCATTGAGTTCAATGTATAGATGAATTTATTATTGCTATCTATATACAAGAATCTAATTAACTAATGGTCAAAGCTAAATCACACTAAATAATGGTCAACTGAAGGGGGGTGGATTTGGGTCTTTGGCAGGAACAATCCAAACTGATGACCTTGGAGCCTTCGAGTCCAACTCTTTTTCTATAGCTCCTAGTGTTTCTAATGTTTCTAACTATTGAAAATAAAATCAGAGATTCTTAAGCTTTGTGATGAAATGACCCCCAAAATATTCCTTGATTGGTTACAATCTAGTTATGGATCACTCCCACTCTCAGTTCCTCCAAAAGTTCCAACCAGCCTCTGTACTCCACCCCTCCCCCCCAAGAACAATTTGGTTAGGACAGAAATTCTCCCTGTTCCAGGAAGTGGCCTTTGCAAATGGGGAAAAAAGAGTAGGGTTAAAATACCTCAATCCTGGCTAAGTTTCCTTGGTAAATATATCAGTGTTGTACAAGCATTGCCCTGTGAGCAAAGATTATTCACAGAAAGTCTTACCTGTATCATTGAAGTTTGCTATTAGCAGGCAAAATAGGACTCGGTGTGATCCCTCTCAAATTTTCACTCTAAAGGGGGAGGGTATTAATTTTGGAACTGCTAGATAATTAATTACCTATTTTCTCTTCCTCCAAATTGTCCTAATCATAACAGAAAACCAGATACTAATACCAAGACAGTGATAAGAAAGTTGGATCCAATGAATTAATGGAAAAGGTCCTAACTGAACTCATATGTTTCCTTGCTATCTAAGAAACCATATTCTCATGAGTGATAAGTGTCTTCACTGTGATTTGTTGACCTGTGTAGAAAAAAGATTCCTACATGAATAATTAGTATGACATAATATATAAGACTAATGACTTGAGTTTTATTTATTTTATGTATGGACTGAATTCAATTGTATCAGACAACTACTGATATGCTTCTGGAGTTTCAATGTATATCTTGTAATCTCATTTATTTCCCATGTTATTGCATATAACTTTATCTCCATAATCTTAAACCTGGCTCAACTCAGAACTTCCCATCCTTGATAGTGAAGTACTTCACTATATTCTTAATAAAGCATATTTTAACAGTTATTTGATTCACTGATTAAATTTTCCTAAATTTTTAGAAAGTATTACTTGGAGAATGTACCTACTAGGTTTATTCCTTCATTTTCTTATCTTTTCCCTTCTCACCATAACAAAGTATTAAGTTACAGAAACAAAAAGGTTTTTTTTTATTTAAAGATTAATCCCACTCTAGTGGGTTTCAGTATTAAAGTAGATTAAGCTTGTATTGTGGCTTCTTTGAAATATTAAAGAAGCAACTATGTTCAGAAAATAGTTCATTTCTATTTTGAAAACAAAATAATCAAGATAGCTTGCTATTTCTTCTTTACCAACATTCTTCCCAGTCTACTTTTCACCTATCTCAATTACAATGTTTTTAAATTTATACATTCTGAAAATTTCTCAATTCAGACTTTACTAATTTCCCATAACAGAGCTATGAAAGTATATTTTCTTGATTTTAAGTGTTATACCATCTAGGTGTCAAGGTTTAAAAGATTGTTGTTTAAAATTTAATTTTTTGTCTTTATTAGATGTCATCATTATCTGAAGTGTCACTAACTAATTGTCAGGTTATCATAAATATATGACTTCATACAATACTGAATGGTGCAATAGCTGAAAAAAATGAAGAAAGAAGTATTTTAAACCAAAATGTTAAAAAAAAATATTAAACAAATTTATATGGCCACACATCTGAATACTGAACACTGAAAACTATAAAACTTAATACAATTATAAAAAGCAATTAAGGTTATTTATAACAACAAAACATTCTCTGAGATGTTCAATTATAGCTATGTGTCTGAACACATATTCATATCTGTATGGTGGCAAATCAGACTACTGAATTAATCTCAGAATGAATTAGTGTACAGTATATAAATATTCTATAGCTTTTAAAAAATCAAAATCATCACTAGTGCAGATACATATTATTCAATTAATTTATTGTCTGTTTTAGATCATTTTGGAGTCCCCCCTCCCTTACACACACACACACACACACACACACACACACACACACACACACACACTCAACATATATCTAAACTAAAATATTACAGTATCAGTATAGTTTATTGAATAGCCCGGAGGTCTTTTCAAACCTAAAATATTCCAAACGGTAATATTTTATATAGCAGGCAAGTTCAAACTACTTTCATGAAAGAAAAAGGAAGTTGGAGGAAGCTTTTAAAAATCCAAGAGATCCAGACACGGGGTAGTCGTGTTTTATTGAAATAACATTGTTCTTAAAAGTAATGCTATAGATGTAATGTGATGTGTATTGTTGTGAGGTGGAGGCTACAACAAACAGTGGAAAATCCAAATACAAATATCTACTTAACTATAAAGTTCTTTGAGTCCTTGGCTAATCAGCGTTTCAGAGTTTAAGCAAGTTTGCATTGCTGTTTGGAAGACTAAAACCATTCTGACTTTCCTTGGAGAATATCCTGAGAAACTGGTTTGCTATTTATAGTTCCACAGACTTTTTAACGTTTTGGAAAGGAAAAAAAAAATGAAACCAATGATCTCATAAATGTATTGATAAAACCAATTAAATATGATTAATTATTATATGAACCAATGATCCAGATAGATTAAAAGGTATTTATAAAGCATCAAGCATCAAGTGCATTTATATAACTATAAATTGGATTAAATTAAATCAGTGCTGAACGAATATTCTCTCACAAGACCGATAAGCCTATGGGATCCATTTTGTTGGCAAGGTACCGTAATCTTTCAAGATATTTTATTGTATGAGATTCATTTGAGGCTAGGGAAAATCCTAGAAACAGCTGGCTTGGTTCAATTTTACAAAGGAATTAGATGACTTAAAAGAATTCTAGGAAGCTCAATGCAAGCCTACAAATATTTACATATCCTGCATTATAGATATGGCTATATTAAATGCAATGTTATAAATCTGAAGTATATTTATTTGATTAATTGAGAAATTTAAAGATTAAGAAATAAAATCACAATGAATAAACACTTAAAGAAATGTAGAGAGAAACATACTGTAAGCAAACTAAAGAAAATTGCTACATCCTTCATACATTTTAATGAAATTCTTGAAATGTAAAATATATTGGACAACAATTTATACATTCATGTAAATAAATTCTCAGTCCTTGGTTTAATTATAGACCTCTGGTTGTCCATGAAACAGTAGAACATAAAGATAAAATTAAATTAATTAGGTGGGATTTTAGCTTTTATTTTTTTTTAAAGTGAAATTAAATATCAAGTGATGAAAACATTTCAGCAAAATGTAATTTAGTTAAGTAAGAAACAGGAAAAATAGCAAATTAACTCATTGGATGGAGACTGGGTGTGAGTTTGCTGTAAAATAATCACACCAATAATTTCAGAGTGCAAATAATCCAGAAACAATAAATGTGAAAATGTTTCTACTATACATGTAGAAATCTTGATGACATAATGCAAGATTATAATATTTAGAATACTTAAATATAACATCATGATACTTACATAATATTAATAATTATTAATATTTCTATACTGAAAGGGAAATACAGAAAGGCATTTCTGAATATGCCTAAAGGCAAAATGTTCAAAATTTAGCATCACACGGAACTTGAATTTTGTACAGTAATGTCAAATCACAAGTAAACACATTTGTCATAGGAACATGCAAAGTAAGTACATGGTCACTTAAAAGTTACTGCAATAATATTGGTAAAATTCTAGAATCCATAACATACCTTGTCTTGGAAATTCATCTGATTCTCTGTGAACTAGGTCAGTAACTCGATTTCCATAATGCATTCTTGTATCATGATCATAAGCCTTCAGTGTCTCGCTTGAACTATAGGACTTCTGAGTAGGTACTCTGCAGTCTTCACTGTCCAGTGAAGAACTTGTATAGCGACATTCCTTCCCACATCTACCTCTTGTCAAAGAACGGTGCCTTCTGTCTTTTACATCCATAATTCTGAGTCAAGGAGAAAATTAAATCTTTTTCCCCCACTGATGTAAATGTGGCTGGTTACTTTACTACCTACAAAACATAGAAAAAGAACAATGCAATGATTCTTATCTATGTGTTACATAAATGGAGACTGTATATAACACATTGTATGTAATGTAATATATATATATATATATATCTTAGAAAAAATGTTAAAATTCAAAATTAGCAAATAAATAGAATTTTAATACATATTACATAGGTTAATTAACTGAAAAGCAATATATAAAGAAAAGTAGTTTAAGTGCCTAATTATATTTTATTAAAATTATTTTTATTGATGTGTTTAAAAATAGATGAAAAAGCAAACTACTGAAATAAGTTCATGTGTGAATGCCCAGTGACAACAATTTAACAATTCTTTGAAATTCATTCTCTGCAATAAAAAGTAAAATTATTATTTCTTTTAGATGTAGGTATATTTGAATATTAGAGTCTCCTGTAAAATGTTGAAAATAGAGTGAATAAATCAGGTAAAAAAACTCTTTAAGATTTAAGATGACAATTCATTTGAATGTGTTATATACTAAACAATGAAGGATGGTTTTGTTTGTTTATTGTTATTTGTTTTGTTTTGGAGGGAGAGAGCAAAATTTTCTTAGTATTCTAAGTTCATTTTAATTTTTTTCCCTATCATTCTTAGTCATCAGGTAATCCTCCCACGCCATATCTTCCTGATTCTAATTGTGCAAATGTAGTTTGAGAAGCCCATAAAACATTGCTAATTGGCTTAGTGAAAGTTTTCTGAAGTTCTTTCAGAGAGTGTCACATTTATGCATTTTAACCTACTAATAGCCTGAGTTATGGTGCACTGAATGTTATGATGCCATAGCTATAATTAACATCCTATACCTGTAATTAGATGCAAAGGTCATAATCTATTTACCTTTTTACTATTAATTGCTGGCATAAATTTTGGATCACTAAGCACATTACTCAGACTTGATTTCTCTGATTTGAAAGAAGTGGAAATATATACGTAAGTAATACTGTAATATGCAAAGTATGTTAAAAGCAAATGATTAAGCAAAAGAACTTAAAGGAAGAAGATAAAATCAGAGAAACTCTAATTCTGTCTTCATTTATACCTTGCTGCCCTTCCAATCTTCCTTACTTCCACTATATCCATTCTATACACTGATTCATGTAGTACCTTTTGTTTTAGACTTCAGATTTTTCTTTGAGTATTTTGCCAACCTCAAGTTTCTTTTACCTTTCTTTCCATTTAACCTATTTCCTTTCTTCAAATATTTAAGACTTGATTCTCATTCATTCTCTCTATATAGCAATAGTAACAGCATTTAGAGTTATATACTGCTTCATAGTGCTTTACAGCTCTCTCTAAGTCAGGGGTGTCAAACTCGCAGCCCATGAGCTGGATATGTCACACTCTGGCCACGCCCACGCCCAGTTTAGCAAAGGGGAAAAAAGTTGTGATACATCACGTGACAATGCCAGGAGTTTGACACCCCTGCTCTAAGTGGTTTACAGAGTCACTATATTGCTCCCAACAATCAGGATCCTCTTATTACCGACCTCCAAAGATGAAAGGCTGAATCCACCTTCAGTCAGTCAGTATCAAACCCCTGGCTGTGGGCAGACTTAGCCTGTTGCATTCTAACTACTGATTGATTGATTGATTGATTTAAATTTAATTTCTATACCGCCCTTCTCCCGAAGGACTTGGGGCGGTGTACAGCCAATTAAAAACACAAAGTACAAACAACAATTTTAAAAATAATTAAAAATATTAAATAATTTCGGCCCAAATTTAAAATCCAATTTAAAACCCCTTTACTGTGCCCTCACGGCTCTATGACTAAACTACTTTAATATACTTTTTTCATAGTTGTCACTCTTTTTTACATTCAGTCTTGCGCTTCTTGTTTTATCAGATAAAATTTTAAAGTACCCAATTCTCATTGCATTCAAATTATTTTTATGTTTCTCCTAACATACAACTCTCTCTTTTATATAACAACGTGGGCAGAAGCATTCTTGTATCCATCAGCATTTCCATTTATTTCATCATACATTCATTCTTTCTAATGAAGTAAATAATAGCCATTACCTTATTAACAACATTTTCAGGTTTTCAAATTTCTCTATCTAGTTCTCAATTTTTGCTTAACATTCTAGAAAGCTACCCAAATTCAGTCTATATGGCCTAATTCTCCCTCCTTTTGTATAGATTATAAATATTAACTCTGATTTTCTTGTCATAGCAGTGAGATTGTGACTTCTCCTGTCCCTCTCCACCACCCCAATTTATATTCATTCAGTGATGAAAAATCTAGATGACATGAGTGCCAGGGTTAAAGACAGTGCATGACCTATATGGCACCTTTTGTTAACTTCCTCTTAGGAATATCACTCTGGAAAGAAGCAATTTGGTAATCAGAAGAAACACATATAAGTATAGGTGTCTTTGATTCTTGAAAGTTTATTTCTATGAAATGTGAGAATTAATAATATAGTTAAGTAAAATAAGGAGAACAACAAATCTCCCCCTCCCAATAATGTTCAGTTTTACAAAAATCCGTATTTTTGGTAAAGTAGCTGAAGTTTCTAAACTCTGCTGCATTAAGTGATAAAACTATACAAATTTAAACACAATGAGCAATACACTTCAAGTACTTGAAACGAGTGGATTAGATAGAGATCTAACTGCAAATTTAAAAGCCCAAGTATCACAATACTGAAGTGTGTATGCAAAATATAGGAAAGCTTTTAACCTGGATTATTTAATCTTCCATAGACAATCAGATTTCCTTCCTTCCTTCCTTCCTTCCTTCCTTCCTTCCTTCCTTCCTTCCTTCCTTCCTTCCTTCCTTTGCCTCTCCCTCCCTCCTTCCCCTCCCTTTCCTTCTCCCTTTCTCTCTTAGCTCATTAATACTTTCCAATCTTTGTGTAATGTTGTGTCCAGTAATAATTATGTCCATTGATGTAGGAGTTTTGATTGATTGAATTAACAGCTAAATTGTTTTTGTATATATTTACTAGAATTTTAAACTGTGGTTGTTTTTCCAGGTTTGTTCTTCTAGAACCAAGGCTACTTGGAATGTTGACAAATCTGCTGCTCTCTAAATAACTTTTTATATTATCAATCATGTTATTTTACTAGATCTGCTCAGGAAGTTGAGAATAAGGTGCATGGCATTATAGTTGCTCTGCTCCTTCATCCAGGCTGGTTCAAGTTAGCATTGATATGAGGGAAAAATGAGCCCTCCCTGATATGTTTTATATTTATGCCACTAAGTGAACTCATCCACTGATTCACAGTATGCTGAAGATACTCAGTATACATCTTTACCCTAGGCAGGGTAAATGTAGAATGCTAGGAAAATGGTCTTGAAGCACTTGATAAAAATCAAGTCAGTCCATTCAAGAGAGAAGATGACAAGTAACAGGCAGTAAAAAGAAAACAGTACTGCTTAACTCACTCTTTGCATCAGTCTTCACGCAAAAGGAAATTATAGTCCAACCTACTCAAAACATAATTGTAAAAGACAGACTAGAAATAAAAATTAAAATAAGCAAAAATGATAAGAGAACACCTGTCTGACCTTGATGAATATAAATCGTTGGAACCTGATGAATTACAACCCAGAGTTCTGAAGGAGCTGGCCCATGTTACCTCAGAACCATTGTATCATATTTCATAATTGGTGAGATTGATGGCTATGTTAGTTGAATAAACAAAAAATTATTTTATCTGACTTGATTTTTTTTTTCTTAGCTTAAGAAAAATGGCCATCTTGCTTCCCAAAAAGAACTCTATTATTTCTTCTTATTTTGCAAATGGCAGGTTGGAGAAATTATAATCAGAAATTACTGTATTTTTCAGTCCATAAGATGCTCCTGATCATAAGACGCACCTAGGTTTAGAGGAGGAAAACAAAAAAAAAATATCTGCCTCTACCTCCCAGCATCCATCCAGTATTCATCTGGCTAGCATCCTTGCAGCAAACAGCAAACAGCCTGCCTCCTTCATGTCTGCTGCCTCTGCTGGGGAATGCTGGAGTCTTGCTTCCAAGCAGCTGAATGGTGGTTGGATCGGCCTCCCAGAAAACCGCTGATCAGCTGTTCCAGGTAGCGGGACCTGCTGCCGCCATTCGCCGCTGCTGCTCGTAGCCCATATTCTTTCCATAAGATGCATAGATATTTCCACCCACTTTTGGGAGGAAAAAAAGTGCATCTTATAGAGCGAAAAATATGTTATGAAATACTGCTAGATTCAGGGTTGGTTCCTTGAAGAGAGGTGCAGTACCACACTCTACAAGGGAATATGTTCTATCCCACTTCATCTATGCCCATAGTTTGTTGCTATGTAATATGATAGGGTAATGTGTTTTCAGGGAACTATAAAATGAATGGTAGGTTCTTGACTTGTAAAAATGTTCCCTATTTTCTGTTGTGATTGTGCGGTTCCTATAGTACTTTATTCCAAGATATTCTGAGCATTCAGGTGCTTTTATTTTATTTTTGGGTGTCCTGGAAACAATAATGAAAAAGCATTGCTGAAGTATTGCTAATCTCCTGGGCAGCGGCTTTCTGTACTTTTTTGGCCATGACTGTGATCTCTGCAGGACTTCTATTTTTCTTGGAGCTGGTTCTTGACCGTTAAACAATCTTCTAGTGATTTCCACAGTAGCATTTTAACTTTTGAAGTGCTTGGCACTCTTTATAGCAAAAATAAATTGCTGTGCCACCTTATCCCTGAATAAACATATAACAATGTTGTTATATGAGATAGGAATTTATATTTTTCTGTTGATGCTCACTTCTTCCTGTCATGGTGAGCTATATTCTAGGGTTTACTTCTAATTAAAAAGATGAACTTTGGGAGTGTGTTTTTGAACTGCTTTTTAGCCTTTTTTGAGCAAACAGGTTTGTGTTTGCTAACAACTGCTACTTCTGAGAGTTTTCTGCCTTTAAAATATTCATTTCGACTTGACAGTATTACTTTGACTTTGGCTTCCATTTATCACTAGAATGAACTTTTAGAATCATGTCCAAATGAATCTGGCTTTTCAACTGAAAATAGATTCCTGAAGTAGGATCAATTATACCTTACACTATGCTGCCATATTACCAGGCAAATACAGAAATTGCATGAGATTCAAAATAAAGAGTGAGCCTTAATATATATGAATCACAGTGATCTAGTCAGAACAAATACAAAGGAGAATAAAATGAAAACTGGGAATTGAAATAACATATTACGCTCCTTCAGTTTGTCTAATTTGCAATTATTCTGTTGTGAATGATGATGTTGATCATTGCTGTGGATGTTGTCATCATCCACATCTTGCCATTATTTATGTTATGACTGAGGCATGCTTTATATGTTACACCAAGTAAAATACATATCCTATATTGCACATGAAATAAGATATTATGATTTATGTGACATTGTTAGGCTTTTATTCCATGCTTACATTAATTACATAGCAAATGTCGAATTTTGTCATAACTTTAATTACCTGTTTGCCACTGAATACAGATAGTATTCATGTAGGCATTTTAATGTTTTCATAAAAGACTAAAAATCTAGGGGTCTGTCAGCTTTAGGAGGGATGTGAACAATTATTGGATTGTCCCAATATTACATCATTGAAATTTAGCAGAAATCTGGCAAGATTTCCCATTAATTGTTTACAAGAACTGTAAAACTCTCTGGCAGACTTAAAATGGTCTTAAAGGCTGTTAAGAAACTTAAAACAGACTTAGCAAAGCAATAATAATAACAACAGCAACAATAACAGCCAACCACTCTTTCTTTATCTGGTGTGCAGCATAACGCTACTTATTTTTTTAGAAGTGGCCTTTGATAAGTGGCACCAAAAATAATTTGATAGTTACGAAAAGGGAACATTTAAGCTTTAAATAATTGGCAGCCCTATGATAAAAGAGAAAAATCATGAGATTAACAGGAAAAAAATGTAACAAATAATAAGAATATATAAAGAAAGAATTGTCACAAAAGTATTAGAAATTATTTAGGCTCCAATCTGTATGCATGTAACAATGTATGCCTTTATGAACAGCAGTTGAGGTACAGAAGAAATGTGTGCTTTTCAGCTTTAAAAAAGAGATTATCTCTTAAGCCATAAAGACCACTGCACTAGGAACACATGAACAAAGAATTTTCAGATAAGCATACTGTTTGTCCCGATATTTGCCTTTAGGCATTTGGATTCTTCTCAGTGCCAGTTATTCATTGTATATTTTATAACCAGTTACATGAAGATGGGGAAATAATACCTTTCATCAAGCTCTTCTATATTCTGTATAAGAATATTTAATGGCTTTTTAAAAAATCCATGTTTAGTATTATATACAGTATTTCATTTTTTTTCATTTCACCAATGCTATAAAAAGAATTTTGCTATATATTTGCATTATGACTGAATATTTATTCTCCATCAAATTCTTAAAAGAGTTATTGGTCATTAGGAAAATGGGAAACATTCTGGATGCATGTCAATGCACTTCCAGTTGATGGGATATAGACGTTTCGGTTTGCAATGTCATCTATGCATTGTATAAATACGTAGTCTCGTTAGATTAGATACACAGACTCTTATCAAGCCACTTTTTATTGATATCAAATCAGAACAAATGTCCCTCCCTAAATATGTATTTCTAAAAAGCTCTTGCAGTTCTATAGTATCTAGACCAAATTACTCTCCCAAAATGAATAAAAAGACCACTAACTTTGGCATGGGTCTGACCCATTATTGGATCAAGGTGTTCAATCAGTATTTTTAGAAGGGAGATACTAGGGCATCCAGTTCCAATCCAATTCAAGAAAAAGCCACTAAATCAGCAAAGATGCCCCATTGTGCTATTTATTTTACTCTGATGCTTGTTATGAGCTGTTAACCTCACTTGTAATTAACATTCTCCATGCATTCTCTTCAATTTTGTTTGAAACACTTACTTTTGGACTCAAATAACTATTTACAATATTTGTATTCAAATTTTCTCATGTAATTTGTCGAATAAGCAGCAGTTAAGATTCATATACTTACCTAATTAATGAACTAATCAATATTAATTTTATGTATGCAGTATGTTTTATGACTGTCCATTGACTGCAATAAAGATTCTTTCATTGGTAGACTCTACCAATTGAAGATGATAGGCTTAAATTGAATACTGTGAAGATATTTGTAGTAAAATTGTGCTCTTATTATGTCGGTGACATACTGACCAAATAAGTCAAAACTGACCAGTTATGTTCTTATCTTACACAGGGAATGCTGCATGTTGAATGTGTATGACTATTGTTGGTAATCTAAGCTACATTTTCTTTACCTTACCAAAAGCTTTATGGAAAAGCTTCCATTGATCAAAATCATGAAGAACAATACTGTACACATGGGTACCTATCAGATGAAGCCTACATAAAAATTGCAACTTTGTCAAAAATAAGTTCCTACTGTGAGCTTTTGTCCAACTATTTCAAAGCATTTAAAAAACATTAAAAGGCAAAAAATAGTACAGACTATCTATCTATATCTATATCTAACATCTATATCTATCTATGTATCTTTAAACGCTGAACTCACAATATGTTAATTGCACTTAATGGCTTTTCTCTGCAAATTAGTACAAGGAGAATATCCATTATTATATATTGAGCAATGTGCCAACATATATTTTAATACCTGTCCTACCAGCCCTGTTACCAGTAGGCAGCAGGGCTTCTTGGATATCCATCCATCCATCCATCCATCCATCCAGCTATCCATGCCATTATGCATTTAGGGGAATTTATTCTGCTAGATACTGAATATTTCATTTCACTTCACTACACACTAACAGTAAGCACTGCATATAGGCATATAAAATCCTCATTTGTTTTCACCTACTTGACTTGCAAAGCACCTTAGCTGGGGATATATTCATTTTGCATATTTGGGGGTTTGAACACTTTCCATTTAATACCTCTAAGGAAATCAGCTTTGCCGTTCCAGTATTTCAGGAATTTAGCCTCCCATACTTAGGAAATAGCTTTGAGTGATCATATCCAACACTCATTCACATACTCAAAAATACACTAAAATAGTTGTAACATTACTATAGTATTTTCTCAAATATATTACTTATAGACAGAATAAGATAATGTTTGTATGGTATAATAACATAGTATGCAGTTATGTACTTTACCAGAGCTGCAAAACCTTTGAAAATATACTTCCAGAGTTTCCAGAGTTTGAAACAAATCAGTTTGATTTCAGTACCAATCAACCTCACTCAATTTGGCCAATGGCAAGCGATTTTGATACCTGTTTTAAAATTCCAAGGGTGCAGACTATTTAGTTCTCAAAATGTTTAACAGAATAAACTAGTATCTATATAATACATACTATTGATACTACAACTACATAGTAAAGCATAGGTTTTGAGCAAGAGGATCCCTCTTTTAATTCATGCAACACATTAAACTGTAGTTTGTCTAATCATGATTTAGGTAGTAGGATACCTGATAAATATAAATTAAAATGTTAATGAGGGTAAAGGTTTGTTTTCTGAGCTTGCGTGTTGGTTTCCAAACATTTCGTTACCAGGCTAGGTAACATCTTCAGCAGAGTTTAGGGGATATCAGTGTCAGTGTTCGTCTGTTTATAAGGGCTTTGTGTGGTCACTAGATCTTGTGATGGATCAAGTGTGGGTATGTCAAGTGAGAATCTTGGATGAGGAAGTTACATCAGGTGAGGGTCATTGAAGTGCTAATTGGGGTACTTGTGTAGGTTGGTTGGGAGTTGATGCTGTCTCTGGTTGGCTGTGCAGTTGATTTGGATTCTGACAGGTTTGTAGGCTGGTTGTAGGTTAATGTGTCTGTTGATGGAATTGCTTACACAAACCAACCACAAGCTCGGAGAATGAACCTTTAGCATCATCCTATACTCGAGCTACAGATATTTGCCATAAAGTTAATTTATAATTATTCTCCCCAAACATGACAAACCCTCTGTATTTCAATCAATGATTCCTTTATTAGGAGCGCCAGCAGCCTGGCACAAAATTTCTCTCTCAGTGCAAGCTAACAAGTTTGTCTGGCAGGGAGATGAATAGTTGTCTACCAGATCTATTCATCTCCACCCCCTGCCTTTTATCCCCAGAGCTAGGGTGGCGCTTTACTACCAGCAATGGCTCTTCCATCCCAAGGATCGG
This sequence comes from Pituophis catenifer annectens, assembly GCF_029215685.1. Classification (NCBI taxonomy): domain Eukaryota; kingdom Metazoa; phylum Chordata; class Lepidosauria; order Squamata; family Colubridae; genus Pituophis; species Pituophis catenifer. Next base: position 116,250,463 of record NW_027256882.1, read on the forward strand.
CCCACAGTTTTCTACTGCTCTCCTCTCCACTGCCTTCTGCGCATCTGCGCATCAGGCAGTGGGCCCACCTCCAGACATGGGGGCTGTTGACTCTCCATCTGAGGGCTGACAGATGGCCCAGGGTCCGCCTCTGCCTCTCTTTCTGAAGCTCCATTCCCTCTTCCCCCTTGGAACTCTCAGGTTGCCTTGATGCTGACCGTGAGTCCCACGTCTCCTCCTCATTTGATTCGGCTGCTGGAGGGGCCAGCAGCTGATAGGTCTCAACAATAATGCATAGATCAAACCACTATAATGTATTATACTATTTAAATAAAAAAAGTATCCCCAAAAATATTGCATGTATTTTTGTAATGTATTTTTATTTCATTATTTATTATATTTATAATGAATAATAAATTTATTATATTACATATTTTATTGTTATAATGATATTATATTAGGTGTCAATCATAAGAATAATATGGTATAATATTGGAAGTCAAAATTCCAGAAAAAATATTGACGTGATTAATTCTGGATATTCAGTTCAATGACATGCACATTATATTTAACAATAATTATGCATAGCATTTATAAACATTTTGCTGGGATAAAAATTTTCATATATTGACTCTAAAAATTCCTTGAAATAGGAAAAAAATATAAGTTTAATGCAGCCCTTTGAATAAAATTACAAGTAAACTGTAAGGAAATCTTTTAGATTTCAAATACAATCAAGGATTGGACAGTCTCTTATACAGGTCAATCCACAATTTATAACTACAATTGGGACCAGAATCAAGGCAGATGTTAAGGGAATCATGCTGTTAAGCAAATCCAGTCTCCACTATTGACTTTGCTTGTTAAAAGCTGGCTGGAAAGGTCTCAAATGGTGATCAGATTAACCCCAGGATTCTGCAACCATCATACAAATGCCAGTTGACAAGTGCCCAAATTTTCAATATGTGACTATGAGCATGCTGCAATTGTCATAACTGTGAAGACCAGTTATAAGTAACTTTTTTTAGTGTTATTTGAGTGGTTCCTAAATGAATGATTGAGGGCTACTCATAAACAAAACAAAACAAAAACAAATAAAAAACCATTATATAAAATAGAAAAATAAACACAAGACAGGAATTAGTTATAGCTCACTGATTGGAAAGACAAACATACATCATTTCTCAATCTAAAAATATCTTGCTGGATTAGCCAGAGAATATTTATATATTTCATTTTACATCCTACATTCTTTTGTAATTGATGTCAGGATATAGTTTACAATATTCAGCTATGTAAATTGAATGATCGATTGGGCAATTCATTTGCTTCAGGCAATGGGTTTGGTTTAAAGCATTGTTTCCCCATTGGTGGGAAGTCCTGACAGCCTTAAATTCACAACCTCGGGGGATTGGAGTGGAGACTTATTAATTGCCAGTCATTTGCATTTCTCATTTTATTTTAGAATAAAGTTCAATCTAGTGTTTATCCTGAGTCGATTCAAAAAGGTGAAGCTGAATGTTAAACAGCTTAGGGTTATGGGTTAGCATGTAACAAAGGGTCTATGTTTACCTTTAGACTACTGAAATTCAGCTTACTGCATTTTCTATCAGGACAAAAAAACAGCAATACTTGAAATAAGTTTGGCTGTCACTTTGTTGGCTGCATATCAGATTCCTGATTATGTGCTTTGGAGAGAGAAGTCCAATCTAAGCAATAGTAAAATAACAAGACACATTCCTATTTTTGATATAATAAGACTTTAGAAATTAGTCATTATTTTTCTAATCAAAATTTAGAAACTTACTCTCAGCTTCCAGCGAAATGAACATATATGCATAGTTTTTACTTCACTTGGAATTGCATTTAAAAATGTAAAAAAAGAAAGAGAAGGATGAAGTTGAAAAGGAATAATTTGGGATTGTGGAAATTATATTCACTTAAATTTGTACATGCGTGTTTATTCATTTGTCTTTATTTTAGTCTAAAACAAGCATGGAAAAAAAAGATCAAATACCAACACAAAAAGAAAACATAAATTTTGATGACTTTCTCAGTATGAGTATATAGAATTCTACATACATTGTGGAATGCTATTGTTAATATTTATTTATTTGATTCTAATGTGGGCAGCATACATCTAAAACTAAAAACAAATTTAAAACAATTGAAACAATACAAAATTAATATATAATGGTTATCTAAATCCAACCAGTGTTTCAGATTTAGTAATGTACTATCTTCAAGAAAGTTCAACATTTTGCATCACAAACATTCCATTTTTACAGTTCTCTGGTAACCTTCAAGATAATAGAGATGTCAAATAAATGATTTAGGTGCTTAAATGATCAGGTGCAAAAAAGATTTGGATGATACATATTTCCATAACACATAACATGACACATAAATGCAAAATATCTATAAGCACCTAATTCATCCTACAAAAGGGAAGAGATCACTTCGGTGTAGTTAGTGTAATTTTCAAATTATTCCCAACATATACTACCCTAACTTTAATTTCCTATGATGCAAAACATAAGATATAATGCATATACTAATATCATACATTCATAAACATCTTACCCTACTGAAAAAAAAGTCATTAATTTAATAACTCAGCTATCACTTAAATATTCTCTTGGTGTTACCTAAGAATGCTTCCTGGCAGGATATTTAGTTTAAGCTCATATTATTTTCAGTTATGGCCTTGACATCATGCAATCTGAAGTTATCCAGTTGTTATAAAATTTGGTAGAATCAGGCTCCTAGGAATAGGAACCGATTTTTATAAGAAATTGAAAAAAGATAATAACATTTCTATTAATTATTTACTTAAAGCTTAGAATAAAAATGTTGATTTTCCTGTTTTCTTATCCAATGGAAAGCTGTTTTAATGAATGTGAAATTAGTTTCTTTTGATCTTAAAAGAAGGTTAATATAACTGAAAATTCCATTTTATTTATATTGTACACTTCAAAGAAGATTTAATATGGGTTGGTTGCAGTTACCTTGCTATTAAAGATATAATTTAGGAGTTGGATTATTAAATCATATAAACTAGAAACATCCAAATATTGCCACATATTGGGCTTAAAACCACAGAATTATTATTTCACCATCCTTAAAATTCATCAATGTAATTGCAAGTATTCTTGGAAGAAGAAACATCTATGTCTGAGTCTACCACAGAATTAAAAGAAATTTTCTCATCTGTTTACAGACCTTTATGAAAGAGAACATTCCTAAGATATTAATGCTGCAGCTAAGGAAAAGGGTAAAATGATCAGTACTGCTGAGAGTCAGCAGAATAGAAGAAAGAAATTTTTAATTGTGATGAATTAATATTATCTTTTTTTAAAAGAAAATTTCCAGAAAATTTCAAATATATCCATGCCATTCCTACTGTAAATAGTGTAAGGTTTATCTGTAGCAGCCAAGACTGGAAACAATTATCCCTAAGAACAAGATCTCTCATAGCTCTGGATTGTAAGATTTATTAAGAAGCCATTATATGAGACCCATAAATATGCCTATATAAAGTTATTAAATAAATAAAGTAATAACACAAGAATTCTAATGGGTACTCTATTTTCACCTTTGGAACCTACATACACAGACCAATTAGGGTGGAAAGATTGGATTTTTAAAAGTTTCCTCATAGTTTTTGTGAAGGTGGGATGGACTGCATTTTTTTTTTTTTTTTGAGAAAGCTTCTTTAACCGTTTTGGAAATGGCTACTAAACTTATAGAACCAGTTTTCACACAAAAAAAAATTGTAAAAGTGAATAGGTGTACGATCTGCAGGAAGTAGAACTAAATTGTTATCATTTATTTATTAAACATTTATTAAATATATATGTTCTCTGACTGCCAGCAATGAATGATTAATAATTGTTAAAAACATTTAAAAGTAAGCAAGCAAAAAATAATAATAAATAAAGTAAAATAAAACCACCATAAAAACTACAAAAACAGCATAAGACAATATAATAATAATGACAAAGACAACAAATCTAGAGGCAAACAAATATATATACTGTGTATGTATGTATGTATGTATGTATGTGTATACACACACACACACACACACACATACATGTCTTCTCAAGTTTTTGCGGGTGTGTGCATGTAAAAAGTTAAAATCTCGGGTGTTTTCCCATGTCATTAAAAGTCTGTTAATTGAAATACTTAAAATCCTGGCTAAAATCCCAGCTTAAAATCCTCCAAAATCCCAACAAAACACTTTGTAAGGTCTTTTGAGACTCTGGCTAAAATCCTAACCAACACTATAAAAGTTTTCTTTTTGGAAACATTTCGACAAGCTCTCTAACTTGTCATCATCGGGCCCCTACTTTCAGTTTAGAAGTTGTGGGTATGTTGCGAGATCGGAGTTGTCGCTTTTCTATGTTTGCTGCTGCTGACATATGCTGGTTAGCCTGCAACTCTGTGTCCTGATTGAAGGACAGCAGTTTTTTCTCCTGCTTCATTATCCTAGCTGCAGCCTGACTGTGTGTTAAAGGTCCAGCTTTCTCTGGTTCCCTATTACTAACTGTCAATTGCAAAGAAGGAAGGATTCTGGTAGGCATCACAACACTGCTGATTGCCTGTTGAGATCTCAGCCTATCTTCTGGCTTGGTTCTCTCTCTCTCTCTCTCCCTATTGCTAGCTATCATCTGCAAAGAGGGAAGGACTCTGGCAGGCATTACAACACCACTGGTTGCCTGTTGGGATCTCTGCCTATCCTCTGATGTTAAAACTTGAGTTTCCCTCAGTGCGGGTCTCCAGATACTTGATAACCTAGAAGTGTCCTCTCGTCTATTCATATTCTGTGGCCTCTTTTCAATTTCAATACCCTCCCTAATTATTCTCTTAGTAAGATGTTCCTCTTTCACCACTGTTCTAGTATTGTTGAAGTCGATCTTATATCCCGTGGCCTTCATGTGTTGTACCAAGGAAGAAGTTCGCTCTTCTTTTTTCACTGCGTTTTTGTGTTCTTCTAAATGCACACCTATTTGTCTATTCATCTGTCCAATGTAAGATGACTGACAGGAGGCACATGGCACTTCGTATACCCCTTGATTTTCCAGCTCAATTTTATCCTTGGGATTTCTTAACATCATCGATATTTTTCTATCTGTGCAGAACACTGTTTTTATTTTGTGTTTCTGTAATATCTTACTAATTTTATTGGTGGTGCCTTTTATATAGGGCAGGATGGCTTTTCCCATATTCTGTTCTTCTTCTTGGGTTTCGCTCTATCCTCATGTCCCTTGCTGGATTATACTTCTAATTTTATTTTCATGGAACCCATTTGCCATTAATACCTCTGTCTGAAGGAACCAAATTAATATCCAAAACTGAACACTTCAACAAGAGAAAAATCATGGAAGCCATTGAAATAGAGAAACACCCCCATAACATAAATAAACGTGACGATACCTCCCGCCTACCGGATATCTGGAAACTAGCCCTAGTCAACAGAAGAGTGCCAGCCACGAAGATTAACAACGGACCCAAGATAACACATAACACCACCACCAATCATCCTCACCAGATTCAAACCCAAACCCATCCCATAGACGAAATACAACCACCATCCAGAAGCCAGACCACGGCAGCATCACCAGCTGCTGCACCCCCCTCTGATCCCCACACAAAGCAAACTGACACACGCCATGAACATATGGCAAGACCTCAAACTCGGAGCCAAACCAAAGCCCGGGATGTGGCATCATAGCCATCTGCTCAGGACATTACATCAAAAAACTCAGGATATCACAACACTAGAACTCAGGATGTTACCCAGGTCATTAAACACAGTCCGTTACCCAGGTCGTTAAAACACAAAAGACTAATGGGTACACATCAAGGACCTCACCCACACAGGATGTTATGAAACAGCTGACTAATCTGCAAACATCAACTCCATCAACCAATCAAGATGTAACAACACAGGCAACCAACCCGCTCACAGCAACAAAGTCAGGCACCCCATACCTCCCCACCAGTATTTATAGAGAGACGGCAGCTCCGATCACGCTTTCCTCACACAAGCACGAAGCCAAAGACACCAGCCTGAAGATGACGAGTGGGACCTCATCAAAACATCGCCAAGATACTATCAATCTTACATGGGAAAAGTCCCAAATACACCAAAACTTGCGTATGTATGTATGTATGTATGTATGTATGTATGTATGTATGTATATGACCACAATGGTGATAAAACCTTTTTTTTTCATAAGTCAAAGAGGCAGAGTTCTTATATATTGCAAATGTTATACTTGCCTGGCATTATTCCTTAATTTCCGAGGTCATGGCCTCATTAAATTTAATATGTTTTCTTATACTTCACCAATTGCATTTCTCTACTTAGCCATTTTTGCTTAAGTTGCCCTGCTCTACTGTATAGATATAATAAATCTACTGTATATAATAAACAACTCTAAATCATGTTGTACTATGCTATCTAATTCTAGTAATATATCACCAAATAATCATACGTCAAAGATAATTTCTGTTAGCTTTTAAAATTGCATTAAAATACATGCATGTAAGCCATTGACCTTTTAATTGCAGTAAAATTTAATTAACACAAAGCTTACTACTACGGAATATCTTTTGGATATTGTTTCTCATTGTAATTTCAATGAATTCTTAATTGCTCATTCAGAGAGGAATAGACAAAATTTTCAGGTTTTCTGAGTTAACCTTTATGTGGTGTTACATGTGAAAGTGTTAATTGTAATGTCAACTGTTCTGTTATATTAAAAAAAATAAACAAGTTTTCTAAACAAAATTAATTTTGCTCCACTACACAATTACAATACATAATTCCATAATATGTGAAACATTTACATACTACAAAATTCAAAAAAGACATCGCACAAGGATGCATACATGAAAAAAATGATCTCAGTGTGCTATTGTTAATATGGGGGGGAGTAAACCAATTCTTTTAATAGGGGCACAGGTGTTCAAAGTTGGAAATACTGCTTTATTTAAAGTCATGCAAAGTTTGTGCCAATACTATGAAAGTAAAAGAAAAACTTCCTTCCTTCCTTCCTTCCTTCCTTCTCATAATCAAAGTGAACCCCAAGAAGGCTGTGCCTTTGCTCCACTTTTTGACTTTACTGTATCAGAGTAAGGACCACACCGTCCCACTTGCACTAAGGAGAAATGCATAAATACCATTTTTCCTTTATCTAAAGAATTTCCTTTCTTTGACCTTGGTGATAAGATTTGCATTAGCCAAAATTGTCAGAACCACAAGACGACAGCCTTAAAAACAAAATTTGAAGGACCTTAGAGGTCTTCTAGTCCAACTCCCTGCTCAAGCAAAAAAATCTACACTTTTTCAAACAAATGGTTGTCCAATCACTTCTTAAAATTTCTGTTCTTGTTGAATCTATGCTAATTATTAATATATACTACAATATTTAAATAAAATCTACAATATACACTTATAAATGTGTTATCTTTTGCTTACATTTAAATGTGTTCATGCAAGAAATACAGATGAAAAATACTGAATATTTTATTTAAAACAAAGAATAAAAAGTCACAAAAATGGGGCGTGCAGAGGCTTTGGGAGGCCTGCAGAGTGCTCCTGTGGGCTGCGGAGGACAAAAACATTTTTTTCTTGCTTACTTCTTCAAAATCTTGGTGCGTCTTATACACCGGTGCATCTTATAGTCCGAAATTTCCTTTCACAAGCAAGAAGTTAGCACATTATCTAATGAATACTTCATTCTGCAACAGCTAGGAATATGGTATATTCAGCTTAGTGGGATTTAGCTCCATGTAAGCATTCATAGCTTTGACTGATAATTCTTCGATTCAATCTACCAAAAATTCTATAGAGTTTCTTTCTTTTTGGTACAACTCCTGCCTTAAAAAAAGATTTTTTTCAAAACATGTTAGAGACATTAATATGACTATGTAATCATTACTGCCCTGAAATCCGCAATTAGGTATGATAGTTATGTACACTGACGATGCTTTTTAGTTGAGATGTGGGAATATAAATAGTAAACAACATTGTAGGACCAATGTTCTCCTTCAGTTTTTGCTTAAATTGCTTCTAGGTAAAAGAATATAAGATTGTTAGAAAACATTGAGCTTAAATGTTCAGTATGAAAGTTACATTGGAGACATCTCCATAAAAATGTGAACAACTAAAGTATGCATTCTGATTAGTTATATTTCAGATGCACAAAAGTTAAAACAAAGCACAGTTCCCCAGCTATTGACCCAAACAGAAAGGAAGTGGGCACATTTTACATCATACTTCTAAGCTGTTCTTATAATTCCTTGTATTTTTAGAATGTGCTCTATACTTCTCTTTTCTTTGGCTTTTTGTTCTTTTACCTTTCATTCCCATGATGTCCTTGCCCTTCTTGTAAAGCTTTTTATAAAAGGTATTATTTCTCTCTACAAAATCTCAGCGTTAGTTAGTGTGTATATTTTAAACAACTCTCTCAAGTATAACTTGTGTATTTTTGGTTGCACACACCCACAGGGCACTTGAATCAATCTATTCAATTACCGTAATTCAGTAAATTTTATTATTGTTTTAGCAAATAGCTTTTATTGTCATAAGTACTACCCACTAGAAAGAAAAAAACACATGCGGCCATGATTCTCCATTTAAATTAATACACATCTAGAAATAAAAACTAACTAATTTAAATGCAGTCTTATTAAGAGTTATATTGTTGTAGGCTCACCGAAAATACCAGAATCTGAAGTCTGCCAGGAAGGGTTTGTAGCATAAGTAGAATTCTTTAAAATTATGACAACCACTTATTAAAAGCATTCAGGTGCTTCACCATTTTGAAAGAGAATGCTTCTCACAGCATTCGTTTATAATGAGTCTTTTCAGGCAAATTTCAAAGTGTCTATGGTTCATGTATTTCAAACTGAATTAACACATATTTTAGTATTTATGAAAGCTAATGCCTAATTGTTTCGGAACATTATCTAGGGAAAATATTTTATTAAAAAACCAGAAATAATTTTCCTTTTTTATTTGAAGTGGAACTGAATGGAATTTGTGCATACTGGAGAGAGCTGTGGTAAGTTTTTAATTGTTTCTAATTCTATTTATTTCAGCTCTATTTAAGATTATGCAAAATCCAATGACAAATAATTCTATCATTTGCCTTTATCCACATGCCTCTATCACCATATTTTCTCATTAGTCTGCATATCAAACTGTTATTAAAAATATACTTTACAATGAAATTTCAATTTAATAGACAATTTTGGATGAGGAATAACCATTCTTTCCAAATACTTGTTAAGCCACAAGCTATGTCATTGGTTGATTTGTGCCATTTGTGCCATTTATATAATTACATCATGTTTGTATAACATCATTTTTCAACAGTGTAAGCTGCACCATTTGCATAACATGATATATGATGAAATAATACAAATGATAGATTACTATAAATACAGTAAATTAAACCCCAAAATCAGGATAGTGAGAGTATGATCTCTTGGAACTGTTTGAACTTTCACAGGCTTTCAAAACTGTCATGGTAGTCTTTTAGACAACTTCTGAAGATTGGGAGTGGGAACGGTTCAGAACCATCCAATTCCAAAAGAATACTATATCTCCTAAAGGATTTCTCCTGGACTTATAGCTCCTGTAGTTGTGGCAGGAGGATTGTGGGAAAAAAGATAATGATCTATTGATAAGCAATCCACAGTTGACATGTTGTAAGTTTATTTTGACCAGCCCTTAATAAAAATTTGTTCATGCTGAAAATAATGTGAAACAATATTCATATTTATGCTTTTTTAAAAATATATGCTAACCATTTTCTTTTTAGTATAATCAAGATACAGCAGAAATAAAAGTTGCCTTTAAATAAAATGATTTGTGTAATACAATATTATTAATAAATATAAAATTACTTAACTTGACTATTGTAATATTTGCTGTACTGTTGATATGATTAAAATATGAGTATTGATTTACTTTACTAAAAATCTTCTTGAACAATCAACTTGATTTTATTTAAAATAAAACATATGTACAGAACTGTTTTTAAGAGCCTGAGTAATTTCCATAATTGTGACAATTGGCAAAACTTGATTTTCATGTTTCAAGACAAAGAAACATTGGATTATTATCTGCAGTCTAAGCACCGGAGCCTAACCTCCTAATTAGGATGAAAAACTCTCAGCAGCTACAAACCTAGTAAGTCACAACAAGTCAATATTTTTAATAAGGATTAATTTAAGAAACCTTACAAGGTTATATTGGAGGGGACCCTGGTATGTTTATTGATTAATGTATGGTATAGAGGATAAAGGATTTATTATATAAAGTAACAGCATAATTATAATTTCTTTTTCTTAGCAAAATTGCTTAAAATTATACCGTGTTTCTCCAAAGAGACAATCCACCTTGAAAAGAAGTCCTATCACGTTGTTGAGTGCATGCCCTAATTAAACCCTAATTAAGTCCCTGCTCAAACCGGGGTGCAGGGGGTGGGGTGAGGCACACAGGTAAAAAATAAGCTGGGGGGATGGGGGGGTGGAACTGCTCTATTTACCAGGCCTCGCACATCCCGACACCTGCATCACCTTCTTCTGCAGCTGCTTCTTCTGCAGCCCCTTGCCGCCACTCACAGGCATTGCCCTGGCCTCAGTTTCATCTTCAGATGCCTGCCAGAATGCATCTGCAGCCGATAACAGAGCTCCAGATTGATCCAGAGCTCTGTTATCAGCTGCAGATGCCTTCCGGAAGGCATCTGAAGACAAAACGGAAGCCGGAGTAATGCATGTGAGTGGCGGCAAGTGGCTGCAGAAGAAGTGGACCAGCAGCGGGCTCCTGCTGGACAAGGCTGTCAGTGCCACTGCCACAAGGTGAACCAATAATTAGAACCCTCCAAAAAGAAGGCCTAGCCATTTTTTCGGGGGTCAAAAGAAAATAAAATCCGGCCTTCTTTTTGGAGAAACACGGTATTATTAAAAATACTTGTTATATCTTAGTAGAAATCATCCAAAAGCAACTAATACAAAAAAAAACACCCTCTTTATTGCAGCATTGATTTTCAACCAGAATTATACTATTTAAATCTGAAGATTATGCTTCAATTTCAATCACCTGCATGAGAAACTTCATTCACATTTACAATCTCTTGTTTCTTTACATGTCCCCCCCCCCCGCCCTTCCCTGCATCCAGTCATGTCTGATTCTCAGAGACTTCCTGGCAAGTCCCAGCAGCTTTCTTAGCAAGGTTTTTCAAAAGTGTTTTGCCATTGCCGCCTTCCTAGGGCTGAGAAAAAGTCATTGGCCAAGATGACCCAGCTGGGGTCTAGCCTGATACTTTACCACTACATCAAACTGGCTCTCTTTTACTTGTAGCATAACAAACATCCTGGTGGATAGATATACTAGAGGGCTACATATAATGTGTAGAAGACAACTAATTTCATTATGACATCAAATGTGCTAATTATTAAATTAATAAAAAAAATTCTATTAGATGATCACAAGGCATTTTAGAACAGGTATCATTAAGAAGTATACAACTTAGTATTACAATATTTTATTAAAATATGTATGGCTTTATAGGAAATTATAACAATTGTGAATTTTGTTGAAACTATATATGTACTATAACAATTCTTCAGAAGTGAATACAATTCAGCCAGATATGAGTTTTTATATAAATACTTTTACAGTATCTGAACAAAGGCTAAGACTGGAATATTTTACATCCTGAAGAAGTAAAACCTTTTTTTTTTTTGAAAGTTAAAAAAATGTATTTGGCTCATAAAACAAATAAAGGGAGTATATAACTTGAAAATTTCACAAAGATAAGCACAAGGCTACAAACTGAGGCTAGGTGGCACTAGTATGCAATTAAAACTATACACTGTCCAATATTCTCAAAAACAAGCAGCATGTACAAAATTAAACAGTTTATGATTACACTTTGCAAGGTTTCTTTCTTTTCTGCAATTTGAAACTCTGGAGGATTACTTGCTTAAATAGTACTTGTAAAGACATAGCTGCATTACCAGATATGTATTTTGTTACAGTATATGTTGAACAAAATCATGGGTATCATAAGCACACAGTGTTTGGGAGCAACCTAGAATGTGTTTGAATATGTTTCTGAAGCAGAAATGTCTTATAATAGCTGACCACTTACTTCACTGCGATCCCCACCATTTCCACTGTCATGTCTGAACATCCCATGAACTTCTTTGGGGGGAGAGGGGGTGATTGAACTTTCTGCCAATTCCTCATCTAGTTATATCTATTTCATGGACGTGCTTTAATGAGCTAAGAAATGAATTACTAGTTAGGATCCTGTCTCTCTTGAACAGTCAGTAAGTTTTCTATACCACAATGCAATATCAAGCATTGTATACTGCACGGTGGGAGAAGAAATATTGTTCAAAGTAAATTGAAACTTTATGGTCACTCCTCTCTCATTCATGTCATTGCAAATAAGGATTAAAAAAAATTCATCATGGAAGCTACAGGAACAAATTTGGCAATTTTTGTGCCAGGAATTATTTTCAGAATTCTTTCCATTTGGGCTCTGAAGCATATAATCTTTTCCCCTACTTCTAAAAATACTCAAATTCAGAAAGACTAGATCTACTGATCTGGCCATTTTCTTCCTAAATACTTTAATTAAAACTCAGAACTGAAAGTCAGATCAGAATTTGGTAGGCCTAGTGAAAAATTAAGTTGAAAACCTGTTTATTTCTATTGCCGTGTAAGCTAGCCTTCTACAGATCCTAAATAATACAGTCATTATGAAGAATAAATTTTCACAAGAAGCAATATTAAAATTGAATGTAATTAGGATCTTGTATGTAATTAGGAAATTATATGTAATTAGTCAAAGCGCCGGAAAAGATGCCTAGAGAGTAGTTGGAGGGCTAGTCTTTCTGAATTGGACCGGACGCTGGTAAGATCTCATATTAGGAATTACCTAGTGGCGATAAAAGCAGCAAAATGTACTCATTTTGCTGCTCTTATTGCATCATCAGATAATCACCCAGACGCCCTGTTTAGGGTGACCCGCTCCCTGCTCCACCAGGAAGCGCGGGAGGACCCCTTGGAGGGAAGAGCCGAGGATTTTGTTCAGTATCTGCATGACAAAATCACTCAGATTCGGGAAGGTCTGGACTCTGACTGGGTAGATCCAGCGAGGGTGACGGAGGCAGGTCTTGAGATTGTTATCTGCCATGAGTTTGATCCTGTGACCACAGATGACGTGGACAGGATTCTGGGTAGATTGAACGCGACCACATGTTTGTTGGACCCGTGTCCCTCCTGTTAGTGCTGGCTTCCCGGGAGGTGATGCGAGGCTGGCTCCAGGGGATTATAAATGCTTCACTGGGTGAGGGTGTCTTCCCCACCGCCCTTAAGGAGGCAGTGGTGAGGCCCCTCCTCAAGAAGCCTTCCCTGGACCCGGCAATATTGTCTAATTATCGTCCAGTCTCCAACCTTCGTTTTGTAGCGAAGGTTGTTGAGAGTGTGGTTGCAGGACAGCTTCCCCAGTTCCTGGATGAAGCATCGTATCTGGATCCATTCCAGTCGGGTTTCAGGCCTGGGTACAGCACGGAAACGGCATTGGTCACGTTGGTTGATGATCTCTAGACGGCTCGGGACAGGGGTTGCTCCTCTGTCCTGGCCTGTTAGATCTCTCAGTGGCTTTTTATACCATCGACCATGGTATCATGCTGCACCGGTTGGAAGAGTTGGGGGTGGGAGGCACCATACTAAGGTGGTTCTCCTCCTTTCTCTCTGACCGGTCGCAGTCTGTGTTGACAGGGGGGCAGAGGTCGACCCCGAGGCCCCTTATATGTGGGGTGCCGCAGGGATCGGTCCTCTCACCCTTTTTGTTCAACATTTATGTAAAGCCGCTGGGTGAGATCATCCGTGGTTTCGGGTGAAGTACCATCAGTACGCTGATGACACCCAGCTGTACATCTCCACCCTGGACCACCCCAATGATGCCCTTGAAGTGATGTCCCAGTGCCTGGAGGACATACGGATCTGGATGGGGAGGAACAGGCTCAGGCTCAACCCATCCAAGACCAAGTGGCTGTGGTTTCCAACGTCCCGATATAGTCAGCTCATGCCATCGCTGACTATTGGGGGCGAATCATTGGCCCCCACGGATAGGGCTCGCAACTTGGGCGTCCTCCTGGATTCACGGCTGTCTTTAGAAGAGCATTTGACGGCCGTGACCGGGAGGATTTTTCATCAGGTTCGCCTGATTCGCCAGTTGCGTCCCTTTCTAGATCGAGACTCCCTACGCACGGTCACTCATGCCCTCGTTACCTCTTGGCTGGACTATTGCAACACTCTCTACATGGGGCTCCCCTTGAGGTGCACTCGGAGGCTCCAACTGGTGCAGAGTGCAGCCGCGCGAGTGGTTATGGGAGCGACGTGGAGTTCCCATGTAACACCTCTCCTGCGCGAGCTGCACTGGCTCCTGGTGGTCTTCCGGGTGCGCTTCAAGGTTCTGGTCACCACCTTTAAAGCACTCCATGGCTTAGGACCTGGTTATTTATGGGACCAATAGCCTCCCACCGGCCAGTATGCTCCCATAGAGAGGGGCTCCTCCAGGTGCCGTTGGCCAAACAATGTCGGCTGTCGGCCCCCAGGGGGAGAGCCTTCTCTATGGGGGCACCTACGATCTGGAACGAGCTCCCCCGGAGATACGGAGGATCCCGGATCTGCGCACCTTCCGCCGCGCACTTAAGACTCTTCTATTTCATCAAGCTGGCCTGGCAATCTTCCCCCTTTTACATGTGGAAATTTTAAATTTGTTTTAATTATAGGGTTATGGGTAAGGTGTTTTAAATTTGGGGAGCCATTTTGGATTTAATTTTCCTTTAACTGTATTTTAATGTTTATATTGTATGTTTTTTAATCTTGGCTGTTTACCACCCCAAGTCCTTCGGGAGAGGGGGCAGTATAAAAATTTAATAAATAAATAAATAAATATGTATTGGTCTTTTATCTCTAGATCATCATGATTCTTGTTCTAGTTGTTTTTCTTTACAAATCTAGATTGCCAATGGAGAATTATATAGGCCTTAATTATTCCCTATTCTCTTTAGAACTGGGATGGTAAATATGACACATGACAACTTCCATAAGTTTAAATGGTATATTAGAATTATAAAATATTATTTAGAGTACCTCTCCTATGCATATAACATGCACTTCCTTTAGTTTAAATTGGGACATGAAGATAGAAAAACTCAATTATTCATAGGAAAATAGATTATGTATCAATCATCAAGATATCTTTTTTATTTGCTGACTTAGACAATTTATTTAGAGCAATTAAAAGTGGATTCTGATTAATGGTGTGTTTTGTCCTATCTGGAAGAAACAGGAATTGAATACAGAGTTGTCTTCTTACAAAGCATTTACTCTATAGAAGTCTATAGATTCTTTAGTATGGCAGTAAAAAAGATACACTTGTGCACTCAAACAACCATGCCACTTTTTATAACACAGCTTGGGAAGTGCTGACATTATATTAATTTCATCACTTTAAAATAGCCTAGCTTGAAACAGACAAATATCCTTCCTTCACTTCTCATGCAAGACATTCGCTAAGGAAAAACAGTAGTGTACTAACAATTTCATGTAGAACATATTTATTTTCTTTAAAAACAGACACAATATAAGAGACTTGTGAATCAGTGATAATCTACACAGAAAGTTCATCACACATCTCTCCCCCAGATTTTACTAATGATACAGACATATTTCCTGAATTAACTGTAAAAGCTACTGAACTCAGTAACAGCGATACATGACAGTATGCAAGTTTCAGAATTCTATCCATAAAGAAAGAATGTATCCTTACTTCTGGAGCAGTGGAAATGTTTTCCGCATGCTGCACAATGAAAACTCTAAGTAATACAGTACATGGTGTTAGACTACAATTCACCAATGGCAATTTGGCAATTTGATCCTGGGAAAAAAAGTTAGTTTTCCCTACTCTTTAATATTAAATTTAAATTCAGGACATTGTTTTTTCATTCCATTAGTCTTCATTGTGCTTATAGTACCAATAGCCATTCTTTTAAGGTCTGTAAACACCATGAGTCAAAAAAGCAAACTATTTTTCCATCAGCTATGCCGAAAAGTTATGTTGCACTTCCCCATTAATAAACAATCAGCCTGCATGGCTAAACCCTGATCAGTGGCATCTGACTCTATTCAAATAACACAATCAACTGAATCAGCTGCTCACAAAAGCAGTTAACTCATTCCTGTGTATCAACAGTACAGGATTATATCTGCATATCTGTAATTTATTTAAACATTTATATAGCCACCCATTTATAACCATTTCTGGGTGGCTCCCAATCAAAACTTAGAATTGTGAATCCAGATTGTGGATCTAAGATCAGGGATTGTCTGTTTATTTCTCCCCACTCTTTTTTTTTCAATCCTTTCAGCCACAACATTGATTATGAAGGATCCTAATGTTGTTTCTTTGTCCACAAAAATGAAAACCACCACCAGCAATACAACAATTCAGTGTCCAAATACACTCAGTGCCACTGCTGATGGATGGTCTTTTGGTAATCCTTTCCAGTCCTATGGGGAAACTGAAAATTGAAAAGTAAGATTGCTTACCGTATTTTCCGGCGTATAAGACGACTGGGCATATAAGACGACCCCCAACTTTTCCTGTTAAAATATAGGGTTTGGGCTATACTCACCGTATAAGACTACCCCTCTTCCAATGCACACCAAATAAAAATTAAAAAAACATCAACTGGCTCACCCACAGTGTAAAAGCAGCTGTGCTAGACCCAAAATGGCCCCTGCAACAAGCAGGAACCTCACACAACCACAAAAAGCCCCCCAAAAACAACTTTCACACTTTACACACACACAACACAACACAACTGCCTCACCCACAATGTAAAAGCAGCTGTGCTAGACCCAAAATGGCCCCTACAACAAGCAGGAACCTCACACAGCCACAAAAAGCCCAAAAAAACAACTTTCATACTTCACACACACAAAATTCCACATACAGCTTTGTGAGATTTTGTGTGTTTGTGTAGTTAGAGTGAAACACTACAGAAATACACTAAATCTCAGAAAGCTGCACAAATATTATTTTATTTTTATTTTTATATGAAAACTAAATTTAAAACTTTCTAAATTTTAAATGGCTAGGTCTAAAAAAGAACAACTAAAAAAACCCCCAATTAACTAGTTTTTTTAAAGCTCCCAAAGGGAAAAAAAACTTACCCAATAGAACAGGGGTCTCCAACCTTGGCAACTTTAAGACTTGTAGACTTCAACTCCCAGAATTCCTCAGCCAGCTTTGTTTTGCTGGCTGAGGAATTCTGGGAGTTGAAGTCCACAACTCCTGCCTACTTGATTGCAGACAGGGAGTGGCTTGCTGATGGAATGGATTTAGGCAAGCAAAGCAAGGCCAGCGTTGCGATTAGCAGCTAAGGTAAGCAAGCTGGAGGGGGAAAACTTTTTTCCTTTTACAGGGCTCTGGCGATCCCAGCTGAGTTGCCTGATTAGCAGGAAACTCAGCTGGGATCGTCAGAGCTTGGATCGATGGCTCTGGTGATCCCAGCTGCGTTGCCTGATTGGCAGGCAACTCAGCTGGGATCGTCAGAGCTTGCAGAGCCACGTAAAAGGAAAAAAGTTTTTTCCTTTTACATGGCTCTGGCATCCCAGCTGAGTTGCCTGATTAGCAGGCAAAGCTGGGATCGTCAGAGCTTGGATCGCCAGAGCCATTTAAGGCTTGTCAGAGTCTTTCGGGCTGGTCTGCCTGGTTACAGGAGAACGACACCCGGCGTATAAGACGACCCCCGACTTTTGAGAAGATTTTCATATGTTAAAAAGTTGTCTTATACGCCGGAAAATATGGTAAATAAAATCTGTGTTTTCAAATATAATTTGTTCCTATTTCAGAAGCAAGAGAAAGAAACGTCCAGAATATTTTGGTTAGAATTAAGGTTTGCAACATAATTTCATCCTAGTTGAGAATGTAGTATGTACTAAGGTAAGAACTTGTTTGGTCTAGTGATTAAAGCATTAGTCAAGAACCCAATAGACTATGAGTTCTAGTTCTGTCTTAGGCACAAAAGTAGCTGAGCAATCTTGGATAAGTCACTTCTTCTCACCACTATGAAGGAAATAATGGCAAAACATTCCTGAAGAACCTTGTTGAGAAAAATGCAAAGTCTTCTCCAACCAGTTTCTGGAATTGGGTATGATTGAAGAAAATAAAATATATAGAAGTACCGAATAATCATAGAAAGTAATTTGTAAAACATATAAAAATCATTGAGAAAAGATTCATTCAGTCCCTTCCAGCTCTGTTCTGATTCTGATTATTAAGATATTATTTTTATTAAATTTATATGCTGGTTAACTCCCAGTGCCTTAAATTGTCTAAAATAACAGAATAACTAAGTTAAAAGGGACCTTGGAGGTCTTCTAGTCCAACCCCTTGCACAACCAGGAAACCCTATACCATTCCAGACAAGGACTGTCCAGTATTTTCTTAAAAGTGTCCAGTGATGGAACTCCCACAACTGAAAAATTTAAAACTTTTAAGAAGAAATAATAATACAAAAATACGTAAAGGAACAAGATGGCAAAGAAAACAAGCCAGCATCGGAACCAGGGAATGAAAGAAAAGGGGTATCAATTGTCCTCACCAAAGTCCTGAGTGAAGAGCCACATTTTCAGGGCCATTGAGAATACCAATAGGATCGGAGCTGTTGAAATGTCAGGGGAAGCCTTATGCTGATTATTTTTCTAGGCAAAGTTTTGTGTTAGGGTACCTGTTTCCCCGAAAATTAGACCCTGTCTTATATTTTTTTGAATCCTAAAATAAGTGCTTGGCCTTATTTTTGGGGAGGTCTTATTATTTTGGGGCGTATGGAGCAAGAGGGGGCTCCTCTTGCTGTCTTACCTGATTTCCACTTCTGTCTCCCTAACCCTAATCAGAGGAAATGGCGGGGACCAGCTGTGCATGCGGTTAAATATTTTTTGGGAAGGCTTATTTTTTGGGGGGAAGGCTTATTTTTAGGGGAAGGCTTATTTTCAGAGGAGGGCTTATTTTTTGGGAAGGGTTTATTTTCAGGGAAACATGGTACTATTATGTTAGAAAGGAACCAATTGCATAATTGTAGTGTTCTTTCGGTAGCAAGTTATCTTTATTTTGCCCAATAGAGAGCAAATAGACATTTTAAATTAACCCATAAGTCTGATTTACAGACATTTGCCATGAAACTACTAGTTCTAGCACTTCAGATCATGTGAATCCTATTTTGGTATCTTTCTTTCAATTTTATATTCATATGCTATTATCATAGTAAACTGGGGTTGATTAAATATGGACGTATAACCTGTCTCTCCTTTCAATGTTTGCATTTTATAACTTGCACCTGCATTCCATTTCCATATTTAAATTATACAAAGCATTCTGAAATGCCAAATGAGTAAGAAGTGTCTAAAAATTTACTTTTTAAATTTTAAATATAGATCTGGGTATTAGAATAATTTTCTACAATAATATTTTAGAGAAAATGCAAGAAGAAACAACTAAAATAATCAAGAAATAATGTAAAACTTATTATTGTTTTTGTTCCAAGTATAAGTAGGCCAACACTACTCTGACAGTAACAAAATCAATAAGAATTTTATCTCAGTAATAATGATCAGCATATAAACAGCATTTTAGAGTTTGCATAAGTATATTCATAATAGAAAGTTAATCTGAAACAGTTAGCAACAGATTTTGTTTTCCTGAAATTTAGGTGTACAGTTTCATTATCTTAAATTAACTACACAAACCAATCATATCATTTTTATTATTCCATATATTCCTTTTATGATAATGTTTTCAAATGACTATAACATCAATTTTAAACACTTTTAATGCAAGAGTAATTTTTTTTTATGATGTTAAGTTATCCATTTTCTCTTTTTGATCACAACATCTTTAGCTGAGGTCACCTAACATATCATAATATTACTTCTACTTTATTCTTTAATCTAAATCCTCATTTGACATGCTATATTTAGATGAATTTTTGTATGAACTCCACCATTCTATATAAACCAGGATATATTGGTTTCTAAAGCTAATTTCAGTTAGCTTAAACTATCATTAAACAATGTCTATGGAGATTCTTCACTGTCTATGGAGATTCATTCCCCACCATTCCCCATCATCCAGTCAGAGCTGAAGAAGCTTTTTGGATGAAGAGCAAAATGTCTTCAAAGAAAAACCAGAAAGTCCAGTTGCCTCTTGAAAAAAGCACCTTTGGGACTATCATTAAACAAATATTGCTTAGCAGAATAGGTATACTGACATGGCATGCTAAATACTTTAGATAGTTAATGTAAATGCAAGTCACATTATGCTATCAAAATGATTCAACTAGGCTAATGAGTTTATCTTGCAAGTTTGTTTACCTGTTTATGCAAAATAAGAACAATCCCTATCAGTGGTAGGATTCATTTTTTTTTACTACTGGTCCTGTGGGTGTGGTTTGGTGGGCATGGCATGGCTTGGTAGGCGTGGCTTGGTGGGCGTGGCAGGGGAAAGTTACTGCAAAATCCCCATTTCCTCCTGATCAGCTGGGATTCAGGAGGCAGAGAATAGATGGGAGCGGGACCAGTCAGAAGTGGTATATACCGATTCTCTGAACTACTCAAAATTTCTGCTATCGGTTCTACAGAACTGGTCAGAACCTGCTGAAACCCACCGCTGATCCCTATGTTAAGTTGTTGTAACTGTTATAATTTCTGAAATCATGATAGCTGAAATCACAGTTACCACTAAATGTGACTCCATACTAAACATATGGAAAATACATTTCTGTGAGTTTAGTTTTATCACTACAGAGAATAAATATTTCTTGCCCAAATAAAACTGAAGAGAAAGAAAAAAAAAATAGCAAAAGGAGGAAATGTGAGAGGAGATTATAAATTTACATTATCAAGATAACATTCCTTTATTCATTTGTATTGAAATGAAAGGTATTTCAGAAAAGATTGCAGCTCGAGCTAGCTCATTGATCATATGCCACTAGTCTTTGTAGCACAAAACATTGAATTGCTTTTCCCTGAGGGCGACTGTGTCTCCAGTCGCTAATAATAAAATTAATAGCTTAAAGAAAATACTTGCTACTGCTGCAGCAGCAGGGTAAGCCAATTGATTCCAATGTTTCACTGTCCTTAATTCTATAGTGTATATACCCTCCTCAGTCACCAGTGACTTGTATGCAGTCTCACAGGTAATCAATATAATATTCATTTCAAACAAATAAACAGGATCAGGTTTAGAAGACTTTCAATTACAAGATTGTGATAAAACAGTCAAAGTTTTTTGCTGGTTTTTTTTTTTTTTACCCTGGGAATAAGATGTTTAAATCTTAGCGGCAAATGTAAGAAATGAGTGTTCTTTTTAAAAAAAATGTATTTATGAAGCATTTTTTATTACTATATTAATAGTGCAACTGTATCCATGTCTAGTTGAAAGTAAACACATTGAATTTGTATGCATCTGTGGGACAGATTAACAGGTTAACAGAGGGATACAATCAAGATCAAGTGAGATAATAATGCCACTCTATAAAGCCTTGGTAAGACCACACCTAGAGTACTGCATCCAGTTTTGGTCACCACACTATAAAAAAGATGTTGTGACTCTAGAAAAAGTGCAGAGGAGAGAAAGAAGGATGATTAGGGGTCTGGAGACTAAAATATATGAAGAACGGTTACAGGAACTGGGCATGGATAGTCTAGTGAAGAGAAGGATCAGGGGAGACATGATAGCAGTGTTCCAGTATTTGAGGGGCTGCCATAGAGAGGAGGGGGTCAAAGCACCTGAGGGCCAGTCAAGGAATAATGGATGGAAACTGATCAAGGAAAGATTCAACCTGGAAATAAGGAGGAACTTTCTGACAGTGAGAACAATCAACCAATGGAACAGCTTGCCTTCAGAAGTTGTGGGAGCTTCATCACTTGAGACTTTCAAGAAAAGATTGGACTGCCATTTGTCAGAAATGGTGTAGGATCTCCTGCTTAGGTGGGGGGTTGGACTAGATGACCTATAAGGTCCCTTCCAACTCTGTTAATCTGACATGGAAGGCCTTTTTGCCAAATCGTTGCAGTTGCAAAGAAGGAGGTTTTTTTTACTTCTGGTCTTGTCTAAATTGAAAATGACTTAGAAATGTTACATAAGTATGGTCGTCCCATCAAAAGTAAAGTCTTGGCATGTGATTAAGCAAGAACTTCATGACACTGTTATTATTTAGGATGGTATAGAGATAACAGAAATATTATACAATTATATTAGGAATAATATATGGTGTTAATATATATTCTGGTTGAAATGTGGAATAGTAAACAGCACCCTGACTGCTCTTTAGAAGGCCAAAAGGTAAAGATGAAACTCAAATACTTTGGCCACCTAATGAGAAGGAAAGACTCACTGAAGAAGAGCCTAATGCTGGGAACAATTGAGAGCAAAAGAAGAAGAAGGGGATGGCAGAGAAAGAGGTGGCTGGATGGAGTCACTGAAGCAGTCGGCGTGAGCTTAAATGGTCTCCAGGGGATGGTAAAGGACAGGAAGGCCTGGAGGAACATTGTCCAATGAGGGTCACAATGAGTCAGACACAATTTAGCAACTAACAACAACAAGGATTATAGAAAGTATTTGAAAGAATTGTTTTGCAAACTGCAGAAGTCTGCAAGAAACACCTTTTTAATATAAATCATCTGTGCTTTCTATAAGATTTGAATGGCTGCTCCATAGATTGCTCCAGGATGTTTCTGCATGTATGACTGTGCATATATGGTTAGTTTGCAATGGGAAGCGAAATGGTTGCACAGTATATATCCATGCAAGTTAGCTAAGGATAGCTTCTCAGAGAGCCATTCAAGCTTTGAAAATGATCTTACTTATTTAATTATTTGGAGGGAAAAAGTATTATTTTCAGGACACTGCACAGACCTAGCAAAGAGGAATAAACAGATAAAACTTCAGCCACATGTGAAGAAAAATGGTTTATCAGTGTCACCTTACAGTATTTGAGTTTTGAGATGCAATAATAAGGAAGCAGGCCAATTTCTAAGTTGCAATCTGTTCAGCATTTTTTTTTTTATGGTTTGTTATTGCGGCTGCTGTCATTTCTCTTTCCACTTTTTGATCTAAGCTAGATATGCAAGCATTTAACACTTCAGAAACCTCTAAATAGAGTTATAGTGTATGGCAGGATTGTAGCAAGACTGTAAGAAGTGCTTTATAAACCATGCAGTTATAAGAAACACTTCTTTTCAATTTGTTAAAGCAGTTATAGCTTCTCAGCAAAGCAAACCAAAAGAACATGAAACTATACAGAGATAACTCGGTGGGTTGTATGAGCTTGAACAGCTACTTTTTTTTTAAAGGGATGACTTGTCAAGCTGATTTGGGATAGGGCTTTGGGAAGCTATCAAATGTTTTCCAAAGATCTACAGAGTTAAATCAGTCTTGGCTATATAATAATGTCAAACAAAATTTGCATGCTGTCTTGATCTTTGATAATCATGCTGATTAAGGTATTGGAGAAAGTGATGGAAATGATAATAAGCCCAGTGGTGGCATCCTCCCAGTTTAACAACCAGTTCAGTGATCACCCAATTCGCATGTACATATTGAAGAATATTTACTTCCTGGTTTCTTCAGAGCAGTAACATAGCTGATTCACATGGCAATCCGCTCTACCACGTGAATCAGCTGAGAAGATAAAGGTAGGAAAATAGCGCAGGCAGGTGGGCCCATCTGATTATCGGGGCCAACTGGTTCGCTCCCAGCTGATTGTCGGAGCTACCAATTCACCCGAACAGGTCTGAACCGGTAGAATCCCACCCCTGAATAAACAACCCAGAGTTGTTTCAATATGAGATGGGTGGCAAATAAATTTAATAAATAATATTGTAGTGCCTTATTTGTATTCTCTATTATGCCATTTACTGGGACATGACAAGGGTTGAATGAAACAGTTATGCATCTTATGTACATTGTGGAATAATTAAGGCTCAAATCTGATCATTGTTATTCTATTATTTATTAAAATTGATTACTGAATGTTTGACTTCAGTGTTTCATTAGTATTTTATTTCAATTATGTTTTATTTTTCTTGGTAGGGTTTTTTATAAGAGGTCCTTGGTGCTCTCTGAGTGTGGTTCTTTCCTTGTAGATGTTTCATTACCCAAACTAAGTTAACATCATCAGTGTGTAATCATCAGGGTAATGAAACTTTGGGCAAGAAAAAAAACCAAGATCAGAGAGCACCAATGACCCCTCATTTCAACCTTGACCTACAAATATTCTCCTTTAGAGTCTCCTATGTTATCAATAAAAGGGAGGCAGTGGCTCAGTGGCTAAGATGCTGAGCTTGTTGATCGGAAGGTTGGCAGTTCAGCAGTTCGAATCCCTAGTGCTGCGTAACAGGATGAGCTTCCATTACTTTTCCCAGCTTTGCCAACCTAGCAGTTCGAAAGCACATAAAAAAATGCAAGTAGAAAAATAGGGACCACCTTTGGTGGGAAGGTAACAGCGTTCCGTGCACCTTTGGCATTTAGTCATGCAGGCCACATGACCACGGAGACGTCTTCCGACAGCGCTGGCTCTCTGGCTTTGAAACAGAGATGAGCACCACCCCCTAGAGTCGGGAACAACTAGCACATATGTGTGAGGGGAACCTTTACCTTTACCTTTATGTTATCAACAATTGTAATTAAGTTTCTTGAAACAGCAGTATATACTGCAATGATACATAATTTATTTAAAGCATTTTTATTTGAACCGCAGGGCAATTTTTGACTGCAGTGGCATACAAATATGTTTTATGAATAACAAATTAATAAATAATATTCTACTAGCTATCTAGTGGCTACAGTGCATTCAGAAAGTATTCAGCCGTGCGAATCTGGCTGTAATTGCTGCCAAAGGTGCTTCAGCAGTACTGAGTGAAGGAATATTTATGCCAACGTGTTATTTCAATTTTTTTT
This sequence comes from Pituophis catenifer annectens, assembly GCF_029215685.1. Classification (NCBI taxonomy): domain Eukaryota; kingdom Metazoa; phylum Chordata; class Lepidosauria; order Squamata; family Colubridae; genus Pituophis; species Pituophis catenifer. Next base: position 116,275,509 of record NW_027256882.1, read on the forward strand.
TCTTTTTAACAAATTTACAGACATTTCTAAAATTCTGTTTTCACTTTGTCATCATGGGGTATTGAGTGTAGATTAATGAAGAAAAAAATGAATATCAACAAATTGACAAAAGTGAAGAGGGTCTGAATACTTTCTGAATGCATTGTACATTCCCAGTAGTAATCCTATTACTCATATTGTTGATTTGCTAAATGGAAGCAAAATTTAGATTGTATCCTAGAGATGAAGTTAGGCAGTACATTTTTGCAATCTTTGCTTACTACATGGTACAACAAAAGGGCTACATAGGGAAAGACAGAATTATAGCGGATTACTACTTCTGTTTCCTTGGCCAGATGGTTCTTATAAAATAGGAATAGGTAAACTGCATCTTTCAGATACTTTTGATTGCAAAATGTTTCATGAACAGATAACTTCAGACACTAATTCTTAGGAGTTCCTATTTATCACTGTAGTGATTAGCCTATGAGAATTCCTGTTTTGTGAACTTATGTCTTTTAAGACATGTATCAAAGTGTTGGGTGATATTATATGGAACCAATAGATAAATGACACTATTAATTGTGTGTGCTTAATATGATTTAAAACATACTTTTCTATAGTTCTACCCTTTACAAATTTCCTGTTTATGCTTTCAGTTTAATGTGGTCTTTTCAATATTTTCAATATTTTCCTACATTGTCACTATTCTTAGCTAATAAAATACATTTAAAAAAAAAATTTCCTGGAGGATAAATATGTTGCACAATATGTTTTAGGCAACACAAAACATAATGAAAGTAATTATTTAAATATTTAAAATGATAGCAAAATGGTGGATAATATATCTCATTTTAGCGAATGATCATTATATATTGGTGCTTTGAGAGGAAAACTTGAACTTTTTTAAAAAAAACAATCTAATTACTACTACTACTACTAATTATCCACTAACTTGTAGAATAGCAAAACAAAACAAGCAAAACCAAAACAAAACAAAAACAAATGCTATTGTCCAAAGTCTGATATTCATAATATTTCCTTGTGGAAAAGAAAACAACTTCATATAGCTCAATTTCTATATAGAAGAAATTATTTAGATCAGTGTTGGCAAACCTTTTCAGCACCAAGTGCTGAAACAGGAGTGTGCATGCAGGGGACCACCAGAAACTGGAAGAGCAGCTTCCCAGTGTGCACACATGGGTGTGCCAAAAACCAGAAGAATAGTTCCCCAGAGTGCACGCTGGGAAGCTGAGCTTCCGGTTTCCGGCACACACATAGGCACCAGTGACCTGGTCTTCCAGTTTCTGGCGCATATGTGCGTACAAAGATCACTAAAATAAAATTACTCATTCAACTATTTGGATTATTTTATGTATACAATACCATAATATAATTCTTAACACAGATTTTAAAATTCCTGTGTATTAAGGAGCTACCAGTAGCAGTAAATGAATCTAGTGAAATAAATATTTATTGTTGTACTTCCTGTTCACATTTTTTGTTTTGATTATTTTTTGTGAGATTCAGTATACCATATGCACTTGAGACCTGTTAAATGCCATTTTTTAAAATCAATTTCAACACTCATTTTACTATTTGTATTAGTAAGTTTCCGTTCACTAGATCTCTACCACTCATGCATTTTTGCAAATGGCTGCTGGTGAATTGGGATTTGGAGAACTGGAGCAGTAAGCAAACTTTTACCCAGCCAGATGGAATACAATCTCTGGTTTCTTTTATAGCAAATAATTTCGTCAGATTTGAATACCAGAGGAGTAGCTGATTCTTAATATTTTTGAATTCTTCTCACAGTGCTAAAAGAATTGGGAATCATACTTTTAAAATATGTATTCATCTGAATAAAAGTGAATAGTACAATTGTAATTTGTATTCAGATTAATCCTGACAAATTTCATCTGTTTTTAGTATTCTTATACCACTGCTTCTTGTTCTTCTTTCTCAATCTTGTACTTTTATAATCAGTTTTGGTATTGCCGGGAAAATTTCTCCTGTTTTGTATTTTTGGTCATCATTTATACTGGGTGCTTTTGGTTTTTGTATCAATTGGGGAATGGCAAGTAGAAGACAAATGAAGAAATGTGTGTGACAATGCAAAGTAGCTAGATTTACTTTTCTATTCTGTGTAAAGATATGCATGATAGGAATAAATTATGTATTTTAATGTAATGAGCTCTTAAAAAGCATGCACAATGCATTATTCTATGCATTCTAACACTATTAGGTTTCCTAGTTTATAGTGAAAATTAGCTATTTCCTGTTCTGGCCCAAATTTTAACAGATTAAAAATAAACACAAGTATATATAACAGTGATAGAAATATTCCTACATTCCTTTAAACATGTTACGATATAGATTCACAGATAAGAAAAACATATTTCCATCCATTTGCACAATTATTTATATACTAATGTGTTACTTCCATTTTATTCTATCATTTCATAAAGAATATCCATTATTTACTGTATTTATTCCATTTTTTATTTTAGGGTAGTGATCTCATTGATTCTAACAGAATTTTGCTATCAACATTTATAAAGAAATCAAGAAACATACAGAGAGCAAAAGTGACATTATAAAATGCAAGCACAAAGGGCAAAATAGAGGCAAGACATCAGTCAGGTTTATCAAAAAGAAAAAAAAAACATACTTAGATCCCAGTCCCATTTTAATGCTCTCTAAGCTTGCCTTTTAAAGACTCCTGGTTCTTTCCATTTTGGAGTGTGGTACAGCAGGCAAAGCCTGACACAGCCCTCAAGAGATGAAAATTGTGCAGTTCTGCCAAACAAGCAGAAAAAGAAGCACTAAAACATAATTAACCCCTGGCTTCAAATAAGATGACTGACTTAACAGGGAATCCCTTAAAATTTAAAGTTTAAACTGTCCCAAATGTGACAAATGTATAAGAACACAACCATTGTTGTAGCTTGAATAGCACAGCTATTCCATAATCATACTCAGCTGAGTTCTTTACAAATAGCCCTCCAAACCCTATATTAAAAAAAGTCTTCACTTATGATTTTATTGTTTGCCATTGATGAAAAGAAGATAGGAAAAATCTATTTTTTATTTAACTGAGGATCAATTTTAATACCCATGAAAGCAAGGGAATAACTGCTGCGGTTTGATGCTTGAATAGCAATGGTGATATTGTGATTCTCTACACAGCTGTTATACCCTGACCTGCAGTAATCCAGTTGTTCCACAGCTAAGCAAAAGCTGAAGGTCAAATTCTGAACTCTGTAGCTGAGTTAAATCCTGCTGCAGTAGGATTTAACTATATTGTTGAAGAAAGGATTTCAGAAGCATTTCAGAAAGAAAGGAATGTGAATTTGATCATACAGTAAAGTCATTATACAAGTAGAACCAATTTTGCAATTATGATACAATAATTTTCATATATAATTGAATCTGTAAAAAAAAAATAGATAAATATGAAACCAAAGCCCCACTGAAATGATGTGTGATCAGAGGTGGGCTTCTGCCAGTTCGGACTGGTTCGGGTGAGCCGGTAGTTCTGGCCAGCGGCTGGACCCACCCATCAGCCCTTGTGCTATCCCGTCCTATATAATCGCTGTTTTTTCGATGCCGTGCGCGCTCACTTTTTCAGTTCTGGGCGAAACCGGTTGTTACAGTATGTGACGGTCACCTCTGTTGTGATTCCTTCTTGATGGATCTTTTTTCATATTTCTTATTTTAGTGTGGTAGGAAGATTATTTAGAATTTATATAGTTAATGCTCTAAAGCATTTTTCATAGAATATTGCTTCAGTTAACTATCTTCTGATAGATGGCCAAACAGAAAGGAGCAAGCCCACCATAAAACAGTGCTCCCATTGTCAGCTACTCCCAACCAGGACTCAGCAGTAATTCACAGCTTTCATGATATTCATGACTTAGCTTGACTTTTCTGCTTGACTTGGCAGAGGCCTTGCAAACAAAACTCAGCTAGATGAGAATAGTGCAGACAACAATTAAGCCATACATAACAAGTGATTGCCTGCTGACATCTAAAGATTCATGGGCCTTATTTTCATTGGGGTTTAGATTCAAATCCCCTGCCCTCCTAAATTAATAGATAATTGGAACCATGCTTGGTGTCCTTGAGATCAAGAAGTTGTTGAAAATTCATACAACAGACTGCTTTCAAGTTCGAATTTTGCTGGGTGCAGCAAAATTCATGACATCAACACTTACACTCAGGCCATCCCCTACCTTTACACTCAACATACTACTACTAGAACCATAATATGTTTTATGGCACTGAAACTCACATTGAAACATAAATTCAAAGATTCATATAAATATAGCAGGAGTGCACTACCCTGAATTCAGTTTCTAGCACTGATTCATTCACCAAAGTGATCAAAGTCAGCAAAAAAACAAACAACAAGCAAAAAACCTAGCTGAAATGTGTTTCTATAATTAGTATAGGGTGTGATAGCTCCAGCTTGTCAGCTGGAAAGCATCACATGATGGAGTGAGCTCACTTTACATGACCCAGCTTCTGTCCACCTATCAGTTTGAAAGCATGCAAATGGAAGTAGATAAATAGGTATCACTTTGGTGGGAAGGTAACAGCATTCCATGCTGTTGGTGTATAGTCAGGCTTAGACACATGACCAAGGAAATATCTTTGGACAACACTTTATCCCTCGACTAAGAAACAGAGATGACCACCTCACCTAGAGTTGTACTTGACTGGAAAGGGAACAACTTTACCTTTACCTAATTAGTATAATCCAAGAGACATGTGCTGAAGATTGAACATGGAGAAACTTCAAGAATGTCTCACAATATGAGTTGGGTTATTGAGTAATAGTATGAGTTATAGCATTATTAGAAGGCTATATAGACAGGGAGTGGGATGATCTGCTTTAAACACTGTACAGCTTTCCTAAAGTGCTACCTCTGCTTTAGATTGTGCAGGATACTGTTGAGTGTCCTGCTCCAGGTGACATTGCTCTCCACCCACTCACTGCATAGAGAAGATGGATACTTTTGCTTTAGAGTAGATTTCCCTTATAAAAGGAAATGCTTGCATGCCTTGGGGAATGATATAAAACGGCCTTTTGAGTGGGAGTGGCGCTGGTGCTGGTGCTTAAGTTGAGGCTCAGGCCTCTACTTCAGGGCCACCCTCGGCACTGCTGTTGAGTGCCATTGTTCAGAGTGGCCTAGATGTGGAAGGTAGAGAATTGTTTCTCTTTTCTTCAGGAGGGAAGTGACATACCAGTAGAATCATGTTAGGCATTTTCTTAATTTTTGGCATGTCAAGCCCAAAATGTTTACCATCACTGGACTAGAGTATCAATAATTACAGAAGTTTATCCACCTAGTACCCATGTATAAAACAAGAGTATAATAGTATTACAACACTAGTATTGTTAACCATTTTTAATTCAAACCATAATGGTGGAAAAAGAAATAATTGACTTACTATAGCCTAATTACACTAGATTAAATTAGTATTCTTGTTGAATTCCAAACGGTTTCTGTAGGTAATTTTCTCTACCCTACGTTGGTAAAATAAATAATCCTTTTAATAATAAATTGCCCTCTATTTTAGAGGGAAAGTTGGAATATAAATCTTATCAATCAACCAGTCAATCAATCAATGCTTTCTCTCACTTTAACTGTATAAAGCTATGTGGTCTAGTTTTCAGCTCACGCCACATTCTTCTGCATAACTAACAGACACAGAATTGAAGTAGTTTCATAACATAGTTATTTACAGTGCAGTCATACTACTTCAACTAAAGGCTTGGTCTCAGAGTACTCAAAACTAAGAAGTCATGCTGGTAACACAGTGTGGCAACTCTGATGGCATGTCACTTCTCTTTGCAGAGCTACTTCAAAGAGGCATTTTGCCAAAGTTTCAATCAAAGCAAAATGTTCCTTTGAAGTTTCTGACATGCCTAGTAAATTCAAAAAGGATGAACATGAGCAGCAAAACAATTGAAGTCAGAATGTCTAAGACTAGAATATTAGGGACCAATAATATTTAGGTACAAATAACAGCAGCAAGAATGATAATAAGTGATATTTAGCCATGATACTGCAGAATATCTGTCTACCTGTCTGTCCATCCATCCATCCATCCATCCATCCAACCAACCATCCATCCATCCATCCATCCATCCATCCATCCATCCATCCAACTCTATCTATCTATCTATCTATCTATCTATCTATCTATCTATCTATCTATCTAATTTCCTGTAAAATTTGCATCATCTCCTTTTAAAAACTGTAATTGACCAAGAGAGTTTAAATTTCATACTATGTCAACGCTTTTATTTATTCAATAGTATGAATATATACAATGCTATGTGGGAAAGAACTTGGGAGTCTGGCATACAGATACCACTTAAAGAACTGATAGAGCTCAAAGCTGGATAGTGGGCGGAGAAGAAACTCAGAAGAGATCCTTGCTAGTTTCTCAGGCTGTAAAGGAAGTGGAAGGAGAATTGTGTAAATTTCAAATTCTGTCGGCTTTATAATAAAATAGAATTAGCTCATACATTGTGATTTCTATATAGTTTACCCCATGAGGCCAACATGACACATTAGTCCCTAAAGAAAAAGTATTTATTAGCAGTTCTAAGGTTTGTATTATATGAGAAGGAAATATTTTGTCTTATTTTTTTAGGACAAAAAAAATATGCAATTTTGCTAGCCCATTTTATCTTTGCATTTGAACTTAGAACGTTTTTCAAATGTCAATTCGTTTTTCAATTAAGAAGGTTCATTTCCACAATTCTTAATTTAAATTTTATTTAAGTTTTTATTTACACTACACTTTTTGTATTTGTTTTTGCCAAATACGCCAAATGTGCATGTGTTAATGTCAAGGAACAATAATGACAGCATATGCAGTCCTTATAATTTATTTCATTATTCTATTCTATTTCCACCAGTTCTTGGAAGAGGAAAATGAACCCAATTATGCTAATTATAGTGTTAATTATGATTATTAAAATTTTTGTTCCACTCTTGCCATCTAAAATCTTATGAAAGGAAACATAATTGCTAAATTGTCCAAACGTCAATACCTAACATCCAGTGACCTCTTCCATATGTTTGTATAGGTTTACCTTGGCTACACAGTGGTTTTCCCCTGCCTGCGCTACTCTTTTATAATTGGATTGTTTTCTATTCTTGATATGACTTGGTTGCAAAGAGAAGGATCTGACAAACATTCCATTATTTGATTCCAGAAAATATCTATCTGATTTAATCATCAATAACTTGTTATTTGTCTGATAGCTGTAATATAGTAAAAAAAAAGAAGAAGAAGAAATAAGAAGAGTAGAAGAAAAATATAATATTTAGGGTTAATGAGAGGGTGCCACTCTCTGCCCTGTTTTCAAGGGTTAAAAGGAAAGGAGATGCTTTCTTTTACATGGTTAGGTAGCTTGTAGAAATTCTGAAGAGATGGGGCTTCTTTAATATAGAACAGCAGTCAAATACTTCTTTTGTTTTTCTTTTTTATCCAAGGTTTGTTATTAATTTTAGATTTTTTTTTCTGCCATAGAATATATGAAAGAACCGCCATAGTTGCTATTCTAATTCGATGTTGACATTAAAAATAGTTTCCTTTTGGGAAAGGAGGAACTAAGAGAGAAAAAGAAAAAGAAAGAATTCTACCCAATTTGAATGTTAAATAGCAAAACATTGTCTAACACTTTCTCCAGTCCGAAAGGACAGTGATGAAGGAAACTCTGTTTGTAAATTAACATTATACAGATTATGCAGTGACTGATATTCTTTAATTAATCAAATGGTCAGTTTGGCTTTCTACTATAGTCACCATTTTTTAAAAAAGAAAGTGTTCAAGGTACTTCCCCCCTTTCCTCCCTTTTTTTAGTCTCTTAAATCTTCATCATCTCAATAGGAGGAAAATTTGAAAAGCTTAGATTATACAGGTTATACAATATAAGCAATGGGTTGTCCTTTCCACCCTGGATATTTTTAAAGTCCTTTCTAATCCTCTCATTTATTACCTTCACAGATCTGTAAAGCAAAGGAAAGCTGAAGTAAGATCATAAGCACAGACGCTGGTCTGCCTATCAACCACTTTGCTTAACAACTGAATTGCTGGTTTCAATTGTACAGGCTAAATGAGTACTACCTAGTGGTGGGATTCAGCCAGTTCGCACCACTTCGGGAGAACCGGTTGTTAACTTTCTGAGCAGTTTGGCAAACTGGTTGTTGGAAGAAATCATTAGGGCAGAGAACTGGTTGTTAAATTAATTGAATCCCACCACTGGTACTACCTATATTCTATGATTTTATGAATCATGACGCATACTAATAAAAATACTAATAAAACATTAATATAAAACATACTAATGTTTTAATTGCCTTAATTGAACCATTCTCAAAGCAATCGTATTTTTATTTTATTTTTTACTATTTATTAGTAAAATTTATATGTCCACTCAACGCACTCATAGTGATTGTGGGAGGTTTGACAGAATATACAGCACTTACAAAACCTAAGTACTATAATATGTAACAAAAATATATACAGAATTACAAGGAACCAAGGTGGCATAAAATGAGCAACTTTTTTTTTCAAGATGAAAGATATATTCTGAAATTTAGCAGGTTTATGTTTGTTCAGAATCTGAACTAAACGTCCACCTAAGAACTATATGACCTTTATTTAGCACAGAATATAAATTTGATGGAATATTTATATATTTTCTTGCATTTATTACATAGAACAGAATATCCCCACACACGTATTCTCCTGTTTTTATTGCATAATATCTATAGCATATTACATAAGAGTTGAGATGAGTTGAGGTAAGATAAGATGATAAAATTATATCATATCAGAAGAACTTAGATTCACATACAAGGCAAGATTGTATAAACGTAAAGACTCAGGCACTAAGGATTGTAAATATTTCAAATTTTTACATTTTGCTTCACTGACATATTCCTACACTTATTTGGTCATATGATATTATGTCATCTGGTGCTGTGATCTATAATAAGAAAAGTATAAACACAGAGCCAAATGCTTGAGCATGACATTCTGAGAAAGGCTAAGCTCTGCAAAGCTATGCAATATAACATGGTTGGCAAGTCACACTGCTGGCCAGTTTGTTAAATTGGCTCCCTGGAGATATAAAAAACATTATTTTAAATATATGGGTTATATATATAAGAATATATATTCTTATTTTCCTTAAAATTGTCAACCTTCAGAGTTAGTCTGCAGTTATCTCTCAAACAATAAAGATTATGGCTTTTTGTGTAGGAATGTTTGATTTTTGATAATCTGTATTAAGATTAACAGAATTAAACCCATGTTGAGAGGCAAAAGACTTGTCACGTGTTTCATTGCACAACACAAAATATAGTGTTAATCTAGATCTCAGGTCTGTAATTGCAAAGGTTCTAATATGAATACTAGATATAGGTTTTTTCTTTCTTTCTATGACCTATAATTCTTTTATTCGGGGTGGAATCGGGATGACTGAATTGAGCTGAGCGTTTACTGACCAGATGCCCTTCCTGACAGCTGTACAGAGTTTGCAGCAGATATTTTCTCTTTGCGACCTGATAGAGCAGGGGTCCTCAAACTTTTAAAACAGGGGGCCAATTCACGGTCCTTCAGACTGTTGGGGGGCCGGACTGGCTGGGTGGGCATGGCTAAGTTATCATGTGGCTGAGTGGGCATGGCCAATTTAGCAGTCCATTAAATATAAGACAGTCCTGTCTTATATTTTTATGAACCCTGAAATAAGCGCTTTGCCTTATTGTCATGTGCTCAAAAGCCCAATTGGGCTTATTATCAGGGAATGTCTTATTCTGGGGGAAACATGAAGTTTTTATTCATGTTTTTGCTCTAGGTTTTTTTTTTTTTAACTGGGGGGAGAGGTTGGTAATGCCTGGGGAAGGAAAGGCATGCTTTCCACAGGTGTCATGGCTATATTTAAAGGGCCAGCTAATGTAATTGGTGTTGGGAGATTCATTAGTGAGGTGATAGTGATTGGATGTACAATGTTCACAGGTGCAGTAACTGGAGTTGGTAAATTGACAGACTTTGTGAGTGTTAATGTAGAACTCATTGGACTGGAGAGGTTAACCATGCTCAAAACATTGGCTGGGCTTCTCATATTCATTGCAGCAGGAGGAGGAGCTACAATGCGAGGAGCTGCTCCTTTGATACTTGCCCCTCCAATTGTCAGCAGCCACACCACTTTCTCCAGGGAAGCAGCCGTGTCTGGAACATGTCCTTTCACAGCCCCCTCACAGCTCCCCTGCTTGTTCTGCCCTCCAGGACGATGTGCCCTGCCCTGACTTACCCACCTCCAGGGCTTGTGCCAGGGGGGCCAGGCCCATCATGCTGGTGGCTCCAAAGATGGTGATTTTGTTGTAGGCTGTGGCAGCCAGACCTCCGGTCACATAACTTCCCTTCATGCCATTGCCATTGTCTCCTCGCCGCTCCAGCCTAGAGCCAAAGCAAGTCCTTCTCCCTGGAGCTCTACCCGGGACACAGGACCAGTGGAAGGCAGAGTTTCGCTGCTTTGGTTACCAGGCAGACAGAGCGCCCATGAGCTGCAGCCAAGGCCAGTTATTCGGGGTCACAGCAGAACATGAAACCGAAGCCAGTCTCTACTGTGCACCTTCCTTCCCTCCCCTGATTCTCAGAACAGCTGCTCAATGGCATTGGGCACCTTAGGGAAATGCCAGGTGGCCATTTCAAAAGGGGCGGGAGTGGTTTATACAGGCTGTGGGATAGAGCCTGAGCCTCCTCAGTCAGGGCGCGTCCCTGGGAATTGCTGCCCGGCCTGGCTGTCTCCCTCAGCTATCCAGTCCCTGCCCAAACTGGCCCAGAAGTGGCACATCACCTTGCTCCTGTCCTTGACCTCCTCCTACCCAGCCACAGGCTTCTTGACATGAGCAGAGGCTACTGGTTGGAGTGAGGGGAACCACAGTGCTGAGCTCCTGCAGCTACAAGTGCCAAGGCACAGCTAGAATTGGAAAAAAAAAAAAGGCTGTGCGGCTGTGGCAGAAAGAACCAGAGCAATGCACAGCAGTTTCGATGAGAAGGCGTGAGTGAGATGGAGTAAGGCACAAATTGGTGCGGTGGACTCAGTTACTGGCAAGAACAGCCACCACCTCGCTTGCACCTTCTCATCCAACTGCCAGGCATTGCTCTGGTTCTTTCCACCACAGCTGCAAAGTCTTTTCTTCCAATTCTAGCTTTGCCTTGGCACTCGCAGCCGCGGGAGCCCAGCTCTGCAGTTCCCCTCACTCCAACCAGCAGCCTGTTTGTGTCAAGAAGCCCACAGCTGGGTGGGAGGAGGCCAAGGATGGGCACAAGGTGACGCACTGTTTCTGCACCAGTCCAGCTGGTGGATGGGCGAGCAGGTAACCCTCAGGGAAGAGTGTTGCACTGGGCGATGCATCTCTGGACACGGGCTGGATACGGGACCCGAGATGGAGGGTTGGGTGAGCATGTGGCAGGTGGCCGCAGGTCCCACAGAAGCTGAGAGGCAGTTTCAAAAGGTGGCTGAGGCTCGCCATCCACAGCCCCCCTCCCCCGAGGCAGCCCTTCAGCCTAGCACGGCAAATCCAGGGCGGATTTCCCTCCCCTGCTGTTGGCCTTACCTTCCAATTCCAGCCTGCAGGGCTCGCACCACCCTGCTCACTGTGGCTGCCTGCGAAATTAAGGCCCATGCTCGTCGAAAGGTCATAGGCTGGTGGGGAAGCCATCTGGCAGAGGAGCGATGTGGGTGGTGCAGGCTTGTGCTCCCTGGCTGATGGCAGCCGTGGCAGGTGAGGCCAAGCAGCTGCAGTGGGGGGAGCAAGATGTGGGCTGGGGGGCGAGTGGCAGTGGTTCACCTTCCTCTCTGACACCAGCCATGGGAGAAAGGAAAGAGTAGGCAGGGATCAGGGGTCATGGCCAGCCAAGAAAGCTGAACTGTTGCCCAGACCAGACTACTGAAAGATGGCTGAGCCTCACTGTGTTCCCCTGAATCTCCCTGAGATGGCCGTTCAGCCTAGCATGGCGGGCTCAGAGCGGATTTCCCTCTTCCACTGTTGGCCTTACCTTCCAGTTGTAGCCCACTGGACTCTCACCGCTCTGCTCGCTGCAGCTGCCTGCAAAAGTAAGTCCTGCACTCAGCCGAAGGACGGGGGCTGGTGGGTGGGCAGGGCAGCCTCTTGGTCTCATGCGGGCCAGATTAATTGCTTCAGTGGGCCGTATTTGGCCTGCGGCCCGTAGTTTGAGGGTCCCTGTGATAGACAAACCTGTGCTGCTGCCTAGGATTGAACTCTCAACCTTCTGAGTAGGAGATGAGCATCTTCATCTCTAGGCTACCACACCACTCAAATGCTAGAGACAGATAAGCATTAAAAAAATCTGTATCTAGTACTCATATTATAACCTAATTTTTGCTTTGCAATTACAGATCTCAGATCTTTGCAATTACTGACCTAAGATACAGATAAGCATAACAAATCATTAATTAAGACAAAAATATTTTTATGTAGCTCTGTACTCATTTTTATAATAATTTTATTAAAAATTATGAATAAAAAGATTAAAAAGAAGCTATAAAATATACAAATAGTAAAAGAGAAAAAGTGAAAGAGAAAAACAAAAGAGAAGGAGAAAAAAGAATAGAAATGTAAGAAAGTGTAACCCCCCCTCCCCACTTTCATCCTAGGTAAAGGTAAAGATAACATTAATACCTTATCACCAACTTTAAAGACAGCATAATCTTTTTTCATCCCATAGCTCATCTCCTAAGTAAAAAAACTAAATCCAAATGCTTCATCAATCATTCTTTGTCAGCAAAAGTCCAGTATAGGCAAACAGATATAACTAATTTTCTCTTTCAGCCCTGATCAAGTAAGCCAACCTTGTTGCATCTTGAAAAAGTAAAACGTAAAAAAAGAAAGGAAATAAGTGTTCCATTTTGTTCCACAAATCAAAATGGGGATTTGTTTTATGATATGCTAATACAAGTGTATTAGGGAAAAAAAGAATTCTTTTATGCTGTTTCAAAGGAAGTATATGTCTCTATTTTTTGTTTATGACTTTTAAGATTGGATTTACGTATTACCTTTCATCACTTGAAGACATCATGATAAAACTCTTTTTGGTTTTAAGCTAATATATTTATGAAAACATTAGTGTGATTTCAAACTAAGTGTTAACTTGCAAAGAATATTCACACTCTGATGCAGTCAAAAAGCTCTAATAATCTTATGTAGAAAGTCTAAACTCTTGGTTTACACTAAGAGTTGTAAACCAAGAGTTACAACATATACAAGTCAATATAAAAGCCAGAAATAACAGATTCTTGATTTCTATCCATCTCACTAAGAGTATTGGAGCTAATTTAATTTTGAACTGCTAGATGACTTTAAATTGAGTATAATGTATGGGATATTAAAAAAATGACATGAATGCTAGCTAAAATTTACAAGGAGAAAAAGAAAAGCACAATCAGCTTACAGTAGTAGATATGTAAACTTTTGTTGAATTTGAAGACAGAAGAAAAGCAAGTGAAAAAATATATGATGAAACGGGCAAAACATTTTTACTTACAAATGGAACAATGAGAAATATGTATTTGAAAGGCTGGAAATTTACATTATGTATTAATCTTAAAGTTTTTTTTTTTAATAAAATGATGTACCATTGTTATATGATACCAGATAAACTATCTAGGTACTTCAAATTTGTGCTGGAAATGTGAACAACCCAAAGGAACATTTCATTTTGTTTGGTGCACATGTAATAAAGCAAGCAAGCAGGAAGGAAGGAAGGAAGGAAGGAAGGAAGGAAGGAAGGAAGGAAGGAAGGAAGGAAGGAAGGAAGGAAGGAAAGAAGGAAGGGAGGAAGAAAGAAAGAAAGAAAGAAAGAAAGAAAGAAAGAAAGAAAGAAAGAAAGAAAGAAAGAAAGAAAGAAAGAACTTGAATTCATGCACTAATTCAAAAGATTTTAAAGAATAATATACAACTGAAGCCAGAGATTTCTCTTTGGGGAGTAATGGATAAGGAGTTGGGCAAAAAAACCTGTAGATAGATTATTATATCTTCAAAAGTGGAAAGGTGGCAGTCGTGGCCAGGAGGACCAGGAGTTGCTGTGGCCAAGAGTCGCTGTGAGCGAGTAGGTGGCAATATAAATTTTCCAAATGAATAAAAATAACTATAAGTCTAAATCCTATTGCTATTGCCATAATCTGTTAAAAATACAATATTAAATTCCTATTAGCCTTCCCTCCATAAATATAAAATAAGTATGTACATTCATGCTGCTGGATGGGACCACAGAGGAATTGGTCTATAGTTACCACTGGGTAATTGGCAGGTCCATCAAGACTGAGGAATACTTGTCTGACTTCTTTTCAACTAGCCTTTGCCCTTTCCACCTTACATAATTAAATGTTAAATGGCTGCTATGCAGTTTAAACTTGTATGCTTCTAGAGTTACTACTGGGAGATGGGAGGTCATATAAAAAGAAAATAAGAATAAACATTATAATAAAAAAGATTACCTAGTAGTAGTGGTTCTGGAATAGGAGCTAAATAGTTGCTTGTTTGAACATGTAACATCCAGATTAAGTTTCAGAGTAATGATACTGTGAATATATAATATGACAACTGTGTGATACCAATTAGGTATGGGGAATAAGATTTGCATTAGAAATTATGGGGATTAATGTCTTTGCAGGCACACAATATATCCCGTATAATGTTTTACATAAAAATAATTTCACAGTGAGAAGAATCAATTTTTTTATTTAAAAAATGCCAACATTTTTAAAGTAACTTGTTTAGTTCATTTTTTTTTTTCATTTGTAGGGCAACAATTCTTACTTTAAGATGTTCCATTTTTTTAAAAGTAATTTCATTTGTTTTACTAGCAGCAAAACTTCATATCAACTTTCTGCAATCAAAAGTTCCCTCTAACTTTTTAAAGGGAAAAACAACTTTACATCACATATGAGTAGAAACTAATTTTATACATCAATCATTATTTGCATCTTTCTATCACACACACACACACACACACACACACACACACACACACACACACACACACACACACTGGCTTGGTAGGCATGGCAGTGGAAGCCATGTAAAATCTCCATTCCCACCCCACTCCAGGGGAAGAATACTGTAAAATCTCCATTCCCACCCCACTCCAAGGGAAGGTTACTGCAAAATCCCCATTTCCTCCCAATCAGCTGGGACTCAGGAGGCAGAGAAAAGATGGGGGCTGGGCCAGTCACAGTAGTTCTCTGAACTATTCAAAATTTCCACTACTGGTTCTCCAGAACTGGTGAGAACCTGCTGAACACCACCTTTGTTTCCATCTTATTTTTGGTTTGAATATTTGATTTCTCCACGATTTTTGCTCCCTGGTTTGCTTTTTTTGCAAACAGGATTAGAACAGGATTATTTCTCAGACATACTTGCATTGTGTTGCAAGTGTATATTCTTATGGAGTGAAATAACTTTTCAATAATGTAAGGTTATACAGAAGAAAAAGAGAGAGGGACGGAGAGGGAGAAGCCTGGATTACAATCAGAAATGCAAACACCCTCTCTCAAGTGCAGTCTTAGTAAGAAAGATGTCTAAAATTCTAACTGGCAACAAACCTGCAATTATGCTATGAAATTTTATTGTTTCCATGGTTTCTAGTAATTCCTTGTATCATGAAACCCAAGTGCATTTTTGCCATATTTTCCTTGCATCAGGTATGAACAGTAGTTTGCTACAATAAGATTGTTCATGACTGTCCACCTGTTAACACTGATTTTTCTTAATATAATAGAAAAAATACTGAATCATTTGATCTAGGAATTGAAAAAATCTTGCAAAGAATAACACAGTCTTTGACAACGGCTATATAAACTAAAGAAGAATGAATTGAATTCTCGACATGCCAAGAATAATTATGCATTTTGTATATTTACAATATAAATTGCAGAAACAGGAGAAATCCAAAATCAAGCTCCCATTTGCAAATAGGAAAATATAAAATGAAAAAATCAGAGCTACTTAGTCCATCCCTCTGTTCAGTACAAGAACCCCATTTAAAGCATCAGGAACAGAAAGCTGCCCTGTTCAGCTACTGTTTGAATGTATCCTTTGAACATATTACATTTTCTCCCCCAGTAATTAATTTCTCTTTCAAAATACTCTTGCTATTAGCATTATTTTTGTTGAACCTAGCAGACAACTTTGTCTGTCAAAAAGTAGAAAAGGGAAACTAGAGGGTCAGCCTTACTGGACTTTATTGTCACTAACAAAGATGAAATGATAGAAGGTGTTGAAGCTACATGCAATACTGGAATTCAACATTACGCAAGCACAAGCAATAGAACAAAGTTAAACTAGTGTATTGGATTTTAACATAACTTATTTCAATAAACTTAGAGAGAGCTTGGAAAGATTCTATGGATGAGACTCCTGAAGGGGAAAACAACCCAAGAAATTTGGGAAACTTTGAAAAGTGAAATTATAAAAGCCCAGTCTAGCACAATTCCAAAGAAGAAGAAAAAATAAGGGATCTCAAAAAAAGAGAGAGCATGACTACACAAAGAACTCTCTGATAACTGAAAGACAAAAAGGACATGTATAAAAAATGGAAAAACAAATATCAGCAAATAGCCTGAGCATGCGAAGAT
Organism: Pituophis catenifer annectens; assembly: GCF_029215685.1. NCBI lineage: Eukaryota > Metazoa > Chordata > Lepidosauria > Squamata > Colubridae > Pituophis > Pituophis catenifer. Next base: position 116,292,178 of record NW_027256882.1, read on the forward strand.
GAAGTCAGGAAAGCTAAGGCTCAAAATAAATTAACGCTTGAGACAAAAATTAAAAATAATAACAACAACAAAAAAACTCCTTCTTTCAACATGTAAAAATCTACAAAAAAGTTCAGGAAATGATTGGTTCATTAATAAAAGAAAATGTGTCAGAGTTTGCAGCAATCCAACCAGCACACAAGTAAATAATTCAGCAAGGTTCATTTATGGAAGAAACTTCTTTATATACAATAATATATAGTATGATGCATGTATACAATACCCATGCAGCAGAAGCCAGAACCAGAACTCAGAATTCAAAAGCACAAAATCACAGAAACAAGCTTATATACACAGACTAAGCCACACCCACGCTCCGAGTTGTCTGACATGGCTCTGACAGTCACCAAACATTGGTGCCATTGGCTGACTTGTTGTTATGGCTACTCCAGTTTATAAATTCTTATATATTGACAAAATGGCAAGAAGGTAATAAGCAGCAGGGAGAAAGCAATACTTAATTCATTTTTTGCATCTGTATTTACACAAAAAGAAAAAACAACAACAACCCAACCTATCAAAAATAAGTGGACTTCAGGATCACTCCTTCCCAAGTGATATTGTATTATTGGTTTATAGATTAGCTAAATGGTTTACACTTTTTTAGGATTGCAAAACAAGTAATATAAATTCATCAACTTTACAAAAAGCTTTAAAAGAGTAAAGAACAGAAGAAAATAAAATGTAATGAACAGTGAAAGAAGCATGTATCATAAACAGTTGTATACATGGAAAATGTGTTCCAGATACTTATTTGATTATATGATAGGTTGGTTAACCAAGGTTATGTTAGCACTTGATTTTCTTATAAACGTTTTATTTCACTGCTGAAAAAAGGTTAAATATTGTCTTCATGAATACTTTTGAAAAGAAGCTTCAGGAAACCCACTACTAACACTGCCATTGCTACTACCAAGAAAGTAACAACAATCCAGCCAACAACAGAGTAAAATAGAACATTCTATATAATAGTTTACAATAGCTTACAATAAAATACTAAAAACTATATTTCATAAACTGACAGCTATGGCATAATGGACTTCAACATGAGAACAGTATAATCATCAGACCAAATAAAACCCCAAAGTCCAATGCAATAGACATGTTTTATTTGTTATCTAAACATTTAACAATATCGGGGCTAACAATTGTATTTACTATATATGATTTATGTAGTTGTAAGCCTACATAGGCTGTATTCATAGTTTTAGTTGCAGTTTTTAAAAATAATCCCCTAAGTAAAAAGCATAGAGGTTTGTATTGTATAGTTTCCCTGTAAACTAAATTTATTAATTCAAATAATAAATATATCACTTCAAGGAATAACAGTTAAAATACTCAAGGCAAAAACTAAAGCAATGGAATCTGATAAATCCTCAGAACCCAGTGTTTTTATCAAAATTATGAATTTTCCCAATCACAAAACAAGCTGAGTCCCTTTTGTTCATGTATCCCAATGTATGTAGAAGAAGATGCAGCTAATGCTCCAGTCTGTCTGCCTGGGATGGCCACAGGTGGATGCTATGGAACTTATTTGGTTGTTCTTTTTAAGAAATATGATCTGAGTTAGTTGCCCTGGTTAACTACATTTTCAAAACAACTGTCAAGTTAAGCATCACAAAGATTCTATTGTGTTAATAGACATGAAGTAGTTAGGGAATTGATCACTGAAAACAGGCAATTCCAAACTAAGAATCCTTAAAGATTCACAAGACAATTTGAAGATGGTATAGGAATTCCTCATGAATGAAGCCAGCAATGCTTCTACTGACAGCTGTCAAGGAAGACCCATCAGGTAGCTCTTATTTCAGAAGGAATGTATATATTCACATAACAAATCTCCAGATTAAGTGGAATGATAGAAAAAAACCCCAATATTATCTTCATAATTCTGTACTTATGTAAAATTGTACAATTATTTTAATTAATATAAAATTATATGATTTATTTTATTTATTTATTTATTTATTTATTTTAATTTCTATACCGCCCTACTCCCGAAGGACTCAGGGCGGTGCACAGCCAAACAATAAAAACACATACAATACAAAATTTAAAAAAATAGAATAAAATCAAATTAAATAATTTTGGCCCCGACAAATTTAAAACCCCAAACTTTTAAAACCAATTTAAAATTGAATATATAAAATACTAAAAGATATTTAAAATTTTAAAAATCTTTAATAAAAGAGGGGGAAAATTAGGCCAGGCCGGCCTGGTGAAATAGTAAGGTCTTTAAGGCGCGGCGGAAGGTGCGCAGATCCGGGATCCTCCGTATCTCTGGGGGGAGCTCGTTCCAGATAGTAGGTGCCCCCACAGAGAAGGCTCTCCCCCTGGGGGCCGCCAGTCGGCATTGTTTGGCTGACGGCACCCGGAGGAGCCCCTCTCTATGGGAGCGTACCAGCCAGTGGGAGGCTATTGGTGGTAGTAGGCGGTCCCGCAAGTACCCGGGTCCTAAGCCATGGAGCGCTTTAAAGGTGGTAACCAGAACCTTGAAGACCACCGGGAGCCAGTGCAGCTCGCGCAGGAGGGGTGTTACATGGGAACGCCATGTCGCTCCCATTACCACCCGCGCGGCCGCACTCTGCGCCAGTTGGAGCCTCCGGGTGCTCCTCAAGGGAAGCCCCATGTAGAGAGCGTTGCAATAGTCCAGGCGGGAGGTGACAAGGGCATGAGTGACCGTGCGTAACGAGTCCCGATCCAGAAAGGGATGCAACTGGTGAATCAGGCGAACCTGATGAAAAATCCTCCCGGTCACAGCCGTCAAGTGCTCTTCTAAAGACAGCCGTGAATCCAGGAGGACGCCCAAGTTGCGAGCCCTCTCCGTGGGGGCCAATGATTCGCCCCCAATAGTCAGTGATGGCATCAACTGACTATATCGGGACATCGGAAACCACAGTCACTCAGTCTTGGATGGGTTGAGCCTGAGCCTGTTCCTCCCCATCCAGATCCGTACGGCCTCCAGGCACCGGGACATCACTTCAAGGGCATCGTTGGGGTGATCCGGAGTGGAGATGTACAGCTGGGTGTCGTCAGCGTACTGATGGTACTCCACCCCAAAACCACGGATGATCTCGCCCAGCAGCTTTACATAAATGTTGAACAGGAGAGGCGAGAGGACCGACCCTTGCGGCACCCCACATATGAGGGGCCTCAGGGTCGACCTCTGTTCCCCTGTCAACACAGACTGCGACCGGTCAGAGAGAAAGGAGGAGAACCACCGCAACACAGTGCCTCCCACCCCCAACTCTTGCAACCGGTGCAGCATGATACCATGGTCGATGGTATCAAAAGCCACTGAGAGATCTAACAGGACCAGGACAGAGGAGCACCCCCTGTCCCGAGCCGTCCAGAGATCATCAACCAATGCGACCAATGCCATTTCCGTGCTGTACCCGGGCCTGAAGCCCGACTGGAATGGATCCAGATACGTCGTTTCATCCAGGTGCTGGGGGAGCTGTTGCACGACCACATTCTCAATAACCTTCGCAACAAAGCGAAGGTTGGAGACTGGACGATAATTTACCAACATTGCCGGGTCCAGGGAAGGCTTCTTGAGGAGAGGCCTCACCACCGCCTCTTTCAAGGCGGCGGGAAAGTCACCCTCACTCAGCGAAGCGTTTATAATTCCCTGGAGCCAGCCTCGTGTCACTTCCCGGGAAGCCAGTACTAACCAGGAAGGACACTGTAAATAAATTTTCTTTCAATTATACCAAGTATGAAATATTTTCTCATTTTTTAAATCATTGACTGGTGGCCATATATTGACATTTAATTTTTCAAAATACAACACATCAAGCTGTTAGATATAATTTCAATTATTTATCAACTAGTTTCATTTTCTTTTACATACATTTTCTTGTGAATTGTGGAATCAGTAATTTGAAGATGAATATTCTGGCTGTCAAATTATCACTTAAAAATTATGGTCTTAAGCAGTGGTGAAATCTAAAATTTATTACTACCAGTTCTGTGGGCGTGGCTTGGTGGGGGGGTAATGTGACTGGGTGGGCGTGGCCAATTTTTATATTTTTTACTTTATTTATTTTTTATTAAAACCATTTTTTCTACAACCTCTTCGGTGAAGAGGTTGTAAAAAGATGCTTTCAAAAGGCTCTGATGATCCCAGCTGAGTTGCCTGATCGGCAGAGGCTTTTTTTCTTTTAAAAGCCTTTGACGATCCCAGCTGAGCCGCATAATCATCAGAGGCTTTTTTTTTTTTTTACTTTTAAAAGCATTTTTTCGGCCGAAGAGGTTGTAGAAAAAATGCTTTTAAAGTAAAAAAAAAGCCTCTGATGATTGTGCGGCTCAGCTGGGCATTGGGGGGGGGAGCAGGGATTTTTGCTACCAGTTCTGTGAACCACCCACCTCCATCACTACCAGATTGGGTAAAAATCGGGTCTGAACCAGGAGCATTTCACCCCTAGTCTTAAGTAAATGCCACAGTGCTAGCTAGTGATATTAGTGGAAGAAGGTGTTTTACAGAGGGTATTATAATTATATTTGTAAAGATTTACAGGATCTCATCTATTCTGAAATAATTATTCTAAACTGTTACATAGTAACGTTTCCTGAACTACTCTACAATTTTGAACATTTTCAGATGTAGTAAACAAACAATGAATATCATAAGCTATGATGCTGTAAAATAGCAGACACTTATTGTCCTTATCAATAAAAAAACCACCATTATTTTATTATTTATTCTACATCTGTATCATTTGTCTCTCTGTTTGTTTGCTGCATCTGCCTATCAAGAAAAATAATGACAGCATTGAGGAGACTATTTTGCTGCATGAAGTAAATATAGCCAATGCTATTACTATTTAGCATTTTTGTAGTATAATAGATTGGAAAATTATCATAGCATCAATACTACAATAATCTTCAAAACAGTTCCATTAGCACAGAATGCTGGAGTATATGACTCATCATACTTGCCTGAATTCAAATTACATTATATGACCAAAAGGATCTAAAATGATAATATATTTAAAGATTTTAACCAAGAATGCCTCAGTGAATTACAAAAAAGTTATAAGAGTTGTCAACATCATTATATACAAATAAACACTCCTTTTGAATTGCTGCAGTTTCCTAATATTTTTAAGATAACCAGCCCTTATTTCCATCATAATTTCCCCTTCAAATCTCAGATAATTTGGTTTTCTACTGCTAGGATCAATGGTTAACTGATAACATATATTAAGATATAAATAATATAGTAACCACACTTCAGTAAGAAATGTATTTTTCTAAAATAAAAATAATATTCTATATATAATTTTTTATTTTTACAAAATCTATCTATCTATCTATCTATCTATCTATCTATCTATCTATCCATCCATCTATCCATCTACCCACCCACTCACATACCTACCTATCTACCTATACATTCTATACCAGAATTTATCCAAAATTATTTCTATGGGTATTTTTAGGTTGTATGTAGCATTATTTTTCTGATTAGACAGAATAATATAATAATAAGAAAAGTGTTTTCTACAAGCTTGCTATACTACAATTTTCTTAAAATCAAATAGAATAATTATATCTTTCTGCAAATGAAAGAATAAGATTTGCTGTTTTGGAGTTAGCAGCTTGATTAAAAATATATTTTATATTTTTTTATTATGAATTATGTAGAAAAATTCTAAACATTTTGTGATTTATTTAGAAATTACCTCTTTACCTTCAAAACGACTAACAGTCATCCCTTCTGAAGTTACAAATTATGAGGAACCCACTGTGCTGTAGATATTTAATTAATGAATAATTTCAGCCACTCAATAACAGTATATGTACTCTTGAAAAAGATTGCTTGCTATAATGAACTTATGACTGTTGCAGCATCCCCATGGTCATGTGGTCAAAATTTGGATGCTTGGCAACTAACTCATATTTATTATGGTTGCAGTGTCCCGGGGTCGTGTGATTTTCTTTTGCGACAAGAAAAGTCAACGGGGAAGACAAATTCATTTAACCATGTTACCAACTTAACAACTGCAGTGATTCATTTAATAACTGTGGGAAGGAAAGTTGTAAAATAGAGCAAAATTCACTTAACAACTGTCTCACTTAGCAACAGAAATATTGGGGTCAATTATAGTTGTAAGATGGGGACTACCTATATTCTTGACAATCATGAATGATATTTAAAAAGTATGTTACCAAGGGTTTGTTGCCCAGTTTCTTATTGGGGAGTTCAATAAAATACAGCAAATATCTGTGGATTACATTTTCAGCAACATGACTTATATTTAAAAAAGAGATATAATTTTCCTATACATGCTATTTAATGTACACACACAAAGACAAAAGTTATACATCTAGCAATTTGATGCACCTAATTTTACACCTTCCTTAGATACTGTGCAATATGTACTATTTTACATAGAATATGTAAAGACTATGATTTATAAACAATATCTAGCTACTAACACCACTTATGTAGCTTGAAAGGATTCTCTTATTGCCCAAGGAGCTTTGGGAAATTACATTTTCATATTTTTCAGCAAATATAACTATTTTATCGTTTTGTCATTATGGAACCATCAGATTTTATTTTATTTTATCTACAATCAATTTGAGGTTAATGTCTTAATTTTCTTTTATGAATATAATATTTTAATGTTCTAAGAGTGAGATCACTAATATGATAATCAAAATGAATGAAAAAATAGCAAACACATTCAGATTTGATATTTTGCATTATTTTCTATGAAATTGTATTTGTGTATGCATCTACTTTTACTTTATTTTTGAAATAAGAACGTAAAATAACTGCTACAGCAGATTATAACCCAGTGAAAGGTTCACTGTGAGAAATTATGCGAACTTCATAAGTAGAAATAAGGACTACTGGTTCCCAGAATAAGTATATTGTCTTTGATATTAGAAATAATATATTGTCTTAATGACTAGTAAAGGTTCCCCTCGCACATATGTGCTAGTTGTTCCCAACTCTAGGTGGCGGTGCTCATCTCCGTTTCAAAGCCGAAGAGCTAGCGCTGTCCAAAGATGTCTCTGTGGTCATGTGGCCAGCATGACTAAATGCCAAAGGCGCATGGAACGCTGATACCTTCCCACCAAAGGTGGTCTCTATTTTTCTCCTTGTGCTTTCGAACTGCTAGGTTGTCAGAAGCTGAGACAAGTAATGAGAGGTCACCCCGTTATGTGGCACTAGGGATTCGAACAGCTGAACTGCTGACCTTTTGATCGACAAGCTTAGCATCTTAGCCACTGAGCCACCGTGTCCCAGTTATTATTAATGATTTATCAGTCATATTATTAATGACTAATAAATGTCAAAATCCTTTTGTAACTGTTTAACTTGGCATATATTATGAGACTCTATTGTTTTACAGTATGTTTTGTAACAATACCTACTGTTTGGCATAAATTCTGGGGTTTTAATATGTATCAATTAATATAATAAAAGGGTAAATGCCTACCCAGTTCTTTGAATGATGTATAATTTATGCATCTCCATCATGCTCTCTTTAATCACACTCTTTTCTCTTTGGGTCCAGTTTGATTATTTTGCCTTTGTTGCAACTTTTCTGAAGCTGTAACTAAAAATCAGCCTTCCCTGCCCTCAATGTTCACAGTAACTATAATTGTTCTTGACAATAATGTCATCACATTCATTTTAAGGTTCTTTCACTCTAAAGGATACAAGTTTATTTCTGCTACCATCAAATTTATTTGCAGCGAAGTGTTTAACACAGTTCTTCTAAAGAGTTGAAATAGACTCATTTTCCAACTACATTTTCCTGGAAATAATTCAAACAATTTTTCTAAGAGCAGCGATCCAAATTCCTTTAAAAAAAAATAGCAATAGAACTTTGTGTCTGACGTCTGAGCTAACTAGGATGGAGAATTAGGGCTGAATGAAAATCTTAATTCTTGATTTAGGCTAAAAGTTTTGACCAGTTTTTTGGCTTCCTTTAACAATCCTTAAAAAATATTTGGTATGGGGAAAAATGGTTTTATTGGGCATATTATTATCACATATTCATTTATCAAAAATTTCTGACTTAGATATATCTTGGTGGATCATTGTAACGCATTCCTTAAATTTCCTTGAAGAACAAATGGTCCAAAACGGTAATCAGTTGCAGCAGCTGCTAATCCATTTTGAAGAATAATTACAATACCTGTAGTCTTATGAACTAAACAAAAAATCCACAAAGCAATAATATATCTCAAATTTTCCTTAATTATATATTTGGATTCTTCTTCTGAATTCAGTTTGGAAGCTTAAAACTTTACTAATGTCTGGATCAGTAGTGGGTTCCACCCGGTTCCGCCGAGCCGGTAGCGGTGATGATATGATATCACCGAACCCATTCTACCCCCTGCATTATTCTTACCTTTATTCTAATTCTTTTATTTGGCTTCACCCCCAATCTATTGCTGCCTCCTGAGTCCCAGCTGATCCGCTAGAAGGAAAAAGCTGTTTAACCTCTTGTCGCGGGGCTTCAAAGGGCTGCCCTACAGCTGATCAGTGTTAAAAGACAGTGTGGTGGTAGACCGGTGCCTCCAAAAACAAATGAGTAGACTGGCGCCTGCAAAAATAAATGGGTAGACCGGTGCCTCCAAAAACAAATGGGTAGACCGGTGCCTCCAAAAACAAATGAGTAGACCGGTGCCTCCAAAAATAAATGGGTAGACCAGTGCCTCCAAAAACAAATGAGTTTTGGAGTACTGGTACAGCTCTGCAAGCAGTTAAAAGCCTGGTAGAACAGTACCTCTGCTAAATCCTAAAGAATTGTCACATGACCATCAAGTCATGCCCACAAAATAAGCCACATCCACAGAACCGGTAGTAAAAAGATTTAGAACCTACCCCTGGTCTGGATGAAAGTTGGAAACTTACTTATCACATTACTACTTAGCATATTTATCTAATAGGAGGATGAACATTTTGTCACTGGCATCCAGCAATTAAGCCACATTAATATGAGTTAATGCAATCTCACAGTCTCATTAAAGTAATTATTCATTAGCAGGAATTTTGAAGCTTCTAGATGAAGAAGTCCTCTACTTGCATAAGTCCATTTCTCTTTTGTCTGTCAAATTATTCCTTGTAGGTTCATCATGTTAATTTCAAGGTTATGTTTAATGGTTTTATAAATGGCATTTCCATTGCATGAAAACAAATGAAGTGTACCATGTCTAATCCAAAAGATAATGCACAGTCACCTAGTAAAAGGATACAAAATCACTGATTTAAATGGACATCCAGATTTCTTATCTCAGAACTACATTTGTAGAAAAGATGTGTTTGTATGAAATCTATTTAAAGTTGATATAGTGTATATAAATAGCATTTACAGTTCATCACAAGCAGACCCCTTTTACTCACTTATATCTTTTTGTTCACGCCTTAATTGTTCATCAGCTTTGATTTTTTTTTTTAAAAAATAATATGTTTGTATATGCTAGCCTATATTTTGTTTAGCCAGGAAGCTAGGAAGGAATGTTTCTGTAACAAGTGAATGGAAACCATTTTCTGATTTAAATCAAGTAACATGTAATATATTTAATATTTTCCAGCATCCATAGTCCATCTATCATCCAGTAAAAGGAATATCTCATAATATTTAGAGCCTGTATCTTCCTGGTGCATGTACATTAGTGGATATGTAAATGAAAGAGAAAATTAAATATAAAACTGAATTCATGTATATGATTCAGCATCAAAACAAGCTAAATACACATTTACAGGCTTTCCCCATTTTTATGTGATTACTGATTTCTTAGTTTTATTTAAGGGCAAAAATCTGCTATGAAGGATGTTGGACTGTTAATAAACAGAGATGCACTTCTTTAAAGGCATGATATCTAAAAATTCGCTACTCTCCTTTATATATTCCCTTAGCCATAAATTGAGAAAAAAATGAAGTCAAAGTATTAATTTAGTTGTATCCGAATAAGTCCTCCTAGAAGCAGAAGGGACATGCAGAACAGCTGTTTAACACTAATTGCCAACTATTGCACAAGAATAATAAAACTAAATTCAATGTTTTTTTCTTAGCATGCCAGACTTTGCAAAGAGTTTACACAAAAACACCTACTGAGTTTACCTATTTTGTAGCTGGGCAGCAGAAGTGCCTAATGATTTTACAACTCACATTGAAGTTCAACGACAGTAAGTTATATTGACACTTTGAGTTTTTACTTCTTAATATGATTTAAATAACGTTATCAAGATAATATGTGAAGCAGAGTAATATATAGCACCTGCAATGGGAAAACATCATTAACAGATTAAATTCCTTTTTCTTGGCACCAGAAGAAAAAAGGACTTTCCTATCTGTTGGGTGAGTTGGCGGAATCTGAAAGTTTAGTTCTGTGGTGTAGGAAGATATTTATTCATTGACCCTTAATAAATGGAATATAAGCTTTATAAGCAGCGCAGGATCTGTATTTAATATATGTTAAAATTCTTGTTTGATAGAAACTTAAACACCATTGTTAATTTTGGAGAACGTCATCCTTTGTGGAATGACTGAAACATTATTTTTGAATACATACTTTCACTGAGGACTAGTCCCTGACTATCATATCACTGGCAACCATGACTATAAATTGTTTCTAGCATTAATCCATACTAGAAATATAAAAAAGTAATAAGAGGACATTAAACACCGTAATTAAACATAATTTTCACACATACACTGAGAAAAGTTTGATTCCTATGAAGCCAAAAGAAATGAAGGGGTATTAATAAAGAAAATAGTATTCTTTGTGTTAAAACAACAAACTTAGTTTAAATAAGGAGCTGCCCACAATATTGTCAGGAAAAGCTACCATAGCATATGGTTTTAACTGAAATCTTTTGCAAAATTATGGACACTTTTTTGTTGCTTCCCTGATGAATTTCCCCATTTTTCCAAATTCCTCATTGTTCGTTGGTTGTGGATTAATGTGATGGTTATATAAATTGAGGCTTAATTGTGTATTTAACACATGAAATTATTTTCCATGTCAATTTCTCATGGTAGTGCCCATCAATTTGGTCAAAGTAACTAGCACTAAAGTCAATAGCCCTCCAAAATCTGGTCTGCAATATGAACATAGCAAAGTTGGAAGGAACACTTTGATGACTTCTTCCAAGCCTACTTTGGGGTTCTAAAATTATGACACAAATAGTTACTTCTCAAAGAAACATGTCTCTCCTCCTTTATCTTTTTTCCATAGCTTCAGTGCTGGTCACCATCATGTCAATTTGATAGAAACAAATTTCGGGACAATACTGCCACGCTTCTTCCACATTAAATTCCAGAAATACTACCTCAGTAGGATTTGTTGGTTAGACTTATCACAGCTTCCAACTGTTCCCCAGAATAACCTGTTAAAATAGATCAAACTGAGGAAGTGTAGACTGCCTCAAAATCAGACAAGGAGCTTAATGGCTGAAGATGAACGTAAACCTGAGTTTTCTTAATCCTAATCCAACATTGAAATTATTCTAATGAATAATATTTAATTGATTATCTGAAATGCATTCATAATTTATACAAATTATACAGGTAGGACCTAATGCAAAGATTACCAAAGTAATAAATAGCAACATAAATAGCCTTTATGTGAAACAATAGTGGGGTTCCAACCCTGGGATTATACCTGATCATGCCACACTTAGATATTCAGAAGAATAGAGACATTCTAAATAGATTAACTTATATTGGGAGGAACAATATGTTTATTGAAAAGGCATTAGGCACCAATAACTCCATAATATTATTTATTTTATGTATTAAATAAACATATATGGCTGCCCATCTCACTCAGTGGCTCCAATTGGTTATAGGAATAAAATCCCAAACACAATACCCAATACACTCCAATCCTTGGTGACAACAATCAAACAAACCATGTGATGGGCTCCATAGCAACCTGGGATCCCTAGGTAAATACCCATATTATAGCTCTGATATAATTTTCTCTGATGTAATGTGAACATTGAAAAGTGGGCTACAATTCATTCACAGTAATATGTTTTGTTTTGAAAAAAAAATGTTTACTTGTATGCTTTTTCAAATTCCTGGTCCATAAAATCTCTCAGAGATTTTCTAAGCTTTGTATTTCATTGTTGCAGTGACAGATTGTTTCCACTGGCAGAGAACAATGGAGAGAAATCTCTTACCAGATATAACTTTCTTGAAATGGTTAGGAATATTATCTAATATAACATTTTCATAGTGACAAAGATATAAAGCCTTTTTACAACATCCAATAACCCTAATACCCTTCCCTTAATATAACTATGCCTAACTTGTCAACAGTACTGAAGTTAGATAGATGATAGATAGATAGATAGATAGATAGATAGATAGATAGATTCCATTTTATTCTATTTTAGAATATTTTTGTACTTCTACTATCTTAAAATTTTAGCTTTATGTCTTTGTTTTACATAAATAATATTCTGTTTTTTTAGCTTTAGAAATGTATGTTACAGTAGTAACTATAGTAACAATAATACTCTATACTTTTAGCTTGCATCTTATGTGTGGTCCTTTTATTTTCAAAAGATTGTTAATTGCTTCATTGTGCACTGATCTTTGACTGAAATAAACTTTGACTTGACATGCAGTTGTGATACAGACACTTTAATGAAAGAAATATAAAATGTGGGGTTGCTTCATTCCTCGTCCTTCAATTAAAACTTTTTCTTTTCAATAAAATAAAGTTTCCCTGCAAAGTTTGATAAAATACATTGATATGTATTTTACAGAGAGATTATGAGAGAAAGAAAATCCAAAATACTATGAAAAAATAGACCTGAGAAAATCTATTTCACTTTCAGAGCTAAATGCCCTTTCAATAAGAAAAAACATAATTCATCAGATATTACATTGCATTTTGTAGACAAATGCATGTTGTCAAACATCCTATTTCCTAAAGTAGATGAAAATTGTTCACATTTTTTCTTAAACTAGTAAATATAGTGAATACTACAAGTTATTCATAAGAACTGTTTTATTATATGTCTTATTATAACCATAATAAGATGGGTGGGTGAATGGGTGGATGGATGAATGGATAGATGGATCGAAGGTAGAAGACAGACTAATGGTAAATTTGAAGAAAAATAACATAAGTATTCTATTAAAAAAATGGATTTGTATATATTTATTTTGATTTATTTTCAGCCAATTTTTATTTGAAAAGATGTCTTTCACATAATTGATAACAGCAACTTAACTTCCTTAGACTTTGGGGACATATGCAATTAAAGAACCATTAGCATATTTACTTGATAGGATTTTATTCTTCTAAACGATGATTTATGAATTGAAGAGGATATCTTAGGTTTACTACTAAATATAACTGTTGAATGGGCACATGATGCAATAAGCACCCTTACTGAGAAATAAGGCTACATTTTAAAAAAATGCCTGTTTTTTTTTTGTTTTTTGGAAGAATATGCCTTTTCTTCTGGATTAGATTAGATTAGATTAGGATTAGATTAGGATTAGGATTAGACCTAGATGGAAAATCATCACGAAACAATTTGGCCAAAGGCTACACTGGAAAATCAAAAAAATCATCCTGGAAGAACAAAGCATCAAACCATTATATTTCTGTTTGAAGTGCTATCTTATTTATTTTATTATTTTTAAAAGCATGTGCAGGCTTGGGGAACACTTCATAAGAAAAAAACAAAAAAAAACAAAAACGTGCAGCTTCTGAAAAAGTTTTTTTTAAAATTCTGATTGACCTAAACTCAGAGCAAAATTAATGGAGTGAGATTGGTTTGTTGTAGGCTCCTAATATTTCTCTGTGACTTATGGATCATTCACTTAACTTCTTTTTCTCTGCTTAGTTATGGTCTCTATAAAAGATATTTATCTGTTTGTAACCTGTGTGAGCATAGTTAAAAAAAATCAAAATGCCCATTTGCAAGGTTGAAAAACAATACATCTTACTTGGTTTCTGAATAAAGAAGACACTATGGTTGTTCAGCCTTAAATAAACAAGTCAGTTGATACAAGTTGGGCAAATGGAAAGGAGCAGTGTTGGTTGGTATACCAGTATGCAACAGTATAAGTTGCACCTGATTTAAAGTATTATTGAAGTTTCAAGATTTTAAAATTTAATTTATTGCCCCTTAAAATATATATCTGATTCCTTTGTCATAGATCAGTTTTATCAAAACCTTTCCATTTTATTTCTCATTCATTTCCAAGGTACTGTAAAGTGGTTAATTTTCTGTTCATGCAACTTTCTTCATATCCCTATTCTATGACACTTATATCAACAGTACCTTTCCTCTTAGTTTCTTTGTCCTTTGTTCAATATGCAGAGTTGTCATTTATCTAAATCTGCCATTTTATCCATCTCTCCCTTTTGCATTAGAATGCAGGATTAATACTATATACAGTAAACTTGGATAAGTAAAGGTAAAAAATCTCTTGAATAAAGCTTGTCTCCTAATGAATTCATAGGCACATCCATGTAATTTTTTTTAGATAGAATAGAATAGAATTCTTTATTGGCCAAGTATGATTGGACACACAAGGAATTTGTCTTGGTGCATATGCTCTCAGTGTACATAAAAGAAAATATACATTTGTCAAGAATCATAAGGTATAACACCTAATGATAGTCATAGGGTACAAATAAGCAATCAAATCATATTAGGAAACAGTCAATATAAATCGTAAGGATACCAGCAACAAGCTTACAGTCATACAGTCATAAGTGGGAGGAGATGGGTGATAGGAACAATGACAAGATTAATAGTAGTGCAGACTTAGTAAATAGTTTGACAGTATTGAGGGAATTATTTGTTTAGCAGAGTGATGGCGTTCAGGAAAAAAATGTTCTTGTGTCTAGTTGTCTTGGTGTGCAGTGCTCTATTGCATCGTTTTGAGGGTAGGAGTTGGAACAGTTTATGTCCAGGATGCGAGGGGTCTCTAGATATTTTCACAGCCCTCTTTTTGACTCGTGCAGTATACAGGTCCTCAGTGGAATGCAGGTTGGTAGTAATTGTTTTTTCTGCAGTTCTAATTATCCTTTGAAGTCTGTGTCTATCTTGTTGGGTTGCAGAACCAAACCAGACAGTTATAGAGGTGCAGATGACAGACTCAATAATTCCTCTGTAGAAATGTATCAGCAGCTCCTTGGGCAGTTTGAACTTTCTGAGTTGGCGCAGAAATAACATTCTTTGTTGTGCTTTTTTGATGTTTTTGATGTTAGGTGTCCATTTTTGGTCTTGAGATATGATAGAACCTAGAAATTTGAAGGTCTCTACTGTTGATACTGTGTTGTTTAGTATTGTAAGAGGTAGTAGTATGGGAGGGTTTCTCCTAAAGTCTACCACCATTTCTACTGTTTTGAGTGTGTTCAGTTCCAGTTTGTTCTGGTTGCACCACAAAGCTAGTTGTTCAACCTCCCATCTGTATGCAGATTCATCATTGTCTCGAATGAGACCAATCACTGCTGTGTCATCTGCGAACTTCAATAGTTTAACAGATGGATTGTTTGAGATGCAGTCGTTGGTATATAGAGAGAAGAGAAGTGGGAAGAGCACACAGCCTTGTGGGGCCCCTGTGCTATATGTACAGATATCTGATATGATTCTGCTTAGCTTCACCTGCTGCTTCCTGTCTGTTAGGAAGCTTATGATCCACTTACAAGTGTGTTCAGGTACCACTAGCTGGTTTAGCTTAGTTAGAAGAATGTCCAGAATGATGGTGTTGAATGCTGAACTAAAGTTACAAAGAGGACCCTTGCGTAGGTCTTTGGAGATTTAAGATGTTGTAGGATGTAGTGCAGAGCCATAATAATAGCATCATCTATTGATCTATTTGCCTAGTATGCAAATTTCAAGGGATCTAAAAGCAGATCAGTGATGTCTTTCAAGTGGGACAGCACTAGCCTTTCAAAGGTTTTCATAACCTTCTTCGGCACTGGGATGATAGTAGAGCATTTGAAGCAAGAAGGAACATAGCACATCTCTAGCGATTTATTGAAGATTTGGGTGAAGATGGGGGCCAATTGGTCAGCATAGACTTTTAAGCAAGAAGGAGTTATCTTGTCTGGGCCTGGAGCTTTTCCTGGCTTTTGTCTGTGAAATAGGTCTTGCACTTCCTTTTCTGTGATAACTAGGGGTTGTGAAACCAATGGGATGGGATCAGTTGTAGGAGGCTTGGATGTTCTTGATGTGTTTGAGATGGGGGTTGTGGAGATAGATGGCTGTAGTTTCCTTTCAAACCTGCAGTAAAACATGTTCAGGTCATCTGCCAGTTGTGGATTTCCTTCAGCTTGGGAAAAAGGTTTGCCATAACTGATGATATTTTTAAGAGTTTTCCACATGTTTCCTGGTTCATTTGTTGAGAACTGATTTTTTAGCTTTTCAGAGTAGCTTCTTTGTGCTGCTCTGATCTCCCTTGTTAATGCATTTCTGGCCTGATTGTATTTTCCTGATAACTGTACAAAGCTGGTTTGCCATTCCCTTTTTTCCCAATACTTTTTAACTTCCAAATTCAGCTTCCTATTAGAAGTTCAAAGCCAATGGCACTAATCATTAACACATAAAAATTTATAATTTCTTTGTGCCCTGTCATTGCTCACCATTCTGTCCACTTTGTGTCTGGGTCATTTCTTTCTGCTCCCCCCCCAGATGTATGCATGCATACACACTCATATGCACACATAGAAAGAGAACATCTGCTCTTTGACTTTCCTTCCAGTAGGATATAGCTAGCTACGTGGCTAGAATGTCTATATTTCTCTAAAGCATTTCCTGTAAATAACTGTTCTTTTTGTCACAGTTGTAAAAGCTGATTCATTAATCATTGCTTAGATTAGATTCCTGCTTTCACATCACACATACTTCAACAAGAGCTAGGGAATCTCTTCTTAGAAGTGTGCCTGTGTGGGTTTTACTTTAGGGACCAGCAACAAACCCAAATAGGGGAAGAGGACTGGAATTGTGAGACCAGAAGCTCTGTCAATGACCATAGGCACTCTTCCATTGATAATTGAACATGAGGTTTTCTTTCTGATCTTGGGGGTCAAAAATATACAGTATTTGAGAGTGCTGGTGCTTTATTTCTTCCCCTGTTACATGGCAGCATCACATCCTAAGGTCTGAAAGTTATCCTCAAATTGGTATTGGAGTTCCCTAGGCTCATGGTTCTGGGATACTTCAAATGATTTTTTGGGGGGCTGTAGTAGTTCAGGGTCACATGTTTGTCATGGCTATCATGGATCTCTTCCAAATTAGCACAGGATTAGCACATGAGGCTCCTAAGTTTCCTAAGGCTCTGCCTTGTATGGTGCTGCAGGACTCTACTTTCATGCCCCTCCTATTCAACATCTACCTAAAGCCACTTTAAGAAGTTGCCAACTGGTATTGTTTTGCATCTCAACCCTGTCCTCTTGACTCACCACTTACTGAGGTGGCACTTGTAAGTAGGAGGTCCCTTGCAGAATTTTGTGTGCCAGTTATCATTATGCCTCGATCAAGAGGCTTCTTGGTTGGCCTAGTGCAATCCACAGTACATGGGGTTGCCCTCAAAAACCACTGATCCAGAATACAGCAGTTTAAGTAGTTAAAAGCACCTCTTCATTGGTCCAAATACCAACACTACTATATGAGCCGCACTGCTTGCTGGTGTATAGAGAGATATATAGTTTATTAATGGATTGGTCTTACAACCATTTAAAAATTAAAATAAAAACAAATAAAATAGTTATAATTGCAGAGTAAAATAGTTAAAAGAAAATACGGTAATAAAATATATATGTGGTAATTACAAAGGATTAACAGTCAAATAAATATTTCACCTTTGCAGAATGCCCCAATCGATATAATGAGCCCTTAACCCAACTGCCTTAACTATAAACTTAATAGTTCTGTTGACACCATATACATTGGAACCCAGGAATAAATAGGACAATCTGAGATGCATATACAAGTGCACAGTTGGTTGTAAGTATATTTTGAATGAAATTCAAGGTGTTGTTTGGGAGGACTGGTTCATCCCCCCCCTTTTAATTCTTTACATTTTACATTTATACTATTGTAGGTCACTCAGAGCCTTTTGGATTATTTATTTATTTTATCCCATTTTGGTTATTTTTATAAATAACTCAGGGTGAACTTATCTTTCTCCTATTTTCCATATAACAACAACAACTGTGTGAGATGGGTTGGGCTGAGAGAGAATGACTGAAGCAAAGTCACACAGTCACTTTCAGGTCTAAAGCAGAATTAGAACTCATGGTTCTCCCACTTTCTAGCCTGGTACCTCAAGCACTAGGCAATATAAACAAACAAACAAATAAAATAAACCCTAAAACTGCAGATGATTGCCAGTGCCTTCATATATATAGTACAGAAAAATAATGATATACTGTATGGCAGTGATGGCTAACCTTTTCCAGACTGAGTGCCCAAAGCATGCACACGCATGCACACGTACCCCCAAAATGCAATGTGTGTGCACTCCCATGCATGTGCCTCGCTCCCCCATGCATGCTCACATGGTGCCCCACATGCGCCCCTGCATGTGTACATGCCCCCTGCATGCGCTCCGCCCCTGTGCATGCATAGCAGAGAGCTGAAAACCAGTTGGCTGGCAGCAGGAGCATGTGCAGGCACGGCAGTTCTGAGATGGGGTGACAGAGAGAGTGCTGCGTGCCACCTCTGGCACGCCTGCCATAGGTTCTCTATCACGGATATATGGCAACCCAAGGCTGAGAGCTACTCCATGCAATATTATTGTTTGAGCTTGTGCCTGCGAATAAGAATGGAACTATGAATGAGGTCTAGGCCTATACCATGATTGATGGTATAAAATTCAGAAAGAGAATCAACCCTGAGAATCCAACATACCAGCTCATCCACTCATGTTTCAGCAATGACATAGTTAGTTGGCTCCGTCATCCATTTTTTTCATAAATGAGAGTAGTATGCCTAAGTCATTCACAATTTTGCAAAGTATATGTACTGATAAGATAAAGATATGCTCTTTCATTATTACTGTTACTTTTTCAGTTATAAGATGTAATTTGCATAACATATTAATTGTCAAACAATCCATGAAACTATTTGAAATAAATCAGAAGCAGAAATCATTACATGCATTCTAAATCAATCATGATATATGAGCTATGGCCAGTAAATAGCATAGACAACTATAAGCATAAGCATTATCCTCAGCAGTTGTGTCAATTTTTTCAGCCTCATTATCCCTGTAAGATTACTTAATAACAATTAGCAGTTAGCCCACTTAGTGAAGCTCTTTTATTATTTTAAAGCAGCTATTTATTTGCATTTAAGGACTTAAGAGAGGATAAGCAGATGTCTTTGCTATTGAGGAGATGGAATAAGAATAATTTAAAAAATGAACTAAACTATATTCCATATTCTAAAAGAAGAAACATCTTTGTTCATGAACTATTTACTTTGGAATCAAAGATAAAAGCAGCAGTTAATTGATATCCTTTTTAAAATTAATTCTGTAATATATATATAATGTTCTCAAGAAGGAAAAGATAAAAACCTTGCTGACATTATTCTGATAAGATCTTGAAATGATTGGATGACTAACTTGAAAAAAAGATTTTCACTCCAAATTTGTCATCTTTTTTTTTTTAATTACTGGAATTAATATAATACATTACCCATGCACATTTTTCTGAGGGACTGCCTCTGGATACCACTTTCTTTAATTTTTAAATAATTTTTCAATCTTTTTTCTGCAAAGTGAAAAGCTGGCTTCTTGGATCTACCTTCAGTTTCTTTGTGCTAGCTTTAGTGTCTCACATAAATCATAACTTAAAATGTTATCACCAGGACTCAATCCTTGCTTGATGACGCATATGCACATAAACATAGACATCTGGAGTGCAGGTACCATAGGAATGTAAGTGCTCAGGTTATAGTTTCTTGTGAAGTTACTCCATTCATACACCCAACCTAACTTAAAAGGAACATACTTAAACTCCGATTTCCCAAAGGTTTAAATGCAATCCACAATAAGAAAATCATTAAAATAGAGGAGAAAGTGTATACTTGCAAATGTGGAAAAATGATCTGAGTAAATTTAATTTTATAAAAAGGAGATATAACAAGATGTGTCAGGAGCAGGTATTCTTAACTGTATTTTTAACTGGCATTTTACTTATCATCTATGAAAAGACAGTGAAAACATGCAAATTACAAAACATGTTGACACACAATATCCTTTTCCAAGCTATCACCCTTGAAGATCGTATCTATTTGCATTATCTGCTTCTAAATTATATATGATGAACTGATCCATTTTAGGTGCTTACAAATTTCAGGAAGCGGGGACCCTGACTGAGCTTCTGTGGGCTTCAAGGAAAAGCAGAACTGGGCCTGGACAGTCCTGCAATAACAGGGAATCCAAAAGAATCCTAAGGCTAGGGAGCTAATAAACCTTCCTATACATAGTTGCCAAGACAGCTGCATAGGTAATTATTTAACTTTCAAATTTATATAGCTGCCCATTTCACAATACAAACAATTGTGGGTGATGTACTGCAAAGTTAAAAAGCATATTGTAAACTGTCCCAAAGTCCTTTCTGGAAGTCCAGTTGTCTCTTGAAAAAGCACCTTTGGGACAACCATGACCTGGGTGACTGAGAATCTTCATAGACATATTGTAAACTAGACTTCACCAGGAATTGGTTCTCAACTCGGATTTTACTTTTTATATAAACAAAAAGAAACACACACACACACACACACACACACACACACACATACACGGAGGGAGGGAGGGAGGGAGGGAGGGAGGGAGGGAGAAAGAGCATTAAGGTGAGATTTAAAAATTACATAACCATTATATGAGCTTGTTTCCAGGAAACTAACATCAGTTACAGAAAATGAAATATAGTCATTAATTTGATGCAATTGAATAATCTATTGCTTCTACATTGATGACTAATTATTTAAAATTATTTTCTTTCTTCTCTAACATGCTCCTTCTGCCTTCTTTAAAACACACACGCACCCATGCACACCTTAACATTTCAAAGATATGTCTCATATTTGAAAGGAAAATTGCACAACTTGAAAGATAAGCTCTATGCATGCCTTCTTTTCTGCTTTTAACGCTGAAAGTTAGGGAAAAACCTAGTACAAACGATATTCATTCTATTCCATATCTGTAGTGCAATTTCAGTAATACTATGCAAAGGCATTTTTTTTTACTCTTCAGTACCCCCATTGATGTAGCTGTTGCATATTTAGCACCTTAAGAAATTGCTGCATTACTTATAATGAAAGTAGTTGCAAAGCATATCACTCAATAATACTGTCTTAATTACATTCAAAAACTTTAATCATTTTAGTATACAGTAACTATTTATTGACTATATGCAAGAGACTGTTACAATTTCTCTGAATGTCCAAAAGCTCAAGATTTTTTAATGTACCTGAGAAAAGGATGCATATATAGCTGAACACCAAAACAATTTTCCAACAGTTATATGCATTTGAAGGCGTAGACTCATTCATATGTAAATGTTAATTTTCATCAGATTTTGGTAAATGGTATGTTACATTAACAATAAGCCAGAAAGTGGTGAATATTGCAACTGGATGTTCTATCTCATTCAAATGAGAAAGAAGTATAATGAATTTCAGATTCAAAACTTTTTTTGAAGAAAAGTAGACTTTCCCAAAATGGAGCATAATGAGCTGTAGCCAAGATTTTTTTTATTATTCATTTCATGTAATATCTGTGACTCAGCCTTAATAAATCCCAATAAATATAGTGGATATTTTCAATTGAAAACGTTGATTTATTTGACACATTTTAATTTTTTTTAAAAAAAAATCTTGCAAAAAGGTGACACTAGTTATAATCACTTATGCAAGTACAACTGTCTTTTCTCCCTTTCCAATTCTCCCTTTCTATTATTTATAACACATAAGGCTTACAATGTACTTTTAGTTTAATTTATTAAGAGAACACTTTTTCATGAACAGCTGTGGTTTTCTCTCTATCACTAATTCCTGGAATATTGATATAATACATTAAACAAATGTTTATTTGAAATGTTTTTCTTTGTTATTCTTCTGAGTATTCCTCCTTAATGAAATTAATTGGCCAGTCTGAAACTAAATTACCTTTCCAGGGAAAGAGCCATTCTACTTCCCAAACCTGGCCTGACAGGAAGCAGAATCTAATTGGAGCTCCCAAAGAGCCATCTCCATTTAAATAGTTAGATATATAAAAATCCCTCTTTCTCTTTTCTTCTTCCGTTCATCCTCAGTGGTTGAAAATGACATTGAGTGTGGGATATGCATTCATTAGGAATGATCATACCAATTGGTCTACCGTGTTTCCCCAAAAATAAGACCCTGTCTTATATTTTTTTGAACCCTGAAATAAGCACTTGACCTTATTGCCATGCGCCCAAAAGCCTGATTGGGCTTATTATCAGGGGATGTCTTATTTTGGGGGAAACGGTATTTTTCTGAATCAGAAGCCAGAGGGGTTATCAGCCTTAGAACTGTCAGATAATCAATCTCCTTAAGCAGAATAGGGAAACTATGGACAGGAGCTGGTAAGGGCAGATTCAAATAATGAAAGGCCACATCCAGGCAGAGTGCCTAGCCCTAGGATACACTGGCAACATAGAAGGACAGAGCAAAAGCATTCTGCTCAGCTAGTACTTGGGAAGCAAGACGGACAATGTCCCAAACTGAACCATAGCTGCAACTAGGACTATCTAGCAGCAATCATTACCACCTTACTGCTTACTGATAACAACTCTCCAGTATCAAACATATGTTTCTTGTCTGCTCTTGGACTAAGTAGAAAATTCCTGACAGTTAGACCAATTAATCCATGGAACAATTTGTTTCCAGAAGTTGTGAATGCTCCAACACTGGAAGTTTTTAAGAAGAGATTGGACAACCATTTGTCTGAAATGGTATAGGCTTGATCAGGGGGTTGGACTACAAGATCTCAAAGTCTCTTCCAACTCCATTATTCTGTTATTCTGACTCTAGGCTTTATGACTCAAACCAGGGGTGGGTTCTACTTACCTTTACTACCAGTTCACAACAGGGCCGCGTGCATGTGCAGAAGCTTCCTGATGACATCAGGGTTGGTGGGTGGAACCTCCCGCTAGTTTTACTACCAATTCTATAAAACCGGTCTGAACTGGGGCACCCACCACTGGTCTGAGTTTTAAACTTGTTTCTCTGCCACTATCTTACACATTGCTAGTTAGTAACCTTCTAACTTGGCCTCTTGTCTCTTACAGTCAGGATTCAGCCAGTTTGTACCACTTCAGGAGAACCAGTTTTTAACTTTCTGAGCAGTTTGGTGAACTGGTTGTTGGAAGAAATTATTTATTTATTTATTTATTTATTTATTTATTTATTTATTTATTATGTAATTTATATGCCGCCCTTCTCCCGAAGGACTCAGGTTACAAGAAGGAACAAAATAATTACATAAACATCAAACTCAATTTAAAATTAGTTAAAATTAATTAAAAATTTAATTAAAATTATTAAAAATCACCCCTACGGATTCAGCCCATTTGGTGAAAAAGCCACGTCTTCAATTTGCGGCGAAGGAGAGGAGGTCAGAGGCTGTCCTGAGGCCGGTGGGCAGCCCATTCTAGAGGGTCGGCGCTCCCACAGAGAACGCTCTCCCCCTGGGGGCTGCCAGCCGACATTGTCTGGCTGATGGCACCCTGAGGAGGCCCACTCTGTGTGAGCGCACCAGACGATGGGAGGATGGCAGGAGATGATCCTGCAGGTACCCGGGCCTAAGCCATGTAGTGCTTTATTGGTGAGCACCAGCACCTTGAAACGAACCCAAAGAACCACCAGTAGCCAGTGCAGCTCGCGCAGGAGAGGTGTCACACGGGAGTACCGAGAAGCACCCGTAACAACCCGCGCGGCCACATTCTGGACTAACTGTAGCCTTCGGGTGCATCCCAAGGGCAGCCCCATGTAGAAGGTGTTACAGTAGTCCAACCGAGACGTAACAAGGGCATTAGTGACAGTGGCAAGGGCATCCCGATCTAGGAAAGGGCACAACTGGCGCACCAGGCGTACCTGTGCGAAGGCCCCCCTGGTCACAGCCGTCAAATGATCTTCTAAGGATAGGCGTGAATCCAGGAGGACCCCCAGATTGCGGACCCTTTCTGAGGGAGTAAGGACCTCCCCTCCCATCATAAGTGACGGGGCCACCAGATCACGAGATGCCGGTATCCACAGCCACTCAGTCTTGGATGGGTTGAGTCTGAGTCTGTTTCTTCCCATCCAGGCCCGTACTGCTTCCAGGCAGCAGGACATCACAGAAAGGGCAACCCCAGGGTGATCTGGGGTGGAGATATAAAGATAAGTATCATCAGCATATTGGTGGTACCTCACCCCGAAACCATGAATGATCTCACCCAGCGGCTTCATATAGATGTAAAGAATGGGGGGGAGAGAACTGACCCCTGAGGCACCCCATATGTGAGGAGCCTTGGGGTCGAACTCTCTCCCCCCCATCCATACAAACTGTGAGAGGCCCAAGAAGTAGGAGAACCACCGTAAAATGGTGCCTCCTACCCCCAACCCGCCGAGTCACTGCAGTAGGATACCATGGTCGATGGTATCGAAAGCCGCTGAGAGGTCAAGAAGGACCAGGATGGAGGAGCAACCCCCATCCCTGGCCCGCCAGAGAATCAGTTGTTAAATTATTTGAATCCCATCACTGCTTACAGCTATGTATCTAAACTACACTTTCTGTATTTCTTACTCTGTATCACTGAATTCACATTGGCACTGTCCTGTTTTACTAGACAAGATCATACTTTCCCCATTTTTCTTGTGCACAACTGCTCTGCTAAGTGTTCTATCAATCTTCTTAGTTGTTTCAATTACAATTCCATCATTAAAACAGTTGCAGGTTGCTATTTCTGATTGTGCAGGCTAACCCAGAATGTGTAGCACCATAGAGCATAGAATAATAGAGTTGGAAGGGTTCTGGTCCAACCCCTGCTCGAGCAGAGACCCTATATCATTTCAGACAAATGGTTGTCTGTTGAAAGCTTTCAGTGATGGAGCCCCACAACTATTGAAGGCAAGCTGTTCCATTGGTTAATTGCTCTCACAGTTAGGAAATTTCTCATTAGTTCTAGATTGCTACTCTCCTTAGTTAGATTCCATCCATTGTTTCCCACCTTGCCTTTTTGTACTTTGGAAAATAGTTTGACCCTCTTACCTTTGTAGGAGTCCCTCAAATATTGGAACACTGCTACTATGTCTTCCCTAGTCCTTCTTTTAATTAAACTAGACATACCCAATTCCTGTAACTGTTCTTTGTATATTTTAGCATCCAGAGCCCTAATCATTTGTTGCTCTTCTCTGCACTCTTTCCAGAGTGTCAATATCTTTTTTGTATTGTAGTGACCAGAACTAGATGCAATATTCTAAGTGTGGTCTTACTAAGGCTTTAAGGCTTGCTAAGACAATACTACAAAGCACCACTTACAGTGCTTTGTGGTATTGGGCAGTTGTTTTCCTCAGTGTCTGTTCCAGATTCATTCCTTTGCTCTCATATAGAATAGAGTGAAAAGAAGTTAATCACATCTAATGGCAGCAACAGAAACAATTAACACTGGCATGATGAATGAATCATCATTTCTTACAAGACAGTAAGCTAAGATGGAGGTGAACCTGAAACATCCTTAAACAAAAGCAAGATTTTTCTCTCCCAACACCCTTATTTGTCAGCGGGAAAAACTTAATTTACACGTGTTATAATCTAGGAGACTGCAAGTTCTGGCTCCATGCTCAATTGACTAATCAAGAAGATGAGAGGTGTATAACTATTTTGCCAAAAAATAGCTGTATTGGAACCTACAAAAGCTACATTTCTTTGAAGTATATGCTGAACAGTTCACCTGTTATTTTTCATTCTTTTTAAGGTCAGTTGGCTGGGAGTAGGGAACATTGGATTACAGTGGTTTCTGTCTTCCTCGGGACCAGTTCCAATTAGTGTTTATGTAATGTAAAGGTAAAGGTTCCCCTCGCACATATGTGCTAGTCATTCCTGACTCTAGGGGGCGGTGCTCATATCTTCAAAGCCGAAGAGCCAGTGCTATGCAAAGATGTCTCTGTGGTCATGAGGCCGGCATGACTAAATGCCAAAGGCGCACATAACGCTGTTACCTTCCCACCAAAGGTGGTCCCTATTTTGCTATTTGCATTTTTTATAAATTGCAAATTGCTTTCAAACTGCTAGGTTGGCAGAAGCTGGGACAAGTAATGGGAGCTCACTCCGTTACATGGCACTAGGGATTTGAACTGCTGAACTGCTGACCTTTCGATCAACAAGCTCAGTGTCTTAGCCACTGAGCCACCATGTCCCTTTTAGTGTTTATAGGAGGGCACAAATCTACCCCAGAATCCTTTTCAGTTGGTGTTCTGTCACTATGGAGACTAAGGAAGATGACTCTGAAATATACATGAACCCTAACCTCAACAGAATGAATTGAAATATTTTTAAGCCCATAATTATGACATAACATTTGGAAGTGGCTTAGGTAGATGCTTCCCAGAGTCACCGAATTAGAAGAGGGAGGAGGAGGGACAATACAATCAGACCTGCAAGGTTCTGTGATTATAGCTAATATTAATCAAAACAGTTTTAGCCTTCCTGTGAACTGATTTCTTGAACTGGTCAAGTCTGGTCCAACGAATGGAGATAACATCAACTTTGTGTGTCTATACTTCTTCCTCCTTTCCATGATAGTCTATGGAAGTGAAATTTGGATTTTGAAGAAGCAGGATTTATACAGTATTGACACTTTTGAACCTTTTGAAACAGTTGAATAAGATTCCTGAGGATACTGTAGAAAACCAAGAAAACAAACAAATGAATCATTGAACAAATCAACCCATGGTTCTAATTTAAGGGAGTAATTAAGGAAGGCTCAAGTTATCATATTTGGGACACAATATACTGTATAATGCTGGGAAAGGTGGAAGGAAAGAAAAGAAAAAGGTAACCAGCAGTGAAGTTGATGGACTCATTTATAGTGGTGATGGATGCATCCCTGAAGCACCTAAAAGACAAGATTGTCCTTATTTACGTGGTCATGAAGAGTCAACACTGACTTAATGGTACATATTCAATAATGACCATTTAGTTCTTAGAAGTAATTAGTACTTACATAGAACTAAAAGTATGATCTAAACATATTTTAATATTCAATGGTTTAATGGGCAAGCTTGGTATGTGGGTGAGCTAGAATTATAACCCTGACCTTATTCCAATCAAGCTTTGAGAAATGTCTTACCCTAACTAAACTGATAGCATCAACAACAGACAAACATTGTTGGGTATAGGATCTGCTATTATAATCCTTAATGGTAGGTAGGGCTTTGCAAATTCTTCATAATGAATGCTTCAAAATGTATGAGAGCACAAAGTACTTGATTTCATTAAGGTAGCTGTATAGTTTTCCAGGTGGACTACTCTTAGCAGTCTCTGCATCTGTGTGTATGTACTCCCATTTTGTTTCTATGAGAACCAACGAAAAGGCTGTACTTGCACATTTATGCAAGGAGAGTCAGGAGCAGTTGACGAAGCAGCTGGCCAAGCTTGGAGAAAAAAATCACACAACTACTTTAATGATTAAAAGATAATTAGATCTTACATGTTCTTGTACATTGTGAAGCACTCATTTTGAAGGATTTGCATAGCCCTGCTAAAAAGATTGAATAAAGTTACTTGAATGCTTTAATATTCTGATAAATTGTGGACCTGTGTGGATAAGCATGATCTGCCTCAATGAGGCACTTCATCTTCTAGAGGCAAGTCATTGTTCCTTGTTTCAGTGAAGTGTTTTATGAAGGCTGATCACTCTGGCTTAACAAATAATATATGTCACTGCAATTACTTCTAAGCAAACCAGCACTGAACTGTGCTGAAACAACAATGCACAGTATCTGTAATATCTGGAAATCTCTTTTCAGTACATAAAATACTTACATCCTTTGGAAATGAAAATTAGTTTGCAAAAACCATAATAAGAATACTCCTCTTAATAAGGAACTTATACACTTATTACAGAAGGAACCCTTCTGTAAATTACTTGGTCACTGATATTACCATAATACAATCCAAAATTTGGCAACTTGGTTTTGTCACGTCACAGAGTTATATTATATGTTAATATAACAGATTGCTAAAAGATATGCACAATAGAATTTAATTGCACGGTGTCTTACAATAATCCCGGCTCTCATTTGTAAACAATAGGAAATTCATGCAAAAAATACATGGAAAATGGTAACACCTGCAATACACAATCAGTCCACATTGAATTGGATAAAGTCATTTGATATTACCCATATTCCCGATAAATAGTTTAAACAGAAATTGCATTTTCATTCAGGCCATTCAGAAAACACCTCAGTCTGACTCAGTGCCACATCTAGAATGAGATTCAGAAACTGGATCTCCATTCTTTCACAGTTTTCCAGGGGAAAATGAAACATTTATTATTCTACATTTTTAGCAGAATGAAATAACATTTGCAATACAGACAGACAAACACACAAACACACACACACACACACTTACTGTATAACATTATGAGTGTATGAAATATTTGAAACAAAGTTGTGGTCTCTTAAATCCATATTTTAAAAACAAAAACATAATGTCTATACTTTCCTGTTTTTTGGATAGAATAGGATGAGATATATAGAAAGAAGTATAACGTTTCAATTTTTTTCAGACATAAAGGTTGAACAGTTATTTTGAAAAGGGGCGGAGTGTACCTGAACAATCATGATACCTCTTTCTGATTGCAACGGAGCTGAATATTGGGGGCAGTGTGGCAACCTAAATTTGTCAAACAGTGTGGAATGTACAACATAGACAATAATGTAGTTGACTAGGTTGAGATTTACTGTATTTTTTATGCGCAGTTATGCACTATGTATAAATATAAAGCCTTATTAGTCTTTTGATTTTATCTCTGTGTTTAATCTTTTATGGCAAGGGTCCCCAACTCCTGTGCTGTGGTTGACTACCGGGCTTCAACCTGTTCAGAACTGGGCCACACAATTGGTGGGCAAACATATGAGCATGTATATGCTCATGAGCAGTGGCCACTTGCGCTTGCATCTCCCTCACGTGAGTGATGGCTGCTTGCACTCACACGTGCAGTTCCCCTCAACAAGTGACAGCTGCATACACTCACATTGCTCCCTTTGCATGAGCAGTGAGTACAGCCACCCTCCACTCGCATAGAGTTATGTGTGCTTGCGCCCACTCACCTGCCATCCACAGAGAACTATACCCTTCCCCCCCGACAGGCTGCCAAGCCATAAAGGTTGGGGACCATTGTCATATGGATGTATTTCAGATTGAATTGGACTCCTATGACAACATAGACACAACTATGTCTTGGCAGTAAGTTGAAATGGTTTACTAGTGCCTCTCCCATTACCCTACAGAGCAGGTCTTAAGTATTAACCGGGTCCAAATTGTCTTTAACTTTCAAGTCCAAACACTGAGGCACATGTCTATAAAGAACTAATAAAACAGACGCATATGTACATATGTGCACACACACATACATACCCATAGTAATAAAATATTGCTATCTTTTTAAAAGACATTCCAGAAGACACAGTGAGCAAATTATATGAGTGAACTGGAAAAAAAGTTTAGTTTTTTTTAAAACAACAACAAACAACAAAAGTCTATAGGTGTCATTGAAAACCCCTTGAAGGAATGTATCTGCAACAGGAATATATTACATTTCTTTTCCAACTTGAATGCAAATTTCTATGTTCTTGTTTTTTTCATAATATAGTGATAATAAATAGTTGTGTTAGAAACAGTCAAATACATGCTGATATTTTCAAATATACAATGGAGACTACACTGCTACACCGTTAAAATCATTAATTTCTAAATGGCAAGCAGTTTTCAAAAAAATATATAAAATACAGATTCTAGCTGTTCCCTGCAGGAATAGTACATAAATATCCAGTAGAATGATTTGTTACACTAGAATACACAGGGTTGGATTCTGTTTAATTATACCAACATTACTGAAGTTCAGTGCTGCTATCTTTGTTTCAGTTATTTTAGATTCACAACAGTAGAGCCAGTTGGGGAAGTGGTTAAGAAAATTAAATAAAATTACTTTTGAGTATATTTGTTTCAGATTGCTGTGTGAGCAAAAGTTTTTAAAAAGGGGAGGGAATAGAAACAATTTTTTGTACTTCGGGTTAAAACAATATTATTTAAATTACGTTCTGCAGAAGAGCAATGCTCTTCAAACAATAATATCTCTTTCTTCAATATATTCTTGTGAATATAACATTTCTGCCACTCCTGCAACCAAAACAAAATATTGAAATAGACTGACTTGAATGCTGACTCGTAAGATTTTTTTATGACAAATTTCATACAGACTTTGATGAAATATGCTGCTATTATGCAAGCACACATATCCATTCAGGTCTTTAACAGTATCAGAAACGTAAAGGAAAATTAAACATATTATTTTAAAAAGTTTTATTTTAATATATGCTGTCCTCACTTAATGATAGTAATTGGGATCGGAATTTTCATTACTTTTCATCATTAAGCAAGTCATCAAGTGAGGAGTATGCATGATCATGACTTCAGACTTCCTTTCAGCTTCCCCATTGAGTTTGTTTGTGGGAAACCAGAAGGGAAGGTCACAAATCATGATTATGTGACCATAGGATATTGTGTTGGTCAAAAATCCAGGCCAGTTGCTGAGTGCCTAGATCTTGATCACATGACTCTGGGATATTGCAATGGCTGGGACTTCAAAAGACTGTTCGTAACTACCAGTCAACTTACATTCAGTAAGTTTGAATGATTGCTGAACAAGCAGTCATCAAAAGAGGACACCTGTATTATTTCAGCCTCTAGTGCTACATTAGTCTTCTTTTTTTAAAACGTAAATTTTAATTAATGATGCTCATTTGAAAATATTATCTTGGAAATTTTTAAATAAACACTTGGTTAAAAGCATTCACGATGCCAGATATATGCACTAATATTACTGACATGTAAAACCCCATCTATACCACCCATTATTTTAAAATAGCTTTTTAAACATACTGTTGTGGTCCGGCAGCGGCCTGCAGAGCAGGCAGCAGAGTCAGACAGTGAGGAGGTTGAGGAGGAATATGGGCCAGTCCTGGAGTCTGGGAAGGCTCGGACGAGGACTCTGCATCGGAGGCAGGGAAAGGGCCATCTGGGAGGTACGTGCTGCCTCCAGAGCCTCCAGAGTCGGATCTCAGTGAGGCAGAGGAACAGGGGGAGCCTGTTCCCAGTGAGTGCGTGCGCAGAGCTGATAGAAGGCAAGAACAGTTAAAACAAAAGGGACGACTCGGGAATAGTGCTTGGAAATGATTGGCCCCATCCATAAGACTTAAAAGAGGAGCAAAGGCACGTGGGCCTTTGCAGGAAGCAACATTGTTAATTCTGTTCAGTTTAAAGTCTGAAGCTCTATTTGATTCTGGACTCCATGTGACTTTGCAGATTAGGCAGCGTGTCAAGAGAGATAAAGGTGGGTGATTATCCTTATCCAGGTGGCCTTATCCTGAAGGACTCTTTACAACTATTTGGGACTCATCTGTGAATGAACAGAATTCACAGCTGTTGTAATAAAAGAGGTTTTTGGGACTTCTCGTGGGTTTTACTGACTCAGGAAGCCTAGGTTACTGAGTCAGTACACAAATCAGTACACAAATCAGACTGAGATGATTGTATGATTCTAATTCATAAATTATTTTTGCATACACAAATTCAAAAACTGTACATGTTCCCAACATAATATGAAATTGCAACTATTAAAAAGTAAATATACATGCTAGGGTTAACCAAATATGTAAAATAATCTAGTACAACAGCTGTTGTTTAATATCAGCACAATTTATCAATGCCTTGGAAAAATATGCATGTGAATGTTTTTTCTTAAGTGTGCAACTTAAATATAAAATCTTGTATATGTTCATAATGGGCATGCACCTATTATATTAATTATCTACAACTTTTTGTTTGAGGTTAAATAGCAAACCAATGCTGCTGATAGCAAATCAATATGTACTTTGTTGAACTCTTTTGTCTCATTATTAAATCAGATGTGTATTATGTTGGATTGTACAACTATTCTAAAACCAGAAAAACACATGGCTTCTTTGAAAAGGCACTGATTGGGGGAGGGATTCATGCCCAAGTCTACTTCAAACACCTTTTCAGTTTCAATGCTGCAGTATCAATCTTTTGGACATAGTAAGTTAAGTCATATTTATTTTTCTGTACAAAACTGTACAAAGACTTTATTTAGAAGTTATTAGATATATTAAAGACATGGAAAAAAATTTTATGGTTCCAATATGCGTACTGTTTTATTTAGTAAGACAACACTAAGAACTGAATATAAACAAGCGTATGTTCACGATGGTTAAAAAATGAAGGCACTGGTGATGGCAATTTCCCCCCCCCCATTTCTTTTCAGCATGAAAAGAGTAAAGGGTACCATTTCTTGGTTCCTCAATACGCTCAGAAACCTAGAACATAGAATAATAGTATTGGAAGGGATGTTGGAGGTGTTCTAGTCCAACCCCAGCCCATGGCTGGAGATCCTATACTGTGCTGGACAAATGGCTTTCCAATCTCTTCTTGAAAATCTCCAGTGATGGAGCACCTATAATTTCCAGAGGCAAGCTATTCTAGCTCTCTTTAGTTTGCACTGTCTTTTAAGCAATGTAGAACATTTAGTCAGCTTTTAGTGTGAAAGAAGCAGCAAGAGCAACTGTTTTGCAAGTCTGCACTAAAGGAATTGTTTTTTTTTCTTTCTTTCAGTAGTAGCTTGTAATATTTATGATTTGTTATATTTATTTTTGTCCATACTACTTAAAAAATTCATTTGTTGAAGGCACTTATATATTTCCATTTCAGTGCTTAAAATACGAGTGTCAGGACTTACTTATAGTAGCTAAAATCACTCATGCTTCACAATTCTAATTTGTCTAATTCCAGTAGCCATTAATTCAATTAAAATCATGCAAAACTAAGCAGAACTGAACAGGTTTTTATTTTATTCCCTGTATTTTAAGAAGCAGTTTTGCACATTGATACTTTATTTTTAAACAACTCATTCCAATGTTATTTTAGTCCCTGCATTCAGAGAATAGTAAAGACTTATTTTTAATTACTTTCACTTGTAAGAACCAGCTGATAGATATTCCATCAATGTTATGATCCCCTTGGATAGAAAAAAACAGATTTTTTTCAACTCAAACAGATTTTTTAGAATGATAATTACTTCTTAAACAAGGGAATTGTTGCCTAATAATTATCTACAAACTCTGATTAAATTAATCTGAAAGAAATTAAAATAAAATTGTTATCTGCTTTACTTCTATCAGCTATATAGTCACTTAGGATACAATTATCAAGGTATCAAAGTATTATTAGACCACATTATTTTCAAAAGGAGGCAGAGTATTCTGCGGGTAGCCTCAACTTACAATAGCAATTGGAACTGGAATGTCCAAGACAAAGTTGTAAAGCATGGCTGCATTCCTTAGCAATGGCAATTCCTGCAGTCCTGGTTTCCATTGTTAACTGAGTCACATATCATTAGGTG
Source organism: Pituophis catenifer annectens (assembly GCF_029215685.1). Taxonomy (NCBI): domain Eukaryota; kingdom Metazoa; phylum Chordata; class Lepidosauria; order Squamata; family Colubridae; genus Pituophis; species Pituophis catenifer. The sequence continues at coordinate 116,325,892 of NW_027256882.1, forward strand.
AGGCTAGAGGGCTTTCAAGCAGGCCAGCAGGAAGATGCTGCTTCTGGGTGAAACGCAGCATGATGAGAGCATGCAAATTTAAGGGAGGCATGACAGGTGCAAGTCTATGTATATGGGTGCAAGGGATGTACAGCCAGGATTTTGTTTATGTATGTGAGTAGCAGGTATGGAATGAACACAGACAGGCTGGAGGAGATGACTGGTGGAGTAGACTTATGCCAATGACTTGCAAACTTCTCTGCCAGCTTCCCCATTGACTTTCTGGGGAAACTGGCAGCGAACTTTGTAAATGATGAGTATGTGATTGCAAGTGCTACAACATGTCATAAGTGTGAGCTGGTTTCCTAGTACCCAGATTGTGATCACATGACTGTGCAGATAGCGGAATGGCAAGAACTCCAAGAACTGGTTGCCACTATCAGTTGTTCAGCACCATTGTAACTTCAAACAATGGTATTAAGTCAAGAACTATCTGTATGTATTTCTTAGGTCAAAGGTAGATGTAGTATTAGCATATAAATGTAAGATTATTCATAATAAAGTTGCAATATTGGAAAGAAAATATTCAAAACTCAATAAACAAGAGTTCATATAAAGAAAGTCTCAAAATGTAGATACAAATATTATCAGTATTTTGTGAATTCCATCAGCACTTTGACCATCCACTTTGTGAATAGTCTTTGTGAAAGACTAGACTGATTGAATAAGAAACTATTTTCCCCTCATTTGAATGAGGGGGAAACAAAGCTAAAGACAAAGCTAAAATCTAAGACAATCAAAAACAATTGTTTAACATAGGTAAGACTTACAAGAAAGCATGTATGCATGCGTCTCTATCTCATAAATTTCATTAATAAAGAAACGTTCAGGATACTTATGGTTTAAGAAGGAAAGATATCATTACAAATCAGAAGCAGATTCCTTCTGAAGTCACTCATCTTGACCTGGTGTGTAATTTATCCAGAACAGGATTCCACCCTTTATTGTAATTAAATGAGAACATGTAGATTTCTAGCTGCATTGCACTGAAAAAGAACATTTCAAATATCACATTGTTCCTGCCCCCTCCTGCATTCTATAGACTATACTTTTCATCTGTTGCAAAAGAGGCGTATTATGCACTAACATACAGTAAATAGTTTACTCCAGCAGAATTTGATTGAGTGACTGATTGATTATGTGCCATCAAGTCATTTTCAACTCCTAGCAACCACATAAATAGATTTTCTCCATGTCGATGCACTCCTAAACTGGTGTTTCAGATGTTCTAATACTGCACTCATCACCACTGTAAATGAATCCTTGTTGTTGATCATCCTCTTTTTCCCTTTGCTTTATCTTTCCCAGTATTAAACCCTTTTCTGGAGAGCCTTTACATAATGTACCTCAGAAACAGATAATTTGAACCTCTTCATGTGTGCCTAAAGTTAAAAGGTTTCTTTGTTTGCTAATCCAGTTATTTGTTTTCTTGGCTGTCCATAGTATTCTCATGAGTCTTCTCCAAAAGTCTCATGAGTCTTCTCCAAAAGCAGAATTCACTGGAGTTTAAATACAATTTTTTTCTTTTTATGACCCTTTAATCCCTTATTTTGGAGTGAAGTTGGGGCAACTGAGTGGAGCTGAGCGTTTACTAACTGGATGGCCTTCCTGATGCCTACACGGTGTTTGCAGTAGTTATTTTATCTTTGTGCCCTGATAGAAAATCATCTGTTGCTGCCTAGGATTGAACTCTCAACCTTCCGAGTGGGAGGCAAGAATCTTCACCTCTAGGCCACAGTGCCGCTCAATTGGACTATAAATACCATATTTACCTGAAATATAAGTTAACTGCTCCTCTTATAATTAAAATGTATACAGGGGAAACCAAACCCAGACACCTCACCCTTAAAAAAGTCATGTACAATTTCAAAATGGTGCCCTCATTTTCAAAACACAAATTGTTTTCATGAACAGAAATTAATAAGCATACTTACATATTTCCCTTGGTGTAGCAGAAAATGTTAAAAACTTTCTGTTGGCTTTGCTGCTACTATTTTTATTTTTTAACTTTGTTCACTGCCCACTTTGGTGGAATGGGCAGCCATATAGGTTACCAAAAGGTATCATGAGGTAAAATGGGGATCCTATAAGTTTTATCAATCAATGAATAAATTCTAAATAAAAAGAGGGGGGGAAACTCAGTGAAAATAGGGTAAAGATGGAGATTATTGCATTGGAAGGTAAAGAATTAAAACAACTGCATGGAAGAGAAGAAGATAGTGGATGGGACTTTACAAAAAGGGTTAAGCTGATTACGAGAATAGCCTTTCCTAACCATGGGCTAATCTTCAACCTATTTTTTAATCTGTCACTTGCATCTCTTGCTTTTTACTTCATTTTTCAACAGTTTTATTCTTGCTAATACATGTAAAATTAGAGAATAATCTACATAGGAAGACAGACTAATAATCTATACACAAAACATCATTTCCATATTGTCAGAGAAAAATCCATGGGATCTTCAAATCCCAAACTTCTGTCAAAAACTAATAGGAAGAAAATGACTTTTTCTTAGGGTACTTTCCTTGTCTTTTCTTTTTTATGACACATTGAAAAGGAATAAAAGATTTGTCTTAGAACCACTACAGAGACACTGTCACTTTTGTTGCTTTTCAGATGGTTTGGGGGAATGCAATGAGAAGGAGGAGAACAGCTTCATGACAGCTTGATCCTTTGTATGAGAGACTGGGATTAAGCTGCCGCAGATACACGACAGGAAAAAGAGCAACTCAGTGGACTGAAGGACTGCACTGAATCCATTTCAATAGGAATTCTTCACTTGCAAATGGCTAAGCAATTGAATACCATGTATTTACTTTACAGGTTTAATCCCTTTAATTAAATTACTTAAATATATCACAGAGGGAAAATCAATTTATTTCCCAGGTGCAGGATTAAAGTTATATTTTTGGTTAAATTGAGGAATGGAAAATTAAATTACTAATGCAGTTACTATTGCTATTTTTGTTAAAATGGGTATAGAAAATTTGTTATAATAGTAATTCTACAAGAATATTTCTATATTATTTTAAAGCATCAATATGCTTATATTTATTTATTTTTAATTTATTTATTTGGTATTTCATGACTAACCATATCCCAATGGCAGCTATTTAATATTCTAGAATGTAGGATCCACACATAATTAGCTTATTGTATAAAATAGAACTACCTTTAGTCATTAGTTTCGATATTACCACTTGACTATATCCATTCTATTAGGAGCATTAAAAGTTTTCTTATTCTGTGTCACACCTACTTAAAACACATATGAAAATGACACATAGCACATATGAAAATGAATTTTTAAAAAGACACAAACAGTCCAGATTACTTTCTTACCAAAGCAAAACAGATTTGGAAACTTTCCTTCTGTTCAAAAGAGGAATGTGTTCTTGCTATGAATGCTTCAACGCTGTTATATAACAATGTAAGCCACCTGGAACTATCATATGTGAGTTGGATAGCCATATAAATGTGTTAAACAAACAAACAAACAAACAAACAAACAAACAATACCATAGAACAACAATGTACAACAAGCTGAGCCTTGATTTCACCATAAATAGGGCTTGCATTTAATACACAACAATTGCTGAAGTAGCCCATAATGGAATCATATGTTTTTCTAAAATACATCTATTTATCAAAGGCTATTGTATCTTTGAATGTCTTTTATCTGTTTCTAGTCCTAATTGTAAGAAACTTGACATTGTGGGATGTTATGTATGGAAACCATGAACTTTTAAATTTTTCATTTCTTTTTCCCATATTGTTAAAGTTGTAGTTGAGGAAAAAAGAAAAACGGGCCACTATATCAATTCTCTTGTTATACCTCTTCACAAATGTGGTCATGAACACTCTTATCATTTCTGGTATTCCATGATGTGAGGTTTGAGAGGCTCCAATTGTTTTGAATGAAAGATTCTCTTATACAATCACCCAATTTCCCTCTCCCATAAAAATCCTGATGCTATTAGTACTGATTCAAGGACAAAAAGTTTGGCAGGGCTCTGAGGGGAACATGTGATACATCCTGTATCCACAAATGCTGTTCTCAGAGGTAAAGGGTTTTAAAAATATTTGAACTTGTTCCTGACAAAGTTAAATTCACATGTCCATTTTTTTTATAATATTGTAAAACATTAGCTCCATAAATATTTACTTGCATATATGTTTTTATTTTAAGAGACAAATTAATTGTGGGGAATTATTGCACCTTGTAGGATTAAATATATGTTTTTAAAATGACATTGATTAACCTTTAAAGGAGAACCATTTAATCAATGTGAGAAAATCTTTAATAGGTTTTAAATGAAGTCATAAATCATGAGATTTTTTTGTGGAAAAAACCTCAAATGTTTAAAATTAATTATTGTATTCTTAGTTCATTATAGAACCAAGTAGAAGAAAGATATCAGATGTAAAGAATTTAGTATGGTTTTATTTGTAATTATCTATTTCAGTAGAAAGGTAACATAAAAACTTAATTTAGTTTATAATATTGAGCCAAATATACTACATCTCTTCTCATTTTTTTCCCCCATATTAAAACAAACATACTCACAATCTTAGATTTGAGATATATCAGCTTTGGGCTACAGGAATGGCAGAAAGAACATTATTTCCATTGAACTACTCAGTGGGAATGTTGTGGAAAAAAAAAAATCTTCCACTGAACTTATTGAAAAAGGGATGAAGTCATAAAAACTCCTGTATTAACATCATCATTTCCTTGCTCAGATCACCATAACAGAATGTAGCTTATATTTATATTATACTTTATATCATCACTTGTTTATAAAGCACAGGTGGGGGGGAGGCTATAACCTAGGTAATAGGACATTCTGGCCTCATATTGTGCACAGTTAGATTGTATAAAAAGAACAGGAGAAAAAGCAATTTTCATGGGAACAGAATGCTTTATTCAAATTGTCTTGCTTCAGAACACAGATAGGTACTTGAGCACATTCCTAGCACTGGACTTCAAGCTGCCAGTTAGATACATTCAGTAATAAATTTCACTTTACAATTATAGCTGGGGAAACAAGGATGGAAGCTTACCCTACATAAGTTAGAAAAAGAAGTATGCATATCACTAAATAAAACTTTTAGTCATCTATTTCTTTTCCTGTCATCCCCTTGATAGATATGATAACTATATTTTAACTAAATAATATTTATGAGTATTGTTTTCATGCTAAAGTAAGAACTAAATTCCAGATAGTGCCATTAAATCCAAAGCTTGCACGAAAAGTACAGCATTGGATCATGTTGAAAAGACATGGACTATTCTTATTTAGTTTAATTTGGTTTTAAAGGAAATGAAATACAATTTGATGTAGTGCTTAAAAGCACCAGGCTAAATATTAGGAGGCCATGTGTCCTAATCCTACCTTAGGTACATAGTCAGCTGGGTGACTTTGGAGCAGTCACTCTTTCTCAATCCTTGGAAGCAGACTTAGGCAAACCATTTTTGAAAACATTGCAAAGAAAATTGCAAAGACTAGTCCAGGTAATTGACACAGAGACAGGAAGGCACACTGTATTAGGAACAAATGAACTTGAGTTCTAGTTCTGCCTTAGGTATGAAAGCCAGTTGCATGTCTTTGGGTCAGTCATTCACCCAGCTTTAGGAAGAAGGCAATGGCAAACCACTTTTGAAAATATCGCCAAGAAAATTGCACTTGTCAAGAGTTGGGAATTAGGAGTGAAGACTGAATTAAAAGAGAAAGAAAAGATAGGAGGGAAGTTGTGAGATGGGAAAGAGAAGAGAAAGGAAGAAGGAAATGAAAATGTGAAGTTCAAGTTGTCCATTGTAATTCATAGAATCATAAGAGTCTTCTAGTCTGACCCCTTGGCAGGAGTTCTTATACCATCCAAGACAAATCCTGGACAAATTCTAAAGTCACATCCTTGTATTTTTCTTGGTATCAGTATAAAAGCTATTGCCTTCTTTGTAATGGTTTTTCAGTCGACCCCCAACCTGAAATTTTGTAATTTCTCCTTAAATTCCTAATCAGATCCTACCTCACTTAACTAACCTAAAGACGGCTCTCTATAAAAATGGGTAATTGCAACAGTGAAATATCTAGTGATTTATTTTAGTAAAATGCTTTCTCACTATCATCTTTACTCTTGGCCTTGATTGAAAGTATGACATTTCTCTGGATCTCTTTATATACATATAGTGCAAAAGCACATGACTGCCTATATCAACTTGTTTAGAACCATAGAAGTCAATCAATCAAAACAGAGCTGTAAGGGATTGTGCGGGTCTTCTAGTCTAACCCCATGCTCAAGCAGGAGACCTTATTTCAGACAGTTGTCCAGTCTTTTCTTAAAAACCTTCAGTGATGAAGCACCTACAACTTCTGAAGGCAAGCTGTCCCACTGGTTAATTGTTCTCACTGTTAGGAAGTTTCTCCTTAGTTCCAATTGCTTCTCTTCTTGAGTAATTTCCATCCATTGTTTCTTGTCTTGCCCTCTGGTGCTTTGGAAAATAAATCGACCCTTCTCTTCTTTGTTGAGCCCCTCAAATACTGGAATATTGGTATCATGTCACCCATAGTCCTTCTTTTTTCTAGAATGGCCATACCCAATCCCTGCAACCATAATATATAGTTTTGTTTCCAGGCCCTTAATGATCTTAGTTGCTCTTCTTTGCAATTTTTCCAGTCTCAACATCTTTATTATCATATTTTTTGGACTATAAGATGCTTCGGACTATAAGACACACATTAGCTTTAGACGAGGAAAACAAGAAAAAAAAAATCTGCCTCTGCCTCCACTGCCCATTTGCCACTGCTGCAGCTCATTCGCCTTGGCCCGTTCACCGTGGCCCATTCACTGTTGCCAGTGGTTTGCCACAGCCCATTTGCTGCAGTCCATTCACTGTCACCACGGCCCGTTCGCTATGGCCTGTTTGTGGCAATCAGGAGCGAACAAATTTATAAAGCGGTACTAATATCTCACATGATTTTGATTCTATGCCTTTGTTTATACAACCAAGGATTGTATTCACTGCTTCCTCATACTGCTGGCTCATGTTTAAGTGATTGTCCACTAGCACTCCAAGGTCCTTCTCACAGTTACTGTTTTTGAGCCAGGTTTCATCTAATCTGTACTTGTACATTTGGTTTTTCCTGCCTAGATATAAAACCTTGCTTTTCTGTATATTAAATTTCATGTTATTGGATAAGGCCCATTGTTCAAGTCTGTCAAGATATTTTTGTATCCTGAACTTGTCTTTTGGGGTATTGGTTATTCAAGCCAGCTTAGTGTCATCTGCAAATTTGATGAATTCCTCTTCTATTCCCTCATCTAAATTATTTATGAAGATATTGAAGAAGACTGGGCCTAAAACAGAAACTTGTGGTATCCCACTGCTTACTTCCCTCCAAGTAGATGCAGTACCATTAAGGACTACTCATGAAGTATGGTTTATCAGCCAATTACAAATCTATCTGGTGGTGATGCGATCTATTCCATATTTTTCTAGTTTACCAAGAAGTAGGTGTGGTCTACTTTGTTGAATGCCTTGCTGAAGTCTGAGGTAATACCATTCTTTTCTTTATGATTGTGTCTCTTTCTCTTTAAAGAATCTGTTCCTCTAGTTTCAGAAACGTTCTACTGGATTGTACATTTTCTTTTTGGTCACTTACAGTGGCAACTCTGAGAAAATGACATTTTCACTTACAGGATATCAATCAAATTTGATAGTTCCTTTTCACTGACATCGTAAATTTATTAATTCAGGTCCTGATGGTTTCATCTGGACTACTGCAATAGTCTTCCTTTATTCTTTGACCTCTAATATTGGCTTAGACCTAAAAGGTGAGCCTTCTTTCAGACCTCCCTCATTTTCTTCATATTCTTCCCACCATAAGGCTTTATGCTGACTCCTTATTTACAATCAGAGCCCAATTCAAGCTCTTCTTCTTTAGCTTAAGGCCTTGCTGCTGGCTGTTCCCTGTTCTGGCATTTGTCTAAGTATTATCCTTTTTATCTATAATTATCAGGGGTTTCTTTACATCCCTTTTCACATGTTGTTCCATCTTATTTGCATATAATCTAGTCACATCATGGAATTAGATTCCCCCTTAAGTACCATGCATAGTTTTGGACTCAAACCATTTTAGGGTTTAGGTTTGCCTTCCTCCAATTATAATGAAATTAAGAATTCCTGTTATTTCATTAAGGCCTTTGTGAATCTCATTAATTTGTATGCCCAAAAAATTACGTTTTTTTAGTGTTTCACTGCTAAGTCTTATGGCAATTCATTTTCCATCTGGTAGTTCTTGCTTAAAGTAGAAGACCAAGAAACATAAACACTTTTCATCCCTATAGGATGAAATTGATAGAATTACTGCATCATTCAGATATAATAAGATTTTTCTCAACCTATTCATCAAAGTTGGCAGGTAATGCTATTTTTCTTGAGACCCTGAATTAGTATTGATGTATAAGTTGAACAATGTAAAAGCCATGATGATACATGATTGTTTGATTCTTTCCTGTACTAGGATGGGAGAGGAAAGCTGCTTCTGCTTATTTGTCATATCTGATCTGTGTGCATGCATTTTTGTGTGCTTGATTAAAAAGGGTAGCCAAGCACAATTTAACAAACATATTTTCATTAAAGCTTGACTATTTAATTTGCTAAGCTTATATGTAACTCTAATATTTGCCGATTCTGAGTAGCCTAATACCTATTATCCTTGATCACTATTTAAACAGTAGCAAAGACAATGATTACAATAGAAAATAACAACAATAACACTTAATAGCAACCACATCTGCAGAAAACATAAATTTATTAAAGAGACATTCATACTGCAGGAAACATCAAATATTTGTATCATCCTCCAAGGTCTACAGCTGATTTCAATGACTTTTCTAAATTCTAATAGGATAGTGCCAAATGAATCTCAAGAGGGAATGCTACTCAAAGAAAGGACACAGCAATTGAGAGGACTGTTCTGCAGTCTCTGTGGGAAGCATTCCTGAGAGAAAGAAGTGCAGTCTTATCAAAGTAGCAGATACCATTGGGATCAGGCAGTTCCAAAGTTACCCAGCTCCTAAGCCACGAAGGACATAAAAATGATAACCAGCTCCTTGAATTGCAACCAGAAGCCATTTGGCAACTACCATAGATCTTCTAGTATAGATGTGATATCTTTCTCTTTACTTTACATTTGTATCAACTCATTAGGGGGAAAAAAACCTATGTAGACTTTGAAGTTAGCTGAAATTAGTATGTTACCATCATCTACCTATTCTAGCTAATCTAAACCAAAGAAGAGTTGATTTCCATAACCATTCCTATATTCAATAGTAGCCTGGATCATAATAAAGAAATTTAAATAAAATAATATGCTAAACCCCCCAGTTAAAAACAACAATAATATGCTAAACCCCCCAGTTAAAAACAACAATCTTAGCATCAATCCTTGTGCCTGATTGTAAGGCAGAAAAGCTTTTGATCAGTAAACAATCAGGCACAAGGATTGATGCTAAGTTGTTTTTAACTGGGGGGTTTAGAATATTTTTGCCTTGAAATCTGAAATTTTTAGATTTAAGATTTAATATTAAGTATTTTGAAAAATGTTAAGCATCTTATGCAATCTTTAATGTGCATGTATGCCTCTGGGTTTCAAGCAAATTGCGTGAAACAAATTTCAGATAATGTATTTTGTTCCCTGTGTTCTTCTACAATGTGGAGGTAGAAAAAAATGTGGCCTACGTGTACAACTCTGAATCCTACATATTCTTGTATTTTCCTTTAACAATTCTGTTGCTTATCAGCAATACAGATATAAGTAGATGTTCTTGGGGTCTCAAATTGTTATAACTTGCTGCCATATTGTATTGTAAACCTGTGTGATTATGGCCACCAAATTGTTGTAGATTCATAGCAACCACATAGATAATCTGTCCCTAACCTAGTCTTTCAGAAGTTCTAACATATAAACTTTTAGAGGTTCTTATTTCAGAGAATAATTATGGCTTTCTTTGTTATATGTTCTCCTTGGTCTGGCAAAAGTCTTATTTCTTGAACTACCTTAGGAAGGCTTCCACATTATTGTAATTCACTTAGCTGGATACTATACTTTATACTATTCTTTTCTTGAGTTTGTTTTGCCTACCTACAGTTCTTATTAGATATGTGCCTATACAGTTGGTACTTGACTTTTGACCTATCATTTAGTAACTATTTGAAGTTATGAGGGACCTCCTTGGGGGGGGGAACTTTAACCCAGATTCAAAGTTCTAATAGCAGCAGCCACCACAGTCATGTAACTGTATGTCAGATGCTTGAAAACTAGCCAGTATTTATGGCCATTTGCTGCATCCCATGATCATGATCAGAATTTACAATGGCTTTGCTGAAAATTGGCATCTACTTCCAGTTTTACGCAAAAAGAGTCTAGAGGGACCCATGTGTTCACTTAATAACCATAGTGTGTACTTAACAACTGCTGCAAAAAAAAAAAAAGTCATAAAATTGGGCCAGTCACATAATTTACAACTCTTGTAACTTACATCCATGATAGACAGGCTCCATTTCAGTCCTAAATCGAGGACTACCTGTATATTACTGATAAGGGTATTCTCAATTTAAGTTAGTCCCAACTTGTTTTAATGGACTGAACAGCTCTAAACATTGTAGTGCAGATTTAGAATACAATATTGCTAGAAACCATGTGTATAACTGAATGCTTAGTCTGAAACAAATTGAATGTATTTTTTAGTTTTTTTATTTCTTTTTCACATACTCAAGGTGGCAAGCCAACCAACAGTACCTCCTGTTTTCCCTACCAAAAAAAAAAAAAAAAAAATCCTTGAGATGACGAGCTGAAAGAGTGTGATTGGTCCAGTTATCCGAAGTTTTAATGCCTAAGGTGGGTCTAGAGCTCACAGTCTTCTGGTTTCTAGGTCAACACATTGACCACTATATCAAACAGGTAATTTACATAATTTTTAAATAAATTACATAAAGCAGGCATATGAGGAAAATAGAGAATCCCATATTGTAGATTTGTAATAGAATGCATACATTAGAGATTAATTGGCATCCTTCAGTCTCAAGAGACTATGGTATTGTGCTCTGGAAAGAGGTCCTAAAACAGCATCTAGTGTGACTAAAAAGGCCAATTCAAGACATTAGAGAACCTTTTTTTTTTTTTTTGCACAAGGAAATAGATTCAGCATTAAACAGCATTTTATTCACATATATACATGCATATTTCAAAACACACAATTCTGCATGAACAGGTCTTTTGAGGAACATTGTCTCTATACACAATAGACAAACATTTCCCAACATGAAAATAAAGGGGAAAGTATTGTTAATGGAGGGCAATGTACACATCAAAGTCCTACAGAGCTTTTGAGTGAAGCCTTTTGATGCTAGAAAGGTTATTGGAAAAGTTCTATATGACACTTTTATATGTCACTTGGAGAAATGAAGACTAGAGAAGATACACACACACACACACACACACACACACACACACACACACGGTGTATGTATGTATGTAAAAGCTAAGCTTCCTCTTACATACAGGTAGCCCTATTGTTTCTTTTGTTTATTTTTATTTAACAAATGTATTAGTACAACTAGAAATCTGAGGTTAAAAGGATCATAAATATATTTGAAAAATAACTTTGAATTATAAACTGATAACTATATTATTTTTAAGAAGCAAGATATTATTCACAAAGTAAAAAATAAACTGTCTTGAAATAGAGGCTCAAAATAAGAAACTCTAAATTAAAAATATGTAAGTAAAGTGGTAATGTTGATCAAAAAATAATGTGATATATGATTATAATAGCAGACTTATTATATATAAATTTATATTATTATTCTGAATAAACTGCAGTTAGAGTCACAGCCTAAGACTGGTGAAAACTAATTCAACTCCTAACCAAATATCTAAGAAGTAGCACCTAAGTATAAAGGGAGTTCAAGGTAGTTTTTTGTAAAACAAGGATGTTCAGGCATGATAAATTCAATATTTTCAAATATTGACAGAATTCTTTAGGTTTTGCTCTGAGGGCCCCAATCACAATTGGTATACAGAATTTCTTTTTCCATAAGCATTCAAACTTGATCTGCAAGTCCCAGTGTTTCATATTATTTTTTCAATTCCTTTTCCTCAATTCTAGCATCAATTGCTATAGCAACATCAATGAACTTTCTTCTTTTCAAAGACTGTTATATCATGTAAATTATGAAGAAGGTGCCCGTTTGTTTAAATTTTAAAATCCCGTAAAATCTTAACTTGCACATTTTCAACTTGATGTTTCCAGAAGTTTTTCTTACATTTAAATCCAAACTTCTGGCAAAGTTTCCAGATGAAAATGAATATTCCAATGAATAAGTTTGGCAACTCAGTCATGAAGCTGCTCATAGTCAGTTTGTTAAATTTTTACTGTAGCCACTGATGAAATCATCAACTGTTTCATCCTTTTCCCTACAAAGCTACATTTGCTGTTGTTTGCTACATGCTGAATATTTAGCTTTCATGCAATTAGTGCATTAAAATATAGCCTTCAGTTTCTTTTTTAACAGTACTGATCTTAATCAGTTCTATGCCATCTACTGGCTTTTTGTTCTATATCTTTCAAGTATTGACTGTACAGTGGCTTTTAATTTACAAATTGGTTTTCAATTGTTTCTTTCCTGTATTCAGTCTTCACCTTTTTTTATTTTCAAAAGTTGTCCTTGATTGACTTCCTTCAACAAGGATTGTATGTTTTTCTTGATTTATTTATTCAAGCCATGTTTTTCTTCTTCCATAGTTTGTTTCACCTCTGCCTCCTCTTGGCAGATACAGCCAATCAATATTACTTTTTATATGTAAAGCTTGGAGTAGTCATCAGTTTTCTTGATTTCTGATTCAAGTTAACAATTCCATCTGGGTCCAATCAACTGTTTATATATTTCAAAAAATAAGGATTGCCTGTCAGTTGCTTTGATAATATTCGTACCATTTAACTTTTATTTCAAAATTTTCCAAAGTTTTTGTTACATTTTTCAGTTATTAACCAGTCACTGATATCCCACCTTTATGATAATTAATTAAGTTGTTTAGGTATATTTGAATGTTGGGTAGTCAGATCCAAAAGCCATGAAATTGGTCATTTCCAGGAAATGTCTAATTCTTAATCCTTTTCACTTAATTTTTATTAACTGTTTCTGTGGTTATATTTAGTTCTTTCCATTTGATTTTATCCAGATCATCTTGGACTGATGATAGAATTCACTTTACTTACAATAGGAATGCACAGTATTTTTATCGGAATCTTACAAGTCCGATAAAACAAGGAATATATATAAGTCAGATTAAAGGAAGTGTAAAGGAAGAAAAGAGCCATGAATGCTTGGCTATCTATTACAAAGCAACACCAGCTATATATACTGTACATATGGAATAAATTGGAACAGAGGAATAAACATGATTGATGTAACATTAAAAATCATATGAAAAGCACAATAATCTCAGCACTCAATCAAGGAAATGGGTCTGCCATGTTATTCAGATAGTCCTTGATTTACATCCATTCATTTAGTGACCATTCAAAGTTACAAAGAAATTTAGGATGATTTTTCACACTTAGGACTGTTGCAGCGTCCCCATGATCAAAATTTGCACAATTGGCAGCTAGTTCATAATTTATGATGGGTGCAGTTTTCCAGGATCATGTGGTCCTCTTTTGTAACTTTTTGACAAGCAAAGTCAATGGGGAAGCCAGATTCACTTAACAACTGTTACTAACAACTGCAGTGATTCACTTAACAACTGTGGCATAAAATGGGGGCAAAACTCACTTAAGAACTATCTTACTTAGCAATGAAAATTTTGGGCTCAATTGTGATTGTAAGCCAAATAAATTTAAAATATTTGTAAGTCAGTGTGGAGGTATACTTTATAGAGACATCCATTTTATAGTAGCACTTGGATTTCTCTAATGGCAGTTCAGTGTTAAATCTGATTTAAGAGGTTTTGTACTTGTAAACATCCCCCTGGAAGTAGCATTAGACAGACTGGGAAGAAAACTACAGATTTCAGACTCACTACTTTCTCCTCAAATGAACAAACAAAAAAAGTAGGCTTCAAAATAGTTGTAGGATTAAGCTTCTCCCTGGATATCTTGCTCATTTGCCCATTAGAAGATAGCCAGCCAGACACTCTGAATTTTAAAATAATATAAATGCAAAATAGAAACAAAATAAAAAATAAAATCATTTGTCATCAGTTCTATAAAATGGGAAGTGGAAAGATGAGGGAATGACAGAAACATGAGGTAAACAAAAACCACAGTCATGGAAAAAACGAAGTAGAAAAATGCTATAAAAATGCTCAGACATTTTATGTGTTATTTATTAACTCATAATTTAGTTACTTGATTACAGATATGAGCCTCATAGGCTTTTGTGCAGATTTGTTTTGCTCAATAATGACATGATTATGCTAGACCGGGTCCTAGCAGAAAGTGTGATCCCTTTCCTATAACTTGGCAGGAATGAAGAATGTTAAAAGTGCTATAGTAACCAGTTACCTTGGGAAGCAGTAACAGCAATTGCTGTATAATTAAGCAGTTTCTATCATCCATCCTCCCACCCCCACACACATGCTCTGAAAAAAAATCTATCCTTTCCATAAGTATGGAAAAACTATAAATTGATAACTGTGGATTTATTGTGATGCTAAATTGAGGCTTATTAATCACAAGGAAGGCAGCAGTAAATCCTTGGAATATTCAATAGTTAATATAGCATGTATTACAACCAGGTAGGTGCTAGACCACATTTTTCATTATTTGTTTTCAGTAAATTGTCAACAAATATTATTGACTATCGAAAAAATAAATGGTCTATAATAAGGTCTGTGCTTATTTTAAAGGAGGTACTGTAATTACTCAAAACTTTTTTTATTAAATTTACCAATATATTGAACTGTGTGCAGATAGTACTTAAACTATCTAGAAAAAAAGTAGTAATTTTACGACTTACTAAACTACTTACTAAAATTACTAAAATTTTAGTAATTTAGATGTGCTGGTTTGCTAACTAATATAAATAAAGGCTCACTTGAAAATTTATAAATTAGCTTCTATATGACTGACCATCTTTGCAACAAAAACAATGTATTAGATTCTAATTCCGGAAAAATTAACAAAATACTGAATTCTCTATAAAAGTTACCTAATTTATTGAGCATTTACTTGGAAAAGGATTATTTCCTTTAAACAGCTTTGAATTCATTTCAAATGGAACAACATAAGAAGAAAATGAAGAGCATACTAAGAAATACCTATGTTTTTATGTGAGATTGATGCAATTCTGCAAGAAAATGAGATTTTTTTAAATTAATATACACAGTGAAGAGAAATATGTGTATAATTTTCTGAAGACCTATAATGCCTCAGATTTTTTAATGATATGAACTTGTACATTCTTCAATAGAAGAATGTGTTAAAGTTCTATAATACCTGTTGAAATTATTATGACTCCAAAAAAGAAAAGTGCATAAGTACAAAACTAAACACACATACAACACACACATTTTTTAAAAAATGCCAGAAGCATGAGTTGCATACTTTATTTTGTTCATTTCTCCTAACTATGAGATATTGAATATTCCAGAACTAAAACTTGAAATAAATGTTCCTGGAAATCAAATTCTGGAATTAATGGATTTGCTATAAGAAACACCCTAAAATACTGAAAATATATTTATTGTTTTTTCTTGTTTGTTGTTTTTCTATTTTGATTTTCAATATTTTGTTAATCAGCATGCATTTAAATAAAAATAACACAAATGTAACATAAGCTGAGTAAAATGCAATCTTTATTAGCCTTGACTTGTGTCAAACTTAAGCCTATCTCCCACAGCATCTGTTGTTTACTGTTTTTTACAGCAACATACATAATAATATTTCATATGATACATAATTCAGTACAGTTAAATGCATATTCTTAATTGCTTAATGTTGCCTTGGTGAAAAATGTACTACTTGAATCCGTATTTAGAGAAAAGAAATTTAGTAGATGTCTATAGGTTATCCACAATTATATTAGTTCAAACACTGAAGCAATGTCTAAGTCCCAGGATGTGCTTGATCACATAGGGCAGGGGTGGGCAACTGTGGACCTGTTATAACCTGTGGACTTCAACTCCCAGAATTCCTGAGACAGCTTAGCTGTCTCAGGAATTCTGGGAGTTTATTTATTTATTTATTTATTTATTATATTTCTATACCGCCTTTCTCCTGTAGGACTCAAGGCGGTGTACAGTCAAGAAAAATATAGACACACAAACATCATAAAATTGCTAATTAAAATTATTACTTAGTTTGGTCAATTAAATAAAACCCAGAATTAGATCACATTTAAAAAATCATTGAGTTGAAGTCCACAGGTTGTAAAAGGGCCACAGTTGCCCACCCCTGACATAGGGAACTCTGCTTCTGCTTATCTTGATTGAATCTTTCCAAGTATTTCTTCTTGTTTTTCTCCAAGTAGAGATGGGTAGACTACAGTCTGGAAATAGTACCAATATGGTAGTTATCAAAAGGAGTATTAGATTATTTTTTTTTTACTCAAAATAATGTATTCTGACTGGGAAGATTTCCTTCCATTTATTAAGTAGATTTGTTAAAAGAGGATAAGTAGAAGATGGAGGTGCATAAAGTATTTGCAAATAATGAAAGTAAGCAATTCAAACTGCAAAAGGAGAAGGATAGAAACTACCTATTCCCAATTTAGTGAGGCAAAAGCAAAGGGAGAGGCTGATCTTCCTATCACTGGAGATTTTGTTAAAGAAGAGATTGGACAACTATTTGTCTGAAATAGTATAGGGTCTCCTGTTTGAGCAGGAGGTTGGACTAGAAGACTGCCAAGGTCCTTTCTTGCTCTTTTACTCTGTTATTCCTCTTCCATCTCATTCTCTATATAAAAAAAGACAGTGGGAACAGTGCTAACATTAAAATATTAAAATAACTACCTGTCAATGACTACTTCAGCTTCAACTACAACAATACACGAGCACACAACAGATACAAACTTAAAGTGAACTGCTCCAAAGTCGACTGCAGAAAATATGACTTCAGCAACAGAGTGGTCAATGCCTGGAATGCACTACCTGACTCTGTGGTTTCATCCCCAAACCCCCCAAATTTTAGCCTAAGACTGTCTACTGTTGACCTCACCCCATTCCTAAGAGGTCTGTAAGGGGCGTGCATAAGAGCACCATTGTGCCTCATGTTTCCTCTATTTGTATCTCTTTTATATATTCAATTCATTATTCTACTTATATATATATTACCTAATACATTCTTGACAAATAAAATAAAATAAAAAAATCACCAAACTTGCTCTTGCACAAGTAACTGAGCAAGATGAAAGACTTCAGGATACTAATCTAATAACGAGACATATTTATTGAAACCTACAAAATAGGTATTGCATAGCTTTGTGCTTTCTGAGTCAACAAAAAAGTATATTGAGTTTTTAAAGCCTCTTTTATTTTCTGCCTAGCTGCACCTTCCTTTCCCTTCACTCGGTTCCTTTTGCTTTTTCTTTTCTATCAATGCAGCTGTTCCTTCCTTCCACCTATCTTCATTTTGTTTCCTTTTTCCTACTTTTTTGTTTCTGCTAGATAAAGTGAATTTGTGTGAATGCATGTATGTATCTGTATATACAGAAGTGTGTGTGTGTGTGTGCATGTGTGTATGTGTGTGAGTGAGAGAGAGAGAGAGAGAGAGAGAGAGAGAGAGAGAGAGAGAGAGAGAGAGAGAGAGAGGAGAGGACAGGGAGGGAGAGAGGGAGAATTTATGGATAAACTTTGGATTTACTTTGGAATCTGAAGGCTTCTAAATCTCAGCATCTTCCTCTTACTGGGATAAAATCTGAATCTGTTTTTCTCCATCTATATCTATATCATCTATATCTATATCATCTATATCATCTTTATCTATCTAAGCATTTATTTATATTTTATACTTTTTTTCAGTCTTGTAAACACTCAAGACAGTCGAAATAGAGCAATAGTTTTGACCCAAAGCAGAACTAAATGCATTAAAATGATATCAATAGATGTTAACAGAAACCAATTGAAACCAATTCTCACTCTTGGGACACCAGGTCTTCACAAATTTTTAGCTTGCTTCTGGAAAGCCCTAAAAAAATCAGAAGCATATCTATCCTATCAAAAGTTTTCTAAGTGAATTGTCATGCCTAGCTTCTCTAAATTACTGTATGTCTCAAATGAATCCATTAATTTATTATACTCACTCATACAGTCTATTTATGAAAAAGACCTCATATTCTTCATTGTTAAATCAAAACTAATGAATTATGACAACACAGATTAATGACGACGGTTTATAAAACTACATATAGTTTTACAAAAAACTTAATTATTAGTACAAGTCAAGAAGTACTTTGGAAGTAAATTGTAGCAGTTTTTTTTTTAAAAAAACAAACAAACCCAAAATATTATATGTTTTATATGGTGATGCTAGGGCTTGTTTAAAACCTTAAAATGGGCACTAGTCAAAGTGTTGAAAGAAGTAGAGAATCGGCTACATCAGGCTTTTCAGAGAACATAGCTACTAATTTTGTCACTACTATGCTTTTCAAGGCATCATTTGCAGAGACCTAACTGATATTGTTAATTTATAGTTTATAGTTCTATATCTGTATTCATTATGTTTCCTATACCTATTTTTATTTTTTAATATATTTTATTTAGTCTCCTGCAATTCTTATTTATCCACTGAATGAAATTATTGACTATGTAGTAAAAAAATATGGTTACTATATAGAGATTCCTAACAAACATCTCCAAGTAGGTTCCTGGTATGTAGTGAGGTGCTGAAATATGTATTGTTTCCGTACCTGAAAGTACAGAAAGCGTTCCTTATCTATAACTCTGTTTTTTTTGCAATTTTTCTTTCCCCACATGTAAATTTTGTCCTTATGCTGAAGCTTTGTCATGAATATTCCAAAGCTGAGATTTTTGGCAGGAAAGCTCCGCTACTACAATGCTTGCAGATGATGCTCTTATTTTTTTTTTCTTCTCAGTTTCAAAGGACTGACATAGTTCTGGAAAATAAAGCCACCTAAAGGGAAGGGAGGAGGTGAAAAGGTTGACAAATCCACTCAAAGAATCACAATTACATGCAAGCAACTTGATCTCCTTCATTGTTTCTGTGTACTATACATATGTGTGGTTAGCAAGTTTATCTCATAGAGCAGGTAGTGCTGATAAAAACAGAATAAAAGAGTCCTTCCAAATTAGAATTGCAGCAGATAGCTGCAAAAAATGAAAACTAACTAAAGGAGTGACTTCCCATAGTTATCAGATGGGAGAGCTTCAACAGTTATTGGATAATTGGATAACTGAAAGTATAAAACATTGTGAGATAACTAGAGAATCATTTGCTCATCCAGATTCTCATAACAAACAACTGTTGAATGGAACAAAGTAATCTAGTGTGTGTGACAAAGAATAACAATACTCAGAACTGCAGAAGAATGGGGGAAAATGTTTCAATTCTGAGGCTGAAGTATATAAAAAAAATATATAAGTAACCATTTAATTCACTAAATTAAATTATATTGATATTGATTGTTTCCTAGTATGATTTGTTTGCTTATTGTACCGTATGACTGTCACTGGATGTTGTGCCCTATGATCCTTGACAACAGTATCTTGTCTTTTTATGTACACTGAGAGCATATGCACCAAAGACAAATTCCTTGTGTGTCCAATCACACTTGGTCAATAAAGAATTCTATTCTATTCTATTCTATTCTATTCTATTCTATTCTATTCTATTCTATTCTATTCTATTCTATTCTATTCTATTCTATTCTATTCTATTGTCAAGATCAGATGCCACCTCAGGAAGTAAAGTGATCAGGAAAATTACTTTCTCAAGATTGAACTGGAAAAAAAAATCTAGGTGTAGAACACAAAGCTCTTCATGCTGGCAAGCAAAAGTAAATATTACTATTAAAAAAAATTATATTTCATGTAAATATTCAAGGATCTATGGAAACCAAAGATCCACTACTCTCTCATCAGGCCAGAGGTTTGCACCAATTTAGGTTTAATGAAAAAAATTAAAGAAATATCTCCTGAAGAGATTATCAGAATACTGAACAATTATCAAAAAGAATAAGAAATGCAGAAATAGTTGTTAAACAACTTTAATGAAAGTGCAACTCATAAGATTTGCAGAAGAGGCAAAATTGGAAAAATGAAGAAATAAGGCAGGTTATCAAATTGGAAATTAACAGAGAAAGGAAAGCTAAAAATTAATATTAAGCTTGAACACCTTGTCTCATCTGTGTAACACTGGGATCATAAACTCTGTCAGCAGAGAAACTCAAAGGTCCTTTGGCCAGGTGGAACAGAAAGAAAACAATTCATATCTTTGCCAGCAGGGAGTGATCAAAATGCATCTAACTTATTGTATGTGTAACAAAAACTGTGTAGAGCTTTTATTAACCTGGAGTCAGATAAACTGTGCATATAAAAAGATATTTTTCTTAAAAAATAATTCCTCATGGAGACTGGATTATGTCTTTCCTTTGCTGAAGAATGTGATATTGTGAGGTTGATGATAGACATACTCTAGTAGGCTGCATAGCATGGAACATCCACTTGGATTTTTACCAAAAATGTATTTCAGAATACTAAAAGAACCCAATATGTGATTAAAAGAGGGAAAACGAGTTGGGCTGTGAAAGCAGAAAACTGCAGAAAGATGAATTAATGAGAAACAAATAGAAAAGGTTTTGAATAAATATTAAATCTGGATATTTAAAATGCACTTTTTTTAAAAAGATTATGTGATATGCACCCAGTTTCTTAGGAGGAAGCTGAACTTCATTGAACTTGTCTCAGCTTGGAAAAAGGACCAGGCCTGATTAGTGGGGGTAGGGAAAGTAATGATACTGTATAACAAGTGTCCAAACTTGTATTATGATGTCATGACATGCTTTGTCCTTTTGTCATCATTGCCATTGGAAATGGATTACTATACTGTTTGGGGGACATGAAAGATTGCATTCCTTTTGGCAATTGGGCGTCCCCTGGGCAACAGTGTTGTCACCAGCAAATCCTTACAGTTTTGTAACTGCTTCTGACATGAATACAGGGAGGTCACACTGTTTGCTTGATGAAGTTTCCAAGTATGGCATACACTAGACTGGAGCATTAAAAAAAAAACATATAGGATAAGTGAAGTCAGAAACATTGCCTATAGTCTTGCCAAGAAAAATGCATGAATGTGTCCATGAGTTCTCTTACAGTTGATCTAAAACATATATTGAATAGAATAACCATATATTACTTTTTCCAAAACAGTTTTATTGATTAAGGGCAATTATTTAGATGAAGGTTTGAGAAATGGATGTGATTTAAAATTAATAGCTATTTAAATATTTTATTGTGCTTAAATATAATGACTTTTTTCTGAAAAATCTGTTAAACTTATACTTTCTTTCCTTGGAAGCATCTTTCAGATAATGTTCATTTCTTAGAAATGTATCTTTATCTATCCTTTGCCTCTTAGGAAAAAAATTAATTTCTCAAAAATTAAAATAGTTTTGTTTTTTAAAGATAAATAACATTTTTCTTCTACATCTTTATAGTTAATGGACTCATGTTTAGTGTAGAAGCTCATCAGAATATTGGTAAAGACATTGCTTGTTGCGATTTCATAATTAAACCTCCAAATATCTATGGCTAAATGTATTTTCTTCTACATCTTTATGGCCTTATGTTTAGTACAGAAGCTAAACAGAAAGTTGGTGAAGATATTGCTTGTTGTCTTTTTGTAATTAAACCTCCAAGTATCTATGGCTAAATGTAGTGGGTGTAGTCCCTTATGCATTGTGTAGAAAATTAGGCAGTTATAAGAGATCAGTAAAACTTTTCTGAAGCCCAACTGTTGCTATCTTTCTTTTACTATATGCACAAGATAGATATTTGTCTAATGTGAGAGGCATGAGAGGAAGTATGATATGTTATATTGTTTTGTTGCTATCCATTTGCTTTGTACACCACAAGAAGTAAAGACCCCTCCCCCCAAAAAAACCCTAACTATTTCTCCCTTACTTGTAGCTTACTCCTTTAGGCCAATGTAGATCAAAGGAATTATTAACAAATCTGAATTATAGAAGGCAGCATATAAGCCTATAGAAATTAATTCCATTATTCTTCCTTTAGGTTTTCTAGTGCTTCCTAATTAGGTGCCTATCTTATTTAAAGAATAGTATTGTTGAAATTTTTCTCTTACCTCAGCAACCTTTTTCTTTAGTACAATAGAAAGGGGAAAGTACAATGAACAAATTGATCATAATACATATGGAAATGTGATTAAAAGTTATATATGGAGCAAGTATTACATTAACAAGTAAGTCAAACACATGCTTTTCTCGATAAAACTAAAGAGCAGAACTAGTGTGGGTCTTCTTTTCTGCTGGTTATTGCTATGTTACTGAAGAAGAAGAAGAAAACTGAGAATACTTCATTTCTCACTGCTGTCATCACTCACCCTAATGAGGACAAGAAAGGTTGCCCCTACCAGGAGCACACAGCTTTCAAATCCCACCCACTCACTTCTTAATGAGAATATAAGAATTGCAGGGGCTGTGATCTTGCTAGGTTATTCTTGAAGCACATCAGCTGCCTATTCAATAAATAAGATCTGAAATATTTTTCTTGGATCTTTCCGCCTGACTACTGTGTCAACCTAAGTAAGCATGAGGCATGCCAGTTATATTTATACTTGGAAGAGCCTTGCTGCTTCCTTTTGACTCCATAAACATATTTTCACTATGATGAGTTTTCTTTAAAAAAAAGATCTGAAGAAACCAATATAAAAGGGTTACAAATTGAATGAACAGTATTTAACCATTGGTGGGCTTCATTTGATTGTCACTAAGCTATCATATGCATAATCTACAAGTGTAAAACTATCAATTATATGATGACATATGAAAATATCAGCAGAATATACCAGGTGGAAAACTCTTGCCTGGAAACACCAGCTTGTGACATTACTGTATAGTACATTATGGTTGGCATTTGTGCTGCTGCTTGTTAATAAACACAAGAAAAAAACAGACTACATTGAGTATTTCAGATAATATCTTTATTATTTGAACCATTTTTTTCTAATGCCTGAATTTTGATTTGTGTCATTATGTCAACATTGGTATTGAGCCCATTTATTTTCTATGATACTCAATAGTTCCTCCTTCCTTTCCTAACATTTTCTATACATGACATTCCACCCCTCCTATGAAATAATATAGACTTCTTTAGAGATGTTGAAGTTCAATTCATATCATCTACATATTCATATTTCCTGGCAGCGAATGATGGGAGTGTAAAAACAACACAAAGGAACTGTTGTCATGCTTAAAATTAAAATTGTACTAGAAGAACAACTTTACTCTGAGTAGAAATTTATGTTGTAGTTTACTTAACATGACAATGACTGTATTTCTGGGAAAAAATGACTTGACTCCTATCATATTGAATGTTTAGATATATAAAATTTTGGATCTTTTGCTTTTCTGAATAATTTTGTGTAAAGATATTTAAATCTTTCCTGAAAAGAGCAGCAGAACTAATATTTAACTATTTATTTACTATGGTGCTATATTCCTGTAGTAAATAACAAAATGCACTTTAGAATACAAATGAAAATGTTAAATGTTAAAGATATTGACAAAAATAATAAAATAATATAAAATGCTAACTAAAAAAACAAAGCAGAAAAAATGGAAGAAACAAAACAAAATCATCAATAATTCAAAGTATTCATAAAGGAAACCTAACCAAAGAAATGCATCTTCAGAAGGTACCTAAATAGCATAATAATAAGCACTTCATAGATATTATCATTCAGCAAAATCTAGAAAAGACTTTGAGTATCTATATTCATGCCACGCACAGCAGGAGTTCCTCCCATGATCATAATGATAGACAAGCTGATTTCTCAGATAGTATCCAGTGATACAGCATTATGCCCATTGATTTTCTCCTCATAGATCTTTTTTAATTGTTTTAAAATTAACACTTTTAATTGTTCAAGGATATATGAATAGATAGACAGATGAATTGAATGAACATTTCAGCAGCCTTCTAAATCCAATAAACAAAACAACTATCTTCTCTTTGGAACTTTTCTTAAAAGAAATGCAGGTGAAATGAAAGAATTCTACGTCAATCAAAAAAAGTACAAACTTTTTAAAAAAATCTTCTGCATCTCCCAGTAGGCTAGATTAACAACTTTCTCATGACTTGATACTCATAAATTTATTAGTAGCATTCACAACAAACCTTTCTGAATTCCTACATTTTGTCCTGATATCTCTGCTTCATAAGCATTTAAAAGACAACACTGTTTTCTCCAAAAGATCACTGTTGTAAACTATTGTACAGTAAATAAATACAATAATAGCATATATTTTAATAAATAAATACCTATATTTACATACCAAGCCCAAAGTTACCCAGCTGCTTTTGTGACTGAGGTGGCACTAGAACTCAATATCTCAGTTTCTTCTCTGATTCATTCACCATTATACAAAATGACTCTTCTTATTAAATTAAATTATATTATATTAATTTTAATAATTTATAATTGTTTTCAAGTTTCTAATTTAAAAAAAAATAAGATGGTAAGATGCATAATGTCAAATCAAATTCTGAAATGAGGGAGGGATGTAATTTACACTAACACTATAGATGGAGGAAGCTATAACTACCGGTAGTATGTAAGATCAGACTGCTGTATCTTGATCTGTTTAATACCAATCCTATTTTTATTTACACCATTGGTAAAACTGGGCTTTCTTTAAAAAAAAAAGAAAAGAAATTCACCAAATCCCAAGATGTGTAATTTATTTCTCTTTGATAACAGTGAAAAATAACATTTAGCAATATTTTAAATTAATACCCAAGGAAAAAGTTTGGAAGTGAGTAAACAGTTTAAAGGGAAAAATACACTCCGGCATTGTAAAGTAAACAGGACACAGTTTTTAAAAGGACACCTCCCCTCTTTAATAGATGCAATTTTCCTGGAACTAAAGCACAAAACAAGACTCAAGTGGTTGTTTCACAGTATTCTTTTTTCCTCTTTTTTCCCCTTTTTTCTTTTATTTTTTCCTTTTTTGTAATAGTCTAATTCAGTGGTTACATCAGGGGAGTCCTGTATTCATAAATGTCTGTGCTTAGGCAAAGAAGCTGAATGATACCTCTGTGACTGATAATGTTTGTTTTGTGTTTTACTTTTCAGTAACTCTTCAGTTTAAGCAGTATGTTGCCTCAAATAGGAGTGGGTATAAGGGTACTCAGTGTAATGGAATGGCCAGGTTTAATTCCCTTAATCGTTTGGTCAGGGCAACTGAATTAACCACCCACATCTGTTCATTTCAGAATGCACATTTCTAGTTCTCCATTATATAACAAATGAGTGCAAGAACATTGTTCTGTTCATAGTTTGCCTCTTCATCAATCACTGAATCAATTCACAAATCACCAAATAGCAACTGCAGATTTAATGTAGCTTGAAAAGGAGTGATTTTGAACAAGAACAATACTGGAATTATATATATTATAAAGCCAATTTTTAATTAGATGCTCCTTCTAACTCCTATGGATGATATGTGCTTTCTTCAATCTTGTGTCTTCTACCAGAGACCTGCTATTATGCTGCTATGATCAGTGAATCAGTGCCGCCTTTTAGTTCAGCCCTTTCAAACTACTGGTAGGATTTCCCAATGCCAGACACCTCAGTACTCTGTTCATGGTAGAGCCCATTCAGGGTATTATCTTGCCATGGCATTTGCAATGCTTGATCTATCTCTATTACTGCCTTAGGCATTCTCTCAATAGCTCAACTTTGGCACCATTTTACTTATGTACCCCTAGATCCTCCAGATTTTATCCAGGACAGTAACTTTAATACTTTAATACTCATCAAACCACCCCACCCCATCTTCCAGTTGGTATTCATTTTATGGATGTTAGAATTGGAGTAAAAACCTTTGTACATTTTGAGGCATGTCTTAGTCTTTCGATTGACAGCTGCTATTAGTCCTTTGGCCTGCTCACTATGCTAGTAGTGTATCTGATGACCGGTATGGCATACAGGTTCATGGCATGAAACTTGTTCTTCCCATTGAATTCATTAAATAAGAACTATAATTTAAATAAAATAAATTTAATCAAAGATCTCAATCCTTACTTCATATTGATCAGGAAGTAGACTACATTAAATGTATCCTAGTAACTCCAAGAAATATTGTTTCCCCAAAGACACAACTGACATTAGACGCTGCATATTCAGTTACTATAATTAAGGAAGTTTACAAGTTCTTGCTCTGCTTTATGCTAGAGATGTGAAGAATGTCAAATAATGGTTGTTCTGGATTACATTTATCAGAGATGAATCTCTGATAAATTCTGATAACTTCAGTGCTGCTTGTTTTCAACTCATTCAAAAAGAATGAAACTTTATCTAGTTAATATAATACAGTATAATATAAAGTGTCATTTCCCATCTTTTTACTATTCAATGAAGTTTTTATTGGTCTCCACCATGGTGAACTGGTATTGTGGTTAAGGAGAAGTGGGCAATGAGATAGATCTATCTGAAAATTTTGTTTCAGATATCTTGTTCTGAGTCCCATTTAGATGGCATTCAATTCCAATTGTGCAAACAAATAGCTGTTTTATGTAGCTTAATTTTAATTGGAATAAAGTAATTCATGAGTTTGCCTTCTCTTATATATGTTTAATTAGGTCTGAGAATGTGTACAAATTGTGAAGTTGATAAACTTTCCAATACCTTTTCAGTGAATCTATACTAAAATTTATTTGGATTAAAGAGCAATATTGAAATTCTAAATAATAACTTAAAAATCATGTAAGAATAAAATGGCAGGGCGTATTGATTAACCCATTGATCTGCTTCTCCATGAAAAAAAAATCTAAATTTGACAACAAAATAACCAATAATATATTCCAATAAATCACCCAAATTCCCAAAATAACAGAAATAATAACAGAAAGAACAAATTAATATAGCTTCAATGAGCAATTCCTTGCATAAAAAAATATTTTCCAGAATATACATAGAAAGAAAATATGCAATAATTCTATTAATAATTCTAGTAGCATAAATATTATGCTACTAATCAAAAAAATGTATCAAAGTCGCTATTTAGATGGAAATCTCAATAAACCATTACGTTGAATTTAAAATGCACTCAATGAAATATCTGAACCCTCAATTCTATTACACATTGCTAGAAATGGATCAGAATAATTAAGAACTGATCCTGTGATATATATTGAATCATATTTTCCTCTTCTATTGAAAACTAATTCATAAATGGTTTTGGACAGCAATTGAACATTTAATTTTAAAAAAAATGTATTGAAGCTAAGAAAATATTAACAAAGCACATATCCACATGTGGAATACAAAATGGAGAAATATATTAATGGATGGATGGATGGAAGGAAGGAAGGAAGGAAGGAAGGAAGGAAGGAAGGGCTAACTCTAATGTTTATGTCTGGATTTGATTATTATCCACATGCTGAAATAGAAAACATATCTTTCTACAGCCCCAAATGCAGTTTTTGAATGCCAAACCAAAATGATTTTCAGAACAATTTATTATACTCTCTGAATACACAATATCATTTGATACCTAACATGAACTAGTAAAGGCGGGACATGAAACAATGGATTGTTTCAATATTGACTACTATAACAATCTCTACCTAGGGCGGCCCTTGAGGACCATCCGGAGACTCCAGCTGGTACAGAATGCAGCTGCACGGGTCGTGATGGGTGGTTCCTGATATGCCCATGTTACACCTCTCCTGCGCAACTTGCATTGGTTGCCGGTTGCCCTCCGGGTGAGATTCAAGGTGCTGGTGATGACCTATAAAGCCCTTCATGGCTTAGGACCTGGATATTTACGAGACCACCTTCTGTGTCCGATAGCCTCCCACCGACCAGTACGCTCCCACAGAGAGGGTCTCCTCAGGGTGCCGTCGGTTAGACAGTGTAGACTGGTGACCCCCAAGGGGAGAGCCTTCTCTGTGGGGGCACCTGCCCTCTGGAACGAGCTGCCCCCGGAGATTCGTTGGATTTCCGACCTCCGTACCTTCTGCTGTGCCCTTAAAATGCTATTATTCCATCAAGGAGGGCTGGCCTAAAATATTATTTTAATGGGTTACTGTATTTTAGACGATCAGCCAAACTATTTAATAATTTTAATTAATTAATTAATTAATTTAATTAATTAATTAATTAATAATTGTTGGTTTTATCTTGGCTGTACACCGCCCTGAGTCCCCTTGGGAGAAGGGCAGTATAAAAATTTAATAAAGCTAAACAACTAAACTTAGGCCCAGGATATTTGTCGGACCATCTGCAACCAGCAACAGCTCCCCATCGCCCGGTGCGTTCTCACAGGGAGGGCCTACGCAGGGTGCCGTTGGTTAGACAGTGTCAACTGGCGACCCCTAGAGGTAGAGTTTTCTCTGTGGGTGCTCCCACCCTCTGGAACCAACTTCCTCTGGGGCTCCAGTTGGCCCCTGACCTCCGCTGTGACTTAAAGACATAGTTGTTCAACCTGGACTGGGGGGGTTAACATGTATTTTAATATGTTTTATTGGATATTTTATTGTTGAGAGCCGCCCTGAGTCCTATGGAGATAGAGCGGCATATAAATAAAATAAATAAATAAATCTCCTGCTTGATGAGAGAGCTGGACTAGAAGACCTCCAAGGTCCCTTCCAGCTCTATTCTGATTCTGATTCTTAGTATTCTAAATTCTTCTCTAGTATGTCCCCTAAGCTAATCTTTCTAATACATACTATAATGCTGTATTACAATTTGCAGAAGGCCTAAATAATGTTTTTTCTGCAAATTATGCACGTAAGTATTTTGCAACCACAAAGGTACTCTGTAAATAATACAACAGCAGACAGTACTTCCATCAATTTCTCTTGGAAAATAGTTACTTGTTTTTGTGGGAGTTCAATTTGTGAATATGCCTTTCCTGGTTTTCCACAAGATGACTTTCTGTATGGATTAGTGGTTAAATTCAACATTTTAATATAAATGTGACTGAACAATATTGCTGAGCACATTGTAAGCCGCCCTGAGTTTCCGGAGAAGGGCGGCATATAAATCAAATTAAACAAAACAAAACAAAACAAAACACAGATGCATCCTACCTGGATACAGTTGCCAAGAGAACTGCTAGAAATTAGCTTTGGACATGAGGATATAGATTGTATAGTGCACAATAGGACACAAATCTGTCAAATATGATTTATTTTTTTTTGTACAGCACCATTTGTTACAGAATCCCTCATGTCTATCTTCACTTTGAATACAAAACATATACTTCCAGTTGGCAAGTAAATATTTCATTCACTAGGCAACTAAGCAAATGGGGAGAACCAATTTTATGTCATTATATCAGATATCTTTGTGAGGCTAAATTAAATACATATTTTTATTGAAATACAAAGTGAAGTATACTGTATAGTTTACATCTGGGCCAAAACTATTTAATTTGATTTTAATTCTACTTATAAATTTTGTATGTATGTGTTTTATTGTTTGGCTGTGCACCGCCCTGAGTCCTTCGGGAGTAGGGCGGTATAGAAATCAAATCAAATAAAAAATAAATAAATAAATCTCTACAATATATTGCTTTCAACAAGTAAGTGATGAAGTTTATAATAAATTAATATATATAAATATAATATTTAGACATGACAGGAATTGGATGAGGTTATATTGTTTGGTGAAATGTTTGAGGCACCAAATTAAAAACTGCAATTCTATACAAGATGGGCAACACATACATCTAATAAATGAATAAAGTTTTCCTAGAAAACTCAGGAACTAGTCCAAGCAGTCACCACGAGTTAACATACACTCAAAGGAGCATGCATTCATGCACATCACACACATTTGTGTGGAAATATTTTTGACTGAGAAACAGAAAAAATGTACCTCTATAATTCAAAAGAAATGGATAGATTTGAAATAATGTTATTGTAAGATAGTTTTAAAACTTCTAAAATAGAATACCAAAATCATTTTTTGTCTGTTTCATTAATTACAACAAAGGAGAAGTGAATGCTAGAATTACACAAGCACTTAAATTTGTATATATTGTACATCTTAGAGGAGAGGAGTGTTTTTGAGTGGTGAATTATAATAATCTCATAGAAAATTTCCAAGAACTGTGTACAAAGCTGTAATTAGAAAACAGGTGGTTGCGGATGTGGGGAGAGAAGGAGAGAGACTGATATTTGTGGCAGTGTGATCAGCAATAAGCAACTTCTAGAAGATGCCTGCAAGGATCAGAATTTTCATGGCCAATTACATCAGGGACAAAAGGTTTTATAAACCCAAGTAAGCCAAAGGATTTGAAGATTCGATTAATTCACTGCAGAAAGACCCAAATGGCAAGACTGTATGGTTTGTGTCCTTGTATTGTCTAACTGAGAAACTGTTGTTTAATATTAAAGATATAAACATTCTGCATTTCCAAACATCTAACAGTTAATCCAGAATAATAATTTATTTTAGTTTTTAGAAGCACAACTATTTAAATATGCTCCACTGAATACCAAAAAGTGCACCTAATCACTTTTCTAATTTCTGAACCATTATTTTCCATAGGAGGAACTTTTCTTCTTCATTCATGATCATAATGCAGAAATAAGAACTTATAGGCATATGTTTTAACTACATCTTGAAAAATAAATATTCTAGTGTCATGATTTTATTTCTCCATTTTGCTTGTTTTTTTTATCCTGCATTTGGCTGCAAATGGAAACACGCTCCTTAAAAAAAATAAGGATAATTTCCCTACTTTACAAGGATAGACTTAACACATTTGATAGTCAGTTTGATGAAACCTAAATCCCTTGCTAGATACTGACTTCATAAAGTTTAAATACTGTTATGTGTGTTAAATTCAATAAACACCAGTGGCATATTCTCTTAGGGTATATGAAGCAGGATTAATGTTCAGTTTCATAAAGATATTGTAATTGTTTTAACATAACATAACAGATGGGGTTAGAGAGAATTCGGTTAGTAAGCAATACCAATTCTTGTTTTCTGTTTGACAGCTTAGTAATACACATTTTTTAAATAAAATGATATGTATATTTTCATATTCAAATTAATATTGTAGATATTTCTTTTTCTTCATTTATTCTTGATAAGCAATTTTATTTTAGAGCCAGACTAGATTTTTACATGAGTAAACAAATCCTTATAGGGTTTTTTTCTTTACTTTGTTACTATAGAAAGTTAGAATCCACCCCTCTCCTAGAAGAATGAAATATTTTGATAAATATTAAAAAGGCAGAATATTATACAGTATTTCCCTGGATGAAAAATGGAAAAACATGCTCATTGAAAGCAGCCCCACCTTTCTTAGTAGTCCTCAGCAGATGTCAACACTTAAGAGATAAAGAGATAGCTAGCTCTATTCATAGGCAAAAATTCCCTGCAGCAAGGTCTGAACAAAGGTAGGATTAGCTTCAGCCACAAGAGAAGTTTGGAACATAAGAAAGGCTGAGCACCAAAGAATTGAGGCCTTTGAACTATGGTGCTGGAGAAAACTCCTGCAAGTCCCTTGGACTGCAAGGTGAACAAACTGGTCAGTCCTAGAGGAGATCAACCCTGAGTGCTCTTTAGAAGGCCAGATCCTGAAGATGAAACTCAAATATTTTGGCTAACTAATGAGAAGGAAGGACTCACTGGAGAAGAGCCTAATGCTGGGAAAGATTGAGGGCAAAAGAAGAAGGGACGACAGAGAATGAAGTGGCTGGATGGAGTCACTGAAGCAGTAGGCATGAGCTTAAATGGACTCCAGACGATGGTAGAGGACAGGAAGGCCTAGAGGAACGTTGTCCTTGGGGTCGCGATGGGTTGGACACGACTTCGCAACTAACAACAACAACAAACAATAGAAGTTGCCCAACAAGCCCCTTCTTTGCATCAGCCAAACATAGCTCAGACAAACTCCTAAGATTTGTACATGGCACCATGGGAGTCTGACAACAGCCAATAGAATACAAGTTGTTGCAGAGGAACAGGAAGCTCAGGTGCAAAGCCCAAGAGAAGGTATAAATACACCTCAGACTCAACTCCATGTGGTCAGCTGCCCAGAACCCATAAACCATCTTTCCAATCAGCCTCAGTGTTCCCAGTGTCTTTCTCCCATCTTGGAACTGAACCAGATGGATATTTCTTCGAACATTACTATTGAAAGCTTTGTATTTATTTTTTAAAAAAGAATAAAAGTTAAATAGTTAAATAGGATTTATAGTAGTGATTAACAACAAAGAATGTTCTTTCTGCACCCACTCAGAAAGCTCAAACTATCCAAGGAGCTGCTGATTCAGTTCTACAGAGGAATTATTGAGTCTCTCATCTGCACCTATATAACTGTCTGGTTTGGCTCTGCAACCCCAAACAAGACAGACACAAACTTCAACGGATAATTAGATCTGTAGAAAAAAACATTGCTACCAATCTGCTTTCCATTAAGGACCTGTAAACTGCATGAGTCAAAAAGAGGACTATGAAAATATCTACAGACCCCTCACATCCTGGACATAAATTGTTTCAACTTCTACCCTCAAAACGATGCTATAGGCACTGCACAGCAGAACAACTAGACACAAGGACAGTTTTTTTTTCCCGAATGCCATCATTCTGCTAAACAACTAATTCCACAACACTGTCAAACTATTTACTAAGATTGTATTACTATTATTCTTCTCATCCTTCCTATTACCTATCCTCCCACTTATGACTATAACCCTGTTGCTTGTATCTTTACAATTTATATTGTTTTATTTGTTTCCTAGTATGATTTGATTGCTTTTTTAGTATCCTATCACCATCACTAAGTGTTGTATTGTATGATTCTTGATGAATGTATTTTTTTATGTACACTGAGAGCATATGCACCAAAGACAAATTCCTTGTTTGTCCAATCACATTTGGTCAATAAAGAATTCTATTCTATTAAGAATGGTTAAAATCATTTAAATGGAGAATTGTTCAAATCTTCTATATTTGCTATAGAAGCAGGAAACTTAATCAGAAGAAATCTATTTGAATTTACAGAATGAGGAGAAGATATTATATAATTAATTCATCTAAAATCAGAAGTAGAGGGATTTTTTTTTTGACAATGCAGTGTTCTTTTTGAGAATATAGGGAAAGCTCAACACAGTGTGAAACCAGTAGCAAAATATATTATTTTGCTTTGTTTTTTTAATTTTATTTATTTATTTAAGAAACTCCTAGAACTTCCTCACAAGTGACTTTGGGAGATTTACAAACAAAATTCTTTGTAAAATTCATTATTTTATATTTAAATGATATAATCCACTAGTTACTGTGGAATACCAAAGTGCACATTTTCTACAATGAAACAGAAACAAATACACTGATCCAGAATGCCTGTCAAAAGCCATATAGGTGTGCACAGAACGAAACACAAGGCTTTGAACTTGATACAATGTTTAAAATGTTCTGCCATTTCAGGTTGGCTGCATTCTCATGACTAAACTCAAAACAATTCAAGCAGTCCAGCTACAGCGAACAATGAAAACTTAAACTCGTTTTTTTGCTTCTTGATTTAAACCAAAGCAATGCAGAAGGACTGAGAGAAGACTATACTAATTGTTACAGCCCACACTGACAAATTTAAATTTTTTGAAAATAATATTTTACAGGAAAGTTTTGAATCTGAAAAAACAGAAGCTGAACATCTGTTTGTTAATCGATAACTTTAAAAATTGTTATTAGAAAATCCAGGTTCCCTTCTCAGTGAAATAAGACAGATATTTTCAATTTCTTTAAATAAATTCCATGGCATGCTCATCAGACATAGCACAGTATAAGGAGCAGACAAATGTGCCCAAACCCACATACAGGCTTTGCATTTAAAAAATATTTTCTGTCATATGAATTTCAACACTGTACAAGATCATACATACATCCCTCAAAGCTTTATTTTGCAACAGAATAACACCAAGGAAAGTGTATTGAGTGTCTGGCTGTAGGTCAGTGTGTGGGGGAGGAGGGGTGTGTGTGTGTGTGTGTGTGTGTGTGTGTGTGTGTGAGAGAGAGAGAGAGAGAGAGAGAGAGAGAGAGAGAGAGTGGGAGAGATTCACTCATAAGAGTTCTTCATACAAGGTCTACTACTACAATGTTGGCTTAGTTTAACTTTGGATGCACATACATGCTGTGCATATTCTTGTGCTTTCTTAATTTTCCAAAGTATATTTAATACAAAATACAATGCTTTGTGCAGCATTGGGGCTGGCTTAGAGCTCTACTGACTGTATGGCAATACGTGATAGCAATACATGATGACCATTAGATATTCTCTTTGCTGCAACCTACTAATTGTTTGATTCTCTACAGCCCAGATATAGTACCTTTAGGCTGAGTGTACTCTGTGCATGTTCTTGTGCTCCAGTGAGCTTTCACAATACATTTTATAATGCCAAGAGTGAAAAATCCATTTGACATTGTTGATGGGGTTTTCATCTTTCTCTTTTGCTGTTCTTTCTTTTGTTTAACTTTTGTTGACTTTACTATACATGTGCACAATTCTTTTCCCCTGATCAGAGTATTTCAAAAGGATTTGCTGTTCTGGAGCAGTACTGTAGGGTTAAAATCATATTCTGTTTGTTCATGCAAAAGTTATAAGCAACACTGGGCTGAAATACTATTTTAAAACTCTTAGGGATAAAAAAGAAAATCAGAATTGAACTTGAGAGGAATGGAATAGGGCATTTGGTAGAATTTGTATCTTCCTGTGACTTTCTTAGCTTTTTGCAGTTACAGTATAAACTCTTTCTCTTTTCTGCTCATGTTTGCTTGAGCCTAAACCATTTTCTTTTTAAAAAATAAAATTCTGTGTGGATTGAAATTCTTTGGCAACAGTTTGCAAGTTACTCAATGGACTGTAGCTACAATGCTGTACTATTGAACAATTTCCCTGACACGATGATGTCTCTCCTTTCACTTCCAAGAAAGTGATTGCCAATTACTTTCCTTTCTGTGGGTGAATCTTTTTGGGTACATAAACTTCTGTGTCAGTATTTGTGGTAGGTGTATCAGATGCACAACAAGTAGCTTTAAAAATACCTTATTTGCAGCATGCACTCTAATGATTCTGTAGTGTATCTTCCTTGTGCAGCATGACAGAAATAGCACACTGGTTAAAATAGTTGCTTAGTATTGATTGCTCATTCAAGAATCTCTCTCTCTCCCTCTCTCTCTCTCTCTCTCCACACACACACACACACACACACACAAAGAATATATACACACAGACAGAAATGCTATTTTCTTGAGCAAATTAGTTTTTCTTCTGGTCTTTATTTTATTTTTTTGTAAAATAAATAAGTACTGGGCTTACTGTTTTATCATTTTTCTAGCCACCAAATCAATAGAATGGTAAACTCCTGTATTCATTAAAAAGCCCTAGATTAAATGAGCTACTTAGAAGAGAAAATAATTAAACACACACACACAGCCAGCTTTTGAACAGATAATTTTCTCTAGGTAACAGGAAGATCTATTCTACTTCTACAGTTCTGGTAAAAGAAAGTATAACATGCATGATAAGCACTAGATCAGATTAAGGGGCACTCTGTCCAATAGGAGCAGCATAGTGACCTAACAATGAAAAATGTATTTCAGAAGGGGAGCAGAGAAATTCACTTTAATGTATTGGAGGTGAATGGGGCATTAATAGAAAGCAACATCAGCTTTTTTGGGTCTCCAAAACAGTTGTTTGACCATTAGGATAACAGGGCAATTGGCCAACAGGGTAGATGAGACAACCTGAAGTCTCCACAATTTGCAGTTATCACAGAGAAGAAGCCATTCCCCCTCCCCAAAAAAGAGACTCCTACCCATTAAAGACAGATTAGCTTAATTTTCTTTTGTGTTTGACTTCTACAATTACATTTAAAGCTGTATGACTATGCCATGCAGTTTGATGGACTATGGCCATAAGTACCTGGAACTTCTACTTTAAATCACTAGTATCATAGTATCACAGATAGCAATATTAATCTAAACTATAAATCTAAATTTACTTTTTCTGGAATGTGAGAAAACTGTTGTCTGAACCAGATAATTCTGCAATTTCTTCTTCGTCCATTGATTAACAATGAAATCCAAAGCAGAATTAAATAACATTACACTAAAATAATTAAAGTAAAATTAATGTAAACTGAATAATTGTCAAAACATAATGCTGACATAAAACATAAAAAAAATGAGTTTTAGGCAAACAATGGCAAACTAAAAATGGCCTAAGAGAACAGGACCTGATGAACATAGCAGAAAGAAGAGCTGATGAAAATAAATAATTAAATAAACGAATAAAGCTCCCTGACTTCTTCTATGGATGAAGGAGAGCACTTGGGATTGCCTGAACCTATGGCACACGTACCAAAGGTGGTACGCAGAGCCCTCTCTGTGGGCATGTGTGCCATCGCCAGCTGCTCTTCTGGTTTGCAGTGTGCCAGCTGGTCTTCAAGCATGCTGCAGCGCTGGAAATCCGAAGACCAGGTGTCCAGCGCACGCAAGTGCACTGGCCAGCTGGTCTTTGAGTTCCTGGGGCTCTGGCACTTGCGCGTTCCAGTTTGGGCACTCAGTGCTGAAAAAGTTCGCCATCACTGGCCTAGAGAGTTCCATACATATGTTCCCCTTCAAAAGAGCATAAAATAGCAATTTCCACTGGATTTCAGAGCTCTGAAACTTAGGGAGTCAGTTTTGCTCAAGTCATGGTTGAAAACTTTAAAGGGATACCAGGGGGGCGGGGGGGGGCACAGGGGGAATTATCCACTTTTTTTTTTCAAATTGCTTTTATTAGAAATGCCTTGTAAATTAATTTTTAAATATTAAGAACTTTCAGAAGCACAAGTTGTATTATATGGGTTTATTTTTCTTTAAGCCAACATGAAAGAAGTTTTATGTACATTTAAAATTTAAAAGCTTTTTTTATTTGGAAAACAGCAGCAAAAGGCTGATTAGAATGTTGATTTTGAAAAGCTTTTAAATGGACTACGGGATCACATTAACTGGAAGTAAGATTTTGAAACTATTATAAGAAAACTTTGTGTGGTTTGAAATTTTATTAAAATATATGAAGATTTTGAGTTAAGGTATAAGAAATCTTTTCCTGGGAAAATGTTCTGGATGAGACAAAAACATAATAAGAGATCTTTAAAGTTGGCTACCAGAGGCAACCAAAAAAAATAAAGATTAAAGGAGAAAACCAATTAACACAAAATGGAAAAAAAATATTTTAACTCCAGAAGAATTCAGAGATATTTAGTAACAATGTAATCAGAACTTTATCTTTAGACAGTCTGTTACTATAAAAATGGGCTTAAAAGAAGAGATAGAAGAGAATATAACTGAAAATCAGGTTGTTTTAGATATAGTTTTAGATATAATTTTAATTTATATTAAAATTCAAAGAGTACAAGAATAGCACTGACAAAGATGTTATACAGGACTTACAAATAAACTGGCTGTGAAGTTAACCAGAACTTGACTTGGATATGTCGATTTTAATTCAGTAAATTGACTTGGACATTTTTTTTACTTTGGATTTACAAAGAGTCCTATTATATTAATACCACAGAAATTCCTGAGAAGAGATAAACATAAAAATACAAAGAGAAGAAATCAGCTTTTGGGACATTAGTTAAAAGAAATAAACATTAAGATCTTTAAAAATAATGTATATGATTTTTTTTCTAGCAGCTTTTATGGGTTTTTCTTGACTAGGACTAAATTATTTGGTTTAATATTTGTTTAAAGATAAGATATGGGAAGTTTTTGTTGCATTTTTAGAGAAAGTGATAAGCTGTGGTATTAAAATTGTGAGGAGATGAAGAAGAGATGATAAGAAATTAATTTATGTGACATCATTTGTAGGGATTAAAAATTAAAATGTTGAATGTTTTCAAG
This sequence comes from Pituophis catenifer annectens, assembly GCF_029215685.1. Classification (NCBI taxonomy): domain Eukaryota; kingdom Metazoa; phylum Chordata; class Lepidosauria; order Squamata; family Colubridae; genus Pituophis; species Pituophis catenifer. The sequence continues at coordinate 116,364,049 of NW_027256882.1, forward strand.
GTTTTAAAAATACTGTATAGATGTAAGTGATGGGAAGATTTAAATATGTATGTGTGTTTGTTTACATAGTAAACACACACACACACACACCGGTATAGGCTAATAGACAAAAGATGAAATATGGGATTGGTTCAAATTCAGAGAATGTATTAAGTTACTGAAAATGTTTGTACTTTTCTTAATGAAGTAGAAGTCATTGCTTTATATTTCTTTCTGTGTATTTTTAATATACACACTGCCCCTTTTTCTTCTCCCCTTTTGTTTTTTCTTTTTTATATTTTTCTTAATTTGTAATATAAAATGATAAGAAAACATCAGGCTTTGTCCAACATAGCCCTATTTTTTAAAAAAGAAAGGAAAAAGCTTATCTGCATCAATAGTTTATTGTTAATTATTGGAAGAAAGAACATTTGTTTTTTTCTGTTTCTACTTTGGCAGTGAAGAAGCAAATAATGCATCAAAGTTGTTCTTCTAAGTAACCATTGAGGAAAATCTTGCTGCAAGGAATGTGGATATAATTTTTAACTACACAAAATAGGCTAGGCGATAGGGAGAAGGCACTATTAATCTTTTGGCTGGCAGGCAGACATACACTGATAGGAAAAGCTGGATTATGTGTACTTCTCTCAGCAAAATGCTTTCTTACATTACTTTCTATAGTTAATTCATTCTCATAAACTGTAATCTGTGTACACTTTCCTCAGATTATGTTCCATTCAATTTCAATAGGATTTCAACTTGAGTAAGCGTAAGGATTGTGCTGCTTAAATAGTTTTACTTCTACAGTAAGCAGATAACAAAATTCAAGATTTTAAGAAGTGGAGCATTTAGAACAGTTATATGTTTATGTCTTCCATTTCATCAGAATGCAGTATGCAGATGTAAAATTGATTAGTTTACAATACAAGCATTCTGTCTGTTCACCAGATATGCCACATTATGTTACATGCATCTAAGACGAGAGATACAAAGTTCATTTCCCATACTAGTTTACCCTCTTAGTTAACAAAGAAAAAAATGTTCAATAATATATTTAACTAAAAACTTAGATGCTTAGCTATCATGACATAAAATTGCTCTTAAACTTTACCACATTGTTTTCTTGGGATGTGGGGAGTACGGTACTCATATAATAGAATAATTCCCCATGGCAAAATAAAATATAATGCCCAGAAGTATTCTGACTTAGCCTTTGACACAATTTCCTACTTTTTTTATGTGTAAAACACTTAATATGGAAATACTGAATTATGCAGTCTCTCAAATCCCAATAGCAAGTTCAGTGTAAGTTTAAAAAGTGTGTATCTGATCCCATTCATACAGACTGAATTATTGTGTTAGTATTGTTCCCCTATTTCCATTGTTTCTAAATAACTTTTATCTTAAGGGATCTTCTATCATAAAAGCCTACTGAGAAATAGATACTGAAGTGTACACAATATTACCTTTTCATTCTGGTTTTGCTGTTGTTTGCTTTTGTTTTAAAAAATATGTTTCTTGAGATCGCATATCACTAGCTGAGGTAGTTCTCTCCATGCAGCTCTAGGCCACTTGAACACTCTGTTATCTTGCTTGGCATATATAATGTAAACATATAAATTCCCTTAGCTACATATGTTTCTCTCACAATTTATTTTTATTTCCAGGTATATCTACTAGTAATATAGGTCTTCCATTATGGCTGAGTTTAGAAAATGCTTTTAAAATAAGCAACAAGACTACAATGGAAACATCTCCTTTTTATTACCAGACCTCTGGTGGCTCAGCAGACTAATTAATATCCACTTACATCTGCTGCCTGCAATTACTGCAAGTTCAAATCTAACCAGGCTCAAGGTTGACTCAGCCTTCCATCCTTTCTAAGGTAGATAAAATGAGACCCAGATTATGGGGGCAATAATCTGACTTTGTATAAATATACAAAAGTATGAAGGCTATTGCTTAACGCATTGTAAGCCACCTTGAGTCTCCGGAGAAGGGCAGCATATAAATCAATTTTTTTAAAAAAAATATCCTTTTTACTAATAGCAATAGCACTTAGACCTATATACAACTTCATGGTGCTTTACAACACTCTGAGAGTTTGCAATGTCAGCATATTGACCCCAACAATATAGGTTCTCATTTAATTGACCTCAGAAGGATGGAACACCAAATCAACCTTGAGCTGGTCAGGATCAAACTGCTGGCAGTTGGTGGAATTATCCTGTAATACTGCATTTTAACCACTATGCCACCACAGCTCTAAATAAATTTGTGGTGTATCAACCATAGAATTAAAGAATTAATAATACCAGGTGTTATCCTTATAAAACCATCAGATCTCTAGAAAATCTCAGAAGAACAGAAGAAATATCTTTTTGAAAAATCAATGTTAAAGAACCTAATGGGGACCAACTTTCAGCCTCCCCCCCCCAAAAAAAATGTATGAAATACTATGGATGTTCTTCTTTTGTTGCTATCTGTATTTTAATAAAACAATTTTAATTGGCACAAAACAAAGAGAACCACCTTGCTTGTAGAAAATGTTAGTAGGAATGTGAGGCAAATAAAATAATTTGCCTTCTCTTCATATTCCTGCCAGTATTCCCTACATGCAGCATCCAATCACATATTCAATGTTCTTTTTTTTTACAAATGTCCAAAAATATGTTGGAAGGGATCTTGGGGAGTGGGTCTATCTCTTCACTATCCTTTTAGTTTTCTGCTAGAAGGCGGAAGTGATTGAATAACACTATATATTTTATGACTTGGTAAGTATAAACACCTGCCTGCCCTTATTATAAGCACTGAAGGTGACTAGTAGGGTACCAGCACTGCTGAGTATAGACAAATCCATTGTTTAAACATGGAATGGATGGATTCCAATGAAAAGACTAAGAAAAAGAGAATGGCCTAAAGTCTGTTGAATTGAAAAGGTGGAGAAAAGGCTTAAGATTTAAATCCTGTGTCTAATATACATTTTATTTTTCTTCAGCAGACATATAGACATATATATATATAATGAGCAATTTCAAGATCGTAAAATTTCTGTAGCTGTCTAATCTGGAATGCAGGTTGAATAAATATTTATAGCCATGTCTTGGCTAAAGTTTGACACTTTTTTGAACTTGGAAGCTAAATAAGATCAAATTGGTTAGTTCTTGATGGGAAGCCACCAGGCGTTTTCTGATTATAAGATAGAAGAGAAAGTCAAAAACAACAACAAAGAAAACACCACTATCATCCAGTAAGAAAGAAACAGCAAATGTTTTTGCATTATTGCCAAAAACCCTATGAGAATTTGTCCATAATGTCCTTGATGGAGTTGAGCTCAACTAGGAAAGTCTCAGGTCAGAAGTGGAATTACCTGATATTAGTGAACTTAGGAAATTTCAGTAGAAGAGAGTAGAACTAACCAGACTTTATAGAGAGTTATTCACCTCAACTCACCTATCAGATATGGGAAGAATTATTTGCTGAGAAAAAATCATAATTGCAAAATTCTAAGTTTATTACAAAAAAATCAAGATTTTCAGTTAGTTTATCTTAGTGGTTTTATAACCACTTGCATTTCCCACCATAAATTTTATTCCTGAGGTTGAAATATCCACTGCTTCCTACCTAAAATGCCTGTCACTGAGTTAGCTGCTGAAGACATAATTGAGGATTTTAATATTTCCCATCTGCCAATTAAATGAAAGTGTCACATTTATCACAATATATATTTGATTTTAAATGACATATCTTCTGTTTTCTCTCATCATACTCACAATATTAATTTATAAGACATTAAGTGACATTCTTTTAACACCAGATGTGAAAATGTTTATGCATCCCATTTCAACACCCACATTTTGCTGATTCAATTTAATTAAAAGCATAGATTTTATAGGATAGTAAAATTATAAAAGTCTCTTGTCTGCCTGAGCAAAAAGTAGTGCATTTTACATTTAGATCACTTTATTTTTCAGCTGAATTACTACTGGCGATGCTGCCACAGAGTGCTGGGATTTCTGGTTGTGCAACATATTGAAGGCCTAACACAGTCTAACCACTGATTAGATAATTTAGTTTTTGTTGTTCTATAAAAAGGAGAAAATAGTTGCTATAAGATTGTGTTACCTTGCTGGGTAAAACATAAACCTTCTAATGTGTAATAAATAATGTACAATTTGTGTATCAATCTTTTCAAGTTTACTGGAAAGAAGAAAAATGCTATATTAAATGGGTCTTGCTTCCACTGAATTATGCACTTTTAAATCACCTGACTTTTCACCTGCACCTGTCACCTGACTTTTAGGGTCAATTGAAAGCATATAAACTTATATATAAAATGTAATAAAACAGTTTATAAGTTAACACTGACAGAATGGAAGGGAGGCAGAATATTTTTTTTCCCACCATTCTTTCCTGTGCCATTTTTTTTTTCTTTGAAAGAAATGTATTTTCTCTTTTAGCCAGGAAGATCAAAGGATTATTTTAGTTTAGCATCCCTTCCATGCAAAGCTCTTACTTGGTAAAAAAATAAGTTGGGAAGTTAAAAAAAAAAAGAGTCAAGGTTAGTTGTCATTAAATTAGTATTCTAGTATTCTACATTGTTCTATTCACATAGGATGCTCAAAAAAATATAGAGATTTTCCCAGCTATTCTTTCTTTCTTGAACCCCATTCTCATTACCTGCCTGAAGTCCAGTATACTGTAATTTAAAACAACATAGGTTTTTTTTTCAGACATACACATACCATTAATCCCACCCCCTCAAAAACTTTGGTCAACATCATAGCTTTAAAAAAAAAAAGCTAGTGAAAATTAATTGTATGGAAAAACATTTTATATCTTCAATTTTTGCCTTTTGAAATGCTATACAGTACATTGGTGACAAAATTTAATCTGTATTGCTTCAATATAAATTATATATATAATATTTGGATAATAGAATTACATTAATGAAGTCCAAAAGTGCACACCAGACAGGATAAAATGCACATAATACAGTATAATTAAGTTACAAAAATACTATAGATAATATATTCACACACACACATACAACATAGCTACAAAACGTAGCTACAAAAAACAGAAAACGTTTGTATTTTTGACTGCACAAATTGAAAGACTCTCACAGACTAACTGCAACATCTGTTAATGTCTTGTACATAGCCTACTTTAAAAAAAAGATTTATATAAAGAGATAAAATTTCTAGTGTTAATTCATATTATCATGAATGAAATATATAATATATTCCCTGCATTATTAACCATTGAATAATTGGTTATTCTGAAATAATAGTTAAGTTTGTATTCCTTCACTGTAAAAATGTATAGGTTTCACAAAACTGATACTAGTTAAAATTCGTATATAAACATATTTTACCTACTTTTACTCAATCTTGAATCCATTCTACTTGTCAGGTGGAAGAAAATGGATTTACTTATACATTGTAATAAATAATTTTGGTTCTGTGTAAACACTGGTAGCACTAAATGTAAATAGTTCGGCATACCTCAAATATCCATGAATTTTTTTTCCAATTGATAAGCATGCAAATAAGTTATTTTTTTCCCATCCTGTCCTTATATCTATTTTATTTAAAAGGCACAATATAATATATAAAGTTAGTAGTGGAAACAAAATATAGAAAACTGAACTTGATTCATTTATTTTCACATTTTCATTGATATCTAAATCTTTGTACATTTCACAAAATACACTCCTAAAATTAGATTTGGTTTACCTGCGTAGCAGAGTTGAGATTTTTTAAAAACCTGTCATGGCCTTAAAATCGGACAGCTTTATAATTGATATTATAACAGTTTGTAGTTTTCCACCTGTCACTGTGGTTAAAAATTGTGGGTTGGCTTATTCATGGATGACTTATTTTTCTTTGTATTTAGCCTGAAATCTTGAGGGCCAGATGAATTATAGTGGAATTATCTATGATTGTATAAGGTGTAATCCTTATGGTATCCCACCTGTATCACAATAGGTGGCAATAACTACTAAGCTTTGCCGAACCTAAAAATGCTAAGTGGAGTCTGGTTGTTATTTACAAGAAAAGCCTCCATGAAATCCCAGACTGGACTGAGAAATTGAAAAATCCCATAAGTAGGCAATGGTCAACAGTGTACATATTATTGTAAATAAATAAAAGGACATGTCCGTGAATTTACAGAGAGTAGAGCTTAGCTCAAGAAAAATTATATTTTTACCTTGCTTGTCTATAGGATTTTTCTATTTCCTTTTCATTCTTATATGTAGGCACACAGGCAGCAAAAAGTCCTTAAGAAATAATTTAGAAGAGTGGAATATGTGGGAGCATGAATGTAGCATATGTCTGCAGATCTTTAAAGCAACCACATCTTTTCCAAAGATCACACAGCAGCTAGCTGCTCCTGGCACATGATTCTGGAAGCAGATAAAAATGATCAGATATCATTTTTTAAAAAACAATTGCAAACAATTGGGGTATTTGTTTCTGTGTACTCCAAAGTATCTTTTGGGGAATGAATCCAAAATATTGTAAAGCTAGGAGATATAAATTTGTCCCCTTCTTATAAAAGTCTGTTTCTCAGGTTTGATGTATAACAGATGCAAGTGAATTGAACAGAAAGAGTTAGCAGGCTTATTTTAATTGCTATAGAGATAACTTTTGTGCCTTTGTTTCTATGACCATGTACAAAGTGTTATAAATAACACTTTGGGGTTATTGTTTTCACAATATCTGTTCGGGTTTGATAAAAATGCCAAGAGCCTATTAACAAAAGCAATCCCTACAGAAATTATGTTTTATGTATCCTTTGAAGGAAGCTTGCCTGATTTTGAAATAAATCCTTTAAACACCAGAACCATATGCATTCTAGGAATAATATGTAATATTTTCTCTCTAGGTTTATCAACTAATTTTTTTAAATTCAGATATTCAGTTTTACATTGTATAGAAAGAAGAGTATTCAACAGACCCATAAAATTACTTATTCTATTTAACCTATGGAATCAAGAAGCATAAACTTCTAATAATTAACTCTTTAGCCATTCTCATGTATAGTTTGTATATTTTACTTTTGCATCAACATTGATTTTAAAAATGACAATGAAAGATAGATGAGTTTACAATTATTTACAATCATTTGCAAGCAATGCAGAAATAGTTAAATGAAAATAGCCATATTGTTAGCAAATAAACAAAATGAGAAGCTGGAGGATAACTCAATGTCTATGGAGAGTCTCAATCATCCAGCTTTGGGACTTAGAAGATAACTTAAATATGTAGTTATAGTTTAGTACACATCACTCAAAGTTTAATATCCAGATTGTTTTATGAATGTAAATGAAAATAGTCATATTGTTTCCTGTAAATAGTATTTAAGTTAATGTATTAATCTCTCAAATAGGATAGAGGGTAGTTGTTATTGTTATTATTGTTGTTGTTGTTGTGTTTCTGTTGATGGAATGGGAAGTAGCAATTTCTCCTCCTATCTGGAGTTTCCTTGTAAAACCTGAAATATGTTATAGAATTATTTTGTAAAGTATTTTGGACATTTTATAATCAATGCATTGTATAAAGTAAAACATGTATATTTTAATTTCAGAATAATGAACATCTACAATAAAATTACTTCAAAGTAAATCCTGGTGAGACTGAGATCATAAAGACAGTTTCAAATCTGAAATTGTCCTGACTTATTTTGGTGGGATTGAAATAGATAACTTGCTGATGATTAGAATATAAATCACTCTCTTATTTAAAACTTCATTATTTTAAAAATACAATGTTTTTAAAATACACCTCAAATATTGTTAAGTTATGCAACATAAACAAAACAGCATATAGGAAAATATACAATGATAACAAAAGGAAAAATATCAGTTTGTATTTAACAAGCATTAAGATATAAATACATTACTGTGTCAGCTCAGACACTTCTAGTCTTTTCCAAATACAAGATGAAGCCTAAGACGACAGACAAATCTGACTGTCAGCTGCCTCAGATCAATACTTCTGGAACAGTAGTAATTCTCTCTCTGACCTAAGAACTGCAGGCACCATTTGTTTGTCTTCCTATGTAGCTATCTGATTTCTGGAGGATACAGAGGTTTAAAGTATATGTCATTCTAATAGTGGGATCATTTATGACAGTATTATCCTCCAACTATTCTCACCTACAGAACATATACACAAAGGACAAAAGCTGTCTCCTTTTGAAGTCAAAGTAGAAATCCTTTTTCCTGAGAACATTAGTAATCTCTTTGCTGTAGTGTCAAAATTTCTTATTTCAAGCATAATGTAGGCTTGCAACTACATTCCATTTCATATACAAATGTAGATAGATAGATAGATAGATAGATAGATAGATAGATAGATAGATAGATAGATAGAATTTATTTATTGGAAAATATCTGGTCTAATGACTGGCTACAGGTAGATAGCATCATTCGGATTAAGATCAGCTACGTATAAAAATGGTTCTTTTTTTCCTAGTACCTTTCATTCACTTCACCACTTTTAGGTTAAGCCAGCTACTATTCACCTCATATACCTTTATTTAATGATCTAAAAGTGCAGCTTTATGATTTTACTATTAGAAGACATTAAAATTTTTAAAATGTTATACAATGACTCATTACATAGCTCTGAGTCATAGATTCCAATCGAAAAATAAAGATATTCTGTACTTTAAAATATATGCATATTTCACTAAAAAAAATACATTTCTGATCAATTAAAGGTGGCTTTTATGTTTATTCTTCATTTTGCACTTGGTAGGTTTTTTTTTTTTCTGCTTGATTTGCTATCTCATCATACAGAGGTACATATAGTGAATGTGGATGTAATTTCTGATTATATGCAGAGATACCAAGCAACTAAAAATGATTGGACATTATTCCTTCAACATAGAATCTTATAAACAGACAGGGATAATGATTTTAGGAAGCAATGGGAAAATGTAAGTTGTTATTTATTCTGTATAGATGATCACCACCCAAGATGGTGCCACTAAGGTGGGAAACCTTACTGCTCATGCGGGTGGCTGTGAGTAAAACAAAAATCAAGATTCAGAATGTCAGAATAATCCATGTGAATGGATTATTCAGATTCGCACACATTAAGGTTTATTTGTCATAAATAGAAATGCCGACATGTGACCTAAAAAGCATAGTTAATATGGGGACAATTCCCTGGGAGTTTTGTCTTTTGCAAGTCCAGATGAAACAAACAGAAGTTATGTGAAAAGACAGAGACGTGCAACACAATTGCCATTCACTTCAAGAAAAGTTTTCTAGATAAGCTATAACTTAATGAATCTTACTAAAAGGTGATCTAAGTTTGGAATGCGTCCTTTGCAAAATAAAACACCCCACATTCAAGTATTTTTTAAAAAATTCCGACTGATATTAATGATAGGGTAAAACAATCCTTTACACTAAAATAAGTTAGGCTTACACACATACACACACACACACACACACACACACACACACACACACACACAGGTGTGAATATCATATAGTATACGTACATTGTAAAGATTAAAACACAAAGCACGCATTTAACTTTCCTGCTGAAATAAGTTGGCTTTAATAATTCTTAATCTGGAATTCATTTTAATATCAATTGTGAGTGTAAAAACAATTTAAAAGCGAAGTAATAGAACTCACTCAGAATGTCATGCACTTGAATGAATTAATATTTTGTGGCATTCAAGTGCAGAAAAATCTGACAGGCATATATGATTCTTTTAAGTGGTTAGAAAATGATATTACAATAATAAAATTGTTTGGCAAGAGTCAGTATTATAGCATTACAGTATTGTACAACATTTGGAATCCTTCACTGGATGTGAAAATGAACTGTTAAGCTATATAAAATAATATAATAAAAATAAGTTCAGATAATATTGTGACAGTTTTTCACTTTATCATTAATGTGAAAAAGAATAAAAAATTGTAAACAAATATTGGTGGAGGTGGAAGGTGATAATCTCTGCCACTTTGCCAGAATGAATTATAATTACTTACAAACTAATACTATTAGCTATCACTTAGAAAGTCCCACTTTTTTAAAGATATACTTTCTTTCAAAGGAATGTTGTAACAACCTGTATAGCCTCATCTTTGGAGGACTAAAAAAGACCACCAGAGCAAGTTTATTCAGAAATAAATAATACTTTGTATGCTGAGCCTTTTTCCCCCCCAAATCACCCTGCATAGTAACATGACACTGAAATGCAGTCACACTTGTGTTTAGAATGTTATTTTAACACTATGACTCTTAGAGAAAGAGAGAGAATATTTGGGCACATTTATTTTCTCCATGAAGCACTGCATCATAAATATTTTAAGGTGTAACTACTGAACTACTGCTGACTTGTTTGCTATAATGGTCCCCCCCCTCTTCCCTATTGAAATAATTAGAAAAGAATGGTCAGGGTAGTAAAAAAAAGTTATGCTTAGCCTGATATTTACAATTCATATGAGAGGAATACCTTAAAAGAAATGTAATTCTGATATACCAAAAAAAAAAAAAAACCCTGTCATTCCGAGTTTCATTTGCTCTCTCCAAGCAGACAAACCTAAAATGTCATATATGAATACATAAAAAGTGGAAGGGCAAAGGAAATAGTTCCATCAGCAATACACTGTAAAGTGCATCTTGGAGTGACAATAGCTGTAGATTGAACTTTACAGACAATGGTACAATGCTAAAGAGCGTCTTTCTCACATTATATTTCTGAATGTAGCTTAAGTGGAATTAAGTGACAGCTGTAGCATTAGTTTAAGACCTTTGCAAGTAATGTGAGCAGTGTTTGTCCTTTATTGCTTACGCTTATGACAAGCCTACTGCGTGTATGCATTTATACATTTATGTGTGCGTGCATGTTAGTGTGTGTGTGTGCATGTGTGTGGTGTGTGTGTATCTATCTCACATGTAGAATATAAATGCCATTTTGCCCTTTGTTGCAACTGTTCCAACCAGCATGCCTTTGATAAAGCAGTCTGAATCAGCCCAAACCTCCTATCCATTATATTGCTCAAAACTGAAATAAAATTGCATTTGGATTTAGGAAGGGAAGAAAGAAAGAAAGAAAGAAAACACCAGTCAACAACAACAACAATAAAGACATTACACAGAAATTACTCACTATTTAAAAAAAAAAATAGTTGTCACACAAACCAACATTAAAACTCCATTTAAGCCCAGCCAATGTCAACAGCCAAAGATGAAAATTAATGAGCACAACAGAAGGTAGCACAGCAGCAGCTCTTCTAGAGCAGCCACAAGAGCGGAGGCTCCTGAAACTCGGGCAACTAATGACCTCTCTCCAAGTGCTGAATCCAAGGAGACAAACCCCTCACAGGCAGAAAAGCAGCCGAAGTTGTCGACGGCGCTGGTACGCAATGACAGAAGGGAAAGCAGGGGAGAAGTGGAGGGGGGGGGGGGAACGGACGGAAAGGCACACAGACACACACAGAGAGAGGGGTGTGCGGTTTTAGGCGCCGTTTGCAGAGCTCCGAGAACCCTTGAGCATGCACACAAGTACGCAAGAGAAGGGAGAGGGAGAACATTTACCAGTGGAGGCAGAGGTAGCAGCAGGGCGAACAGGCGGAGCTCCTCACATCATGTCCGTGAGTCAACTTAGCCAGCAGAGCCCCGAACAGATTCCTTCACTGTCCGACGGGAGAATAGGGGGGATGGGGTGGAGTGGGTGGGGGGGTTGTGGCCCCCTTCCGAGGGAAAAAAATAAGGTGTGATATCCCGAGCGAGCAAAGCTTCTACTGTCGCCCAGCCTTTAGCTCCGTCGCCGTCACCGGCAGGGAGAGCCGTAGGGGGGAAGCAAGGTCGCCAGTCCGGCTTGCGCTACCAAAGTGAGTCCAGCCACCCGAGCAGCGCAGCGGCGGCTGCTCTCTGAAAATCCAGCCTGGCGGCAAGGCGGCACAGCCACCAGGTTGCACGAGCTCCTTGAATTAAGGGGCGCGAGCCAATCCCCGGGCTCAGCGGCGCGCGCGCAGGGCAGCGGTAGACAGACGCGCCCGGCCGGCCGGCTGCTGGAGAGCAGCTGGAACTGCGAAAGCGACGGCGAGCAGAGCGGTCGGTGGTGGTGGTGGTGGTGGTAGCAGCGGTGACGGTGACGGTGCTGGATGCGTGGCTGGAGAGACTCTGCTGGGTGTGAGACGCGAAGGAGGCATTTGGTTTCCCTCGCGGCTGCACAGGCACTTAAAGGGGAAGCTCAGATTTTCCCCAGGCGCTGGCATACTGCGGAGGGGTGGGGGAGAGAGAGAGATGCTGCCATGGGGTGGGGAGCGTAGGAGCAGCTAGGAGGGGTTTCCTTATAAAGGTAGGACTGGAGTAGGCGGTGTGGCTCTCCTAGCCTTAGGAAACCGTGGGGACCAGAGGAGAAAGGGTGGGGTTTGCTTTCAGTATCTCAGCGACGGGGCAAAGGTAAGATGGGTGGCTGCCGATTCCTGCATCGAGGGAGTCAGTGATTTATTTGCACGATTGCCTCGTAGGAACAGGAATTGGGGTGTGTGTGTGTGTGTATGGCAAAAATACCTAAAATAGGAAGGGGTTTGCTGTCAGGCGAAGGTGGGATGGGGAGCCCCCCAAAATAGGAGAGTCTCATGTATCTTGTTTATTTTTATTTTTTTCCAAGTGAAAGCCTCGAAGGTTCCGGAATGTTTACTGTCACATGAAACCTGCATTATACACACCTCTCACGTTTGTATAAGTAATATACAGATCCAGCAAGGCATATTATCTGCATGATAGAATACTCCCAGGCAGGAATATAAAGATTGGTCTGATTTCTGCGTAAAGAGTTGAGCGACACGTTGTCTGTCTTAAAACACACCTTACAGCCGCTTTTTGTTTTTCTGGAGCAGAATTCCAGAATTTAATCTTTCTTGTTAGCAAGAATTTAAATTGGGGATCCAATTTCTATATATGGCTCTTTCCTCTTGCCCCACCCCATCTCCCAAGCCTGGCCCAATAGCTGTGTGTAAAACATAGCATATCCACTGCCTCACCCAATCATTCACAAGAACTTTTTGCATTTATCACAGCACAACTTCTAAAAGTTCCACACTGGTTTTATTTCATGGCATTGAAAGTTAAAGGATTGTGATCAACCTGCAGTAGAGTATGTTTCTATATACTCTTATAAAAGACTTGCATGATAGTGCCAGAAATATTTGATTTCCCACCCCCACCCCCTATGGTTTTGGAGATTTATTGGAAAATTTGGGGAAATGATTTTCTATGTGAGAACTTAAGCAAAGACTCTGTTTCTCACATAGCTGTTAAAAAACAAAATACAGGTTTTTTCAAGCCACAAATTAACCATTTGTCCACATTAGAATGATTTTAGGGTGAAATAGTATTTTGACAGTAGTAGGTCTGCAGTGCACTGTCATGGCATTTGTCATGACATCAGTCAGGTATCCATAGGCTATTTGCATTGGAAATGTTTCTATATTTTGTTTTAGATTTGGGAGAATAAAGGTTTAATGTAAGTTATTCTTGAAATTTCCACAAAACCATTTTGTTGACTTTTTATGATTTATTATTGAATTTTGGCATCATGATCTTAAGAAATTCCAGAGATCACATGAAAGGGACTTTGTGGTGGCCCACGGGTTACTGATTCTTGTTTTAAATGCTACAAAATTTACTATTCTGGCAATCCTTTTTGCCAATTTTCAATTACATGCTAGTGAAGGGAATTCTTGAATTAACTCTCCTTCCAGACTTTCCATTATAGATCTAGAACATTTAACATTTAATACAACAATACAATGTTTGACCTCTCTAATTTATATCAGTCCGAGAAATATATGTGGAAATAGATTGTAGAAAATGAAGCCCCAAACTACAGAAGAGTCTCTATGTATCTTTTTTTTTTAAAATAAATCCGATCAGACAAAATGAGAGGGAAAACAGAATTCTGCCATTTTCAGGAATCATTTGACTCAAAATATATGATTATTCATAATTCCATTTTCCTATAATATATCAATAGATTAGGTAGTATTACACCTTTATCTAAAGTTTTAATATCAGATAATAATTTCATCAACACTTTGATTTTTTTTTTCATGGGCAAAGAGATTACAAAGTTGCTAACTGTTTATTACGCAGACTCAAATGTGTAACTTATATTTTTCTCTAGAAATAACCTGAGAATTTTGCTCAAGAAATAGTTTTTTCCAGAAAAGAAATCACCACTTTTCTAAAGAACACAATCAGAAATAGAAATATTTCCCCCAAGAAGCAAATTAATTGTTCATTAATTGCTGAAATTTATGCACTTTTTCTTATAAAATTTCCAACAATTAAATTCTCACACTAGCTAGGCAACCTTTTGAATTGAGTGTTTTGTATAGTAACTTTGTTAACGTTTCTATATTTAGATTAAATCAGGTTGAACTTACATAGGAGTTTCCTGGAGTTTTCTTTTATTGTTCATTTAACAAGATCTCCTTATTCTTCACTTTCCTGAGCTTAGCCTCAAAACTAGTGAATCATCTATAATGCTTATGTATATTGCCCTTGACCCTATGCAGTATTTACTTTCTCCTGATGTTTTAGTATCTAGTACACTTGTGACATCACTGTTTAAGATTGATTTAAGGAATATTATTCTATAACACTTCCACCCGTTTTTCCTTTACTTTCTTTAGTTGAAGCTCTCTGCTGATTCAGCCAGAGATCATAATGGAATATATGGAGAACCACAATGAGCAAAAAGCCCTTGCAAAGATTCAGTTTCAACCTGTTTTGCCAAATCCAGATTGTAACAACCTTTGGTACTACAACAAAAGTTTAATTACATTGTCAAGTAGGACTTGAGTAGCTTCCTCTCCCCACCTCCCCCATTAAAACTTTAATGATAGAATATTGATGGTAGCACATCTCAGACTACTGGATGATTTCCATAAAGGGCTTTGTGTAGCAACAAAGCAGCAAAAAAGATAATTGGCTAGAACTGAAGTAGGATGTAACCACTATAACACAGCATTGTCAGTCATCAACCCAGAAGAAAATGTGATTAATATTTAAGCTAAAGCACAGCAGTGGGATTCAAAAGTAGTTAAACAACAGACAGATCTGACCCTGTCTGGGCTTTTTCAGAGAACCAGGCTGATCTATAGTTCCAATATACAGATATAGTTACAACCGCAATTGGGACCAGAATTTCTATCAAAAGTCACTGCTGTCATGCCTTGAGTTGGACCTGATTGAATGAGAATTTTTGCAATGGCCACAAAGCAAATCCAGATTCCCCAGTGAGGAGTGTTTTTTCCCTAGAAATTGCCCCCAAAAGTTTGCAAATCGTGATGCTGTGACTGCAGGATGTTGCGACCGGTTTTAAATGTAAACCTGTTGCTGAACCCCCAAATTGCAATCACATGACTGCAGGAATGGTACAACAGTCATAAGTGCAAGTGCAGGTCATAGGTCACTTTTTCTATTTTGATGAGTGGTCATAGGTTGAGGACTACCATACTGCAAAGTTGTTTTTAGTAGCCGTGCCAAAAATTAGGGAGGGAAATTTTATCTAGTATGACACAGAAAAAATATATCTTTTTTGTATCAGTTCTCTGTCAAATTAATGAAAAAAGATTTGGTTTAGTAACTCAAAGAAGAAATTCTTACTGATGAATTGTACTGTTCTTGTACATAGTAAGAGCCATACAAAGTGTATATGTAAATGTAATACATTTCATTATTCAATCATTTATCAATCATTTAAAGCCCTTAGTCCCAGACTCCAATTAAACTGAAGGGAATAAATCCTGAAACAGCTCTTTCTAGTAGGCTTTTCAATAGCTGTACTATCACTGCTAGGAGAGAGTCACACATTTAAGAAATTGCCCTCCCCCAGAGTAATTCAAAGAAGGTACCTACCCGATTCTACAGAATTCGATAGAGAAATTGAAGAGACAATTTGTGTTCAAGTCTACTTTCATCATGTACAGAAATGCTATTTGTCAAGAAGAGGAAGAACAGTACTGAAGTCAGTGATGACAAATATGCTCTCAAAGAATGGCCCATGAGATCTATTAATGGTTAGCTTAACTACATTACAGAAGAGCATGTGCATAACTACTAGGTACAGTTAGCATTTTATGTATCTCTTTATAAACACTTAGTAGTAATTCAGATTCAGCAGTCTAGGTATGATAGCACAGGGAGTGGTTTGGGTGGGGAACAGAGAGATAATTATGAAAAACTGATATTGACAGTTTTACTAAGACAATTCCACAAGACTAAAAAAATCTATTCAATAAATGGCAGCAAAGAAAAATAGGAAATTAATTTTTTGCTTCCAGCTAGTCACTGTCTGGAATTTTGTAATTTGGTAGTGTTTGTTTTACAATTTGTTCTACTAAACTGTTATCCAGTCTGCAAAAAGTAGGCAGGCAGGCAGGAAGGAAGGAAAGCAGTTGTGTGACATAGGCAAGCTTAAATACTTTAGAGATAATTTTTTTAAAAGATTGTGAGTTATTTCTTCATTAAATTTTTACTTAGCTATCAACCTATTTTTATACATTTTGGCAGTTGTAACTACCAGCCTACCAGCCTGAAACAGTATTGTCATGGTACATAATATTATAAATTATGTATTGTAATAAAGCAAATAAAAAGTCAATTGAGTATGAGGAGAATGGAAAAGAAAGCTGAGGAAACTTTAATAGAGAAAAGTAGATTGAGGCACCATATATGTGTATTGGTATATAGAATAATGAAGAGATACTAATATGCAGAGTGAAAAAATGAACCATAATTCTGTAAATAATCACAGAAATATTATTCTGTAATAGCAGTGAGATTTTTAAGCTACATTTATTGATTCCAAAATAAACTTGGAAAAAAATGCCACTTCTAATCAGATAAACTTGGTTTTATCACAGTTTTTATTACTGCAAAGCATTTTCAAAATTGTATTTGAAAAAAAGAAAATACACAGATTTCAAGGTAATTTCTATTAAAATTGTTATAATTCATTCTCTCCAGGCTTATCAACAGACTTCATGCCACTCTCATGAAATATTGTCTCACCAGGTGGCAGCACCTGGCTGACCTTTTCCAGGGTTAATACAGGTCAGTTAAGTTAGTCATCAAATTTCAAAATTAAACACTGAAGCATATTCCTGGGAGGTTAAAATTATCCCAGAACAAGGAAATGGCAAACAATGAAGTTACCAGGATTTCTGGCTTGATTTGAGGGCTAAAAGTGATTAAATTTGTGATTGTCCACCACTAGACAATGAATTAAATAGAACTCTTTTTTTTTATTTCAATATTGCTGGGCATTTGGGCAATGATTTCAACTGAAATACATAGCTGTTTGGATAGTCTTTGGCTATTTCTGTTTTCGATCAAGTGATGCATTGGCTGTTTATGGATAATATTCATTTTTTACAGTAAAACTAACACAATTTTTTTTCATAGAGTTCCATTCCCGAAACTTCAAATTCAATCCACAAAATTTGAATTTGGACTGTTCTGCCCAACAACAAGGTTGTTTGTAGGGCAAATCAATCCAAACTATGTGCGTTCTTTTTCTCTTAATCATGTAATTCATGGAAATTTCATGGAAATATGTCTAAAGTTGTATTAAATAGGTAAACTTTATGTATATCATAAGAATCAGATATAAGAAATATTTGGCTTTAAGGAATCTTCCCTTTTATCATAATTGGTCCAAAACCTGAGATATTACCATAGTCATAACATTGATATCTTGGCTTTTGTGGGGGCGGGGCGGGGGGGGAAACACTAGAAACTATGCTATTTTATCTAAAATATCCCATAATCAGAGGGTTTAGATCTTTTTCAATTCAAAATTTAAAGACATAAATGACAAACAAAGCTGCCATGACCAATTTGGAAATCTTGTTGTTCTGATACTATTTGTTTTTCATAATCTATATGTGATCTATTTCTCCCTTTCTCTTTCTCTTTCTTATCAGTCCTAACAGTGGTGGGATTCAAAAATTTTTACTACTGGTTCTGTGGGTGTGGCTCGGTGGGTGTGGTGTGGCTTGGTGGGCGTGGCAGGGGAAGGATTCTGTAAAATCTCCATTCCCACACCACTCCTGGGAAGGATACTGTAAAATTTCCATTCCCTCTCCACTCCAGGGGAAGGTTACTGCTAAATCCCCATTTCCTTCTGATGGAACTCGGGATGCAGAGAATAGATGGGGGTGGAGCCAGTCAGAGGTGGTATTTACCAATTCTCCAAACTACTCAAAATTTCCACTACTGGTTCTCCAGAACTGGTCAGAACTTGCTGAATACCACCTCTGAGTCCTAATTAGGAAAACATTTCCCAAATATTTGTTTTTGTCTTTACATTAAAAATATAACAAATAATTGTAGGAATTGAATAAGCTGACAACCTGCTTTTGTCTTTTGTAACACACATCCCATATGTGTGTGTGTGTGTGTGTGTGTGTGTGTGTGTGTGTGTGTGTGTGTGTGTATGAAATGTGTGACTTCGGATTTGAATAAATGTTTAATTGATTATTCATCACTTTAGTACTAGTTATTCTAGTTATTCCCCACTATGTTGAAGTTCATTGAATAAATCTGCTATGCATAAATTAAATGCTTAGTACAGTGCATGAATCTGATGGATGTTGCTGCATTTTGTTAAAGCTCACTTAATTCCCACATCCTTCTGTATGAGAGGACATGTTAAAAATACATATGCATGTGAATGTATAATACATAATATTTCCAATTATCTCTAAGCAAAGATGCTGACTTCTTCTAAGTGTTTCCAGAAAAGGTTGCAGAACTTCATTGTTCTGACTGTTACTGCTTACAGTTTGCAATTTATTTACAACTGCAAATAAAATATGCTTTTTTACATAATAATAATATTGCGATCTGCATATTGAAGTTGAGTGAGTGTAGAGAAAGAAATCAATGGTTGTACCAATATTTTTTTTGTAGAAACTTTATTAAGATTTTTTTACAAACAGAGAAAAAGAAAAACATACGAAGAAAAACATAAAAAACATAAATGTAATGTCATTTTCAGTTGATATCGGATGTGCAGTGTTTTAACTATTTACATAAGTAATACTTGGTGATATTTCAAATCACTTTTAACCATTATTTAACACACCTTTAAGTCTTTCTTTCATTTTATCATGCATCCACTTGTACCACCTTTCCCACACAATATAGTAAACTGACTTCTCGTCATCATTTAATTCATGGGTCAATTTAGTCATCTCTGCGCACTCCAGTGTTTTCCTAATTGTGAGCTCTTCTGGTGGTTGAGTTTTCTCTTTCCAGTACTGTGCGTATGCCAATCTGGCAGCTGTAATCATGTGAATCATTAAATGTATCTTTTCCTTTCCATATGGCTTCTTTACCATTCCCAGGAGAAATATCTCTGGTGTTAGTTCAATATCTTCGCCAATTATTTCATATAACCACTTCCTGATCTTATTCCAATATCCCTTCGCTTCCGGGCATGTCCACCACATGTGAAAGAAGGTGCCTTGACGGTCAAGGCCACAGTTGTACCAATATTAATAAGAGCTCTTGGAGCAATACCCAGAGGGTTACTTAGATACATGCAAATTTTGAACTTTTTGGACCTGAATATTCTGACTTTGCAAAAAAACAAAAACAAAAGTTAGTTGGAACTGCCTATATACTCAGATGTTACTTAACAACTCTTAGATCCTTGGTTAGGACTTGAACTGTTAAGTTTTCCAGTTACCAGTGTGAATCAAATTGAAAATTAAATCCTAAATAATAATAATAAACAAAACTTTTGATGAAAACATGTGGGGTTGATCTGCCATTCTTTAAGAAAACTCTAAGGTTTTCATTTCTTTTTCCTCTGCTTAAAGTGAGATATAGCTGACCATGCTGGATTTTTCCAGATAAATCAGCACATTCTTCATAGTTTGCCCTTGTGCTTTATGTATAGTGAGAGCAAAGCATGACTTATTGAGAGCTGTGTCCACTGAAGAGAGACATCTTCACTTTGTGATAAATTGAGCATAATTCTTGGAATCATAACAATGTCATTTTTGAACGCACCAATGTTTATCTTTGCTACATTGAGATTCTTGTAGAGTTCTTCCACAATCATCTGTGTTCCATTGCAAAGCCTTGGAAAGTCCTCATTAAAATGATGCAGGATCCTATCTTCAATTTGTGTGGTGGCAATCCAGAGAGATCAATTGAATCAAGGAATTCTGTTGCAGTATGAATAATTTTAGTTCCTTCATTGATAACATTAAAGAAACAATGTACTTGTATCATTCCAGGGAAATGTCTAACACGTGGGATTCATCTTTCTTATTATTTATTTGGGGTGAATTAAGGCAGAGTTCTTTGAGAACAGTTTTGCAGGATTGTAAAACCGTTTTGCAGGTACCTGAAATCTGAACATTCTTCAATAGCTTTTGCTGATACCATATGTGCCAATAATTCTATTTCATTCTTTTGATTTTTCTTTTTCATTTTTGTCTTCTTCAACATCCAATAAGAAGTCAGAACTCCTTCACTCAATTGCATATTTCTTTTCAAACTTGACAGAAATTTTGATCCATGAATTCTCCACATCAGTATCATTTCTTACATTCACAAGAGGTAGAGGCTGATGGAAATCATTTCAGGAAATGGTTAAAATTCTCCAAAAGGCCTCATTCTTGCTGCATATATTGCGAAGAGTCCAATGTATCCTGTCAAAATTCTCCTTAATTATGGGGATCTTATCCCAGACAATAATCCTCAGGTATGTCAAAAATTTGCAGTATTGGCCTCTGAAGGCTTAGAGCAGGACTAGTACACATGATCTACAATAGCCAATGACAGGATGAGTATATCCAGCCTCTTGAGGGCTAAGGTAAGACCTACTGAACCTCTGGGCCGCAGCACTCCTGCAAAGTAGTACTGACACAGCCAGAAATTTGCCATATTTCGATTTAATAATTATTAGTATAATAATTGGGAGTGAAATGGCTCAGTGGTTAAAATGCTAAGCTTGTCAGCTGGAAGGCCAGTAACCCAAGTTTGAGACCCAAGCACTGTGTGATGAGGTGAGCTCCTTTTATATGAGCCAGTTCCTGCCCACCTAGCAGTTCAAAAGCATGCAAATGCAAGTAGATAAATAGGTAACACTTTGGTGAGAAGGTAACAGTGTTCTGTGCACCTCGACATATAATCATGCTGGCCACATGGTAGTGTCTTTGGACAATGCTGGCTCCCTCTGTTAAGAAATAGAAATGAACACCAACCCCTAGAGTTGGACATGACTGGACATGGGAAACTATAACCTTTTTAATATAATAATTGTAATAATATACTATTATTATTAAAAGCTTTAAAATTATTTAACAAATTAAAATTAAATTGTTAAAATTCCATTGTATGCTAAACCCAATTGCTTCGAACTCAGAAAAACTGGCTTCAAATTTCTTTCAAGATCAAAACTGAAACTCTAGGAGCTGTTCATATAGAGAAATTTATTCTCCCATGGCCTTACAATATGGAAAGTGTATAATATGTATTGGGATTTATCAAATATTTGCTTTATTTTGTAGGTATATATTCACTTCGTTGCCCAGTTAATAGATTTTTCTTTTAGCAATGTGTAATAAAATGTTTATGCATAATAAAATTCAAAACAATTCTAATTGAACTAGCAACATTTATTCTTCTTCAGTAGCATAGTTTAAGACAGGTATGATCTTTTGTCTGCTCACAATTAATCGCATATACTTTTGAATCAAGCTAGAAAAAAGAATATATAAAATTAGTAAACTTCATGTGCTATTGTGGAATAGTGATGAAAAAGTAATTTCCTGCTGAACTACTGCTGATGAGGATGCTCAGTTAACTTAATCATGCTGTAACAAAAGATATCAGTATGATAGGAGCTTAAATATATCTTTCTATTGTTTGAGAATATCAAAGAATATAAAAGGTTATTTCAGGAACTTTAAAAGTAAGTAAAAAAATAATTGTGCTGCATTGATTTGGGGGAGTTAATGAAATAAGTAAGACATTTGAAATATATTAAAAAAAGCCAATGGAAACACAAAATCTGTCAATTAAATCAACTGAATATGTACAATCCTGTCTTATGTTCATTTTATTTCATTTCACCAACTAGAATATATCTTTTTATCACAAATGGACAGTGATTGTTATGAATCACTCTCCAAAATCTATTTTTACATTTCATTTTTACTTTACCATAAATATGATTATTAATGATAATAATTTTAGGAATATTTCGTTAGATTTTATTATTGGTCAGGTTGCAGTTTCCTGAAGGAAATGTGTTATGTAGATTCCTTCTGCTCTAGTTTTAGTTCTGGGCATAGTACTGAAACAACATTGATTGCAGTTATTGTTGACCTATATTAGGAACAGGAAGGGGTGGTGCAACTAACTTGCTCCTTTTTAATCTCTTAGCTACTACTCATAGCATTCTTCTGGGCCAGCTCATTGAAGGTAGGATAGGAGACATGTTGATGCAGTGATTTTCCTCCTCCTTTCAGGGTTAGTTTCAGACAATGACATGGAGGGTTCTAGGGCTCTGCTTTGTAGAATACCATCTACAGTGTCCATCTCTCCTCGCCTATTTTATATCAATACAAAATTATTAGGAGAGTCATCCAGTTATATCCATATGAATCCAAGGAGGACTGAGATGGTCATCTAAGGGATACTATCAAATCTCCTTCTTTGTGTCTAGAGGCTATGTAGTTCTGAATGGGAAGAAAGAGGCTATAAGACTTAGCCCTAGAAAAATATAGTGGTTGTGGTTTTAGGGCAATAAAATCTTAGAGATCTTCCATCCATAGTTGCATTTCCCCAGTCACAACCTGCTTACTGATGACTTATGGCAAACCTATGGGGTGGTATCAGTGCTCTTATATAAAAATAAAATTGTTAAGTGTTTCTTCTGGTATATAAAAGAATGAACAAAATATGCTTATCAAGACATGCCAATTAGTTTTCCCCCTCCTGCTTTTTATTTCTCAGGCAGTTTCAAGAAGGTGGATAAGTAGATTTATTTCAGAGTACTAGGGAATATTAAAGTGCTGAATGATTGGCCTTTTAAGTTGGACAGTGTTCAATATTCTACAGAGTAAGACCTGAGATCTTTCAGAGTACTAGTGGAGTCTATATCAAGACTAGATTGGTGTCTTTGGGATACCTAGCTACTTATATTTCCATTCAGAAAAATAAATTCATAAATAAAAAATAAATTTAAGAAACTATATATCACTATGCAATTTCTGCCAATGATGCACAAGTTTCTTAAATCCATCACAACGAGCAGTTTTTTCTTCAACCAAGCCCATTCTCTTCATTGAAGTCAAACTGATATCTGTTGTGGTATTTCTTCCATTTTTGAAAAAAGATGGAAATCACAGAATACCAAGTCTGGAGTGGACAAGTGAGTAGGACAAGACAGTAAGATTTAACTTTGCAATTGCCTCTTGAAGAACGCTAGGGATACCTAGTATTGTCATATTGCAGCATGTTTTTTTTCCCTTGTGCTTTTGAACTTTGCTTAATCATTGGTTCAAAGTTTTGCAATACTCTCAGGCTATACTGGCTTCAATTTCAAGGAGATCCATGTGAATAGCACTATCTATATCCCCCAAAATTATAACATTTTTTTTTCCTGAAGCCTGAGTTTTTATTCCCCCCCCCCCCTGCAGGGTTATTCCATGGACTGACACTTTGTTTCTAGGTCATAATGATGAGCCCATGTTTTGTCAGCTGTCACAGTGCTATGAAGAAATTCCTGAGCTTCATTCTCAGTGTGAGATTTGTGCTGAAAATTTCAACTCTGGAAGCTTTAATCTTGGCCGTCAGCCAGCGAGGAACCATCTTGCACAAACCTTCCAATTTTGAAAAAACAATCGCTAACTCATACATTTCCATAAAATACTGAGCTTGGCAGCAATTTATTTTCAACTGATCCACTAATTCTCTTAAATTATTTTATCAAACTTTGTCATGTGAAACTCATCACTTACTCTCATAGGTCATCCATTCTTTATTACACAAATTAACTTTTATTTATTTTATTTATTTATTTGTTTCCATTTCTATACCGCCCTTCTCCAAATAGGACTCAGGGCGGTGAACAGCCAAAGTAAAAAACAGAGCATACAAAATTTAAAAAACAGTATTAAAATAATTAAATATTTTGGCCGTAAATTAAAACAACCCAATTTAAAATCAATTTAAAATTTAACTCAAGCCAGCCCAGCTAGTTGAAATAAATAGGTTTTCAGAGCCCGACGAAAAATCCGGAGGTCTGTTATTGTACGTAACTCTGGGGGGAGGTTGTTCCAGAGGGTGGGCGCCGTCACAGAGAAGGCTCTCCCCCTGGGGGTTGCCAGCCGACAACTTTTCCCAGTTTACCTGCTTTACATTGTTTGGCCCAGTAATGCAAAGTATTTACACGAGCATATTACCATTAACAAACTGCGTTTAGTAGTGTATTTCAGTTGGAAAGACTCTTCGGCAATTAAAAATTCAATTGCAACATTTTGCCTGAAGGACTCTGATAAGTACTTAGACAAGTTTCCATTTCATAAATGATAGCAAAGCAAGCTTTTTTTTTCAATAACTTCCTGCTGAAAAAGCAGAAGAAAAAAAGTGAATGTTACAAGGATGTTATGAAACACGTCAGAGCTTCTATTATGTCAATACTGCCATCTGTTGGTTACGTAAAACATAGGAAGGCTTTTCATTCAACCCTCAAAGAAAGGGCAACTATAGTAAAGTGAGTGCTTAGGTGTAATGCAGTGCATTATAAAATAATATGCTGATCACTTTTTGACAATTCAAATGTGTTTTTTAACTACTGATGCAGAAGATTTGATGATTATTTTGGTCAAGTTCAACCTGAAATGAATAGAACCTGAACCTGGAAAAAGGCTGGAATGCTAAAGATGGAAATAATAAAGGAAGAAAACATAGTTTGATAATATGTGCTGACTATATTAATCTGTGGAATATCCTTAGGAAAATAGGTACCCCATAACATCTCATTTTTCTTATGTGAAATCATTACAAAGAATAATAAGCCATAACCTGGAGCATACATGAGGAAATAAATTGGCTTGTCTCTCTAGGTTGACAAAAAGTCATGGTTGAATACTCTTTCCTTATTTACTCAACCTATATGCTGTATAGAGATAGTTTGGATTGGAAGAAGATGAGTATAGGTTTAGTACTGAGGAACCAACAGCAATAATCTGTGCTGTAATGAAGGCATTTTTTGATAGCTGGAAATATAAATGATTTGTAAGTTCTGGTAATGAAGTCAAGGAACAGTGAAAAAAATTGGACTGTGATTAAATATAGTCAAAACAATAACAACAGGAACAGTAATGAATCTTGAGTGACAATAAAGATATTCAAGTGATGGATACCTTCTGCCGTTTAAGATCAACTATCAATCAGGGTGTTTTTTTTTTTTAAAAAAGTCAATAAATATAGCATGGACTAGCACTTTGCCTGGTAGCAATGAAGTTCTTGGAAAATAAATTTAAATGCTGCAATGTGTTTATATCTAAATAGATCAGAATGGCAATGGTTATGATGCTTGGTGGTAGCAAAAAAGGAAACAAGTTAGAAAGTGGATTGATGCTTTTGAAATTCGGTGTTAGAAAAGGTCTTCAGAATACCAGGCATAGTGAACAAAGCAAATTAATCTAATTATTCTCACTTGAAATATAAATGACATAGCTTTTTTTTTTAGGTCCATTATGTGAAGATCCAGTTTCTTGAGAAGTCTACGATGCTGGGAAGTTAGGACAAAGAAGAAAAAAGATGACCAACAAAAAGTTGGATAAACGTGATAATACCAATGATCCATACACCATTGGGAGATCTACAAGGCCAGGTTGTGCTCAGTTAATCCTAAAAAGAATATGTTTATTTATTTAAACAATTCATATAGCTGCCCATATCACAAGGTGATTCTGGGTGGCATATAAATAACAAACTCAATAAGTTTTATATGTGGTTGTTAATAATTGACACCAACTTGAAGTTAGGAACCTGTACTTACAACTTTCCCCCCCCCCCATATAATTACACCCAGGATCCCGAGCTTTACATGGTATGTAAATACCAAGCTTTGACTCATGGATCATTTTCAATACCCTTATAGCTCTTAATTTCCAGCCTTGATGATTTCTGCCATCTGTCCTTGTTTATACAATGGCTTTGTCTGGATGTAATCTCACTGACTCCAGTCCTTACAAGCCCAAGGCCAAGACAGTTTTAACTGGATCCAGACATCTGAAACCTTGGAATTTGTCCATTCCCTGAAGGTTACCTACATGTTCTCTAAGATACTATTTTATAAAGTATTTTATACAAAAAATATTGTTTTATATATAAAAAACCCAACATAGAAAGGAAACGTTTTTCAATCTGCCACAAATTTTGCTTTTGAAGGCCAAAAAACAAAGTACATTGTCATTTAATTTAAAGTTACAAAATAATGTGATATCTTATGCACATTATTTTTATCTCCAGCGTGAGCATAAATTGGATGAATGGTTACAGCAGGATCAACAACACCCATCCGTATTTTGACTAAGCAATCTATTTCAGTACAGTCGAATTTAAGATGGCTTGTTCAAAAGCTGAAATATTTTCTTTTCTTCTTGAGGTCAGACTTCTTTATATAGAATCATCTTTTAATTGGTTGTTAATTTTCTGGTGACTCTCTCTGCCTCTTTATTTATTTGTATTATAAAAAAAAATCTGTATTTAGTATGCTGCTGGGCTAAAAATGAGTGGAAAATGAGCTCTTCCTTGAGAAATATAATAAATATAATATTTATATAATATTTATATTTATATTTATAAATATAAATATAATATTTAGACTTCCTAGATCTATAAATTTCTGTTTTTGTCACTTTGTGGCACATTGTTATGTGTTTTACTACCTCAGTCAAACTATGCTGATTTAAATGAGACTTGAAACTTAAATATAATTAGCGCAAGCAAAGGTTTCAATCAAATTATTTTGCTTCTGTAGAATCATAAGGAAGTGAACTTGTGGAGGGTTAGTACCTAAAACATTTTAGTGCTCTAATCCTAGAGAAAATTATAAACATTTAACTATTTGTAAACAATCATGGAGATATGTAGAACATAATTTGATAGCAATAATACTCCCTTTTTATAATCCAGTAGTCCAGGGGTGAAATGTAAAATTTGTTATTATCGGTTCTGTGGGCGTGGCTTAGTGAGGGGGTAATGTGACTGGGTGGGCATGGCCAACTTTTTTTTTATTTTAACTTTTCAAAGCATTTTTTCTGCAAATGCAAAAAAATGCTTTGAAAAGCCTCTGCCGATCAGGAACACAGCTGGGATCGTCAGAGCCTTTTCAAAGCATTTTTTAACCACCTCTTCCACTGAAGAGTTTGCAGAAAAAAATGCTTTAAAAATCTCTCTGATGATCCCAGCTAAGTTGCCTGATCGATTTAAAAAATGCTTTCAAAAGTCTCTCTGACAATCAGGCAACTCAGCTGGGATCGTCAGAGACTTTTAAAGCATTTTTTTCTGCAACCTCTTCAGCGGAAGAGGTGGTTAAAAAATGCTTTGAAAAGGCTCTGAGGATCCCAGCTGTGTTACCTGATCGTCAGCGCCTTTCAAAGCATTTTTTTAACCACCTCTTCCCCGGAAGAGGTTGCAGAAAAAAATGCTTTGAAAATTCTCTGAGATCCCAGCTGAGCCGCGCGATCATTAGAGGCTTTTTTTAAACTTTTTAAAGCATTTTTTCAGTGGAAGAAGTTGTAGAAAAAATGATTTTAAAAAGTAAAAAAAAAAAAGCCTCTGATGATCGTGCGGCTCAGCTGGGCATGGTGGGGGGGGGCGCAGGGATTTTTGCCACCAGTTCTCTGAACCACCCGCCACCATCGCTACCAGATGATCCGGGTGATCCGGTCCGAACCGGGAGCATTTCACCCCTGCAGTAGTCCCTATTTGGGGTAGAGCCGGACAACTTGATGGAGCTCAACATTTACTGATCAGATCCCTATGTAGGGTTTGTTTTTCTTTGTGCCCTAGCAGAGAAACAACTGCTATTACCTAGGATTGAGCTCTCAACTTTTCCAAGTGAGTGTTCTGTCCCCATACCAAGCACACACCCAACCAGCCAGCCAAGGGTTAAATAAACTTTTCAAACACACAACGTCAGTAATAAGGAACTTGGCAGCAACTCCGTGGTTGCCTGCCAAGGGCTTTTACTCTGATAACCCAGACAAAAAATACACACAGTTCGTAATTGAATCCACAGCAAAATAGGTGTTGTGTCCGAAGGTGCAAAGTGCTTCGCCAGAGATTAGCTTTGTCCGTCACAGAGTCTAAATGGCCACCACACTCTCTTATATAGCCTGTGGGGTGTGGTCCAGTGGCTCAGCTTAATCCCTGGCATGCCTCCTCATCTGCTGCAAGCGTTTATCTCGCCTTCGTTGGCGTGGATCCAGGAACGACTTATCACCCTCATCGCTGTCATCGGAGACACCTGGCTCCTGGTCAATCTCCTCTCCCTTGGCAGACACCTGAGGCATTGCCAGAGAGGAGGGGCCTGGAGAGGGAGACCTGGCCGTCTCCTCTCCTTCATGTTCGGAGCCTTCTTCCTCCGATAAGATAGGGTCGGAGGACAGAGCCACAACAGTGAGGGCCCAGCATCTTTACCCTTAGGCCACTGTGATATAACACTACAATCTAAAGATTGATATAGCCTGTTTCTATGGTGCCCAATAAAACCATTATAGAAATAAAATAAACACAACTATTATTTAATTAATAATATTTATAGCAGAGTAATTTAAGATTTTGTTCTGTTTTGTTTTGGTAAAAAGTATTTAAACTAAAATACTTTGCAGAAAGGTTCAGAAAAGTTATTTCTGAATTCATTTGTAGATTTTTTAAAAAATGTCTTTTTCCTTTTTTGGTCTGCCCAGTAAAAAAAAGCCATACAGGAATGCAACATTTATTTGGTCCCTTTATTCATTTTAAGTATTAACACATAACTTTTAAAATATACAAACAATTTTAAAGTTTGAAATAGCAAACTTCTCCCATTGGTCAATATGCTTAGAAATTCCTTAGATACATGTGAATCTATATTTTTACCACTATTCCAAATCATCTAAAAACAAAATATATTGTGAACTATATATCAGAAGACGTTATAAAATGAAATGTCTATAAAAGGTCTCAGTTCAAGCTAGCTATATATCAAAATTGTTTCAGAACAGGAATGAAGTATGCTCGCTTTGGCAGTGCATGTATTAACTCTTTTTTTTCCTTAAGGTGTTTTTTTTCAGACTGTTACTTCTTGCCAACACTTAACCAGCATGATAGTTCATACTGAATTTATGACTGAAATGTACCATGCAGAACTTCAGACCAAATTATATTTCTTAACAAATATGGTAATTTTAAGATAAAGTAAATAAATTATTGACATGAAAGGCAAATCAAAAGAAAAAAAAACCACTAGAATCTGTATAATTTGTGTTTTTTAAATGAAACGTGAAAATGTGAGAGTTCATTTATTCACATTTTTGTATATAAGTGTGGGACGAGAACCAGAGAAATATCCTGACTTTTTTTTTTTTTAATATTATTAAATCTCTTCCTGAATAATTTGCTGGGTGCAGAACAA
This sequence comes from Pituophis catenifer annectens, assembly GCF_029215685.1. Taxonomy (NCBI): domain Eukaryota; kingdom Metazoa; phylum Chordata; class Lepidosauria; order Squamata; family Colubridae; genus Pituophis; species Pituophis catenifer. The sequence continues at coordinate 116,393,737 of NW_027256882.1, forward strand.
TAAAGAAGAGGATGGAACACGCCTTAGCTACCTTGACTTTGACAATCAAAACAATACACTGCATACTCTATTAACTTCATTAGTTCATTTCTATATATAGGAGGATGGGACAATATAAAAAAAATAGGATATTAAACTGATCTCACTTGAGTGTGGAAGGCATTGTGTTTGTTTTGTTTTATTGGGTTAAATTGGTAAAGGAAGTTTTAATTTGGATGTTGGTTTGGTTATATTTTTTTTACTAAAACAATGGTTTTAGTAACCATTGCATATGGTCCTAAATTAAAAGAACATTGTGATAATAAGATATTAATTTATAGTCAACATTGGTATTCACCTTTGTTTCTATATTTCATCAAGTAATATTATTGAAGCAAGTATAACTCCAGAAAAGTCTCAGAGTATTCTTATTCTGGTCTTTTGTAGAGATGTATGAAGAGCTAGGGAAAAAAACATCTTTTCACATTGGTGATATTCCACATCTAAAATATTTAAGATAGTAGATCACAGAGTGAATTTCAAAAATCTACTATACTAGTATTTTTTTCCCCAGACTTTTGCTGCTTCACCTGGCAAACAGAAAACCTTGAACCAACCTTTGTTTATTTGTTTGTTTGGAAATACAATTATACAATTTGTAACATACAATCCTTTTAATTTGGGAGGATACGTTTGAAGCAATGACTGATAATTTATTTTACAAATGTGGATGTACTATTAAAAATAAATTTCACAGGACAACTCAAACCACATTAAAATAATTTAGCTGTTTCTTTTATTAATGAATTAAACAAATGATATATGAACAATAAAAACACAAATAACACAAACAGACCTCCTAAAAAAGCCAAAATAGCTTTATTACAACGTACAAATTTACGATCAGTTTAATAGATTAACTAATATATGTATTCCAAATGCAACAATATTTATTTCATATTAATCTTGTATTATAGATTGAATGAAAACTGAACACTGGAACTGAAAAACTTGAAGGTAAATGGAAAATCTATTTCAAATTTTTATTATGTAAAAATAATACATATTATTTGAAAAAGTAATTCCAAGTATAGTGGTCTGTCATTTATAACAAGTACTTTCCAAAGAAGCCTGAGAGATGGAAAACCCTATAATTTACAGTGTATTTGGAGAAAATAAATTGTAATAAATTTCTTATAAATTTCAATTAATCTAAATGCTGTTCGTTCTCATGTCAGCTAATACATCTGTGGTAGAGGTCCGAATATCATCCAAGCAAGAGTCCTGGTAAGATTTTTTAGCTTCTAAGCACAATTGAATGTATTGATTCTTTTTTTTTTTTAAACCTATGAAATCTTAACAGCTTGCAATGTTTCTCTTCATAAAAATAAATTTGTTCACTAAGATTGTTTTAAGAAGTCATGCTTATAAAATTGAGGTGGGTTTTGGAATTAGTTCTTCTATGATGATCCAAAATTTTATTAGTGTATCCTAGCTTATTTATTTAAACTATTTATATAAATCCTCATCTTATATTCAAATCTGGGTGACTTCCAATCAAGTCCCATGAGACTTTGAAAGACTGAAATTTTAATCCAAATTATTAATTCTGGTATTTGTGGTGGCACAATTTCACAAAAGAAAACATATTTTCTATACCACATTTTTGCAATGACAATGCAGTTCTTTGCAGTGTGATCAAATAAACAAAATGGTTGTCTACATCAAGAGCTACACTCACTAATCAATGTCTATGGAGACTCTCAACCATCCAGGTCATGATTGTCCCAAAGGTGCTTTTTAAAGAGACAACTTGAACGTATACATTTTTGGTCTGAGATCAGCATATGATAGCATTCAAAACTATAAGATTATGAAAATCCCCAGATATAGCAAAAATAAACCTGAGTGGAAAAACTGAATGATAAACTGAAAATAGTCACAGCATTGCATATTAATTTTTCTTTAAACTCAGCCACATGAATAAATAACACATATTTCTTTTACTAATCAGATCTTTAAAGCTCAATGCAAAAGTGGAGACATAAATGGTGGAAAGAGAATAAAGGGGAAAACCACCCCAACGTTCTCCTGTGGAAGTTACCACTGGTTTACATTTTTCTAAAAATAGAAGGAGCCCCTCATTTTATGGAATAGCTACTCTACATAATCCATCATCCCTATCAAGTATCAATATATTCACTCATATCAGAGGGAAGATGGGTGTACTTAAACATATCTCTCATTTATACTTTTCTCAAATTAAACAAATTCAATATAGGTGTAACATCATTCATTCAACTAGCTAATAAATTTTTTAAAATTAATTGTACTAGCTTGTTTTGTAACTATTCATACATTCATGGCATAGTAAAAGAAGACCACATGTTAGATGCATATAATTTCTAGTAATTCAGTTTTGTAAACAATAAAGTAGGGCAAAATATATCTTAAGAGCAGTACATAGTAGACCATGATGGAAATATTGCATGATACAACCCAACATTGGCATGGACATTGTTTTATCAATCTCAGATTGGAAAGAAGTATAAATTATTCAGCTATGAGAGTCAATTTATGCAACTGGCCAAATAATTAAAATAGCTTATTGTAGCACCACCAACAACAAAAGTAATCATACCAACTAGAAATCTTTCTAAGTTTGTTATGTGGCAGAGATTTTTAAAACTCAGTATAGGATAGACCTTTTAAAATTCAAATTAAGAAGGCTTTTCTGGTCTAGAAAGATAAGACAGCCATCTGGTAGCAGCTGGTTGCAGCTGGAAAGATCTGTCTGAGATGAAAGATAGATCAGAAAACACAGATATTCCTGGTTCCTGCTGTACAGAAAGCTGTTTGACCAAGAAGATATTGACCTTCAACTCTAAATCTTCAAATATATCTACCGGTACATTCTAGTGTTATGAAATTTCCCCCATAACTTTTTTTTAAAAGATCAATATTCTCAATCAAGTAGTTGTGGCATATTTTTCAAAGAATTTGTTACGTTGGAAGCACATCTTAACATATGCTTCAATTCTGCAGTTGTATAGCTTAAAACAAATTGTCACAATATGCATGTGTTGAGGAAAAGCTAATTAAGGTGCCAGTCCTACAATTTTGTACAACCAAAGCATATTGGTTTATAGAAGGCATACCATTTGAGGTCTTTTAAGAAAGCATTTTTGTTAGGATTTGTTTGTACATAGAGATTTATGAATTAGAAAACTGAAAAGTAAGCAACATATAAACTGGATGGAATGTTCATTTTGAAGTCCAAGTAGAAGAAAGATATATATTGAAATAAAGAAAATCAGGGCAAGTCATAAATGATTGACTGGACACTGTCTTCACAAAGCTAGTGATCTTGTAATACACTTTAGAATTAGGAATGTTGTGCATAGTAAAAGAGACTGTGAGAAATATGTGAAAAGCAGAAGCCTAGGATCTTTGATTCAGCAACACAACACACTTTCCTAATTTTCTTTTCATTTCAGATCATCCTGACAAAATATAACAGTGTTTTAATCATCAGAGAGTAATACTTCCCGTGAGCATTTCATTGGAGAGGACCTAAATCCTTCTGGATTAATTTTATTTGGAAGAAGTCAGCAGGAAGAAAAAACTCTGTTATGATGGGAAATGGAAATTCAGCTTCCTTTAAGATTGGTAATAATTTCCACTGCTACAAAGAAATATGGACAATATTCCAGATCATGTCTCTGCTCACTACAGCAATCAGGGCAAGGGGAAGGGCAAGGGACCAAAGAGTAAATGGCAGCCAACCTAGACAGCACTCTAATCACTTCTATGAAGATCACAAGCAAAAGAAATTCCAGAATATATTGCAAGATAGTAACCTAGTCACCAGCAAGGACTCTGCTCATGCAGACGCAAGGCTTTGGTAAATCTAGATGATTTTGAGATGGGACTGCTTCAGAAACTTTAACATAAGTGCCAGAATGTAGTTATCATTAGATCTTGAAATATAGTCATTAGCAGAGAAAACAGAGTTGTTTCTCCCCTTACATCATTATCTGATGCAGTGTATACTCTGGTGGTCCCCATAAGTGTTGTGTGATCCCTTGTTCCCCACCACACATGAAAAAAGGAAGGGCTTGGCTTCCTGATACAATTACAGAAATCATATTTTATATATTTTGTATAAATTTTAAGTATTTTTTTTTAAAAAAATCATCCCCCCCCCCAGAATTGTCTTCCAATTGGTACAATGAGACCATGCTAGAGTTTGTGCATATGTCTGTTTGGGGGCATAAGGAAAAGATCCTTTACTACTACATAATCTTCATTGTTTTAGTTTATAGGACTTGAATAGTGGTTGCTATTATTTGGGGAAATTCCAAAGAGTTTGAAATGAAAGAAACTTAGAAATCATCTAGTAATAATATAAAAACAGCAATCCAGGGCTGATAAAGTCATCAGGAAGGACTAAACATTAATGGCAGGTAAATGCAAGATGGAAATTATAGGACTCAAGGGAAGAAATTTAAAGGCATTAGTCAACAACATAAAACAAATAACAAGAAATTATTTAAGTTTATCAGAAACAAGAAGTGTTCAAGAGTCATTAGGTCTCTTTGACTATCAGGAAGTGTAGGGAGTAATTAAGGAAAATGAAAACACTGTACAATAGCTAAGTGTCTTTACCACAAATGACTACTGGATGACTGCCTAAGTTCTAAAGAGCCATAGTACTTTTGAGCTTTTTAGTGCTTTGATGAAGTTTCAATAATTTTAAAAATAGTGGCAAAACTAGACACAGATAAAATTATATTCCAAAATTAATGGAACCAGAGAAACAAGAAAGCAAAGTTAATATTTAGCTGAAATGAATGAATCAACCATAAATATCATAAATAACTTTTTAAACTTAATTTTAAACTTAATTAAATTGAACCCAGAATATTTGCATCTCATTATATATGTTTCATGGTTGGAAGCATTACTACTTGAATCATTACTTTCTAGAAATGGATGACATACCAATATATCTGCAAACGCTAAATAATTTTTTAAACAAACTCTCTAATGCATGCTTGTGTAAACTATTGCACATCAAATGGTAAATTCACATTACTTCCATACATATTTTGTGTGTGTGATGCCAATAGAATGTCAGGAAGCCATTAATAATAGACCCGTTATCATTAATCAGAAAACAAAATACATGGATAATAACCCTTTGGAAAACTTATGCCAGACAGCAAATGCTTTTCATCAACCTTGAAGCACTTAGTTGAGCAAACTTAATTGGCATTACATTTCTCATAAGAAACCTTTCATTTGTTGTGCTTGCTTGGTGATTACATTTACAAATCTAAGTATTTAAATGAAAGTTATTATGTTATATGTAAATTATCCATGAATAAAATTGGTAATTGGCAACAGTTTGAGTTTTCTGCTATCCCATAATATGGCTATGCAAAAATTTGATTTGGGGATTCAATGAAAATTCAGTCAAATTTCCAGATCAAAAGGGATCAAAGAATCAATTTCTCTGATGCCTTAGAAAGATTAAACTGATTTAGAAGTACTTTGCAGTAATGCAATTCAAATCAATGTTTTAAATTGATAGAGAAAACTAAGTCAATCTGATCAGATGCCCAAATCCAAACAACTCTGGATAGCTCACAATAGACCAAACAATATAAAAGCTAGAATAGTAGAAAAATGAAAAACAACAACAACAGCAACCAAGATGGTTAGATCAGCAATCTGAAGGGGAACACAGTAGGTTTGAAATTCTCTTATATGTATTTGACATTTCAGTGAAGTTACTAAAAATGTGAACTCCAAATTAAGAAATACTTCTTCAGGGATATTAACCCATCAGAAGATACCATAGGAGATTTCAGAAAGCTACAATGCAAGCTAGCTGCATCTTCCTGTTTCATTCCATCTGGATCCTCACAGGCTCCAAACATTAGGCCATGATGTTTGTAACATCTCCTGTGTGGTCTAGGATGGTGAAGTTAAGTTGTATGTCCTCAATATATGAATGATACTGAACATATTACATAAAGAGATGTTGGCTCCAGTAGTGGGTTTCAAATTTTTTTTACTACTGGTTCTGTGGGTGTGGCTTGGTGGGCATGGCATGGCTTGGTGGGCATGCTTGGTGGGTGTGGCAGAGGAAGGATACTGTAAAGTCTCCATTCCCACCCCACTCCAGGGGAAGGTTACTGCAAAATCCCCATTTCCTCCTGATCAGCTGGGACTTGGGAGGCAGAGAATAGATGGGGGCAGGGCCAGTCAGAATTTTTACTACCGGTTCTCTGAACTACTCAAAATTTCCTCTACCGGTTCTCCAGAACTGGTCAGAACCTGCTGAAACCCACCTCTGGTTGTCTTCCTCCCACACACAGTCACCCCTTCTTCTTAGGTCCCCATAGAAGCTACATTGTGTAGCTTCTATGGGGATTGTGTCCAGAAGTGTCCAGAAACAGGCAAGAGAACACTTTATCCTCCTTCATTGAGTCACCAGCCAGAAATGGTCTCAGATACATGGTTAAATGTTGCCAGAACTATATCTGTAAGTATTTGAAAATCATGTACCTTTCATGTTCAGATTTTAAGCAACTTTCCTAAACTAGTTATGAATAATTTTTTGTGACTGACTATAATTTAATTGATGGAGATAAATCACCCATAGCTTTACTTGACTAGTCAATAACTTCTGAAAGTATAAAGCTTTGGATAGGTTTTTTTTTTTTTTAAGAATATCAGAAAAAAGGAGTACTTCCTTCAAAGTAAATATTATTACTGTCCTTCTGGAAAAAAAGATAGAATGACATTGCATGTTGCAAAAATAATTTTACCAGGCTCATTTTTTTTTACTAAACATCCACTGTATATTATTCAGCCAGGCCCTACCTTATTGAGTATGTTGAAGTGCAAGCTGGGAAGCAGTTGTAATGACTGCTTTAATTGGATTTTTTCCATGGAATAAGAGGTTGTAAATAGCCCTTTTCAATTCTATAATTCTAAACAAAAGGAAGGGAAAAGTGTAATTTTATCTTATTCTTATTCTTTTATAATTCATATAAGTCTGTCCCACTCAACACTGCTTCTAAGATGTAGACAATTCCTAAAACAAAAAATAAATAAGCAGATGTAACAGTAAGCCTAAAGGGATAGAACAAACCTACCTAACCTGCAAATGATCCATAGTAATTATCCATCTAAGGAAATGGGAAACTTTTTTTAAAAAAAAACAGAAATCTAGTTGAAAATCCTGTCTTGTCCATTCTTTGAGACTGACTTTCCTCAGTTCAGAATGCTTAACAGCAGATTTGGTATTAAGAATATAAGTCTTCTGTATTCAGGATCTTCTTATCCCCTGTATTTCCTCCCAGCTACATGATCTATACATGTGTAATGCCTTTGTTCTGATAAGAGGATGCAAAATAAATGTGTCACTTCTCTGAATGTAGCCCCAGTCAGTAAGCCTTGAGAAGACTGAGTTTGTCAGGTGCTGACAACCAGGGTTTTCTCTTCCTGACGATTCTTCTGCTATAGTGATATATAAAAGTCAGATTGGTGATCTGAAACCTCTGAATTCTAATTATGTATGCAAAAAACGTACGTGTCCCTTATCACATTTCAAATATCTTGATTGTTTAATCAGTACTCTTGATTTCTAAGGCGAGGTAGTTGATGCCTACCAAAATGTGACACTTTGGACATCATCCAGATGGAATGTCACTTTTCATTTGAGGTTAAAGAAGGAAGTCTCAACAAGGGAGGTTTTCCAGTATTCTGAACTAGAGCTAGTGTTATTTCAAATGACAAATAAAACTTGGCAGCTTCGTTTGCACATAATATTAAACAGGAACTTTACTGAACTGTTGTTCATAAAATGAAGTGATTAGCATTTTTTTCTGATTATAGCTTCATTGTACATTTCCATTATTGACACTTATGCCTTGCATTGTGTTTTCTTCTTTCATTTGGTCAGATTTCCATGTTTTCCTGTCTCCTCCCAACAAATACTTTTATAAGGTGTTGCCATTATTCAAAATCCATAGGATATTTCTCTGAACATAGGCTTTAAGGTTTTGCTTCCTCATCCTGTTATTATAGCTTGTAATAAGAGTTCCAATAGTTTTCTGCCTGTTTCTTGAGGTGACCTCTCTTAAAGATTTTGAGTGTAGTTAAAAGCCAATAATTTGGTGTAGTTAAAAGCCAATTATGTAGTGTAGTTAAAGAGTAGTTAAAAGCCAATAATTTAAGAGGTTTAGTCTCAGAATGTTCCTTGAGCCTTGACTTCCTAGAGGTATGGAATATTTATTAACCAGATTAGATAGCAATATATGCATTTAGTTTTGCTGGCAATATTGCTTAAGCTGTTCACTTTCAGGTTCCTAGTCTGCCATCCAAATATCATCCAGGTCTAACATCCTAAAGGTATGCTAAGTGCTGTCGCCTGCTTAAATATTTTGAAAAGAAAATGCAGATTAATGCATAGGACTCAAATTATTTCTAGAAGTAACTAATACTTTTTACATTATTTTAAACTGAAATAGTTGTGTTTAACTGTTGGGCAACTCTACAGACAAAAGCTTGCAATTTTAAGTCTTCTTTAATAATAACTCAACTATTCCAAGGACATTCAAATTATTTCTTTGATCCCATTCATCCTTTTTATGCATTCTCTTCCCCTTCTCCTTCTCTCTGGCCATATATAATATTTTTATAGCTCATTCGCTACACCCATTATATAACTAAAGTAAATGATTTTTTTTTTTTTGCATATTGACAATCAGCAAATAGTTGGACAACTGAGCAGTTAGCTGAATCAGCTTGTTGAGCTGTCACTCTTTATTTGGTCCAGAACTGATTGATTAAGTCTTCTTGCAGTCCATGCTACTCTTAGTAACTATCTTCAAATCCATAATTCAGAGGCATTTATCTTCTTTCTCTCTCTGTTTTTCAGTGAGCTTTCATAGCTATACATTGAAAAAGCCACAGCCAAGTTATTTTGAACTTTGTTGTCATAAAAAATCCTTATCTTTCTTGATCATGTCTAAATTTATTATTGCCTTCATCTCTAAGATTAATCTCCTCTTCACTTCTCCAGTGTATTGTCAATCTATCTATTCATGAGTTCAAGGAGACAAAAATACTACCTACTATCTGCAGTTCTTTGCTGTCAACTGTAACGTCAGTATGCATAGTAGTTGACATTAATTTTGGCATCTTAATATTTAACACTAACCCATATTTTTTATTTTTCATGTTTTAAAACTTTCATAATGAGCTCCTCTAAGTTTTTTTTTTTTTAAAAATCAGTGAAAAAATGTTTTCTACATATTTCAAATTGTTGGTGCTTTGCCCTCAAATTAAAATCCAGCTGACATAACTTCCAATTGCGCCATTCTTATAATATAGTTGTTTTATAACCTAACCAGGCGTGGGGCAATATACATATTTGTTTCACTCCCTTTCCTAGATTGAACTACTACTTTCTCCAGATTCAATTCTTATAGCTTCTTGACCATTGTAAAAACTAGATTTCAGATTGCATTAATATAAATCACTAACTTTAAAATTTTTCAATTATGGCATGATATACACAATCAAATGTCTTGTTATACCTTACACAGTCAATTTCTTTATATTATCATATGCTTGCTGTTATCCATATGTTAGTTATCTATTGACATGTTTATTCATTTGGAGTTTCATTTTCACTTTCCATGTCTTTGGGGAAAAAAAGAGAAGTTTTGCTTGCTTGAGCAAATAGTGCAATGCACTATTTTTCTTGCATCTCCTTTTTTCTGCATTCATTGACATACTGTACTAAAATATCTAGGCCACATGCTATTGACCCATATTTATTGTCATACAGTACAGCTGTTAGCCCTTAAAGAACTTGTATTGCAGCTTGAAACAATTCACCGTGTGCTTCAGCTGTGTTTTGTGTTTTCTTTTTTGAATATATTAATATTATACAAATATTTCTATGATCGTAAGCATGCTTATAAAGAAGTTCAAGATAATCCTTTCCATTTTATTTTGATCTCATTTCTTTCTATTGGATAGCTTTGCCTTAAATACTTATCACCCAGAGCTTCAATTGATGAGATGGCTAGCTATATAAATTGACATAACAATAAATAAACTTTCCTAAAATTTAAATTCTTAAAACATTATTTTTCATATCAGATTTCTTTCCTTTTTTGTTTGATGCTTTATATTTACAGTATATTCAGCCAGTATACATTATTTTTATTTTTTGTCCTATACATTTCCCTGTCATTTCTTCTTTGAAATGCAATTAATTAATTAATTAATTAATTATCCTTTTGCATATCAGAATATCTCTTCAGTACCTCCCCAGGTTTTCTTTTACATAAATTTTATATTCTGTATATTGTGACTGTGGGTTTTTCTGGTCATATCCAGCTGGCATACTTTCTATAACTTTAAATATATTTAATATATATTTAACACCATTAACTCATGGTTTGTTTCATAACCTGCAGTTGGAAATGTCCAGGCTGACTAGATTGGACTTCTATTTCCTATTATATAATCTATTTGATTCCACTGTTGTCCATCCAGATGGAACATTAAACATTAATCACATCATTAGCTTTTGAAAATTAAATACATACAATAATGCAGAGGGAGTTGATTGGGATCATGGAGAGAACAAAAAGTTTAAAATTCTCCTCTCTCCATACCAATGTTTTATTCTGAGTTGCTTGCACCTGCTGTTTGCTCTATGAGGAAAGCAATTAAGGCCAATGAAATTGGCATCTATGGAAAGCCAATCTCAGTTTTGGACTGGAATGATAAAGGGGCAGACAAAAATTTGGCACACTGATTTTTTTGTAATCAACTTCAAAACATCCTAAGTTAATTATTTAATTGTTTCATTTCCACTGGGATTTTGACTAAAGCAATCTTATGCTCCATATGACCCTTATATACGGGACATAGAAATTCTATATTTATTTGGTCTAAAAATAGCTTTCAAAGTTTGCTACATTTATTTTGGTGAATTATTTAATAATATTTCATAATTTGTCATAACTTTTAAAACATTCAATGGATATACTTTACCATTGTCTTACTATCACTCAATATTGTACTGTGAGATATCAGAATTCCTGCACAGTATTCATTGGCCCAGATAATGGTTAACAAATAAGAACATTTTTTCCTTGACCTTAATCACATTCCACTATTTCCTATACTCTTCATGCATCTAACCCTGTGAGGCTGTGCCTACATATGTTTCCATTTATTCTTGAATAAAAACAACCTTGACACTTTAGTCAGAACTTCTCATAACAAAAAGAAAACCGTACATGTGTACGATACTTCTGATGAACAGATCACTGAATGAACAACAGGAAGCTGAAACAGTCAGTATTCTTGACAGTCTAGAAAAACTACCTGTATAATTTTAATATAACACGACAATAGCAGTGGTGAATAAGGAAACCAAGGAAATAAGATGGGAGGTTTAAAAGAAATATATATAGAGAGAGATTTTACCCCAATGCCTGCAAATTATTGGGATGTGAATGAGTCAAAACAAGCTAAAGCTGAATCCAGGCAAGAAGGAATTGCTATATATACATTGTGGTCCTGTGCTCCAGTGATATCTGTCAAGGGGGCAGCAATGCTCCTGAAGGAGAAGGTTCACAAATTGAGCATCCTTGTGGATTTATGACTACTACCAAATGGGCAGGTGAAAGTTTTGGCTAGAAAGGCTATGCTCAACAATACTATGCTCTTGTGACAAATTTGTTTAGACTACTGCAATGCATTCAATATGGATATGTCTTTGAAGACTGCAGTGGTTCAGGTTGAGACAGCCATTGCCTTATCATTGTGTCAGGATGATATTACAGGTGTCAGGATCATACTACTCTTGTAAAACAGGATTGGCTGCTAGTAAATTCCCAAACATATCCTAGGAAAAATTGCTTATAGTAATCTTCATTACTATTCCTACCCATTTTCAATTTTGTGATATATGGCTGATTTTGTGATATATTGTTTAGAATAGAATAGAATAGAATAGAATAGAATAGAATAGAATAGAATAGAATAGAATAGAATAGAATTTTTTATTGGCCAAGTGTGATTGGACGCACAAGGAATTTGTCATGGTGCATATGCTCTCAGTGTACATAAAAGAAAAGATACGTTCATCAAGACTCATAAGGTACAACATTTAATGATAGTCACAGGGTACAAATAAGCAATCAGGAAACAATATCAATATAAATCGTAAGGATACAAGCAACAAAGTTACAGTCATACAGTCATAAGTGGAAGGAGATGGGTGATGGGAACGATGAGAAGATTAATAGTAGTGCAGACTTAGTAAATAGTTTGACAGTGTTGAGGGAATTATTTGTTTAGCAGAGTGATGGCATTTGGGAAAAAATTGTTCTTGTGTCTAGTTGTTCTGGTGTGTAGTGCGCTATAGTGTCATTTTGAGGGTAGGAGTTGAAACAGTTTATGTTCTGGATGTGAGGGATCTGTAAAATATTTTCACAGCCCTCTTTTTGACTCATGCAGTATACAGGTCCTCAGTGGAAGGCAGATTGGTAGCAATTGGTTTTTTTTGTTTTTCAGTGATGATGCCAGCTTCCTTCTATTCTAAGCAGCAGCCTTCCACAAATTAGTCAAAATGGAAATATTCCAGAGAGCTTTGGGATGAATAAGATATCACAAGTACTCACTGTTGTGATACTTTTCATTATTTTCTGATTGATTTAGCTGTGTAATTATAATTTATTTTTGTAAATGATGAGTCACTGAGATGTGGAGGTTTATTAATTATTGCAGAGCAAGCAACAGAGATAGATGTTTGGCTTCTTCATGTACTCCTTTTGATAAGGAGAATGAAATATGAATTATTAAGTAATATTTTCTCTATGTTCTAAAGGCCTATTGGATATTCCACACACTACCTCTTCTATTAGATTCGGTCTCTCTTTCCACTATAGAATGCATAAAAAGTGATGACTCCCATTCCCTCTTCTATGAAGAAGGCCCAAGGCTATCTTTAAATTCAATGGACACGTTGGAAATGACAATCAGGGTTTGTGTGAAATCTGATATACACCTCTAATATCACACTCAGGCAGTAACAACAAAATCTTAGAATGAGAAAAAAGCTTCAGATTATTGTTTTGAGGAGATCCCAAAATATATTCTGTAGAGAAGATAGATATCTCAAGGCACTACTAAACTAGACATCTAGTATAAAATACTGAAATGGTTCATATTTACACAAGTGACTTTGAAAGGTGTGGCTCCAACATTGCTTGGTCAAGATTACAGCAGAAATGATCTATTAAATAAATCATACTTGTTTAATTTGAATACATTGTTTCTGAATCATTTTATTTTATTATCTATAACCAAGATCATTATAAAAAAACCAAAATTATATTAATAATATATTTTGTGAACTGATTAAAGCTGATGTCTCACTATGTCATATTGTTTATCTGAGTTGAACCAACCTAGGAATAATTTAGTTGATCTGGACAATTGAATTCTGGAATCTAGGTGTAATATATCCATATAACCATCAGTATGAAGAAGGCTGCATGCAATTTTTCTCTGTTCAAAAATGCTAAATGGCTAATTTCTTGTTTTCAAACATTTTATTCTGAACTGATGATTTAAGTATCAAAGGAAACAAATCAACTGTCCTCTGAAGTATTACCTTTACATCTGGACAGAAAAGAAATAAAGACAGAAAAGACATGAAAAAAAATCTTTTTTTATTGAAATGCATATTGATTGTTATCTAATTTGGTCTCTAAGTCAAGGAAGATTGAACCGATTGGTCATACCTGCTTTAAATATCTGTTAAGGATTGTTTGGTGGACTTATTTATATGGCAGAAAGAAGGCAATGCCACCAACAAATCAAAATAAAAGATTCATTTATTGCAGAGAAAATATCAGCATTTTTCTATTTGAGAGTACAGATGAACAGAGTTGAAGGAAGGCTAATGTCTCCCATTTGTCTTAATTAAAAAGTTAATTGCTCATGTATCCTGATTTGGTTAGCTGAGCTTGGTAGCATGAAAAAGTCCTTGCTTCTATATATCTTATTGACCAGCATAGTGACATCATTGGTAAGTGCCAGGATTTAGTCATTTGTCACCCTATTCTCACACATTTAATAGCCTCCTACATGAGGAAACTTTCAGAAGCAAAGGCATTCTTCACTGCAGCTTGGGACACAGAAGGTCTGTCCAGCTGTTAAATGTTTCACTGCTGTCTGTTTCAATTTATACTGTCACTGAAGCATTATTTCAAAGGGTAGAACTTGGGAAATAGTAAAATGCAATCTTAAATTCCAGTTTTCATCAGATGTATACATGGAACTAGAATGAAACCTCTAAAAATGTAATATCAACTGTAGACAATTAATCTATTTTTATTAAATTTTAACCATTGTAGTCATGGCCAATTAAGCACTTACTGGCAGACACAGCCGACCAGAGCTCTATGGATAAGAGCATAAGTTGGTTTAGTCACATGTCTTGCCAAACAAAAGAAAACAGCTCTGATCTGGACAAACAAGTTTGGCTGGGAAGTTTCTTTATATGTCAAATCTGTCATCTTCTAAACTACATTTCATCATGTAAGCTTTTTTAGCCATTCATATGGAGGTGCAAACAGTTTATTCTTCAAGGAGGAAAAGATGGACAGCAAAAGTTGCCTGTTGAATGAGCCTGATACTAATGTCCCTTCAAGAAAAATGAAAATTAAATCAATAAATTATAAAACACTGATTTATACTACTAGAGACTTTTTTTAAAAAAAGAAATATACATATTTTAAATGGCAAGTATGGTCAAACAGATGGCCCAAAGAAGAACAAATACAAGGTGCCAAACGATATGGTCATACCTTCAACAGACTTGATACATGAACTAAGGTTATTTTACTTTGAGGTTCATTGAAGGGACCTGCTATAAATGAAATAAGATCTTTTTCTGCAAGTCAAAAAAAATATACGGTGATTCTTCAGCACTTGAAAAAATGGTCTATTTCTTCCAAACTCAAGGCCTGGGGTCCAGATCCGGCCCATGGGGGTATTAGATCTGGCCCATGGGTCTGGCCTGAAAAGAGCGATGAATCGGCCAGTGGTGCCTCTGCCAGGGAAAACATGCTGCCAATCTCCATTTTCAGCTGGGATGGCCTCCTGCAACCCTCTGCCAGTGAAAATGGAGCTTGGGAGTGTTGCAGGAGGCCATCCCAGCTGAAAATGGAGATTGGCAGCATGTTTTCCCTGGCAGAGCACTTGAGCCATCACAGGCGCCCCGACACGAGTGATGTCAAACTGGCTATGCCCACCCTAACCATGCCCACCCCCGCCCCCTGAGGTCATACACAACCTGATCCGGCCTTCAATGACATAGAGTTTGACATCCCTGGTCTATTCTATTAGTCAAATTAATTCATATATATTAGAGTTGCATTTGTTCTTCTTGGTTATATCCCCAGCCTTTGGAATCTATCAAAATACAGTATCAACAGTTATAGATTTGTGACACACAAAATCCAGCTAAAAGAATAATTATGCAATAGTGGAAGGAGGAATCTGCACTTGGTTTACAGCAATAAATTACTGATGTTTCTTGTCACCATTTGAATTTCCCTTTTTTTCGACAAAGGGAAGAGAAGAGGATAACTGTCGAGCAACATATTCAAAGTTTGGGAGAGTTTTCAAGGGTTCTGAGATTCATTAATGCTACTCATATATCCTTACTTTTATTTTGTTGATTAATTTAGCATAATAAAATGATTTTATTATTCTCTTGTCCTGTCTTCAAACATCCATGCTTTGGCAATTTAGCAAATTGAATTAATTTTAAACTGTTTGCTTTATGAACTACCTGTTTGCTTTGGTTTCAGAGGTAGTTAATAAAATATCCTTGTATGTGAAGCAATAGTGCTGCATGTTTAATAAACCATAAACTATATTATATCCCCCCCCCCACTTTTGTGACCTGGAGAAGGAATGCATGTGTGTGTGTTTGAGGGGAGGGGAGGGGAAGATTCCTGGCAGGAGCACTTGGTTTCTGGGAAAGGAAGTTGCACAATCCAGACAGAAGCCCAAATTAAGAGATGGGAGTTCCGAGGGGAGGGAGGTTCAGGTAGCCATAGCTAGAATCTCCCAGGGTATATCTATTAGATTAGAAGTTTATAGCTGTAGTCTAGCAAGATTATATCCATTTGTTGTTGTTGTTGTTAGTTGTGATGTTGTTTCTGACCCATCGCAACCCCATGGACAACGTTCCTCCAGTCCTTCCTGTCCTCTACCATCCTCTGGAATCCATTTAAGCTCATGTCTACTGCTTCAGTGACTCCATCCAGCCACCTCATTCACTGTCGTCCCTCTTTTGCCCTCAGTCTTTCCCAGCATTAGGCTCAGTGGTGGGATTCAAGTAATTTAGTAACTGGTTCTCTCCCCTAATGATTTCTTCCAACAACCAGTTTGCCAAACTGGTTTGCCAAACTATATGATTTAAGATACTTAAATTGTATAGTATCATCAATCCAACAAATCTTAAGCATCAAGGAGAATGAAATTAGAAATTAAATATAGTATACAGCTGAGAACTTCAAAGAACAGACCAAAATCTAACATACAATTAATGTAAAAATGAAACAAAGGTAGTGCATAAAAATACTAGCAATAAGAGCACACAGGTTAGCAACAAGAAGAGAGTTCCTAGTTTATACTCCAATTATCTGAAAACCTACTGTTCAAATCTGGCATTCAGAGGCTCAAGTAAAAGCAATTATTGATCTGAGAAGGGCAGCTATTATAATTTTACCATGAGACAAACATTATTTAATCTGTTATGAAGTTATTTCTTTCTATTTTCTGCTATAAGAGTTCACTAGCATATATCATTACTCTTTAGGCTACTTCAGTCTATTTAAATGTATTATGGATTCTTCTCTCCAGTATGGAAAACCAGAGGTACATTATTTTTGCATAAACTCACCGAATAATGAAATAAATTATAGGAGTATGTGTAAAATAGTTTGCAAAGTGTTGAATTACTTACAACTCTTGGCAAATTCACAAACAAACACATAAGACTTTTTGCTTAATTAGGGAGTTGCCTAACAACTGCATGTAAACTAAATTATGACTGAGTAGAGGTAAAGCTTTTTATTCCTTATACCTTAGGTTGTTACTTTGTTAGGCAAAATACTCCTACTCAATTCTTAAAGAGAATTTCATACAATCAAAAGATACTACAGAAGAAAAATGGGTGCCACCGGCATAAATAAAATCATTTACACTTATATACATCAACATTTAGACAACCTAGACTTGTTTAGGAGGCGAAAAAAGCATACTACTTTGAACAAATTCCTCTTCTTGATCTCATTGTGCAAACTCTAACTTATGTGAATTCATTTTGATGTACTTTATGTAAGCTTGCTTGGGCAATTTTTGGCTCAAAGGTATGCTATAAATACTTGAGATTTATAAATAAGATACATAGATTATACTGTATGGGAAACTACCCTACAAATTGCACTTGCTCTTGCTGCCATTGTATGATTTAAATCTCATGTTGAAGAAACTCTCCAAACCAGGGGTGAAATCCAGTAGGTTCTGACAGGTTCTGGAGAACTGGTAGCCGAAATTTTGAGTAGTTCGGAGAACCGGCAAATCCCACCTCTGGCTGGTCCCAGAGTGGGTTGGGAATGGAGATTTTGCAGTATCCTTCCCTTGGAGTGGGGTGGGAATGGAGGTTTTGCAGTATTCTTCCCCTGCCATGCCCACCAAGCCACACCATGCCCACCAAGCCATGCCCACAGAACCGGTAGTAAAAAAAAATTGGATTTCACCACTGCTCCAAACATATATTTTTAAAAGACATATTGGCCCTGTGCATGCTTACAAAATTATTTTAAATAAATCTTTTCAGGTCTTGCAGAAAAATGAAATTTTTTGCTGTTCACTAAAGTGGAAACATTTTTTCCACACAAACATGAAAAATATATTGTTGCTTTAAAGAGATAATTCATTAAAATTTGATGTTACCTTTAAAGCAGCCACAACTATTTTTCAGTTCAGTTCAGTATCATCTGGAAATGTATTGGAGGCCACTGTTGTACTGAAACAATTTTGATGCTTGCAAAGCGTGTGTGTGTGTGTGTGTGTGTGTGTGTGTGTATCAGGGGTGGGTTCTACTTACCTTTACTACCAGTTCGCAGTGGGACTGGTGCGAAATGGTATAGAACCAGTGTGAACTGGGGGCAACCACCACTGATATATGTGTGTGTGTGTGTGTGTGTGTGTGTGTGTTTCCATTTTTCTTTATTGAACTAATTTTGAATTATAATCACAATGCAGACATTTAACAATGTATAGAGAGATTTTTTTAAAAATTAAGAAAATTAAAATAATAAAAACAAATCATTGACATTAGTGTACATTGTTTACATACACACTGCTATAAACTATCTACCTAGTCTTCCAGTATTACATAAATGTCATATGTTTAATTATTTAAAAAGCAATTTTAAATCTTAGTTGATGAAGAATAAACCTAACTGATTATAAAAAATGTTGCCTTATTTTTATTATGCTCATCTGTTTTAATATATTTTAATTTTATCACTATTATACATGTTCAATAATACCTTGCTCACATTTTTTAAGAGTTTTCTGAAATATTTAATTCTGCTAAAGCTAAAAACTAAGCAAACAGCAATGCAATGCAATAATACATGTTTTTTTAATTTTCAGATTGTAGAAATGAAACAAAAGCACACTAATTCAAGGTTATTTTAATCTTGTCAAGCAAACAAGGTATACAGTTGTTCTATAATTATTCTCACACATCAAAATTACACACTATCTTGGAATAGATGATTCAATAATTTTTGGTAGGTTTTCTGATTTATATAGATGTGATATTGAGATATGTGTCACATGACACTGATTCCTTTAGATATATTTTAATTAATTTGATAGAAAAGTTACATTTAAGCAAATAATTTAACTTGCTAGACTTGTCAATTTAGCATCCTCCAGATGTGTTGATCTTCTGATTCAGATTACCTTTTTGCCATACTAGCTGGCAATCTGGAAGCTGAAATTCTTCCACGATTACCAATCTGAGGAAAATAGGTTTATAAAAAGCTCATATGTGAAGGTGGCTTTACTTTTATGCTCAGACGAATTTCCTATTTTTGTCTTCAGAATC
Organism: Pituophis catenifer annectens; assembly: GCF_029215685.1. NCBI lineage: Eukaryota > Metazoa > Chordata > Lepidosauria > Squamata > Colubridae > Pituophis > Pituophis catenifer. The sequence goes on from NW_027256882.1 coordinate 116,412,968, forward strand.
ACTTGATCCCTGATATTCACGAAGTCTGCATTACTATTACTATTAATCTTCTCATCATTCCTATCACCCATCTTCTCCCACTTATGACTGTATGACTTTAACTTGTTGCTGTATCCTTACATTATATTGATTGTTTCCTAGTATGATTTGATTGCTTATTTGTATCCTATGACTATCATTAAGTGTTGTACCTTATGATTCTTAACGAATGTATCTTTTCTTTTTATGTACTCTGAGAGCATATGCACTAAAGGCAAATTCCTTGTGTGTCCAATCACACTTGGCCAATAAAGAATTCTATTCTATTCTATTCTATTCTATTCTATTCTATTCTATTCTATTCTATTCTATTCTATTCTATTCTATTGACATTGAGATATAGAAATCATTCCTATTTTAAGCTGATTTTTAAACTTTTACCTATTTTTATGTAAAAAAAAATGTAAAAGTTTACTTCTTTTGTGATCATAACCCTCACTCCATCCATCACCAAAAGATGAATCGCCAACAGCGACAAATGAATTCATAGCTTTTAGTAAGTATGATGGAGTCTTCCCTCCTCCTCACTAAGGTCTTTGCTGGTCAAAGACAACACACATATCAATTAAACTCACCTGTTAATTAAAGGCTTGTTTAGAAATATCTTGCCAGTTGGATACAAGAGAACATATAAAAGGTGTCTGAATGGTAAAGCTTTGAATGTTAATTACTTACTCCTAGGGGTTTTTTTTTCCTCTTTTTTTGCCAGTCCCCCTGGTTTTGTCAGGCATAGTTAAAGCACGGAAAGGAGAGGAAAAAAACCACACAAAATTAATTTGCAGTTTCTGCTGTCGGGAAAAAAATAACAACAGAAGAACAAATCAACAAGACTTCCAAGCTGTTCTCTCTGTTCTGTTGTTTAGAATTATTCCTTATTCATTTATTTATAAGAAAACACTGACACACTGAAAACAGAAAACAATATTCAGCTGGAGTACACCACAGCTTTTGAAAGGCTATCTTTCAGTCTTTCCTACTTTTCTACCTACCCACATACATGTAGAAATATTTCTACATTTCCTCCCCAGCAACAAAACAACAAAAATGTTACCCTTGAACTCTGAGACAGTTTCATTTGAAACTGCAGTCATGGAAACATTGAAGTATTTGTTGACAAAATTCAATTTATTTTTAAATAAATAATTAAATGGATAATTCTTGTAAATAGATGCTAGGCTTCTAAGGATACCCAAGTCAGCTTTTCTTAACTAGGGTTTTATATAATTCTAGGATTCTGCATGAAGGATTCCATGACATTATTTATTCTATCTATCTATCTATCTATCTATCTATCTATCTATCTATCTATCTATCATCTATCTATCTATCTATCTATCTACCTACCTACCTACCTACCTACCTACCTACCTACCTACCTACCTACCTATCTATCTATCTATCAATCATCTGAGTTGTACGACTGCTTATAGTGATGGAAATTTTTAGAAAAATAAAATTCCCAGGAGACAGAGCCCGTTATATCTCTAATTGCCCTAGGTAGGTTTCAGATTGGGCTTTTCTTCTTCTTCTGAGGATCTGGTGGGTTTGCTGAGGTTTCAGTCATTCTCTGGAATGTGCAGTCTTGTCCTGGATTGCTCCAATTTCCCCTTTCCGTGTTCAAATATCTCAAGGAGATATTTGGTCTTCTAAAGAGCTCTGAAATATGAAATTATAGAAGAACAATTGGAGTAAATCAAAGAACAAATCCTAGTTCATATGAAAACCTATGTAGGGTTTGTGGTGATGAATTTTTCATCATTATCACATCTGCAGGTAGGTGTTTAAAATGACTGCTTTACTACTGGGTACAGCTGAGTCAGAGAGTCAGCTGCAAGTTCATTGTGAGCAATATTCTAAGCACCTATTATATAAAATCTCCCAGTATTCAGAGTTAGCTTCTAACTAGCTTGGAATTGATTGAAGAATTGAATTGAATTGACTCAACTGGTGTTCTTACCTAAAGTAGGATCTGAAGTTTTAGTAATCTAACAATCTGTTTTTTAGATCTTCCCCCTCCTGTTTGATTAACTTTTCCCAGGAAATGGTATATAGTTAGGTCCATTTGATTGTTAATATTACTCTGTATGAGGATGTGGGCTATCTGCCCTGAAAGAGGTAGTGGCCTACCTCTTCTAACCTAGCTAGTGCTGGACCTGACCATTTTGGACAAGGGTGAAATGTAAAATTTGTTACTACCAGTTCTGTGGGCATGGCTTGGTGGTGGTGGGCGGTAATGTGACTGGGTGGGCGTGGCCAATTTAAAAAAAAAAAAACTTTTCAAAGCATTTTTTTCTGCAAATGCAAAAAAATGCTTTGAAAAGGCTCTGCCGATCAGGCAACACAGCTGGGATCGTCAGAGCCTTTTCAAAGCATTTTTTAAACCACCTCTTCCACTGAAGAGGTTGCAGAAAAAAATGCTTTAAAAGTCTCTCTGATGATCCCAGCTGAGTTGTCTGATTGGCAGAGCCTTTTCAAGGCATTTTTTAAATTACCTCTTCCCCGGAAGAAGTTGTAGAAAAAAATGCTTTTAAAAGTAAAAAAAAAAAAAAAGCCTCTGATGATCGTGTGGCTCAGCTGGGCATAGTGGGGGGGGGCAGGGATTTTTGCTACTGGTTCTCCAAACCACCCGCCACCATCCCTACCGGATCAGGCGATCCAGTCTGAACCGGGATCATTTCACCCCTGATTTTGGACTTTCATCAACTTTCATCTAGTCGCCAACATTCCCTTTTTTACTCTAGTAAAAGACAACAGTGATCATGCTTGTGGGTGACTTCTGGCACAGCTGGGATATGTATGGGCAACCATCTGGTTCTTGATTTCTCACAGATTTTCAATATTATTGATTTGTAGCATCCCTCTGGGATAGCTCTTGGGATTATGAATTGAAGACATGTTGTTATAGTGCTTCTCTTTCTTTTTCTTGGGTAGTTTCCAGTTTGTGCAGTAAAAACCATAAAAGAATATTTAACAATATAAGGCTATAAGACAAAGAGAGACATTGTGTTCTACCAAAGCCCAAAACAATCACAGGAGGTGTGTAATAGTCTCTTGGTTAGGATGGAATCCAAGTTCCATCCCATGGGGATTTCATATTCCATCCCATGGGGATTTCAGCTTATTTCACAACATAATCAATCACATCTGTTTTCTATGACATTACTCACTTGATTTTATCAAGGTCAAAAAGTATAGGTTTATCTTTCCTGTCCTTGAAATGCTCTGCCTACTACTGACAAAAATGACCTTATCCCAAGATTAAGGATTATTTAAGATGAGAAAGGTCACCCCAACCTGCACAGGGACTCTATACCCAGGACAGGACAAAACCCTAACTATCTATATTTACCTCTACATTCAGTCTTTTAGTAACTGAAATAAACTGTATTTTTTAATTTTATTTATTATTGGACTTCTGCGCCATCCATCTTACCAAGGCAACTCTAGCCAGCTTAAATGCTTGCATAATTATGCAGTTTACAATTACAATTGCTATTGTTAAATGAGTTGCTACATGTGACATTATATGCCTGCCATTTGAAATCTTCTGCTGGTTTCCTCATTGGCTTTGCTTATAGGAAGCTGCCAAAAAAGGTCACTAATGGTGATCACATGATCACAGGCATGCTGCAACCATCAAAAGTATGAGGACCTGTCTAAGTATCACTCATTCAGTGCCATTGTAAATTTGGCTATTTGATGAATGAGTGGCATTAAGCAAGGACCCCCTGTACCACCATACAATTCCTCCTTGTCAATCTTCTAGTGAAACTACCATTACTACAACAGATTTACTCCAACCTGACAAGAAGTTACTGTATTTTTTAGAATATAAGATGCACTTTTTCCCCCTAAAAGAGGGTGAAAATTTGAGTGTGTCTTTTACATCAAATGTAGCCCCGCCCACCCACCAGCCCCCACCCATTGGTCTCTGCCTACCAGCAATTTACCTCCTTGCAGCAAACAGCCCGTTTCAGCTTCAGCACAGCCTGATTAGCACAAGCAGCTGATTGTCGGTTGGATCGGCCTCCCGACCCTCAGCTGTTTCAGGCTTCAGGGATTGCCATTGCCTATTGTTGCGCAGGCCTCCGCTGTTTGCTGCAAGGAGGCAAATTGCTGGGAGGAAGAGGCAGATTTTTTTTCTTGTTTTCCTCTCCAAAAAAGGTAGGTGCGACTTATAGTCTGGAGCATCTTATACTTCAAAAAATATGGTAATTCTTCCAGTATCAGGGATTTCTCACCTGGATGGAGTTGCATTTCTCACCTGGATAGAAGCAATGTGCAACATAGAATTTTTCCCAGATGCTCAGCATGTGGCCTTGGGAAGACTTTTGCTCAGATCGAGGATTTGATAGAAACATGATAATATAACCAAAATAGAAGTCCATTTGTAGATAAGGATAAATATGTCACTCACACATGTTCAATACACCAAGAATACACAAGATTTTAACAAAAACTGTGTGCTGTTCCAAAGAACTAACATATGATTAATTGAAATTCTAAAAATGCTAAGATCATTTTTATCATTTAGATAACTTCATTTATTTCAATGTGTAAGTTAAAGAAATAAAACAAACAAACAAAATACATTTTGAGAATAACGTGTGTGTGTGCATGTGTGTACACGTACAAATTCATGGCAGCTTATTTGGCATCAAAACAAAAACAAACAAACAAAAACATTTTAATAAGCTTGTCTCAAATGCAATATTGTGTCAAATACAAAAACAAAATATTATAATTCATTTATGATTCAAGGCTATTTTAATGAAATGGGCGCCTCGAATAATGAATGAAGAAATGTTTAAATATATCTTATTTATGTTATATAGAAAATAATTGACAGTTAACAGAGCAAAATGGAATAGTTATCTATTCTAGAAGCAGTTTCATTTTGATTTTCTCTATATTAATGACAGTCCAATAAGGTAAACTAGACTAAGAAACATACAATCTTGTTTCAGACTTACACCATATTTTGTTCCTTATTGTCTTGTTAATGGATCTCTCCTCTCTCAGTTCAGGGAATTGTCTTTGGTCTCTAAAAGAAGGGTATGGTTGGAATAACCTCATCTTCTGACTAAGTCTTTTTCTTTGTGCTACTCATATCTGTTTTGAATTTTTGAAGATTACAGAGAACATTTGGAGAGCATGATGTCAAAGAAAATGGAAGAAAACAATGGTGAATCTAGACAGTTCCATATATAAAACAACATGAAGAAAAAAAAGGATTTCATAAGGTCGATAATATGACTGTAATTACAGACAATTACACTTTTAAATGATATTCTATTTTATGTACATGATTTTGTATACATTGTTTAGAATTGAAATTTGTTCTAATCTAATCTAAATCTAATACCCAATAAGTTCACAAACAAAAGGCAAAAAAAGGATTTTCATTTCTAGTTTCATCATTTATGCTAATTATTCATAACAATCTTACCTTATCTATTCACCTTATTAAAAAAAAATCACACGTGGACAGCTATCTTCACTGAATTGTTTAGTTTCCTGGTGGTACTTGAGTGTTCTTACTAGTAGTATGATATAAAGATCTGCAGATGTTAGGTACCATATCTATTAATATAATGTTGTTTTGGCAGTGCACAATTATTAATAACAAATACTTGAACGGTATGGTACTGAGTTTAATTGTGTGTGGATACAACACTCACATGTATATACATGAACACCCACACATGGTGTTGCATCCCTTTTCTGTGTATATTCACAATCACCGATCTGAACAGTATCAAACCATTTTTTTTGCTAATGGCTGGGTACGGTTTATCTAGTTGTTTGGTTTTCCTAATGCTGCCATTCCTAAAATTCCTAATTTTTCTTTATTATCTGTTGTTCCCAAATAGCAAAAGCACATAAAACAAAATGACTCCAGGACAAAAAAAAATCCAATTCTACCTACAAGTACAGTAAATCTATCTATCTATCTATCTATCTATCTATCTATCTATCTATCTATCTATCTATCTATCTATCTATCTATATATAAATGGCTGTTTGTGTATGTTCCAGCATAACTCTGGAACACCTTGAGCAATTTCAACCAAACTTGGTACATAGATGACTTACTCTCTAGAAAATAATACTGTTGGGGTAAGACACTCCTAACACCCCTCAGGGCATGTGTTAAGATATAGCCTGTTGTGCCTTAAAATGGCTTCTACTGTGCAGCACAGTGGAGTTGCCATGGTAATGGCTTCACAGCACTCCACAAGGGGGCTCCCTCTGGTAAAGGGAAAAATCAAACATTAGAAATTATGTTTGGTCCAAACATTTTCAACAAGTCTTTGATTTTTCTTGAGGACAAATGTATGGCCATGATCAATAAATACCATTGACCATGGTATTTTACTGCACCGGCTGGAGGGGTTAGGAATAGGGGGCACCGTGCTTCGGTGGTTCTCCTCCTTCCTCTCTGACCGTTCGCAGTTTGTGTTGGCAGGGGGGCAGAGGTCAACCTCGAGGCACCTTATTTGTGGGGTGCCACAAGGGTCAGTCCTCTCACCCCTTCTGTTCAACATTTATGTAAAACCACTAGGCGAGATCATCCGTGGTTTTGGGATGAGTGTTCATCAGTATGCTGATGACACACAGCTATACATCTCCACCCCAGACCACCCCAATGATGCCCTTACTGTGATGTCCCGTTGCCTGGAAGCCGTGTGGATCTGGATGGGGAGAAACAAGCTCAGACTCAACCCCTCCAAGACCGAGTGGCTGTGGCTTCCGGCGTCCCGGTATAGTCAGCTAGTACCATCACTGACAATAGGGGATGAGATCTTGCTCCCCACAGAGAGGGCCCGCAACTTGGGTGTCCTCCTGGATTCACGGTTATCTTTAAAAGATCATTTGACGGCCGTGGCCAGGGGTGCCTTTTATCAGGTTCACCTGATCCACCAGTTGCGTCCCTTTCTGGATCGGGACACCTTGCGCACAGTCACTCATGCCCTAGTTACCTCCCGTATGGACTACTGTAATGCTCTCTACATGGGGCTCCCCTTGAAAAGCACCCGGAGGCTCCAACTGGTCCAGAACATAGCTGCGTGGGTGATTATGGGCGCAGCTCGTTACGCCCATGTAACACCTCTCCTACGTGAGCTGCACTGGCTCCCGGTGGTCTTCCGGGTGCGATTCAAGGTGTTAGTTATCACCTTTAAAGCGCTCCATGGCTTAGGACCTGGATACCTACGAGACCGTCTTTTGCCACCAATAGCCTCCCACCGACCAGTTCGTTCTCACAGGGAGGGACTACTTAGGGTACCGTCAGTCAAATTATGTCGACTGACGACTCCCAGGGGGAGGGCCTTCTCTGTGGGGGCTCCAACCCTATGGAATGAACTGCCCCCGGAGATACGGAATATCCCTGATCTCCATGCTTTCCGCCGTGCCCTCAAGACCCTGATGTTCCAACAGGCGGGGCTAAACATATGAACATGTGAATGATTTTTTAAATGTTATCTAATTCTGGTTTTATTTGATTGACCAAACCAAGTAATAATTTTAATTAGCAATTTTATGATGTTTGTGTGTCTATATTTTTCTTGACTGTACGCCGCCTTGAGTCCTACGGGAGAAAGGCGGTATAGAAATATAATAAATAAATAAATAAATAAATAAATAAATAAATAAATAAAACATTACTTCAATTCAGCCTGCCTGCACCACTACAAGACCAACAAGACGTACTTCACGCAGATTACATGCGAGAAAAGAACTACAACATCGAACATCTTAGTGCATATATCGTGGACAAGAAGCCACTGCTAAATGAAGATCAGAAAAAAGCATAGCAAATTATCATGGATCAGCTAGCAAAACAAAGTAGTATCATTTTACTTGACGCTTCTGGGACCACAGGGAAAACAATTCTTGCTTAAATCAGGGCTCAGGGTGAAAATGCTTTTCCTGTCTAATACAGGATTGGGATAAATAAATACCTGGGCAATGCCGGGTTATCAGCTAGTATGTTATAAATGTTAAGTAATTCATGTTGCCTTTTGCCCCACACTGATAGAACTCTTAAGATGCCTGTGCCAGAGATAAATATTGAGCACTATACATAAAAAGCAAAACACTAAATTGTGTTATGCAGACAACACACCTGTCTCTCTTCTCATACCTGGAAGAGTTATACAGGCAGCTTTGGGAACATTTGACTTAATTGGTAACACTATTATTACGAGTGTTTATGTCATTTTAATTATTGGTATTTATGATCTTTTTTTTAAATCCTATGTTGCTAACCCCTAGTGTAGTATGTGGTTATGCCAAAATGCAAAAGTGATAGATAAATAACATCTGAATTTCTAAAACATTTAACTTCAGCAGCATATTATTTCCCAGATTTCTAATATTGGAACAAAGTCTTCCTTTTAAATTAAAAACAGATACTCTTTGCATTCTTATCTTTAAAAAAAAGCCATTTTATTTTGGCAATTAGCCACTAGAATAATAGTTGAAATTAACTTTTACACTTGATAAGCAAGATAAACCAATCAATATTGCATGGGTTCTCTTTTTTATCCCTTAGGGTGGAATGAATGATGGTTTTTTTGTTTGTTTTTTGTTTTACCAATAATGTTCCCTTGGAGGTCGTGTCTGGTAATGATAGTGACAATTTGTCACATAGTGTGCTATGTTTCTGTGAGATGGAGAAATTGTGGCCCTCCAAATGATGCTAAAATACATATTAGGCTTAAATATATATATTCTAACATTTCTCATTTTCAACTTATATACTGGAGCTATTAGAAATTGTAATTCAAAAACATCTGGAGGGGAACAAAATGTCCAATATATGGAATTACCTTCAGTGTCTCTCCCTGCCTCTTCAAGTGCTATGGAAGATGATCTGAACAAGCAAAACAACAACATAGAATATAGTTATTTCTTTACAAAAACATTATTTCATGCTTGTATAAGTAAACTATATGCTCTTTTTGCTAATAAATGCAACTTACATTGCAACTAAACCAGTGGTAGGTTTCAAATTTTTTTACTACTGGTTCTGTGGGCATGGCTTGTTTGATGGGTGTGCCTTGGTGGTCATGTGACTGGGAGGGAGTGGTTTGGCGGCTGTGTGACTGGGTGGGTGTAACTGGTTGGTCATGTGACTGGATGGGCGTGCCGGGTATTTTCAGGTATGTTTTTCATGGAAAGCTGACTCTCTTGTTATTCCATGTAATAATTAACCAAAAAAGCTCTGTGTGATTTCAGAGATATGAGTATATCTTCAGTTGCTACTAGTTAGTAAATATCCAGCACAAACTTGATTTTGTAAATAAATCTGCAATCTACACTAAAATCTATGTTCAATCTTGGTATAGACACAGAAATGACTACTCTAGTACAGTTGAGAAAAAGTCTCAAAACCAGCATAACACAAGCATTATTTCATTTTGTAAAGCTGCTTTCACATGTTGCATAATTCTTCCTCAGAAAACACTTTTACAAAACACTAAAGATAGGGCAGATCTATACAATCTGAATTTCCACCCACCAATCCCCCACAAAGCAACTGGAAAGCAAATTTTGTCTTCATTTCTTCTGACCTTGAATTCACCAGAGACATCCATGAGCCAATCAGTCCTCTCTAAGTGACCAATAGCAGAAGAGAAAATCAGTAGCAAACATTCCTTCACACCTAGAAACCATAATGAATTAATATATACACACACTATTCTATGTGCAATTATCTGGTGATTTGCCTAAAATTCTAAGAGGCTGCTATGATAAAAAGCTATTGCAAGAACAAGCCAGTTGTTTGCTTTGGTTTTTTTTAAAGCAATGAAAGGTTTCCCAACTGCCTTGCTAACATTCCTCTGTTGCACTCAAAAGCTCTTGTGAATTGGGACATCATAGCATGTTGATAGTTTTATATTTAGGCATTTTTCTCAAATGCAACCATGGTTGTTGCCTATTGCTGTGGTAACAATCATGAAAGAAAGAAGGAGATGAGTTCTATCTATGAAGGGAGAAGTTATGTGAACAGGATACTGCATCTTTACGGTGTATGCAAACCCCAGAAAATGGCAAGAGTTTCAGCTGTCTGCCCAGAAAGTTTGCAGAAACTCAAGGAGAAATGAGTTTTGTTATAGTTTCCCATAAAAAAAGTAGAATTTGATAACTCCCAAAGCAGACAATACAGTGAAATTACTCAGATCTTGACAATATTTTAAAGCCCTGTAAAAAAAAATTTGTGGAAAATGCCATCTCCAGTATTTCTAGAACTTTTCCATATTAAAACATAGAAAACTAGTGTGTGAGGTTTTCATCTAGCATTGAGCCTGACACATTACTCATTATTTTTCTTTATGCAGGAATTTTACATTTCAAGGATATAGTATAAGTACATATGTGTGTACATGCACACAGTCCCATACACTCAAATCAACAATGGGTAATCGAAGAACTTTTTTACCTGACAGATCTGCTAAGTAACCAAGCTTTTAGCATTTTACCTTACACATTCTTTTAGGGTCATAACTGTACCTGATATGCAGTAGTTCAAAGAAGGCATGTGAAGATGTCCTGGAACTCCCGGAGAGTTTTCCTGCATGGCTTTTGCTGTGGCAGGCATCAGTGGCGGTGGCGGTGGGGTATCCTGGAGTTTTCCTACACGGCTTTTGCCGTAGCTGGCATCAGCAGTGGTAGTGGGGCGTCTGGAACTCCCGGGGAGTTTTCCTGTGCGGATATATAATATGCAAGAAGTCTTGGGCAAAGTTCTTCCAAACTTTGGCCATGTCTTCTCCTCCTTCTTGGCCTCGTATCACAGAGCAAACACACATAGTTGCACACACCTCATGGTGTGTGTGTTTTCTCACACACATTAAGGCTGAGAAGGAGGAGAAGACTTGGCCGAATTTTGGAAGAACTTTGCCCAAGACTTCTTGTATATTCAGTGTTGAGCCTCCACCTCTTCCAATGATAAGTTTGGTGGTGATCTAAGGAAATGTCTTCCAGCTCTTCAAGATCGACTTTAAGAGTGCCGAAAAGCTGAGAGCAAAGGTACCGGCGGCAGGGGTGACAGGGGTGTGTGACATGTCCCTCTGAGGTCCCCTCAGAGGTGACAACCAGGGCTTTGCCACCACCTCTTTTCCTCAGAGGCATGGTGTCTGCCTCCAAGTCCTTGCAGAGGGACCCACACACACCCGTTGCCCCTGCCCCTGCTACTTTTGCTCTTGGCTTCTCGGCGCTCTTAAAGTTGATCGCCAGCACCTCTTTTCCTCAGAGGTGCAGTGTCTGCCTCCCTTCACATGTGGTGCACATATGCAGCAGCCCTGGGATATCCACCAGCTCTCCAGCAGCACTGCTGCTGCCCCACCATCTCAGGCCCAGTGCAGCGGCAATGTCTCCCCGAAAGGCTACCCGCCCGCCCACCCACTGGCCGGGCCGGGCTGGAAGCAGCGCATCTCCCATCAGGGGCTGGATGTGTGACCCGACCTCAGAAGGCAAGGGCATGGGGGACTCCTGGGAAGGCTGCATGGAAGGCAGGCAAGCATGGCAGGGCCAAAGGGAAGGGAGTAGGCTGTTAGCTCCCTTCCCCATGGTCGGGCAGCCGTGACATGCTTGCTTGCCTGCCTTCCACATGACCTTCCCAGTGGTCCCCATGGCCAGGGCCACGTGCCTGCCTTCCTCCACCCCCACCACCTCTTTTTTTGGGCTGCTTACCTTCTACAATGGCTGGTCTAGAATTTGGAAGGTAAGCTGACCAGAATTTTCAGTGGCCCCCAGCCAGCCGCCACTGCTGGAAAGCAGCTGGCAAAGAAGCCTCCAAAAAGGTTTCTTTGCCAGCTGCTCTTTCTTTGCAGGCTGCCGAAAAGTACAGGGGGGAAAAAGCTGCTGCCATCGCTGCCATGTTCTTCATGCATGCACATCCCATTGGACTTGCAAGGCAATGGGATGCACGTGTGTGAAGTACATGGCGGCCAGGGTGAACAAGCGGTGACTGAGGGACAGGTTTGGGAAAGGTTCGGGGGCGTTCGCTACTGGTTTGGCGACTTTGGCCAAATTTCCGCCAACAGTTCACACAAACCGGTGCCAACCAGCTGAATACCACTTCTGAACTAAACATATAAAACTTCTATGCATCAATAACTTCAGGAAAAGAAATACCAATATCAGGTGTACAATAAATAATAACATATCAACAATTCAATGACTTATCTTCCTTCAGGTTAGCGCACTACCCAATGTTTTCTTACTTTCTAAGTGTCTTACTTTTTTTTTCAGATTTATGTCTGAATTAACTTTTCAAAAGATGGCTAGAAATAGAATGTGAAAAAGTGGCATCACTTATTGCCTATAGTCCAGAAAGAAGCATATGTTTCTGTGTAAACCAAAGGAAGTGATATTATAAATGATATTGGGTTAAAAAAAATAGTCCAGTGACTTAGACAAATATGAAATAAGAAATGCTTTGTTAAATGCTGTGATATTCATAAATCACTGGGCTTAAATTGCTCACTTAAAATATTAAGATGAATGACTTTCTTGACAAATGGTGAAATACTTATTTAAAGCACAATTTGTAAATTTTCCATAGATAATGATTCTTCTTTTGGGTATTTTTAAGATAATGTGAAAAAAAAATACTATGAGCTGTCATCTGATCAGCTGAATATTTTGATATCAACATATTTAAGTTTCTTAAACTAAAAGTAACTGAAAAATGAAACATTTGGGAATAATACTTCTGATCCATTCTATTCTTTCTCTGTTTCTTTCTTTGTATGTTTTGTGTAGGTGTACATAAACAAACCATAATATATATGTATGTATATATATATATATATATATATATATATATATATATATATATATATATATATATATATATATATATATAAATATATATATATTTCTGAGGTTTTCGCGGGTGTTTGTATGTAGGTCTTTGGTTATTCGGGTTTTCTCCCGTGTAAAATTGGAGGTTTCTTGGCAACGTTTTGACGAAGTCTCATTCGTCATCTTCAGGCTGGTGTTCTCGGCTTCGTGCTTCTAGGAGCAATGTGTCTGATCACAGCTGTTTCTTCCTTTTAACTGCCAGTGGGGGTGTGAACTGATTGGGTGGGAGCTTGGCTGTGCTCTGATTGGATGGGGGCTTGGCTGTGCTCTGATTGGCTAGGTGTGTGTTCTGTTTAGGTGGGGGCTTGGTTGTGCTCGGGTTAGTCTGAGTAGCAGGGGGATTTGAGCTGGTGAGCTGTGTTGCTGTTGTTTGGCTTCGTGTTCGTGGCCATGCCACCTTTTCATGGTGGGTGTGAGTGTGCTTCATGTATGGATTGGAGGGGTTTAAAGTGGCTAATGATGCAGCTGTGGTCTGGCTTCTGGTCCGGGGTCGTCCTTCATCATCAGTGTGGGTTTGAGTCTGCTTTCTGCGTGGATGTGTGGTGGTTACATCCTGTGTGGCTTTAGTGAGTATGGGTCTGGTGTCATTCTTTGTGTTAGGGACTCGTTTGTCAATAAGGGCGGGTTTCCAAATGGCTGGTAGGCGGGAAGTATCATCTCGTTTATTCATGCTGTGTGGACGTTTTTCTATCTCGATGGCTTCTCTGATTATTCTGTTGTTAAAGTGTTAAGTTTTGGCGATAGTTCTGGTCTTTTTAAAGTCAATATCATGTCCTGTGGCTTTGAGGTGTTGGAAACCCAAGCTCTAGAAAAATCTGATCACAAACCGAAACTCTGGCTCAGATACATAGACAACACCTTCATAATCTGGCCACATGGGAAAGAAAAACTGGACAACTTCCTCACACACCTCAACAGCCTACACCCCAAAATACAGTTCACCATGGAAACAGAAGCGAACAACCAACTTCCCTTCCTGGATGTCTTAGTCTATAAAAAATCCAGCGGCTCCCTACGACACACCATCTACCAGAAGAAAACACACACAAACTGCTATCTGCATGCACTCTCACACCACCACCCAGCACAGATCAACTCCGTAGCCAAGACACTCATCTCCAAAACAAAACACTTAGCTGACGAACAACACCTAAAAACCGAACTACACACTCTCACTAACGTACTAACATCCAATGGATTCCAAAGAAATAAGATTACCAACCTAATCCAAAAAGAAACCCCCACTAAAATCCAAGACAGAGAACAAGAAAACGGCAAAGCCCTCCTCCCATACATAAAAGGCACCACAGACAAAATTAGCAAGATCCTCCACAAACACAACATCAAGACAGCATTCTGCACAAACCGAAAAATATCCACCATCCTAAGAAACCCCAAAGACAAAATTGAGTTAGAAAATCAAGGAGTATATGAAATCCCATGCACCGCCTGCCCCACCACATACATCGGACAAACCAACAGAAGAATAAGTGCACGCATTGAAGAACACAAGAACTCAGTCAGAAAAGAGGAACCAACTTCTTCCCTGGTCCAACCCCTCAAAGCCACAGAACATGATATTGACTTTAAAAAGACCAGAACTATCGCCAAAGTTTTGCAGAAATACCCTTCTTATAGAAGAAGCAATCCTGAAATATTTTTTTAAAAAATTTATGAGATGATCTTACAATAAAGTTTACAAAGTGATATCTAATAAACATATCATTATGATTTGACTAATGTAAATTATGTCTGTCATTTGAGTGATGACATCACGGCACAAATGATGTCACTCTTCATCTTTATTCTTCCTGCTGATGTCCAAGTATATATCAGACACTATTCAAAAAACAATGTGTTATTTCTAACTCCATGTCTTTATTCAAATGTATAATACCAAATAATAATAATAATAATGACTGTTTCATGTTTAATAAATAAAAGAGATAATAATAATAATAATAATAATAATAATAATAGTAATAATAATAATAATAATAATAATAAGCCTCAAAGGCTGTGAATCTCACTAAAGATTAACCAATTATAATAATAATAATAATAATAATAATAATAATAATAATAATAATAACAAGGAGGAGGAGGAGGAGGAGGAGGAGGAGGAGGAGGAGGAGGAGGAGGAGGAGGAGGGAAATATGTTTTTGTGCTGTGTTGGAATAGAACAGCCCATAAAAAAATTCAAGTCTCTTAAATGAATTAATCACTTGTTGATGCATCAAATTGAATTCTTACCTATTATATTATTAACTACATCAATCTTCTATTAGATTAGTACAGTAAACTGAAAATTGACAAATTATTAGGGGAAATATGACATTTTCAGTCGATCCTTCACCAACTCTCAGTAAAATTTAAATGAAGTTTATAGTTGGAAATGAGACGCGGTATTTATTTATTATTTATTTATTTATTTATTGGTTCGATTTATATGCCGCCCTTCTCCGGAGACTCAGGGCGGCTTACAATGCGTTAAGCAATAGCCTTCATACTTTTGTATATAGTGCTTAGTAGGGCTTTCGGCCCCCCCAAGCGGTGTTCTTTTTTATACAAAGTCAGCTTATTGCCCCTACAATCCGGGTCTTCATTTTACCTACCTCGAAAGGATGGAAGGCTGAGTCAACCTTGAGCCTGGTGAGATTTGAACTTGCAGTAATTGCAGGCAGCTGGTTATACTTAACAGCACTTTAGTCTGCTGCGCCACCAAGGCTCTTTAATAAGCATGACAAGATCCAATGTTCTGATTCTTTTACACAACTTTAAAAAAGTGGAGAAATAAAAAAAATGGGAAATTATATTTAAAATATAACTGGGGTTCCAGTATATAATATATTGTCCTGTTTCTAGAAAACTAGAAAACAATAAACTATGGTAATTTGTTAAGTTTGATTTTTGAACTGCAGTTTTATCTCTATAGTATTAGGTTTCTAGGAAATTGTAGATCAACAATTGAACATGGTCCTTGAGAAAAGTGTTAAATACAAATCCAGGGGACTTCTTTGAATGTTAAACAATATAGATTCTGTGTAGACCCCCCCCCCCGCCTTTTTTTTAACACAATTGCTAGGACTGTACCTGAAAAGCTGAATTCCTTTCACCTCTTTTAGAATTTACTTTAGCCAGGCCTGCAGCTTAATTTTGCACCTGCAGAGTCTCTAAATGGGTGACTTCTTCTCCCTGTATGGACCCAGCAAGAAAAATACAAGCCCATAATTATGAAAAGCCAGGAACAGCTTTGCTTTATTCCTTGCATTCAGAAAAAATAGCCATAGATTTAAAAAAAAAAAAAAAAAAACTTTTACATATGTAATGTTTTCATGTCTCTTGCCCAGGTGTAATTTTTCTGTCTCCTTTTATTTGAAAGCTCTGCCTGTTGTTGTTTTTTTCAGTTTATTTTATGACTTCTTTGTCAGTCTCCTTTTTCCACCACTTGTGTCTAAGGTAATATCTACTTCTTCACCTTCTCTCCTGTGTATCTGCTGCAATCCCAGGTACCTTGGAGATACTTTGTATGTCTTGATAGCTTTTGTATTCCCCAAACTCTAAGTTTTGTTTTCCCCTTCCCCCTGTCTCCCCCTTCATTCAGATTTTATTATGGACTCCATACAATTTGCCAAAGATCCTTATCTCTTTCCAGAAACCCGTGTACTCCCTCTCTGCTTTAGGATTTAAGGAACCTTTCTACCAGGGGTGAAATCCAGCAAGTTCTGACAGGTTCTGGAGAACTAGTAGCAGAAATTTTGAGTAGTTCGGAGAACCGGCAAATGCCACCTCTGGCTGGCTCCAAAGTGGGATGGGAGATTTTGCAGTATCCTTCCCTGCCACACCCACCAAGCCACGCCCACTAAGCCACACCATGCCCACCAAGCCACACCCACAGAACCGGTAGTCAAAAGAATTAGATTTCACCACTGCTTTCTACCCTCAGTTTCTGACTCCGTGGAAGGCCACACAATTTAGAGAATGCAAATTAATGTCTTTCTTGCTTATGGCAAAGCCCAAGCAGTGTCCACCAAATCTACTCATTTCCTTCCCCTACTGCCACTCTTTGGGTTACAAAAATTAAATGTGATAACATGCAAATCAGAAACAGAAAACAGAAACCTGGGTAGAATCTTGATCAACTGTGACATTTATGGCATTAACAAATGCTGTTCCTGCAGAATGAAAATGCCAGCCTGATGGCTTCAAGGCAAGTTGTTTTAAACTCCAAGTTGCAAAGTGATTTCTTTATGAATACCTTATAATATCAAGGTCATTTTACTGAACTGAGGTGTCAGAGATGGCCAAAGGGCAACAAGAAAGTCACTTATACAAACTTTATTTGAATATTCTAACTAGCTGCAGGTTTTGTTATTCTTTCCTGAAATAACAGTAAGATGCTAAGGTTTACTTTGCCCCTAAACAGAGATGTCTTTTTGGATGTGTGTTTTTTCTTTAGTATTTAACTTGTGGATATAAAAAGTAAAAGAAAAAAAATCAGTGTTCAAACTTTTGCACCCAATTATTGCCTTTCATCTATTTCTTATAAGATCTCAACGGTATGTTAGACATCTAGAATAAAAACCAGTGGTGGGATTCAAGTAATTTAACAACTGGTTCTCTGCCCTAATGATTTCTTCCAACAACCAGTTTGCCAAACTGCTCAGAAAGTTAACAACCGGTTTTCCCGAAGTGGTGTGAACTGGCTGAATCCCATCACTGATAAAAACTAAAAAAAAAAAAAAAATCATCTTATATGAGAAATACAAAAAAGACCACAGCAGGCTAGACAAACAGTGCAGAGAATTCAATGTGATCTTTTCAGGCTTCATTAACCAAGGAAGAAAATAGGCCATAGATTCATACTTGTTCCCATTGATCAAACAATATGACATTATCTTCCAATGCAGTCTGGCATAAAAGTGAGATTTGTGATCTAGTACCAAAGTCCATCCAATGAGGATAGAGAGCACTTTCTGTCAGAGTTTCATGAATGGCAGATGAGCTGAATATAATCCGGGAAGCGGGGGGGGTGAAAGCCCTACTAAGCAGATATATACAAAAGTATGAAGGCTATTGCTTAATGCATTGTAAGCCACCCTGAGTCTCCGGAAAAGGGCGGCATATAAATCGAACCAATAAATAAATAAATAAATAAATTTGTCAATTTTGCTATTTCTTGTGGTGATGAGCTTGCAGAATCAGCAACTGTAATTCTAAAACCCAGTCTTGAATGTACACTTGAATCAAGGGTGGGTTCTAAATTTTTTTACTACCGGTTCTGTGGGCGTGGCTTATTTTGTGAGTGTGGCTTGGAGGTCATGTGTCTAGGTGGGCATGGCTAGCTGGTCAGAGTCATTTCTGGAAGGTCCTCGCACTTACGACTAGTCCTCGCACTTACGACCCGACTCATTTGTTTGCTTTTAACACTGATCAGCTGTAGGACGCCCCGTGGCAAGAGTTTAAACAGTTTTTTTCCCTCTAGTCATCAGCTGGGACTCAGGAGGCAGCAATAGATTGGGGGTGGGACAAATAAAAGGTAAAAATAACATGGGTAGGGGGGGTGGGAGGGTGGGGAGGGGAGAACCGGTTCGGTGATGTCATATCGTCACCGCTACCGGCTCGGCCAAACCGGACCGAACCGGGAGGAACCCACCACTGACTTGAATGAATATAATATGTTCTTGTTAAATTTAACATCAGGACACAAGAACTAGAAACAAACTATTGAGAAATCCTATATTATGTCTAATTTCAATCATGTTTTGTGGCTTACAAAATGGTTATAAATTAAGTATTTTCATCATGCCGACATGACTAAAAGTTGACAGGAAAGGATCAGCTTTCTGAAATTTCTGGCAGTGAGAAGTCCATCACGTCTAAAGTCATACCAGGACACAGCAGTAAATCTGAACTTGGCAAAAACCTAACACCTTATTAAGCAATTATATTAATTTGGCAGAAAAACCTCATATATGACAGAACTATAAATGATGATTTGTGTAGAACGGATAATTTGCCCTACACAATGAAGGGGCTTTATGCTGACCTATATCTCAAAGTTTTAATTCTAGGCAGTTTCTTGCCAGTCTTCCAACAGTTGGTATTCGTTCTTTTGATGGTTTTGGAAAGCAGATGAAGTAAATTTCTATAATGGTTTTCTGTAGCCTGGGTATTGCTAGTTATCACCTTGCCACATTCACCCCTTATGCAAAACTCCAAGAGGTCAACTTAATAACTAAAAACTAAAAAAGAGGAGACTGAAAATATGAACATTTGCTTTGTTCTTATATTAATAGTCTGGGTAATTTTCACAGGGATAGTAGAATTGAATCTTTCATTACAGAATTCAGACACCTGAAAAATTCTGTGACATATCACCAGAAACATTATAGCTGAAAGATAG
The DNA here is from genome assembly GCF_029215685.1 of Pituophis catenifer annectens. NCBI lineage: Eukaryota > Metazoa > Chordata > Lepidosauria > Squamata > Colubridae > Pituophis > Pituophis catenifer. Next base: position 116,432,286 of record NW_027256882.1, read on the forward strand.
ATAACTTTTGAACCTAGGCTCCATTTGAAATTTGGAAAGGAAATGGCAGATGATGGAATGATAACTATAGATGATTTCTTGATTCATAAAATTGCTTCATGGGCAATCATAAAAAACAGCTATTTATCAGAATGTAAATTATTCTCCCTAGTGGGATTCTAGCACTGATTAACACTGATGATGTTACCTAGTTTGGATAATAAAATGTCTGCAAGGAAACAACCAAGTTCAGCAAGCACCAAGGACCCCTCATTTCAACTCTGAGCTAAAAAAAATATCCTCCTTTGTCACTAGTAGGATTCAAAAGTGTTTCTCCTATAAATAATAGGCGAGAGGCTGATGCTTTGCTTTACAGTATCCCACGTTAGGATTTTTTTTGGGAGGAAGTCATTAAAATGATCTTTTAAAAAAGTCATGAGAGACAAGAAATTTGCTGGCACCAGTGCATTAGAGCACATTGATGATTGTGCATTGCATTATCTACTGCTGATATTGTCTGTTGCCAAACTGTACATAACATTCATTAGATGCATACAGTAACAATGTTTTAACTAAAAGATCTTCATGATCTATGTTTAAAAGTGTAAAGTTAGCATGGTGGTTTGTAACCTGAAGATACAAATATGTTTCTTCCTGCTCATCAATTCTCTGTCAGCTACTATTTTAGTAGCAGTATGAGTTTATCTATTTATGCTAATAGAAGCAATTTTGCAATTGCCCATTAAGAACTGCAACTCCCAAACTTCCAACCTTAAATTACATAACGTTGGCCTGTATTACCAAATGTGGTTGTATTTCCCTGGGGTTGTTCCTTCCTGCTACTAGCAATATATTTTTCTTCTGTTCTGCATGATTAAGTCTGGTTCCAGCATTACATAAACCACCTTTGTGACCCTTGTCAGAGGATGTGTTACCAGAGTATATGCAATATATCCTATGAATATTGGAAGAAAATGTAGTCTTTCCATACAGTAGCAGGAAACATTCCAGACTGGCAGGAATTATGTAATCAAACATACTGGGCAAGATTATTTTTTCAGTTGGAAAAAGGAAAATTTATTGTATGTATCTGTAAAACATAATACATAAAGTTGTTCCAGTTTCAAATGGCCACTGAACAAATGGTCATTAATGAAGGAGACCTGTATTCTCAAAGGTTAGAAACATTATTTTTTTTTCTGTGTTCAGCCTTTCTGATGGTCCAGTTATGGTAGGCTTACATTACGATTAAAAATGACTATGATCCTGACAATACAGATCTCCTTTCCCACCTCCATTTGAATGAATATTTAAAAAATATTTAATAATTATGCATTTTAATATTTTATAGATCCATCACAGCCTTTCTCCCTAGTAGCAAGATATGATCCATATAACAAAAAATTATTAATTTTAAAGCTACAGTCACAATCCCTTTGACATAGGAAGAAAAAAGTCTGTTGCTGTTTTTCTACCTACTTCAGAACATTTCAAGATGAAAGTAACCCTGCTAGATCTGATCTACGCCCATCTAGCCAGACTTTTCTCACACATGATGGTCTACCAAATGCAGATAAGAAGCCCACAAATATATCAGTGCAGCCCAATTGTTGTTTGGTCACATTTCTGTGACTTTGGATCTAAAAGTAGATTGGCTTTTATATTTTATATTTTCTTTTACCTTCAACAAGAATTTTGTTACATTTTCATTACTTCCAAGTATAAAATGGTATCATCAGCACATTGGAAGTTATTTATCTTTCCCCCAACAATTTTATTTTATTTTCTGGACTAGTATTTTATAATTTAAATATATGAAAGGACAGTGTACAATCTTGACATAACCTTTCCTGATTTGAGCCTTTAAGTTGCTCAGTATTTCATTCCAATATTCCTGGTTATCATACAAATTCTTCAACAAGAAATGGGTTCACCTATGTTTTAAAGATCAATCCACAATTTATTGCAGTCTACACAATCAAAATCCTTTGTATAAACCATAGGATTACCATTGCTATTACCTATAGGACATTAGCAATGTGATCACACTATTCCACCTTGCACAGATGGTAGATCCATGTTTTGTTGAAATCTAGATTTCAAAATATTGAGCAAAATCACATATATAAATGCAATTGTTTGACAATTCTTTTTTTTGGGGGGGGGGTACCAGAATATAGATTGATCGTTTCTACTCACTTGACTGCTGCTCTGTTATTTATATCTGCAAGTTGTAAGGTTTTACTAACTCTATTGGCATTGCTTTTACTACTTCAGCTTTGTTACTAGCAACATTTCCTAGGTGCACTTATCTGTACCTTCCAGAATGTCTGGTTCTAGTTTGGTGATCAAACCTTCAGGTGAAATTCAGAATCGTTATTTGTACAGTTCTTATTTAGAGTCATGCTTCTCTTTATATTTCTCTCTCCAATGGTTGCCTTTTATCTATACATAAAACATTTCCTTATTTTCTATTATTTTTTTAAATTGTCCTCCAAATTCAGCTGTTATCTTTAATTTCTTGTAATTTTTTTTGTTATTCTTGTATAATTAGTCCTTGCTTCTTTCTGCTATAATTAAGGGAATCTGTACAATTCCCTACAATTTAGTGCTGATTTGGGCAAATTTTCCTCTCTGTTGTTTTGCTTTTCTCTTTTCCTTATATTTATTGCTTCTTGCATGTGGACATTTTTTTGGTTGCTTCATCTTAACAATGTATGAATTTCAGCCTAGAAATCTTCATGAACTGTATCAGATCTAATCCATTAAATCTATACTTTACCTTCATGGTATAATGATATAGAATAATGCTAAACTCTTATTTTGTTGGTCTGGTGTTTTTATTAGTTTAGTTTAAGTTACAATTTTTCAAGAATTTACATTCTGAACCACTGTTAGCACCAATTTCATTTTTGCCTACTGAATAGAGATTTTGCATCTTTGCTTACAAAATATATAGTAAATTTTATTTTACTGTCCATCTGGTAATGTCTATTTTTTGCAAGAAGAAACAAACATTGAGATGCCTGGCAGAACTTATTCATCTGTCTCCTGCATTGTTTCATACACTGATGCCAATTCTTGCTGTTATTTTAGATGTTATTTTACTTTAACTTTAATATTCCTGTTCTTATAATTAATTTGACATCTCTTTTGGTGGGGTCTGAAATAGGTGTTGCAAGTTAACTTCAGTTTCTTTTGCATCTGTGACAGGAACTTATGCAATAAAATGTATTTGTTTGCTTTGATTTTTTTCTTTTTATTCATGTCAGAAGCACCACAATTAAAACAAGACATACTATATGACATAAAATTTAAAATTTAAAATACATGTTTAATATATGTACATGTTAAACAGATCTTGTCCAGAAACTAGCAACATTAATTGCATTCTGTTGCGTTGCCATGATGTCCTCAAGTGTACACTGATCAAGGTGCAAAGGGCAAGTATACATATGTGTTGTTGTCTACATGTCACCACAATGACAAAGGGCAGAAGCCACTGGTAGTTCCATTTGATCAGAATGTCTCTGGATTTTCTGGTACCTGTGCACAGTCTATTCAACAATTTCCGTATTTTTGCAGCTTTTGCCAGACCCAGTTGCCAGCTCCTATGTTGATTCCATCCAGTGTTGGTTCTTTGCAGCTTTCCATAATTCCAATCTGCTTTCAAATTCTTCAAAATCTTCTCTTGACCTAAGGAAGCTTTTCCTAGATTTTAATTTCTGATGAGCTGATTGCAAGTCATAAAGAAGGTGTTGTTTAGATATAGATGATTTAAGCCTCTATCTGTATTTTGCTACTTTCAAGTTAAATGCAGGTAATACTTTTGTGGGGTAACTGAGCACTGAGCTTGGAACTTTTTCATTAATGTCAGAGTTTGTTGCAAAAAACAAATCCAGAAGCACACACAGATAAACTGATACAGCAGGATTCATTAACTTCTTTATATACACAATAATACATGAAGTAAGTTTACAACACCAACAGCAGATTCTTCTTCAATGTAGTAGCAGTTACAACACAAGGAGAGAACCGTTAGCTTCATTTCAGCAGAGCAGACAAACATACACAGACTGAATAGTTTCAGTTTCAATTTACAGACTCAGAAGCTGAAGACTAAGACACGCCCTGGCTCCAGTCTGTCTCAGCTCCCAATTGGCTGATAGTTGCTATGCCTATTCATTGACTGACCTTGTTACCATGTCTTCCCAGTCATGAATATTCTAACAATTAATAATTATGTTTATCCTGATGCCTTCTATATATGTCTTCTAATAACAAATAGAATGATATGAAGTGACCCACTCCAGTCCATTTTGATCTACTAGCTCTCTGAATGTCAATCATCAATTTATTCCAATGCTGAGAATATCAAGTTCTGATAGTCCCTCTGCATGTGTGTGTATGTGTGTGTGTGTGTGTGTGTGTGTGTATTTGCAGCATCATTTTTTTACTATTTTTTTTGCCTGTGATCATTGGTGCCTGCTTTTGGCTATATCATAAATACCAGTGATATGTGTCTCTCTTGCCTGGTCTTTCCTAATAGCATATTAGATGTTATACAATTTGATTGGTCTCTCTTCTATTATATCAGTATTGACATGATTGTAAATATGCACTTGATTTTCTTCTCAAGCTACAGGAATACATTGCATTTTTTCTTCTCTAATGATCGTTCTTTAACTTCTTGTCTATAAACTGCCCATCATAGAAAACTGCTCTGGGAGTGCATACTTCCAACTACGGCATTATTCAGATTTGGAACTACTTTCAACACTACATATCAATGATCCATAGCAGGATATTACCAAATGAGAAAACATCATTTGGCGTACGAATCCTATTATCAGGAAATATGATCTTTGTAGCATTTCCTCATTACTCATCAAAATTCCTCTTATTATATTTTGTCAATTTGCCAGAAAAAAAGAGAATACCTTCTTCAGCTTTTGTAAAGGAACACTTGTGTGTAGCACTTAAGGTATCGTTAGATACCATTCAAGAAAGTTTATTCAATTTTATGTCAGAGCAATTGGTGGTGGTAAAGATATCCTTTCAAAATTGCTAACAGCATAAATATAACTTTGAAATACCAATGCCTAAATCTTTTCTTTCTTTCTTAATGATTCCTACGATGGTGAGACTTATTATTTCTTATGTCACACTGATCAGATACTCAAAATGCACCTAAGGTGCCCATACACTTGTTTTTAACCACAATATGTGCATAACCAGTTTTTAGTTTAAAAAAAAAAAGCAAGATTATGCAACAAGCACACACACACACACACACATACACACACACACACACACGCCTGGGGAAAGAAAATACCACCAAATTTAATTTATTAATCAAGGAAAACCATACCCATTCTGTCACCTTCCAGATAAACTGGATTACAATGCTAATTGTCTCACGTGAGCAAGCCCTATAGTCTAACCCATCTGGAAAGTAATATGTTGAGGAAGACTGGGCTAAGAACAGAATTTAAGAGATATTTATTATTTATTAACACTGTGTAGTGTTTCAGAAATAATTTGTAAAACGACCTTGAGAGAATGCAGGAATTGAACATCTGCAGCTCTTTAACCCAGCGGCATAGCTGCTGTCTGCAAGCTGTGACATGATCCCATGAAAAGAGTCAGTTGCTTTAAAGAATTGCAGACAGGTGCCATGTTCCTGCCTCCACATACTATCAAGCATATATTTGAAATCATCTTCAAACATTGCACAGCAACTAAAATGTATGCATGATGTCAGAGTACCAAGCTTGGTTATGATCCCTTCTCAGCAATGTGCTCACTGGGGTGGGTGGGTGGGAGGATATGCATTGAAGCTTATGAAAGTGGTAAGATTATGTTGGTTGAGTTTTAAAGAAAAGCACGTGCCTAATCAGAACAGGAATAATGAGTCAAATCAGAAAACACAGTAATTTCAGTGAGATGTAAGTGAGTTTAAAATCAGAAACTAAAATTATCCTTATAATGATCAGAAAGTTACAATCTTTAACAACCTCAATTTGTGTATAAAAATGTACACGTTTCCCAAAAGCTGCTTAGGAATTTCATACTCTGTTTATGTTAAAAGGAAAGAAATGTGAAAGTAATCATGTAAATTGAATGATAATAAGAAGCCTTTTATATTTTTAGACTAATTACAAATGAATAATTTAAAACGTATTGAGCCAAATATTTTATTAACATAAAAGTTAATGGTATATGTTTACAAGATCTGATTTTCAAATTTTGTCATGAGACATCATCATCATCATAATCAGCTTGTGTTGTATCTGATGTGCCATTTATGCATGTGATTTTCAGACGTATTTTCTGCAACAACTAGTCTAGATACTTTACCCTAAATCATACTCATGAATAACTATTACTTCTTTAAATATATCCTTAATTTGATATCCATTTCTGAATTGAAAACATGAGGTTCCAAAAAGTGATAGCCATAATTCCAGAGGTGCTGAAGAATACTATCTATGCCCATATGGAAGAGGTCGAAGTATCCTCTACGCTTCTTTAAAAGACTGATAATATTCTTTATATCTGTGCTGATTTATGTTATGGAAAATAAAACCTCAATATTAGGCATAGTTTTAATGAGAAGCGGTAATGATGTAGTTCGCAATACATTCTGTAATTACACTTGGGGCTTTCAGACATAAATAGGTGTTAATTTTCTTTTCTTTCTTTTCCTTTTTTGACTTGCATCAGGAATATCTGACTGGCAGATAGATATTCAAGGGTACACATTTCTGGAGGATATTTCATGCATACCTTTTGATATAGGTGCCTTGCCTGTGAAATCAATCTCAGACCAGCAAACAAAAGCATTAAAAGAATAACAATAGTTAAAAATAACAAATAAATGTATTTTATCATTATATTTTGCAATTGGTGGTGAATAACAGTATCCTGGAATTATGGAAGTTATGGAAGTTATGGAATATAATGTTTTTCCTTCCCTTTCTATCTAATTTTAATTTGAGTAGATATTAAGGTCTGCAGCAGCACACCTACAAGGAACCACTGTGGTTTTCTTCTCCTTAATATCTGCCTCCTGCTTGTTCTTTGCCTTTTTGTTTGGGCTTCTTCTTACTATCAAAACATTTTATAAAATGTTTTATAAAAGGATGTGCTTTTCTGTTGAACTTTATTTTGATTAAAGGAAGACAATTGTAATAAGGGTAAAAGGAACAGGTCATTGACCTATATTTGATGTATGGTGGTTTGTTGAATAGTCCATGCCAGCAGAATCACTGCATGTGGCAATATAACGAGACAAAGATCATTTGCAGCAGAAGGCTATGAAAACAAATTTGACATGTTTAATTGTCTTATCAAAGGACTTGATACTTGATAATATACGAAGTGTGGATGTTAAAGAATTTGAGACTAGTTTGAATAAACAATTCCAATTGATGGTTTAAAAATAGAGTTGTAGAATCATAGAATCGGAAAGGACCTTTTCAACCCGCAAGTTTGATACGTTGCTCGGTGCAGAAGTCCAAAGTAAAGCATATCTAATAGATGGGTGTTCAAACTCAGCTTGAACACATCTAGCAAAGGGGAGTTCAACAACCTCCTCAATAATTGGCTACATTTTCAGACTGCTATTACTGTTAGGAAAAGGTTTCCTAAAGTTGATTTCCAGTATCCTAATTACCTTTATTGTCCTTTTGTGCAATGTTTCAATTTCTGAGTTTTTGTTTTGGAAAATATGGCACAAAACCTGAAATAATATTTAGAATGCCATCTGACTAAAGCAGAATAAAATAAAACTATTAGTTTACATGTTTTGAAAACAATATTTTTGTTTTATACATACTCATACAAATAATATACAACTTATAAGCAAATTGATGGTTCTGCCTATACTAACACAATTCAAAAATAAATCACAAGCAGCTTGAAGACAGTATGGAATCCCTTCCCCTCTAAAAGAAAGACAAACAGACAAACAAACAAGAAACACAATAATATAATCCAACAGGATATTCAGCACCCTACCCCAAACGTTGGAGAATAGTCAGCTTCTTAATTGCTTCCTGAATATCATCAAGAACCATCCATATTTTTCATGAAAAATCATACAGAGGGCAAGTGACACAACAGAGAGAGCATGCCTCCTGGGTGTTGCTAGACAACATTATTTAATTGATAGGACCAGAAATATGGCCACTATGACAGATCTCACTAGATGGGCAGAAACAGCTTGAGATAGGAAGATCAAATAACCATACCTTGCACCATGCTGGGCTTTAAAGGTCATAACCAACATCTTGAATTACATTAGAAAGCCAACCTGCCTATCATTCCCTGCATACTGCATTCTGGACCAGTTGCAAGTTCCTAATAGTTTTTAAGGACATTCCTACACAGCATGCTTTACAAAGAACTGTTCATGAGATGACTAAGGCCATGAGTCAAGGGCCTCCCAGATCTCAAGAAAGAATACAAACTGGCACACTCTAGTATATTGTCACCCGCTGTCACCTGCTGTTCAAACAGGAACTTTCTAGCCAAGCTGACTGTCATATTGTGCACCAGTCTTGAATGAGGAGATGCACTCCATTCAAGACCGTAACTGGAAAATCCTGTAAGGTCTTACTAGGTTGACCAGACCACAGGAACTCCACAGGAAGGGTAAAACAATTCTTTTTAAGATTGGCTTCAATAACAAAATCTTGCAATCTGATTGTGCTGTGCCTATTCCCCCTCCACTTATATAACAATGAATTAGGGAGGAGTCATCCAACAAAAAAATAAAATTAAAATAAAATAAAAGCTAAAAATAAAATAATAAACAAAATATTAACGTTTAACAAATAATCACATAATTTCTCTACCATTTCTACTGCTATTACAAGTTCTTTTATTTCATATTCTTTTTTATTCTTATTCACCTCCTTTAATCAAAATGCTTTCTTGTTATATTTCTTTGGGTTATCTCATATCTTTGCCCAAAGGTATACTGTTTTGGCACCTGACAAGGAATAACTTCTAATATTATTAGAAATGGGGAAAAGGGCAAGGAAGATCAAGAATTGGTCAGAACCACATGAAAATGAATTGCATGGATTTTGGTTAAAATATATCACTAATCTACACCTACTCATTGCCAAGCAGGTTAATAACATACTGCAAGGAAGTGAATTTTAAGAGTGACTAACATCTGGCAAAACCTACCTGATAATGAAAGATCCAGCAAAACGGGCAGCAGCAGACAACTATCAGCCAATTACCTGCTTACCAACAACTTTCAAAATGCTAACTGACATGGTAGATACAATCTAACGGCATAAGGGGCGTACATAAGAGCAAAAGCATGTCTACCATCCCTGTCCGAATGTTCCTTTAATTGTATTCATTTTATGCATTCAATTAATGCTTATACTTATATATATTATCTAATACATACTCGACAAATAAAATAAATAAATAAAATAAATCTATTTTAAACAAGCTCTTTGCACCTGACCAGAAAGGAAACTACCCAAACAGCAGAGGAACTGCTATTAATTGACAAGATGATTCTGGAAAATTGTAAGAGAAGGAAGACCAATTTGAAGGTAGGTTGGATTAATTACAGGAATGCATTCAACTAGAAATACCAGGAGTCAGTAGAAACATCAGAAACTTTGTGCAAAGATTGATCTCACAATTGCAGACACAGTTGCTAGTCAATTGTGAAAGATTGGGGAAAGCTAATATCAAGAGAGGAATCTTTCAAGGAGACTTACTTTCAGCACTACTGTTTGTCATTGCACTTATTGCTCTGTCTAGCAACACTGAATAACTCAAGCCATGGCTATCAAGCACCAAAAAGATCTGCCAGACTATCTATCCCATCTCCTTTACATTGACAATGTAAAGCTGCTTGGAACAGCACTATCAGAAATAGAATCACTACACAATACTGTCTGTATATACAGCCAAGATATTTCAATAGAGTCTGGACTGGACAAATGTGCCATGCTTACCATTAAACAGGAAAAATTGTGAAAACTGAAGGAATCAAAATACACTATGGAAATTAACATGAAAAGTCTGGATTAAAATGATCATTACAAATACCTGGGCATCCTTCAAATTGATAACATCAAGCACACTAAAGTCAAGAAAATGTTTAGAAGTGGATACATCAAAAGAATGACAAGACCTGACAATGGCTAAGAGCAAGAAAGTTGAAGAAAGAGAGGTTAATTATGGCTGCAGAAGAGCAAGCCTTAAGAACAAATGCATACAAAGCCAGAATTGGGAAGAGGGCAAGATAGCAAATGCCATTTCTGCATAGAAGCTGAAGAAACAGTATAGATCACCTGGTTAGCTGCTGCAAGAATTGTTGCATGACAAAATAGCAACAATGGTACATTGGAAGATCTGCAAGAAATACCATTTGTTGGCAAGTTGGTGGGACCATGAAATAGAGAAAATAATAGAAAATGAAAAAGCTAAAGTGCTCTGAGAATTCAAACAGACAGGCCCCTGCCTCGTAACACCCCTGATTTAACAATTGTTGATAAGAAAGACAAAAATGTCTGGGTAGTATACATGGCAGTAATTAGAAAAGCAGAATAGAGGAGAAAGAAGTAGAGAAAATCCCAGAATACAAAGATTTGCAAATAGAATGACTGTGGCAAAAAAGCAAAGGGGATAACCAATAGTGATAGGTGCCTTGGATACAATCTCAAAATATTTGGAGCATCATTTGAACACCTTTGGCATTGACAAGTAGACCACTAGTCAATTGCAAAAGGCAGCTTTACTTGGAACAGGTTACATTCTGCAATGATATCCATACTACCATCAAATGTCCACATCTGCTTGTCTCAGGAAAGAGTTTGATAGATAGACAAATATGCTAAATTCAATCTCAGCTGACTGTGTGATGAACCATAATAATTAAACAAACAATAAATTCATACATTAAATAGAAAACAAAATAAAACCTCAAAGGCAGACTTCATGGATTACTAGGTATTTTTTCTGCCATCAGTTTTCTATGTTTCTATGAGTCCTTTCTAAATGCTATATCTTTTCTATGGACTTTAAAAAATAAAATGTTTCATCCCCTTTTGCTTCATTCATGTCATCTTCTACATTCTCTACAAACATGTCCACAGTTATTCAGACTTCAATTCTTCTAAACAAAGATTCCATAGCATCAAATTATATGGACAAAAGATGGATTTTAAAGATGCTAAATTGTTAATGCAGAATCTCTACCAAGACATTGTCTTGCAAATTACACATTGCATTTATTTCACCATCATAACAGAAAACAGAAATATATCCTATGGCAGACCAAGAGAGATGCTTTTATTTCTGTTTGCTTTTTTCCTATTCACAAATACTCATGTTGCTGAATTCAGGTTTTGAAGTTTGGAAATAATAAACCTCACAGTAAGTTCAGAAGAATATCATGATTGACAGTTTTGAAAGCTGCTGAGAGATCATGGAACATAAAAATAGATGCATTTTCTCCATCCAGGCTGTCCTGCAAATAATCAACAAATAATGTTTCCATGCCTGGTTGAAATCAGGGGTGAAATCCAGCAGGTTCTGATAGGTTCTGGAGAACCAGTAGTGGAAATTTTGAGCAGTTCGGAGAACTGGCAAATACCACGTCTGGCTGGCCCCAGAGTGGGGTGGGTATGGATATTTTGCAGTATCTTTCCCCTGCCACGCCCACCAAGCCCATCCACCAAGCCACACCATGCCCACCAAGTCATGACTACAGAACTGGTAGTAAAAAAAAATTGGTTTTCATCACTGGTTGAAACCTGACTGAAATGAGTCCAAATAATCTGTCTATCTCTGGAACGTCTGAAGCTGAGTTTCTCTAAAAAAAAAGGTTGGAAACTGGATAAAAATTATCCATATTCATTAGGCACAGCAAATATTTCTTGAGGAGGGACGCACCTCCTTCTGCTTCATTCAAGGCAGTGATGATGACCTTCCCTTTTGAAGAAATAAATTTTCATTACAGGTCACCTCTTGGGCATCATGGACTTCTAAAATGAACCTGGATCTAAGAAAGAAGTGTAATTTAGTAAATTTGTTAAATACAGTACCTGTTTATCTAGATCTTTATTTTTGTTGCTATTTTGATTCAAACTCCTTACTGGAATTGTTTCCAAATGGATTTTTAATACATTTGTTTTAAATAATTTTAAATCATAAGCATCTTTTTTTTTTTTTACAATGAACAAAGTAGTAGATAACTTCTGCCTTTTAGGATTTACTGTCAATAGTAAAAATAATAGAATGGATAGCCAAGAAAAGGAACAAATGGATCATTGAAGAAATCAACCCAAATTTTTTACTGAAGGCAAAACCAGGCTCAAATTGTATTTTATCTATTTTATTGTAAATCACCCAGAGTCATATATGTGAGATGGACAGCTATATAAATTGAACAAATAAATAAATAGGAAGACACGAGGAAGCAAGTCATGGACAGATTGTCAAGAGCAAAATCTATACAGTGCTAAAAGTCAGGTCACACTCAGCACTTACGTGATGGCACATCATCATTCAAAAACATACTTTCTTATTAGCTTCTCCTCCAAGGAATCTTACTTATTGTTTTAATTTCATTCATGTACATTTGATGTACAAAATACAAATATAGAAATGTCTATGTCAAATCTATATCTAGAAATATATAGTTAGTTTCCTCTAGTGTTTCTGCTATTTTCACTTCACTTACTAAGACTTTGCTCTAGTTAGGTATGAAGTCAGTAATAGCTGGCTGTCTTGTGTGTCCACACTTGGATGAAGAATGTTTTCACACAGCATCAGGAATTTCTTGGTTTGCCAGAATTTCTTTTAACAGATGTCAAGATCATTAAAGTTCTCCTTTCAGCTTCCTCTGGCATTTTTTTCACAGTTGATATGCTGTTTCCATTTTATTACAATTTCTATAAAGTGGCAAGGAACTGTTAAAAATGTAGCGCATATTTAAATCATTTTCCACCCTTCAGTAAAGCTGTTTCATTCATTTAAGCACTGATTGTTCTGATCTTAGAATCTTAAATATGTAAAATTCTATGCATATCTACTCAGAACTAACACTGAGTTCCCTGAAATTGACTTCAACACATTTGTATGGCCAGAATCTCACAGTGTAGTTCTGGGTGTGTTTACTGAAAAATAAATTCTATAAAATCCAATGGGATTTATTTTCAAATAAATGAGTTTATGACTGTAGTCTCGATAAAGTAAAACATGATGACCTTTCAGATTGCTGGAATACTATTTGATCCACTTAAGCTTGTTGAATTCAATAGCTTATGTGCTACTCATGAATAAGTTTCAATTCAACCTTCTCTGTATATATTATATAATTTTACTGTGTAGAAATGAAGTTGCACCGAGAGACAAAATATGTCAGCTGGATCACTGAAAACATTTCCATTAATGAATAGTTTCAAATAGACATGAAACAAAATGTGAGAAAAAAGCTAACCCCAAAAAATCACCCTATCTTTCCTATTATCAGTTGTATTGCTAGTATAATAATGGTTTTGTATTTGTCTTTCAGTTTGTCTTTACTTGTCAGAGTAATACTTGTCAGAGTATTCTTTACATTGTATAATTCACTAGCAAAACTTGGTACTGTTGAACAAACAATCATTTTTCTTTTCATTTGCCAAATTAAGGGTAAAATGCTGGTCTATTTCATTCTATTTTTCTTTTTCTTTTAGATAACATGCTATATCAGAATGGTAAAATAAAAGAGTAAAAGCCTTTTGAATAACCCATTTTGTTTCCTGAGTTTTATTAATTTTATATATCTGCCAGTGAATGTTCCTCATGAAATTCTCACTCTAACCATTTGAAATTGATATGAACTTTAGGCAAATGTATGCAAATATTTCTCATAACAATTTTCACTCATAAGTATGCACTGTTTGTTAATTATATAATTTCCTAATTTGCTTTGAGGCCTTCAAGTCAGTCTCAGATGACTTCTTAGACAGGTCACTACAGTTTTCTTGGGAAGATTTCAGAAATGGTTTACAATTGACTCCTTCCTAAAGCAGAGAGAGAGACGGGGGGGAAGGAGGGAGGGAGGGAGGGAGGGAAGGAGAGAGAGAGAGAGGGAGAGAGAGAGAGAGATTGACACAAAATCACCCAGCCATGTTTGTGCTTAAAGTGGAATTAGAACTCAGTCTCCCAGGTTCTAGTCTAATGCCTTAAACACCACACCAACTGGCTATTTCCTAATTAATCAATAATTTATTTATACATAGGATCTATCTATCTATCTATCTATCTATCTATCTATCTATCTATCTATCTATCTATCTATCTATCTATCTATTATCTTCTTTGATAAACAAAGCTTTGTGTTAATTTAGTTTATTTGTTTTTTACAAAGTTTTGATAACAGTCATATAGATAAAAAAATCTATACACTATTTGGGATCTTTTATATTAACTTGGGAAAGTTTGTCTTTGTACTTTAGATTTCTTTTATTTATTTTCATTGGCTGCTTAAACAGCTTCACATTGCATTTTGGATATGTAGTTAATATTGGTATATTACTGGTACTATTTAAGAAACCAAGAACTTAAACATTGGTATGTGTTTTTACTCAACTTTGTTCCGAAGATCTGAACAAAAGTAAAAAGAGGATAAATACAGCTTTTTTGCAACTGTAACTTGACTTTTTATGCTTCATGAAGTAGGGGTCCCAAAGAAAACAGACAATGGGGAAAGTATAGCATGACTACTTCTAGACCTGTAAAAATTTTTACATCTCTTATTTTTTGTTTTATTTTGTTTTATAACTGTTTGATGTGCATTCATTTTAAGTATGCTCTTTCCGTCCCCTTGTGTATGTTATAAATATATTACACCCTCTGTATAATAGCTTTAGTATTGAATCACAAATGTCCTGTTATCATGAACCTCTGTAGAAATCATCTGTATGCTATGTATAACGTTAAACTTTTCAGTGGCTCCACTTCACCTTTTTACATGAGAAACCAATTTCAATTCATGTGTTAACACTTCTCACCACTGTGTATTGCTAAAATATACGCAGTTAAGCTTGGTGGATTTAATTCAGTATATTCATAATGCTTTTCTCATTATGTTTTTGGTATATAATATGCAGACGTTTCAGTCAATTATTACTTACTTTTCTACTGCATTGTCAAAGGAAGGTCAGTAGTATGAACCTCTGTTCCTGTTTTATGGTAAGAAATCTAGTTACTTGAAGCAAGTTTTTTAAAAGGAAAAATTAGGTGAATTGACCCGAGGGAGACCCAACTAAATGATCTTATTCTTTCCTGAGTTTCTTATAGTAAAAGAAAATATTAGAAGCAAAATTTATGAAAATCTTATGTGGGGCAAATGCAGAAGGAGTTAACTTTGCCCTATATATTTTATGATATTTGTTCATAATAGAGTAAACTCAAGCACACATTTCCAGACAAACTGTTCCTGTCACAAGGTTCTTTTCTTTTAAAAAAATCTTATTACAATTCTGTTTGTCTCATGTTTGTAATTTGTAATCAAAAATATTGTGCAAAGAAAGATTAAGTATACTTTAGGGAAAAGACATTGGTAACACAAAAGAAGATCTAATGAAAGCAACATTCATTATATGATATAAATTGCATACTAAATAGCATTTCAAATCAAATTATCTGTAATCAACAATTAATAAGAGAGTCTGAGAAAAAGTAGTTTTCAGTAAGCATACATTCCATTCAAAATTCAAAAGATGTCCTTAAAATTTTTGGAATGTTCTGTGTTGTAAGTCAATATTTGGAAGAACTTCTAAAGATTTTGGTGTGGGATAGTCAACAAATTCAAAAAATAATAAATAAATCCTGGATGGACATCCTGGTAAAGCTTTACAGGGAATTCTCAGCAATTTGCTTTCATTATTTTTTTAAAAAATCACTTGATATCATTTCTCCCCTCCATTCTGATTTGGGCAGGCAGTTAAGCGAAACATTTTCATAAATTTGTTGGATTAGTTTAAACTTGTACACAACTTGAGAATGTGAAAAGTCAAACCTATGCCTTATTCTTTAGATTCTTGTCCATCCCCAATTATTACATCCTGACAGTCAGTGATTAAATTTTTCAAACTGTTTCATTGTGCAGCATCTCTCAGTTTTGATAATACAATTTATAATACAACTTCACTGTATCACTTCTACAAATGTCAGAGCTGTATAGTCATTCAGTGAGACACTTTGCACTTAGGCTCAACCCCACTGAATAAGGCACACAGCAAAGGCACAAAGCAACCACAGTGACTAGAATGTTCAGCACAGCAGTTTCAGGGCACTCTCAAAGTCTTACGTTGCACTGGGAATATTACATTCAGTCACATTGCTCAGAACACTCAAAAAATAATCCCTGTTTTCCATGAGTATATGCGACCTAGTGTCTTGGATGATCTCCCCTCCAGCCACAGACAAACTACATCACAACAGGGAGTGATCAGGTCATGACATTAGACTTCTGTATTCAATATGTCCTGTATTCTGGTACTATTTGTAATGCTTTAAAGTCTGGAAATAGTTTGATAAATTTTCAATTATTTTCTATGTAATAGCAACTAAAAAATAATTTCAGAAATAAAATGGAAATATTAAATCTGTAATTGTGGATGCAGTGATAGGGTATCAAACATAAAATAATATATGGAGTTCAGAGTTGAATTTTGGAGTCCTTAGGCAAAAATCATCAGAAACAAAGGGTCCCTGGGCCATGGAGAATTCTAAAACTGGCAATCAGCATCTTGAACTGTAACTGAGAGCCTACTGGGAATCTGTGTAGCTCATGCAGCAGTGGTGTTATGTGCATGTAACAGTGTATTCTGGGCCACTTATAGCTTCCAAATGATTTCCAAGGGCAGCCCCTCTACAGCATGTTACAGTAGTCTAACCAGAGAGTGACAAAGACATGACTGACCATGCATAGCTGTAGCACAATTAGCACACAAAATGGATTTGGCTTTCCTGAGCCATCAGCTCCACATGCAAGAGTCCTTGGCCCAGATGGATCCCAAATTGTGTACCTACTCTACCTTGGGAAGTGCTATTCCATCCAAATGTTACAGATAGAAGAACTCCAAATCTGGAGAGCCCAAAAACATAGCCACTCCTTTTTGCTAGATTTAAGTTACAACTAGCTCTTTCCAGTTTAGATTCTCGCTTCAATGGCAAAAAGCTCAAGGCATAAATTTATAGCTGATATATTATCAGGTACCGATAATACTTAACCCCATGCTGACAAATGATTTCACCCAAGCAGCTTCATGTAGGTATTAAATAGGAGTCAAAGGTCAAGTCTTGAATATCTCCAAGGACAGAGGGTTCCTGATCTTTGCCCCACCTATCAAGAGTGACTAAAATAAGAAGAAAATTCACCCCAACACAATGCTCCCCCCAAACTAGTTCAGTGGGATATCATGATGATATGAAGGTTATCGCCACAATCCAGGGGTGAAATCTACTTAACTTCCCAACCGGTTCAGAAGTGCATCATTTGTGCGCTTGGACCCTCTGTGCATGGGTAAACCCTTCTGTGCATGCACAGAGGATAAAAAAAAGGTTACTTCCTGGTTAAAACCAGGAAGTAATGATGACAGGGCAGGTGAGCGGAGCCTTGCACCACCATCGCTACCAGTTTTCTGAACTACCAGCCACTATCACTACCGGTTCAGCCGAACTGGTCCGAACCAGGAGCATTTTACCCCTGCCACAATCAATTCCATCTCAGTATTAGAAGCCTGTCTAAAGCCTATCTGAAAAGGCTTTCCTTTCAGATTCCTTTGGATCTGTAAGCCTTTTACTGTCTTCCAAAATCTTGGATGAAAACTCTTCTTCTAAAAAAAAACCTGTTGGAATGTATCTTTTTAGATTTACATGTTAATACTATGAGCCACAATCCTCCCACCTGCAAAGTATTGGCTGGGAGTGAGGTCGGTCACAGACTTAAGCACTCTAGCTAAATTCTTTAATTCACACCAGCAGTCCCAATGTACATTATAGGCACTTAGAATTTTTTTTCCAAGACAAATGCATATTTCTTCTCTTAAACCAGATATTAGTAGCAAAATCTGAACTCTTTGTGAATTATAATGTGGGATTGGCATCCACTTCTGCTTTTTGCTGCATTTTTTTTTCTTTTAAGAAGAAAACGGTTGCAGTGCTTTCCCCATTGTCCTGCAATATTTTTTTGAGCAAGAAACCTTGGGTTATTAATTAAAAGCACTTCAGAAATGTAAAAAAATTTCCAAAATAATTCAGAAACTGCAATGTCAAGTAATGCTTCATTTAATTTTGACATTGAGTATTATAGAATATCTGGGAGAAAATGCACCCAGCCACTTATCTGCTTCTGTAGTCAATCCAAATTTTGGAAATATTGCATTGCCCTTTAAAGAAGAACAAGTTGACCTTTAAGTATTTCAATGGATGACCAGATTCCACATCTCACACTTGGAGACCCATACAGATCAAAATATCCTCCTGAGGAAGGATCTTTTAAAACAATTTGAAGCAGCTGGAAATCTTCATGTGAGAATAAGAAAGAAGTTCTTTTGTCAGATTGGCAAAAACCTGACTGTTTAGAAGAGATGTAAAGGCCTAGAAGAATAAAAGTTAAAAATGGTAACTGTTAACTGAGATTCCTGCCTTATAAGAAAGGAAATTAACTTAAATAATTCATTTTCTAGAAGAATACCTGGCAGAGTGTCAGCACTGTTGAAATAATCTGATTACTCACAAAACATTTATTCACAGAAATCAAGAATTCTCTGGCATCTTGACTATCCTATATAGTGAGAAGCATTTTATAATGTTTTTATTTAATTACTGATATTGCTATAATAGTTGAAACAGTACATTATTCTTCAGTAGAGATAGACTGGTATGATAGACAAGCTTTAGATTTAAATAGGCAGATAATACTCATCTATACATCTCCAACCTGGGGCCATTAAAAGATGTAGTGGAAGTCATGAGTTTAGATGGGAGACACTCATGCTGATCTAACTTGGATAAGATTGAGTGGCTGGTTAATTCCAAGACTTTGTCTTCTCTGGCTCTTCTACTTCTCCAGAAACAGTAGGGTCATATTCCAGATGTCCTCCTACACTGCTAAACCCTGTTGAGGATCTGGCAGAGACCAGGACCAGGAGGACTTTTGCACAACTTCAATTGGTACAATAATTGTGGCCTTAGTTAGAACTGAATGAAGACAGAAACTCACAATTGTGCTGTATCTTTAATACATACTGTAATATGCTCTATATTGAAGATTTAATGGAAACCTCAGCATCCAGTGATTGGTTGCAGTGATCACTGGTGAGTTGAGGTATGTTGAGGTACATTAAGATCTGTTCTTTACAATTAAGGCTATCAAGACTACATTGGGTCTAGCATTTGTAGATTTCCCTGATACTGTAAGTGATATGTTAAATCAATCAATCAATCAATCAATCAATCAATCAATCAAATCAATCTCTTTAGGAGTTGTATTGGTTACCAAAAGTTTTCTCAGTTCAATTCAAAATGCTGATTGTTATTTCTAAAGCATGGATACTTAGGAACCACAATTCCCCAGTAGTTTCTGCCTGTCCTGCTTTAACAACCTGCTATAAGTTCCCCCACCCCTGAGATGTATGGTACAAGAAGACCCAATGACTATTTCCTGAATCTCTCCTATGGGATAGTTTTCTCCTGAAGAATGACTGTCTACCGCCATCATGGCCTGATGAAAATGTGGCCTTTCTAGAAATACTTTGAGAAATAACTTGCATGGGTAATTTTCTATAATTCTATAACTTTAACCTTTTATTTGTATTTTAATTAACTTTATTTTGGCTTTGCATTGAATTTTTACTGCGCATATTCTATAATCCACCTGGGGTCCATTTAACTTCAGACAGACAGATCAATTTTGTAACTAAATAAATCCTTAAGCTGATCCTATCAGTTTGGGGGAGAATTTGTGTGTACTTTTATCTTGTTATCAATTTAATCTTGATTTAAATTTCAAGCTTATTTTGTGCAGGGCAAATTCTATACCAAATTATTATAACTTTTTTCTTCATATTTTCTTAATCAGCCCAAGCAACAATGTGACTTATTTCATATTGTTGTCTGAAGAACATATTGCTATCAATTTACTAAGGGAACAACATATTTATGGTGAATGCTCAATATACACCGAATGAATTACATTGTTGTTTTTCTTAAAAAGACATCCTCATTGTCCTTAATCATTTTCTTCTCTCCCGCATCCTATGAAAAGCTGCTCTTGAAAGATATATATTTTTATAGTAGGATTCAATGCAGCAGGTTCTAAGGGAGCTTTAACATGGAATCTCCATTTACTTTGAAGAAAGAACTTCCCACTTATATACAGGTTTGTTAAGATGCTTGTCTTAAGATTCTTTCTTTTAACTACAATTCTCCTAAGAAAGGGATGATGAGCAGACAACAAGAAAACAGATTACAAATCACTTTGGTTACCCGACCCCTATTATGCAGGCTGCTGCTACTAAGAATGGGTGAGTAGGAGAAGACGGCACTCACAATGGGGTTAAATGATTTACAATCTTCCAAGCTAAAGTAATATATCTTTTTCTTTTTTTTTTTTTAAAGGCTCCAATTGTTATTTCCAACTTCAAAACCTGAACTCAAAGACACATTTATGAGTATTTGTGAATAAGGAAAAAGCAAATACAAACAAAAGCACTCTTCTCTGTCTGCTACAGAATGTATTTTTATTTTCTCTTATGATGTTCAAATAAATGCAACGTATAAATTGCAAGACAATGTCTTGGTGGAAATTCTACATTAACAACCTTGTCGTCTTTAAAATCCATCTATTGTCCTTTTAATTTCATTCTATAGGGATCTAATTAGTCATTGTCTGGGGGAATCAAAGCATTTGCACTTTTCTTTTCATGGTTCCTGCACTGTATCACCATGATGGTTTGGTCCCTGTAGATCTTGTCTTCTATATCAAAGTTGAAAACCAATGGAACCATTAAAGTTCATTGTGATTCAGACAGAGTGACTCTTTGTATAAACATTTGGAGGAATACTTGTGAAGTTGTCATCTGAAGAGGTATAATTAATTCAGTTACCCACAAGAAGGAAACAAGATAAAAGACTCATGTAGACTGGGATCATGTTTTACCCAGGGGCCAATCAGAAACTTTTGGGAAGTCTACAAAGAGAATCAACAAAACTCGAATGCAGGACATTGAGAGGCAAGATATGATAGTATTTCCTATGAAAGATCACACAGATGGTGCAGTATTACACTGGAGTAAGTGCTGGTTGTAGAAATACACGAGGTTGCAGGAATAATCAGTATTTCTTTCCCAGTTTCAGATTCTGTTTCATCTGTGCCATTTTCTACAGAAAGTGTGTTGGCCCACATATATGTACACAAGTATATTTTAAAGGATATTAAAACATACCTTTCCAGCAACAACTTCTGGAAATCTAATCTTGTCTTCCTTATTTTTCAAATGGGTGGAAAAGATTCCTAGTTTTTGACTTGCTATTATTGTTTTCTGACTTTTCTGTAGTCAATAACCAGGTTTTAACACTGCTTGCCATAATCCTATTTTATTGATATTTTTATCTGAATTTTGTTCGTGGCATTAAGCACCCAGTGGATCAATGGCAGATTTCTAAATCTATTTCTGCCTGTCTATTTTAAAAAGTTAGATTATTTATACACCCATGCATAGCATTTTCCAATTGTAGCTGTTTAATTGGTGTTTTAGCTCATAGCTGCCGAAGGAATTATTGCTCATATTCAAAGATTGTTACTGTTACCAACTTTAGAAAAAAAAAATCTGTGACCTGAAAACAGAGCACCCAGTTTCAGTAAAAGAGATAGTGCTTAAATTGGTTTTTTCTTTTTCAGCAACAGTTGTCAAGATGTAAAAGTATTTCAAACGTATGAATAAATTTTACACTCACTTTTTGAACCACCAACATTTCAGTTCTCTTGTCGGTTTTGCCTGGGCAGGCTTTTAGCAAAACACTCTATAAAAGTTAAGAAGCAGTTGTCAACAAAGAAAACAGCTTGAGGACAATGCTTTACAAATAAGCTTTGATTGGTAAGTGTGCATGTTTGCCAGCAGCTGATTTTAAAGAAAAGGGAAGGTGAGCTGAATATCCAAGTTCCTGATTGTGTTGCCAGGTTCCTCAGGGCTCCACTCTCTCCCCATTTCTCTTTAACATCTTTATGAAGCTGTGGGAGTTCATCCATCAACCCTGGGCAAGGTATTAATCAGTGCTGAGGATACACAATTATAATGACTGCCCTACACTAAATGAGTTGTGATTTGAGACTCTATCTCTGTGTTTGGTGGTTTCAGAACAGGCCTCAGTTCTGTCCCGACTGGCTGTGAATTGGGAGATTTCTCAGATCCAGTAACATTCCATCTTTATCTCTGAATGTTCCCCTGGACTAGGGGTCATCAACCTTTTGAACCTCAGGGACCACTAAATTCATAAGTTCTGCAGACCACTAATATGATCTGCCTAATGACTGGGTGGGCATGGCTAGATGATCATGTGACTGGGTGGGCATGGATAACTCAATGTCACTCACATCAAGGGGCACCTCACCAGCCTCTACTTGCCCCTCCTACCCACTCCTCTCCTGCCTACCCTCAGGGCCCCAACAGGAAGCAGTTATGGAGCTAAGCAGCCACCATGAGAAAGAGTTGGCAAAACAGCTGGCTCAGTTCAAATTGGATCTGACCAAGAAGGAGGTTTAGCAGAAGCACCTCATTGAGAAGTATGAGCATAGGCTTTCCAAGCACAGGGAAGACCTGCGGGAGTGCAAAGCCAGGTACCAGCACCTAGAGGCTCAGTGGACTGAGATGGTCAGCCAGTTCCAGGACATGATGCAGTCCCACTGGAACAAGGCCCTCTGTCTCTTTGCCACCAGTTGCGCTTCTCTCCAGCCTTTGCCCAAAGCCCCATACCAGGAGGTTTAAGCAGACCCCAAGTCATAATTTCTCCCCCCCCTCTGACCCCCACAAAAAAACCCTGAAGGGGGAGACTCTCTGCAGCAACACAAACATTCATTGCACATGTCTGGCCCAGGGGCCATAGTTTGAGGACCCCTGATTTAGTGCAATATAAAAAATGCAAATAATTTTTCTTCAGACCACCAACATTTTCTCATGGACCACCAGTGGTCCACGGACCACCGGTTGGTGACTGCTGCCCTAGACAATGTTGAAGAACAGATGCATGGGTTCATCTTGTACACCAACTGTATCCCTTCCTGGTCTGGGAGACTCCAACTCAATACCTCATGCTTCAGTCATCCTTTGACAACATGGTCTTTGTGAGGTTTCCTTTGAACAACATTTGGAAACTGCACCTGATCTAGAAGATAATGGCATAGGCAGCTTGGGTCTGTTCACTCTAGGACCTTGTGACTCGCCTCTTCTGTAATCTGCATTTCAGTATAATGTGCTGGTTGTTATCTAGAAAGTCCTACATTGCATGCAGTCAGGATACCAGTCTTCGCAGACATTTTTGGCCACTTCAAAAATCTGTTGTCAGGATTGGCTTGCTTCAACTTTCTATCAGTTGCATTCATCAGAAAGTGCCTCCTTGTGGATCCTGGAAGTTGTGTTTTCTCTGTCACGGTACTTGCCCTATGAAACAAGGTTTACAATGGCTCCAACCCTTCTGGCTTTCTACCAGGCTAGAAAAGACCTGATTTTTTCCCAGATGCTGGGGCTAGAAGATGAAATCAGACTTATGGATAAATTTACTATTTATCAGTATGGGTTAATACTGGAATTTTAGGCCTGTGCTTGTTAGGTTGTTTTTTTTTTAAATTTGATTTATATGCCGCCCTTCTCCAGAGACTCAGGGCGGCTTACAATGCGTTAAGCAATAGCCTTCATACTTTTGTATATTTATACAAAGTCAGTTTATTGCCCCCACAAACTGGGTCCTCAATTTACCTACCTTAGAAAGGATGGAAGGCTGAGTCAACCTTGAGCCTTCCATGGTGGTTGCCAACACCATGATATTTAACTCCTTATTTATGTGTTATGCATTATGTTAGGTTCATTCTTCAAATCTTTGGCTTTCTTGGCTTTTTGCCTTCTCTCTTTTTTTTTTTTTCCATTTGTTCTTACATCCACTTTGCTTTCTTCTACATCTCTGTTTTGTCTGCTTTTGTCCTAGTGGACCATTGAACATATGCTGTTTTTATTTATCTTATGTAATGAATTGTGTGTATGTGTGAATATTAATTACTATATAGTAATGTGTGTGTGTGTGTGTGTATGTATATATACTCTATCTATCTATCTATCTATTTATCTATCATCTATCTATCTATCTATCTATCTATCTATCTATCTATCTATCTATCTAGTATATGTTATATAATAATTATTCATATGTAACATAAAATTTATACCTTGAGTAACCTCAGTGAAGTTACTGTATAAAGAGGACCAGAAGTTCCCTTTCCTTGTGTTTTGGACTTAAGTCAGTTCTGCCTGCCTCATTTGTATGTATAATTAGCTGAGAGGTGATAACTTAACCTTTAAAAAACTGGAATAAGAAAAGGTCATTTGGTTTACATAGCACTAAAACCTGAAGAATAGGAGACAGGTAAAAGATTAAAAATCCAAGACTGAGAGCTGAAGATAGTGAAAAGCCTTGCTGTGTTGTTCAAATGGAACTTTACGCAGACAACCAAGTTCAGAACTAGATAAGTTCAAACATGGTTTTGAATTTATTGCCCTTGAATCAACCTATTAACAATAAGATAAATTGGAATTCAAGAAAAACTTTACTGTATATTGTACTGCTTATAAGGGATTGAAGTAAATTAAGGAAATACAATCTGAGGCAAACTCACTTAGGAACTATAATTAAGAGTACACTATTTAATAACTACACATTTTGATCGTATTTGTGTTTACTGTAGGTATAGTGGTTGTGTCTATTCCAAGTTTTTGGCTTGACAAAGTTTTATTCTGGAGGCATCAGCTAACAGTTTTTGTAATTGAAAATATTTTCTTCTAACTAAACTAAATCAGGTAGCGATACCTGAACACACTTGTAAGTGGATCACAAGCTTCCTAACAGACAGGAAGCAGCAGGTGAAGCTAAGCAAATCACATCAGATACCTGTACAATTAGCACAGCCCGCCCCCCAAGGATGTGTGCTTTTTCCACTTCTCTTCTCTCTATATATCAATGACTGCATCTCAAACGATCCATCTATTAAACTGCTAAAGTTTGCAGATAATGCAACATTAATTGGTCTCATTCGAGACAATGATGAATCCATTTACCAATGGGAGATTGAACAACTAGCCTTGTGGTGCAACCAGAACAATCTGGAACTGAACACACTCAAAACCATAGAAATGGTGGTAGACTTTAGGAGAAACCCTCCCATACTTCCACCTTTTACAATAATAGACAACAAAGTATCAACAGTAAAGACCTTCAAATTTCTAGGTTTTATCATATCTCAAGACCTAAAATGGACACCTAACATCAAAAATGTCATCAAAAAAGCACAATAAAGAATATTCTTTCTGTGCCAACTCAGGAAGCTCAAACTGCCCAAGGAGCTGCTGATACAGTTCTACAGAGGAACTATTGTGTCTGTCATCTGCATCTCTAAAACTGTTTGGTTTGGTTCTGCAACCCAACAAACAGACACAGACTTCAAAGGATAATTAAAACTGCAAAAAAAAAAAAAAAAAAAACAACAACAACAATTACTACCAACCTGCCTTCCATTGAGGACCTGTATACTGCACTAGTCAAAAAGAGGGCTGTGAAAATATTTTCAGGCCCTTCGCATCCTGGACATAAATTGTTTCAACTCCTACCCTCAAAATGATGCTATAGAGCACTTTACCCCAAGACAACTAGATACAAGTCTTTTTATGTACACTGAGAGCACCAAAGACACTCACACTTGGCCAATAAAGAATTCTATTCTATTCTAATTAAAAAATGACAAATTCATGAATT
This sequence comes from Pituophis catenifer annectens, assembly GCF_029215685.1. Lineage (NCBI taxonomy): Eukaryota > Metazoa > Chordata > Lepidosauria > Squamata > Colubridae > Pituophis > Pituophis catenifer. The sequence goes on from NW_027256882.1 coordinate 116,458,323, forward strand.
TCAGTGGTACAGCTCTCAAAGAATTTTTTTTTAATGAACACAAACTAAACAGGCTATGTGATATCTCTGATTCGCTCTACAGGGATGCAAATCTTGTACAGCCACTTGTGTAATTCCACTGAGATAAGCCAGAAATAGCTACAGTTTGAAAATATTGAACTGTCTCTGCAAAAAGTATTTACTTGTAAACACCAGAATCCTTTCTATGGAAGTGTTAAAATCATCCTAATTTGTGTACAGGATTCTATCTGGAGCTATACCTCTTAAATAAGGTTAATAATACAAGAATCTCCTCTTTAATTCCATAACATTCCAAATAAATTGTAAATAATTCACAAACATGTACAGAAGCTCAAAATCTCTAAAGGAATATTTGGCCTCTCTCTCCAGGTTGATTCCTTCATTTCTTCCTTCATTTTTGTTCCAATTGAGTCTCTAAGCATTGATTCAACTGTTTCATCCAGCATCTTTTCTGTAAAAGCCTCAAAGCTGTACAATCTAATAGAAATATGGAGAAGCTTCTTTTTGATATATTGCTGGAAGCTTCAAACTGCTCAAAAGCCATGATTCTTTCCTGAATACTTCCTCTTTACACAGTCTAGCCCAGATTAATTGCCTCACCTTCTGGGTTCAAATCAGTTTTGTCTGTTTACCACTACTAGATCACCAATTCATGATAGAGAGTGTTTGACTGACCAATAGGCTTATCCTGTTGACTTCCTTCTAGGTTATCTTGCCAGAAGACCGTTCATCATATGATTGCCGTAAATGTGGGCAGGATTGATACAGTAATTTTCAGCATCTTCTAACATCATATTATCTCATTATATGGATTTAACTGGACTTTAACAGTATATTTTAAACTTCACTGTAAATGTGTGGATGTGAGTGTGACTACATTTTGACTCCTGGTGATTTCTTGGGCAAGTCCTTGCAATTTTTTGGCAAGTTTTTTTTTTTTTTTTGGAATGGTATGCCTTTGCCTTCTTACAAGGCCTGAATAAGAGTGCCTCGTTCATCCAGCTTGCTTTGTGGCTAAGGTAGGACTAGAACTCATGTTCTCCTGGTTTGTAGCCCAGTGCCTTAACCACTACACAAAACTGGCTCTCTTCACTTATAAGAACCAGCTTTATTAACCATATATCGACTATCACTTTGAAATGTAGTTAGACAAGCAATTATCCTTAAAGTTTACTTGAAGAGTATATGCCATGTAAAAAGGGGAAAAGAATGGTGGTGGAGAACAAAATGTGATAATAATAACTAGCACTATGATCTGGACTGCAGAAATCCAGATAACTGCTGTTCTTGTCACCTATCATTCATCTGATTTTTTTCCCCATTCCATATATTATATCTATATAATCCTCTCTAATTTGGTATTAAAATAATTAATCTCTTTTTCACAATAAGCTGAAATTGTTCTCATTTTTATGTTGCCTGTCACTAGTTGTTTCCCACTGGGATCATGGGATTTATTTAATAACTACAAGGAAATGGTGTTTTTTTGTTTTTTTTAGCAAGATATGACCTCCATGGGTCAATTCCAGTTAAGGAAAAGCTTTTTGCTCTTCTTGTATCATCCCCTGCTAAACACATGATTTTTGCTAATAGAAAATGAGGGAAGAGTTGGAAGGAAAGGCTTGATAGCAACTAGGGCTGGTTGTAAGTTCAATTAAAGCTTAACCCAATTTAAGACAGGATCAGTTTTTGGAGTAGAAGAATTTTTGGAGTAGAAGAACAGAAATGTGAAACTTAAAACTCTATTATGGCCAAAGACCAGCATAGAGTACTAAAATAAAAAGGGTTTTCAATCACATGTTGGAGAAACATACAAACTAGTCACATTATAGAACAAACCTTCTTCCTCTCCCCAGAAGGACACAATAATTCTGGATTTTTTAAAATATTTCCCCTCTAGGAAGGATGCTGCAACTTGGCAGTATCATTGAGTAACCAATTCTGTGAAGTATGAGGCAGATTGTAGAAGGTGTTTTATGCAGATCCACTGGCAGTTTAGGAGCTCTGCCTAAAATAGTTTGGCACTTCACATTCATAATACATTATTTATGTTGCAATATTTTCAGGATCAGACTCAATAAATTTAGTAAGAGTTAAAGGTTTAAATATTTCTCCTTTTATTTACATTAGGCATTCTATATTCACTGAATATTCACAGATAGAAGCAAGGAAAATGGGTGCATACAGCTCCTTATATATACAATGGGTGGAGCTAGATATGGGAGTGGTGAATTATGAATACATTAAGAAGTGAAGAATAAATTAACCCCTGATACCCCGTTCATATACTATTTACACATTAGAGAATAAGGCATTTACATCTGACAAATCCCCCTCTAAATGCCGATTCGTTATGCTACACCAATTACATTCAGATTCAGGACAGTACAAAACATATAACTTAGAAGTCAAGTATTTATGCTGCTTAGAAGGTAAAGGCTTTGTCAATATGTCAGCTAATTGTTCTGAAGTTTCACAATGCACTGCTTTAATAAATCCATCCTGAGATAATTGTCTCACATGTTTAAATTTTATATCTATGTGTCTGGACCTTTGCCCAATGGCGTCAGATCTAGATATTTCAATAGCTGCTTTATTGTCTTCATGCATAACAAAAGGTAAAGCAGGTTTTTTCCAAACATCTGAAATTAAATCATTAAACCATACAAGGTTATTTGCAGCTTTAGATAAACAAACATATTCTGCTTCTGTCGTTGAAGTGGCCACTAATTCTTGTTTACCAGTGTACCAGTAAACTGGGCAGTCATTTAAGAGGAATATATAACCAGATGTACTTTTTCTACATGAGGTGTCTCCAGCCCAATCCGCATCTGCGTAACATGTGAGCTTTGGTTCTTTATTATTGTTAGGTTCTAACATTAAACAAAAGTCTAATGTATTTTTCAGATATCTTAATATTCTTTTAACAGCTTCCCAGTGGTACATTGTTGGCTTGCTGACATGTCTGGATAATAAATTGAGGGGTAAAGCGATATCAGGTCTTGTCCAATTAGAGATATAAAGAAGTGAACCTATGACTGATCTATAAAACGTGTTATCTTTGAATTCAGGGGATGATTCATCAGCATTTCTTAGAAAGTCAGTCTGCATAGGAGTATCACAAGGTTTGGCATCACTTAGATTGCATTTGTTTAAGAGCTCTATGATCTTATCTCTCTGAGTAAGTTTGAATCCTCTTTTAGTCTTATTAATTTGAACACCAAGATACTTATTTACTTTGCCTAAAGATTTCAATGAGAAATGTTCATTTAGCTTAGTTACAAATGTTTCTCTTCTCTCTTTATGTTTTCCTATGTATAAAATGTCATCCACATAGATCAATACAAACTCTATGTAATCATCACCCTTTTTGACAAAGAAACAATTATCAGCGGTGGTGGCATTGAAGTCCATAGTTTTAAGTACTTTTACTAAACAATCATACCATCGTTTACCAGATTGTTTTAACCCGTATAAACTCTTGTTTAACAACCAAGTCTCATTCTTGTTTGTGTATTGACTGTGAGGTGCTCTTACATATATTTCCTTATCTAGTTTTGCGTGTAGATACGCAGTCTGTATGTCATATTGGAATACATCGAGATTGAGTGCTGATGCTACTACTAGAGCTGTTTTGACACTCTCAGTTCTTACTGTGGGGGAATATGTGTCAGTATAGTCCTCCGGATATTTCTGTGCATAACCTTGTGCAACTAGTCTAGCTTTGTATAGGGTATTGCCTCCCTCTAAGTTTTTAATTTTATATATCCATCTAGTACCAATAATTGTTTTATCTTTTGGTGCAATTGCAGGTGTAAATACGTTTAATCCTTGTAAACTTTCCATCTCCTTTTTCATTGCTAATTCCCATTTTTCTTTTTCTTTACGAGGAAGTTTTAACACTTCCTCATATGTATTAGGTGTAGTTGACTCACCATCCATATGCATTATGTAATCTTTGTATTTATTTGGCATCTGATTTCTGGTGTTTCTAATTGTTTTTTCAGGTTTACTATTATTATCATGCAAATATCTTGCTTCCTTTTTTGTTAGTGTATCTGTCTTTATTTTGTGTTGGCTATTTGTCCATGTTTTGGTTTTGTTTCTATGTTTGTTGATATTTTGCTTTTCTATAGTCCCTTTCTCTTGAGATTTTGTATCTTTGTTGTTACTTGGAAATATTTCATTAAGATGTATTTTAGACCAGTTGGCCTGCTCATGGAACACAGCTGTTCTGGAAACTATAAATTTGTTATTATTATCAATGAATCTGTACCCTTTAGTGCCTGTCTCATATCCCATAAATCTGAGTCTTCTGGACACGTTTTCTCCCTTTCTTCTTAATTGCTTAGGTATGTGTACGTCTGCAGTGACTCCAAATATCTGCATGTGTGCCAATTTTGGTTTCCTATTATACATCACTTCATATGGTGTCTTATTTACAATGCTGGACCAGGTTCTATTCTGTGTGTAATTGGAATAATGTAGGGCTTCTGACCAGAAATGTTTGCTTAAGCCAGCATCTTCCAATGTGCATCTAATCATGGTTTGTAATGTTGAGTTCTTCCTCTCTACAATTCCGTTCTGAAACGCAGAAAATGGACTAGATGTGTAATGTAACATTCCTTTGTCCTTCAACCATTGGGAGAATTCTTTAGACATGAATTCACATCCCCTATCTGTCATGATTTGTTTTATTTTGATATTGTGTTGTGTTTCTATGCGTTTATAAAATTCTTTAAATTTCTGAAAGGTTTCATCTTTGTGTTTTAATGTATAAACAAATCCATAGCGACTATAATCGTCCACTATGGTCAAGAAGTAACGTTTTCTATAAGTGATTGATGGAGTTAGTGGACCAACTAAGTCCATGTGCACTAAATCAAAAATTTTGTTGGTTGACCTAGTAGATTTTCTTGGCCTGGGGCTAGTTTTTAGTTTTGTAGATTTACATACTGAGCATTCCAAATAGTTTTCACAATTTTTTATTTTAACACCTTCTGCGTGTTCAGTCATTTTTTGTACTACAGGAAAACTGGCATGTCCTAACTTCCTATGTAAGATGTGAGCACACTCATCATGAATTGGCTTACCTATTTTTGGTTTTTTTTCATTATGTGCATTTTTGTGATCATGAGATATTTTACATTCATCATTGTCACTGTTGCTAATGTTTTCATCATCTACTTCAATACAATCTTCCATATTTGAATCAATGTTGTGCAACCATTTTTCCTTTGTTATTAGATAAGGTAGGCCTCCTTTAATCATCACAGTGCCTATATCTATTTTATTTTTCTCCAAAGTCGCTTTTCCTTTAGAAAAAACAATGTTAATATCAGAATCCCTGCTTAGTTTTATGGCACTTAGTATGTTATGAGGTATTTCAGGTATTAGTAATACCCCCTCTATTTTTCCTAGGCCAGGTAAGGTTACATTCCCTCTACCTAATACTTGAACCTTTTCTTGGTTAGCTACCTTTATTACAAATTTATCTTCTATAAATGAAGATAATATATTTTTGTTATTAGTGGTGTGATTAGTTGCTCCAGAATCAATAAGCCAATTATTGTTCTCATTCTGCTGTATGTTAATGTTGTCTTGTTTATTTAACCCATTCAGTGAACCAGATTTTCTATCCTTTGAATTATCTCTGCTCCCTCTATTCTCTTTGTAATTTGGTGGGCTTCTATATCTATGTCTATCCATGTAAGGTTGTCTATAATTGTATTTGTTTCTATATTCTGACCTATGTCTTTCCTTTGAAATTTTGGGGCAATCTCTTCTATTGTGTTCCCTGGATCCGCAGTTGTGACATCTATATTTTTCTTGAAAAGCTACTTTTCTATATGGTTTGTGTATGTGATTGTTAGAACGATTCCTTCTTGAATTGTCTTCTGCTATTAACTTATTGGATAGACTTTCTATGGATAAGTATCCTAGATTGATTGTGTCTAAGTGTGACATATAATTATCCCATGATGGGTCAAGTGAGTTGATGATAACACTTTTCATTGTTTGGTCTGAAATCACCTCCCCCCTTAAATGCAGTTCAGCTCTTATTTTGTTTAAAGATATTAAGTGCTCACTTATGGAAACCCCTGGTTTTATCCTAGATGAAAAGAAATCTTTAGACATCCTTGTGGTAGTAGCTACACTGTCACTGTGAAACAAATTGAACATGCATTGAATAATTTCTGAAACAGTCAGATTTTGCTTAATGCTGTGATACATTGCAGGAGATACACTAGAAATTCATAAGTAAAATGCTCTATGGTGTAAACAGTCTAATTTTAGAGTCCAAGGTCTTTTTGGGGGACTAGTGATAAAAAACAGTAAGTTTTCTTTCATAAAGACAACCTGGAGCTGCTGATACCATTCTTGTAAATTAATGCCATCTATCCTCAGCTTTGGGAAGTCACTGGGTAAATTTCCGACATTATTAGGTCCATTACTTACAACCTGAGGTAGTCCGTGGTCTCGTAAATGCTGAAAGTTACAAAACGGCGTGGGGATGCTCGCAACGAGCCTGCACGGTCTTCTCAGCAATTCATGTCTTCCCGGACCGTCTGCGTAGTCTTGCGCATGCGCGTTGTCCATTTCGTCCCTGGAGTCGTCGTGAGAGGTTCTCGTCGTTGCGGCTCGCTCGTTCTGCTCTTCCTCAGACGAATCGGTCTCTGGCTCGATCTTGGGAGTCCTGACGATGGTGGCTGCTCTTCCTCTTCTTTTGAGAGCGTTGGTGCTTGCTTCGGTCTGTGGCGTGGGGCGGTATCGGCAGGGCTCTCTGGGTTCGGGCGTCGGCGCTCTTGTAGTCAGGATGGGAGTGGGTAGGTCTTGAGGCACTGGCTTGCTCGCTCGCTTCTTAGTTAACTTTTTGTTAATTTTTAGTTTTGGCCCAAATGCAGCAAAAAGCGTTTTCATTGCTGATTTTATCTGATTATTTGTTGAATCACCTTCACTTTCCGATTCTGATTCTTCTGAGGTGTTTGAATCTTCTTTTTCGTTTTCGTTGTCTGATAATGTTTTTCGCGCCAGAAATTTTGAATTGAGTTTTCTGATTGGCTCTGCTTCGCTCACCCTGGAGGTCTGTTGAAACCAAGATGGCTGCCATTCAAAATTTCGCGCGGGATCACCGTTTTTCTTCTTCACAGTATTTTTTTCTGCAGTCATATCACTCACTATTTTTGGGTCTTTTGGTTTTTCATTAGTGATGTGCTTCTCTCTCGCTGCTCCGCTGTTCTTCAGCATATCTTGGAGGTTCGCGATGAGGCTTTCATCATTCTTCTGGCTCTTTAATAGTTTTAATATCTCTGACCTGAGTTCGTTGTTTTCTATTTCGATTTCCTCCCGATCATCATTTTCATCTATTATTTCTTCGTCTTCAGTGGTATATTCTTCGGATTCTCTCGAAATCGCGTTTGTGGATTCGTCAATTATTTCTTGGTCCGTTTCCATTTCTTTGCTGTATGCCCTGGTGTTGGGCCTATCTCTCTTAGACATTTTTAAATTTTTTTATTGAGTCAATTAACCATCCTCTGCTACCAGATTGTTGCAATATTTTCAGGATCAGACTCAATAAATTTAGTAAGAGTTAAAGGTTTAAATATTTCTCCTTTTATTTACATTAGGCATTCTATATTCACTGAATATTCACAGATAGAAGCAAGGAAAATGGGTGCATACAGCTCCTTATATATACAATGGGTGGAGCTAGATATGGGAGTGGTGAATTATGAATACATTAAGAAGTGAAGAATAAATTAACCCCTGATACCCCGTTCATATACTATTTACACATTAGAGAATAAGGCATTTACATCTGACAATTTATTTATTGAGTGATGTAGCCCTTTTGAACTACTTTTTTTTGTACAAAAAACCTCATCCAATAGGAGTTATACAATAGTTATTTGACAGCATCAGAGGCCTTAGATAAAAAGAGAAATTTCAACCAGTAAGTGAAAATTAAAAGCCAGACTCTGGTCTCTATTATTTCACACCTGGTTCAAGGCATAAGTGTGGATTAGAGATAAATCAAGACACCTGAAACACTGCCCTAAGGAATTTGAGATGGACTTCTTCCAGGGAATCAAAGCTGAGGAATGATGCAGGTTGGGCTCCATAGGTATGCTAAACCAAAGATTTAGTTTGGAATAATTTGAGGGGTTCTGGAAGACAACTTTCTCCTCTCATCCTGTAAGGATGCTCAGCTCTTTTGTTCATTCAAGGTTTCATTGTGCCATGTGCACTTTGGTTATTTGAGACATGAAATAGCAGGTATATATTATATTCATATATTGCATGAAGGTGCACTATATAACAAGGTGAACCTTGTTAATATGCCTGAAGTAGTTTGTAGCAGAGATACTTAATTTCTCACTCTCCCAAAGTCATAATTAAGTCATAATTATGATAATAAATCATAATTAAGTTAGATAAAAATAAAGCAGATAATAAAACAGATGAAGAAAATGAACACCTTCTGTTGTAAATGCTGCAAAATAGATACAAACAAGAACTAGAAAAGCTATTTCAACATTTGCTTGAATATTTTTTTTACCTGAACTTTTATTATTATTTTTAAAGACACACATCCAAACAGGGACGATGTAAAGAGGTATATGTATGAGAGAATTCCATTGTGTTATATTCAGCTGCCATCATAAAGCATATGGACTAGCTATTTAACAAGTTGAATCATAACATTAAAAGATTTCAACTTGAATGAAGTGCCAGACATTTTCATTTAGAGGAGCAAAAGGAGAATAGGGAATGTGATAATATGAGATTATCAGGAGAGCAGGATGAGTAGGAGAAATGCATAAAGAAGTAATGGATCTGTGATATATAAGCTTTCAGACAGAGTCTTGTTAAATGCTGCTACAGTGTGAAACAGTAATATTGTAATAATAAAAGATGAGTTAGCGTGAGTATGATTTACAAAATGTTCATCTTTATATGACAGAACACAGGTGCTTCTGTCTTGAGAGGCAAGTTCATTACTAGTGATCTGAGATGATGACATAAAACTATTCACTGTAATTTGTCATAAGTCAGGGTTCTGACTTTACAAGATTTTTCTAAGCAAAATTAAACAGAGCTCTCTTAGGAATCACAGTTTGCATGAGAGAGAAATGAAGTACGTTAGTGGCATTATTTTAAGCAATTTGGAGCAGAAACAAGCATTCCCAGCACTCTGATTGTCTTTCACCATCCATTCTGACTTGTATCTTGTGATGGAGCATTTTTCACAAGGCATTTTTCTTTAGAGTATTATTGACTCATTGACTCAGGTATATATGGGCAGGAGTTCTGCCTCTGAAGGAACCTATGTATTCACTCTGTGTATTACGTTCTCAGCAAATCAAGCCTTAGATTAAAATGAGAAAGCCCACAATTTGTGTTGAATATGCTATCTAAGACTTAAATAATGTTATCTGGATTATATTTTTCCACACTAGATTTGCCCCCCTCTTGGAACAGTAGGTGATTTCACCATTGGATATCTGTAGCCTCAAATACACATTTCTGTAGAAAGTTCATTCTTAGAACATGTTTTCTGTGAACTATTTACTACAACTTCAGGAAAACTAACTCTCAGTAACTACAACATCTCAACTGTTTCTCATATTTCTCAATATAGTTTCCTTCTACATAAACAAAATGAAGAATTATACCTTCCTCCCTTCATATTTATGCTTTTTTTGAGCTTCCTATAGTACCAGTAGAGAAGATATGAATTAAATATCCAGATAAAATATACACATCCTTGCAAGCAAAGGTGGTGGGTTTTTTTTTTTTACTACTTTTGATGAACCAAGTGTGCCCACTGAGAGTGGTCAGAATTCTTCCTGCTGACTTCAAAAGTAATGTAAGTCTTTTCTTTGAAACAGCTTCCTTTAATGCTTTGAGTAGACTACGTAAGCAAGCACACTGCAGGCTCTATTTTATTTTCTCAGTATTGTTTTAAAGATATAGTGAAAACATTTTAGAGGAATAGCTTAGATTTCCTCAAAAAAGTAAAAATTGATCTGAGAACCAAGTCAACATAAACAGCTATTACATGCTGAAACAAACATACAAACATATGCACAGAGAAATTAATCCTGCCACTCACTCACTTAGCAAATACATGTAATATAAATATATGGGGTGCTAAAGTGCTCTACACTTTCCAAATAGCATCTTTAAAGATCATAATAAGTATTGATTGTTCTCCAACATTCTTGTTCAAACATGGGGAAAGGACAGGAACAGAAACCCAGACTCTGGCTACTATTTATTTCCTATGAAGACAGCACAAGATGAAGATCAGCCATGATTCTTCACTGTTATATATGTGCCATTGTTTTGGGTAGTGGAGTGGGATTGGAGAATAAGAAGTAATATGAAAAATAAATTAAAGGAAAAAGAGCAAGGAAAAGAAAAGGAAATCCAACAGAATCTAGATGGGTGTGATCATCTAGATTCTGATGAATCTAGATCATCATCTAGCCATGATGGCGAACCTATAACACATGTGCCAGAGTGGCATACAGACCCCTCTCTGCTGGCATGCGCACTGTCGCCCCAGGTCAGATCTCTGTGGTGTTTCTTTCGGGAGCTTCTGTTTCCCTGCAAACGACAAAACAGAAGCTCACAAAAGAAAAAGATCTTATCTCTTGCTGCACTGCCGGTGTTGGTATGCCCCGCCTCCTGCCGGCCAGCTAGTCTTTGGGTCAGCATGTCCGCGCATGTGTGTGTACATGCACACACCTTTCAGTTTTGGCATGTGTTGTGTCTCGGGATCGGCTTGGCTGCGCTTCCGGGTTGCAACGGCCCCAGCCGGTGGTTTCTAGATTCTACCAATAGGTGGCTGGGGCTTAGGACCAATGGCTGGCCGGGGTTTTAGGTCCAATCAGGTTTGTTGGCCACCTACTCCACCCAGTGGCCAGCCTGGAGTGGAAGCCCAAACAATATATATTCCCGGTCTGTTCCTTGCTATCGAAGCTTGTTCTAGTCTTTTTTACTTGCTTTTAATATGGAATAAAAGAAAGTTGACATAACTGGGTGTCGGCTGGCTTCATTGGAACCCACTACATTTCACTGGCGACGAAGGTGGGATGCTGAAGGAAGCGGCCTTTTCAGCGTCGCACGGCATTGCAGCCCCGCATGAGACCACGCTGCACCGCCATACGCATGCACCGCCATACGCATACAGCGATTTAGAGCTGGCGGCTGCCCCAGGCTGAATCCTCGAGGGGGACTACGAGTACTTCCAGCAATGTCGGTACGTCTGCTATCTTGCATGCAGGTACTCCCGCCATCCTGCCCCCCCAGTTGAGGCTGGCTGGCACGGCAGCATTGCTGGAGTTTGACATACGCCGCCCGGACATGTGGGAGATATGCCAAGCGCGGCTTGAGTCTTTTTTCCGGTGCTATGGCATTACCAATGAGGGTGCACGGCGAGACTGGTTCCTGAATTGCTGCGGAAATGACTTGTGTGGGCTGGCCGTGAGCCTTGTGCACCCAAGGAAAGTGGATCAGCTCTCCTACTCTGACCTGGTGGGTGTTATCACGACACATTTAGCACCTAAACCAACGCTGGTGTCCCGGTGGGTAGAGTTTTTTAATTGTAGGCGTTTGGCTGCTGAGCCAGACGCAACGTTTTTGGCAGAGTTGCATAAACTGGCTCGCTGGTGTGAATTAAATGACTTGAATGAGGCTTTATTCAACCAGTTTATATGTGGCCAGACGGACAAGAAGTTGTTGAGGAAATTTTGTTCAAAGAAAGATCTTAAGATGGAAGATGCCCTGGCCATTGTCATCGCGGCCGAGGAGACGGTCCCAGAGGCCCGGAAGGGGGGAACCATGCCGACACCCAGCTGGGTAGGGTTTCATCATGACAGCCCTGAAGAGGATTCCAACTCGGGAAGGGAGGATCTGCGATTGATGAGGCGTAGGAGTGCCCCTAGGCCCGGTGGAGCAATGGCTCGGAACAATGTGTCAGAGGCCATTGGACATCAATGCGGAAGACTTGCCAGTTCCGGGAAGCTAAGTGTCGGCGATGTGGGAAGCCAGGACACATCGCTCGCGCATGTTGGGCCAAGGTGGGTCGAGAGGAGAGCAAGAGCCCGCAAGGGAGACAGACGGCGAACGTTGAAGTGGACGCAGCCTGGCCTCAGTATGACCTCTTGCAGGTATACAGCCTTAGGTCAGAAGCTCCGAGTTCCATCATGGTAGTAGTTAACATTGAGGGCACATCGTGTCCCATGTTCCTGGACACAGGATCCCCCATGTCCATTATTTTGGCTAAAACGTTCCGGAGTATTTGCCCCGGAAAGTCATCCTCACTTGAAGCCCCCCCATTCAAGCTAAGAGACTTCCAAAAAAAAACCCATAGCATTGAAGGGGGTTGGAACGTTCGAGGTTGGATTTAAGGGGGTCCGACAGAACCTCGACCTGTTTATAATGGAAGGGCCGTACACAAGCTTATTGGGCAGGAATTGGATGGGCCCTTTAGGCATTGAGATAACTGGGGTGAATATGATTAGAACCACAGACCCAGACTTGGTAAAGGTCTGTGCGAGTTTCTGACCGTATTTGACGGCTCGTTGGGATTATATAATGGCCCCCCAATCTCCCTTCAGTTGGACCCGGCTGTTAGGCCCATCAAACTTAAGGCACGCTGGGTCCCTTTCGCTTTAAAGCCTAAGATCGACGCAGAGCTGGACCGGTTAGTCGCCCAAGGGGTCTTGGAAGCGGTTCCTCATGGGTCTTGGGAAACCCCAATCGTGACCCCAGTGAGGCCGGATGGGGCAGTCCGCCTCTGTGGGGATTATAAATGCACCCTCAATAAGGCATTGCCCGACCACGTCTATCCAGTTCCGGTTGTACAACAAGTCCTGGCCATGTTAGTGGGGGCTAAAGTCTTGACTTGGCCCAGGCATATCAACAGCTGCAGGTGGACGAGGCTACAGCCGACGCACAGACGATTGTTACACACAGAGGTGCTTTTAGGGCGAAGAGACTACAATTCGGGGTTAGCGTCGCACCCGGAATCTTTCAGAACCTAATGGACTCACTTTTGAAAGGTCTGCTGGGAGTAACGCCCTTTTTCGATGATGTGTTAATCTCTGCCCTGACGTCGTCAGAATTCGTCGTCCGACTACGAGCTGTGTTGCAAAGGTTTCAGGCAGCAGGACTTAAAGTTAAACGGGAGAAATGCCTTTTGGGGGTAGAGCGAGTGGACTTTTTGGGGTTCACTGTAGATGCCAGTGGCATCCACCTGGCACCGGAGAAGGTACGGGCAATCTGTGATGCGCCTGCCCCTACGAGTAAGGCAGAATTGCAAGCATTCCTCAGCCTTTTAAATTTCTATCATGCTTTTCTACCTCACAAGGTGGCTATCGTGGAACTCCTTCATAGACTCCTGGACAAACATGCCAAGTGGACTTGGGGCCCGCAGCAGGAAGCAGCGTTCTGGGCGGCTAAGAACTTATTGATTTCTAACGACGTGCTGGCCCATTTTGATGAGTCGCTTCCAGTGGTTCTAGCGTGTGATGCATCCCTTTATGGGGTAGGGGCCATTTTGGGCCATGTGTTGCCTAATGGGAAGGAGGTCCCGGTGGCTTATTTTTCACAGACCCTCTCGGCAACTGAACGGAACTATGCCGAAATAGATAAGGAGGGTCTGGCTATTGTAAAGGGGGTCAAAAAGTTCCATGATTTCCTTTACGGCAGGCCCTTTACCATCTTGACCGATCATCAGCTGCTGCTGGGACTATTTGCACCTGACTGCCAGATGCCACAGGTACTTTCACCCTGGGTCCTTAGATGGTCAATATTTCTGGCAGGTTATCAGTACTCTCTGGTGTATCGGAAGGGCAAAGCCATGGGGCATGCGGATGTGCTGAGTCGCCTTCCATTACCAGAGAGTGGGCCTGACCCCACCCTGGCTCATGCCATAATGCACCTGGAGGACCTCCCAGACTCGCCCCTCCATGCCAAGGACATTGCAAAGTATTCATCTAGGGACCGAGTCATCTCCTAGGTCCTGGACTGGGTGGGGAGGGGGTGGTCGGAGGCCAAGCCGGGCCCGGAGTTTACGGCATATGTTGAGAAGCAAGGGGAGTTATCAGTGCATAATGGGTGTCTGTTGTGGGGATGCAGGGTGGTGGTTCCACCCCCGCTATGCAAACGGGTAATGGAAGCGCTGCATGAAGCACATCCCGGGGTGGTGCGAATGAAAGCCCTTGCCCGAAGTTATGTGTGGTGGCCCAAGATCGACAAGGAAATTGAGACGTGGGTTCGGGGTTGTGCGCCCTCTCAGGAGTCACGTCCAGCTCCTTCCCGGGCCCCAGGGCAGACATGGGAGGACACCCGGAAACCATGGTCCCACCTCCATGTAGATTTTGCTGGGCCAGTACGGGGACAAACGTTCCTCATAGTGGTGGATTCCCACTCAAAGTGGATGGAAGTCGTCCCCGTCTCCACTACGTCCACGGCCATTATGGTTAGAGCTTTGAGAAAGCTGTTTGCCACTTTTGGGCTGCCTGATACGCTTGTGTCAGACAATGGTACAGCTTTCACATCAAGGGAGTTCTTAGAGTTTACTCGGAGGTACGACATCTGACATATATGGTCGGCGCCGTTCCATCCTGCCACGAATGGTCAGGTAGAATGTATGGTGCATACGGCCAAGGAGGGGCTCAAGCAATTGGGGGATGGGGATTTACAACATCTTTTAGCCCAATTTTTAATCGCACAGCATACCACCGCCTACACGGTGATGGGTTATAGCCCTGCTGAGCTGCTTATGGGGCAAAGGCTCACCACCTTATTAGATAGGCTCCATCCTGACAGGGCACCCCTTCTAAGGTCCAATACGGAGGAAAGGGTAGCACCTAGGGGTTTTTTCCCCGGGGACCCAGTATATGTTGAGAACCATGGCATTGGCCCGGCTTGGATGCCTGGCCACATGGTACAGGTCAAGGGGCCCACCTCATATGAGGTTTCTACGGAGCGGGGGCCATCTGGGGACATCATATTGATCAGTTGAGGCGGAGGGTAATCCCTCTAGAGGAGGAGACGGAAGTGTTGGAGTACCCGTACCCCCCAGAGCCACAGCGGGAACTTGCCCCACCCAGCCCGGTAGGGCTGGAGCGAGAACCGGCAAGGTTGGAAAACCCCGTCAATTTGGAGGCCAGTCGATCTCAGTCGAAGATGGGGCTGGTGGATGTGATCGTGGAACCCCCGGTGGCCAATATTCCAGCTACAACTGGGGAGGGGGCCACCTCCCCAGAAAAGACCTTGCCACGCAGGTCGTGCCGAGAATGGCAGTTGCCCATACACCTCAAAGACTATGTCTGTGGGGCAATTCGCACTTAGAGGGGAGGAGTGTTGTGTCTCGGGATCGGCTTGGCTGCGCTTCTGGGTTGCAACGGCCCCAGCCAGTGGTTTCTAGATTCTACCAATAGGTGGCTGGGGCTTAGGACCAATGGCTGGCCAGGGTTTTAGGTCCAATCAGCTTTGTTGGCCACCTACTCCACCCAGTGGCCAGCCTGGAGTGGAAGCCCAAACAATATATATTCCCGGTCTGTTCCTTGCTATCGAAGCTTGTTCTAGTCTTTTTTACTTGCTTTTAATATGGAATAAAAGGGAGTTGACGTAACTGGGTGTCGCCTGGCTTCATTGTAACCCACTACATTTCAGCATGCATGCGCGTGCAGTTTAGGCACTCGGTGCCTAAAAGGTTTGCCCTGCTATGGTAAGAAAAGGTATGTGGGTATGTATGTATGTGTGCGTGCGTGTATGTATGTATGCATGTATGTATGTATGTATGTGTGTGTGTGTGTGTGTGTATATATATATATATATATATATATATATATATATATATATATATATATATTTTCTTACTTCTTCATAGGGTTTATGTGTGTTTTTCTTCTAGCCAGGTTTTTCCTACATAACCAAGGTTTTTCTGCAGATTCTAGTGAGCTGGGGCTGCAGAAAAACCTTGGTTACGTGGGGAAAACCTGGCTAGAGGAACACACACACACACACACACACACACACACACACACACTCATATATGTATATATGTATGTATGTATGTGTTTTCTCAGGTTTTTGCGGGTGTTTGTATGTAGGTCTTTGGTTATTCGGGTCTTCTCCCACGTAAAATTGGAAGTGTCTTGGCGACGTTTCGACGAAATCTCATTCGTCATCTTCAGGCTGGTGTTCTCGGCTTCGTGCTTCCAGTATGTATGTATATGTATACACACACACACACACACACACACACACAATTATTCCTTTTTGTAGAGCAACTTTCAATATACAGAGGTGTGGTAGATAATTGAAATAAATTCTGCAACTCCTATCAGTCAAGATCTATGCACTTGATCATTTTCATGACAACTGCCTTGTGAATAGGCAATGAAAGGAATCTTCATTGAATGAAAAATAATTTGTAATACTAGAATTAGCCTTTAATCAAAAAAATGTTTAACTTATGAGTCCCCTAATTGAAAAAAAGTACTTTTTAAAAAATGTCTGCTATTTTCTCTTCATTTTCCAGGTCTTTAGGAAACTGTCCTATATCATATGGAAGTAAACGTAATTTAACAAAACAAATTCATATTATTTAGGCATCAGTATGTACATTGATGATGTATTCATCCTTTTTTGATTTTAAAAGATTATCAAAAGCCAAATGTGTAGTAAAAAAAAAAGTCTTCCAATCATTTGAACTTTCCTGCTATGTTTTTGAAAGGAGGAGATAATCCCTTTTTCAGCAATTGTATTTTATTCTGTTGAGGGTTGATGGTTGTAAAACACTGTGCCTCCCTTTAAACTTTTCCATATAACTTGATTAGACAGCAGCAATCTCTAATGCTTTCATGTGCAAATTTAGGAATGACCCGGAACAAACGAGTTTCCTTCATCACTATAGCAACCAGGACTATGGAAGAATGCCACTCACCAAGCAATGCAAGTCAAATTTTATCCCTTTGATGTTAATTAACAAATTGCTTTCAGAAAAGGCAATGCATTTTTCTTCTTTAAATGTTTGTGATAAATTTTTAATACCCTTGAAAATGAAGAAGCAGATACTATATGGCAGTTTTAAATAGGTAAAGTGCAGGTGACTCCTCAAGCTTATTGTTACTATAACTATACACAATGCCAAGGAGTAGCATTAGTAGGCTACTCACATTATAAAGCCTGCAGCACAAGGCTGCTGCCTTACCATGATCAGAAAGAGCCTGCAAACACTCCAAGCTATGATCATAGCATTACAATATGAGAGGCATACATTGTATTGCTGGTAAACATGATAGCCATTGCAAGTATTTAAATAACATTTATTTAATATTAAAAATGGTGAGAGAGGTAACACTTTTGTGTATATTTTTCCCTGTCTGGAAACATCCATGAACTGAATCCAGTTTAACAGACAACTTGCTTATTTTCCTCCAGGTAGTTTAACAGCAGCACATCTCACTGAATGCCCAATGTGCTTTTTGAGAAAAGTGAAATCCATACGAATCTTAATCATGTTTGCAAGATTGTAAGAGAGGGGTCTTCCTAATGCTTAAGTAGTGAACAATGGAAAATTCCAGGATTATAGCTTTTTTGTAAAGTTGGAAAACATTCTAGAAAGAAGCAGTGGCAAAACACTTCCAAATTATTATGAAGCCAGCTACATGAATAGTCAACTCAACTCAAAATATTTAGCTAAGGAAGCCTTAATAAAGCCCCACAATCTCCTTGCTCCAATGCAAAGAGGGCCCACTAACCATTTTCAGAATCTCCTAGGTCCATTATTTGATTATTTGAACATATATTTTTGTTTATCTTTTTGTAGAGTTGACCCATTGACCTAATAGGTTTCTCCACCACCACCAAAAGTCTTTGTTGCTATCTAGTGGTTGAAAAATTAAATCATTCATTTTCTTGTTAGAAAATGCAAAGGGCTGAAACAGTTTCTGTTATGATACTTTCAAGATATTGTCCCAAAGGTGCTTTTTCAAGAGGCCACTGTGCTTTCTGATTTTTCTTTGAAGACGTTTCACTTCTCATCTAAGAAGCTTGTTCAGCTCTGACTGGGTGGAGAATGGAAGGATTTATACTCCTTACAGACAATTGGGCATTAGCATACATTCAGAGAATCTTTGAGGCCATCTGGAAGTTTATCTGTGTCGCCAGAGTCAGCTGACTAGTGCAAATGGGTGTGGAGCCTTCTTGGAACTGTTAGGCTGAAGATAGATGATGTTGTATCCAGGGGTGAAATCCAGCAGGTTCTGACAGATTCTGGAGAACCGGTAGTGGAAATTTTGAGCAGTTCGGAGAACCAGCAAATACCACCTCTGGCTGACCCAAGAGTTGGATGGGAATGGGAATTTTGCAATATTCTTCCCCCGAAAGTAGGGAGGGAACAGGGATTTTGCAGTATCCTTCCCCTGGAGTGGATGGGAATGGAGATTTTGCAGTATCCTTCCCCTGCCACACCCACCAAGCCATGCACACCAAGCCACACCATACCCACCAAGCCACGCCGACAGAACTGATAGTAAAAAAAAATTGGATTTCACCACTGGTCATATCCCTCACCCTCTGTTGAGAGAGGGCTGTTCAATTTTGACATAGACATAGACATTTTGACATATATGGAAAGAAAGGAGTTATGATGTAGCCTTAGAGAGATAATAAAATTTGAATATAGTTATAATTGCTTTAAAGAAGATAGGAAATAATTTCTTTATATCTTGTTTTCTTTTTTCTCTTTTTTCCTATTTCTCTCCTTTCTTTTTCTTTTCTTCTTTTCTCATTATCTTCCCTTACTTTCCTTTTTTATATTTATTTTCAGTGTTTTTAATTTTATAAAAAAAATTTAATTTTCTTTAATAAAGTTAATTTTAAAAATGAGCTAGTTTTGTCTTTTAAATGTACATAATTTCTATTTTTAACACATTATTGTATTTTCACTTAAATTTGAAATCTATAGACTTCCTAAGTTCAGATATAATGTCCTATTTCCCATTGTTATGCTTAGAAACTAAACATAGAAACTTCCAGTTAACCTTTATTTTCAAGTTCATTTGAACAAATTATTCTACCAGAAAGTATTGATTACCAGTTTCAAAGCAATTTAAGATCTCTAGCTTTCAATTTTGGCTTTTTCTAAAGTAGGCAAACATAATTTCCTGCTTTAGACAAATGAGAAACTGTAGTTATTATGAGAACTAAGAGGAGGAAGAAAAGAGTACATATCTTATTAAACTGAGATTATCTAGGTGAAAGTAAAGCTGTCAAACTGTTCATTATTTAAATCCAGTAAGGGAATGCATTTAAAGAAAAATACATCCATGCTTCTAGAAAGCAAGACACTTCTTAATTGTTTTAAGATTAATATTTATTTCCATACTTTCTGATCTCCTTTATTTTATATAACCCATACTCCTCCCAGGATTAACTTTAAATTAAGAAACTGATCTTTTTGATTTGACTGGCAAATATCATAGCATCATCATTCCTGGAACAGAGATATTCAAAATATGAAAAAGGAAATCTGGTAATCTAAACTACATTTTCACTGATGCCAGGATGTAAAAACATCAGTGTATCTAACAACACACACACACCAGTGGTGGGTTCCAACCGGCATTACTATCAGTTCTCTTTGTGCACGCGCTTCGCGCACGATCATCGCACGCATGCTCACTTCACTCGAATGTGCGCCAAACTTGTGCTCTGCGCAAGCGCCTTAGGTATCTGCCCAGCTGATGTGCAGCAATCCACTCTGCCGCAGCTGGGCTAAAGAAGAAGAAATAAAGGTAGGAATAACGCGGGGGCGGGCGGGGGCGGGCGGGAGGACCCAGCTCCCAGGCAAAGAGAATCGGTTCGGTGACATCACATCCTCACCGCTACTGGCTCGGCCGAACTGGGCAGAACCCACCACTGACACACACACACACACACACACACACACACATAACTACATCATAATTTAGTGCAGGGACCAGCAGCCATTGAAAAAATCATTGGTTCTCATTTTAATTTTACAAGATCAAGCTTGGAAAGATTTTGGGTGCATCTGCTTCCTAGATTACACTGATTAGGATTTATTATATGTTGAAATGATTTGATAAATATTTATATGAAAGTTAAGTTCAAAAACCATAATTTAATATTGGTTTACTTTAAGAAAACCTTTTAAACAAACGTTTGGCCTGCATCAGAAATAGTAACATGATAAGCTACCTAAACCTCAAAGTTGAAACATTCAGCTTTTCTTTATAGTACAGAAGAAGAAAGGAGAAAAAAAATGTGAAAGTTATCAGTTGTCAACCCTGAAGCCGACCTGACCTTTGTGATGTAGATGAGGTCAAGAAACACATAACCACAAGACTTTTGGAATTTGTGTGTATGTCACTGTATAATAACAGAATCTTGAAAACTTCCCAATTTCCCACTGTCCTCTCTTATCCCAACAATAATCAAGAAAGGGATTGGTTTGTTCTTTCCATGTCTATCTCCTACTAGAGAAAGCTCATTTCTGGAATGCTAAATTCTCAGGTAGAATTATCTGATTGTGATTGATCAATTATTATTCATTTCATAATTATTGCCAATTAATCAGACTAAGTTATTTATTTATTTTAAACTTTAAAGAGCCTTGGTAGTACAGTGGCCTAAGGCACCCTGTTATTAAGCTGGTTATTAAGCCAGCTGCCTGCAATTACTGCAGGTTCGAATCTCGCCAAGGCTCAAGGTTGACTCAGCCTTCCATCCTTTCTAAGGTAGGTAAATTGAGGACCCAGTTGTGGGGGGCAATAAGCTGACTTTGTATAAAAATATACAAAAGTATGAAGGCTATTGCTGAGCACATTGTAAGCCGCCCTGAGTCTCTGAAGAAGGGCGGCATATAAATCAAATTAAAAAAAAAACAAAAAACTTCACAACTTTTCAAACATTTGTTTGTCATTTGAATTAGTGAATGTAGAGGAACTTTTATTTTCTAGAGCATCAGTGTAACTCAAAGAGAAAAACCAACTTTGCAGTTTCTCTATACATTCTGATCTCAACAAATGTCTGAAATCATGGATTTTAGCTAGACACATCTGAATCTTGCATGCATTGTTCCATATTTACACATTAGTTATTTATTCATTTGTAGATTCTGCTACATGATTAATTTCTTATTTTCAGTTCTCATATCAAATTGAAATCTAAAGTGCAACACAAGTAAAGCAAAGTCTAGAACAGAAAAATATAGTTATTAATATTTCATATCTATTTGAATAGATCATATCATATGTAACTTATAACTACTAGAACAGGGGTGTCAAACTCGATTTCATTCAGGGTTGTGTTTGACCTCAGGGGGCCGGGGTGAGTATGGCCAGCTCAACATCACTTGTGTTGGGGGTGCCTGTGGCAGCCTGAGTGGGGCTGGGGGGATCAAGTGGAAGAAGGTGAGACCAGGGAGAGAACCAAACCCTTGTCCTCCAGAGGAGCCTTGCCATCTCTCTCTGGTCATGCAGAGGTCCCCTGGACAGCAGTGCTGGCTGTCCAGAGCCCTAGGCAGTGGAAAGCAAGCACCTGGCCTGGCCCTCAAACTCCTAGGGCACCTGGACCCCACAGCCCAGCCCCATTTTCCCAAGGGGGTGCCTGGCCAAGCTACTTCCTCCTCGAGGCTGCTGTTGCTGTTCTCACTCTACTTGGCCAGATTGCTCATGGTGTGTGAGGTCAGAGGGAGGTGTGTCAGAGGGAGGCCTATTTTCTCTGCATGCAAGGAGACCTGGCTTTGTAACCAAAGCATCTCAGCAATAGGATGGAGACCACAAGGAGAGGTCAGGGGGAGGAGACAAGGGGATGGCGAAAGGGCAGCAGGGCTGCTGGTGGCCAAGTGCTAAGGCAGGATTTCCCTCAGACCCTCCCTCCCTCTCATTATAATCTCCTTCCTTCCTTCCTTCCTTCCTTCCTTCCTTCCTTCCTTCCTTCCTTCCTTCCTTCCTTCCTTCCTTCCCTTTTCTTCTTTTTCCTTCCCTCTTCATTTCCTTTTTCTTTCTTCCCCTCTTTCCTTCTTTTTCCTTTCTTGCTGTCTTCCCATCTTTCCTTCTTTTTCTTTGTCTTCCTCTTTCCCTTTCTCCTTCTTGGATGCTCAAATGCAAAAGGGGAAACATTTCTTGATGCCTCCTTGCTTCGTGATCAAATGCCACTTTTGTTAGTCGTTTGTTTTGCTAGCCCTTTGCCAGCGGATCCGGCCCATGGGCCTTGAGTTTGACACCCCTGTACTAGAACATATTAGTAACAGATAAAAAAATAGAAACAGAAAAATAACTTATTTTCCCCAATTCAACTTTTCTATGCTGAGTAAATTGAAAATAATTGAAATATGATGATTTTTTTTGTCAATCATCTATTAACATTTAATTTTATTAAGAATTTTGATTACAATATTAAAAACTAATACAAACTAATTAAACCTGGTTATATTAATTCTTTTTCATTTATTCCATTTTTTATAGTTTTTAAACTTATGGCTACAACTTCTTTCTTTAAGGATTATTCTGCAAAAAGCTGCCCTTTTCTCCTGAGAAGCAACCTTCTGGACCACTTGTGGATAATCTCAATCCCTCTCCTTGTCCAGAGAAGTACACTCACTAATTCTTCATCCTGTCACATTCTTCAACTTCATCCTTAGCAGATCCATCTTCAGTTTGCCAGTTCTCTCCCAGAAATCTTGTGGGCTCCTCCTTTCAATTACTGCATATTTAAAACTAATGAATACCAGCTTGCAATCAGCATGAATCTTACCTTTTGACAGTATGTTTTTTTCCAAATGCATTGATAATTTTCCCTCTGCAATTATGTGACAATTGGCATCCTTCTTAATTTCAATCACACAGAGAATCTTTTCAGGGATTTACTGAAAGTTTTATATCATTAGTTTTTTTCTCCATTTGTTTCTTAGGTATATGTACTGCCTTTTCTAAAAAAAAAAGAAAGAAAAAAGCTTAAATTATGGTTGTTGCTATTGTTATTTAATGCATTTTTTTTAGATAATTAAAATGAATTGGTTTATTCTTCTTTTTCTTACTAGATAGCATCAGCCATTTTGAGCTGATAATATCTCTGATGTTTTTCTTTGAACTCACACTATAAAATAATATAATTCTCCCTTCCTAAAAAAGTATAGTTAGGCATATTGTTAATATTTCTGTTGTAGATGCTTAATATCCTTAGGATATCACCTTTCTACTGACTCCACTAAAGAAAGAGCAGTGTGAACTCAGGGGAATAAAGGGACTGATGTGTGTGTACTGCAATGTCAAAGCTTTGTTTCATGTTGGTCAAGAAAACTGTTCTGAAAATTATTTTCTGCTTTGATGCTGAGAAACTTTGATTGCTCTGGTGTATGAAGATTCTTCTGTAGTCCAGCTCTGTGAATTTCAAGCTATGCAGTAAACATAGCAAAACTGGCAAGGAGAAATAGAGAATGTACAGGCATTTGTTTATTACTTGCAATTTACCAAGGTGTTCATCTTTGAAGATATTATTGTAAACTCTTTTTCTCTCAGCTTCTATCAACATTCCTTCCTTCCTTCCTTCCTTCCTTCCTTCCTTCCTTCCTTCCTTCCTTCCTTCCTTCCTTCCTTCCTTCCTTCCTTCCTTCCTGTTTTTCTGAAGTCTGGGGAGATTCTGAGAAGGATAGGAAATCACTACAATCTCCACAGGATAGATGCTCTAAAGTAGCTTTTCCTCACATGATACTTCCAGCTTACTGGCTGGAGTTCATAAAACTTCTTACTGAACATATTTGGAAAGACTGCTGCATTACTACGGTTCAGCTTTTGTAGCACTAGTTTGGATAGAAGCAGTGTTGGATTTGGCAGCTGAACACCTCAGAGTAAATGCATATTCAGAGAAATGCACGCCGAGGAACATTTTATAATAATATGTATCTAAACATTTTACAATAATACAGTATCAATCTGTCATACATCTCACTCTCACTTTCTGTCACTTATCTATGATACTAGGTATAGGATAGATAAAGATTGATAGATAGATGATAGATAGATAGATAGATAGATAGATAGATAGATAGATAGATAGATAGATAGATAGGATAGATAGATAATAAATAGATAGATGACGACAGAGAGAGAGAGAGAAAGAAAGAGAGAGAGAGAGAGAGAGAACTTTCTAATGTGAAGAATGCATAACATTCTTCAGGTATGATGTTGATGCACATATAATTCAACACTTTGCTTTGGAAGTTGTTTACTATTTAAATAATAAAAAACTAAAGAATGGAGGGGGAGGGATTTGCCACCTCTTCAGAAAAAAAGGTGTGTTTGTTCTTTTTTTCAACTATTATTTACCAACTGCATTTCTAAAAGGCTGAAGAACAGATTAAAAAAGGCATAGTCATTCTGTGGCTCCATGAACTATCTCTTAGCCAGCAGCCCTGCTATCAAGTCACCTGAAATGTCTGCATCCCAACTGGTTCTGATAAGAACTAGAACTTCAATAAACAATGTCAATCCTTTATTTTTGTTTCTTCTCCACTCCTTTCCTTTTGCATCAGACTTTATAAAGTATAGATTTGTAAGCAGCCTTGACAGCCTTTTTTTGTTTAAATAATGGGGACAAAAAAAAAAGGCTCGGATAAATGAAGAAATAAACAAAATGCAAAACATCACAAGAAAAAACATCAGGAATACAAGATAAAGGGATGCAGATCCTCATATGAAAGACAAGTTTATTCCTTTGCCAAGAATCCTATGAATGAAATACGTCTATTTATAAGAGCATAAGGCAAGCCCTGCTGGATCTGGCCAGAGGTCCATCTGTTCCCTCAGTTGAGCCACCTGCTTATGGGAAAATAGATATGAGAGCAGGAATATCCTCCCATTCATCTTCCCTACAACTGAGATAAAATGGCACATTCTCTCTTCTTTAATCTCTTAGTGTATGTCTACTGCTAAATCATGATTACACCATTACACAGTTATGAAGCACAGTGTTGCTTCGTAAACCCTGAAATAGTTGGCTCTTATAAAACAAGCATCTTTTTCGCTATCACTTTCCTTCTATCTTGAACAATAATTGTCCTACGTTTTCTATTTTCTTCAGGGAAAGTGGCTGCTATATCTCTTGTCTCCCAATCTGCATTTCTATGTTGAATATTTTAGCAAAATACACACTGAGTCCTTTTTTAAATCCCTTCTTTTTTTTTCTTAACAAAAGGGGGATTGTTGGATTTTTCAGATAGTAGTAGAAACTTTATGATGGGAAATAGGATAAAACAGGAAAAGCATGGATTGTGTGTATTCTGCAAAAGATTGTGTCACAACTGTGACATCAAAATCAGACAGGTGTTGCAACATCTGTATTCCCTCCTTTTTATTACAATGAATCTGTAGATTACTCAAAGGATTGCTAGTGAAAAGTTAACAAGTTATTTAGGTATTGTTTTTGTTCTGAGGTCAGTTGCTAGATAAGTGAAGATCAAGATTACTCAGCTTTCATATTTCATCTCTTCTCTTCCTTTTCTTCTTTATTATATAGCTATGTGAAAGAAAAAAAGTCAGTCTATCTAGAAAACTACTAGATTTAACTTCAGAGTTTTCTCTTAGAACCAGGAGGATAATATCCTGAAGACTAAAAATCCAGCTACTAGTTATTAATATATACTATAGATCAAGAGTCAACTCAACTTTAACTCAAACAACTGTCAGGTAAATCACCAGACTATGCTTTAACTGAGAGAGAATAATTTGACACAAACATCTTCAGCTGTTAGATTGAGAGATAAGGACACAATTTAGCAATCTGGATTTTCTATGTGAAATGAATCTAAAAATATAGTGTTGAATATTTTGTTTCCTTTCAAATAAGCAATTTTGTTTTTAAATATTTTTCTATAATTCAAAAGGAAACTTTTTGCAAAATAGTATGCTAATGAATCAGCTAAGTAGCAAGACATTTAAAAAGTGAAATTAATCTTATTTAGGCTGCTTTTATTTTTAGCTCTGCTTAAAAAAAAAATTGCCTCTGCTATCACCATAGCAAAATAACCAAGGAAAAATCATAATCAATAAGTACCAAAATAAATAATTTTGGTTGTGACCTTTAAGTTCCTGTGGCAACTAAGAGTCTAAATCCTAGCTTTAGATATTCATTTTATTATCTATCTGTCTGTCTACCATCTACCTACCTACCATCTACCTACCTACTATCTATCTATCTATCTAAATGATTGCTTAGGCAGGAATGAAACTGTTTTTATGCATTACACTAAAGTGAAATAATTACAATATTGTAGAGGCAATAAGCATTTAAAGTGAATGCAGAATTATTAGCATCTGATATGACGAAGCCTGACAATTGCTACAGTTACCAATAAGTCCTTCCCATTGCTGTTTATTCAAAGTTCGTGAGAGTAGGTTTAAAAGGACAAGAAGTTAAGTGACATGGAAATAATGTCATTAAATTTTCCAGTTTTCTTTTATATACACAGTGCATTCAGAAAATATTCAGACTTCCTTCACTTTTGTCAATTTTGTTATGCTGCAAGCTGATTCTACAGTTTTTGAAATTCATTTTATTTAATTTTTAAAAGTACTCTCTCTCTCTCTCTCTCTCTCTCTCTGTTTGTGTGTGTGTGTGTGTGTGTGTGTGTGTGTGTGTGTGTGTGTGTGTGTGTGTGTGTGTGTATATTCCTTTTAATTCATAGGTATAAATGTGTGATATTTTTGCAATCAGGGTTTTTTCCTATGTTGAAAAAAGATGTTAAATGGCCATGGTGGGATGAAATCTCTAATCATCGCTTTCAGGCCTGTCAGACATTTTATGTTGTTTCTTCTGAGACTTATGGGAGACTGGGATAGTACTATTTCTGTCTTATGAGACTTCTTCAGCCACCCACACCCATATTTTATGACTCCTCCCTGTATAGGTCAAATATTTATTCCTTTTTTTTTAATTCTTTTTTCAACATAGGAAAAAAACCCTGATTGCAAAAATATCACATATATATGTATGTATGTATGTATATATATATATATATATATATATATATATATATATATATATATATATATATATATATAATAAAAATGTAAATGAATCAAGAGAATAAAATCTGAGAAGAAATTATATATATACACACACAAACACACATTTTTTTCTCAGGTTCTCAAGAGCTCTGGTGGCTCAGCAGACTAATTAACATCCACTTACATCTGCTGTCTGCAATTACTGCAAGTTCAAATCTCACTAGGCTCAAGGTTGACTCAGCCTTCCATCCTTTCTAAGGTAGGTAAAATGAGGACCCAGATTATGGGGGCAATAAGCTGACTTTGTATAAATATACAAAAGTAGGAAGGCTGTTGCTTAACACATTGTAAGCCGCCCTGAGTCTCCAGAGAAGGGCAGCATATAAATCATTTTTTTTAAAAAAGGTGTCATTCTCTTGATTCATTTACATTTTTCTTTTCTTTATTAATCTCTATGCCACCTTTTCTCCTAGAAGGTGACTATGGGTGGCTTACAAATTATAGAAACAAGTGAAAAGTAAATGAATTGACATTAAAATGAACTGACATTAAAATATTAGTAAAAACTGTTCTGAAACCATGCCTCTGTTAAAAGTTAGCATTTTCTCTTTTTCTACATCCCATTACTAATAATATTTTTCATATTTTTGTTGCTTTTTACCTGTTTCTTCAGTGATGGCATCCCACCCCCCACCCCACTGCCATTTCTCTCCTTTTCTATTTTTCTTTTATCTTATTAATTTAGAATTCAATGCTGTGATGATTACGGAAACACTGGTTTTTGAAATGACCAGCCTATAACACAAAAGGGAAAAGTAATGAAATAATTTGAGTACATGTTTTTTTTTTCACATTTATTCTGTTTGTGACAGTACCATCAATATCCACAGCTGGTGAAATAGTCCTTAGCTATGAATAGCAATCACGGCAATTTTGTTTCCTTTGTAATAATTGCTCCTTCACTTATGATTTTCTTCAAAAAGGATTATTTATAAATACATGATTGTCTTTCAAAGAAAGGGGTGTTTGTTTATTTGTTTTAGGAAGAATTTGCCCTGTCTGGTAGTTTTATCAGTTAAAAAGATTCTCTGAATAAGATCCTCCTTACAAATAATTAAGAATGTATTAATAAAATATTTCAATTATATTTTTGACACCATTGTTCAACTGAATTTCCAAAAGCACTCACAATGAGTGAATATTTTCATATTAGTGGAGGCTTCTAATTAATCAGAAATGACATTTCACAAATTAGAGCAAATTCCATGTAGTCACTGAGAGTCAAGCTTGACTCAAGGGAATCTTTATCACACCAAGGAAAAGAAGAAAATGAGAAAATAAAATACAACTTTGTTGCATATGCACATGTTAAACTTCTTGATAATGTCTATAGTGTAACCTTTGGGACTGAAACTCCAGAATTTCAAACCAGCATGATTATATGGTAATTGAATCGGGTCTTCTAGATATCAAGAAAATTCGAACAAGTCCTTGGGGAAGAGTTTATTAATGCAAAGCATTTTTCCCCGTGACAACATATAAAGATTGTTTGTGTTGTTAGCACTCTGGAATAAAGAATTAAATCTCAGAAAGTATTTCTGCTACCCTATGGCATCCTGGAGTTTGCAAGTCTTCCCTCCAGCCAGGATAAATAGAACTGATAAACATTAACAAATTTAGAAAAATGCCAGCTTCAGATTTTAATAAAGCCCCGATCACAATATGCAGCATTAATACATCTATATGGCACTTTGCAAAAGGGCAAACTGTTCCAACATGCCTATATTTTACAGTGACCTGCCTAATACATTGTCTTAGTTTATGGGCCAAATTAAATAAATAAGATATAAATTCCTCACAAGGTTAGCAGTACCCTAACTTTTAATACTTTAAAGTGGCTTTAATTCTGGTTTTCCAAGTCATTATTAGAGTTCCCAATGGCGTGGAGTTCAGTAAACATATTAAAACACATTCAGTTACATCCTCTCACTGCAAATGGGGAAACAGTAATAAGAAGGACCATCCTCCCCTTTTGGATTTGAATATCTTAAGGCCATTTTTTTTTATTATTTTAGTACAGATTTCTGAAAACAGGCTGCTCTCTGTTCCACCCTATTTTCTAGGAATATTTATCAGAATTTATCAAAGTTAGCCAAACTGGATAGATGCTGATTTTACTAAATTTTATTTATGATAAAGAATAGATTAGTTGGAATTGAGTTCAGATCCATCTCAAAGCAGAAGAAAAAAAATTTGTTATGCTTGTGACTACATTTGCCTAGGGAAGAAATGTAACAAGAATAGTTGAAAATATTTTGCATAATTCTGCAACTTCCTTCATTTAAACCCAAATTTCCCCCAAAACCCACAAAACATGTATTTTCTCTTTTTTCCCCTTTTAACAACTGTATAACAAAAGAAGAACTCTCATTATTGGAAAACTCAAGGCATAAGAGGAGTCCACAGGTTGGAATAAAAAGTACTTACATTGACCAACTGTTCAACATGGAGTTCCTTAGGGATCTGTATTGAGGCCAGTACATTTTGTTTATAAATGAACTGAAGTTAAGAGTGAACTGTGAGGAGGTCTAGTTTGTCAATGATATCACACTATTCAAAGGTAGTAAAATAAAAGGGATTCTTAAGAATTTCCAAAATACTTCCAAACAGTGTCAAAACAGGTCATGGTAGCAATGCAATACAATGCACGTGAAAAGGGATGCAGCATGGCAAAAAAATCCATTTTTAGTTGAGGGCCTATGAAAATATTAATGAAAGTTATTAAAAGTAATAATTAATAATTGATAAAAATAATGTAAAGTTGGAATGGAGTAAAAAAAGTGTATATTTTCTAAAACTGAAAAATCATGATAGCCTTTTTTATTTGGAGAAAAGACTAGTAAAGGGAGTCCTGATAAAGAGATGTAAAATTGTACATAGTATGGAAAATATGAATAGACATATTGTATATTTCTGTTGCTGTTTTATATTATCAAAAAATTAGATTTATCCATTGAAAATAAATTAAGGATCAGAGGTGGTATTCAGCAGGTTCTGACCAGTTCTGGAGAGCTGGTAGCAGAAATTTTGAGTAGTTCGGAGAACTGCTAAGTACCACCTCTGACTGACCCCACCCCATCTATTCTCTGCCTCCTGAGTCCCAGCTGATCAGGAGGAAATTGGGATTTTAAAGTAACTTTCCCCTGGAGTGGGGAGGAAATGGAGATTTTGCAGTATCCTTTCCCCTGCCATGCCCACCAAGCCATGCCCGTCAAACCACGCCATGCCACGCCCACCAAGCCACGCCCACAGAACCAGTAGTAAAATTTTTTGAATCCCACCATTGGTAAGGATGTATAGGAAAAGGAAAGAAATCTATACAAAGTTCATAATAAAATGTGGAGGAAAGGAAGATTTTCAATGCTTCTTGTCAGCTTCCCACAAGGAAACTCAATCGGGATATTTCTCCCACTGCTTTCTGGCCCACCTGTGGTCATTCTGTTTTTCTGTTTAGGTAAGAAATATCTCTGAAATGATGACCAACAAATCACAAGTTATCTAGTGAATACATAACAATATCTCAGTTTAAGGACGCCATACCCTACACTCGTATCAGCTAATATGGGATATGCATGTCAAATTTGGCAATGTGCTGGCAGGAGCATTGCAATACAAACCTAAGCTTTTTGCATATGCATATGTGCAATGTCGAAATATGTACAAAAGAGGCATGGCTTGTATCACAATATTCTACCTAGAGTTTTGCCAACACTTCTGCTGCCATGGGTAACACTGCCTCAAAGAGTAAAAATAATTTACATCTTCTCAGTAGCAGTTTACAATCCACTGTTCTGGATGGCTTCATTCTTGTCTGCAAGGAAGATTCTAATCTAGCCAAGACTTGTCTGCAAGTCAAGCCAAAGGCAAGATAAACTACAAAGTGTCAAAAAATCTGTAATACATTACTGAGCCCAGAATCTGAAGGCAAAGAGTCAAGACGATTCCATTCAAATTGATGATGTGATCTGAAAATTGATTTGAGTTGCATTGCTGAATGAGGCCATTTTGGTTTGAAACATCAAATCAGTGTGAAAACAAAAGTCATCCAACATGACAGATTAATTTGGAACCATCCAATTTGAAAACCTAATTCAATACAGAGATTTGACTGATTCACCTTCAAATCAAATCTCTAAATTAAAGCTTCACAGAGCCTTATTATCTTACTCCAGCTTGAAGTTCCTTGCATACAAAAGGAACAGTCTCTATTGAAATGTTCTGCTTGAAATAACGTCCCATTATTTTTGTACTTCTTGAGCCACTGCTTCCTTCTTGCCATTAACTGCCCTTAAAAAGCTGTCACTTTGAGGTTATATCACCTGTACAACTATCCTTTAAAATGAATTTTTAAGAATCATTGTTCCAATAATCCACTGATGTTAAGGATCTCTAAGAGAATTAAAGGAAGTTTCTCATTCTATAATAATCACTTTGTGCCATGAATTGCTATGGCAACCTTTTGATTTTGGTTTGGATTTTTTTTAAAAAAACAGAAAGCCTAGCTACTCTTTTAATTACAAATGGATTTTGATTACAGCCTATCTATTAAGTAAATTAGGCTACACTTTGCAGGCCCCATAAATGTCTGACTTCAATGTAATTTTATACAGTAGTTTAAAAGAAATGATTTTGGGGGAAACAATGAAGTAGACTACTGCGTACAACTAAGATACAAAAACACAACAGGTATTTCTGTTTGATTTGTTATCATAGGGATCTGCACAGATACACTAAAGTACCTCTTCCCACTTTAAAAATTTGTCCCATCTTGACCTTGCTATTTTTTTTAAACAAAGGATGAATACTCAGTGTTCCTCCTATTGAGGGGATGAGAGAAATGGGAAATGTGATTTCAAATTAACCTGTCAAGCTTTTAGTTCTGCACATAGATTTTTAGCAGCCCTATTTGTACAACATGATCAACTTCGCATCACAAGAAAACATTGCATTCTTTGGGGAGAGCAGATTTCCACTCCAATTTTGCCTTCAGCACCCAATATGGTATTGGTTTGATTTTATCAATGAGTGAGTGAGTGAGTGAGTGAATGAATGAATGAATGAGGCAAGCAAGCAAGCAAGCAGTCAGTCAGTCAGCTTGGTCACTCAACAATGAGACATTGGTGAAGTAGGCACAGCAAAATCTGCATTTTCTGCGTCGCATGAGAAAAGTACATCTTCTTGTCCTTACCACTTTCTATGGAGGAATGATCGAGATTATCCTGTCATACTGAATTACTGTCTGGTTTGGAAGCGTTGCTGTTTCAGACAGGAAGGCAGTGCAGAGAATGGTGAGGATGGCAGAAAAGATGATTGGTAGTTTGCTTCCTTCTATCCAGGACACATCATATAAGTGATGCTTGAGCAGGGTCTGCAGTATTGTCTGGGATGCTACACATCCACTTCACAACCTGTTTTCTTTGTTTCCTTCTCGGAGGAGGCTTCGTGGTATCTGAAGCAGAACATCTAGATTTAGTCACAGTTTTGTTCCATATAGCATCAACCTAGTGAACCTTCAAGTTTCCTCTTTCCACTATGTATTCAAAATGGACAGTGATAGATGATAGATAGATAGATAGATAGATAGATAGATAGATAGATAGATAAATAGAGATAGATATGTATATATACATATGTGTGTGTGTATACACACATGTGTGTATATCTCTATCATATATGATATAAACACACACATACACATACATACCGTGTTTCCCAGAAAATATGACCTACTCAGAAAGTAAGTCTTAGCTTGATTTTTACACGTGCGCCCAATATAAGTCCTAACTTGAAAATAAGCCCTAATTAAGATCCCACCCACTCCAGGATACACAGGTAAAAATTAGGGGGAGGGGGTTGGAGCTGCCCTACTACTTACATTCAGATAGTTGCACACCAGGCACACCTCAGCCCGTTTCTTCTGCAGCCGGAAAGGCTTTCCTGAAGGCCTCTGTAGCCGATAACAGAGTTCTGGATCGATCCAGATCTCTGTTATCAGCTGCAGACGCCTTAAGGAAAGCCTTGCTGGCCTTGCTGGCCAAAGAAAAGGAGAGAGAGAGAGAGAGAGAGAGAGAGAGACAGACAGACAGACAGACAGACAGACAGACAGACGGAGACAGAAGGAGACAGAGACAGAGAGACAGAGACAGTCTGAGACAGACAGAGATACAGGCTTATATTTATGTATGTATATAGCATGTGTATATGTATGTTATGTATGTGTTTGGTAGATATATATTTTCTCTTGAGAGCAGACAACAGAATTTCATTTTTAATGTGGGCCAGTGTGCTCACAGTAAAAAAATGACAATAAAGTTAAGTTATCTTATCTAAATGTCTAGATATCTGCTTCAGTGTAAGAAGATTCAAGATGTTTTGCCCTCAGAGCAAGTGTAGCCTAAGAGCAGTTTTCTCAACTCGGAATAAATCATGGATTGTTGTTTCTGTTCTAGAAGAGAAGCAGCAATGTTTTGTCTATTTGGACTGTTCCAGGCGCTCCAACCTGGATTTGTAGCACTTGTGATTTGTGATTTGTTTGTTGTTTGCTTGCTGGCTGGCTGGCTGACTGCTACTTCAGCAGTAGGACAAGTCATTTCTCTGTTGCTGTAGGAGTGAACTAAATGGTATGAAATGGGGATGGAAAAGCTATGGCCAGTTCAAAAACTTTTCATAGCTGTTATGCTTCCCTATACACTCATTAAGTTACAATTGATATGGTTAGATGTGGAGCCTTGTATGTGTGTCATGCTGTGCTTTATTCTGAAGAGATTGATATATAAAATAAATCAGGTAAAATAAGGCAGACCAGCTCAAGGATATGGTTTACATGCAAGTGTTGCTAATGTTGTTGAAGTTGCAAATGAAGATTCCGCTAGACCAACATTGAGCTCTCAGAATTCATTTCAAATGCAAAAAAAAGAGTGTTAATCTGCCCTGGTGTGGTGTACTTTGGAATGTGCATGCTCTCTGATGCACTGTACTATTTAATGTGGAGTCAAGGTTATGAAAGAGTCCATTATCATAAAATGGCACAAATGTATGATCTAAAATATCGTAAGAAAATCAAGGCAGGTGTTATAAAAAGACCCCCTACCGGCATTCAGTGCAGGGAGATGGAGAGAGAAAGAGAAATTGAACTTCTTTTCTGATTGCCTCTCTGATTGCTGCTTGCTATCTATGGAAGTTTCTCGTTTCCTTCTAGTTAACTCATATCTAGAAGGGGGTGTGAGGAACTACAGAGCAAAATCTGTGCAGATGACCTGTGGCCTATCATAGAATTTTGTCTTAGCACCAAGCTGTTCAATTTCTATACAAACTGCTGGGAGAGATTATCAGGAGCCATGGCACACAGTTTTACTGCTTCTTACCAACCAGCTCCAAGAACATTTGATAATATGCTAGATCTGGGGAAAATAAATCTAGGTGAGATGCACACTCTGTTGTTAAATTGGACGGGAATTTTTAAAAAGGAAAATTAATCTGGACAGTAATTTAAAGGCTGTCTCAACAGATTGACTCCTCTGTCCTCATACCTCACTGGATTTTCATGTAGCAGCTGTGGTGAGGGTGTAGTTGCACTCTTTTTCTGCCACTTGGATACCAGAGAATTGGAAAAGAGATGATGTGATTCCAATCTACAGAAACAGGGGAAAAATTGGATCCAGGAAATTGTAGGCCAATCATTTTATCTGAGAAAATCATGGAAAAGATAATCATTTGATTTGTAAGCCCCTAGGAAAAAAAACAGTTTGATTACTGGAAGTCAGGATGTGTTTGTTAAGTTAGTTAAGTAGACCTTAGCCTACTTCTTGGTAAGGAAGAACAATAAGGGATAGACAGTATCACCACCAGATGGATTTGTAATTGGCTAACCTACTGTATTGGGTCAGTGGTCCTCCATGCAGATAAAGTTCTATAGAGGACAATCCAGCTATCATGCTCCCCAACCCTTCTCTTTGATAAGCTAGACATACCTATCTCCTTCAAACATTGTAGGCTATTATCCAGGTAAGGTATAAGGAGTTCTCTCTCTCTCTCTCTCTCTCTCTCTCTCTCTTTTTCTCCCTCCCTCCCTCCCTCCCTCCCTCCCTCCCTCCCTCCCTCCCTCCCTCCCTCCCTCCCTCCCTCCCTCTCTTTCTTTCTTTCTTTCTTTCTTTCTTTCTTTCTTTCTTTCTTTCTTTCTTTCTTTCTTTCTTTCTTTCTCTCATTTTCTCTTTCTATCATATCCTTCCCTCCCTTCCTCTCCCTCTCCCTCCATCCCTCCCTCTCTGTATCATCTATCATCTAACAGACCCAGGAAACTACAGACCAATCAGCCTAACATCAATACCCAGGAAGATACTGGAAAAGATAACAACAACAACAACAACAACAACAACAATAATAAAGTATTATTAATTATTAATCATTATTGAGTATCTTGAGTATTATTAAATACTCAAGAACAAGCCCTAGCCACAAACTGCATGAAGGCAAAAATTCAACATGTTACCACCAACAGCAAATGCCGCCTCTGCAATGAGAAAGATGAGGCAGACGACCACCTGATCAGTGGATGCAGCAAAATTTCACAAACTGACTACCTACAATGCCATGACCGTGTTGCTAAGATCATTCATTGGAAATTGTGCCAGAAGTTTGGATTTGAGTACAGCAAAAACCACTGGGAACATCAGGTTGAGAAAGTTTTAGAGAATGAGAAACTCAAGATCTTGTGGGACTTTAGGATTCAGACTGACAGGCACTTGGTCCACAACACACCTGACATAACAATAATTGAAAAGAAAAAAGTATGGCTCATTGACATTGCAATACCTGGTGATGCACAGATTGAAGATAAGCAGCAAGAAAAAATCACAAAGTACCGGGACTTGCAAATTGAAATTGAGTGACTGTGGAAAAAGAAAGTGTGTGTTGTCCCGATTGTAATTGGAGCCCTTGGAGCGGGGTAACCCAAAGGGCTACCCCGCTATTTAGAAATTCTAAATTTGCTGGACTTGAAAATTTTGACTCTACAAAAAACAGCTTACTCAGAACAGCTTACATCCTCCGTTACATACCTTAACAGTTCCTAGGTCCTTGGTTAGGACTCGAGCTGCTGAGCTATTAACCAACCTCAAAGGCTGTGAATCTCACTAAAGATTAACCAATAATAATAATAATAATAATGATGATGATAATGATAATGATAATAATAATAATAACAATAATAATAATAACAGATCTGTGAACATCTAGAAATAAATAAAGTAATAACTAGAAGTCAGCATGCGTTTGTTAAAAATAGATCATGCCAAACCAATCTTATTTCATTCTTTGACAAAGTGACTAAATTAGTAGATCAGTGAAATGGTATGGACATAGTATATTTAGACTTCAGCATTTGATGAAGTAGACCACAATCTACCCTGTTTCCCTCAAAATAAGACATCCCCTGATAATAAGCCCAATCGGGCTTTTGAGCACATGGCAATAAGGCTAAGCGCTTATTTCAGGGTTCCAAAAAATATAAGACAGGGTCTTATTTTCAGGGAAACACGGTACTTCTTGGTAAGCTAGAAAAAACTGGGATAGATAGCATCACCACCAGATGGATTTGTAACTGGCTGACAAACCATATTCAAGAAGTAGTCCTTAATGTAAGGTGACCAGATTTTAACATTGGTAAAGAGGGACATTGTGGGCGTGGCTTATTTTGTGGGCGTGGCTAGCTGGTCATGTGACTGGGTGGGCGTGGCTAGCTGGTCATGTGACCGGGTGGCCATGGCTATGTGTATAGGGTAAGGTGAACAGATTTTAACATTGGTAAGAGGGACACCATTGTGGGCGTGGCTTATTGTGTGGGCGTGGCTTGGAGGCCATGTGACTGGGTGGGCGTGGCTAGCTGGTCATGTGACCGGGTGGCCATGGCTATGTGTATAGGGACTACTCAGAGGGCTGGAAAGTCATTTCTGACAGGTCCTCACACTTTTGACTGGTCCTCACACTTATGACCATCCTCACATTTATGCCCGTGCAGCATTCTTAACAACCATGTCACTCATTTCACAACTGCTTCTCTTCACCATGATGACAAGATAGGGCAAAAATGTAAAATGTGAGGACAGTCGTAAGTTCGAGGACTGGTCAAAAGTGCGAGGACCAGTCAAAAATAACTTTTTCAGCCCTCTGAGTAGTCCATATGCACAAAAGGACTAACCAGAGGGCTGAAAAAAGTCATTTCTGACAGGTCCTCGCACTTTTGACTGGTCCTCACACTTATGACCATCCTCACATTTATGCCCGTGCAGCATTCTTAACAACCATGTCACTCATTTCACAACTGCTTCTCTTCACCATGATGACAAGATAGGGCAAAAATGTAAAATGTGAGGACAGTCGTAAGTTCGAGGACTGGTCAAAAGTGTGAGGACCAGTCAAAAATAACTTTTTCAGCCCTCTGAGTAGTCCATATGCACAAAAGGACTAACCAGAGGGCTGAAAAAAGTCATTTCTGACAGGTCCTCACACTTTTGACTGGTCCTCACACTTATGACCATCCTCACATTTATGCCCGTGCAGCATTCTTAACAACCTTGTCACTCATTTCACAACTGCTTCTCTTCACCATGATGACAAGATAGGGCAAAAATGTAAAATGTGAGGACAGTCGTAAGTTCGAGGACTGGTCAAAAGTGCGAGGACCAGTCAAAAATAACTTTTTCAGCCCTCTGAGTAGTCCATATGCACAAAAGGACTAACCAGAGGGCTGAAAAAAGTCATTTCTGACAGGTCCTCACACTTTTGACTGGTCCTCACACTTATGACCATCCTCACATTTATGCCCGTGCAGTATTCTTAACAACCATGTCACTCATTTCACAACTGCTTCTCTTCACCATGATGACAAGATAGGGCAAAAATGTAAAATGTGAGGACAGTCGTAAGTTCGAGGACTGGTCAAAAGTGCGAGGACCAGTCAAAAATAACTTTTTCAGCCCTCTGAGTAGTCCATATGCATAAAAGGATACAGTAATTGAGAGGGATGAAGGAAGGGAAGGGAAATTAGAGTAGGAGTGACGGTTAAGAGAGGGAGGAAGAGAGGAGGAGAAGGAGAAAGGAAGAGGAAGTAGGGAGGAGAAGAAGAGGGGGGGAAGAGAAAGTAAGAAGGAAAGAAAAGAGAGGTGGTAGGTTTGAGGAGAAAGATTGCTGTACAATAAAAAAGATGAAAGGGAAGAAAGCCAACCCCAAACAAATATAAAGATATTAAGATAAAGAATGAATTGTTAAACTTTAAAGAATAAAAGAGAACAAATATGAATAAATAGCAATAATTAGAAACACACATACATACAATGTATTTTCTTTGAACAGAATATTTGGCTGGTTCACAAATTTAAACAGTGTTTAGTCATTTCAATTAAATTTACAATTTCTATATTTCCTTTTTGCCATATTTATTCCTCATCTATTTTTTTAAAAAAACAATATTACCCTTCATCCTCATCTCTAATCTTAATCAAATTCAATTTTTCCCTTCTATTCTATTTTATACCCCTTCCCATTGTCATCTATTTTTATATCCATCCTCACATTGGTTAATTATGTAATTATGTAATACAGTTGTTTAATACAAATTCAACATTTTAATATAAATCAATTAGTTATATAACTATCTTTTTTGTATATTAATCAATATGAACATGAATATTCCAATTATTTCCATGCAATCCAATTTCTTACAAATCAATTAATTATACTTACCAATAATAATAAACCAAATAATTTCCCCCATATATTCCTCCAAACCACAACTTAACCATTTCTGCTTTCAACACAGTATACAATTAATAATATCTCAATTATTACAATTCCCTAGTTAAAAAGAGCTTTTTTTTCTTTTGTGTTTTAAAATCTTGAACTCTCCTCTTTTGCCCTAAATAATTTTCCATTGTTTGCACTTACCTTTTTTGGTGAGGAAAAGGAAAATAAATCTGCTGCCTAATTTTCCAACGTTGCAAGCAAACCGCAAAGCCAACAGCCTGTTTTACTTTCACTTTCGTTTTGAGCTTGGTTTGCACAAAGAGGAAAAAAAAGCAATTTAGCAAGAGCAGAGCCCTGTGCAAATCAGCTGAGAGGGGGAAGCCGAGCTAATTAACGTAGGGCGGCCCTTTGAAGCCCCGCGGCAAGAGTTTAAACAGGTTTTTTCCCTCTAGCCATCAGCGGGCATTCAGGAGGCAGCCGGGAACCAGGAGGCAGAATGAAAAATCGGGACTTTTTTAAAACGCTGCGGGACGAGGGACAAATTGCTCAAAAGCGGGACTGTCCCACCAAAAGCGGGACGTCTGGTCACCTTACCTTAATGGCACTACATCTACATGGAGGGAAGTAAGCAGTGGAGTACCACAAGGTTCCATCTCAGGCCCAGTATTCTTCAATATCTTTATAAATAACAGGTGAGGGAATAGAAGGGACACTCATCAAATTTACAGATGATACTAAGCTGGATGGATATTGACAGACTTGAAGTCCGGTAGGGCTGCACAACGTTTGTGGATTGGGGATTAATAGAAAGCTTCCCTCAGCTGCTGGCAGTGTTCTTAGCATGTCTGGGGCTCCAGACCGCTTCCACTGCCATGAATTTAATCTTGCAGCTTGCCGGAAGTTGCTTCTTGAGGCACCTCCGTGTGTTTGTTTGCCGCTGGTGTGAGACTGGTTACCAGCTTGCTGGATGAATCAGCTCCACCCCGCAGCCCTATCCTTGTGAGTGGCTTCGGAGTCACTGCCTGAATAATCAGGTCACACTCCACTTCAGAAACCGGCTTCGCGGTGTTGAGAGGGTGATTGGAGCCTTCGCGCCAAATTTCTTGCCTCTTGCTTGAGCCTCGGTGGCACTGAGGAGTGGTTTCAGCTCGCACCTGCCATTTTGAATCTGACAGTTCAACTGTCAGTCAAGGCGGCTGTATTGAAAAAAAGAAAAAAGCTAATTACAAGCTTTTCTTGTTGATCACAGGCTCAGAGACTTGAACTAAAGCAGAGCTTGGCGAAGAGGAGTGCTTTGAGGGCTCTGTCCCCAATGCGATGGGTTCCTGTGCTTTTAATTCCTCCTGCTGGCAAGTCTGGCTGGTCTCTCCTTCGTGCCATCTGAGGACCAGAAATTTCACACAGACACCATTTTGCAAGACTCCAGGAGGACAGGTTTGATTTATGACTGATACTATTTTGTAAAGTTTGACT
The DNA here is from genome assembly GCF_029215685.1 of Pituophis catenifer annectens. Taxonomy (NCBI): domain Eukaryota; kingdom Metazoa; phylum Chordata; class Lepidosauria; order Squamata; family Colubridae; genus Pituophis; species Pituophis catenifer. The sequence goes on from NW_027256882.1 coordinate 116,498,675, forward strand.
TTATTCAACTACTTAAAAAAAAAAAAAAACCTTGATCAGGACTAGCAACTTGAACCTTGACAAAATCTAAAATTTCTCAATTTGAACTGCGATTTGCATCCCACAGTTATGGCAGATTCTGCTTTATCATCAGACATTGAGGGTTAGCCTGCACCTCCCATAATGCACAAAACGAAGCATACAACTGCTCAAAGTGCTAAAACAGCTTCTAAAAGTAAAGTGGCTAAGGATAAGGCTAAGCCTTCTAGTAAAACCAATGCAAAAAGGCGCCACAGGGCATTGGAGCGCCAATTTGATAAAGTAAGGAGGCAAACTGATAAATTATCAGTACATTCTGAAGTGGCCGCTTTGACTCCTACAGAAGGGGTCTCAAGTCAGCAACAGTTTGGAGGCTCAACTTTTGAAGTTCCCTCCACATCTTCCTTGCCACAGGGTTTGGCCACTCCCAGTTCTTCTGGGGTAGTTCGCCAGTTACCAGAAGCTCCCTTTACACCTACCTCTGCAGGCCTTAGGGCAGGTGAAGGTCAGCAGCATAACCAAAATTTGGATGTTCAATCTGTAATTTCAGAAGCCATTTCAAAAATCTTGGCCGTTACTGTTCAGCAGGGCACCAAGTTGCAGTCTACTGAGCCTTCTTCTACATATCAAAGGCCAATACAGGATTATACTGATACAGCATATCCTTCTGAACATGATCTTACTGGCGTAGAGGGTTCTACCCTAGGTGAGGAGGTTTATGACTGCTTATTACACTTAGGCAGGAAAAACCAAAAGTAAACATACAGATTAGGTGAAACCTGGCTTAATAGCAGTAACTGTGAGAAGGATCTTGAAGTCCTAGTGGACAATCAATGAAATATGAGTCAGCAGTGTGCAGTGGCAGCCAAAAAACCAATGCAATTCTAAATTGTATTAACAGAGGGAATCAAGATCATGTAAGGTACTAATAGCACTCAATAAAGCCTTAGAATACTGCATCCAGTTTTGGCCACCATACTATAAAAAAGATGTTGAGACCAGTGGTGAAATTCAGTTGGTTCTATCCAGTGGTGGGATTCAATTTTTTTAACAACAGGTTCTGTGGGCGTGGCTTAGTTGGGGGTGTGTCTTGGCAATCATGTGACTGGGTGGGCGTGGCTAGCTGGACACGTGACTGTGTAGGCATGGCTAGCTCATCATGTGACCGGGTGGGCGTGGCTATGTGCATAGGGACTACTCAGAGGGCTGAAAAAAGTCATTTCTGACTGGGCCTCACACTTTTGACCGGTCCTCACACTTATGACCATCCTCACATTTATGCCCGTGCAGCTTTCTTAACAACCATGTCACTCATTTCACAACTGCTTCTCTTCACCATGGTGACAAGATAGGGCAAAAACGTAAAATGTGAGGACAGTTGTAAGTTCGAGGACTGGTCAAAAGTGTGAGGACCAGTCAGAAATAACTTTTTCAGCCCTCTGAGTAGTCCATATGCATAAAAGGATACAATAATAGAGAGGGATGAAGGAAGGGAAGGGAAATTAGAGTAGGAGGGAGGGTAAGAGAGGGAGGAAGAGAGGAGGAGAAGGAGAAAGGAAGAGGAAGTAGGGAGGAGAAGAAGAGGGGAAGGAAGAGAAAGTAAGAAGGAAAAAAAAGAGAGAGGTGGTAGGTTTGAGGAGAAAGATTGCTGTACAATAAAAAAGATGAAAGGGAAGAAAGCCAACCCTAAACAAATATAAAGATATTAAGATAAAGAATGAATTGTTAAACTTTAAAGAATAAAAGAGAACAAATATGAATAAATAACAATAATTAGAAACACACATACAAACATACAATGTATTTTCTTTGAACAGAGTATTTGGCCGGTTCACAAATTTAAACAGTGTTTAGTCATTTCAATTAAATTTACAATTTCTATATTTCCTTTTTGCCATATTTATTCCTTATCTATTTTTGTAAAAAACCAATATTACCCTTCATCCTCATCTCTAATCTTAATCAAATTCAATTTTTCCCTTCTATTCTATATTATACCCCTTCCCATTGTAATCTATTTTTATATCCATCCTCACATTGGTTAATTATGTAATATTAGTTGTTTAATATAAATTCAACATTTTAATATAAATCAATTAGTTATATAACTACCTTTTTTGTATATTAATCAATATGAACATGAATATTCCAATTATTTCCATGCAATCCAATTTCTTACAAATCAATTAATTATATTTACCAATAATAATAAACCAAATAATTTCCCCTATATATTCCTCCAAACCACAACTTAACCATTTCTGCTTTCAGAAATATACAATTAATAGTATCTCAATTATTACAATTCCCTAGTTAAATAGAGCTTTTTTTCTTTTGTGTTTTAAAATCTTTCCCTAAATTTCCCATTGTTTGCACCTACCTTTTTTGGTGAGGAAAAAGAAAAGAATTCTGCCTGCCTAATTTTCCAACGTTGCAGCAACAGCAAAGCAGTTTCAGTTTCGTGTTTCAGCAGAGCTAAGGGGAAAAAAATCTGCTCCAGGTCTCCTTGCAAGGAAGCAGCAGAGCCCTGAGCAAAACAGCTGAGATAAATCAGCTGAGAGCCGGGAGGCCGATAGAATCAAGGGGCTAATTAGCCTATGCTGAAGCTCCGTGGGCCAATAAAATTACAAAAAACACCGAACCGTTTGTTAAATTGCTGGCTCGCCCGCCCCTCGCCCACCACTATTTATTGGCAATAAATAGTGGTGCGGAGGGGCGGGGCAAGCCAGCAATTTAACAAACGGTTCAGCTGCACCACTGGCTATAGGGTGGCCCTTTGAAGCCCCACGGCAAGAATTTGAAGTTTTTTTTCCTCTAGCCATCAGCTGGGACTCCGGAGGCAGCAATAGATTGGGAGTGGGCGGGGTAAGCCAACGGCCGGCGATCCAACAGAGAGAGAGTGAGGGTGAGTGAAGGCGTGGAAGCTGCTTTCTCCATCCTGCTCTCTTGCATCCGGAGCCGGTGGGGAACCACGTGGCAGCCCACGTGGATCCCAGGCAGCGGAACTCAGGCTAGGGAAGGGGTGGGCAATTGTGGCTCTTTTACAACCAAGCCAAGCTGTCTCAGGAATTCTGGAAGTTGAAGTCCACAGGTTGTAAAAGAGCCACAATTGCTTCCCCTGGCTACGGTAGGCTGGCGCGTGCAGGTGGGAGGCGGGGCGGGGCGAGGAGCAGGTGAGCCAGCAATTTAACAAATGGTTCGGTGTGCTGCGGGGCCAATAAATTACAAAAAAACACCGAACCGTTTGTTAAATTGCTGGCTCGCTCGCCCCATTTATTGGGAATAAATACTAGTGCGGAGGGGCGGGGCAAGGGGCAGGGCGAGCCAGCAATTTAACAAAGGGTTCAGCCGAACCCCCTAGAACCCCCAGAATCCCACTACTGGTTCTATCCGACTTGGGTGAACCGGTAGTGCCGGCAGTGGGAGGCTCCGCCCACCTGCCCAGACATCATCACGTACCGTTTTTGACCCTCTGCACATGCAGAGAAGGCTCTGCACATTCATGGAGTAGGCACAAGCAAGCGTAGTGAGCACGTGTGTGCTCACATTTGCGAACTGCTAGCGAAGGTAAGTGGATTTCATCCCTGGTTGAGACTCTAGAAAGATTCTCAGAGAAGAGAAGTGCAACAAAGATGATTAGGGGCATGGGGCTAAAATATATGCAAGAACTCGGCATGGCTAGTCTAGTCTAGTGAAGAGAAGGACTAGGAGTGACATGATAGCAGTATTCCAATATTTGAGGGGCTGTCACAGAGAGGAGGGGCTCAACCTATTTTCCAAAGCAGCCAGTGGCCAGGCAAGGAACAATGAATGGAAACTAATTAAGGAGAGATTCAATCTAGAAATAAGGAGAAATTTTCCGACAGTGAGAACAATCAACCATTGGAACAGCTTGCCTTCAGAAGTTTCATCATTGGAAGCTTTCAAGAAGAACTAGACAGCTACTTGTCAAAAATGATATAAGGTCTCCTGCTTGAGCAGGGGGTTGGGCTAGATGACCTACAAGGTCCCTTCCAACTCTGTTATGGACAGAACTTGGTAGCAGCAGAGGACTCCAGAGTCCTCTGTATTCTGTATCATCTATTTTTTTTTCCCCACAGCAAGATATTAATCTAATTACTTAATAGTCATATTAAGTACATAGCCCTGTAGTGCTATACAGCCTTGAATGGCTTAAGGCCTATCTAAGGGACTCATTCTCTCAAATGTTCATCTTTTCTTGCATCACTGAAAGCGGCATTTAAATTGTTTAGCATTTAAAAATTGTGTATAAGTATTTTCCAGAAGACAGTCTTTCAATTGTTAAATGATGTTAGCACTTATTTTAGTGTTAGTTTGCATTGGCATTTTAATTTTATTTTAGCTTCGTTTACATATTAGCCAGATTAGAAGGTAGGATAAAAATAAGTATATGAAACAGAAAGGATAAAACTGGCACTGCTCGAAGTGAAGAATCTGAATCAAACAAAACTGTTGTCAAAGCACCATGCAAGGGGCCATAATGTACAAACAGAAGGAACGGGTGGTAAAAAGTCCATTAGCACATTAGGACATTTGTATCAAGTATAAGAGCAGTTTACCTATCTGCACCTTACTCTGGAGTTCTCTGCTGCTAAGCGTCACCTATTTATCTAACCGAGTGGCTCTGAACTGGCATAAATTTGCTTCTAATTGTCTCGAATCTGCTTGCAAGAAAAGGAGATTAAAATTGCAAAGAGAGAATAATACTGAGTTCTGTCCATAGTCTGGGACAGCTATTTCATGTCTTTCATGCAACAATTGTTCATTCCTGTACAACATTTTGTCTGGTGGATTTTTGTCTTTAACAAAGAACTTTCATCTTTTCTCTGACATCTTTTCAGTTCTAGTAATGACACAATAACTAACACTGTTTCTTAGATTACAATACATGTGCTCTTAATTTAGAAATGAAAAGGCCGTACAGTTATGAGTGGAGTACATTTACAACCTGGAAATAGGCCAACCTTGTTTGAACTAATTCTTTTCTGACAACTTTACACATTTAGCACACACACAAAAGGCCCCTTTTTTGTCTCTCTGGATTAGTTTGAACTCTGCTCTTTGCAGTGACAGAAGACAAATTAACACACTTTTCAATCCTGCTTACTTTCCTTTTGCTGTGTCACTTTGATTGGTCCATTGTTGAACAAAGAAGGCAAAGAGAAATTGAGCTCTACAAGAATGGAGAGGGAAGCTGACTTATTTTGGCTTACTTTCTCAGGTTCTTTCAAACTCTAGGTATGCTAACTATAAGGGGATATTTAAAATATATATAAGAGTAAAATGGCATAAGAGATTAATATGCTACTCTACCACTGTGGGAGTTATGCTTTGTATAAGGTGACCAGACGTCCCGCTTTTGGCGGGACAGTCCCGCTTTTGAGCAATTTGTCCCGCGTCCCGCGGCGTTTCAAAAAAGTCCCGATTTTTCTTGAGCCCCAGCTGATGGCTAGAAGAAAAAAAAACTGTTTAAACTCTTGCCCGGGGCTTCAAAGGGCCGCCCTACAGGCAATCAGTGTAAAGCAGTTTTTTTTTTCCCCTAGCTAAGCTTCAGAAACGAAAACGAAACCGAAACCAGGGTCTTTGGTGCAGCGTGACAAAATGAGGCAGAGAGAGATTTATTTTTATTTTTATTTTTCCTCCCCAAAAAAGGTAGGTGAAAAACTGCAAACATGGGAAATTTAGGAGGAGAGTTCAAGATTTTAAAACACAAAGGAAAAAAAGCTGTATTTAACTAGGGAATTGTAATAATTGAGATACTATTAATTGTATATTGTGTTGAAAGCAGAAATGGTTAAGTTGTGGTTCGGAGGAATATATGGGAGAAATTATTTGGTTTATTATTATTGGTAAATATAATTAATTGATTTGTAAGAAATTGGATTGCATGGAAATAATTGGAATATTCATGTTCATATTGATTAATATACAAAAAAGATAGTTTTATAACTAATTGATTTATATTAAAATGTTGAATTTGTATTAAACAACTGTATTACATAATTACATAATTAAACAATGTGAGGATGGATATAAAAATAGATGACAATGGGAAGGGGTATAATATAGAATAGAAGGGAAAAATTGAATTTGATTAAGATTAGAGATGAGGATGAAGGGTAATATTGGTTTTTTTAAAAAATAGATGAGGAATAAATATGGCAAAAAGGAAATATAGAAATTGTAAATTTAATTGAAATGACTAACCGCTGTTTAAATTTGTGAACCAGCCAAATATTCTGTTCAAAGAAAATACATTGTATGTTTGTATGTGTGTTTCTAATTATTGCTATTTATTCATATTTGTTCTCTTTTATTCTTTAAAGTTTAACAATTCATTCTTTATCTTAATATCTTTATATTTGCTTGGGGTTGGCTTTCTTCCCTTTCATCTTTTTTATTGTACAGCAATCTTTCTCCTCAAACCTACCACCTCTCTTTTCTTTCCTTCTTACTTTCTCTTCCCCCCACCCTCTTTTTCTCCTCCCTACTTCCTCTTTCTTTCTCCTTCTCCTCCTCTCTTCCTCCCTCTCTTACCCTCACTCCTACTCTAATTTCCATTCCTTCATCCCTCTCTATTGCTGTAATCCTTTAATGCATATGGACTACTCAGAGGGCTGAAAAAGTTATTTTTGACTGGTCCTCACACTTTTGACCAGTCCTCGAACTTATGACTGTCCTCACATTTTACATTTTTGCCCTATCTTGTCATCATGGTGAAGAGAAGCAGTTGTGAAATGAGTGACATGGTTGTTAAGAATGCTGCATGGGCATAAATGTGAGGATGGTCATAAGTGTGAGGACCAGTCAAAAGTGCGAGGACCTGTCAGAAATGACTTTTTTCAGCTCTCTGGTTAGTCCTTTTGTGCATATGGACTACTCAGAGGGCTGAAAAAGTTATTTTTGACTGGTCCTCACACTTTTGACCAGTCCTCGAACTTACGACTGTCCTCACATTTTACATTTTTGCCCTATTTTGTCACCATGTTGAAGAGAAGCAGTTGTGAAATGAGTGACATGGTTGTTAAGAATGCTGCATGGGCATAAATGTGAGGATGGTCATAAGTGTGAGGACCAGTCAAAAGTGCGAGGACCTGTCAGAAATGACTTTTTTCAGCTCTCTGGTTAGTCCTTTTGTGCATATGGACTACTCAGAGGGCTGAAAAAGTTATTTTTGACTGGTCCTCGCACTTTTGACCAGTCCTCGAACTTACGACTGTCCTCACATTTTACGTTTTTTTTCCCTATCTTATCACCATGGTGAAGAGAAGCAGTTGTGAAATGAGTGACATGGTTGTTAAGAATGCTGCACGGGCATAAATGTGAGGATGGTCATAAGTGTGAGGACCAGTCAAAAGTGCGAGGACCTGTCAGAAATGACTTTTTTCAGCCCTCTGAGTAGTCCCTATACACATAGCCATGGCCACCCGGTCACATGACCAGCTAGCCACGCCCACCCAGTCACATGGCCTCCAAGCCATGCCCACACAATAAGCCACGCCCACAATGGTGTCCCTCTTACCAATGTTAAAATCTGTTCACCTTACCCTATACACATAGCCATGGCCACCCGGTCACATGACCAGCTAGCCACGCCCACCCAGTCACATGACCAGCTAGCCACGCCCACAATGTCCCTCTTTACCAATGTTAAAATCTGGTCACCTTAGCTTTGTAGAAAGAAAAGGCTATGAAAAGAGACTATGAAAAGAATCATGCAGGATCACTTGATCACCAGGAAAAAAAAAAGTGGGACCCAGGTCTGAGAATGTGGGCAAATAGAATAATACCTATTTTATTTTATACTCTTCACTTTTAGGAAGAGCCTTGAAACAGACGTAGTGTCATGCCCCCATCAGAGTCTGAATCTGAGACGGAAGACAAACAGCTGAGAGAGAGCAGGAGACTGGCTCCCTTAGCTGTGGAGGAAACTGGGGAAGGGCAAAGTCAGGCTGGGCAGAGCAGGGGAGAGGTATAACAAGGGAGGGGAGTTCAAATGAAGACTAAGGCCTACCCCCTTCTCATCCTAGGGCATGCAGGGAAGAACGCAGAAAAGTGCAACGTGGGTTGCGTGTCTTACGAGGAAGGAGAGGGCTCCAATTCACAAGGCACACCTGGGGATGGAGTTTAAAGGAAAGGCAGTTGGGAGGGGCATTTGTCAGGAAGAAACACTGAATTCATCTATTATTGTGAGTTGTGGCCTGCATTCCTGGCATTCCTCCTGACTGTTTGAATTAGTGCTGTGCTTCTGTGTGCTTATCTTGTCTTGCTGGAATTATTCTTTGCTTCTGGGACTCATTATCTTGCCCTGCTAGAGTGATTTATTGCAGTCATTCTGCTTACAGCATTTGGACTGGAAATCCGCAACCAGAAGCTGCTGCAGGTTTGTGGGAGAGTTTTTCTCCAGGCCGGAGAGTAAATCGGACATTGGGGCCAAAGTTGGTGCCAATAAAGGGACTCATACCAGTTCTCTGGTTGTGTTGCCTTCGTGCCATGCCCTGGATCATCACACGTATAGAGCTATGGATTGGTCCTCTGGTCTGCAATACCTCTGAAATTGTAACAAGAATATTTTAGATAGGTGATTTCCAAACCAATATTTTAACACAATAGTAAACATCACTTAAACTTCTTCAGTAAACTTCTCTTCCTCTGGCTGGATATTAATAATAAAAGCTTAGAAAAATCACATATTTTAATACAAAAAAATATGTCATGATGTTTGTTATGCATCAGAGTTGAAAACTTTCATTTTATTCATTTTCTTAATGAATAGCCTAAACAACGTATAAAATACTTCCATTTCTCTGTTTCTTTAACAGTTTGGAATTCATAAAATTTTCAGACTGCTTGGGAATTCCGTTTTGTTAGTATTGTCAATCAGCAGATATACAGTATGTACTTTTCAAGATAGTTCTTATTTCACAAATATGAGTCCCTTTATTATTATACACATATGAAATGCCGGAAATGTTGATGCGGGCACCGCACTGATCTGAAACCGGGATGTAGTGGGCTGGGCTGAGGTGATGCTGGCCCAATGCTTTCTGTGCACACGCCAGGATGGGTGGTCTGGCCTGTACACATGTGCACATGCTATCTCCTATGTGCCCGCATACATGCTGGGATGACATGGGCCGGGCCGAAGCAATGCAGGCCAGTCCCTTACAGTTTCCAGAATGGCTGCACGGGATGGATCCAACCACATTGTGTGCCGGTTCCGGCTCCCGGGCCTTGAGTTTCACACCCCTGTGCTATGTAAATCAGAACTCAGGAAAGTACAAAATTTCTGTTTTATTTCTCAGGATGGAAGAGGGAAGTTGATAGTTAACGTACAAACATGTAGATCTTTAAGAAGTTATTTTTTCCTGATAAAATTTGTAATAGTGCAAACCAGATGACATGAATTTAGTTAAAATAATATAAAAACCAATAAAAATTTTGATTACTAGTAATAATAATCATCATCAATAACCACTGTCATACTTAAACATAATATATCAGAATTTGATAGCAATTAATGATACTAATGTATAGAATAACAGCAGATGCAGAAAAAATGCAGGTAAAGAAACTAGGTTATAGCTAACAGGTTTGCCACTTCATCTGAAGCGAGCATATATATATATATAAATTTTGTATGTCTAGTTTCTACACCTCTTGCTGACAATTGATGAAGTAGAACTATAGCAGCCTTCCATCACAGTTATCATAGTTTCATTTTGATGGATTAAAATTGTATGCAAATAGGTATTCCTTAGAGAACTGTTGATACCAAAAAGATCAGTACTTAAAGAACAATGACAAGCATAATTCAAAAGTCCTTTATCAGACTGACATGATATTAATTTTTGCCAAGACATTTTTTTTTTTAAAAAAAGAATAAGTAGACAAAAAAAAAACATGATTTTTTTAAAATAAATATGCACAGGGCAAAAGTCAACATCATAAAAACTGCATTAATCAAAGCATACTTTAGATGTTTTTAGCATTTCAGAACCACAGGAGGTAAAGGCAACTAATAATAAAAAAATCCATAGAAACACTGAATATCTCATTAAACAGTTAAAATCATTATGAAAAGAGGCACGTATATAGACAAAACGCTGAGAAGAAAGCAAAAGATGTAATAAACATTTCAGAATGAATTGTAACCTAACTGATGAGGAACTCTGAACTGAGAACATAATCAACTTATAATAAATAAAATATCCTCCACATTAGCCTAAAAAGTAAATAGCAACATTACTAACCAAAGTCATTCAAAATTAAGATTTTCCATGTTATTCAAGTATCATACAATGCATTTTAATAGTATTTAAAAATAGTAAGCTAAAAAACTAGATTTTCCTAATTGCAAGGAAACATGTTGAGTTTATTGAAATAATTTTATTCCTATAATGTCCCAAATTAAGCACCTTCTCACTGGTATTCTTTTTATTTCACTATAAATGACACTGCTGTTAAATAGCTTCATGTTTATTATACAGAAAAGTCTTCTGAGAAACAAAGCATATATATTTACATAGACACCCAACACTCTATTCATTCTGAGATACAGTAATTCTATTACACAAAACAGAGAACGGAAGAAAGAACCAGGAAGCAAAAGATTCATGAGATTAAAAAAATCCCCAAAATATAAAATTATTATTAAATATATACCAGCTTCACATACTATATCTTCATATCTTTCTATCTTTGCAAACTATTCTTATTCCTACCTTTTCCCCTTGATTTCATTCATTCAGCATGTTGAATATTTTTTTCCTAAACTCTTCCATGATTCATCCATTATTGTTCCATTCCTTTTACTGGAATGCAGTATGCAACTATTACCAAGCTATGGATTTGTATCAGTGGTGGGTTGCCCCCAGCTCGGACCGGTTCTATAGAACTGGTAGTAAAACCGGAGGGAGGCTCCACCCACCCACCCCAATGTCATCAAAAACACTTCTGTGCATGTGCAGAAGAGCATGTGCATGTGAGTGAAGCGAGCATGCGCGCGGCCCCGTTGCGAACCGGTAGTAAAGGTAAGTAGAACCCACCCCTGATTTGTATTGTTATAAAATCTACAAACCAATTCATATTTTATGACATATATTTTAGCTCTTTCAGTTGTTATTAATTTGTACGTTTTCCTACCTGTATTTATCAACTCTCTACTCCATAAGAAGTAACCACCAACTCTATTACAACCTTCCTATTACTTTTAGAGATACCCCATTCATCAATTTTTCCCTTTCCTTGTACTTGATCATTTATTGTGTTTACCAATTACTCCTCTTACATTCCATGTCACCATCTCCCATATTATAATTATTCTAACCAGATGGGCCCATAGATTTTAATGTTGAATGCCCATCTTGACTGTGGTTGATTGAGGTTTTCACGTAAAGCTTTTTAATAAAATAGAAAATATGTAGATCAGGATGTCATGCCTGCTAATGGAAAGGACAGCAATTTTGAGCGCATTTTGGAATCTAGGATCCAAATACAACCTAATCTCAGTTTTACCCAATAATGCTGAAGCTTTTCTATGAAGATTAAGATCTCTAATCTAGAGATTACTTTGCAAGCATATGTATGTATGTATGTATGTATGTATGTATGTATGTATGTATGTATGTATGTATATTATACACACACAAACTACATTTAAGAAGATATGTATGTGAGTCACAAACACACACACACAATGAGCTTGTATGTATGATATTTGTGTGTATATGTTTGTGTGTGTGTATGTGTGTGTGTATAATTTGCTTTTGTATCATTAAGGCTTTTTGTAGTTTTAACAGTATCAAAATAAGGTCACTACTCTTTTAAAGACTTGTGTCTTTCAAAGAGGGATAAGAAGATGGACAAAGTATTATTCCGAAGGACTGAATCATGAGGATAGATACAGATATAGAGATATAGACAAGACAATGACATATGACAGGTCAAAGAAACTAATAAGACAGGATGATAGAATGCCTATGGTTATCTTTATTTCTTAATCTCTTTGCAACACAATGGTGATTAACACACAAGTAGCAGTGCTATTAGAAGTGAAAGAGTGCTAATTGTGTTCTTCCCAATAACCTATTGATTTCTAATCAACTTTTCTGTAAGAAGCAAATAGGTAACTAGCTATCAAGGAAAACAATAAATGAGGACAGGATTTCTAAGGACATTCTTTGTATTGGCCCAAATTATGGTCCTATAAGAATATTTCAAAAGCTTTAAACTGAAAGTCATCCAAATTTAGCACCTTATATAGGGAAGTCCACTAAGCAATTACACATGTAAAAATTTTATTTATGTAGCATGGTTAAAACCTTGTTGAAAGTATATATATACATACATACATACATACATACATACATACATACATACATACATATAGGTCTTTGGTTATTCGGGTTTTCTCCCACATAAAATTGGAGGTTTCTTGGCAACGTTTCGATGAAGTCTCATTCGTCATCTTCAGGCTGGTGTTTTCGGCTTCGTGCTTCTAGGAGCAATGTGTGTGGTCGCAGCTGTTTCTTTCTTTTAACTGCCAGTGGGGGTGTGAACTGATTGGGTGGGAGCTTGGCTGTGTTCTGATTGGGTGGAGGTGTGTTCTGATTGGTTGGGGGTTTGGCTGTGGTCTGGCTTCTGGTCCGTGGTCAGACCACAGCTGCATCATTAGCCACTTTAAACCCCATCCAATCCATACATGAAGCAGACTGACACCCACCATGAAGAGGTGGCACAACCATGAACACGAAGCCAAACAACAGCAACACAGCTCACCAGCTCAAATCCCCCTGCTACTCAGACTAACCCGAGCACAACCAAGCCCCCATCTAAACAGAACACACACCCAGCCAATCAGAGCACAGCCAAACCCCCAACCAATCAGAACACACCTCCACCCAATCAGAACACAGCCAAGCTCCCACCCAATCAGTTCACACCCCCACTGGCAGCTAAAAGGAAGAAACAGCTGCAATCACACACATTGCTCCTAGAAGCACGAAGCCAAAAACACCAGCCTGAAGATGACGAATGAGACTTCGTCGAAACGTTGCCAAGAAACCTCCAATTATACATGGGAGAAAACCCGAATAACCAAAGACCTACATACAAACAACCTCAGAAAACAAATATATATAGATATGTATGTATGTATGTATGTATGTATGTATGTATGTATGTATATTAATAATCCCCTTTAAAGTTTTTTAAATTCATATACAACATTCTGTTATGCACAAGACATTTTGGCACATAATTAATGTCCTTTAGACCTTTCTGCTCTTCAGAGTAGACTTTATGGTCCCTGGCTCAATTAGCCAATCAACAATGCTGACAAAAGTGATGTATTGGTAATTTAAGAATGGCTCTGCCTACAAAGACAAAGTACTAATGATATTTTACCTCTCTTTCAATAACAGGAGAGAATAGATCATCCAAAATTGGTAACCATGAACTATTGCAATAACTACCTATGTATTCTAGTGTTCACCTTCTCAAACAATAGCATGAAAATCATGATACCGAGTGATTGTGCCAGAGAAGACCTTAGCCAATACTTCTGTAGACAATAAGTTTGTCCATATGTGAGTTGCTTCCATCTTCATCTGTATCTAAGGTGCAACTAATTCATTGACTCTTAAAGAGTCTGGTATGCAAAAGAGATCTTGAAATTGTCTTATACCAAAGAACCTTAAAAGAACTAGAGTTTTTCATTCACAAATCAATGCAGTCATTTGAGAATGCCTTGAGAGAATCAATAAGAGTGAAGTATGACATTGCTTGCAGGAGCAAAGTAAGCCACAATGGGATATCAGCAATGAAGTCATGTCTTGGAGAGGATTTATACAATTTGTATCCAATGTATTGGAATGAATCCTAAATAGATAGATGATAGATACAGTAGATGATAGATAGGTAGATTTTTTATCTATTCTTTACTAGGAAAAACTCTTACAGTATATGCATTATTATTTCTGCCTAATGAATTTTATTTTGCCTGGATCTATATTCCTTGGACTAATATCTATAGCTCTATACTTTTTAAAAACATTTTTTTTAAAAAAAATGATAAATTATTTAAAGACTAAGGATAAAGATTGCTATCCGGGGTTATATTTTTGTTTCTGTTTTGAAATTGTAGAATTTCAGCCTATATAATTAAAGGCATTTAAAGATATATAAAAAAGTAGAAGTAATCTTTATATATTTTAGATAAATTTTCACGAAGGTGTTGTCTAATCAGACTATGCAGCACAGCCACAGCCACAGAATAACAGAGTTAGAAGGGACCTTAGAGGTCTTCTGGTCCAACCCCTACACAAGGAAGAGACCCTATACCAGTGATGGTTAACCTTTTTGCTGTCGCATGCCAAAAGCAGGGGGAATGCAGGGGGTCACGCGTGTTTGTGCCGACACCATAATTCAATGCCCCCATACACTGCACCCCCCATGCATGCATGTGTGACCCTGCCCCGAAGCTTCCCCCACTTTTGGCACGTGATGGCAAAAAAGCTACCAGTGGGCCTGGTAGGCCCGTTTTTTGCCCTCCCCAGGTTCCAGAGGTTTTCTTGGAGCCTGGGGAGAGCGAAAATGGCCTCCCCTCTCCCCTGGAGGCTGGAAATGGCCCATTTCCTGACTTCTGGTGGGCCCAGAAGGCCTGAAAATCAGTTGGCTGGCACGTGCATGCGCGCTGGAGCTGAGCTAGGGCAACGCTCGCATGCCCACAGATGTGGCTCCATGTGCCACCTGTGGTATGCGTGCCAGAGATTCGCCATCATGGCCCTATACCATTCTAGACAAGTGGTTGCCCAGACTTTTCTTAAAAGTCTCCAGTGATGGAGCACTCACAACTTTTGAAGGCAAGCTGTTCCACTGGTTAATTATTTTCACTGTTAGGAAATTTCTCCTTAGTTCTAGATTGCTTCTCTCCTTTATTAGTTTCCATTCCAAGAAACTTCGACTCCAATAGTAAAAAAGAACTTCAAAGTCCATCAGAATTGGAATGCAGACTGTCGCGTCAATCTGCAGCTCGTTAGAATAGTGATCCTTACAGCTGTGATGCCATGAAATCTGAGGAAAAGATACATTTAACTTAAGAAGTAGCTGAGAGGCAGCATGTTCATAGCATATTCTAAAGGTTGTTTTGCATTCAGATCCAAAGCACAGTCTTTGTCTCTTAGAGCCACTTGCAGAGAGTGGTATGAACAGGACTATATGAATTCTTGTCCAAAATGCATTTCAAAATGGAGCAATATAACAAACATCACTAAACCATAAGAATCTTTGGCACCTACATATAAAAAAATGTAAGAGAGTAAATGCCAAAGAGAATACATTAATATTGTGGTATTGGGGAGGGGAAAAAAAGAAGGGCAGGGAAAATATAGAGAGCTTTGGAATGATAAAGAATATACTTTTAATTATTTCTATATTATTTTTATTAAAACTTGTAAAAAAGGAAAAGTAATTCAAATTAAAATCAAGTAAGAAAGAAAAAAGGGGAAAAATAAGACAAGTAAAAAGTGCAAGAAAAGAAAAAAATGTGAAGAAAACTAGAAAAGAAATAAAATCAATACAAAGAAATGGCTTCTGATATTCTTCATAGCAATTATAAGTACAATTTTAACCTCTCCCTCTCAAGTTTCACCATAATATGTTTTTTTCTATTATCTATTCCTTCTAGTCATCAAAGTCATAGATCACAAATTCATTTTTTTAATTACTGAAAAAGTCCGCAAAAGATTTCCATTCACCAATAAATGTATAGTGTCTTTTCTCTAATCAAAGAAATTAATGTATCCATCGCAGCAGAATTTTATTGCTTTCGCCAACCTTTCCTCCATAGTGGGTAATGTTGAATCTTTCCATATCTGTACATATAATAATTTTACTGCACTATTCATATATTGCAACGATCTTCTATGGCAATATACTTTTATTTCAGATTACTTTTTGGATATGGGGCTATGCAAATTAAACTAAAGCCTTTGTGCAATTTTTTCAAAAAAATGAAATATAGTTAAACCTTATTTACATTACTGGCAGAAAAAAAAAATCCATGCTGAGAAACATTTATCCATCTTATCACATCCTGAAATGACAAACATTTTATTTCAAATAGGGAAGGCTGTCAATAAATTGAGATTCACTGACAGTGTAAAATTATCATTTTATTTCCTTGAACAATAGGGCAAAATATGAAATTCACATGATTTCCCCCCAATTAATATGCATGTCTTGCTGTTAACATAATTCATAGTTTGCCCCTTAAAACTATATTATTAGAAGCTTTTTAGTAGATGGAACACAATAGCCTTTACAGAACTTATCAAATAGTTACATCAGACACCCACATGGGAAAGCAAAATTGCAATTTATCAACCACTTGTTATGATGGAGTGAAATGAATGAGCTTTAAAAAAAAAGATTTTAAAACATAGGGGGGAAATCTGACTTACAATGTAATGTACATGGATTGAAAATAAAATCATACTGGGTCTTTAAAAAGAGCATTTGTGGAAAGGAAACAATTTATTCTCTACGTGCTGCAAGAGTGGAGAAAAAAGGATGTACAAATTTTGCCCCAAAATTTGGGGCAAATTTTTATGTATGATTCCTACATACCGGTAGCTGGCAATATTTTTGCAGATAGTATAGTCTTAATATGCATAATGTGCATTTATGTGTCTTTTCTATTACCTAGGTTAGTGCCTATACAGTATGTTCAAATATGCTGGGTTTTTTTTGTCAGATCAAATAATCTAATTGCCTCCAACTGGCTTGTTGCTGATATCATGGGAATCAGCCCCATCTTGGGGTGAAGACCATCTGTTTGAAGCCACAGCCACTGTGACTGCAGGGCTGAACAGCAGTTTCCAGACAAGCTCAGTGGGATCCCACAGATACTTATATGCTTGTTTTGGGTCTCTTGCAGTCATGATTGGAGCAATGAGGTCGAAAAGCAAATACACCAAGTTCAGTACTTTTTCTCTTTTTGATAAAACACAGGCAAAATGCATATGCTGCGGACTGCGGATGTTGCTTTCTTTAAAGATGAACTGTACAACTTTGTTTGCTTTATTTATAAGACAACACCAACATTATCAGGACCACAAATAATAGGTGACAAAGCATTGCCAACCGAAATGTCTGGAAAGCTTTCACTGGTTTAAATACCAAGTGTTTCTTGGAACTAAACACCATTGAGTTCAGCTATCCCATCGAGCTAATCAATGCCTGTTGGGTCCTTATGTTGTTATAGTTTTAGGTTTCTTTATCAAAAAAGGTTCTCCTATATTTGCGTGATATGACATACTGTATTGTAGAGACAAAAACAAAACATCACCTTTTGTTTTTAAACATCTGTTCTATTCTGTAAGGTTTTTCTTTTTTAAAAAAAAAATCACTCAAGCTGCAAACTTAATAGCATATCTAAATTGTTGTTGAATACTGTGGAACCTGCTTCCAAATACATGTCTAGGATCAGACTACAAAAAGAAATGGAGGAAGAGGAGAGGGAGGACGAGGGGGAGAAGGAGGAGAGGGAGTAGTAGTAGTAGTTGTAGTAGTAATAGTAGTAGTAGTTAGTGCAGATTATCATATTTTTATGTTCTTGGCATAGAAACAGGGGTGGGCTTCAAAAATTTTAGCAAGGAGTGCTCTGGCTGGTTGTTGGGTGGTCGTGGCCATGGGGGTGTGGCCTAATCAGCCTCCTGCACGAGGGGCATTTTTGCCCTCCCTGGGCTCTGGGAGGATGAAAATGGCCTCCAAAGCTCCAGAGGCCTTCTGTAGGCCAGAAACGGGCCCGTCTGGTAGGCCTGTTTTTTGCCCTCCCTGAGCCTCCACGCATGCCCTGCACTTACCTGCATCCAAATTGGGCAGCATGGGGACTCCTGGGAGGGGCGGGGTGGGAGGGGCCAGCCGGGAGTGGGATAGGGGGTTCTCCAAACTGCATAATATCTTAGCTAAAGGTTCTCCCAAATCCCTGAGAACCCCCAGCAGCCCATCCCTGCATAGAAACATAGTGATAGGCAGGATGGTAGGGTGGAAATACATATATATTAGGTGATAACATACAGATATATGTGTAAATGAAAACTATTTTGGTCTGTACATTTTTGGGATCAAAAGAATTGAAAATCAAGTTAGTGTGGATGTATGGGAAGGTTCCAATTGTTTCTTTGCAGCAGAGGCATGCTAAGTAAAATACATAATCATGACTATAAATGACAAATACTAAGCCATGGGACATAGTCAATTACTAGTATTTTTATAGCAACTTATATAAATCCTGGTGGCTTCCACCTTGATGGTGTTTTGAAGGACCTTAAAGTTGTGATTCTTCTCCCAGAATCTAGCCTAGGGTAGTTGGAGCTCTTGGTGGGTGTATGATATATGTTTTATATATTACTGGATTGTCCATCTGTTTACGATTTTATGTAGATTGTTATTTTCATATTGATTTGTTTTGTGACCAATCCAGAGTCACTTTGGAGTTGAGTAGTGCCTAAAGTGAACAAACAAACTACTAGAGCCCCAGTCAAGCCCTTTTCACACAGTACTTTGAGGCAATGATAGACAATATATTTCCTCTCTCTTTGTGGTCTTTCAACTATAATGCTATGGTTTGGGCTGCGGGTATAAGTTCAGACTTTTGGCATGCTAATATCTGCTTTGTGGTTGCCACTAGTTTAGCCACTGGCTTAGCCCATGGCAGCACATTTGAAGGTCAACACAAACAGACAAAAACCACAGCTGTCACCAGCTTATGTTAATAAAGTCATAATATTAACCTCGATGGCTTCTTTTTTAAATCTCAGATATCATCGTAGAGGAAAAGGCTACCAATATCAACATATTAATATTATACCAATATGACTCTTTATTAAGCTTCTTGACTGAATCAGTCTAGAGACAATGCAATTACAAGAGAGAAATAGGATGTAAACATTAATACCCATTGATTTCTGTGAGTTTTTTCCTTCACAAAACAAATAAAATAATGGTTTGACATTCCACTGAATCCATGATGCATGTAATCAGAATTTTAGAGTTATTTTTGTTACAGTTGCTTGTTGTTATTGTTTCTATAGCGTTGCTTTACTGCATGTTAATAAATGAATTAATTATCAGGAATAACTTAATTTCCAACCCAAAATCACAGTGCCATTTTCTGGTGGTTTGTCACCAAATTTTAGGGGAAGACAAAGAGTGAATGGGACAATTAGGTTTTAAATCGCAAGACTGAAATTATTTTTTCTAAACAGATCACACCATCAGACAGGAATAGAGGAACTCTTTTCTCTGCAATAACCCACCCTACTGGAAAATACCAATTAAAACTTTAAAATTGGTTACCACCTTTAAAGCGCTCCATGGCATTGGACCTGGGTACCTTCGAGACTGTCTTCTGCCACCAGTAGCCTCCCACCGGCCAGTCCGCTCCCACAAAGAGGGTCTCCTCAGGGTGCCATCGGCCAAATTATGTCGGCTGGCGACACCCAGGGGGAGGGCCTTCTCTGTGGGAGCCCCTGCCCTTTGGAATGAACTCCCCCCAGAAATTCGCAAAATCTCTGATCTCCGTGTATTTCGCTGTACTCTCAAAACCATGTTGTTCTACCAGGCTGGGCTATCAATATAAAGATTTTAATTGGTTTTAAATTGGGTTTTTAAATTTGGGGTTTTATAAATTGGGCCTACTATTTAATAATTTTAATTATTTTAAAATATTGTCTGTCTTTGTGTTTTTAATTAGGCTGTACACCGCCCTGAGTCCTTCGGGAAAAGGGCGGTATAGAAATAAAATTAATAAATTAATTAATTAATTAATAAAATATAGTAGTCTATACTGGCATTAACTGGATAGAAAAAGATTTTTCCAATCAACTTCTATTTTATAATAAGTTTTCCTTCTCTCTGGAAAGGTAGCACTAGTCTATGGGATGCTTTATAATATACATTAGTGTAGAAAATGGAAGAGAAAGTCAATTCATTTGTTCCAGCAGGAATCTTCTTAAATATTACTGAGGATCTAAAAAAAAAATTAGAGAAACTCAATAAAGTATGCCCTGGGGCTTTTAGAAAAATGTTTATGTCTTCAAGCACTAAGAAAATTGCTATCAAACAAGTTTCGACATATCTAGTAAATATACCAGTCTGTCAAGACCACCATTTGCAAAAATCAATACATTCAATTATTTAAAACCAGAAGATGGATATTCCACATAGAAGATTTTTTTCAAAAAAAAATTCCCTAGTTGCAAAATACAAGCTTTAATAATTGTCAGAAAGTATGGTGTTATCTAGGTTATCGTGGATGTGTATAAAAGTAGGAATCCATAGGAATTGCTACATATTGCTCTCCAGTGAGTAGTGATAATGGAGACCACTAGAGATGGATTTTAAGAAAATAATGTGCATTGTTCGGAATGAATCTTAATATGCCTTTAGATGAGTAGTTGGGCTATACTGCTAGCTGGTATGAACAGATGAGTGGGAATGAGATGAAAGAGTTTAGAAAAAGTAATTGAAAATTTCAGACATCCAAGAATGAATGAGAATATTGACTGGAAATTATCTGCTCAGAAAAAAATATTATTTTATTTCAAGTGCGTGGTTTAGAAATTCTCCTATTTATATGTACACATGGAAACAAATAATGAGATCTAAAAGCATGCTTTAGTTCTTTGTTTATGTGTAATATTGAGATTTTTTTTCTTCTTCCATTGAATCATGTCTGATTCTTGAAAACTGGTTGGGCAAGCCCTTGACATTTTGTTGGCAAGGTTCTTCAGAAGTGCCAATTTGCCATTGCCTTTGTCAGCCATTCCTAGAGTTGAAAGAAAGTGACTGACCCAAGATCATGCATGGCTTTGTGTTCAAGATGGGACTAAAACTCACAGTCTCCTGGTTTTTAGCATGGTACCTTAACCATTACACCAAATTGAGTTGGATTGAGAGAATTAGTGAAAGGTATAAGAAATGAGGCACTATGAACAATTTTTGAGGTGGTATGAGAAGAGGGTCTTGGGAAAAGAGATTGACAAGGAAAGAAATATGTTTTTAAAATGTGAATGAAAGTAGTACCAGAGCAGGTACAAAAAAGTGTTTTATATGAAAACAGTTAGAAGATAATTTAAACTTCCACACAATAAATAAGAAGTGGATGTAAAGATGCTTGGAACAGTATGAAGAGAATTGTGTTTCAAAATGGCTCAAAGTGTATAGAATGAGGAGAATAAAAAGTATAAAGATATTGATGGAATGAAAGAAAGAAGAAATGCAAATAATAGAAGGATTGGTGAAGACAAAATTATATATGTACACTGAAAAAAAAATATAGACTGCACCAAAAAACACATCATTAAATAAATCTTGAAAAAGTGGAAGCTGAGGATTTTACAGAACAAAAATGATACGTATCAAGCATATGATGGAAGCAAAAATGGTTATAAAAATATATGGGAGTTTTAGTGAATGGTATTAATGTGAATTAGATTCAGCTATAATTCTTTTTTATCCTTTGGCGTATTTATTTTTTAAAAAATTGCTTGTGTTTTGCATAGGAAGCATGAAAGATATCCATGTACTGTATATACAACTTAAAATGAACTGGGTAAAATTTCTCTGTTCTGCATACCTAGTAAAGCAACAAGAAGCTTTTTTCTATACTACACAGTTACATCTACAGTTGACCTTTTTGACCAGTCAAAACTATCCACAATTAATGGTATTCTTAAATTGCAGTTTGTAAAGCCACTGATTCTTCTGAAGTACTCTGTTTTGAACAGCCATACAAAATTATGAAAATTGAGCCTTGTATATTTCTTTTCTGATATCTCATACATGCATGCTACTGATTGTGGCATGCATAAGCTTGCCTCTGTCTTGCTGAAATGTGAAATTAAAATAAAGTTTAGGGTAAATAAAAATGTTCCTAATTAAATGATAATATACTTTATTTAGCAAAGGATTAAAGTCAGTCTGTTACATGAATGAGAAGCCCAAAATTCAGTTATCAGACCTAACATATCAATTAAATGCCCTAAATAACATTTTAGGCATTTTTAGGTGAGAAGTGGATGATCCTGCAGCAGAATCTCCAGCAAATATAGAATGTCAGAAGAATAATCTTGGGATCCAATTTGAGCTGGAGAATAAATAAAAATGAGAATAAATAAAAATGAGATCCAGACAGTATAAGAAAAAAAGAAATATTTATTCCTAAAAGCAAAAGTATTTCTCATTTCTCTGCAGCCTGCCCCTAAAAGCAAATACTTGTACAGTGGCAAACTTTTGTAGGGGGAGCCTGTCCGGAGTGTGGAAGTCTCTCTGTGTTGATGTGTGTGTGTGTGTGTGTGTGTGTGTGTGTATCTCTGTGTGTATGTGTGTGTATTCTTGTGAACATACAATTCTGCTAGGAGACTTTAATTAATTCTATTCGCATTTGAGACCTTATCTTTTGATATGTGGATTAGGTCTGGATAACGTATTTTGGGGTTTGAGGAAGTTAGCTAATTTGATTAACTTGGAAATACTGATTCTCAAAACATTGTAGATACTGTTAATATTTTAAGGGAAGATGGAAATAGTATAAAGAATAAAATATATTTGAGTCCCTCGGGAGAAGGGCGGTATATAAATTTAAATATTAAATTAAATTTGGATATAAAACTTCTCACAAAAAGAATCTAATATTACTAGGGCTTCATCTTAACTTCTTCACCAAGTAGAAATGGAATTGTCTTCATGTTTCTGTTACTGCTTTATGTTTATTTAAAAAAGTTATCAAAAAATGGGAACAGATTGAAATGTCCTGGGATGAGGCAGGGATAGGAGATGACCAAGAAAATGGATAGATTTCTTTCTTTAAATTTGACTTTTATCCAGCACAATACAAACTTGTTTTCTTTTATTTTAACATCAACTTTGTTATAACATCTTTTAAAAAAGATAGATAAGGACAGCCTTTCTCATGGTTAAATGACAAATTTCCTTAAAGAAAAGCTAAATATTTTCATTCATACAACCACCATTGTTGCTCCTATTTAAATGGTTATACTGCTTTCTATGCAGCAGCATCTTGGCACACTTTACAACAAAAATATCAGTGAGCTACATAATAAACAATACGCTTAATTATTCCTGTATTAAAGGGATATTTAATACAAATGAAACTTAGTCAGTAAAAAGATAAAGGAAATACTTTGTATATTCATGTTAGAAAGTTCTTTATAGAAAGATCAGTTTTTAAAGAGTCTACAACTTTATTATAGCATGGATGTCCTGAATTTTAGAAAAGAAGGCATTTCTAAAAGCTTTCGTGGAATTTGACTCCATGCTCTACATTGAAAGAAAAACTGTGGTTACCTGGATTTTGTCCTTGTCCGTTAACTCACAGGGATATCTCAACTTTCTTGATTTCCTCCTATGAAATCTAACACTTGTAGATAACACATAGCACAAGATATACTGGACACAGCAGGCAAATAGAAAATTGGTATCCTGTATTAGATGTCAATCTGCACAGTTCATTGAAAGTTTAATTAGACCAAGTTAATTTTCTCTTTTCATTTCCCTGAGATTTTCTAAAATTTAGCATTCTTTAAAGGTAGCTGCTGTTGTAGGAATTACCTTGTTTTTCTAAGCAAAATTTAGCTGATTACTATGTATTTACATACTGTAATTTGAATGGCTAATTATGTAATTAGTGTAAATACATGTACTATGATTTATTTCTCACAAAAGCAGGTAAAGTGCATTACTTTTTGCTTCCTATTTTACAAATTATACAGCAAAAGCCTTGACTTTTTAAAATCAAGAGTCACACAAAGAATATTGGTACTGTCTCTTTAAACTTGGCTAGCAAGTCTTCTAAGGCCAGGACATGGACAGCTGAATGGGTCCTCTTATTCTAACTAAAATAAAAATAAGGGGTTCTGAGTTAAACAGAAACCCATTTCTTTAGTATCATAGCAGTAAGGATTGTTTTCAACTTTTCAGCTTTATGTGCCATTCTTTGATATCAAGCTAATTTACTCTGTTGTCATTTTTTCAATATCATTCATCTATGCACTTTATATGTGTGTCTGTGTGTATGTATGTATGTTTGTGTATTTTTAAAATAAATAACTCAAGATGGTGAACATATCCTATACATCGTCCTCTTATTTTCCACACAACAACAATTCTATGAGGTGGGTTGGGCTGAGAGAGAGTGACTGGCTCAAAGTCATCCAGCCAGCTATCATGGCTAAGGCAAGACTTGAACTCACAATCTCTTGCTTGGTAAGTCTATGATAATTACATTATCATAATCTAATTATGGATTATAAATTTATAAATTATCTTATTTTGCCTAGTTTAAGATAGTTTTTTCCAAACTGTCAGATATTATTTTTCTCTATTTATTCTCAGATTCAGATATATCCATGGTTATAGGCAAATACAAAGCTGAACATTCTTAGATTGTAACTATTATCTAACACAGGCATATTCTGTTAGATTTTGCCTTGAAAAGCCTACTAATAGGAAAAAGTAAACTCCATTTTTAAACTGGATTCATTTTTGGCTCTGGGTCTTACTATTTTATAAAAATTAACGTTTTATTGGTTTTAAAGAAGCAGCCATAATGACAATTTTATAACCTTTTGAATTCCCTTGTGATTAATTCAGGGCTTGTTAATAGCTGAATTAAATGTATAACCATGTTAACTATTCAAACCATTTATATTTTATAATTTAATTCCCTGAAATGACTAAATGGATATATAAACATGACTATGAAGATATGCTAGGTGATAGCTTATCAGCTGAGTAAAATTCATGCTCTCTGGGGGGAGGGGGGGCAAAAAAAATCCTCACCCTGTATGTTTTATGTTGTATTTCGGGAGAATTACTAAAGGAAAGTATATCATTAAAATGCTGTTAATTTATTATTTAATCCAGAGTTGGGATGTGGAGTGAACTTGGAGATCTGGAATAAACTCCTATTGCAATTTTCATGCTTATGTTCCACAGAAGAAATTAATGGAGTCAGGCCATGGGCAGGGTAAATTTTTCTTGTTATTATTTTCAAAGCATGCATTGTAATTAAAAATAATAAAACAATTAATGAATAAAGAATACATTGCATAAAACACACGTGAATAACAGCCCTTTTGAGGATGCCCCTTGAGGATGTACCGAATAAAATTCCTTACTATTTAACCACATTCATAAATTGTGCCTTTTAGAAAATGTGAACCCATTCTTAATGGGGCTAGGGAGAATTCAAATGACAAATCATCTGATAGATTCCAAATCCTGTTGGCTTAGTCAGTTCAGATAGTCAGCACGGATTTGTTAAAAACAGATCATGCCAAACCAATCTTATTTCATTCTTCAACATATTGACTACATTAGTAGACCAGTGAAATACTGTGAACATAATGTACTTAGACTTCAGCAAGGCATTTGACATTTGACAAAGTAGACCACAACCTACTTCTTGGTAAGTTAGAAAAAAGTGGGATAGATAGCATTACCACCAGATGGATTTGCAACTGGCTGACAAACTGTACTCAACAAGTAGTCCTTAATGAGTCTAAGTCTACATTGAGGGAAGTAAGCAGTGGGGTGCCACAAGGTTCCATCTTAGGCCCAGTACTCTTCAATATCTTCATAAATGACTTAGATGAGGGAATAGAAGAGAAACTTACCAAATTTGTAGATGATACTAAGCTGGCAGAAATAGCTAACACCCTAGAAAATAGGCTGAAGATCCAGATGGATCTTGACAGACTTGAACACTGGGCCCTATCTAACAAAATGAAATTCAATGTAGAGAAAAGTAAAGTCATAATCTTAGGCAAGAAAAACCAAAAGTACACATATAAACTGGGTAAAAACAGGCTTAATAGCAGTAACTGTGAGAGGGATCTTGGAGTCTTAGTGGATAACCAGCTAAATATGAGCCAGTAGTGTGCAGGGCAGCCAAAAAAGCCAATGCAATCCTAAATTGAATTAACAGAGGGATACAATCAAGATCAAGTGAGGTACTAATACCACTCTATAAAGCCTTAGTAAGACTACACCTAGATTACTGCATTCAGTTTTGGTCACCACACTATAAAAAAAGATGTTGAAATTCTAGAAAAAGTACAGAAAAGAGCAACCAGGATGATCTGGGGACTGGAGTCTAAAACATACAAAGAACGGTTACAAGAACTGAGCATGGCTAGTCTAGTGAAGAGAAGGACCAGGGGAGACATGATAGCAGCATTTCAATATTTGAGGGGCTGCCACAGAGACGAAGGGGTCAAGCTATTTTCTAAAGCACCTGTAGGCCAGACAAGGAATAATGGATGAAAACTGAACAAGGAGAGATTTAAGCTGGAAATAAGGAGAAATTTTCTGACAGTGAGAACTATCAGCCAATGGAACAGCTTGCCTTCGGAAGTTGTGGGAGCTTTATCACTTGATACTTTCAAGAAGAGATTGGACTGCCATTTGTCAGAAATGGTGTAGGGTCTCCTTCTTGGGTGGGGGATTGGACTAAATGATTTACAAGGTCCCTTCTAACTCTGTTAATCTGTAATCTAAAAATAGGAAACGTACTGCGCTGGGCTACTCAGTCTTGAGAAAATAGTATGTTAACCTCTCATTGAAAAGAGGCAATTGATAGATCAGAATAAGAACCCATCTTGTTTGAATAATAGCTTCTCCACATGCTTCTGAACAATCCCCATCTTTGGAACTATTGATAAGAGATGTTAGTTTTTGAAACTGGTGCCTTTTCTATAGAACTCCATTCACTGGCATCAAACTTTTCTGGTAGTGATAGGATCTTACCTAATGTCCTTATCAAGCAACTCCAGGTGTTTATGACTTGCACTTTATCTGTGGACTACCCTGCCTGTCTTTACGAATGCTTGCACATTTAAAGGGATACATCTTTCTATAACATTTAACTTAGAAATAGTTCAAAAGGTTTTCATCTTCACACTAGCCTTGTCAGAATTGTCCTATTTATTTCAGCCACATTTTATCCAACATATTACTTGAAAGGGGTGACAATGTCTTCTACCAGCTTTTTTTTTTGTGTGTGTAACCTAAGTAGGTTGATCCTTGCAGGCAAAGAGTGACTAAAAATTTGTATGTATCCATGCAATTATATCTGGGCTGATAAATTATTCTAAAAGCCATAATGCCGTATATTAGACATTCATTTCCCAACCTCTTATTAACTCCTAGAGTTATTTGTGTAAACTAGATTTGTAACTCCTTATATGTTTTTGCAATATGCAATATCCTTGCCTCAGATATTGACTGCATTTCTCTTTAGTTAGGATGGACCAAAAAAAAAAAAAAAAAGCATTCAATTTTTTTAAAATTCAATTCTCAAGATTTCATAACTCCTTCACAACAGCATATTGATCAAATTTCTGATAACATATTTAAGTAGTCCTGATAATAAAGCTCCTCCTTTATTTGCTTTCTGTTTCTTATTCTTTCTTTTGCCCTCTTGAGTTTTGTGTGGCCACAGATCAAATGACTATTTAGATTCTAGTGAATTTAGCAGTAGACCTCATCTACCATGCTGCATAACAAACAACTTTAAACCTTCCTTTGGTGGCCAAGCAGTTTATGACTCATTTTGAAAATCTATCACTTTATTAACACAGAAAAAAAAAAGTGCATGGCGTGTCTGCTGCCATATTATTATACTTTTATGATTAATTAGAAATATGATAATCAATTGTTTATAAACCTTAAAATATGTCTATGCTATACTGGATTTGTTAAATGTTTCTATTTCCTATATATCTTGTCAAAGTGTGGATATCCTAGAACTATAGGCATTTATATAGCTGGGCATTTTATGCATTTCTCAATAGTACAATGCTTATCAAGCGAGCAAACCTCTTTAACAAGGTGTTTTGTTTTGCTAACAAAAGAATGATTAATATTTAAGCCTATGTAGGTATACGGGAATTTGCATATATGAAAACTCTTCTTTACTGCTTTGGTTTGATTTCAGACAAAACGTAATAAATAAGAATTAAATTTATCTCTCAAAGCTGCCCCTCAAAAATAGTTTCTGCTAATTAGATGATAATAAGTGAAGGAAAATAATATCTGAATATTCTACTTGCATTGTTCTATTTCTTTCAATTTCAGAAAAGGGAAAGAGAAATATTAACTGAAAATTGAAAAATAAGATTATATTTGCATAAATAACTTATCTCATCCTACAAATAAAGAACTCTTTCTCTTATACCCACAAACATAGATGAAAAACTTATGGGAAAGAAATATAAAAATTACATCAGCTACTACATATAAATAAAATTTATATAAGATATTCTATAGGTGGCATTTCCCATCCACAAGATTAGCAAAAAGAAGCAAAAAACATTCATCGATGTGTTGGAATTGTGAGGCAGTGGGAATACCTCACACTTGGTTGGAATGCCCAAAAGCCACAAAATGTTGGCACCAGATAAGACAATGCTTAGAGGACATATTAACGCAAAATATAGAAGCAAAACCGGAATTCTTTTTATTGGGCATTATAGAGGGCAAATACAACAAGGGTACAATTTATCTAATGTTACATATTCTAACAGCAGCAAGATTGGCTTTTGCGCAAAAATGGAAAAACAAAGAGACCCCCACAGAAGAAGAAGTGTCAGCTAAAATATTAATTTGTGCAGAAATGGACAGGCTGACTTTGGAACTTAAAGATAAAAATGAATCAGAGTATTATGAAATCTGGAATAAATTTTATTATTTGCTGGACAAGAGGAGGATTGCTGGGATAATGGATTATTGACGAGTTAAATGTTTAGAAGTTTTTATGTTAATTTTCTGTTAGATACGATTGAATTGGATATCGATGTAACTTTCACAGACGAAAGAATCTATATATTTGAAATGTGATGATTAGTGTAAACTTGTTTAGAGAAATTAGAGATAAGGAGGTTTATCAATTATAAGGTAAAATGTGATGAAAATGTTTAAAACTGGAGACGTCACACTACGTCCACTGTTTTTAATTTGTATTGTCAATAAAAAACTTTTTAAAAAAAAAAAAATAGGTGAAAAGCTCTGGGCCAAAGATAATACATCAAAGATCAGCATTTAGAACAAACAACATTTCAGATTAACCAAGCAATACTTTAGTTATGTAGTTATCATGTTTTACTCTGATCTTTGTGATTATGAACTTGTTTCTCATATGCAACAGAAACAGAGACTTCTGAAAATAAAGGAAAGTCACTTAAAAGCCAAGGAATGTCATGTAATTTCATGCCTTATGAATAGAAAGAAGAAGAAAAAATTGTTAGACTTGCATCATAAGTATGACTTGACCTAATTTGCACTTTTTGAATTAATTTGAAAACTGGAATGCAATTATACTTTACTTTTTATATTTTTTTGAATTTTATATGCTTTCTATAATCAAAACATGCATACCAAAAAGCATATATAAGGGAGAAATGTGTTGAAACTATATTAGAAGAAAAGTACTACAAATGTAGATGCATTTTCATGAATGCAAGCATGCATATGATAAAGAAAATACATGCTGTGATGACTATAAAAAGTCAATAATTAATCCAAAACATGGTAGAATAAACTTGCTTTATAACCTGGATAATACAGAAAGTGAAGATGAATTTATCCTTGTGCTTTATATGTCCTTCTGCACGTAATTATCATGGAAATTTATAAAGGAATAGTTACTCATCTGTAGACTCTCCATTTTGATCTAAGGAAAATTTCTAACACAAGGAATAAGCAGCACATGATCACAGTACAGTCACTGAAGAGAAAAGACCAATGGGTGTATTTTCTTCCTTTGCCTTCAATACATAAAAGTCTTCCCATTTTGTAAGTCATATATAAATCACGTCTATGAAAGCCATGCATAAATATCATAAATGAAACTAATTTTTAAAATTAAATTCTGATGTGGATTTTAGTTTGAAGAACTGGTTCCGACAATCAAGCTATCCACACTCTGCCAAAAGAAATGTGAATGTGAGTGAATTATTGATATAAGCATTTATTATCAGAAGTGACAACTCACATAGTGTTCCAATGCACAGAAAAGGAACTATGGCCTTGTCTGAATTTATAATATTGAAGTGGCACTACTTACACTGGAAATCAATGCCTGCTGTAAAATCCAAGCCAACTCTACACCACGTAACAGTGCCTTCAACGATTGATGGCTCCGATAAAGCATAACAAAGTGGTCACAATTGAAAAAGTCTTGAGTTAGCTACCCACTAGGGAGATTGCCAATTAATAAGGCAATACTACCATGAGTAGGGCTCTCTTCAAAGATGTTAAAACCATTTTGATCAACACCCAAAATTCCTCTTAAGTTCCTCAAGAATCCAATTCTTCTTTCTCAGCTTGTTGAAGCAAGAAAGTGCTACAGATGTAATGCACATAAATGATAGATCAGCGGAATTCTTTGAAGAGATGCTTCATTTTGGAGAAGCTTTGATTGAAATATCCCTTTGAAGATATTTTGCAAAGTCAGGTAGCTCTTCTTTCTAAACAGCTAAGCTGCTGTGCCTTCTAGGGACATTATCATCTGGTTTCCATTGGAAGCACCAGAGGATGTAGTCTGTATTTCTCAATGGACCTTAACAAAAAGAAGTACAGTGCTTCCATGATTCAAGTAATGATCTTAGCATACAGCCTTCATGTGTCAGGCAATGTCTTTTATACTTATGTCTTTTTTTTTTTTTGTTCTTTTTATCTTCAGGCAATTGAATACAAATACTGCACTTCTTATAAGAAAATGATATAGCAGATTACTTTACAGGTAATCCATGACTTACAACAGTTCATTTAATGATTATTTGAAGTTACAACAGCACTGCAAAAAGTGACTTATGACCATTTTTCACACTTATGACCACTGTAGCATTCCCATGGTCACATGATTTACATTCAGATGCTTGACAACTGGTTCATATTTATGTCAGTTGCATTGTCCCTGGGTCATGGGCCCCCGTTTTTGCAACCTTCTGACAAACAAAGTCAATGGGGAAGCCAGATTCATTTAACAACCATGTTACTAATTTGACAACTGCAGTGATTCACTTAACAAAGGTGGCAACAAAAGTCGTAAAGTGCGACAAAACTCACTTAATAAATTTCTCACCTAGCAACATAAATTCTGGGCTCAATTGTGGCCATAAGTTGAGGATTTACCAATTATTTTGAATGAACATATAAGAAACTATGAAATTTCCTTACATTTTAAAGACCAGGTAAAACAAAATAAATGTGTGTTTCCAATACAGCTGGCTCTATATGCACACCTTTTACATTTTGAGCATAAAGTACAGCATACAAAAATTTCACTAAAGAGATTTGGGACCACAGTTCAGGAGATATTCCAGCTGAAAGTCCTCATCAAGCTAACAAGCAGAATATCAAAATGTACAAATGTTTACTGCCAGACCTTTAGTGAATTGAAGGTACAGTAGTATTATTTTTTTTTTTTTTTTTTATTGAAAAAGTTTTCAAATACAAATTTTTTCCCCCTTTTTCCCCCCCCTCCCCCCCCCTCCCTAACCCCCCCTCCCCACCCTTCCCCCCCTGTGACTTCTTCGTAACAAAAAAAAAACCCTAATTCATAACAGATTACTTGCTCCCTCCTCAAAATACTGACCTTTACTTACTAAAAGTATTATAAATCCCCCTTTATCCATACATCTCAGAAAAGAAGAAGAGAAAAAAACAAAACAAAAAACAAACACATTATACTATAACTATTATAAAATAACTTCTAATTTAGCATAATAGTGTTTTATATCTATACATTATTGCAACAATTCAAAACCACCTTCCACTTTAAAACTATACGATAAGTCCTACTTTAATAACATTTCAAAGCGGGCTCACCATAAAATCTAATTTAACATTTATTCCACTCTATCCATTTCCTCCACTCCCCTAAATGTATCACTTAAAAATCCCTTTTCTTAAACTAATCAATCTGTAGCTAGCTTATTCACCCACTGTCTTACAAATTTACCATACACAACAATTCTTGATATCTTTAATTCACTGCCCACACTACTTAAAAATATATATATATATATATTCCATTATATCTAAATAAAAAAAGAAAAGACAATAACTTTAAATTTATAGTCCATATAATATCTTCTTGAAGTCTTTCCACTGGATTGTTAGAACCAACATCCATAATGGGGTAACATAGCTTGCTGATGCAACAGTTTATTCAAGGTCTCCAATCATATCTGCCCCCATCAGTAGTAAACATCTTCTTATATATATAAAAGTAAAAACAACCACCCGAGTGACATTATAATTATATTCCATATAATAATAATTGTGGGTTTCATCAGGATTATTAATTTCCATCATCGTATTGGGTAACAACCCGATCTTCTGCATGTCCCAATGTGATTCTCTTGCCTTATAATTCAAAATAATTATAATATATTTATCAACACAAAAAGAAGTTTCAAAGTAGATAATTCAAAACCATCAATTTGAGGCTCTTTCCATGTCCCAAAATTACGGCAATGCAGAGATCTGCCACTATCCTCAGGATGATATTGACCAATGTGTCGCCTCCTCTATGTTTTCACATAATCATTCATATTTTAAAATCACTGGCTTCACTGTTGCTTGGATTAGAAATTTCTATTTTTGCACAACCTATTTCTTTTTTGTTTTCTTTTTGTGGGTTTGACTTCCATCCTAATTTTTTGTGTCTCGCGTTTCTTTTTTATCCCTTGTATATCCTCTAATTGGTTTCCATGCTTGTCCTTGCCTTGATAAGTCATCACATTAAAATCAGATGGCACTTCTCTCGAATTTGTAGATAATCCAGCTGGGGTATCCGATAAATCCAAAGGCAATTTATCTGGTACAGTCTCTGTCTTTAGTTCCAGCTCCTTCTGCTTATCCTGTATTATATCTGAAGACGTTAAATTCATTTTCAACCTATTTTGATAAAATTCTTCCGCTCTTTCAACAGTATTTAACTGGTATCTTTCTCCTTGATATCTCAATATAATACCAACTGGGACGTCCCACCGGAATTGAATATTTCTCCTTTTTAACTCAGACACCAGAAAGCCAAATTTCTTCCTTTCCATTAATATCTTAGGTGGGAGTTCCTTGTAAATCCAAATCTTTCTTCCATACAATTACAAATTAGAATTGAAGGAATTTTGCACAATTTTATTCCTAATTTCTTTATCTGAAAAATAGATTACCACATCTCTAGGCAATTGCCTTTGCTTGGCAGTCCAGGAGTTTATTCGATAAGCTCTGTCAATCCTACAAAACACTTCCTCAGGTTGAATCTTTAAAATCCCAGCTAGAAATTCAGAAGATATTTTCCTTAAGTCATCTCTGTTATTTTCCTGCAAACCTCTAAGTCTTATTGCATATTCTGTAAAATTATATTGTATCTTTAGAACCTCTTTTTCAATCCTCTGTTGCAGAGTTTCTACATTACCAGACTTTTGATCAGCATCCATTTTAAATTTTTCTTCTGAACTATAATCCTGAATATTTAACAAATCATTTTCAATTTTTTGAATTCTATTGTCCAATTTGTCTTGAATTTCATCCATTTTTGACTCTAGTAAATTAGCATTTATTTCCAACCGAATCATGAATTCTGACATTTTTAAAAATTTTTGCTGCAAAAAGTCAAACTTGGATTTCACCAATTCCTTAGTTTCCTGCTTAAATTTTTCAAGTTGCTGATTCACAATCTCATCCCTTCTTTCAATCTCCTCTAAGAGAAATTCTATTATATTAAAATCAGGTTTCTGGGACTGAAGAGTTAAAACTTGTTCCTTTAAATTCTTAGTGGGGGAATCCCCCCCACCTATTTTTTTGTCTGACTTCACAAGCCTCAGTGCCATGTTTCCGCCTAAGCAGGCTTTGTTAGAAGAAAAAAAAAAACAAGACAAAAGACTTCCAGCCAGCAACAATCAGGCCTCCAGGGGAAAAAGAGAAAAACAAAAACAGGAGCGGAGTTTTGTCTACAAATGTAGCCAGTGGTATTTATTCCGCTACATTGTAATAATAAAAAACGGAAGAACTTTCCCTCTCAAACTCTTCTCCAGCCGCGGCAGACGCCATTTTAAAAAAAACCTTTTTTCCTCTTTCTCTTCCTCTATTCTCTTAAGTAATTTTTAAAAGATAAGTAAAATACTTGCGCTTCAGTATTACAGGTCCAGCTCACATTTTCTTTGAGTAATCTGTCAAATTCGCAGGCTTGCTTTTGACGCCTAGCTCTGCATTAGCAGAGGTCTCCCAAAGCCCGGAGCAGCGGCTGGGGATATGGGGCATCTCATCCGCTCCATCCCAAAAGTAAAAGAAAAACTTTTGGGATTCTGCAGAGAGTTCTACCCACCCCTGCCGGCTCTATCTCCGTTTCCTCATGGGAACGGAGTTTTTTCGAGCCGCCGTTCCGTTGTGAAGGCGGCTCTGACAGGCTATGGAAGCTGACGATCCCAAAGGAACGTCTGGCGGCGGCCAGCAGCAAACAGGAAGTCCAGTAGTATTATTAACATGTTTACATTATTAACATGTTTACATTGGAAGTTAAAAGAATAAAAATCCTAGATTTTGGAAATCTGATAACCCATAGCCCCAATTTGGCTTGTATTAAACTGTTTGTTTGTTTGTTTGTTTACATAAATAGTTTAAAGAGTTTATTCTTCAATCAGGGAAAGGAACACATGAATTAAAGAACAAGAGGTCAGTGTTGGGGTGGAGAAATGTGCTGTGAATATTTTATTCATGTTAATAATCTGGGAGTTAAATTTTGAGCAAGCTGTAATTTTACAAGTCTCCTTCTGTTAAAACTGTGGAGAAGAAGCCAGGATTCAATCAAAACTTGGATTGGCGAAGATATAGCTTAGAGAGGTCAACATTCTGCTGTTTTGTTGAACTCAAAATGTTTTAAAGAAACAATGATAGTGCTTTTATAAAAAGGTCCTCCCTACCCTGTCTGAACAGTTATATGCCTAGGTATGTAATTTAAGTAACAACTTAGAACTTCGCCATTTCTGGTCTGACCTAAGCATAGTACATAAAATCATCTGCTACAATGTCCTACCAGTCAATGAATACTTCAGCTTCAACCAAACAATACAAGACCACACAATAGATACAAACTTATGGTAAACCACTCCAAACTTGATTTCAGAATATATGACTTCAGTAACAGAGTTGTCAACGCCTGGAATGCACTACCTGACTCTGTGGTTTCTTCCCCAAATCCCCAAAACTTTAACCTTAGACTGTCTACTGTAGACCTCACCCCATTCCTAAGAGGTCTGTAAGGGGTGTGCATAAGCGCACCAACGTGCCTACTGTCCCTGTCCTAATGTTCCCTTTTATTTGTATCCTTTTCATGTATTTATAATTATGTTTACACTTGTATCTGTCATAAAATACATGCTTGATGAAATAAAATAAATAAATAAAATAAAAAAATAGGTAGCATAAACAACTCCATGTGTTTGTCAAACAATTCTTCTTCTTTACTTCCTCTTTTACCATTTTGGGTATTGAAGGAGATGCAAAGTTATGGCAGCCTCAACCATTGCTATTTGATGCTGTTATAGCAATATAATGCCTTTGATATTGTCTATGCATCTTCATCTGGGTGTATTCTTTGACCTTCTCCTCTTTTGGTATATGCCTCGTATTGTATGGAATCCCAAGACATTGTCTCCAGGTGAACACATCACTTTATTTTCTATTCTTGTATATAGTTTAAGATTGGTTCTATGCCAATTCATTCTCTTATGATCTCATTACTGATTTTATCTCTTCTGGGCATTCCAGCAGCTTTCCTCAAATATCTCATTTCCGTGGTGAGTAACTTTCATTTATGTTTTATTGTAAGTGTCCACATTTGGCACTGGTAATATATGTAAGGTGGGGATGAATATGTTTTGTATGAGATGCTTCTGATTAGCATTGTTATTCAAACAATACTGTGGAATAATTCAGACCTCCCCCATTGCCATTAATTCCAAAAGAACAGTCTCAGTTTTGCATTCAATTATACTTGTATAATTGTATACTTGTATACTTGTATAATAAGTATACTTGTATACTTATTCTTAGGCTACATTAATATGACTGAGAGTAGAACAAATCATGATCAGGAAAGTTTTTAATCCTTAAGAACCAGCTTCAACTTTTCAAAATTTACTGGATGCTTAAAGTTGCCCTTCCCTTCTGTTATCAGCACCCGATTGTTTTCTAACACAAGAGAGTTAGCCATATTAATTTGTTTCAATAAAAAAAGAGATGCACAGTATTTTAAAGATTACCAGATTAATTAATGGATAATTGTGATAATGATAATGGAGCTGTGTCTTATAGTTTAGTTTATCTGATGTATAAATACTTCTCAAAAAGAATATCAATATAAGTGATGACGATTACGGGGAAAAAATAGTACAGATATTGACAATCAACAGAACACCCATTATTGATTGCCTGATTGTCACTCATTATGATTTATTTCATTTTGGTTTCATTTCACTATTTATAATTACCCATGTATCAGTATATTCAGACACTGGCAATACATGCATTTAATTATACCTAATTTTAAACTGGTATAATAACACTCAACACATCTGATGCAATAGTCTATATTGCATAAGCATGTTATATCTCAATCTTTAATGGGCCAGAAGGTTGAAAAAAAATTGAAATATATCTTGCTAAGAAAAAAGTTGATATGGTAGAATATGATTGTCCATGTCAGTGTATTAGTCACTATCTTATCAAGTTTAAAATTCAGGAAAATTCCTTTGAACAGAGATTGTGGAAGAGTAAAACAAAACAAAACAGATCCAACAGGCAAAGATTCTCTCATACGACTACAATTCCTACTGCAAGAAACCATTTTTTTTTTTGGTGTATGTAATCATTAATGCTAGCTTTCCCAATGTGGTTGCTTTCCAACTGTGTTTCAGTTCTCATATCTGGCAGCTTGGCTACACATTGCAATTATAAGGAATGAAGTTCCACACACCTGGAAGGTGCCAGCTTCAGGTAGCGTCTCTATGGAAAAATAATATCCCTTATTAGAGACGAACTAGCATATATTGCTTAAGTGGCAAGGTATTCATTGCTCCTAAAATGAATGAAATGTTTCATTGATGATAATTCCATTCTCTTGTTTGCTTACTAAGGAAAAAAGGAACAACGAAAGAGAAAAATCAAAATATAAACACCGAATATTGTGCTAACTAAGGCACTTTTAGACCATCACAGAAAATGTGTGATAATGTTCACAAAGAGAGTGCTGATATCAGTTATATCATGTTTTACTTGCTAAGCTGTGAAAACAGATGCTTTATATTAGGTTATACATGCTGGTAGTTTCTATAACTAAACGTTAGAACAGAACTTATATTTGACCAAGACAACTTGATGCTTAAATTTAAAGAACTGGTTGTGTTCCCAATCTACTGTCATTTGCAAATAGCAGGAAGAAACATGATTTGCTAACAACATCTAAAATTGTTGTTCAGAAGAAGTCCTTTAAGGCAATCCTGTTTATGCAGATTGACAGTAAATCTTCCAAATCTTATAAAAAATAATCTAATTTCTTTCAGCTGGAGATGCTCTGGATGAGACCTTGGAAGTTCACTCTTCTGTGATTTTGTTATATCAAAGCATGGCTTTAAAAAATTAATATATTCTATCATATATCTGAAGATTAAGAAGGAAATTGAAAATGTTTGGTTAACCAAATCACACAAATCACAAATCACATTTTATAAAAACAAGGGACACTTATAAAGGTTACACTGACATGGACTATTAAGAAACACACTGATTATACATAATTAGAAGGTTAGAGTAATCTTTATATAAACAAGGCTGTTTCATATTTACTTCTCAGCTTTTTTGAAGGTTGCCAGTGGTAAGTTGGCCTATTCATTTTATGTTCATTATCACATAACATTAATAGTTCTCAAAGTGTAATCTGTTGCACACTTTATACACTGTTATACACTTTCAATATATCTGTTGAAATATATATTACGTATGTGAGAGGTTTTTTTCCAGAATGGAAACATGGAATTAAAATTCTATTAGAAATAATTAGTTAGAACCAGATAAAGAACAACAGAAACTTCTATTGCAAAAACAAGCAAACAAACAAAAATACATAATTATGTCCATGAAGTCAACGGAAATTGAGTTCAACACAAAGGAGATTTTATCTTTTCTTTTTTTTTTTTTACAGTTTGATGATACTCATAGACTAGACAAAATCATGCTATTTTATTAATATTTTCTCAGATTTTTCCTACTTTTGCAAAAATACTAAAGCAGATTTGCAATATGTGCATATTATTAAGGATTGATAAGTGAAATAGCCTGTTACATAAATATATTGATACAATTATCCAGCAGTTGCAACAATAAATCACTGTATCACCCCATCATTGTCCAGCAACTGGGCATCTTTTGATCAGGTGTTCAGTGAAAGGATGCAGAAACTCCTTAAATTGTTAAAACAGTCCTTTAAACTCATTTTGTTAAACATGTATTATCAAAAAGCAGGAATACTATTAAATCAGAATGATCATTATAATACAAAATAAAAATCAAAGAGTGAATTTTTTTTTACATGAGCCTATGGCTCCAAATTTCATTTTTAAAATAACGTGTTTTCCCAAAAATAAGACCCTGTTTTATATTTTTTTGATCCCTGAAATACTGTATTTTTTGGAGTATAAGACATACCTTTTTCCCCCCTAAAAGAGGCTGAAAATTTGGGTGCATCTTATACTCCGAATGTAGCTTTTTCTAAGCTTTTTTTCAGCCCTAACAAGGTACTAACGAGGCGCTAGTGAGTGAAGCAATCTTCCCAGCTTTCCCGCTCCCTCGATTCTCCGCTGTGCTTTAACAAGGCGCTAGCGAGTGAAGCGATCTCCATGCTTTGCTCTGACTCTCAGTTATTCTTTAGAAGCTTTTTTTTTTCAGCCCTAATTAGGCTCGAGCCAAGTGAAGCGATCTCCCCATGCTTTGCCTGCTTTTCTCATTGCTGCTTCCTCTCAGCTATGCCTTAGAAGCTGTTTTTTATCCCCAAGCAGGGGATAAAAAACAAGCAAACTAAAGTGCTGAAGCTGACCAGACTAAGGACGCTAACCAGATGAGTACCTGGTAGGCAGATTTTTTTCCCCCTATTTTCCTCCCCAAAAACTAAGCTGCGTCTTATACTCCGAAAAATACGGTAAGCACTTGGCCTTATTGCCATGTGCTCAAAAGCCCAATTGGGCTTATTACCAGGGGATGTCTTATTTGGGGGGAAACGGTATAAATAATTTATCTGAACTATTTTGAGCCAAAGTCTCAAACAAGTCAAACACACAATAATTTTTTGTTGTTGGCAGTTTTCCAATTTTCTTGTGTGTTCATAATATTTTTAAAATGGTAAATTATAGTGCTAATTGGTATTTCTTTAATTCCACAAGACAAGATAATGAAGATACTTCTTTGTAATTGTGGGAGGATTGTATTTTTTAAGCACATGGCATGCAATTAGAGATTATATAAGCAGAGCGTTTATTTATTTATTTATTTGTTTGTTTGTTTGTTTATTTATGAGACCACCATTTACTGTGTAATACTGATAGTTGCTGTTTTGTTGTTTTGCTTTTTTACTTCTGGGTTACATATCTGATGTGAAAACTTGAATGCTATTTGATGTCTTGTTTTTGCTTATCAGCTCTTGCTTATACTTCTGAAACAGTGTAAACTATTTACAAATCAGAGATAATAAGAAAATAACTCTGGAAAGTACTGAGGAAATATAACCAGTCAAATCTGAAGGCTTTGCAATATATTGAACAATAAATTCAGTCCTTCATCAAGCAGATGATTTCACTAGTCTTAATTAGAAGGAATAGCTTATACATAGGAAAAAGCCCCAAGTACTTCCCAGGATTGTATTTCAGTAGAAACAGTTTAAAGCAGGTCATAACTATTTTTCTCAAGCCTTATATATATAGATTTCAAAAATTTATTATGCAGATATAGAATATTTTAGAGAACACCTTGTTTTCCCCAAAATAAGATATCCCCTGATAATAAGCCCAATTGGGCTTTTGAGCGCATGGCAATAAGGCCAAGCGCTTATTTCAGGGTTCAAAAAAATATAAGAAAGGGTCTTATTTTGGGGAAAACACGGTACTAGATAAGAAAATGACATGTTACATATATGTATTTAATATCAAATAGATTGTGTACAATATGAAAATTATTATAATATAATTTACCTTACAAAAACTAAATAGCAATAACAACAATTTAAATATATTGGACTGGAACTCAGGAGATTCACATTCACATTTTGTCTGTACTCAGTTTTCTAGTAACCTGAACCAAAAAATTCAATCTTCTTGCCTGGGTAGCATAGCCATTGATCACCATAACTCTAATAACAGATTAGAGTTATGGTTCAAGATAAAATCAGATCTAATCTAATCTAATCTAATCTAATCATCTAATCTAATCATCCATAGATGATACTGTATTGGAAAGAAACTTATGATCTTCCTTCCTTCCTTCCTTCCTTCCTTCCTTCCTTCCTTCCTTCCTTCCTTCCTTCCTTCCTTTTCTTGCAAGAAAGAGGGGGGGAATAGAAGAAAGATGAGTAAAAATGTAAAAAAAAGAAAAAGAAAGAAATATAATTTCAGTTCTGTTAACCATAAATATAAATTATGTAAATATAAATTCAATTATAAATAAAAAATAAATAAAAACCATAGTTTTCTCCTGGAAACACCCTCAACTCTATCAGTTGAGAAATTATGGAACCTGTTGTAGAAAGTTAGCACCAACCCCTCTCCTAGAAGAATGAAATATTCTAAGAAATATTTAAAAGGCAGAATATTTCCCCTAAAAGAGAAATAGAAAACTTAAGGAACACAGAAACTCAGCCCCAGCAGATATTTTGGTGCCAGCTTATCTATAAAACAAAAGACCTTCAGCTCCAAGGTGATAGGATTAGCCTTCACTCAAGATCCAACCCAGGACAAAGCCATTAAGCCATAATAGGAATTGCCCAAAGCCCCTTCATTACATCACCCAGCAAGATTCAACCAAGCCTGGGACTCAAGACAAC
Organism: Pituophis catenifer annectens; assembly: GCF_029215685.1. Lineage (NCBI taxonomy): Eukaryota > Metazoa > Chordata > Lepidosauria > Squamata > Colubridae > Pituophis > Pituophis catenifer. The sequence goes on from NW_027256882.1 coordinate 116,539,893, forward strand.
CTACAAAGTTACCTCTGCATGGCCCTATGGGAATCTGACAGCCAATCAGAATACATTTCTTTCACAGGAACAGGGAGAAAGTTCAAAGCCCATGAGAGGGTATAAATCTTTCTCTCTCTCTTTCTCTCTCTCACCCATGTGCTCATTTTCCCAGGACCCAAAAAATCCATGTGGTCCCATCCACCATTAAACCATATTTCCACATAGCCTCCATGTTCCACTGTCTTTCTCCCCACTTGGAACTGAACCCAGATGGACAGTTCTTCCAACACTGTATTACAGTAGTTCTGCTCCTTCTTGTGGCTAAATTCTCAGAAAATGGTATGGGTGACTATGGTGCTACAGCCAATTCACCATGCTTAACTTGCCACAGCCAACTTGCTGTGCAAGAGTTACATTAATATCAAAGAAATGGTACAATAGAATCATTAAAAAAAGGATGCAAAAAGAGGTACAAGATGAAATGTGAATGACAAAAATTAAAATATTTTTTAAATTTATTGTTAAATTGTCCTGCAGTGAGTTGTCCTTTGGAGTGTTGCCCTGTGGTGAGTTGGCCATGGTGAGCTGGCCTCGTCAAATTGGCCATGGTGAGTTGGTTATGGCAAGTTTATTCCATAGCATGGGATATAACCTGGACACTAAAGTAGGAAGTGTTACAAGGTACTATTTTGTCCTAGTGCCATTTAACATGGAGACGGAGAGTAGGCCTAAAGAAATTGGAGGTAAATGCCACCAATACATGGATAGTGCTACGGTAATACTCCACGACATCTCAATAGGGAGACACAATGCATGTCATGGACCAAAGTTTGAATGTAGTGATGGAGTAAACCATAAGCCATAAACTGACTGCATCCAGATAGAGATAATTTGTGATGGTTTAGAAACTGGGTTTTAAGCTCAAATTAAACTATTTCCTCTGAAAGAACAGTACTTTGGTTCTGTGACTTATTGATGCAAGCCAAAGTAGCCTCTTGGAGGGTCATGGCCAATGTTGGTTGGTAGAAAAGCTATGTTTTGTCATGGATAAGGGCAACCTAACCCATTCTTCACATTCTTCAGATTTGCATTACTATTTTTATGCAGAATTTCTGTTTGATTTGGAAGCAGCAGCTGGTGCATAGTGCAGCAGGCAGGCTGCTGTGTGAGGTGCATGAACCTGTATATGTTACACCTTTGCTGAAATAACTGCACTTGAAGTCAGCTAGCCACCAATATAGGTGGAAGGTTTAGTACGTGACATCCAAAACCCAAAACTCACATCGTCACGGCATTGTCACATGACATATTGTGATTTTTTTTCCCCCCTTCACTAAAACTAGGCATGGGCATGGCTAGCGTGTGACACATCTGATCCGAAGGCCATGAGTTTGACACCACTGCCCTATGCTATTGGGTGTTCCGATGCTGTTTTGAACTTGTCCTATGCTTGAGCTGATCAGGGAAAATCTTGATTTGTGTTCTCAGAGCTGCTTCTTATTCTTGGATTGTTTGTATAATGGTACCTACTCTCCTTAAAGTGTCCCCCCAATGAAAAGGTAACTATTTATAATCACATTCTTTAGGCTGCTTAAACTAGCTTTACATAGAAACTGTCATACTGGATCCATCTTTCTTTCATATTCATTCTGCCTCATCTGCTGTTACATTTAGCCATCCCACTGGTGGAATTGTGCAATTTTTTTCCCAGAAACTTTTGAAATGCTGCTTATATTAACCTCACATTTAATGTCAAATGAAGGCCTTTCACTCTTCAGGGTTAAAAAAAAAAATCAGTTTCAGTATTTAGCTTCCATATTTCTAACTACATCAAGTGCTTTTATGCTGGTTTTGGGTATTTACATTTAATTGCTTGGATATTTTGATCATGTAAAAAAGCCATCTACAGGATCTGTTGCTTTCATCAAAATGATAAAGTGAGTATTGCAACATTGCAGTGGAACATTTAAATGCTGCATGTTTAAATTAGACAGAATTTCTGCCATAATGGCATAAATGTTTTTTTGTAATTGGCTGCCCCCTTAACTGCTTACTCCCATGGATGCTTCTGAAATATGTGAATTACTATGAGAATTTTATTACAGGAAAGTATATGTTCTTAAAACAACTAAGGCAACAAATAAGCTAGTCTCTTAATGGAGAAGGGAACTAAGTTCTTCTCCATCACATTACCTTCAGCACTCCCATTACCTCCCTTAAATATATGATTGGAGAAAATGTCATAATTCTAGCAATAAAAGCTCATTCTTGAATATGACACGCCTCTCACTTCTTTAACTTTTAGGGTTAAACACAAGTACATAGATTGTGTATAGATGGCTAATGAAATATGACAGGGAAGTTTAAAAGAATATTTAGAATGGAAAGCAATATGCCCTCTTTGTCTCTCTTTCTCTACATATTAGCTATCAACGACACATATATGAAAAGAACTAATTTCTGGAACAAAAGCATCGTCATCAGTATAATGAAATTCTTAATTTACATGTTAAAAAAATAATAACCACCAAAAGAAATAGATACAAAGCATTTTAAAAAATGGAGCATCTATAAAATAATAATTTGAGGCAATTAAATTATATTCCTGCTGAAAATGTAGACATATTAATTAATAACTATATATTAATAGCCATAAATAAATAACCACAAGAGTAAAATGAGCAAACGCATTTGAATATGCTATTTATCTTCTTCTTTAGTGTCAGTGCCACCTGCTACCATCCACAGATTCTACAGCATTTTTATTTTATCAGAGCCAAATGACATTTTGCTTGATTGCACAAAGATATTCAAATCAACTATATCCAAAACTGAAAATACTGAAATGATACATTGAATAGAAATCACAGAACAGAATAAAATATTACAGCTTAGCAGTTAGCTTGACTGGGAAGTTAAAAATAATCAGGAAGAATGATATGATAAGAGTACCACAAGGTTCCATCTTAGGTCCAGTACTCTTCAATATTTTCATAAATGACTTAGATGAACGACTAGAAGGGGAATTCATCAAATTTTCAGATTGTTCTAAGCTGGCAGGAATAGCCAACACCCCAGAAGACAAGTTTAAGATCCAAAAGGATTTTGACAGACTTGAAAAATGGGCCCTATCCAACAAAATTAAATTTAATGTGCAGAAAAGCAAGGTTTTACATATAGGCAAGAAAAAAACCAAAGGAACGAGTACAGATTAGGTGAAACCTGTCTCAAAACCAGTAATTGTGAGAGGGACCTTGGCATCCTAGTGGATAATCACTTAAATATGAGCCAGCAGTATGTAGCAACAGCCAAAAAGCTGATATGATCCTTGGTTGCATAAACAAAGGCATAGAATCCAAATGAAGTATTAGTACCACTCTATAAAACTTTAGTAAGACCACCTGGAATACTGCATCCAGTTTTGGTCACCACATTACAAAAAAGATGTTGAGACTTTGGCAAAAGTGCAGAGAAGGGCAACTAAGTTTTGGCCTGGAGAGTAAAATATATGAAGAATGGTTGCAGGAATTGGGTATGGCTAGTCTAGAGGAAAAAAAAGACTATGGATGACATGATAACAGTATTCCAGTATTTGAGGGGTGCCACAAAAGAAGAAGGGCTCATTTTCCCAAGTGCCAGAAGATAAGACAAAAAACAATGGATGGAAACTAATCAAGGAAAGAAGCAACCTGGAACCCACCTTTTAACAGTGAGAACAATAAACCAGTGGAATAGCTTGCCTTCAGAAATTGTGGGTGCTTCATCACTGGAGGTCTTTAAGAAGAGACTGGAGAGCCACTTGTCTGAAATTGTATAGGGTTGGACTAGAAGACTTCCAAGGTCTCTTCCATCTCTAGTCTGATTGATATCCAAACCAAATACGTTATATTTCCAAGAAAAGTATAATAACAGTCTTCCAATTCCTAGACTAATGCTTTAACCATTATACCACTTTTAATTTGCATTGCATACTTTCAATGCACTCATGATTTCCCATCTCATGATACTGCTAAGGTTTTAGAAGGCAAGAGAATAGGAGAAAGCAAGTCATTCTTTAGCCAGAGGAAAAACCTGCTTGTCTGAAACTGTCCTATATTTATTACAAAAGCTGCATTGGCTGATGTTCTGGTTGTGGGTGCAATTAAAGATGCTGATTATTATATTTAAGGCCCTGGCATGGATCTAGGATACCTGTGAAACCGCCTTTCTCCAGTAGGACTGGCTCACCTCTCTCAAAGGCTGGCTGGTGGGATCCACCTACTGCCATCAGCCAACGAATTTTAGCTGGTGGAATTCAGGAGAAAACTCTTTTCTGTCATAGCCTCTAGTTTTTGGAATATCTTGCCACATAAAGTAAGATCTGCCCCCATCTCTTTTAGCCTTCAGAAAAAAACCCTTTTAACCCTGCTATGCTGGCTGGCATGGGCTCTTGAAAGAGAAGATGCTGGCTGGAGGTGGGTGGTTATTAAGGTACCCCCACCCCCAGTTCTCTGCTCCAAATGCATGTTTTGTTAGCTTGATATAAATTGTTTTTGTAATATTAAACCAATTTTATAATTGTCTGGATATTTATATATTTTATTACACTATAAACCAGTACATTAAAAATAATAGCAAGAAAGGCAGATAATAACAAAACCTGGAAATGAATAAGAGCAGGAAAGTTGAAGAAAGAGATAGACGGGCTAATTCTGGCTGCATAAGACCAAGCCTTAAAAACAAATGCATACAAAGCCATAACTGAGACAACACCAATAAATAGCAAATGCCATCTCTGCAAAGAAGCTGAAGACACAGTGGACCACCTGATTAGCTGCTGCAGGTAGCTGAGTGACTGCAAGCAATGGCATGACGTAGCAGCAACAATGGTGCATTGGAAGATCTGAAAGAAATACGAATTGCCTGCAAGCAAAAACTGGTGGATCCATAAAATAGAGAAAGTAATATAAAATGGAGAGGAACTTTAAAATTCAAACTAACAGCACCATTTGAACACTACCAGCATTGACAATTTTACCATCAGTCAATTGCAGAAGGCAGCTTTACTTTGAACAGCTTACATTTTGCAATGATAACTTTAACACTATCAAACATCAACACCTGCCTATTCTATATAATAAAGTTAAAGTTATATTTGTAACTTTTATTTTTGGGGCCGTTTCTTTTGATGTATACTAAATAATTTCTCTAATATTTTACAAAATCCATGAAGCTATTTATTAAACTCCCTCCTCCTCCTTCTCCTTTTTGACTGGATATCCTGAATAGAACTTTGAACCTTCTGCCATTTGATAAATTCTGCTTTTGCACTCAAATCAGTTCTTTCTATCTGTTTTAGCTGCAATGAAAGAAGTATTATGCAAAATTCTACAATTGAAAATCAAATAATAACAGGTAAAAGCAGAAATCTAATTAGACAATAGGTCAAGTCATTATAATATAAGCTTTTTGTGGGCAAAATTAAAATAGTTGATTCTCATGAGAAGCAGACCCTAGAAGAGGGAATCACTATTTATTGTTCAGTAATATTCCTACTCCTTTCCTTATGATTGTAATGATTGTCAACTGTCGTTCCCCTTTTAGAAACCACAATATAGAAACAGTGATGACTAATTAACAAGCAAGTAGTAAATTACAAATTATGGAGTAAAAGTGAATGTGAAATTAAGGCCATCATTTTATTTATTTTATTTTATTAAATTTATTAAATTTGGATGCTTGATTAGTTAATATGGTGGGACAGATTATGAATCCTTTACATTTCTGCTATGATAGATATAACAATAGATTTAAAGGACTTTTCAGTACCAATATTTTGACTATGCACAAAACATAAAATATGAAATTTGTGAATTTCATAGAATAGATAGAACCTTAGTGGATATTAGAAGTTATAGTTTAGACCAGGGCAGTGGTGAAATCTAAAATTTTTTACTACTTGTTCTGTGGGCGTGGCTTGGTGGGCGTGGCAGGGGAAGGATACTGCAAAATCTCCATTCCCACCCCACTCCAGGGGAAAGATACTGCAAAATCCCCATTCCCTTCCCATTCCTGGGGGAAGGATATTGCAAAATCTCCATTCCCACCCCACTTTGGGGCCTGTCAGAGGTAATATTTGCCAGTTCTCCAAACTACTCAAAATCTCCACTACCGGTTCTCCAAACTACTCAAAATTTCCACTACTGGTTCTCCAGAACCTGTCAGAACTTGCTGGTTTTCACCCCTGGACCAGGGCTATCAAACTTGTGGCACACGGGCTGGATGCGTCACACACTGGTCACACCCATGCCTGGTTTAGTGAAGGGGGAAAAGTCCCGATACATCATGTGATGCCGCTAATTTTACAACCCTGGTTTAGACATTGTGTAGCAAAAAAGTCAGGAGATTCTTCAGGAGAAGCATCTCTTTCCTTTATTCTACATGTTTTATTATAGCTTTTCTTTGAATGAAAAGAAAAGCTTATTACAGCTTTTCTTTGAATGAAGTTGATTTCTTCATAAACTCTGGCATCTTGCCAAGCGATTAATTGACTTGGAAATTATTCATTAATGATACCTCTTTCCATGTAGCAGGTATTGAGACACTATGATCCCATTTATTTGTTGATCTAATGATGGAAAGTGCAACAAATATGTTTCCTCTAGCTAGATAGGTCAAAGAACCAACAGTGAATGTCCAGGAAGACTATTTTCCTGTAGAGACTGCCATGACTTAAAACCTTAACTTAATTACAATATAGAAGACACATAACAAAGTGCTACACCCCTCGCCAATACTTGTATATCTGAGACAGATTGATAGATGAGAGAGAGAGGGAGGGAGAGGGACAGAGAGAGAGAAAGAGAGAGAGAATGAGTAGTTAGGTAGATGGAAGTCTTGGTGGTGCAGTGGTTAGTGTATTACAGTATTACAGGATAACTCTGCCCACAGCCTGGAGTTCAATGCTTATGGGGTTCAAATGTTAGCCTTCCATCTTTCTGTAATTGATAAAATGAGGACCCAGATTGTTGGGGGAAATATGCTGAACTTGTAAACTACAGAGTCTGTCTGTCTGCCTGCCTGCCTGCCTGCCTGCCTGCCTGCCTGCCTGCCTGCCTGCCTGCCTGCCTGCCTATCTATCTATCTATCTATCTATCTATCTATCTATCTATCTATCTATCTATCTATCTATCTATCTCTATCTCTATCTCTATCTCTATCTCTATCTCTATCTCTATCATCTCCATCTCCATCTTCATCTCTATCATCTCTGTCTCTGTCTCTGTCTCTGTCTCTGTCTCTGTCTCTGTCTCTGTCTCTATCTCTCTATTTATCTATCCATCCATCCATCCATTGGTGGGTTGCTACCGGTTCACCCTGTATCGGGCGAACCGGTAACAGTGGCAATGGGAAGCTCTGCCCACCCACCCGGACGCTTCTGCACATGTGCAGAAGTGTCATGCATGTGCACAAGCATGCATGAGTGCACGAGCGAACCGGTAGCAAGCTACATTGAAACCTGCTACTGTATCTATCTATCATCTATCTACCAACCATATCTGAGAGATTTCTGTAGTTAAATGATTCCTGATAAAATGAAACATACAGGTACTATCTTATTCCAAATCAGACAAGTTACTTATACTAACTGAAAGAAGCCCTCCTGGTCTGCCTAAAGGATTCAGGAACCAAAGAAAATGTTTTTTTTGCATGCAAAAATATCTCTATGATATATCCTTCCCCCTTTCCGTGAGAAATCCTCTTCCATCTTTAATGGTTCAATAGTCCCAAGAAACATGTAGCATTTAAACATATAAATGAGAGAATGCCATGGCCTTGGCCTCAGTGGAGCTCAGCATATCATGCTATAAACTAAATTTCCAATTGATCCTCTGTCACAATTTATCAGAAGTAAATGGCATAGGAACATTGAAGAAAGCACTGATCTGGAAGTGGCATCAAACAGAAATTTCTTTTTACACTTAAGTGCTGTTTGCTCAGTTTCTCCTTCCATAGCACAGCAAAGAAGACACAGAGAACTGCTGGGCATTGGGGGGGGGAATCAATTAATGTCAGCTATGACACCAATATTGGTGTCATAGCTGATCAATGCCCCTCTAACCAATCTTAATGGCTGCTTAGTTGCCATAAACTACTTTTGGTTCTCATGTTATGCAACTGGATCAGAGCACTCTTGTTTTAACATTCAGAGCCTAGACCTTTTTTTGCGGGGCGGGGGGGGGGTAACAATGCAATAATTTTTGTACCTATCTATGAATTTTTATTTGCTTAATGATATTTGTATGCAAATTTCGCATGTTTATGATATGGGCACTCCCAGTAAATTAATTTGAGTTGAGCACCCACTGGAATAATGTGATTTTATTTATTTATTTATTTATTGGTTCGATTTATATGCCGCCCTTTTCCGGAGACTCAGGGCAGCTTACAATGCGTTAAGCAATAGCCTTCCTACTTTTGAATATACCTGCTTAGTAGGGCTTTTGCCCCCCCCCCAAGCAGTGTTCTTTTTTATACAAAGTCAGCTTATTGCCCCCACAAACCGGGTCCTCATTTTACCTACCTCGAAAGGATGGAAGGCTGAGTCAACCTTGAGCCTGGTGAGATTTGAATTTGCAGTAATTGCAGGCAGCTGGTGTTACTTAACAGTGCAGATTTTAATTGTCCTGTGGAGTGCAAGAAGGGGCCAAGCATAGATTATGTAAGGTAAAGAAGGTATAAGGGTACACTATATGTGCAGCATGCATAGGTGTTTGGTGTTTATGCCTTAAGGCATACTAAAATTTATTAAATGCTTTTTCTGATAAATATTATTTATACCATGGCAATATACAACACAAATAGGTTTCTCTTTTCTCTTGGGTACATTCAATTAAGCATTTTATTAAAAAAATTTTTTTGATAAACAATAAAGGCTGAAAATCCCAAATGTGTAATTAAAAATCAATGCAAATTTGATCAATGACCTATTTGCATATGCCTCTTTTTTGAAATAGGAAACTGATAATAGATCTGCCTTTTTAATATATATATATATATATCACTACAATTGCTCCCTATTGTAGCTTCTTTTGTGCTACTAACCTGGGATCAATTAACTAAAAGCCAATTGAACCTACAACATATTCTAAGTTGAATTTTGCATCTCTGACTTTCAATCTCAAGATTTGTGCACATGTTTAATAACTGTGCAGTGGTTTTTGCAGACAACTGGGCATATTTGGACAGATTGAGGATAGATGTGAAGCAAGTGAAGCTTCTCCAAATGACTTCAAAATGAATATAATTCATCACTTTGAAGGTGATTTGGATGGTACTTTCTCCAAAACAAGACATCTATGTAAGGGTCTCCATGTAACAAAGATCTTGTTGAGCTATCAAAAAGAAGAAAACAAGGAAAAGGAGTGTAAGATACTTCTAAATTATAATCAGCATATAACTTTAATAACCTTTTTATTTATTCAACTACAGATGCCTAGACACTGCTGGAAGAAGACAAAGCACGTAGCCAACCAAGCACAGCTAAAACAATTTATTACGACTTACCTTGTGGTGATGAGGAAAGCAAAGCACATATAATTCTCTGCCTCTATTGCAACTGCAGGTAATTATACACCAGACTCCTCCTGGGTAGGGGAAAACTTGGGGAGATCTTACAGAATAATCACAGTTGGTTCTGATGATTTGGACAGGGTACTTTGGGTTGTGAGTTTGTTCATCTGTGTTCTGGACCAATGTCATTCCTGGTTGATCAAGGCCTTCCAAGAGGTGGTATTTGGTTGAGTCCAAATGCTAGTTAATGACTCCTTATGGGAGTTGATGATACCACCTGCTTTGAAGTAGAAATAGTGCACACCTTTTTCAAGACACCATTCTTGGACCCAGAATACCAGTATTTCTCAACCTTGATGGTGACTTTAAGAAATGCTGGCTGGAGAATTCTGGGATCTGAAGTCCACACAACTTAAAGTTGCCAAGGTTGAGAAACACTGCAGTACACAATTTCATCCAGGCTCCAATCTTTCTTTTTTACAGAAATCTTTTCAGAAGAAGGTTAATGTGCCTGCTCAGCTACTGAGGGACCTGGATGAAGCTGAGTATCTGAATCATTTTCAAGCCTGGGTTTACCTGGGGTACAGTACTAAGATGGCATTGGCCATACTTGCAAATAAACTCTGGAGGGCTCAGGTTGCAGGTGATTCAATTGTCCTCATCTTCCTAGATCTCTTAATGACTTTCAATGCCATCAATCCTCTCAGCTAGCTTTGGGGGTTAGGAGTGGCAGGTGAATGATTTTGATGAGTTGATTTCCTCATTGGCTAATTTCAGCTGGTATTGGTGGGAGGGGAAAAGGTTTGGTCCTAGAATCCAGCAATGTGATTTGTCCCCTCTACTTCATAACATGGAAACTTCTGGTGAAATCACCCAGTAGTAGGAAGTATGATCAGTATAGACAATGCCACTCCTAATTGGACAGGTGATATTGTCATAGCACATGACTGAGTGCCTGGAGGCTGTGAGAGACTGGATGTGGATAGACCAAGTTTGATTCAACCTTGGCTAGACAGAGTTCTTTTTTATTTTTTTATTTTATTTTATTTCCAATTTATATCCCGCCCCTCTCCCTGAGGACTCAGGGTGGTGTACAGCCAGAATTAAGAACATGAAATACAAATATTAAAAAACAATTAAAATATATATAAATTTGGCCCCAAAATTAAAAATCACAAACCAATTAAAACATTTAAAAATTTCTTCTTAAACCAGCCCGGCTTGCTGGAAAAAGTGGGTTTTAAGGGCACGGCGGAAGGCACTGAGGTCTTGGATTCTCCTTATCTCTGGGGGCAACTGATTCCAGAGAGTAGGTGCCCCCACGGAGAAGGTCCTCCCCCTGGGGGTCACCAGCCTACATTGTTTGGCTAATGGAGGGCCTGAGGGGGCCTTCTCTGTGGGAGCGCATGGGTCAATGGGAGGTTGTCGGTAGCAGCAGGCGGTCTCGAAGATAGCTAGGCCCTATGCCATGGAGCACTTTAAAGGTGATGACCAACACCTTGAAGCGCACCCGGAAGACCAACGGGAGCCAGTGCAGCTCGCGCAGGAGTGGTGTTACATGGGAGCGCCATGCTGCTCCCGTCACTACCCGCGCTGCTGCGTTCTGGACCAGTTGGAGCCTCCGGGTGCTCTTCAAGGGGAGCCCCATGTAGAGAGCGTTGCAGTAGTCAAGGCGAGAGGTGACGAGGGCGTGAGTGACTGTGCACAGGGAATCCCAATCAAGAAAGGGCCGCAACTGGCGAATCAGGCGAACCTGACAAAAGGTCCCCCTGGTTACAGCCATCAGATGTTCCTCCAAGGACAGCTGCATATCCAGGAGGACTCCCAGATTGCGAGCCCTTTCTGTGGGGGCCAAAGACTCGCCCCCAATAGTCAGTGATGGAGTCAACTGACTATATCGGGATGCCGGGAGCCACAGCCACTCAGTCTTGGAAGGGTTGAGCTTGAGCCTGTTCCTCCCCATCCAGATCCGCACAGCCTCCAGGCACTGGGACACTTCAAGGGCATCGTTGGGGTGGCCTGGGGTGGAGATGTACAGCTGGGTGTCATCAGCGTACTGGTGATATCTCACCCCGAAGCCACGGATGATCTCGCCCAGCGGCTTCACATAAATGTTGAACAGAAGGGGTGAGAGGACCGATCCCTGCGGCACTCCACAGATGAGAGGTCTCGAGGTCCACCTCTGCCCCCCTGCCAACACAAACTGCGACCGGTCGGAGAGAAAGGAGGAGAACCACCGTAACATGGTGCCTCCCACCCCCAACTCTTCCAGCCGGTGCAGCATGATACCATAGTCGATAGTATCAAAAGCCGTTGAGAGATCTAACAGGACCAGAACAGAGGAGCAACCCCTGTCCCGAGCCCTCCAGAGATCATCAACCAACACGACCAATGCCGTTTCCGTGCTGTGCCCAGACCTGAAACCCGACTGGAACGGATCTAGATAAGATGTTTCCTCCAGGAATTGTGGGAACTGCCGCGCGACCACACTCTCAACAACCTTCGTCATGAAGCGAAGGTTGGAGACAGGACGGTAGTTGGCCAATATTGCCGGATCCAGGGACGGCTTCTTGAGGAGAGGCCTCACCACCGCCACTTTCAAGGCAGCGGGGAAATGGCCCTCACTCAACGAAGCATTGATAACACCCTGGAGCCAGCCTCGTGTAACCTCCCGGGAAGCCAGTTCCAACCAGGAGGGACACGGGTCCAGTAAACATGTGGCTGTACTAAGTCTCCCCAAAATCCTGTCCACATCATCGGGAGTCACAGCATCAAGCTCCTCCTAGGTAACATTCTCAAGACTATTCCTCGTCACCCTGCCCTGATCTACCCAGTCAGAGTCCAAATCCCCCCGGATCTGAGTGATTTTGTCATACAGGTATTGTCCAAAATCCTCCGCCCTGCCTTCCAAGGGATCCTCCCGCACTCCCGGATGGAGCAGGGAGTGGGTCACCCTAAACAGGGCAGCCGGATGATTCCCTGATGATGCAATAGAGGCAGAAAAGTAATTAAACTTTGTCTTTATCACCACTAGGTAGGCCTTAATATGCAACCTTACCAGTGTTCGATCAGATTCAGCGAGACTGGCCCTCCAACTGCTCTCCAGGCGTCTTTTCTGGTGCTTCATTTCCCTCAGCTCCTCAGTAAACTAAGGAGCCGCTCGGGATCGGCACCGGGTCAGAGGCCGCAAAGGCACGACTCAGTCCAAGGCCCCACCAGCCGCCCGATCCCGGGCGGCTACCAGGTCCTTGGCCGAGTCATGTGCTAGATCCTCAGGAAATGGCCCAAGCTCCCTCTGGAACCTATCAGGATCCATCAGGCGCCTGGGGCAGATCCATCTAATTGGGTCCGCCTCCCTGCGGCGGGGGGCAGCGGTTCGAAGATCCAGGTGAAGGAGTGAGTGGTCAGTCCATGACAAGGGTTCCATGTCTATATTCCCAATAACAAGACAACTCAAGCACTGGCCAGAGACAAAAATCAGATCCAGAGTGTGACCTCCCCTGTGAGTAGGGCCATGAACTAACTGGGTCAGATCCATGGCCGTCATGGAAGCCATGAACTCCCGAGCCACCTCAGACGTTTCACCAATGGATGGCAATTTGAAATCTCCCATGACTAAAAGCCTGGGTGTATCTACTGCCACTCTGGCTATCACGTCGAGCAGCTCAGGTAGGGCTGTTGCCATGTGGCAGGGAGCCAGGTACGTAAGCAACAAGCCCATCTGAACCCCACAATCCCACCTCACAAGGAGGGACTCACATCCGGCTATCTGAGGCACAGCGGTCTCCCTCGGACCCAGATCCTCATTAATAATGATTTTGATTTTCCCCTCTTCCCCCTGGGGTCTGGTGATATGCCATCTTTAATTTTGGATGGGCCGATGCTATGAGTGTCAGAGCTGGCACATAATTTGGGCATCCTCCTAGAGTCCCAACTATTGCTCAATGAGCAGATGACAGCTGTGGCTAGGGGCAATTTTGCACTGATTCATCCAGTGCACCAATTGCACACTTTCCTGAACTAGGGGGCCTTGTTCACTATCATGCATTGGTCACTTCCCATTTCAATTACTGTAATGCACTTCACATAGAGCTGCCCTTGAAGACCACTCAGAATGCAGTGACATGCTCAATATTGGGTGTCCCTAGTTTCATCTGTGTACAAACACAGCTGCATAAACTTCACTGATTCCAGGTTTTTAGGCACACTTAAAGCTCTAGAGTTATCTGTCTATCCTACCAAAACAGACAGTGTAGCACACTTCAAGTCCATTCCCTTAAGTATTGTTGCCTACTGGGACCTTAAAAGTGTATCTTTTCTATTGCAGCTCTTTTTGTATGAAATATCCTCTTCCTGGAAGTGTGATAGCTTTGTAACTATCTAGAGAGCACTCAAGACCTGGCTGTTCCCCCAGGCATTAGGATATGGTGAAGTTAGAGCAGGATGAGAATTGTAGGGGTTGAATCAGATATATGTAGCTCCAGCACCAGATTTTTTCTGGGACCTCCTCCCCCTCATTTTTGGTTTTTTGGTTTTGTTTTTTAATCATATATGTTGTTCTTATGTTTGTTTGTTTGTTTGTTTGTTTGTTTGTTTATTTATTTATTTATTCATTTATTTATTTATTGGTTTGATTTATATGCCGCCCTTCTACAGAGACTCAGGCCAGCTTACAATGCGTTAAGCAATAGCCTTCATACTTTTGTATATACCTGCTTAGTAGGGCTTTCGCCCCCCCCCAAAGTGGTGTTCTTTTTTATACAAAGTCATCTTATTGCCCCCACAAACCAGGTCCTCATTTTACCTACCTCGAAAGGATGGAAGGCTGAGTCAACCTTGAGCCTGGTGAGATTTGAACTTGCAGTAATTTCAGGCAGCTGGTATTACTTAACAGTACTTTAGTCTGCTGCGCAACCTCTTCAATGTTGTACTTTAAGCCACCCAGACTTTAATTTTGAGATGGATGGCTATAGAAATTAATGAATAAATTAGATGCAAGTCATAAAATGAATGAAGAATGATTGAATGTTAATTACACAAAATCCTCAATCCAAAAATATGAATGCTGGTATAGGGAGAACAGGGCACCAAGTTTCCACTGCGGTCATTAGTTTTAAAAACAGTTGCAGTTGCATACAGAACATAGCTTTTATGTATGAGAATTGCCTTCCATCTTGCAGCCCACTGATGATAATTAATTAGGCTTCTCTTTGCAAAATATTAAGTGTGAGTTTTGCCCTGCCTTAAGGATGAAAGCTAGTTGCATGACTATAAACCAATCACTCTTCCTCAGCCCAGTCCACCTCCCAGGATTGTTATTGTGGGAAAAATAGAGGAGGCAGTTGTGTTGGATATGTTTGCTGCCTTAAGTTATTTGTAGCAATAAAGATGGGATGTAAATAAATAAATAGCCCCTTATTAGGAAAAAAATGATGTATTTCAGAAAGTTTTATATATTATTTCTACTGATAAAATTTCTATATAATTTATCTATTCATTCATAAATGAATATTTTAAAATAAGGTTATTGTGGTCACATCTTCAAAAACTGATCTTCATTTGGCATGAATCCGTAATTTGTGCAACTATTCTGCATATAATATTTAAACATATTGATATGATTCACTTTTTTCACTTTAAAAAAATGTTAGCAGCAAATAAGGTAAGAAAATCTCTTTTATTTATACAGGTAGTCCTTGGGATTTGATGTCAATAGGGACTGAAATTTCCATTGTTAAATGATGCAGTGTTAAAATGGAACATCACATGACTGCATCACTTAGTGACAGCAATCCTGCACTGCCAATTGTTGCTATTACTCAGGTCTGTGCAAGTTATTAAGTGGGAAGAGGAATGGGTCCCAGACATGCAGATGAGTGGGTGCTGCAGGGGAATGATGCAAACAGATCTTCTGGAACAGGTGCTACAGCGGGCAGGTGAGAGTGCAGGAAGGCACTGAAGAGCATGGACAGGTGAAAAAGCAGCAGGACTGGGAGTGATTTCCAACTTCTTGCCACCTTCCCATTAATTTTGCTTGAGAACATTGGAAATTTTCATCACATAACCCAGATTGCAATGACATCATAGTTGTGACTCAGTCATTGAGTACCTAATTGAGATCATATAGCTATGTGATCATTGAGATAGCCACAACTTCATGGAGTCATCATAAATTTTCCTTGTTCAATGCTGTCATAACCTTTAACAGGTGCTGAATGAGGGGTCATAACTTGAGAAGTATCTGTACAAACCGATCAAAAGGCTTCCCTTGCATTGCCTCTAGCGTAAACATTTTTAAATTTGGCAGGCTTTATTCCCTTCGAAGAGGGACTTTGGTTTGCAAATCTAATTCAGATACCCCAATAAATTATCATATCTGATAAAATCAAAATGTAAAGCTGTCTAACATAATTAAATATGTATGTATGTATGTATGTATGTATGTATGTATGTATGTATGTATGTATATTTCTTTTCTGAGGTTTTCGCAGGTGTTTGTATGTAGGTCTTTGGTTATTCAGGTTTTCTCCCGCGGAAAACTGGAGGTTTCTTGGCAACGTTTCGACGAAGTCTCATTCGTCATCTTCAGGCTGGTGTTTTCGGCTAGGTGTTTCTAGGAGCAATGTGTGTGATCGCAGCTGTTTCTTCCTTTTAACTGCCAGTGGGGGTGTGAACTGATTGGGTGGGAGCTTGGCCATTGAGGATGAGGCACGACCGTGGACCAGAAGCCAGACCACAGCTGCATCATTAGCCCCTTTAAACCCCTCCAATCCATACATGAAATAGACTGACACCCACCATGAAGAGGTAGCACGGCCACGAACACGAAGCCAAACAACAGCAACACAGCTCACCAGCTCAAATCCCCCTGCTACTCAGATTAACCCGAGCACAACCAAGCCCCCACCTAAACAGAACACACACCCATCCAATCAGAGCACAGCCAACCCCCCATCCAATCAGAGCACAGCCAACCCCCAACCAATCAGAACACACCTCCACCCAATCAGAACACAGCCAAGCTCCCACCCAATCAGTTCACACCCCCACTGGCAGTTAAAAGGAAGAAAAAGCTGCGATCACACACATTGCTCCTAGAAACACGAAGCCGAAGACACCAGCCTGAAGATGATGAATGAGACTTTGTCGAAACGTCGCCAAGACACTTCCAATTTTACGTGGGAGAAGACCCGAATAACCAAAGACCTACATACAAACACCCGCGAAAACCTGAGAGAACAAATATATATATATATATATATATATATATATATATATATATATATATATATATATATATATATATATATATATATATATATACACACATACATATGTAGGTCTTTGGTTATTTGGGTTTTCTCCCGCGTAAAATTGGAAGTGTCTTGGCGACGGTGTTTTCGGCTTCGTGCTTCTAGGAGCACTAGAATAGGAGCAATCACACTTTGCTCCTATACACACACACATACACATATGTATACATATACATATACATACATACATATATGTATATGCCAGAAAAAAGCCTAGAAACTAGTGGATTGGAATTTCACTGAATTAGGGCTGCATAAAAATCTTGGTTTACGTAGGAAGAACCTGGCTAAAGAGAAATACATACAGGGAATACATACAGGGAAGACAGGGACGCGGTGGCTCAGTGGCTAAGATGCTGATTTTTTCAATTGAAAGGTCAGCAGTTCAGCGGTTCGAATCCCTAGTGCCGCGTAATGGGGTGAGCTCCGGTTACTTGTCCAGCTTCTGCCAACCTAGCAGTTCGAAATCACATAAAAATTGCAAGTATAAAAAATAAGGACCACCTTTGGTGGGAATGTAACAGCGTTACATACATACATACATACATACATACATACATACATACATACGTATTGATGGTGAGGAATGATATTTCAAATTTGTACATTTCTATACTGTACGGTATAAAATAAACAGAGAAGGATGAGATGAAACCATAAATAGTTGACACTTTGAAACAGAAGGAACAAACTCCTGGAATGTTGGAAACATACCAAAGGCACTCATCCAAAATGTCTCTGTTGGAGTGGGAGGGAAATGGCCAAACATAAGAAATCCATTTACCAAAGGAAAATCTGCTGAGGTGGCGTCATATCCTCCCGTACCCACATTTAGCCCACATCCCAAGTTGCTATTTTCTGGGCAGCTGAATAGATTAGCAAACAAAGCACTGGATTTCAGTCAACTGTCTTTTTTTTTTTTTTTTTTTTTTTACTTTTTAAGAATGCCTATGGGAAATATAGATGATGCTAGGAGCTGATGTTATGCTTTACAGCAAGCAAGCTTCCCATTTTATTTCTTCTAATTAAAATAATCTTTTTAAAAAGTCAGGAGGGAACCCTGGAAGCAAGAAAGAAATTTGATTCATTTGGTCTTCACATAATCAAATTTCCTACCCTTGTTTTAAAGGAACAAAGAGACTGAAAGCAATCGAAATTCCAAAGATCTGCCTTTAAGTATTTATAAAAATAAATAAATAAATGTGGGATAAAAATAATTTAAAAATAACCTGTTTTGTGCTGATGGTAGTACACTTAAGAGCTGGGAATACAATCTACTGCAATCTACAGTAATGAAAGTGAAGGAGCACAATGAGAAAATGGGACCGTGATTAAGTATAAAGAATGCTAGTAACAACACATAGATCAAGCAGTTTTAGAATTGACAATGAATAACAGAATTACAAAGTTGGAAGGGAGCTTGCAGGTCTTCTAGTCTAATCCCTGCTCAGGCAGGAAACCCTATATCATTTCAGACAAATGGTTGTCCAATCTCTTCTTAAAAACCTCCACTTTTGGAGTTACCACAACTTCTGGAGGCAAGTGGTTCTACTGATTAATTGTTCTGTCAGAAAATTTCTTTTTAGTTCTAGGTTGCTTCTTGTCCTGGTGCTTTGGAGAATAAGTTGACCCTCCCTCTACTTTGCGGCAGCTCCTTAGATACTGGAACACTACTATTATGTCATCCCGAGTTCTCCTTTCATTAAACTAAATATACTCAGTTCCTGCAACCATACCTCTTAGTCCCCAGTCCCCTAATCATCTTTGTTGCATTCTTTCTAGAGTCTCAAAATCTTTTTTGTATCATGGTGACCAATATTTTAAGTGTGGTTTTACAAAGGCAATGTGAACTAGTATTAACACTTCATGAGATCTAGATTCTATCCCTCTGTTAATGCAGTTTAGGACTATGTAGGCTTTTTGGCAGCTGCAGCACACTGCTGGTTCACATTTAAATAATTGTCCACTAGGATGCCAAGATTCTTTTTGTAATTAGTACTATCGAGTCGTGTACCACCCATTCTATACCTGTGCACTTGGTTTTTTATTGCCTAAATGAAGAACCTTATTTTTCTCTTTCATTTTGTTAGATAGGGACCAATGTTCAAGATCCTTTGGTATCTTGCTCCTAACATGGACAGCCAGCCAACAAATAGGTCATAGAACAATTCAATTCAGAATTCTTATTTGTAGTACAAATGACCAAGCTCAGACTATTCTATTTTGGAAACATTTTGTGAAAAACTAGATCACTTGATAAACCCATGATGTTGGAAAAGATGGAAGGAAAGAGAAGAAGACAATGATCAGTAGCAAGATGAAAAGAGTCAAAAATTGTTGGGTACCTTGCTTGGAAACCTGAAAGTCCAGTCTGTGGACAGATGATCCTGCAACAAATCTGTAGAAGAATCAAACCAACCTACCTGCACAAAATCAACCAACCATAAGTAACAGAGATGAATTACTGAAAAGAGAGCCATTTGATCATCTGAAGCTGGGTGGAAGTTGCTCCAAAACTCTGAAGAGCTGAATAATTGAGTTGTTCTGAAGTGGAATGTAGCAACACTCAGAAAACTGTAGCATTCTAATTCTAAAAGTTACCACTGATTTGTTAGAAATCAGCTTCACTTTATGGTAATCTATCCATTCAGTTACAAGTTTAAAATAGTGTACCTTTAGCAAAACCTCAGGGATGCAGTGGCTCAGTGGCTAAGACACTGAGCATGTCAATCAAAAGGTCGGCAGTTCAATTCAACCAGAAGTGTTGTGGCAAGATAGTCGGGAATTAGCAGGCTCTGATGAGCCTTGCAAAATTCCAGGCTGACAAACCACTGTCAGGGGTTCTTCGGACCAGATCTGTCCTGTAGGGACAGAGAAAAAGGGGAGGCACCTTAGATGACCAAGAAGAACAGGCAAGTTCCTCGGAGGTCGGAGGAAACTCTTCGACTTGGCGGCGGGGGCAGCAGCCATATGCTGCCATAAAGCTGCCATAAAGCTGGGGCAACTGGACTAAGTTTTGAGTAGGAACGGTGATTTGGATGGACTACTGGTACTGGATGAGTGATTGCCAGCTCATAGGTAAAAAAGAAATATTCCTAAATTGTTAAAAGGTGCCCCAGAGAAAAAACAGCAGCTAATGGGGGTGGGGAATGTTAATAGAGAGAGAAGAAGTTTAAAGTGTTAAAGCCAGAAACAGAATTTGATTTTTGGATTAGAATGTGAGTAGAGATAATTAAATTATTAGAAGAAGTAACCCGAAATAGCTGTGAAGAGGACTGGAAATAACTTTAAAAATTTTGACCATTGAAGGAAGAACAAAGAAAAACTTAAAACTAAAGTCCTGTAACATAAGTCTTTTAATTGGATTTGGAACTGGATTTTAAATTGGATTTTGGGGAATACAGAATTAAGAAGAAGAAGATGGAAATTGGCAAATATTGGCAACGTGGATTTAATAAATAAAATGAATATTTTCTTAGTTTGCTGATTGGAATTGTGGATTGGAGAGAGACATATACAGGCAGAAAAAGCCATTCAACAGTTAAATTGTATTTTGGAAAAAAAACTTTTTAAAGTTTTAAAGTGATAAGAGCAGTGGGAAATTTTGAGGAGGATTTGTTTTCTTTTAAGTGGTTTGATCTCGACAACCAAAAAAGGTGGATTATAATAAAAAAAATTGGAACAAAGACAACCCAGAAACAACAAAATGGCACAGGAACTAATTGAAATGATTAAAATGATGCATATATCATTCAAATTAGAATTAAATGAAATTATTATAATGATACATGGAAAACCTAAGCCTGATGAACTAAAGACTGTGTTAGAACAAACCCAAGTGGATAAAGAAACTATGAATGAGAACCAAGAAATTAATACTGAAGATAAAGACATTGATTATGAAAAATTAAATGAGATGTGGGGAATAACAATGAAAAAAAGAGAGGATTATGAGAAAATTGGAAAAAGGAAACAAATAAAGGGAAGAAAAGGAAAGGGGAAAATATTAGGAACAAAGGTGAACCTTAAAGATTACATTGTGATTAACAATGACAAAAATAGGGTGGAAAGAGACAAGGAGAGAAAGAAGAGGGGAAGAGACAAAATACAAAAAATTCAAATGATTACACTGGGATCAACAGTAGGATAATAAGAAAGGGGAAAGGGGGAAAAAGGAGGAGAGCAGATAGAAATACAGGGCAAATTAGGAGAGTAAAGGACTTTAACATTAGGAGAAAAAAGGGAAAAAGAAGAAAATAAGAGAATGGGATAAAGGAAGAAAGGAGTAGTTAATGGAAAGGAAAAGGGAAAATATGTTTAGAACTATAAATGAAGTAAAATGTATAATAATAAATAAATTGTAGTAAGTTTAATGTATGTGATTGTAATACTTGGAATGTCTTTAATTGTGATAATGAATAATTTAATTGCTAGTGCCTGGCTTAATTTGTACTGTCTCTAATTTACCTGTATGTCATTTTATTTCGTAGTATACTAAACATTTTATCTTCAAAGAACAATATAGTTAAAGAAACAAAGAGAAAAACATCTCTGCAGCTTTCAAGAATATAATTTCAGGAAATACTCTTCTGAAAATTGTATTTTAAAAAAATAAAGCAGTGGGGGGAAAACCGTCACCCTCTTTTGTTCACTCTGTATTGATTCTGATTTCAATCACAAAGGAGGAAGAAAAACAATTGAAGATGAAATGCATGAGATTCCAAAGCAGTATAACAATATTTAAGTTAAACCACAGAGATCATATTTTTGTACATAGATAATGTGACTTATCTCTTTGGGATGCCAAGTTTCTCTGCCTAATAACAACTGAAGTTATTCATTAACTGCATGTTTCATCTCCTCTAGTTTGCTTGTTAATCCAATGTTTGTTACACACTTAAATAAATCTCTTAAATTCAAATACTATCTTTCAGTAGCCTAATTTATTTGACCCCCTTATTTTTTTTACTGAACTCTGCTAGTAGAAGTGTGAGTATTATACTTGATTTCTTTCCCTCACTGAAGATCCCATCCTTTTCCAGAGAACTAAATCAGAATTTCAGAAGTTCCAAGAGCCTCAGAACCCACAAGGAGAAGGCTTTTAATAGATTATGGCAGGACGTCATTGAATCAACTTGTCATTTCCATAATTTCATTTCATTTTCATTTTTCATTTTATTAGATTTCTATACCGCCCTACTCCCGAAGGGCGGTGCACAGCCAAACAATAAAAACACATACAATACAAAATTTAAAAATAGAATAAAATCAAATTAAATAATTTTGGCCCCGACAAATTTAAAATCCCAAACTTTTAAAACCAATTTAAAATTGAATATATAAATACTAAAAGATATTTAAAATTTTAAAAATCTTTTATAAAAGAGGGGGAAATTTAGGCCAGGCCGGCCTGGTGAAATAGTAAGGTCTTTAAGGCGCGGCGGAAGGTGCGCAGATCCGGGATCCTCCGTATCTCTGGGGGGAGCTCGTTCCAGATAGTAGGTGCCCCCACAGAGAAGGCTCTCTCCCTGGGGGCCGCCAGTCGGCATTGTTTGTTTATTAAATGTCTAGCAAATGCCTGAGTCCAAATGCTTGGAATAAGCTACTTCTCAGTGTATGTGCCCTACCTAATTAAGTAATTATTTGAATTCAGAAAGTGCTCATGGTCCAAAAATGCAATAGACTTTCTATTTTTTCCTGTAATGAAAACTGTTAATGAAAGGCATATGGACTTGGAAAAGGTCTCTGATTGTATTAAGTAAAATAAGTTGCAGATAACATGTGGAAATAGCATAGTAATGTCCGCTCAAGTGAACAGAAAATGAATTATAGATTGCTGAGTATAAAGGATTTTACTTGAATTGTGCGGAGGCATAGATCTGTGCTTGCTAGATGAAAGGTACATACAGTAAATCAGTTGATCAATAAAAAAGCTAAGTTGTGTGGGCATGCAACAATTTTTCCCCCAGTTTAAGCTTCATTAAAATATTTATCTCTTTGGTCGTAGGTAACATGATTATTTGCATATTCAAAGAAATTAGAAAAAAAAAACTTTCATGCTTACCTCATTTCTCTGGATGAGAACTTGAGGGGTGCAGAAGCTCAGTATGAGCTTTTGTATGAGACAATTACAGATGTTTCATACTGTTTAAATGATTTGCTAATATGCTTATCAAACTCACAATAGGTGTAGCTTAAAAACATCAAGACTGAAAATCCATGTTGGTTATGTTTCTGTCTACATTTTAGCAAAGAACAACCAGATGTTATCTTTATTGTGTTTTTTTGTTAAACAGTTTGGAACAAAAAAAGAAACACATTTCACTCTTTCCATATCATATTGAGGTATTCGGAATCTCAGATGCTTCATTCTATGTCTCTACTGTCTCCTAATTCCTCATTTAAATTTATCTTTATTACCTTTTCATATATTAATATTGTATATATGAATCAGTGGTGGGTTTCAAAAATTTTTACTACTAGTTCTGTGGGTGTGGCTTGGTGGGCAGGGCATGGCTTGGTGAGCATGGCTTGGTGAGCGTGGCAGGGAAAGGATACTGCAAAATCCCCATTTCCTCCCAATCAGCTGGGATTTGGGAGGCAGAGAATAGATGGGGGCAGGACCAGTCAGACTTTCTACTACCGGTTCTCCGAACTATTCAAAATTTCCGCTACCTGTTCTCCAGAACCTGCTGAAACCCACCTCTGATATGAATTCATATATCAGCATAACTAAAGGAAGAGAGTGTGGGGTTTTGTTTTCCCATATCCCTCCCAAGTAGGAGTAAAACAAATACAAAAATATTTACTACAAGTAAAATGGCTTGATATGCAAAAAATGGAGTATGTTCCAGCATGGTTGGGCATACAGTATATAACATACTTTGTACTAACATGTCACTAAAATTTATCAACTCAAAAAAGCAACACAAACTACAAGTGAAGACAATCATGGACTCTATTTGTGAATTCTGTTTATCAAATTGTATATATTAGGGAAAGTAGCATGTAAAAATGCTTATATTATTGGAAAGATTGTACACAATGCATATAAGTAGAGATTTCAACTGGCATTTTTTGTGATACTTCCCACCAAAGGGAAAGAAGAACTATCAAAGAAATGGATTAATATTTACATATATAGGGACACAATACAATTGAGTCTAATTGACATTTTTAAAAATATTCTGAACTAACGGCTCTTGTTTGGGACTTTGGTGGTATTACTGTGAGACCCATTTTCTCAGTTCATTCTCTTGTGAAACTCTGTCTGTCTGTCTGTCTGTCTGTCTGTCTGTCTGTCTGTCTGTCTTTCGTTGTCTTTCTCTAATATTAACCAGGTCATCAGAATTACAGATTTAAATTTTACTGTACAGCTGTGTTATTAACTTTGCTATAGTGGCAATATTATCTTTTTTTTAAATTCTTTTGTCTTTTCCCTGTACCCAAAATAATCCTTTTTATGGTTTCTATTGCTGCAATGTAATATTTTAATATGGTACTTTATCACAAGATCAATGTTTATACTTTTTAAAACTGTTTTGATATTTTATTTTAATACTGTATTTCATTCTTTGAATTTTCTATGAGCCTTATAGAGAATGTATTATTGGACAAGTTCCCATGGGAACACATCACTAGGATTTCTTGGGCTATTAATAGTTTTGCTAAGATAGCATCTCAAATGCCCCAGAATGATATCTCTATGCTCAAAATTGGATAATAACCTTTGTTTGGTCTCTTATTTTCTATTTCTTCACCTTTATTTTGACATGTCTTACAAGAAATGGGAGGGATCATAAATAGATAGAAGCCCCTTTTTACCATAGGTTGGGTGAAAATTTAAATATATTATCTATTCTCATACCATGCAGTCTGCTACTATCTCAGGTTAAAACATTCTAATGGTTCAGTGACAGATGACCAGGGACTGCTGACTTCCTTGGAAAATGACCATTTTGTAAAGAAGCTCAGTCTTTACAAAAGCTCTTAAAAATAATTAAGAGTTATCCCAAATGTGCTTTTCCACAGGCAATTGGACTTCGGTTTTACTTGTTGCTTCTCATGAAAGAAGCTTCTTCAATTCTGAAGAAATTCTTGCATGAGAAGTGAAGCGTCTTCAAGGAAAAACAAAGTCCAGTTGCCTATGGAAAAGTACCTTTGGGACAACTATGACCTGGATGATTCAGGATATCGATAGACATATAGTTAAGGGTTGTCATTTTCTGCTTTTTTTTTTAGCAGTACAAAAAATAAAAAGTAAGGAGTAGCACTGTCAGAATTAGTGCTACTATAGAGTTGCTGGAAATTTATCAGTCCATCATCCCTTTCTGTCCTGTTTTCCCTGCAGTTGGCCAAGGTGATGAATAGCAAATAAATCAAAGAGAAATAATTCCTAGAAAATCCGTTTATGCACTTCTCTTTTAGCATCAGTTAGAAGAGAATACTATCTGTCAAACCCACTCTTTCATTTTTGCATAATAACAAAAACCATAGAAGACTAGATTAGCCAAAGCCAGGTCGGAGTTGTTTTAGTATAAAATAACTCTCTCTTAATTTGAATATATTGAGGCGTTCCTAACTTTATTAAGTTCATTCCTGATATAATTATGCTTGTCATTCAAATATAACAAATGAGTATTATAGTTGAACTGGGATTACAGACTAGGACTAATATAGGATTTTCCTCTATAAAACTCAAATGTCAAAAACAATATGGTGTACTGAAATGTATGCAGCTCTCAGTTATGGTCTTGGGAAGTGTGTGCATATGTGACAGTTTTTCTACTGTATGTATTTCCATTGGCACTGCAGATTTGAAAGGAAGAACAGATAAAACAAAAGCATTATGGTAAGGGTATAAAAGATGTATTTATCAAAACTTTTACAAATGATTGCATTATTATTATTATTATCTCTTTTATTCATTAAACATGAAACTCAGTCAACTGAACATTTAAAAACGTATCATAAATATCATTGACTGGGCTGATGGTTGATACAGGTTGCTGCCAGCATCCTAGGTATCAACCAAGTATCATCTTAAAATAATTATTGTCATTGTCATTGTCATTGTCATTGTCATTGTTATTGTAAATAATGTCAAATTTCAACAACAACCTTTTCTTCAAATCCTTAAATAAACTTCGTTATTCAGAGAAAAATCAGATTTCTGGAAAATTTTGCTGTCCATGTGTTCTTTATCCCCTAAATTATTTGTCTGGTTCTTAATTAGCCAGTTCATGTTTCATATACTGTATCCGGAAAGCTGGGGTGAAATGCTTCCGGTTCGGACCGGATCGGGTGATCCATTAGCAATGGCTATGGGTAGTTTGGAGAACCGGTAGCAAAAATCCCTGGGCCCCCCGCCCATGCCCACCCAATCGCCCAGTTCCCACTTGTCTACTTGGCAGCTTGTTGCTTCTTTCAGGTTCGCTCGCTTTTCCTGCCTTGCTTCGGCTGTTGCAATCCATTGCATCCGCTAGCAACTTAATCTGCCTGCTTGCAATCAATGCAATCGGTGAGCAGCTCAATCTGCCTGCCTGCCTGCCTTTTGCTTTCAATTTGGTAAATAACTAGGAGTTTTTTTAAAAAATAGTTAATTGGGGGGTTTTTTAGGGTTTTTTTTTTAGACATAGCAATTTAAGTTTTAAATTTAGCTGCTTTTATCTAAAAATATAAATAAAATAAAATAATAAAATAAAATATTTGTGCAGCTTTCTGAGATTTGGTATTTTCTGTAGTGTTTCACTCTAACTACATAAACACACAAAATCTCACAAATCTGTATGTGGCATTTTGTGTGGAAAAAGTGTGAAAGTTGGTTTTTGGTACCTCTAATTGTTTTGTGTACTTTGTTTATTATTTTTATTATTTATTTTTATTAGCCACACCCACCAGGTTACCTCACCACCAAGCCATGGCCACCAATTAAGCCACACCCACAGAACCAGTAGGGAAAATGTTTAGATTTTACCCCTGCAGGAAAGATATATTAGAAAGAGCCAAAATGGTGGCATAGTAGCACCTTCTGAAATAAGTTTCCAGCTTGTTGACTGGCCTTACCACTTTTGGCTTAACTTGTTGCCTGAAAAGTGCCACCCAAGGGCAAGAAAAGAATATGGACCAGACCAGTGGTGACATTCAATTTTTTCCCCACCAGTTCTGTGGGTGTGGCTTAGTGGGTAGGGGTCCTGTGACTGAGTGGGCATGTCCAACATGATGTCACTCATGTCCATGCCTACTCAGTCACATGACCCCCCCTCTTCAAGCCACACCCACAGAACCCTGTAGGAAAAATTGTGTGTATGAACTCTAGAAGGGCTCATAGTAAATGCTGTGGCAGAGAGAAGCCGATTTTTTTTCCTCTATTCATAGCAGAGCTGTTGCTCCCTTTATGGGCCCTCTGGCCTCATCCCTCCCAGAGGTCAAACTATCTTAATGGGACAGGCTGCAGGAGCTCCGCTATGAATGGAGGGAGAAAAGTTCAGATTCTCTCTGCTGCAGCATTTTATGCTGAATGGGTTGAGTGGCTGGAAGGGGTGAGTGAGCAGCCAGAAAGGATGAGCAGTGACTGGGTGAGTGGATGACCAGGTGGGCATGGGCGGAGCTAACCAGGGGTGGTTTTTACCACTTCGGTGAACTGATTCAAATCGTCCCTACTGAATCGCCCAAGCCAGTCTGAACCAATCAAATTTCACCTCTAGCCAGACCCAGCAACAATATTGGAACTCATAAATCTCACAAAGCAAAAAGATAAATGAAGATTAACTCTTACTCCCTATTGCAGAAGCAATTAAAATGTGACTCATGGATCTATCACACCAAATACAGGGGTGAAATGCTCCGGGTTCGGACCGGATCACCTGATCCAGTAGCGAGTGTGGTGGGTGGTTCAGAGAACTGGTAGCGATCCTGGCGCAAGGTTCTGCCCACCCACCCGGTTGTCGTAATATGTTCTGTACCCTCTGCACATGCAGGGGTACTTGCCAGAACCGGTAGTTAAAAATGCTTTAAAAAGTTTAAAAAAAAAAAAGTTCTGACATCGCTCAGCTGATCGTTGGAACTTTTTTTTTTTAACTTTTTAGGCATTTTTTTACTACTGGCTCGGGCGAATAAGTAGTAAAAAATGCTTTAGAAAAGTAAAAACAAGGCTCCAAGGATCACAGTTGTGGTGCACAATCATCGGAACCTTTTTTTTTTTTTTTTACGGGGTGAGGTGGGGAGTTCATTTTTGCTCCCAGCAGGCTTCCCTGAAGCATGCTAGGCCAAAAACGGGGGGTGGGGATGCATTTTTTTTTTTTTTACGGGGTGAGGTGGGGAGTTCATTTTTGCTCCCAGCAGGCTTCCCTGAAGCATGCTAGGCCAAAAACGGGGGGTGGGGATGCATTTTTGCTCCCAGCAAGCTTCCCTGAAGTCTGCTAGGCCAAAAATGGAGGGTGTAGGCCAAAAACAGGGGTTCGGGGTGTGTTTTTGAAAGCGAGAGAAAGAGAGAGAGAGAAAGGAAGGAAGGAAGGAGGGAAGGAAAGAAGGAAGAAAGAAAGGAAAGAAAGAAAAAGAAGAGGAAGGAAGGATGACAAACCTGGCACTAGATGCAGCTTTAGAGGATAATCCAGGGCAGGAAGGGACCTGGAGGTCATCTAGTCCAACCTTTAGTGGACATTCTTAGTGAGTTTCTGTCTTTTGATCGCCCAGTCACATGGTTACATAGTCACGCCCACCCAGTCACATGACCCCTACCAAGCCTCGCCCACCAAGCCATGCCCACAGAACCGGTAGGAAAGAAATTTAGATTTCACCACTGACCAAATACCCTTTTACCTCCAAGAACCACCTTCCAAGAAACACTTCTGCAGCAGCCAACCATAACATAGGCCACTTTCTCAACTTCTCAAAGACTCAAATCATCCCCTGGTGCAGGACAACCTCCTGGAGCAAACATCTGATATCCCTGTAACAACTAAATCACTAAACCTTTCCAGGAGGTTTGTCTTCGGTCTGCAGAAACTTTTAGGATTCCATCAAATAAATGAAATTGAAGCCAAGATGTACATCTTGCACTATTATGCAACAAGCCCTAAATCCTCCAAGGCATATTAACCCTTGAAGGGTTAATATTACAAACAGAGGCAAGCCACATCAGCACTCTGGCACTGGTGTCTTCAGGCATCTGGAAGCAGTTACTTTAGGCCCCCACTGCTGTGAGATTCAGAAAAAAAAAAAAACCCACCAGCTTCTCTTGGAAATCCATTGGAAATGCCCCAAATGGGGAAAAAAAACCACAGACTTATTATATCAGGGTATAGCAATTCAGAAGCTCTTCAAGGAAATAATTTTTTTTTTAAAAAAAACTATTCTTTGGATGGATATGCCTGCTTAACATGTTGTGACAACCTGAAGTACCTGAAACTGTCTGGAGATATACACAAACCATTAAAAACTCCATGAAAGGAAGGATTTAAAATAATGACAAGCACGAATATCTCTTGGAAAAAATACTGGAGTCTAAAATATTAATAAGAACATCCTACAAGACATTTACAATTTACTGATGGTATTTATAAAAGAAAATAAATTTTGTGTTATTTAAAAGAGGAATAGTACCTGTTGTTTTCTAGAATAGTTTAAAGTGCCTATCTGAAACAGAAGATACTGTACATAATTTAGCTGCATTTAAATTTGACTACTGTAGGGATGTTATTCCTCTGGGTATGAAGCACTATTTTTGACAGCCTTCAGCTAAACAAATACTAATCAAAACCGCTTATTCTGTCATTAATGTATTTGCCTGATATGCATGCATAGCTTTTTAAGAAGGACAGTAATCCCAACCTACAGTGACAATTGTGTACCATCTCTGAGGTCTACTTTCCATAATTTGATTCCTTGGGTGTAAGTTTCTTTGATTTTAGCATGACTACATTTCCTGTTTATTTAGAAAACATATGGCCTCACATTTATCAGAACTTCCTCATATAAGTTCCATATGAGAACTTTTCTGATACATAATGTTCTGAATGCCAACAGTTTATCAAGAAATTTATTCTTTATAATACATTATAATGGACTGGTAAGAAAAAGCATAGGAGGATTTTTAAAAATCATGTCAATATGAATGAAAGACATGTTTCCAAATCTAATTAAGTCTTGATGTGTGTTTAGCTACAGTACTGAATGGGATTCTAATAAAGCATTTATGAAAAGACTGTTTATCTGATTCAGATTCAAAAAGAAAGAAATCCCAAAGAATGAATTGATGAAGCAAGTAGATCAATACATAAACAGTATCCAATCTTGGACTCAAAACAAAGGATCAAAATTATTTGTTATGAATTGGACGTAGTAGAGGTAATAAAGAAGAGTTAAAGAATATGATTTTGGTTAAACAGAAATCATTTGAAAAAGATAATAAACCTGATAATTGGTTGCCCTATTAATTGCAAAAAGAATTATTACCCCTACTGGAGCAGAAAGAGATACATTTCAACCTCAAAAGAGATGATGAATTTGTTCAATTTGTTAAATATTATTCTAAATTAGTCAGAAAACAGACATTAAATTTATTAAATTTACGTGACAAAATACCTTATGCCCCCAGGCTTGAAATTTTAGGCTTGGACAACCTAGAACTATGTTGCCTACGGTCCGACCTAAGCATAGTACACAAAATTATCCGCTACAACATCCTACTTGTCAATAACTACTTCAGCTTCAACCACAATAATATGCAAGCACACAATAGATACAAATTCAAGGTAAACCACTCCAAATTCGATTGCAGAAAATACGACTTCAGCAACAGAGTGGTCAATGCCTGGAATGCACTACCTGATTCTGTTGTTACATCCTCAACCCCCCCCCCCCAACTTTAACCTTAAACAGTCTACTGTTGACCTCACCCTATTCCTCAGAGGTCTGTAAGGGGCGTGCATAAGCGCAGCAGTTGGGACTGCTACTACCTAATCTATTGGGACTTATTTAGAAGTTGTTATTGAAATATTGCTAAAAAGCTAAGGAAGTTAATGGCTATATGATTAAACAGATGGAGAATTTAAACAGAGCAATTCATATTCAACAATAGGAAAATTAATTGAATATCACATTTATTCTGATATACCAAGAAAACTGATAAAAGTTTAAATATTTCAACTCCAGTGCAGATTGCCAAAATAAATAACTCATTTCCTAAACACTATTGGAAATGCAAAAGAACATCATTTCCTATTTGATGACAATGTAATAAGCCTCAAAAATTCTGGAAGATGATTTAGAATGAATTTAGATGTAGAATGAAATACTTTTAAAAGGCTGGATTTTCTTTTCTGATAGCTGTTTCTCTGTTAAGGAATACCAAACCTTGGATCTCTACAAAGAATATTGAGTTGACTTCATATATGATAACAGTTGCCAGAATACTTTATTTCTTTTAAAAATCAGAAAAAAATTCTTTTTTTAAAAAAAAGAAAAATGGCAAATTAAGTTGTGGGATGATTCATTAATATTATTTCATATGGAAAAATACAGAATTTAATTCATTTTGGTAACCAGTTCTGAATTATTTTTCTAGAAATAGATTTAGAATATACCTTAATTTAAGCCCTTGATACATTAGCTGATTTAGTAAATAAAGATAAAATTTCAGAATAATAGAATAAAATAGAATAGAATAGAATAGTTTTTTAGATTAGACATAATTATGATTTATATTGAATTATTGTACTAGTCATTTTTGAGTCTTAAACTGTCTTAAACTGATAGAAATGTTAATATATAGTACTAATCTAATGTTTGTTTTATTTGTTTTTCAGTTT
This sequence comes from Pituophis catenifer annectens, assembly GCF_029215685.1. Lineage (NCBI taxonomy): Eukaryota > Metazoa > Chordata > Lepidosauria > Squamata > Colubridae > Pituophis > Pituophis catenifer. Next base: position 116,571,550 of record NW_027256882.1, read on the forward strand.
TATAAAGCTTGTAAATGTCTTTTCTTTTTCTTTGATTTTAACTACTATTAAATTGTTTTTTTTTAAAAAAAAATTATTTTAAAGGAGACAGAGGGAGGTTTTTTTTTTTTCAGGAAAGAAAACTGACATAACTAGCATAACATATCAGTCATGACTATATGCATGATACAAAAAAGAAATAAAACTAAGTTTAAATGTTTATTATAGTCTATAAAAACCTTTCCATAAATAAAAATTTCCTGATGAGAAGACAATGTTTTATCTTATTAGGTTATTTCTCTTAATATGCAGATATATTCAAAACAGGATCTTATTTTATGATGTTATGGCCTTTGCAAACATCTATGGCCTAGAACAATATTTCTAAAATTAATATCCAAAGCAGTGTAGGCAAACCTATGAAATATGTTAAATGGGTGAAATGACAATGCTTACAACAGTCAGTGAGATCCGGTGATTTGATTACATTACTGAAACCAGATACAATCAATTGATAATGAGGTGAGGTCATGACAATTTAATAGACAAACAATCTGAGGGAGCAAATAAAGTAATTAAAAATGAAAAATGGTTTTTAACAGTGAGATATACTGGCAAATAATTGTGAATTGTCCTGTGCTCAGTTCTCCTGCCAGGAAATAGAAACGTTCATATCCTGGCAATTACTGAACATATTATCCCACTCTCATGAAATGTCTGAGTAACCTAGTTAGCATAATTATTAAAGAAGCCAATGGTGCTTTCAAGTAGTGGGTATGCTCAAATACTTTATAACATTGATTCAAAAGCTACTTACCTTGATTTAAGGGCTGATCCAAAACAAGATTCATGCCTCTTATCAATTAACCCAGAAAAGCAACCAATGTTACTTTCAACATAATGGATTGTACGTAATTGACTGGGAGAATAGACATTTTAAATAAATAAGTGCATGAATATAGAAACTTATTTTTTATTGATTTATTTAAAAATGTCCCTTCAGCTTTTTTATTTGCTAACATAATTAGTTGACATTTGCATATGTATTTATCCCTCCTATGAAGACAGAACTATTTAACCCACAGACTAAGTGGCTTTTGTGCAAAAGCAAGTAATTGTGCAATTGGGGTCATCAAAGAAATGACCTGCCACTCGTTGAAGCATCAATTTTAGATATTGTACAAAAGTCCTTTAGGAAGAAAACTTTGAAATTAGAAATTAACTGAAGGAATTGATTGATTTTGGACACACTTAAGTTATATAGGTATCTTAATGCCCTCCTTCAGTAACTACATTTTATTTACATAACATTTATTTATTTGCATTTATTTGCATTGTATTTTGGGAGTGATCCATAAACTCTTTCACTAATTTTTATGCTGATTAAAAATCAGGCAATGCATTGCAAAGGGCACTCAATTCTTTTGGTAAGAATATTCTTCTGGACACCATGACTGGAAAGCTATTGATGAATCATTTCTTAGAATTGGAAGATAAAACAGTTTGCCTATATTCAACTATATTTTTAATCCATTTTATCTCCTCATATCTCATCTATGTATTATTATTTTTTGCAGGATCCAATCCAGATTGGATCCTATAATATTATTCTGGGAGATATATATTTGACTCCATTCATTATTATTTTTGTTGGTTACACAATCAGCCAGCTTTGGCATTTTTGTACACTTATCAACCCTTCGCAATAACTTTGAATGGGCATTATTTATAATTATAATTTTCAGGCACATTGTCCAACTTTCTACAGTGTCTCAAAGCACCACATCACTAATGAATCTTTTTCCCCAATTCAAATTACTTTCTATAGAATCCACTTCACCACTTCATGCAGACATCTGCAGCATTCTGAAGTGTCCTGCTTTTGCCTCAGAGTTTGGATTCCAATGAATTTGATATGCATCTCATTTAGAAGTATCATAATTTATAAGATCTCCAAGAAAACAAAAATAAAAATGAAGTCCAACTGATGCTATCTTAATCAGAGTATTGGACAGCTGTTGTTTTCTTTTACGTTCTTTTGCTAAACTGGTGTGGGCATGGCCCATGAGTGACACATCTGGCCGGCGGACGCAAGTTTGACAACCCTGTTATAAGATAATCAGGAATTTTACATACTGTATAATATTATCATTTTGTAATTAAATAATAAGTGTAGAGTCTAGTCCTCTGAAAAAATGACTTCTAGGTGTACTTCATGATCTTACTCAATTCAGATTGACATCAACATATTCCCCTTTTTTCAGTGGATCATTTTGACACTAAATGATATTTTTGATATGGTTTTCTATAATGTTGATGGGAAAAACAACTTTGGGTTTTTTTGTTTCTTACTTTGCTTTTTTATATACATACTGTTTGCTTAATGAGAAATTGATGAATGGTGACATCTGGCAAGAAGGAAAAACATATGGTCTAAATAGATGTTTCTATAGAGGTTAAAACTGGCTGTGCAGTTTTCTATGGTTACCATTATGATTGACAAGAACATAAAATAAATCATTCATTTCTCTCCCCTCTGAGCTGGTCCTCTGTATCATCAAAGACACTGGGGGGTAAATCTGCAATGCAGTACGTAAGGAATTAGACACGCAAGATCCATTAACATAAATGGGATTTGTGCACCTAATTCCCCACGCACTGTGTAGAAAATCTACCCGTAGGATAAAATATTAATGTTTTCTCCATTCTGTTTTTCATTTGAAATGTAATTGCATTTTTTTTAACATGGGAGGAATGCTTAGCATGTTATGTAAAATATTGCTTAAGAGCCTTTAGGACTGATGCTAAAAGGGAAAAGAGGGGGAATCATACATCTGATTTGCTAAAGAAGAAACAAAGAACATACAATGCAAAATGATAAAAATGGTAATAACATGACAGTCAAGTTGCTCCAATAAACTCTAGTTACTTTACTTCTGAAATCATTGAATGGATTTGTTCTTGCCCTATAAGTGACTTTATTAAAAGCACCTTACATTGCATAGGAGAAACAAAATTAATCAATCATATTTTGTGTATTTATTTAGTTGATTTCTTTCTTGATATTTGCAAAGGCCTTTATATCTAATGTGAGTCACAGAAACAGACTACTTTTTACTTACTGCACATAGCAACAAACAAAGCAATATAATAATTGTTATTAAGCAATATCCTTTGTCTCTTCAAGGAATCAGAAAATATTTGGGGTATTTAAACTGTTTAGAAGGAATAAAGTACCTATATGTCCATTGATATAACATTGGATGGAATAATGGTCTCATTGCATGCATTTCTTTATGTCATTTTATTTTTGGGTGTGCCATTGAATAGTGTTGACTTCTGGACTAGACCTGGAAGTTTTCGTAGAAAGATTTTCGAAGTGGTTTTCCATTGCTTTCTTCCTAGGAGTGTGTGAGAAACAGAGAGTGATTGGCCCAAAGTTACCCAACTGGCACCATGCCTAAGAAAGGATGACAGTCCACAACCTTTTGGTTCCTAGCTATTTATTTATTCATTCATTCATATATATATATATATATATATATATATATATATATATATATATATATATATATACACATATATGAAATTCAGTGACAAATCTCTACAAAATATAAAAAATGAATATAGAATGGTGCAATTTTTGCCTTAGATGATAAGCTTTCTATCTTATATCTTGTGGGCATTTGGATCTTGTCCATAATTTTTGTTTGGGGAAAGCAACTCCTTGACTTCCCCTTTTTTTTTTTTTTATTGAAAAAGTTTTTCAAATACAAATTTTTCCCCCTTTTCCCCCCCTCCTCCCTAACCCCCCTCACCCCCCCCTTCCCCTTTGACTTCTTCATAATAAAACCCAAATTCATAACAGATTATATCATACTTTGCTATCCACTTACTCCATCTCCATATACTGACCCTTTCTTTCTAATAAAATTATCATACCCCCCTTATACTATGCTATAATATGCATTTCAAAGTGACATTCTATTATAACAATATCTAGTAACTCCTGATTTAACATAATGATATTATTATATCTCCCAATTTAACAATTTCCGCTCGTAATCTACCCTTTTACTACCCCCCATACGATATAACATTTCAAAGCATACTTCCACTCTAATACTATTCAATAAATCCCAATTTAACACTTATTCAGTTCAACTACCCATTTCCTTCCCCCCCTTCATTACATACATTCACATCTAAACATAATATCCCTTTTCTTTAAACTAAACAATCCGTAACCTATCCTATCTCCACCCACTTTCCTACAAAATTACCATAATTATTCTTAATATCTTTATTCTTCTGCCCACTCCCCTAGAAGAATATTCCCTTATGTAAATAAAATCCTAAAAGAAAAAAAAACTTTTTGCTTGTAATCCATATAACATCTTCTGTAATATCCTTCAACTGGATGATAAATTCCATCACCCATGTTAGGGTAACATCACATCCTTATTCCAACAGTATTTTCAGAATCTTCAATTACCATCTGCCCCTATCAGTAACAAATATCTTCATATTGGAAGAAAGAAACTATCTATTTGGCAAACTATCGTCCGGTCTCCAACCTTCGCTTTGTTGCGAAGGTTGTGGAGAGTGTGGTTGCGCGACAGCTCCCACAGTTCCTGGATGAAACCGTCTATCTAGATCCGTGCCAGTCCGGCTTCAGGCCTGGGTACAGCACGGAGACGGCATTGGTCGCATTGGTGGATGATCTCTGGAGGGCTCGGGACAGGGGTTGTTCCTCTGTTCTGGTCCTGTTAGACCTCTCAGCGGCTTTTGATACCATCGACCATGGTATCATGCTGCGCCGGCTGGAGGGACTGGGGGTGGGAGGCACCGTGTTGCGGTGGTTCTCCTCCTATCTCTCTGACCGGTCGCAGTCTGTGTTGGCAGGGGGGCAGAGGTCGACCTCGAGGCGCCTTGCTTGCGGGGTGCCACAAGGGTCGGTCCTCTCGCCGCTCCTGTTCAACATTTATGTGAAGCCGCTGGGTGAGATCATCCGTGGTTTTGGGGTGCGATGCCATCTGTACGCTGATGACACTCAGCTGTACATTTCCACCCCAGACCACCCCAATGATGCCCTCGAAGTGATGTCCCAGTGTCTGGAGGCTGTGCGGGTCTGGATGGGGAGGAACAGGCTTCGGCTTAACCCTTCCAAGACCGAGTGGCTGTGGATGCCGGCGTCCCGGTATAGCCAGCTGGTGCCATCTCTGGCTATTGGGGGTGAGTCACTGACCCCCACAGAGGGGGCTCGCAACTTGGGCGTCCTCCTGGACACACGGCTGTCTTTAGAAGAGCATATGACGGCCGTGGCCAGGGGGGCTTTTTATCAGGTTCGCCTGATACGCCAGTTGCGCCCCTTTCTGGATCGGGACTCCTTGTGCACAGTCACTCATGCCTTGGTTACATCACGCCTGGACTACTGTAACGCTCTCTACATGGGGCTCCCCCTGAGGAGCACCCGGAGGCTCCAGCTGGTGCAGAATGCGGCCGCGCGGGTGATTATGGGAGCGACGTGGCGCTCCCACATAACACCTCTCCTGCGCGAGCTGCATTGGCTCCCGGTGGTCTTCCGGGTGCGCTTTAAGGTGTTGGTTCTCATCTTTAAAGCGCTCCATGGCTTAGGGCCAGGGTATTTGCGAGACCGCCTGCTGCTACCGATAACCTCCCACCGGCCAATACGCTCTCACAGAGAGGGCCTCCTCGGGGTGCCGTCGGTCAGGCAATGTCGGCTGGCGGCCCCCAGGGGGCGAGCCTTCTCTGTGGGGGCACCCACCCTGTGGAATGAGCTGCCTCCTGGAATACGATTGATCCCGGACCTCCGGACCTTCCGTAAAGCCCTGAAGACGTTTTTATTTCATCAAGCCGGCCTAGCCTAAATGGTTTTTTAATTGGGATTTTAAATTTTATGGATTTGGGGTTTTAAATTTGGGTAGCCAATGATTTAATTCTTTTAATTATCTTAACTTTTGCATTTGTATGTTTTTTAATTTTGGCTGTTCACTGCCCTGAGTCCCTTCTGGGAGAAGGGCGGTATACAAATTAAATAAATAATAAATAAATAATAAATAAACAAAAAAAGCCCCCAACAACCACCCGAGTGACTTTATAATTATATTCCGTATAATGTTTATGGAGGTGTCTTTTATCCAGATTATTAATTCCAACCATCGTAATAGGATAACAACCAGATCTTCTGCGTGCCCCAATCCAGTAAATCTCTTGCCATATAACTCGACATACACGTAATATATTTATCCAGAAATCCAAAAATCAAACAAGATGTTTCCAACCATTCAATTTAGGGCCTTTTTCACATCCCAAAATAATTCAGCACTGCAGAGATCTGCCCTATCCTCAGGATAAAATAAACCAATACTTTGCCAATTATCTTTTCATATATTCAGTCCTCTCATAAGTAACTGGCATTACTGTTGTTTAGTTTAAAAGTTTTTATGCTTGTGAGACTTACTTCTTCTTTTCTTGATTTTTTGTGGGTTGGATCTCCATCCTAAATTCCTTTCTGTAGATTGTATATCAACTATTTGGTTTTGCTGGTGTATAACTTGATCCTGTTGGGTTTGCTTTTGTGGCTGAGATCTTTCTGGTTCTGTAAATTGTATACCAACTAATTGACTTCCATGCTGGTTTGTGGTTTGACAAATCATTGCAATAGGATCCGGAACTGCCTCTCTTATATTAAATAATCCAGCTGAGACCTCTGAAGAAGAATCCAAAAGCGGCTCATCTGTGGAGACCTCTTTAACTTGTTGTTTCTTCATTGTCTCCATCTCCTTCTGCTTTTCTTGAATTTCTGTCTCTTGTTGATTTTGCTTTTTAAGTACCTTATGATAAAATTCTTCCGCTTTTTCAACAGTATTTATCTGATATCTTATTCCTTGATATCTCAGTATTATACCCACTCGGACATCCCACCTGAATAGAATATTTTGTCTTCTTAACTCAGTCACCAATAGACCAAATTTCTTTCTATCTCTTACCATCTTAGGCGGCAATTCCTTATATATCCAGATTTTTCTCCCATTCAGTTGTAAAGTAGAATTAAAAGATTTTTGCACAATATCATTCCTTATCTCTTTGTCTGTAAAGTAAATCACCACATCTCTAGGCAGTTGCCTTTGTTTTGCAATCCAGGAATTCACTCTATAAGCCTTATTAATTTTACTGAATACCTCCTCAGGATGAACCTTTAAGATCCCAGCCAAAACTTGAGCAGATGTTTTTCTTAAATCATCACTATTATTTTCCTGTAAGCCTCTAATTCTGATCGCAAATTCTGTAATTCTGTATTGCAGCATTACAACCTCTCTTTCAATTCCTTGCTTTATATCTTCTGCATTATAAGTCTCGTGACCATCTTCCTTTTTAGACTTTAGTTCTGAGCTATTATCTCGAATATTTATTAAGTCCTTTTCAATTCTTAATATTTTATTGTCCAAATCATCAATTTTCTCCATTTTAGACTCTAGCAATTTAATATTTGTATCCAACTTTATAACAATTTCTGAAAAACCATTAGTCAGTCTTACAATCTTTTGTTGCAAATTGTCATACTTTTGTTGTATCATTTCTTTAATTTCCTGCCTTAAATTTTCAAATTTCTGGTTCACAGTCTCATAACATTTTGCCATTTCCTCCTGAATAAGTTCTTTTAAATTAAAACCATTCTGCAAAGTCTGTAGGCTCAGCGCTTGCTCAAACAGTTGTGAGTGGGGGAGCACCCCCCCTTCTTGTCTATCAGATTTCATTAGTAACGCCATCCTTCCAGCAGGCTGTTCTTTTTTACCCCCCAAACAAGATCAAGTACAAATCTCCAAGAAGAGAGGAACTTAAAATAACACTTTTTCTTTCAAATTGTAGCCAATAGTATATATTCCGCTACTTTGTATCTGTTATGGAAGGACTCTTAGTTTCAGCTTTCTTCTGCTTCTCAAACCTCAGCGGCCATTTTAAAGCTTTTTTTTTTCCCTCTTTCACTTTAAAATGCTTGTAAATTCATTAAGGATACTTGCGATTTAGGGTCCAAAATCCAAGTCTCATCTTTTTTAATAAGTCCATCTGTTAGTTTCGTTAGTTAATCCGGTTCCAGCGCCTGGCTCTGCAAAAAAAGCAGATTGCACTCGATGCCCAGAGCGGCAGCAAGGGACAATAGGGAGCTCCAACCTGCCCGTCCCCAAGAGTTAAAAAAGACTCTGGGGACTTTGCAGAGGGCTCTACCCACCCCCGCCCGCTCAGACTCACATTTCCATCAGGAAATGGAGTTTTTCGAGCCGCCTTTCAGATGTAAAGGCGGCTCTTTTACAGGCAACGGGGCGGCGGTCACGGAGGACCGTCTGGCGGCGCCGGAAGCCAGACAGGAAGTTTTCCCCTTTTTCATTTTTAATGTAGTTGGATATTTCCAGTGAGTAATCAAAATGGCTAAGCATATCATGGCTTCCAGCTCTTCTTCTACCCTTACGTTGTGCTTTTCTGAAAGGCCCTAATATGTGGTTTATCAGCAGGGCCTGGAAACTACAATGGAGATGGTGCTGATCAAGTGGATAATTTGATTGTGTTGTTGCTGCCATGGGGATGGATGGGTAGGAGGGAGTTTATGTGTATGTTTAAAATGTTGTAAGCTGTCCAGAGTCATTTATCTGTGAGTTAGGTAGTTATATAGATTTGTTTAATAAATAAGGTAAAAGTAAAGGGCCAGTGAAACATCAGAACCAGAATGCAGGAAAGATTGAACAATGGCAGATGTGCATTTGAAAAAAAAAAAAACCCACAAACTGTGTGTCTGGATACTAGACTTAGACTGGCTTGGAAATCAGTATCCCAGATACATTTCATAAAATGATCCTTGACATTTTCAACTGCTAATAGGCAGAAGCTCTCCCAAAATTGAAATTTGCTATTAACACTTTTTTTTTTACCCAGCTTGATTTAAAATGATCTCTGAGAACCAGTGGTGGCAGATTGGTTATATATGGAGCAAGAAATTAATGAGATCATTCCAGGCTCTGGCACCCATTGAACCTAAACCTGTATCTAACTACATGGCAGCATTCTTGATGCATCTCAGAACTGAAAGGATAGCTCTTATAAATGTGAACTGGAGAGCTTCTATGGTATTGGAGGTACAAATCTGAACTCCATAAAGAACTTCATGCGTGCAAACATACATACATGCTTTGGAAGCTGAGGAAACACAACTCAAAACTGGCTGAAAGTCTTGATTATTTTCTAAATGGGGAAAAAATACACTCTTCAATAAACTGATTCCATTGCCTGGGAATGATGCTGGTTCAGTAAGTTTCACTCAGTCAAAACTTCTTTTCTATTTCATCATTTTCTTTCTGTTCCTGCCCCCCCCCCCCCCGAAAAAAAACACCCCTGTTTAATATCCATCAATTATCATTGTCTGGGGGAAAAAAATCTTACTATTTCCTCAATCTAATATATAATAGCCGATTCTACACCCATTTCATATACCTATTAAAAAAATAGGCATTTCTACCTCATTCATGTTTTCTTTGTTTTTCTGTTCTACTTGTCATCTCCTGTTCCCAAAGTTCTATGAAACCTTGTGAAAAAGCTTTAGGATGATGAGTATACTTTGTTAGCCTTCAGAATGTGGTCTCTGTTCAGTAATCAAAGGTATGAAATGTAAGGAGGACAAAAACCTAAGCAAAATATGGAACATACCAAGATCCAAAGTTTACTAGAAGATTGGTAGGAGATTCTGAATGTCTATTGTGGGGAAAAAATGGAATAATCCAATCCACACCTTTGTGTTTGAATTAGGCAAAGAAACCTACATGTTTTTTCATTTCAGGTAGCCTATAAATGAAGGTCTCTGAATGAATTAGCAGCAGCTGGGGGAAGAATTAGCATTGTAGCCTTCCAGGCAGCTTATGTTTCCAAAGTTCCACTACTAACATGAATAAAGTGTGTTCCTCTAAACAATTGTTGGATTCAAATTTATAGTTAGCCTAGTGGGAAACTAAAGTGCAAAAACATCTGGAGGATTATATTTTGTCCATCCCTGGTTTAGTTCATAAAATAGTTGTAGGTAATACGAGAAGGAAACTTCTATTTTTAGTAAGTTTCCAATTTCTATTCAGAGCTGAAGTGTATTTGCTTATATACTGTACATCTAGCTCTTCTTTCATGGTTTAATCCAATTAGGAACTTTGCATGGAATTGAAGAGACAGATGATTGATCCTAGGAGTCTTCTGAGATATTAGAGGCCTCCCATCACAATCCTTTAAATTAATGTGTAAGTGAATGTGCTTAACAGGACTTTCCAGCCACACAGTTAACTCACTGCAATCCCTTCTGCTTGCTGTTTCTCTCTGGTGCTTGCTTCTGTGTTCTCTTTGATTTATATTTATATCGTTTGCAGCAAGGTGCCCTCATCAGAATATGGTGTGCCTTTATTTCCCATGTGGTTGCAGTGCATTCTTAAAACAAAAAGAAGAACTAGATCCTTCTTTGAAAATGAGTTCTGTTGTGCCTGCTATTCAGATTATCACTGCCTATTTCAGCAACAGTTTCACCTCCAGACTGACATTTAATTTGCTTTTGGCAAACATGATTGGAGTCTGAAGTCTTTCTTAACCTTTTCGCTTTCTCAGGTTTGGCTTCCCAATAATTTTTGGCAGCACCATTAGCCTGTATTTCCCCAGACATGAAGCATGCCTATTTTTTAGCTTTTCCCTATTCTTCATAGAACATTCATTTCTTAAAATGGATTTTGCCACTTTGTCCATGTTGGTACTCCTGATGCTTGTGTATTTACTTATTTAGGAAAATGTATATAACCACCTATTCACTCATGGTGACTGTAGGCAGCTTATAGAAAATGAAAACACAATGTAGAAGAGTTTTTTTAAAAAATAGTAAAAAATAGGACACACACCCGGTGACAAAACACACTCAAATCAACCATTTAATGGGCTCCATCCCACTCTGGACAAAACCATGTCTCCAGGGGCCTTTCGGGAGAGTGTTATAGTGAGAACCAGTATAATTTCTGGAGATATGATGTTCCAGGGGGAGGAAGCCACCACGGAGAAGGTCCTTTGTTTGTTAGAAATATAGGAAAATCAGATGCTGCTTTATTCCAAGTATGTTGATTGGTCCATTCAGCCTACTATTGTGTATGCTGCTAGCAGTTTTTTTTCCCCAAAAAATTTCAGGTCATTCTGTCTCCCTCCCCTCATTACTTTCTAAAAATAAAAAGATTTCATATGTCTCCTCATGAGTTCCTTTGTTGACAAAAAAAAAGTTTATAATTAATTTGGTTTTTTTTTAAATGAATTTAATCACAATCATGTGCTCAGCCACTGAGCTTCTCATGTGTACTTCTTGCTATAGTTATATTTTCATTGTTTATTCACAATCCATTTTTTGTTATAGTTTTCTCCAGTACGTTATAAAACATATTACATTTGAATTCAATATTTAATAAACATATATATCTTGAATATCCCCCAGTAACTGTATTACTATTTTATATGAATAAGTACCATCAGTACAGTCACCAAAACAATAGTTCTTCACTTTATCTATTAAAAAAGAATAGAAACATTAAATTGAGAGAAGTCTCTTTCAAATCAGTGACAATAACAACATTCAAAATTATTTTAAAATGGTAATAGATCAATATCACAGACATGGGACAAGAATAATAAAAACAGAAGGGATTCCAAGATCATTAGTGTTATTGGTCAAGTTCCCAATGAAGATTGGTAGAAGTTACTCCTTTTATTAGAGAGTTTACCACTTCTAGTCAATTTGTTATTGCTAGCAGCCTGTAACATTGAAACATTTATTTATTTGTTTATTTATTAAATTTTTACATTGCTATAAAAAGATTCCTAATACTTAATTAAAAAAGTCACCATACAACATATAGAATTAATGTCATTGGCAATAACAGAAAGATTCATTTCACTATAATCTCCAAACAGTTTCTGGAAAGGCTCCATTTTAATCAGCTCTCAAAAAGATAAAAGAAAGGGAAACCTTTTTGAAGGAAGATATTCCAATAAAATAATTTGAAAACTGGATTTTATTCAAAGATTTTTTTAAATTGAATTTTTGAACAGCTCTACTAAACATGTACTACATGATGATGATGATGATGATGATGATGATGATGATGATGATGATATGTATTCAATCATGTCTGACTCTTGGCAACTCTCTAGGTCAGGTCTCTCCATATCCCTTGCTATTGCACTGGTATCAGTTGGCTAACTGGTAAGGGAGGCCCCAATCGACACAGGCCTGGCGGGGACCCCTGTCCAGGCCTGCCATGAAATGATGGACCATCAGGCACACAAGCCACCCCTCACCTTACTGGCAGCCCAGCGGAAGTCCCAGATGTAGTACCTCACTGGCTGTCCTCTATGTCATAGCACCAGAAGCTCCCCTTCTGCCTGGTGGACTCGGGTCAGGTCCTTAAGTCAGGCCCACAGCGCCTCCAGGAAAAGGCCAATGTCCGCCAGCTCACCAATGTGCTCATTATGGAAAGATGCCACCCACTTGGCTGCTTTCCCCTCCAGTACTGCTGTCACAGCCACCACCATCATCCACTGTGATGGGTACTGGTGGCCATAGAGATCCAGGTGGATGATCACCTGGCTTAAAAACAAAGCCAGGCATTTGGGATCCCCATCAAAAGTAGCCTTCAAGGGAGGGGGTTCCATGGGCATTGGATAAGGCCAATAGCCCACTGACCACCCTGGGCCCTGTAGACTCTGGTCAGTTTGTCATTGGCCTAAGAACCCAGGTGCCGTCAATGGGTCCTGGCAGCCATGGGTTGGACCTGCTTGTCACAGAGCTTGGAATGATGGGGCCTCATCCCCCCCCCTTGGCCTGTCTCTCTGTCAACAACTCCTGCTGACCCCTCAATATTATTAATTATTAATTATTAATTATTTAATTAATTATTTTTAAATTTTGTCTGTCTTTGTGCTTTTAATCAGGCTGTACACTGCCCTGAGTCCTTCGGGAGAAGGGCGGTATAGAAATTAAATAAATAAATAAATAAATAAATAAATAAATAAATAAATAAATATCCCCGACGAGGAACTCTGTTCTGTAGCCTGCTGTTCAGGCTTCTCGCAGTCTGCTTGGGGCGATATCCAAACGAAGCTTCGGACTGGCCAATCAAAAGTGGGTAGATGATGCAGTGCTCAACTGTGACTCCTGCAGCCATGTTGGTCATGAGGCTGATTCTCCCCAAGGTTCCAGGTATGAACACACTGGAAACTCCAAACCGCTCCTGCAGTATCTCCATTGTATGACTGCCTGGGGCAGTTAAGTAGCTATAGTCCCCCTCCTCATCACAGTCCATCAGCTGTCTTTCACACCATAGAGTTGCATGGGCTCTGGAATAACTAAGGGTTGGTAGTCTTGAGGCGAATCCCAGCAGTCAAAGATGAACTGCCACCAATCCCCCATGGACCCTTGCTCCTGGGCCACATCTGTGGCTGGCTGCCCCTGCATCATCAGTTGCACACTTCTTCGCCCGCCCCCCCCCCCATGCTTTTTGGGATGCACATCTAGCACCCCAGGCTCTGCACCTTGCCCTGGGGTGATTACCATCTCTGTGATCGGTGTCTCTGCCATTGCCACCTCAGCCACTGGATCCATCCCTTCAACCCACCAGTTCTACTACCTTCCAGGAGAAAGCAGCAGACAAATGGGAAAAGGGTAGAGTGCTGACTTCCTCTCAAGAGGTCCGAGCTCCAGACCTAATCCAGCATTAACAACTCTACTCGTGTGGTTAACTGGGTTTATTAAGCTGTACTCAGGCACAAAATGAGTTTCAAAAAGGAATAAGCATGAAACAGATGCAATCCGGAAGTAAAGTCAGCACTGGGAGCATCTGCCTCCCGGCGTGGTTATGTAGGCGAGCCTCGCTCTCTGTTTGCTCAGGCCTCTCCCAGAAGGCATCTGTGTCTTGATTGGCCATTTGGATCCCTGCCCAGTCACTCTGCGAGGCCTCACAGCTAATTGTTGGGCCAGCCCCCTTGTCTTCTCTCACAGTCAAGTACTTCCCCGCCTCCCCGCTACATAGCTGATTGGCACTCTAATGGCAGGTCTCCGGTTCGCTGCTGCAGTCGCCAGCTTCACAAACCCTCAAACACCAGGAGCTCCCTTCCTGAGGGAATATTGTTTGACAATTTCTTTGAGGTTTTTCTATGCTCTGGCTGGTGTCAGCTTTCATGGTGTCCAGCCACCGAGTTATTTGATGGCCTGTTTCATTTTACGGCCAACATGTATTACCTAAACATAGGTATTTATGAAATATATAGTATGAAATGTGGCCAAACTATGATAAGTCTTTTCAAACCTAATCATTAATTGTCCAGTCAGTCATTCTACATTACTACCCTTATGAGTGCCTGCAACACATCATGATATGGAATAGAGAGTATGAGCTCATCCCATGCTAATCATGAGTGGATTATTCTTCCCTAGATTATTCTGCTAGAATTTTTCCAATTTATGCCTTCATATCCTGGTATTATGGCTTGTTTTTGTATCTGGGCTGCCTTCGGTGACCTACTGCTGTGAAAAATCTATCTGTGCTACCGTTGTCTGAAAGAGCATTTTTTTTGAAAGACGCTTGCCTTTTGGCCATGACAACACTGGTTTTGTTATTGCTTTTCTCACACTTTCTGAAAACATTCTGAGACAGTGTTTTCATGTTGGCATTTCTTGTACATACAATCTCTTATACCAATCTGAGGACTTACCCAGACAGCTGTTTTAATATGCTTTCACCCTTCCTTGAGCCAACAGAAAAGTAAGTTAACATAAATTGTACTGCATCACAAAAATGAAGCCAGGACATATTATTTATCCTTATAATTTTTAATGCTGGACAATTTCAGGGCACAAGCTAATGGATTCTCAGTCACCTATTTCTCTCCCACTCAGTGTCATATACCAAATGGTATACACATTCTTGTATAGGTGTAGTACAAGGATTTGGGTGATTCCAAGAGTTCCTCCCATAACTGCAATCATTTTACCTGCCACCCCCCCCCCCACCCCGCCAGGTCTTTTAGAATTGTTTCAGATGGATAGTTTTATGGGAGAGGGAAAAAATAGAACAATTTTTTCCTCCAAGAAAGAAACCTTTAAAAACTCCTGCTCTTCAAGAAAGAATCACATGGGAAAGCTTGTGGAGGCTTTGCTTTAATGTTTTGAATGGATGCCCTGGCCCAATTTCTTTTTATGCCCTCTTCATTTGCTTCATTGTTTGTTCACTTTCAGAGAGCTTTCAAAGCTTTGTTTCTCTTAGTTGCTTTCAAGCCATTATTTAGTTTTAGGATTAGTTCTCAGGATTCTTTTTTTTTAACCAAACCTCCAAAGGAAGAACAATTATATATATGCCCTGTTCACCCGCCCCAAGGTAACTTTTACAAGAGTTGATTTGATTAGTGGTAATAGGGTTGAGGTTTGTTTCTTTGCATCATTGCTATTTTTTTTTCTTGCTGGAGCATTAATAGCTAGTTATTGTAATGGGGAGGTGGAGGAACTGATTTGCACCTTCTAACAAACAAACTTTAATTACAGAGACTTCTTCCTTCACAAAGTTTACCTGAGCATATTTTGAAGTGCTCATATATTGAGCAGTATCTTGATTGTGGACATAATGAAGAAGCCTGACTTGACCCGCTAAGTAAAGCCTGATCCTTGTTTACTAATGATGCAATGCTCCTCAATATAATGCTGAGCCATTAAATTAATTGTTATAACAGTATAAGGAATAACATATCTAATTATCACAGTCCCAGGTAATGAAAAGAGTATCTGGTCGGTTAATTATGTAATCCAGAATTACCAGTAATATATTTAAGAGGAAAGCAAACAAACATTGAAAATCAGTCTTAGATTTTTAAAATGAGAAAGAAAGAAAGAAAAAGAAAGGAAGGAAGGAAGGAAGGAAGGAAGGAAGGAAGGAAGGAAGGAAGGAAGGACATGATCAGCATATTAAAAAAAAACCAGATGTAAAAGAAAAACTACTAAATCTTTTCTTTCATACTTTTGACTGAAGTCCCTCCAAAGAAAGTGCTTTGCAATATCCAGGAATACATATTAAGCACATGTGTAGTACATAAATGCTAAGCATTATTGCTAAGTGCAATACAAGACTCCAAATGTCTTGACAAACCAGGGTAGTTTGACCAGCATATTACCATATTAAATTGCATGGGTAGCAATTATTCTTCTACTTTTTAAAATTCCTATTCAGTACTATTTATACATATGTATATATATTCATTTCTCTTTCCTTGTCTTATATCTTCACTGGCTGCAATGCCTTAGAAATCAGTAAGTTCATGCATATTAATGTTTGTGCAGCTGCAGTACAACAAATTCACTTCCATTTGATTCCTAATATACGTTTAGTTCATATACTTTTAAAAAAATTGTACAGGAAAAAAAAATTGCCAATCAACAAGGCTTTCCTAAAACATAAGCCTGGATAAAGAGAACAAATATGTCAATCTGTGGAATACAGAAGAGATAAGAGAGAAATGATTTGAAGGACAGATATTTTATTGCAGTACAAGCAATATGACTCCAGGTAAAAGAAGAGATCCTGTTTGCTTTTATCAGGCATATGACCTGACAACATCACTTCAGCTGTAGTTCTGCATAAATGAAGCCTTAGCTATAAATTATACTACTACTTTTTTTGGTCTAATGCAGTACAGCTTGTTTTCCAAAGCAACTTTGAAGGCATTTTTTTGTAAAAAAAAAAAAAAAAAAAAAACAGAGAGAGAGGGTGGGGGGGAGAGGGAGAGGGAGATAAATTTCTGCCATATAATCTTTGTATGGTGTTCAGAACTGTAGGCTGGATAAAGAGCTGTGGCAATTTATCCACTAATTAGCTATTCTTATTAAGAAGAATAAGTAAATTGATTTCTGGATGTACTATCCTTTATTAAGACTTAATTAAGTTGTATTCCAAATGCTAATTAACTATGTTTTCTAATTCCATCCTACTGATGGGTTTTGATGCTTGGTAAATAGAAGGATAGAACAAATACCATAGATTTCATAGATGAAACAGATATATAATAGATCCAGTAAATCAATGATTATCCAAGCCTAGTTTAGGATGCTCTCTGATGAGTTTGATGATCTTAAAGACTATTTTCCCACGTTTTCCTCACATTAGTGTTCACTTCCTTACCCACATACCAGGAGGAACACTGAAGTTATAATAATATATTTTCTCATGATTTTTTGAAATCTCTTTTCCTCCTTAGGTGTAGTTATGAAAGGGTGTTATAAAAGGGTAAGGTGAGAGGAGCCCAAGGAACCTTGCATTTTTTTTCTTCCTCTTGTCAGTCATGTAAATTAAATTGAATAGCATGTGCCAGTTCAGATTAATTTATTAAAAAGCACAGACAGAAAAAGGTGAAAGACCTGTTACCATCTGATCCTTGGAAAAGCCACAAAGTGAAATCAACAAACAGGTAGGCAAACAAATGTCCTCTTGAGAAAAAAAAATGACAAGATTAAGATTGTTAATATCATTTATGTTCTTCTGCCAGCATTCTTGCATTAAATGAACTTGTTCAACACAAAATAAAAATTTTAATGACACTGCTGTTTGCTTAATACAGAGACCTGCATGTTCAAATTCTTGTTTCTGAAGAAAATCAATTCATAGCTTTAATTTCACTTGCCTAACATTATACCAATAGAGCACCGCCAGAACAATATTACCTTGACAACACAAATACATCTTTCTGTTAATCTATGAAGTGGTAACCTCACAGATTATGGTGAACTAACTCAAAAACTCCTCAGTGCTCTTTAATACAGTGCCTTTTGAATAAATCACAAGATAGCCACAGAAAGTAATGATTTTTTTATGCCACTGGGAGGTATTTGATTGCCTCTAATAGTTATTTTCAGTGGCAGAATGATATTCTGCAAACAATAAAATCAACCATATGTCACTTCAGCACTCATTAATGGCCAAGGTATAACTCTAGCTCCAATAATCTATATTTTTTGAACATATAAATTAAATGTCACTTGATACCAAGTGTAAGAAATTCATTTGACAGTAAAAATCCACAGGAAAAAAAAAACACATATTTAAAATTATCTCCTGGATATGTATCTAATGCAATATTTTCTGTATTAATAAAATCAGGAGAAATGTGGAAACATCAATACGATCTATGCAAGGAAGAGAACAAAATCTGTAGCAATTATTCTTTAAATAATGTCTGTGGGATGTAGGGTACTTCTTGAGAATTACTGCCTTACTCTAGATTTTATTACGTCATTAGATTATTTTCATATATATCTTTGCTAAGATGTGCATCATTTTCAAGATCTATGAATAAATCTATAACTGAAAGAAATCACAGGCAAACTGAAATAAAATGAATGAGGTAAATGAATTGGTATACAAACATACAACATTAATTTAATATAAAGATATTCTTTAAAAACTTCAGCAAAGTCATTGCCCACATAATTATTCTTAGTAATACTTATGTTATATGGAATGTTTTATGTTTCTGTGTAAACTTCTTGAGGATTAAATTACATAAATAAGAAGCAGTACATCAATATTTTAAAATAATTAATAAATCCATTTAATTTCCTCTCCTCTCTTCTAAGCAGATGTGGTTTAAACTACTTATAGATTTAACAAAAGAAGAATGACTGTTCCTAGAATTCCATTTCAGTGAAGCCATTTTAACTCTTTAAAACCAGCGGAAAATCTTACTTCCCTGCAGGCCTAAAACAAGAGACAGAAAAAGGAGAATGTAATAAATGGAAAGGTTTAAGTTAGTAACTTTGCATCCTGTGTAATCTCATAATCATTCAGACATATTTTGTAGTCTTTCTGGGGTCCCAACACATTAAGAGGACACATATGTATTTCTTAATTGCTATTAAAGCTTAATTTCTTAAAAGCTATTTAATTGCTTATGTCTATGTAGTATCCCCAAAAAACTGTCCTGAAAGCTCTAGATCCATGATGGTGAACCTATGGCACACATGCCACAGGTGGCACATGTAGCCATATCAGTGGGCACGCCAGCTTAGCTCTGGCGTGCATGCGCTTGCTGGCCAACTGATTTTCGGGCCTTCTAGGCCCACCAGAAGTAGGGAAACAGGCTGTTTCCTGCCTCTGGAGGGGCTGGGAGGGGGAAGGCCTGTTTTTCTTTCTTACCTGGCTCCAGATCCTCTCTATGCATCTGCGGAGGGCGAAAACAGCCTTTCTCACTCCCTTGGAGGCCCTCTGGAGGCCTGAAACGGCCCATTTCCCAACTCCCGGTGGGTCAGGAAGTGACTTTTTTGCTGTCCTCAGTCTCCAGAGACTCCTAGAGAGGCCATTGCATGTCAGAAGTGGGGGGGAGGGGGGGTTGTGCGCACATGCGCAGGGCAGGGCGCATAGAATTATGGATATGGGCACGCATGTGTGCAAACCTCCCCCGCCCCCCCCTCTCCTGGCATGCAATAGCAAAAAGGTTAGCGATCACTGCTCTAGATAGACAAACAAACAAAAAAACCTATGTGACTTGTGAGATATATTTGTTCCTTTACTGACTGAGGACTGACAAAGACAGCTAACTATAATATGAGAAGGTGTTTTGCTATGTCTGAGGCTGCAGAATAAATATCATCCCCAGCTGCAGTATATAACATTTCCCTATGTTGTCACAAAGCTGGATAGGACACCAATCCTAGCCCATTTACTTTGCAAAACAAAGGAATGGATCAAGGACTCTGTGCAGCAACTGCTGATGCTAGAAATGCTTAAATAAAAATTAAATGCCATTCTTCTCTTGTATGAAAAGAATTGTCAATGAATATACAAGGTTGTTGGAGCATATTTGAGGCATTCTAAGTAAACAAGTGTTCTGGACAGCTGATAAACAACAAATCTGTAATAAGCCATCTATAATTAGTAATAAAGTCTTTAAAATAACTGTGTCCTCTCGGTTCTATCTTTGCTGTGTTCTGGAAGTAATAGATTTTTTTTTCCTAGTGTAACTAAAATGGTAATTAAGAGATGATTTAGGATCAAAGACAACATCAAGGTTATAAATATTAGGAGCTTGCTGTGAAGAATTCCTATCCAAATAAGTTCATCATGATGCACTATTGAAGAGGTAGTGTAGGTGGTAGAAGTCAAGTAAAAATCAGATATTTTGTCAGACAGAGAGCAAGTCAAAGAGGAAAGATTGTTAAAATGTAATTATCTAGCATGGAGACGTATGTGACAGAGAAAAAGAGTTTGATGAAAACCATTTAAGGGTATTTTCACTAGCTGATGGTAATTTTAATTAGTTAGATTTCTTTTCACTTCTGCACTCAGTCTTGCTTTATTTCAACCACATAATTATTGTGGCAAGTAGGAATGGGTAAGAAAGAAAAATAACAAATCTAAGACCTTACAGCTTTGCTTCCTAAATGGATAGGATTCTGAAATAGAAAACAGATCACTTATGTATTAATGACAAACTAAAGTTGAGGCAAATACTAGCATTTCATTTCTCAGAATAGAAATCACACCCTGGCAGCCAAGTTTCATGAATATTACATCAGACTCTGATTTTTTTTAAAAAAAAAAATTAAACCAATTGCACAGCACTGAAATGAATAAGAAACAGCAATCATCAGCTGAGCTGTAATCCATAGCACTAGCCAAGCAGCATATTCAACAGCAGTGATGCAGTGAAATGCTAGCTATATACATGTTAAACACATGTAATCATGTGTGTCAGATTCATCCAAAAATTCATCATGCTGAACAAAGGACTCAATTTGTAATAGCTATTTAACCAGAAATAAAGGTTTCCATATGAATAAAAATTTTGTTTTACCATAACTCACAGTTCTACTTACACACTGACAAGCATATATATACAATCAGCAAATCTTCCAGCTGGAATATGGAAAAGTCAAAGATTTGAAACACAGAGTTCTTCCATGTTAGGATTTTAATGACAAGGTCAGCATGATTATTGACCAATCCTATTCCTCTTATTCCCTTCTCCTACTAAGATTTATCACCTGAATTAGGCTATTATGATTTAGCTTGTATATCAATGTTTTTGCCAAAATATTCAGGTGGAAAGATAACTCATTCTGCTATTAAGACTGAATACTCA
The DNA here is from genome assembly GCF_029215685.1 of Pituophis catenifer annectens. Lineage (NCBI taxonomy): Eukaryota > Metazoa > Chordata > Lepidosauria > Squamata > Colubridae > Pituophis > Pituophis catenifer. The sequence continues at coordinate 116,592,727 of NW_027256882.1, forward strand.
TGTAATAAATTATTTGTCTGTCGTTCAAAATAGAAAACTCACACAATGAAGACTCATTCTTTTTTAAAAAACAATTGCTTAGAATAATAGTGAAATCCAAAATAGAATAGGAGCTAGAATAAGAAAAATAAATAAATTCACTCTTGGAATTGTTCTTAAGTATCCCATGTATATTGTATTTACCATGTACTGATTTGTTATTTGAGAGAATACACGAATAAAGCTGTAAATGCTTAATGTGATATAAGTATCTTGCATTTTAAATGTTGGCTCATTAATTTCAATGCCATAATGCCTCCACAGGACTTATTTTTCAGTTTCATTAAACCTAAGGTGATTATTTCTAACTGTTCTCTCCCTCCATCCCTCCCTCCCTCCCTCTCCCTCTCCCTCTCCCTCTGCCACACACAAAGTTTTATATTCATAGTTCCATTAAAATACAATTAATACATCATTAAAATACATAAATTATTCTTTATCTTGTTGTAAAAGGTGAAAAATGTGTGTGTGGGGGGGGGAATCACCAATAATTCTTGATTTTACTAAAATTATTCATGCTTGAGGTAGTGATATATCAACTTCAATTCTAGTCTTGTTTTGTTGAAGGGCCTGACAAAATAGAACTATTCCAGAAAGGCAATTATTACCAAGATGGCGGGGGGGGGGGATTGGTGGGTTGCTGATATTGATGGGAAAGGTCAAACACTACATTTGGAAGTTTTGTTCCTACTTTAGGTGGCAAGCAGTGAATGATCGTATCAAACTCCATAGCGTTACTTCAAAGAGAACATAGGAATTAACAGTGTCAGCCAAGCAAAAGTGTAAACCCTTGATGGATCACAATATTGATTTTCTCTCCTCTAGAACTCTGATAGTATAGTAAACCCCTGAAACTTATTCCAACCATGAGTGTAAATCACATTTAACTTCCCATGGTTTTGATGATACATAGGTAGGAATAGAAGTGAGAAAGTTAGGAAGTGCATTGTTGACTGGGGAATAAAGGTGGCAATTTGCATACTAATTTGCAAACATTGATTCATGAGCTTTAAGAGCCAGGAATTCTTAAAGATCAAGCAAGTAGTGAAACCTTAATGAATAGAAATCTGGTTGAAAAATCTGCCTAATCAAACACAGATGGATATTTATAATTTTATTTATTTGTAATCAGTTACAAATGCAGAAGATTTTCTATTCTAATATATCTATTCTAATTTATTTTTAATTTTCAAGTTATAAAAAAACCCTAAATAATTCCAGAAGAGATTTGCCACTTTTCCTAATAAAATATCTCAAACTGAAAATAATTGAGGTATTTTATACTGGAACATAAGAAGTGATGTCCAAAAGTGGTCTTAAAATCTGCAAGAATCCTGGCTTGGGATAATGATTAAGGTCCTCACACACACACACACACACACACACACACACACACACACACACACACGTAAAAAAGGAGTGGAGCTTTGATTGGGCTGCTAGGTCTTGAACACTTTGACATTGTTCTTTACCCCACACAGAGACCCATCGCAATGAACTAAGTTTCTTTAATCATTGTCCTCTGACAATTTCTCTCTCTTTAGACATTCCATCATCCCCATCATGGCAGAAAAGCCTAGCCTGTCCATTGTGTTCCTTTTACAGCTTCCTTGAAATAAACACACAAACAAGCAAAAAAAAAAATAGTGTATAAATAATACACCAGGTTAACATCGACCACGAGAAACATGGCATTAAGAATTTCATAGCTCAGGTTTTTTTAAAACAATACAAAAATACAAATAGTGAAAGATTAATACTGATGGAAGTCACTGGTGCTTAATGCAATGTAGAATAAACATGGTTTACAAAACGCATAGCTGAATCATAGACATTTTCCACAATGTCTATGGAGATTCTCAGTCATCCAGGTCATGGTTGTCCCAAAGTACTTTTTCAAGAGGCAACTAGACTTTCTAGTTTTTCTTTGAAGAAATTTCACTTCTTATCCAAAAAGCTTCTTTAGCTCTTCCTGGATGTTGGGTCTTCAAAGACTGATGAGGGCCTTCAAACAAAAACCAGAAAGTCCAATTGCCTCTTGAAAAAGCACCTTTGGGACATTTTCCACAACTTTGTTTAGGAAACATATTTTGTTATTTACCTGATAGAAGTTTCAGCAGGGGACATAGTCTTGAAATATTATTAAGAATTGCTTTGGTAATTTCTTTCACACTATAAAACAGAAAATTTCAAGTTAATTTCAAGTTTGTAATTCAATAATTGGTATTTAGGACAATGATAAAGATGTTTGTTCATCAAATAATGATTTGTGCTGAGAGGGGAGACTAGCATATCTGATATTTAGTAAATGACTTGGGAGGACTTATATGAAGGAAGAACCTGTATATTTTAGCTGTAAATATGATTTGATTTATGTAAACAGAGAATTGAACGTGTGTCTTTAAGCAATATTAATGTTGTCACTTAGTTTCAAATGAGATCTCCCACAACCAAGACAGAAACAGATTTCCTTATGCACAGGCACATATTTTGACCTCTGCAGACAAGGTTGAAAAGATGATGAAATGATGGGTGGAAACCTTACACTTTTAATCTATCTTTTACAAGTAGCAAGGGGGAAGAGATTCAGGTGTTAAGATGCAATATCTCCTGCACCACTCTAAGGCTAAGAAGTCTTTGCATTCATCACCTAAAGACAGCTAATCAAGAAGTCATTACACTGTGGAGATTGGACTCTGCATGATTCTGGTGTAATTGCTTGCTGCAATATGCAAATATTACAGATAATAAAACATAACATTGTTTGCAGTATTGGACTTGTCCTGTTCTTGTGTTATAATGTCAGGTTTAATATTGTCAGGAGAAGCTAAAAGAAAGAAGCATACTTTCCTCTGATCATAAAATAGATGTTGGCAGATTACAGCTTGTTTTAATAACTAATCCTAAACTTTAAAGCTGTATTCTTTATAGTGCTCTAATTAGAATTGAGTTTGGAACCATTCTACCATGAAAATTCCAGAAACCATTCCTAAAATTATTTGTATTATTATTTTGGAAATGAAAGTGGATAGATGGATGCCCTTCAGTCTCTTGCATAATGACAGGCATTCTGAAGAACCAAAGCTTCCATTTATGGAAAAAACTTCATATAAATATCATTGTCTTTTTGAGTCAGCAGAATAGAATTGATAACACTTAGTCCAAGGTGCAGCTAAACCTGGAACTTAAGCCCACAAAACTCAGAATCAGGACTGAAAGACCACTAAGGAAAAACAGGTAACAATAACAACAGTCCTGACAACAGCATCTAAATCAGTATGACTGACTCAGAATATAGGATACTTCCTCCTTTTCTCTCTCTCCCTCTCTTCCTTCCCCCCTGTCTTTTAGTAGAAAAATTGAGATACAAATGCCTAGATACAAATGGTATCAATAGAATTGCATCAATGACATTATTTTTAAATTATCAATCTGTTAATCCTTTTTTAAAAAAAATCACGGGTATCCTGACGGGGAGCAAGAAAGGCAATTGATAACATAGGACTCACAATATAATCATGAAAATGCTAAATTTTATGTACCTGCATCAGATATTTGGCAAAAGTTGTTTGGCATTAGGTGCATGTATTGTGATTTACTATAGATGTCATTGGCTCATAGGCTCAAGGTAATGTGCATTATATCATTATGAAGTATACATAAAATTTATTCTCTTTCCTGAAATGCTTATTTCAGTGTTCATAATAAATTGCACATTTGCAATAAATTTGCAGAGAGGAAAAAATATTTGCCAGCCACAATAAAATATGAATTTGAGAATATACAATTTTGTATTGTAATTTTGTATTGTAATATGTAATTTTGTATTTTAAATTACTTAAATGCTACCAGCCCTACAAGTATATGAATCAAATGGAGTTTCACTTGGGAATAAGCTTCAGTTGGTGTCTAATGTCCCTACTATTCATTGCATGGTAATTGGGCAGGTAGAAAGGGCTATGGGATTCCTAATTTTGGCTCAAGTCAGGTTTAGTTATACCATTTTTTAAACAAAAATTTAGATGACATAATTTGTTTTCATTTTGTAGATTTAAAATAGATATTGTGTATGTATGTACAGACAGGAGTACTCTAACACATTGTTAAATTGTTCTTAGCAAATGTTCTTTATAAATTCCTACACACACACACACACACACACACACACACACACACATCCTTGGAAAAGTTATTTAGCAAATTCTGTGGATGCCATCACATTATGAATCAATCTTTGCCTCTAAGCTTTTTATCTATATTGCTACTTGTAATAATTAAGATATTGATTGACAATATGCTTTTTTCTAATGTGATGCCTGCTGGGGGGCAGGGGGAGACTGGGAAGCAGTAAGCTATATTATTAGCAAAGAATATTTTATCTAGATTCCCAAGCTTTTGACAATAGATCTCTTCATATTATACTCAGGTATTGTGTGCTAGAGACCATGACTTAAAACGTCTCTGGCAAAAGGTCAAATGTCTAACGATGTGAATAAGTCACTGCTAAAATGTGCTTTCAAGCCATCTCCAGATGTGAGTGTCAGAAAAGGTGTGACATGGATTTCATTTATTAAAGAGTTTCCTGGAATCCAGGAAAAGACCCTTTTTTGCTAAGCACCTACCTTCTGGAATATCATCCCACAGAGATTAGATTGAGCCTGAACTTCTGAAGGGGTGAAATGCTACTGGTTCACTCCAGTTTGGGTGAACCGGTAGCGATAAAAACTACCAGTTCGGGCAAACTGGTAGTTAAAAAAAGCTACGATCTGACGATCACCTGTGCCACGCGGTTTAGCTTTTCTAGAAAGCAGGATTTCTACTGCATGCACAGTATGCGCCAAAAGGAGGCTTGGGAAGGTAAGTAGAACAGCGAGGGGGGATCAGCTGTGGTGCACAGTTTAGCTTCACTAGAAAGCAGGAAATCCTGCTTTCTAGCAAAGCTAAACCGTGCAGCACAGGTGATCGTCGGATCGTAGTGCCCCAAATGCACAGCGTGCATTTGGTGTGTACTGCGCATACACATTCAGCATGTGTTTGGTGTTCATTCACATGTGCAGCACACACTTGGTGCGCAGAGCACATGCACGGCCAGCAAACCAGTAGCAAAGATTTCACCCCTGCCCTGAACTTGCTTTCTTTCCGAACGGCTCTAAAGGCATGGTTTTGTCAACATGTCGGAGTTTATGGAAATGGATTGGAGCCTGCCAGATAACTATACTGATTCATCCATGACACTTATTTGCCTGATTCTTATGGTTTTTTAGATATAATTTGGGGTTTTAAAATTGATTTTAAAAGGGTTGTTGTTTTCTATATTTTGTTTCCTGGTTGTGTTACGTCACTAAAAACTAATTAAAAGGAAAGTACACAGTAGCATTATTAAAGGAAGATACTGTATGCCCCAGTGGGATTATATTATCCATAATAATTTAAACTCTCCAAATTCCTAATGTTTTTACACAATTAAGACAAACTGTTTTCTACAAATAACAACAGTCCAAAAGCAGAACCAATTCTCAGCACATGAGTGTTTACTTTATTCTGTGCTCAAAACAGCTTAATTTATTTTGTACAGTATTAAATGTCACTAAAACAATATTCTCTTCTACTTTCTTGAAATAAATCTCTGAATAAAGTCAATTTTCTAAGAGTTCAATTAGTTTCTTTGATAGAATCACTTAGTAGATGAGAGACTGTCACTGGTATAGTGAACTTGGATATCAGCAAAGTCTCAGACAGAGGATTTCATTATATTGTCCTCAATAAAATGTTAAAATATGAACGAGACAATACTATTGTTGTACTGACACACAGTTGAATTAGTGACTATACTCCAGAGTGTCAATAAATAGTGCCACGTGGAGGAAAGTATTGAGTAGAGTGTCATGATTCTGTGTTCTAGGCCCATACCTGTTCAATATTTTAAGCAATGTCTTGGTTGAAGCAACTGAGGCAATACTTAACAAAATTTACAAAAAACACAAAGTCAGGTAGAGTGGCTAATAACAATGCATTGGATAAAAGGACAAATGAATAGATAAGAGTCCGTCTACCTGCCTGCCTGTCTATCCTATTATCCTATGTCTGACTGTTTGCCTGCCTGCCAATCCTTCCTTCCTTCCTGTCTGTCTGTCTGTCTGTCTGTCTGTCTGTCTATCCATCTATCTATCTATCTATCTATCTATCTATCTATCTATCTATCTATCTATCTATCATCATCTGCTCAGATTCGGGAAGGGCTGGCCTCTGACTGGGTATGTCCGGACGGGATGACTGAGGCAGGTCTTGAGAGTGTTATCTGGGGAGAGTTCGATCCTGTGGCTCCCGAGGACATGGACAGGGTCCTGGGACGGCTGAACGCGACCACATGTTTATTGGACCCGTGTCCCTCCTGGTTGGTACTGGCTTCCTGGGAGGTGACACGAGGCTGGCTCCAGAAGATTGTTAACGCTTCTTTGGGTGAGGGGGTCCTGCCGGCCACTTTGAAAGAAGCGGTTGTGAGGCCCCTCCTCAAGAAGCCCTCTCTGGATCTGGCTGTTTTGGCTAACTATCGTCCAGTCTCCAAACTTCGCTTCGTTGCGAAGGTTGTTGAGAGTGTGGTAGCGCAACAGCTTCCCCGGTACCTGGATGAAACTGTCTATCTAGACCCGCTCCAGTCTGGCTTCCGGCCTGGGCACACCACGGAAACGGCATTGGTCGCGTTGGTGGATGATCTCTGGAGGGCTCGGGATAGGGGTTGCTCCTCTATCCTGGTCCTGTTAGACCTCTCAGCGGCTTTTGATACCATCGACCATGGTATCATGTTGCACCGTTTGGCGGGGTTGGGGGTGGGGGGCACCGTTCTGCGGTGGTTCTCCTCCTACCTCTCTGACCGGTCGCAATCTGTGTTGACAGGGGGGCAGCGGTCGACCCCGAGGCACCTTGCTTGTGGGGTGCCGCAAGGGTCGGTCCTCTCGCCCCTTCTGTTCAACATTTATGTAAAGCCGCTGGGTGAGATCATCTGTGGCTTCGGGGTGGAGTTCCATCAGTACGCTGATGACACCCAGCTGTACATCTCCACCCCAGGCCACCCCAACGATGCCCTTGAAGTGATGTCCCAGTGCCTGGAGGCCGTGCGGGCCTGGATGGGGAGAAACAGGCTCCGACTCAACCCCTCCAAGACCGAGTGGCTGTGGCTTCCAGCGTCCCGATATAGCCAGCTGACGCCATCGCTGGCTATTGGGGGCGAATTACTCGCCCCCACGGAGAGGGCTCGCAACTTGGGCGTCCTCCTGGACGCACGGCTGTCTCTAGAAGATCATTTGACGGCCATGGCCAGGGGGGCTTTTTATCAGGTTCACCTGATACGCCAGTTGCGCCCCTTTCTAGATCGGGACTCTCTACGCACAGTCACTCAGGCACTAGTCCTTCCCGCCTGGACTACTGCAATGCTCTCTACATGGGGCTCCCCCTGGGGTGCACCCGGAGGCTCCAGCTGGTCCAGAACGCGGCCGCGTGGGGGATTATGGGGGCAATGAGGCGCTCCCATGTGACACCTCTCCTGCGCGAGCTGCACTGGCTCCCGGTGGTCTTCCGGGTGCGCTTCAAGGTGTTGGTGACCACCTTTAAAGCACTCCATGGCTTAGGGCCGGGGTATTTACGAGACCGCCTTCTGCCACCAATAGCCTCCCACCGGCCAGTACGCTCGCACAGAGTGGGCCTCCTCATGGTGCCATCCGCCAGACAATGTCGGCTGGCGACCCCCAGGGGGAGAGCCTTCTCTGTGACAGCACCCACCCTCTGGAACAACCTTCCCCCAGAGTTACGGATAATAACAGACCTCCGGATTTTTCGTCGGGCCCTGAAAACTTATTTATTTCAACTAGCTGGGCTGGCTTGAGCTAAATTTTAAATTGATTTTAAATTGGGTTGTTTTAATTACGGCCAAAATATTTAATTATTTTAATACTGTTTTTAAATTTTGTATGCTCTGTTTTTACTTAGGCTGTGCACCGCCCTGAATCCTATTGGAGAAGGGCGGTATAGAAATTTAATTAAATAAATAAATAAATTTAATTTAATTAAATAAATATTGTCTATCTGTCTACTTATCTATCTATGACATACTGTATCTATCAAATAAGGGAAGGGCCCATTTAGATAAATTGTGTGCAAACTGTGTAAAGTTTTCTAGGACATCACTTCATTGATGGTATTTCATTCTGGCCTACTTTGCTCTGGAAAACAATGACCTATTCCACTTAGCAAATAGGATTGTAAAGTTATGCATTTGGACAGGAAAATGTAAAATGCAAATATAGTACATGGAGATGAGTCTTAGCAATAGAACAAAGCAGTACAATGAGAGCTGGGTGTCCTTGTTGACAACAAGATAAATATGAGTCAGCAGTGTGAATCAGTTGCTGAAAAGGTAAATGCTATCTTAGAGTACATACGTTAATAGGCAGATAGAATCTAGATCATGGTAAGTATGAGCTCCATTGTATTCTGTCCAGTTAGTTCCCACTTGGTATATTGTATCTAGTTCTGTTCAAAAAGTTCAAAAAGGCAATGACAAATTACAGCAAGTTCAGAGAACTGCCAAGATGGTGAAGGATTTGGAAACCAAGTTCTACACAAAAGAGATAAAGGATGTGGATACATTTAGCTTACTGAAAAGATGTAAGGGAATATATACAGTTGCTTCAAATATCTGAAGGGTATCATAGAGTCGATGGAGTGCGCTTATTCTTTCTTGCCACAGTAGATTAGATTAGGAAAAAAAAAGGAAGTTCAGGCTAACATCAGGAGGAATGACTTAACTATACAAGCTACCAGCAAGTCAAATACTCTAACATGATGTGAGGCCTACAAATAAGCTGCACCATCATCTGTTGTGGAGAATCTAGTGCAAGGCTGTCAAACTGGTTTAGGCCTGGCTAGGTGGCTCAATGGCTAAGACACTGAGCTTGTCGATCAGAAAGGTCGGGAGTTTGGTGGTTCAAATCCCTAGTATAGGTCTCCTGCATGAGCAGGGGGTTGGGCTAGATGACCTACAAGGTCCCTTCCAAATCTGTTACTGTTACCTGGTAAACTTGTGGCCCGTGGGCCAGATGCGTCATGCACTGACCACAACCATGCCCAGTTTAGTGAAGGGAGAAAAAGTCCCAATACATCATGTGACGCCGCCGTGACGCCGTGAGTTTGACACCCCTAGTGGAAATGAATGTGGATCCAGCATTGAGGAAATAAACCATAATGACCCTTCCAACTATACATCAGAATGATGAGTAGCAATATTCTTTAATTCTGATAGCATTTAAAATCTATCTAGAGACTTACTTTAAAAAAAGGCCTAAAAATGCTTCACTTTACACAGAATAATGAGACTCCATTTACCAGAAGACTTTTTTTTGCAACTGTCAATATCATTTCCATCAACAATGTTTTCACAGGATTAATAAAAAATTAATGAAGCAGACAGAATGTAATCATCTGGTTAAATATTAATTTTTCTTTCTTTTACTTAAAAGCAAAGCTTATTGACAGAACACCTTCATACACGTTCCAAAAAAAAAAAAAAAAAAAGATTCCTATGGTGAATGAAGTACACTAAAAGTATCTGCTAGGTGATGAATTGGGACAATGAAATCAAGCAGGTAATTGCTGGACTGAAAATATCCATAACCTTTATTAATTACAGTTAAATATTGCATACGACTAACATAACTTTGATAAACAAAAGGCACAGGAAGTCTGTCCATTAGTGATTTCCTGCTGCTGATTACCATGAGTCTATCTTCTGAGTTTGCCTTTTGGAAATAGAAGATCTTGGTGGCTGAACCAAATGGACTCATTTATGTCTGTGGTAGCTCTTAAACTGGTCTATTATTCTAGACTTAAGGTCTGTTATGATGATGACATCCTGTTTTGGTAAGTGAAAGAGTTAATTTCATTTTTCCTTCTCATATAATGCCTAAGGTATTGATAAAGTTGCAACAAGATATAACGAAGCAATGTAAAAGCCAATTTCCAAAAGGAGGGAGAATTTTATTACTACAAGCAGTCATTTAAGGGCAAACATTTCTTTAGAACTGTCAGCCAGTGACTAATTGTCAGTTTCTGTTAGGCAAAATACAGTAATCTTTTGTGAGTAGCGATATGCAAAAGCATCAGTCTTGGGTATAACTTAACTCCTACACTTGAAGAATGTATGTATTAGGATTACAGTATGAGTAAGACTGGAATAAAATGCTGCAGAATGTCCTTCCTTTCCAAAAAGAATGCTTTGGAATAATGTTTACTAATTAATGATTAATGGTCACAGATTAGTCAGAGGTTGTTATGTGGACACTAGGTGGTGTCCTGAGGAAGTGCACAATCAGGACAGCGAAATAGAGGAACAAGGAGTACTCCTGTCATTTAAAGGGATAGGTCTTGTGAGCCATTTCCAGCTACTTAATTATATCTGAAGCCATTAGGCAATTTGAGAAAATAGTTTTCTATATATTTTTAAATCTTTTCTTTTTCATTGAGCCTACTGTAGCATGTTCTTTATTTCTTAGTGACACTTTTAAAGTTTGGTAACTATCAGACCGGCATTTGCTATTAAAACTAGACATCTTGGGATATAAGATTTATTTCATTCCTGCATGGCTATGAAGCTTAAGCAGTCTGTCTCATATAAACCTGTGCCAATATTTGCCTTTCAAGTCTTGATTTTTTTCCCCCCTTGAAAAAGCAGCCTTGAATTTCCTCTTCATTCTCAAGGTGCTTTAGAAGCCCTTTTGGAGGTGTTTTTGAACTTATTTATTCTTAACATAGCAAGATGATGTGGGTGCACATTTCTCTGTCACTCTCTCAATTATCTGGTTGCTCCAATTTCCTTATCTGAAAAAGTTCACCTGGGAGGAGTTTCCTTGTGGCATCGATCTTCCTTATTTAACAGAAATATAAGAAAAATTGAGGCTCTAGATTTGATAGAGAGATGACACTCACATTTACCTTCTCTCCTCACTTAGTTTCAATCCACTGTTTCTTATCTTGCCTTTTGGTGCTTTGGAAAATAGTTTGGCCCCTTCATCTTTGCAGGAGCCCTTCAAATATTGCAACACTGCTTTCATGTCACCCTTAGTCCTTATTTTCATTAGTTTAAGCATACCCAATTAATCCAACTGTTCTTATATGTTTTAGCCTGCAGGTCCCTAATCATCCTTATTGCTTTTCTCTGCAGTTTTTCCAGAATTTCAACATCTCAATATCTTTTTTTATATTGTGGTGACCAGAACTGGATCAGTGGTGGGTTTCAAAAATTTGTACTACCGGTTCTCTGGGTGTGGCTTGGTGGGTGTGGCTTGGCTTGGTGGGCATGACAGGGGGAAGGATACTGTAAAATCTCCATTCCTTCCTGAATCCAGGGGAAGATTACTGCAAAATTCCCTCCCTATCAGCTGGGGCTTGGGAAGCAGAGAATTGATGAGGGCAAGGCCAGTCAGAATTTTTACTACCGGTTCTCTGAACTACTCAAAATTTCCGCTACCGGTTCTCCAGAACTGGTCAGAACCTGCTGGAACCCACCTATGAACTGAATGCAGTATTCCAAGTGTGTGATTTAAGGATCCCTGGCGATTTTAATCAATTCAACCAAATTATTTTAACCAATAATTTCACTGAAATTATTTTGTTATTCCAAAAATATCTAAAATTAAACTATGTCCACCAAACTTAAATGAGAATGATTGAAAAAATGTAGAATAACCCTATCTCAAACTCTTACTATTCAGAAACACAGCTAGGTTTGCAAACAAAAGTACAGAACATTTTACAAACTGAACATAGAATTGTCAAACTGACTTGGACTGAAATCAATTAATAGAAAAACATACTAGAACAAGACTTTCCTTCTAAGGGAGTAAGTGTACTTGATTGTTATCTTACAGTTTTAATACTGTAGAATAGAATTAGAAATAGAAAAATAAACTGAGAATCATGGACCAGAAACTGGGATTAAAATAAAGTATGCAGAGATCATTTCAAAAATAAAGCAGAGCCTGTTGTCAGGATGTCACAACCACAGCTCTGTCTGAGGTGCCTGAACTTTAAGCTGAGAAGAGCCACTCACAGGGAATACTACTGGATAGAGTACTGATGAAAGACATCAATTGAAATGCAAGAGATTGAATTTGAGAGTGCTATCAGCAAAGCACCCCATAGGACCCTTCCTTGTACTGACAAAGGATATCAGTTTTGTACCCAAACATGGCTGCTCCAGCATTATTAAGCAGATTCAGGATGTGAGAGCTAGAGACTCTAAATCTGACCTTTCTCCTCCTTTCTTCACAAGAACAATGTTCTTGTTGTTATTCTCAGGACTTTTATATTCTGAAAAAGATCTTCTAATCCAAAACTGCTGTACTGACAATGGGAAGTAATTTTGGGGGAGAAAAAAAGTGGTTAGAAAAGTTTTACATCCAAGAAAGCTCAAGATCTTTTTTACACATATGTAAAATGCCTTGTTTAATCAAGATCTTGTTAGCACATGTGTATCCTAGATTTATTTCCATCTTTTCTGTTTCCAGTGTAAAGTGTGCTCTGTGTTTGTGAGGCAGTTGGACAGACCCTCATTAGTGCATCAGACTGAGGATTAGGAATATAAAGAACAGTGTTCTTAAAATGGCTGGTTAGTTTCTAGTTTGAAGTGAGGCTGTGGAAAGATCAATTACTCACAGAGCTGTGGCCCAGAGGCTTGAGTAAAAGATTGACAGTGAGTAACTCCTGAGGAACTTCTTGTGCATTGGTGACACACTTGGTGGTCTTTAGAGATGAAGTTTATATGGTTTCCTCATCTGTATAATGGGGATAATAATAAACACCTCCTAGGGATGCAGTGAGGATTAATTAGTCACGTTTGTAAAATGCTTTGAAGATGAAAAGCATTGTACAGGTGTTAAGTGATAATTAGTATCACACTTTACAGTCAATAAAAGACTTCACTATGTTTGGAACACTATCTCAGGCAACCAGGAGGATAATATTTGAAGCAATTTGTCATTTCTCAAGAGTGCCCAGAAAGCAACTGAGACTCTTCTGCCCATATTTTAAAAAATATGACAGAGAAATACTCCCAGAAATTCTCTTCCCAAAAAAGAAGGAAGGAAGGAAGGAAGGAAGGAAGGAAGGGAGGGAGGGAGGGAGGGAGGGAGGGAGGGAGGACTGTTAGTATGGGTTACTTTGCATACACATATTGTTTCTGACCTGCTTCTCCTTGCTTTAATGGAGTCAGTAAGGATTACATCAATTAAATTCAGCAAGGCGAATCTGTGACTATGATATCTGTGTTCAAACTGAGCCAGGGAACACAATAGATAGGATAAAGACATTGAACAGCTGTCCTCAGTATTATGGCTTTTAGAGAGCAGACAAATGTACCCATATATCACTTGTGCTTTATCATCTTTCTCCTCAGAATATAAATGCCCAAACCCATTCCTCTAACCCCTTCTTTCTGGCATTTTTGTTATTCTGATAGCAAATTTATAATGCTTGCTGCCCTTTTCAGTAATTCCGCACATGCTTCCAAATAGCCTAAACTTGCTTTCATTTAGCAGCGAGTACTATAGAGTAGCCAAGCATGGTGTTTTCTTCACACCAGAAATGTCTACAAGGCAAAATTTGCATTTAGCTTTTTGAGGCTTATTTTGATTTATCCTCAAAGTCCTCAATACACAGAGACAAACCCTGCTTTTGGGGGAAGGATATATGGGCATCTTAATGTTCCAAATAGATTCTGTCATGCAACAGGCAGAGATTTCTGACTTTCAGTGCTGAATAATCAATCATTCCACACAAGTTGTAGTCAGGTAAACTGAAGTCTGAAAGTTAATGGAAGTCATTCTGAAATGTCTACATATAACCTCAGATGGACAACGTTTGTTCATGAACCGCATCCAGTTTAAGGTATCTGTCTCATCTCTAAGACAGAAGTAGAATCCTATATTTCAGTTTCATCCAGACTCTCTTTAAAAATTAACGCCATGGGAGTTTTGATATAAAATGAAAGCATTTTAGCTGACATTTTTTTTATTGTTCTTGATCTTTGGTTACAGAGTCAGTTTGCAGTTTAATGGGCACTACATTTCTCTTTTCAATGTACTAGTTGTGTATGTGCATGTATGTCCAGGTTGATTGAATTTATGTAGGGAGGCAATATATAAAAATATAACAAATAGTAAAGAAAAGACACAGTGAAAATGAAACTAAATGTGTCATTTCTAACAATTATTATATTCTCACCCAACATATTTAATTATGTGAAACAGTTGGTGATAGTTTTATAGAAATAGAGGTTAACCAGTTAGACAAAAAACAGATGCATATATTTACAAAAATCATAACATTATTTGCACCTTGGCAATCAATTCATGGCTGGCTTATATGGACAATGATGGTAAACCAATTTTTAAAATTGCATTACTCAAAGGAAAAAGCCTGCTTGCTACTTTTCTGCCACACATTAAAAGATTTGAATTTGGACTTGGTCTTCAATAAACTAAGATACTTTGCCAACAGCTTACAAGGTATTAGTCTGAATAGCTGGCTGCCATGTCCTTCCATCTGACAATTTCTCTACTGCTATGTTTTCTCACCTTTCGCTTTCAGAAAGTGATTGCCAATTGCTCTCTTACCACTGTATTTCTCTGTAAGGATTTTTTTGACCCACCTTCAACATGACTGATGTGAAAGTCCAGTTATTATAATTCTTGTCTTGTAAGTTAAAGGTTGCTGGTTGAAAACCAACAGTTTATTAATAAGGTTTGTTACATTAGTCAGCCAGATGTTTAAACTGGATTTGGTACTTTTATCTACCAATTGAGTTCTTTCCAAGGACCTTAGGCAGATGTTGTCTGATTGGCTTAAAGGTATCATGGCAGGATTTAAGCCATTCCAAGTAAAATTGTGTTTTGCAATTGACTGATGGTAGTTTTGTCAATGCTGGTGTTATTCAATCCCAAATATTTTTGTATTGTACCCAAGGTACCTATTACTACTGGTACTATTTTTGCTAACTTTTGCTAGGTGGTCCACTGTTTCTTCAGCTTCTTTGCAGAAGTGGCATTTGCTGTTTTCTCAATTCTGGCTTTGTATGCATTTGTTCTTCAGACTTGGTTTTATGCAGCCAGAATTAGGTGTTATGTCTCTTTCTTCAGTTTTCATTATTACTGAACTTTCTACTTCTCCCTATGTTTCAATTCCTCCTCCCATATGTATAATTATATTGTGTCACCATTTTTTCCCAGTACCTGAGAGAAAAAATGTTTCATAGTATAGCTTACACTTTACTGTTAGTGGCTAAGATGGGAAATTATAGTTTTTCTTTGCAAATGTTAAGGCCCTCCACCTCTACTCATTTCCAAAGAAGCAGCAAGTCACCATAGGAATGAAGCAGGATAAGAATAGGTCTTTAATATAAACTTTAGAACAAAGTATAATCATCTTTATGTTTCTGAAATATAGTAATGCTGTAAGTTAATTTACATATTTTGTTTTAATTGTCTCAAGAGATTGTTCCATAAAAAAGAAATCAAGATCCATGCTAAATTTGGAAACTGTAGCCCATTTGTAGTATATAATAAACTACATTGCCACCGCCTCTGGCTTTCTGTATAATAGTAAAAAGCACAATTAAATACTGAATCTTTTGGTATTTAATTATGTTTTATATTGCTGATAGTTTGTACTAACTGCCCAGAGAGATTTTGAGAGAAGCCTTCCATGAAGTGATTTCCATGCTTACATTTGCATGGTGCACAGGTAGCTTGGATGGCTCTGGATTTAGCTAGGCCTGAAAATGTATTATTGCTGCAAAAACCTGCAAATGTATTATTGCTTTACCATATGTCTAATTTGAAACTCACTTCATATTTGTTGTAGTTTTGGCAGCGTGGTAATGGTCGAGTAAAAAAACTATGGGTAGAAGAGCAAGCTGTTGAATGTGAAACTATCATTTCATCAATTCACTATGTGCCAAAGCTGCCCAGTACAGTGTAAATATATGCATATTATACCTGTTTGGTTAAATGAACCATACCTGACATCATATAGTCCTGACACATACTGAAACATAGTACAAAGGTGGAGGTTGAAGGGAAAAGTCACTTTCCAATAAGTTATTGATTGGACAACTGTAATATCCCAGATGGCAAATGAAAAGAGATTATAGCAATATTGCCAATAAATAATGTATTCCATCCTTAATGTTCCTTCCTTTGCAGCACATTACTCACTCCAGACTTGATGCTATGCCAGGCATACTGAATTATCACCACAAGTAGCTGTAATAAATGAAAGTTTCCTTTTATCAGCAAGTCAACATAAAAAAAGGAAACAGAGCAATTTAAACCATGTTTAACACCTTTACAGCAATTTTGTAGCTGAAATAAAGATGAATGTTGTTTTAGGTAGTTCAATCAGTGCTTATCTTGATGAAGGAAAACAAGCAATGGACCAAATACTGGCGTGAATTAGAATAAAATATATTTTGTAAAAGAGAAAGAACTTGAAACCAGTTATTTATTCACTTTATATTATTTTAGAGAAGAACATTAATCATTAAATACCCAGAGTCACTGAGAATTGATTGGCATATTAATAATAATAAGAGTAATAATCCCACAATATCTAGTGCACCACTTGGAAATGATTGGCATTGACAAAATCACCCTCAATCAATTGCAAAAGGCAGTTTTACTTGGAATAACTTCCATCCTGTGCCAATACCTTTAACACCATCAAACGATAACATTTTCCTATCCCAGGTCCTTGGGAAGGACTCGGTAGATAAAATGCCAAATCCAGTCTGAGCATCTAGCTAACTGGGCCATGAACCATAATAATAATAGCCCACTATTTGGTCACCTCTTGGTTAGATTACTGCATTTCACTTTACATGGAGCTGCCATTGGAGACCAGTCACAAGTTACAATTGATCCAATTTTGCAGCAGCAAGTATAGTTCTGAATGTTTCATACTTTTCCTATGTTCAGATACATGAGCATTGGCTTCCAGATGCTTTTAAAGGTGCTAGTGATTACCTCCTAAATGTCCTGGAGTGAGGTTGTTTCTGGACCATTCCTTCCTTAGAATACGTGCCCATCCAACTGAGTCAGATACAGTGGATGCATTCCAAGTCCTTTCCCTAAATGTCATCTGATGGGATCTTGGTAATGAATTTTGTTATGGCTACCCTAACCCTCTGGAAGGCTCCATCTCTGAGATTTGGAGGGCCCTCAATCCTCTTCATCCAGGCTATGGGCTAGGTTAGAAGCAAGCCCTATAAATGAAAGAACACTTATTATCTTTCTGAATGCAACATATATTGGAAATACTGTTCTTTTCTGATTTCCATTCCTTCACCTTTTATGTATCATGTTCTCACTGGAATAATGTTCAGAAAAAGAAAGGTTCTACTGTAGTTTGTACTTTGTTCAACTACTTATTTCTTTGGGAAAAATACATATATATACACACAAATGTGTTGTCTTATTTAACAACCGATGAACCCTTATTCTACAAATCTGCATTATAATAAATCTCAACCAGGTTCTGTGGGCAAAATAGGACAACACAGGTTAGTGTAGGTTTTTCTTAAAAAAACCTAGTACCTGAATTAGTTATAAGTATCAGCAATTCTAGGCCATGTGATATATACATTTTAAAATCCGAAACTGAAGAAGAAAATCATTAATAATAATAGCAGCTTTGAGAGCTCAGATCAGGAGAAACCAACCTCCAATATAAAATGTTAATTGAACCCCCAAGCAGGTCACAAATCACCTTGCCCCAGGGTCTATTGAAAGAGTTGGGTCTTCAGAGGTTTCCTTCAGGTCATCAGGGTTAGGACTGAATAATAGATTATGAAGAATGTTTGCCATTTTCTCAGAACTAATTAGCTTTCACCAAGAGAAAATCAGTACAATCTAAACAAGTGAGAATAATATGTAGAATAGGTCTGTCCATCTACTAGGAGGGGTGTGCTGCTTGTTGTTTCAGTCAACATAGAATGGGAAACCCTTGTTCCTATGCTGATTTGGACCGCAGAAGAACAAATTGAAAGTGATAATAGGAAAATTATTTTTCTTCGCTATAGCCTTGAATCCCACTCTACAAAATAGGAGCTGGCTGCAGGGATTGAATTTGGGCATTCTGGTGATATAGGAAGAATTTAGACAAATAGCTTTGAAGAGTGGAAATAAAAAGTGAGTACTTTTCTTTGTTTTCTTTATAGAAATGTAAATTGTTAATCTCATAATAGATAAATTCCATGCCCCGGAATATTTGATTTAGATTTTAGGAGTTTCATTTTTTGCAAACTCTTCATTTTTGTCTTCTGTTCTTTACAAAATACCTGAAATATACAGGCATTTGACCTCTCTTTTGTATTATATTATATTCTCTGGATGGTGAACTGTTAGAAGAATTGGATATGATGAGTTTAAGCGGAAAAAAGAACTAGGAGTGACATGATAGCAATGTTCCAATATTTGAGGGGCTGCTACAAAGAAGAGGGGGTCAACCTATTTTCCAAAGTACCAGAAGGCAAGACAAGAAACAATGGATGGAAACTAATCAAGAAGAGAACCAACCCAGAACTAAGGAGAAATTTCCTAACAGTGAGAACAATTAACTGGTGGAAAGGTTGCCTTCAGAAATTGTGGGTGTTCCATCACTGGAGGCTTTTAAGAAGAGTCTAGACAGCCACTTGTCTGGAATGGTGTACATTGGTATAGGGTCTCCTGCTTGAGCAGGAGGTTGGACTAGAAGACCTCCAAGGTCCCTTCCAACTCTGTTATTCTGTTATTGTACAATAACAGTATGTACAAGATTGTTACATGCAAGCAAAAGAGTTTGGCCATATTCTTGGGATTTTATTAGAGTAAATATGTTTAAAAGAGTGAATGAAATAGAGCTCTCAAATTATCTAACAATTAAAAGCCTAAAAGTATTATATGTTTCTTTGCATATATTGTTTGTGTGCCTTTGAAGTAGAAAGATTTAATTTAAAGCTGGATGCAGTGCAAATTATAATATGCAGGTTTATGGGATTTTCAATTTTAATTAATGGAATAATAACTAAAGTTATAAACAAGAACAGAAATGACTGCAGTATTAAACACCTGCTTCATAATTATTTGAACAACAAATATGTTTGAGTTTCCCTCCTCTTTCTGATCCTAGCATTGTATTCAGCCTCTTATTTTGAAATTCCTTTTTTAAAGACTATTTTAATTTTGAAATACTTTGTGAAAAGTACTTCTCTGTAGCACATAGAATTTTCACCCAGTGTTTTTATTTACATAGAAATTGAATGTATGCATTGAGTCCCTTGGAACTCCTTCAAGTATTCAAGCATTTTTAAAGTATACTATTGTGCATTTAATATTCCAAAAGTGAATAGGAAAAGCCTGGAGCAGCCAAACAGGAAGGCAATTTCTTATTGAACTCCCGGTAGTTGAAGTAATTCTGGGATGTTCCAAAGTCCACTTGTCAAATCCCTGGTTGTCATTTTGCCTTATCAATCCCCACATAACAAAATTGTCCCACAACTGAATTTATAGTCCTAGACTGTTTGTGTACATTAAATAGATTGTATTACAGATATTTGATTATTGGGAATGGTTTAACTCTAAGAAGTAACTTTCAAAACAAGTCAGTCAAAGTTCCCTAATAATGAAAAGAAAATCAGGAAGTTCTCAAAATAACAAATTCCATAAAATGCCTGATATACAGCATGGATACTGAGCACTAGGGTTCCCAAGTTGTTACTTGTGGCTTTTAAATGATATAAAAGTAATTGAGACTTTAAAAAAAAAAAAAAACCTTTTATTTTGGTGTGTTTGATTGTTTGTTTGTTTGTTTGTTTGTTTCATTTATTTCCTACCTAGGTTACCCAGAGAATGGTGTCAGAAAGGCCATGGGGAAGCTGTTCTAGCAAGAGACTACCAGATATGTATACATGTTCATATATCAGAAGATTTGCGGACAGGCCATTGCTTTCCAACATGTATCAACATATACGGTGATAATTATTTTCAAATCAATTAAAGCGAAATAAAGGGAAATAAGCTCATTTAAGCATAGAACGAACTACTGATGCATCAAGCAACTGATAATGATGTAGGATTCAAAATAACATTCCACATCTGAGAAATCTTTTATGCTAGATTTTGTAGCTTGAGTGATTCCCCCCCCACAAAAAAAAATTTCTCCAGAAGCAACAAATATGTCTGCTCCACATGATAACCTTCTGATTGCTTTGACGTAAAATTTATAAATGGTCAGCACAACATTCATCCATGCCCTGCTACATCACAACAGGCACACATAGACATGCCATTGGGTGTCTTTTTAACAATGGTATATTGGGTTTGAGTAGTACATTTTCATTTCATTCATCATTTAAAGACAGATAATCAGAAAGTCATTACATCAGCTGACACTGGGCCCTTCACTCGATTGTATCGTAATTGAGCACTGCAGAGCATGTGCCAAATCTAATGGATAATGAATATATTATGTCAGCAGAACCGCCTCACTGACACTCCTGAGGGAAAGGAGGAGGGGGCTGTTTCAGTGCAGACAGGGTCACAGATGTTGTGCTGATTTAGTGATAGAGTGTCTGTGTAATTAGCTAATCAATGATGGATATAGGACTGTTTGTGGCCAACTCCTTCTAATACATAAAAAAGCTGCTCAGGCTTGGGTATGACATGATGTATAATAATGGGAAAGTCCTTGCTCTGCCTTCTTCCATTCCTCTACAGAATTTTGACTGATAGGGCTGGGAATGGTATTAGAATTCTCAGCTTCTACATGTTTAATTGGAACATTACATAACCACTGAGTTTCTACACAAATGAATAGAATTCATGCTGCTCTGGTTTTAGTATTCTGTATACTTCTTTCCCGTGAAGCAGGTGCCATGAGGAAAAACACCTGAAATGCATTCACATGGTATTTATTTTACATTGTCAATTTTTCATGGTAGAGGATCTTAGCAATTAGATCAGCAGGTCATCTATGTTGCCTCCATACTGCCACAAAACATTTATTTTCCTATCTTGAGGTAATTTAACCAGTGTGGATAAACTACTGCCATCAGTGCAATATAAAGTAAATGGCGCTGTTGAGTAGCCTCCGATGTAAGGATCACAGAAAGCAAAGGTCTATTATATTCACTATTCTGTGCCTTCGGCACAGAAAACACATTGGTAAATAAAACACAATTGCTTGCACCAGGCATATGTTATACCCTTTTAGCCTGGAGCTCTGTCCCTTGATTTGGTGCATGGTGCATACTGTTCAAGAGGAATCTGGAATGAAAAACCTTTATCAAGTGGGGGTAGGGAGCAATTAGGATAAGAGGAGTTTTCTCCCTCTGGCCCAAAGGAGTTTGAGGATACCAATGTCACCTTATTGAGGCAAATTGAATTGGCAAAGTGAATTAGGCCATCTCTGCAGCTCAGTTGTTTTGTTGAAACCTACGATATCTTCATTGTTTTGCATAGGTCTTTTCTTTATTGAAGTTTTTTTCCCCTTAAATACAGAATGAAGTTGACACTAAATTGAAGATTTCTCCTTCCCTTGAAAAATATGAGACAAGAAAAACCTGTCTGCCTCTATATCCATATTATTGAACATCACTGTATCATAGCAGCAATTTTCACATTTATTTATGCTATGTGTCAAGAACTATTTCCTGTCCATTCATATTTCCTTGAATATTCCATCTTTCATTGGATAGTTTCAAGGATCCATATTGTGAGTTAGGGAAATTTCTTTTTTTATTTCATTGAGACAATGAATAGGAAGAGCTTGAAGGAGTTTGGAGATGTGGTATAATGGATTTATGTAGTGGAGTTATAAAAAGATTTTATTTATTTTATTTATTTTATTTTAATTTGATTTATATGCCGCCCTTCTCCGGAGACTCAGGGCGGCTTACAATGCATTAAGCAATAGCCTTCATACTTTTGTATATTTATACAAAGTCAGCTTATTGCCCCCACAAACTGGGTCCTCATTTAACCTACCTTAGAAAGGATGGAAGGCTGAGTCAACCTTGAGCCTGGTAAGATTCGAACCTGCAGAAATTGCAGGCAGCTGTGTTAATAACAGGGTGCATTAAACCATTGTACTACCAAGATAAGTTGTGGATGAATGTTAGAAAACTGTGTACTAGTAAGAAGAGTACAATAGTTAAATCAATTATCCAGAGAGATGGAGGGCTTCATTGGATGTATTCAATGTATTCAAAATAGTTACTAGGTAGCTATTTTACAAGATGTTTCGATTCCTGCAGTATGTGAGTTATTTTGCACACTGATTAAAACACTAGAATTTATAACTGTCCTACTTTAGGACAGCATTGTCCTGCTTTTATGAAATACTCAAGCTTCCAGTCCCATCATCTGAAGAAAGTGATAAAACAAACAAGAATGCTTCCTCCATAAAATGCTAATATTAAGTTTGAAATTAAGGTAGTAACTGGAACTGTGTTCTTAATCTTCCTACTAATAACCATAACTAATTAGAGACCTGGGAGATTTGCTCACTGATAAAGTCTCTAATCCAAACTGTGTTTGACAATTTATTTATTTATTTATTTATTTATTTATTTATTTATTTATTTATTTTTAAATTTGTATACCGCCCTTCTCCCTGAGGACTCAGGGCGGTGAACAGCCAAATAAAAACATAAACTACAAACATTAAAATACAATTAAAATTGACCAGAAGTTGGACTAAGTGGCCCTGGTGGCCCCTTCCATCCTTATAATTCTACTGTGCAAAATAATTCCCCATTTTCAACTTCAAAATTTGCAATTTGTTTATGAAAATATCACAAATGTATATATGAGCTTTCTGTTCATACTAAAATTCATGCATCTACATTCTTTATCCCATTATTTGTGAAGGTAGATTTTTGCACACTGATAGGTACTCCCCACTTATCTCCATGCTTCCTTTTCTCAAATATAACTAGTCTGAGAATCCCTAACCAGTGAGACTTCCTAAAATTGCATAGGCACTTTCAGGAATAATGAATTTTCAGGAATGTATAATAATGCAGTAGTAGATTTGTGCAGTTATTTCCCTGTACCTTACTGTAACAAAAAAAGCCTGCTCTTTTATTGTGTGCATTTAGCTATTAATATGCATAATAAAATAATTAAATGATGAAGGAGGGCTTTCAAAACAACATTCATCTTGAAAAACCGCCTAAGGTCAGGTGTCAGAAGGTAAAGCAAGAATTCGTACAAATAAGGAAACTGATGTGTAAATTTTTTTGAATACACCTCAACTGGGCTAAAAATAAAGTAGCTCAGTTCTTGAATACAGTTGGTACAGGAGATCATCACGGTCTAAAATTGCTTTAGAAGTGGTGAAGAATCCTTACGTCCATTTTTCCCAATTAAAACTCCTTTTACAAAGTAGATAATTTCATAATATTTCTGCTTTGTGAGTACTTTTGTGCCTAAAGTGCTTGACTCTGAAAATTAGCAAAAATATAACACATTTTCTGAGGGTTGAGGGGTTGGGGGAATGACAGAGGAGGTTGTGACTAACATCACCCTATTAATTGGAACAATAAGTGTAAAGGTATAAGTCTCAATAGCACATTGCAAAATATATTATTCTTTGAACATGGAAAAGAATTAATTTCCAAGCTAAAGTCTAAGAGTTACTTCTTAATTACAAGGTAAAGTGAATCTTTATTTTTTATTATTTTAAAATAATTTAAAATCTTAGTGTAGCACATTAGCAGTACCACTAGGGGTGGTATTCACTTAACTTTGCTACTGGTTCGCAAATGTGAGCACTCACACCTCCTCCATGCATGTTCAGAGCCTTCTGAGCATGTGCAGAGGGTCAAAAAGAGGATGTGATGACGTCCGGGTGGATGGGCGGAGCCTCCCACCACCAGCGCTACCGGATCATGGATCTGGATAAAACTGGCTGAATTTCACCACTGAAATTTCACCACTGACTAGCCCAGTCCCTTGTAAAAAAAAAAAAAAAAAGTCCATGTAATGTTGCTCCTTCAAAGTGACTAGACATGCAGGAATCGTGCATATGAAATCAGTCATCAGAAGGCAAATAGAGAACCTCTATTGGGAATAAGCCTTAACCTGCATAGTTTTATCTATATACAGGATTCTTTGCTACAGATATGGAGAACCTTTTCTATAAATATTCCTGTAGGTGGCTGAGAGAGGATGATCTAGCACTTATGACAATAGGGACGAGATTTCTTAGGGTTGCTCTTGTGTCTAAATAAGAAGCAATGCTTGAGCTTGGAGTCAAGAATGTTTCCTTTTTTCCATCAATACATCTATTCATTTTTTTAAAAAAAAAGGTTTTTAAACGCGTTAGATTACAAAATTTAGCTTGATCATGCATGCCCTGTTAGTTAGAGTTAGTTCTCGATCAGGTGAACTGACTTAAAAAGAAAATTATTTTCATTCCTCAAATCTATTATTAGTTACCAACACTGTTAAATCTGTTTATAGATTGGCAAACATTCATTGGATAGTTTAAGTAATCAAAAGTCATGATGCACAAATACAATTTTGTACTGTAGTAAAATTTAAACTACAGAAAAAGGATCTGTAATAATGGTCAAATCCATCCACATTTTAGATATGTTTAAGAGTGCAGTCATATCAAGGAAGAGATTGGGATTGGGATTCTGTTTCACAAATAATATACGCAAGTAAATATATGTGTCCCAGGATAATGTTGCAGGATTCACTCTGGGTGGGGAACAATCAGGGAACTTCTCTCTACCAGATTGTGGGAGATAGCACAAGTCCGAAAGCTTGGAAGACTAAGTCTCTGGTCCTGGTAGATTGGATCCTACAACAAATAACATAACACAACAATGAACCATATGGTATTATTAAAGAGATCTAGGGAAGATGCTATATTATACTGAAATGTCCACCATAATCAAAATGGAATATTTAATATCATATCACATCATATGCCATGTGAAGAAATTCTTAAAAACTTTAAATAAATATGTTAAGGTCTTCAACTTGTTTATTTTTTCTGAGAGATGAATCATTTTGTTTCCTATTGAGTGAAATTATTTCTTGATTCAAATATATATATATAAAAGCCTACGAAAAAGAAAAAGACACACACACACACACACACACACACATATATATATATGTGTGTGTGTGTGTGTGTGTGTGTGTGTGTGTGTCTTTTTCTTTTTTGTAGGCTTTTATGTGCATATTCTTTCTAGCCAGGTTTTACCTACGTAAACTAAGTTGTTCTACAGCCCTGGTTCTGTGAAATCTCATTCACAAGTTTCTGGGCCTTTTTTCTGCTGACAAACTACAACTCCCAGAGAGCAACACAGAGTTGCAGTTTGTCAGCAGAAAAAAGGCCCAGAAACTTGTGAATGAGATTTCACAGAACCAGGGCTGTAGAACAACTTAGTTTACGTAGGTAAAATGCAGATTTTTTCGAAGTAGACACAAATATTTATAAATTATTGAGAAGATTTAGTTATGTAATGCAGTTGTATTAGTATAAGTAAAATTTAACCAAACAAGTAGAAATGGGGGGGAGGCGAATGCTGGAAAAAGTTACCATGTAATGTTGGAGCTTTTGATTTAAGAGAAACTAAAATGAAACAAGCAAACTTGTACATTGGATTTCAAGAAACAGAGGTTTACTAAACTTAGACCAAATGATAAATGGACTCTCATGCCAGAATAAACTAAAAGGAAAACAATTTCAACATAGGGAATATTAAAAATGGAGTTGCAAAAAATTCCAGTGAAAATAAAAAATAGGGCCCACCTAAAAACATAAAATCTTAGCAAAGAAGAAAGCATTAAAAAAAAGTATGTGACATAGAAGAGGGCCAAATTCCAACAAGGCAGCCAGAGACAGTGCAAATCATAAAACATATGTTGCAATGTATATGCTCAAACACATAGGTATTTCTTTTCAATATCAGAGTGCAAATGCAAATGATTCAGGGTTTGCCCCATGAAGTTACAACACATGTTCCATTTTTTAATTTTTATTTAAATTTGTACAACATGTGTATGAAGGCAAGCATTTTTGGAGTCTAGAGAAGGTATCAGCAGAATAAAATTTCAAATGTGCTTCAGTTAGCAAAGGACACTAAGAATAACAAAAGGGCTTCTTTAGAATGTTCAGACTAAAAAAAGAGCATAAAAATGTCAGTGAAAAGTAGAATTTTGAGAGATATGATGGAGTTGGATAATTATGACAGAGATAGGAAATAGATAAAGACAGACAGACAAACAGACAGACAGACAGACAGACCAACCGACCGACCGACCGACCGACCAGAAGAGTGGATTGAAGGGTGAGGATTGAGATAGAAATGTGATTCAAGAATAATCTTAATTTTGAAGAAAGTTAAATCTCCAGGACCAGTAAATTGCATCCTAGGGTTACTTGATAGTCTAGAAAAGATTTTGTGTATTATCCTGGAAAACCTCAGTGTATTTTTGATGTGTCAGATGATTTCATGACAGCAAAAGTTGTCCTAGAGGAAATCATCTAGTTAGGCAGTTCATACAGAGAGCAGTTGGTAATCACTTTGAAAACTAAGTGGTAATTACCAGAAATCAGCATGGATTTATCAAGAACAAATCTTGTCAGGCTAATCTTATCTCATTTTTTGATTGAATAGCTTCTTTAATGGAGGGTGGAAATAGTATAGACATAATAAACTTGACTTCAGCAAAGTGTTTGATAAATTTCCCCATGACATGCTGACTAACAAGCTAGTTAAATGTGGCCGGATGGCATAACAACTACATAGCTGGATCAAAAATTGTACTCAAAGTATGCTCATGAATGGTTCTTCATCAAATTAGAGAGAAGTATCAAATGGCTACCACAAAGGAAAGTCTTGGATCTTCTGTTCTTCAATGTTTTCATTAATTATTTTGAATCAAAAGGTGGATGTTGCTTATCAAATTTGCAGGTAATAGCTAGTATCATAAAAGACAAAAATGGGAGCAAGTTGAAGATTCTTGATGAAATGTGATGTCTTCATAATGGTTCTTGCAAAATATCCTGGAGCAGTAATTCAAGGCAATTTGTACATGAGAAAAAAAGCAAATGCAAGTTTAGGTTGCATCAATAGAACAACTGCTTCTAATTATGGGAAGTAATTATTCCATTATATTTAATTGTGTTCAAACACCAACCTGAGTTTTATGTCAACATCTAGGCACTACACCACACTATTTTAAAAGATCTCACAGAAATTGGAACAGGTTCAGGGAAGGACAACAAATATAATCAGAAGACTAGAAATCAAGCTGAATAAGAAAAGATGAAGAAGATATATTATAGTACTCTTCAAATCCTTAAAAAGATAGAGAAGATCATGACCTGTTCTCCTTCAGTCTAGAAATGAAGACACAGAAAAATACATTTAAATTATAGAAAAGCAGATTCTAATTCAATCATAGAAGTATCCTAACTATTCAACATTGGTTTTCCTTAATCCAGAGTTAACTCCTGAACTAGTTAGTCCAAGTTCAACATCTTAAATATCTCATTCTACTGACTTTGATTAACATTTTTTAAAATTAAATTTATAAAAAGAATGTAACAACTTTTAAATCTTAGCAATGTAAACCCTATCTAGGTCTATTATTTCTTGCAATGTCAATTTTGTTACCATCATGTTTGAAGAAATTGAAGAATTTGGATCATGCAGGTAAATAGGTCTTCCTATTGGTATTTCTAGCCTCCTAAGGAAATGTTCATGTTGTTGCTATGAATTTTTATCAGACAGCTGTTTTAATTGCTTTGTGCATTCAGTAGCTAATTAAACATGTTGAATGTTACCATACACTGCACTTACCATTCTGAGCTTTTTGACTAGTGTCACATTATTTTGAAGCTATTGACACTGTGCTAACAAGATCTTGGCATGCTGACTGTTATAATGACATTCTGTTTTGCTATTTATCCTGCTTACCTCCTCAGAACTCAGAAATAATTTTGTGAGAGAGACCCTAAATCCTTATATTTGGTACATTTTGCATACACAAGATATATTTCACAGAAAGATTTTTATGTGACTCAATGTAGAATTGATTCCAATTCCACAATGTTTAGAACATTAATGTATTACATAGTTAATTTATTCATGGCCAAACTTATTTCCCTTTCCCCTCTCCACTCCCTCCCTCCACTTATTATTAGTAATTATATTCTAAATTGTTACACTTTAGAATATAGAAACTGTAAAATTTGACATAAAACTAGGTAGTCCATAGCACCATCTTCCCTTAGTTTTATCTTTGGTATCCATATAAGCTGTTCAATAGATTTTGAGAGAAGTGGTCACTTTTATTGATTTTTCACAGTATAATGTCACATTTTACAAATGAACTATAATTTCATTGACAAAGAAAAATGATTGGAATCCTCTTAATTTTATTTCTATATGGACTTTCAAAAATGTTCTTTCCTGGTGCAAATGAGGTGTGTAAGATAATATGTGAAATGCTATTGTCTGTCAAATACTACTGTAGGACATGACCAGGCTGAACCTGAGGGAGGAGTCAAATGCATCAACATCATGAGTCCCTGCATGCCCACAAGAGATCTAAGTCCAGCCCACCTTGAATTCCTTCCTTAACTCCTGCTAATTTCCCTTGACTGTTAGTAGTTCAGATTCATGTAGAGTTTAAGCTTGCAATAAATCTTCATATTCATTTGAACTGCCTGAATTTCTTGATTTCCCCAGCATTTGACAACTACTGCATTTTAAGAATAAGTGTGCAAGTATGTGTGTTTATAACTGCCCAAGCATCTTATGTTTTATTACAATATTTAATATTTTCTATTACTAGAAGACAAATGCACAGAAAAAAATATAACTTTTTTTCATCTTATGATATGGTGATTCATTCAATATAGTGCATTATTTTCTATGTGTATCATGGACAATTCTAATATATACATATATATGTATATTCACATGTACACAAGTAACTTGTTTTAGAAAATACATATCTCTGTGTAGTTTTTGAAATATGTTAATTTTTCTGCATTTATTCTTGTACTTAATTATTGTTGAATTTTAAGCATGAATCAAAGCTCATTATTGGCTTTTATTTTGTTAATTGTTCTGAGGGCATATTTAATTAAATAATGACATATTTTTTTAAAAAAAATAAAGTAGAATTGGCATTGCCCACGAATTACGTCAAGAAATACAAACACTCCAAACTGTTATTCAAATTCTATCTGCTTGTAGAGTTCCACTGAAAACAACTGGGCGTATGTCCATTTAAAAAATTTTGGACCACTGCCAAATAAATCATTCTTTTACATTTCCTTGTCACTCAGAAACCTATTGGCAAGCTATTCATTAATTAGAATAAATTATGTAGTTAAATTTAATAAATATAATTGACAAATCTGAGCTACATATTTTTCTCAAGTTCAATAATTGGAAAGTTCAACCCAAGATTTCCCTCCTCTATTTGTGCTATTACAGTGGAAGATGTTTTTAGTCTCTCTCTTCTCTCTCTCTCTCTCTTTTTAATTTGCCTGTGTAATGATTGTAAAACAAAAGGCAGAAATGATGTGTACAAATAAAATTGAACTGTTTGTTCTCACATTCTCTTGGTGAGTAGTATGCAATCTGGCTTTGTTGTGTATTTCATTTTTCATTTTACATAGTCCTTTACAAGCATTTCACAGGTGTTTGCAGAAGCTCATTAGAGGATTTGGAACTCCTATGTGCCCTCTAAAAAGCAATTAAAATGTTTCCACAAATTACCACATGCAGTCCAAAGCCCCAAAATGTTCCTCTTTTATTGTATGTGATGTCCACACAGAATAGAAAAGCGGATGTCATATTTATGACTTATAACCATGACATCGTTTCATACGTGAGTGATGAAATATACTTGAAATTCTTTGATTTATGTCAAACTTGACTTTGATGGCATAATATAAACCAAAACTGTGAAAAAAATGGAGAGATTCAAGTAATATACAGTATGAAGTGGCTGTTGCATCTGATTGCAAATCACATAGAGGTAACTAATTGAAGAAGGCAAATGGCCTGATCTTTAAGAAACCCAGGAGCCCATATTGTGACAAATATAGGAGATAGTAAGAGGAAATGAGTGTAAAATTAGGAGCTTTGTTTGCTTGGAAACACTGTAGCAGTTTCTAGGAGCAAATGAAACAGAAAAAACCTGTCTCACTTTTGAAATATGTAGAATGGAAATGAAAATGTACCTGTCATGGAAGGACGTGAAAGTCTCAAAGTCATTTCACATTTGTACAGTTGCTTAAAATCTCTGGGGGAAAGATTAAATTATAGATACTTCTTGAGCGACACGGAGCATCAAAATCTGATCTGGTAAATCTGAAACCGGTGAAGCGCAGTGAGTTACAGGTACAGGATCTACAGATGGAAAGTTGGTGGGGAAAATGCAATAGACTGAGCTCACTTCTCAGAGGGATATTGCTGTTGGCTTAGACAGAACATATATTTAGATGTAGATTGGAGCATAATCATAAACAAAGTTGTATCTTGCTTGAAGAGGAGAAACAGCATGTTTGAGTAACTGAGTAAATTGATTACCTTTGACAGGACTGCCTTTCAGAGGAAGAAAAAGCCTTTACTCATTTTATTTTGATAGTTATCTTTGTTAGCAGATAATGAATATAAGCTTGAAATTGTTTTCTGTTGCATCTTGGCTTTCCAACAATCTGGTGAATCCACCATTTATGGGCCCAGTGCTTTCTTAGCTGTCGCATAGCAGGGACCACATTCTAAAAAAACAGTAGTTAAAATTAAGACTAATAAAGAGTACCTTTGTTTTTCTTCAAATTTGACTTCAGTTAAAATTAAATGCTTTATAAGATTACTTTCATTTATTCACAATTACTTCATATTAACTAATACGGTGTAATCATTAAGGTGTTAGGCAGACATATTCTAGTCCAGAGTTGTAATATAAATTTAACAACTCAAGTAAATAATGAAATCTATGCTTCAATAAAAAATTCTAGAGTCCTATAAGAAACAATCCAAGGATTTCAGGTCCAGTAACTTCAAGTAGTGATTTTCTGGTCTAGGTAGACCTTTGGCCCTTAGATAGATAGATAGATAGATAGATAGATAGATAGATAGATAGATAGATAGAATGTGTATGTTTTTGCGTCTAGTGGAATTCTGAAAGAAAGGAAAGAACTAATTGGTTGCACCCATTTTCCTTTGTGAATGCCTTTCATTTTAGGTGATACATTCATATAGGCTGTAGTTGATGGGTCACACAAGTCTTATTTATCATACTTTGGTTTTTCAAAAAAGATCATCATAGCATGACCTGAAAGTCTTAATAATCAGATTAGCTATCTGATGTAGGGATTTAGAGTTGAAATCAGCCAACATTTCTTCATGTATCCATGTATGTCTTGAGCATCTATACCAGCAAACGGGAAGATGTATTCTGAAATAATGGATGTGATTAGATAAGAGGGAAAGTTAGACTGTATGTTGTCTAATCACCCCAGAGATTTTTAGATGTTCTCAGGGAGAGGGCTAGAAACACTCATAGCTATGTTTGTTGAGGATGATGGGCTCCCAGTTACTGAAATGATGTGATATTTGTCATATACTTTTATTTCTATATTGAATGTTGCCAAGTTTTATTGCCTGGTACTGTATATGGGTATTTCCTGTTTGTATTATGTTTGCAGTAAAAATATATATATATGCTTTGCTTAATACTTTTTTCAGCTTTTACCTCATTTATGCTTATTGCTTTCAAAGCCAGAGACATCTCCTGCCTATATTGATAGATGGAAAAGATAAGTATAAAAGCAAAAGCCAAGCCACGTAGGCAATTCACAATATGTTTTATTTTTTTTTCAAATAAAATGTTAGTGAATTTAGATATGTTCAAATGTCATGTGTCAAATGAGTAAGCAAGTGTTTAGAATGAAAATAGTGAATGTACTGTAATTTCAATAATAAATTGCCCATGGAGCTTGACTTTGGGTATATAGTGTATGTGTGTGTGTGTGTTACATAAACAGTAAATAATAAAACATTAAATATAGATGCACAGAAATATTAGCGCTGAAATGACAAAAATGCAGGAGGTATGAATGAAAATGGAAGGAAAGCTTTTGATCTACAGATGATGATGATGATGATGATGATGATGAATTTACTATTAAATATTGTCCTGCTATTTTTTTATTATTATTTCTTAGCACTGATCATTGTAGGTAAGACTACTAGGTGTTGGAGTTCATCAATTTCTTGAGACCACATTATTGTAAAGGAATAAAAATATGTCCTTATAATAACAATAACAATAACAAAGCACTATGCTGCATCCCACCAGACAAAAATCTGGGAGAAAGGCCCTAAAATGATTTAGTTCAGCAATAGAGTAGTTCTTCTATGACAAAATTATTCTGACTAGCTATAATATGATTATTGTCTTGAACTGTTCAAGTGTCCCTAAATTAAAATAGATTAACTAAATTAAATGTCATCAAATTAAAACTGTCTTGGTAATTCTCAATTACTAGGTAAAATTAGGTAAAACTACTAACTATAAAGTTTATTAATGACATAGAGGTAAATTATTGAAAAGACACATGCCAAACCTTTCATTAACTTTTTAGGAATCAATATCCTATCATGTTCATTTGATGCCCTCTAATTCTAAACAATGTAGTTTCATTATTATTATTATTATTATTATTATTATTATTATTATTATTATTATTATTTTATTTCTATACTGCCCTTCTCCTGAAGGACTCAGGGTGGTGTACAGCCTGATTAAAAGCACAAAGACAGACAAAATTTAAAAATAATTAAAATTATTAAATAATTGGCTCAATTATAAAACTCCCAAATTTAAAATCCCATATTTAAAACCAATTAAAATCTTTACATTGATAGCCCGGCCTGGCGGAACAACAAGGTTTTGAGGGCACAGTGAAATACACGGAGATCAGAGATCTTACGCAATTCTGGGGGCAGTTCATTCCAAAGGGCAGAGGCTCCCACAGAGAAGGCCCTCCTCTTGGGTGTTGCCAGCCGACATAATTTGGCCGATGGCACCCTGAGGAGACCCTCTTTGTGGGAGCGGACTGGCCGGTGGGAGGCTACTGGTGGCAGAAGACGGTCTTGAAGGTACCCAGGTCCAATGCCATGGAGTGCTTTAAAGGTGGTGACCATCACCTTGAATCGCACCCGGAAGACCACTGGGAGCCAGTGCAGCTCGCACAGGAGGGGTGTCATGTGGGCACAATGAGTTGCGCCCATAACCACCCATGCGGCCGTATTCTGGACCAGTTGGAGCCTCTGGGTGCTTTTCAAGGGGAGCCCCATGTAGAGAGCATTACAGTAGTCCAGTCGGGAGGTGACAAGGGTGTGAGTAACTGTGCGCAAGGCGTTGCGATCCGGAAAGGGCTGCAACTGGCGAATCAGGCGAACCTGATAAAAAGCCCCCCTGGCCACGGCCATCATATGCTCTTCTAAAGACAGCTGTGCATCCAGGAGGATGCCCAGATTGCGAGCCCTCTCTGTGGGCGGTAACGACTAACCCCCAATAGTCAGCGATGGCACCAGCTGACTATATTGCGACGCCGGGAACCACAGCCACTCAGTCTTGGAGGGGTTGAGTCTGAGCCTATTTCTCCCCATCCAGACCCACACGGTCTCCAGGCAGCGAGACATCACATCAAGGGCATCATTGGAGTGGTCTGGGGTGGAGATGTACAGGTGGACTCTCACCCCAAAACCACGGATGATCTCACCCAGCGGCTTCACATAAATGTTGAACAGAAGGGGTGAGAGGACCGACCCCTGTGGCACTCCCCATGCGAGACGCCTCGAAGTCGATCTCTGCCCCCCTGTCAACACGAACTGCGAGTGGTCGGAGAGGAAGGAGGAGAACCACTGCAATATGGTGCCCCCTATTCCTAACCCCCTCAACCGCTGCAGCATGATACCATGGTCGATGGTATCAAAAGCTGCTGAGAGATCTAATAGGACCAGGACAGAGAAACAACTCCTGTCCTGAGCCCTCCAGAGATCATCCACCAATGCGACCAATGCCGTTTCTGTGCTGTACCCCTGTCTGAAGCCCGACTGGTATGGGTCCAGATAGATAGCTTCATCCAGGTGCCTGGGCAGTTGTCGTGCCACCACACTCTCAACAACCTTTGCCACAAAACGAAGGTTGGAGACTGGACAGTAATTGACTAATTCAGCCGGGTCCAGGGATGGCTTCTTGAGGAAGGCCCTCACCACCGCCTCTTTCAAGGCAGTGGAAAAGGCACCCTCACTCAGAGAAGCACTTATAATCCCCTGGAGCCAGCCTCATGTAACCTTCCGGGAGGCCAGTACCAACCAGGAGGGACATGGGTCCAATAAACATGTGGCAGCATTAATCCTACCCAGAACCCTGTCCACATCCTCGGGAGCCACAGGATCAAACTCCTGCCAGATAATGTTCTCAAGACCTACCCTCGTCTCCTCCCCCAGACTCACCCAGTCGGAGTCCAAGCCTTCCCGAATCCGAGCGACTTTATCATGCAGGAATTGCACAAAATCCTCAGCTCAACCCTGCAAGGGATCTTCCCGCACTCCCCCCCGAAGAAGGGAGTTGGTCACCCTAAACAGAGCGGCTGGGCGGTTCTCTGCAGATGCGATAAGAATGGAAAAATACTTAGATTTTGCTGCTCTTATCGCCACTAGGTAGGTCTTGATATAAGACCTCACCAGTGTCTGGTCGGAATCGGATTGACTAGTCCTTCAAATGCTCTCTAGGCATCTTTTCCAATGCTTCATCTCTCTCAGCTCTTCAGAGAACCAAGGAGCCAATTGAGGTTGGCATCAGGTCAGAGGCCGCAAAGGCACGACGTGGTCCAAAGCCCCAGTGGCCGCACTCTCCCAGGCGGCCACCAGGTCTTCAGTCGAGTCGTGTGCCAGGGTCTCAGGAAATGGCCCAAGCTCCATCAGGAACCTTTCGGGATCCATCATTCCCATCCTTAGTGTCTGGGATTGATGCTTCCATGGTATTGGGAGAATATTATGACATTTTTATATCTGCACTTATAAAAACATTTTTGTTTGTTTCAAACAAACAACTGTGAGCCTGGATAGCTCACAGACAGAGCACTGTAATTTAACATCAGCTGTCTGCAATTAAAGTAAGATCGAATCTCACCAGGCTCAAGGTTGACTCAGCCTTCCATCCTTTCTAAGGTAGGTAAATTGAGGACCCAGTTTGTGGGGGCAATAAACTGACTTTGTATAAAATATACAAAAGTATGAAGGCTATTGCTTAATGCACTGTAAGCCACCCTGAGTCTCCGGAGAAGGGCGGCATGTAAATCAAATTTTTAAAAAAATAGCTTAGACCTGTAAATTGATTCATTACAACAGATATCAGCATAGAACAAACCACTTCTGTACAATGAGCATATTGGTGCCCTACTGTTACCAATATGCCATTGTATTTTTTTTAAGAAAACCTCTATGTGATTGAAAGATTGTGAACTTTAGTACCAACAAACAAAATAGCTGTGAAACTCTGCCCAGCAAACATAAATGTTACCATCACCTCATCTTGAACTTGGACTTTGAGAAAGTGATGCACACATAAAAGAAATTTAGTTGCTTCTGTGATTTCTCATATATCAACAACTGGAAGTATGGTAGAAATAGAACTACAGATTTCTGCGTCAGATTTAAGAGCCACATGGGGACTGTTTGACTCCAGCAGTGCTTGTTTGCTGAAGGTATGGTTGATATATATGCTTAGAACCAATTGTCTCAGCACAGTAGAGGAATATCCAAAGCTGTGGATAAATTGAAGCTCCAGGACATAAT
Organism: Pituophis catenifer annectens; assembly: GCF_029215685.1. NCBI lineage: Eukaryota > Metazoa > Chordata > Lepidosauria > Squamata > Colubridae > Pituophis > Pituophis catenifer. The sequence continues at coordinate 116,628,707 of NW_027256882.1, forward strand.
GATAAGTGGGAGTAACTAGGGAGATTGAAACCCGAGAATTTCTACTGCAATCAGCAGTAAATGTGTCGCAACAGTGACCAAAGCTTGTTTTCCTCTGCTAATATTTTGTTGGAATAAATGTGTTAGATCTCTTGGAGAATTAGGGAATTTGTTCTCTGTTTGCTCAATGCCTTCTCTCAGATGTTCATCCATATCTTCATAACCCACAGTTTATGAAACTATTTGTCTTCCTTTGCCTTTTTTCTCCTGTATGCTTTTTTTGACACAAAGAATTCAGCTTCTTTTTGTAAAGATGTTCATTATGTTTAAGCAGGAACATTTTTTTTAAAAAAAAAAGCTCGTTTAATGATAGTTAATAAATCAAGATAAGATGTTTTGATTTTGAATATTCTGTTTTTTTTAATCAATAGTAAGCCAGAGAACCAAGAATCTGAGTTTAAGGCAATTCATAAAATGGAAGGAAGGAAGGAAGGGAAAAAGAAGGGAACAAAAACAAAAAAACGCATAGTTTCATCAGCCAAACATAAAAAATACACCTGTCATTTCTATTTGAGTCACCCAGTAGGAAGTTCTGTGGATAAATCCCGTAGCAGACAAAATCCTTTCTGTAGAACCTGATAGGCCTCAGTTTTTATCTGCTTTGGAGTATGAATTTATTATTCTGAGCCTTAAATTTCTAATTTCTAAATCTAATTCTAAGCCTTAAATTTCAATAGAATACATTTTAATTCCACACCAGTATACAGTATGTCTTTATACTGTATACTTTATACTGGATACTGTATCTTTATACAAATGGCTGGGATGTGAGTTTGAAAAAGAAGTTCTATTCTTTTTATGATCATCTCTTCCTCTTGATGTAGTTTCATGAGGGACCCATGGCATATGTGTGCTTAAGAGGGATTACTATAAGAACATTCCTTATGTCTTTAACAGAGATTAGTGTAAAAAGCACATTTGGAGCATTTGCCACAAAGCCCAATTGATGTTTCTCACCTTTTAAACTTGGGTCAGATTAATGCCTCAAGACCAACCTCCTGAGTTTGTTATCTGTGTTTTGTCCAGTGTGAAATCAGAAAGTTACCCAGCAATCTGTAAAGCAGGCCTGTGTCTTATTGCCTTGTGGCGAGATGGGTGGCAAATTAATTTAAATAAATAAATAAACCAACAAGTAAACAAATAACTAAAATATATAGCCATCTTTACCTGGAAGAGCATATAAGAAAAGCTTATGCTACAGAAAAGTTACTGTTGATTTTTTTTTTAATCTGACCTGATCAGGCAATGCTGATTTTGCAATGAAAACAGCATTATTTGCATAAGGTAAAGGTAAAGATCCCCTTTGCACATATGTGCTAGTTGTTTCCGGCTTTAGTGCTCATCTCTGTTTCAAAACCGAAGAGCCAGCACCATCCGAAGACGTCTCCGTGGTCATGTGGCTGGCATGATTAAATGGCAAAGGTGCATGGAATGCTGTTACCTTCCCACCAAAGGTGGTCCCTATTTTTCTACTTGCATTTTTTATGTGTTTTCGAACTGCTAGGTTGGCAGAAGCTGGGATAGGTAACGGGAGCTCACCCCATTATGCGGTACTAGGGATTCAAACTGCTGACCTTTCGATCGACAAGCTCAGCATCTTAGCCACTGAGCCACTGAGCCACTGCATCCCTTATTATTTGTATAAGGAGAGCCATATCACAACCTATCAATAACTTTCCTTTGATTTCTTTTTGAAACTTCACTTCTGTAAAACATAAATTGCTTTGCCATTAACAGGTGTTCCGAAAGATTAAAAGAAAAATCTGCCCTTTACATAAACATGAGTTACAAAAGTAATGAGACACCAAACAGTTACACATTCAGAGAATGGAATTTCTGCATGATAAAGGAAAATTTTCTGCCCAACCTAATTGCATAGTCCATGTTCAACAAATAGATTCATGAACCAAGCAGTTATCTGATCTATTTTAAACATTTTTTTTTAAAAAAAATGTTCAACTCATCTATTTTTTTCCCTGATGTTAACTACCTCTATTCCTGATTTCTGCATTTTTAAATGTCTGGATAGCCTTTTTACAATTTTGAAAAGTTTTACATAAAATTATTATATCTTTAAAAACAAAAAGTAAATTACAAATCATTTCCAGGAATTGAATATTATGTTGATCTCTTTGTTATTTATTCAGATAAAATATGTTTTTCTATACCTACCTATCTATCTACCTATTGTCTATTAGCTATTTATCAATTATCTATCTATCTATCTATCTATCTATCTATCTATCTATCTATCTATCTATCTATCATCTATCATCTATGGCAGTGGTGGAATTCAATTTTTTTTACTACCTGTTTTGTGGGCGTGGCTTGGTGGATGTGGTGTGGTGTGGCTTGGTGGGTGTGGCAGGGGAAGGATACTGCAAAATCTTCATTCCCACCCAAAATCCCCACTCCCTCCCCACTCCTGGGGAAGGATATTGCAAAATCTCCATTCTCACCCGACTCTGGGGCCAGCTAGAGGTGGTATTTGCTGGTTTTCCAAACTACTCAAAATTTCTGCTACCGGTTCTCCAGAACCTGTCAGAACCTGCTGAATAGCACCCCTGATCTATGATATCCATCTACCTATCATCTATCTAGATACTCTTTCTGATGACATGACGGGATCACAGATGTTTCTTCATCTGAACTGAGAAAAATGCTCAATTGGCAATTTTTTCCCACCTGTCTTCTATCAAATCATAGGATAGTATGAAAACTGCACCCTGAGGGTCAAGGAACTGAATCAAAGTTGGAATCCACAGGGAAGCAGGACCTACTTGAACAATTTCTCTGAAGTACACTGATATTGTCCTCAATAAAATGTTAAAATTTGAACTAGACTATACTATTGTTGGACTGACTCACAGTTGAATGAGTGACTATACTCCAGAGTGTCAATAATAGTACCACATGGAGAAAAGTATTGTATCATGATTCTGTGTTCTAGGGCCATATCTATTCAATATTTTAATCTGGATGTGGCCACTGAGGCAATACTTAACAAAATTTGCAACTAACAAAACATCAGGTGGAGTGTCTAATAACAGTGCCTTAGATAATAGAACAAATTAATATATAAGATTCCATCTACCTGCCACAGCTGTGATATAAGGATATCTGCAAGAGAGACCTAAAGGCCCTGGGAATGGACATTAACAACTGGGAAACCTTGACCTCCGATCGTTCAACTTGGAGGCTAAAGATGCAGCATGGCCTTCTCCAATTCGAAGAGACACTTGTTCGTCAGGCTGAGGCAAAAAGGCAATCCCGGAACCAGCAAAATCTGGGGGCTGGGCAGGGGACAGAATGTATCTTCCCTCAGTGTGGAAGGGACTAGTTTAATGATTGTCAATAGTCCTATACAGAAAAGGTATGGTAAAACATGAAAGTTCTAATTATTTGGAAATATTTATATCTGTTACAGAGTAAAAGACAACTTCTGAAAATAATTTGAAAATGTTTTAGCCTTTGTCAGAATAGGAAAAAAAAGACAACAACAGAAAGTGGAATATATTTGCCATGTCATTAAAAGGAGTTTATTTTGAATTTATTTCCATAAGAATTTCCAAAAGTTAGTTGCTCATATAAGGAGAAGATCTCAAGAAAATTGTGACACTAGGCTATGGAAAACAGTCAGTCAAGTTGTTAATAGAAACAACAGGATATCTACTTCCAGCAAGTCTCCAGTGAGCAGCATGGCTAGGAATACATTAATGCCAAGTGGGAAATATTATTAATACAAGGAAGGATTACCTTAAACAATGGGAGTGTTTCCAGGCCACTGGAGGGTTCTGGGACAGTGAAGAAGAGTTCACCACTAACAAATGAGAAGTGGGACTTTCTCTTATTGTATCAGGTTAGCTGCCTAAGATCAAGCCTCGGATGTTTATTCTTGAATGAAGAAAGACACACTTGCATTTACAGTTATTTTTTAAATTATGTTGCAGATTCTGGAAACATTATGGCAAATACATTGTATATCTTCAAATAAATAGCCCTAATTCTAATTCTAAATCTTTTCGTTTGGTTTGTTCTTGGATGATAGTTGAAATCCAAATAATTTGTAAAAAACTAAAGTTTTTTTTTTACCACTAACTCTCTGTTCCTACTATATATATATATTTTAAAAAAATACCTTTTATTTTCTGTTTCATGTTGTTTCATTTTTATCAGTAATTGGGCAGAATTTATTCTTAGGTTAGTCTAAGGTTATGTAGAATAGAATAGAATAACAGAGTTGGAAGGGACCTTGGAGGTCTTCTAGTCCAACCCCCTGCTTAGGCAGGAAACCCTACACCACTTCAGACAAATGGTTATCCAACATCTTCTTAAAAATTTCCAGTATTGGAGCATTCACAACTTCTGGAGGGAAGTTGGTCCATTGATTAATTGTTCTAACTGTCAGGAAATTTGTCCTTAGTTCTAAGTTGCTTCTCCCCTTGATTAGATTCCAACCATTGCTTCTTGTCCTGCCCTCAGGTGCTTTGGAGAATAGCTTGACTCCCTCTTCTTTGTGGCAGACCCTGAGATATTGGAACACTTCTATCATTTCTCCCCGGTCCTTCTTTTCATTAAACTAGACATACCCAGTTCCAGAAACTGTTCTTTATATATTTTATCCTCAAGTCCGCTAATCATCTTTGTTGCTCTTCTCTGCTCTCTTTCTAGAGTCTCAACCAGTGGTGGTATTCAGCCAGTTCTATCTGGTTTGGGCAAACCAGTAGCGGCAGCTGTGGGAGGCTCCACCCACCCATCTGGATGTAATCACGTCCCATTTATCCACATTTTTGATGCTCTTTGCCTGTGCAGAAGGCCCTGCACATGTGCGGAAGGCCTGAGCATACATGGAGGTGGTGTGTGTCAGCAAAAGTGAATGTGTGCACACACACGCTCACATTTGCAAACCAGTAGCGAAGGTAAGTGAATAGCACCCCTGGTCTCAACATCTTTTTTACATCATGGCGACCAAAACTGGATGCAGTATTCCAAGTGTGGCTTTATCAAGGCATTATAAAGTGATATTAACACTTCACATGATCTTAATTCTATCCCTCTGTTTATTTATATGCATGTGTTGTGTGTCTCTGTATGTGTGTGTATGTCTATAGGTTGTATATACTTTGAAGAATATATATCTTTTTTCATTCAAACATGCCTGATTCTCAGAGATTGCTTAGAGTAACTCATCAAATTCTTGATCCATGGAGTTTAGTCATTATTTATGATCACTGCCACAGGCTGTCCATGTGTGACAAATACCTCTTGAAGCAGGTTGTTGCTGATCTTTTAGAATTCATGGACAATATTTCCATCCAATCTAAAGCACATGTTAGATCCAGAAATATTTTCCTGTATAGGATTCCATGCATATCAAGTGTAAATAAAGGTAATGTTGCCCCGGACACTCCATATATACAAAGATGTTTATTTTGGAGTACCGTAGAACCATCTAGGTTTGACTATTATTCATAATTATATAATAAAGTCATTCAACAAATTTCAGGTTGTGTCTTATATAATGCTACAGTATTTCCTGTAGCCTTCTGGATTGGACCACTACTAGTTCAGCCCATAAAACACACCCTTGTCTACATGCAATTATACGTATCTGGTTAAAGAAGATGTAATTCTTGTCTGGGATTTTGTTTTTGGTTATCTTCTAAAACATAATGCTTCAGCATCTAAAGGATAAGATATTGCCTTTGCCATATATTTTTAGGAAGGTTTCACTGGATCTGTTCCAAATATTCCAACAAACATATAATTTTTGCAAAGGGATCTAATATCTAATCTGTTTAGCACTAGAGAATGCCTTGCAAGTGACCTTTCTTAGCAAGGATTTTATAACCATGAGCTAATTTCATACACTATATATGAGCTTCTGCTATAATAAAGATAATTTATTTTATTATTTTATTTTAAGATTTGGAGGCCATGAGACTCCAGAATTGTTTGGGGAATTTTAAAATTGAAAAATCATCAGAACATTTCAGAACATGGGTAAGGTGGGACCTACATCTGGTCATTTACATTCTTTTAGAGAGTCAGTAAGGCCACTTGGCAGTCTATCTGTGTCATCAGGATCACCTGAGTTGTGCAAGTGGGTGTGGAGCCTTCTTGGAACTATTGAAAGGCTGTTCAATTTGACATAGATGGTCTCTTTGACCCCTCTTTCAAACCAGTGATCTTCTCTGTCCAAAATGTGGACTTTGCTGTCTTCAAAAGAGTATTTTAAATGCAGATGTACTGCTGATACAATCCATATGGCAGACCACAAATGATGGATTACCAGTGGTGGGCTGCTGCCGGTACAGAGTGGTTTGGGTGAAATGGTAGTTCAGACAATCAGCTGGCCCCACCCACTCTATTCTTTCCTATATTTCCTTCTTTCTAGCTCAGCTGATTCCCACGGCACAGCTGATTTCTGCACCTCCGCTGTTCTATTTACCGGGGCTGCCTTAGAAGGTAAGCAGCTGAGCTTCAAATTGCTGTATTTTGAATGCTGTGCCCAAGTGCGTTAGGCTCACCGAAATGATTCTTAAACCGGTTGCAGCCCACCACTGTGGATTACTCTTCCCAGCAGTTTCATATAGATATTAAATAGGAGGGGAAAATATGTTGATTTCTGAAGCACACTACAAATGAAGTGCTGAGGCTCTTCTGACAACATTGACTGGAATTGGTCACTAAGAAAGGAAGAGAACCTTTATAACACAATGCCCTACAGTCAATTGAAAAAGAAACCATGATCAATAGTATCATCAGCCAGTGACAGATCAAACAGGCCAAGGATGGATGCATCTATCCTGGCTCTGTGACAAGTCAAGTACAACTGATGGCATCTCCCAACCTGAAATCCAACTGAAATGGATTTCATCTTCCTTAAATAAATTCTCTCAAAGTTTCTTATGATGGTAAATGAATTCTTATAGAAATGTTAACAGAACATCTTTAAGCCAAATAAAATAACCTGATTTTTTTTCTTTTCCAGCTGAGAATTTCCCTTGTTGGACTCTTTATTCATCTTTATGCATCTTTATTCCTCCAATATCATTTTTGGGGTGGGGGGAACAACACAGTTCCTACTCCATACACTGAAATGTCATAAACCAGAATTTATTTCTTCATGAGATCAAAGCAAACCTAAATCGCTGAAGAACTGAATAGATATCTTAAAAAGTTTTATTTTTTCTCTTGTCTTGTTTTTCTTTCATAGCTATTCAATTCCTTACTTTAAAAGTTGGAAAGTAACTATTTTCATTATTTGAAAAATGTTGCAAATATGAGCAGGAGCTGATAATAGGAACTGATCCCCAGACATGCCTGATGTTCTGATTTGTGCTATTATAACTTAGTTCTGCAGGAGCAAACATTTTGCCTGACACGGGATGAATTTTATCTTTGTCACTTTTGTCTTTGAGCATTGTGTTTCGGGTCCCCTGGAAAACACTTGTCTTCAAGATTTCAGTCTTGTATCTCACTCTCTCAGGTATTAATGGTACTAAATTTTTACAGTGCTTTTCAGGTTCCATCTGCTGGTATAATTGGGACATATCCAACGTACTGTTGTTCGCTATCCAGCAGGGCTAAGAAGTTTTTAATCCACAGAACCAGACAGCTGTCTAACTTAGAGACTCGATTAATGGCAACTGCGTCATTTTCATAGATGCAGATGGTTCTAATTGGCATTGTCATGAGACAATGGCTATTGCCCATTCAGAAAACTGTTTAAGGGAAATAATATATTCCCATTCAAATCATTCCAGTATTATTTTGTTTTTGTTTTGTATTTTTGTCTCGAGAATATGGAATCACTCTCAAAGATTTTAGCTGATTGTTGTCTTGAGTATAAATTTGGACTTTTCATCTTTCTAGTTTACCTAATGTTTTCTGAAACACTGTTGGGTAAGATGACATTTTTTCTGTAAGGTTGGGGCTTTTTATAGCTCTACTCTGCATATTTTATCCAAGCTAGCATGATTTTTTTTCAATCGTGTTATAACAAAGTAGTTTGAATCTTCCTGCTGTACTTCTAGCCTTTTAAAGATTTTCTGTTATTCTTTACATGTAACTACAATATTTACTGATCATAATACAGAATCATTTCATCATTATGAGTACTTAATTTCATTCCTCTGTTGGACAATGCACTCAAGCTTGCTTTAAAATTTAATATGAACCCTAATTTATCATCATAATTCAAGTGCCAATATCTATTTCAAAGGCTACAGGTAGGTTGTTAAATTTCACAATCACTTTATAAGGTTCAACTTTATCTTCCATCAGAAAGTAATACAGTGTGAATCTCTTTATCTGATTCTTCTCTTTTCTGATTAGCCTGTCGCTTTTTGAATTTCCCCTGGGCCTGAACAGATTGCCTAACCCGATGGCCTCTTCTGTAATTCTTTGCAAACTCTCTCATTTTCAAGGATTTCTGAGCATGGATCAGATTATGAAGGCAAATTCACATTTTTCCCCCAGACCCTTAAACATCTATTGTAGTTTTATACTGATGTATTGACTTATTTCAAATTGTCTTAGGATGTACATGTAGTACTTGTAAACATTTTACTATTGCTTCCAAGGTTGTAATCAGCTTTATAGCTGTCCTAGGTCAAGATTTTATCTGTTAGAAGTTATTTCTGGATTTTCATATCACTCAGTTCACTAACAGAGCTGTTGCTTAATAATTCGTTTAGAACATTTTGAAAAGCAAATATCCCCATCTTTTCTTTGAGGTAAAGTCTATATTCCTTCTTCAAGTAGCTATGGAATTTGAAATGTTCCACAATGCTACATGGTTTGAAAGTGCAAAAATCTTTGTAACACCTACATTACCATTATTGTATCATATCATTATAGGACTATTGTACTGTATTGTATTATATCATATCATATCATATTATATTGTCTTTTAAGGTGTGTTTTTCAGTCTATTAAGGCAATATGAATTTTATGGTGATATACATTTAAACAGGGAGTGTATTTAATATGACATACAGAAATACTGTTTTTTTCTTATCCCTATCTGTAAATCATAAGTCAGAAATAATAATTTAGCTAATATTTAAATATAGTAAAATTAATTACTAGATATTTTTAAAATGGTACCGATAATAAAAATGAACTAATATTGGAAAAATTGGTAAGTAGGTCAAAATAAAATTAATGGATCAAGTTGTTAGTATTAATTATGAAAAACTTAGAAAATTTAATTTTAACATATTAGTTAAGGAAACTTATTTTTGTCAACAGGAGGCTCATTTAATGGAACAGGTTAAATCTCTATTAATAAAGAAGTAGTGGGACTGGTTTACCTCATGATGATAGTTTCACCGATGAGAGTTAAAAATGCTGCTATTTTGGTTCAAAAAGAATTCCCAATTGATATACAAGTTTTTACTGATATAAATTGGTATTATTTTAATTTTATTTGCTAAATAGCAGGGAAAGTTAAGGTTTATTCACCTAATTCAACTTTTCCCATTATATTTTATCAATATTTTTAACACTTGAATGAGCACATATATGATAAAATGGCAATAGAACATTTTAATGCAATATTTGATCCAGAGTTGGACAATACAAAAAAAGAAAAAAAGAAAATTCACAGTCTGAGCCCACACTACAATTGTAAGTAAATGGAAAAAATTAGATCTATATGGAAGAATTGAATTTGATAGATTTTTGTTGTTTGATATATTAAAACATAATATATGTTTTATTCACATCAGAAATTTGTAGGCTTCATTGCTTTTAAATATTGTCAACTTTGTGTCACCAAATTTAAAAATATAATATTGCTGTTGGTTACATATCAAACTAGGATGCAATTATTCTGAATTGTGTTTCTCAGCAACTGGTATCAAAAAATGTTTACAATGTCTCCTTAATAAATGACAAATAATTTGTACAACAAATATTGGTAGATACTTTACAATACTTTGATTTGAATTCAGAATCATTAAATGCCCAAAATTTTGATGGAAAGCATGTAAATCCTATATCTGAGGTAGAATTATTGATTTCACATCTTACTGAAAATAAAATTAAATATAACAAGGGAAGATAACTTGAAAAATTAATTAAAACACTTACCACCATAGATGGTTGAATACACATCTACTACCTTGTACAGAGAAAGATAGAAGTAATATGAACTAAATATCATAATATCACATGAGGCAGAATTCATATTAACATGTTTACAACAGAGATATTGAGAGAATGGTGAAAAATCTGATAAGATTTTGGACAGTCATTTAAAGCAAACAAAAAGTAGGGCAATACTTTTAATTTTTAGAGATGAAAAAGAAAATATATAAAATGTCAAAGGATATAAACTGTCGTTTAAAAAAAATCTTTTCAGAAGTATATAGCAAATCATAGGAGATACTGGAATTGGATATGGACGCCTTTCTAAATAATATATACCTACCACACTTAGATGACACCAAACAACTTTTATTTGTCCCACTATATAAGATTGAGATTAAACAAATAATTTACAGGATTGGATGGATTCTCTGTGGACTGGTAGAAAAAAAATATAGTTTTTTTTTTTTTTGTACCAAAACTTTGCAACTCTATTCCCTTAATAAGGGAATTTTATCAGAGGTATTTAATCAGGCTTATATTACAGTTATACTAAAATCAGGTAAAGATCATACCAATGTACTAATTATCATCCAATCTCACTGATTAATGTTGATTCAAAGTTCTTAACTGCAAATAGATTACAGCAATTACAGCATGTTACCATTCATTATTAAGAATGATCAAGCAGGGTTTATAAAAACTAGCAAGCAGCAGAAAATATTAGGTTGATTGTAGATTTAAAAGACTTGAATAAAAATGAAGACCAATTTATATTTGTATTGTTAAATATTGAAAAAGCTTTTGACAGAATATATAGGCTGTAAATGTTTGCTCTATTAAACAAGTTTGGATTTCCTTTGAAGTACATGAAAAGGATCCAGATATTATATAAATCACTCACATCTAAAATTAGATTATAATTTAGATTATAATAGATTAATTATATATTTTCAGTTACTTTGCCATTATTTAGAAGAACCAGACAAGGATGTCCACTTTCACTCTTGCTTTTTGATATCTGTGTGAAACCCTTGGCTTGTGCTATTAGATAACATAGGGAAATTTACAAAGTAGTACATAATTTAGTTGAACATAAACTGGTTTTATTTGCAGATGGTATTTTTCTGATTATTACTAAACCTCATGTCACTATTTTACTGTTGATGAAAATGATAGATGCCTTTAATAAAATAGCAAGATAGTCTATTAATTGATCTGAGTTGATATCAGTAGGTAAAGATTTGGTGACCAATCCATTTAAACAATAGTTAGGTTTCTTCAGATATGGATAGATAGGAGATTAATTGGGGAAAGATGAATGTTGTCAGAATGAATATTATTCATTCTGGAATAATTTATATTCCAAGAGGAATTTCTGTTCAAACATCTGGAAAATATTTTCAGAAAACAAATCACTGTTTAATGTTCTAACAGAACATTATTTTTCTGAAGTATTTTTTCCACTTATTTTAAGCACTTACGGATTTTTTGATAATATATGTATTTTTCTGTTTTGTTCTTTTTGCTTTTTCTGTTATTATTTTAAAAACAATTTGTAAAAAAAAGAAGTACTTTAGCTGCTTGACATAGTGCCACCAGCTCCCAGTCAAATCATCAAATTTCTATAGCTTACATAGTTCTTTGTTATTTATTTTTGTTAACTTTTTCTCTTTGCCATTATTGACTTCTTGTTCTCCAAACTGACATAGGATTTAATTACTGTTTGTAGGTTAAATACAAATTGTATTTAGAAAGCAAAAGGATATACAAGAAGAATCAATGGAACTTAAACTTGAGTGCCCACAGCTAACAGAGATTTCATCAATATAATGCCACAATATAATTTTGTTTTGTGACATTGTACTGCACAACTCATCATTCCTTTCTCTTCTCCTCACCAATGGTTACTGATCAATGTTGATTACTATTAGTGAATCCACTTCTGGAAATGCCACCACAAATCAGTTGTAATGTATATTGGGTACATTTCAGTTTTAAGGCAGAAAAGAAGTTTTTTTTAAGTACACTTAAAAGTTTGCAGGCAATTATTTGCTTTGGATATAGCCACTTCAGTGTCATTTATTTCTTTTAGCTTTTCTGGACTGGCTCAAGATTCTATTGCATCTTCTGATCAATCTGGAGTAGAGATATAAAGCCTAGGATGATCAACATAGTGATTATACCTATCACCAACATGATCGATGACTTCTGAGTGGTTTTATATAGCTATTGAGCAATGTTGGGCTGAGCCTCTTCTTCCCTACCCTCTCTACAACACATATAACATTTAATGTTCTCATTTTCTTTAGAAAAATGTTTCTCTTTGCATGACATTTCCCCCAAATCATGCCACTATATAGATAATTTCATGTGACCAGTGGTTTTATTATCAGTTCTAAACTCTATTCATAGTTTTGTTTTTTTTAATTTGATTTATATATCAAATATATAGTCTCCGAAGACTCAGGGCAGCTTACAATGTGCTCAGCAATAGCCTTCATCCTTTTGTATATTTATACAAAGTCAGCTTATTTCCCCCACAAACTGGGTCCTCATTTCACCTACCTTAGAAAGGATGGAAGGCTGAGTCAACCTTGAGCCTTGGCGAGATTCGAACCCTGCAGTAATTGCAGGCAGCTGGTCTTAATAACCAGCTTAATAACAGGGTGCCTTAAACCCCTGTACTACCAAGGCTCTAGTTTAAGGTTTATTTGAAAAATATGCTCATTGTGCCATCCCACTCATTCACACACTCACACACCCACACACCCAACTATGTTTAGTGGATTTATTAATATTCCCCAGCAGTTCCCTTCACCAAAAACCCAGAACTGTCCTAATTAAGTCCAGCCAAAAGCAGGCCAATTCTAGTCCAATGGCCAATGAGTCCACAAGGCCCGGGAAAGTTTCCCAAACAAGATAAACCCATTAGGCAAAATTAAATCTACAACACAAGAGGGTTCAACGAGGCAAGAAAAGTCCAGAGTTGACAAGGCATGATCCAAAGTCAAGGCATGGTGCAAATCCAAAGCAAGGCAGGAAACACAATGACTAGGAAATACGCAACTAGGAAATGAACACATTGTTCCCACCATCGTCACCATCTGTCTGCTGTATTAAATAGTCAGCTTCTGGTGCAGTCCATCAGGAGGGACGAGGATGCCTGCTCATAGGCTGACCTTGGCTGCTCCTGCCTTTTCTCTGTCCTACATGTTCTTGGATCAGGTGCAGAAAGCAGTTCCTTTTTCTCATCACTGACTGGCTGTAGTTGCGCTGTTTCTCCACCTGAAGCCTCAGGGCTGTCCTGTTGCAGCTGTATTTCAGCCAAATCACTCTCAGATGGCTTGTCCAGTTCCTCTCCCATCAACCACTCCCCCTCACTTGGACTCATAGCCCCTGCCTCATAGCTATTGACCAACTCCCTCTTCCTATCATGCCTGGGACTGGTTCATCCTCCTCTGAACTGACATCTGGAGAGGCATCTGGGTAAGCATTGGGTGAGCATCATTAAAAAAGTACTGAGTGGGAAAATAAGCCAATCTTTTAAAATATTTTTTTAACATTCAGAAACATCATACTAATCTAATGCAGGACATACAATTTAACAAAATATGGGAACCTGGTTAAACAAATGAGAACAGAGACTGCTATCATATGATTTATTCATAAGTAGGAAACTATCCAGCACAATTACATTTGATAGGAAAAGAAGTTTTTTTTTCCTTTTTGTAAAGTGAAAACATAATTATAAAACAAACTGAAAGGTGAAGTCAAGAATGTCTTACCTCTCCAGATTCTTGAATTTTCTCAAAAGCTCTATGTCATGTCAGTGGCTCAATTAGAATGTATAACACACGTTAAGACAGATACCACCAAATCTAAGAGTTCAGTACCATACAGAGTCATATTAGACCAAAACAAACACAAATGAAATACTCCATTATTTCTTGCTTTTGAAAATGATAATAGCAATAGCACTTATACTTATATACCACTCCACAATGCTTTAGAGCCCTTTCCAAGCAGTTCACAGAGTCATCCTATTGCCCCCAACAATCTGGGTCCTCATTTTACCAACCTTGGAAAGATGGAAGGCTGAGTCAACCTTGAGCTGGTTAGACTTGACTGGAAGTGGGCAGAATTATCTGAAAACTGCATTCTAACCACGGTGCCAAGACACCCCCCCCCCCACACACACACATGTTTGTTGCCACAGTATGTAAGTATCAAAGAAAGGGACATACTCCCATCTTAAATATCATATGCAAATCATATTAAAGGAATTGCAATAATGGAATATAGTTGAACCAAGGAGGACAACATAGCCATAAAACAATGACAATCTCCTTACCACCTTAGTTACAGTCTTTTTTATTCCACTGTCATAGAGATTAATAGGAGAAAGCAATGCTTTCTTTTTAAATTTGTCATCCCTGGAGCATGGACATCTGTCTGAAGAGGAAGACACACAGTCCTGGAAAAGGACATAACACTTAGGAAGCCAAATATCTTCATTTTAAATCATTTTCTGATTTAAAACTTCCATGGGTTTCTTATAAAATACCTTTATGCCAGCTGATCCAGAGATTGGAAATGCTATGCTGTAGACATGTACTGTACGTAGACATACATAACCTGGAAATACTAGTGTGCCGAGACTGTTGATAACCTGATATCCTTCTTTTCATAGCTATTTGATAGAATGACTGACATTATAAATATAGCATAAAATTTAAATTAGGGGTGTATGGAACTATTTCCACAAATTGATTTTCATAAGGTGGGTGTAAACAGCATGGCTGGGAGCTGATGATGTTGCTATAGTAGCAGTAGTAGTGTACTAATTTATTCCCTTTTAAAATCCATTTCTGAATAGTGCAACAGTAACAAGCTGTTTTCCCTTGTTAGCTTCAGATTAAAGTTGGGATAAATGGACTTTATGGTCTGTCATATTCCTTCTCTCCTGGCGTGGTAAGAATACTAACGTGACCCAGTCTTTTGTTCTAGAGAGATTCTTTTAAGAACAAGAAGAAATGGACTTAAGACTACAATAAAGTTGACCAATACCCCCTGTTTGCTAGTATCTTAAAATATATATTTTTTTAAAAGGGGGGGGGAGTTTAATTTTATGATTAGAGTCCAAAGCTCTCCCCAGGTCTGAATTTTGTAGCCCTTGTGAGACTGTGTAAAGTTACATTGGTTGAAATGTTCGTTGACATCTAACACCATGGAAACATTAAAGATGCAATTATTAAAATGACCCCATATAATCATATTATGGAATATCAGTGAACGAAGGGCATGCTATTGTTTGAATCCTAGCAGATACCACTCTGCCAAAAGCAAGGTCATCACATACACACAAATGCAGTTCGCCATGACCCTTTCCTTTCAAGTTCCTTTCTGATTGATAGTCTAAAGATAACACCGAACGTGAGAGTAGAAACAGTGTGTTCAGCTCTGTCATTGAAAAGAGCATGGCAATTCTATTAAAAGCTGAAAAATGTGACTTAAGGTGCTTCTACTTACAAAAGTAGAAAAAAAGCAAGCAGACATTTTCATGCCCTAAGAGGTCCTGCATGACTGAACTGCAATCACGTAGTTCTATGTACATTGGTCTACAGCTGTGAATGAGCTTGAGGATTAAAAGACCTGATCTGACTTCACCTTCCTTCAACAATCATTTTAAAAAATTCAATTACTTTTGCACAATATATTCCAAGCTAAGGAGGAATATCTGCCTGTTTTACAACCTATGAAGCTCCCCCCTCCCTCCCACTTACCTCTGGAGGAAAAAAGAAACACACCTTACATTTCATTCAATTAGTTACACTATAGCTACAGATTTCTCATTATGCAGAGGATAGGAGTTTTATAAGCTTATCTTTTAACAGGAAAAAAGTTAAAAAGGCATGCACGATGAAATTTAAAAGTACTTTTGTAGACCCTATATTATCAAATAATTCAAAATAAAGGACTGTAGCAAATGAACAGGTGCTGCAGTTAATATTATGTTCATTATACTTCAGTTGATGTTGCTATCAAATTATCATAAAGGATTCATATACACATTCAGGTGTACTGTAATCATCTTGTAGTATTATCATCTTCACCCCATCATTTTTTGTGGCATGATAATTTTTGTTCAGGCTATATCCTTCCACTAAGATATCAGGAAAAAAAATATCCTAAGTTTTAAAAGATATTGGGTAAGAAAAAACACCAGCATCCTAGCTCTCTGGATCTACAAGTAAAGTGCAAATAATATAATATTTGGTGCTGAAACACCCACCTTATGCAAGTAACAGCATGTAGCTGATTGTTTTGTTTTGTTCTAAACCTTTATATACCCGTCCATCTAACCAACTCTGCGCAGCTCCCAATCAAAAGTTAAAACAATATATGAAACCATGTTAAAAATATAAAATTGAACACATAAAAACATTACCAAAAAAAACAAAAACCTGGTGCCAAGTAATATAGTCTCTCATTCCTGCATTTGGAGGAAATGCCAGGCCTTCAAAACATTGTGGAAGGCGAGGAACGCAGAGCTTTGCCAAACTTGTATGTTCCCTAGGTCAGGGGCTGTGATAGAAAAGGCACTCTTTCTAGCTCCCATCAGATGGGAGCAATATTTAGGGAAGGGACTAGGAATGTTATGTGTGAACTCAAATCAGTTTGAACTTGCTCCCTCCCCACCAGTTCATCTTAATGCAGGATTATGCAGGAGATTATTTCACAACAAGAGTTCTCCACTCCTTTGCTCGCAACAGAATACCTTATGCCACCAGACTTGAAATTTTGGGCTTAGACAACTTAGAACTACGCCGCCTTCGGTCTGACCTAAGCGTAGTACATAAAACTATCTGCCATAATGTCCTACCTGTCAATGACTACTTCAGCTTCAACCACAACAATACACAAGCACACGATATATACAAACTTAAGGTAAACCGCTCCAAACTCGATTGCAGAAAATACGACTTCAGCAACAGAGTGGTCAATGCCTGGAATGCACTACCTGACTCTGTGGTTTCTTCCCCAAACCCCCAAAACTTTAACTTTACACTGTCTACTGTCGACCTCATCCCATTCCTAAGAGGTCTGTAAGGGGCATGCATAAACACATCAGCATGCCTACCGTCCCTGTCCTAATGTCCCCTTTTATTCGTATCCATTTCATATATTCATAATCATGTTTATACTCATATCTGTTATCTAACACATGCATGACAAAATAAATAAATAAAATAAACATAAAATAAAGTATATAATTTAAGAAGGTATATGGTGTGTGTGTGTTTGTGTGTGTGTGTGTCTGAATGTGTGTGTGTTTTAATAATACAAGCATAAGCATGCACCTGTCTTTTCTGAATGGCATTTAAGGAGTACTTAAATTGCTTGTTATCACTGACTTTTCTCTCCCTATTTTTTTTCCTTACTCATCTTTGCTGAACATAATTGGAGCAACCTAAATGACTGTCCAAGTTGCTGCAATATTTGCAAATTTCAGTTCTTTGAATTGCCATGTGAGCATTCTGGCCTAAGGATCAGGTCCTGATGATTAGTCTGGCATGACAAATGAAAGGTTTCCCCTCTTGCTGGTTTCATAAGAATGAGTGAGTCATTGTGAAATATTGATCAACTGCAGTGCTTACTTAGCTTCCCAATTTAGCATTTTGACAAATGCCTTCCATTCATTTTGCAATATTTTACTTTCAACTGAACTTTACTTACATAGTCTTCATAAGTTTTATGTGATAGAGGGTTAGGCAGGGAAGTCAATATTTGGCATAATCATGAGCAGTGCTTATATACTTTTGGAGACCATTTTAGTGATCTATTTTAACAGATGGAGAATGCCAAGCTCTGCTGTTTTATTAGAGCTATACAAGGAAGGTGGTTTAATAGGAATAGCATGAGAATGTGATGCTTTAAGCCAAAACTAGAATAAACATCGTACTGTATACCTTAAGTTTACCTCCTATTACAATAAGCAGATGACATGGTAGATTTGGTAGAAACGCTCTTCATCTTTTCTTTTCTTTTTTGAAATTTTTTTTTATTTTATACACAAACATTTAATACATCAATCATCCCTTCTGTGTGACATCTCAGCGTTTTCTCCGTGATTTCATCTTTTTCGTTGTTGTTTCTTCTGTCTTCATTTTCACCTTTCTCCAAAAATACAATATTCTAATTATACCATTTTTTTTAACATGGCTATTAATTCACTTATCTATATCTCTTTTCTAACCAATGGTAAAATTGATCCCATATCTCGCTCTTCATCTCTTCATGTGATCCAGGGATGATATTTAAAACTGATTCACTATCAAGTACAAGTGCCATGATGGAGGAAACATATGAAGATAATTTGATATCCCTGATAAAACTTTCTATTGTTCTTCTAACAAAGAGCACATGGACTAATAAACAAAGAAATCCAAACACAACCCCAGCATTTTTATTTATTTATTTATTTATTTAATTTATGGTTTTTAAGAATCACCCATCTCCTTCATGAAGTGACATATAGTTTCTAGAAAACAGAAATCAACTCCATTATGCCAAAGAAAGTTTTACAATAGTAAAATTATGCATTGTTGATTCAATCAAAAATAAATTGTTTTGTATTAACTGGCCAATATTTGCAAGAGGCCATTGATGTAATATTCACAGTAATAACTCTCTAACTTTCCATATACTCCTCCAAAGAGTTTTCTACATATCTTTCTAATTAGAACGTAATTATTTTCTTAAGAATTACAGATCTATTGCCAGAACAACCCCTTTTGATCACAGCTTCTCTCCTATTGGCTGTCTCTGATACAGTATGTAGTTTAAATTACTTTTCCATCCTGAATTTCTCTGTTCTCTGCTTTACAATTTTGTTTGTTATGGGATGGGGAGAGGAGTATTTTTCGAATAGCATTAGAATATCAGATATATATTCTGCTATTTGTCATGTACAGGGATGTTGCTTTAATATGCATAACTGACAAATAGAGAGAAAATATTCAGTTGTATTACAATAATATCCCCAAACACTTAAAGCAACAATTCTTATTTTATTTATTTCAACTATCCATCTATCTGGTTATATGTTCATTTATTCAGCTATCTGGCCAGTCTACGAGAGATATAAAAATACACATAGTAATCTAATATTTTCCATTCAATTTACAACTGAGATGTAAATTGTCATTAAATTCTTCTATGGAATGAGTGGGTTTGTGGCCAACTGATATATAAATGAGACAGATAAATAGATTGATAATAAAGATGGATGGATGGATGGATGGAAGGAAGGAAGGAAGAATAGATGGATGTATGATAGATACATTTGTTTTCTTTTTATCACATGATTACTTTGTTAATATAAGATTTTTCTCATATCATATTTAAACTTTTTAAGCATTTTACTTAATAATTATATAATTATATAATTACTTACTTTTTATTAATATACCAATATATGTTCATTTCTCAAATGTAAGCACCTCTATAGAAATTTTTATACTGATTTCCAACTTTCATAGCAGTATGAAAACTAAAGACTACTTGTGCATTGATTTATGCATTTCTTCATTCAGATTCAGATGGTAAATATAAAAATTAAAATTAAACACAACTTTTCTCTTTTTCCCTGTCTTGGAATTTTGAGGATAAGGTGAATACCAAATAAACACATTGTCCGTTTTGGAAGACATGCTTTATATGGATATTTTAATCAGCGAGCTATAGCTGGGTGTAAACTCTATATCTGAAAATTAGCATATCTTCAAAATATCTGCATGAACAACAATGATTTTTGTCCATTATACTTTTCACTTTTTCAATCAAGCCACAAAGGACTACTTTAGGGACACAGAGATTATTTGTATCTTTTTAGGAGCTAAAAATGGGAGGGTAAGCTAACACACAATATCCTGGTAGCATTTCCACAGCAAATTTACTTTTTATTTTTGTAAAATGAATATCCAGTTATAGTTCTATATGGCAGAGAAAGGTCCCAACCCTCATCTGTCATGGGATACAAACATCGACAAAGTAGACCACAACCTACTTTTTGGTAAACTAGAAAAAAATGTATGATAGACAGCATTACCATCAGATGGATTTGTAACTGGCTGATAAACCATGCTCAATGGGTAGTGCATAATGGTAGTACATTTACATGGAAGAAAGGAAGCAGTGGGATACACAAAGTTCTGTTTTAGGCCAAGTACTCTTCAATATCTTCATAAGTAATTTAGATGAGGGAATAGAAGAAAAATTCATCAATTAACACTAAGCTGGCAGGAATAGCCAACACACTCAAGGGTGTTGGCTATCAAGACAAGCTCAGGGTCTAAAATGATCTCGACAGAATTGAACAATGAGTCCTATCCAACAAAATGAAAGTTAATGTCGAGAAAAGCAAGGCTTTAGCCTTAGGCAACAAAAACCAAAAGTACAAGTACAGATTAGGCAAAACCTGGCTCAAAAACAGTAACTGTGGGAGAACCTTGGAGTCCTAAAGGACAGTCATTTAAATATGAGTTAGCTGTGCAGACAAAAAAGTTAATACAATCCTTGGTTGCATAAATAGAGGCATAGAATCAAAATCGTGAAGTATTAACATTGCTTTATAAAACCTTGTAGTAAGATCACACCTGGAATACTGCATTCAGTTTTGGTCACCACATTACAAAAAAGTTGTTGAGACATTGGAAAAAGTACAGAGAAGGACAATTAAGATGACTAAGCAACTGGAGACTAAAACATGAAGAATGGTTGTGGGAATTGGGTATGGCTAGTCTAGAGAAAAGAAGGATTAGGGGGTCATATGATAGCAGTGTTTCAGTATTTAAGAGGCTGTCAGAAAACAGTGTCAACTTATCTTCCAAAGCACCAGAAGGCAAGATAAGAAACAATGGATGGAAACTGATCAAGGAGAGAAGCAACCTGGAATTAGGGAGAAACTCCCTAACAGTGAGGACAATTAACCAGTGGAACAGCTTGCCTTCAGAAGTTGTAGGTGTTTCATCACTGGAGGTCTTTAAGAAGACACTGGACGGCCACTTGCTGAAATATTATAGAGTTTCCTGCTTGAGAAGGGGGCTGGACTAGAAGACCTCCAAGGTCCCATTCTATTCTGATTGATTGATTGATTGATATCAACAGCAACAATGATCAGAAACTTCACTTCTATATGTACTGCTTTCTAAAATACATGCAACTAACTGAAGAAAAAATAATATATTTTTTTCATTTACAGTGTGTTTGTTCCTCTAAAACATTTGTACTGCATTAATTTGAGTATTCTATCAGCTTTTATAAGTTGGCAAATATGTTAGAAAGATAATAAAAAACAGTCACTAAGCTTTGAAGCATCTTTTTTAAGAAACATATCCCAATTTCTGGGAATTTGATATTGAGTCAACTATGATTGAAAATAGGAGCAGCTTCTCTTCATATGAAAATAGGTTTTATGAGAGTTGACAACACAAAGTGATATGTAATGCACACTTTTAAAGAATAGCAATGCATAAGTACTTACTAGAAATATTTTATATTATTTGCAGGGGAAAATGCAGTATATGAGCACAGGATAGTGACCTCTACAACAGTGGAATAATATCCTGAAGAAAAGCTGTATCCCCAGTTTGAACACATTGAGCACTCTTACAAGGGCCATTGTAATTTCAGTAGGCTTTGCTGGTTTCCAAAATATTATACATACAAGAACAGGGAATGGTACATAGTGACTAAAACCAAACCCAAAACATTCCATCATAGTGGTTTTTGCATAATGATATGACTTACCTATATTATGTAAAGTAAGTAACTTTAAGAATTTGGCTTGTACAAAGCATCTTTGCTTTGCCTTGAGAGATCACCACTGCAATGTGTTTAGTGATAACAGTGTTCGTAAATAAAGATAAAAAACATCCAACATTATCAACTATGGGAATTTAAAGGGTCAGTCATTTTCTTTCAACTCAGCCAGGGCTTTTGTTTATGTGTGGGGAAAATGAAACACATCACCTGCACTACCTAAAGGAAAGATGAGACATTAATCTAATAAATAAATAAATGAGGCTATTGAAATATTTCATTTGAGTAATACCCCATCTTAGAAAATTGTTCCATCTGTATGTCTTGAATCATAGAAGAAAGAAGGCCTAGACAATTCAGAAATCCTACTTTGTTCCAGACATGATTTCCATGTGCAAGTTGGGTCCTAAATTGGGTAACTTGAAGTTGTATGACTACTCTGGTCTGGCAGTTGGACAGGAAGTACCATGTGGATTCATTGCTTCATCCTGAAGGGTTACTTTCAAAATACCTTCAAATTAAAGTGTGTCTTTAATACTGCACAGTTCTTATTTCTACTTTCTTATTGGATAGTTCTCTGCCATAGAAGATAAGTCTGTGACATTTTTATGGAGAACTAACATAACAGTAAGAAAGTGCTTGATATCAAAGTAATAGATGCATACTCCTCTAAAAGGCAATTTCATTAAATACCATTGATATTAATCTTTCTTGGTCTTAATTATATTCTTTTGACATATTGTCCCTGTTATGACCTTTTCGGAGAATTTGGGTGAGTACATATAACTGTCTGCAGCTATGGAAGCTCAGATATAGGATTATCTAGAAATGTCTCCTTTTCAAGAAATATATATATATATATATATTCTGGTTTTTAGACAAAAAGCCATTATAACTTTTTAAAAACTCCTGGTTAAAAATTCACCAAAAAATCATATACTTTTTTTTACTTCAAAGACTCAACAGCCTTCTGGGTTCTAGGTTTAATTTTTGTCATATTGAATGAATTGCTCAGTCTCTGCAATGCTGCTGAGGAACTTAAACTTTTTGAATTAGAAATGTCCCAGCAGCATTTAAAAACAATTAGTAATGGCAATCTTAATGGAGGAAAGCTGGAGATAGGTTGAAAAAAAGTAGGCTTGGCAGTTTCAAGATTAAAAAAGTAATGATTCTGCCACTAACCACTTTTATACCAATCAATACTCAAATGTTATTAGATTCACTGAATAAGCAAAGGAAGCTATCATGGGTGCTCAAAAGACAGAAGTGTGGGACATTTTAAGAAAAAAAATACTCTTTTTATTAGTTTGTTGAATTTTTTTTTTAAAAAAAAAATCTCTGAAATTGGAAGTGAGTAAGAGAAAGAAATGAGTTCCACAAACAAAGTTCCATTTTGGCATACAACCATCCTCAATGAGAGATATTAAATCTTCAGTTTATGTTGCATGAATGATGTTTTTTCCCAAAAGGCATCATAACGGTAATATTTCAACTATTCAATTTTTAATTCTGTAAGTCCATACAGATTTCTCTCTTCTTCATGTTATAGGTTACACTTCTGATATTTGCAATTTGGATTAATATGTGAATCAGAATTGTTATTCTAATATTTCCTGACTTGCCCGAGTATTGAAATATAGGTCTTAGTATGTTATAATATTACATACCATGTTGCTCTGAAAATATGACCTACCCCAAAAGTTAAGTCCTAGCTTGATTGTATACATATACCCAATATAAACCCTATCCCAAAATAAGCCCTAATTAAGACCCCATCCACTCCAGGGTGCATGGGTGAAAATTAAGCTAGGGTGGGGAGGGGGGGCTGGAGCTGCCCTACTACTTACCTTTGGACAGTTGCAGCCAGGCCTCGCATACTCTGACACCTGCCTTGCTGGCCCATTTCTTCTGCAGATGACAAGACTTTCCTGAAGGCCTCTGCAGTCACTGGCAGAGCTCCAGATCGATCCTGAAGGCCTCTGACAGCAAGAAGGAGGCCAAGGGCGATGCACACAAGTGAAACATTGGAAGACACCCCCCCCCAAAAAAATAAGACCTGGTGTCTTTTAGGTGGCAAAAAAAAGAGTCTTATTTTCAGAGAAACACAGTATGTAGAATACAGTTTTATCAGCCATCCATTAACCATGTTCCTTGGGTAGATAATAACCAAATAACAATTTGCAATACTGGAACTTAAATTAGCTTAAAACAGAGCCTTTGAAATCAGTGGCCCAGGCAGGGAGGCAGAAGATTTTAAGAATGTTGGTGAAATATATATATAGATTTACCTTAAAATGTTTGTGTATGTGTATGGGGTGAGGGATAGTTGTTTCTAAGCTATGAGTCTATTCTGGGACAGAGCCAGAAAATGGATGGCTTTCACTTTTTTTTCTTTTTAGAAAAAAAAAGTCTTGAATTGTCTTAATGTTTTTGTGTTGAAACCAACTATTATTTACTATCTGATTGAGATGTAACTCCCAATCAGGTTAAAAATATTAAATACGATGTTAATCTTTAATCTTTAAAACTACCTTTAAAATAACATATATTGCACATGCATTACATACAGAAAGCTGCTTGGAAATCAATTAAAATTTTAAATGTGAAATTGAAATTATTAAGGCTATCATCATATATTAGGATTTTTCAATATTATTTTTCATTGCTCATATCCACACCAGATTTGGGAAGATTATGTAAATTTATTATTTCTTATTTAATGAGATTTTATGAGATTTTTTTTTAAAGACAAGCAAATTTGCTTAATACAGCCAACATACAGTGACCTTTGAATTAATTATTAGATTGTTGCTTTTGGAATGATAGCTATTTACATCAACTACACGGAGAAAGAAAATGTTACAGAGCATGTGGTATATATCCCATTGATAACCTTTCTTTTAATTCTTCTTTTGTTCACAACAATGAACATTTTGTATGCTGTTTACTATGTTCCTATAGATAACTGAAATCAAATACAGAGAGGAATACTCTGTTGCAAGTACAGGGAGATTGAAAGTAGATTTGGTTCATAAATGTCATTCACCTAAAGGAATATAGCTCAGGATAGCAAAATATATGACATAGTAAAATTAATCAGTGACTTCTTTAATTGCGTTAAATCAAAAAATTAGCTTTTTAAATGTTACAGAATCATAGATCATCATTCTGTATTCTAGGAATCAAAATATGATGACAAATGCTATATTTAGTGAGATCAATGTACTTGAATTCGACAGAAAAATGGAGAATACAAAAAAATGTAAGATTCTATACAAAGAACTTATATTTTATTGCTAGTCGACTTTATTTCATAGCATTAATTCACAACTAATATTAAAAGTTAATTACTAAAATATCATCCATTCTTGGAATGTTGAATTCTGTGGCACATTATTATTATTATTCAAATTTGGATTTACATTTTTTTTTACTAAAAGAAACAAATCTTATCTAATCCATTTAATTGGAGTAGCTGAATAAAGTCACATTAGCTTTTAGAACTATATTACCATAATGTATTATTATAAACAAACAAGGAATAAACTTTGAGAAGTTTGGGTTAAGGATCAGGATAGAAATGTTTTCTCAAGAGAAAATTAAAAATAACATCAAAATATTCTTTATGGGGATAGTCTGAGAATACATTTCAAAGTCAAACAGCTCTGCCTGCTTCATATAATTCCATTATTTCCTGAAGATTCTGCTACATAAAAAGCACTGTGGAGATATAAGTATACATTTCAATTTTAACAGGTGTCTCATTTTTGTGTACAGATGGAAGTGATCATAAGGTAATAGAAAACATTTAAGGCTAATTGCTTCAAAAATATCTTTTAAAATGCTTTATTCATACACTTTACACAAGCATAAGTAAAGAGAGGTGATCTGACAAGAAGTAGCCACAACATGTTGCACAATCTGGATAATGAAAGAAATACATATAATATTCATGATTAAGCTTAGAATTAAAAATGAAATTATCTGAATTTGTATGCTTTAACAAGGGCTAGTAAACCCTTCCCTTCTAACATTTATTAACAGGTGGGTCTCAACTGGCTTATTTTAAGAAATGAAAGTTCTAATATCCTTGTAGATCCTGAAATGAAGGTATCTGACAGCAGTAATTTCTTATCTTAAGAAGTTCATTTTGTTCAAATACATATTTTTGCATGTAAGGGTAATGAGGAAGGAAGGAAGGAAGGAAGGAAGGGAGGGAGGGAGGGAGGGAGGGAGGGAGGGAGGGAGGAAGGAAGGAAGGAAGGAAGGAAGGAAGGAAGGAAGGATTTGATATCATTGATCATGATATGCTTCTGTAATGACTAAGGAGAGTAATCCTCTAATACAGAATACTGTATTGCAGTGGTTCTCTTCTTTTCTCAGTGGTCAATTACAGTGGGAAGAGGTCAAATCATGTCCCCTCATTGTGGGATGACTTCACTTGGGGTGACTAAGACCACAGGGCTCTCTCAGGGCTCTTTTATGTTTAAATGCATGTGAGAAATGCATCTCCCGTCAGTTTGAATTCCAGTACCATCAGTATGCTGATGATACCTGTAACACTTAACCATAGGTTGACCAAGTGATGCCTTCAAAACACTTGACTAGCATCTGGACACTACAAGGATCTGGATGTGGTCTTAGGCTCAACTATAAATCAAATGTCTCTGGGTATTAGTCCTACCCCATAACAGTTAGATCTTTATCCTAAGTAGACAATCTCTTCCATATTCAAGACAATGGGAGTTTTCTTATCCTTGCAGTTTAGGTGCTAGATATAGCCAAAATGGCCTTTGCACACATTAATCCTGGATGCTGTTTGCACCCTCCTCTCACTGGGAAGCTTTTCAGATGATCACTTATGCCTTAGACCTTGCATATGGACTATCACAGTTTACCTCAAAGACTCACTAGTCCAGAATGCAGTGGAACATACAGGTATGCCTTGGTAAGTCATGACATCACAGCTCCTTGAGCTACACTGACTGTTAGTTGACTTGGATATAATTCAATGTGCTGTTAAAACTCTTTATGCCATAGGACTTGGTTTTATGAGGGAACATTAATCTCCAATAGTTCCTGTGAATTCTGTATTATTAAGCATATGTAGTATGTTCTGGGTCCCCTCAATTAAACAATGTAACCTGGTGCGATTCATAGTCAGTCCCTACCTTCTGGAATAGCATTTCACCAAGCAATTCTTATACTTCACATACAGATGATGTTCAAGAGGGCTGTGGAAACCTGGTTGTTCCGCCAGATCTTAGGTTAGGTTTGGTATAGAATTTAGAGGATTTCATTTGTTCAATACATTGTTTTTCTGGATATACATGGTTTGTATTTCTTATACTATAATATCTTTTCTTATTGGTAATTTTTAAAATTGCATGCTGATCAGAATTTTACTAAGTTAAGTGGCCGAGTAGATAGAGGATGATTGATGATGATTGTGTGTGTGAGAGAGGGGGGGGAGGGAACAGGGGTGAAATGTAAAATTTGTTACTACCGGTTCTGTGGGCGTGGCTTGGTGGGGGGGGTTAATGTGACTGGGTGGGTGTGGCCAACTTTTTTTTTTAACTTTTCAAAGCATTTTTTCTAATGCTTTGAAAAGCCTCTGCCAATCAGGCAACTCAGCTGGGATTGTCAGAGAGGCATTTTAAAAAATACCTTTCTACCATCTGGCAATTCAGCTGGGATCGTCAGAGAGGCATTTTAAAAAATTCCTCTCTGCTGATCAGGCAACTCAGCTGGGAGTTGCCAGAGACTTTTCAAAGCATTTTTTTTTACCACCTCTTCGGCCAAGAGGTTGCAGAAAAAAATGCTTTGAAAAGCCTCTGATGATCCCAGCTGAGCCGCACGATCATGAGAGGCTTTTTTTTTTTACTTTTAAAAGCATTTTTTCTACAACCTCTTCTGAAGAAAAAATGTTTTTAAAAGTAAAAAAAAAAAGCCTCTGATGATCGTGCGGCTCAGCTGGGCATGGGAGGGGGCAGGGATTTTTACCGGTTCTCCAAACCACCTGCCGCCATCGCTACCAGATTGGGCGATCCGGTCCGAACTGGGAGCATTTCACTCCTGGGAGGGAGGGAGATAGATAGATTTGGATACTAGCAGTAACGAAAAATGTAAAAAACTGGACACTTTCAAATTTCCATATCAGGATATTGTTATGCAAAGGCAAACAGTTATCTAATAATTATTATTGCACATTATGGAAAGAAACCCTAAAGGATTTTATTTCCAAGGCATCAAATTATTAACAATATTACTTTGAATTCATATCCCATTTTTTTTATGTGAGAATGCAAGGTGGCTTATGAGAGGGTCTGTTCTCGTTTCATCCCCATATGTGCCATTTTGTAAAATAAATTGGACTAAGAATCCAGAGTTGATCCGTAAATTCCACAGTCAAGTGAAGATTAACCCTGGGTCTTCCTAATGCAAGTCTTAGTATCAGAAGTCCAACACAGGCTTGGATTTCCTCACTTGACCTAAGCATTAATATGTAGGCCCATACTACCTTGGAGTAGCAACTTCAATGTCTTTTCTAGTGTTACGTGAATTAACGGAGCAAGATATTCCTCAGATGTTTTTTTTGTATCTCTTTCAGGTCCTGTTTAGAAACATCACTCTATTGCATTGCATAAAGTGATTAAAGGAAACCGTGCCCCTGGAAAACCCATGAGAGCCATTCAGCTAAGACTTCCAGAGCATTGCCTGTTAATCTCTTCTTGAGGTGAGGATGATGAGCTGCCAAACCTCATCTGCAGTTCATCCAGCATTCTATTGAATTTGGCCATCATCTCTACAATTTGTCAGTGAATCTTGTGGCATACAAAACAGACTTAGGTGATGTATCTGCCAAATTCTGGACTGAAGATCAAACTTACTTCTGGCAGGATTTTATTTGATCTGTTTTGTGAACTATACTGGAAATAATATCAGCATTTTTCAACTGAATGTTTCCTCATTCCAGCTTTTATTGTCATACCTAGATAGAAATCAAAACTGATTGTGGGTAATCCCTCCCACCCTCCCTTCTTTTCTTCCTGTCATTTGCAATTGAAGAACTTAGAGCTTTGTAAAACTTCATATTTTCAGTTGCAAAGGATAGGAACAGATTGATGGGAGATTTAAATTCAGATTGACATAAATTGAAACATTTAATATGTTTTGAGAGAGAACAGTAATATAGTTTGCTTCCAATCCAGGATGAAATTAATGAAAAGTGATAAAATGTTGTCCTTTGGCCCTCATGTATAGCTCAAGAAATAAAGCAATTAATTTTTAATATACATAACAAAATAATTAATGATGAATCAAACAGAAAATTGCTTTAAATGGATGATTAGATCGTAGCTGATAATGCTGATAGGGATGGATGGATGGATGGATGGATGGATGGATGGATGGATGGATGGATAGATAGATAGATAGATAGATAGATAGATAGATAGATAGATAGATAGATAGATAGATAAACATTTGGTTTTAGCTTCCAAGTTTGCCAACAAGTACAGATATAAGCCATTAGATTTACAACTGGCTACTTTTGATGCCTGCCAGGAGAATGCTGAAATGGATATTCTGGGAAATACTTCTTTTCACTCTTGAATATTTCAATAAAGTCCATTTGTTATTTATATTTCATAGTTAGATCAACGTGTTCTGCAGTCATGTCACAAATTAATTACTAATACATTTTAAATCATATGCATATTTTAATATTATACCATTTCTTCAGAACAATACTGGGTTAATGAGCAGATTAAATGTTTCTAATGTTGCCTTTCAACCAGAATTTTTTTCATAATATTTCATTTTGGATTTCATTTCACATTGCTTCATTTGCTCCCTACCACTGAAGCTTACCAGTAGAATATCTTAATATATTTTCCCTTTCTTCTTCTATCTATTCCTTCCCCTCATACATGCACAATAAAACCTATAATTGACTTATGTTCTGTCAATTAAATTGCTTGCACAGTAATAAAGCAGATATGTAACTAAGACACCAGGGAGCCAATTTAGGTAATACACAAAAACCAATGTAAATAAATTTGTCCAAATATTTTTAAACTTTTTATTTATTGTTCAATAGAAAAATATGTCTGTGTGTCTATCATAATGAAGTACTACAGAGAAGATGTCAGATAATCATTGTCTATAAATGGTACATCAATTTTTACTTTTTTTCCATATAATATTGGAATTTTCCAAGTAAATTGTGCCAGGAGGATGAATAAAATTTCAATAAATGCAATGCAAGTAAAAGAACACTGGCATGAACATTGATTACTTGCATTTTATCGTAACTGATTACAAAAATGTAAAGTCATTTGTTAAAGAAAGTTGTTTTTAGAACAAGAAACCAAATATATGCAGTCCTCAAGTTAAAGTGGCAGTTGGGGCCAGAATGTTCATCAATAAGCAGTGCGGTCATAAAGTCTGATGACATGTGATTACACCACTGCAGTGGCAATTCCTGAAGTCCACATTTCACTTGTTAAGCAAGTATCCTAGGTTATTAAGCGAGCACCTCCTTACAACTTCCTGTTGTTTCCCAACAAACAAATCAGTGGGGAAGCTGATAGGAAGTTGCAAGTCCCAGATAGCTTGCAAGCAGGCTGGCAGCCAGGTAAATAACTGCTGACAAATGGAGTGCACCAGTAGTGGGTTTAACTTACCTTCACTACCTGTTTGGAACTATGAGCGTGTGTGCACGCTCACTTTGCTCACACACAGTGCTTCTGGGCATGTGCAGGACCTTCTGTGCATGCGCAGAGCATCCATGATGATGTCCGAGCGGGTGGGCAGAGCCTCCTGCCGCTGCTACTGGTTCACCTGAACCGGCGTGAACCGGTAGAAACCCATCACTGGAATGCACGAGTGGTAGGGGATGCTGAATCAACCTTGAATCGATCAGGTTTGAACTGCTGGCAGTTGCCAGAATTAGCCTGCAATACTGCATTCTAGCAGCTGTGCCACCACGGCTCTTCTAGGCCACTTTTCTCACAAGTGAAAAGATTTCTTTTACTGCTATACATCACCACTTATTACGTTTAACCTTAATATGGTTTAGTATACCACTTTTTTCTGTAAAAACTTCATATAATTTCTACTTCAATTGTATTAAGGAATAACATGCTTGAATCCTACCACTGATTAACAGAGATAAACTGTTTTTAACTATTTCAGCATCCCAAATCAGATAGCTCTGTTTTAGTGGCTCTCCGGAACATCAGATGAAGGGTTCCCCCTCCCCCACTCCCAACCAATCTAGGAAACAGAAGCTGGGTCCTTCTATATGCAAAACAAATATTCCTGAGCTGCAGCATAGCTAATGCTTATATATGCTTTAATTATTTTGTGGTGCTGATGTTTGAAAGGGAGTAGACATTCTTACCTAAATGTCCTGTTTAGTTCCTGAAGATTGACTCCATCATGATAGATATGCAAATGAAAGCATGTGTTTAATTTCGGCCTAATATCAAGTGAATACTTGGCTGCTAAATAATACAAAAACCAAAAATCAAGATCAGTGTCCGTTTTGGATTAAGACAGCACGGATTCATGGTGGAAGTAGAGACAAAATATAAACAAATGTTGTTTATGTATGTCAAAGCTCATCGATCTGCAGCCCTGTAGGTGAATCTACCACCTTCATGCTTGATGCTTTCATGGGACTGTCAAATACAGTAGCAAAGTGCCTGGTGGATTAGACCAACCTGTTGTTCCACAGAGGCTTTGGGAAAATGCATCAGACACGAGAAACATGGCCTGAAATTGCAATCTGGGAAGATGGTTAAAATTGTCACCCTATTTCACCTAAAAAGAGAATGAGCTTATTGCCCTATGCAGGTGCAAAATGTCTGCTTTTATTTGTTCCCTTGTGTGCTTGACATCGCCTGTCACATTACCAATTAGATCCATTATTGCCAATGGAAACAACACTTTGGAGCCAAATCATGACAAGAACAGAATTAACTTACATCTGCCTTCCTGCTGCACATTAGGTTTTTCAACTCCAGCTGCCACCTTTCTCAAACACCCACTCCCAATATATTGTTTACCAGGATCACAAGGGACAACTTTCTACATACAGTTATATTCATCCACCCACACATGTAACCCCTGGATACATTTTTAAAACATATTTTCAAGTAACATGGAACTAGACATAGCACTGAAATACTTCCCTATCACTTCTAACATTTTCTTTTGTTTACAATTGCTACAAAGATTTTTTTCCCCCTATGATTGAATTAAAATATCTATTCACTGAAAAGTAGACACATTATGACTTCCATATACTTTATAATACAAATGAAATACATGGAAAAGGAAGACCAAATATTTACACTCTTTAATTATTGAAGTAATTATTAAATTACTTCTCAGGGCCAGATTGCTCTCCCCCTTCAACAAACTTTTATGAAATATAAATACAAAGTACAAAGCTAAAATGCATGGCTTCACTACTAAAAAATAAGCAGCTCTTTGTAGCCATTAATAATCTATAGATTAAAATAAAAACATCCAGACCAGTAATAATGGGGTTCATTATTCCTGGGAGAAGATCAGCAATTTACTGGAAACACCTCCAAAATAGAATCTGGGATGTTAATGTTTAGTAGAGAATGATTATCAGTGGTCTGTTTCAGAATACCATCTGTTTTCAGCGAAACATTAGCAAGATCTATAGTTCTCTCTGTCCTTCACCTTGTGTGCCTGGTCCTTCTGCCCACCACTCAGATGTACTGAAAACTGTTTCAATGTACTGAATGAAACTGGTTTTATGTGCATGTGTGTTTGGCATTCTTTTTGTTATGATGGTAGTAGTTTATTTGTGATGCGATTGACAGATGCTGCTCTACTTAAATCATCACTTCTGTAGGAAGGTTGAGTAACCTTGCGGAACTCTGTTTTTAAAACTGAACAGAAAAAAGCTTTCTATTTGATGAGCATGATGCCAAATAAATATCAGACCTTGTTTGGATGGTGACTAATACTGGGATTTTTTCTTTTATGTCTCCTTTTCTTTCAAGTGGCGCTGAATGTAGCAGAATGAGATCAATTTGATTAAAACCTTCCATGTATCCTTGCCATGAATCCAGTTCAAATCCAAACTACATAGGAAACTAATCCTATTACCATCCTTAACATACCAGCAAATCCATCATTTTAGGAATTTTAAATGAATAGCAATAACACTTAGATTTATATACTGCCCCATAATGCTTTATAGCACTTTCTGGGCAGTTTAAATGAAAAAAAAATGACTTCTAGGTTTTTGTTGTTGTTAATTTTGCCATATAAATTTTAATATTGTCATAAAAATGAAAAGTATCTATAAGAAACAAAGAATTTCCTACTAGAATACTAGAGTCCTCGAAGAGTGGGAGGCAAAGAAATATGAATAATAATGATAATGATGATGATGATGATGATGATAACAATAACAATAACAACAATAACAATAATAATAATAATAATAATAATAATAATAATAATAATAATACCTGATGATGCATGGATTGAAGATAAGCAGCAAGAAAAAATCACAAAGTACAGGACTTGCAAATTGAAGTTGAGCGACTGTGGAAAAAGAAATCGTGTGTTGTCCCGATTGTAATTGGAGCCCTTGGATCAATACCCAAAGGGCTACCCCGCTATTTAGAAATTCTAAATTTGCTGGATTTGAACATTTTGACTCTACAAAAAACCACCTTACTCAGAACAGCTTACATCCTCCGACGATACCCTAACAGTTCCTAGGTCCTTGGTTAGGACTCGAGCTGCTGAGCTATTAACCAGCCTCAAAGGCTGTGAATCTAACTAAAGATTAACTAATAATAATAATAATAATAATAATAATAATAATAATAATAATAATATGCAATCTAAAACTGACTATAGCTTCTCTAAAACAGAAAGTTTTGGTATTTCTTTGTTTCTGCTTTCCAGCTCACACAGAGACAGTATTTTGGAAAAGGTTTTTTTCCCCTTGTTATTTGTTCTTCCTGGTTATAGTTAAAATCAATTTCTAACTTCAAAACTGGAAAGCAAGCTTTAGGGTTGCCAGGTGTCCACTATTTGAGCAGAAAGTTCACTTTTTTCACATTATGTTCACTATTTTTTTTTCACAAAATAGTGGACTTTTTTTTTATTCAAAAGCTTTATGATGAAATGGTACGTAATCTAAAGCTGTACAGTCTAAGAGAATAAGGATAGGAGAATCACGTTTTGTCTTTTTTTTCATAAGTTAGAATGAGACAAATATCGAATGCTCATTGCAATAATCACATTTTACACAACAGTGTAAAAAATGCATTAAAGCAGTTATCTTTTCATATTGAAAATGTAGTGCTGAAGGTTTTTGCTGAATTTTCGAATTCTGCGAAGAAATGAGAAGAGTTGAAATCAGTTTTTGAGTTTTGCGAGTCAGAATTCCATGAAGTTTTGCGCCATGTTCCAACACATTGGTTAAGTTTGTTTAAAGCGGTCGAAAGACTTCTTTTAAACTGGATACCTCTAAAATCGTATTTTATTTCTCTTGGATCTGATGAGTGCCATAAGGTTATCTGGAACCTTATTTCAGATCAGGAAAATGAACTCGCAAAGGACGATGAACCAACAATTTCAGAATTGTATTTATATTTCACGCACTTCTTCATGTCAATAATGCAAGACACCCTACTGAAGCTGGAAAGCAAGAAAATTCTTGCATGTGATCTTTACATTATCATGTGTAAGCTGCATGATTCTTTGCAAAAAAAATACGATGAGCAGTTTTTTGGAATGAAAGTTTTATTTGCCTTACGTAAAAAACATTTGCCTGAGAATGCCATGCAAAAGTTCAAGAAAGAAGCCATCAACGTGTATCAAAGAGCCATTGCGTACCTAGAAAAGTTGTATAATTTCACCGATTCAGTATATGAGACGCTAAATTGCTTCAATCTAATTGATCGCAATAATCCTCCAACTTTAGAAGAAATGACGAACATCTGGTTATTATCACTATGGCGAGAAGAACTTCCACCCAACACTCTCTTCGATGAAATTTCTCCCTTAGAAGAAGTTTATGTTCATCTGCAGGGCAATTCATCCCTTGATAAGTGGACGTACTTTTTCAAGAAAGAGCCAGCTCCGAGTTTACTGAAACTGTTCCAGTATTGTGCATCAATTCCAGTATCAAATGCAAACATTGAATGAATTTTCAGCGTCATGGGAAATTTGTGGACTGACGAACGTAACCGACTGCTTGTACCTTCAGTTCGAAGTGAACTTTGTATATTTTTTAATATTTCTCAATGTTGTACTGAAATTAAAGAATTATTCCTTAAACACAAAGAATTGATCAAAGCTGCGCAGTCAAATAAAAAATACACATGACAGCAAAGTAAAATGTAATTTAATATTTTACATATTATTATAATATATTTGATGTTTTGAATTTTAAGTAAAGTTTTGAAGTGATTATTTTAATACGTGTTAAAATGTTTGTAAGAAAATATATAATTTAATTGTAATTTTTTTTATTTTTTTACTACTTAACCCCCCCCCCCCGCTTGTCCACTATTTTTTGGAAGCAGACCTGGCAACCCTAGCTATTGATAGAATATGATTTCAGAAACTGCAATTTCCTTTCACCATTCGTTTTAAGAATTTGTCTAAAGAAAGAGCAATGTCTCAAAGACCAGCCACTAATTTCTAACTTTTAAATTTAGATAATATAAGTGCTATGTAGGAGTTGACTTCTGACATCCATACAACACAAACAGATTAGGGACCTGAAGAAGGTTGAAGATTATTTCATATCCTGGGTGATTTAACATCTGAGCAGAATCCTTCATGGTAAAATGAGCATTTTAATAAACATTCAGCAATGTTTATTAATCTTTCTTTATACAACTTTAAAAAAAGCTAAAAATCCAGGCTTTGAATTTTGAATGCTGATTTACATATTCCTTTCCTTAACATTTCCTTACTAAATATCTTGCTACTTCATGTTATTCTGTAGCTTGATAGTAATCCTTCCATTATTCATAGCAGAACAGAATTTAACTTTTTCTCATTTACTCTTATAAATAATAAAATCTATATCTTCAAGTTGACAAAAAGCATATGTATACGGTTAAAACAAGAATGCTGCCTTTCAAAATGTAAATTCTATTCGAAAATATTCAGAACAAATTATGTTTCAAAAAGGTCATATTAAGAAGTCATTCTTGTTCTAGCATTGTTTCTATAAGAACCTGCTGAGCATTTTGTCATTTTTTTCCACTATGGAATGTAACAATGACAAAAATAATACTACATCAAGAAGCACTTTCATAATATTGGAACATGAAGATATCTCCTAATTCATTTTCCCTTTCCTTTAAATATTAAATGCTTACTGAAAAGAAGGAATACATTTGTTTTTATTTTTTAACACCAAAAGCTAATTCAAGGTTATTTACTACTATGAAGAGTAAAAATAAAACATATCATTTGTTCTGCAAATCATAATTTTGTTTTTTTGAAATGGCTATATTGGTTAGTGAGCTGATTTAATAACAGTGAATTGGTGTTACAGAATAAGCCTTCTGTGATTGGTTCAAATATTGTACATGTCCTACCAGAGAAGTTAAAAGTGTATTGACTACATATGGATCATCCTATAGAACGTCTGTAGCAAAACCTCTGAGTAATATAATGTGGAAAACTGAAAGACATAAGTCTCTACTCCCAGAAAACTTCAAGTGTTCTCAGCCTGAGAGTAACCTCCTGCTTTTGGATAATGGCTTGATCATTCTTACTGTTAGCACCTATCCAGCAAAGTGCACCTCATATAGTGTTTTGCTCTAAATCCTATGCATGACAGAATGTGTTTAATCTCTGGCAACTAAAAGGTAAAAAATAAAATAAAATGGAAATAAATTCAATAATATAACCTAGCCCAGTTGCATACAGATATATTGCTAGAGGTTTCTGTAATTTCTGCACCAATCCTACCTTCAAAAGCACCTTCAAAAGCAGCTCAGCCTTTATCTTCCTCCTGAAGCCTTTGTAAGAGCATTTCGACAGTTTTTTCTACTCCCACAGCTCCAATCTCACAGGACATAAATAAAACCACATTTTATTACAAAAAGAAAATAAACTATAAATCGATATTTTAAACTTTAAATATAACAATAATTCAAAGGCAAAATTTTGGAAGAATGAATGAATGAATGTATGAATCTATGAATGAATAAATATAAATAAATTAATTAATTTGAAATTGTCCAAGCAGACCATCAGAAAGTGTTGGTCTTTTACAAATAATAATTTTATCTGGCAGAATCTCAAAAGAGATCTGCAGAGATTTCAACACATTACAGATCAACATGTGTTTATACATTCAAATAATATTCATGTGTTCAGTTTGAAGAATAAAAACTGAAATGGACAGAATTCCCTACCCCGCATAAGGGAAATAAATAATAACAGTTTTACTTAATTTAGCAGTATACAATGAAAAGAAAGGAAGAAAACATCTAATGTATTTTCTAGTAGCAAATACATATGTTTCTCCTAAACTAATCTCTAAACAGATAGATATTTTTTTTTATTTGCAATAGTGGCAAATAGATGTTTTTTTGTGTTTCCACTTTCCTGGGCTTCCCCTTCCCCTCCATAGCAATTCCAACTTTAGTTAGCAACTATGCAATGATGTACTGTAAGTCCTCCAATTTTTATGCCCATTCATGCAGTTCATCCAACTGTAATTCCAATTTAGATGCTTCATGAATCCATATTGGGCACAATTTTATTTTGAGGTACATGGTACAATAGTACATTTAGATATTAAATTGCATTATAAATTGCATTATAATTTGATACATTAACAATTCTAAATTGAAGGAGCAGTAGCCAGAGTTGGAAAAGCCATGAACATTTTGTTGTTTGTATCTGTAAGTATCTAGTGACTTTGACTGTTTTCAAGAAAAAAATAAATAGTTCAGGCCTCATTATTATTTGCATGGAAGATGATCATGGAATTCCAGACCTGTAGACTAGACTGGAAACCCAAAGTAAAACATCCTGGGAAACGTTTTCCAACTACTTCCGGATTATTGGCAAGCAATGGATATAGGCACTTATGACTGACTTAACACAATTCTTACCTTTTAACACAAATAATATTGCCCCTGCCATAAGCACCTGCAGCACCGCGGTTATAGGAGAAGCAAGAAATCAATTTGCTTTTTAAAAGACTTGTATTATTATTTTTAATGAATGATAAATACTTACACAGCTGTTCAGCTGTTCAGGAATGCAGGTTGCAGGTTGCAGGAGGTTTTCAAAAAAATGGTGACTTGAAGAATTGCAGTCTATGCTTGATTTATTCCTTCTCCCTTTTCTACTTCCTTTCTTTTGTGTACCCTGGTTTCTCATTCCTAGTGTCTGTAACATGCTCTGCAGGGGTGGGTTTTACTTACCTTTACTACCGATTGGCAATGGGAGCATGAGCACCTGGGCCTTGCTTCTGTGCATTCACAGAAGCTTCTTTGCCTGTATAGATCACAGATGATGACATCTGGGGTGGTAGGCGCGGCCTCCTGCTGGTTTTACTACCAGTTCTTGCGAACAGAGGGCAACCCACCACTGATGCTCTGGAAGCTCTTTTAGCTAAAGAAGGTTTCACATAAGAAATTGATCAAATCAACAAAAATTTTTAAACAACAGAGAAGCTTACTCAAAATGATTCAGGCAAATGCCATTCAGACACCCATGGAAATAATTCCCTTGATGA
Organism: Pituophis catenifer annectens; assembly: GCF_029215685.1. Lineage (NCBI taxonomy): Eukaryota > Metazoa > Chordata > Lepidosauria > Squamata > Colubridae > Pituophis > Pituophis catenifer. Next base: position 116,667,453 of record NW_027256882.1, read on the forward strand.
ACAAGTTATAGGACTTGTGGAAATGCTGATGATTTTAAAATTATGGATCTCTTTAATATTATTTAACCATTATTGCTTATAAATTAAGTACTTTGGACTATGACATTAATTTTAACAACAGGGAAGAACTGTAACTAGGTAATATATATAGCTAAACATTTCAAATTTGAATTACAAATTTGATTTAAGACTGTGGCACATATGCAAAATTATTCTGAAAATTTACTTTTAAACTGTAATATCATTTATTATGGACAGAGGTTCAGCTGAATAAATAGTTACTGCATTACATTATATTGCATTTATCATAACTCAATATGTGTCATCAAATATATTTCATACAGTGAGAAAGATTTAGAATTTGTTATGATTGTTGTTATCAAAATGTGAATGTGTTAAGATATGAAGGATACAGATGGTAGTTTTCCAAAACTTTTTTTTTAGAGAGCTGGCATTTAGCACTATGAATATTAAAGAATTGAAAGTGCAACTGGCAGATTGTCAACTTTAATTATTTATACAGTATTCAATCTGTACTAGTGATACTTTAAAGGACTGTTATTGCTGATGGCAACATTTCTACTTCCTTTTATGGAAGCTGAATTTCACATCAAATATAATGCCTTGGATCCAGAGATCCAGAATTGGATCTCAGTACATGGGGTGCTTTTATGGAAGGAAGAATGGAGGTAAAAGAAAGGAATTAAGTAAAAATCCATCACTTCTCTACTATCAATTTTTTTGCTATTAATATCACCAACTATTTAAATCAATAGCATTCCCAAGGTTGTAATTAGTATAGGAATTCTGATAATTGGTAGAATCACCTGAACCACTTTAATTTGGATATGAACTAATGGACAGAGACTAGAACTAGCAAACTATGTCAAGAAACCATTATCATTATCCAGGCAGGACATCACCAAAGTATAAATTACAGTACATGCTTAACCTTTTCTGAACCAAGATATGAATATGAATATCTATAGATATGAATTCTCTAGATGTTCAGACGATAAAAATTGCAAATTAATTTTAGTCTTACAAATGAAAGGCTTTACATTGGATCATTGATAAAAACTCTTCAGTCACACCCCAAAAGTGCTTTTTCAAGAGGCAACTGGACGTTTTGGTTTTTCTTTGAAGATGTTTCACTTCTCATCCAAGAAGCTTCTTCAACTCTCAGATTTCCAGAAAAATTGCAGACTACAGGAACCATTTGAACTTCAGTTTGAGATGCAGACAACACAGACTGTTGTGTTCCAATAGTCATCGCCCAACAGCCTGAGCCTGTTTTCAACAGTAAAGGGACACAGGGCAGAAAACATCCTGCAGAAAGCACAGCTCCAACTTCTCAATGAAAGAATAAGACAGATTAATTTTACTATGGAGGTTTTGAAAGAGAGAGTAGAACACAAATTCCAAGAGCCCACTGTAACAACATTGCCAAAAAGGCATTAAGAGTTGTTAACCTAATCTTGTGTAGCTTCTTCTCTGTTAATGTTGTACTACTAACTAGAGGATACAAAACATTTGCTAGACCAATTCTTGAATACAGCTCATCTGTCTGGAACCCGCACTGCATTTTGGACATAAATACAACTGAGAGAGTCCAGAGATATTTTATGAGAAGAGTTCTCCATTCCTCTAACCACAATAAAATACCTTATGCCACCAGACTCCAAATTTTGATCTTAGACAACTTAGAACTACGCTGACTTCAGTCTGGCCTAAGCGTAGTACATAAAATTATCTGCCACAATGTCCTTCCTGTCAACGACTACTTCAGCTTCAACCACAACAATACACGAGCAAATAATAGATACAAACTCAAAGTAAACCACTCCAAACTCAATTGCAGAAAATATGACTTCAGTTACAGAGTGGTCAATACCTGGAATGCACTTCCTGACTCTGTAGTTTCTTCCCCAAACCCCCAAAACTTTAACCTTAAACTGTCTACTGTTGACCTCACCCCATTCCTAAGAGGTCTGTAAGGGGCATGCATAAGTGCACCAGCATTAGGACACCATCCCTGTCCTAATATTCCTTTTTACTTACTCTTTTCATGTATTCAAAATATGTTTATACTTTTACCTGTTTTCTTATATATGCTTGACAAATAAACGTATGATTATGATTATCATTATGAAGAGCTGAAATCACTTCTACCAACAGAAGTATTGGAACAGATCACAGAATTTATAAAGAAGGCATAACTAACACAATACAACATCTTCAATTGTATGTTACAGAGGATGCTTGCAGGTGGGAAGATTCTGAAAACCATCCATATCCACAAGAACCTGGACCATCTTAATCTGTCTATTTGCTCCTAATGAAGTCTCATGCTGCCATCCATCTCATCTGGGCCAGGAAAATATCTGAACAGGGGACAAGATTCAGTAAAAAAAATGCCTTCCATATCCCATCAATCCAGCTGATATGCTAAACCCACCTCATCTAATGGTTGCATACAGAAGAGGCAATCACTAAGTGTCATCTTAAAAAAAAATATAGATACAATTTAGATTCTTGATCTTAATGACTGGTCATGTGATTTTTGAAATCATTTTTCAGACATTTGGGTAAAAAGCAAAAATACTGATCTAGCTATTTATTTTAGAGGTTTATAGCTACTGGGGATAAACAGAAAGGACAGTATGGCAGACATCTAACCTATGAATCTGGAATTGACATGCTAATTAGAGGAAAAAAACAATTGTAATGAACTCTGTGCTAGATCTGTGGGCATTTTTGCAAACTATGGTCATTATAATATATGCTGTCCTTTTGAAATATGTTTTCTTTAGCCCAGAGGAACTAATCGAGCCATTGGATAAGAGAAGTAAAAAGAAGAAAAAACTATGAGAAGATTTCATTAAAGGATTCATTCCCATTGCATTCAAGAGAAATGTTGTATAAAGTTATCCTTACATCTGTGTGATATGTCAGTACATCTGTATGGTTATTCATTTCTTAATGCAAGTAATAAAATAAAGTTATAGAACTGTAAGGCAAATAATTTTTTTACATTGACTCCCTAATGTAGGAAAGAAATTACCCCTTATTACTCTCCTCACTACTACCTGAAAGATCAATAACAGGTATTGGATAGAAGCTGAAGGTATTGTGTTGATATTTCTCCAAGGAGTCCTGTTGACGGTGCCCTTGGGGAAGTGGCTTCTTGAATTTGCAACCATCTTACCGCAGAATGTACATATGTTTGGTAGATAATTCAGAAATTCTTGATCCATGTGTACCTTAATATCTGTGGGATGACCAAAGATGGGAGCAGCCCTACTAGTCCCCTCCCCCTCAAAAGGAGTCTTCCATGCTAATTTTTAATAGGACAAAAGAAGGACATTAAATGCATAGAAAAAATATAATACACTCTGATTTTATTTAGTTTCAAATCAAATTTAGTTTTAATCCTGGTCTTATTTGCTTCCTTGTCTTGGCTCCTCCAATTGTGTGTGTGTGTGTATGTGTGTGTGTATGTGAGAGCGAGAGAGAAGAAAGTAGAAAGGGATAGAAGAAGGAAGGGAAGGGAAGAAGGAGAGGAAATGGTAGAAGAGCAACCCTGAATATACCCCAATTTTTCAGGAAGAAGAATGAACTAAGATAAAAGTCAAAAGATAATATGTATGATTACTAATGGATAACAGATTGTACATTTAAGTATGTTTATGAGAAATAAAAATAAAAAACTTAAAATGTGATAAATTATTTGTTAAGTCTGAGCCAAACTATTTAATTCGATTTTATTTCTGCTTTTTAAATTTTGTATGTATGTATCTTATTGTTGGCTGTTCACCACCCTGAGACCTTCGGGACTATTTCTAAATACTTCCTGAACTGATTTTTATTTGCTTTAACATATCAATAGAGTATTTCACCATATATAGGAAGTGTTTCTTCTATGTGGGTTCTGATCTCTATCAGTTGCAAACCCTGAATTATTTTAATGATTTAAGACCATCTGTGTTTTAATCAATGCAAGATTAAGGCTAGCAACTGCATTTCTTCTGTTTTTCAGATATCCAGGCACTTTTAGAAAACACTAAACTTCTTTGAATTTTATTAGTCGAGACAGTTGGACCCTCGTTATCGGAAATAAAGCATTTCAAGTAATAAGAAAACAAACTAAACTTGGAGAACTTTGAACTAAAAAGAGACTGCAATGCAAGTCATGTGGGATAAAAATACCATGGTTTTTTTCATTCAGGCAGTTATGTAATGTTTATGACGGGCAGAAAATCATTAAGTGCAGTTCTGGATATCAAGACAATGCGTTTGTCTCATTTCTTGGAAGTGTTAACAAGATGTGTTTTGGAAGGAAGTTGTAACTTTAGATTACGAAGACAGCTACGATTTGGCATACTCAGTATTGTGTTGTGTTACAGAATTTCTCAGAATGTAATAAAACATAAATATGCCTCCATGCATTTACACTGGAGACATTTTTAAAATAATTTCCAGTAAATATAACTAGTGCAGACATAATATTGGAATATGGTGGGTTTTAGAAAAATGTTCCAGTCAGAATTATTATTGTAGAGCTGTTGGTTTCCCCCAACCCCCGGCTTACCTACGTGCTTAAAGTAGTGAATCAACTACAAGCATATGGGACCTATAGCACAAACAGTGGCAAGAAATGAGGCATGTCACAGCATTCATTATCTTGGGCATTTATGGGAAGTTACAGGAAAAGGAAAAAGGTCATCCTTGCTAGTTGTTTAGAAATACCAGACCAAGTATTTATTTTATTGATCAAAGTTTAAAATCATCATCTCCCTCACAGAAGCACCCTGGGCAGTATACAAACAAAATATTAAAACATATTAAAAAGGCAAGGATGAGCTAAAAATCAGTGTTAAAGTTAATTAAAAGGTGATGATATTTTCAAGGTGCTAAAAGCCCCATAGCTGCATTCTCCGTTGTCAACACCAAGTAAGGTCATAGAGTCATATTTTCATATCCTTCTGAAAGGCCAGGAATGTGAGGGCCTTCTTCACCTCTAGATGAAGAATGTTCCACAGGGCAGGGACAATGGCAGAGAAGACTAAAGTAGGGAATGTCTTGGTCAGCAAAATAGTCTGCTGATTAGCTCTTGATCATGGTTAAGGTAAGTGATATCATCAGGGATGATGAAGGAAAAGGACTGGCAGAGCCAAGGGAAGGAGTAAAAAGAGGGCTCAGCTTAGAATCATTACGTAGCCCTAAGAAAACTAAATCCAACCTCCTTTGATTGTCATTAACTCTTATCTACCTCTAAACAGGTACTGACCATTAGTTGAAAAAATTCCTGTCCATAAGTTTTTAGAAATAAATCCATTTGAACCTTCACATGTGGACCAGGCATTTCATGCCTGACAGATTGCTAGCCAAGCCATCAATGTACACATAGTTCTGTATTTTTCATTCCCTCCCTCCCATACACACACATACACACATTGATTTCTGGAATTCACTGACTTGGCTTTCTCCTAGTAAATCAGTTTCTTTGGAATATGTCCTCCTTGAAAGCATCTGTTGCACCATAATCTCTTGACTCATGTACAGTACATATATCTATGGATATATGTTTTTCATTTCTTAGGACTAAGATCTTTCTGTCTTTCTGCCTGTGTCTGTGCACTCAATATAATTTCTGCTTTCATTTATATACTGGATGTTGCATATTCTCATCATCAATAAAATGATGATAAAATGATAAAATGAAATTAGAAAATATATACTGATACCTTCCTTTTGCTCTTTACTAATAGTATAATGGAAAGTCAGGATAGATCTCATACAGTTAATATATCTTGGAGAAAAAAAATAACTCTTAACTCTCATAAAGAATATTTGCTTTTCATTGCATGACAGTAATGCTCCAGTTATATTGAACAATTTCTTATCTTTATTATTATTGCTTTTAATGATCTCTGGTAGTTAATTTATTTTACACAAGGTGAAAAAATTGATTGCTCAAAAATGGAAACTTTTTTCATGAGCTCCATGCAACTAAAAACATTTAAAAAAAAAAGGTTAGTTAGAATGGCTTTACAACTATGTGACAATTGATTAAAAAATAATCCCTAACTATAAGAATGATTATGACTTTTGCAATATCTATTATATAACATGAAAAAGCAGCTCTAGTTCAGTTAGAAAGATATCTGTTTTAAGCTTTGCAACTAAGCTTAAAAAATGTCAAGCAGTAGGCTCAGGCTAGATTCATTTTATATGAAGTTTAGAATGGGCTGTAATAATTGCAATGTCTATTTTGCTTTAGATAATTTCTATTAGCTTTTATTATTATTACTGCTGCTGTCAAGAGTGTTCTGTAAATTGCCATGAGAACTTTCTCAACAGTCTACATAACATAGTTCTCTTAATACAGGTATTCTCTAAATAGCAAATGAACAATAATTCACACTACCAAGTGTTACTAAATAGTACTATTGCTAGGCCTCCTTTGGGTACAGGCAATTTTCATTATTTGCAGATTCCCTATTTGCAAATTTGCCTACATTAAAATTTATTTATAAACTAAAATCAATACATGTGATGTGCAGTGGTGGGTTTCAAATTTTTTTACTACCGGTTCTGTGGGTGTGGCTTGGTGAGTGTGGCATGGCTTAGTGGGCATGGCTTGGTGGGTGTGGCAGGGGAAGGATACTGTAAAATCTCCATTCCCATCCTACTCTAGGGGAAGGATACTGTATAATCTCCATTCTCTCTCCACTCCAGGGAAGGTTACTGCAAAATCCCCATTTCCTCCTGATCAGCTGGGACTCGGGAGGCAGAGTTCCAGCTGGGATGGGGGCAGGGCCAGTCAGAGGTGGTATTTACCAGTTCTCCAAACTACTCAAAATTTCTGCTACCGGTTCTCCAGAACTGGTCAGAACCTGCTGAAACCCACCTCTGGTGATGTGTTTGGGGTTAATTTGCAGATATGTGCAGGGTAGTTAAAATTTTGAGTTGCTGTTCTCCATATGTCTTCTCTGGTGTTCTTCCTGATTAAAATGGCCCACAAGCCTAGTGTGCCTAAGCAAAAGAGGTTGTGATGTGCTTCATAGAGAAAGTATCTATGTGAGATAAGCTTTGTTCATGCATGAGTTACAGTTTTGTTGGCTGTGAGTTCAATATTAATGAATCAACAATATGTTATACAGTATGCAGGAAATGGAAGAGGAAATTTATTGATCTGTACATGAGGCCATTCCAGAAACTGCTATGTGTGATGCATAAAAATAAAATGGTATATTTGTGAATTCATGGGATGATGACTGATAATAAAAGCATAGGGAATAGTGTTGTTGTGAGGCTGAAAGCCAACAATGAAAGTCATGCTATCTAGGCTCAGGACAATTTAAACTCTTTCTTGGCTAGTTGTTCTGCCCCAGCTACAGATCCCAAAGAACACAGCACACACAAACTCTGAACAAAACTTAGTTTACTCAAATAACACAGATTTAGCAAATGCCGGCTGTTAATAAGCATTCTTAACAGCCTGCCAGAATTCCACAGATAAGATAATCAAGTCTTACTGGAGTTGGCAGAAAGCCCAGAAGCAAGGTTCCATAGAAATCTCAACGCGATGATTAGCGAACTAAAGTTGTTTCCTGCAGCTTGTTGCAAGTTGCGTTCTTTCTTAAATAGGCTAAGGGAGTGGCCAATTAGCCCCAAGCCTTATTCTCGAGGAGACCTCCTCCTGAGGAACCACTCCTGCCTTTTGGCAGTTCTGCGTGCCCGTGCATTGAGAAGAGGCTCCTCCTCTTCATCCTCTTCACTTAAAGGAGCCTCTGGAGGTTCTGAAGGCCCTGACTGGATCTCTGCCTCTGGCACCACATCTTCTTCAGCCTCCTCGCTGTCTGACTCGAGCGCTGGCTGCACAGGCTGCTGGCGCAGCAACACACCAGCCTCTCGTCGTCGGGATCAGCAACAATCCACGCAGGCCGCTGGCAGGCCACAACACTAGTGCTGGTTGGCTTGCATATTTCAAAAGATAATATGGCATGAAAATGTTAAATTTGTACCAATTCTTGTTGAAGTTCCCATATAAACGTATCTGTGTTCTGACATTGGAAGGAAAGTGAGGAAGACTGTGCCAGAAAAGCCTTTTGATTCAGACTGTTTCTAGCTTCTGACCAATCCCAAAGCATAAAATGAAGCCATCATTATTAATTGTTCTGTTAGTTAGTTAGTTAGTTAGTTAGTTAGTTAGTTAGTTAGTTAATTAGTTTTAAAAAAGCAAAATTTGGCTGGGGAACAGAAATATTTTACCTTCTAGGTTTTTTGTATTGATCAGAGCTTTCAGTATGAGAAGCTGTCTTTGATCAGCAAGCAACTCATGTTATTCCTATAATTTTCATAGTCATGAAATCTGCTATGGAAACTAAACACAGGAATACATTATTATTATTTTTAATGTGGCAGCATTCACTTCAGCTTTCACTTTGAAATTCCCCTTGAAAGATGCAACTAATTATAGCAGGGTTGAATTTTAAAGTTAGAAATAAAAGAGCAGTTGCGATTACAGGAAAATTGGGGCTTGATGCAGGAAACAAAACAGGAAACAGTCTGATAATTCAAAGGTAGGTATGATAAAAGAGAAATATCAGCCAGAGAAAGAAAATATAAAGAGAAGGACCATGTATATAGAAGTAATGGACAAAAAGCCATGCATGAACATTTCATTACTGAACTACAATTAGATATTCTGGAAATTAAAATTAAACAGGCTCTAAAAAGAATAGCTCATGACTAAGCTGTAAGGGTTGATGAAATAAGATTTGAACTATTTAAAATGTTACAGTGATAACATTTGCAACTTATAAGCAGGTGTGGAAAACTAGCTCATGAATTGGAAAAGATCTCTTCCAAAATCCAAAAAAGGGCTGTGTTTAAAGAATATTCAGACTACTGATCAATTGCATTTACCTCACATGTCAGTAAGACAATATTCAAGATTTTACATTTCAGATTTCAAATATAGCAACAGAACTTAGACTTATATATTGCTTCATAGTGCTTTACAGCTCTTTTTAAGTGGTTTACAGAATCAGAATATTGCCCCCCAAAATCTGGTCCTGGTTTTACCGACTGATAAACTACCAGATATACAAACCAGATTTGAAACTGGCATGGACTCTCCAGATTACATCGCTGATACCTGGTGGATAATAGAAAAAGCTAATGAGTTTCAAAAAGACCTCTATCTATTTTATTGGTTATATAAAGCTTTTTTACTGTGTAGGCCATAACCAATTCTGAAGTGCTCTTAAGAACATGGCTATACTAAATCATTTTATATTGAAAATATTGTATAATGATCAGAAAGTAATAGCTGGAACAGCATATAAAGCAAATAACTCTTTCCAAATTGCAAAAAGAATATTTCAGTATTGTAAACTGGCATTTTATCTATTTTATTTAAACAAGGAATGTATTTTGAGAAATACTGGACTAAGTAAAATATAAATTGGCATTAAAATTGGTGTGAAAAATAATATCAGAAATGCTGATGATAACACTTGGATTGCTTAAGGAATCTTACGTTAAAGATAAGAGAGCTGAAAAGCCTCTTCTTTCTCCTGCAGAATATATTTAAAAAAAGAAAAGAGATTAAAACTATGTCAATAGTTAATACCACCCCAATGCACAAAAAAATAATTGTTAAAGTGGTACCAGACTTTATGTTCCAAAATATTCAAACATTTAAAGGAATGGTAGACACCATTCCAATACATTACAACCATTACAATGGTAGACAGAGACACCATTACAATAAAAAATTCTACATCAAAATATATTAAAGAACAGAAAGATTGTACTAACAACAAAGATTTGTGTTGGCAAGGGCATAGTTTTCCAGTTGCAATATGTTGTGAAAGATGAATCATAAGAAAGGCTGAATAAAGAAAAACCCAACCCTTCAACCACAGTGGTGCTGGAAAGGCTGCTTGGGAATATCCTGTATTGTAAAAGAAAGAAATCGGTCAATTTCTGATTGCTCAGTGGAAGTACTAATAATGAAACTAAAGCCTAGATAATTCAGACACATAATGTGAAAGCAAAAGTCATTAGAGATGATCGTGATGCTTGGCAAAGTTAAGACAATTGAAAAAGAAGCCAATAGAATACAAGGTGGCTAAAATCAATGTTAGTGATGACACAAACATGAGCTTACAAACACTCAAACAAGTATTTGATGTTGGAGAATTCAAGTGTAATAGTGTCTATCAAAACACAAAGAATTGCAAACAATCAAACAATATGTGCATATTATTTTAATAAGGGAAACAAAAGGAAAAAAGCGGGACAAAATGTTTTATCCAGCATGATGGGTACCATATGAACCATTCTCTACATAAACTTTTTTTTTAATGATGTGGGAAATGGAAATGAGTCTGTAGCATTACTTGAAACTAATAATAGAACAGAATAATAGAATAACAGAGCTGGAAGAGACCTTGGAGGCCTTCTATTCCAAACCCCTGCTCAAGCAGAAGCACTACACTGAGCCCTATCTAACAAAATGAAATTTAGAATCTTCCTAGGTATTTACTGTATGTCCAGCTGATAGGTCTGCAGTTTCCTGAATTGATTCCCCCCCCCCTTTTTTTAAAAAAGTTAGGAACTACATAAACCCTTTTCCAGGCATCTAATAGTTCCTGGTGCTCCAGAATCTTTGAAAAAAATGGCTCGGTGATTCTGAGATCACTTCTGCCTGTTCCTTCAGAATCTTGGAGTGTAATCCATCTGGTTCTGATGATTTGAACTCATCTAGAGTGGATAGGTGTTTTACTTGCTTATTTTGACTTGCATTCCTAATCTGGGTTTTACAGGGTTTTTTATAGGTTGTTTTTCTACTTTTATATACTTTTTGTTATACTGTTTTTCCTTTTGTGAAAAACAGATGCATAAAAAATGAGTTAAGCAGTTCTGTTTTCTTCCTGCTGCTCATCACCTTCTTGCCATTTTCTGCCATTAATGGACGGATCATTTCCTTGACTTTTTTCTTGTGTTTTTAAATGTTGAAAGAAGGTTTGTTGTTGTTGTTGTTGTTGTTGTTGTTGTTGTTGTTATTTTTGACTTTTATCGCAAGCCTTAGTTCAATTTGTGCCTTAGCTTTCCTTACTTCATCTTTGCAGGTTTGGGCTATTTGCTGATTTTCTGCCTTAGTTATCGTTCCACTTTTTATCTTTGTTCTTTTTGTCTTTCAGTTTATCAGAGAATTCTTTGTGCAGCCATACTAGTTTCTTTTGATATTTTTCATTTTTCCTTCTTCATTGGAACTGTGCTAAAGTGGGCTTTTATAATCTCACTTTTCAAAGCTTCCAAAACTTTTTGGATGATTTTCCCTTGAGGATTCTCATCCATGGAATCCTTCCCAATTCCCAATTATTGAAATCAGCTCTCTTAAAGTCTGAGACTCTAGTTTGACTTTGTTCTATTGCTTGTCCTTGCATAATGTTGAATTCCTATATTGCATGGTCACTTTCACCCAATGTTCAATGTCTTCTATCATGTCATCTCTGTTAGTGAGAATTAAGCCCAGTATGTCTGACCCTCTCATTCCCTTCTCTACTTTTTGGGAGAGAAGTTGTCTGCTAGGTTTGTCAGGAATTTGTATGATCTTTAATTAGTTGCAAAGTTTATCTCCCAGATTGTCTCTCCTAAGTGTTAGCTCTGCTTCAAAATTTCAACTTGTATAAGAGCAAATATTTTGGTAAAAATGCAGGGTTTTAAAAAGAAACATTTAAGTGAATGAAAAAAATAAATATGTTATGTCGGGAAATAAATTATATGGGAAAAAAGGAGATCAAGCAGGAACTGAAATGCAATGGCCATGAGGAAAATAAGAGAGGAACAAATCTCAGCCTCTTCATCTATTCATGTAATCATCTGTGAAGACTCATACATGCATGCTGGTTTTTTCCTTCCTTTCCAAATTTTGCAAATTTAAATAGCAGGAATTTTTGTAGCCAAGGACAAGATTTCTATTGAGTCTCTCTTTAGCAAGACTTATTGAAAGGGAAATGAATAATGTTACAGAATTTTCAACCGCTGGATTACTTTCAGTTTAGAACCCAGTTTATCCTTCAGTTTATTAAAGCAGAGATTGCTTTAATTTTTTCTCCCATCACCCCTGCTCTAAATCAGTGGCTGCCTGCCTGTTTCCCAGACAACTGAGGAATGTGCAGGTGTCTTTTCCAACTGTCTCTGGAATTGTTATCTGGCTCTGAGCAGACCATTACAGCTTTATTTATGCTGTTCTGAACACATCTAACACAGAAAGATCTACTTGCTTTTAATCTGAGAGTGTTTGGTCCGTTGCTGAATTGAAGTGCTATCCAGGCACCCTTGAATCAGCAGAAAACTATATTGGCTATACTAAATGTTGTGGTCCCCACTGACAATTGCTATCTTCTCTCACTTCCTTTTGTTTTGGTTGCAGCATTTATCTAGTTCCCTAAGAGATTCAACACCTTTAACCTGCCTTTGGATGGTAGTGAGGGGTAAAATCAGAGGTGGTATTCAGCAGGTTCTGACTAATTCTGGAAAACTGGTAACAGAAATTTTGAGTAATTTGGAGAACAGGTAAATACCACCTCTGATAGGCCCCACCCCCATCTATTCTCTGCCTCCTGAGTCCCAGATGATCGACAGGGAATGGAGATTTTGCAGTAACCTTCCCCTGGAGTGGGGAGGGAATGGAGATTTTACAGTATCCTTCCCCTGCCACGCCCACCAAGCCATGCCACGCCCACCAAGCCACACCCACAGAACTGGTAGTAAAAAATGTTGAATCCCACTACTGGGTAAAATACTACTTTAGCACTGGTACAAGAACTAAAGGAAAACTTTCTCCTGCCCCAGCCAAGGATCAGTTGAAAGCAACATCATAGGGTCATGGCTGAAAATTATTTCTGTTCAGGACACTACATCCATGCATGATATCAATACCTGATTTACTTTCATGCTAAAAAGCAATATGGACTGACTGACTGACTGACTGAATGAATGAATGAATGAATGAATTGCTGCACATTCATGTCTAACCCCAGAAATGAGACAGTGACATCCAATTGAGTCCAATCCTTTATTTGCCTATACCTAAGGGGCAGAATTTTGCCAAACTAAAGCTATAACTTTCTAAGCTACATTCTAAGACATTCCCTGAACCTTTCTCCCTCTCCCCCTTCCAGCTCAGGACTGTGCAGTCTCTTGATTGGGGTCTCTTACTGGAAAAGTCCTGAGTTTGTTAAAACTTCCCACTCTACTACTACACATTCCATCACATTCACGAGGAGAAACTTGGACCCAGCCCTACATGTTCTAAAAGGAGTAACTTTCAGAAAATGATATGAAAAAATGCTTATGTACACTGTTTTCTCAAGAACACTTTTAAACTTCTTGCAAACTAATCTCTTGTAATAAATTAGTGATATACTGAAGGAGGTAACCAGCAGGAAACACAAGAACCTGTATGAACTGCTGATTCCAGAAAAAGTAGGACTGAGCTGCACTAGCAGGATTTATGGTTTTAAATTTATATGTGAGCATAGTTCAGCATCCTAAAGGAAATTAACCTTCACCATCTTTGGAAAGGCAGATTCTGAAGCCGAAGCTGAAATACTTTGGCCACCAAAGGAGAGGAGATGACTCATTGGAAAAGACCCTGAGGTTGGGAAAGATTGAAGGCAAAAGGAGAAGGGGGCGGCAGAGCATAAGATGTTATATAGTGTCATCAATGCAACAACTTGCACATGAATATGTGCAAATTCTAGAAGACTGGAGTGCTAAAGTCCATGGGGTCATGAAGTATCACACATGATTTAGGGACGGAATAACAAATAGTTCAACAATTAGGTGTTTACATGCAATATAACATGATATAAAAACTAATACAAATCAGTAACCTATGAAAATTGACAAAAGGTACCCCAGATATGTTAATCAAGCCTCCATTTTCTTTAGTCTATTTGAAGTAAAAAATGCAACTTCAGAAAACCTATATTTAGATCAGGGGTAAAATCCAGCAGGTTCTGACAGGTTCTGGAGAACCGGTAGTGGAAATTTTGAGCGGCTTGGAGAACTGGCAAATATCACCTCTGGCTGGCCTCAGAGTGAGGTGAGAATGGGGATTTTGAAGTATCTTTCACCTGGAGTGGGGAAATTTGGGGAAATGGGAATTTTGCAATATCCTTCCCCTGGAGTAGGGTGGGAATGAGGATTTTGCAATATCCTTCCCCTGCCGCCCACCACACCACGCCACACCACACCCACCAAGCCACGCCCACAGAACTGGTAGTAAAAAAATTTGAATTTCACCACTGATTTAGGTGCATTTAAGGTTTCTGAAATATATGCATGGCACTGAATAATTTTATATGTGTAGAGAAGACCAGTTACAAGTTTGACCTGGGCTACTAAAAAGAAGTTAGAACACCACACGTAGCTTGTATGACTTTCAGGCATTGAGAAGGAAATGTATGATTCAATCAGGAAAAGGTAGCTCTCTTAAAATTTAATCTCTTATGCATACAGCACTTCCTAATGAGTCCACCAGGAATAAACAAATTAGTCTCCAGGATGTATCATGCATTAATCAGATAAATAGTATTATGAAAGATGAAAGATTTGAAAATTAGTTCTACATTCAATGCTTACATTAGAAAAAAATGGGATGTAGGAAAAATAATGGTGCAATGAAAATGTCAGTTTGTGCCAATTCAAGTTAAATCAGCTGCAGTTTATCCCACAGTTATTTAATTTATTATCATCTGCATATGAACACTACACAGCCTTCTCTCAAGAAACACAATTAGAACACAGGAAGTGAAGGAAACATCAAAATGTAATTTCATATTCAACTCTCTATGAAAGCAATACATTAAAACTGATTCACAAAGCAAGTTACATGTTGCATATATTGAAATAAACAGGATTAAATTCTTTTGAAATATCTTTAGTGCTTTCTTATCCAATAACAAAACTGCTATGAAAACACCAACCCAAAGCACTCTATAGAGAATGGATAGAAATTTCAGTTCTGAAACTAATAACTTGAAGTCTCTTGGGTCCCCCCCCACTTCTCTAATATAAGCAAAAGAAAATGTATTCATGTTAACAAGGTAACTGAACCTTGGATTTTAACCTTCTCAAGCATTGTTAGGAAATTTCTAATATAAATCCAGTCATAATTTCAGAATGATCAACATGTCATTTTCAGAAATGTTGCTGCTTTGTGGAAATGGTCATAGCTGGAGGTCTTTGCAGAAAAGCAAACAGATGGGTAAAGAACAGAGGAGCTGATTGCTGCCCTTGGTGTTTGAACACAATCTTTAGGGCAGCACTCTAAAAAGGAAGCAGCACCTGGGCTTAAATGAAATTGGATTTAATGCAGTTAATGTGATTACATCCCATATATTTACCAACTGCTTATTAGTCAGGGGCAACCTTTGCTGAGTCCAAGGACGTATTCTGTTCAGGTTATTCACCTCTGTTCTATGCAAAGCCAAAATCCAGTACTGAAAGAAGTTGTTCGGTTAGCATTAAGGTGGTAATATTCATTCTTCAATGATGCTACATCTTCTTATCTTTATTTATAGGAAATCAATCTTCACTGTGTACTCCAGCAATTTAGCTGTATGTTGTGACCTGGATTATCATCAACCAGAAAGGGGTGGGGGGTGGGGAATGCAATGTTTATGTTGTGACTACTTGCCCTACTTTTTAGGTTTATTCATTTGAAGTTGCCAAACTAGGGAATTAATCTTAAACTCTACTCACCTTTTTTAAACAGCAACAACAACTGAATTATGCCATTAGCCACTTCAACTCAGCCACTATTCTGTAAAAGGGAGGCAAAAAGGGCACAGGATTCTTAAATTAATGTGAAGTTTAAAACCTATAATTGAATTTTGAAACCTATAATTGAGAATAGCTAGTATCTCTTAAATGGTTTACTGGATTGCTGAAAGACCTTTTTATTTAAAGGAAATTATTTTAGGATCAATTTAGATTTTTCTTAACTAGTTGATGATTCTCCCAGTTGGCATGAATACGTTCTCTTGCTTTCTATGAGAATAAAACAACAACAACAAGTAAATCTAAGGATAAAATAAACGAGTATATAATCTGTGAAAATCTCCTGGGGACATAACTTTGTGATTATAATCTCCCTTGAAGTTCTAATGTGACAGAACACATCAGGAATTCTTCATCCCATTATCACCTAGCCATTCTTTTATTCCTTGATTTGTCAGTCTGAACATCACTGTATAAATCTAATTTGCTTGATGACAGAATGCTTACAATTTCATCTCTATGTATTTCTGTCCTGCAAATTATATACATGATATATTATATATCAGGGGTAAAATTCAGAAGGTTCTGACAGGTTCTGGAAAATTGGTAGCAGAAATTTTGAGTAGTTTGGAGAACCAGCAAATACCACCTCTGGCTGGTCCCAGAGTGGGGTGGGAATAGAGATTTTGCAATATCCTTCTTCCAGGAGTGGGGAGGGAATGGGGATTTTGCAGTATCCTTCCCCTGGAGTAGGGGAGAATGGAGATTTTGCAATATCCTTCCCCTGCCACGCTCACCAAGCCATGCCCACCAAGCCACACCACAACCACCAAGCCACGCCCACAGAACCGGTAGTAAAAAAAATTGAATTCCACCACTGCTTCTAATGTATTTCTTAGACTTTGGGATAAATAAAATGTGAGGACCATGGAAGAAAAACGAATGAAATAAAAATGTAAGAAAAATAAGAAACTTTGTATTTGGCCTTGAATGTCAGCCCTAGTGATGGTGCAAACTTTGAATGGAAGAAAAGTAATGGAAAATGACTATTGATCATTTATGCAAACTATTTAATTTCAGAGTCCTTATGTTAACACAAGAAATAAAAATTGCACCTAAATCTTGTATTCAAATAGATTGATTTTTCTCTATTTTGTTTATGCTAAATATCAATATTATTACCGTATTTTCCGGCGTATAAGACGACTGGGCGTATAAGACGACCCCCTACTTTTCCTGTTAAAATATAGGGTTTGGGCTATACTCGCCGTATAAGACTACCCCTCTTCCAACGCACACCAAATAAAAATTAAAAAAACATCAACTGGCTCACCCACAATGTAAAAGCAGCTGTGCTAGACCCAAAATGGCCCCTGAAACAAGCAGGAACCTCACACAGCCCCAAAAAGCCCCAAAAAACAACTTTCACGCTTTACACACACACAACACAACACAACACAACACAACACAACTGGCTCATCCACAATGTAAAAGTAGCTGTGCTAGACCCAAAATGGCCCCTGCAACAAGCAGGAACTTCACACAGCCACAAAAAGCCCAAAAACCCAACTTTCACACTTCACACACACAAAATTCCACATACAGCTTTGTGAGATTTTGTGTGTTTGTGTAGTTAGAGTGAAACACTACAGAAACACACTAAATCTCAGAAAGCTACACAAATATTATTTTATTTTATTTTATTTTTATTTTTATATGAAAGCTAAATTTAAAACTTCCTAAACTTTAAATGGCTAGGTCTAAAAAAGAACTAAAAAAAAACCCAATTAACTATTTTTTTTTAAAGATCCCAAAGGGGAAAAAAACTTACGTACCCAATAGAACAGGGGTCTCCAACCTTGGCAACTTTAAGACTTGTAGACTTCAACTCCCACAATTCCTCAGCCAGCTTTGTTTTGCTGGCTGAGGAATTCTGGGAGTTGAAGTCCACAACTCCCTGCCTGCTTGGTTGCAGGCAGGGAGTTGCTTGCTGATGGAATGGATTCAGGCAAGCGAAGCAAGGCAAGCAGCTAAGGCAGTGGTTCTCAACCTTCCTAATGCCGCGACCCTTTAATACAGTTCCTCATGTTGTGGTGACCCCCAACGATAAAGTTATTCCTAAAACCATCAAAAATATGTGTTTTCCGATGGTCTTAGGCCAGGGGTCCCCAACCTTTTGGACCTCAGGGACCACCAACTTCATAATTTTAAATTTCGCAGACCACTAATACGAATCCAGTGCCCCGCTTGCTGAAGCACCTGGACTCCCAGTACGGGATGGGGTCCTTCAGGCACTCTCCATCCTCTCTGTCTCTCTCTCTCTCTGTCTCCCACTCTTTCTCTCTCATTCTCTCTTTCTCTCTCTCTCATTTTCGCTTTCTCTCTCTCTCCCTCTCTTTCTTTCTCTCCCACTCTTTCTCATTCTCTCTTTCTCTCTCCCCCCTCTCTCATTCTCTTTCTCTCTCCCCCTCTCTTTCTCATTCTTTCTTTCCCCCACTCTTTCCCTTTCTCTCCCCTCTTTCTCATTCTTTCTCTCTCTCCCACTCTTTCTCTCTCATTCTCTTTCTCCCCCCTTTCTCTCTTTCTCCCACTCTCTTTCTCTCCCCCCACTCTCTCTCATTCTCTCTTTCTCTCTGTCCCCCTTTCTCTCCCCCCCACTTTCTCTTTCTCCCTCCCGCTCTTTCTCTTTCTCTCTCTCCCCCTCTTTCTCTCTCTCCCCACTCTCTCCCTCTCATTCTGATTCTCTCATTCTGATTCTCTTTCATTTTCTCTCCCTCTCTTCTCATTCTCTCTCTGATTCTTTGGTTCTCTTTGATTCTGTCTCTTTCTCTGTCTCTCATTCTCTCTCTCTCACTCTCTCTCTCTGATTCTCTCTGTCTCTTTCTCTCATTCTCTTTCATTCTGTCTTTCTCTCTCTTTCATTCTTTGTCTCTTTCTCTCTCTGTCTCATTCTGATTCTCTCTTTCTCTCTCATTCTCTCTCTCTCTCATCTCATGGGCCAGCCAGTGTCTTGGGGCTGAGAGGAAGTCAAGCATCTCCCTGAGAGACTGAGGGCCGGAAGAAGTGTGGGAGCGAAGCACTACTTGAACTTGTGCGGCATGAGCATTCCGCCTTGGTATATTTGTGTCAGGAGTGGCGCAAGGCAGCCTTTGTTTCCTGCTGCCTGGCACTCAGAGTGGTAAATAGCGTCTGATCCGGAGAGCTGCTGGATTTTGCTCTCTAATCCGGCTGCCAAATCGGCCCCCTGCAAACTCTCGTCTCTCAAGGAGCGCTCCCTGAAGCGGGGCTGGAAACTTTGGTTGGACTGCTTGAGAGAGGAGAGCTTGCAGGGGGGCGATCTGGTGTCTGCAACGGAGAGCGGCATCCGGCTTTTTCTCTCCGCTGTAAGAGCGCTGTAAGAGCGGCAGCCCTCATCTCCTAATGCTTGGGACTGCAAAATCCAGCTGCTCCCCGGACCAGTCACCATTTACCGCTCCGAGTCCCAGGCAGCAGGAAACAAAGGCTGCCTTGCGCCACTCCTGACACAAATATACCAAGGCGGAATGCTGCTGCCGTACAAATGAAAGTAGTGCTTCACTCCCACAGCTTCCAGCCATCGCAAACACCACTTCTTCCCGCTTCTGCCGCCCCCTCCCCCACCGCCACAACAGCACCATTCATTCCGGATGGCGAGGGCTGCGCTCGTTTTTCTGTATTGCACCACCATCAAAACCCCTGTGAAAGGGTTGTTTGACCCCCCCAACCACTGAGCTAAGGTAAGCAAGCCAGGAGAATGCGCTGCGCACTCCCACCCTTTGCCTGCGAGCCCGGACGCTGATCCGGACGGCTGCAGAACGAACTGGGCACTGGCTGTCATGACTTTTCTGCTGTGCGGGGTTCGGCACCTGGGCTCCCGGGGTTTAAGCCTCTGGGCCAGCCCGTGCTGCTCCATGATGTTCGCTTCGGGCTCCTTGGAATTGCTGCTGGGCGCTTCTTCCCGTTGGGGCAATGGTGGGTGGCTGCGAGCCTGGAAGAGGTGGTGAAATGCAGAGCAATACCTCGTGGGGAAGGAGTCCGCCGTGGCTCCCGCAGTCCACTCACCATCGCCCCAACGGGAAGAAGCGCCCAGCAGCAATTCCAAGGAGCCCGAAGCGAACATCCTGGAGCAGCACGGGCCGGCCCAAAGGCTTAAACCCCAGGAGCCCAGGTGCCGAACCCTGCACAGCAGAAAAGACATGACAGCCGGTGCCCAGTTCTTTCTGCAGCCGTCCGGATCGGCGCCAAGCCAGGAAAGTGCGCTGCGCACTCCCACCCTTCGCCTGCGAGCCCGGGCGCTGATCCGGATGGCTGCAGAAGGAACTGGGCACCGGCTGTCATGTCTTTTCTGCTGTGCCGGGTTCGGCACCTGGGCTCCCGGGGTTTAAGCCTTTGGGCCGGCCCGTGCTGCTCCAGGATGTTCGCTTCGGGCTCCTTGGAATTGCTGCTGGGCGCTTCTTCCCGTTGGGGCGATGGTGGGTGGCTGCGAGCCTGGAAGAGGTGGTGAAATGCAGAGCAATACCTCGTGGGGAAGGAGTCCGCCGTGGCTCCCGCAGTCCACTCACCATCGCCCCAACGGGAAGAAGCGCCCAGCAGCAATTCCAAGGAGCCCGAAGCGAACATCCTGGAGCAGCACGGGCCGGCCCAAAGGCTTAAACCCCAGGAGCCCAGGTGCCGAACCCGGCACAGCAGAAAAGACATGACAGCCGGTGCCCAGTTCTTTCTGCAGCCGTCCGGATCGGCGCCAAGCCAGGAAAGTGCGCTGCGCACTCCCACCCTTCGCCTGCGAGCCCGGGCGCCGATCCGCTTGGACTGCGGGAGCCACGGCGGTGCTGGCCGGGCTGGGTCTGGTGCGGTGGGCGGAGATGAAGGAGCAGCCTTGGCGGTAGCAGCAGCAGCAATTACAACGGGAAAAGCTGTGGGGAAAGGAGGACGAAGAAGATCTGGCAAGGCGGTGCGAGCACTTCATGGCTCCTCCGGTGAGCGGATTGCGAGAGCTGCGCGACTGGGGCGGAGACATGCGAAGTCGCATGGGGCTTCTCATAATGGAGACGCAGAGCCAGGTGTGCAAGGCGCTGGCCCAGGTCGACCGTGGCGCCGCTTTCACCGTGGACTGCTGGGAAAGGAAGGAAGGTGATCCGAATTCCGGGGTAGAGTGGGGACGCGTTCCTTTCTCGTGGGCCCCGCACTGCCTGGCACCTCTTGTAGGTTGGAACTAATTCAGAGTACAGCTTCCCCTCAATGTTGCCGGCGCTCCCAAAGTGTCATCGGTCAGCGCCAGCAACTCAGATTCGGGTACCCGGCGTATAAGACGACCCCCGACTTTTGAGATGATTTTCCTGGGTTAAAAAGTCGTCTTATACGCCGGAAAATACGGTATATTTACAAATGCTTATCCAATATGCTAGTTGGCAGAAAATTATTTGTTTTAAAAATCATTTTTAAATGGATTGATTTGAATAAAACAAACAGAGACACTCATGACCAATCATATCATAACCAACCAGTTCAAAGGTTCACTGACTCCATTATGCCATTTTTCACAATGGCCAACTTGAATGCTATTATTAGAAGCATTTAATTCAGTCTTGTGTTTCTGATCATTGTAATATTTTTGCTGTAATTAATCATAGGCCTATTATATATACAGCATTATACTGAATGTATGCTTTTGTGTATGTTTGTTTGTATGCATTGTGTGTTTGCACATAAACACACAATTTACCCCCATCTTTGCTTCCTATGGTGTATAGTATATTTACTTTAAAATCCTTCTTTCTATCACCTTGTTCATTCCTATCTAATTCCATTATTTATTTTTCTTTCTTTGTGTGTATAAAATACAATGCTTCTTATTCAATTCCATTTTTTCCCCTCTAACATTTATTGAGGGTTTTTTAAAATATATAAATCTGTGATCAATTGATAAATACAACTAACCTCAATTATATTACACCTAATGCACAATATATCATCCCCTTATGTACTTATATGCAAAGTTATGGTACAGGTAAAAAAGGGATGGAGTTTATGTTGTGATGTTATGCTGCACTTCATCTCTTATGCCCCTTGCTTTTGGTGAATATCACATGGAGCATTTAACCATGTTTCTGGTTTTCATACCAAGAAACTGTGATTTAACAATCTATGAAGTGACTGCTGGAGCACAAAAGCAGGTGGAATTAGGTTCAGTGAAGCCACATGTTTTTATACTTAAACCAATACGGATGGTGACTGCGACCATATCTACATCTTGTGAGAAAGCATATGACAAATATGGACCAAACAAAGCAGAGGAACAACACACTGTCATCAAGGTATATATTGTCAAAATCATGATTATTTTAGTCATAATACATGGCCGTGAAATATGGCACCATCAGAGAAGCCAAGCATGGAACAATAAATGATTATGGATTGTGATGCTTGTTAAAATTATGTGGAATATGTTAGAATGCAAGAGTAACCAATAATATCCTTGTGAATAGTTGTTCATCAGGCCATGAATAGTTGGAAACACCATTATCTGAGTGACAATTCTGCCTTAAGATCTTGAGTCACCAACATAACAGTTCAACATTAATATGCCTGTGAATACCTTCCCTTGTATCCAAAGGATACAATTACCAATTTTAAAAAGATCATTATTTTAAGAAATCAAAAGGGAAGCCAGAGATGGCAAAGTGATCTGCTCATTTCAAACTTTGTTGACACAAAATTTATTCTGGGCTCTGCATATATGCCGGACACATTCATAGAAATTAAAAAGACATAAAGACATACAGTCTACAGTAGTACTGTCACCTATGTAAAGAAAGTGCCAACCCAAAGATAAAGTAAGTTGAGGTTGGAAAGAGTATTCTGGGAGGGAAGAGTGGGAAGCAACTACATTAATCTGTGTTTAGAGCCTTCATTTTCCATAATGACTTGTCTCTTGTGTTGGAATCAGCAAGCAATCACATTTTCATCTGGCAAAGTTATTACGAATACAGTCCAAAATTCAAAAGACAGAATTCCTACCAGAACCCACATTTCAAGGTAACATTAGTCATCCTGATCAACTGGAGTTCTCAGACTGGGGTTTCTGAGAAAACTTCATAGATGGATTCAAAACAAACAATAATTATTGTCAGGATTGTTGTTTTTGTTTTGTAAATATTCTAGCACTGATGGGTTCTGAAATTTCCTTAAGATTCCCAAGCACTACACATTGTAACTGGCATTGGACAGTCTTGATTCTCAGCACTGTTTTTCCTCATTTAGTGCTTCCCATCTCATGTTCTTTTCCAGGTAGCTCTGCAAGTTTCATTCTCTTCGATCTTCCCTTAGTAGTAGCAGTGTTCCTGTGAATTGGATGGATCGGGTGAAACTGTACATGGGAATGACCTTGGCAGAAAGGAGGAAGAGCCCCAGACTACACAACAGTCAGATAAGAGGAAGCTCTGCTCACAGAAGGAATAACATACATCTTTGAAAGGATCCTCCTTAGTATCTTGGACAGTAAAGATGAGGGAGATGAGATATATTTTCAGACTTGAAAGATTTGGTTAATGTAACATTACAATAAATTTAGAGTTATAAGGCTGACATAATATCTATCATATCTCAAGACTTAAAATTGACACCTAACATCAAAAACATGATCAAAAAAGCACAACAAAGAATGCTCTTTTTCTGCGCCAACTCAGAAAGCTCAAACTGCCCAAGAAGCTGCTGATTTAGTTCTACAGAGGAATTATTGAGTCTGTCATCTGCATCTCTATAACTGACATACACAGACTTCAACAGATTATTAGAACTGCAGAAAAAAACAATTGCTACCAACCTGCCTTCCATTGAGGACCTGTAAACTGCACGAGTCAAAAAGAGGGCTGTAAAAATATCTACAGACCCCTCGCATCCTGGACATAAATTGTTTCAACTTCTACCCTCAAAATGACGTTATAGGGCACTGCACACCAGAACAACTAGACACAAGGACAGTTTTTTCCCAAATGCCATTACTTTGTTAAACAACTAATTCCCACAAATGAGTCAAAAAGAGCCTTGTTAGTACAGTGGTTTAAGGCACCCTGTTATTAAGCTGGTTATTAAGACCAGCTGCCTGCAATTACTGCAGGGTTCGAATCTCGCCAAGGCTCAAGGTTGACTCAGCCTTCCATCCTTTCTAAGGTAGGTAAATTGAGGACCCAGTTGTGGGGGCAATAAGCTGACTTTGTATAAATATACAAAAGGATGAAGGCTATTGCTGAGCACATTGTAAGCCGCCCTGAGTCTTTGGAGAAGGGTGGCATATAAATCAAATTAAAAAAAAACAAACTATTTACTAAGACTGTATTACTATTATTCTTCTCATCCTTCCTACTATCTATCTCCTCCCACTTATGACTATAACCTTGTTGCTTGTATCTTTATGATTTATATTGTTTTATTTAGTTTCCTAGTATGTTTTGATTGCTTATTTAGTATCCTATGACTATCACTAAGTGTTGTATCTTATGATCCTTGATGAATGTATTTTTTATGTACAATGAGAGCATATGTACCAAAGACAAATTCCTTGTGTGGAATTTCGTGTGATTTCCTAGAAATCACACTTGGCCAATAAAAATTCTATTCTATTCTATTCTATTCTATTCTATTCTATTCTATTCTATTCTATTCTATTCTATTCTATTCTATTCTATTCTATTCTATTCTATTCTATTCCGCTCCAGTTCAAAGTCTATATCACCAGGACCAGGGTCAGGAGTATTAGGCTCAGTGCCAACTTTCCATTGTTACCTTAGATTGATTGAACACACACACACACACACACACACACACACACAAACACACAGCTGAATAGTATAGCGGTTAGAGCTTTGATGCAAGAGACTGAGTTTGGATCCCAGCTGGTACCAACAGGGGTCCTTGAGTAAAGTCCCCCTAGCAGCTCACTTGCCTACCTTGGATATGAGAGTAACAATAACCAAGAGAGTCATGCTGGCTCAGATGTCATCTGGATTAACAAGATCCATGTCAGATGTTGAGGAACCAGGACAATATGACAATAAATGGGCTGTCGCAACAAACCATACATGGATGAGACAGAAGAACGTGGAACTGATGGAATGCTGCAACAACTGTAGGCCTAATGAGAACGGATATATGAAATGTATGAGGGAACTATGGATGGACAGAAGATATGCATTCATGTACCCAAGCATGAGTGAGAAGTTACCCAATGCTGCAATATAGGGAAGAGGACGTTGTTCTCACAATATGAGATGGAACAGTTACTCATTACATCCCAACTCAAGAAGACCTGGAAGAATAGTTGGATATGCAGTCAACACCTGAAGCGGAAATGCTGAAAGTGACATATTAGTCAGTAGTACTTGAGTAAAAACTTCCCTCCCAGTGTTTCACCTGCCTATCTCAGATATGAAAATTACACAAACCAAGAAGTCATCCTGTCTTGGACCTTGTTCCCTGATGGATGGATGGATGGATGGATGAACAGACGGATGGATGGATAGATAGGTAGACAGACAGACAGACAGACAGACAGACAGACAGACAGACAGACAGACATCATATTTGACTTCCAACAAAGAATTCAGGTGTAGCCAGTAATGCAATGATGCTATCTGAGGAAATTAAGTCAATCTTTTTTCACTCTATTTTCTTTTTAAAAATGTGTAGATATGTGTGAGGCCCGTTAAGCTTCTGGAAAGTTTAAAACCTATTTTGCTTAATATTTGTGGAAAAGGAAAACATCACACTGAAAACCCTCTGTTTTGATCTCAAATAGAATGAACAAAGTTAGCATTGAAGGCCACATGGCCTTTATAGGGCACACTTGATGGAACACAATTAGGAATTGAAAGCATTGGAAGTATATTATGTCTACCATCCTTTCACTAAAAGAAATAAATCTCAGTACATTTGCATTGCCAAACAGCATAGGGAAACGGAACAATATTTTCTTGTATTGCAATTGGATAGAAACAAATTGGCAAAATAAAATTCATCCATAAACTGAGCTGAAAATGGATTTCAAACTCTCTCCCTTCCTCCTACCAATGGAGAATATGATCAAAGCTGTTATTGTTCAGTAATATAATTCACTGCTGAAATATATATGTCAAACCTGAAATAAAAAGTGCTGATTCATTGCTGCTCTACCTCATGAATCCAGCTTTGTTTCTCTCCTTATGAATAATATTATTCATTAGCAAGATTTCAATGAGAACTGCTCTTGTAATAAAATTAAAATAGTGTCAGGATAATTTATTTTAAAATACCTTCGTTTCTGCTACTGATAGCTGACAAGTAGCTACGTTTTGGGGAAACATGTTGTTTTAGGATTTGTCTACAATCCAAATTGAAAATAATAATAATATGACATTTAATAATATGTGAGTTTTTGCAAGAACCAGCACTATGACTTAACTATATATATAATTTAACTATTCAACAGATTTTTTAAAAATTGTATTTTCCAGATTGTAGTTCTCTTACTTTCTCATTTGATACCAAAAGTTGTCCATACATAAATATAGAATTATGGCTCTAGAAACCTTGGAGAGTGGGCTGTTTGACATTTTCTTTCTAGAAAGATCTCCACTTCTATCTCCATACCTCTGGTGCTTAATGCAAGTTGCATTTGCTTTGAGTGTTAAAACTATCTGAGAGAAATGGGGTGAGGGTGTTCCTGAAAATCTCATAATCAACCATGGATTTTAGAGAAATAGGGACAGCTAACTATGACTTAGCTATCATTTCTAAACTCATTTTTTGATGGTTTAAGCAGTTACTTTCTGTTGAAAAATTACTACAGGCAGTTTCCAGTATAGTTTGTATTCAATATACTCTCAGTCTCTATATACATATCATAATAAGCATACATGCCATTCAGCACAGTTAGCGCAAATATAGTGGGGTGACCACTTTGTTTTAGTGATTAAAGCACCAGGCTAGGAGCTGGTAGACCGTGAGGCACAGAGCCAACTGGATGACCTTGGTTCAGCCACTCTCTTTCAGCCCTAGGGAAGCAAGGCAATGCAAACCACTTCCAAAACCTTGGCAATAAAACTGCTGGAACTTGCTTAGGAGTCAACACTGACTCAAAGGCACACACATACATATGCATAAAAAATAAAATACCGTATTTTTCAGACTATAAGACACACTGGTGTATATGATGCACCAAGATTTTGAAGAGGTAAGTAAGAAAAAAAAGGGTTTTACCCTCCTGGCCCCCAGGAACACACTGCAGGCCTCCCAAACCCTCTGCGCATCCTGTTTTTACGAAAAACAGGCCCATTTTTTGCAAAAATGGGACGAGTGGGGCAGGGCTTCGGGAGGCCAAAAATGGCTGTATTTGGTGTATAAGACGCACCAACATTTCCACCTTCTTTTAGGGGGGAAAAAGTGTGTCTTATACTCCGAAAAATATGGTAATGATAATAAAAAAAAAATCTGGACACTGGCCAAACAGGGAAAAAGACAAGGAGACAAGGACAAAATCAATATAAAGGGCTGAATATTTATTTTCTATATGATTTGTATTCTTATTTATAATTTAATAATTAATAACAATTATTTTATAATAATTTGCTGGATGGACTAGGAGATCTTCAAGGTCCCTTCCAGCTCTATTCTGATTGATTGATTGATTATTAAAAGGGATGGAATATTCCAGAATTCCTAAAAACATCATTGTGGGCTGTTAATATGGGTAGTCTCAAAGGGAGGGGCCTTTAATTATTTCAGCTTTAAGCCTTTCGTGTACATAATGGACAGCAGAATAGAGATAAGAAGTAAGATAGCTCATTCATGAAGGAAATAATTTGCTGGTTGGAGATATTTTCAATAGTCTTGCCCAGGATTTCATAACTTGGTTTATAACTAATGGTGGTGCAATGGTTAGAATGTTACAGGCAAATTCTGCCAACTACCAGGAGTTCAAACCTGACTGGCTCAAGATTGACTCATCCTTCCGTCCTTCCGAAGATGATAAAATGAGGGTACAGTTTGTTGGGGGCAATATGCTGACTCTGTAAGCCACTTAGAGAGGGCTGTAAAGCACTGTAAAGTGGTATATAAGTCTAAGTGCTACGGCTATTGTATGGAGTCTTGAGAGAAAACTTCTTTGTAAGTTCTTTATGAGGAGAAACAAAAATCTTAACTAAATGTCAGAGTGTTTCACTCTTTTCTGATAAATCTTAAGCTATTTTTTTAAAAATTCAATTGGGTTTTGTACATTTTTAATTAGGAAGATGATTTTCTTTTGTTTTTAGAAAAGTTGATAATTCAACTGTGTTCCATATCTTATTTTGTATATGCAGAATTTCTCATTGTTGAAACTGATCATCCTTTTTAAAATAATAATAATAATAATAATAATAATAATAATAATAATAATAATAATAATGTAGTGCTAATACTAAATAAATTTCCCTGACATACAAATAAAATAGCTCTTCATAAATTTGCCTAGTTCTTAGGGCTATAGAACTATAATAACTTGCATACCTAACTGATCATGCTGTGATGAAACATATGGATTATGGTGGAAGTTTAATGACTTGAAAAAAGGTAGTCATGAGCACAATGGTTCTAAATGGACAGAAATGATTTTTAATGGGCCACTATTGATTTTCATCCATAAATGCTAGAAGAGGCTGCTCTCAAATTGCCACAGAGCTGGCAGATTTGTAACATTCAGGCTGCAGATGGAGACTTGAATGACAGAATATTGCTGTTCATAAAAATGACCTCCATATAGAAGCCAAGATATTCATTAAGTTAGTTATTGATGAAAAGAGGGCATATAGTTCTTACAAAAGAATATTTCAGGTAAAGTTCTATCTCCAGTATGGAACACTATTGCCAATACAAATAATTACCAACTCAAGAAACTAAACATGTTATTTGTCATCTCTTTGCAAAGTAAGTGTTAAGTGATGAGATATCCCACATTAATGTTTGGATAATGAAACATAAAACTCATATACTTAATATTTGTGCCAGATGCTTTGAGACCAGATTCGTATAGTGATTGAGGCACTAGGTTAGAAACCAGGACAACATAAATTATAGTTCTGCCTTAAGCACAAATCCAGTGGTTGATTTTGGGTCAGTTTCTCTCTCCCTCCCCCTCCCTCTCCCCCTCCCCCTTTCCCTCCCCTTCCCCTCCTCCTTCCCACCCCCTCCCCCTCCCTCCCTCTCTCTTTTCTCTCTCTCTCTAGCACACACCCACACACCAGTGGTGGATTTCACTTACCTTTGCTACTGCTTCGCTCACATGTGCATCACTTCTAAGCATGCACAGAGCATATTTGATGACATTCAGCTGGGTGGGCAGAGCCTCCTGCCACCGTCGCTACCTGTTCGCCTCAACCGGGGTGAAGTGGTAGCAACCCACCACTGACACATGCACACACATACACACACAATGCAACCTATGCAGAGCTCTATTGTCTGTGTTCATTCATTACAGAAATTTCAGCTGAGGAGCTTTGAAGAATTACATGAACAATTATCTCTACTCATGACATGTTAGTCGTTTGGGCATCTGTACTAACCACAAAAGAAATGCAAACAGTGAGCAAATGTAATAAATCAAATGCATCATATAGACAAATTAAACAAGAATATTAAATGTCCAGAGGAACTTAAACACATGACTGTTCAACTTCTAATTTGACATGATATGACAGACAGCTTGCTGGGGCAATGAAGAATGATAGTCCACTGCTGTTTGTCTTATAGGGATGTGCAGATTCACTGATTTAAGGGCAGACTTTTTCAGAGAACTCTAAAGTGTTCCATTTTCCTCTGGACTCTTCTGGGTGTTAGGTAATTTCTGGAAGTAAATTCTCCATTTGGAAACACTTAGAGAGTATTCTGGATAAAACAGATCTGTTTCATGGCTGGTTCATTCCCCAATCATACCACTTCTGATCTGGATTCATGGAAGTTGACTGGAACAAAATAATCCAGAAATAGTTGGACAGTCTGAAAAAAAAATCATGGATTTCCCTGGAATTGTTAGTTCCTAATTTAGCTACCATTACCTAAGTAGAACAGTTATAAGATTTGGGAAGAAAATCTCAAGAAGAATGAATCCCATAGGAAGAATCCTTGTCTTCAGTACAATATTTTTATGCCAGTATTAAATTACTTGCAGGTTCTGTTTTAGATGTCTTCATGCATTTTCTCAGAAAGATTCTGAGAAAAGGTTGCAACAAACATGGCACAAAACTTTCTTATTTATACAGCAACTTTCGCAATTAAGGAGAGAGTGTCAGAGAATCAAGTGTGTATAGTTTCCTAAACCATAGTTTAAACTATAGTTTAGTTTCCATTAAGTATCTATCGTATATAGAAGATAGTAATCCATGGAAATCTCAAGTATATCAGGTCAAATTCATTTTATTTTTAATCACTGTCTTATCTAAATACTAAGTCTGAAGAAATCAGAAGATTATCCTGCACCTTTTTGCAAAGATGTATTCTACTGTGTTTCTGAATCTTTTTGTTAACATCTGTTAATTGCATTATCAGTTCTATCAATATGAAGTCATGTTTTAAATATTTTCCCACAAAGAAGAAATCTTCAAATTGTACTGAAGTTTTGCATGGATTTAATATCTTTTTCAGTTCAAACTCAAACATTTTTTTCCAGAGAACTATGTTTATCTCTGTTAGGTTAGGATGGCAGCATATACATCAGAGGTGGGTTTCAGCAGGTTCTGACTGGTTCTGGAGAACCAGTACCAGAAATTTTGAGTAGTTCAGAGAACTGGTAAATATCACCTCTGACTGGCCCCGCTCCATCTATTCTCTGCCTCCCGAATCCCAGCTGATTGGGAGGAAATGGGGATTTTGCAGTATCCTTCCTCTGGAGTGGGGAGAGAATGGAGATTTTACAGTATCCTTCCTTTGCCATGCCCACCAAGCCACACCCACCAAGCCATGCCATGTCCACCAAGCCACACCCACAGAACTGGTAGTAAAAAATTTTGAAACCCACCACTGATATACATAGTATGAAAAAAACATGTTACCATAGGATGATGTACACTAGAATAAATGAGATGAATCTGAATATCTCTCCGAGCTAAAGAAGAATAAAGGACAAATTCTTCTTTTTTATAGGAGAGAATAGAAGAGTGTTTCATCTCATTAAGAAAAAAAAAAGATGAGTATATTTCATAAAATATGTCCTTATGACCTAAAACTTTCTCTTTGTTCCTTGAACAGTGGAATGAAGTTTTACATGTCAAGCCAATTATCTATCAGCATTCTACAAAAATTGACAAAAGTATACTGTAAGCAATTATAAAAAAAACTAGTATGGTTTGTTGCATAGTTCATTTGTATTGCCTGTTTGTACTCATCCTCCCTTCTCTTCTCCCACTAAGGGCTATAAAGACTTTTATGATACCACTCAGTTTTTTCCAAATAGGTCCTAATTCCAGCAAAATCACCATTAATTATTCCTTTTATGTTTGGGGGAGAGAGACAGGAAGTAGTAAGTTTCTATGCACCTTAGAAGTAACCAGATTGCTTTGACAACATTTCACTGAATCAGCTGGGTTATCTCTGCACAGCTATTATGTCTGATGTGACCCATAAATTTCATTGTACTGTACCAAAGTTTCTGCTTTGTCTTTTCTCAGAATTTCATACTAACATTATCAATAATGATGCCAGAACAGATGAATGTAACATGTTTAAGTGGGAATTTGCTATAGTTTTTATACACCTTTTTAGTCCTCTGTTTTTTATCCAATGTTTTTCTTAAAGAAAAGTAAACCTTATTCTGAATACAATTTTGTAGGAATTCAAGATGGCTTTTGTGTAAATCTTAAATAAATCAGCCTTTGCAATAATTTTGCATTAGTTTTCTGTCATCTTGTGCAAATATATAGAGCAGATTGTCTAACACAGGCTTTCCAATAGAGATAAAGAAGAAAACTGGGTAGATTTAGAGACCTATTTGGTATAATAAAGATGAAAGTACATTGTTGATTGGAGATGGCTTACATATATAAACTTTGCTTTATAATAAAACCTTCCACACAAGCCTGGTAACACAGTATACTATGAACAATCATTATAATCACATAACATTGTACCCTTCAGCAAAGAACACATTGTTGAACTGAACAGCATATATCGATTGTAAAAAGCTTATTAACATAATCTCATAGCCCAAAATCCCTTTAATTAACATAAAGTTGCTGGAAAGTTATTGTAACTTTCACATTCTCTCCCCCCCCACCCCCAAAGAAAATGTTTTTCACTTGAATTTCAACATGACATGCATTTTGACATTTTATTGAGGTCTCTGATTTCTGTGGATGTTATCTCCAGATAGACGACATACTGCTCTGGGCCTTGTTAGAGATTGAAACAATTAAGTGAAAACAATATTGTGCTGCTTCAGCAGTCTCAAAAATTCTCTTACAGATTTTCTCGATCTTGGTTTGTTAGCATGTTTCATTGCCCCTTGTTTTCTTATTTTTAACTATAGATAATTATAATTATGCTTTGTACCTACGTACTTCCTTTTTCTGATCTTAGAGTCCACTTAGCCCCATATCTATACACAGATTCTTCTACAGAATCAACAATAAACATTAAAAATACCTGAGCTTTTGCACAATGTTAAGCCCTCTAAAAAAATTCAAGGGCAGGTGCACTGAAAATACTCATTGGCAGTCAAAAAAGGTTAGAGGTAAATATGGACGCAATATCTCCAACAGCCCTCTAAATAAGCATAGCACTGATATTCAATTTCAGAAATTTAATACATAAGCAGAATGATTATAGATATTTATCAGAAAAAAATGTCCTCTGCTGTTTCACAATATAATTCACAAAGTAGAAAGATAAATAGCACTTACGGTAGTATAATCCTATAAATAAAATAAGAAGTATCAGCTTTGCCTCAGTATTTGTTCATTCCTAACATGCATTTCAAAGAATTGAATTGACCTTAAAATATGAGCTCTTTTGTATTTAATTTTCCTTCTAATCTGTTTAGTTCCTCCCCCCTCCCCAAAGCTTTTTGCTTTGTTAGTACTTGTTTTTGCTCCTCAGTTGTGTTTCCTTTATTGTATTTCTTTTTGGGATATGCTCAGATCAGTATGTTCATATGTCGTGATGCATTGTTTTTCTACCCAGGTAACATTTCTAGGAGTTATGGAATTAAAGTTAATCAAATGCATTTCATTCTCAAGGGAATTTTCTTTTCTTTTGGGAAAAAAAATACAAACACATATTCATAATAAAACAAATAAATCACTAAATAAATATATACATTCACTACTTCACTACATTCATAAATACATATACTGAATAAATACATTCATTGACCATAAACCATAATATACTATATTTCATTTATGCATGTAGACCATCTCTATTAAGAAGTAAATATTTTATACTCCCTCCCCTTCCTCTCTTTCTCCCTCCCTCCCTCCCTCCTCTATCCTTTGCAAGAGGTAAAGAAATATTTTGGATACTCAGGCGATGATGTGCTTGACAATTTCTGTATCTGAATTGTAAATTTAGTAGTGTCTGAAGTCTATATTTTAGACTTTGCTAATAAGTATCATTTTTTTTCTTCTGTGTAATTGAAATTATGTGTTGTATATGATTTTGACACTGTATTTTTAGTGTAATGGGAAAAATTATTTAAGTCGACATTACAGTGGGAAATCAATTAACAAGCACTTGACCAAAGGAGAGAGATTGGGAGTTTTGAACAAAATACTGTTGTTGGC
The DNA here is from genome assembly GCF_029215685.1 of Pituophis catenifer annectens. NCBI lineage: Eukaryota > Metazoa > Chordata > Lepidosauria > Squamata > Colubridae > Pituophis > Pituophis catenifer. The sequence goes on from NW_027256882.1 coordinate 116,701,064, forward strand.
TTGGTGGCAGAAGGAGAAAGAGAAAGGCAATGGAAATGTGACAGGTCTGTCCAATAGATAGCTCTATCTGTGAGATCTCATTGAGAGAAAGACTTATTAGGGCAGTTATCCTAGAGTACAAGTAATAAATATTAGAGAAAAATCCAATAAATGTGCCAACAAGTGACATGGTGATTAAAGGACTAGTCATCACTGAGCAGGTTAGTCCAAAAAGAAAGGGATACAAAAAATTGCAACCTGGTACAGTAACCAGATGTGATTAACCATGTGCACTAAGTTATGTTATGAAGTTATGTTATGATGTGCTTGTATGTTTTGTTGTAATAGAAGTTCTGTATGTAATACTCACTTTGGTTGAATATTAACACACTATGTATAACAAAGTATCATTTCTTTATCGCAGGGGCACATTCTATGAATTCAGTGGAAACCTCAGGCTTTGTCTGACACATAAAGAAGCATATATTTCAAAAGAGGCAGGTGCAGGGACATTGTTGTGTGTGTGCATGTGTGTAAACATAGGAGTTCTCATGGATCAAAAGTGTTCTTTAAGCATTTTTAAGGCCCTTTGCTTCCAAAGCCATTCATTTTATTCCTTAACTTCAGGATTGGGTGAGAACATTTTCCTTCTACACCTTTACTGGTATTTCTGGTGACTGTAAGTTGCAACTCTGGCTGGTTACACTGTTTCTAGCCCTTTCTTCCTGGACTGACTTGCTTAGTGATAGCTAATCTCTTCATCATCATTTTACTTGGCATATCTATTGCGTTTTTATATGTATTCATAATAGTAATGAGAAAGAGTAATTTTCATTTTGTCTGAGTCCAAATAAGCAGGATAAAGAAAAGTTCAAAATAAAAATGGAAAATGGAGCAAAAAAATTCATTAAAAGACAGAAAATGGAAAATGAAGTTCTTGTATAGCATGCTGCTGGAAAATGGATAGATGTGTTATAAGTCCAGAACTGGAGTGAGTCAGAAAAGGTAAGGTTCTCTCCATTATATAGTCCCATATTGGCAAACCTATGGCATGCGTGCCACAGGTGGCATGTAGTGCCCTCTCTGTGGACATGCGAGCCGTCACCCCAGTTCAGCTCCGCCATGCATGCCTCCCACTTGTCAGCTGGTTGTAGGGTCTCTGCCACAGAGGTGTGGGGGGTGGGGGTGCATGCTGGGACATGTGCGCATACACGGGGAGTGGGGCGCATGCACAGAAGGTGCAGGTGCATGCGTGGGGGCAAGGTGCATGTGTGGGAGATGTGTGTATTACATTTTGGGGGTTTGCACCCTTTAGGCACTTGGTCCAGAAAAGGTTAGCTATCACCAATATAGTCTATGCATCATGCCATGGCTATCTCGCTATGAGATAGCCAGTTATGTAGTGGTTAAGGCACCAATCTAGAAAGCAGAAGAATGTGATTTCTGTTCCCAACTTAGTTACGAGGCCAGCTGGGTGAGTTGGACATATCACTCTCAGCCCTAGGAAGGAGTCAATGGTAAACCACATCTGAAATCTTGCCAAGAAAACTGCAAGGACTTGTCTAGGCAATCTCCAGGAATCAAAACTGATCTAAAGGCATCCTCTGCCCCAAAATAACAACCAACTTTCCATATGAGTTGTATTGGATTGTAACCAATTCCATACTAATGTGACTGAATGGAGTTGACTCTATTAGGAAAAGCTATTTAGTAGTTTCATTGTGGTTTATCTGAAACTGAAGCAAAGTTGTCATTTTCTTTCCCTTGCTGTTGAGTGCTTATTTTCCCATTATAGGTATTCTTGCCTTCTTAGTTCTGGAAACCATAACATCCTTTCTTTCCTCCTATAAGCTTCCACATCTTGTTGAGACCAATGGTCCATTCCTGATACTTCTTTATAAGTATTGATTAAAATGTATTTTCTCTCTTCCCAACTTTGACCACTGTAGCCATGGTTACAGCTCCTGATTGGGTAGTAGAAGATATTGTATTAGTAAGGGCAAAACAATTGTCTGCTTCCTCAAATCCATTTTTCCATTATTTTAGACATAAAAGAAAGTTAGGAGAAACAATGTTGGGAAGCAAAGCTACTTAGAGAAAAGAAAATGCTTACAAAGTAGCATATACAGTATTTAGCTTTGTCTAACTCAATAAAGAAGTGCCACCTGATTATCCCTTACTACAACCCTCCAAATTTACTAAACACTCACATTCATCAATTATTCAACTGTATTATTCACATGTATACTGTAAATTAAATATAGAGGGTTATTCCTCTATCCCTTTTCAGGCTTTTGTTTCAGCTGCCTTCTGTACCATAAATAAACAATTTGTGCTTCAATAAAGGCATGTGACAGATCCTTGTTACTAAATAACACTAGGGAAAAAATTCCCACAATTACAGAAATCTAACATGTTATTATTTCATTACCATGGGTACAATAAGGCTTTAAAATACAAGCAAAAAAATAAAAATAAAATGGGTTTGTACCTGGACAGCTTTACTTGTAGCAATCACCCACAATTTGATTTGATTTTTTTCTGTCCAAATGATCACAAAGATGACAGGGGACACGAGGTACTTTATTTTTGAGTGGAATGTGAATGAGGAGTTTTTAGCTGGATGGGACAATTTAGAGATGTACAGATGGGATGATTCTCTTTACCTTGTTCTCCATGGAGATGTGTAGTGATTGAATTACGATGGTCTCTACCCATTCTCAGTGTTTTGACTTTTGAGGGGCAGTGAAAATAACCTCAGGTCATCATCTGATTATATTGATGAAATGGAGAAATGAAAATTGTGGGTGGTGTGGAAATATCCTCATGCAAACCCATTTAAAAAATTCAGTAACTTCTATTTTTGCCCAATAATATGAATCTAAGCTTGCCTTTCACTGAAAAATGTAAAAGTTGTGTTTCAATTCCCCTGCATTGTGAGTGAAATAGTTCAGAATTGCTGACATTTAAAACAACAACAACAATAACTTTTTGTAGCCTTTTTAAGAAGCACTTACTTTCTATAGCTGAGAAAATGGCAGTTTCTTTGATTTGTAGCCATAAAATGTACACCCGCTGTTAATGTCACTTCCCACAGACACACTTTGTCAAAATTTACTTTTATCTAAGGGAATTACCCTAAACAATGTTTCTTAATAGGCCTTTATAGAACACTTTCTGCTTTTTTTTTTCAGATATGCCTTATTACTGATACTGAATTTCATACACAGTAATTCAGTGTTTCCCACTGAGAACATTTAAGCTATTCATTATTCCTGAACATATAGAGGAGAATTTGATTAATTGATTCGTTTTTTTCATACATTTAAATGCATGAGAAACTAATATGATTATTAAGGACAGTTGGTTGGCAACAGTTTATTATTTTTTTTATTTAAAAAGACAGTAAAAGTTTTGTAATTGATTCCTAGAGTTATACAGTATATATTTCCCATGTGGAATATTTGTTTGATATCTTAATAAAATTTAAATATAGTAGTTTTAAATGTAATCATGGATGTGGCTCAAATGCTTACACTAAACATTATATAAGCTGGGTATATCACAGCAATAAGGGATTCCATGCCAAATATAATTGTGTCACTTATTAGTACCAAGAAGTCATTATGGTTATGGTGTGCAAATATAGGAATTTAACCGAGCCAAATGATTTTTTTATATCCTAAAGATAAATCCACAACAAAGAATTATTCTATCAAGGCCTTGAACAGAACTGCAAATCTACCTATATTTCATTATGGTACTAGAATAGTCTTATCTTCGTTGATTTAATTCTATTTATGACATAATATTAATAAGTCTGATTGGCTATCTAGGGATTTTAGATAGAGAAGAGCAATACATCTGAAAGAATCCAACTGGGGAACAGGAAATCTTCATGTGATTGACTTACAAAAAAATGTAAGTTTAGCCAATTTAAATGTTGTATAAGTTTAACACACACATACACAGGTGCACACATTTTGATAATATCTGCAGCAGAGTCTATATTATGTAATAGCTTGATATTTGTGGTCAAGACTGGCACCTCTAATTATTGTGGTCAGGAGGAAACTTTTGGAGGTTTTATGTTTCTAAATGTTCTGATTTCAAACAAATGCTTGATTTTATTGTTATTTTGTTTTTGTGTACCATGAAAAATCATTTGGATTGAGCAGCATAAGACTATATAAATAAAACAAATGCTATTGAATCTATCATGGTCCAATTTCTCTCTGAATGTGTATTAACTAACATGGGTGTAAAAGTATTCACATTTTCATGGTTTTCTGAAAGATTATTCATAAGCTTGGACTACAGAACATTGTGTGCATGCTAACTATCACTGATGCCATTATAGAACTGCCATATGTTACACTCAATAACCAGTTTGGAATATGATTTAAAAAACTGGCTTCCTTACAGAATTAAAGCTACTGCATTCTCCTGACATATGCAATTAATTGAATGATCAGCCCTTGGCGGAGCAAAAAGGATTTACAGTGCACCTTATTCCAAGACTTCAAGACGATTGAACTATTAAGCAAGACTCCCACAAATCTACAAGTTGTCCTTCCTGGTAGTAACAAATAACCTTACCTAAACTATATAATTACATATATAACATCTTGCCTCCTTAACCTTATGCTGCTGGTAACTACTGAATTTTATAAATTACATTCACAGATAGGTACCCATAAGTCTCCTTCTGCACTGATCAGTAAAGGAGGACTAATTAAGCTGGAATGTAAAATTCAGCAGAAGAAAGAAAAATGGCCTTAAGAGCAATCCAAGAGAGTCTTTTAATGCTCCCTGTCTGTGAATAATCCATTCTATTAAAATCTGTGTTGATCCACATTCCAATCCCAATCATGATTAGCTTTGGAGAGCTCTCATTTAAACACAATTGTTTCCCTTATGGTACCTGTTATGAAAGCAAAAATGTTCCCTACAGTGACTGTAAAAATGCCTTACAATAAAATGAGGCATACATAGGAAGCTCATCTATTCTTCCCTTTCAACAACTTTGAATTTTGTCTCTGTTATCCAAGGAGAGAACTGCATTCATATTAGGGAAGGTGAGCTTGGTATCGTGAGGATATTGAGCTAAAAAATGTCTAAGCTATTTGTATTTGCCACTTTGTTAAAATGTATGGAAGTCTGGTCAGTAGCCAAAAAAATGGAAAATGTCAATATTTATCCCAACTAAAAAAAAAAAAAGGTAATACAAAAGGCTGCTCCAACCATCAAACTATAGCCTTGATACCACATGCAAGTAAAATTCTTTTGAAGGTAATCCAGCAATGTTTGCATCCAACGCCAACAGAGAACTGCCTGATGTACAAGTAGGATTTTGGAAAAGAAGAGGAATGCGTGATCATGTTGTTAATCTATATTGGATGATGGAAAAAGCAAAGGAATACCCAAAAGACCTCTACATGTGCTTCATTAACTATACAAAAGCCTTTGATTGTGTTGACCATGACAAGCTCTGAAACTGCCCCAAATAACAGGGAATATTACCCTACGACATTCAGCTCATTCAATAATTATACTCTGGTCAGGCAGCCACTGTAAGACCAGAATATAGAGACACAAAATGATTCAGAATTGAAAAAGGCATTCAGCAAGGTTGCATCCTGTCATCAATACCATTCAATATGTACACAGACATAGTTATGAGAAATGCACATTTGGGGGAATCTACAATTGGGGTTAAAATTGGTGGTAGGAATATCAACACCCTCCGATAAGCAGATGATACAACATTGCTCACAGAAAGCAAGGAGGGTCTGGAGTGACTAATCCTGAGAGTCAAAGATGAAAATGAAAAATTTGGATTGTACGTTAACATTAAGAAAACAAAGAAACTGACAACTGCAGAGAACACATAGGTCAGAATGCAGATTGACAATGAGACCAGAAAAGTAATACATGTTCCTGAACTCAAAAATTGACCAAAGTGGTGCTTGCAACCCTGAGATCAGAAAGTGTATAGCACAGTGGTGTCAAACTCAAGGCCTAGGGGCTGGATCCAGCCCATTGGGTGCTTAGGTTACAACAAAGGACTGGCCCACAATGCCTCTGCCAGCAAAAATGGAGTTTGGGAGGCTGCGTGGGGCTCTCTCAAGCTCAGTTCTCACTGGCAGAGGGTTGCAGGAGGCCATTGCAGCCAAAACGGAACTCAGGAGCCCGTTTTCACTGGAAGACCACTTGAGCCACCACAGGTGCCCCTGACACATCAAGCTGGCCACACCCACCCTGGCAACACCCATCCCAGCCCCCCCCCCAAGATCAAACACAACCCTGATTTGGCCCTCAATGAAATTGAATTTGACACCCCTGGTATAGCACTTGGAAGAACTGCAATGTCTGGCATGAATAACATCTGGAAGACCAAAGACATCAGCCTCACAACTAAATGCAGATTAGTCAACACAATTATTTTCCAATTTCTACTTATGGCTATGAAACTTGGACTCTAAAAAAGGCAGGTAGGAGGGTAGATGCCTTTGAACTGTAGTGCTAGAGGCAACTATTACACATCCCATGGATTGTAAAAACAACAAAGAAGTCCTAGATTGAACTTCACAAAAAATATCATTTGAAGCTAAGTTTGCCAAACAGGTAATATACTTTGATCATGTCAGAAGAGCTGACTCCCTTGAAAAGTTAATCATGCTGGGACTGATCAGTGGAAAAAGGAGAAGGGACTGCCTTAGTTTCCACTGCCTGTACACCATAAAGGATGAGACTGGGATGACAATGGTGGATCTGAAGGAGCAAGTGTTGAGACAGAGGGGCATGGACTGTGCTGATCCATAGAGTGGCCAAGGGTTGGACACAACTGAATGGCTGACAATGAAATTGACAATGATTTGTATCCCAAGATCAGATTCGATGGAAGGGAGACCTTGCTGAGACATGGATCTGCTTAAGGCTTACACATCCATGTTGCCAAAGAAATCTAGTTGGATTCATTATCAGCAAATGATAATGAAAGTGCTGACTATTTGATGCCATCTAGTAGTCATATCGATTTCTGTTGCTTAGATATGGTAGTCCAGGGCTTGTTGGGAGCATAAAAGACTATTAGAACATTTCCTGTGTCTACTCTAAAGCAATTGTTCTGTTTATTTTCTAAATAACTCTGGATGGATTTTGGGTTTATCCTAAATTGGACAGGATAATATATTAGAGAGTTGGTGTTCCCTATATTCAAGTGTGTAGGTGACACAATGACTTTATCTTCACTCCAGTTTGATAACAAGAACTTAAATCTGATGTAAGGATCTCTGAGATCCCTTGGGTACATCATTATCCAATTCCATGTTCTGTTTTGTATTTAATTTTGTTGATTTCCATTTAATAAATGATTCTGTTGGTTTTGGCTTAGAATGCTTTATCATTTGTGTGTGTGTGTGTGTGTGTGTGTGTGTGTATATATATATATATATATATATGTAGCTCTTTGGTTATTCGGGTCTTCTCCCACGTAAAATTGGAAGTGTCTTGGCGACGTTTCGACGAAGTCTCATTCGTCATCTTCAGGCTGGTGTTCTCGGCTTCGTGAAACCCGCCCTTATTGACAAACGAGTCCCTAACACGACGAATGACACCAGACCCACACTCACGAGTGCCACACCTGATGTCACCACCACACATCCACGCAGAAAGCAGACTCAAACCCACACTGATAATGAGCCACGACCAAGGACCAGAAGCCAGACCGCAGCTGCATCATTAGCCACTTTAAACCCCTCCAATCCATACATGAAGCAGACTGACACCCACCATGAAGAGCTCGCACAGCCACAAACACGAAGCCAAACAACAACAACGCAGCTCACCAGCTCAAATCCCCCTGCAACTCAGACTAAGCTGAGCACAACCAAGCCCCCACCCAAACAGAACACAACCCCAGCCAATCAGAGCACAGCCAAGCCCCTAACCAATCAGAACACACCTCCACCCAATCAGAACACAGCCAAGTTCCCACCCAATCAGCTCACACCTCCACTAGCAGTTAAAAGGAAGAGACAGCTGCGATCTCACATTGCTCCTGGAAGCACGAAGCCGAGAACACCAGCCTGAAGATGACGAATGAGACTTCGTCGAAACGTCGCCAAGACACTTCCAATTTTACGTGGGAGAAGACCCGAATAACCAAAGAGCTACATACAAACACCCGCGAAAACCTGAGAAAACAAATATCCCACCTCTACGGGGAGGAAATCCACCATCTAACCAGGACCTATGAAAAACTCGAAGTCCAAAGAGCCTCCATTTTATGTGACCTTGCATTCCTACGCAACTGCCGAGATCAAAATTTAATCCCCACAGGCTTCCAACTGAAATTCCACTTCAACTCTGCAGCCACCAAACGCATTCTGAAAAGAACAGAACTAGCCCTAATCAGAAATGAACTCCACAGAAAAAGATTCCTCCTAGACCGAATCAACAAAGATCTCCTCACACTTCACCTCAAACTCAGCAACAAGATCCACCCCGCACTTTGGGACAAATCCAAACAACTTGCCGTCTGGAGAGCCGAAACACAGACCACCCTCAAGACAGACACACACACCAACAAACTCCGAAGACTACAAGAACGCCAGAAACAATCCCCTCCACCCTCACAGCCACACATGAAACAAACAGTGCATAACATCTCAGATAGGATCCTCACCAAAGCCGAAACCAATGTCCTTTCCAAAGGATTCAACTTTGCAGTCACTCCCAAAAGCATCCCCACTGAAACCATTATATGCGGAGTTGAAACCAGCCTGACCAAAATCAACCCCGACGATGCAAACAGAATCAGACTCGAAATCACCAATATCCTCTGCACCAGCAAGCCACCCAAAAGTAACTTACCCAAAGAGGAACAGACAGCACTACTTAACCTGAAAGAAGACACCAGCATAATAATCCTACCAGCAGACAAGGGCAATGCCACGGTGGTTATGAACACATCTGACTACCAAACCAAATTAACCAACCTACTCCAAGACTCCATATACAAACCCCTAAACACAGACCCCACCACCTACCTGGAAAAAACCACCAGATCCAAAATAAAAGCCTCCCCCATCAGCGAAGAGATTCAGCAAAGAATCATACCCAGAGAGAAATCATCCAGATGCCCTAAGCTTTATGGTCTCCCCAAGATACACAAAGAAGGAACCCCACTTAGACCCATAGTCAGCTCCATAGGCTCACCTCTACAAAACCTAGCCAAATTTCTCGCCAAACAACTACAGCCCTATGCAGAATCCATCACCTCATACGTAAAAAACTCATTCCAGTTCATAGACATCATAAAGCAACAAAACTTACAGCCCAGTGACCTACTCGTGAGCTTTGATGTCATATCCCTCTTCACCCAAGTACCAATCAAAGAAGCCTTGACAGTTATCCAAAACAAATATAACCCCCCCAAGCACATCTTAGATCTGACCAACCACTGCCTATCCAACACATACTTCATCTATAATGGACAGAAATACAAACAAACAGAAGGAGCACCCATGGGATCACCCCTCTCACCTGTCATTGCCAACCTCTATATGGAATACTTTGAAACCCAAGCTCTAGAAAAATCCGATCACAAACCCAAACTCTGGCTCAGATATGTGGACGACACCTTCATAATCTGGCCACATGGGAAAGAAAAACTGGACAACTTCCTCACACACCTCAACAGCCTACACCCCAAAATACAGTTCACCATGGAAACAGAAGTGAACAACCAACTTCCCTTCCTGGATGTCTTAGTCTACAGAAAATCCAATGGCTCCCTAGGACACACTATATACCAGAAGAAAACACACACAAACCGCTATCTGCACGCACTCTCACACCACCACCCTGCCCAGATCAACTCTGTAGCCAAGACACTCATTTCCAGAACAAAACGCTTATCTGACGAACAACACCTAAAAACCGAACTACACACCCTCACTAACGTACTCACATCCAATGGATTCCAAAGAAATAAGATCACCAACCTAATCCAAAAAGAAACCCCCACTAAAATCCAAGACAGAGAACAAGAAAACGGCAAAGCCCTCCTCCCATACATAAAAGGCACCACAGACAGAATAAGCAAAATCCTCCACAAACATAACATCAAGACAGCATTCTGCACAAACCGAAAAATATCCACCATCCTAAGGAACCCCAAAGACAAAATTGAGTTAGAAAATCAAGGAGTATATGAAATCCCATGCACCGCCTGCCCCACCACATACATCGGACAAACCAACAGACGAATAAGTGCACGCATAGAAGAACACAAGAACTCAGTCAGAAAAGAGGAACCAACTTCTTCCCTGGTCCAACACCTTAAAGCCACAGGACATGATATTGACTTTAAAAAGACCAGAACTATCGCCAAAACTGAACACTTTAACAACAGAATAATCAGAGAAGCCATTGAGATAGAAAAACGCCCACACAGCATGAACAAACGAGACGATACCTCCCGCCTACCAGCCATTTGGAAACCCGCCCTTATTGACAAACGAGTCCCTAACACGACGAATGACACCAGACCCACACTCACGAGTGCCACACCTGATGTCACCACCACACATCCACGCAGAAAGCAGACTCAAACCCACACTGATAATGAGCCACGACCAAGGACCAGAAGCCAGACCGCAGCTGCATCATTAGCCACTTTAAACCCCTCCAATCCATACATGAAGCAGACTGACACCCACCATGAAGAGCTCGCACGGCCACAAACACGAAGCCAAACAACAACAACGCAGCTCACCAGCTCAAATCCCCCTGCAACTCAGACTAAGCTGAGCACAACCAAGCCCCCACCCAAACAGAACACAACCCCAGCCAATCAGAGCACAGCCAAGCCCCTAACCAATCAGAACACACCTCCACCCAATCAGAACACAGCCAAGTTCCCACCCAATCAGCTCACACCTCCACTAGCAGTTAAAAGGAAGAGACAGCTGCGATCTCACATTGCTCCTGGAAGCACGAAGCCGAGAACACCAGCCTGAAGATGACGAATGAGACTTCGTCGAAACGTCGCCAAGACACTTCCAATTTTACGTGGGAGAAGACCCGAATAACCAAAGAGCTACATACAAACACCCGCGAAAACCTGAGAAAACAAATATATATATATATATATATAAGAAATTAGAACATAAAAAACCTCCAACCACAACACAACATCATTTAAAACAAGTAGTATACAATGCTTCCGATAGAAAATTAACAACAGCAGAAACAAATGTCTTAGCAAAGGGCTTTAATTTTGCAGTGGCACCCAATAAAATTCCAATAGAAACCATCATATGCGAAGTTGAAACCAGCCTAAAGAAACTCAGTGCTGATGATGCTGATAAAGTCAGACATGACGTCACCAACATTCTATGTACTAGTAAACCACCTAAAAGCAACTTATCAAAAGAAGAACAAAAAGCACTGCAAGTTTTAAAAAATGATAATAGCATAATGATATTACCAGCAGATAAAGGCAATGCAACAGTAGTAATGAACACAGTGGACTATGAAAAGAAACTGTCTGACTTACTTCAAGATGCCACATATAAACCCATAAACACAGACCCAACAACATATCTAAAAAAAACCACGAAGATAAAGATAAAATCAAGTACTATAAGTAAAGAAATCCAACAAAAAATTATCCCCAGAGAAAAATCATCAAAATGCCCAAAACTGTATGGCCTCCCAAAAATACACAAAGATGGAATACCTCTCAGACCCATAGTAAGTTCCATAGGCTCACCTTTACAAAATCTAGCCAGATATTTAGCAAAACATCTTCAACCTTATGCAGAATCTGCTGCTTCATATGTACAGAACTCATACCATTTCATACAAATAATAAAAAAGCAACACATAAAAGAAAGTGACCTTCTTGTAAGCTTTGATGTTGTATCACTATTCACACAAATACCTGTCAAAGAAGCCTTGTCATCAATTAAAAACAAATATCAACTACCAAAACATATCACAAACTTAACAGAACATTGTTTATCCAACACATATTTCATACACAGAGGACAGAGATATAAACAAGTAGAAGGTGCACCAATGGGATCACCATTATCACCAGTCATCGCTAATCTTTTCATGGAAGAATTCGAATCCAATGCCTTAGAAAAAACTGTTAACAAACCAAAATTATGGCTCAGATACGTTGATGACACCTTTGTGATCTGGCCACATGGAAGAGATAAATTGGAAAACTTCTTAGTACATTTGAACAGCCTCCATCCCAAAATAAAATTCACCATGGAGATAGAATCAGAAAACCAGTTACCTTTCCTCGATGTATTAATTTATAAAAAATCTGATGGCACCTTAGGACATACCATCTATCAAAAGAAGACACATACGAACCGCTATCTCAACGCCAAATCACACCACCATCCAGCACAAATAAACTCTGTTGCCAAAACATTAACCACAAGAACTAAACGTCTGGCTGATGAAGCACATTTACAAACTGAATTATATACACTAACTAATGTACTGACATCAAATGGGTTCTGTAGAAATAAAGTCATCAATATGATCAAACATACAACACCAAGACAGAATAAAAAACAAGAGGAACAAAACAATGGGAAAGCCATCTTGCCCTATATAAGGGGTACAACAGATAAAATTAGCAAAGTACTACAAAAACATAACATCAAAACCATATTTTGCACAGATAGAAAGATATCGTCCATTCTGAGAAACCCCAAAGACAAAATAGAATTAGAAGATCAAGGCATATATGAAATCCCATGTGCTTCCTGCCCATCAACATACATTGGACAGACCAACAGAAGAATGAGTGTGCGCATCGAGGAACACAAAAACTCAATACAAAAGCAAGAACACACATCATCATTAGTTCAACATATAAATACAACAGGACACAACATTAATTTTAATAAAACAAAAACAGTTGCAAAAATAGAACATCTCAATGGCAGGATAATCAGAGAAGCAATAGAAATGGAAAGAAGACCATATTGCATGAATAAATGGGATGACACTTCACGTCTGCCTACTATTTGGAAACCTGCTCTCATAGATAGACGAATCTTGACACCATATGTGGAAGATGGACCAAACATTGCACAAAAAAATCCCAACCAAATCATATTCAAACCAGCCACAAAGATGAAGCCCTGCCACCTAGTGGAGAAAAACCGACCATACACCCGAAGCCAAACCAATAAACACATACTGGGACTCCCAACCAATCAGAATGAAAAGGTGGAGCCATCCCAGAATACCAACACCAGATTTGAAATTCCAACGTCAGTTAGTGCAAAATGACTACTGGCATAAGCCTGATGATGGCAGATGGGATTCTGCCGAAACGTCGCTTCTACCCTTTTAGGGATATATCCACAATTACACGGGAAGAAACCCGAAATATTAACTATACACACATACATACCCGTGAAAACTTACATAAACATATATATATATATATATATATGTAAGGTTTTTTGAGTGAGTGTGGGTACACGTGTGCATGTGCGTATGTGTATGCATATGTGTATGTGTATATGTATGTATATGTGTGTATATATATATATATATATATATATATATATATATATATATATATATGTATGTATATGTATATATATATACATATACACATATGCATACACATACGCACACACACACGCGTACCCACACTCACTCAAAAAAACTTACATAAATATATGTTTGTATGTAGGTCTTTGGTTATTCGGGTTTTCTCCCATGTAAAATTGGAGGTTTCTTGCCAACGTTTTGACGAAGTCTCATTCGTCATCTTCAGGCTGGTGTTCTCGGCTTTGTGCTTCTAGAAGCAATGTGTGTGATCGCAGCTGTTTCTTCCTTTTAACTGCCAGGGGGTGTGTGAATTGATTGGGTGGGAGCTTGGCTGTGTTCTGATTGGGCGGAGGTGTGTTCTGATTAGTTGGGGGTTTGGCTGTGCTCTGATTGGATGGGGGGTTGGCTGTGCTCTGATTGAATGGGTGTGTGTTCTGTTTAGGTGGGGGCTTGGTTGTGCTCGGGTTAGTCTTAGTAGCAGAGGGATTTGAGCTGGTGAGCTGTGTTGCTGTTGTTTGGCTTCGTGTTCATGGCCGTGCCAACTCTTCATGGTGGGTGTCAGTCTGCTTCATGTATGGATTGGAGGGGTTTAAAGTGGCTAATGATGCAGCTGTGGTCTGGCTTCTGGTCAGAATGATCAGAGAATAATCAGAGAAGCCATTGAGATAGAAAAACGTCCACACAGCATGAATAAACGAGATGATACCTCCCGCCTACCAGCCATTTGGAAACCCGCCCTTATTGACAAACGAGTCCCTAACACAAAGAATGACACCAGACCCACACTCACGAGAGCCACACAGGATGCAACCACCACACATCCACGCAGAAAGCAGACTCAAATCCACACTAATGATGAGACACGACCCCGGACCAGAAGCCAGACCACAGCTGCATCAGAAAACATCTATATCTATATCTATATCTATATCTATATCTATATCTATATCTATATCTATATCTATATCTATATCTATATCTATATCTATCTATATCTATATCATCTATATGTGTGTGTGTGTGTGTGTATATGTATGTATATATATATATATATATATATATATATATATATATATATATATGTATGTATGTATGTATGTATGTATATGTATATGTATATGTATATGTATATGTATATGTATATGTATATGTATATGTATATATGTACACACACACACACACACACACACACATATATTACTGTTAATTCAAGGACTGTTTTGAAACTACTGAGTGAAGTGTAACTTCAAAGCATGCACTAATACTGTAACAATGGATAAGTGCATCAAAGTCTATGGGAATTGTAAACCCTGGATGACTGCCAAGGTATGGACGCTTCTGAGAGCCAGGGATTCTGCCTTTAAGGCAGGGGATAGTGATATATACAGAGAGGTCAGGGCAAACATTAGAAGAGGCATTAAGATGGCTAAACAACAATACAAACTTAAGGTGGAGAACAGTGGTGAAATCCAATTTTTTTTTACTACTGGTTCTGTGGGCATGGCTTGGTGAGTGTGGTGTGGTGTGGCTTGCTGGGCATGGCTTGCTGGGCATGGCAGGGGAAGGATACTGCAAAATCTCCATTCTCACCCCCCTCTGGTTGCTGGTTCTCTGAACTACTCAAAATTTCCACTATCGGTTCTCCAGAACCTGCTGGATTTCACCCCTGGTGAAGAAACCATCTGGCAGATAACAACCCAAAGCACATGTGGCAGAGACTACAGGATCTAACTAACTATAAGGGCAACACGAGGAACAGGGTCAATGCTGACGTCTCATTGGTGGAGGAGTTGAACATCTTCTTTGTCCACTACGAGGTCAAAAGACCAGATCCCATAGCCGCTGCCCGCCACACTTCTGATTCCCAGCCATTCACTCTCTATGAACACCAAGTGAGAGCTGTATTGAAGGCTGTGAATCCTTGCAAAGCGCAGGCCCAGATGGGGTGCTGAGAATAGTGGTAAAGAATTGTGCCAATCAATTAGCAGGGGTCTTGATAAGAATCTTTAATATCTCCCTGCAAACGGCCTGTGTTCCATCATGCTTGAAAGCAGCCACTATTGTCCCAGGCCCAAAGAAAACAGCATTAACTGCCTAAATGACTACAGACCTATTGCATTAATGTCTGTAGTGATGAAATGTTTTGAGAGATTGGTTCTCCAATACCTTAGGACATGCCTCCCACTGGACTTTGACAAATCAGTTTGCCTACAGGGGGAATAGGTCGACAGACAATGCCATAGCTGCTGCTTTACATTCTGTAGCGAGTCATCTGGAAAAATCTGGGAACTATGTCAAGATGCTTTTCATAGACTATAGCTCGGCCTTCAACACCATTCTGCCAAGCATCCTTATCAAAAAGCTGACTGACTTGGATTTTCCCTCTTCCATCTGTGACTGGATCAAAGATTTTCTGAGGGACTGGCCACAAACAGTGAGGGTTGGGTCTGTCATATCCACGCCCCTGAAGCTTAGCACTAGTTCCCCACAGAGCTGTGTGCTTAGTCCCTACCTGTATTCACTCTACACACATGATTGTGTATCTTCTGACCCATCTACTGTGATCATCAAGTTCGCAGATGACACCACTGTAATGGGTCTTATTACAGGTGGAGATGGAACAGCGTACAGGGGAGAGGTTCAAAAACTATCCACATGGTGCTTAAAAAACAACCTGCACCTGAACATCAGCAAGACCAAGGAGATGGTGTTGGACTTCTGGAGGAAGAGAGAGGAACCTGCCCACTTTACATTGAGGGGGGCTGTGTAGAGAGAGTTTCTTCCTTTAAATTCCTGGGGGTCCATCTCAGTGAAGACCTCACCTGGAAAAACAACACAATCCAGGTGGCAGGAAGGCCCAACAGAGACTCCATTTCCTTAGGTTAAAAACAGGGTGGAACAACAACTGATGGCTTCCTTTTACCGGTCCATAATAGAAAGTGTCCTCACTTATGCATCACAGTATGGCATGCTGGTCTGACAGCTGCGGATAGAAAAACATTACAGAGGGTGGTGAGCACAGCACAAAACATTGTGGGCTGTCCCCTGATACCACTAGATGAGATTGCTAGGCCTCGCTGCCTTAGAAGAGTGACGAAAATTCTCAGGGACGACTCACACCCTGGTCACCACTTCTTTACCCTCCTACCATCGGGAAGGAGATATAGAAGTATAGCCAGCCACTCAAACAGGCTGAAGAACAGTTTTTATCCATGGGCTGTCAGACTCCTGAATGAGAAAAAATATCTCGTAGTATGATGGATTGCAGGGCCGGCACAATGTGTAACATGTTCACACTGGTGCAATAGGACTGGGTGTTTTGTTAATATGATTTATTGGGTTAGGGATTTTCTGTCTTCACTGTGAGTTGTATTGTGTCGGAGGGGGGGTGCACTGAGGGAGCTCAACCAATCTCATTGTTCATATGTTGTGCACTGACAATGAAGATTTGAATTGAATTGAATTGAATTGAATTGTAAATCCTGAAGTGAAGCAACATGGTCAATCAGACTAGGAAAGTTATGGCCATGTAAAGAGAACAGTATCCAGATGCCTGTATGCTTTCTTCCTTTTAGTCCTTTCATCAACTGTAGGTATGCTAGTGGACACATTATCATCCCCTTGCATGACTTTACCATCTTTGATCTCAGTAATATGGAAATTCCAATGGACTAGATCAGATATTGGAGACAGAATGGATAACAACCAACAACTAAGTAGATACCAGTATACGATGAGACTTTATTTTTGTTTCTTTCAACTTAGTTTTTATAGTGTACTTTTTGTCCCTTTTTTGCTTGCTTTTCAGAATCTTATTTTGCCACTCTATAACTGAACAAGAGTAGAAAAGGCCACAACATTAAAACACCATGATTTTAATTCATATCACTCTTATTCATTTAAACAATTTTTGTCAAATATCAGACAAAAAATTATCAAAATACTTGTATGTTTTTTTTTTTTTAAAGCTACCCTTTCTTGCAAAGCTTTGTGTCATCATCTGAATCAGGTCATTTTTAAATATGTCTCTTTCAATTTTATGTTATCTCATAATAACTAGCAATCAGCAGTATTTTAATCAAAACAAAATAAGGCAGAAAATTCAAAGGGTAGATAGGGTTCTTTTCCCTTTTATTTTACTTTATTTTCACAGCCCCAAAAGAATTCCTTTCAATAAGCTTAGAGTTGGGTCCTGCATCAACGCTCAGTAATTTGACATAAAGATAATATTCTACATCACACAATAGTCAATTAGTTGTTCTTTCTTCCTGGTTGCTGTTGTTTGGAATGTATGCACACAATTTCAAACACTAAGCTACACTTAATTAAGAATGACAAATTTAGGAGATTTTAGACTTCCAGGCAAATGGAAGATGGCTTCTTTAAAAGCAGAGCCAATGATTGCAATGGAATGAAGAACCAGCAAGTAGACTGGTTGTTGATTATTCCTCTTTGGACAAGAAGAGGACTTCAAATTGCCCACAATTGCTCCAGACAGTTGCTCCTCATTATGAGTTCATAAGACAGTGGTCTCAAGTGGTCTTTAGAGTGTTAAGAGATGAGGGAATAGCCATCTTCCTCAAATCATAGTTGGGTCCTTGAAGAACACTTGGTTTGCATTCTATAATAGTATGTTGGAATGACCCTAGAGACTGGATGAAAAGATTCTGCCTAGGGAACAGCTGGATAAGAAGAAGCAGAGCCCACAGTTGCATAGTGGGGAGAGCAAGAAGCTCAGGAGGAACCAACCCTAAATTATTGGGCTGCAAAAGCAATAGAGAATTGCACTTTCAGATTTGCATGATTGATGTCAACCTTATTATTTCCATCATAGGTCATTGTGCTCATTATTTATTTATTTATTTATTTATTTATTTATTTATTTATTTATTTTATTTGATTTGATTTGTATACCGCCCTTCTCCAGCAGGACTCAGGGCGGTGAACAGCCAAGATAAAACAGAGCATACAAAATTTAAAAAACAATTTAAAAGGTAATTAAATAATTTCAGCCCACAATTTAAAACAACCCAATTAAGACCAATTTCAAATTAAAACCGAAATGGATGGGATCAAGCTAGCCCGGCTAGGTGAAATAAATGAGTTTTCAGGGCCCGATGAAAAGTCCGGAGGTCTGGTATCGTGCGTATCTCTAGGGGGAGGTCGTTCCAGAGGGCAGGTGCAGCCACAGAGAACCTCCCCCTGGGGGTTGCCAGCCGACATTGTCTGGCGGACGGCACCCTGAGGAGGCCGTCTCTGTGCGAGCGTACTGGCCGGTGGGAGGCTATTTGTGGCAGAAGGAGGTCTCGTAGATACCCCGGCCCTAAGCCATGGAGCACTTTAAAGGTGGTCACCAACACCTTGAAGCACACCCGGAAGACCACCGGGAACCAGTGCAGCTCGCACAAGAGAGGTGTCACATGGGAGTGCACCGTCGCTCCCATAATCCCCCGCGCGGCCGCATTCTGGACCAGCTGGAGCCTCTGGGTGCACCCCAAGGAGAGCCCCATGTAGAGAGCATTGCAGTAGTCCAGGCGGGAAGTGACGAGTGCCTGAGTGATCATGCGTAGGGAGTCCCGATCCAGAAAGGGACGCAACTGGCGTATCAGGCGGACCTGATAAAAAGCCCCCCTGGCCACAGCCATCATATGCTCTTCTAAAGACAGCCGTACATCAAGAAGGATGCCCAAGTTGCGAGCCCTCTCCGTGGGGGCCAGTGATTCGCCCCCAACAACCAGTGATGGCACCAGCTGGCTATATTGGGACGCCAGAAGCCACAGCCACTCGGTCTTGGAAGGGTTGAGTCGGAGCCTGTTTCTCCCCATCTAGGCCCACACGGCCTCCAGGCACCGGGACATCACTTCAAGGGCATCGTTGGGGTGGCCTGGGGTGGAGATGTACAGCTGGGTGTCATCAGCGTACTGATGGAACTCCATCCCAAAGCCATGGATGATCTCAACCGAGTCATGAGCCAGAGTCTCAGGAATTGGCCCAAGCTCCATCTGGAACCTATCAGGATCCATCAGGTGCCTGGGGCAGAACCACTTAGTCGGTTCCACCTCCCTGCGGCAGGGTGTAGTGGTTAGAAAGTCTAGTCGAAGGAGTGACTGGTCAGACCATGACAAGGGTTCGATGACTATATCCCCTATATCAAGGCCACTCAACCACTGACCAGAGATGAAAACTAAGTCCAGAGTGTGCCTGCCTATGTGAGTGGGGCCATGAATTAACTGAGTCAGGTCCATGGCCGTCATGGAAGCCATGAACTCCCGGGCCACCTCAGATGTTTCACCGATGGATGGCAGGTTAAAATCCCCCATGACCAAAAGCCTGGGGGTATCAACCGCCACCCCGGCTATGCCGTTGAGCAGCTCGGGCAGGGCCGTTGCCACGTGGCAGGAAGCCAGGTACGTGATCAACAGGCCCATCTGCACCCACGACCCCACTTCACAAAAAGGGACTCACATCCAGCTATCTGTGGTACAGTGGTCTCCCTCAGATCCAGACCTTCCTTTATAATAACAGCCACCCCCCCGCCCCTGCCCTGAGCTCTTGGCTGATGGAATGCATGTAAGCCTGGTGGGCACATATCCACAAGGGGAACTCCCCCCTCCTGGCCCAACCAGGTCTCCGTAATGCCCGCCAGGTCTGCTCCCCCCTCCTGAATAAGATCGTGGATGAGGGGGACTTTATTAACAATGGACTGGCATTGCACAACATCAGCTGAAGGCTCTGGCCCTGAGGATCTGAGCAGCCTGGGGAACGAGAGCAGCATTGGGGACCAGAGTGTGCAATCGCTCTAAGGTAGCGAGTGCGTACACCCTGAACATGATGTGGCTCCCTGCTTCCGCCATATCTGCCCCTCCCACTCACTGTACTAATAGAACAGCCATCCCTACATTGAGCTCCAACCCCCTCCCTGACCTCTGATTCTGTATCCCTAATGTCGCAGCCCTCCGCAGGGGCTGGTCTTGAACCCGGTGGATTTCCCCCCAAACCCACCCTAGTCTCCCCCAAACCCCTTAAAATTTTGATTAAAAACCCACTTAAAAACCCACTTAAAAAACCCCTCAAACTCTTCTTTGCCGCATGCCATCTCTCGGGGCTCTAAAGCCCATCATCAAGATAGGCCCTCAATAATGAGGAGGGCCAAACCTGCGAGAGGGGGGAATCTCGCAGAGCATGGAATTCATTCGCCAAATACATCTGACATCAAGGGGAGGTAATGACCCATGGCCAATAACCAGGGGACAGTTTCGATGTTATAACAGTCAGAAGGAGTGGAATGCTGGACTTCGATAGAACTCTGATGGAACACATGGGACCTCATTGCCCTCTCATGGCAATGGCAGGAGTAAAAATGCTGTTTCGATCTGGTAGGGGGTGACCCAGCCCCCCTCTCACGGCAGCTGGTCAACCTCGATTGTCCCAAAAAACCAGAATTGAGACAGCAGCTGTAGACCCACTCCACCAAGACTTGTATCCCCAGATGTAACCCTCCATTCAATAGAGGGAGAAAATGGGATCAGGTCAGTCCTCATAGTCCGGGACAGGCTCAAACTGAGATCATAACAGCCATAAATCCAGGGAGGTCAAGATGGCACCTAAACCAGGAGATAATTGTCCAGCAAGCACGAGCAGCATGGCATCGCCAATAGACTTAGTCCCTAATAGAGCCTTAACAGGCTTTAGGGAGATGGAAGGTAAGAAGAAGGAGAGCAGAGGCAGCAAGGCGCCACAGGGGAAAACCCCTCAGTCATGGTCCAGCTCTCCCCAGCCCCTCCCAGGTCTTTCTTATGGCCATACTGCTCACCTCACTCAGCCTCCATAAATCCTCATGGAGGTCTCTGGGATGACCAAGGGGCCGAACAACGCCCCACGATAACCCAGGAAGTCCAATATAGCAAGCAAGCAGCTGCTACCAACATCTCCAGCGCTCCCACACACCGACTCCGGTGACTCCTTCCTCATCCCGGCAGCCACCATTTCCACGCCGCCAGTATCGCCGTTGCTGCAGCCAGCCTCCTCGTCCTCACCTCACCCCCCCCTTCTGCCCCTATAACACATGTCCAGGGTGGTTTGGGTTGGCGAGAATCCCAACGAGGGTGCTGCACCACTGCCATTGCCGCGGCGCTGCCACCGTCATCCTGGCCTAGCCGCCTTCACCGAGGAGAGCCAGTCGCCGCCCCTCCTTCCCTCGGGCCGCTCTCGCCATCCTGTGATCTCTACGAACCTTGGGGGCGTCTCAGAAAACCAGAGACCCCTCAGAAAAGAGCTCAAATGCCCCTCCAGCTGAACCAGGGCTGCAGCGGTCGAATTCAGCCCTCCAAAGGCCCCCTGGAGTCATAATCATCCCCCCCAAAGATCGCCGACTCAATGGGAAGTCACCATCTTGGGCATGCGCAGAAGAGCAATTTGAGTCATATCTGATTTGACAACAATTTCTATGTTGATCATTAAACAAATCATGCAGTCATTCAACAAATCCAGTTTCTTCAATAGGTGTTTTTCTGTCATTTGCCAGAAATTGGCCCCAAAGTTTCCAAATTTCCATCACGTGATTGCAGGATGCTGCAAATGGTCGTGAATGTACTTCTAATTCTTTTCAAAAGACTTGGGGGAGAAATTGTTACTTTGATGTCATATACGTTGATGGCAGCAAGATTACTTTATGCATAAAAATGGAAGGACACTTTGATTCCCACAATGGACAAATGGTTGCAAAAGTTGATGGAGTTAGCAGAAATGGCTAAACTGATTGCTTTGATTAAAGCAAAAAAGCACAATTACTTTTGTTTCTACTTGGAAGCCACTTCTGGACTTTAAGCTCGAGATGGAAAAAAATTATTTGATTTTTGGTTTTACCGATTGGATAGGTTTGTTGTTATAGGCTAACTATAGGCTAGTTTCTACTACTTTGTAAAAGTAAAAAGCTGAGGTTTTTTATTATTATCTTATTATACTGCACCAAAGAGAATCAGAAATCAATGCCTTTTCTTGCCTTTACCTTTTTTTCCTACACTTTTCCCTTCCCTTTTCCCTCCTTATTCTTCCTCCTATTTTCCTTTGTATTTTTGTATTTTATATTATAAACTAATTTTAAAAAGGGAAAATGAATGCGGGGTGGTTTCCAAGTGCCTGGATTGCTATCATGTGACCATGGGGGTAATGCAACAGTCATAAGTGCAAGTACAGGTCATCAGTAACTTTTTCCAAGGCTGCCATAACTGTGAACCAGGGGTGAAATCCAGCAGGTTCTGACAGGTTCTGGAGAACCGGTAGCTAAAATTTTGAGTAGTTCAGAGAACCAGCAAATACTACCTCTGGCTGGCCCCAGAGTGGGGTGGGAATGGGGATTTTGCAGTATCCTTCCCCTGCCATGCCCAGCAAGCCATGCCCACCAAGCTATGCCCAGAGAACCGGTAGTAAAAAAAATTTGGATTTCACCACTGCTTTGAACCATCATTAAACAAATACAGTAGTTGTAAGTTCATAACTACCTGTAAAGAAAGGCAAAGAAAGTGGTATCTGTGCCTAGGACATTACTGGAACATTTCTCTTTGGCTATATTGTAGAGACTGTTGTTTTCATAAAGCTCTATCCTGAATATAGCCATGGCATGCTGTGATTGAAGCAATAATAGATAAACTGGCTTTTGTAACAATTGGCATTTGACAACTGAAGATGACAAATCTGGAAATGGTGGATCAGAAGCAGGAATGATCATCCCAGAGAAAACAGGTAGAAGGGATGAATGGGGGGAGGGGGGAATTGGTTGAAATAATCAAGTAATTTACATTACTCTATAACTCAGCATTACATTAACATTTTGACTGTTTCAATTAAGTCCCAGTTTTTCCAGAACAAAGTCTAACAAAGCACAGAACCTGCTGTCCATAAAAATCAAAACAGAGCAATATATTGAGAAAATGGTAACTTTCTGACAGCGCTGCTTCCCTCTGCTGCTTAGTAATGAGTGAGCTGGACACCTCCTGACAGCTCAACCTCAGATAAATATTTCAAACATATCATGCAAGAGATTCACAGATCAATCCCCACCTCCATGAAATCAGTGGAGCAAGACAGAAAGCCATTTTGAACCGGTGCAGCAGAGCAGAAACACAATGAGAAGTACTTAAAAAACACCCTGTGCCTGTTGATGTTTCAGGAAGCTGGTTCAGATAACATAGGTAATATTTGGATTCTAGTTCTCGTGCCTCAATGGTGCAATACAAGCAGGCATGGAGGGAAATGTGTCTCTCAATATACAAATAACAGTCAGTGATTTGGCCATAGAAATATTTTAAGCTGCATTGCAGTCTATTGTGTAGAGTTTTGTTTTACAGCAATGTAGGATTTTTTAAAAAAATAAGTGGGGAATTTTGATCTGTGAAAGATTTAACACATAAATTACATTACATTACATTAAAGCATTACATTAAAATGTAATTAATTGTTAAAAGGAAAAAAAGGAAAGGAAGAGATAAAAAGCATATAGAAAAAAAAGAAAAAAACATGAATATATATATAAAGAAGTCAATTCTGATCTTTCTCTTGGCAACCACACATACAATTCAAATCAAACGTCTCTCTCTAAGATTAGAATAGAATAGAATAACAGAGTTGGAAGGGACCTTAGATACCTTCTGGTCCGACTCTCTATTCAGGCAGGAATCCCTATACCTGTGATGGTGAACCTATGGCACACATGCCACACGTGGCACGCAGAGCCCTCTCTGCGGGCACACGAGCCATCGCTCAACTCAGCTCCACCGCGCATGTGTGCGCACTTCCCATTGGCCAGCTGATTTTCAGGTCTCTGCCCTGCAAGCAGGAGATGCGCATGCATGCGCGGGGGGGCTACCTTTTTCCTCACTTTCTGCTGCCCATGCCTTCCCAGATCTCTCGAGATTCCCCTCTCAGCCCTGTTTTGGGAGGCAAGGCTTCCCCCCCCAGCACTGTTTTGGGATCTGGGGGCAAAAGGGGGGATTGCATGTGCATGCATGGGGGAAGGGGAACGCGGTGGTCATTGCAGGGGACAGGGCATGCGGGAAGGGCATAGCATTATGGCTGTGGGCACACACGGGTGCGCAACAGTGCATGCACATGCTTTTGGCACCCAAGGGAAAAACAAGTTAGCCTTCTATACCATGTCAGACAAATGGTTGTCCAATCTCTTCTTAAAAACTTCCAGTGTTGGAGCATTCACAACTTCTGGAGGCAAGTTGTTCCACTGATTAATTATTCTAATTGTCAAGAAATTTCTTCTTAGTACTAGGTTGCTTGTCTCCATGATTAGTTTCTATCCATTGCTTCTTTTCTTTCCTGCAGGTGCTTTGGATAATAAGTTAACTCCCTCTTCTTTGTGGTAATCCAGGAGATATTGGAAGACTGCTATCATTTCACTCCTAGTCCTTCTTTTCATTGAACTAAACAAAGTCAATTCCAGCAACCATTCTTTATACGTTTTATCCGCCAGTCCGCTAATCATCTTTGTTGCTATTCTCTGCATTCTTTCTAGAGTCTCAACATATTTTTTACATCATGGCGACCAAAATTGGACATAGTATTCCAATTGTTGTCTTACCAAGGCATTATAAAGTGGTATTAACACTTCATGTGATCTTGATTCTATTCCTCTGTTAATGCAGCCTTGAATTGTGTTGGGTTTGGGGTTTTTTTGCAGCTGCAGCACACTGCTGGCTCATATTCAAGTGATTGTCCACTAGGAGTCCAAGATCCCTCTCACAGTTACTACTATTGAGCCAGGTATCACCTATTCCTGTGCAATTAGTTTTTCTTGCCTAAATTTATAGGGCCCAATGTTCAAATCTGTCAAGATCCTTCTGTATCTTAAACCTCTCTTCTGGAGTGTTGGCCATTCCTGCCAGCTTGATGTCAGCTGCAAGTTTGATGAGTTCCCCATCTATCCGCTCATCCAAATCATGGATGAAGATGTTGAAGAGTACTGGGCCTAAAAGAGAGCCTTGGGATATCCCACTGCATACTTCCCTCCATGTAGATGCAATTCCATTGAGAACATGTTGAGTGTGGTTGGTAAGCCAGTTACAAATCCATCTGGTGGTGATGCTATCTAAGCCACATTTTTCTATCTTATCAAGTAGTAGGTTGTGGTCTATTTTATCAAATGCCTTACTGAAGTCCAAATAAATTATATCCACAGCATTCCTCTGGTCCACTAATTTTATCACTTTGTCAAAAAAATGCAATAAGATTTGTCTGGAATGATTTTTGATAAACCCATGTTGGCTTTTGGTTATGACTTTGTTTGGCTCTAGGTGTTTGCTGATTCGTTGCTTGATTATCTTTTCAGGATCTTTTTAGGTATTGAGGTCAGGCTGGTCAGATAAAGTAATTTCCTGGATCTATTTTTTCCTTTTTTTGAAGATGGGAACTATATCAGCTCTTTTCCAATCCTCTGGTAGTTTCCTGGTGTTCCAGGATTTTTGAAAGATAAAGATAAAAGATTACAATTTCCTTATTACTATAAGCTATTCTTTCTAATCAGCAAAAATGTAAGTCACAAAATCATTTTCTGGAATTAAAAAAAATTAAAAATTAAACAATGAAAACATATGAAGTATGAAATTGTCTCTATGTGTTTGTTTGTTTGTGTGTGTGTGTGTGTGTAATGTATGTCTCTGTGTATGTGTGTGCAAAGGAAAACATGGACATGGACACTTATTATTTTACTTTGTTCCCAAACATTTTGAGAATGAAGAAAATTTAACTCAGATGATCTGTCTGCTGGTAAATACACCTGCTTTTGAAAAATGATTTCAACTGTTTGTTTGTATTCTCAGCTATAAATGTCAGTTTGGAATTTGAGTAGAACTACATGTTTCTAAAGTGATGAAATAGATCTATGGTATTTTAGCAATGCTAGGATGATCACAATTTGCTCCTACAAGAAAGTGACATTATACTGTTTCCACATCCCAGCAGAAACAGCTGTCAGTTTGGGGTATACAGCATCCAAAAGAAAAGAAGAAAAGAAATTGGAAAAGAAAAGAAAAGGGGAAAGAAAAGAACACAAAAAATTCCAAAATTTTGAAATAACAATTGATAATTTAACTGTGAGATTTGTTGTTTTAATATGTTTGACTTTTGTACACTACTGCCAAAGATTTTGGCAATGAGTGATTGATAAATAAACTTATTTTCTCTGCCCACTGTTATTTAGCTTTATTCTTCCTAGCCTAAACATCATTAAGAAAATTTAAAATTCTTTGACTATAAAGGACAAATTTATTTTCTGTAAAGTAATGCTAAAGAAGTCATCTCAACTATGAAGTTTCTGGTGGCCTTTGACAATCCAGAAATTATAGTTCCAGATAACAAGGTCAATGAAAAAAAATTCTCAGTAGTATAGCTCAGGAACATCAAGAAGCCCATCAGTTTCACACTCTTGCTATTCCTTTGAAGGAATTATTTTCATAATTAAATCCAGTCTTATCCAATTTTATGCATAGGTGGTTCAGGATACTAGTTACCTACCTACTTAAATTTGGATATAAACCGATTTGCTGAACACACAGATAGGTAACTCTTAAAGAGTTTTGAAATATAAATGATAGCACTTTTAGATTTGGCTAGAATTGCATATCATACTAAACCAGGGGTGAAATGCTACCGGTTCAGACTGGTTTGGGAGAACTGGTAGTGGAGATTGGAGCTGGTTCGCTGAACTGGTAACAATCGGTGGCTGGCCACGGGCCCAAACCAGTCCACGCCCTGCAGTCTTGTAATGCTTCCCTGCCTTCCACGTGGCCTTTCTGGCATCCCCGTGGCCAGATTGTGAAGGCAGGCAAGCAGAAGGCCATGTGGAAGGCAGGCAAGCATGGCAGGTCTGCGGGGAAGGAGCTAGCAGCCCACAGCCCTGCCATGCTTGCTTGCCTTCCATGCTGCCTTCCTGGTGGTCCCCCACACTGGCTTGCCTTCTGAGGTCAGTGTCCAGCTAACCCTAACCCCCACACCCTTGGGGGAGATGCAGAAGCTGCTACCTTTGCCTGAAATGCCTCTTGAGTCTTTTGGAAGCAATTGGGAGGAGTGGGAGGTGAGAGAGCACTCAGCAAAGGCCGGGAAGACCCAGCCACCCCCTCCCTCCTCTCCCCCCTTTCTTCTGGCAAGAAAACAGGGCATGGCAGCCGCCACTCGCTATTCTACCCCTTCTGCAAAACTGCTCCACAACTCCACTCACCTCAAGTGCCCGCGGCTTGTGAGGGGTAGACCACAGCAGCTGCAAGGCCGAAACACTGCCCATGTAAGGCAGCATCACACCAAGCAGCCCTCCTACTCCTCTTCTTGACCTTTGCCAGCTTCGAGGCTGGGCAGGGCTTAGAGCGGCAAGAGGGAAGGCAAGGCGACTGTGACTTTCTCCTCCTCCTCTTCCTTGTGGGGTTCATTGAGTTTGTTTTGCAAGCTTGCCTGAGGTTTGCAACTTTGCACGGCCTTTGGGGCTTTTGTGCAGCAAGCCCCCCCTCTTCCTCCTCTGCAGCTCTAACGTGGGTTTTTAATTCACAAGGAAGGAAGATAAACCCTCCCCATCCCACCTGAGGACCGATTAGTTTTTCTTGTCGCTCACGGTGGGAATCCAGCCTTTGCGTGGGAGAGTTGCTTCCTGCTGGCTTGGGGGAGATGCAACCATTGCGCTGAGAGGGGCTGCTCACTTTCTTCCTTCTCCCACCGCTGCTGCTGGAGCAGAGACTGCTGCTCCACTCGGGTGTGCATAGGCAGCCCCGGGAGGGCACGCAGATGTAAGGCTGATGCTGGCGGTGAGGAAGGGAGACTCACTGCGCTTGGCCAAAGAGCTGCCTTGGGGAGCATGGCGAGGCTCCCTCACCTTTTTGGCTTGGCATGCTTGGCTTCTGCAGGACCTTTGGGTGACTGCCACCTGCTTGCCTTCCCCTCTGCCTCAGGTTCTGCTGTCTGCATCCATGATGGGGAATGTGCCGCTTCGGGGCCAGGCTGCCCGCCCTCCCAGAGCACTTTCTTCCTTCTCCCACAGCAGCCACTGCTCAGACCAGGTGTGTGTGTGTGTGTGAGAGAGAGAGAGAGAGAAGAAAGAGTGACATGAGTGATGTCATGTTGGCCACACCCACCAAGCCATGCCCACAGAACTGGTGGTGAAAATTTTTAGATTTCACCACTGTACTAAACTATATAAATTCCAGACCTTTACATCTATTCATAACATTTGTACATAAATTCATGAAGATCCTTAAGGCAATGTTTTTATTTAAGATAGTCTTTAGCGAAAAGAGGCGTTCCTATCATTCTAGAAGTCTAAGTTTCATTTATAAGATTTACTGAAATCTTGACTGTATTCTTAAATGCAATAGGTTGCTGATTTGCACTATAACTATAATGCTGAAATAATGCCAGGCTTCTCTATGTTAATAAATATAAAAGAGTGAATTATAAATGGATTGGCATTTATGAACTCTTTAATATCAGGATAGTAACTATGAAGAAATGTTGACCCTCAGTGATTATGTTCTATTCAAATTACTTGTCTTTTTGACATAACTGAAGGCCCTAATTTGCAAATGTCCTTTGTCATGTAAAAGGTTTTATTCAGCTGATATGCAGCTTAGCTAAAAATATGAAACAAAGAGAATTGGGAGATAAGTCTTAAACTTTCAACCCTTTGTTCCAGTTGTAAAATCACTGTCAGACCCAATTTCTTTCTGTTTTTATTACTGCATCAAAACCATACTGTGAATTTGTACCTGCTGTAAATGCTTAATATAAGTCCTCATTGTAGAAAAATGAAAACACTACATTGAATATGTTTTCAAAGCAACATTTTAGAACATACTATATGTCCCATATTACCCACAATGAAACCATAGAACCTCAATGGCAGTTTCAAGGTAAATTCATAATAATTCCTAGAAAATCACCAAAAACACTATTTGTCCTTCTGCATTGTTAAAAGAAACATAAAAGGAAAAGATACATGCAGCTTCACCCAATAGGCATAAAAGTAATAAAAATGGTCAGTTGCGAATTTCCAGCAAACTTACTGATAATCTTTGAAAGTGTATATAGATTCAATTTAAAAAAAAAATCAGTCCTTTTAATCTATTCTGAATTTCCTCCGGTTTCATACAGACTTGATTGTGGAATTGTGAATGTCACAATTTGGCTCAGATTCAGTCTATGGAATATGTATCCACCTATTTATATTACAGAGGGAAAGTAGTAGTGGCAAGTTATAGTACCAGAATCAGTAAATGCAAATTAAGGATGTGTAAATTGATATTAATGTAATCTATTTTATGATCTACTCGACAAGGGGATTTATGTTCTATATGTCCAAAATTTTAACAAATATGTTAAATGTAATTATGTTTATGTCCAAAATATTAGAAATATAAAGATATATAAATGTGATGACAATAGGAAATGGTCCTTTTTAAAAAAAGATATTGACAAATGATCAGGTCCCTTCACTTTTTACTTCTCTTTATTGTAAAAATGTTCTTTGTACTTAGAACTACAGTTTGTTCAGGAGACACTATTTATTTTCACTAGTTCCTCAACTGAATATATGATTTAAAAAATTGCACAGTTGTATGGTCACTTCAGGAAGCGTTCAACACACAGGTTCTTTTTATATGTAAAAGAAAGAAAAGGTCAAAAGTTTTGTTTCTCATACATTTTCAAGACTCACATTCTTCATTATCACTAAAGAACAGCAAAATATGTGTACATATGCATGTTATATTTAAAGTCTGTTATAAACATAAGTTAAATTAGTTTTCTGATTGCGGAGTTAGATTAAGAGAAACAAATTGCTTGTGAAACTACTGGGCTCATTAACAAATTAGTTTGAAGCCATAGTTTTGCATTATAGGAAAATTGTCTTTTCAATTCAGGATTTCAATCTGAAGATCACAAATGAAGAGCCTAGCATATAGCCATGGAAATGGCAACTTTTTGTATGGATGTGGTTTAACATTATGTATGGTTGAGTATTTGAGCTGTTTTATGTGAATTAGGAAGATCAGGGTTCAGGTTTTTCCTTGATCTTGGAGATTGCTAGATGACTTTCAGCTATTCATTTCATTTAATTTTCCTCCAACAGTTGTTGCTGGGAGTATTTGAATATACAGACCAGAAGAAAGGGATTATTTAAGCAATAAGCACAGTTTTTGATTTAAGTTTTTATTTATTTAGTCCATTAGCCAAGACTGGTATTCTTCCATTTTAAACTGAATACAAGTTCAGACAGCTGATGAACAATTGGGAACAAGCTCTGTTTCAGATAGAGATGTAAAAGTAATTTGTCATTTTCAAGTCAAATGCCATCATCCTTCAAAACAGAATCTGTTAGTGTCAGACTTGAAATATTTCACAGTTTAAAATTATCATACATTCTAGAAATTGTTTGGGAAAGCTGTGTGCAAAACTGATCATGTTTTGGAAAATATTTGCCCAATATAAATGAATATATATTAAGGCTACTGAGGTTCATGTATGCACATATTAGAAAACAGCAATAAAAACATTGTAAAATATTGAACACATGTCATGATAGAATGAATCAGAATTACCATGTTCTACATACCCCTAGTTCACTGGTAGAAGAAGTACATTCAAGAAGACCTGGAATTGAAGTCCCCTGATCTTTGGAAGCTTTGGCAACCTTGTCTGAAAAGATACTTCCAAACAATTACTGTGGTTGCTCAGTAAGCCTCAAAAAAGCAATGTCAATTGCTTTGATAACCTGAGCAGTGGAGTTGGGTTAGGGGAGAACTGGATGTGGCTATCATTACAAAAGATAGTGACACATTTCCTGAGACAGAAAGATAGGGAGTTAGGGAGACTGATACCTAGAATATCTTCTTTACAAAGAAGAAAATATTGCCTAAGAAAATATTCCTACCTTAGATGAAATGTTCATGGGAACTCAGAAAACTCAGATGACCTATTATATGACTGATTGCAATATCTGAATCTCCTGATAATCTGACATTTCTCTTTACAACTTCAGTTCAATAGTTATTTATTAAAATATTTGATGCAGAGAGGCAGGTTGCGCTATGTTACTACTTTAACAGCTTCAATCTTGAATCGATCAAATTTATTCTTCAAGGCCAAGATAATTTGGCATCTCTATCTTGGATCCTAATTACACATGAATAAATCATACTCTGCTGCATTATACTGAATGAAAAGGTTGCTTTCTAATGGCAGGATCTATCACTGTGAGTTGAGTCAGTATACTAACAAACCACTACAATTTTCATTGGTAGTAATAGATTCAATACTAAAGAAAGAAACTTATTTTCTTCTCAAATAAGTATTATTTTTACTTCTTTTTTTTGGGGGGGGAGAAAACCCTCTACCATCACCACCTTCCAAATCTGTACAAATCTATACTATCATGAGATGTGTCATTAAAGAAGTGTTAATAAATACAAAACTGATGATTATGTGTCCAATACGTATATTTTTTCCTGTTGTAGAAAATGTGATCGTTCTTTCCTTCCTAAGTCTGATTGAGAAGAAATAAAAAAATTGCAAATTATTTGCAGTCTTTTTTTGATGATGCACCATCTTGAATTCAAAAGAACAGCGGATTTGATTTTTGCCTATAAAACAAATTGTAATGGATGTATACTGAAACCATCATATTCATCATATTCATTTCCAAGGTTCATTTATGTAGAAATGACAACTAATTTATTCTCACATGACACCATATGAAATTGTGCAAATTCCTCTCCTTTTTTTCATCAATCGTTTCCTTTGTGCTGTAAATCACATAAACTACATATTTCCACTGAAGGAATATACGGTATATCAGTACAGTCCACTTTTGCCATAGTAATACTTGGTCAGTTTGTTGCCGCTGATATTGAAGTCCAAACAGTTGCAAAAATCCAAAATAGATTACTGAAGAGTTCCTTTTGGAATGTAAATCATGTGTTCATGTTTAGTCTGATCTAACATGCTTTGGACACTCATCCTGTCTTGACCCCTAAAATGCATTCCAATATTGGAAATTAGTATTTTTCATTTTCAGCAACCAGGTCTGCTGACATTGTGATGCTTTTGTACACTTCCTGTAGCACAATGTTAAAAGTAGAAAAATGCTAAAGATAATGGTTCATGTTTGCTCTTATTGAATCCCCAATACAGTTCATCCAGTTCATTCACTTTCCACTGAATGTAACATATGTGTGTGTGTGTGTGTGTGTGTGTGTGTGTGTGTGTGTGTGTGGTATTGATTGAAACCCTTGATCATAAAGAGACATATTTAATAATTATTTAAAATTAATTCACTGAATCTGAGTTCTAATTTTCTCTCTATTGGTCTAATTTCAAAATTGGAAATATATATCAACCTTACAAATTTGATTTCATAGTGTTTCTTGTTTGCTAGTAATGCCAAGGAACTACTGAAAAAAAAATGCTACCCTAAATTGGCAACTTTTTTGTTAACTATATAGGGCAGTTCCTTCCAAGGATCATTTTAGGTACTGCTTGACAGAGGAAGGTAAGTATATTAAAGTATATTAAATATTAAAGTATAATATTAAATTCAAACATTACTTCCAATAAAAATCCTAGGTTGTAGAAAGAGCATTTCAAAAGACAGCTTTATGCAAGGTCTTGTTAAAAATTCATAGCCTCCGTTTTGAACAAAATTCCTAGCAGTGTGATTCACTAGCTAGTTCAATGCAAAGAGAAAGTGGTTTCCTTCTTCTTGATGACAGAATATTTTAACATGTTTGTAAATATTTACTTATTTTAAAGGCACAACATTAAATAAATGGAAAACACAACAGGTTTTGCATGTACAGAATTTGATTCACTTCTTTGAAGACCTTTCAAATCTGGAATATTTTTGAAGTTTATTTTAGCATATGCCTCTTCCTCTCTTTTCTTTTTTCTCTCAGTATTCTAATTACAATTTTATGTCTGTGCCTTACAAGCAATAGTCCTAGATATGTTGCCCTTCTTTCTTTATAGTTTCATATCACCTAGAATGAATAGACACTTGAGAAGGGTGCGGGGAGGGGGAGAGAGTGACAAGAAATCTTTATACATACTAGTAGTAACATTCTTTTTTATTCCTTCTACTGGTAAAAGTAAAGAATAGGCATTGAAACAAACAATTGATTAATTTTCTGAGGATATCAACAAGTAATTATTTCTTCAGCCATTCCAAAGGAAGTAAATATGAAAAGAAAAGAAAGGATTTAGATATTCCTAGAACCATTTTTCAGCAATTTAGTACTTCTAACATTTTCTGGAAATGGAGTTAACTACTGAAAATAGTAAACTTTGGCACAGTGAAGGAAAATTATATGACATCAGTCAGTGAAATAATAATCACAACTAAAGCAATTTAACCCATAAAGCAAGTTGTACTTTGGGTGCTGATATACCATAGTAAAAGGGATGCGGTGGCTCAATGGCTAAGATGCTGAGCTTGTTGATTGAAAGGTCGGCAGTTCGGTGGTTCAAATCCCTAGTGCCATGTAATGGGATGAACTCCCATTACTTGTCCCAGCTTCTGCCAAACTAACAGTTTGAAAGCATGTAAAAAATGCAAGTAGAAAAATAGAGACCACCTTTGGTGGGAAGGTAACAGCATTCCGTGCGCCTTTGCGTTTAGTCATGCTGGCCACATGACCACAGAGACATCTTTGGACAATGCTGGCTCTTTGGCTTTGAAATGGAGATGAGCACTGCCCCATAGAGTCGGGAACAAGTAGCACATATGTGCGAGGGGAACCTTTACCTTTTTTATACAATAGTAAACATCTGCATATTCTTGTAATTATGCATTTAAAGATACTATTCAAAGAGAGCAATGTTCTATTATGCTAAGTTGGGTTTGATGAGGTCTTTCTATAATTGGTGTTGTTAACAAATGAGTTCAAAGACACCTTAAAATCATATCAGATGAAATAAGAAATATACGATTACTGTGATCAGTTTTTTATCTTGCTCAACTTGTTAAAAATCTCATTGCTTCAGACGTAGAAGGGCAAAAGTCACTTTCAAAATACAAAAATATTTTTACCATCTTCTATGAATATGATAGCATTAATTAGCTACTATATCATGATATATTGTGAAAAAGCAATAATTTGAAACAAATCATTAGGATTATTCTGAAAGTTTTCAAGCATGCTATTTGTTTGCATAGTCTAATTTTTAAATTTAATTGTATTATGAAGTTGGAACAAACAATACAGAAATATCATTTCAAAAAACAAAACAAAACCCAGGAAGATATTACTTCAGTGTATTTCTCAAAGGGAAATACATTTTAGCTAACCACAAGTCACAAATGCTCAAAGCTACTAGAAAACATTTAGTTTTACCTTTTACCCTATTTTGTTATGTATGGTCTTATTATTGGCTTGTATTTTGTACTCTCCCTCTCAAGTCTTTCAGTCCTGTCCCTTAGTTGGTGTGTGTGTATTGGTGTTCATGAGAGAGATGAGTAAAGATGCCATATTCCCAGCAAGAACATTCAAGACATGAAGACAGATAAAGCAAACAGGCACCTATATTGTGCAGAAGTTGTAGAGGAAGGTGCTGGAGGCAGATACAGCTTGATGCCTTTGAACTTTGGTGCTGGAGATAACTGTTGAGAATATTGTGGACAGCCAAGAAAGCCAAATAACAATCACCCAACAAATTAATCCAGAGTTCTCACTAGAGGATGACTGATCAATGATCCAGCTTAAATTATTCTACTTCAGACTAATTATGAGAAGATTTAGCTCTCTGTAGAAGACGCTAATGCTGGCAAAGGTGGAATGAAAGAGAAAAGGAGGATCAACAGCAAGAGCAGATAGACTCAGTTACAGTGGCAGTGGTCTGCTGATAGAAGACCTAAAGGACCAAATTAAAGACAAATCATCATGGAGAAAATCTATGTAGTTATTAAGAATTGGCACCATCTAACAACAGATAATTAATATAAATGCTTGGAAGACCATTGGAAACTTAGGGACAGATCACTGTGGAGAAAATCTTTCTATGTGATTGCTAAGAGTTGATACCAACTTGATGATGCATAATCAATAAATTGATAATCAGCCAATAAATAAATCAATTTTGTATTTTGATATGATTTTATGTATTGATAATTATTAACTACCATCAATCTGTTGTTCATAACAGAATAACTACAAATACAAATCATATGTGATTTGTCAAGATTTTATCAAAAGTCCCATTAAAGCTCAGAATGTAGTCAATTTACTAAATATAAAGTCCACCCAGATAGTGTTTGTAGTTACTTGAATTTCATGACAGTGGCATTGCATATTACTTTGAACTCCAAAATAAAAGGCCTCGCCAAAAAAAACAAACAACAACCCCCTCAACAAAATGTTAGAAAGAAAAAAATTGTTATATTCCGTCATTCGCTGAGCCTGCAATGAAGTTTCAGACAAAACAAATTGAAGAACATCTAAAAGCTCATAAAAATAACTGATCAAATAGCAGTTAAAGTCAAATCATTTGCAGTATATATACATTCTAATATATATGTTTTCTGAGGTTTTCGCGGGTGTTTGTATGTAGGTCTTTGGTTATTCGGGTTTTCTCCCGCATAAAATTGGAGGTGTCTTGGCAACGTTTCGACGAAGTCTCATTCATCATCTTCAGGCTGGTGTTCTCGGCTTCATGCTTCTAGGAGCAATGTGTGTGATCGCAGCTGTTTCTTCCTTTTAACTGCCAGTGGGGGTATGAACTGATTGGGTGGGAGCTTGGCTGTGTTCTGATTGGGTGGAGGTGTGTTCTGATTGGTTGGGGGTTTGGTTGTGCTCTGATTGGATGGGGGTTGGCTGTGCTCTGATTGGCTGGGTGTGTGTTCTGTTTAGGTGGGGGCTTGGCTGTGCTCGGGTTAGTCTGAGTAGCAGGGGGATTTGAGCTGGTGAGCTGTGTTGCTGTTGTTTGGCTTCATGTTCATGGCCGTGCCATCTCTTCATGTTGGGTGTCAGTCTGCTTCATGTATGGATTGGAGGGGTTTAAAGTGGCTAATGATGCAGCTGTGGTCTGGCTTCTGGTCCGTGGTTGTGCCTGATCATCAGTGTGGGTTTGAGTCTGCTTTCTGCGTGGATGTGTGGTGGTTACATCCTGTGTGGCTCTCGTGAGTGTGGGTCTGGTGTCATTCTTTGTGTTAGGGACTCGTTTGTCAATAAGGGCGGGTTTCCAAATGGCTGGCAAGCGGGAGGTATCATCTCGTTTATTCATGCTGTGTGGATGTTTTTCTATCTTGATGGCTTCTCTGATTATTCTATTGTTAAAGTGTTCAATTTTGGCGATAGTTCTGGTCTTTTTAAAGTCAATATCATGTCCTGTGGCTTTGAGGTGTTGGACCAGGGAAGAAGTTGGTTCCTCTTTTCTAACTGAGTTCTTGTGTTCTTCAATGCGTGCACTTATTCTTCTGTTGGTTTGTCTGATGTATGTGGTGGGGCAGGCGGTGCAAGGGATTTCATATACTCCTTGATTTTCTAACTCAATTTTGTCTTTGGGGTTTCTTAGGATGGTGGATATTTTTCGGTTTGTGCAGAATGCTGTCTTGATGTTGTGTTTGTGGATCAGGCACAACCACGGACCAGAAGCCAGACCACAGCTGCATCATTAGCCACTTTAAACCCCTCCAATCCATACATGAAGCAGACTGACACCCAACATGAAGAGATGGCACGGCCATGAACATGAAGCCAAACAACAGCAACACAGCTCACCAGCTCAAATCCCCCTGCTACTCAGACTAACCCGAGCACAATCAAGCCCCCACCTAAACAGAACACACACCCAGCCAATCAGAGCACAGCCAACCCCCCATCCAATCAGAGCACAACCAAACCCCCAACCAATCAGAACACACCTCCACCCAATCAGAACACAGCTAAGCTCCCACCCAATCAGTTCACACCCCCACTGGCAGTTAAAAGGAAGAAACAGCTGCGATCACACACATTGCTCCTAGAAGCACGAAGCCGAGAACACCAGCCTGAAGATGACTAATGAGACTTCGTCGAAACGTTGCCAAGACACCTCCAATTTTACGCGGGAGAAAACCCAAATAACCAAAGACCTACATTCTAATATATACTCTCCACACTAAGACCAGGTAAACACCTTGTGTTGCAGATACTGGAGAACAGAATAGAAATCTCAGGCCACTTGTTCATCAAAGCATCCCTATTTATGATATTCATTATTGATTTGTTTTTTGCAACAGATATCACAACAAATAAAGAAATATGTGGTAGTATAACACATACAGAAAGAGATAGGAATAGGCAAAAATGGGCAAACGGAACAAATGAAAAATAAAATCATTCTCGCAGATCTCCCATTAACCACCATACAGATTCATCTTCTTTCATTTTTATTATTCTTTATTGGAGCGGGGGAATAGAATATTTACTTGATTACTAGTTTTGCTAGGTTGAGCAAAATTCTCCTTCCTTTATTCCCCTTATCTTCATGCTTTTCCAATCTCTGACAGCATAAAGAAGTGAGCAAGGGAAAAACAGTTTTCAGAGAAAGCCAAGGATATGACTCTTGCAAGCTGCTTTAAACTGTCTTTAAAGAAGCCAAGCCACTTCTGAAATGTGTTGTTCATGGATAAAATATCAGTATATCTCAAAGTTGTTTTTCTCTGGACCATTTGTGGCACTTGATAGAGAATATTCTTCACTGGAAAAGGCTAAACTTCAGGTAACACAAGTTGTTTTTCATTGTCCTCCCTCTCCCACTCCACAATATCCCTAAATTTCCATTAGAGATAATGGAGATCTGCAACAGCATTAGTAGAAATAAGAAGAAAGTTTTCTTCCTCCAGCAACCCCACTACAAATTTGTGTGAGATAAATATAAAAATGCATGTGGGAATATACGCATGTGTCCCCACATATAAAAATACAGTCCCAGCAATAGGACAGTAAAAGAAATATCTCCAATTGCTCATTCCTACTATTGTGTGTACAGCACAAAAGAACTGAGGGAGAAAATATTCCTTCCTTACCATTGTTCACTTTTCTGGGTGTATTGCTCTCTCTCAAAATAGCAAAACAGTACAATACTTTTTAATACAAAACAGTATTTAAAAAAGCCATTGATGTTTTCTTACACAAGGATGTGTAGCCACTGTCCCCATGCTATTTAGTGATTCCCAAACCCTATTTTGTGGCTCCCAGAATATCCCTGGAGCACTCCAACAATATTCAGCCTCAAAGATGTAAATGTTTACATGGAGTCTGCTCTTTCAAGTCTTCAAGCACAATCCTAAAGGATTTTGTGACCACAAACATTAGGCTGTGGGCCACATGAAACTCATGGACCTGTATTGTTCATCCTCATTAGCCCGATGTAAAGGCAAAATGGATAAACCTAAAAAAGGCTATTTAGCAATTACGATTTTTGGAGTCTAAAACAAAATCTAAAACATGCTTTAGATATGTCTTGTTAAACCATTTGTCTTTCCCAATTAGATTATGGCTCAGTCAGTTGAGTCTTAGATCTGTACCAGCTCTCTGGAATTTGTCCAATATAAAGATATAACATTGCTTTTATGATTTACTATTATAGTCTTTCTGTTGTCCTCCACAATTGTGAAGATGAAAACATCTTGCAAATTGTTGTTATTGCATGTTAAAACCAAAATTAATCACATTTTGTTAGAACACTTTACCTCTTTTTCCTTCAAAAGCCTTTGTATTTTTATTCTTCTAGCAGCAGAGGTTTGTGCAGATCTAATTTGTTCCCAGCCAATCAATTACAATTCAGCAAATGATACAAAAGCCTAAAAATCACCAGCATTGCTTAATGTGTGGCAGTATTTTGGCACTCCTCCCTGTTTAAACACTTTGCCTTAATCTGCT
Source organism: Pituophis catenifer annectens (assembly GCF_029215685.1). Taxonomy (NCBI): domain Eukaryota; kingdom Metazoa; phylum Chordata; class Lepidosauria; order Squamata; family Colubridae; genus Pituophis; species Pituophis catenifer. The sequence continues at coordinate 116,740,543 of NW_027256882.1, forward strand.
GATGGAAGTGATTCACTAAGCACAAGTAGACCTAGCAGATGCTCTGCTTTTATTGAATGAAATGGAACTTTCCTTAGAAGGATGAGATGAGCGAGATCACCCAGATGCTGCCCTCAGTTATCGCTTGTTTTAATTTGATTAATTTAAAACACTGGAAAGAAAGAGGGTAAATAATACCTCCTGACTCTGAAATATTTCAAAGTATCTAGCTTTTTCTGTGACAAGAAATACTGCATAGCCCTGATTCATTTTCATAGAACATAAATGCTGGGTTCACATCTTATAGTGCCTTACCAGTGAAACCAGTAAGGACCTGGAACTTCATCAAATAATACAACATCATAGTTGTATCATAATATAACATCTGTAGAGATTCTCAGTCATCCAGGTCATGGTTGTCCCAAAGGTGCTTTTTTCAGGAGGCAACTGGACTTTCCTGGTGTTTTTTTTTTTTAGGACATTTAGCTTCTTATCCAAGAAGCTTCTTCAGCTCTGACAGGATAGTCCTGACAGGATACTCATGTCATAGCTAAAGAAGCTTCTGGGATGAGAAGTGAAATGACTTCAAAAGAAAAAACAGGAAAGTCCAGTTGCCTCCTGAAAAAGCACCTTTGGGATAGTACAACATCATTTTTAGGCTTTTGTACCATTTGCTGAATTGTAATTGATTGCCTGGGAATAAATTATATCTGCACAAAGCTACGCTTCTAAAAGAATAAAAAGATATACAGATAGATATACAGTACATGAATAGATATACAGGAATATTTGAGAATAGATATATGCTGTAGATATTTCTACATATACACTCTTATTAATGCTTTTCCATGTTTTATCTACCTTGGTTTACAGATGTCTACAAGATAATTGGGCTTGACTACATTTGCAAAATTTTTAAGCGACACAATGCATCTGACAGAATCACTCGCCATTTATATTCACCTGCCATTGATTGAAAATATGTTGTTTATCCACAATTTCCCCCAATATGATAATTGCTTTCCAATCAAGCTTCTATTTAGCTGTCAGGTAGGATGGTAGAAAATTACTTGTAACAAATAAAAGCAAACTTTCCTGATCTCACTGGGTTTATGCTGGGTTAAATTTGGAGAATAAGCTCAATTTGTGGTAAATGTTATGGCAGGAAACAATTATATTGTCAAAATGCCACTACTTGGTTGAGATGTGTCTTGCGAAACATGTTGAACAACAAGCTCCTTCAAAGAGCATAATCTCCTACATTTAAATACTGGGGTTTTTTTCCTCTTAAAATAGTGTTTGTACTTGCTTACCAGATTCCTGTAATGTTCTTTGAATACTGAAACATAACATATTTGTGTTCCAAAGTGCATGGTAGGATTATCATTTATCCACAAAACAGCCTTGCCCACTTTAAATCCCTTACAATGGCAGCTAATGAGCAGAGCCAGGATCTTTACTATGACTCATACCAGTGTTTCACAAGCTTCGAAACTTTATGATATATGGATTTCAAATTACAGAATTCCCCAGTCAGTCAGAATTCTGCGAGTTGGTCCACATACCAACTCCAAAGCTATCAAGGGTGAGAAACACTGACTTATATTTTTTTGTCCTCCAACCATCAGTGTAGCAATATAACAGTAATAGAGACAGGTTTATATTTCCTCAGCAATACCTGAGTTACATGTTAAAACTCTGTAAGTCACCAATATGAAAAAAGGTATAAAAACAGAGGCCCTAGAGTGGTTCCACATTCTCTCCCAACCCTTCCACTCTAGGATATTATTTTCACTCTACAAAGAAAAGAGAGCTAAGAGTCTGTTAATTCTGTCTCTCTGCCATTTAGACATGATTGACTGGGCTAGGCTAATATATGATGTAGCTATTTTTGATTTGAATGGATTTTTATTAACCCAGAGATGACTGCTGTAAATACCAAGACAATCAATCTATATCATGAAAATATTGTAGAACACTTTCTGGAAAACATGGATTATCAGTGCCCACAGTCTATGACTTTATTCACATGGTACCTCAAACAACATACAATGGTTGGGTCTTTCATGAAGTAGTCATTTTTAGTTCATTCAACTATTGCAAAGCAAGCTAGGAGACTGATACTTCCTTCCCCATTATCTGGCTTTTAAACCCCACAAATCATCGCAAACACTAAGAGCATTTTTATCTTCCAAAGCATAGCTTAAATATCACAGTACCTACTTATGTGATCTGCCTACCAAAATGGAGGCTGGAATAGATTTCCCCTGCCCTTTGGTTGCAAGACACTAATCTAGATATTATTTTGCAAATAATTGTGCTAGTTATTCTCTCTCAAACCCCCAAAAGAAACAATCCCAAACAAAAAGCATTCCTCATTTTTAACAATAAAGGCAAATGCTTGTGAATGTATGGTTTTAGCTGCCAGAGCAAATAAATACACCACAGTTTTTATTTGGTACAGCAAGGTAATATGAGCATAAATAAATATATATTAAAGTAGCTTGTAGAGAAAGGGAGACAGACAGATGCTGTCCTGTACTTTTTCTCATTGCTTATTCAATATATTGTCTGATGTTAGATTTTGGCACATATTTATTCAAAAAAGATGGGCTCATTGCTGACAACTTTGATGCAACAAAGGCCATAGCAGCCCTACTGAAAGAAAGTTATTTGATAAATGTATACTTTTCCATTTTGCTTAAAAGGAATCTATTATAAGTGCAGCTGCTTTCCGAATGGAATTAATGCTGAAGTGAAGCTCCATATTGCAAAGTAAAATGGGACTTGCTCTCTAATATCAGGCTGAAAGGCATTGTAATGCAGCAGGAGGTTTGAACTTTGACTTCTCCAAGAACACTGATTCATATAATAAAAAGGGGGGGAGGGTAGAAAGGCTTTAAAAATGCTAACATCCTTTTTTCAAAACCTAGCCAAGCTGCTATCTGGAAAACAGAATAGCAAATACAGTTAGATATCCTTCCAAAGCAGATATGTTCCAGGGAACAGCTATATTAAATTCCAAAACTTGTTTGAAAGTTTTGGGGAAAGAAGCAATGAAAGTTGTTGTTTTTCACCGCCCCTGAAATGAGAATAGTTTCTTCATTGATAAATTTCAGGATCTTGATTATTGTGTTGCATTTTTGTAAATTTTTATAGCATTCATTTTAGCAGATGGCAGAACTTAACCAAAATTCAGAATCAAAAGAAGTGCAGGAAAAGGGAGAGAAAAAAAAAATCTGGGTGGCATACAATTGAAAGATACCATTGATAAAGAAAATCTGTCATTGTGATATTTCTGAAGAAGAAGAAATGGATTGTTGGTGTGAGTATGGAAAAAGTAGTGTAGTTGAAAGCAGCATCTTCACTAGGAAAAGCCTAGTGAAAAGCCACTAGAAAAATGGCTCACTACCTACTCCCACTTCTCTAATGAATGCAAGCAAAGTTTCTGCAGTCCTGAGTCTATCAGGAAACCTAAGAAGTGCTGAATTCTCTGGCCCCAGAGCTTCTATCATAGGCAGGTTGACCAACAGAGACTTTGCCCATAGGCATCCATACTGGTGTCTCAGCCAGATATCTGACTGGTATCAAAGCAATCAGAGCTGGCTAGTTTAGGCACATGCTGGCTTTTTTCAATAATGTGCAGATGGTCATATGCAATCAGGCTAGTATGCCTCACCTTATCCATGTCTGCAGCCTAGAAAAGGAAAACCATCCCAAAGAGTATGTACACAGATATGGCCACTTATGAAATGCATGAAATCAACCATCAATTTTTTTGGACTGTTCTGTCAGAAGATACAGAACAATTAAAACTCGGACCACACGTTTTCTGAATAGTTTTTATCCCAGAGCTATAATTGCACTCAACAATGAACTAAAGGGCCACCATCAGTGAGCTGTTGGACAGCATTACTTGGTCTGTTGTGTGGATGTTTGGGTGGTTTGGGATGGGGAATTTGTGGTGGGTGGGGGGTGTTTGGGGATTGTTATGTGTATTGGACCTGGTCTTTGGGTGTTAAGTGAATTTAGTTGTATGGGTATACACTGTGTATACACGTACAATGACAAAGTTATGATGGTGATGATGATGGTGATGATGTGTGCTTGCATTCTCAAAAAGTCATATTTAAGAGTATGTTTTGACTTCTCATAATATTAGGGGAGGGGGAACCATTGTCTTGATGCTTTGAAAGTTTGGGATTATGTTGATAATAAAAACCTGAACCATTTTTAATATAACCTTCCCTCCTTCTTTGAAGCCTTCATTTTTCCTTATGCTATTTTCTTCAAGTTCAGTTATCAATCATAATTTTTCATACCACAGCCTTCTTAAATGACACATTCTTATATCTATGGATCATTTGCTTCTATTAAAAGTCTGAACTTACTTAGATCTAGCTAACAAATGTTTTTCCCAGTGTCAATATATCTTAAAAAGTGCAGTCTTTGTGACAAGCTCAATTCAGTCACTGCATTCAAGAAAGAAGGAATATACCTTCCAAGTAAAGCTTAAACATCCTTAATCCTCCAAGAAGAATATTTGAAACAAGAGCAATATTAGCCTACAAGCGCGTTCTCAAAATGTTTCTGTAATCCCTTTCTTTTGATTCCTGAGTCCATATTTTTTTAAGAATTGCTGTTGGGATAAAAAAAATCGTGATTTTTTTTTTTTGCCTTTGTGGAGCTGGGATGGGCGTGACCTGCACATCAGTTTGACATCCCTGATTGACTGGAGAAATATTTTAAGGTTTTAAATACCAGCACTGATGATATTACTTGGGTAATGAAACATTTGCAAGAAAACAAACAAGTTCAAGTAGCACCAAGGACCCCTCAATATTTTATTTATTTCTTACAATTATAAGTATTATTATTATGGATTGATATTAAAAAAAAGAATTATAAATATTTATAATTAATTATAAATATGATTATTAAAGTATTAACATTTCATAAATAATACTCATTTAGGAACCATAATTGGAACTGGCAATTTGGTGATGTGATTGCTAAGTAAAATTGTGACTGTGTTTCTCATATTATTTCAGGTTTCTTTTGTTTTATGTGTCTGGGTGGGAAATGTGGGAATTGGTTGCAAAGTTACTTTTTCATCACTGCTATAACTGCAAACAATAGCTAAACGAAAAGTATCTGTATAGGAGTTGGAAGGCACCTGCTCTAGCACAACCTCAGTACAAGAATCCACTTTCTCTGACAGATGATCATCCAGCCTCAATTTGAAAACATCAAAAGGGAGATTTTAATTACCATTTGAAGGACAATTTTTTGCATGTAACTTTCAACCATTTCTGCAAGCTTTTAAAAACAAAACAAAAAACAAAACAAAACCATACTGTAAGTTCATACAAACTTCATGAATTTTGTTAGGGAGTATTGACCATGTATACTATTTAGTGGATACCTGGTAGCAGAACAGTATTAACATTGTGAAACATTTAGTGTTTTCTTTCAGTTTTTGTGTATAATGCAATGAACTATTGTTTAAACCAGGGGTGTCAAACTTGTGGTGTCACGGTAACATCAAGTGATGTATTGGGACTTTTCCCCCCTTCGCTAAACTGGGCATGGGCATGGCCAGCATGTGACTTATCTTGCCCGTGTGTTGTGAGTTTGACAGCCTTGGTTTAAACAAAGAAAATCAGACCAGTTCAGAGATAAATAAATTGGAACAATCACTTTTTGAATTCTTTATTTACTTATTTCTAGGCTAGGCTGCCTACTCTTGTACTGCACTGAGCAGTTTATAAGATCATTATCACCAATATAAGATAGAAAACCTGGGGGAAAAAAATCTGAAAAGGTCTGAAAAATGTTAATTTAACTCCTAAATTATAGGAGAAAAAGGAGACTGCCTTGGCTTTATAGTGGAAATTTATTCTATAACGTGGGTCCTGCCATAGGGAGAATCAAATGTACATTATTACATTTTTTTTCTTTCTGCAATTTTTCCACCCATCTAATTACTTTTAATGCATAAAAAATGCGAGGTAGCTCTCAATGTTGCGGAAAAATGAAAACAACTCAAAGCTGAATTCATCATGAAAGTTTTAAATTTTTAAAAAAGATATCATAATCTCAGAAGAAAATTTAATTTGATGAAACCAAACATTAAAAAGAGATATGATCTATAAAAATAATACAATCACAGCAATGGTTCCCTGGAGCAAGTATATTGAAATTATATTTTATTTGTTTGTTGTTTTGTTTTTGAAATGTTAATATGTTTACATGTTCTAAAAAGGGGGGTGCATCTTTTTTTTTTTAACTGCATGAAATAAGTTCTAATAAAGGACACTTGTTTTGATCTTTTCTGGCATTTTAGCTTTTATTCAAGACCGTTGAGAATGGAAATACTGTAAATAGCTTTCTTGCCTTAACAGTAGTTGTTCAACTGAATATACCTTTTTTGTCCTGTATCTATTGTATTCTTTGAAAGAAATATTTTAACATGATACAATCGAAGTCCAAGCTGATGTGATTAAAAATAACATCAGGCAACAGCAGCTGCATTGACACATTTCTGTATGAACAGAATTTTAGAAAACATAAATGAAACTGCCAGTTGAAAACTTCAGTTGGCATGTTTCCTTCCTCTCTGTGTGAACAGTATCATGTAGTTTAGTAACAAAAGGGAGCAGTTGAATTGCAGTGCTGAACTAGAAGCCAATAATGAACAAAATTGGCTTAAACTTTATTACTTCAGCATAAATTAAACTTGCCAATCTTTTTTGTTAAGGTTACAACTGTCAAGAGGAGGTTGGTATTTAAGTTCAGATGTCAGAATTATGTCAGAATTTTGGGTCCACAGATTTTAAAAGAGAAAAATGTGCTGTAGATCAGTTATTTAGAAAGCATGATTTATTGGATCTGAAAATCCTGTATTGTATCTAGAATCCCTGATGAATATCCATGATTCAGTGCTCAGGCAAAATTACTTTTATGTGGACCCACTCTTTTTTGTAACTGCTGTGTTCTAGGTCAGTACATTAACAAAGAATCTTGAATAATAACAACAATATTACAATATAGGTTGGAGAATATTAATTTTCAAACAATATTTTCCTGTAAGTTCTGCTCCAAAGCCTTTGTGGGGGAAGGCATAAAAGCATCTATTTCTTTAGTATAACATTTTTTATCTCCATTTCATGAAGTAGATATAAATGTCACTATGTATGGAACCAATGTTGCTAAATTAAGTACTAGACTTTACTTATTACTACAAATTAAATTTTACTATGAAGAAATACATTTTTAGCAGTTCATGCAATTACCAAGGTCAGTAATCTGGTTTAGAATTAAGGGCTATACAAGACTGAGGACAACATAATGTAATTTACAGCAGTTGGATAGAAATCTGTTTTCCAAAGTTCAGGCGGGAAACAACCCTGAACTTTAAATATTATAACTTCAACATCTTCTGCATCCAAATGCTTATACCGAGTCCCATCTGTTCAGTTAATATACAGCAGTCATAGAAAAAGCCTTTTTTTCTCCAGATGTTGTTGAACTGCAATTGTAGTAAAACTCTTGCCAATAATGACAAATGCTTAGAGTTGCTTTTCACCTATAAATGATAGGCAACTGTTCCTTATCCCTGCAAATAAAAAGCATCCTGTTATCAACTACTAATCTGGTAAAATGTAATTAGAATATTGTTGTCAAATAGTTGATGGATCACTAAATTATTAGTTGATTCGGCATTAAGAAAATCTTGCACCCATTTTGCATGATTCCTATTTGAGACAGCTGTTTTGTTGGCTACTGTTTTTACTTCTTAACAGGCTTGCTAAGGACAGTGTCTAGATACCTGTGAAGGTCCTGACATTATGTACTTTTTAGCACCAAAACATTGTTACTTAAAGTAGGGTATAAAATGGCATTTGGTTGAATGTTCTCATATTATTTCAGTATCCTTTATGGTTTGTTTCAACTTATTTATTTTTTTAATACATTTTATGTTACTTTGAAGCTCCATATTGCAAAAACGTTCCCTTGCTCGAGAGGAAAGACCTAGTATTGGAGGTATCAATCTCTGTTTCTCTATCATCTATTTATCTCAGGAGTGTCAAACTGCTGGATGCGTCATGCGCAGACCAGGTCCACTCCAGCTCTGTGAAGGGAAAAACTTTTTGAAACATCATGTGATGGCAATATGATGCTGCGAGTTTGACAGCTGGGATCTATCTACAGACAGACAGACAGACTACACACACGCATACGCATGCAATAAGTATACACAAACACTTCAATCCTTTCCCCCTCCCTTAACCTTTCCATAGAGCTGAAAAAGTTTTAAATTAATTCATTTCTACTTTGGAATAATTTTCATTATATAGTATTGGAAGGTAGAGACTCTGAGTCAATAAAACGAAGACCACCAAGGTATAATAATTTTCTATATGCTGAATCTCATTATTAGTAGATTGTATTAAAACATCATCATAGATTTAAAAAGAATAGTGGCATTAAAACAATAACATCATCCTTCAGTGATTTAAGCTACAAAAGTTTTTAGGAAAGTTAATTAATGTTAATTAATACAATTGAGGGGTTCCAGAGGTATTTCACGAGAAGAGTACTCCACTCCTCTGCTCACAATAGAGCCACCAGGCTTGAAATTTTGGGTTTGGACAACCTTGAACTAGGCCACCTATGGTCTGACCTAAGCATAGTTCCCAAAATGTTCTGCTACAACATCCTACCTGTCAACGACTACTTCAGCTTCAACCACAATAATACACGGGCAAACAATAGATACAAACTCAAGGTAAACCGCTCCAAACTCGATTGCAGAAAATATGACTTCAGCAACAGAGTGGTCAATGCCTGGAATTCTCTACCTGACTCCATTGTTATTTCCTCAAACCCCCATAGCTTGAACCTTAAACTGTCTACCGTGAACCTCACACCATTCCTAAGAGGTGTGCCTACCATCCATGTCCTATGGCCCCATTTATTTGTACTCATTTCATGTACTTATATCCATGTTTATACTTATACCTGTTATCTCATACAGGTATACAAACTATATAAAACTATAGTTGACAAACTATATAAAATAAATAAATAAAATAAAATGTTCAAGTTTCAGATGAACTTCAAAAGGTCCACTGACCAAGTGCACATATATAGCAAAATATGAAATCTCATCTGACATATTTAATATTTGAGAAACAATTATTTTTTTAAAATTTTCTACTATCAGATTACATTTTCCTGCAATTCTTTTCATATAACATAAACATATTCCTACTTCCAGTCAGGAAAATTACTAAAAAGGAGAACGAAACAAGAATTGTATATACCACAAATCTAATCCTTACTATTTTTTATCATTTTCCCCTACAAAAAGTCTTTACATCAGCTAATATTGTTAGTTTCATCTTAAAATCTTATATTATATGAAACATACAGTAATTTAAGCATATTTGCAAACTTGTTTGCATTAGGTGATTCATGAAGAAGCATACTGAAGAGGATGAAAGGAACTTGTCAAGGTCACCTTGATTGGAATCCTCCATTTCATTCAAAGGGGTCCATATTTAGCAGACGAGAATAAACCCATTAAAAGTATCTAGAGACAGATTCTTAAGGGGCAAAAGGCACATAAACTCAATTAACTCTGCATTCTCTAATTTAAAAAGAAACCTCAGCATCATTGAGTTTGCTGTTCTCATGGAGGATGAAGGAAGACGATTAAAGAAAAAAAAATCATTCTTCCTATAGGAAGTAGACTGAAGGAAGGAGATGAAGGGTCTTCCAATGTGAGAAAATCAAAGATAAAGAGCAGAACAAGATGGAAATCCTTCTTGTTTTTTCTGTTTCAAATGCTACTGGTGATAAATAGAATCAAAGCGGCAATGAATCTCTAGTTCCAGAGTTTTTTTCTCCTATAGTTTTCTCTTCAAATTTTCTCATATATATTTTCTCATCAAATTTGCAGACGACACCAAACTAGCAGGAATAGCCAACACTTTGGAAGATAGGCTTAGGATACAGAAGGATCTTGTCAGACTTGAACATTGGGTGCTATCTAACAAAATAAAATTCAATAGTGAAAAAAGTAAGGTTCTACATTTAGGCAAGAAAAACAAAATGCACAGGTACAGTATTTGTGATACCATGCTCAATAGTGGTGACTGTGAGAGGGATCTTGGAGTCCTAATGGACAATCACTTAAATATGAGCCAGCAGTGTGCTGCAGCTGCCAAAAAAGCCAACACAGTTCTAGACTGCATAAACAGAGGGATAGAATCAAGATCACACGAAGTGTTAATACCACTTTATAATGCCTTGGTAAGGCCACACTTGGAACACTGCATCCAGTTTTGATCACCGTAATGTAAATAGATGTTGAGACTCTAGAAAGAGTGCAGAGAAAAGCAACAAAGTTGATTAGGGGACTCGAGGATAAAACATATAAAGAACGGTTGCTGGAACTGGATATGTCTAGTCTTATGAAAAGAATGACTAGGAATGACATGATAGCAGTGTTCTGATATCTCAAGGGTTGCCACAAAGAAGAGGGAGTCAAACTCTTCTCCAAAGCATCTGAGGGTAGAACAAGAAGCAATGGGTGGAAACTAATTAAGGAGAGAAGCAACTTAGAACTAAGGAGAAATGTCCTGACACTTAGAACAATTAATCAGTGGAACAACTTTTTTAGTTTTTAATTGTTATTAATTGTTTAGTTTTAATTTGTTAATGGGTTTTAATTCACATTGTTTTAATTCGGGCCAAAGTATATAATTCTTTTAATTAATTTTAAATTTTGTATTGTTATGTATTTTAGTTCTGGCTGTGCACCGCCCTGAGTCCACTAGGAGAAGGGCGGTATATAAATTGAATAAATAATAATAATAATAATAATAATAATAATAATAATAATAATAATAATAATAATAATAATAATAATAACTTGTCTCCAGAAGTTGTAAATGCTCCAACACTGGAAGTTTTTAAGAAGAGATTAGACTATTTGTCTGAAGTGATGTAGAGTTTCCTGCCTAAGCAGGGGGTTGGACTAGAAGACCTCCAAGGTCCCTTCCAACTCTGTTATTCTATTATATTCTATAGTGGATAAAGTTCATTCTAAAAGATGCTATTCTATATTAAACATTCCATATTCACCCATTGCAAAATCATTTCTTGCATCAGTAAATTATCAGAAATAAATGAGAGCAACATTAAAATAACACTGAAATGATATTGCAAAGCTCCTATAAGAAAGGAAGTGAAGATAGCATCATGAAACCATGACCACTAGGGGAATAGTGCATTTATGATTGGTTAGATATATTATGCAAATATTTTATAGCTACTGGTATATATTGTATAAAGTAAATTTGAAGTATTCCAGGTATAAAACTGTTTTAAGAAGTCTTGAGAATTTAAATAATTACATGATGATTTTATTTCTGGTCTCAGACTAGAAATAAACTTAAAGAAGTATTTACTAATGTACGAAGTTTCTCTTAACTAGTCCTTATGATGTGATCTGTTTTCATGAGCAGACTCTAGGCATTCATTATTAAAGAACCTGGTAGGATCATATATTTTTACTTGACAAAAAAAAAAAAAGAAGAAGAAAAGGAAGTTGGAAGGCGTACTAATGATCCCTGGCCCAAACCAACCAATTAGAGAGGAAATAGACATTTGAATTCCTTAAAAAAGACAAAGTTGTAATATTTATACATTGTCCAGATACTCTCGATAATGTAATAAATATGTGCTGTATTAAAATTCAGTAATAAGTCTTAACAACCTGTGTATCATTTTTCCATGCAAATGATGAGATGATTGAAGGAACAATTCTGTTATAGAAAGTGCTTGTGTGTATGTGTAGGTTTTGTGTATATATGTGTGTATGTGTATGTATATATTCTCTCTATATCTATCTATCTATCTATCTATCTATCTATCTATCTATCTATCTATCTATCTATCTATCTAATTTATTTATCAGTGGTGGGTTCTTTCCGGTTCGGCCCTGTTCCCCCGAGCTGGTAGCGGTGATGATATGACATCACCGAACCGGTTCTGGCCCCCCGCCTCCCCGCCCATCCCACCCACCTCCCGCGTTATTCTTACCTTTTATTTGGCCCCACCCCCAATCTATTGCTGCCTCCTGAGTCTCAGCTGATGGCTAGAGGGAAAAAAAAAAGTTTAAACTCTTGCTGCAGGCTTCAAAGGGCCACCCTAGAGCTGATCAGTATTAAAAGAAAATAAATGACCAGTGCCTGCAAAAATAAATGGGTAGATCGGTACAGCTCTGCAAGCAGTTAAAAGCCTGGTAGACCAGTACCTGTGCTAAATACTAAATAATTGTCACATGACCATCAAGCCACACCCACAAAATAAGCCACACCCACAGAACCGGTAGTAAAAAAATTTAGAACCCATCCCTGAGATAGATAGATAGATAGATAGATAGATAGATAGATAGATAGATAGATAGATAGATAGATATGTGTGTGTGTGTGTGTGTGTGTTGTGTGTGTGTGCGTGTATGTATTCCTCTTTAGCCAGGTTCTTCCTACGTAAACCAAGATTTTTATGCAGCCCTAGTTCAGTGAAATCACAATCCACTAGTTTCTAGGCTGTTTTTTTCTGGCAGCCAGCAAACACTCTGCTGCCCATTGGGAGACTAAGAATGTTTGCTGGCTGCCAGAAACTAGTGGATTGTGATTTCACTGAACTAGGGCTGCATAAAAATCTTGGTTTACATAGGAAGAACCTGGCTAAAGAGAAATACACATAAAGCCTACGAAAAGGAAAGAAAACATATATATATGCACATATATATATATGTGTGTGTGTGTGTGTGTGTGTGTGTGTGTGTGTGTGTGTACAGTTAATATCTCGGGTTTCTTCCCGTGTAATTGTAAACATATCCCTAAAAGGGTAGTAGCGACGTTTCGACGAAATCACAATCGTCATCTTCTGGCTGAAGTTCTCGGTTTGGTGCTTATGGGCAAACTGTGTGAACTTAACTGACGTTTTTCTTTGAAAAGAGGCAAAGGTGTATTCTGATTCGTCAACAGTGTTGTTGTATACTGATTGGCTGATGACGTAGTTGTATTTTGATTGGGTGGAAGTGCTGATAATTGGTTGTGGGTTAATGGATAAGTTATGCTGGAAATGGTGGCAACACAGGCATTATGATGAACCTTTGATCTATGGTTTAGATTTTGTGTTAAGATTCTGTCTATGAGAGCAGGTTTCCAAATAGTAGGCAGACGGGAAGTGTCATCACGTTTATTCATACAATATGGTCTTTTTTCTATTTCAATGGCCTCTCTGATTATTCTGCCATTGAGATGTTCTATTTTTGCAACTGTTTTTGTGTTATTAAAATTAATATTATGTCCTGTGGCATTTATGTGTTTTTTATACATATGCATATGTGTGTGTGTGTGTGTGTGTGTGTTTTCATAGATTTTCACGGATACAGGTAGGCAAGTCTTGGTGTATTCAGGTCTTCTCCCATGTAAGATTGAGACCACTTTGGCAACCTTTCAGCAGAATCTCATCTGCCATCATCACGCTTGTGCAAGGGGTCTTTTGCAGCAACTGCCGTTACTATTTCAAACCTGGTGCTGGTAGTCTGCTTTGCTGGGATGGCCCCACCTCTTCATTCTGATTGGTTGGGAGTCCCAGTCTGTGTCTATTGGCTTGGCTTTGGGTGTATGGTTGGTTTTTTTCCACCAGGTGGCAGGGCTTCATCTTTGTGGCTGGCTGGAATGTGATTTGGCTGGAGGTCTTGGGGTGTGTGTGTCTGGCTTCTGGGGTGTAGATTTTTCTGTCTGTGGGTGCTGGGACTCATTTGTTGACAAGGGCTAGTTTCCAGATGTCTGGTAGGCGGGAGGTATCATTACGTTTGTTCATGTTATGGGGGCGTTTTTCTATTTCAATGGCTTCCATAATTATTCTCTTGTTGAAGTGTTCAGTTTTGGAGATTAATTTGGTTCCTTCAAAATCAATTTCATGTCCTGTTGCTTTAAGGTGCTGGAAAAGGGAGGAAGTTTTTTCTTCTTTTCTGACTGCATTCTTGTGTTCTGCAATGCGTGCATTTATTCTCCTATTAGTTTGTCCAATGTATGTGGCTGGGCAGATTTTGCATGGTATTTAATAGACTCCTTGGTTTTCTAGCTGGATCTTGTCTTTGGGGTTTCTTAAGATGTTGGCTATTTTTTGGTCAGTGCAGAAGGCTGTCTTGATATTGTGTTTGTGGAGAATTCTGCTGATTTTATCTGTGGTGCCTTTGATGTAAGGTAGGAGGGCGATGTCATTGTCCTTTTCTGTGTCTCGGTTCTTGGGGGATGTCTCCCTTTGGATTAGGTTGGTGATAGTGTTTCTTTGGAATCTGTTAGAAATTAATACATTTGTGAGAGTGTGTAATTCATACACACACACACAAACACACAGAGGGAGAAAGAGAGAGAATAAGAATGAGAAAGAGACTTAGGGAGGGAGGGGGAGAGAGAGAGAGAGAGAGAGAGAGAGAGAAATGTCTTTGGAACATGGTACAGAAATGGTACTATATCATATTGGACATGACAGCAATGATCAGCCAGAATTTGTTTGTATATAATACTTGTGTAATTTAAGTTTGCATGAGGAATTTAAACAGTTCAGCACATATACTTGATTCTATTTCCTTTCCTTTCCTGTCATTTTTTTTAAAAAATAGCCCCTGTAGTATTTTTGTAATATATATAACATTTGTCTTTATTTTATTTATCCTTTCTGCAACTAATTTAGCATTTACATTTAACTATGTAAGATTTACTATTATGTGTGTATCTGTCACCTGCTTACATTTTGTCCTTGTAAGAAGTATCCTGTTTCCCTACAGGGTATTTTAGTTCAATCAGCTGAAAACCAATTCTTGTTATAATGATGGAAAGTATTATTAAAGAGAAAATAATTAAATGTATAGGATATTGTTTGTTATACTTTATGTAGAAAAATGAATCTTCCTCATAGAAGAAAAGTCTTTAAATCCCACAGCTGCGTCATATTGCTATCTTTGTAGAATTTTATAGAGTTAGAGTATGTGTATTTGTAAGTATGTGCATGTCTATAACAATACAAACATTGTATACTTGGTCTTTGTAGTCTATAGTGCAGGCAGTGTTTCATTCTGAACCCTATTTTCATGCCCAGACATATTTTATTTTATTATTTTATTTTATTTTATTTTATTTTATTTTATTTTATTTTATTTTATTTTATTTTATTATTTTATTTTATTTTATTTTATTTTATTTTATTTTATTTTAATTTAATTTAATTTAATTTTATTTATTTTATTTTATTTTATTTTATTTTATTTTATTTTATTTTATTTTATTTTATTATTTTATTTTATTTTATTTTATTTTATTTTATTTTATTATTTTATTTTATTATTTTATTTATTTTATTTTATTTTATTCAATTTGTATACCGCCCTTCTCCTAGTGGACTCAGGGTTGTGCACAGCCAGAACTAAAACACATACCAATACAAAATTTAAAATTTTTAAAAGAATTACATGACTTTGGCCCAAAATTTAAAACATTCAAACTAAAACCCATTGACAATTTAAAAAGCTAAAAAAAAAAGGGGGGGGGATTCACGCCAGCCCTGCTTTATGGAAAAGAAAAGTTTTTAGGGCACGGCAAAAGGCCCGGAGATCCGATATCCTTCGTATCTCCGGGGGCAAATCATTCCAGAGGGCAGGAGCTGCTACAGAGAAGGCCCTCCCGCTGGAGGTCACCAGCCGACATTGCCTGGCTGATGGCACCCTGAGGAGTCCCTCTCTGTGGGAGCGTACTGGTCGGTGGGAGGCTATCGGTGGCAGAAGGCGGTCCCACAAATACCCATAATAAATAATAATAGAACTTTCTAAAATGTTCATATGTTTGATTGCCAAATAAATGCTGGTTAAAATGGTTTGCATCCATTCCCTGGAATTATATATCCATCCCTTAATCAAGTACACAATGGATTTAAAAGGATATGTGTACCATTAAGGTTTCAGCACTTCAAAAAGGACATTGGGAATATGAAAAAGGCAATCAAAATCATTAGGTAGATAGAAACATGCTAACTTTAGTCAGAAGTTAAATAAACTGCAACTTACATCCTTAGTTTATGAGAGGTCTCTGAATATTAAAAATAATTGAATTTCAAGCTTTTCACAATAAGTTAAAAATTAAAGAGAAAGGAGAAGAAAAAACCTATATCTTGTCTGCTTTATTCAATGATGGTTTTTGATTGAAGGGATAATGATGTAGTTAACATACTAGCATGCATAAAGAAGTGGGGCAGGAACTGTTAACATTCTCAGCCAGATGTTTAAAAGAATAAAAAGGCCTGGATTTGCAATAAAGCAGGCATATAACAACAGAACAACACATTTTGATTATGTGCAGAGTTGTGTGAGATTTAGGGACATAACAAGATTGAAATGGATTCTGGGGAAGAGCTAGATAAGGGATCTTTCTCCTTTGACTTGGTGACTTAAAAAAAACAACCCTCACAGGGATGAAAGAGATAGGGAACAATAATTGCATGTTGTTTCTTTTCATGCAAGTTCTTGCAAATAATATCACACACTGTCCACCTGTCAATCAGTAAACCAGCAACTTGGCCCAGATGGGAGGGGAGAATAAAAAGTCAGCTTTTTCACAGCTCTGTAAGATTCTCATGTGTTGTGGTCAGATCACACCTGTAATTTATACTGTAAGGAGAGATGGGTGTCTGGTTGCCATAAGTGTGATTAACCATTGTAAAGAAGCAGCTCTCTTCCTTTTCATTAATACTCTCAGCCTGAAATCACAGCAGAAGAAATTAAATATACAGAGTCTACCAACTGCACTGTTAATCTTACTGGGGAAATAAAGCACTCCCATGCTTTATTTCAAGCAAAATTATAAAACAGAGGACATTAAACTATCATCAAATATATAATTCATTCGGCTTTTTTCTCAATGTAGAAATAATATTTCCATTTTTGAACAGTTCAGGAGAAGAGGCATTTTCATAGCTTAAACAGTTCAACTATGAAGAACAGGAACAAAGCTACCAGAAAGATTTTTCTGCACTAAGCAGTATATATATTATATGGATAACAAGCGATAACCTCGTAACTCCTAATTTGATAACATTATCAACAAGTTTTCTTTACAAAACTAGAAAAATAAAATATTTTGTGTGAGTTGCAAATAAAATGCAGAATGTCATCCTTTTTTCGTTAACACTAAACAGTTTTTGCATTTTTGTTTATTTAGCACTAAACTGCATTTTCAGTTGAAGCCATCCCTAATGAACATATATCTTTTGTACGGTTTTTTGATTTCTCAAATATATACATAAAACAGTTTTTTGCTATTTCTGTGTTCATTTTCCTGTACATAACTTATATATACAACAATGTGAAATCACAGCTGCTTGTTTTTCAATTAGTGTTGATCTTTATAAGCATTGAGTTTTTCTCAAGAACCTACATATTGATGTAGTTTATGTGTGGATCCAAGCAGTGTGGCCTTTCGTAATGGACGAATAGAAATTTTTGTTAATGTGCTTTTTTTCTACATGCGATCCAAGATTTTTTAATATGTCCCCCAGTGTATTTAAAGCCAATGAGGCCAGTACAGCAGGTTTATATCATAATCTTTCAATTTTGATATTCAGATCTTGATACTTTGTGATCTTCTCCAATTCTCTATCTTCTATTCTACTATTCCCTGGTATTACCATATCAATTATCCACTATTTCTTCTTTTCAATCACCATTAAATCTGTTATTATACATATATGCTAAACTTTTATATGGTTAGGATCAAAAACTTTCAAAATAGTTTTAAATATTCACCAGGCAAAAGCAACTTTTATTCACCAATGAGTGCTTTTTTTCTGTCAAATGTTTTTCCTTGGAGTTAAAAAGTAATATCACACATAGAACAAAACACATCGAAACACATCATTTTTTTACATATCACATTAAAAAGAAACAAAATCTTTGGGACACTGACTAATAAAATATTTTTGTCAGCATCAGTCCTGCATCATTGCAACACCAAGCAAAAATTCTCAATTCATTTTGTTTTCAAAAACTCTATAGATGCCTGAAATGTAAATTATTTGGCTGGTGTAAGCATGGGATGGGCAAACTGCCTCTAGATTCTGGCCTTCAATCTGCTTACCTCTGGCCCCAATCTGCTTATCTAGAAATTCAACACACTGGAAAAAACAGCACCAAACCAGCATCAATGTCTTTGTGTTTCTATAAAATACTATGAAAGAGAAAGCATGAAAGGGAAATATTCGACTCAGTGAGGGAGTAGCCTGCCTTTCATCAGACTATAAATTGTTCCAAAATCCATTGGATGATTAAAAGTGCTGTTGTCAGAAGATCACAAGCAAACAACCAGAAACTAGACTATCCCATGAGTAAAACCAGAAGAGAGGTGGAAATGGTTGTCCCTGACCCAAAAGACTTTTAACTCATTGTGCCATAAGGCAAAATAAAGAAGACCAATATTAAAATTTTAATTTCAGAATAAATAGGACTTGCATTTGATACACAGCAGTCTTAATGACTTCATTAGCTTTTCTACAATGCTCTTATTTATTAGAGCCTATGTCCTTGAAAATCTATTGATGCTAAACTGTTGAGAGAAGTCTGATAGCTGTGTATGCAGGAAAAAGATCCTTAGTTATCCCTTAAATTCCATAATGGAACAGCAAGTTCTGGTTGACATTAGCCAGCTAGCCTGCTGTAATTGCAACTGATTTATTTTGTAGAAAAGGCCAGGAAAACAATTCCTAAGGTTTACACCATAACTCCTTGAAATCATCTCCATTGCAGTCAGGAATGTACTGTATCATTATTTACAAATATGATATTCTAAAGGAAATGGAACCTTATTTTGAATTCTGTACTGAATTGTGTTGTATTATTCTAGTCATAGAATAATATGGAGTGGGAGAAAAGTCATATTTAATTCACATCCTCAAGCACATTGAATGTTCCATTATTATATGGGAAAAGATGGATATAAACTGAGAATCTGCATCTGTTTTAGTTTGTAAGACACAACTAATGCAACACTATTATGGAATTCAGCTTTCTTTTAGATGGATGAGATAAAAAGCAATAGCATACCAGGCAGAAAAGAAACTGTATATCATTCACCAATTATTAACAGAGCTTTCATTTTTTATGTGTGTGTGTGTGTGTGTATATATATATATATATATATATATATACACATAGAGAAAATATATCTATCTATCTATCTATCTATCTATCTAATATATATATATATATATTCATATTCATATATATATATATTCACCTTTTTTCTTGGAAGAGATTTAAGGCATTTATTTAAATGTTGATCCTACCTTGTAAGTGCATAACATCAGCTGCAAACATAACATCATGAAACTCAATAGGCTGCAAGCTGATGAAATTCTATCCTACCGATATCTCAGCAGCCTTACTGTAATTACAAAACTATTATAGCTTCTCAATAATGTAAAAGGAAGGGCTTTATGTGTAACAAAAAACCCCTCGGTGAAGTCTTACACAGATGTAATACATTATTCCTAACTTTTAACTAAGAGCTCTGAGTAGGATGTGCGATGAAAAAAGACTTTCAAAAGATATTATGTACACACACAATAATAGTAACTTCGAATTCCTTCAAAGATATGGTACATACTGTTGTATGTATCTGTGCATAGAAATCAGTATCATGTAATAATATTAATATGTAATGTTTGCATGTATATATCTTTATGCACATGCTATAGACAGAAAGAGACATCTTTATTTATCTACATGAATGTGAGCACTGGTATATTTTTATATTCAGACATGTGTACAGACATCCTTTTTTTTTAAAGCAGTCACATTGCAATAAGCATCTGATTTCAGAAAAAAAATAGTCCAGAAATTATAATTGGGCCAGAATATCACAAGTGAAAAGTAATGCTTCTTTGAGTCCATAGCATCTCCATAATGAAATACCTGACTTCCAAACCAATTCAAGATGTCTGTGATGGTACAGAAAAGCATACACAATTTAAGCTAGACCTATTGATACAACTTCCCACTCTTATTTATTCCTGCCCTCCAAAGCCACAAAAGGAACACTGATTGAAATTCTACCATGTTTTTGATTCAGCTTTCTCTTGAACCCATGTTAGGGATTAAATTGTTGCTCAGGTTAGAGATTGCTCAGAATATATTATTCCAAGCCTTTCATGCTACTGTATTAATTTTCCTCCTCCTCCTCCTTAAACAGTACTTTAAGTTTTACATTCTTTCCTGTTTGTTCTATTGTTTTAATCTTTGTTTTTGCTATACACCCCTAGCCTTTCTGCTATGCTACTCTACACTATACCATGCAATGCTTTGCCATGCTATTTAAGCTCAAGTTTTCCAAGTAAAAAAATAAATAAGTGCTTCTCAAACACATTCAGCTCAGGACAGGCAGTGGTTAGACTGTCACTGATTTGCCCAATACATCTTTGTCTTTCATATGGTATTTACGTGACTATATTGTTCCCATGGAGACTGCCATATGGTAGAAATGATAATGCAAGCAGCACCTTTATGTTTTACAGATCCTATATGATTTTTAATAATAGCCAAAGTCCTTAAAGGTACATTAGTCCATTTGTACTTAATGAATTAATATTTTGCTGATTTGAAGTTGTGCGTGTTTGCATGTTTGGTGTTAATGTAGGCTCTGTGGCATAGAGACATCAACATACAGCACTAATTAACACCAATCACACACATTAATAGTAGAACCTACTGCTTAAGTAAATGAACAGCCATGTGCCTGCTGTTTCTACAGGCTGATAGGCATGTGCTATATTGACAAAGTAAGCTAATTTACCGAATGATTGTCCAAGAGGGAATTGCTGTTTATTTGTAGAGTTTTCCCTATTTAACGCAAGGGGCAAATAATGCACTTAACATGAATTAAAACATCAACAGCTAAAGGTAAATATTGCAAATTCAGCAAGGAAAACAGAACACATTAATTCAGAATTAACTACTCTTATCTAGCAATTGATGCTAACCAGAGAGTAAAGCTAGTTTTACAAACCGTGGCCATCACTTCTGCCACCTGCTGGTTTAGGCCAAGTTTTAGGCTAGCTATATTTTTAAAAATGAAAATAAATAACTAAAAATAGAAACCTACAGCTAGAAATCTGCATCGACAATTAAGGGTGTTTCAAAAAGCCATTGGATTTAATTTTGTTTTAAATGCATTTTAATGTTTGTATTGGATGTTTCTTAATCTTGGCTGTTCACCGCCCCGAGTCCTTCGGGAGAGGGGGCGGTATAGAAATTTAAAAAATAAATAAATAAATAAAAAGGTCAGTCTAGTAATGACTGGACATATCAGATATCCATTTAATGTATTCTGATTTTGTATCTGACCAATATCAAGACTGTTCTTTTCTGTTCCAAGCCCTATGCGTGGGATACTTTCAAGATTTTCTTTTTTAACTCTTAGTACTTACAAATTCACAAAGGTGTCTAAAAGCCTCCTTTTAAATTTCTTTTTATATAAAAAAATAAGAGTCTTTCTAGAAGCTTAGATCTCTTTTCATGCCCAGCAGCCATCAGATCAGTTAAATAGAATTGGAAATTTCCCTGGAAGTAACAGCAGTCACAGGGACTTTGTACATCAACTGTATGGTATTAAACAATAGGGGAGCGTTCTCTGTCTCTCTGTGTCTTTGTCTCTCCCCCTCCCACCCTCCTCCTCCTCCCACACCTATCTAATGGGATAATGAATGTTGGGAGTTTAATTTTTAGGGATATACTGTATGTATATGATTCCTTTCAAAAGTCTCATTCTGTTCATGGAGCTTTAGGTTCCAGAAACTTTTGTTTTAGCGTACAGCTGGAGTATTGCAAATAGCAATATTCTAATTATATACAGTGGAACCTCAGTAGTCATCGTTAATTGATTCCAGGAGGAGTGATGAATACCAAACATGATGAGTACTGAACAATTTTTGATAATAATGTAGTGAGTCACAAGGCGGCCAATAAGTTCTAGTTCAGGTGTTGAGTACCAAACAAACGATGAGTACCAGGACAAAGTTTTCATGACAAAATTGCATTGAGTAACCAAATTAAATGAGTTTCAAAGCAGTTGAGCACCAAGTTTCCACTGTATGTATTGTGTGTGTGTGTGTGTGTGTTTGTGTGTATGCATGTGTGTGTATCCTTGAAATTATATATAGATTGAATATAGAAGTAGTCCTCAACTTGCAATATTCGTTTAGTGACTGTTTGAAGTTACAACAGCACTGAAATAAGTGACTTATGACTTTTTTTCACACTTATGATCACTGAAGCATCCCATGGTCCCATGATCAAAATTCAAACACCTGACAACTGACCTGTATTTATGACAGTTACAATGTAGATTATTTGGGTCATGTGATTACCTTTTGTAATCTTAAAAACTGCAGCAATTCATTTAACATCTGTGGCAAGAAAAGTTGTAAAATGGGGCAAAACGGACTCAACAATTGTTTTGCTTAGTAACAGAAATTTTGGGCTCAATTGTGGCCATAATTTGACGACTATCTGTATGCCTCTTACATATTTCAATAATTAGGTTTACATGTACATTAGCACCGTACAATTGAATTAGCATTTACAACTGTTTGATTTAGGGATATTAAGCATACATGTGGTCCAAATTTCTAAATACAGTAGTTCTCCAAGTTGAATCCCTAGAGATTTCCCAATAAAATACTGATAAAGTCAATTACAAACTCTACTTAGTAATCTGACTCAGCTCCAGCTGTTTACATGTTGTCACATATATTTTAAAGGAAGATACCAATGTGCACTTTTTGGTAGGAGATATTTATATTGCAGGATCTCAAATATGAGATTAATTTTTGATCCTATTAATTTATATGAAGTATACACTTTGCATATTGCCCAGAATTTTCAACAGAATAGTCTTGTTCTTTTCACTGTAGAAGCCCTATTATAATAATATAGTACAATAATGCTAGAGTTGGAATGCTATTGGAGAACATGTGTTCCTACTAGCTGATAAGAGGGGAATTCTGAACTAGGTCTATCCTAATACACTTCTGATTTAAGAGGTACCACATATATTTCCAAGGTAGAATCAACTACGTATATGCAGCCTCTTCAAATGACCATGTTTCCCTGAAAATAAGACTCTGTCTTATATTTTTTTGAACCCTGAAATAAATGCTTGGCCTTATTGCCATGAGCTCAATAGGCTCATTATCACGGGATGTCTTATTTTAGGGAAAACAGGGTAGCACATATGCAAAATACATAATGCAATATATAAACCATGTAAGTGGCACCTCGAAGTTCTATTTTTTTTATTTATTGGTGAAAAGCTTGATGATCCTAACTCAATCACCCCAAAATTATCATCCCTATGGGAGTTTGAGTTGGAGACAATTTCTCCAACAATTTCTTGGCTCATTAAGTGTGCCAGTTGCATAACTTTTGCTTTTCCCCAAATGTGTTGGGCTTGTTACAATTGCAAGTGACAATAGCAGCAATGTGTTTCGGAGTGGTGTAGTGGCTATACAGTAGAAAAGATGCTACCCTGAAAAAAGTTACCTCTTCTCGCCACAATAAGGAAATGAAGAAAAGTCTCAGAGGTATTCTTTGAAAGATATTCAGCCAGCTGAGAACCCATTTCTAAATTTTGTACCATTTGTTAGTTTTAGTAAATCAGCTTTGATGCCACAGCTGAAAGATGCACCACATAAACAAACAATGTGCCTGATTCTACTTATAGAATAGATAAAATGAAAAGATGCTCATTTCTATCTGAATAACAATTGGGAAAGTACGGAAAGAAAATTATTCCCCTAAAAGCGTGCTTTTTCCTTCTTTCATCAGAAATCAAACTCCATAAAACAAGATCTGCAAATCACCCTTAACAATTCTATTATGATTTACTAAGAACAGGAAGGTGAACGTTTGAACATTTATCTCATAAAGATCACAATTGCAAATATCAGAAGGAATATGGTAACATCTTTTTTAATAACAAATTTTCTATTTAAAAATTATAAGACCCTTTCTGATTTTTGTTGCCATCATAGATTAACATAACTCTCCTCCTACAGCAGTTGCAATCTTTATGTCATGTAAAGATGCACATGCAATCTGTTTTCCTATGGATCATCCCTTAGAATTTAATGTTCCTGTCCATTTTTAAAATCAACATATGGTGTGCAGTATAATTGAATTCTACAGAAGCTAAGGTGATGTTACAAAATCTGTTCTCTGCTGAGGCAATGCAAGGATAGTATTTTTTTAATCAACATTTTTATTAATCACTTGTCACAGATGCAAATGTAGCAGCTATTAATCTTTTGCATATGGCAGGAAGCACTTTTGTTGGTCTAATAGACTTGCTGTAAATTATCATGTCATGGATTAACTCATTTTGTTTTACTAATACTTTGCTTGATTTTCTTTTCTATTGTTCAGAGGTCCCTCTTGAATTGTCCATTTGGACAATTGGAACCTGAATGATTAAGCCTGAGGATAAAGAGCTGACTGAGAGGGTCAACCACCAGTGAATAAAAAGAAAATACGTAGGTTAATTCCAAGTTACCCTCCTGGCACCAAGAAAAAAAAATCAAAACATTTTCAATGGGAATTCTTTCTGGTATAATTGCCACAATGCAAGCTTTGTGTTATGTTTTCTCATTCTTCTGTTCCCAAAAAATGATATAGAACATAAGTCAGCAAAACAGCTGATAAACCCTCGAGAAATAATCATGCATCAAGTTCTGGAGGTCTGCAATTACCAGGCAACAGTGGAATGGAGTGCTCCTCACTTTGCATGGTGCAAGGGAGATGAATGGCTAGTAACTGGTGCAACCACCCTACATTATACCAAACAACAATACACTGTGTTGCACTATAAGGATTTCATTGGCTGCTTTCTACCAAGAGTTTCCTAGAGGGGTAAGAATTCACTTGATCTTTTGGTGATGTTATTTTTTTAAATCATTTGTATGGCCATCCATCTTAGAACACAACAATGAGCAACTCACAATAAAACTACAAAACAAATAATGAAACCATAAACATCATCTTACATCATCATAAAAACATCATCATAAAAATCATCTTACCAGGATGTCCCAAAATCATCCATAGGCAGCCATCAATTTACCCATTGATTGGGTTAAGAACAAGGTCTTGATGTCTTTTCAGAAGGCTAAAAAGGCTGTCAGCCTGCCAGATCATCAGTGATAGAAGATCCCATAAGTTTCAGGCAGCTTTTAAAAAGGCAAACTTCAGTGTTCCCACTTGAAATCAATATTCCAGGGGAGGGACCTGGAACATACTTACCCTAAACAATATAGTGGGACAGGCAGCTGCCCTCAGGAAAAGGTGATCCTACAAATAATCTGGTCCTGTACTATGTAGGACTCAAAGGTAATAAGCAGCACCCTGAATCCTATATCTAGAAGGAAATTGGGTGCATGTGCAACAGAAGTGTAATATGGGTGAACCTAGGAGTGCCCAACACAGTCTGCATGCCGCTGCATTCTGCACCAATTATAACTTCCTGTTGTTCTTCAAGGGCAGCCACATGTAGAGTGTGTTACAGCAATCCAAATGGGAAATAACCAAGGCATAAATTCTTTTCAGGAAACGCATAAAATCTAAAAATTTTGGAATTGCACAGACCTGCAATGGTGGCTCAGTGGCTAAGATGCTGAGATTGTCGATTGAAAGGTCAGCAGTTCAGTGGTTCGAATTCCTAGTGCCCCTTAACGGGGTGAGCTCCCGTTACTTGTCCCAGCTTCTGCCAACCTAGCAGTTTGAAAGCACATAAAAATGCAAGTAGAAAAATAGGGACCACCTTTGGTGGGAAGATAACAGTGTTCCGTGCGCCTTTGGCATTTAGTCATGCCGGCCACATGACCACGGAGACATGGACAGCGCTGGCTCTTTGGCTTTGAAACCGAGATGAGCACCACCCTCTAGAGTCGGGAACAACTAGGACATATGTGCAAGGGGAACATTTACCTTTACCTTACTCACATTAGATCCTTAGCCAATATGTATGGTTTTCAAGTCCTAATCAGAAAATGTACCCACTTCTGAGCTAAAAACATGTTTAAAATCTGAAACAGATGTCTGATTATGTAAACAAATCAGGAATTATTTTATTTTTGTGAAGGAGGTTAGATTATGAAGAGACACACTCCTTACTTTACCATAAATTATTGAAGTTATTCCCTACAAGTGCCTAGCAGTACGTGCATACAGCTCAATCTGTAGCATTACCATGCTTACAGCTCAATCTCATGCTTCCTTAACTGCAGTATGGAAATACCCATTAACCATTTTTAAAGGACATATCTTCATGAAACATCCATTTATCAAACCTAGCCTACCATGGAGGCATTCTACTATATATGGCTTTTCAGCTGGTTTGATTTTAAAATAGAGTTTTTCATTGTCTTCCAACAGAGGTATTAACATACAATCTATGGTGTCTCATTCATAAAATTGATTCTGATGACACAGTTAAGGAACTGTCCTTCTCTAGTCACAGCCCTACATGGCTTGGGGTACAAAAGAAATTAGGTATCAGGTTTCTCCAGGAATAGCTGCCTGTATAAAGCCTGACTCATTCATTCAGACCGACATTATGGAAGTTGCTCATATATACTGGAGCATCAATATGCTGGAAGACCAGTCAACCCACATTTGAAAACAGCCATGTAAACAGTTATCAGTCTGTCCATCAACACTGGCATGATTGGTGCATAAAAGCTACATCTTGAACCTCTGACCTATGTTACCCAAGTCTGCCCTGTCATATTTTAAGGAAAGTGACTTTTTCTTGCTGACTGCTAGTGCTTAGGAAATATAGCCAGGGAAATCTACCAATTGCTATCCTTAAATTGCTTCATAGTAAACTTATAAAGATGGGGGGGGGGTTCACTTCTAAGACTTATCACAGAGGCCAATTAGATCTTGGCTGTGATGCAAGCATATTTTTAATGCTGACTTAAAAACTGGAGAAATGCAGATTAATATGGATGTGGGGGAAAGCATTGACACAGTAGAAAGAATGACCTGGGGGGAGGGGAGGAGGCTAAGACTGATAAAAATAGTAATATCTACTCTTAATTTATCCAAAACAAAGAAAGATAATGCAGGATGCTAATTATAGAAAAGACAGATTGTCCCTAAAGTGTTCGCTAAAGTGTTCATTTTTTAAGCTATTGGAGAAAGAATTGGATGGTGTTTCCAGGCCTAAATTTCAACTTATTATATCATACTTTATTTGTGATAGTGACAAATATTTATTTTTTATCGCCAATTTGCAATTTTAAAGGATCATCCAATGTATTTTTTGTATTTTCTTATCAGTATCCTTTAAAGTGATATTATAAGAAATTGTGTTTAGAAAGGCATATTTTACAAATTCTCCTTCTGATTTGAAGTTAAACGTTATTAGAATTAAATGTATAAAATGCAAAGGAGAAAAAGCATGACTTGAGATTCTTGAGAAACACACACAAGTGTTTATTCAGGCTGTTTATCCTAAATCACTCAGATAGCCTGGTTTGTTATGCCATAAAATACTTGTGTATTCTCTAAGGAAAATGTAATTTTAGCAATTCACATTCCCCGGTAATTTTATCAGGAAGCTAAGTGTTGTTCTAGGTAGAGAAAAGAAAAAGAAAAAGACATATCATCTTGAAAACCCTGCTCTTAAACTAATCAAAACAGGAAGCTATGTTTTGCTGAATGAACATTTAAGCTAATTCCCATCTGAATATCTCACCCTGTGCTTCTAAAATGATAGCAATAAAATAGACAATTCCGTCCCACAGGCTGCCTCTCATCTTTCTTTTGCTGTTATGTTTTCCACAGTTTTCAGTGTCACTAAAATCTTGATTTATAAACTGCAAGTCTTAGCTTATAATCAGTTTCTGGCTGGGAATGAATGTATTCACAGATTGAAAAAGAAAAAGTGTAAGAAGCAGTGACAGTGTTTAGGCAATCCCTGGATAAACATTAAACTTTCATTTGGGGCTGAGATCATCAAAATAGGTAGCACATCATGCACAGATTCTGCTCCTTTAGGATGCTTGATAGTACAAATAGCAAACCTCAGCAATAAGAAGAGCTGTGAGAATGAAGGTCAACACTGCAATCCATAAATATCTCCTTAATCTTTTCATTTTTCTTTAAATGGAAGTAGAAAACAATATGGCTTCTGTTGCATACATCTTATGCATTCCCTGTGTGATTTGTGTGGCAAGTCCCACATTGAAATCTGGGGAGCAACTGGGAAGCAAAAGGATCAGGCAACAGATGGCCTGGAGAAGCTGATACTACTTCATCAAATTGAAAATGTACAGTACTGCAGGAATCCCTAGGTTGCAAGTATTCAAAACTGCAATGGAATGGAACAAACTTTTCTTTTTGTAAGATTGTAAAATCGGCAGTCCTACACTGGTAATGGTTTTCATGTTGACAATCTGTTAAAGGCAAAGATTATTTTATATATATATATATATAATATATATATTATATATATATATTATATATATATATATATAGGTCTTTGGTTATTCGGGTCTTCTCCCACGTAAAATTGGAAGTGTCTTGGCGACGTTTCGACGAAGTCTCATTCGTCATCTTCAGGCTGGTGTTCTCGGCTTCGTGCTTCCAGGAGCAATTTTACGTGGGAGAAGACCCGAATAACCAAAGACCTACATACAAACACCCGCGAAAACCTGAGAAAACATATATATATATATATATATATATATATATATATATATATATATATATATATATATATATATATGCATATTCTTTCTAGCCAGGTTTTACCTATGTAAACTTAGTTGTTTACTTATGTAAACTAAGTTTACATAGGTAAAACCTGGCTAGAAAGAATATGCACATAAAAGCCTATGAAAAAAGAAAAAAGATACATTATGCCTTTTACAGGGAGGATAATTGGGAAGTGGGTGTGGCCCACTGATGACGCCTTAAGAGGTAGAAATAGCTATCTGGGTCTCCCAGGAAGCAACACAGAGTTGCAGTTTGGCAGCAGAATGGGTCTCCCAGGAAGCAACACAGAGTTGCAGTTTGGCAGCAGAAAAAGGGCCCAAGAACTTGTGAATGAGATTTCACAGAACCTAGGGCTGAAGAACAACTAAGTTTACATAGGTAAAACCTGGCTAGAAAGAATATGCACATAAAAGCCTATGAAAAAAGAATATATATATATATATATATATATATATATATATATATATATATATATATATATATATATATATATATATATAAAACAAACTAGTCTTTTCCCTAAACAACTTACAATACTGTTAAAAAAGCTGTTTCAAGAATAAATTGTGTTATAACAATCCAAAACTGTTGAAATTCCCAGTTTAAATAATTAAAAACAAAACAAAAAAACTTGGCAAAAGTTAATATTCTTGCATTTTGTGGAGTAAGATGTTTGCATGCTTTGTTTTACATACAGTATATAGAAATTTTTATTAAATACTATCATTGCAGTAAAAAGGCAAAGGTTTCAATCTGGGTTGGTTACCAGGACCAGAGGTTTAGTCTTCTGAGCTTTAAGATTTGTGCTGGAGACCATACTCTAGCACAGTGATGGTGAACCTTTTCGATACTGAGTGTCGGACGCGCTCCAGAAAAGCTGAACTTCCGGGTTCCAGCGTGCATGTGCGCCAAACGATCAGCTGGGTGGCATGCATGTACAGGCTGATTTTTGGCACTGCCACTTGTGTGAAGGGATCGCGTTCCAGAAAAGCCGAACTTCCGGGTTCTGGCATGCATGTGCACCTGACGGTCAGCCAGCTGGCATGCATGCACAAGCCAGTTTTTGGCACTGGACAGGTGATCATCGCTCGTGCATGTGCACCAGAAACCCAGAAGACAAACAGGCAAGGCTGGTCCCAGTGACAGACCCAGATTAGATCCTGCAACATTATCCTGGACACGTATATTTGCCTTCATTCATGAGGTAAAGGTTTCCCCTATTCAGTCATGTCTGACTATAAAGGGCATCTACATTCATCTACATTTCTTAGCCGAGAAAGCCAGTGTTGTCCAAAGATGTTTCTGTGGTCATGTGGCTAGCATGACATCATGCCACAGCTCAGAGTGTGCAATGAAATGTTTCAATAGAAAAAGTATAAATAGAAGATGCAGAAAAGAGAAAAGGAAAAGAGAAAAAGACAAAGACAAAAAGAAAGAAAAATAAAAGTAAAAAAATATATAAAGAAGAGACTTGAACAAAATTCTTTTATAAATCTAATATAGGAAAATTATCAAGTTCAGTCTCTTGATATATTGTTTGTATATCCCTTTTAATTATTAAAACAACAGCTGGTTTCTTTTGTATGACCACTGTAGCATATTTTCAATTATTGTAGCCTGTCATTAGTAAATCAAGTCAGTCTTAGTCTTGTCATTAAAACGTTCTTCAACTAAGAATTGAAGGAAATTCACTTGGTCCTATCAAACATGTCAGTCCAAAGATTTCTAATAGCTGAAAATCAAATTCCAAATGTCATTAGAAAAGGAAGTACATGAAGTTAGTATTCTTTCCCAAAATCAAACTGCCTGCAGACAGGAAGAAAAAATCCTCCTCCACAAAATCCAGTAACTTTTATCTGTAAAACTCAGAGTTTCCCATAACAAAGAGAAGTTACAAAGTTCCTCTTTAAGCCAGATGATGTCTCTTTATAATCCACATTTTCTATTAGTCATGCAAGACTCCATTTTGCTATTATATAACCATCCAATTTATTTCTTCTTCTTTTAATTTAAAAAGTATCAAATCTTCTCCTTTTCTTTTTAAAATCCAATTCACGTTTTAAAGTATTTAATCTTTTTACCATATCCCCTTGATTATTTCCCTTAATTCTGGTCCAAAATTAGTTGTTTCTCAGGTCTTTACCTCTTTAAGGTTGCAATTTAAAATTTTTTCCAAAGCCCCTTTATTGCATAGCTGCTATTTTAGGCTAGGGGTCTTCTAAATATTAATATTGCTCCAAACGTTGTTGCAAGCCTGGGTTGTTGTCAGTCACCCAGCTTCAAAGAGCTCCATTTTACTCTGCTTTTCTCCAGCACTTTTCTTAGCCTGGGTGTCCCAGCTTCGTGGCAACCTCCATGGCTGCCACCTCCCACTGCTGACTCACAGAGGGTTCCCTCTGACTGCCGAGTAACTTGCCTGTTCCTCTCGGTCGTCCGAGGCACCCCTCTTTCTTCCCTGTCCCTGCAGGATGGTTCTGGTCTGAAGACCCATCAGCGGCGGTCTGGCAGCCGGGGTTTTCGTGGGGCTCATCAGAGCCCGCTATTTCCCCAACTATCTCGCTGCGACGCCAAACCGGAAGTCATGACCCAGCGCAAGAAACCTGCTGGAGATCCCTACTTTGCACTCCCAATCACAAGGAGCAACTGTCTGGAACGCTTGTGGACACTCTCAAGTCCTCTCTTTATTTGGAGAGGTTCAAAGAGCAGTCATCAGTTCTTCATTCGTTACCATGAATCATTGGCTCTGCTTTTTGAGGTACAATCTTCTATTCTCCTGTAAAACTGTAATTATAGTCCCAATCAGTGGTGGGTTTCAAAATTTTTTACTACCGGTTCTGTGGATGTGACTTGGTGGGTGTAGTAGGGGAAGGATACTGTAAAATCTCCATTCCCACCCCACTCCAGAGGAAGGATACTGTAAAATCTCCATTCCCTCCCCAATCCAGGGGAAGGTTACTGCAAAATCCCCATTTCCTCCTGATCAGCTGGGACTTGGGAGGCAGAGAATAGATGGGGGCAGGGGCAGTCAGAATTTTTACTACTGGTTCTCCGAACTACTCAAAATTTCCGCTACCAGTTCTCCAGAACTGATCAGAACCTGCTGAAACCCACCTCTGGTCGCCATGTTTGTATTTTGAAAGGGATTCACTAGAGATGTCCTGAAATGGAGATTGCCTCTCCCCCTCAAGACTCACTGTCCTTCCCAACAAGAAGCCTAAACTTAGACAAGTGTACATGAGTCCCATCATATAACTAGGAAAAGTAATAATACTTCTTTTTTTAAAAAAATGTATGAAGAAAGGAATTCTTTTGAAATGATATTTGAAATATGTGAGCCTGCCAGTGGGCATTCCAGTCAATTAAGACCCCTTAAGTAAACAACCACCACCACAGCAAAGATGGAACTGACACTTCAGTTCTTTTAGTTCTCCTAGGAAACACCAGTGTTAATATTTTATCAATTGCAAAAATTAAATCCAGAAAGCACACACAGGTAAATAGATTCAGCAGGATTCATTAACTTCTTTATATACATATGATACAGGAATATAGATTCTTTTTCTACGTAGTAGCAGTTACAAGCAAAACGCACAGGCAGACTACAGCAGACATACCAATTTGCAGCTTTAGAGTCAGAGCTTAACACAGACTAGTTTCAGTTTTCTTTTCAGAGCAGGCAAGCTCAGGCTCAGCACAGAATCAGACTCAGAGCTTGAAGCTGCAGGGCTAAGGCACGCCCATACTTCTTACTTAAGTTTCTGTTTCTAAACAGTCCCCATTGGCTGACCTGTTACCATGTTTATCCAAAGTCCCCATTGGCTGACTTAGTTGCTATGCCTATTCATTGGCTGATCTATTCTAGTCTATGAATAGTCATACTCTGACATATTTTATGTATAAATTTGTCTGTTTTAAGCTTTCATCCTAGGACTCTAACGTAAATTAGAATGCACCATCATATTTAACAAGAGTATCAAATCCTATCCAGAAAACCAATCAGGGTAGGACAGTTTAATTTTATTAATTTGGAAAGCCACAGATGATATGTGCAACTTTAAAGGGGTGCTTCTCAGTGGGCAAATAACCATTCTATGATACATGATACTGTTAATATTTACAGAACTGGAGAAAATGTTTAATTTATTCAAGACATGAATGACATTTTGGAAACTTACAAGGAGCACATCAATAAAAATGGTTGGTAAAAGAAGGTAAGCAACTGACACTTTGTTCTCTTATCAGCAAACTTCTTTGCTCAGTCAGAGAGAAGGATTTCAAAAATCAAGCTAATACAATGACTAAGAAAGGGGAGTGGGGAATCCTTTGAATTAGAGCTGTTATTCTTTCTTCATTGTATATCATTCCTCTTCCCATTCTCTCTTTAGCATCATGCTATTAGCAGCATGACTAGTATGCAAGACAAGATCAAAGTCTAAATCTAAGCTCTCCATATCTCTTTTGCACCTTCAGGGCATCTTAAAGGCAAGCAAAACATCCTTTTAGCATTGTCTTGTCTGTGGACAGCAGCTCTTCCTGCCCATCGCTATGTCTATAGTGTTAGACTTTCATCTGTTCTTAAATATATCTCAGATATACTGTATTAATTTGAAAAGCTAAAGCTGTTTTTTTTTAAAAAAAGAAGCCAGTGTGATACATTAAACAAGAATCCTTTTGATAACTACAAGAATGATAAGTAAAAGAAGTTATATATATGGATATATATATATATATATATATATATATATATATATATATATATGAGAATAACAGAATAACAGAGATGGAAGAGACTTTGGAGTCTTCTAGTCCAACCTTGCTCAGGCAGGAAACCTTATATCATTGAAGACAAATGGTTGTCCATTTAAAAAAAAAACACAAAAAAAAAACACTTCCAGTGTTGAGCACCCACAACTTCTGGAGGCAAGTCATTCCACTGATTAATTGTTCTTACTGACAGGAAATTTCTCCTTAGCTTTAGGTTGGTTCTTTCCTTAATTAGTTACCATCCATTGCTTCTTGTCCTGCCTTGAGGCGCATTATATAATAAAGCTGATGGAACCCCTTTATGGCAGCCCCTTAGATATTGGAACACTGCTATCATGTCACTTCTTTTCATTAAACTAGATTTTCCCAGTTCCAGCAATCATTCTTTATATCAGGGGTGTCAAACTCGCATTGTCACAATGGTGTCATGTGACATATCATGACTTTTCTCCCCTTTGCTATACTGTGCGTGGGCATGGCCAGCACATGAGGCATCTGGCCTGCGGGTTGCGAGTTTGACAGCCCTGTTTATATGTTTTAACCTCCAGTCCAGTGGTGAAATCTAAAATTTGTTACTACCGGTTCTGTGGGCATAGCTTGGTGGGGGAGTAATCTTACTGGGTGGGCGTGGCCATTTTTTAAAACTTTTAAAACCATTTTTTCTACAACCTCTTCAGTGAAGAGGATGTAAAAAAATGCTTTCAAAAGGCTCTGACGATCCCAGCTGAGTCGCACGATCATCAGAGGCTTTTTTTTTTTTTTTTTTTACTTTTATAAGCATTTTTTGGCCAAAGAGGTTGTAGAAAAAATGCTTTTAAAAGTAAAAAAAAGCCTCTGATGATTGTGTGGCTCAGCTGGGCATGGGGGGAGGGCAGGGATTTTTGCTACTGGTTTTCCGAACCACCCACCTCTATCGCTACCGGATCGGGTGATCCGGTCCAAACCGGGAGCATTTCACCCCTGCTCCAGTCCTTTAATCATCTTTGTTGCATTAAAATAATAATTAATATTTTACTGTTTCACAGTAACATTTAGATATGATTTCATATCACATTTACAGTAGTATTGTTAGATTTATTTGTGTGTTTCTTCAAGTGCATAAAAATATTTTTTCCTTAGCTTTGTGGCAATAGATTACTGTCAAAATTCCCTTCAGAGGTCATTATGGTCTTTCCAACTAAAGCTACTTGCTAGCTGGGAAGAAATCCAGCTGTTTAAAAGTCATTCTCATTGGATAAATAAGTGTGGGGATTTGAATATTCATGCAAGAATAAACAATCTCAGGACCAAATGACCAAATGTAAAAAAAAAAAAAAAAAAAAAAGCTTGTGGAAATACACTTCCACATTTGTAGACCCATGTATTTATAACAAATAGAATGTTGTAGTATCTTATTTCTCTTCACTGCCTAATAAGCCAAGTCACTCCATTGCGACTGAAGAATGAAGCACTCTCTAACTGTCGCATGAAATGGGAAGAGGTAATGCCAGTTCCATCTTGGCCACTTAGCAGTAGATTGCTTTCTTTTCGTATTTGTTAATCTGAACCCTTTCTACCATTTGGTTTTCTGCTCCTCCAGCTTGTGGAAGAACAGAATTAAACAGAACTGAAGCCTGGCCATAGCCATTATCCACTTAGTGACTATAAGGTAGGCCTGATTTAAAATAATAACATTAAATATGTATTGACTGAATTACCAGACTCTGGTGGGATTCTTCAATTTATGGAAATTAGGAGTTCCATACTGAATGGATTTTTTTACCCATCTAAATAAATAAGAGGAGAACAATTCTAAAACTAAAGAGAATGCAAAATGTCTGCCTTTTCCTTGAAATATAATTTGATTCAAGAAAATTAGGCAACTAGCTTTGAAATTTTTCTATCAGAGAGGCATCTTTAATCTTGGACATTCAAATCCACAATATAGATGTATTGCTTTAATTCAATTCAATTCAATTCAATTCAAATCTTTATTGTCAGTGCACAACATATGTACAATGAGATTGGTTGCGCTCCCTCAGTGCACCCCCGCCAACACAATACAACTCACAGTGAAGACAGAAAACCCCTAACCCAATAAATCATATTTAGCAGTGCTACAAACTGCCATTATTACATTTAAACAGCAAAATCCTGCAGCTAATGTAGATTTGGCTAGGCATCAGGCAGAGGGTCTGTAATTGTGCAATGAATGCTGGTTAATTTCCTCCTGTACTATTCTACATGCATGGAACAAAGGTAAGAGAAATAGAAGCACCTGGCCCTACTCAGTTGAGCTGATTAGCTTAGCCCCATTTAATAGGCCTTATGGGGGATGTTTGTTAGGGAAGTGAGACAAAGCATTAGCTACTTATCCCTGAGGAGCATTCAGTCCAATGGATGAAACACCTGTCGGAATGCTTGTGACAACCTATAATTAAAACCCCAGCAAAGTTTGCTAAAAGGAAGGAAAAAGAGTCTATGTCACAAATAAGGAAATTCCTTTCAAATCTCATTAACCAGTGGATGACTTTTGCCTAGAGCAACTTATATTACAACTCAGACAATTCGTAAATTTATCTATTACACATGAGTGGAACTGGCATTAGACAGTATGTCAGTCTTTCTTTTAGTCCGAAGAATATACTGGAAAGGTAAACACTGTTCTCTGATTGGCTCTCAGAAGACCTGTCCTACTGCCCATCTATCTTCTAGTTAAAGCACTGGCCCAGAGCTGATCATACCGAAAGAGTAGCTTTCCAGAACCTAGGATTTTAGCCCTAGCCCTTGGCTATTGCCTCGTACTCTAGAGAAGCAAGGGCATCCTGCCATCCTCCTTGCTTATCAATGTTGTATTTTATATCAACCTTTCCCCAGACAATAATACTGGAGTTACAATTTCAGGCAGCATGATCAACCTAGCTGTGAATCTGGAGAGCATCCAGTTGGAGGAAGGTAGTTGTAAATGTCATATGTTGTTATTGAAAAGAATTTGAGTGAGATTAAATATAACTTCTAGTGAAACTCATGCAGGTTTAGAGAAACCACCTCAAAATTGTGAGGATTATTGTTTTTTCAGTAAGAATATATACCCAACACACACACACACACACACACACACACACACACACACACACACACTGGTGGAAGGAATGCTTTTAAAACTTGAAGTTGCTCTATGGGCATTCAGAGAATCACAACTGAGAAAGCAGCTTGAAGAGGATAGAAAAAAATGGCAGATATTGATGAATTCTCAAGTAAATAGCTCTGTACATAAGAAGAGCTTAATTGTTAGATAAATATTTGACTTTCTACACTCCCCCGGGGATGTCACGGCTTCGATTTAGAGTCTACAAGGAGCTTGGCAATGCATACACCATATCCTGTAGTCCTAAGAGACTAATATAATCCAGATTTTAGTGAGGCACAGATAGTACAACAATGTCTTCAGCAGCAGACTGCTAGCAAGTTACAAATCTGTTTATACTTATGATGATTTGTATTCCATCTCTAAATCCAGCGGCACTGAAAATTGATAGCATTCTAAACTATAAGGAATTCTGAATAGATTAAAAAAACAACAACAAAGATTACTGTAATGGAAGAATGAAGTTTTAATGCCTTTCCTGAATTAGTTCATGCTCAGGAGCAAAGCAAGACACCTCTCCATAATATCCACCAGGCAAGATATGGTAAAGTAGTATGATCCCAGTCTTCAGTTTGAAAGCACTCTTTTCTACAGCCCCTCAAAGAAGGAGGATGCAAATACATAGAAGGTAACACCTAAAATAGCCCTGACATAATTGTAAATACGCCATCTTCCCAGAAAAATCCTAGGAGAAAAATAATTTTAACCACTGCCCTACCTGATGAGGCTTTGACCACCTGACCCTCACAGTGAGAGTAATTGTGCTGCCAGCTACAAAAAGACTGAATGGCTTCATCTTAAAATTTATAGTCTGAAAGTGAATTTTCTAGGAATCGGGAAGGCTACAATAAATGAAGACAACAACATTTTGGTTAGATTTTCAGGAAGACATTGGATACTTGGATTACATATTATTTCCTGGCTCTTCTTAAATCCCAGCAATTTACACATTTCAATGTTTCAATCATTTGAAGCCTACTTGGTTTCAATAATTTCTTAGAAAAGGAGACTTGTCCTGAAATAAGGCTTGTAAATTGCTCCTGAATATACCAAACATAATTGCAAACTATCAATCAAGTCTCAAGGGATTAAGAAGAGTTTGAAGTTAAGCAAGGATGGTTACCTTTGAGAATAGATTGTTTTTTAAGAGAGATAATCTTAAAGACTTTGAACAAGCAAGTCACTTTCAAGTAAATGAAAGCTAGCTTTACATTTTATTGGATTTTGGTTTTTTTTTTTTTTAAAGGATAACAAGGACGCATGGTCACACATTTGAATAGAAGTATGAAAGAGGTATGTTTACTGGGAAGAAATTTAAAACCAAGGGCAGTTTTTTGTTTTCTATGAGAGATGAGCCAATCCGCTCCAAACGTATGGAAAGATATGGAATTGAATAAAAGTGATTCTTAATTATTGCATACAAGTTCTGTGAAAATCAGAGAATATAATTTCCTGCACTATTACATGATGAAGAGGCAATGAAATATTACTATGATTGTCTGCATTTTCACATTGAGATAATAATTATCTTTTGGGAAATTCTGTATATTTATGTACTTGGTTGATTGTTGGTGAAATAACATCAGCAATCTTTTGTTATTTTGCAAGGCAGACGATTTGCCAGATGAGATTTTATATATATATATATATATTACACTAGTATTGTTTTAGGAAACAATGTTATTTGCTGACTTTTCAACATTTCCTACAACAGGGTTGTTTGCTAGTACAATCCATTGTATTCAGCATTTGTTTAAAATAAATAGCAGTGGTCGCACTTGCAGTTATGGTAGCCCACATATGGCGTTCATTACAAAGTGGGATAAATTATAATATATCAACACAATTCTGCTGGGATATTTCTGGATAAATTCTCAATTTACATGCCCGTATTGTGCTGCTGCTGTGGGGCAGGACAAGCATAGAAATATTAGTGCATATGCTCAGATGTTGCAAAAGTACATCTTGTTCCTGTCTTGTCAGCAAAAACAAACAAACAAAGAAACAAACAAACACCATCTTATTTTCTGCAAGTAACTGAACCAATTATCAGCTGAGTTGTGCTCTAAGATGGGCAACCATACAAATGATTATTTTTTTTTCAATATCTGTTTCCGTAAGGAAAAAGATACAGCCAATTAAGTTAGCCAACTCTACATGAAAAAAAACCATTCTGACTATATTATTTATCTGTATCACAATCACTTGCTATGAGTTTTCTCTCTTTTCCTACTGTCTTCAGTTATTAATCAATAGCTATTGAACCATAAGGCATTTTCCTTTGCAGATAGAAAATAGGGTGTTCCTGCAAAACAAAGATGCCTTAACACATATTTTTCCATGATAATATTTGATCCTGGAACAATTTACTAAATGGAAGCACTATAGCAGCCATTGGAAATGAATGTAAAATCCACCGTTTATTTAAGTTTTTCCAAAATAGAATCCTTTATGCAAGTAGATGCAACACATCTAATTCACTTTGTTGTGCAAAAGAACAAAACACTATCTTGAACCTGGTGGAAAACAAAACCAAAACAAAATTCGGGGGGGGGGAATGTTTTTGAGATGGCTGTGTTTTGTCAGAATGAGTCTCAAACCAATCTAAGCATTCTGCGTTTCATCACAACATACAAATCATTTTATTTCTTTCAGCCATAGGAAATATCAGGAACAAAGAAAAAGCTTATTGTTCCTTTTTTCATTTCAGGATCACAAGTACAGATAAATAGCTTTTCATGCTGAGTATGACCAGCATGGCAGCTATGAGAAGAAATGGTGAGTGTGTGTTGAGGTCTGTGTGTAGGAGGGGGGGGCTGAAAACCCCCCATTATGGAGGCATTTGTTTCATCCTCCTCCTGAGATGGCTTTCTTCAAGTACAAGTATGTCCTTCTTCCTTTGCCCTTGGGTATGCTAATTGAAAGGAATGAGAGAAGAGATTACTAGGCTGCTTCTTTCTTTCTTCTTCTTTCTCTTTTTTAAAAATAAGGAAGAACATAGACTTCTTACTCTCTCATACATCCTTTTCAAAGGAACTGCCTCCTCCGGGGTAGGAGAACATCCTGGCTGAAAATGAATCCCAGCCAAACCATTAACATACCTTTTTTAGTATTCTTTTTAAAATACATTTTAAAATAAATCTCTTCTTAATCTAAACTGTGTATGCTTCAACCCAATCTTTCAGTCAGTCAGAAATGTGAATTGTCATTTTGCCTCATGTAGAAATGTACAGGTTTTCTTTCTGAAATTTTTTTAAAAAACAAGGAAGGAAGGAAAGGAAGGAAGGAAGGAAGGAAGGAAGGAAGGAAGGAAGGAGGGAGGGATCTACCTGGGGAACAAGCAAACAAGACCTCTCCTTGCATTTACTGCAAGCATTAGTAGTTACACAAAACAAAAGAAAAATCAAGAGCAATAATATTTCTCCATATTGTATCTGCAGATAGCCACTTGGCAGTTATTAACACCCTGGTCACCTCCAGACTGGATTACTACAATGTGCTGTACAAAGGGCTGCATTGAGGAAGATTCAACTGGTGCCGAATGGGGCTGCAACCCATCTCTGTTCCATGCATTGGCTGTCAGTTTGCTTCCAGATGTAATTCAAGGGGTTGGTTTTTGACTTTTAAAGCTCTAAATGGCATGGGACCAAGCTAACTGAGGAACCACATTTTCCCAATCACATCTACCGATCACATTGGGTCCAGCACGAGGGGTATGTTGCAGGTCCCATCTACTAAAGAGTTCCATCTCATGGGATCAAGTCAGCGTATGTTTTCTGCTGTGACTATCATCTTCTGGAATATCATGGTTAGCCTCACTTTAGCCTTTTGGTAAGCCCCGATAACAGTTTTTCGAACAACATTGAACATTTTATTGGGAGCCTACACAGTGGTTATATTGTATTTAGGTGGATGTTCTTCAACCATCTTGGTTTCATTTTTTTAACAACTATAACATTGTTTTAGTTGGTTGTACACTGCCCAGAGTAATGTTCAGCAATATCAGCAGCCTTTTTTTTTTTCTTCCATTCAATCGTGTCTGATTCAAACCATGAGTCATGCATACATCTTTGTTCAGCAAAACGACACATATTTTTACACTGGAAGTGTTAAATGGACAGAAGAATGTGACAAATAAGCCATTAATGTCCCTTTGTGGCAAAATGCACCGGAAAAGTATGAAAAGCATACAAGAAGGTGAAAAGAGTAACAACCATTCCAATGCAGCTCAGCAGCCCAACTATTCTTAATGCACTCTGAAGTTTCTACAAACAAAAAGGAAAGAGAGAAAGAGCAGGATGCAATGATAAACATAGAAAACTCAGCAATCAACCGGATGCAATCTTTCTGCATTTTCAAATGCACCTACACTCCAAAAGAACAAATGTTTAAACAGACCAAACAAACAAAAATAAGCCATCAGTATAGAAACTTTTTAAAAGTAAAAAGGACAGCTCTGATGGTTTACTAAATTTAGGTATATAGTGTGCTCATGCATTCTTATCTTACCAATTGTGAAGAGTGTCTTTGAAGAGAAAGATGCACTATATTCATAAAGGCATCAGCAATATCAAAATCACCAGAAACCAAAAGCATGCAAAGAAAGGAATTGTGTGTGCACAGACACAGCAGCCAAATCAAACCAATTTCTCTCTGATTTTTCCCCCTTTTTTACATTTCATCTGCTTTTCTTTTGAAGTTCACATAGATATGAAAATCAAATTTCCAGGAGTTTGGAAAGGTTTATAAAAAGCAGCAGTGGCTTACTATCCAAGCATTTAGGACATGTCATGATGAGAAAAGCATTAAAGACCTTGGCTGTTTCAACCAGATGTTTGGGACAGATGGTTAGGTAAGTTCTTCTGATTAATGCTGTCTTTTTTAAAGTTAGTATTGTTGTGACCTCAGGCATTATGGGTGATCTGTTAAATTGTTGTTTTTAATCCTGTTACACCACCCGGAGTGTGACATGGGCAGCCATATAATTTATATTAATTAATTAAATAAACAAACAATAGGCCCAGAATGTTTCTCCTACTGTGCTATGAGTTCCTTAAAAACAAATATATTCTAGAACTCTACTCCTAGCTTAATTCAATGAGCCTAAGCCAACAGCGACAGGAATATGGCTGGCCCAGACAGGAACAATCAAAAGATGAAACTTCTACTCCAGGAGGAAAGCAACTTTCTCCTGAAACAGAATACAACCATTGAAGCCATTCTACTCAAAATGGCTGCATTTTATTTCATACTTTAATCCAAATCACGCAACATATATATTCTGTGCTCAACATGTTTAAACTGCCTTTCTTTGCATGTGATAGAGTGGTACAGACTCAATAACTTGCTTTATGTTCAACTGTAATTTAAAAAACAAATGTTTCTGTTACTTGTTAGTGTGTGAATTTAGAGTTAACCAGGAGAGTAAGAAAGTAAGAGAAAATGTGTGCATTTAGAGTTAACCAAGTAAAGTTAACTAGCAAATTTTCATGGCTAGGAGAATGCCAATTTTTTTTCTACCTGTCTTCTTCCTATGGTGATTTGTGCAGGATAGATATGATCCTTCAAGATTTTGTCCTCCTCCATCATCAGTGATCTTCTGTTATCCCAGGCATATGAAATCTTCAGTGGTTTTTGACCTAAACTGGAAAAGACAATTCTTCACAAACCTAAATTCAATCAAGTTTGCTAATCATTTTCTACTATCGTTTTTTTTTTTTTTTTCTGGACTGCTCTTTGGCCCTCTTTTGACTTCCTCTTCCATGAAAGCTCTGTGCATGCAAAGGTTATTCTAGCTCAGTACTTTTCCAGATAAACCAAGTACAGCTTTGGGAGAAGCATCACATGACAAGATGACAGGCTGTGTTTATTTGTTCCATATCACCAATCTTTCTGGACTAGCTTTAGGAATTGGGGGTTGGCAACATGGTTGTGTGCTGGTTCTCTTTCCTTTGAAGCTAGTTCGGGTCAGTGTTGATACAAGATCATCTAACCCTCAACTCTCTTTGTGGACTGCTGTAAGGCTTTCTCTCCTGTTATTTAACATTTACAGTACATGAGCCCACTACAGTGGGTGTGATGATCCGATGGTTAAGATGATACCCAGATTTATAGCTCTATAAAAACGTACTCCGATATATCTTTATATCTATATCTGATAATAACTAGCTTTATATATATCCACCCTAGGATGCCTGACTGATGTTCTGGACAACCTGTCTCAGTGCCTGGAAGCTGTAGTAGCCTGGCTGGGGCACAATGAGCTTCAGCATAACCCAACCAAAAGTGAGTAGCTTTGGGAGTTTGGGCAATCCAGTACCAAGGTTTTTAGATCTTTGATCTTAGATCAGCAAGCACTCCCTCAGATGGTCCTGGTACACAATCTGATGGTCTTCTTGTACTCATTTATTTATTTATTATTTATTATTCAAATTTCTATACCGCCCTTCTCCTTTCGGACTCAGGGCGGTGAACAGCCAAAATAAAAACATCTATACATAACATTACAGTTAAAAATAGAGTTAAAATAATTTATAAATTTGGCCCGTAATTTAAAACTTGTCAATTTAAAATCAATATTAAAATTTTAAAACTAATCCTAAAATCAAGACAGACCGGCTAACTGAAAAAAATAAGTTTTTAGGGCCCGACGAAAAGTCCGGAGGTCGGAGATCACTCGTATCTCTGGGGGTAGATTGTTCCATAGGGTAGGTGCCACCACAGAGAAGGCTCTCCTCCTGGGGGTCACCAGCCAGCATTGTCTGGCCGACGGCACCCTGAGGAGGCCCTCTCTGTGGGAGCGAACCGGCCGGTGGGAGGCTATTGGTGGCAGAGGGCGGTCCCGTAAGTACCCTGGCCCTAAGCCATGGAGCGCTTTAAAGGTGATCACCAACACCTTGAAGCGCACCCAGAAGTCCACCGGAAGCCAATGCAGCTTGCGCAGGAGAGGAGTCACATGGGAGCGCCCCGTCGCTCCCATAATCCCCTGCGTGGCTGCATTCTGCACCAGCTGGAGCCTCCGGGTGTACCCCAAGGGGAGCCCCATGTAGAGAGTGTTACAATAGTCCAGACGAGAGGTGACGAGTGCTTGAGTGACCGTGCGTAGGGAGTCCCATTCCAGAAAGGGGCGCAACTGGCGTATCAGGCGAACCTGACAAAAAGCCCCCCCGTCATATGCCCTTCTAAAGACAGCTGTGTATCCAGGAGGACACCCAAGTTGCGGGCCCTCTCCATGGGGGCCAATGGTTCACCCCCAATAACCAGCGATGGCATCAGCTGGCTATACCGGGATGCTGGCAGCCACAGCCACTCGGTCTTGGAAGGGTTGAGTCGAAGCCTGTTTCTCCCCATCCAGACCCGCACGGCCTCCAGGCACTGGGACATCACTTCCAAGGCATCATTGGGATGGTCTGGGGTGGAAATGTACAGCTGAGTATCATCAGTGTACTGATGGAACTCCACCCCAAAACCACGGATAATCTCACCCAGCGGCTTCACATAAATGTTGAACAGGAGGGGCGAGAGGACCGACCCTTGAGGCACCCCACAAACAAGGCGCCTTGGGGTCGACCGCTGCCCCCTGTCAACACGGATTGCGAC
This sequence comes from Pituophis catenifer annectens, assembly GCF_029215685.1. Lineage (NCBI taxonomy): Eukaryota > Metazoa > Chordata > Lepidosauria > Squamata > Colubridae > Pituophis > Pituophis catenifer. The sequence continues at coordinate 116,784,921 of NW_027256882.1, forward strand.
CAGTCGGAGAGATAGGAGGAGAACCACCGCAAAACGGTGCCCCCCACTCCCAGTTCCTCCAGCCGGTGCAACATGATACCATGGTCGATGGTATCAAAAGCCGCTGAGAGGTCTAATAGGACCAGGATAGAGGAATAACCCCTATCCCGGGCCCTCCAGAGATCATCCACCAACGCAACCAATGCCGTTTCCGTGCTGTACCCAGGTCTGAAGCCGGACTGGAGCGGATCTCGTGACTCCTGATGGGAAAGCAAGTGATTACTGTGGCTAAGAGGCCTCATCACTACCTTCAGGTTGTACACCAATTGCATCCATTCCTGAATCAGGAGACTTTGCTCAGTGTCACTCATGTGCTCATGGCATTTGGACCAATGCAATGTGCCCTACATGGGGCTGCCTTTGATGAGAATTCAGAAGATTCATATAGTATAAATGCAGCTGTACAGGTTGTAAATGATGTTGGCTATTATTCACATATAACACCATTACTTTGGGGGCTGCATTGGTTACCAATGTGTTTCTGGTTTTCATTTTCATCTTTATAGCTCTTCAAGAGTTGGGGTCAGTATCTGAGATATTGTCTTCTTGCAGTTGTTTTTAACAATCAAATCTAGTCTGGATGGGCACACTCTGAGTCATCAGCCAAGGAATGAAGGCATGCTTTTCTACCACAGCATTTACTCTTTAGAATGTCCTTCTTCCCACAGGATGTCCTTGACCATGCTGGCCTTTTAGAAAGCCTTGAACACCCAGGCCTGAGATCCTGAATCTGTGAAGGGCTCTGCTTTCTGATTATGCTGACACTAATGAATTATAATATCCCTTGGCTGCTATTTGTATTTGATTTCTTTTTGTGCCATGTTCTAATTGTTTGTTTAATTGTTTTAAACCAGAGTCACTGGTGTAATCAGGGTAACTATACAGGTTGAATAAACAAATTAGCCTAAAATATTGATAGATCAATAATGAATTTGTATTGGGATATATCCAATAGTGTTCCTTCTACTGCAAAACAGGAACCAATGGCTGATGAAATTATTACCTTTTGCATGCACACCCTCCACCTTCTCTCTATTCAAAAGACAGAATAGAAAGAATATTACGTAACAAATCTGGGGACAATCAGCATGATGGAAAGGAAGAAAATTTGCACTGCAAAAATACATATACCAAAATCCAGGCTATCGTGCTAGTAGAAGATAAAGTTTACTTTCATGACATCTTTTTATTCAGAGTAAAATAAAATACAAGTGAATATATGATGATCAAACATTTTCCTAGATCCTTCTGTACTTGAATTGAGTACTGTATAGGCTCTGCCAGAAGAAAACAGAAATGTAATTTCTATCACCCACTTAAAAAGCAGTCAAAATAGCAAATAGTATATTCTAATGAAGCACAATTAGAGGTTAAGAGAGAAGAGAAAGAAAGTTCCTTACCAGGAGGAACAATAGTATTCAAGGCATCATTTAAAGTTTTAATGTGTTACTTTTATTTATGTATTTCATGTATTATTTATGTATTATAGCTTTTTGTGGATTTTTTAATGCATTTATATACTATGCATTTGGAAGATTTACCCAAACTTTTAGCTGGTGTACAAAATAAAATTACAATATAATAAAGAATAATAATTTCATGAAATATCAATAAAATCAGTAAACAGTAATAATAGCAGCACCTCTATCAATGCAGATCTGACTTCAGCTGTGCATCTCCAAAGGTCTTTTGGGAAGAACCAGTTCTTGGTCTGAAGTTCATGAAAGTGATCATCATCCTTGCCTTGGAAGATTAAGGTGCTGCAAAGAGGAGAAAGGCCTCTGCATCTAGATCCTTCTTCTGGTATCCCAAAACAGGAAATGATCTTCAGCTGATGCATATTATTCACCTGGGAGGGGCAGTAGGATTTTTATGGGAGCCAGTCTCTAAGACACCAGCCCTTGAAAATTCAGTATTAAGCCTGATACTTCTGCATATACTTCCAACTCCATTCTGGTATTTTTTGCTAAATAACTAGAAGAAAAAAGTTAATATTATAATGACTACAAACAGATTTAATAAGTTTTATCTCCTATTTAATTTCCTTGTTGCCACAAAGTGCTGCTGCTAATGTTTCTATAACAAGTGGATAATAATAAAGTGGATAATGGACAGTCCTACTTAGCATCTTTTGAGATTAAGAATTGTTTTGAATCATAATTACACATTTTTATCTGAGCATTAGTAAGATTATAAATGATTGATTATATGAAAATAATTGCCAAATTCAAATTTCTGTAAGTTTGTTTTAAGAATGGTCCATCCATACAATCAAAAGCTTGAAAGGTATCTAATTTCCACATTGATTAATAAAATATATTAATTTTTACTAATAAATATTTAGCAATTTTCTAATAGAATTATATATCTTTCTTTTTCAAACAACTCTGATTGTATAATTATTCAAAATTAATTTAAGATGATTGTCCATAAGTTGAAATCAATTATGTATTATAAAAAACTGATGTAATAATAGTAACAATAATAAATAGAAGTAGAATGACAGTGGCAAAAGAAAAGAAAGATAGCACCAATAGTAATAGGCACCTTGGATGCCATCCCAAGACATCTGGAGCATCGCTTCAGCTCCAGTGGCTTTGACAAAATCAGTCAATGGCAAAAGACAGCATTACTTTGAACATCTTACACCTTGAAACAATACTTTTAATACCATCAAACAGCAATATCTCCTATGCCCAGATTCTTGGGAAGGACTCAGTAATTTGATAAAAATGCCAAATCCAGTCCATAATAATGTATTACATTTACATGCTGCTTGATTTCACACAACTCTGGGCAGAATACGCAAATCATGCCTGTCAAACTCACAACATTACGTTGTCATGTGACGTATCGTGACTTTTTCCTCCTTTGCTAAACCAGGGGTGGGGGTGGCCAGCGCGTGATGCATCTGGCCCACAGTCTGCAAGTTTTACACCCCTGATGTAAATAGTAAATTCTAGCACATATGTATCTCATTTGGGAATTAAAATTATTTTAGAATGACACCAAGTGTTTTTCTTGATGTAATAAACAGCTTATTAAGAAAAATGCAGTTACCATGATATTTTTTTTTTTTTTTATAAAATTTATATGATAAACCAGCCAGGCCCTGGGATTGTCTATATTTAATACTTTTGAAAGTTCTGCTTTTGAGAAAGGGTCATCTTAATATTCCTTATCCTTTAAAAATGCATCTGGAAAATGTAATTTGCCTTTAATACTTACTTTTCCCTGTATTGCTAATGAGCAGAAATGTATCATCCTTTGAAAAAATCAACAAAATCTTTATTAGTATCCTGTTCTATTATAATTTATCCATAAATTCTGATGACTCCAGAATTTCCCTCAAATACAAGTACTTCAAGAAACAAAGATAGTTTGGCATCTGAAATGATAGCCACCATGTTTCTTGAATTGAGTCTAACTTCTTTTTCCCTATCAGGAGGAGTTAAATCTATATCCTCATTTTTAAAATTGCTTTGTATTCTTTGTTTTAAAAAAATGATGTTAATTCTATTAAGTGCTCCATGTGAATTAGAAAGTTGGGATGTAAACCATACTATGAAATTAAATAGATAGTCTTTTAAATATTTTTAATGAAAAAAATAGTTGCAGGATCTTAGTTTAAGAAACTTAAACATTAAGATCAAAGGAAAATATCTGTAAATAAGTGAGAAATTCAGAACTGGTTTGATTTAGTGCTTAAGGCATAAGGCTAAAAAAAGGGAGACCATGAGTTCAAGTCCCCGTCTTAGCCATGACAACCAGCTCCGTGATTTTGGACCAGTCACTTTCTGTCAGCCGAACCCACCTCACAGGGTTATTGTTGTGGGGAAAATAGAAGGAAGAAGATATGTTTGATACGTTTGCCACCTTGAGCTGTTTGTAAAAATAATAAAGGTGGAACACAATAAATAAATAAAAAATAAATAAACTTCTAACATCAGAATTCACACTGTGCAACTTCCCAAAATAAGACTCTGGAATAGAATTTTATACTATAAAAGTGGAATATTTGGTATTTTAATTTTATAGCTGTGTTGATAATATTGACACGGATTAATTTTATTGTCAGATACGATACAAATATTTGTGTACGATTGTAACATATTTTAGTAACATATCTTGAGTAATATCCTTTTAGTAACTTGTGTTTGTTTTCTATTCTCCTTAAAAAAAAAGGACCATCTGAAATATTCTAGAAAATAAATAACAGATGCTCAGTTCAACTGTTGTATTTAAAGTTTTTTTTCCTTAATGTTTATATAGTTTTATCCCCCATTTTCTCCTACTGACTTTTGCAGCCGTACTTGGTTTGGTGACAGTAACACCTCATCTTTACTTGTCCAGAACATTCTGAGAAGCACCTCTGTGTGTCTCCAAATAAAGGAATAGAGTTGGAGGCAGTTTGGAGGATGCCTATGTCAAGAACTCCCTCTTAGCATTTTATTGATGTATTTTTGGTGTCAATTTAAGACAATCTTTCCTAAAGCAGTTTGTGAAGTGCATGGCTAGGTGGCTCAGTGGCTAAAACGCTGAGCTTGTCGATCAGAAAGGTCGGCAACTCGGCAGTTCAAATCTCTAGGATAGGTCTCCTGCATGAGCAGGGGGTTGGACTAGATGACTTCCAAGGTCCCTTCCAACTCTGTTACTGTTACTGTTACAGACAATAATGGTATAGTGTGTAAAGATGTTGCATTAGAAGGAGAGAGACCCAGAGTTCTTGTTTTGTTTTGTTTTGTTTTTGTTTTTGTTTTGTTTTGTTTTTTAGTGATTTTGAGGTAGTTGCTGTCAGTTCTGGACTGGAAAGTGAAAGAAAACAGAGAGAGAGAGAGAGAGAAAGAGAGAGAGAGGGACGGAGGGATGGGGAGAGAGAGAGACCTTTTTTATTTTTACAAATATTTCAAGGTATCAAACACATGCAACATACCATCGTCCTCCTATTTTTCCCCACAACAACCCAGTGAGGTCTGCTGGGCTGAGAGACACTGGTTCAAAGTCCCTCCAGTTAGCTTTTATGCCTAAAGCAGGGCTAGAACTCAGTCTTTTGCTTTCTAGCCTGGTGCCTTAAGCACTAGACCAAACTGGTTCCTATCTATCTATCTATCTATCTATCTATCTATCTATCTATCTATCTATCTATCTATCTATCTATGGGATAGGAACAGACTCAGAGTCAACCCCTCCAAGACGGAATGGCTGTGGTTGCCGGCATCTCATGGTCTAGTGGCCCCATCACTCTTGATGGGAGGAGAGTTGCTTACTCCCTCTGAAAGGGCTCGCAATCTAGGCATCCTCCTGGATTCGCGGCTGTCCTTAGTGAACCATCTGACGGCCGTGACCAGGGGGGCTTTTGCACAGGTTCACCTGGTGTGCCAGTTATGCCCTTTCCTAGACAGGGATGTCCTCCGTACAGTCACCCAAGCTCTCGTTATCTCTCATTTGGACTACTGCAATGCCTCTACATGGGGCTGCCCTTGGGGTGTACCTGGAGGCTCCAGCTGGTCCAGAATGCGGCTGCACGGGTTGTTACGGGAGCTTCCCGTTACTCCCGTGTTACACCTCTCCTGCGCGAGCTGCACTGGTTATCGGTGGTCCTTCAGATCCGTTTCAAGGTGCTGGTACTTACCTATAAAGAGGTATAGGCCTGGGGTACCTACATGGCATGGGCCTGGGGTATCTGCAGGACCACCTTCTGCCTGCCTCCCCCGCCCTGTGCGCTCACATGGACTGCCCTCCTCCGGGTGCCATCGGCCAGACAATGTCGGCTGGTGGCGCCCAGGATGAGGGCGTTCTCTGTGGGTGCACCGACCCTCTGGAATGGGTTACACACAGGGCTCTAGATGGCCCCCGACCTCCACTCTTTCCGCCGTGACCTGAAGACATGGCTTTTCCAACAAATTTCCTGACCTGATGGGTGATTTTTAATTGGGAGATTTTAATTCATTATTTTAGTAGCTATTTTTATTGTTTTCATCGTTTTAATTTCTATGAGCCTCCCCGAGTCCTTTGGGAGAAGGGTGGCATATAAGTAAAATAAATAAATAAATAAATAAATAAATAAATAAATAAATAAATAAATAAATAAATAAATAAAATCTTTCGGCTCTTATTGGATTAACATAGTAGATTATTAGTAGGCTTCAATGAAGAGGCCTCAATCCTGCGGTGGATTGATTCTACAGCAGTGATGGCTAATCTTTCCCAGACCGAGTGCCCAAAGCACATGAACCCCCAAAATGCAATGCATGTGCGTGCCCTGCGCATGTGACTCTGCCCCCCGCACATGTCCCCCGCATGAGCCCCACTCCCACATGTGCCCCTCTGCATGTGCCCCCCCCACATGGTGGAGCTGAGCTGGGGTGATGGCTCATGTGCCCACAGAGAAGGTGCTGCGTGCCACCTCTGGCATGCGTGCCATAGATTCGCCATCACTGTTCTAGAGCATGATAATTATGGCCACCTAGATAACTGACTACATAATTTGCAATAGCTATGATTATTTGCCTGTGTTGTATGTAAAACAATTGCAGCAGCTTGGAGTCACAGAAAGGCCATTTAAAGGGCTAAGAATGTTGATGGATAGTTCTGGCTACTGTGTTACGACACACTATCTTGGTTTTCTTTAATGTAATGAGAATAATTTTATATGAAACTTTTAGTAAGGCCCTTCTGGGTATATTTTACTCAACTCACACCATGAAAGAGTGAATTCTTTTAACACATATGATAACATATAAAAGAGTACTGATAACATTATTGAATAAATATTCAGTAAAAAATATTTCACAAGCTCTAACCGAGGCACTTTATAAAATAAGTATCTAATTCTGTTACAGATTCCAGAATCAAATTTCTTATAACCTGTCCAAGAAAGGAGCACAGCAATAAAGTATCAGTTATTCGAAGGAGCAGAAAATTAAGATAATAAGGAACATGTTTACCTTAATTTGATTTTTTTTTTTTTTGACCAACATGGGTAATAGTGTTAGAACTTCAGGTACTGTAACTTTCAAACTAAATTGGGTCTAGAAAGTACAAACTCAGTAATGATGCATATAAAATGATATAACTCTCATTGCTGAGATTACAGGAACAGGTATCCCTGCTTATTATATCCTTGGGCCTACATGCAGTGAATGCATTCTTTGGCATGCTGTGGATGATAGAGGTCCTCTTTAAAAAAAGAAAACCTTATATCAGCATAATGACAGGGCTCTTGAGCATCAGAGGTGTGCAGAAGTGCAGGCTGCTAAGACAATTACAGATACATGCGCTGTTCTCTCCTCCTATTTGAGCCTTCACCTCAGTGTCTGCAAGGCAGAATTGCTTATAAGCTACAACAGGTGATGTTTTGGAAATGCAGCAAAAGACAGAGAAAGCAGACAAATAAAACAAAGGGTATTCTTCCCAAAGACTGAAGGGTCTGGCAGAAAAAGAGGTAGCGGGCAAGCTTGGGAAGGTGCCAGTCCTCTACTAGCTGTCCATTAATAATGAGAAGGAAAAAAAAAAAAGCAGTAAAAGAAAATCCCAGAAAGAGAGGAGGGGGACATATTAGTAATACTATACTAGCAATAGTAATAGTATTCTTGTGTAATACAGAAGTACAAATAATAGTACAGCATATAGAATACAGTAGAATAGTAGAATATAGTATTTTATGTATAGTATTTTATGTATTTTAGTATAGTATAGATCAGGGGTGAAATCCAGCAGGTTCTGACAGGTTCCGGAGAACCGGTAGCGGAAATTTTGAGCAGTTTGGAGAACCAGTAGTGGAAATTTTGAATAGTTTGGAGAACTGTCAAATGCCACCTCTGGCTGGCCCCAGAGTGGGGTGGGAATGGAGATTTTGCAATATCCTTCTCCCAGGAGTGGGGAGGGAATGGAGATTTTGCAGTATCGTTCCCCTGCCATGCCCACCAAACCACGCCCACAGAACCAGTATTAAAAAAAATTGGATTTCACCACTGGTATAGATAAACTATAAATACTTATAGAAATATTAAATAAGGCAGTAGACATAGAAAGAAGTTGTATATATATATATATATCTTGTTTTAAGGTTCCATTTTTTAAATTTTGGATATTTAAACATGTCCCCAACCCTTACAGGGAACTATAAAAATGCAGTTGTCTAAGGTCTAGTGCTTTTGATGGATTTTTTTTTTTTAGTTGGACTCAATTAAGTTGGATATAGTTTAAAAATAACCTATGACAAGGGAACGTACATTGAAGTGTTATAGCTAGGACTGGAAAAAATACACAAGGCCATTGAGTCAGGGTGAGAAATCTATCATGATTTTTGGAAGGTGTGATGACCAGCTGCTGTTCTTGGCAGTGGGAGTGATGATGAATATACAGCCTCATTCCATTCTGATGATGCGAGAAGAGGAGTTTTTGCTACCCATAACTCCAATTAAACCTCGGAGGAGTACATATGGCAGTTGCAGTGATTTAGGAGCCACTTTCTTTGTTGCTTCTATAATGGTGCCCTGGAATAATGAGAGTTATGATGAAACCGAGTAGGCTGAGATGTACTTTTTGAATGGAGCTGGTGTTGCAGGAGAAGCTCCGTGATTTTATTGGCATTGATTGCTAGCCACTGGTTGAGTTTATGAGGTTTCCTCAGACAGGATCTCCTTGAGCTGGATAAAGTTGCACTTCTAAGTGTTGGTTCATTCATTATCCACATTTCAGCGTTCCAGAAAAACTTCTGCTCCAATTAAAAACTCCGAGGCAACATTTTCTCAAAGTTCCATTTATTAGAGTAGGTATACTGGCACATCTTGGAAAATCCGAATTTGAGAGTTCCGGGTTTTTTCTCAGTAAATCAAAACTCCCAAAACCATCCCCTCACTCATCAGTCGATCACATGTTCCAATCACCATCCATTCTATCTTGAGACAGCACTCCAATCACTCCTTCTCCAGATGCAGTTCATCCTGAACTTGACCAATGGGAAGAATGCTATGCTATTTTGTCTAAATACAACCCTCAAATAAATCCCCCGTCCTACTTTCCCACACATGAGAAGGTGGAAGCGTGGAAGCTTCTGGCCTAATATGGCTTCCAAAGCTGATACCACGAGGCTGTTAAGAATGTCAGGTATGGATTGGAAAGGAAGTAGATGTCCATATTACTGTCACTGTCTAAGCTGGAGAAAAAAGTTGTCAGCAAATGTGCTTTGAATAGTGGTGGATGTTCCCCTCATTATGCAAGTTCTGTAATATGATTGTTCATTCTAAGTCAGGGGTGTCAAACTCGCGGTCCGCTGGCTGGATGAATCACGTGCTGGCCAAGCCCATCCCCAGTTTAGTGAAGGGGAGAAAAATTGTGATCTGTCACGTGATGACAATGTGACACCACGAGCTTGACATCCCTGTTCTAAGTCATAAAGGCTTAGAATAGAATAGACTAACAGAGTTGGAAGGGACCTTGGAGGTCTTCTAGTCCAACCCCCTGCTTCTACTCCAACCCTCTGCTTAGGCAGGAAACCCTACACCACTTCAGAGGTTAATCTGTTAAGACTTTTAGAATCCAGTGTTTGCAAGCTATGTAGTGAAGATGGAGCTGATTTCTTTAGAAGTGTTACCTAAAAAACTGCTTTCAGGAGGAAAAAGTATTTTCTTTAATTTTCTTGGCTGGCAACTTTAATGGCAGGATATTGTAATTCTTAAACCTTCTGATTATCATGGGAAGGTTATCCAATTATTATCATTATGCCCCTCTCCATCAGCTGAACAAGCTTAAGTGGAAAGGTGGGATGGTTAAATATGAACAAAATTATTTTTGTTGCTGGGTGGCTAAGCAAGAATTGAATTGAATCAATTTATAAATGGAGGGTGGCAGTTTAAAAGTAAACTCAGAAAGTTTATTAACTTGTGAAATGACCATCTCTGTGCATTGATGTGGTTCATTCCAATTTGTAGCAATATCTAAGAAGTTTGAAGTAAATACAATGAACTGGGTGACTTCTTTTTTGGGTAACCATGTATGTGTCATAGGTAAAGTTTTGGTAGAGACTCCATCTGGATCTGAGGTAGAATGTGCCTAGGAATTATTTTATAGTTCTAAGTTGAATTTACCACCCCTCACTTGCTGCGTACCGCAAACACATCATAGTTGAATGTCTCTACTCTTGCTGATAGAGTGTTTAAATATTTTAGAAACTGAATCAAGGTTTCTGCTGTCAAGAGGCATATATTGCCTAGGAATTATTGTAAAGGTTCATGGGGAATGTGAGGAACACTCTTAGCCATCTTGTATCTTCTGTTATCAGCTCCAGGGTAACATTTCTTATACTGTATTTCTTAGACCAGGGATCTGCAACCTTAAACACTCAAAAGGCCATTTGGACCTGTTTCCCATAGAAAAGAAAACACTGGGAGCCACAAAACCCTTCTCGTGCCTGACTATTTTTTGAGTGGCCACAAAATTAGCATATGTAGTTGAATTAAACTTTGTTTTCTTCTGAAACTTTTCTTTTCTTGGATTTATCCATGGTTGGCCTACCAGGGGGTTGAAAAGCTCAATAAATTGCGTGCTGGCGGGTGTTACACATTGTCACACAATTGGCAGTTGTGATGCATATTTTGAGTGACAGGGAGCTGCAGCAGAGGGCTGAAAGAGCCACATGCTGTTGTGGCCCATCAGCGGCCTGTGCAGACTGTAGCTGATTCCGACAACGAAGAGGATGGTGTGGTGCTGCGCCAGCAGCCTGTGTAGCTGGCGCTCGAGTCGGACAGTGAGGAGGCTGGAGAAGATGTGCTATCAGAGGCAGGGATTCAGCCAGGGCCTTCGGAACCTCCAAAAGCTCCTTTAAGAGAAGAGGACGAAGAGGAGGAGCCTCTTCTCAATGCACGGGTGCACAGAGCTGCCAAAAAGCAGGAGTGGCTCCTCAGGAGGAGGTCTCGTTGAGAGTAAGGCTTGGGGCTAATTATTATTATTATTATTATTATTATTATTATTATTATTATTATTATTATTATTATTATTATTAAATTTATATCCCGCCCTTCTCCCCGAAGGGACTCAGGGCGGTGAACAGCCGAGAATTAAAATAACATACAATATATAATTTAAAATAATTAAAAATAAATTAACTTAAACGGCCGCCCCAATTTAAAACCCCTAGCAATACAATTAAAAAAAACCCCTAAAACCTATTCAGGCCAGGCCGGCTTGCTGAAATAAAAACATCTTCAGGGACTTACGGAAAGTGCGGAGATCCGGAATCAGCCGTATTCCGGGAGGTAGCTCGTTCCAGAGGGCGGGTGCTCCCACAGAGAAGGCTCTCCCCCTGGGGGCTGCCAGCCGACATTGTTTGACCAACAGCACCCTGAGGAGGTCCTCTCTGTGAGAGCGTATTGGCCGGTGGGAGGTTATCGGTAGCAGCAGGCGGTCTCGTAAATACCCTGGCCATAAGCCATGGAACGCTTTAAAGCTGAGAACCAACACCTTGAAGCGCACCCGGAAGACCACCGGGAGCCAGTGCAGCTCGCGCAGGAGAGGTGTTATATGGGAGCGCCATGTTGCTCCCATGATCACCCGCGCGGCCACATTCTGGACCAGTTGGAGCCTCCGGGTGGCCACTCCTTTTGCCTATTTAAGAAGGAACGCCGCTTGCAACAAGCTGTAGAGAACAACTTTAGTTCACTCTCCTTCGTGTCTGCAAAATTGCTTCTGGGCTTTCTGCCAACTCTAGTAAGACTGTGATTACCTTATCTTAGAATTCTGGTAGGCTGTTAAGACAGTTCATTAACAGCCTTTGAATGATAAAGACTAAGTTTTTGAGTAAAATAAGCTTTGTATAGAGTTTGTGTGTGCTGCATTCTTTGGGGTCCGTAGCTGGGGCAGAACACATGCGGCTCCAGAGCCGCAGGTTGCTGACCCCTGTCTTAGACCTAAGAAAATGTCTGATGTGGTAGAGTTTCTCTTGTGTCAACAATATATGCAGGGAAATTCTTAGTAGGGATTGTATATGCAGTTGTGGCTCAATTTAGTATGCTTATGATTCTATTTGGTTCATTGGTGGGTAGGAGGAAGTCAGTTTTAATGTAATTTTCTACCTTGGATTATGAATAACTGTTTAGGTTCTTTTCTATTGGCTTTTCTATACCATAACTGAAATTTGCATAAATTCTGCTTTGGAAATTCAGTCCCAATCAAGAGAAGTCCAATTTCAAGACAGAAATATATATAATTATTGTTTAATAAAGTTCTGTAGGTATATTGCAATTTGTGTGCCATTTGCTATATTATGGTTTGAACTCTCAGTATAAATATTACAGTGGTGTAATCGTGAATTATCTCTTTTCATATAAGAAGAAAAGTGCCTTGATAATAATGAACTGATCTGAGGCAGTTTCTGATCCTTGATGGTAGCAAAGACAGCAAAGTTTTCTGTTTTGTGTAATTCCTCCCCCCCCCAAAAAAAAATATTGGCACAGTACAAATACTGACACAAACTGTGGCTGAAATGTATCATTTGTCTACAAATTGCATTGTCTTTATCCTTTCTTTGTTATTTAGGTAGATTACATCCTGTAGCCATGATGTCTGATAACTACAGTGAAGCACTGATGGAGCTACATATCAAGAGTTTGAGAAGATGCTCATTCAGGGAGTAGATATACTTGAAGGGGGTAAAAAAAAAGCCTCTTTCCTTTAACAATTATTATAGCTCATTTGCTGGCAAATGTCTAGTCAGTTGTTAATCAGACAGTCATTAACCTTAGTAATATTGCTGTGTTGCCACCAATGGTGCATTTCAAATAGGTGAATAAATAGCAGAAGATGAAGAATAAAGCTTATGATAAGAGCAACTGCTTTCTTCTTTGTGCCCTATAGATAGAAAGACCCATATTTGCTTCAACACGTTATATTCTCTCTCAGATTTAGCCGCTTCATTTCAACAAACTGCTGTGAGCCAATGGATAAATTAAGAATTAATGTTAATAGGAAACCCACTGATCAGCTCAGAAATCCATAGGAAAGTTGCAGGTGATATTCTGATTGCCTTTACTGAGAACATATAGCAGGGTAAGAAAGAGCCATGTGAATGCAAAATGACTTTCTGCCCCTTCCTCCCAAATCTTGCCTGTTGTTTCAACTAAAATATTTAAAATTATATTTTATCATATCCATGGCCTCCTACTGTTCGCCTTGAACCATAGTGAAATATCAAAGACATTTAAAATATAGGTAATAAAGCTGAATATTCAGAAGTAAGCCCCACTGAGTTCAGTGAGACTTTATTCAGTTAAGCGTGTATAGGATTGAAGCCTGCCATCTAATCATTTGAGTCGTCTAACACTTGGAAGTTCTCACTTGTACTCTGTATTTAATTAAAGATTTAATTAAAGTTTAAAACATGTCATCTAATTAAACAGAGGGGCTGACAAACAGCAAAGATTATGTGAAGTGGGAGCTGTCTCATGCAGGTTATACAGATCTATCAATCCTATCCATCGTCTTCTCCAAGGAGAGTTGTTTGAAAGAAAACTTTAAAATGTAAAATAGAATGGTAGGTTTGGCTCACTGATTTTGAGTCACTTATTAGTATGGTTATGAATAGTACATATTTTGCTTTTTTTCCCCCAGAACAAATATTGGTTTCTGAATTACAAGTCACTGATAAAATTACATTTTCTTTTTAGGTTAAGGTTTGAGGGACAAATAAGGTTTGGGTTATTATTTTAGTGTAAATTTGACAAATGTTTGCTTCCCAAAACTTTTCAAAGGATTTACTGAAATACTTTGTTATTTGAATGTATTCCCAAATGTGAACAAGCATTCACAAATGCATCCTATATAACAGCAGAAAGTCTTTAGAAAAATGTATATAATTACGACACTGGTTTGCAAAACAGTCCTTTAATATTTGCAATATGTTTTTTTTATCCAAGCTTAATGCAACATCTATTTTTACCTAAGGAAAAAAAAAATCCTATGAAGTAGGTGAGTTTCCAAGAGGATGACTGACCCAAAGGAACTGGTAGGTTTCTGTGATTGAGGAGAGCTGGAACTTAACTGAATCATGATACCATATTAGCTGCATTGTGGATGGAAATTACCCAGTAGACAAATGTACAATACCAGTGAATAAGATGCTTATGCCTTACATTGCACGATTGAGGCCCTTAACATTAATTTGTCTCAACAGGAATTGAAGTTCATTGCAGACCATCAACAGTACACACGGATACAGAAAATGAAAGCTAGCAATTCCTCCCTAATATGGCTGCTGAACAGAAGAAGCTCTTTCTCTCTTTCCAATGATCTGCTATTTTTGCTGCCAACACTGGTTCTCTGGCAGTGCTGCTCACTGGATTTGAATGGGAGCACTCAGGAATTGACCCAAGATAACTTTTATACAGCTGTGGACCTATTTGGGAATGGCAGTCTTGAAGATTTCAGTTCCTTTTGGAAGTGGTTGAAAAGTCACTGGGTGAATCCATCTTCTTGTCAGAGTTTCGTTTTCTTAGATCGCCTGGGTTTATAACTTTCACTTTTAAAATTTTATTTTGTTTTTTAGTTTAAAAGTTGACCAGCAGTTGGGTGCAGATTTATTTCAACCCATTGTATTTTATTTTATTTTCCTTTGATTCATGTTGTTCTGAGTAACCTTTCTTTTCTCCATAAGGAAGCATGGTGTATTTCTGGATGGTAAAGTATTTTCATTTAATTTTCATTAATATTGGACTCTAACCACAGGATTTTTGAATTTGCAAAATATTTGGAGTTTATCTCTTGAATTTTTTAAAAAAATTGGGATTAAAATATCCAAAAATTATTCTTGTTTCCTTCTGCATCAGTGTTCTTTGTTCCCTGATCAAGTTCTACTGTATCAGATTACAGGCAAGCAATGGTGGCTGAAATCTAAGAAAAGACTGTTGGGTAATATGCAGGTTATTTTTTTAAAAAAAAGTTCGATGAGATGATAATGGCCATGGAAAATATGCAAAAGCTTGTCGTTTCAGATTCACAAAATGATTTTGATCTGAAAATTGCAGACCAAAGAGATATCCCCACATTCAGAGAACTAACTGAGTTATTCTCATGTGTCCCTTTGAAGATATGTCTCTGTACAATGCTAGGAGTATGACTAAATGGGGAAATGACAAATTCTTTTTTTTGGCACGAGTGAGACTCATTGCGCCATTGCAACCACTCGCAGCAGGATGCTGCAAGGCTTGTTATGTCATTGCTCACACAAGCAGCAGCACCCCAGCAAGGCTTGTCATGGCAGTGCTGCCACTCATGGTAGGATGGTGTGAGGCTCATCATGGTGGTGCCACCTCTCACACATGCAATGGCGCAATGAGCCTTGCAATATCCTGCCGCGAGTGGCTGCACCTGCACAATGAGCCTAGCAAAGACCTATTTCTGGCAGAGTTTGGGGGAGAGAAACAAGCCAGGGTCTCTGCTGCTTCTGTTTTTCTTGCATGAAGCCAAAAATTCACAAAAGCCAGGAAGGTGAAATGCCAAGCTCAACTTTCTCAGCCTACTACCCAAGCAATCCTCCCATACTGCTGAGGCTTTAGGAATACCTCACGAATGAATTCACCCACCATTTTGCCCTGAATCACCCTACTCCTGACTGAGGAGCTAAACCAGGAAGAAGTGGTCACTTGCATCCTGCCTCAAGTCGCTGCAGAAGTCAGGCAGCAGCATGACAGGTGTCAGGATGTGGGAGGCCTGGCTACAGTGGTCCTAAGGTAAGTGGATATGGGGTGCATGGGGCAGCTTCTCCCCCCCCATCCCTAGCTTGATTGTTAAGCCTATGCCTCACATATCTCGTACAACTAGGTGGTGGGTGGGGTTTAACTAGGCCTTAATTTGGGGGTAGGGCTTATTTTAGGTGCAGGTGTGAAAATCATGCTAGGGCTTGTTTTTGGGGTAGGTCGTATTTTCGGGGAAAGATAGTATACAACTTTTCCATCCATTATCAAGCTTACTTACTAATTGCTTAGCCAGGTATGTAAGACATCTTACAATCCAAGATCCTTGTTGCTTAACTAAAAATGAGGAAATCAAGACAAGGAAGTGAAGAGATACTGTGACTCACATAAAAAAGGAGAAATGATTTGGGAAGAAAGCCTTGTGGGAACAAGCTTGAATGTTTCCTTCCTTTTTTTTTCTCCCGCAGGTCTTTAAGGCAGCTTGAAGACTGCTGGACCATACCTGGTTTCCAATTATAAAAGGAAAACACTGAGAGCACAGGAATATGAGCATCTAGGCATGTGTTTCGGGATGATTTGTATCATCTTGGACAACAGAAGAGAAAAATTTGTAGCCAATGAGTGGAACATCCATCAGTTTACCAGGTGACTGATGCTACAGGAGGAACAGGCTTGGGCTTGAGCCATCTCACAACAGACAAGTTGAAAAGGGAGGCAGAGCCAACAGCCTTATCATTCCAGCAGTAATACTGGAAGTTTACAACCAGCAAGGCAGGCAGTTGATAAACTCCCTTCTTTTCCTCCACTCCCAGCACAGCCTGAGAAATTGTAAAACCAACACTTCAGCATCAGGCTACAACAGCACCCAACATCAACAGAAGCGAAATAAATTGAAAGTGGGTAAATGGTTCATTTGGTCACTCTGGTTACAAAGAAGAACGGAATTGTTAATAAGACTATTTAGGAAACAGATGAATAAATAGGTATAGACATTGTTATTACTATAATACCGTATTTGTTTAGTTTAAAGGTTAACAGTTATAATGTTAAGTCAGAGATCAGAAAATAAGTAAGTTTTTATACAATAATAGTCTCCCGGGCGGGGGGGGGGACCAGGGAAGACAGCAACTGTGTCGTTGGACTGTATCATTTCCCAAAACAAACCAAATAAAAAACAAGAAACCCTCACAGACATTAGAAAAGTTATCCTAATATCTGTACAGACTTATTTTAAAAATAAGAGATGCTGATACCCTGTTTTCCTGAAAATAAGACATCCCCTGATAATAAGCCCAATTGGGCTTTTGAGCCCATGCACTAAAATAAGCCCCCCCAAAAAATAAACCCTCCCTGAAAATAAGCCCTCATTGAAAATATTTAACCGCATGCGCAGCCGGTCACTGCCATTTCCTCTGGTTACGGTTAGGAAGACAGAACTAGAAATCAGGTAAGACTGCAAGAGGAGCCCCGTCTTGCTCCACGTGCCCCAAAATAATAAGACTTCCCTGAAAATAAGGCCAAGCACTTATTTCGGGGTTCAAAAAAAATATAGGACAGGGTCTTATTTTCAGGGAAACATGGTAGTTATAGAACTGACATGAGTGATTAAATTTGATACCTTTCCCATTGTTGGCACTCTTCTGTTGGAGAAATATTCCTACAAACAAGAATCAAGATAGGTCTGTTATGGAGGAAGGAACAAGTCCAAGAAGCACTGCAGAAAATAGTGGAGTTGATCCTGTTTGGGTCTCAAAGAAAACAAATACTTTAAAATGTGGGCTAAAAGATACATTACTCTTTTTTCAGGACCAGAAATTCCTCTACAGACTCATAAATTGTGATCGTCTGTCAACATGGGAATGGTTTACTGGCTAACCTGATGATACAATTGACAGATTAAACTTTACATTTAATCCCCTAAATTGACACAAACCGATATCCCTGGACTGTGTGAATTTTCCACCCTTAATCTGGCATCTGTCTTGATATTGGCACAGTGAACCAACCTTGTTTTGTCTTGTCTTTTTATTTATTATATTAAATTCAGCTATCACCAATTCCAGATAGCTACATGAGGTTCTTCTTGCTTGCTGTCTCTGTCTCTGTCTCATTTTATGCTGAGGCATTATAAGGTTATTATATGGACATTTTGTGACCTATGCTCAGTTATCCCTTTGGACTATGATAGACTCCCAGACTGGCCTTTCTTTCCCATCTTTGGTTCGGTGGATGCTCCAAAAAGCCGACCTTCTCGCGCTGCGAGACTCCCCCCTCTCGCAGGCCTGGCCCTCCACATTATCGAGGGCCTATCTTGATGACGGGCTTTAGAACCCTGAGAGATGGCATGTAGCGAAGAGGGGGTTGAGGAGTTTTTTAGCTAAATTTTTAAAGAAAATTTTAAGGGGACCCAGGAGGGAGGGAGGGGGTTGTAAAAGCGGACCTGGGGGGGTCCAGATAGCAACTGAGTGGGATGATGGGTCGATTAGTTGCGGCAGGAGGGTTGCGAAAGGAAATTTAACCGGGGAGCAGGGGGACGACAGGAAGGGCTGTGAAATTGAAATAATGAGTGGGAGGGGCAGGTATGACGGACACAGGGGGTCATATCAAGTGTCGGGGGTGTGCATACACTGTTTACGAGCGATTGCGCACTCCGGCCCCCAATGCGTGACTCGTGTCCTGGGTTGTGTAGAGTCTCAGGCCCAGGGTCCGCGGCTGATGTTGTGTAATGCCAGGTCGGTGGTTAATAAAGCCCCCCTCATTTGTGATCTTATTTTGGAGGGGGGTGAGGACCTGGCAGGTATTACGGAGACCTGGTTGGGCCAGGAGGGGGGGGTCCCCCTCGTTGAGATGTGCCCACCAAGTTTCCATGCATTTCATTAGCCAAGGGCCCAGGGGAGGGGTGGGGGAGTGGTGGTTCTCTGAGGAGCTGAGAGAGATGAAGCATCGGAAAAGACTCCTAGGGAGCATTTGGAGGACTAGTCAATCCGATTCCGACCGGACCCAGGTGAGGTCTTACATCAAGACCTACCTAGTGGCGATAAAAGCGGCAAAGTCTAACCATTTTTCCGCTCTTATCGCATCTCCAGCCGCCTTGTTTAGGGTGACCCACTCCCTTCTTCGGGGGGGGGGGAGTGCGGGAAGATCCCTTGCAGGGTCGTGCTGAGGATTTTGTGCAATTCCTGCATGATAAAGTCGCTCGGATTCGGGATGGCTTGGACTCCGACTGTATGAGTCCACGGGAGGAGACGAGGGCAGGTCTTGAGAATGTTATCTGGGAGGAGTTTGATCCTGTGACTCCCGAGGATGTGGACAGGGTTCTGGGTAAGATTAGTGCTGCCACATGTTTATTGGACCCGTGTCCCTCCTGGTTGGTGCTGGCCTCCCGGGAGGTTACACGAGGCTGGCTCCAGGGGATTATAAGTGCTTCTCTGAGTGGGGGTGCCTTTCCTGCCACCTTGAAAGAGGCGGTAGTGAGGCCCCTCCTCAAGAAGCCTTCCCTGGACCCGGCTGAATTAGCCAACTATCGTCCAGTCTCCAACCTCCGTTTTGTGGCGAAGGTTGTTGAGAGCATGGTGGCATGACAACTTCCCCGGCACGTGGATGAAGCTATCTATCTGGACCCGTACCAGTCGGGCTTCAGGCAGGGGTACAGCACAGAAACGGCATTGGTCGCATTGGTGGATGATCTCTGGAGGGCTCGGGACAGGGGTTGCTCCTCTGTCCTAGTCCTATTAGTCCTCTCAGCAGCTTTTGATACCATCGACCATGGTATCATGCTGCAGCAGTTGAGGGGGTTAGGAATAGGGGGCACCATATTGCAGTGGTTCTCCTCCTTCCTCTCCGACCACTCGCAGTTCGTGTTGACAGGGGGGCAGAGATCGACTTCGAGGTGTCTCGCATGGGGAGTGCCACAGGGGTCGGTCCTCTCACCCCTTCTGTTCAACATTTATGTGAAGCCGCTGGGTGAGATCATCCGTGGTTTTGGGGTGAAGTGTCATCTGTACGCTGATGATACTCAGCTGTACATCTCCACCCCAGACCACCCCAACGATGCCCTTGATGTGATGTCCCACTGCCTGGAGGCCGTGCGGGCCTGGATGGGGAGGAACAGGCTCAGACTCAACCCCTCCAAGACCGAGTGGCTGTGGCTTCCGGCGCCCCGATATAGTCAGCAGGTGCCATCGCTGACTATTGGGGGTGAATCTTTGCCCCCCACAGAGAGGGCTCGCAATCTGGGTGTCCTCCTGGATGCATGGCTGTCTTTAGAAGAGCATATGACGGCCGTGGCCAGGGGGGCCTTTTATCAGGTTCACCTGATTCGCCAGTTGCAGCCCTTTCTGGATCGGGACGCCCTGCGCACGGTCACTCACGCCCTTGTCACCTCCCGGTTGGACTATTGTAATGCTCTCTACATGGGGCTCCCCTTGAAGAGCACTCGGAGGTTTCAACTGGTCCAGAATGCGGCCGCGCGGGTGGTTATGGGTGCAACTCGTTGCACCCACGTGACACCCCTCCTGCGCGAGCTGCACTGGCTCCCAGTGGTCTTCCGGGTGCGATTCAAGGTGTTGGTTACCACCTTTAAAGCGCTCCATGGCATAGGACCCGGGTACCTTCAAGACCGACTTCTGCCACCAATAGCCTCCCACCGACCAGTCCGCTTCCACAGAGAGGGTCTCCTCAGGGTGCCATCGGCCAAGTTATGTCGGCTGGCGACACCCAGGGGGAGGGCCTTCTCTGTGGGAGCCCCAGCCCTGTGGAATGAACTGCCCCCGGAAATATGTAAGATCTCCAACCTCTGAGTGTTTCGCTGCTCACTGAAGACCCTGTTGTTCCGCCAGGCCGGGCTATTAACATAACGATTTTAAATTGGAGTATTTTAAATTTCTGGGATTTTAATTGGAGCCTAATTATTTAATGATTTTAAATTTTAATTGTTGTTTTGTTCTGTGTTTTTAAATAGGCTGTACACCGCCCTGAGTTCTTCAGGAGAAGGGCGGTATAGAAATAAAATAATAATAATAATAATAATAATAATAATAATAATAATTATTATTATTATTATTATTATTATTATTATTATTATTATTATTATTATTATTATTATTATTATTATTATTATTCATTTATTTAAAACTATTTTGAAATGCTATCATAATTCCCTATACCCCAGCATGTTACTTTTGGGCTCTGAATACAACAATTTTTAGTGAGAATGATGACTAGGGAACTATATCTGAGAGAATCAAGTTGGGAAATGTATTTTGTTCCCTATTTTCAGATGTAATTCATCTGAAACTGTGTGGCCCAAGGAAGGTCCTATCAAATTATAGCGGGCTCATAATTATTTAGCAGCTATTCATGCTTAGAAACACATTCCTACTTGCTTTGGCATCCACAATGGGCTTGAGGAGTAAAGTTCACAGCTAGTTTTGAAAATGATAAATCCATGACTCTAACTTTCTATCAAAACCATCTGCCAATCATAGCAGGATTATTTAGGATTATTTATTGTTTAGCTTTATTTATGAAATTTTGCCAATTCATTTGCATTTTAGAGGAGTACAGTAGTACAAACCGTGAGAAGCAGGGGTGGGATTCAGCCGGTTTGGACTAGTTCAGATGAACTGGTAGTTACGGCCAGCGGCTGGGCCCGCCCACCCATCCTGGCCATATTCCGCTTATACAATCGCTGTGTTTTTGACACAGTGTGCATGTGCTCAAGGTGCACGCACAAGTGAAGCTATCCCATTCTATACAATTGCCATGTTTTTGATGCAGCGCACTTGTGCATAAGGTGCGCACAAGAGGGAAGCTATCCCATCTTATATAATTGCTGTGTTTTTGTCACAGTGCACACGTACACAAGGTGCACGCATGTGAGCAAAGCAAGCATGCGTGCATGCGCTCACATTTTCGATTCTGGGCAAACCGGTTGTTAAATTATGTGAAACCCACATCTGGTGAGAAGTGTTGCCGTAATGGATTTATCCTTAATCCGTGATCCTGAAATGGTAGAACTTTCAAACCATCTTACGAAGTGGAGACATGAGTCCCTTCACAGGTACCCAGATATTCATAGATTGTCTGTGGTTCAGCAAATGGCTGAAACTATCCTTTGATACAAACTGGATAATTATTATGAAGGAATTCCTCCATTGTACTAGACATTATTCTGTGCAACAGGAAACTGTCTTGGAGGTGATCTTATTACTTTTCTAGAATTTTAACATAAGAACATATCAATGATAAACAATACTTATTCTTTATGTCCTATTACTCCATTGATATTAGAAAATTTATAAGAAAAAAGTATATTATTTACAGTACAGCCTCACTTAAAAAAAATACAGCCAAAAAAATCCATTGTCTTCCTTCTTTAGAACCATCATACTTTATCTGCCTGTGAATACATGCCATTTGTCACACCCAGACTCTATTCTGAATCATTCCACAAAGCAAGTTTTCAGGAAAAACAGCTTTGGCAGGCAATGGATACTAGGGGTAATTTACAGCTAACCAAGCAATACCCTGATGGGGAAAGCTGATTTTTTTTTAAATGAGAAAAGCTAAACAAAAGCTGAAATGAAGACACCACACAGTTCACATCAAATTAAAATGCTAATGAAGAAGGTGGCAGGCTGATGTATCTTAGATCAAGTTCTAGTTTTCTTTAGTTTTATTTTCTGTCAGGACTGTTCCATCATAATATATCAGGCCAAGCATTGTGCTCTCATCAAATCAATCCATTAATGGGAAGGGTGGCAGTCTGAAGTAGCCTTGATCAGCTGTTAATTTTGTTTTATGCATCATCCTACTATATTTATTCAACGTTAAGGGAATTACTTTTGCATACCAAAGGTTTTGGCAGGAAAAGAAGCATTAAAGCCAATTAAGGTGAACTGGATACAGAGAAAAGCATTGTGTTCAAGAAACAATTTAAGTTGCTACCATTACATTAAATGCATCCTCTGTAGAATCAAGCTTTCACATTTGGTTCAGAAGATAAGACAATTCTTAAAATACAAAAGCTACTTGTGACACCATCCATCACTACTATTAGATGATCATATGGGAAAATGCCAGGAACATGTTTGCAAGATGTGCTGGATTGGCTTGAGTGGAAGGTTACAGATTCTTTAGAAATCCAAACATTATGCATTCCTAGTTGAGATAGCCAGATTTGCCTCTCTTGTCCTAAAATGCAGGCTGGAACATAGATACTTGTGAGGGCCAATAGTGTTGAAGCCAGGGGTGAAATGCTCCCGGTTCAGACCAGATCGCCCGATCCGGTAGCAATGGCGGCGGGTGGTTTGGAGAACTGGTAGTAAAAATCCCTGTGGTCCCTTCCCCCCCACCATGCCCAGCTGAACCGCACGATCATCAGAGGCTTTTTTTTTTTTAACTTTTAAAAGCATTCTTTCTACAACCTCTTCCAATTAAAAGTAAAAAATAAGAGCTTCTGATGATCACACGGCTCAGCTGGGATCATCAGAGGCTTTTCAAAGCATTTTTTTCTGCAACCTCTTGGCGGAAGAGGTGGTAAAAAAAAATGCTTTGAAAAGTCTTTGACGATCCCAGCTGAGTTTCCTGATCCGCAGAGAGGCATTTTTAAAAGAGCCTCTCTGACGATCCCAGCTGAGTTCCCTGATCGGCAGAGAGGCTTTTCAAAGCATTAGAAAAAATGCTTTGAATTTTTTTTTTTAAAAAAAGTTGGTCACGCCCACCCAGTCACATTACCCCCCAAGCCACGCCCACAGAACCGGTAGTAACAGATTTACATTTCACCCCTGGTTGAAGCCAATCTGATCTCTGAGGTATTATAATTTATAATTTAACAAAGTTTGAAGGGACCTTGGAGGTCTTCTAGTCCAACCCCTGCTTAGGCAGGAAACGCCACACCACTTCAGACAAATGGTTATCTAATCTCATCTTAAAAGCTTCCAGTGTTGGAGCATTTACAATTTCTGGAGACAAGTTGTTCCACTGATTAATTGTTCTAACTGTCAGGAAATTTCTCCTTAGTTCTAAGTTGCTTCTCTCCTTGATTAGTTTCCATCCATTGCTTCTTGTTCTATCCTTAGGTGCTTTGGAGAATAGCCCCTTCAACCTCTGAGATATTGGAGATATTAGATGTGATATTCTAAAGGTTTGATACCATAGCAAAAAAGGCTTCTTTCCTGACCTCCACAAAATCACTCCATAACAGATGTGACTTAGGGCATAACTCTCCTGCCAGACCAGATGGGATATGTAGAAACAATTGGTCAAGTAACCACAAATATCTTATTTTTGCATACTGTAATGTAATGTAATAGGATTGCAATCAGAAGCAGCTTGATAATAAAGGGATGCATTCACTACATTGTCATGTACAACAAATATAAAATCTATGGGTGGCATCTAGAGTAGTATGGAGTATGGCATATAACAGAATAACAGAGTTAGAAGGGACTTTGAAATTCTTTTAATCCAACCTTCTGCTTAGGAAACCCTAAATCATTTCAGACAAATGGTTGTCCAATCTCTTCTTAAAAATTTCTAGTGTTGGAGCATCCACAATTTCTGGAGTTAAACCATTCCACTTATTAATTGTTCTAACTGTCAGGAAGTTTCTCCTTAGTTCTAGGTTACTTCTCTCCTTGATTAGTTTCCTTCCATTGCTTCTTGTCCTGCCTTCATGTGCTTTGAAGAATAGGTTGATCCCTCTTCTTTGTGGCAGTGCCTTAGATTTTGGAACACTGCTATGGTTCTCCATAAGAGGGATTTTTTACTGATTCCATTGATTTTCAGTAGAAGGCACTACTGATGTGTATGGTGACATCATGACAAAGCTGATAAATTATAATGTGCAATATTTGCCTGACAATGCCATCATATATGTGGATACCATTCTGGTATCCTCTATTGTTTTGGAAAAATATGGAGAAGGCTGTAGAATTTGTTAGAGGAAAATACTACTGCCTAATTTCTCTGCGAGAAAATAATTTTCTACCTGTTTTGTCTTAATTGGTATCCAAATCTTTTCTACATAAGATAAACAGAAAACAATTAATATACATCCCAGACATGGTCTGCTCAAAAATTATTTTATTTGTTGAAGAAAACCACTTGTGCCCACAGAGGCGTATTTAAAAAAAAAGCTTCAATTGGTTTTGAAGACCTGAATGGTTTCAAAGTGGGTAGAGTAAGAATGTATTATTTCTATCTGGGGAGAAAAAGAATAAACTTAGATCTACCCAAAGGAAGTTGAATTACATGGCATCGTATCTATTCAACTTGCTACTAGTTTGCATTGTTTGTGTAGACTTCTTAAGAGAAAATACGTCTTGATATTCAACATTGTGTCTATATGACCTTTAAGAACTGAAGTGTGGTTTTCACGTAAGAGCATTAGAATATTAAGAAACAGGAGATGCATTTTTAAAAACTGTTTGCTTGACTTCATTAGGTGAAAGGCAGATCTGGCATATTATATTCATATTGAAATAATCATTGGCAGCTACCTTATGAATTATTTTTTTTCCTTCTTTGCTTTAAAAATCTCAGCATCTGTACCTTAACCCAGTATTAGTATGGCATGTTATTAATAGTGTTGTACAGGGGACCATTTCATGAACTGTTTATGAACATCATGTTAGTTTTGCAGTGTGTGAGAGAGAAATAAAAAAGTAAAAAATAAAACAAAACTGCATTTGGAAATATAACTTTTCATATGTGTTAAAAAGAAAGTATTAGTCATTCACATTACTGAAAATTAGATTGTGTAAGTAGAAGAAGAGAATCAAAAGTTGGGAATCATTGATACATAAAGATACATAAATTAAAATGTAAGATCAGATTCCTTCCACTTTTTTAATATAACTTTCTTTAAAATTAATGTCTTTTTTTCCGAAAGGGCAAGGCCATAGAAGTATGTCTAGGGTACAATAGACAAGTAGATGGGTTTGGAACAAACAACATCTACAACAGCATACAAATTAACAATTGCACACAAACATTTAGTCACCAAGGACAGCATACTTTAAAACCTGTTACTTAAAAGATGCACAGATCAAGTTCAAAGTATGAAAATTAATGTTATATAAAGATTATCAATAACTTTTAATACTTATTTTCATTCTTTCCAGCTTTCAGATAAGAAAATATTGTCTGGAAAAGACTTTTCAGTGAAATTGGAGTAAGGGAAATTGTGCCAGTAATTTTTTGAATGGCACCAAACTCACACAGCTTCAACTGACACACCAGTTGTCATCCTACTTGGATAGTAGTTCCAAAGGTGCTTTTTCAAGAGGCAACTGGATTTTCTTGTTTTTCTTTGAAGACATTTCATTTTCATCCAAGAAGCTCTGGCTGAATGGTGGGGAATGGAAGGATTTATATTCCTTGTAAACAGCTGATCATTTGCATTCTTTTAGAGAATCATGGAGGCCTGTGTTGTGGAGCTGTGCTTTCTGCATGATGTTTTCTGCCCTATGTTCTTTCATTGTTGAACACAGAGGATGCTGTTGGGGATGAGTCTGTGTTGTCTGCATCTCAAACTGAAATGCAAATTATTCCTGTAGTGTGCAATTACTGCCACACCATTCAAAGAATTTTCATCCTAAAGTGGATAGCTAAACATCTATGGAGATTCTCAGTCATACAGTGCATGGTTGTGCATGGTTGTGCTTCCATTTGAGAGCAGAGAACACAGACTCATCCCCAACTGCTGGTCCATGTGTTCAACAGAGAAGGGACACAGGGTAGAAAGCATCATGCAGAAAACATAGCTCCACAATACATTCCTTTTAGCAGTTCCAAGAAGGCTCCACATTCATTAGCACTAGTCATTGAGGACACTAACAAACCTCCAAGTAGCCTCAGTGACTCTCTAAAAACAATGCAAATGACCAACTGTTTGCAAGGAATATAAATCCTTCCATTCCTCACTATCCAGTCAGAGCTGAAGAAGTTTCTTGGATGTGAAGTTAAATGTCTTCAAAGAAAAACAAGTCCAGTTGCCTCTTGAAAAATAACCTTTCCGACAACCATGACCTGGATATACTGTATGAGATTCTCCATAGACTTTTACTTGGATAGTAAGGATCTTGCAACAGTATCTCATACCTTCACCACATCTCAACTAGACTACTGTAATGTGCTCTGCATAGCTTTGAAAATCATCAGAAAACTACAATTGGTGCAGAAATTGGTAACATACTTAGTGATAGGAGTGAGCAACGAAGAGCACATCACATCAGTTACCAGTAATTTTTTTCTATGTTTTCTATCAATACAATCCTATTTCAGTGTCTCCAAAAAGGTAAAAGGATAGAGCCTGCCGAATTGCCAGTGAGACAGTGTTCAACAATATAAAGGCAGCTATAAGGGGAAAAAAAACATGCTTCTATATGGCAAGATTCCAGGGATAGTTCCTGGACCATGCCCATCCTAGCTGATCTAGTGGGATATGCAGATTACCTTAGGAAGAAGTGGTCCGACAAACAACTGTTTTAATGGAATTGATAATGAATTCTTTCAGATTATGAAAATATGTCCAATGAATCTTAAGTAAAGAAGCACTTTCAGGGTTAACAGTTTTTTTAAAAAATATTCTACTTTGTCAGCCAAGAAGCATCAATGTATTATAGAGCCATGTATATACCCATACTGGCCAGTGATTTGCAGTTTTAGGTTGTTGCCAAAGGTAACACAGTTATTAATGAATACAAAATCACAGCATTTGGTAACAAGATGTGTTGATATTTCTGATGAAGTATTACTGATAGCTTGAAGTCCATGTTTGTGGCAGATGTGGGGATCTCAATAGGCTTGCTAACTAAAATGGTATGGTTAGAAAGGTTGCCAATGGAGTTCAGTTTTCCTGTGAAGTGTGATGTGATATAATTTAGATTATGGGTGCATAAAATCTAAGTAAAGGAGTCGTGAAACCAGATATTTTAGTTCTAACATTCCACTGTTTGAAACAACAGGACAGCCCAAATTTCCTGTTTTACGTATTTTTTGTATTTTATACCTGATAGCAGCGCCTGGGTTCTCTTCATGAAAATATGGTCTTTATGTTGTTTCATCAGATTGCATAATTCTTTCTGATATGTTGCTGTGGGAACTATTGTATATAAAACCAGGGACATTTTCTGAGGAGACTATCCAGCATCAGAAGCCACCAAATATTTTTTTTAATCATGAGAGGTTTTCTATGACACTTCTTGGTATAATTTCAGAATAATTTAATATTGAATCAAATGAGCTTTACTCAAATAAGTTTTTTCCCCATCATCTTTATGCCAAAGGGAATATACGAATTTTGGATTTTCTTGTTGTAGTTGGTATGCCTCTATATGGTGAGTTTAGGAAAGGATGTGGAGGGACTGAGTTGCTTTGAGGGATATGCTGGAATGCACTGAGAGAATATGTAACATCTTCACTTTGATCTGTATTTGAATTTGACTCAGAAAAGAATTCTGGAGGAAGCTGTCAGAGATCATTTTGTGGTTCAAGCTTTCTACTATAACTCTAAGCTATGCATTGTATATCCTGTTGGCATTGACTTTTTATACTATAATTTTGAAAGGAAATGCTGTTGTGTACTATTTTGTGTGTTCAATATGTGGAATTTGCTCAGGCTTAAATATTGGATAATAGTTTTTATGAAACTATTACAAGGGAGGAGAAGGCAAACAAAGGAAGTAATTGAAGCATCAACAAACAAACAAACAATAACAACCAAGAGGAAATAACTTGGACTGCGCTGTGTGAGGAATTTGCAGTTTGGCTCCCAGAATTTGCCTCCCTTATTCCCCTGGGTCCTAGAGCTCTTCTTATCACCTAAGGTTGCTTATCATCTCGGCTTCACTAGGGTGGGCTGGCTGGCTGGAGAGCAGCTCAGGGAAGACAAAAGCTAACGTCCAGAGCAACCTTAAGCCCGGATGACCCTTACTCTACGGACAAGCTGAGTTTTGTTGTGTTATCAACCAGAAGAGTAGGTGCACAGAGAAATGGTACTGAGAGCAATGAATACAATACATACAAACTGGTTTAACAAAGCTTTTACTTTGTAGTGAAAAACAATTGCATAGTCTTTTTAATCAATCCAAGTTTTTAGCCATTCAAATCAGTCCGAAGTTACAGATATTTTCTTACCCTACAAACAGCAGTAAGTAATAAACAGTAATTCAACGCTGGTAACAAATCACAATGGTAGCATATCCATCCACATCTTCACACACAACAGTAACAGTTCCAACCAACAAGTCAAGCAGCAAGTGAAGCAATAATGAGAGAAGGTCCAACAATGACTATAGCTCGGCTTCCTCCTTATATACAGTTTACACTAGTAATTATCCACTTAGGATAAGTGAAGTCAGCAGTGCAATGACTCAACAGTACAATTATGATAATTGCAGTCAGCATTCAGTCAGCAGTCATTAGTCATTACAATGACTCAGCAGTACAATTACTCAGCATTACATTTAAAGTTACAGGATACATTTAAAGTTATAGCACACATATATTGCCTGGACAACTGGTTAGGTTTACACCATATCCTAACAGTGGTTACTTGAGGAATGAGTCAGCAACTTCAGGATCTGAAATATCACTAAGCAAGCTGAAAGTAGATGCAGAGGAACCTACTAAGTTAATTAGCATTCTTGCAATGGTGAGTCCTTTTTGGGAAAATTTTCAGCCAAATTGACTTTAATTGACTTTAATCCCCACTCTTCACATTGCTGGTAAAACATACATCCTGGGCCAGATACCTTCTTTGGAGAGAACCAGGTTTATTCCGCATGCAATGTTTTTAAATAAAGCCAAGTCATGGCTCCCTAGACTGTACTGGTGGAGAGGAAAACAGGACTTTAACCAGGAGGAACATCTGAAGGAAAGACCGGAGGTTTCTGTGAAATCATGGGGTCCCCAAGGCAAGATGGTGGAGTGGCCATTGGCTTTTGGAAAGGACTGGATGGGGCCAAGTTTCAACAGCTGGAGGGCACCCGCTGTTTGCTGGGATACCTCAATATGTGGCTCCTCTCAAGCCATCGGTGGAGTCTCCAGAGCATTTTTAGATTTGTTTTAACTCACCTGATATCTTTTTGCTCATACATTAATTTTATCTTGGGGAGGATGTGCGTGTGTGTATGTGTGAGGGTTTTGGGATGGATTGGATAGAAGGAATGGGTCTGGAGTGGCTGAATTCGGGGAGAATGAGGGAGCCAGGGGCGCTCTGCTGAGTGTGCAAACAGAAGCAGATGGGGGCTCAGATATGACCCCCAGCTCGATATGAGTGGGGTGCCTTGCCTGCCAGGGAGGAGGGGGGCATTGAGGTGGGGGAGGGGATCTCTGGGGTGTTGGAGAGCTGGAGTATTGCAGTTATGACTGGGAGAGGTAGATATGGCGGGAGCCAAGGGGTAGGCCACTCTCGGGGAACTAGGACTCACTGTCCCAAAGTTCTGGCCCCTCTGGTTCTGGTTCACCGGGCTCGCCTCGTATACCTGGTGACTTGGGATGTCAGGGCCCTGGCCTCAGGCTGCTGTTGTTTAATGCCAGGTCTGTTGTTAACAAGGCCCCCCTTGTTCGGGACTTAATCCTGGAGGAGGGGGCTGACCTGGCATGCATAACTGAGACCTGGCTGGGCCAGGAGGGGGGTGTGCCCCTCTCAGAGATGTGCCCAGAGGGGTTCCAGATATTGCATCAGCCGCGACTCCAGGGAGGGGGTGGAGGAGTGGCAGCTATTGTCCGGAAGAGTCTTTGCCCTCGCAGGATACCTGCCCCTGAGATTGTTGGGTGTGAGTTTCTCTTCTTGAGGTTGGACTCAGGGGCTCAGTTGGACTTGTTGTTGATGTACCTGCCTCCCAGCTGCGTTAAACCACATGATGAATGTATTCATCTATTGCATTGGAGACTAGGGCATATCTATATGTAAGGTGTGTATATATACTATATAATCCACTTCTAAAGTAAAAGGAAGCAAATCCGTTCTTCATTTTGATAAAGAAATATGATATTTGTCTAGCCTTCAGTTATCAAGATTATATTGGCTGATGGAGCTAAACAGCCAAAAAGGAAATACAAGGTACAATATAATTAGTTTTTATAAATTAACGTAAAACAAATAAGATGAATCACAACTTAAACACCTGAGGTACACGTTAAATAAATAGCTTACACTGGGCATTTTGTCTTAAGTTATAAAAACAATCAAATAGAATAATCAAATTAAAAAGTCAAGAGGTTAATCAGTGATAGAGATAATGCAATATTATTTAAATAAGAGATGCTTCATTTTTCTAAAACAAAAGTATAGTCACACTGAATATTTTAAATTCCTTAGAATAGAATTGCTCTGCCAATATACTGGTAGATAAAATTATTCACAATAACCCTATTAGTATTATATACCATTCCTTGTTTCTTGAAAGAAAGAAAAAATCACAGGGAAAATGAAATTGATTGGACTACTGTGCCATCTGAAACTCAGAGTCAAGTGCAACACCATAGCTTTGAAGACAATGCAAAGGTTGATGTGGTGCCTTAAGCTCAACCATGGGGGAATGAAAGCCTTGTTTATTATTAAAGTCAATAATGAAGAGTCAGACATCAGCTTCCCTGCATATTGTTTGGAGCTAATTCCGCTAGAAGATAAGCCTGCCTTAAGACACAAAGCACTTTTTCATCCTACAATATGAACATTTAATATTTGAAAACATTATTTCATATAAAACCATGATACACAATTGTTGCAGCTTGATGACTGTCTCATTTAAATTTCTTAATTATTGCAAGTACCATTGTCAATAGTATAACATTTTCAAGAGATTAGCTTTTCACAATAAGAGCCTTTGTGCCTGTCACTAAATCCTTAAAGGGTTTCATCTATTTTGCATTACTAAATGGCCTGAGCAGAATCTTCATAGACACTCCCAGAAAAGGATGTTTAATACTCTAATAATAAGAACAGCAATAACAACCATACAAATAAAATTCAAAGGGTAAAATTGCATTGCCACTAAAAGAAAATCTATATAAATGTCTGATGATAATGAATCACACGTAATTAGGCCCCACTGGGTATCTTTTGTATGACTTGAAAATTCTTTAAACTAGATAAACACATGGTGTTTTACATTGTACAGATAAAAGGATGTTGCATATAGTTACTAACCTGACAGTCTTTTCAGAATCTGAGCAGAAAATATGCAATCACTTTACTATGAACTTCCTTCCTTCCTTCCTTCCTTCCTTCCTTCCTTCCTTCCTTCCTTCCTTCCTTCCTTCCTTCCTTCCTCCCTCCCTCCCTCCCTCCCTCCCTCCCTCGTTCCCTCCCTCCCTCCTTCCCATTATTGGTGCGATATATTAACATTTTACCTTAAACTGTAATCTCACCATTAGAATAGTTCTGTAAAATATAGATTTTATATTTTTATATAGTCTTAACTTTTAAGAAACAATTCAAGCTTAGACAATGACATAAAGGGTTTTCCCCCATTTTAGTGTGAAGGCACAAAATGGGATTAACTGTTTTGCAGAATGTTGTATACTGTCCAAAATTCCAACATGTGCTCCAGGCTTCTTTCATGTGACTGCAGTCAGTGACAATGATAAAAAAACAACAGTTGGATATACAAAAAGCCATAGGAAAGTCTCTTGCGATAATCAGATTTAAGTGAAATTATATGCACCATACCAATTTACTGTACCATTTCAATTACTATGCTGTACTTTTTTTTCCAGTGCAAAATTATAAATAAATTTATAGGGATGTTCTTTTAAAGCAGAGAT
The DNA here is from genome assembly GCF_029215685.1 of Pituophis catenifer annectens. Classification (NCBI taxonomy): domain Eukaryota; kingdom Metazoa; phylum Chordata; class Lepidosauria; order Squamata; family Colubridae; genus Pituophis; species Pituophis catenifer. The sequence goes on from NW_027256882.1 coordinate 116,817,428, forward strand.
GCAGACTTATATCTTCTACTCTGAGCTTGTCTTCCCTTGGGGGGTGGGGGGTAGAGAAAGAAGGGCAAGCATTTTGCTTTCCTTTGAAGTATGAGTGTGCAGAAGATGAAAGCAGCTGCATCACTGTCTTTGATGCTTTTGATTCCGAATTTCTCAGATGATATTTTTTTCCTTTGCAGACATTCAAAAAGTAGATTTACTTCTTTGGTCAACTTTGCACTAGATTCTCACTAGACACTTAGTATGTGCAGTTTCTGGTTTCTACCTTAAGAGAAATAACACACACACGAAAATGTTTTCAATTCAAGCCCACCTACTTGAACTTTTATTGCATCTAGTTACTTTTAATCTAGCTTCCTTATCTTTTTGAGTAGTCCTTGAAAATTCATAGTCCTTTCTTCTACAGCATAGAAGCAACACTTACCATATATTGTATTCATACCTCATAGTACAAAATGATTATACATGGGGAATAAATGATATTTTGAGTCTTTTAGTGAAAAGATGCAAAACAGTTTTTTGAATAGAGGATGTTATTTGATCCTGAGTGACATGACAGCCAATTCCATCTAGCAATCTTTGTAAAGAAAAGGAGCAGTGGGAAATCTGCAACAAAAACAAGCAAACAGGAGGGTAAACAAGAACAGAAGAACTTAGTGGTAGAAAATAGCATCTCTGTAGCTTAAGCATGAGAGTAAGTTTAGTAATGGTGCAGGGAAGCAAAGATATACACCTTCATAAAAGTAAAACACACAGCTTTATTTTATATTATACAACTTGTAAAGAAGAAGACAATAAAATACCAACAATTAATACTATGGTATAAACCAGAAGGAAAGGAATTGCTGTCTAATTTATTGCAGTGTTAAATTTATAATTATTTGCTTTGGGGCATAAGACATGGATTTGTGCCAAGTGCAATGAACTCCTAGCACTCAGAAACCATTTGCTGTGAGACAGAATGTCTTGGGAAAGAAAATAACAATTTTTATAAGAGTGATATTTCTGTTGGAGGGCCCCAATCTCTGAGTCATGAACCCACATCCTCATGGTACTGAGGAAGTCTTCCGGGGGCAGGAAGAACTTTTAGCTGTGAGTGATTTCACACAGGTAGATAAATGACATTGTAGGTCATATAAGGACTTGCCTGCCTATTGCAATGATTATAGACATCACACATCACTTGGCCAAACCGGAAAGAGGTCAAATAGGAAAGAGTTGTGATCTATGTTGACTCCAATGTACATAGTTGCCCAATTCTGGAAGATAAATTAAGCCTTCTGGGACCATCAAACAAGCTTTCTCAGAAATGTTTCCAGTTCTGCAACTAGACATGCAATTGATAGGCATGGCTTAGTGAATCAATATGTGGACAAGATACTGGTGAGTGTTGAGGAGTTACTTCTTTTGGGCATTGAAGAAAGCTGTGGACAAACTGAACCACACAAGAGACAACCCTGCTTAGAGCAATACTATAAAAAAGGTGATGGAATAGCTTTTAAACTGATCTCTGGGGGCAAAACCAACAGGTGCTGGGCAGCATGTGGTTTGAAAGGGTACAGGTGTTTCATAAAACACAATAAGGAAGAGGGCCAGTGCTAGAAGTAGGTTAATTGATGAACATGACAATCAGGAGACAGAAAAGAGATTAAAAAGCCATTAAAAAAGCTCATGCCAAAAACATTTGAAAACAACATGATTGATAGCTATTTCTACTCAGTGCTAGAAATCACTGAACCTATTTAGGATAATTAGCTATAAAGGATAGAACCTGGTAAAATATAGATTATGAATGGGATAGGATCCTTTCCAAAAAGAAAATTTATAAAAAGGACAGGGAAGATCAGAAGCCTTCAAAGAATCATTTGAGTCCCAATATGCAAATTAGATCTAGAAATATTATTTTACCTTCCTGATCAAAATACTGAGGGCAGGGTTAAAAAAAAAAAGCAATTATGGAAACATGCATCAAGGAAGTTCTTCATTATTATAAGACACCTTCACAGAAACTAAATACATTCATGCTTAGATTATAAGAAACCAGTTTTCTAAATATTGTAATTGACTGTCTCTCATAACAGTTGGCCTTGTGACTAAATGCAATCCTTCATTTAATAATGACAATTACCTAATGGGAGATGCTGCTGTTATAGAACAAGAAGGAATGATCATGATGCTATTACCTTTAACATACACTCAAGTCAGGTCCAACATAGTCACCTTTGTCTACAAAAGCGGATTTTTTTTTTTTTAATAAAGAGAAGACTGATGAACAAGAAATTAAATAAAGGAACTTCCTTGCCTGCTAGGAATATAATTCTGAAAGCAGAAGAGAATGGGAAACATTTAATTCCCACTGCATTCAAGTTGTTAACTGGTGTAATTATTAGAAAAAAAATGTTTCTTATAAGATATACAGCATTTACTTCTATATAACAAAATAGAAGTATCTTCTGTTGATTGTAGAAAAACAAAATCCACATGCTTTTATAAACTGGGATGTTCACTTCTTTCAGAACCCACTAACTTTTTACCAGTGTCTTAAATTTCTACCGCTTTGGTTATCCATTGAAACCAGTAAAATAATATATACTACTGACTAAAGGAAATTCTTTAAATATGGCTAATTCTAAAATTATCTGGCTGACGCATGCACTTATACAGAATCTTATTTCACCCATTTCATGGATACTCAGTAATAAATAGTATTTAAATACATCTGAATGATTCTTCTGGACTTTCTCTTATCCCAGATAATTGCTATTCCTTTCCTTTGATCTTCTTAATTAAAAATTGTTACATTAACAATTAGTTGACCTTTTAGAACAGGCTCTGTTCTATTAGTTAATCCAGTAACCTTTGAAAATAAACCTATGGTACCCCTGCAAGAAGGCACTCCAGGGCTCACACTTTGTTTTCACTTATTACAACTGGTTTTCTGTTTCCAAATATTCAGAATAATTAATGTTATATAAATTTTAATAGCTGCTTAATACGTTTAATGTTACTACTTAATGTTATTTTCCTGAAATTTCTTAAACAGTATTTAAAAAGCAAGCTGAATGCTTAAATGCAAAACATTGAAAATTAAATCTATTTTGGTCTTATTGTAAATGAATGCCATTTATATCCTTTCAGTTTTAAATAGAGTTGTTTTTCTACTAATGTATTCCAGAATATATTCTGTGAATGTATCATTGTGTATATTTCAGTGATGTGTTTCTTTGAATCTACCAGTTTTTAAAAAGCAAAGTAGTATGTAAAATTTGGGGCATTTATTGTGTCTCAAGGGAAAAAAGAATTTAGTTGTGCCTGTTCCATATTTGTTAATCCCTGGTAAAATGGGATAGTATTCACTTATATTTAGCCCGGGATGGGTTCTAAATTTTTTAATTACTGGTTCTGTGGGTGTGGCTTGATGGTCATGTGACAATTATTTAGGATTTAGCAGAGGTACTGGTCTACTAGGCTTTTAACTGCTTGCAGAGCTGTATGAATCTACCCATTTATTTTTGCAGGCACTGGTCTACTCATGTATTCTTGCAGGCACTGGTCTACCCATTTATTTTTGCCGGCACTGATCTACTCATGTATTTTTGCAGGCACCGGTCTACTCATTTGTTTTCTTTTAACTCTGATCAGCTGTAGGGCGGCCCTTTGAAGCCCCATGGCAAGAGTTTAAACAGTTTTTTTTTCCCTCTAGCCATCAGCTGGGACTCAGGAGGCAGCAATAGATTGGGGGTGGGGCCAAATAAAAGGTAAGAATAACGCAGGGGGGATGGGGTGGGCATGGGGGGGCAGAACCGGTTCGGTGACATCATATTGTCACTGCTATCGGCTCAGTGGAACCGGAAGGAACTGGAAGGAACCCACCACTGATTTAGCCTCATGGTAAACAATTTGAAGAATGTGATATCAATTCTGTGTTTACAGAACATATACAGTATGATCTATGTTTACACAGCCATACTGTATACATTTCCTATATCAGTGAAGGCAATTGCCAGTGAAGGCAATCATTTGCATTCTTTTAGAGCATTCTTGAGGCCATCTGGAGGTTTATCTGTGTCATCAGGGTCACCTCAATAGTGCAAATGGATGTGGACTGGAGATAGATGGTGTTGTATCTCCTCTGTTGAGAGAGGGCTGTTCAATTTTGACATAAATGACCTCTTTGACCTCTCTTTCAAACCTGCACTCCTCTCTGTCCAAAATATGGACTTTGCTATCTTCAAAAAAGTGGACTTTGTCTTTTAAATGCAGATGGATAGCTGAATCTTGTCCTGATGGGTTTTATTATTTATTTTTTAATGTTTTTCCTATCATATATTTCCTGAAAAAAATAGGGGGGTAGACGGTGGACTGGAAGCTAACAACATTCTTCAATCTACATTCTATGAGCCTCATTTAAATTTTACATCAAATCTTAATGAAAAGCTAACTCCGCAACTCTGAAGAAAGGCTTACGCAGGTTGGTAAATCCAAATGGTGAATTACATGAAGTTCTCAGTTCCTTTCTTTGCAGGTAGAAGGAGCAAAAGAGGTTTTCCAGTGTCCTGCTTCTGATACTAGGACAGTGGGAATGGTGAAAATGGTGATCTTATTATTCTTTCTCAGAATTTCAATTTGCTGCTAGAAGGGTATTAGGATATTAAATGTGCTCAGCACTGATATCTAAAAATGAACACCTTTTCATATGCTCAATGAAAGAATTAGATGACCAAATATAATTTATTAAATTAAACATATTAAATCCTAGGTTTGCCCAGGATTCAGAACAATGAGTAATATGGAGTAATTTAAAAAGGTGACTGGTATTTTTCGAATAAATATAAGGCAAAAATATGTTCCCCCTCCCTTAGCATTAAGAGATAATGTTTCTTCAGCATCAAAGGAGTCATTTTCTGAACATGAAGAAAAGTATTTGTGTATTAGTAATTCAATAATTGTTCAATAATAAATCAGCATCATTCTAACGTTAAGGGTTACTGCCCCAATTGAATATCCTTCTGCGAACCTGCTAAATGGGACATGAGCAATGCAAAAGCAATGATGCTTTCTACAGAAAAATTCAGAGCTAGCAAAACTGAGGATTATTTAAATAAAGCAAAGATGGGACTCGTGTGATTTGAATGAAGTTTGCAGGTATTTTATTACAAGCCATACATGTAGGCAGAAAATGATTATGAAACAAAAATGGGATATTGTTTCTCCTTTCCCATTTTGGTCAGCTATTTTGCTATTGAGGTGTGGGTAAGCTTGTAAGATCTAACTCCCTATTCATTTTTTCTTTCTTTCTTGAAGAAAAGTTATAGTTCATAGATGCTCTTATCTTCCAACATTCAAGGTCTGAGGTACACAACTTCATCCCCTGTATAATGAAGCTGCTCCCTGAAAATAATAACCTCAGTATGAAAGAGCCTCTCATATAATTGGTTTGAAAATAAGCCATGTATCAAATTGACAGAAACTTTTATCCATGTGTAAGTATTTATATACAATTTCAAAGCTAGGAAATAGAAGCTGCATAGAGAGAAGGGATATTTGGTTCATTTTATGATTTACCACATATGTAGAATAGGAGTTTAGAAATGAAGCTCTATTTTCTTTTAACAAAATATGGCAGACTCTTATTTTGAAGTAAGCCAGAACTACTCCAAGAAACATTAAAGCACAGCAATAGTACAATAACTTGGAATGGATGATATAGAATGGATTTGATAAAAGTGCCATATCTGAGCTGCAAATATCTGGGTGACCACAAGATGGCAGGAAATAGATTTTTGCAGCCTAGATACTATAGGCTTCAACTCACTCTACTTCCCTGCCTTCTGATCAGTGGTGGGTTGCTACCGATTCACCCCGGATTGGGTGAACCAGTAGTGGCAGCAGCGGAAGGCTCTGCCCACCTGCCCGGACGTCTCTGCATAGAAGTGTCGTGTGCACGTGCACCACAAGCGAACAAAATTGAAACCCACTACTGCTTCTGAAGGGACGTGGTGGCTCAGTGGCTAAGACACTGAGTTTGTTGGTTGAAAGTTCAGCAGTTCAGCAGTTCAAATCCCTAGTGCCGCATAACAGGGTGAGCTCCCATTACCTGTCCCAGCTTATGCCAACCTAGCAGTATGAAAGCAGGTAAAAAATGCAAGTAGAAAAATAGGGACTACCTTTGGTGGGAAGGTAACAGTGTTCTGTGCTTCTCTAGTGTTTAGTCATGCCGGCCACATGACCACAGAGAGGTCTTCGGACAGCACTGGCTCTTTGGCTTTGAAACGGAGATGAACACCGCCCCCTAGAGTTGGGAATGACTAGCACATATGTGCAAGGGTATCCTTTACTTTACCTACTGCTTCTGATATATGGATTACAACCTGTAATTTATTTTTATTTATTTATTATTTGGACTTATATGCTGCCCTATCTCCAAAAGGACTCAGGGCGGCTCACAACAATAAAACACATACAGTCCAATCCTTCCTTTAAAAGTACCCAATAAAACTATAAAACTATAAAAACCATTAAAATCCCCTCTAAAACCCCATCAGTCCAGGCCGGCCAGGCGAAATAGCCATGTTTTAAGGCCACGACAGAAAGAACAAAGGTCAGGGGCCACCCGGAGCCCCAGGGGGAGCTGATTCCACAGGGTAGGTGTGTCCACAGAGAAGGCCCACTCCCTAGGGGTTGCCAGCCAACATTGTCTGGCCAACAGCAGCCCAAGGAGGCCTTTCCTGTGGGAACGCACCGGGCGATGGGGAGCTGTAATGTTGTCAGCTAATTATTTATTTATTTTTTATTTATTATTATTTTTATTTTATTTGTTCAGATTTCTATACCGCCCTTCTCCTATCGGACTCAGGGCGGTGAACAGCCAAATATAAAACATTCATACACAAAAGTTAAAATAGATTTAAAATAATTAAATAAAATTTGGCCCATAATTTAAAACATTTCAATTAAAATCAATATCAAATTTTAAAACCAACCATAAGATCAGGACAGCCCGGCTAACTGAAAAAAATAGGTTTTAAGGGCCCGACGAAAAGTCCGGAGGTCTGGGATCACTCGTATCTCTGGGGGTAGATTGTTCCAGAGGGTGGGTGCCACCACAGAGAAGGGTCTCCCCCTGGGGGTCGCCAGCCGACATTGTCTGGCCGATGGCACCCTAAGGAGGCCCTCTCTGTGGGAGCGAACTGGCCGGTGGGAGGCAATTGGTGGCAGAAGGCAGTCCCATAAGTACCCCGGCCCTAAGCCATGGAGCGCTTTAAAAGTGATCACCAACACCTTGAAGCGTACCCGGAAGTCCACCGGAAGCCAATGCAGCTCGCACAGGAGAGGAGTCACATGGGAGCGCCCCATCGCTCCCATAATCCCCCGCGCGGCCACATTCTGCACCTGTTGAAGCCTCCGGGTGCACCCCAAGGGGAGCCCCATGTAGAGAGCGTTACAGTAGTCCAGACGAGAAGTGACGAGTGCTTGAGTGACCGTGCATAGGGAGTCCCGATACAGAAAGGGGTGCAACTGGCATATCAGGTGAACCTGATAAAAAGCCCCCCTGGCCACAGCCGTCATATGCTCTTCTAAAGACAGCCGTGCATCCAGGAGGACGCCCTAGTTGCGGGCCCTTTCCGTGGGGGCCAATGATTCGCCCCCAATAACCAGCGATGGCGTCAGCTGGCTATACTGGGATGCTGGCAGCCACAGCTCAGTCTTGGAAGGGTTGAGTTGAAGCCTGTTTCTCCCCATCCAGACCCGCACGGCCTCCAGGCACTGGGACATCACTTCCAAGGCATTGTTGAGATAGTCTGGAGTGGAGATGTACAGTTGAGTATCATCAGCGTACTGATGGAACTCCACCCCAAAACCACGGATGATCTCGCCCCGCGGCTTCACATAAATGTTGAACAGAGGGGCAAGAGGACCGACCCTTGTGGCACCCTTGTGGCAAACAAGGCACCTCGGGGTCGACCGCTCCCCCCCTGTCAACACAGATTGCGACCGGTCAGAGAGATAGGAGGAGAACCACTGCAAGATGGTGCCCCCCACTCCCAGTCCCTCCAGCTGGCGCAACATGATACCATGGTCGATGGTATCAAAAGCCGCTGAGAGATCTAACAGGACCAGGATAGAGGAATAACCCCTACCCCGAGCCCTCCAGAGATCATCCACCAACGCGACCAATGCCATTTCCGTGCTGTACCCAGGTCTGGAGTGGATCTAGATAGACAGCTTCATCCAGGTACTGGGGAAGCTGTCACACCACCACACTCTCAACAACCTTCGTAATAAAATGAAGGTTGGAAACTGGACGATAGTTAGCCAAAACAGCCGGATCCAGGGAAGGCTTCTTGAGGAGGGGCCTCACAACTGCCTCTTTCAAGGCGGCCGGCAGGACACCCTCACTCAAAGAACTGTTAATAATCCCCTGGGACCAGCCTCGTGTAACCTCCCGGGAAGCCAGCACCAACCAGGAGGGACACGGGTCCAATAAACATGTGGCCGTCCCAAGATCCTGTCCACGTCCTCGGGAGCCACAGGATCAAACTCCTCCCAGATAACACTGTCAAGGCCTGCCTCAGTCATCTCGTCTGAACTAACCCAGTCAGCGGCCAAGTCTTCCCGAATCTGATTTATTTTATCATACAGATACTGTACAAAATCCTCAGCTTGGCCCTGCAAGGTCTGTATTTTTTTTTCCTTCTGTTCAATTGTGTCTGAGGCTTGGAGTATGCATGGAAAAGTTCCTGCAATTTTCTTACCAAGATTTTTCAGAAGCGGTTTTTCATTTTTCTCCTTCTTAGGGCTAAGAGAAAGTGACCAGCCTAAGGCTTTGACCCTAAGGCAGGATAAAATTCATGATCTTCCAGTTTCTAGATGATGCCTTGACCACTACACCAAATTATTCTGTTTTGCATATATATAAAGATCTGCTATTTCAAGTTGTTGGTTTTTTCTCATATTGTGTGCTCCACCACTTTCTTTTTCCTCCTTTCTTATGAACCAGCCCCCATGTGAGTTTATAATAGTGTGAAATTTGTAGCATGAATAGCTAACAACAATTGACAACAAATGGATAATTTTGCAATGTTGAGCACTTGAATTTCCCTCATCTAATTTAGCAAGCAGAAGGTTCCATGTACATTTTTTTCATGAACATTTCAAAACAAACATCAGATATTTCAGATGCATGCACACTTGAGACAAAAATGTAACAAAATAATTATAACTAAATATAAGAGCTAAGATCAACTTTATTTTGCTAAGAGACGTTAAACACAGATAAATAGCTGCTTCTACTAAATAAAAGCTAATTTGCATCCAATTCTTTTCTGATATATGTAGTATATTACCATTTGCTAATTTGTCTCAGAATGTTGAGTGGTACTTAAAGTCCTGAAAATGTGTTCTTGTATTTATTTAAACTTCTCTGTTGAAAACAATTTAGCTCTTTCTTCAGGGTAAGCACTAAAAGAAAGTTGTTAGGTTTTGCACAATATTTGAGGATTAATTATTAATTTTAATAATGCAATTCAGTTTAAGGTACAAAATCTAAGCTTCTGGTGCACCTTATTATTTTTTCAAACTACAAATAACCCCTCTTTTTTCTGACTTACATACATACCCACAGTATCAGGCTTGGAAGCCCCACAATTGTGAAGATTATTGTTATTGATTAAAAAAAAAGTTATCTGGAATAATGTTACATCTGGGCTTAAATAATGCAGTTTTTGAGCAAAAAAGACCAGGAAAAGCCTGAGTTGATTTCCCAGAATACGTTACTCTGACCATCTGTCTATGAGAGAATGTTCTCTTCAGAGAAGAAACAATTAAAGAAGTGACATCTGGAAAAAGGATTGAGATGAATTTTGTTACACATTCACACTCTGGTTATGAGTTTTTCCCCAAAAAATGATAAGATGAATTGTTTGTACGTGACTAAATATTTATTTATTTATTTTTAAAATGCATATACTTATATTTACTGCAGAAATATTTAGTGTTGTTTGTGGTAATCACTGTTGCCTATTTTTCCTTCAGCTCTGTGCTTTAAAAAAAGTGTGTGCATATACTTATGTGTAGATATACTTGTGTGTTTGTGTATATGTGTATGTATGTTACTAAACAATTATAAACACGCACACACAAGTATATCTAAAAGTATCCCCAAAGTATATCTAAAACAAAGCTCTTGCAAAAAGTACAGCAGTATTATAAGAGTAAACTATTTAATGGTCAGTTTGTTAGTAGTTTTACACACATGATCTTGGACTTGTTTGTGTCAGATGTAAATGCCTTATTCTCTAATGTGTAAATAGTATATGAATGGGGTATCAGGGGTTAACTTATTCTTCACTTCTTAATGTATTCATAATTCACCACTCCCACTTATAGCTCCACCCATTGTATATATAAGGAGCCACCTACACCCTTTTCCTCGCTTCTATCTGTGAATATTCAGTGAATATAGAATGCCTATTGTAAATAAAAGGAAGTATATTTAAACCTTTAACTCTCACTAATATTATTGAGTCTGATCCTGAAAATATTGCAACAAGCTGGTAGCAGAGGATGGTTAATTGACTCAATAAAAACTTAAAAATGTCTAAGAAAGATAGGCCCAACACCAGGGCCTACAGCAAAGAAATGGAAACAGAACAAGAAATAATCAACGAATCCACAAACGCAATTTCGAGAGAATCCGAAGAATACACCACTGAAGACGAAGAAATAATAGACGAAAATGATGACCAGGAGGAAATCGAAATAGAGAATAACGAACTCAGGTCAGAGATATTAAAACTATTAAAAAGCCAGAAGAATGATGAAAGCCTCATCGCGAACCTCCAAGAAATGCTGAAGAACAGCGGAGCAGCGAGAGAGAAAAACATCACTAATGAGAAGTCTAAAGACCCAAAAATAGTGAGTGATATGACTACAGAGAAAGTCATTACGAAGAAGAAAAACAGTGATCCCGCGCGAAATTTTGAATGGCAGCCATCTTGGTTTCAACAGGCCTCCAAGGTGAGCGAAGCAGAGCCAATCAAAATGCTCAATTCAAAATTTCTGGCGCGAAAAACGTTACCAGACAATGAAAATGAAAAAGAAGATTCGAACTCCTCAGAAGAATCAGAATCAGAAAGTGAAGATGACTCAACAAAATCCCAAATAAAATCAGCAATGAAAACGCTTTTTGCTGCATTTGGGCCAAAACTAAAAATTACCAAAGAGCCACCGAAGAAGCGAGCGAGCAAGCCGATACCTCAAGACCTGCCCGCTCCCATCCTGACTTCGAAAGCGACGACGCCCGAACCCAGAGAGCCTTGTCGATTCCGCCCTACACCACAGACCGAAGCAAGTGCCAACGCCCCCAAAAGAAAAAGAAGAGCAGCCGCCGTCGTCAGAACTCCCAAGGTCGAACCAGAGACCGACTCGTCTGAAGCAGAGCAGAGCGAGCGAGCCGCAATGGAGAGAACCTTCCACGACGACTCCAAAGAAGAAATGGACAACGCGCATGCGCGAAACTACGCAGACGGTCCGGGAAGACATGAACTGGCGAGAGAACCACGCAGACTCGTTGCGAGCATCCCCATGCCGTTTTGCAATTTTCTACACTTGCGAGACCACGGACTACCTCAGGTCGTAAGTAATGGACAAAATAATGTCGGAAATTTACCCAGTGACTTCCCAAAACTAAGGGTTGATGGCATTAATTTGCAAGAATGGTATCAACAGCTCCAGGTTGTCTTTATGAAGGAAAATTTACTATTTTTTATCACTAGTCCCCCAAAAAGACCTTGGACTTTAAAAATAGATTGTTTACACCATAGAGCATTTTTCTTAATAATATCTAGTGTGTCTCCTGCAATGTATCATAGCATCAAACCTAATCTGACTGTTTCAGAAATTATTCAATGCATGTTTAATTTGTTTCACAGCGATAGTGTGGCTACCACCACAAGAATGTCTAAGGATTTCTTTTCATCTAGAGTGAAACCAGGGGTTTCCATAAGTGAGCATTTAATATCTTTAAACAAAATAAGAGCTGAGCTGCATTTGAGGGGGGAGGTGATTTCAGACCAAACAATGAAAAGTGTTATTATCAACTCACTTGATTCATCATGGGACAGTTTTATGTCACATTTAGACACTATCAATCTAGGATATTTATCCATAGAAAGTCTATCCAATAAATTGATAGCAGAAGACAATTCAAGAAGAAATCGTTCTAGCAATCACACAGAACACAAACCTTATAGGAAAGTAGCTTTCCAAGAAAAATATAATGAAACATTTAAATGTCACAATTGTGGATCCAGGGAACACAATAGAAGAGATTGTCCCAAAATTTCAAAGGAAAGACATAGGTCAGAATATAGGAACAAATACGATTATAGACAGTCTTCCATAGATAGACATAGATATAGAAGCCCACCAAATTACAAAGAGAATAGAGGGGGCAGAGATAATTCAAAGGATAGAAAATCTGGTTCACTGAATGGATTAAATAAACAAGACAACACTAAAATACAGCAAAATGAGAACAATAATTGGCTTATTGATTCTGGAGCAACTAATCACACCACTAATAACAAAAATATATTGTCTTCATTTACAGAAGATAAATTTGTAATAAAGGTAGCTAACCAAGAAAAGGTTCAAGTATTAGGCAGAGGAAATGTAACCTTGCCTGGTCTAGGAAAAATAGAGGGGGTATTGTTAATACCTGAAATACCTCATAACATACTAAGTGCCATAAAACTAAGTAGAGATTCTGACATTAATATAGTTTTCTCAAAGGGAAAAGCGACTTTGGAGAAGAATAAAATAAATATAGGCACTGTGATGATTAAAGGAGGCCTACCTTATCTAATAACAAAGGAAAAATGGTTGCATAACATTGATTCAAATATGGAAGATTGTATTGAAGCAGATGATGAAAATATTAGCAACAGTGACAATGATGAATGTAAAATATCTCATGATCACGCAGATGCACACAATGAAAAAAAACCAAAAATAGGTAAACCAATTCATGATGAGTGTGCTCACATCTTACATAGGAAGTTAGGACATGCCAGTTTTCCTGTAGTACAAAAAATGACTGAACACGCAGAAGGTGTCAAAATAAAAAATTGTGAAAACTATTTGGAATGCTCAGTATGTAAATCTACAAAACTAAAAACTAGTCCCAGGCCAAGAAAATCTACTAGATCAACTAACAAAATTTTTGATTTAGTACACATGGACTTAACTCCATCAATCACCTATAGAAAACGTTACTTCCTGACAATAGTAGACGATTATAGCCGTTATGGGTTTGTTTATACATTAAAACACAAAGATGAAACCTTTCAAAAATTTAAGGAATTTTACAAACACATAGAAACACAACACAATATCAAAATAAAACAAATTATGACAGATAGGGGATGTGAATTCATGTCTAAAGAATTCTCCCAATGGTTAAAGGATAGAGGAATGCTACATTACACGTCTAGTCCATTTTCTGCGTTTCAGAACGGGATTGCAGAGAGAAAGAATTCCACATTACAAACCATGATTAGATGCACATTGGAGGATGCTGGCTTAAGCAAACAATTTTGGTCAGAAGCCTTACATTATTCAAATTACACACAAAATAGAACCTGGTCCACTATTGTAAATAAGACACCATATGAAGTAATGTATAATAGGAAACCAAAATTAGCACACATGCACATATTTGGAGTCACTGCAGACGTACACATACCTAAGCAGTTGAGAAGAAAGGGAGAAAACGTATCCAGAAGACTCAGATTTATGGGATATGAAACTGGCACCAAAGGGTACAGATTCATTGATAATAATAACAAATTTATAGTTTCCAGAACAGCTGTGTTCCATGAACAGGCCAACTGGTCTAAATTACATCTTAACGAAATATTTCCAAATAAATGTAAAGATACAAAATCTCATGAGAAAGGGACCATAGAAAAACAGAATATCAACAAACATAAAAGCAAAACCAAAACTTGGACAAATAGCCAACACAAAATAAAGACAGACACACTAACAAAAAAAGAAGCAAGATATTTGCATGATAACAATAGCAAACCTGAAAGAGTCATTAGAAACAACAGAAATCAAATGCCAAATAAATACAGAGATTACATAATGCATATGGATGGTGAGCCAATAACACCTAATACTTATGAGGAAGTGTTAAAACTCCCTCGTGAAGAAAAAGAAAAATGGGAATTAGCTATGAAAAAAGAGATGGAAAGTTTACAAGGATTAAATGTATTTACACCTGCAATTGCACCTAAAGATAAAACAATTATTGGTACCAGGTGGATATATAAAATTAAGAACTTAGAAGGAGGCAATACTCTATATAAAGCTAGATTAGTTGCACAAGGTTATGCACAGAAATATCCGGAGGACTATACTGACACGTATTCCCCCACTGTAAGAACAGAGAGTGTCAAAACAGCTCTAGTGGTAGCATCAGCACTCAATCTTGATGTATTTCAATATGACATACAGACTGCGTATCTACACGCAAAACTAGATAAGGAAATATACGTAAGAGCACCTCACAGTCAATACACCAACAAAAATGAAATTTGGCTGTTGAACAAGAGTTTATACGGATTAAAACAATCTGGTAAAAGATGGTATGATTGTTTAGTAAAAGTACTTAAGACCATGGATTTCAACGCTACTACTGCTGATAACTGTTTCTTTGTCAAAAAGGGTGATGATTACATTGAATTTGTGTTGATTTATGTAGATGACATTTTGTATATAGGAAAACACAAAGAGAGAAGAGAAACTTTTGTAAATAAGTTAAATGAACATTTCTCGTTGAAATCTCTAGGTAAAGTGAACAAATATCTTGGTGTTCAAATTAATAAGACTAGAAGGGGATTCAAACTTACTCAGAGAGATAAGATTATAGAACTTTTAAATAAATGCAATTTAAACAATGCCAAACCCTGTGATACTCCTATGCAAACTGATTTTCTTAGAAATACTGATGAATCTTCCCCTGAATTCAAGGATAACACGTTTTATAGATCAATCATAGGTTCACTTCTTTATATATCTAATTGGACTAGACCAGATATCGCCTTACCACTCAATTTATTATCCAGACACGTCAGCAAACCAACAATGTATCACTGGGAAGCTGTTAAAAGAATTTTAAGATATCTGAAAAGTACACTAGATTTTTGCCTAGTATTAGAACCTAGTGATAATAAAGAACCAAAGCTTGCATGTTATGCAGATGCGGACTGGGCTGGAGACACATCATGCAGAAAAAGTACATCTGGTTATATTTTTCTCTTAAATGACTGTCCAGTTTACTGGTATACTGGAAAACAAGAACTAGTAGCCACTTCAACGACAGAAGCGGAATATGTTTGTTTATCCAAAGCTGCAAATAACCTTGTATGGTTTAATGATTTAATTTCAGATGTTTGGAAAAAACCTGCTTTGCCTTTTGTCATGCATGAAGACAATAAAGCGGCCATTGAAATATCTAGATCTGATGCCATTGGACAAAGGTCCAGGCATATAGATATAAAATTTAAACATGTGAGGCAATTATCTCAGGATGGATTTATTAAAGCAGTGCATTGTGATACTTCAGAACAATTAGCTGACATATTGACAAAGCCTTTACCTTCTAAGCAACACAAATATTTAACATCTAAATTGTATGTCTTGTATTGTCCTGAATCTGAATGTAATTGGTGTTGTATAACGAATCGGCATTTAGAGGGGGATTTGTCAGATGTAAATGCCTTATTCTCTAATGTGTAAATAGTATATGAATGGGGTATCAGGGGTTAACTTATTCTTCACTTCTTAATGTATTCATAATTCACCACTCCCACTTATAGCTCCACCCATTGTATATATAAGGAGCCACCTACACCCTTTTCCTCGCTTCTATCTGTGAATATTCAGTGAATATAGAATGCCTATTGTAAATAAAAGGAAGTATATTTAAACCTTTAACTCTCACTAATATTATTGAGTCTGATCCTGAAAATATTGCAACAGTTTGTCTTCGTGTAAATTACATCCTAAAACTGATTGGCTATCTCCAGTAACTGCAATTTCTATTCTTGAGGATAAAACCTGAACTAAGAAGACACTTTCGATTTCCATTTTGTTAAGTATGCAACAGACATTTAAATGCAGCAGTGTGCTTAACACTTCAGTGCACACTTAACATTTTGTTAAGTGTGCAGTACTATGTTGCAGCTGCCAAAAAAGCCAATGCAATCCTAGGCTGCATCAATAAAGCTATAGTATCAAGTTCATGGGGACTGGACAGTCATTTGTCTGAAATGGTATAGGTCTCCTGCTTAAGCAAAGGGTTGGACTAAAAGACCTCCAAGACGGGTGAAATCTGAACCGGTTTGCTATTGGTTCGCTGGCCGCACATGCGCAGTGCGCACCAAGCACACTGCATGTGCATGCCTTGTGTGCACCAAACGCGTGCTGCATATTTAAAAAGCTACCAATTCGGTCAAACCAGTGGTTAAAAACAGCTATGATCCGACGATCACTGTGCTGCCCGGTTTAGCTTTGCTAGAAAGCAGGATTTCCTGCTTTCTAGCGAAGCTAAACTGCGTGCCACAGCTGATCCCTCCCCCCTCGCTGTTCTACTTACCTTTCCAAGTCTCCTTTTGGAACGTAATGCATGCATGCAGCAAAGCTAAACTGTGTAGCACAGGTGATCGTCGGATCGTAGCTTTTTTTAAACTACCGATTCGACTGAACCGGTAGCTAACTACTGGTTTGTCTGAACCGTTAGCTTTTTTTTTTACTACCAGTTTGTCCAAACCACTAGTTTTTATCATTATCGGTTCACCCAAACCGGACCAAACTGATAGCATTTCACCCCTGCTCCAAGATCCCTTCCAACCCTATTATTCTATGTTCTAACTAAGTTAATATTTCAGGATGTAACTTGTCTTGTTATTTCTATGTTTATGCTAGGCATAAAGAATCAACATAATTTTTGTTCAAACACTATTGTTCAAGTAACAATGTTGTGTATGACTTATTTTCCAGATATCTCTGTACTCTTCAAACTTATTTAAGGAAATCCTACCATTGTGTGTAGATTTTAGATTCTATTATACATTTTAATCTAGGCAGATCCCTGTAATGACATTTGTTACTATATACAGTTAGTATTCAAATTATAAGAAGTTGTTTAGCAACCATTCAAAGTTATGAAGACATCCCCAAAGCTACTTACAATCCAGATTTGAAGTTCCAGTGGCTGCCCCACTCTTGCAGTCATGTTTGGGTGCTTGGAGAGAGAAAGAGAGAGAAAAAGATTTATACTCTCTCTTGGGCTTTGAACTTGTTTCCTGTTCCTGTGAAAGAAATATATCCTGATTGATTGTCAGACTCCCATGGGGCCATGTAGGGATAACTTTTATGTTGTCTTGAGTTCCAGGCTTGGTTGAATCTTGCTGGATGATGTAATGAAGGGGCTTTGGGCAATTCCTATTATGGCTTAATGGCTTTGTCCTGGTTTGGGTCTTGAGTGAGGGCTAATCCTATCATGTCCTGAGGGTGAAGGTCTTTTGTTTTGTAGATAAGCTGGACCAGCCTTTTGTCTTGTAGATAGGTTGGCACCAGTCTTTCCGGGGGTATTAACAAAGGTGGGGCTGCTTTCTAAGAGCATGTTTCTCCTTTTCTCATCCAGGGAGGTAAAATATTCTGCCATTTTAATATTTCCTAAAATATTTCATTTTTCTAGGAGATGGGTGGGTGCTAACTTTCTACAGTCATATGACTGCGATTTGCAAGATTTTTTGGGGGGGTGAAAACCAGCTTCTACTTTCTGGAAAAAAGCATCCATTGCAGACAATGGGTTCACTTAAAGACTGGCATTTGCTTAACCACTGCAGTGTGTGCATAATGACCATGGCATTCACTTTACAACTACCACAAAAATGGTCATAAAATTGGGCATGGACCCACGGTGACCCACTTAATGACCTGCATGAGTTACAATCATAATTCTGGGCTCAGTTATAGTAATAAATCTAGGATTATTTGTGATCCATGAAAAAAATCCTGAAGGCAAGCTAGAAAAGCATGTAACACTCTCCAGCAACTTTACATTCTGGCTGAACTCCAATGATGGATTTGTATTTTGCATTCACTGAAACCAGCCAATTGAAAGCAACCTTCTTATTGGCAAAATATGGCAGAAGTCTTCTAAAAAGCACGGTACTCATTGATGGGAGTGTCATATAGCCATAAATAAGAAAATGTTCATGATTTTATAATGTGAATCTGAATTCTGCATAATGATATAATTTTATACACATACACACACACTTTGTGCCTGTTCTTATAGCAATATCTTGAACACAAGTGATAAACAAACTAGGAGATTACAGAGATTTCTCTATTGTTTTGTTCAAGGTTGAAATTCTCTGTTAGAAATTGCAGTCAGAAGGCAAAAACAATGTGCCATTATTTGTAATGAGTCAGGAGTCAAATCCAGGAGGTCTTACAGACAGAGCAGGTGAAATCAAGTGCTGGAAAAAGTAAATCAAGGAAGTCAGCTAAGGTCAAAAACAGGATTTGGAAATCCTCTTAGCAAACTAAATAATAATTCAGGTTTGAACAGTAAAAACAGTCAGAAACAGCCCCAAATTTCAAAAATTAAAACAAGGCATCTTCTTATTTGCATTTGTTCTTACATCAAACAACAGTGTTTCTGAGTCTCCCCCTTTCTAAAGAGAATTATCAGTATGATCCATGATACCTATTATAATTTGTTGGGAGTTGTTGGGAGTTTTTCCCAAGGCATCAGATTTTGCTTATATAAGATCCCCATTCAGCTAGCGACAAGGAATATTTACTATACTACCAAGCATTTCTCTGATCTCTATGGGAACATTTCATTGCAGTAAGAGGCTCATACATTACCTAATATAAATATGAAACTATGGGAAGTTGCTTAATTTGGTTGTAGGAGGAGAATCATGTTAGTCTATGATAGCAAAACAAACAAAACAAAAAACCAGGACTCTGGTAGATCTCTTTTTTTTTTGCACTAACCAAAATTATTAAAAGGCTAACTTTGTCAGATGATACAGTGACTATAAATAGAGAGGCTATACAGCTGATGAAAACTTTTTTGTGGAAGATTCCCAGACTCCTGGCAATTGCCTGGACTAATCCCACAGTTTTCTTGGCAAAGTTTTCAGAAGTGGTTGGCTATTGTCCCCTTCCTAGGGCTGAGAGACAGTGAATGGCCAAAGTCACTCAGCTGGTTTCATGCCTAAGGTGCAGAGGTGGGTTCTACTTATCTTTACTACCGGTTCGCATTGTGCCCACATGCGCAGATCACCTATGATGATGTCCGGGTCAGTAGGTGGATCTCCCACCGGTTTTACTACCGGTTCTTGTGAACCGGTCCGAACTGGGAGGAACCCACCACTGTTAAGGTGGACCTAGAAATCACAGTTCCCCATCTTCTAGCTTGATGCCTTAACCACTACACTGGCCTGGCTTTATACTATGAAAACTTATGCCCTTTAATAGCATTTGTTTGTTAGAAAAGGTGATATCAGACTCCTGATTTTTTTTCCAATTATGTGTAAATGTCCTATTATTATAAAATGTAATATGAAAAAAAAATCTCCCAAAATGAATATATTCTTAACTCTAAAACAAGAATCCTGGCATTTTAATTAGAGGTACTAAAAACTGTGAAAATGAAACAATATATTGTGTGGATTGCATGCATTATTTATATATACACCTCTCCATTTCAACTTGTTCTATTTCTTGTGAAAATAATACCTTTATAAATATTAATGCTTAAGTATTGAACATTTTTTTTAAAAAAATCTGATTTTGTAGCACACATTATTTAAAAAAAATAATTAAAAGTGCATTGTAATAAAATTAGAAATAAGGCGCTACATTTATTTGTATATTGGAATAAAGAAATAAGTGCACCTAGTACAATAAAACTTTAAGTCTCATTGTCTTTCTTCGGTGATGTGGGGGTCCATGTATGGGCAAAGGAATAACAGAAGAGGAATGCAAATGCCATTTTTCTTCTTTCGTGAGGCCATATACAAGGCAGCAGTTTGCTGTACTATCTTGGTGACCTCAAGCAGAACTGTGAAAAGTGTCACAAGAGAGGACAGACAAAAAGGATACAACATCAAAGCAGTGAATCAAAACAACTATGAAATGGTAGCACTTTGCCTTTCTGCCTTTAGAAAGAGCACCTAAGATTCTTGTGACAGGAAAGGACAGAGGGCTGCCAGGTTAGGGCTGAGCCCAAGGAAGTCCCTGCCCAAGGAAGGACTATGCTGTTCTGGCCTGATACAGAGAAAGTAAGGTGATTTTTTTTAATATACATGTTAGGAACTTGCAGCTGAGAGGGAATTAAAAAAAAACAAAGAAAGAAACTTAGAGCCTCACCCTTTGTATCTCACATTTTGGATCTATCTAAACTTTCCTTCAAGATACATATATTGTGTGTATATAGAAATGAGCTTATAATTGGAATGCCTGTGAATGAAGCCCACAGTTCAAAGACTCTGTTACAGTGGTGGAATTCAAATTTTCTTTACTACCGGTTCTGTGGGTGTGACTTGGTGGGCATGGTTTGGTGGGCATGGCAGGGGAAGGATACTGCAAAATCCCCATTCCCTCCCCACTCCTGGGGGAAGGATATTGCAAAATCTCCATTCCCACCCAGCCAGAGGTGGTATTTGCCAGTTCTCCAAACTACTCAAACTTCCCGCTACCGGTTCTCCAGAACGTGTCAGAATCTGTTGAATTTCACCCCTGCTCTGTTAGCACTTTGAGTTTATTGAAATTGGTTTTTGGTATTGAAACAGATACTTGGCTGATCACTGCCTACTCACACTTTTTAATTGTTATTCTTAACATTTCTACATGCCAGAATGGTAAATTAAGAATAAACTCAAGGTTGTCATTCTTTCCAGTTATGAGAAAAGCAAACCAGTGAGCACTTTACACACTTAATATTCTGTAGTTGCTTCATTCGGACCATTACGTTTCATTGAAATCTAGTGAACTAAATCTATCTTTTGCACAGATGTGAGGGGTTTTTTTTTTGTTTTTTTTTGCTGTTTCAGACTGCTGTTTGTTCCTTTAAATTTGTGCATTATGGATTTAGCTTGAAAACCTGCATCAGGAAGGAAAGACAGGAACGTCTGCCAAAACCCCATATCATCACAGCACACTGTAGACTTTTTTCCTCTTTTATTTTGTTCTACACACATATGAACTGTATAATGGTTCCCTTTTCAGAGGTATCAACTTGGCATATTTAAGCATTCCTGGATTAGCTTTTCAATGTGCTCATGAAGCATTAAAGCTTTACTATGAGAAACAGCTTGCTCTAACCTGTGGTAGAGAAATAGAATAATTTCAAGCATGTCCTCTTCACTAATAGATTTTTTTTCCTATTTGAAATTCCTTTACACATTCCTCCCCTGTTTCTTCCATAGCTAAGCCTTGTATTATTACTAGTCAATAAATGTTTGGGTTACAAATTCATTTTTGAAGGGCTCTTTCAAAACAAATATTATACAGAGATTTGAGCCAATTAATTGTGCTCTAATACTAAAAAAAAATAAGCTTAATCAGAACTCAAGTCACTACCAAATTGGAAGATTAGAGGAACTGATGTAGTATCTAAAGAAAAAAAAACAATAATTAATATAAATTAATTTATATTAAATAAATTTTAATAATTTATTATTTAATAAATTTAAATAAATTTATTTATAAATAAATAATGTCTGTCAATCTGGTTAATTACACAGTGGCCAACAGGTTGGCAGGATTGAGTCCACATATCAATATAAAACAAAAACAAAACGTCTAAATAGAATGTATAAACTATTGTACATGGTCTTTCAATTCAAGAGTAGAAAAATAATGCACAGGTTCATCTTTCTTTTCATGTAGGGCTCTAAACTTCATTAGATGATCTTATATCCAAACTAGTTCAAATTAGCTTTAGAAAAGCATTATTAAGCATTATTTCTGAGGAATGATGTAAAATTGATAAAGCCAAATAATGCCCCCAAAGCAGTCAATATTTGCTTTATGGACAATAGAAAGGCCTTCAATTGTTTCTACCATGTCAAATTGAGGAAATGGGAAAATGGGAATTCCAAAAGATCTCATTGTCCTCATGCAACTCCTACACCAGAGAATCCCTAGTCTGGATGAAACATGGCAAAACAAACTGATTCCACATCAAGAAAGAAAAGACAAGCTTCTTGTCTTATTTATTGAGACTATATGCTGAAAATATATATTGAGGGCAGAAAATCAGTATCTTAAAACTGGAGTAAGAAATTTTAATAACTTGCACTATGCTAAAGATGCTTCTCTAATAGCTGAAAATTCAAACAATCTACAAGATCTGGTAATTAAAGGGACATACTAAAAACAGGGCTAAGAGTAAATATAAAAACTAAACTAATAGCAGTTACCACAATCAACCTTTGAAGTGACTTTGTGGATAGTTAAGTAATGAATAGCTTCTCCTTTATAGGATCAACTATGAACAGTAAAGAAAAAGGTAATGAAAAATATGCTGCAGATTAACACTTGGTATGGTAACAATAAAGGTTTTGGATTATCTAAATTTACAAGATCTAAATTGTGAAGGCACTGGTTTCTCTGTGACATTCTATAGAATCAGAAATTGGACCTTGACAAAGCAGGAGATAAAGAGTATTGACAGTTTGATATTCAAGAAGACCCATGAAAAAGCTAACAGTACCTAAGAAAACAAGCAGTGTTTCATAGAATAAGTCAATCCATGTTCTCACTTGAGGCATGAATGACCAGGCTCAATTTGTCAGAGTTTGGATACATTGAGTAAAGAAAACAAAATAGTGAGATGGATAAAATTGATTATAATAGCAAGGAACGTACTATTGGAAAACCTGAAGGACAGAAATAATTTTTAGAAAATGATGAACACTGAGAAATTATCTAAGATATATAAATGTATTTCTGGTCAATGCTGCAAATGGGAAACAGTGGACTTATGGAAAAGAATATACGGTTCATTCAGAAAGTTATTCAGACCCCCTTCACTTTTGTCAATTTTGATGTGCTGCAGCCTGATTCTACAGTTGTTGAAATTCATTTTTTTCCTCATTAATCTACATAATGACAAAGTGAAAGCAAGCAAGAAAGAAATGTCTGTAAATGTATTTAAAAAAAAAACAAAAACCCTGAAATATCACATTGACATAAGTATTCAAACCCTTCACTCAGTACTTTGTTGAAACACCTTTAGCAACAATTACAGACTTGAGTGTTTTTGGTATAATGCAACAAGCTTTGCACGTTGGATTGGGGGATTTTCTGTTATTCTTCCTTGCAAATCATCTCAAGCTCAATCAAGTTGGATAGCAACCGTCAGTACACAACCATTTTCAGGTCCTCCAGAGTTGTTCAGTAAGGTTCAAGTCAGAGCTCTGGCTAGGCCACTCTAGGACATTCACAGAGTTGTCACTAAGCCATTCCTGTCTTGGCTGTGTGCTTAGGATTGTTGAAAAGTGAACCTTCTGCCCTGCCTGAGGTCCTGAGCACTGTGGAACAGGTTTAGGAAGATATCCCTGTATATTGCTTCATTCAGCTTTCCCTCAACCCTGACCAGTCTCTCAGTCCCTGATGGTGAAAAACACCCCCATAGCATGGGGTTGCCACCATGATGCTTCACTGTTGGGATAATATTGGATTGAGAGTCTTTCAGGTGCTTTTTTGCAAACTCCAAATGGGCTTTCATGTGTTTTGCACTGAATGAAGGCTTCTATCTACCCACTCTGCCACTGCAGATCAGTGGACGGATGCAATGATGGTTGTCCTTTTGGAACTCTGTCCCATCTTCACACAGAATCTCTGGAGCTCAGTCAGAGTGACCATCAGGTTCTTGGTCACCTCTCTTCCTAAGACCTTCTCTCTCGATTGCTCCATTTGACCAGATGACCAGCTCTTGGAAGAGTCCTGGTTGTTCCAAACTTCTTCCATTTGAGAATTATTGAAGCCACTGTGCTCTTTCAGTGCACCAGAAAATTTATTATAGCTCTCTCCAGATCTGTGCCTTACAATAATCATGTCTCTGAACTCTGCAAACAGTGCCTCTGACCCCATGGCTTTTGCTCCACTACACTGTGTATTATCAGCTCTGAGGCCTGCTATAGAGAGGTGTATGCCTTTCCGAATCATGTCCAATCAATTTAATTTACCACAGGTTGACTCCAATCGAGGTGTAGAAACATGTTAGCAACGATCAAGAGAAATTGGAAGCACCTGAGCTAAATTTCAAGTGTTGTTGAAAAGGGTCTCAACACTTATGCTAATGTGATATTTCAGTTTTTTCTTTTTAATAAAATTCTGTTTTTACTTTGTCATTATGGGATACTGATTGTATATTAAATAGAAAAAAATGAATTTCAACAACTGTAGAATCAGGCTACAGCATAACAACATTGACAAAAATGAAGCGGGTCTGAATACTTTCTGAATGCAGTGTATACACAAACAAGTATGGAGGAGGAGGAGGAAGAGGAGGAAGGAAAAGAAGAAAAAGAAGAAGAGGAGGAGGAAGAGGAGGAGGAGGAGAAGGAGGAGGATTATTTATGGACAATCAATTAGATAAGACTTACGGAAGATTACTGTATGAACACATGGATGAAGGAGATGGAGAAACACTGAAATATCTATAATGGATTGTAAAGATGGCCGTAGTAGCAGAAATGGCAAAATTGAAGATAGAAATGTCTTGTTAGGGATAATAAGTACTTTTATAAAAGACTAGAAATCCTTTATGGACCTTTTTCTGAAAATGGAATGAAGTGAAATGATGGTCCTGGATTTGCTGATTGAAAAAAAATGGTTGAATATGGGACAAAAAGGATCTCTGTAATTTTAAAGAGGGAGGAGTGATAATAAATTTGTAGCTGCTGCAAGAAGATTGGAAGTTACTTATTGATTTCTCTTTTATTATTTTCCTAAGTGATTTGCTTTTTGCATTTTTTGCTTTTACCTTCTTAATTTTTCTTTATATATTTTAATATATTTTAATATTTATTTTTTATCAAAATTTTCATGTACAGGAAAGCCTGAAGGAACAGGTCATCCTGGAGAAATTCTACATGGTTCCTAGCTGCTGTGGTCTAGAGGTAGAGCTCTTGCCTCACAATCAGGAGGTTGTGAGTTCGATTCTAGGTAGAGGCAGATGTAGGGTTAGGCAGGAGGTTGGACTTGATGACCTGCAAGGTCCCTTCCAACTCTGTTAATCTGTTAAAAGGTATTATCAACTTGCAAATTGATCAAAAAATGATAAGAAAAAAAATATTTATTGGACTTCTAAGTATGATCTTAAATATTGTTTAGAACTTTTAAAAAATAATTTTATTTTAAACATTAAATCAATCCCAAGGACTCCCTGCTTAAATCAAAATAGCATTTTGAGGTTATAATGAATAGTTTATTTAGTGTTGACAGCAATATAGTACAAAGATGTTTGCTTAGCATCACATGGTATATGGTCAGATAAGAGCATACACTGGACTATATTCAGAAAAAGTCACTTTATTGCAAGAAATCTGCCACATCAATACACAATGCATTATACACATGCTAATATATTCACCATGTTTGACATTTACATTAATTGGAGATAATGAAGAAAATATTTTTGTTTTTATTTGTCGTAAGCTAAATGGGCTGGAAAGTCAGATGAATTAAACAATAAGTACGCATTGTACACCTGTTCATAGTACTGTTGACAGCTTGAGCTTTTTATTAGGCTCATGCATGGCAATCCAATAAGAACAAACAACTATTTTTGTACTCACAGGATAAAAGTAAACAGTCAGAGCTGTGTATGAGTTGCTTTAACCAGAGTGATGACAAATGCTTAACTAGCCCCCCAACGCTTCCACTTAGTCATGGCCTCTAGTTTTATTAATTATTTACAGTTTGCTAGGTGCAAAGCTGGTGGAAAAATGCCTTTCTTAGTTGTTTGATCGACAGTATAATTATACTGTGTTTTTGTTTTAAGCCCTGTTACACAGAATCATAATGCCATAAAAAATAAATAGAATTTTATGAGCTTTTAACTTTGACAAGGTCATGCTGAAGCACACCAGTGAGATGGCATGAAAAACCAAGGCCATTATCATCCACATTCTGTAAGTACAGCTCAGCCTCCAATTGGATTTTGATAAGGATCCAAGCTTGCAAGGTAATTCTCACTCTGAGTGTTTGAACTGGAATACATGCACACATTATCTAGACAAAATGATGCATCTGTTCCAAATCTGTATTTTCGGGAAGTTCTGAATATCCATCTCTACAGATTGAAATGGTAAAACAAGGTAAAGAAAGCATCTTAGCAAGGTTATTTGGAGCATATATTACAGCTTCATGGATATCCAAACATCCAGAATAATTATTTCTTACTTCATAAATATATTCCACTAGTGGGAATTGTCCTTCTAGTACATGGACAAAAAAAAAAATCAATCCAATCAGTCTCATGAAGACCACCAGCATCCCTTTGGAAGCCCCCTCCCATCAAATTTGTTCTGTTTTTTTTAAGAACAGGAAGGAGAACTACAAAAGAGAGATTGAAAGTGAACTTGATTATTTCTTTGTTCTGTAAATTGGTTAATTTAGAGGAAAAAAGTCAAATGACAACCCAAAACAATAGAGTGTTTTCTGTTAATCTTATCATGACAGAAATAAGCTTCCCCTCCAAAGTACAGCCTATTTTTCTAGGGTTGCAGGCATGGCGGAAATGCGGAGAGTGTTGAAACTTATATATAGGATGTGTCATGGCTTCCCAGGTCCACATCACTGTTTACTGATAATGGTGTTGATCTTGTTTATTTATTGTTAAGTCCATATAATTCTCAAGTCTCTGTATTGAATGCTACTGTCATCCCCTCCTGTACTTTAACCAAGAACAGGGTATTTGAATGTGGATTTCCCCCAAGTTTTCCCAAGAAAGGAATACATGATCACTTCTTTAAAGGTGGTGGGGAACATTCTGATACACAATGATAAATGAATCCATCCATTGATACTCTATATCCCAGTAGTGGGTTCCACTTACCTTCACTACCGGTTTGGAACTGTGAGCGCGCTTGTGGCACTTCTGCGCATGCGTAGAACCTTCTGCACATGCTCAGAGCATCCGTGATGATATCCTCCCGCTGCCACCACTACCGGTTCTCCTGAACCGGGGCGAACCAGCCACCATCACTCCTATAGCCCCACCTTAGGGGAAAATATTTAAGGGATCCTCAGTTCCTGTATGTTTCTTGCATACATCTTTAAACTACAGAGACGTGTTCTCTCTCTCCCTCTCTCCCTCCCCCCCCCTCTCTCTCTCTCCCTCCCTCCCTCCCTCCCTCCCTCATATACACACAGAGCTCTCTTTCTCTCTTTATATATCTGTACATATACATAAAAATGCATATACCTATCCTATCTCCTACACTTCCTATAGTTCCAAGATAGATTGCTTCTCTCATGGTTCAAACTGTTATTTAGCCCAAAGAACATATTTCTTTTGAATGCTACTATCAGTTTTAGAGAGATAACTGTTATTGAAGCAACAAAAAAGAAAGGATTAAGATACCTCCTTCCCCTCCACAGTCATCTTTATCCTTTTTTTTTTTTTTTGCCAACCTTGCAGCTATTCTATTCACACGGTTTTAACTGGATTCTTGCTGATTTTTTTTTTTTTTGAGTCATAAGTTTGGGCTGCTGGATTTATTTAAATTGCCATTTTATCCAGTTCTATTGCTGTATTTTATTGTTTATTTTAAAATGCATGCTATTAAGGGAGAGTGCTACATTAAAGGGAGCCTAAAATATTTTAAATCAAATATATTAAATAAATTATGCTATTATATTTCCATTTACCTTGGCCTTTAGATGGCAGCTGTTGCTGTAGCACTCTGGACAGAATGCAATGCAAATACAAAATAAGGCCGCAAATAAAACGGAGCCAGAAAAGAGAATGTCAGGCATAGCATTCCAGTGTCTGAAGTCAGAACTTGTTTGCTGCTAAAAGCATATAGAAATGAAAGTATGCTGTGTGTGGTTTTTTTCAATAATCCTGTAAGATATTGGGTATCTTTAAATAAATTTTACATCCTGGATAAAAGGGATCATTAGAACCAGCAAATTAATATGAAGTAAGAAAAAAAAAACATCCCCTTAATTTTATATGTATTTACACACAGATACACATACACAAATGAAACACATAAAATGTGATTTAAAAAGAAATAAAAAAAAATATAGATTCATTTATCTAGAAAAATATTAATAAAAGCTTTGCTTTTATTTTTATTTTTTGAAATAGGCTACAAAAAAAAAGGAATTAAAAATACTTCTGCTCATTGCAAGAAGCAAAATTTATTTTTAGCATTTCTTTCTTTTCATATCCCACCCAAGAAACAAATTTGCTTAAAAGTATGCAAGTATGTCTTAATATTCAGCCACTCAATTAAAATTTGTCATCACCCATTTAGTTCCTCCTACCTCATTCACCAATTAACACTCTAATTGATTAATCTACCAGTTGAACCAATTAAAGCTTTCAGTCTTAGTTAGAAAGGGATAAAGTTTTAGCAAATCAACTTCTCTAGCATCTGCTGACTTTGTCCATTCATGAAGTATTTCCAATGCAGTTTTTTCTTTCTTTCTTTCTGAAGACCAGCTAAAAGTTGAAAATATGAGTGATACAACCTTGCCTGTGTACTTCATTTTCTAAAGATGCTATGTTTACTTCAAAGATTTTGAAGAGCAAGAGAGAAAGAAGAGGGTGGAGGGATATTGTTTCTTTGTGCCTAGTGTTATAATTCAGACAAGTTTTCAGTTATTAGAGAAAACAAAAGTAAGGTGTGTATTTGTAGTGGAACTGAAGGTCAGGGGGCCATTCTACTTGCTGGCACTGCTGATAGAAATCAGGTTTAGGCAATCAGTAGCAATCACATTCATGCAACAGAGGAGCCTGAAATGGGAAGGAAGATTGTTAAGTCACAAAACGACATCAACAACAGCATCTGGTTGCTTGCAAGCCTCCTTTGAAATAATTTTCTTTTTCTCTTTGAAATAGAATTCCTTCCTGGAGGGATCCCTACAGTTCTGCTTTCTTTATAATGGTAATGTGCTGAACCAGGCCCAACAGACTTTAGGAAGAAGAAACCTCCATGATTCTTTTAACAAGGCAGGTTATAAAGGGCAGTGGCTTTGGGTCTTCTGAAGCTGAGATGATGGAGTACCATCTATGCATGAAGGAGAAATAGGCCCAGTAGAATTTTATACCTGAATTTTCTCCTATGCTGTCACAGAAAGAATGTAGATTTTCTGTCTCAATATATTAGGATTATTCGGTCATCCCACATCATTGCCGGTTCAGACACTAAAAATAGTTTTATTCTATTATACACTGAAAATGATAATTCTATATTTATGGGGAACTCATTTGGATTAAGTTTTTTTTTTTAATTAATGCATGGTAGAAATACTCTTGCACACATGATAAGGAATATCAGACTTCTATGAAAGCATCTAGAACCTCAGTTTTATTTGAATAATGATTGCAAAACAAAAAGTACTATGTGGAATTTATAGCACCTAGCCTGTTCTGATTGCTTCATTGTGTTAAAATATAAAAAGCCTGTCTAAAATGGGGGGGGGAGGGAGTTTCTGAATGAAAAGATAATGCCTAGAGTTACAAATTTAATAGGTATTGATTGCATAGCAAGAGAGGAATGGTTCGAAATCATGGTGTATATGCCACACACACACACAAGACAGCTTTACATCCCAATTGATTATTTTGGCAGAATCCTTCCTTGAAATTGTGGTACACTACATGCAATTGAGTGAACAGTGCAGGATGGTAGAGAAATTTATAATGTAAAGGCTAAGAAGACTGACCTGAAAAGAAGACTACAACTGTTATTCTTATTCTCAAGTGCACTCCAGGTATAAAAAAGATTTATATAGTGAAGGAATCTACCGTAAAAGACAAGAATTTGATAAGATCTTATTAGAAGGAAGGAAAGGAATACTATCTAAATGTTACGCATATTTATTGTCTCTGCAGATAGGACAGGATGTGGTGAAGGATTGTATGATAGCGTGGGGGCGAAATTTTGGATATCCCCTTGACTTCCAGCAATGGGAACAGATTTGGTTGAAAAATATGAAATTAACCATGGCCTCTTCATACAAAGAAAACATATATAAAATGGTCTACCGGTGGCATTTCTCCCCTGCGAGACTAGCTAAAATGTTTCCTGGGACATCTGCCTGCTGTTGGAAATATGGTTTCAGTAATGGAACTTATTTTCACCAATGGTGGACCTGCCCGCAGGCGGTTAAATATTGGAAAAAAAATATGGCAATGGATTTTGGAAATTACACAGATTAATTTGGAATTAAGGCCCGAGATTTTCCTATTGGGGGCAAAACCTTTGAATGTTAAATCAGATATATGGTTCTTGTTGATTCACATTATTACTGCAGCAAGATTAGCGTATGCGCAGGAGTGGAAAAATCAATACTTACCGATGGATTTGAAAATAATATATAAAATTAATGAGTGTGCAGAATCAGATAGATTAACTAGATTGATCAATGGTAAAAAAGATTCAGAATTTTATAACAGTTGGAAATTATGGTACGATTGGGTCCAGAAAAGGTGGGATGGAATAGATATATGATGATGTATATATATAATGCAAGTATGTATGTATAAAGGAATGACTTTATATTTATGGACAATGTAATCACATTATACCATGGTGACAGGATTGTATATTTCATTTGTGTATTGGTGCATAGAATATATTAATAAAAATTAATTAAAAAAAAAGAAGACTACAACTCTTTGTGCCCATATTCTGTCAAAATTTCTTCTTCTGTGTCTTTTGGAAGAGTTACTGAACTTTACAGTTACTTGTAACTGATAAAGCAATCATCATTATCAGTTGTCCCCAACTGCGTGGACTACAAATCCATATTTCATCAGCCCAATGATGATGTCCAGTTGCATTAAGTAATGATAAAGGAAGCTTCCTTCCTTCCTTCCTTCCTTCCTTCCTTCCTTCCTTCCTTCCTTCCTTCCTTCCTTCCTTCCTTCCTTCCTTCCTCCTCCTTCTCTCCCACCCACCCTCCCTCCCTCCCTCCCTCCCTCCCTCTCTCTCTCTCTCTCTCTCTCTCTCTCTCTCTCTCTTTCTTTCTTTCTTTCTTTCTTTCTTTCTTTCTTTCTTTCCTACTCTATCTTGATCGGAGGTAGGGGAAGCAAGGTGCTTGTTCACTGAATCCAGAAGAGGCTGCAGGCTGTTGAATAGTTGATAATACAAGTCAGGGATGATATATATGCATGCATGTGTGTGTATCTATGTATATCATGCATCCCTAACTTTCATATAACCTATTTCCCCCAAAATAAGACCCTGTCTTATATTTTTTGAAACCCTGAAATAAGCACTTGGCCTTATTGCCATGTGCTCAAAAGCCCAATTGGGCTTATTGTCAGGGGATGTCTTATTTTGGGGGGAAACAGGGTATATTACCCAGTTAAGAGCAAGATATTCTCACTAGTGAGAATTCTGAAAGATATTTTTTGTCATTTTTTCAAAAAAAATTGAATGAGAATAGTGATTAAAAATAAAAAAAAAGTAGAGAGTATTTTTGGCATAGCACTCATTTGTATGTATGTGGGTGACAAAGGAAAAATTAAAAGCCTCTATGAAAAGATTGTATAAGATAAAATTGTAGTCAGGAAACATGCTGTGTATGTATATATGTATTGACCTTAGGGAACTCATGAATTAAAATGAAGTGGTGCCAAAGTATTAAAGGGAACTGCAGGTGAGAAATGTGATAGGATTCCTGTTAATATATGTATGATATTGGCATTTTCTGTGAGTTCTCTTCCAGTGTCACTAATTCAGTCTATTCCATTTTTTTTAACACTGTTTTTTTGCTAACAAGATTACCAATGTAGCATGCTTTTGTTTGGATAAGACCATTTAAAATCATGACTATATTGTAAAATGTAACTCTAATAACATTACATGACCATTTACAACCCTTAAGTTAACTCTCACTGTCATACCTACTAGAATGATTTTCCACACAACAAATAGACTACTTAGGCTGAGATAGAAAGGAGAGATAATCAATAAAACAAAGCCACAACTTGGTGAAATGAAAACAGTTTGGATAGATGTTAAACCAGCTATTTTATTTTTTTTTCAACAGTTATACGTGGATCAGTAAGGACTTACCTGTAATTTAAATATTCCCTTAACTTAAAACACATGGTTTGAATATAGAATTAATCATACTTGAAATAGGCCCACTTAAATGACTAATAGCACAAAATGCATCTTGAAACTCACATTCAAACTAAACTAAAAATGCCGAGACCAAAACAATATATCCATATTGTCATATAATTTCTCCAGGGATATTGGAACAATTCCTTCTCAGCAAAACACATAATTACCTATGAAACTGTTCTGACAGTACAGATTTTTTTGCAAGCAATTTTATTTAAAACAATACTTTTTGTAATCAACTTTCCAGATGTATCTATTTTTGTGTGCACTGGAGATGTGAATTGCATTGTAAAATTAGGTGAGAAGTTCACAAAAAAGTATGAAAAATGATTTTCTCCCCATTTCTTCAAAATGATAGATATGTTCAAAACAAGGAATAGCCTATAGTACTTCTCTCAAAGTGAAATCAAAAGCAGCAATTGGGATCTAAAAGGCCAAAGAACAAACAAAACAGTGAACAACTTTAAAAATGGAAAAGTATCACTGAGTGGCAATTATTTTATGATTCTTCCAATAATACGCAAACTGTTTATCTAATTCATTCACTCTCATTCATTGTTTCTTCATTCAAATGTCTCCTCAACTGATGAATGACATATTATGTGATTAAAAAAAAGATCTATTGGTTTAATGGACTGATATGGGCCTTATCAAATAACTGTACAGGAAAACATTCATAGTTCATAAACCTACAGAAAGTAACAAAATGCATAACATTTTTTTCCTAAATAATACTGTATTATTTTCTGTTTTGAGCAGTCTTAAATATTCTTGCAAATATTCTTTTTCCCGAATATTAGATTTCAGACAATTATTTTTTTTCTCTTTCTTAACAAGTTTTTTCTTGGCCATGTGTCCATTTTGCAGGAGGTCATCTGAGGAGGTGTGTAATTGTAGGCCATCATTACATCATTTTGAAGTCCAACTACTAACAAGTAAATCTACAGTACAATATATCATATACAGTAGAGTATTTCTATTTTAATACCATTCTTATTCCATCTTTGAAGTTAATCATCACTGAATTTCCTATTTTTTTAAATTTAATATCTAAGTGAGATTGTTAACATTTGCCTTTCTATTGCATGCTGTGTACTCTTAAACTAACATAACACAGTTGAATTTTAAACAAGTAATTTTGGAGTATAGCTCTTACCCAGGTTACTCTAGTTTAAGACGTCAACATCCTTTAATTTAATCCTATAATTGTGCCCTACAGTCTGTAAAATAAATCAGACTGGACATTAGCTAAATTAACAGAGCATCAACCTGAGATATTTTCACTGATAATAGTATATGATATACCTAAATATAGTTTAGGATTCATCTGCTGAATAACAAACAACCTTAGCAGTAGAAAGTTTCATTATATATTGTTTTTAATTTATTCTATGCCCTTTTCTTTCCTCAGGTGATTGGGTCATTTTTAAAGAAACCCTGTACTTTAAGAATACATGTGGCTAGATTCAAAACAATCAGATTGGTGGAAAGAAAAACATGTATATATATACTACTATCATGCTTTACTCAACACAACTATATATCTCAAGATTGCACCTTTACTTGATCTGAAAAAAATAAAATAAATTAGAGAAATAAAATATGTCATTATAAAGTGTACTACTTTCAAGGACAAATATAGTAATTCTAATTTTCCATCTTAATGAACAAAAGTTTCAGATGAGGATGGGTCATCATAAATTTTAACAAATTTATAGATGATGGAGTAGGAATTTTTTTATACATATACATATTTATTACCAAAGCAAAATTGACTGGTCTAAGTTCATTTAGCTTTGATTCTTCACCTTCATTAAGTTTTTATTTTTCACTTTCACCTTCAGCCACCTAGTCTATTTCTATGGAATAGCTTTAGATTCTTGAAGTTACCCTTCTTAAACCTACCAGAGTGAGGATGAGAGGAAACAAAATACAACATTCATTGATCAACCAGTCCATTTTCTAATCTTTTGATTAGAATATTAAGGATAATGTCAAACATTGTATCTTGGGAAATGGAGATACCTCTGAGCTTAGAGAAAGCCTTAAAAAAAATCCACACCAAACACTACAATCAAATCCAATGTCTACAGAAAGGACATAACAAAGGGATGTCAAACTCGATTTCATTGAGGGCCACTTCAGGGTTGTGTTTGACTTTGGGTGGGCAGATGGGTGTGGTGATGGTGGGTATGGCCAGCTTGACATCACTTGTGTTGGGGGCACCTGTGGTGGCCCGAGCACTCTGCCAGTGAAAATGGGCTCCAGAGCTCCATTTTCAGCTGCGACGGCCTCCTGCAATCTTCTGCCAGAAAAAATGGAGCTCGGGGGGGGGGGCTGCCCACGGTCCTCCCGAGCTCCATTTTTGCTGGCAGAGACACCACAGGCCAGTCCTTTGCTGTTTCCAGGGTGGCCCAGCAGGCCAGATCTAAGCATCCCATGAGCCGGATCCAGCCCCCGGGCCTTGAGTTTGACACCCCTGACATAATAGATGCTTATGACAATTAGTGTCTTGTTTCTTGTTCTTATCTTCTCAGACATAATTTCAACCAATTTAATAACAAAAATCCAAAATCAAGGCAGCATGTGCTTCCAGACAATGTTTTTTTTGTATTCAAAATTTAAAAGTGCAGCTTTGTTAAAATTTATGATGACCCATCCTCATCTGAAACTTTTGTTCATTAGGATGAAAAGATAGAATTACTGTATTAATCCTTGAAAGTAGTACACTTCATAAGATTTTATTTCTCTGTTTTATTTTAGGAACAAAAACCTCATAATTTTTCCAAAGATAATAGGGTATAGATATGCAAATGAGTCAAAACAAGAAAACAAGGATTAGCTTTAACAGGTGGGCCAGGAGCAGTTTACAAGTTACCCAATCTAATATTGGGTTTAGTTTAATACTGTTCTAAAACTGGTATAATCCATAGAATAACATAGAGAGCACTCCTAATTTTCTTAATCAGTGTTTGCATATCCTATGTTTTTCCCTTTCTATCAGATCACCATCATTTTTCTCATCAAAATATTTACAGGTGAAACTGTTTTGCTTTTAAGATTCAGGTTTAAATTATTCCTAGTATCTATGGTTACAATGTCTTTTTTGATAGCTAGAAACAGTAACCAAGTACCAGACTCTATACAGAAATATCCATCTAAGAATATGCTAAAGTGTAAAGCTTTGGATATGGCATTTTTCACTGACACTAGGATAGCTGAATCAATGGGGAAACAGTTTCTGAAATGTATGAATACAATGGGTCTCTAATCTTTAAAATGTAGATCGTGACAGATTGTATTTTTTAATGTGTGAAATGCTACTGGTGTTTGATAGCCAATACAATCCAATTGATAAGTCTCATTAGAGAACACAATTACATTTCCTGTCCAGCCAAGATATCACCTACAAATCATTCCTTCTTCTTTTGCATGATGCTAGTGAATTCAAATACAAATATGTAGCAATATTTTAAAAAGTATTCCAGATATAAATATGTAAAGAAAATGCATTGGTATTTTAGAAATACTAGTTATACAGCAGTATGTGTCAGGGTTCCAAGGAACATTGCCAACAAAATAAAGCTCTGAGGCCTGAGGTTTCTCAAAGTTCCAATTTATTAGAGATATCATGTTGGCACATCTGGGAAAACCCGAATCTGAAAGCTTCCAGGTTTTCCCCACCAAGCTAAGAGTTCACAGCCCTGCCCCACAACCACAAGTTTTTCACATTGTCCAATCAATTCTTCACACTCTACCGGATACAATCTTCAGGCAGTCTCCATCAGACGCAGGCAAAACTCAGGCAAAAGTCCTTGAGTATGGAATGTTGTTATGACTAACTTTCTACTGCTCCAACAACAACCCTCTCCCAACTTCCCCAGCTAAAATATGTGGCAGTTTAGAAGCAAAAAGAAAATTGTCTTCCAAAACTGACAGTATGCTTTTTTTTTAATTGAAAAAGTTTTACAAATACCAATTTTTCCCCATTTCCCCCCTCCCTCCCTAACCCCCACTAACCCTCCCCTCCTCCCATGACTTCCCCAAGGTGAAATCCGTCCACATTGTATTATAACATACTTTACCACCCCTCTATTCTCCCCCTGTGGACCATACTTTTCTACATAACAATAAGCTATATTGCCCCCTATATACTATACATTTCTACACAATATTCAGCTAAAAGCTATCTGGTACTTCCTAGTTTGATATTTATTCTGCACATAATCTATCCATTTCTTCCATTCCCATGCATAGGTCTCCTGGGTCCGGTCTTTTAAATATGCTGATATATTCGCCATTTCTGCAAAACTGGCCATCTTCAAAGTCCATTCTTGAATTGTAGGCATATCATCCCTCTTCAAATATTGACCAATCAATAACCTAGCTGCTGTCACCATATACAATATCAATTTTGTTTCACCCACTGAAAAGACCTTACTATACCCAATAAAAACAATTGAGGAGAAAATTGAATTTTTTTCTTCAAAACATTTTGCATAACCCACCAAATTTTTATCCAAAAAGCCTTCGCTTTCTTGCATGTCCACCATATATGATAATATGTAGCATCTAAGCAATCACATCTCCAGCATTTT
This sequence comes from Pituophis catenifer annectens, assembly GCF_029215685.1. NCBI lineage: Eukaryota > Metazoa > Chordata > Lepidosauria > Squamata > Colubridae > Pituophis > Pituophis catenifer. The sequence continues at coordinate 116,854,449 of NW_027256882.1, forward strand.
GGTTGAACATTAGGATACATGCATGACAATTTCTTAGGATCTAAATGCCACCTATAAAACATTTTATAAAAATTTTCCCTCAAATTCTGCGACTGTGTAAATTTAACATTCTGAACCCATATTTTTTCCCACGTTTCCATCATAACTGGTTCTCCAAAATTTTGCGCCCATTTTATCATACAATCTTTAACCAATTCATTTTCTGAATCTCTTTCTAACAAAACATTATAAACCCTCTTGATATGCATTGGGCCTCTATCTTTTATCTGTCTATTCTTCTTCATGCAACATTAAACCAGTTTTTTGATCTTCTCTCCATCTCAGTTGAAGTTGATTATACTGTAACCAAGTTAGATTAATCCCTTCTTCCAACAGTGTGTTTAATGACTTCAATTGCCATCTGCCCCCATCATCAAAAAGTACTTCTTTGTATAACCCCGCCCACCGAGTGATTTTATATTTATATTCCATATGATATGACCAAGATCCAACCACAACGGTATTTTATAATCCCATTTGAGTCGGTGCTTCTTCCAAACTCTCATCAAGGAGCTTCTAAGTATATGGCTATTAAATACTTTATCCACCTTGTTTTCATAGAATAAATATGCATGCCAACCAAATTCAAGGTCATAACTCTCAATATTCAATATTCCAGTCTTTGTCCTTCCAAACCAATCACTTGCTTGTGTAAACGCTGCTGCTTCATAATACAATCTCAGGTTTGGAAGTTTAAGACCACCCCTTTCATGAATATCTTGCATAAAGTTTCAGTTTAACTCTTGGCTTTTTCTCATTCCAAACAAACTTATTCACTCCTTTTTGCCATTCCATCAAGTGTTTATCATTTTTAAGCACCAGAATCATTTGAAACAAAAATAAGAATCTAGGCAGAACATTCATTTTAACTGCTGCTATTCTTCCAAGTAGAGACAGCTGCAGTTTTTTCCAGGTTTCCATATCCTTTTGTACCTTTCGCCACAAGACCTCATAATTATTTTGAAACAGTTTTATATTTAGCCAATTCATAATAATAAATCACAAATGGAATTCTTGAAGTGTTTTATTCAGCTGATGGCAAGGCTGTAAGAATGTGAAATCGGAGAACAGGACAGGACAGGACAGGACAAGACAGGACAGGACAGAATAGAATTCTTTATTGGCCAAGTGTGATTGGACACACAAGGAATTTGTCTTGGTGCATATGCACTCGGTGTACATAAAAGAAAAGATACATTCATCAAGAATCATAAGGTACAACATTTAATGATAGTCATAGGCAGTGGTGGGATTCAGCCAGTTCACACCACTTCGAGAGAACCGGTTGTTAACTTTCTGAGCAGTTTGGCAAATTGGTTGTTGGAAGAAATCATTAGGGCAGACAACCGGTTGTTAAATTACTTGAATCCCATCACTGGTCATAGGGAACTGACCAAACAGTTAACAACCGGTTCTATCAAAGTGGTATACCACTAAGTATACATATGTATACTGTATTGTAATACAACCCAGTTCCAGAAGAACCTTTTTGCAAATTTAAATCTCCTTCAATTGATTCAAGAACAAGAACTAAATGGAAAGCCCCATTGAAGAAGGAAGGGAGATATTGGTTTTTGATAATTCTTCCTTTCTTCTTGAGTCTTTCAGAGTTATCTAATAGGAATTTTCATAATAAGATACATAATGAAAGGAGACGATTTTACAAATACTTTTTAAGGCTTTCTATTCTATTCCATGCACAGGAACATGTGCCCTTTGAAACTTTACGTCTACTTTAAAGTGCAGTTATGGCTGCAGAGCAGATATAAAGAAACTGCTTATCCATGAATGTATACACCAACATCATTTTGTGGGCTTTGTGGGCTGCCACAAAGAAGACAGGGTCAATCTATATTCCAAAGCACTAGAAGGAAAGGCAAAGAAACAAAGGATGGAAACTAATAAAGGAGAGAAGCAACCTAGAACTATGGAGAAATTTCCTAACATTGAGAACAATTAACTCGTGTAATGTTTTGCCTTCAGAAATTGTGGGTGCTCCAGCACTGGAAGTTTTTAAGAAGAGACTTGGACAGCCACTTGTCTGAAATGGTATTGGATCTCCTGCTTGTGTAGGGGGTTGGAATAGAAGACGTCCAAGATCCCTTTCAACTCCGTCATTCTGTTAATTCTCTTAATTTTAGGGATTAAGCACTGACATTTTTAATGGACAGGTTTAACTCTAACTCTAATTATGGGAAATAATAATGGGATCTTTAGGTTATATCACCCATGTTTCACTGCTCAGAAATAAATCTTGCCAAGACTTCTTCCAAGATAAATATATATAGGTTGCAACCCTATTCTATTTATAGAAACAACTAAAGAGATTTTACTAAATGAACTTAAATACAGCACCCAAATATGAATTTAAGCAGAAATCAATAAGACAGCCCAGAACTAAACCTTGATTAATAATACAATTATCTATTTTTTTAAAAAATAAATAAATAAATTGACTGATGTTTTAAAAAAGGGTTGAAGTAGATATTAGATGTTAACCCAGAATGTTTTTCAGAGGTAGAGAAAGGGTTACATTGTTCTTCAAACTGGAGCCTATACTATCATTTTAGCAGAGCCATCTGTTAGCCTTGATATAAACTAAGGGATGTTTCTTATTCATTCCTTAAAATCGTAAAAGAAAGTTTCTTCGTAGTATGTGTATTATTCACAGTCCTTCACATTACTGATACTGCAGAATGTTTGATTGGCACATGACATTATAAAATATAATCATCCCTTGAATGTCATTAAAAATGTAAATTAATTGCATACATTAACTTAAGATGTACAGAAACCTATAGCATTATTAAAACAATGTTTAACTTTTAAAAACAGCTATTTTCCCCTTAAACCGGAGCAATGCAGTACTAAAAGCCCAATAGTTTTGAATACAGTTATTGTTTAAGAGATTATCTCTCCCTGACAATTTGTATAATCAAAGTGTTAGGGGAGGAGATTACTATTTATTTTTACTTTGAATATCCTGAAAACCTTTTGTGTCCTTTGACAAGCAAAAATAAAAAGTCCATCTCATTGACCTTCTCTAAATCTTTTCATGCTGCCATGTATTCAACACAGAGTATTTGAGGCTGTCATTGACAATCTTAAATTTTAGCATATTGAAACTACTTTAGAATTCTGAATTTATAATTTCAGAATATCATTATTTGGCAATTGGAGGCATGATCACCCCATTGTTTTATTATTATATGGTTCCTTGACAGATAAAGCTATTATTTATAAGTGGAAGAAAAAAAACCTCAAATAAATAAAGAAGCAAACAAATATCAAACAAACAATTGCCCCTTCCTTTCAAAAACCTTTCAGACTTCATACAGTATAGAACCTGAAAACCCAGAGAGGCATGTCAAGGACAAACATCAGTATTATTCATAAGAATACAAAGAATGTCCTCTCTTTTTTCCTCCCTAGAAGCAGTAAATAAAAATAACATCCAATCACATATCTGAAACATAAAGAAGAATTCTATATGTAGCATTGTATCATTTCTAAATGTTATTGTGTACTCATGGAAACAGACAAAAATAACGAGAAAAAGGAGTTCTAAGATGCACAATATTGCCAACGGGAATATCAGCTCTATAATACATCCAATGCTTTAAGCAAGAAATGCTGGCTATGAGAATGAAAGCAAACTGAGAAATAATAAAGTTCTTTTACTTATATATTTTTGTATACTATTTCTGTCTGACTCTAGACATTTTATAGTGCACATCAGCAAATATACTGTACATAGTAATAGTAAAATGGCAATACATTATCTGAATTGAAAATACAATTAATAAAAAACTCTACTATATGACATGATACCTCATCTCATTCAGGGCTTCAAACAGGGGTGGGATTCCACCAGTTTGGATCGGTTCGGGTGAACAGGTAGCTCCGACAATCAGCTGGGAGCAAACAGGTTCACTCCGACAATCATACCTTTATCTTCACAGCTGATTAGTGCGGCAGAGCGAATTGCCACGCCTCAGCTGTTTTAATTCCCTAGCACTAACGCAGAAGGTGATTTTTTGTTGAACTGCTCACGCATGCACAGTGCGTGATCACTGAACCGGTTGTATGTTTCTTCCCCAAAAGCTAGGCCTTAATGGGATGTTAAACTATTAAGGTAAAAGTCTTCTTGCCCACAGGGCATGTTGTTTCATAGGGAAAAGTTCCCACAAAAAATTACCATTTCTAAAGCTCTCCCCTGCCCTAGATATTGTCCATCTGATTTTTTATAGAAATATTGGATTTTTTTTTTATGAAAGGATTATAGATGTAAATTTTAAAAAGTTTTATCCATAGTAAAAGAGCATGTATTTTGGAATAAGTAATTCGTCAAGTAGAGGTTTTTGTTTTTGCTTTGAATTTTCTAATACCGATGTGCACATTATACTCTTAAAAAAAAGAAAAGGATAGGTACAAGAAGTACTTTAAGCATTTTTTTCCCCATTGTGTACATTTAGTAGGGATATGTGGACTTGATGCATCATTGCACAGATTAGGAGAGTCTGCTATTGCATCATCACTTTCTTTTGAGGATATTTAAAAACTCGTATTTGTAGCTTGAAGTTCTGCTTCAAGAATTCCTAAGGAAAGCTCCCTGAGCTTTAAGTGGTACAGATGTCAGACTTCAAAAGTTGGTATTTCGAAAGCAGATTGATGTGTTGCACAGAGACAAGATAAACTCTTCTGGGATGAGCAGGTTTGATACTACCAATTTCTCATGTCATGTGACTTTAAAGGAGTTACCACTAAGGAGGCTGTCATTTGCAAGCTTCACTTCTTTAGGGCAGCATTTTAACCAGCTCTAAGTCAAACAAATTACATGTCCTCCACTAGCAAGAGTAAAGACTCCAGAATCAGACTCCATCTGAGAGTATATTTTTACTCTCTCATTCCCCTCTCTCCCTCGTTACCAGTACAATTTATCTCCTGCCCTATTTGTTAGGTATTGATTTTTCTTCCATCTGCATTTTCATTCAGCTTCCAGCAGCTGCCTGTTGTGAACTAAGCAAGAGTGACATCTCTGCCTCAGAGTTCACAGAGAACCAAATTACTGCACCTCATGCAGATCTAAATACTGTGCTTGTATATTTCCCCAATGAAATTGTAAATTGGTTTCTCCCTACCAAAGAATCCAAGTTCTTGTTAGGTTCTGCAGTGGCAGAAAAGAATCAAGAATTTCTTGGCTATGTAAAGTTCTGTAACTCTTCTGTAGTTCTGTAAAATAATGGAAATCTTCTTTTTTGGAAACACAGTGGCAAAGATATTCCTGTACAATATGATATTTCCAGACAATGTTCTCTTAATTTTTAATGCACCTGTTATTTACAAATATATCTTCTGAGGTAAGCCTTGAAAAAGGAAAATGCCTGTGAGGAATATTTAACATATGCACATGTTCTTGAGTTACAACTACAATTGACCCCAAAATTTCTGGTGCTAAGTGATATATATATATTAAGTGAATTTTGGCCCATTTTGCCACAGTTGTTAAGTAAATCACTGCTGTTGTTAAGCTAGTAACATGGCTGTTCTGTGAATCTGGCTTCCCCATTAATTTTGCTTGTCCGAAGGTCGCAAAAAGGGAGGCTAAAAATTTCATAAATATGATTCAGTTGCCAAATGTCCAGATTTTGATCACATGACCATGGGGATGCTGCAATGGTCCTAAGTATAAAAAACGATTATAAATTACTTTTTTCAGGGCTGTTGTAACTTTGAAGGGTTACTAAATGAATTGTTATAAGTTGAGGACTATCTCTATTTTCAATCATCTCAATGCATGAGAGAAAAAACAGTAAGCTTTCCAAAGGTACACAAGATGCCAACCCAACATATGTTCATATCAGCAAGTATTTGTGCCTTGAAAGTGGCATTTTTATCCCTTTATAAATAAACTTTATCAATGTTTGTACTTCTTTCTCTGCTCTCTAACTGTAGTGGTAGTGTCCATTACATATTTTATATACCCTCTGCATTAATGTGGCAAAATTCTTTTTGAAGTTCGAACTAATTCTGACAGTGAAATTTGAATTTCACTGAGGTTACAAAAACCATGAAGGAACTAAAGGAAGATTCAAGAAGAATGAAAAAGAAAAAGAATTACTTCAATGTGTTTCTGTAAATGATATTTCCCCTTTTACTATCAGTATTTTGAATATTGCCAAAAATCTGTTAGATAGAATTATTTACTATATCAGTATTATTTATATACTGTAAGTAGAAATCCAAATTTAAGACTATACGTTTGCACTAAATTTGAGATTTTAAAGAATTATAAAGAGAATGGGGAGGAAAAATACGTTAATGTGGATATGTCCTGAACATTTTGCAAAAAAGCACCATATTTAAAAAGCACCATAATCAAACAAATGAAAAATAGCATGTGGCATTATAACATGGGTTTCAAACCTTTTGTGGTTGGTCCCCCTCCCCCATATAGTTTAAGTTCTGAACATAGCTGTACCACTGATATTGTTTGATTTCTACTGTCCCCACATCTTATCTATATTGCACCTACTGTGATTCATAATATTTCTCCTCTTTGTTCCAACAGAGAGGAGGTCTTGAGATCTTGATGTGTTTTTGACTTTTTCTACCAGCTAGGATCTGGAATGTCTGTTCTAGAGTGGAGTCTGGCATACCATCACTCTTTTGGTTTGTATATTTCAGATTATATGTCAAGACTGTTCTTTGTGTGTTGTGTAAAAGTTTGTTCCAAAGAAGCTTAAGTCTTAGGATATCCTTTGGTTTAGTTTCTGCCCATATGGATAACCCTGCAGTGGAAACAACTTGGGACCAAAAAGATAACATGGATAATAGATAGACAATAATTAATTGGAGGGGGGATGGTTGGTGAGGGACTATAACAAATAATTATTGTAAGGTATTACTCCAAGCATTAGAACACACCACTTTGATAGGTGTAATTTCCTATTCTATAAAATCTGTAAAAATGCATAAAATGTAAATTGTTCTCCAGGCTTTTAATTCTTAGAAAATTTAGATGCCTATTTGAATGATAATTTCAATTTATTATGCTACTGAATCCTGAAAGACTACGCAAAAATTCACCTGTGGATGTCATGTGATTTGCAGATTAAGTTTTGTTTACCCTTATAGTGAAGTATAAAAAAATTAATAAATAAGAAAGCATCTGGTTGCATACCTTGTCTGATAGTTCATAAAGACTTGCACAAAAGCCTTGCAGATTTTTACACCCAGTTCTTGATTTTGGAGTACTTTCTCTAACCACACTCTTCTACCAGGTCTGAAACAATGTTTTTGTTAATGGAATGACAGATTGGTGCAATTGTTCTTGTGTTTCATTGTGTTTTGTTATAAGAATCTGTTAGTTGTTGTGGCAACTGAATATCAGGCCTTTGGTTTATTGTAAAACGATTCTTTTCATGCAATAATGCATTTTATATCAACTAGGTAATTGGACTAAATGACTATAGCTTACCTTCAAATTCCAAGATTCAAATAAATAACAGTGTTTCTACTCAAGCTGCATCTTTGACAAATACAGGCATCTCTCATTATTTTTGTAACTACCCAGTTCAGAACAACAGATTAATGTTTGAAGTGAGATTTATACCTTTAATCCAGAATGCGAATTTCTGTGTCAGCGCCTGTAAAGATCTGCAAAAGTATACTTCCTTAACTAATTTAACAAACACAACCATGCTTTCTTATTATTTGAGAATCAGGCATGAAAATACCAATGTATGATTCTAAACAGTCTTTTTATGAATTCCTTAAAAAAAAAATTCTAGCTGTATCCATATGCATATCTAATGGATAAATATTGCTTTTAAGATGAGTAGAACACATTTGACCTGCTACAGGTGAAAATAATCTAGATGACAGAAACAAAATTAAAAATTATCTTCAAAGGTTGAAGAAGAAATTAGTAAACTTCTACATTTGGGAAAAATGGAACAAATGAAAAAAGAAGAATGGGGATTATCTAGCTTGGCAGCAGGGAGTGTGAAAAGGAATTTGGTTAATTATAAATTGCCTATAAATCAACAGTATAACATGGCTGCTGAAAAGAAAAATACATTTAAAATGCATCATAGACATCAGTGAATTCTAGTTCTGCCTTTGGCATAAAGCCAACTAGATTACCTTGGGCCATTCACCCTCTCTCAGCCCTAGGAAGAAGGTAGTAATAACCCACTTCTAAAATCTAAGTAAGAAACTATAAGAACTTGTCCAAGCAGTCACCAGGAGTCAACACTGACTTGAAGGCACACGCACACACACACACACACACACACACACACACACACACACACAGAGAGAGAGAGAGAGAGAGAGAGAGAGATTATGCGGGAGGGAGGGGGAGAAAGAGAGGGAGGGAGGGAGGGAGAGAGAAAGAGAGAGAGAGGGAGGGAGAGAGAGAGAGAGAGAGGGATAGGGATTTCAGGGGAATAAATGACGAAAACACAGAGATGATTACCTTGGCAAGTAAACTATTTCTTAAATACCATAATTCCTCTCTGCATAAGAAGAAGACTAGAGATTAACCCCAAGTGCTCCAGACCAAGCTACCTCTTGTAACAAAAAGATTGCAAGAAACTGGTCTCTAGTGGGGTTAGAACTCTGGGATATGAGGGAATAACTATTTTCACAAATCATGGTTGGTCCCTTTCAGAGGACAATAAGTTCATATATTTCCTTTCTAATTACTTTCATAAATTGCTGGTTAATTGCTTTGCAAATATTAAGAACTTTTGGATCAACAAATTTTACAGGACTGAGTGAGTTTCCTCCAATCCTTAGAAAAGAAATTTTAAATGCCAGTTTAATAATTTAGAAATGATGGAGGAGAGATGATAAATCATAAGACAAACCATGCTTTTCAAATACCTGAAGTAATATGATACTGAAGAAGGCCAAGTCCTGTTCTTTATAATTCCAGAAAACAAAATATAAAGTAATGAATTTAAGTTACATCTGGCTATAAGATTCTATTAATTTCTTGAAATAAAATACCTTTATTTTTTTTAAAAATGTCACATCACATTGTTTTAATATCCCATTTAAAACAAATTCTTGTGGTTTCTGAAAATGGTCCTCCATTGCATTCTATGGTAATAATCTTCCCTATCCATCTTATGGATATCAAATTATCTTCTTCATATGACTTCAACATTTTATAACATCTTTTTCATCATACTAATTCCAGAAATGACATGACTCTTATTTCTCTTCTACAGAAGAGGAAGTGACATTGGACACAATTATATGTAGGAATCAAATGAACTTTAAGAAAAAAAATTCAAATTGGAGACAATCACACATTCATTGCAGCAGCAACATTGCTTATTAATTAAATATATTCTTTCATCACTGGAGAGGTACCTTTATTTTCTCATTGTAGAAAAAATGAATTAATTGATTATTTCTTGGGAGCTATTTCAAGTGAGCATAACTATTGTTGCCTCCTCCCCCTCCCCCTCCTCCTCCTCCTCCTCCTCCTCCTCCTTGAATTTTCTCTCCTAGAAACTTTGAAGATAATTTGGGGTTTCTCTCAGTATGCATTGGAATATAGCAGCAGGCATATGGATCTTGGTTTCTTTTCTCCACTGTCTCTCTTTTAAAGTGACTTTGCTCCAAGCTTTCAAAAGGACACGTTGTTTTGCTCCCACCTCCAAAACTTGATACATCAAGGAAAATAACATCAAGTAATGTTGCTTCAAACACATGTCTAATCTTTATACATTACTTCAGCACTTGTATTAAAAAGGTTGCATTATTTCTAATGAAATAGAGTTGATCAACTCTCTACTGGTAATATCATCCAGGCACAAAAGGGTGGAAAAAGCAAGGTTAAACAAACAAACAAACTTCACCCTCTTTTCCTGTACTGAAAATAATAAATAAATGGCATTGACTTTGGGTATAAACAATGTGTTATACATTTCCCAATTTAGCAACTGGTGAAATGAATTCAGTCACTGAAAAGATGCAGAATAAAAGTTTACACACATCGTGATGGCTAAAGCTGCTTTTGCAGATAATCTGAGAATTTCTGGATTCATTCCAATAGTTGTTGCTCAGAGATGACAGCAAGAATCTTTCTATGGCACTTGACAAGCTAAATAATGCAAGCCGGATTCATTTTGGCTTCTACTCTTTTTCTTCCAAAACCCAGGCTCACTCTGCCTGTAATTTAATCTGTTTTGATTCTTAATGGTCCATCTGCACTGAGTACACTTCTGTCTCACAAAAATACATCCATGCATATCTATGTACTATTTATACAAAATTCTATGTAACTTAGTCAATAGAACTAAAGCATAATAAATATAACCATTCTAAATTTACAGATATTCTCATAGGATCAAATATGAGAATATTTCCTAAGAGTAAAATCACAAAAATAGACAGACATGCAATGCAGTTTGACCTGAAACATTGCAGGTTTTTTTTTTTTTTGATACAAAGAAAGGTTCCACATCTAGCATTAGTACAAATACCCCCCTCTCTCTCCTTCCCTCCCTCCCCCTCTCTCATAACCGTACTCAATGAGTAGTTCTTAATGGTATTACATCCACATGGAGAGAAGTAATCAGTCGGTTACCACAAGGCTCCATCTTAGTACTTTTAAATATCTTCATAAGTGATTTAGATGAGGGAATAGAAAGGGAACTCATCAAATTTTCAGATGACACTAAACTGGCAGAATAGCTAACACCACTAAAGACAAGCTTGGGATCCAAAAAGATCTTGACAAACTTGAACAATGAACCCTATCAAACAAAATGAATTTTAATGTGGAGAAAAGAAAAGTTTTACATTTAGCTCGGAAAAATCAAAGGTATAAGTACAGATTAGGCAAGACTTGGCTCAAAAACAGTAACTGTGAGAAGGACCTTGGAGTCCCTTGACTCCACTTGAATATGAACCAACAGGAGCCTGGATAGCTCAGCAGACTAATGCATTGTAATTTAACTCCAGCTGTCTGCAATTAGTAAGTTCGAACCTTGCCAGGCTCAAGGTTGACTCAGCCTTCCATCCTTTCTAAGGTAGGTAAATTGAGGGCCCAGTTTGTGGGGCAATAAGCTGACTTTGTAAAAATATACAAAAGTATGAAGGCTATTACTTAATGCATTGTAAGCCGCCCTGAGTCTCTGGAGAAGGGCGGCATATAAATCAAATTTAAAAAAAAAGTGTATAGTAGCAGCCAAAAAAGCTAATACATTCCTGGGTTGTATAAAGTACCACTTTATAAAACCCTATTAAGACCACACCTGGAATACTGCAACCAATTTTGGTCACCATACTATACAAAAAAGATGTTGAGACTTTGGAAAAAGTTCAGAGAAGATGATCAAAACTCTGGAGAACAAAACAAATGAAGAAAGGCTGCAGGATTTGGGGTTGGCTAGTCTAAGGAAAAGAAGAGTTAGGAGGCAACATGATAGCAGTATTCCAGTATTTGAGGGGCTGCCACAAAGAAGAGGGGTACAAATTATTCTACAAAGCACCAGAGAGCAGGAGAAGAAACAATGGTTGGAAACTAATCAAAGAGAGAAGCAATCTGGAATTAGGGAGAAACTTCCTAACAGTGAAGACAATTAACCAGTGGAACACCTTATCTTCAGAAATTGTGGGCACTCTATCACTGGAGGTTTTTAAGAAGAAACTAGACAGTCACTTATCTGTAATAGTATAGGTTCTCCTGCTGGAGTAGACTAGAAGACCTCCAAGGTCCCTTCCAGCTCTATTCTATTCTATTCTATTCTATTCTATTCTATTCTATTCTATTCTATTCTCATTGTTCTTTTTTTCCTTCCTGCAACATTCCCCTGTTCCTAGAAAGTACTACTAAAAATTCTTCACAGCCTCATTTTGCCCCATTCTAGAATACATTCCTTCCTTGTCAATAAGCTAAATCATTCCTTCTTCTCCTCCAAATTTAGAAATCTGCTTAAAGTGTCTGATTAATTGACCAATTTCAGAAGTCCATTTTATTTCCATCATTTAAACTGCTGCAGGAAGAAATAAAACACAACACAACATAAAAAGCTATCATAGCCATGTTGTTTTCTGAAGGAAACAGAAAAATAATAAAACTGTCTATCTATCTACCTGAGATTTCCCAAATAGTTTGATCATTATCTGAATTTCTCTGATACTGTATGCACTTAAGCATTCGAAAACAGAAATTGTTCTGCCTGATTTGTCTTACATTGGTTAAAGAATCCCTATGAATGTGTAGAACATTCCTATGCTATTTTCAGTAGGACAGTTATTGTTTGGAACACATTGTACAAGTATATGCTAGCCCCTGAAGAGTATTTGATGTTACTGTGAATATAGTGATGGAAAAGAAAACTATACGAAAGAACAATTGAGATAAGGAAATATTTTTTGTTGCAATTTATTTGAAATGGAATATATGGATGACCTTGGGGGATGAGGATGAGGGCAATAGAAGCTTCCTAGAAATCAATCAGACAAGAGAAAGAGTGCTCCCCTAATAGTCAGAGGAAGATACTTAGGAAACACCCATCTTAATCAATTAGGTGGTTAAAATTAGGGACAAGAAATGTGTATTTTTAGACTTGCACAAATCTGTTAATGTAGCCTTGCAATAAAATAGAATTATTTACCTAGTTTTGTTTCCTGTTCTGGTTTACTTGGACAGGCTGACACAATTTCAACAGCATTAGGGGACTGTATGCCCTTCCTCAGGAGTTCCATTTTAGTGACCAAATTGCCCTTCCTCTTAGTGCTCTATTTTACCAAGCACTTTGCATGCACTCAAAAAGCAAGAGCAAGAAAACATATTTATGGTGATTTGATTGCTGGAAAATCAAAATGAAAGCAAAGTTGAGTGTACAATGTTGGACAAATTGATCTCTCTCTCTCTCTCTCTCTCTCTCTCTCTCTCTCTCTGTGTGTGTGTGTGTGTGTGTGTGTGTGTGTGTGTGTGTGTATGAAAGAAGAAATAAAATTGCAGGAAAGAAGAAAAGCACCTTAGTTTCTTCCCAAGACTTCCCAAGACTGTTCCATTTCCTGCACTATTTTATTTATTACTGTTTTTTTTTTCCTGAATGCCATACACTGGACCTGGGCATTACAATTGCTCCATTACACTGTTAGCAAGTCTAAATTCTGCTTTCAGTCTTGCTCTTTGATCCTGATGCAGACTCTGTGCGAATGATGGCAGAGGCAACGGAGCTTACAAGTCAGGATGAGGGGACTGGAGCAACAAAACAGCCTAGATGAAAAGTAACCCTGTTCTCCTATATGAGCAAATGCATATTTAGTTCCTGGGAGACAGAAAATATATGTTCTCATGGAAAATAGCCCATCAATGAAGATAAATGCTCTCCCTAGTTCACTATCCTATGTTTGGAGTTTCAAAAGGATAGTGAAGTGTGTGTGGACAAAAAGACTGCAAAAGAAATATGAAATAAAAGAAGTGTGCTTTTCAAACCTGATAGCTCCATAGGGTATTAAAATCGTCTTCGTGGATATTAAATGAGGTATATAACTAAAGCATGGCTGTGAATTCAAATAGAAGCTATATCCCGATAACTGAAGAAAGGGAGAAAACAATGTTTTCTCTTTTGGACACCCCTGTGTTTCTAAGAAACACTAAGGTAAAAAAGTAATGAGGCATTTAAAGTAAAGAAACTACAATTATGATGGTAAAAGACCTGCATGTACAAATGAGTTATGGCAAAACAAAACAAGTACAATTGAATTATACATTTTCTACACTGAAATAAATGTATCCTTTCTTCTTATTTTTTTTCCCTACAGTGCACATCGAAAGGGCCCAGTATGAAAAAGGACTACAATGAGACTCAGAGGTTAAACATTTACATATACCATACTAGATTTGAGTGTGGATTCAAGGCTACTAGAGTAATGTGTTTGGCTTATGGCAATATTACACAAGACACTATAGTTTTGGAATTCTGTCTTTCATTCTTCAGTTTCATAGCTCTGGGTTTGCATGAGCTTTGAACTGTATTTGTTGTTGTTTTTAATCGTTTGTTTTTATGTAGTTGTTGCCCCTTGGCAACTGGGTGAACATATCCCTGAAGGATTTTGGCAAAATTTTAGAAATGGCCTTACTCCTAGAACTGCGGAAGAGTGACTGAACGGTCACCCATTCTTGAGCTTTTTGCCCAAGAACTCCCAGTCTCTGATAATAAGCTGGCTTTCTTTGTAATATTGGCCTAGTTAAAATGTGCCAAGTCTGAGGAAAGTTTGCACTTCTGGTCTTCTTTTGAATTTATCCTGTGTTTAAAAGCCTTGTTCTAATTCCACTGATATTACTTCTGAGGGACCAGAAGGGAAATAATTACCTGTTCAATCTCTCCGACTTTCATATTTCTATATTTGCTTTAAGCCTGTTTCCAAAATGGTGGTAGGCCTCATTGTACCCCTTCAATCTTTGGAATTTCTTTCAACAAAGAATTAATATTCTCTTTTCTTTTTTAACTTTTGGATGAAACCACTTCCATTTTTCTGTGGAGAATTTCTCCCCTGTTTTTTGTTTGTTTGTTTGTTTCTCCTTCTTCAAAGTCTATTTCTTGAATGAGTTAAATGTTGCCTTCTATGTAATTTAATAAATAAACTTTTTTATTTGTTCTACATGCCATAATTTCATAAAGAAAGAAAGAAAAAACCTTTATCTCCATCATAAACTGAAATATGAGACAAGGCTCATGAATCAGGGACAAATGTGCACCTGTTGGTCCTACAAGACTGATGAGTTAACAAAATAACAGAATAACAGACTTGGAAGGGACCTTAGAGGTCTTTTAGTCCAACCCCTGACTTAAGCAGGAAACCCTATACCATTTCAGAAAAATGGTTGTCCAATCTCTTCTTAAAAGCTTCCAATAATGGAACATTCTTGACTTCTGGAGGCAAGTTGTTTCACTGATGTATTGTTCTAACTGTCAGGAAATTTCTCCTTAGTTCTAGGTTGGTTCTCTCCTTGATTAATTTCCATCCATTGGTTCTTGTCCTTCAGATGCTTTGGAGAATAGGTTGGTCCCCTCTTCTTTGTGGCAGCCCCTTAGAAATTTGAACACTGATATCATGTCACACACACACACAGTGCTTCTTTTCATTAAACTAGCTATACCCACTTCCAGCAACCATTCTTCATATGTTTTATCTTTCAGTCTTTGTGAAACCAATTTCACAAGAAAGCTATAATTTTACTTTATTAGATAGGCTCTAGTCTTACAAGTCTGCTTGTTTTTATCATCCATCTCTCATATGCCCATCAGCTCAGATAGAGCCAGCAGATCTCTATCAAACGATATCCTTTCCCAGGATATCTGAATATCCCTGGGATATTCAGAGCTTCTGAACAATCTCCTCAAGGCTATTTCGCAGGCTCTTTATAGCATCCTTACTATACGTCTAGAAATAAATTTCCCCATTCATTTGTGACCCAGAATGACTCCATCTCCTGGCATAGTATAGTAACTTGTATGGAGACTTGTCTCTTGAGTAAATATACAAAGGGATTTTATGCCTGATAAAAACAATTTTAAATCATCTTATTTCTATGTCTTTTGGATTATTTTCTTTGTGACATCAAGAAAAGGACTTTAATGATCTATCACTGAATATCTTAAGGGTTCTGCTTTTGCAGTTTCTTCATCTGCCTGACAGTAGAGACGTATGGAAACTATTGGAGAATTTCAGTGATTACTAAACCACTTTTTAGAAGCAATAAAACTGAATTGGATGGTTTATAGTTTAGTCAAAGAAGAGCCGCGAAATTATGCTTCAGTTGAATGAAGGCAGAATAAACTATGCTTCAATGTTTTACAAGAAAATCCAGATGTTTTGGAATTGCACCCAAGGTACCTATTACAATTGGTACCATTCTTGCACTCTCTCAGTTACTCTATTTCTATTCTCCTCAAGAAGCCGTCCCTGGATCCGGCAATATTGGCCAACTACCATCCTGTCTCCAACCTTCGCTTCATGGCAAAGGTTGTTGAGAGTGTGGTCGTGCGACAATTCCCACAATTCCTGGAGGCAACATCTTATCTAGATCCGTTCCAGTCGGGTTTCAGGTCTGGGCACAGCATGGAAACGGCATTGTTCGCATTGGTTGATGATCTCTGGAGGGCTTGGGACAGGGGTTGCTCCTCTGTTCTGGTCCTGTTAGATCTCTCAGCGGCTTTTGATACCATCGACCATGGTATCATGCTGCACCGGCTGGAAGAGTTGGGGGTGGGAGGCACCATGTTGCGGTGGTTCTCCTCCTTTCTCTCCGACCGGTCGCAGTTTGTGTTGGCAGGGGGGCAGAGGTCGACCTCGAGGCCTCTCATCTGTGGAGTGCCACAGGGATTGGTCCTCTCGCCCCTTCTGTTCAACATTTATGTGAAGCCATTGGGCGAGATCATTCGTGGCTTTGGGGTGAGATACCACCAGTACGCTGATGACACCCAGCTGTACTTCTCCACCGGCCACCCCAATGATGCCCTTGAAGTGATGTCCCAGTGCCTGGAGGCTGTGCAGATCTGGATGGGGAGGAACAGGTTCAAGCTCAACCCTTCCAAGACTGAGTGGCTGTGGCTCCCGGCATCTCGATATAGTCAGTTGACTCCATCACTGATTATTGGGGGCAAGTCTTTGGCCCCCACAGAAAGGGCTCGCAATCTGGGAGTCCTCCTGGATATGCAGCTGTCCTTAGAGGAACATCTGACGGCTGTAACCAGGGGGACCTTTTGTCAGGTTCGCCTGATTCACCAGTTGCGGCCCTTTCTTGATTGGGATTCCCTGTGCACAGTCACTCACACCTTCGTCACCTCTCGCCTTGACTACTGCAACACTCTCTACATGGGGCTCCCCTTGAAGGGCACCCGGAGGCTCCAACTGGTCCAGAATGCAGCAGCGCGGGTAGTGACGGGAGCAGCATGGCGCTCCCATGTAACACCGCTCCTGCGCGAGCTGCACTGGCTCCCGGTGGTCTTCCGGGTGTGCTTCAAGGTGTTGGTTATCACTTTTAAAGTGCTCCATAGCATAGGGCCTAGTTATCTTCGAGACCGCCTGCTGCTACCGACGACCTCCCATCGACCCGTGCGCTCCCACAGAGAGGGCCTCCTCAGGGTGCCATCAGCCAAACAATGTAGGCTGGTGACCCCCAGGGGGAGGGCCTTCTCCATGGGGGCACCTACCCTCTGGAATCAGTTGCCCCCAGAGATAAGGAGAATCCAAGACCTCAGTGCCTTCTGCCGTGCCCTTAAAACCCACTTTTTCCAGCAAGCCGGGCTGGCTTAAGAAGAAATTTTTAAATGTTTTAATTGGTTTGTGATTTTTAATTTTTGGGCCAAATTTATATATATATATATTAATTGTTTTTTAATATTTATATTTCATGTTCTTAATTCTGGCTGTACACCGCCCTGAGTCCTCAGGGAGAAGGGCGGTATATAAATTGGAAATAAAATAAATTTGCATTTGCCTGCTTTTGTGATTTTCTCCAATTCTTTTGCTTCTATTTTGTAAATTACAGTATTGCAATGTCCACTATCCAGACTTTTTTTTTGTCTTTCTACCAGAAGTTATTAAGTTTGGGGTAGCTTGCTTATCTGTTTGATGCTAATTCAGAGTACTTTAATTTCTTCATTTTCTTTTTGTCTAGCTTGTTGGTCCCATCAGTTCTTGCTTGCAAGCAAGTGGTATTTCTTGCAGATATTCCAATGTATGATTGTTGCTATTTTGTTATGCTGTTGTTTGTAGTCAGTCTGTATGATCTTCTTGCAGCAGCTACTTAGCTACTTTAGCTGCTTTGCAGAGGGGACATTTGATAGCAATAGCAATAGCAATAGCACTTAGACTTATATACCGCTTTATAGAGCTTTCCAGCCCTCTCTAAGCGGTTTACAGAGTCAGCATATTGCCCCCAACAATCTGAGTCCTCATTTTACTCACCTCGGAAGGATGGAAGGCTGAGTCAACCTTGAGCCTAGTGAGATTTGATCTGCCAAATTGCAGGCAGTCAGCTGTCAGCAGAAGTAACCTGCAGTACTGCACTCTAACCACTGCACCACCGCAGCTCTTTTGTTCTACTCTAAATTCTGACTTTGTACACATTTGTTCTTAAGCCTTGCTCTTATGCAGCCAGTATTAGCCCCTGTCTCTTCAAATTTTCTGCTGTCAGGCATTGCTTTGTTGATATCTATTTTGCCTGCATTTTTAAAAATATACTGCTCATATAATACTTTGCCTTATTATGATTACAATTTGGAATTAGCTTAGGCCAGGGGAGTATATACTTTACATCAATAATAATTCAATAACAATATATGTACACAAATAAATGTTATCTATAAAAACCTAAATCTTTTAAATTCTACTTTGTTTTTTTTAACAACACTGTATAAACATTGGAAAGATTGGGACATTTTATAATACTGCATTAGGTAACCCTGACATAATAAACATGACTGAACAGCTGCAAGCAACAGATGTGTTCTCACTTTCAGAATGCTCTTACATGTTTCTTGGGACATTCATACATACATACATACATACATACATACATACATACATACAATCATATATTGTTCTTCATCTAAAATATATCAGCAAGAGTCCAAATTCATAGCATTCCTAAAGTCCAATTTCAATTAGATGCAAGTATTTTTATTGGGGGAGTCGGGGAATGTCTAATTTTTGCTAAGAACAAATATGTCATTTTTCCAGCGATGCCTGTAGTGATGGCACAAGGGAGTGAGAAACTATAATCTGTAAAATAGAAATAAAGTGCCCTTTAGGGTACAGTTGGCAAATTCACTCTTGTTTGTTATTGGCTGTCTTTTTTTAAATAATGTGCAAATCATCTTCAATACCATGGAAATTATCAACAGAGGATCAAAACCTGGAGCTTCTACTAGAGCACAAATCAAAAGCTGTTGGAATCCAACAGCTGGAGCTGGTCTCATTATTTCAGTAGGCTTTGATGTGCTTTTCAGGTAGCTTTCTTAGAAAATTACTTCCAGATTTGTCTATCTACAAATTGACATTGCATACACATTATAGTTTCCAGCAGAGATAAATACTGTAACAGAGTTCTCATTTTCAAAATTATTTTCCCCTTTAAAAATATCTTCCATTAGAAACATAATTTTGTCAGTAACTGAACTGAAGATCAGCTGAACTTAGTGAAAGACTCTAGTTTTTTTTTATTGACTTATTTGCTGTTTATTTCTATTGACTTATAAATCATATTTTTTTATTGTATGATCAACTGCCTAATTAATTTTGTACAGTGTATTTAGGCAGAATATAGTATATTTCAGTTGGTTTGCTGTCATCTTACACCTGCAGCTCCAGAGTTTTTAAAATCTCTCTAGCATAAATTTGCACTATACCTATAATCATGTCAGCTGCACTATATTTCAGCCATTTAGTTTGTTGAAATATCATGGTTTTTAATTTCAGATGCACTAGAAAATTTACATCTGTGGCTATGGTTTCTTTGGACTTTAATCAGATCAAAGTCAGCAAAAGATATTGAAAGACTTAGATACAATATTTTGCTCAGACCGTTTTAGAGTATGAATCAAACACTGTTTTGATTTTCCCTGCTTATCTGTTAATATGAACAGATGTGATATGCTATTGTATAATAGCTGCTGATTACCAACAGTCCTTTATTTTCCATTCATTCGACAGCACTAATTAGAGATAATATAGTATTCTATATAGCTATAATTAAAAAGTGTTTCATGTATGATACTGTAAAAATAAATTCCTGTAGTCTATGAATAGGATCTATAGAATCCATCAGGCACTACATAATATACAGTGATTAGATGACTGACAATACAAACTAATACATGTCTACTCAGAAGTAAGCTCTACTGGGTTCAATGAGAATTACACTTAGGTCAGTGAATATAGTAAGATTACAGCTCAGTCCTTTAACATACAAATATCCAGATGCCGGTGCAGATTTACGCATCACTTAATTTTCAGTGAAATTGAAAGAATCACTTGATGTTTTACAAGATACTGAATTTCATTGCAAACTTCAAGGGGAAAAAAAAAGCCTCTGATACATTATTGAGGCTACCATTTTCTGATGTTTGGTCCCCCCCCCCCGCCGCTCCCGCACTGTTTATGTAAAAATATTAATGGTCATGCCAATACCTGTGGGTCTACTATCTATTTCGTGGAGATTAAGTACCATTCACACTGGGGGAGAAATAAGTTGCTATGCCAACCTATAATATACTGTATTGTTGCAGCTTGCAAATTCAAAGGATAAAACTAAAAGTATAGAACACCTTTACTACTTCCCATATGGTCAGTGGCTTCCAAAGTAAACTTTATCTATGGGCATGAAGGAGGCCATCAAAACATACCCCATACACATTTGTTTAATAAATCTACACCCATTTCCTGCTGCAAGTCTATGTTTATGACCCCAGTCAACTCTTACTCTGATCCTGTAGCAATTTCTGACTGGTTTTCAGAAGGAGCTCCTACCACATTATAGTAGTCCAATTAAGATAAAACTAATGGGCTTTAAATTAGCCATGCCTCACTAAAACTGGAACTGGTACAAGAGTTTGAAACAGAGTAAAATGCTTACATGCATAGACCTAATGTTGCAGTATTAAGTAATAAGGTTAGATCCAGGATAACTTCCAAGTGATCAATTTGATTTTTTTTAAAAAAGTACTGCTCTTCAGAAAAGGTTGATAGAAGCTTTAGATCATCTTTTATCTTTGCTAATTGTCAGGCAGTCTACCACTGATTCCAAATACAGTTCAGAATCTTTTTAGCCCTAGCTTTAATAATTAAATCAGTAAATTCTTCTGCTCCAGTGTTCTCATAAATATATCTAAGGCATTGGGAGCAAAGCTGAACGCTGTGGATTTTAGGAAAGGCCAATGAATTGCATAACTGTGCCTGGTACCACCTCCTGAAATCCACCCACTAAATTGTCTTTTTCAATCCCATCCTAGTTTTGTGGTTCAGATGTTCCCCTAAGTATTGAAGGATCTCTTGAGATTTAGCACTATCCCAAAACCACCTTCTGATAAAGATCTTTTTTTTTTAGTGGGGCCAGCAATATTTTTATCTTAAAGCCAGATCAAAAGTCTGGGCTGCTCAGTGCTGGCTGATCATTATTTGAAACATAAATTACTGTGCTGAAGTTTCAAATATAATACGGATCCAATTAAATAAGCACCGTGGTATTTTGAAACATGCAAACTCTTCTTATTATTTCATAGAAAAGTCCAGTAGGAAGATGGAAAGAATGAAATCATTCTGCATTTTCAGCACATATGATAAAAGCACAAGGTTTTCCAGAATATTCAGCTTCTTTGGTTGCATGTTAGTTCAGAAGCTCAGGCTATTGTGCATTGTTCCCACTTTACAGACAGCTGTTAGACAACAGCTAAGTATCCAGTCTAACTAGCATGCATCAATATTCTTCTATTCAAAGCAGCCTGGCTAGTCTATTGTGCTATCCATCTGTTCAAATAGTATTCAGAATGTTCTCCATTGTTGCATTCTTAAAACAATTCCATGCAATTGGCTTGATTGTGTTGGTTACCATTCTTTTTCTCTGAACATACATGAAATCTGAGATGTGCCTTGTTTGAGGAAGGATGTTCATTTGAAACTATGAATCTTTTCTATTTCAAGAAACTGAAATAATGGTTAACACTGCATTGCCTAACAATAACATAAGTTACTTAATTACAAGATGATAGTTAGAGATAGATAATAGATAGATAGATAGATAGATAGATAGATAGATAGATAGATAGATAGATAGATAGATTGATAGATAGATAACAACCACAAATCGAGGCCAAAATTTCTGTTACAAAGTAAGGTAGTTTTTAAGTGAGTTTTGCCCGATTTTATGATCTTTCTTGTCACAGGCATTAAGTGAATCACTGCAGTTGTTAAGTTAAATCTGGCTTCCCCACTGCCTTTGCTTGTCAGAAGACACAAAATGTGATAACATGACTCCAGGAAACAGCAACCATCATAAATATGAGCCAGTTGCCATTTTGATTGTGTGATCATGGGTATGGTTGCAATGGTTGTGAATGTGAAAAACAGTCATAAGTCACCTTTGCAGTGTTGTTTTAATTTCAAATGGTCGCAAAATTAATGGTCGTAAGTTGAGGACTACCAGTAGATAACACTAAATAGCATATTTGCATTTTTAAAAACAGATAAATTAAATAGACATACATAGAATTAAGATAAATTATTTCCAAGTCACTTTTTGTATGCTTAATGGATAGTCATATATGATGAGTCTTTGGCACTCTCTGAGCTTGGTTGTTTTCTTGCAGACATTTCATTATCCCAACTAGGCAACATCCTCAATGCTATATAGCAGGGGTGGGCAAATGTGGCCCTTATACAACCTGTGGACTTTAACTCCCAAGCTGTCTCAGGAATTCTGGGAGTTGAAGTCCACCGGTTGTAAAAGGGCCACAGTTGCCCACCCCTGCTATATAGTTATATATGTTAAGAATAGCTTCGCAATACTTTAAAGAAAAGAAATAGAATGGTTATGTGCTTGTTGGGTATTTCTGGAGCTCTATCATTACTTTTTGCTATTATTTCATAGATAGCAGTCAAGAAAGTAGCTGTCTTCTTAGATAACGGATATATTTTCAAGATGACACCTTAGCAAAAAAGTGAAAGTAGTCTTTGGATATAACAATTTTCCCTCAGTGTTTGAAATGCACAATAGCTCTTGCCTGTTAATTACATCCTTCTTGATACAAATCTTTGGTCATCAAGTATCTGCAAATTGCAGATTGCCAAATTGCCAATTGCTGTCTGACTGTAATAAGAAATCCACATGCAGTTTCATATATTATTTTAAATCAACAATGAGTGTTCCTATCTCAAGAAAAAAATATACAGTAAGTAGTTTCTTCTTGAGTGTTAATCTATAGTGTTAATCTATAGCAGGGGTGTCAAACTCACGGCATCACAGCGGCGTCACAAGCTTTCCACCAGCTTTTTCACCAGCTTTTCCAGCCATGGAATATGTTTCAGAAAGTTGTTTTCAAGTTTTAAACTGAAGTCTGAACAGCCTGGATCACTTACAACAACTCCTATGACGATCAGTATTTTTATCTTTGAAAAAGGAGGGTTGAAAATTATTTTGTGGTTATCAAATAAATAGTTTTCAAATTTTATTTTCCCCAAAGAGAAGAAAAGATGGTCAAAGCAAATTTTAAAGCAGTGCTAAAACACTCTAAAGATCGATTGAGATGGGGTGGGGAGAGGGGGAGAGGGAAATCAAAGTTTCTCTCATAAGATAAAATAGCTTTTTAAGGAAATTGGAGAAGTGATTGCTGAATGATATTACAAGAAAGGAGGAGTGGCTAGAGAGAAAGAGAATATCACCTTATCACCTAGAAGAACATTGCTTATCCATTTTGTCCTTAGAGGCGATAAAACATAAGGTCCTTGGGGAGATTCCATAAATACAAGTGCTTTAGAAAAATAGCAAGGACAAAAATATAAGGACTTATCCAGGAAGGCAAAGAGAAACTTCCTTTGATTATATGGTCAAGCCTGGTGTACAGAGAGATTGAATTGCCATCATTGTTGCAAAGAAGACCATATTTATTTTATTTTATTTATTTATTTCAGTGTATTTTCCTGATTTCAAGTTTGTTTGTTTTTCCATGATGGCATGCATTTCTCCTGATCCTTGATTTACTGATAGATGATCAAATTGCCTATCAATCTATTGACCTATGAAGTTTTAAGATTAGAATTAAGTCAACCCTATCATTTTCATTCTTTCTATGATATGACAGTTGTAATTCCTTATAGCCAGTTAATTGTGAGATACAACTGTAAGCAGAGTTATCTATTTACACATTATATTATCAACAGTCACTTACTGGAGGAAATCCATTGAAAAACAAAAGGAAGGCAAACTCACACAGTGTGTCTATTTCTTTCATCCTTCCTTTCTGGTATTCTTTGTCCTTCCAAAGTTTCTGGAAGTCATGGAGACAATTTAAGGAAGATTTAGAAAGTATTTAATCAGACTGCATCTGGAGACTTTGGTTGAGCACCATAAGCTCATTTCAGTATTGGCTGGTGTCTGCTGCACCAATTGCAAGTATACAATGCACATTTCTCAATGCACTAATGTTTCCTGCAGTAGCTTTAGTATGATAAAATAGACTATTTAGGAAAAAAAGGAAAAATAATTAAGCAAGCATAAGAATAAATTGAAACTAGACAGACAATCTTGCCATAGTTCAAAATAAAAGTTTTGTAGAACCTCACTTGAGAGCAGAGAATTTGTTTTGCAGGATTCAATCTGGTTGGTCATCGGGACCAGAGGTTTAGTCTTCTGAGCTTTCGGACTTGGAGCCCATCCTCAGGGAACTTCTCTCTAGCAGAGTGTGTGGAGCCCATCCTCAGGGAATTTCTCTCTAGCACAGCAGTCACCTATCGGTGGTCCGTGGACCACTGGTGGTCCGTGAGAAAATTTTGGTGGTCCGCAAAAAAATTATTTGCACTTTTAAATTGCAC
This sequence comes from Pituophis catenifer annectens, assembly GCF_029215685.1. Lineage (NCBI taxonomy): Eukaryota > Metazoa > Chordata > Lepidosauria > Squamata > Colubridae > Pituophis > Pituophis catenifer. The sequence goes on from NW_027256882.1 coordinate 116,879,061, forward strand.
TAAATCAGGGGTCCTCAAACTACAGCCTCTGGGCCAGATACATGCAATGAATGTTTGTGTTGCTGCAGAGAGTCTCCCCTTTGGGGTCTTTCTGTGCCAGTCAGAGGGGGGCAGAAATTCCGACTTGGGGTCTGCTTCAGCCTCCTGGTGAGGGGCTTTGGGTGAAGGCTGGAGGGAAGTGCCATTGGTGGCGAAGAGCCAGAGGGCCTTGTTCCAGTGGGACAGCATCATGGCCTGGAACTGGTTGACCATCTCAGACCGCTGAGCCTCTAGGCCCCTGTTCCTGGCCTTGCACTCCCACAGTTCTTCCCTCTGCTTGGAAAGCCTAAGCTTGTAGTTCTCAGTGATGTGCTTCTGCTGAGCCTCTTTCTCAGTCAGATCCTATTTGAACTGAGTCAGTTGTTTTGCCAACTTTTTTTTTGTGGTGGCTGCTTAGCTCCAATAACTGCTTCTTGTTGGGGCCCTAAGGATCCTGGATGGGCAGACGAGGAGTGGCTGGGAGGGAAGGGGTGAGCCAGCGAGGTGCCTCTCAATGTGAGTGACATCGAGTTGATCACACCCACCCAGTCACATGACCACCTAGCCACGCCCACCCAGCTGGTCATTAGGCAGATAATATTAGTGGTTCGCAGGATTTAAAATTATGAATTTAGTGGTCCCTGAGGTCTGAAAGGTTGGGTACCCCTGCTCTAGCAGAGTGTATTAATCCTGCAACATTATCTTGGGACACCTATATTTGGCTTCATTTGTGAGAGAATTTTATCCCTGTGCTTTGCCTTGCATCAGAACTACATATTGGACATATCAGAACTACATATTGGACATAAAAGCAACTGCTTTGATCCAGATCAGATTTCTCCAACCCACCCAGAATTTCCTTAAGTAACAGTTTATGTCTCCTCGTCACTGGCTGATGAAGTTCTTTCCAAAGATCAGTTATTGGATTCTTTGAACTGGAGTTATCAGGAGTGGAACATATGACCTTTAGCATCTAACACATAAGTTCTACTACTGAGCTGTGACTCCTTTCCTAATATATTGGATTAGTTAGGTGGTAAAACTATATTTTTCCTTATTCTGTATATATACAGCAGCATCAGCTGTTGCTATTTTTCACTGAAATGTTGGCATCCATTTCATAAAAGGCTGCAGCATTCCAGATGGACCAGGGCCTCTTTCTTGCCAGCAACTTTGTAGCTGAACTTAAACATGACAATATGATTTAATTGTCTATTAACTGAATATTAAGTGGCAAATGTGACTTTTTATTCAAAATTAATTATAACACATGGTATGGCTTTAATATGTTTACTATTTGAAATAAGGAAATGGATGATATCCCTCCCGCCTGTTTCTGTGTTCCAACGAGCACTGAAAAGTAAAATGGACAGTGAGCACTAATGAGCCTTCAGTAGGAATGACCTATTCCGAATGGAAGTCTTGCCGTGTGACATTTTGCTTAAGTGGGCGAACTGATGTGATATCAGTCACAGGAGTTTAAAGGTCTGATAAGATAACAAACATTATTAATTCAGCATCACTTTAAATGGAAAAAGTGTTGCTGCAGGGGTCTTTTGACAATTTTTAAAGAGATCAGAATATTTAATTGTGAATTAATTGCTGAAAACCCTTTTATGCTATTCAGAAACTTCAGTGAAGCTGAAATGGAAAAGATTCTACCAGTTGACTAAAGTATCATTACAGCTATTATCAAGGCAAAGAACTACAGACCCTTCTGCAGAAGACAGAGAGCATAATTGCAATCAGTTCATTTCCTGTTGCTAGTAAATTATCCAAATGGGAGAATGAGTGAGCCTTAATTTACGCACCACACCAAATAAAATAAAATAAAATTACTATTCTGCCATTCTAAAATCACTTCATTTTCAGAAGGAGCTAGGACAGGTCTGTAATTAAGTGGAAAATAGAAGCTGTTTAATGACCACTGTGAGCTAGCATGTTAAATAGCCATGTAAAATGAAGACTTGATGCCTCAACTGTAGCCAAATCTGTACTTTATAGGAAATAAACTGAATCAACTGTTGGTTTCCTTCTCAACTGATTCAATTATGCACTTATGCCAACATCAGTAATATAGGCCAAATTCAGACTTTGGCAGAAACAGTTCATACAACAAACATGATGAACTGAAGTTTTACTCATATATTAAGAATAGCAGTTCTTCAAAATAGGCTTGCTACATTGCATGAAAAATTTGTGGCATAGGCAGCTTTATTACTAGGTAATAATACAAAACATCTGCAAGCAAAAGCAAGTTTAGAGAGCACCAGATCTCCACAGCTGTATTATTAGCCTGAGTAGGTCAGCATTCATATCTACACCCCAGAACATTTGAATAAAGTTAAGCTTGTGGATCATGACAAAACAATTGATTGCATTTAAAATGTATTCAAAATATTGTTGTCTATCATAATTTTTTCTTGAACTGGCAATCTATTAAATATCACATCAAATTGAATATCACTTCACATTAAATATCAAATAAATCAGACTTCAATATTGCAATTAGGAATTATTTCAAATGTTAAATTTTATCTATCCAGGAAGTTAACAACAAAATGGGGTTGGTAGGCCAATTTTATACTACCAGTATTTATTTCAAAAGGGAGAGAGAAATAATTATTAAGATGTGCAATGCAGCCATTTTTATTCTGTAAATTTAATTCATTTCTGAGTCTAAGGTCAATTCTTCACTGTAAGCTAGGAAGGCTGTCTCTTAAACTGCTCCCAGTTGTTTCTTAAGCAAATTTCCAAAATTACAATTTAAATTGTAGTGTATTGTTCATAGAGATGGACAAATGTTCAGTTCAGTTATGGACATCACAAGATCTTATTGGTCATTCACCTGCCTTTTGCACTTATTCAGAGAAGGAATGTCCCACTAGCTTCTTCTGTGTGAACTAGTCTACCAGAAAATTCCTTTGCATTAAGGGACTGTCCCCTACATAGGTTCCTGTGCGGTGGTGGGTTCTTCCCAGTTCGGCCCGGTTCTCCCTAGCTGGTAGCGGTGATGATCAGAATTAAAAGAAAACAAATGAGTAGACCGGTGCCTGCAAAAATACATGAGTAGACCAGTGCCTGCAAAAAATAAATGGGTAGATCGGTACAGTTCTGCAAGCAGTTAAAAGCCTGGTAGACCAGTACCTTTGCTAAATTCTAAATAATTGTCACATGACTATCAAGCCATGCCCACAAAATAAGCCACGCCTACAGAACCGGTAGTAAAAAAAATTAGAACCCACCCCTGTTCCTCTGTCTTTACTTTCCTATTTATTTGCACACATGGATACTTTCATATCCCCTTCAATATTATATCCTTTGACACTAATGCAAACTCTTGAATTATATTGTAAACCTTTAGCGATAATAGGGAAAATTACTATGTGTGGAGACAGAAATAGAAAGATAGAAAAATGATAGATAGAATCCTTCCTGTTTATGGAAAAAAGTGACAAGTCTTTACAGTTCACTATTTTCAAAGTCTATATAATGAATTCAGGATGCTCTGGACTGCCTTAACTGTTTGAGGTCTATGCTTATGTTCATAACAATATAATTATGAATATATCTATAATTTTGTAAATCTGTAAATTAACCCCCCCCCAAAAAAAAATCTCCACACCTCCATAAAAATAAAATGCTATGAAATAATTTGCTGTGTCCTCTACTTTTCTACAGAGATACCCACAGACGGTGTATTTGTCTCCATCTGTCTGACAGTTGTTGTTGTTTAAATCCTTCCAAGCGGCTGTTCCAGTTGGATGATAGTAAGTGAAGATCAGTTCTATAAAATCAAAAATAGTAGGTGAATATTTCAGGCTAAAGAGCGTCCATAATAAATGAGGATGTGGGTAGAAATGAAAGAAAATCACATGTCAATAAGAATCTCTATGAAGGAGAAAAGATACTGCTTAGCAATGAGTATTTGCCTTATTTCAGGTACAAATAAAATTTTAATATCTTAGTGATGTAGTGAGGCTTTCAGGTAGGCAAGGAAAAAAGCTTTGGGCATTAGAGTCACCTATTAGTTTCAGAAATGAGGCAATGATTCTTGATGCAACAACTCTGATAACACTGAAATTTTCAAAAGAATTTCATCATTTGGGAAATAGTGAAGCAGAGAATAAAACATATTGAGTTACAAAAGAGAAGCCTTTTGCATCCCCAGTAGGATAAGTCATTCCCCTGATAAACTAAAAATGACACTTCCTTCCAAGAATCAGAAAAACATTCAAAAATCCAACAATTATTAAGATTCCAGAGTCATTTTGTGTGAAATGTGTGGCCATATAAATTTACTAAATACATTCTAAATATGAGTCTGGTATCTTTTCTCATTAAGTGTTTTTCAACAAAAGACACAATCACCAAATATTTTTAGCACCTCTAAAGGAACTTCATAAAGTAGGTCCATTAACAAAAAAATGAGGATTCTCTCTAGGTTATCTTGTTTGTCTCAAAGGAAGACGGTGGGTGGAATGGAAATAGCATGTTTAAAACATTTCCTTTTCAAGCAATCTTGTGATTTGCCCTGATAAGGAAAACTGTTATTTTAATAGTTCCTTCATCTTTAAAAAAAATCCTTAGATCAATCACTGGAATTATATAAGAAAAAATGCTACAACATGATCAATCATCATACGTATCTGATTAATAAAATATTAATAATTACTGTTGATTGGTGAAATTTCTAGTTTTCTATCACCTTTTCCACCAAAAATAGAAAGGTATTGCAGCCGTTTGTAAATGCTGGATTTTAATGATGTGATTGGAACAGTTCTGTCAGGCATGAAAAACCAGGAGCACGTGAAGTTCCAATTGAATTTATTTATTACTATGCAAGAATCTACTCAACTAACATTTAAAACTATTTTGGTGTTATATAAAGGTCAATGGAATTGAAGAGAAGTTAAATGTAGTCCATTTGTGGATATGTAGAGACTCTAGACTGATTCCTCTTTTATTTATTTATTTATTTATTAGTCACATTTTTAGGCCGCCCAACTCCCAAGGGACTCTGGGCGGCTAACAACAAAGAATAAAAAAAGAAAGAAAGAATAAAACTCCATCCTCTCAGGTTCTGCCACTCCTCCCACAAGTTCTGCTTATATTCTTTTAACTAAATGTTGATTAAGGCACAGAAGAAGCATGATCAAGCAGTCATTAATGTAGGTGGGCTTGTAACAAAAATTAAGAAGCAACTTAGGTGCAAATCCAGGAATTACTGAAACTGAAAAATGTTCCCCTGATAAAATTATTGTTTATCTTTGCTCATAAAGGTAAAAATTTCCCCTGTCCAGTCATATCTGACTCTAAGGGGCAGTGGTCATGCTTGTTTCTTAGCTGAAGGAGCCAGCATTGTCTGAAGACACTCTCTGTGGTCATGTGGCCAGCATGACTATACACCGAGGTGAACAGAATGCATTATACCTTCCCATTGAAGCGGTATCTATTTATCTACTTACATTTCTGTGCTTTTGAACTGCTACGTGGGCAGGAGCTGGGGCAACTAATGGACGCTGTCCCCATTGTGTAGCACTTAGGTCTTGAAACCAGACTGAGCCATTGCACTGCTTCTCTCTGCTCATACCAATTTCACATTCTTTTGTGTATCTTAAAAAATAAAATATTGTAATTATTAAACATCTGACTATTGGCCAAAAATTGTATAATTCCATCATACTTCTATATTAAAATGTACTATTCCCACTCCACAGGCAATATTACAAGCACCACCCTGTTCACATTAGCAGAAAGTGGGACAGAATCAATTCAAATCTTGTTTGTTCTGCCTTGTTAAAATATCCAAGTCAGTTTCAGAAGCTGAAGAATAGAAGCAATAAATATATCTATAAGGGAATGTGAGATTCCCTCAGATCAGAAAAAAAGGCTCTATCGATTGAAATAATCTTGACCATCTTTGTAGATTATTTTACAACAGAGAAAAGGGAAGCATTTGATTCTACTATCAACTGTGATTTCAATGCTACTTTGTTCTACTTTGTTTTAATTGGGTTGGATTATCTTTCTTAGATGGTTATAGACGATCACAACTTTCCATTTTATTTCCTAGGGACTTGGACTTTGTAAGAGCCTGAAGCTGAGTGATGTCCATTTGACAGTTTAACATTGAATATATGATGAATACATTGGTGACAATTTAATCACTATTCATTTTACATATTTTGATCACTTACTAAATGTGTCTGATCCAACTGGGAGCAGTTCTACAGTTCATTCTCTCATATACCAACTTTTGCCCTTGTTGAGCTAATTTCAGATTAGGGGATTTGCCATGTCCATGTTATAGTTGACTGTCAGTTATGGCTAAACTTGCTGAGACATGTACAGCATCTCACTTCAGTTTGCTTTTGTTTTTAATAAAGCATCCTTAGTCTAAGGCACCAGTTGTGTAGGTGTGTCGGTGATATATTAATGAATCTGTAATTTTGAGTTCAAAGTTCTTCTAGGTAATATCTGACTGCATGTACATTGGCTATTGATAATAAAGGTTGGGCCTTATTTCCCAAATCAGTAAAAGCCCCAAACCTAAATCTTGATTCTGGAAATTGTTTATTCTCCCATTTTTCTTTATCTTTATAAGGCCCAGCTTCTCCCCCTTATTCAAGAAAGTAAAGACTCTCGAAACTTAGCATTTCAAAAGGAACATTTTATTGAACAGGGATGATAGCAGGACGAAAAGAAAGCAGGCTCTGAGGGGGCCTCAGGACAAACAGTTAGAATAAAGGAATTAGAAATCCCTCCCAACAGTCCAATGTGGATTCAGCCATTCTGCAGGTGCAAATATGTTATTGTACCAGCTGCTCTGAGAAAATAAGGGAACTTTCTCAGGGTCATCCTCCACTGGCTTTTGAGCGATGTAACTGAAATGGCCCTCCCTCCCCTTACGTTCCCCAAAAGGTGCAAAAATGCCAGGGCGCTTAGGTACCAGGCTAAAGGTTATAAATCAATAAATTGCAGGATACAAGATACGTAGGAAAGAAAGTAATAAGTAAAGAAAGTAATTAAAGAACACCCCCCCTTGCCCTGAAGAAATGGCAGCTACACAGATCTGACAACCCTCCTACCTGGTATAATGACTTCCATGTTACTTTTAACTGACATCAGGTTCTTCCTGATTCTTATCTAATTTTTAGAATTTTTCCTCCTTCTGGCTGCTCTGATTTCCTGCCTTGAATACTTGCCTCTAAAACCTTGAACTGTAATTTCCCTTCTCTGCACCTCTCCTTTGCTTATTTCAAAATGTTCTTTGAAGCAACCCACTGAAGAAGAAAGTGTAATGCCAGGCACTAATGTTGCCTTTCTTCCTCTTGTAGGAAAAATCCAGTTTTGTAATCGTGGTTGGAAATAATAGTGTGAGGCATGGAAATGAAGCAATGCAATTCTTTTCATTCTGCTCAAAATGGCAGGAGAAGCAAATAATCAAGACAGAACAATTCCCACCACTTAATAGCTCCTTACAGCTTCCCTCATTTGCCTGTCAACAAGTGATCTTAACTCAGACGCTTGGTTTGGTTACAAGGCTTGTATCAAGATAGAGAAAGAAAAAAAATCATACACTGAGAATAAAGAATCTCATAAATGAAGACTTGTGTGATATGATTCTACTAAAATGGTATTGAATGTAAAATGCCAAGAAGATATAACAGTGCTTCAGAGTGGATATACCATGTGGATACAAAGAATTGGTGGAACTATAAATGTTGAGTATCTACCTATGTATCCCTCCACAACCCAAAATTAATCAGAAAGACTAAATCATATTGTTGAAATATACTGTAGCACCCTCAGTTCTAAAACAACACAAAGTATAAGATTGAACAACAACTTTAGAATGGGATGGGATGGGATGGGATGGGATGGGATGGGATGGGATGGGATGGGATGGGATAGGATAGGATAGGATAGGATAGGATAGGATAGGATAGGATAGGATTCTTTATTGGCCAAGTGTGATTGGACACACAAGGAATTTGTCTTATAATGGTGAAGATTATAAGACTATCTTATATTGCATATATGGGGATTATATATGGGGATTTTTGAGGCCTGAATGGAAATTGGAAGGACAATAAAGATAAAAATTTCAATATTTCACTTTGTGACACTACTTGTTTTTACTGCTATAGAAGCATATATATGATCATTTGTCCCAATTGCCTTCACTGCTACTGCTACTTGATGGAATCCAATAATATCAAAGCATTAAGGATAGGTTTTTTTCCTTCCATTTTTGCTATTGTTAAATAGTTATATGTTACTCTGCTCTTTTCAGAGTTACAGAGTAATTTTACAATAATTTTTCAAGAAATAGGATGTCTGAGAAAATCTCCAGGAAAAAAAAAAAGAAAGAAAGAGAGTGAAAGAGATCTCAGGTGAAATTGTTATATGCAAGCCAAAATTTCTGATGCTGCTTAGAAAATGACATATTTGTTCTTTTCTGTTTTGCCAACTAACAGGCAGTAGCATACAAATCTATGACAAAATCTCATTTCAGGGGAAAAAAGGTACTTAATCTTTTGACTGATACAAATAGGTATGCCAAACATTCTCTAAGCAGACTTCTGCAGTTTTAAAATCAATAACCATCCTTGCAAACTGCATAAACAGTTACTATTCTCAAACAAGCACATCTTAGCAGACAATGGATGAGTCCTTGATATTCACAATTTGAATACTCCAGATAGGATTATATGGTTGTATTGATTCTCTGTTTCTGCTGGCCATCAATTTCAATTTGCGAACTTTGCCTTCTGAAATCTGATGTTTTTATATGTACAATGCACATATTCATCCTTATACAGGATATAGTAAATGTTAGAGGTTGTTTTCCTCTTCAAAAGAATGTATGCTCACCACCCCTAAGGAAAATAACTATACATTATGGTGGCTTCCTTATTGCTACAATTTTGGATTTTTCTGTATTAATCCAGTGGCAGGCAATAATAGACTTTGGCTTCAGGTGATGAACTAGGAAAGTTCATCTTCTCATTCTTTTAAAAGTGATTCACAAGACATAAAGCTTTGAGGTTATGCTTTATCTTTAACAAGGCCTTTATTTCTACATACCAGATCAAAGAAATGGGCTCAGAGAAACAATATATTAAATATTCAATAGCTAATTAGAAAGGCAAGGGGAGAGAGAGAGAGAGAGAGAGAGAGAGAGAGAGAGAGAGAGAGAGAGAGAGAGAAATCTTTCTTAATCTTTTTTAATTTAAAAGTTATGACAATTGAATTCTTATGAATAACAATATATATTTATATGATATAGAAAAATGAACAAACTTCTCCAGACTTCAAGTGTTTTCTCCATGCTATATTTGATTAATTAGAATGATCATATTGAAAGTAGTATAGTGGTATTTGCCTTGCTATTTAAATAATGCTATCCATTTAATTATAGTTTATTATAATTTATAATAAGAGCCGAGGTGGCACAGTGGTTAGAGTGCAGTACTGCAGGGTACTTCTGCTGACTGACTGCTGACTGCAATTTGGCAGTTCGAATCTCACCAGGCTCAAGGTTGACTCAGCCTTCCATCCTTCTGAGGTCAGTAAAATGAGGACCCAGATTGTTGGAGGCAATATGCTGACTCTGTAAAATCACTTAGTGAGGGCTGTAAAGCACTGTGAAGCAGTATATAAGTCTAAGTGCTATTGCTATAATAAATTATAATTTATAAATGGTATAGTTGCTATAAAGTATATGTTTAATGTAACCTATTGCCAACTCACACAGCCTAGTAGCAAGTCACTTTTGTGAAAACTAATAATCTGCAACCTGAAACCAAAAAAGACCAGGACTGCCTACGAAGTAGAACTAATCATGAATATATTTAAGGTGATCAATAGTGGCTGCAGAAATGTAATCACAGAATTTGTTTTCTAATTATCAAGTAATATCTCAACAAGCATTTGAAATAATTCCAATAGGTAGTGCTTTAAAAGGCAAATGATGGATGCTATGAGATTAGAACGACTGGTATTGCAATCCATCTGTAAGAGTTATTACAAACTGAATGATTTCCTCATTCATTAGGCTGTTTCATGGAGCTGATAAAAATGTCAGCTGTCTTCTCTTATACTTAACTTTGAGATCTTTGGGGTCTTTGATTCAATAATGGAAGAAGCTATTGTTTGTTCAGATGGTTGGTGTTGAATTCTGGCTTTATGTATTAACAATAATTAGCAAATCTTTTTACAAAAATAGCAATAGCACTTATATACCACTTCATAGTGCTTTACAGCCCTCTCTAAGCAGTTTACAGAGTCAACATATCACCCGCAACAATCTGGGTCCTCATTTTACTGACCTAGGAAGGATGGAAGGCTGCATCAACCTTGAGCCAGTCAGGATCAAACTGCTGGAAGACAACAGAATTAGCCTGGAATACTTCATTCCAACCATTGCACCACCACAGCTCGGTGGTTATTATGAATTATGAATTTAATACAACAGTTTTGTAAGCAATTAGATTATACTATTAACTGGAATAAATTTAATTTACTTGTGATATGCCTAATCTATCTATCAAATATCATAAAGGCCAAGCTCCTAAATATTGTTTTAGTCTTTTAAACTTAAATACTGGGTACCACAGTTTTAGCTTCATTAGAAACCCAAAGGTCTGATAACAGTTGCTCCACACTGGATACAGAGAGAGATGATTCAGCCTCATTGCTAGAGATCTGGATGATGAAATAATGAAATATTGCCAGGACCTCATCCTGCAGGCATCTAAAATATATCACAGTCAACTTAGAGGTCCTTGCTTTCCACATAGCAATTAAGTCAGGTCTAGTATAACATTTCACTTGGACAAGAAATAATTGAAATATCCACTTTTTGCTTAGAGAGGCAAAAAAGATTGCGGGTAGGGGAAGAAAAAGTAAAATCTTTCTAAAATCAGCTAACTACTCTTTCAGCTAATGTCTGCAGCTTCCTAATACTTTGAGTCATCTTCCTAATGCTTTGAGAAAACTGAATTTTACTCATATCACCTTGAGTAAACCTTGAGCCAGTGAGGCAGTGAACTCCTGGCAGTGAGCTGAATTAGCCTGCAATACTGCATTCTTACTACAGCGCCACCAGAGCTTATGATAGGTGTTTAGAAGCTGGAGGATGGGCTGGATGAGTGGGATAGAGGAAAATCTGGAGGACAGGATGGGCTCAAGGATGGCCTGCATTTACAACCCAGGCTGCTTTGTCCATGTTTGTTACATTGACCTTTTCTGTGGGCTTGACTGTTTGGAACAAGGGAGCAGCTGAGGCTTTGGATCAGATTGTGCCTATGAAACCATTCCCCTCTTGTCACTTCCCAAGGTTTAGGAGAGAGTTAAGGGCTATTAAATAAAAGTCATCAAGTATGTTGCTGCATGAACAACAAGTTGGGATGAACTCAACCAAACACAAGTCAAGGGCGAGGAGTTGGAGACCTCCCTCACCCCTTGGCGTGTCGGATCCGGGCTTGGCTCGCCCTCGGGCACATCGGACTGGGCTCGGTTCGGCTGTGGAGGGCTGTGGCCGCGTCGGCCTTGGGCGTTGGCTCCTGAGTGTGGCGGAGCCAAAGGAGCTGGAGGAGCCAGGGGGAATGCTGGCTTGTCGGATGCCCGCTGGTAGCGCTCGTGGCGGTGAAGAAGGTGAAGGAGAAGGCGGTGGTGTGATGACATGGCAGCCTGGTAGTGAGCAGGAAGATGGCCTGCTTGAAATTTTTTTTCACCTGCCCCACCTGGAAATCTCCACGGCAGCCCCTTGGAACCGGGGATGGTGGAATTGGCATCAGCGGGGGTGCGAGACCAGCCCAGAGACTATATAGGGCCGCAGCATACCCCATTAGAAACACTGGATGTTAGCCAAATACCGGCATGAAGGGGGCTGCTGTGGAGGAAAAGGAGTGGGGCACATGCAGTTGCCTGATGGAGATGTGTGACCCCTCATGGAAGACCTTTAACGTTGCAGAAGACCTGGAGGCCTCTCATGGTATTTAAGGGAGGCTGGGGTCTGGAAACAATTATGCTTCCCAAAAAACTGAGGAAATAGGGTTGGGGGCGACTGAGGGGCATCCCTCTGTCGCATTGATATCTATCCCCCCTCCTCTCCCCCCTTCCCGGGCACTGCATTTGTTATGAAACGGGCTTACCAGCTGCCCTGAAATTGAAGGGGTTCTCCTCTCCTTCCCTCCCCCTTCCCTTTCCCTCTTTTCCCCTCTATTGGAACTATTACTCGAATATGATCTTCGAGTATACGACTATGCCAGAGATTATTTCCATCTCTCTCCCTGGACTGATGGGCCGACTGATAGACTGATAGCTTTTGACACTCCAACTGTGGTTAGTCAATGAGGCAACATCTGAGGGGGACTTTATTACATCTTGACTGTACCACTGGGAGGAATATTCCATTTCGATCTAAGGTCATTTGTAGGCCGCTCGTCGTGTGAGGGCGAGTTGGATGCTACTCCTATTGAATTGTTTCTGTCAGGATGCTTCCCGCTGTCGTGAGAGGACAGTGGAAGTACCAGTGCGCCTCACTGAACAATACCTGTATGTTACATCTTTTGTTACATCTGTTTATGCTTTGTGCCTCCATTGTTACACCTGGAGATGTATACGACATTGGACCTGCTTGCCCTGCGAGATTCCCCCCTCTCGCAGATGTGACCCTCCTCCCTATCGAGGGCCTACCTCAAGAATGGGTTTTGGGACCCGGAGAGGTGGCATGTGAAAACTAGGGGGTTGAGGGGTCTTTTATTCAAATTTTTAGTTAAATTTGAATAAAAGGGAGGGTGAGGGTTTGATTGGAATGTGGGTTATGGGCATGGGGGATAGCCCACTAAGGGGAGGGGCGGGCCTGGCAAGAAAGCACGGCGTGGGAGTGGGGATCCCGGGGTCGAGGGGGGAATCAGAGTTTGTCCAGATAGTGCTTTGAACATCACTACCATGAGTGGGAGGGGTAGATATGGCAGGAGCAGGGGGCCATATCGAGTTAGGGGAGTGCACACCCGCTGCTTACGAATGGTGGTGCACTCCAGCCCCCAAAGCTCCACCTGTTCCCCAGGTTGTACAGACCCTCAGGGTCCGGCCCTCCGGCTGATGCTGTGCAATGCCAGGTCCATAGTAAATAAAGCCCCCCTCATCTGTGACTTAATTGGTGAGGGGAGAGCGGACCTGGCAGGTATTATGGAGACCTGGTTGGGCCAGGAGGGGGGGTTCCCCTCATGGAAATGTGCCCACCAGGTTTCCTTGCATTCCATTGGCCGAGGTCACAGAGCAGGGGTGGGGGAGTAGCGGTTATTATTAAAGAAGGTCTGAGACCGAGGGAGGCCACTGTTCCTCAGATGGCCGGCTGTGAATCCTTCCTTGTAAAGTGGGGTCATGGGGTTCAGATGGGCTTGCTGATCACGTACCTGGCTCCCTGCCATGTGGCAGCAGCCCTGCCCAAGCTCCTCGACGTTATCGCCGCGGTGACAGTTGATACCCCCAGACTTATGGTCATGGGGGATTTCAATCTGCCATCTGTGGGTAAGATATCGGAGGTGGCTCGGGAGTTCATGGCTTCCATGACAGCTATGGACCTGACCCAGTTAATTCATGGCCCTACCCACACAGGTGGAAACACGCTGGACCTGATTTTTGTCTCTGGACAGTGGTTGAGGATCTTGAGATAGGGGATATAGTCAACGAGCCCTTGTCATGGTCGGATCACTCTCTCCTTCGCCTTGACCTTCCAACCGCTATACCCTGTCGCAGGGAGGCGGAGCCGGTAAGATGGTTCCGCCCCAGGCACCTGATGGAACCTGATAGATTCCAGATGGAGCTTGGGCCATTTCCTGAGGCTCTGGCACATGCCTCGACTAGGGACCTAGTGGCTGCCTGGGATAGGGCGGCCGCTGGAGCTCTGGATCAGGTCGTGCCTTTGTGACCTCTGACCCGGCGCCAATCTCACCTAGCTCCTTGATTCACTGAGGAGCTGAGGGAGATGAAGTGCCGGAAAAGATGCCTAGAGAGTAGTTGGAGGGCCAGTCTTTCTGAATCCGACCGGACACTGGTAAGATCTCATATTAAGAATTACCTAGTGGCAATAAAAGCAGCAAAATGTACATATTTTGCTGCTCTTATTGTGTCATCAGATAATTGCCCGGCCGCTCTGCTCCACCAGGAAGCGCGGGAGGACCCCTTGGAGGGTAGAGCCAAGGATTTTGTTCAGTATCCGTATGACAAAATCACTCAGATTCGGGAAGATCTGGACTCTGACTGGGTAGTTCCAGGGGGGTTGACTGAGGCAGGTCTTGAGAATGTTATCTGGGATGAGTTTGATCCTGTGACCCCTGATGACATGGACAGGATTCTGGGTGGACTGAACGCGACCACATGTTTATTGGACCCTTGCCCCTCCTGGTTAGTGCTGGCTTCCGGGGAGGTGACGCGAGGCTGGGTCCAGGGGATTATAAATGCTTCGTTGGGTGAGGGTGACTTCCCCACTGCCTTGAAAGAGGTGGTGAGGCCTCTCCTCAAGAAGCCTTCCCTGGACCCGGCAGTGTTGGCTAATTATCGTCCGGTCTCCAACCTTCGTTTTGTTGCAAAGGTTGTTGAGAGTGTGGTTGTGTGACAGCTCCCCCAGTACCTAGATGACATGACATATCTGGATCCATTCCAGTCAGGCTTCAGGCCTGGGTACAGCATGGAAATGGCATTGGTCGCGTTGATTGATGATCTCTGGAGGGCTCGGGACAGGGGTTGCTCCTCTGTTCTGGTCCTATTAGACCTCTCAGTGGCTTTTGATACCATCGACCATGGTATCATGCTGCACCGGTTGGAAGAGTTAGGGGTGGGGGACACTGTATTACAGTGGTTCTCCTCCTTTCTCTCTCACCGGTTGCAGTCTGTGTTGGCAGGGGGGCAGAGGTCGACCCCGAGGCCTCTCATATGTGGGGTGCCACAAGGGTCAGTCCTCTCACCCCTTTTGTTCAACATTTATGTAAAGCCACTGGGAGAGATCATCCATGGTTTTGGGGTGAAGTACCACCAGTACGCTGATGACACCCAGCTATACATCTCCACCCCGGACCACCCCGACGATGCCCTTGAAGTGATGTCCCGGTATCTGGAGGCCGTGCGGATCTGGATGGGGAGGAACAGGCTCAGGCTCAACCCATCCAAGACCTAGTGGCTGTGATTTCCGACGTCCTGATATAGTCAGTTGATGCCATCGCTGACTATTGGAGGCGGATGGCTGGCCCCCACGGAGAGGGCTCACAACTTGGGTGTCCTCCTGGATTCACGGCTGTCTTTAGAAGAGCACTTGACGGCCGTGACTGGGAGGATTTTTCATTAGGTTCGCCTGATTCGCCAATTGCGTCCCTTTCTGGATCGGGACTCCCTACACTCATGCCCTTGTCACTTCCCACCTGGACTACTGCAATGCTCTCTATATGGGGCTCCCCTTGAGAAGCACCCGGAGGCTCCAACTGGCACAGAGTGCGGCCGCGTGGGTGGTTATGGGAACAACATGGCGCTCCCATGTGACACCTCTCCTGCGCGAGCTGCACTGGCTCCCGGTGGACTTCCGGGTGCACTTCAAGGTTTTGGTCACCACCTTTAGAGCGCTCCATGGCTTAGGACCTAGTTATTTACGGGACCGCCTACTACCACAAGCAGCCTCCCACCGGCCGGTACGCTCTCATAGAGAGGGGCTCCTCCAGGTGCCGTCAGCTAAACAATGTTGACTGGCAGCCCCCAGGGGGAGGGCCTTCTCTGTGGGGGCACCCACTATCTGGAACGAGCTTCCCCCAGAGATACGGAGGATCCCGGATCTACGCACTTTCCGCCGTGCTCTTAAGATTCTCCTATTCCAGCAAGCCGGCCTGGCTTAATTTTCTCCCGTTTTAAAATTCTTTTAAATCGAAATTTTAATCTGTTTTAAATTATTGGGATTTTTTAATTGTCTCGGGCTAAATTATTTAATCTGGTTTTAATTATGTCTTTTAACTTTTGCATCTATGTATTTTATTTTGTGCCTGTTCACCGCCCTGAGTCCTTCGGGAGTAGGGCAGTATATAAATCTATAAAAATAAAATAAACAAAACAAACAAGTCAGAGTTACTATTAAGGCCTACCTTCTGGCAGTAAGTACTCTGGATAAATTTCAGTGGCCAGGCTTTCATTGACATGTAGCCTATTGACTACAGGGAGCTCAGAGAATGCCTTGTTGTATAAAACAAATTTGCTTAGTATATGCAGACAAAGTTACTAAAATTCATTCACAGCTGGATAGCTGGCCTTGGCAGATCTAGGGGAGATGCCGGGAGGAATATTGATTTGGACCTCTTGGGCATAATGAACTGGACAGAATACTTAGGATTTTGAATTCAGCCATTCTCCATTGAAGGTGGAGACAGCAGCCAGACGTGGGTTGTGCTCATTGGTCAGAATGAGGGACTGAGCCTGTCAAATCAGTTAAATTCCGCCCCTGTTGCTAGGGGCTCCCAGCTTTTTGCTCAGTCTGTCAGACTGGACAGTTGTGTGGATAGCTCGCTCTGACAGCTTTCAGTGTTAGAGTATTTTTTCCTTCATACCTGATTTGTTGGATTTAACATTGGGATTCGTAGTTGACCACTCTTCTGTTTGCTGAAAATTCTGGGGAATTTTTTACCTCAAGATACCTCAAATGACAACCTGAGGCCTCAGTGAAGCCATTCGTCTATTACATCGAACTGGTCAGTTTCTGTACTTTAGCGGAGCTTTCCGCTCCCATAGGCTGCCCAAAGTCACCGGTGTTGAATCCTCCTGGGTAAACACGCCCCGCGCCGGGCCGTCATCAGTGGGCTCGGATTGGTGGAGGCGCACAGCAACTGTTTAAGCGGGATGCTGCCTGTTTCAGGATTGGTCAGACCGTCTGACAGCTCGGGTTTTTAAGCAGCTGTCAGGCGGGCGAGTTCTCTTGTTATGTTATGCTTGTTAATTCTGTTAATAAAAGTTATCTGTTCAGCATCCTGGCCTCAGTGTCGTCTTCACAGACTTAACAACTGGCGACGAGGGTGGGATCGATCTAAAGAACCCTCGCCGGAACTGAGGCCAGCTGAGGCGCGTCACGGTGGTTGTTAATACCGCGATGGCTGTCCCCCTCCCCACTTTCACGCCGTTCGAGGCTGCCACAGAGACGTGGGACGAATATATTGAACAGGTTGAATGCTTCTTACATGCAAACGACCTGGCCGATCTTCCTCCGGCCAGGAAGAGAGGGTACTTTTTAAGCTCCTGTGGGCGTGAGATCTTTGCCACCGCCAGGGCCCTGGCCGCGCCGCAACCGGTATTTACCGTACCCTGGGAGACACTATTGGGCAAACTTAAACAGCACTACGCTCCCGCCCCCTCTAAAATAGCCCGGCGGCACGCTTTTTACCAGCGATCTCAAAAGGCAGGGGAGTCTGTTAACGCATATATGGCTTCCCTGCGCACGGCAGCTCTCCACTGTGAATTTAGGGAGCTCGATGATATGCTCCTGGATCAACTGGTCTGCGGGGTGCGTGATTTAAAGCTGCAACGGAGACTTTTGGCTTGCTCCGATTTAACCCTCCCTATCGCAATGGATGAGGCCAGAGCGTCGGAGATGTCCGCCCAGTCTTCTGCCGACATTCAGCGTGCGCAGGCTGGAGGGATGGGGACTCTGCCTGCTACTTCGCAGTCCGTCCACTATGAGGGCTCTGACATGGACGACGCTTCGGAGCCTGAAGGGGAGGTGTGCCGCCTCAAGTCTGGCCGTAAGCAACGAGCGCCTCCCGCGGGCAAATCTCCTCAGAGCGGATGCCTGGGTTATGGGGGCCAGCATAACCGGGCGGAGTGCCGTTTCAAGTCTGCCGTTTGCCGCCGGTGCGGCAAACGTGGTCACCTTTCCAGGGTCTGCCGGGCTGCTTTTCCCCTCCCTGATGACGCGGGGGAGCCTGTTTCCAAACGCCTTAAGTCCAAGCGATTCGAGCGCCGGGGTAATCGTGTGAAAGAGGATCGGGATGCAGAAGTCGACGCTGTGGGGGTCAACCACGCCTCTTCACAGGGGACGGCCAGCAAGATCCATCTCACGGTCCAGCTGGAAGGTTTTCCATGTCGTATGGAGCTGGACACGGGCTCCTCCCGTTCTATTATTGCATGGCCCACCCTTAAGGCATTGCTCCCTAACTTCTCCCAATGGCGTCTTAAAGCCTGCTCGATTAAACTTAAAGATTACCAAGGGAAGCACATTCCCACGTTAGGTTGTGGCTCGTTCCGTGTTGTTTATGGCTCTTTTTCAGGTCACCTGCCTCTGATCGTTGTACGAGACCGCCTTCCCAGTTTATTGGGGTTAGACTGGTTTGATGCCTTACACCTGAGCGTCTCCGGAGTTCACTCTACCAGCTATGACATCTCCACTGAACTGACTCGCGAGTTCGCAGATGTGTTCGATGGCCAACTTGGTAAATATACAGGGCTTCCCATTTCTTTTAATCTGGACCCCCAAGTGGCCCCTAGGCGACTGAAACCTCGAAGGGTGCCTCTTGCACTGCGGGCCAGGGTGGACCGGGAACTGGACAAATTGATAGCGCAGGGGATCCTTGTACCGGTGGAACACTCAAAGTGGGAGACCCCCATAGTTATCCCCTTGAAGTCAGACGGATCCCTTAGGATCTGCACTGATTACAAGGCGACACTTAACAGGGCGTTGCAGGCTAACCATTACCCCATCCCTGTGGTTCAGCACTTACTCCATTCACTAGGCCAGGGTAAGGTCTTTGCGAAGCTTGATCTGGCCCAAGCTTATCAGCAGCTCCCCGTGGACGAGGACACTGCTCTGGCCCAAACGATAGTGACACACAGGGGAGCGTTTAAGTGTACCCGTCTACAATTCGGGGTTAGTGTTGCCCTGGGTATTTTTCAGAGCTTGATGGAGCGATTGCTCCATGGGCTACATGGAGTCGTGCCCTACTTTGACGACGTCCTGATCGCAGCTGCGGATCAGGACGACCTCGTCTCAAAGATTAGGGATGTCCTCACTCGTTTCAGAGCAGCGGGGTTGAAACTTAGGGCTGATAAGTGTCGGATGGCGGTTCCCCAAGTGGAATTTTTGGGATTCTTGATTGATTCTGCTGGAATCCGCCCCGCTCCATCCAAGATCAACGTTATCAAGGATGCCCCCGCTCCCACTAATTGGGCCGAGCTGCAGGCTTTCCTGGGCCTACTTAACTTTTACGCGGTGTTTTTACCGCACAAGGCCTCCCTCGCAGAGCCCCTCCATCGTCTATTGGACGTTAAATCCCCCTGGCGTTGGGATAGTAAGGCGGCTGCCTCGTTCAACGCCGTTAAGGACGTTCTCACGTCTGATGCCGTTTTGGTCCAATATGATGCAGGTCTGCCTCTAACTCTGACCTGTGACGCTTCTCCGTATGGGGTGGGGGCTGTCTTGAGTCACCTATTGCCCAATGGGGCGGAAGCCCCCATTGCCTACTATTCACGCACCTTGTCACCCGCGGAGCGTAATTATAGTCAGATTGACCGGGAGGCTTTAGCTGCCGTCGCAGGGATCAAACGGTTTCATGATTACCTTTATGGTCGTTTTTTTTACCTGGTAACCGACCATAAACCGTTATTGGGTTTATTGGCGGATGACCGTCAAACCCCTCTTGTCCTCTCGCCGCGCATGTTGCGGTGGGTGGAGTTTTTGTCTGCATATTCTTATGAGTTACAATACAGACCAGGAAAAGCGATCAGGCATGCTGATGCCCTTAGCCGTTGTCCCCTTCCTTTAGTTGTCCAGGACCCTGCCCCGACTACGTCCGTCCTCCTGGTGGACGAGATGTCTCCCTTAGTAACCGCAGCTGACATTCGATCCCAGTCGGCTGTTGACCCCACTCTTTCCCACGTACTTGACTGGGTGCGCAGGGGCTGGCCTTCGGCTAATCCGGCAGCCGAATTCTTGCCCTATATGCGCAGACGGCACGGGTTGTCCGTGTTGTCAGGGTGCCTCCTCTGGGGAAACAGGGTAGTTGTTCCCCCCGAGCTACGACCTCAAGTATTAGCCTGCCTCCACGAGGCCCACCCGGGCATCGTACGGATGAAGGGTCTAGGCCGTAGTTATGTTTGGTGGCCAGGGATCGACCGAGACATAGAGGGGTGGGTGGCCCGTTGCCCCCAATGTCAACAATCACGGCCTGCCCCCCCCGAGGCCCCAGTCCAGGAATGGGAAACACCCAGGGGTCCCTGGACGAGACTGCACCTGGATCTTGCGGGCCCTTTTTTTGGCCGCACCTTCCTGGTCACGGTTGATGCGTACTCCAAGTGGGTGGACCTTACCATCATGTCGTCCACTACCACGGACGCTGTCACGAGGGTTTTAGAAGGTCTCTTTGCCACTCATGGGTTGCCCGATACCATAGTGACTGACAACGGCCCGCAGTTCACGTCTGCACCCTTCCAGTTATTTCTTGCTAAGTGGGGCATTCGCCATGCCCGTACGGCCCCCTGCCATCCGGCGGCGAACGGATTGGCGGAGAGGGCCGTGAGGTCCGCTAAGGAGGCATTACGTCGTCTAGGGCCCGCAAATTGGCACCAGAGAGTATACCAATATCTGTTGGCACAACACACAACTCCGACTGCCTCTACCAAGCACAGCCCCGCCGAGTTGTTGATGGGACGGCGACTCCGCATCACTCTGGATCGCCTACATCCGAGTTATACAAAAGAGTCATACACGGGGGGCAAAGGTCAGGCTCGTTTATTCGCTGTGGGTGATCTAGTCTTCGCCTTGAATTTCGACTCCACAGTCAGGTGGCTCTCGGGGCAAATCATAGAACTAACCGGGCCCTATTCTTATAGGGTCCTGTTGGCTGATGGCCGAGTGTGGCGGCGACATATCAACCAATTAAGGCGTCGTTGGGCCGATGTTGTGGAGCCTCAACCACCGCAAGTTGCCCCGTGTTCGCCGACGCTTACAGCAGTTCCGGAGGCACATCTGGCCCCACCGGTCTCCAACAACCCGCTTCCGATGGTGACACTCCCTCCGGAAAACTTGCCAGAATTCCCAGAGTTTGCCACTGTAGGTGGTCCTCCCGGTGCGGTGGTCGTTGAGTCAGCTGAGAGTCCCCAGGCTGAAATTGCACCTTCGTCTCCACCTAACCCTGGGCTACGGAGATCTGGGAGGCTTCGTTGTCGTCCTACTTACCTGGCAGATTACGAGTGCTCTATCCGGGGGGAAAGGGGTGTTGAATCCTCCTGGGTAAACACGCCCCGCGCCGGGCCGTCATCAGTGGGCTCGGATTGGTGGAGGTGCACAGCAACTGTTTAAGCGGGATGCTGCCTGTTTCAGGATTGGTCAGACCGTCTGACAGCTCGGGTTTTTAAGCAGCTGTCAGGCGGGCGAGTTCTCTTGTTATGTTATGCTTGTTAATTCTGTTAATAAAAGTTATCTGTTCAGCATCCTGGCCTCAGTGTCGTCTTCACAGACTTAACAACCGGCTTTGCCGGTGGGGTCCTGCCTTTTGACTAGCGGCTTCTCTTTGTGGAATCCTGCACTCCCTGCTGTCTTTGGGCAGCCCTTTTGTAACCTCCAGTCGCTTAGCCAACTGTGGAGTTTTGCACTCCCTGCCTCTTGCCACTTGTTGGCTTTTCACCCAGGCGCAGTTTTTCTTTCCCCTGCAAACTCAACAGACCGCCTCTCAGCTGATTGAGGCTAACTGCTGGTTTTGGAGTGGAGGCTTTGCGCTCCCTGGATAGCTCTGCTTGTCGGGTCTTTGACTCATGTGCGGCTTCTCTCTAGGTAAAGATCAGAGCTCTGCTGCTGTCTATTTAGCCGCCTCTCAGCAGATTGAGTTTACAGCCGGTTTCAAAGTGTTTTGCGCTCCCTGGTGCTCGCCGCTTGTCGGCGTTTCACAGAGGCTCTGTAGTCCTAAAGAGCCTGTAGGCCTTGTTAACGAGCAGCCTCATTTTGGATCCCGGCTGCCTAGCTGTCTCTCAGCCTTTTTGGCTTGCCGCCCTGTTACGGAGGCCAGCTTCATGCTCCCGGCATTCTGTAGCTCTGGCTGCCATTTTGTTTAGGGGCAAGGTGGTGTGTTGAGTTCTCTCCAGGTTTCCAGCCTTTTAGGCTGTGCCTGCTTGTCTCTCTCAGGTGTTCATCTGACTGGTTGGTCTAGGTCTGCTTATCTTCCCCCCACAGACCTTTAAAAGCTGCCTTTCTGCCTGGGTACTCCCCATTTCGGCTCGGTCTTCCAGCAAGTTGAGACTGCGGAAAGAGGCTCGGTGATAGATAGAGGAGCTATTAGGGAGTCTACTGGTGCACTAGTGCTCCTCCCTGCCGGCTTGACGATCAGTCGAAGGCCCCTGCCAGTCCCGCACTTAGCGGAGGGGGGTCTTGCCTGCCATGGGAAACCCCTGACAATCGTCGGTGAATGAAGCGAGGGGCTCAATCACTGTCTGGTTCGGCCAGACACTCTGATTGCAGCGAGCGCTGTTTGCACCAGGAGAGCCATGGAGGGAGCGCTCATGAGGAGCCAGTCTGCCTTATTTATATGTGGAAAGTGGCTGCCGAGTTTGGCGTTATCTTAGCCATTGCAGGAGTGCTCTTGGAGAGCCAGGCTGCCTCGTTCCACAGGAGAATGGTGGCAACAGCGCTAAAGGCTACATGGCAACTATGATGGGAAGCCTCCCTTACCGTTCATCGAGCAGGGGAGAGTTCAGTGCAATCATTGCCATGGCAGGATCGCTCTTTGAGCCAGTCTGCCTAAACCACTGAAGGCACAGCGGTGTCAGCGCTCTGAGCCTTGACGCCCGAGGCAGGAGGGCTCCAGCAAGCTGGTTTGCCCACCTCATGAGGTAAGGTGCCTGATACGTCCAATGGTATTGGAATGGCAGCAGGAGAGCTCCTGGCGAGCCAGGCTACCTTCTACTGGAGCGCAAAGTGGAAAAAGCACCCTGTGCCCCTACAGCCGCAGCGGGAGAGCTCCTTGTGAGTCAGTCCACCTGATATCAAAGAGTAAGTGTCTGCACTCTCAGCACCATGTCATCTGTGACAGGAGAGAAATTGGTGGGTCAGGCGGCCTTTTTTTTTACTAAACGCAATGTGCCTACAACGCCATGTACCATGACAGCGGTGGCAGAAGAGCTCCTTTCGAGCCAGTCCGCCTTGTAATCATACGCAAGCAAAGGCTGTGCCCAGAGTTATGTTAACTGGAGCAGGGGAACTCCTTGCGAGTCAGACTGCTTCTGACTGAAGCATAACTCGGTGGAAGCACCAAACTACATTATAGCGGCTGTGGAGGGGCTCTTTCGAGCCAGTCCTCCTGGTAATCGGAGGAAAGCAGCTACTGCACCCTGCACTATGCTAACTGTGGCAGGAGAGCTCTTTACGAGCCAGGCTGCCATCTAGTCACTCACAAAGTGGCATATATGCTCTGCACCATTGCTGCCGCGCTGAGATGGCTCCCTTTGAGCCAATCTGCTGTGTAACTGGCAGCATGTAGCTGCTGCGACCAGTGCTATATTAGCTGTGACAGGAGTGTTCCTTGCGAGCCAGGCTGCTTTATACTGGATAGCAACTCGGTGTTAGCGCCCTGTTTCCTTACAACCATGGTGGGAGCGCTCCCTTGGAGCTGGTCCGCATTCTAACAAGAGAGTGACTGATGCGCCCAGCGTTGTGTCTACTGGGCGTGAGAGTTCCTGGTGAGCCAGGTGCCTTTGGTGGTAGCGCAGCGCAGTGAAGCTGCCCTGCGCTGTTACAGCCATGGCAGGAGGACTTTTTCAGAGCCACTCTGCCTTATCTCATGAGGTAAGTGCCTGCTGCACCCAGCACTGATAACTGTGCTGGAGATCCCCTTTCGGACTCAGTTGCCACTTTCTCTCAACTGTAACACAGTAGAGATGTTTGGCGCCATTAGGACCATCCCGGTGGAAATGCAGGACTAGACAGCCCTTCTAAATCCTAAAGTAAAACGATGCAATATGGATGCCTTTCTGTAGCCGCTCAGTCGGCTGTCCCTTGTCAACTAATCTGCCTGGTAACATCAAATAGTGGGCGGGCCTAGAGCTATTGGAGACAAGCAGTGGCTGTTCCTTAAGAACCTGTCTCCCATTCAGCATCGGCAGAAAAGGGTTTCCCTGCGCTTACAGCACTGGAGAGACAGGATATGAGCGGCATTACCTCACAGCAGTATGTTGCTCTAGTTTTACGCGCAGTACTCTACCAGTCATCAGCGCTCTGCTCTCCCTAAAGCCTTTCTCATACTTTTGTTCTCGTGGCAGGCAGGGTAGCTTGAGGGGCTGGGCTCACTACTTAAGGAGTAGGAGTGCAAAGTCCTCCTACAAAATTGGCTGAGGTGGCAACACCATGAGTGGGGTCACATTCTCTTTAGGAACCAGTCCCCCTCCTTTAATCATTTACCTGGCCTTGAGCCACGAAGTGGCATTAGGCAGCTTGGACAGCTAGCCTGCTACATCCGTGTTGCTGCCTCGACAACTCTGATCTCTCTTTCTAGGCGGATATGCAATGCCTTTAACCTTTCAGAGGGATTTTTTTTTGTCAATCCGGCCTTGACTTTGCCCCCCCCCCTCCCAGTACTGGGCTGGAGAAGCACATTCAGCTGGTCCTTTGCACCATGCTTCTTTCATCGATCACCCGTAGGAATATTACAACTCTGTAACATTAATATGGATAACTGCATAGGGGTCATGGGCCTTATTTGGCGACTTTGCCACAGGCCCCTGTGGGGACTTTTCATAGTCTTTCACCACAGGTTCCGCCAGTCACTAAGGATCTCCCACTTTGGAGACGATTCATTTCCCCAAGGTCTATGAATAGTGATGGGGCCTCTTGTCCTTCAATCTCCAAGTCTCCGGGTTATACTGGTTCAGGCTATTCCCTCAGAACCTGGGCCATGACCTGCTTGTGATCATACACGATCTCCAGGCACTTCCCAGATCAATCAGTCTGCATGTAAGTTTGCAACTGATGACATTTTTCCCAGCGACCTCTCACTTTCTGGCCATTCTCCAGGGTGACTTTGTGGCCTAGTAGTGAGAAGGCTTTTCTCCCTCTTGGAGGTTCAGAATTCAATTCAGTTGTTTCTTTAAAAGAGACGGTCCCACAAAGGGTCGGCACCACCATCCTTTGGCAGGGAACAGGACTACTTTCGTTGGTAAAGGTCTCTGCCATTCTATGAGCACGTCAGTCAAATGTTTGTGGCTTTATCATCCACTTCCTCATTAACGACCCACCTTTGGGTCTCGCTGGCTCTTGGTTGGCGATGATTATGGGCCAGTGCAGTTGACCTAGGGACCCTTTCAGGGTTCTATAGTAGTGGATTATTCACCCGGGGCTGACTGTTATAGCACCGGAGGGGTGACCAGCGATCTACTTCAGACAGCTCTTCCAGCAGCAACGAGGGTTGACCTTCCCAGGAGTCACAGGGTGGCCGATCAGTTTGGCCATGGGAGGTCTCATTCTTCTTCACTCATTTAACATGGTGGAGCGTTCCTCTGGCTGACAGTCCTTTATTCCAACATCGTACTATATGGTCTCTTGTCGGCACCCTCACTGCTCAATGGTTGATGGTATCCTTCTTACTTGTCTAAGTGAGCGGGTATCTAAGCCACCAGTAATTTTCTGCATGTGGGTAGCTTCCGGTCATCCTCTCCAATATGGTGGAGTTCATCCTCATAGAGTCGTATTGGCCGAGGAGGTCATGGTTCGCAGACCTCATGAGTTTATTGGGGTCTCCTGCTTGGAGGATCCCGTGCACCCCCGATTGCCTTAGCAAGGGGGGCGATTGTACACCGAGAACCACAGTGGCTACAGATGTGCGATTGGTGGTTGAGTGGGACACTCTGCAGCGGGACCACATCCCGGTCTCTGTGATTCGTACTATCTAGGCATCTTGGCGGTCATTGAAGGACTGGATTTATTAGGCCACTTGGCGGACCCTTTCTTCTTGGGGTGAGTTCCATGGCTCCTCCGCTCTTTGAGCTTCTGTGGTGCAGGTCCTGATGTTTCTCCAGACTGGGTTGGACAAAGATCTTTCTCCCGACTCCCTACGGAGACAGGTGACCACTAGTTCATCGATCCTGACATACAATTTCACTCATTCATTGTCGCACCATCCACTGATTCGTAGATTCCTCTGAGGAGCAATGATTCTTTGTCCTCCAGTTCTACGTCAGTACCCCACTTGGGACCTTTCATGGATGTTGAACTCTCTTACGGGGTCTCCGTATGAACCACGGGGTTCTGCACGTCTATGACTTTTATCCAGCAAAGTGGCTTTCCTGGTCGCTATAACTTCTGAGCAGCAAATTTCTGAGATCGCTGTATTGTCTATCAGGGATGATTTGTGTGTGTTCCACGCGGACCATGTGGTCCTCAGGTGGGACCCTATATTTGTGCCTAAGATTAACTCTCTCTTTCATTGTTTGCAGGAGCTGTTTCTTCCAGATTTCTGCCCGTGTCCTTCCAATCCATTGGAGAGATGATTGCACACGTTCAGATCTACTTCCGAAGGATTGCTGATATTCGTCGGACAGAATCATTGTTCATTTCCTTTCTCCCTGCTTCTTTAGGGAGGGACTTCTTCAGTCATTGGTCATTGGATCCGAACTACTCTTACTACGGCATACGAGCTCTGGTCTTTGCCATGTGACAGCTCATTCAACTAGAAGGGCTGCGACTACAGCTGCCTGGGCCTTTCAGGCCTCGTTGCTTGAGATCTACAGGGCAGCTACTTTGACTTCTCCTTCCCCCTTTGTTAGGCACTGTAAGTTAGGGAAATTTGCCTCCGAGGAGGCTGCCTTTGGGAGGAGAGTGTTACAGGGTGTTGATATGTGGGGGGACTCTTCTGCCCAGACTGTTCCCTCCCGTGAGCTGGGACAATGAACTTTGGTATGTCCCACGTCTGGCTGCTGTCTCCACCTTCAATGGAGAAGGGGCATTGGTCCTACCTGATACACCCCTTCTCGTTGGGTGGAGACAGCAGCCAGCCCCACCCTTTCATCAGTCTGGTCACTAATGTTATTACTGTTTTCTCTAACATGTTGTTTCTGTTTTCTTCCACACTCCGAGTCTGTCTTCCTCTTTTGACAAAAGCTGGGAGCCCCCAGCAACAGGGGTGGAATTTAACTGATTTGACAGGCTCAGTCCCTCATTCTGACCAATGAGCACAACCCACATCTGGCTGCTGTCTCCACCCAATGAGAAGGGGCATATCAGGTAGGACCAACGCCCCTCTTCTTTAAACCCATGCACCTTCTGGCTTTTCAAGAAGGCCTGAGGAATGTGAGCAGTTCTGGTGGTGGTGAATTTTTCATTGAGGAAGGGGTTGTTGTATTACCTGTTAACAAGGCTTTGGTTCACACCTTCTCAAGAAGTTATCCCTGGACTCCAGTATATTAGATAATTTTTGTCCAGTTTTTAATGTCCCCCTTTGGGGGAAAATGGTGCTCTACAATATATTCAAAACTGGATGAAGTGAATTATTTGGATCCTTTTCAGTCAGGATCCAGAGCCAAATATGTCCCATTGACAAATTGGGGGACTAGTGAAAAATTGAGGTTCACTATTTTTAGTTTTTATAAATTTATACTTTTTATAATTTTAAGCTTTTATCAGTGATAGTAACAATCATTTTGCATACAGTATATTCATTGTTTTCAGCTTTATTATACAATATCCAGAATCATTTCTTTGTGAGAAGGGCAACCATATAAATTTGACAAAAACATAAACAAAAATATCTTGAAATAATTATTCTTAAAAAGAACTCTCAGTTATCTTGTTTATCCTTGATTATTATTGACAATATTATTGGTTAATATCTGTGAGATATTTTAAAGATGATAAGATATTGAGAAAGTATTTAAGAGGTGTTAGTTGGAATTTTATTGGTCTGAAAGGAAATTTTAAAGTATGTATGTTAAGAGAAAGTTAAAAAAAGATGTATTAGAATGTTTTGATTTTAGAAATACTTTAAAGAAAAGTTTAGTGTTTTAAGATGAATGAAAAAAAGTATTTTCCCTTTAAGATTAAAGAACATGAAAGAATACTGTGAATTTTGTTAATATAAATAGTGATAGTTTCTAAAGATTATTATTTGGAAATAGAAATACATATTATTTTCACTCTAAGGAAGATTAAATAGAAATTGATTGTTTTATTCAAAGAGGAGCATATATTTAATTTCATTTTTTATTTAGATATCACTTCTGGATTTTGTGCTTGTGATGAAAAAAAATGAAACGTTGACTTTGATTTTGCCAATTAGATAGATTTGTTGTTATAGAAATGGCTATTTATATATTAACGTGTAAAAGTAAAAAGAAAAAAGTTGAGGGTGTAATGTTATCTTGTATTGTTATCTTTCTATTTTATACATTGATAAAACAATAAAACTCATGAAATTAATAAAAGAGAGAAAGTATTTAAGAGGCAGGCAAAAGAACATGAAAATCCACAAGAATGTCCTAAACAAAAAATAGTGTTATATTTCCTTAAAAGGGAATTGTTTTAATATAACACATCATAATATGAAACAATGTTATATTTTTTAATTATTGTCTTCGTGAATTTCTTCTTGAAACCATGTATAGAAGTTCAATAGATATGATCTTTTATTTTTAAAATGTTTTTAATGTTTAATTTTTCTGTTTATATTCTATGTAAGACAAAATCATGTTGATTGCAATGGATTAAGAATGTGTAAATAAATAAATAAAATAAAAACAGGTTGGAGTTCATTTTTAAAGGGCATTTTAAAAAAAAGATAGATTCCAAAAAAGAACCTATTATTTTTAAGTGAAAGAGAAAGTAATATAGTTTATATTTTGATCAAGGTTTCAATTAAAATATGTGATTCTTCACTAAAAGATTTTGAACTATCCTTTAAAAAAATTTTAGACTTTAAAACAGGCACAGTGTTCTGCTGTTACCATTAATCTAGTAGACCATGAGAGACTCCATGAAAACCTTTCAAATGTTATTTATTACTGAAGAACAATTTCCATCAGACTTTCCTTGTGAGATTATGCTAATCTTCCTATAATACTTATTTTATTTCCAAAGTAGAAAGTCAATCCATCTTGGCTCACAAAGATCAGTGCTCTATACAAGCACTTTAAAAAGGTCACAAGAACGCACAAAATATATTGGGATGTGCAGTTTGTTTTGTAGGGATGATTAAGTAGTGATGATGAGGGAAAATCATTTCTCTTGTGAAATCTAGTCACAAAGCTTCTTTTATTAATCTATCTTTATAAAAAAAAATAACCTAAATACACATTTAAATGTATTTGACCCTATTTTTTCCCTTAAAATGCTTCTCTCTAGATTAATTTTCTCTTGAATACTGCAGCATGGATTTTTTTTCTGAAAACAACTATTTTAAATCAAGAATGCAATAGTAGAAAACCCAACTGGTACATAGTCACTTTATAATCTACACAGAACAGAAGAATGGATCATTTTGGAATCCACAATGGCTGAAGTGGTAAATGAAATCATGTCATTTTGGAATTTATAAAGTCTGAGAAGCTTAACTGGAAAGTCTGAAAACCATATTTTTCTATCTGTTCTTACTTCTGGTTTGTTTTATAGTATTTATATAACTATGGAAGCCATGCAGAGCAAATGGGAAAGCAACTGAAACATCTTAAATTTTCTTCTCAGACAAGGGAAGGATTACATCCTTTTGACAGCTGGGACAACTGGCTTAAAGGTCATCCCATTTCATCTGAGCATTTATGAGGAGACACTGAAAATACACCCACTTCTATTATCATCCTATTATGATAGCCCAGATAATAAACCAATACTATGAATACTAACCCTGCCTTTATACTGAAGCTACTGCAGGGATGGGATTCTACCCTTGGACCAGTTCAGGCAAACCAGTATCTCTGACAATCAGCTGGGATTGAACTGGTTCACTCCGATGATCAGGTTAGCCCGCCCACCCGCCCCTGTGCTTTACTTACCTTTATCTTCTCAGCTGATTGGCACAGCAGAGCGGATTGCCGCGCCTCAGCTGTGTTACTCCCAAGTGGTAACACAGAAGGTTAGTATTTGTAAAACTGTGCACACTCATGATCTTCGAACTGGTTGTTAAACCGGCAGCATCCCACCATTGAGCTACTATAACAGAAAGACTGAAAGCCCATCTCTCCTCATTTGCCTTTGCTTTCTAGATAACTAGGGTGTCTATTCTGCATCTCTTTCCATGTCTCCATTCCTTGGGCTGAGCTATCTCTTATCTGACCTTTGCCTTCTCTGCCATTCTTCCTCCTCCTAGCTCTCAAGAATAAACCATTACATCTATTCACTATAGTGTTAATTCTGGCACAAAGGTGGGGAATTCCCAAAGCAACCACAGGAAGCCTCTAAAATACTGTGGATCATGAATGCTTTTTGCTAGCATTCCCCACAACAGCTTGCATAGCCTAATTATTTATTCCAATTTCATCTAAAAGAAGTTCGTGTGTGTGTGTGTGTGTGTGTGTGTGTGTGTGTGTGTGTGTGTATGCATCTATATCATCTGTATTTATTTCATAACATCTATATAATGTGGCAGCCCCCAAACTTCATGAAGTAACTCTGAGAGTAAACCATCTACCAACAAACACACAAAAAGAAAATAAAGCAATTCATTAAAAAGCAATTAAATCTATAAAATGATAACCAGATTGAAGTACTGCAAATCAGCAACTAGGGACTCCACTCAACTAGATTCAAAGGTTTGGGGAAAGTTGCTGTAAACAAAACATTTTTTTTTAACTGTGGAGAGGTGTTTTATGGAATAAGTAAAATAATAACTTCAGAAACTTAGTGCATGTAATAAGGTGAGGAACACAACTTAGTACCTGCAAATTGTAAGAAGCACAAATATGTGACTTCCTTGGGTAAATGTAACTGACAGGTTAGGCTGTCCCTAAAAATCATTTTAGATATAGCAAATTGCTTCTTTCTAAGCAGATTTTACCTCAATTTTACCTCCCATTTTTCTTCTTATTGAAGACATCATGGTGAGGGAATGAGTGCAGGCTTAATTCCTTTTTAAAAAAATCAATCCAAGCCTAGTTTGGTATCTCAGGAGGAATCCTAAGCCAATATATAGTATATTTATTGAAAGAAATCAGTAGTTTTCTAGGCTTCAACATTGTGTGAAGTGCTTATGTTGAGACAGGAAACTATAGCAATATTAACCATCTCTAGCAGTTTACTTACAGAAGCCTGATCCCAATGGCAACTTCCCCCCTTTCTTTTGGACCCTTATCACCCCATGACTTAATATTGTCTTATCAACAATATTGATGATATTGTTGATAAGACAACATTACTTATCAAGTAATATTGACATATTACTGGTATAAAACCACAGATACTGTCTGTTAGATTAGAGTAGGTTAGAGTATAAATCTACAGTATTTAAAATAATATTAGGGAGAGATAGCACGATACGCTTCTTCAACAAGTAAGGCAAAATTATGCTTTAACAAACCAGCCTTAATACTATAAAAGTTATTATTTCCTTGTCCACAATATCTCTACTTGATACCTTAGCATTTGATAAACATACTAATTAGCCTGAACCAGAGGTGGTATTCAGCAGGTTCTGACCAGTTCTGGACAACCGGCAGCCGAAATTTTGAGTAGTTTGGAGAATCGGTAAATAGCACTTCTGAGTGGCCCACCCCCATCTATACTCTGCCTCCCAAATCCCAGCTGATCAGGAGGAAATGGGGATTTTATCTTCCCTTGGAGTGGGATGAGAATGGAGATTTTACAATATCCTTCCCTTGCCACGCCCACCAAGCCATGCCCACCA
Organism: Pituophis catenifer annectens; assembly: GCF_029215685.1. Taxonomy (NCBI): domain Eukaryota; kingdom Metazoa; phylum Chordata; class Lepidosauria; order Squamata; family Colubridae; genus Pituophis; species Pituophis catenifer. The sequence goes on from NW_027256882.1 coordinate 116,910,923, forward strand.
AGCCATTCCATGCCCATCAAGCCATTCCATGCCCATCAAGCCATGGCATGTCCACCAAGCCATACCCACAGAACAGGTAGTAAAAAAAATTGAATCCCACCCCACCTATTATAACCTATTGTAACTATAACAAAAATATAATATATTGTATCATTGTTCAAAAGACAATCCTCCATTAAATTATTCTATTTGGCTTCTGTAATTATGAAAGAAAGAAAGAAAGAAAGAAAGAAAGAAAGAAAGAAAGAAAGAAAGAAAGAAAGAAAGAAAGAAAGAAAGAAATGATGGCCCAAGGCTATTTTTATATTAAATGAGATAATGAATCTAATATTATGCTAAGATCTAAATGTTACCTTGCTTTGTTGTTTAACAACTAGATGTGCTATCTACATGACAATTTGTAGAGATCACTGACATATCTACAAGTGATATTCTCCCTTAATCCAATCCTGAAATATTATCATTCCATAATTATCTAAAGAGAATATATATTTTTAGACAGGAAGAAGAAGCATATGAAATTTTGGCTTACCTGTTCTTATGAGTGCAAAAAAGTAGAAACCTACTTTAGTGAACTGGCTAGATAACACGCCTGAATTTGCCTGACTTGGACTTGTCATTTCCCCCTACAGTATATATGAATTCCCGTGACAGGTAGGGATTATGAAATGTCACTGAATTCTAAGGCTTGTATACAAGATTTGATGTATTCTGCTTACATAAGTGTAAAAAGGGGAGCAGAGATCAAGGAATTATTAAACTGCAACCATTGATTAGAAGTATTAAGATTCAGTTGGCTGATAAACATTGTTTATATGACCGTAGAAAGTCAAAATCTTTTATAGAAATTGTGGCACTGACAACAATTAAGATCAGGGGTGCTGATAATGTTGCATCTGTAATTTACCAGAGAATTCATGTTATAGGAGGCAAGATTGGGCAAGAACTCTTATTGAGTAGGAAAAATGACTGCTCTCAAATTCCACGGAGGTCCAACATCTCAGTTTCAGACTGAAAATGTGTGCTTCCTCTTGTGCTGAAGGTAAATCAGTTCAAAACACATGTTGTAAAATTTGGAACTGCTTTCTAAGTGGAACAGAAGCCTTGTGGAGAGGCTATCTGTATGTTTATAGAAATGTAACTGGAAATATTTGAAAGGAAATAGTTTCCTTTTAGCTGCCTTTTGCTAATTGAGGCATTTGCAATTGTTCATGACAACTGACTTCACAAGTTGTTATTGTGGGATTAAAAAGATATCATTTTATTTGCTTTCATAAGGTGGTATATAAATTCAATAAAAATTAATTTAAAAAACAATAAAAATGTTGGCATTCACAGCTGAAGGCTACCATTTATCAACTTTGATGCCACTGTATGTAAGCATCAATTTAATTTAATATATAATTGTTTCATGATGATAATGAGAATTTGAATACAATGAAAACCCAGGTGAAATTTTTACTTCCACTGTTCATTTCTACAGAAACAGCACAGCAATGGGTTACATGTATATCAATGCATAACATGTGACCTAATATATGGCACTTTGTGCCTGCTTTGAGGATAAAAAGTATTTGTGGATTTCATCAGAAGGTGGCATGGGCAAGCTAAGATAGTTTATGTGCTTCTTGGAAGCTATGCCTGGCTAAAATTGCTTTAAAAATGGTAGAATGGTTTCTTGCTGCTTTGAGACCCGATAAAAATTGGACTGTGACCCTAAAATATATTTAACACTTTTTTTCAATTCTCCAAATTGCAAGGAACAAATCTCAGATTTTTTTTCTGAATACATGCTTGCAATACCACACTACCCTTTGCAATTCTCAGTCAAATCAATAAATAAATCAAAATTGCTACCTTTATCTAAAGACATCACCAAACAGCTAAACATTCCAAGATCTAAAGAGTCAGGTTTGTGTTAGGGGCATGGTAACTTTTTAAGAACACTTTTTGTTATTGATTTAAGATTTTTATGAACTCTACCTACTTATTTGGTATCAACAGAGTATGTTACTAACAGATAGCTGTGGACCCAGAGACACATACTTATTCTTTTGGCTTGCTGACATATTACATGGCCTTTCTTTGGGCTGAAGATTCTGACCTTTATTAATTTAAGCACATTCAATCCTCACTGCTGATCTGTCAAACATTACACATTGTCATGCAGAAATATATTGAAACAGCTCAAAAAGTAACTTATTGACTGGTAAAAGAAGAAGAAGAAGCTTACAGTGTTTTCAATGTGATTCACAATCATCTAGTTATGGTAATTAGTAAGTGTAATCCATAAATTAATTATAATACACATAGTTAAGCTAATTATAAAGGCAAATATTATATATTACATGGGAAGTGAATCTTTAAATGTAATATAGTATTTTTAAGTAATAGTAGTTTTTTAAAAACAGACAAAATCCTTCAACATTTCAATTTTAAAATATAGAACATAACATAAAATATGTTGATTGTAATTCAAGAGTGTATGCTAAGAACAGAATACAGCTTTGATTAAAAGAAAAGTTACTCAGATGCATATTTCATATTTCATAAAATGGACAATTTTTATTTCTTCCAGCTGATGTTAGATATTCAAGATTACTATGCATTTTTTCACTTTATATTTGAAACTCAATCAGTGAGTTCTATGATTTGCCTCCTACCTAAATTTATGATTTTGAAAACAGCCAAGTTTATTCAGACTTAAATAAACTGCAGATAAATATCTCTCTCCCCCTTTTTCAATATATATTCATGATATCTTCATGTATGACCATTGCAACATCCCCATCTTAAAAGATCACAGTTCATGCACTTGGCAAGCAGCTCACATTTATGACTGATATTAGTGTCCTGTGGTTCTGTGATCAGGATTTGCAACCTTTCCAGCTGGTTTCTAACAAGCAACATCAATTGGAGAAGCCAGGTTGGCTTAATGATGGCATGATTCATTTGATGATCACAATAAAATATTTGTTAAATTGGATCTGGTCAATGTGATGACTCACTTTAAGACTACACTGACTTATGACAGAAATTCTGGTCCAAATTGTGATTATAGATCGAGGACTACCCGTTTTACTATAAAATGGTTAAGTATGTAAAACAGAATTAGCAAATATTTACTTTAGTCAATAGAAGATTATGTTTGGGTTATGCTTTGTTTTACCCTCTATTTGGTGGGGTGTCTTTATAAAGTAGGATGATTTTCTCATTGTCAATTCAAAACTCTTGGAAAAGAGATAGTCCTTAATTTTTTGAAATAGTCTCATCTCTATTTGTTATAGATAAATATTCCTCAACTTTGATTGTTCTATTTATTTATTTATTTTGCAGAATTAAACAAAGTATTCCAAATACAAAATAAGTACTTGGCAAACTCCACTGGGATAAGACTATTGATAAGGGGTGTGAGTAATGATGGATCAAAGTCTTTATAGGCTATTTAGAATCGTCCAGTGGATGGAACCTAAATGTAGACTTAAGAAGAAAGGTGCTGGTTGGTTGGCTTTGAAGAGGTCCACCAACTGCCTATATCTTTGGGGTTATCTGGTTGGCAACAGGATCATGAGACACATTTTTATTATGTAATGTATTCTTGACTATTCTTTGAAATCTGTCTCACACTATATTATGGTTTTTTAATATATTGCCATAAAATAAAGCTTTAGTTACTCATTCTCTGTGATCACTGATTCTCCATCCAGAATAAAGTCTGGCTCAACCTAGCAGGCCTGGGGACAGAGAAAAAAATGAGGAAAAATGCAGGCGGAATGTTAAGAGAAATTTGCAACAGTTTGGGACCTACTGTTCATATGCATGAATTTTGATTTTTTTTTTTTAATGAAGTAGTAATTTTGTTTTGTTTCCCTAGGGTGGCACAAGTAGAATTCTTTAGAGTCTTTTTTTTCCCCCAGTCACTGTCAATTCATTTTCTCTCTTGAATTTTCTAGGCTTTTTTTTTTTTTAATAATTTTTATTAAACAGTTTGTCTTTAAAAACAACACAAAAAACAATCACACATATATAAAAACAAAACATGTCAAAACGTAACGTATTGAACATTACATAACATTAATGCTAATTTTACAGCATTTCGTATCAACTTAGGCTTTTTCTTTACGTTTCCTCAGTGTGACAGCAGCATAATTTATGAACTGCTTTCTCAGTTCTTTTAATTAATCACTGTCTGAAGTGCTGCCCAAGCACAAGATATTTAGTACATGATAGTTATTCTTTGAGTGAAAAACTGACATTCAAGGTTTATCATTTTAAAAGCTCTACACGAATTTCAGTGAAATATGACATATTTTTTTCTTCTCATCGTAACAGTCTAGCTTGCTTACAATTTCATTATAAGCTGCTGTAAACATAAAATATTTGTTATCTAGTGGTTAAGACACAAGTTAGAATCCAGGAGATGGTGAGTTCTAGTCCCACCTTAGGTGAGAAAGTTTTCTGGGTGAAAGTTTCCTTCACAAGGTTGTGGGGAAAATAGGAAGAGAAAAAGTTGTTAGATATGTTCCTTTTATAAATAACTTCATGAAGTTATTTATAAAAATAATAAGACCAGAATGAATGAATGAATGAATGAATGAATGAATGAATGAATGAATGAATGAAAACATCCCATGCTAATCCATCAGAAACTTAAACTGGGATCCATACTGTTGCTACAAAATATATGGTCAATATTCTATTTTAGCATAGCTAATATGATACAGTAGCTAATATGATCTGTTTATGACACATCTTTTACTGCCTTCATAGCAGATAAACAATACTTAGACATTTTGTGTCCAACAGATATTTTATAACCCTAACCTTAACAAGAGAGACATCAGTTTACAGAACCTATACTAAGTTGTCTGTCATCAAAATTAAATTGCAATTAAATGTGACATAATCCAATTTTGTTTAAAAGTATTGTATTTTCTGACACTCTCCTGTGAACCTGATTAGAAAGCAAACAGTACACATATGAGTGAATTAGTTTATAGTGATCTGGAGAGTCAAAAGGTTTGGATTCCAACTGAAGCTCAGTTGAAGCTTCTGCTAGAAGCTTCCCTGTTCTGTTAGACAGGTTAGATGCATTTCCTCTCTCCCTCTCTCTCTCTCTCTCTCTCTCTCTCTCTCTCTCTCTCTCTCTCTCTCTCTCTCTCTCTCTCTCTCTGACTTTTGCAGATAAAAGTCTGTGTCTTTCCCTAAAAGTATATTCTAAAGATGAGAGCCTTGACCTTTAATAGTAAGCAGAAAATCAGTAAAAACCCTTTCTCCCTTTTTTCGCCAGAAGAAATATCTGCTAAATGTTTATCCCTCTTAAAATTGGTAAGAACTTTTTGTTTACAAAATGATATACCCTGGCACTTGATTTAATCTTTATCTTCCAGATTGCCATAATAGACTTGGGTGTGCTCCAACTTTTAATTCTGTTTGGGAATAAGATACAAAGTAGATGCAACATTTCCTACCATTCCTTTCTCTTACTGAGGGATAAAGAATTTTGGGATGGGGTTTGTGAGTGGGTATCCTAAATATTTGAGAAGGGCCACTGTATGTAAGCCAAGTATGTGAAAATAATAGGGCTGACTCACAAAGAGAAGAAACATTACATTCTCCTTTTGTCGCCGGATTGTGAATGGAGAGGGTTTTGTAATTGTTTGACTCTGTTAAGCCTACTTAAAGATTCACAGTACATTTTGAAGTGTTTCTATAAAAATGTTGAGTTTTAAAAACTGTATGATGGTCCTGTAAAAATGGAGTTCATGGCTGCCACTGCCCTTCTCCCCCATAGTGACAAAACAGGAAGAAAAGGGAAGGAAAAAATAAACCTATTTGTCTTTTTAGAATGAATTTAAAGGAATATATACATTCCTGGTGCTGGATTCTGATAAAACTATTAGGGAGGCTTTCTAGTACTTTATACCAACTCTGATGGAATCAGGTAACCATTATTAATAACCAGATCATTGCTTATTGCTTTTACAATATTAATACATTTCATTGTTATGCTCAGTTTTAATGTTCTCATTTACTTACTTATCTTGTCTTTTATCCCTGACATCTTTTCCACTGTAACTATCTAAGGAACAAAGCTCACAGAAATTTACAAATTGTTTTCTTCTATACATTTTCCCACCTTGAAGTAGAAATATGGGGCTCATAGTAATCCATATATGTCATGCTGCATGTTGTGATCAAATAGTAATTAGGTTCAAAGTGTTTAGCTCAATTGCTTTGAAAGGTCTGCTTATACTGATAAAAGAATGAGATATACAGAAGAAATGTTTAGTATAAAATATTGATACCAGGGTGGAGACATAAGCTCGTTATTTAATTTGTCTTAATATTTCTATTACTTTTATTGATTAGTCAGCTGATCATATCAAATCATGTTTATCAGCACAGTAAGATACAATAAAATGAGCTAAGGTAGGAGACGGTGAAACGTGATCAGATTATGATGAGCTAGAATAGACTATAGTGGATAAAACAAAGATAAAAGAGTAAGATAAAACTGCATAAAGTAAAATAGAATGCAATGATATGTAATAAAATGAATTTTAAATCATAAAAGCAATGTATTCATCACTTTTGTGTGCAATCCCAATGTGTTCTATAAAACATGTTCTCTGTTGGAAAACTCTGACTGTAAACTTAATAGCACTATTGTCAGCGTAGAATCTGGCTGCTCAAATATTGCTCTGGTAAATGCTATCCTATAATATTGAGTCAAGCCCATTGTCAAGAATATTTCTGTTTGGAAAGTCATTTTTTGGCCAGCCATTTCAATAACCTGATGTTTTTAAATGACTCAGTAGTGGTTTGGGTATTAAGATCTAAAATCCTCTGAATATTTCCTTAGCCTAATGGCCCAAGTTCTTCAAGGCCATTAGGTAGCCTGTCAGGTTCCATTGAGAAGCATCTTCACAAATAATTAAAGGTTAAACTATAGATGGAGTGGGTGTCTGTTTCAGCTCTTACTCCTACTGCAGACATATTACTATTGGTCCCTAGCACAGTTCTTAATGATTTTGTTCAAATAAAGGAGCTTCTCATAGGTCTGATCTGCACCAGGTTAAACTTGGTAAGATTTTGTCTTGTGGACTTTTAAAATGGGAAGCAGAGTCCTTGTCTGGTTATAATTGGTTAAACTAATTAGCATTTTAAAGCTTGCCTTTATACAATTTACCTAAATATGAGAAAGAAACTTTGTTTTATAGGTTGTCATTCAAATGCAATTGTATTTGGACTGTCTTTCCCCAAAACCATTGTTTTTTAATATTAAAAAAAAAAAAGAATAGGACAATAAGCACAAAATTTCCTCATCAGTCTTCTCAGACCTACTTGGGAATAGGCCATCACAAACCATGTCATCACTATACAAAAGGATGCTAATGTGTCTGTTAACGATTTTTGGCATGTGAACAGCATAGAGTGGAGAAATCCTAAGAAGTCATTGACATAAAAATTAAACAACACTTACTTGATCCTTAGGTCAGATCAATTGAGTAATGGCAGTATAGCTATAGCTGTGGTAGAAAATGCTCTCATTATGAATAGTTAATGGTTAGAACCCTTGTCTACTATTTATGAATGCAATTAGTTTTGTGTCTTGAACTATGAAGGTTGATGGATCACCCTCATGTACTGCTCTCTGGACACTGATTTTGCTGTTTAGTCTTTGCTGTCTGGAACATCATCTAAGACTTTGACCTTTTCGAATAATTTACTGTCTACTGTTTTGTAAGCCTCTCTTTCTATATGTATGTCTCTGTGTTTCTCTGTGTAGATATATAAAATATTAGGAAGTGTACTATATTAGCAGCATGCCCTGTCCTAAGTCACAAATAGAAATGGTGAAATCTAAAGAGAGAAGAAATCTGATTATGGGGGACAGGCAATAAAGAATTTCTGGAATGTATGAGTTTTTGAAAGGGATCTGTTTTTCTCTTGGCCTTTTGGTCTCTGGCCCTTTTCTTTCTTGTGAGGAGTAAAAGGCAAACAGTGCTTCTCCCTTCATCTGTTTGGTCTTCCAGTGTCTTTTGCTGGAAAAAAGATAACCAAAATAACAAAGGAGAGAAAGTTGTGGGGGGGGGAAAGTAACTTCCACTCCTGAGGAAATTGGGCATAAAGCTTACGTGAACAAAATCTTGTTATTTTTTTCCCCTCATTTGAAATGCCAGAAGAGCAGCAAAGAAGGAAACTTCTGGCTTATAAAGAGAACAAAAATGTGGATTTGGCTGCAAAATGCTAGCAATATGCCACCTCCCCTGAGAAAAAGTTATCTTCATTCTGTGATATGAGTTCAAATGTCAAAGCATGTTTATGTGTTTCTACATTAAATTCAAGAGACTCACCTTACTGTCAGTTTGCGCTAGATTTGTTTTCTTATTGTTAAAGAAATTATTTTTAACTAATCCACTGCCCCAAATCCTCAACATTCTTAAGCAGAATAAGACATTATTAAAACAAAGAAGGGACAGGGAGATAGGAAAAAACCAAACACCAAATTCCCAAAACTATTATAATGAGTATTCATTTTCAGTAATTGATAGTTTAAAAAGTTCAGAGTTTGCTCCTTGACCTGGTTATATCACTGCTGGCATAGTATGTGTAAATTATTACACAGTTGTATTCTATTTTACATAATAGGCTATTTTACATAATGGGCTTCTTTGTGGCAACCCCTGAGATATCGGAATACTGCTATCATGTCACTCCTAGTCCTTCTTTTCATAAGACTAGTCACTAGACATATCCAGTTCCAGCAACTGTTCTTTATATGTTTTATCTTAGAGTTCCCTAATCATCTTTGTTGCCTTCTCTGCACTCTTTCTAGAGACTGAACATCTTTTTTACATCATGGCGACCAAAATTGGATGCAGTATTCCAAGTGTGGCCTTACCAAGGCATTATAAAGTGATATTAACACTTCACGTGATCATGATTCTATCCCTCTGTTTATGCAGCCTAGAACTGTGTTGTTGTTTTTTTGGCAGCTGCAGCACACTGCTGGCTTATATTTAAGTGATTGTCCACTAGGACTCCAATATCTTCTCACAATCATTATTGAACAAGGTACCACATATACTGTACCTGTGCATTTTGTTTTTCTTGCCTAAATGTACTTTTTCACCATTGAATTTCATTTTGTTAGATAGCTCCCAATGTTCAAGTCTGTCAAGATCCTTCTGTATCTTAAGTCTATCTTCTGGAGTGTTGGCTATTCCTGCTAGCTTGGTGTTGTCTGCAAATTTGATGAGTTCCCCATGTATCCCCTCATCCAAATAATTGATGAATACGTTGAAGAGTACTGGGCCTAAAACAGAGCCCTGGGGTACCCCACTGCATACCTCCCTCCATGTAGATGCAGTTCCATTGAGGACCAAACATTGAGTGTGGTTGGTCAGCCAGTTACAAATTCAACTGGTGGTGATGCTGTCTAACCCACACTTTTCTATTTTATCAAGTAGTAGGTTATGGCTACTTTGTCAAATGCTTCATAAATGGACAGGATGTGTGACCCCAAATAAAATGTGAGTACAGGATCCCAGCAAGGAACATTCAACCGCACAAGACAACAAGCTTTCATTTTTATCAACAACAACAACAACAACAAAAGCTTGCTTATCAGAGGGTTGGTTTTTTTTTTTTTTTTTTTTGCAAGTGCTTAAGGCCCCTTAAATAAGGAAACATTTTTCTAAAGTAAACATGTCATTATACAAAAACCAGTGATCTTTAAAGAACATAAATAATTAAAGGAATGTTATTGGGGGGCGAATAATAAGGGAATTACAAAGATATTCCACTCAGCACAGCTAAGTCTTTTTTGCCTAGAGTTACATGTTCACAGCAGTAGGTAACATTTATTATTTCTTCATACAACTGCTCTGTTATTTTAAGCTCAGAAATAAAATGATAAGGCACAAATAGGATGTCACTGGAATACCTTTGTCATCAGAAGCAGAGCTTGACCCAGAACCCATAGTTTGGGAGTGGCTGACATCTCATGAAATCCAAAGAAAAGCACCATAAGGAAAGTTTTTCTAACTCCCACATTTGTACCATAATAACAACACAAAATAATTTGTAGATGGACATGTTCTTATGACATGCCTTGGAAGATTACTTCATAAAGTTAGTCTCCAAAAATCATGTTTTATTTGCCTTGGGCATCCTGCCACCTCATAAAGCTTTGGAATACTTTGTGAAGAAAGTTTGTGCACTGTCATTGAATGATGTGGCAAACTTCATCTCATGACAACAATGGATTACACAATGAGCATTTCTAAGCATTCTAAGGAAACTGGAAACAATTTCATGTTGGTCTTGCTTTACCTAAATTACTTGAGTATAAAATTGCATAAATCACATAAACAGGCTGAATAATTGAAATGATCAGAAAGAAACATTTCCACTGTGGAAATGTGAAAAATACAAATGTCTAGGAAAAGGCAGACCCCCCTCCCTTTTTAATGTAGTCTGGATATAATATATCCAAACTGGCATGTTGTGATACCATTTATGTTTATATCTCATCACCTTTTGATAAACTGGAACTAGAATTTTTCAGAACATCCTTACTGAATCAAATTCATCTTCTTTGGGTGCTCAGGATGAGCATCTTCTGTGTTTTAGATCTGAAGGGCTAAAATGTAGCAAGGGATGTGCACCATGTCTCTCTCCCTTTCCTGATTCATTTTATTTTTTGGAAGAGATTACTCTTTTTCTTTAACAGTTTTGTTAAGAAGCATTTTTGTAATCATACTTGAATTCCTTATCTCCCAAAGTGCATAATAGAAGAGAAGAGTTCCTACAAGGCTGCTAATCTTTGATCCTGGGGCTCCTGTTCCAAAAGAGACTTGCTTTAGCTACTGGATGCAGGAAAACAAAACACCCCCCTTGTATGTATATGTGTGTGTGTGTGCGCACAAACACACACACACACATGCGTGTGTGCACGTGTATGTGACTGTCTGGATATATACAAGTCAGTGGGTGCACTATGAGCCACTTTGTTAAAAACTGAAAGAAACTGAGAGAAAGTGCTTGAAATAAAGCACCTGGTGGGAAAGTTGTCTGAATTCAGCCTTAGGTTGAGTTAATTAAAGCTAAGAGAGTGAGAAAGTACTCTGCCTTTGAAACAATCCATTTATATACCTGCTGGAACCTTCAGCACTTAGAGACATGGGGAGCACAGCACCTTAAGCACTTAGGCAAAGGGAGTCAGAAAAAAGATAAAAATAAAAAGGGAAAATAACAACAGCAGAAAAAAACAAATGCAGGAAAGTTTTCTCTTTGAAAGCATTCCAGTGACACAAGGTGAAAAAGAAATGAATTAACAAATCACGTCATTGCTTCAAAATTTCAGTTTATGAATTCTTCTGGAAGTTTTTTTGTCAAAAAAAAATCTTAACATTCCATTTTCAGCAAGGATTCGCTGCTACATGGTTCATTATGTAGAATGCCATATTTTCCAGATAAAATGACTTCCTTGCTAGTCAAAATTATAATAATCAAATATAAAGTAACAAGTTCATGTAAAAGCCATTGCAACATTGAACTTTTCACAGAAGAGGAACGTACTCTAGTCACATTTAAATGGATTCACCACTATTTAAATGTTTTAATTCTTATTAGAAATGATGATCAGCAGTAATCTCATAGAATGCTATGCAAAATAGCTCGTTGCTATTACGTTGGAGTGAAACATCTGTAAGCAACAATAGATAATTGGAGGAGGAATAGATTGAAGAGGTGTAGGTTTTATATAGATACATATTTATGTTTACATATATTTATATCCTCCCTCTTCTCTTAGGCATTGTTGTCGTCATCATCTTCATCATCATCAATCATCATCATCTTGATGTCCCTAGTATTATTTTCACAGTACAAGATCCACTTTTTGGATCAACAAACACTATATTGTACAATCAAATGCAGCATCAAGGTCCAACTGGGCAATATTCACTTCTGCATATATGGTGTCTTGGGATTTTTGCTTTGGCTTTCCATGCAGGTTCTTGGCATCTGTGTTAAAGTGGAAGGCGATGGAGTTAACGGTGTGGGGTGCTGCTCATAGGACATGGCCATATCACTGTAGGTGTTTCTTCAGCATTTTCTCAAGTATTGGCACAATGCCCATTTGCTGCTATACAATGTCATCGTTGGCATGGTCAAGAAAAGAAAAACCTAATGACCAACGACGCACGTGCATCTCCATGTTGTGTAAACAGCACTCAATGTGTTTGGTGGTTGGCCAGCACTCAGTGCTATATAAAGCTAATGGGCATACCATTGTTTTATACACCTTCAATTTTAGATACTTTGGCATGCTGTGTTCACACTTCTTCATTAATGCTCCCATCACTTTGTACTTCTCTGGTGGCAGCATGCGCATGCCATCATTAGCATAGAGCTAGGTCCAGAGGATGTCATGTTACTGTTCTTTCTTGATAGTATCTATGATGAGAATGAACAGCAATGATGATAATGCTGAGCCTTGTTGAACACCAACTTTTACAAGAAAGCTGTTAGAAAGGCCTGCAGCACATGTCACACAACTGCTTGTATTTGTTATAAAGCATCTGGATTCATTTTATGAATTGTTTGGGCACTCTCTGGTCACATAGCATGTACAGATTAGCTGATGCAAAACATGGTCAAAGGCCATTTTCAAGGTCAAGGAAAGCCAAGTGTAATGGCTTCCCCTTTTCTCAGTGTTTCTCTATAAGCGTGTGAGCTGCAAAGTGGTGACAAAGCTGCATTGATTGGCACTAATTTTCACAATATAATATAGGTGCTGGTCAGGAATCTGGTCAAAGATTTTCATTGTGTGATAGGAGATGAGTTGATTGATAGTTACAGCAATCTGCCTGGTCACATTTATGGCACGTGTCCAGAGTCTACAATATTTTGAAGAAATTTATTAGCCAGTTGGCTGCTTTGCTACTAAATTCATCCAGCTTCCAAATGTCTTCCAGTAGGTCATCAGGGCCCAATGTTTTTGATTTCTTAATATCAAGGGTAGCTTTGGTAATCTCTTCTAGCAAGATGTGTGGAATTGGACCAGCATTGGGTAAGCTTTCAGGAATAGACAGTGTCCCACATGTTAAATGTTAAATTTAATTGACCACTTTTTCTTCCTTTTTTGTACACTATTTTTTTTTCTTTTTATTAGCGTGGAATGTATATTTTTGTTTTGTTTCATTTTGTTTGTTTGCTTTACCATTTTGTATTTTAGTTTTCTATAATAAAATAGGAATTGATGATGTGGAAATTCAATGTTAGAGATTTCATTGAAGTACTGCTGCCAGTGTTCAAACATTTTGTATTTGTTCTGCAGTCACTGGTCATCTTTATCTTTCACACATACTTATTGTTCAACATCTTGTCCTTCCTTGATGTGTGATTTTGCTAATCTGTAGATGTTTTTCTTGCTTTCTTTTATGTCCAGTTGTTTGTATAAGTTCTGAATCTGCATACAGATGGCAGGTTGAACAAATAACCTTGTGGTGTGACCGGAACAATCTTGAACTACCTGTGTTTCCCCAAAAATAAGACCCTGTTTTATATTTTTTGAACCCCGAAATAAGTGCTTGGCCTTATTTTTGGGGAGGTCTTATTATTTGGGGCACATGGAGCAAGATGGGGCTCCTCTTGCTGTCTTACCTGATTTCCAGCTCTGTGTTTAAATATTTTTGGGGAGGGCTTATTTTCGGGGGAGGCTTATTTTAGCTCATGCGCTCAAAAGCTTGATTGGGTTTATTATCAGGGGATGTCTTATTTTAGGGGAAACAGGGGAAACATACTCAAAACCATAGAAATGATGGTAGATTTTAGGAGAAACCCTCCTATACTATCACCTCTTACAATACTAGACAACACAGTATCAATAGTGGAGACTTTCACATTTCTAGATTCCATAATATCTCAGGACTTAAAATGGACATCTAACATCAAATACATCATCAAAAAAGAACAACAAAGAATGTTCTTTCTAAGCCAACTCAGAAATCTCAGGCTGTCCAAGGAGCTGCTGATACAGTTCTACAGAGGAATTATTGAGTCTGTCATCTGCACCTCTATCTGGTTTGACACTGCAACCAATCCAGACAAACACAACTTCAACGGATAATTAGAACTGCAGAAAAAAACAATTGCTACCAATCTGCCTTCCATTGAGGACCTATATATTGCACAAGCCATATATTTCACAAGGCTGTGAAAATCTACAGACCCCCATATCCTGGACATAAACTGTTTCAACTTCTACCCTCAAAATGGCACTATAGGGCACTGCATTTTAGAACAACTAGACACAAGAACAGTTTTTTTTCCTTTGCCATCACTCTGCTAAACAACTAATTCCTATAACACAGTCAAACTATTTAGAAAGGCAGTATTATCATCATTATTCTCATCTTCCCTATTACAGATAGGGAATACTATAACTTAATTGCTTGTAACTTACAATTTAAATTGTTTAATTAGTATCCTAGTATGATTTATGTTGATTGTTCATTTAGTATCCATGACTAACACTAAGTGTTGTATCTAATGTTTTATGTTGAATATATTTTTACAATGACCGTGACAATGATCTATCACTACTGTTGTATGTACACTGAGAGCTTTTGCACCGGAGACAAATTCCTTGTGTGTCTAATCACAGTTGGCCAATAAAAAATTCTACTCTATAAATCCCAATAGAGTTCAGCTCTGACCTGCTTTGACAATTTTCTGTGCATGCCAATTCTTGTAAGCCACCTTCTTTTCCTGTTTTCCTATTTAATCTGCTTATCATAATGTAACATCAAGTTAATCTTTTAATGTTGTACGATTTAACAGCAGCAGCTAGTCAACCGTCATAAAACTTTAGCTTACTACCGAAAGACAAAGTATGGATCTGGGGAATGGTAAAACCAAGAATTTTTATCTTTGACTTTGACTACTACAAACCTTATGGCATCTATTATGAATTGCTTTTCACTACAGGTATAATATAATAGAACTGTTTGAAGTCTGGCTGTAGATGCACAAGTGATAAAAAAACCCTTTAAGGACCCTAGAGTTCATTTGATTCTCAAAATGTATTTTCTCTCCAAACACTTCATGTTGTATTGAAGCTTAATATTTTCATCTGATGATAACATTACTTTAACATTACTTAAAAAAATCCAGAAAGCAACCAGAACAAACTGTTTCTCACTTTCAGATTTCATATACTTCCACCCCATTTCTCTTCTCAAATTGGCAATGCTACAACTAGATCCAACATATGATTCCCTGGAACTATCCTCCAAAACATGGAGAACATAACATTTCTCAACTAATTTATTTTGAGAAAGTCCCTCAAGAACTTTCATCTTATCTATGCATAATATGAATAATATTTAGTGAAATAATTGGCACAAAATCAATAAAATGATTCCTTCAAAAGATATTGGATGACAGTTCCCATTTTCCTTACTATCTGGAGTGAACTAGATTGGCTGGGATTAATGTTATCCTTTTTGTAGATATTATGGTTAAAGATATGAAAGAAGAAATGAGCCACTTTATAATTTACTTCGGGAAAAAAAAAGTATGTCAATTCATAGTAATTGTTGTTTTATTCTTCTTAGCATTCAAGAATATCCTCACCCAAGCTTATGGATGAGGATATATGACAGATTAAATGTCCTGTGACCATCCCTGAGTGGGGAAAGCACCATAGTGAAATTACCAATTAATATAACAAAATAAGGCCTTTCTTATTATTTGGTTTACCAGTAAAGCAAATAAAAGTAAATATGGCACAGTAATAGGGTCTTAATCAAATATCCAGGAACAATAAGAAAGATAGAAAAGTTCCAGACTTTTCAACTTGTTCAACAACCTGCTAAACTATTCAACAATTAATACAATATATTATAATTTCATATACTTTTGAAGATTGTAGAAAATGTCTTTGAATTAATTCTTAATACAGTATAGTCACACACTTCTTATTCCAGAGACCCATTCTGTAATTTCATGTAATAGTTTTACAATGCATGCATATCTTTGGAGAAGATTCTCTCTTCCCAGAAAATTAAATCAGGTTTACTCCTAAATCAATAGATACTGAATCCAGGTTGTTCAACTAGATCTAGAATGGGAGACTAATCAAAGTTATTTCAACTTTATTTAATTTTTTATTGTAATGAATAGAAATTGACTGTTCAGTAACTCAGATTATTCTCTCGGTAAAAATAGGACTACAGCAGAAAAACAATATTTTACATTTAGCTAGACACATGTATAAAAAAAATACTGTCTTGGCATAAATGAGTTATAAATGTTAGTATCAAGGATAAACCATTTTGGACTAAGCTGAAAAGGGTATTATTATGGTATCAGAAAGGTTAATTTATTTTCAAAATCTCTTTAATTTGATGGTGCAAAACTGTAAGGATAATGATAAACATTGCTCAACCCTGGAAATTAAGAGTATTCTTCAGTTTCAAAAAAACCTTGTAGTGTTATATAAACAGGTTTGTCAAGCAGCTTAGTTCCTGTAGGACTGTGTGATCATTCTTACACTAGCATTCCCAAATACTCTATGTTTCTATGAGTAATGGTGTATTTTAATCTAGATTTCTTCCTTTTTCATTTTCATTTTATAAAAGAAACCTATTTTTAAAATTCTGTGCCCGGGTACATTTTCCAATGTTATACTGAACACTGTATATGTATTTAGATTATGTCTTGTGCCATGATAAAATAATAACGCACATCTTGCTTTGTTTTTCAAGATGAGCATGCCAGAAGGATGGAAATTAAGCATTGTTTAGGCCTTACCTTGAAAAATACTTTCAAACATTACTTGACACTGCAACAATGAACACTATCGAGATATAATTCATGATTTAAAGGCTTACATTTAAATGTATTTCAAGACTTACATTGTTTATGACATGCTGAAGGCAAGTGGCAGCATGAACTTCAAATAAATTTGTGAGGTCTTGTAGTTATACTTTTTATTTTATTTATTTATTTGCATCCTGTCTTTATTACTCAAGGCAGTGAACATACCAATTCACCTTCCTTCTATTTTCACCACAACAACCCTGAAGTGAATTTGGCTAAGATACAATGACTGGCCCCAGATTACCCTGCTGGTTTTATGGATTTCTGATTTCTTAGGTTAGACACTTTTCCTATATTTAATTATAAGATGCCCAAACAATGAATGCGTTTAGTTTGCTTTGAATGTTGTTGCAGCATATACCATTATTTAATAATATTTTCATGGTGCTTTCAAAGGGCCTGGTGGCTCAGCAGACTAAAAGCATTGTGATTAACACCAGCTGTCTGCAATTACTGCAAGTTCGAATCTCACCAGACTCAAGGTTGACTCAGCCTTCCATTCTTTCTAAGGTAGGTAAAATGAGGACCCAGTTTGTGGGGGCAATAAGCTGACTTTGTATAAATGTACAAAAGTATGAAGGCTATTGCTTAACGCATTGTAAGCCGCCCTGAGTCTCCGGAGAAGGGCGGCATATAAATCAATTTTTTTAAAAAATGTTCCAATACATTCTACTTGATTCATTTTAGTTTATCAGAAAAGGGAAAATAATAGCACGTTACAATATGGTGAATATTGTGCTCAATGTTGTTATTACTTCAGATAATCTTTTCCAACATCTTTGATGGTACATTATAAAACATCAGTAATTTTGTAAATCATTTCACTTACTTAGGCAAAAAGAATAGTTCACCTCTGTTTTCTACTCGTAAGAGACCATTCTGAAAGTGATGTAATTGTTTGTATGCTTTTGAATTTTCTTACTGATTTCTAAAATTATACTTTGCAGTGAGATACACAAATGCAAATCACACTCCTAACCCAGATCACAGGTCAGTTCCTATGCTACTTCTATATCTTCAGCAAGCCCACTAGCTGTTGTTTAGAACATAATTACAAAATTATTCTAATTTTCTGTTCAAATATATATTCCTGAGATGTGGAGCCAAAATAAACAGCCAAAACTATTTTAGCAACTGCCACTTAGAATATATAAAGTTGTTTGAATTTATATTTCTTAAAGTCAATGATACCTAGTTGAGACACTACACATTATTTATATGATTATCCATTTTTTAAATATTTCTCTTAAATGGAACATATATTACAATACCTTATAAATCAAAGTTATTGATCATTTAAAAAGTCTCATGGGGTAACAAAAGGAAGAAATAAATAATATTTGGATCACAAATAGTGATTGTCATCACTGAAAACCATTCTTGTGCATTTGTACTGTAACAATATTACTTCAGAAACTAATGATCTATGCTCAGAGCTGACTGCTGAATCCAATGATTTTGTCAAAAAATAATAATAATGAGGGGTATTCCATTATATCACAACCCTTTTGTACTGTGAGAAATGTTATGATACATTTACCAAAGGGGCAAAACTCTTGCAACAATTGAAAATGCCCCTTTGGTCATTTCCCCTCCTTAATCTCTCAGAAACACTTTGGGATATATAGCCCATTTATTCTTCAATATAGAAAAGTAATGTCAGAATCATGGAATAGAGTTGTTGACATGTATAATAACAACTGTTTTGGATTAATATGACACACAAAAGTTCAAACCTGGTACATAAACATAATATGTTTCAAGTGTAAATATAATAGATTTCTGGACAGGGCATTTCAACCAGACAAAAAGCCAATAAATCAATATTGAAAAAAAATTTCAATATTGAAAAAAATATCTTCCGGGCCTTCCTGTCTCTACCATCCCCCGGAGACTATTTAAGCTCACACTGACAGCTTCAATGACTGCATCCAACCTTATTCTCTGCCGTCTCCTTCTTTTTTTGCCCTCAATCATTCAGTTTGGGGATAGTCCAGTATAAATATCAAGCCAGGATGCAGCTTCTGAAAAGGGGATGATTCTCCAATCTATATGGGTATATGTAGATTTTAGTACAAGAACAGTAAGAAGTTTCCCCTTCTTGGTGGTTCTGTTAATATCACTAAACAGCAAGTCTTGATCAGTACAGTATCTGCAACTCAGATACTTCTGTGATACCTTTATGGACAGTGCTATTCACAGTACTTCACATATTGAGATCTATTGTCCAGATAGGACTTTTGCGAAGATTGTTAAAACAGCCTGCAGAGTGGCTAGCCATGAATGAAAGGATTAGATTTGCTCCATTCAACAAAAAGGAGAATGCCTTGAAAAATGTCTTTCATTGTGAGAAAAAGAAAGAAGTAATACGATCTTCTTGCAGCTATCTAGGTGGTCCACTGTTTCTTTGCCGGGGGGAGGGGGGCATTTGCTATCTGTTGCTATCTTTTCAATTCTGACTTTGTATGTATTTGCTCTTAAGGCTTGGACTTCTGCAGCCAGAATTAGCTTCTCTGTCTTTTTCTTCCATTTTTCTGCTAATATGTCTACAGTAGGCCTTCGTTTTATACTAGCTTCAGTGTATCTTCAGTTCAGATATTCTTCTGATGCCCTCTTTTCTTCTTCAACTGTCTGGTGAACCTGCAAGATTCCATGTCTACCTATCCTGTTTGATAAGTAGAGTCAACATTGCTACATAGCATGATTCATTGTCATTATTTTTTGTGGTCATCCTATCCAAGACTTCTGCTTAAGTTCTTGTTTTTCAGTTTCTTTACATTTGGGCGTCTCCGTGGTCATGTGGCCAGCATGACTAAATGCCAAAGGTGCATGGAATGCTGTTACCTTCCCACCAAAGGTGGTGCCTATTTTTCTACTTGCATTTTTTACATGCTTTCGAACTGCTAGGTTGGCAGAAGCTGGGACAAGTAACAGGAGCTCACTCCTTTATGCGGCACTAGGGATTCAAACCGCTGAACTGCCGACCTTTCGATCAACAAACTCATCGTCTTAGCCACTGAGCCACTGCGTCCCTAGAAACACAGTTACATGTTTGCAAAAGTTATGAGTGTGCCGGTTTTAGATTATACCAATCATTCAACAATGTATCAGGACATTGTATTATACAAATTGCTCCAATAACCAGAAATATAATAAAACGGAATTATCTTGTTTAGGAAAAAATCTAATTTGATATTATTGGAAGAAAAGTTTCCCTTCTCCTTTTTGTCCTCTGCTTGCGATACCCAAAGTTTATGAGGGAGATGAAACAACAACCTGGCAGGAATTGTTGGTGATAAATTGCCGGTTGTGTTGTTCAAACCTGTGTCATTCTCATAACCAAGCCTGTAGTGGAGGTGCATTTCAAAAAAAAAAAACAAAAAAAAAAACACCTGCCTGATTTAGATAAATTCCCATGACAATATTGAATTTGTTCTAATATCAAGTTACAGAAAATAACAGTACACTAACTATCCTTTAAGGTCAATCAAATCAGGAAACAAACTTTACAGAAAGACCAAAACTATACTTTGCGGACAATCTGGTAAGTCTGATTGTACTTCCTCTCTGTTCCTTCTTCTGCTCCAGAAGAAGAATTATCCAGAGTCTCTTCTTAATATTCTCTCCCTTCTCATGACTTAAAAATACTTCTTTATTTTCACAACAGTTTCTGAAGATTTTCTTGAAGGCCATCTCCCTGAATATCAACACAGTGGAAATATAGAGGTTATGGTAAGGGTTTCATTTTCCTTCTAATCATGTTTCAAATAATAGTAATAGTATTTTCTGAATACAAATTGATAAAGTCATGGATCCAAAACACACCCAATTTAACTGTGGTTAAAAAGAAGAAAGCGTGAATAATTAATGTGGCAATACCAAGTGATAGTAGAATAGAAGACAAAGAATTGGAGAATATCACAAAATATCAAGTTCTGAAAATTAAAGTTGAAAGATTATGGCACATACCTGTAATGGCCCCAATGGGTATCGGAACACTGGGTGCCATACCAAAAAAATATTGGATGGCACTTCGAAAATCTGTGAATTGACAAATTTCTATCTGCAAATTACAAATGGCTGCACAGCTTGAATCTGCACATATACTATGCCAATACATTACAATATTCCTATATTCCTGGGAAGATGTTGATGAATATGAAGACCACAACAGCTAAAGAGCTGAAACTGTGTTGTCACCTTTTTGTGTATATGATAATAATAAGTCACTGGTTGTGGGGTTTGTGTACTCTGATGAAGACTCTGATGAACCTATGCTATAGGTTCAACCATACTGGACAGGTCTCATCAAAGGAATCAGACAAACAGTGTCTTTCCCATAAACATTATTGTGAGACATAATTTATAGTAACATATACCAGATTGGTGAACAACTAGGTCAACAACGACCATGCTAGTGTTGGAATTCCTGAACATCTGATAACAAGGGGGCTACAGGACAGAGGACACAGGACTCTTGACAGAATAGGATAGGGTAGGATAGGATAGGATAGGATAGGATAGGATAGGATAGGATAGGATAGGATAGGATAGGATAGGATAGGATAGGATAGGATAGAATTCTTTATTGGCCAGGTGTGACTGGACACACAAGAAATTTGTCTTGGTGCATACGCTCTCAGTGTACATAAAATAAAAGATACATTCATCAAGAATCACAAGGTACAACACTTAATGATCCTCATAGGTTACAAATAAGCAATCAGGAAACAATATCAATTTAAATCGTAAGGATACCAGCAACAAGGTTACAGTCATACAGTCATAAGTGAGAGGAGATGGGAATGATGAGAAGATTAATAGAAGTGCAGACTTAGTAAATAGTTTGACAGTGTTGAGGGAATTATTTGTTTAGCAGAGTGATGGCGTTCGGGAAAAAAAACTATTCTTGTGTATAGTTGTTCTGGTGTGCAGTGCTCTATAGTGTCGTTTTGAGGGTAGGAGTTGAAACAGTTTATCTCCAGGATGCAATGGGTCTGTAAATATTTTCCCAACCCTCATGCAGCATGCAGGTCCTCAATGGAAGGCAGGTTCCATAGCAATTGTTTTTTTCTGCAGTTCTAATTATCCTCTGAAGTCTGTGTCTCTCTTGTTGGGTTGCAGAACAACCAAGACTAGCAGCTACAGACTATTAGAGAAAAAGTTGCTTACCCATTACAAATATACAAATAAAAACAAATAAATAATACTTGCTGTTACAAATCAAGTCAATGAAAAGAGGATTTCTGAGAAGAATCCAGCAGTTCTGGAAAGAATAACATCCAGAATCAGAAACAATAGAACAGAAGCTAGCAGATCAATATTGATTTATAATTCAAAATAAAGTTTTTACAGAAGTGGAATTGGAAAAATGCAAAGCTTACCACAGTTAAATCTCATGTATTAGGAACCAATCACACACACACAGAGAGGGAGGGAGTGAATGAGGGAGGGAGGGAGAGGGAGAGGGAGAGGGAGAGGGAGAGGGAGAGAGAGGGAGAGAGAGAGAGAGAGAGGGAGAGAGAGAGAGAGAGAGAGAGAGAAGGGTTGTGCCATTGTTGCAAGAGTTTGGGTATATAAAATATATGCCACAAATACAAAAGTCACAACACTTCTTTGGCTGTTTTGACAAAGTAATTGGATTATGCAGACTGTTATAAAAGTTTTTTAGTTTAAGTTGTAGAGGTCAATAAGATCTTAGAATGTCCCAGCAGCTACAATTAAGCCAGATTTCTTTTATCAAGAAAAACTTTGTTTATTTAAAATCAATAAACTATTTATATTTTAAATCACAGAACATTGTCTCTTGGTCTTTATTTATTTCTTAGGTAAATGTGCCTAGAGCATAATCCCTTCTTCTTCTCTCTCTCTCCTTTTCTCCTCTTCTCCTTCTTCTCCTTTTGCTTGTGTGTGAGTAAAGGGGGTCATATTTATAGAGTGGCTAAGCCACTCCCCCTTCAGTCCCTTAGACAAAATGGAGGGAAAGATAAACACAAAACCATCCTTCCAGTATAGACAGTGTAGTTCAGTGGCACGATTTTAGATTATTATCTGACAATTCCCCTTCTGACAGGGAACTATACTGTCAACCAAAGTCAAAATTACGTATGCATACAATTAAAATGACAAACATAACTTCTTACACAAATATAGATGCTGATCCTTAGCCAAGGGTTTTGTAAGTATGTCAGCAGTTTGTTCTTCTGTTTTTATATAAATGACAGATACAAAATTTATTTTGACCATTTGACATACGATTTGGTATGTAATATCAACATGTCTCGATCTATGGCCAACAGCTGTAGACTTTGAAATATGGATTGCAGCATCATTATCCTCCATAATATTTATTGGCCACAAGGGGCCTGTCCACAAACTAGTGATGAGTGAGTCAAACCATATTAACTCATTTGTGGCTGTAGATAAGCAAGCATACTGTTCTGTCCCCATACCCACGCACACACCCAACCAGCCAGCCGAGGGTTAAATAAACTCTTCAAACACTCAACGTCAGTGATAAGGAACTTGGCAGCAATTCCGTGGCTGCCTGCCAAAACTTTTACTCTGATAACACAGACAAATATACACACAGTTTGAATAGTCCAGTTTGTAATTAAATCCACAGCAAATAGGTGTTGTGTCCGAAGGTGCAAAGTGCCTCGCCAGAGATTAGCTTTGTCTGTCACAGAGTCCAAATGGCCACCACACTCCCTTTTATAGCCTGTGGGGTGTGGTCCAGTGACTCAGTTAATCTCTGGCACGCCTTCCCCTCTGCTGTGCGTGCTTCTTCCTGCACCTCTGGCAAGGATCCAGCCAGCACTTATTTTCCTTGTCACTGTCCACCTGTGGCTGCGGGGACGTGCTTGGCTCTGAACATATTGTTTGGCCTTCGGTGTCCTCCGGAGGCATTGCCAGAGAGGAGGGTCCTGGAGAGGGAGGCCTTGCCAACTCCTCCCCCTCACTCTCAGAGTCTGTATCTGTCGATAGCCCCGGCTCAGGCAACGCAGCCACAACACATACTCAGACTCTGCAGTCGAGCATGATATGAACTTCTGTCTGTTAACTTGCCAATGAATTGGGCTGTCATTTAAATAAATTGCAAAACCAGATATACTTTTTCTAGATTTAGGATCGCTTGCCCAGTTTGAGTCAGCAAAACATCTCAGTTGAGCTGATTTCCCTTTGCTAGGTTCTAAAAGGAGAACTGTGTCAGCTGTTCCTTTTAAATATCTTAAGACCTTTTATACAACATTCCAGTGATATTGTTTTCACTTTTGAGAATGCCTGGATAAAAGATTTATAGCTAAGGAGATATCCGGCCTGCTCCATTTGCTAATAAATAGGAGTGATCCTATTATGGATCTATAAAAGGTTGTATCTTCATAGATTTCACTATCATCATGTGCATGGGCAAGATAATTAGTTTGCATAGGGGTACTTGTTATACTTGCATTTTCCATATTGCACCTTTCAATTAATTCAATTATTTTTTTCTTTTTGTGAAAGGCTAAACCCCTTCTCAGTTTGAGTTATTTGGATGACCAAGTATCTATCTACTTGACCTAGGGATTTTAAAGTAAATTTTCTCCCTACAATTTCTGCAAATTTATTGCACGTGGCTTTGTTTGGCCCTATGTAAAGGAAGTCATCCACGTAGACTAATATTTTTTCAAAAATATTGTGTGCCCTTTTTGTAAACAGGCATTGGTCACTGGCGAGGTGGTGAAACTTATTGACCTCAGTAATTTGGTGAAGTGTTCATACCACATAAGGCCTGATTGTCGGAGACCATATAGGCTCTTTTGTAGTTTCCAAGTTGAGCCCTCTTTTCCTTCAAAATCGGGTGGCTCCTTGACATAAATGTCCTCTTTCAGATAAGCATGCAGATATGCTGTCTGGACGTTGAATTGAAAAACTTTTTCACCTAAGGCCGCTGCGGTTGTTAAGGCAGCCTTTACCATTTTGGCTCTGACGGTCGGTGAATAAGTATCCAGGTAATCGTCCGGGTACCTTTGGGCGTACCCTTTGGCCACTAACTGAGCCTTGTATAACAGTTTGTTACCTGGCATGGGTTTGGCTCTAAAAACCCATCTTGTCCTGATAGCCCTTTTGCCTTTGGGAATCTTGGCAGGTGTGTATACTTGCATTTGTTTAAGGCTGTTCATTTCACAAAGCATGGCTTCTTTCCATCTGGCTTGCTCTTCTTCATCGAGTTGAAGAACATCTTTGTAGTTCTTAGGCACCATGGTCACAGAGTTGATAGAAGCGATAAACCCTTCATACTTCTGTGGAGGATCCCTTTGTTTACTCTTTTGGACCATCTTACTTGGTGCCTTTCGCCTTCATCTTCTTGTGATGACGTGTCAGCATTGTAACCCTCTCAAATTTTAGAGGTCTTTTGCCTCGGGCACTTGGGGAAGTTGAAGATCTTTTCTTTGTGTAGTGACATTGAAGTGAAGATGGGACACTGGATGGAGGTGATTCTGGTTCAGGTGGAGTGTCAGATGAGTTTCTTTTATTGCGTTGCACTTGCGGTGACGGTTGCTGTTGCTGTTCACCAGCATCATTTGTAGGCGTGATAGGCAGAATGTTTTCTTCATCTTTGAAGTAGATGAAGTAGATGAATGGTGTCATTGCAATGAATTCTCCACCAGCTTTCATCTTGTTGGAAGTTGGCTGACCTGGAGACAACAACTTTATTTCCATCATCTAAAAACTTATATGCTTTTGTGCCGGGACATACCCTATGAATATCATTTTCTTTGATTTTGGTCCCCCTTTTCTTTTTAGTTGTTTAGGGATATTCACTCAGGCATGTGTACTGAAAGTTTTTAGATGGGATAATTTGGGTTTTCCGCCCATACAACATGTAATATGGGGTTTGGTCGAGAGTTTTTGACCATGTTCTATTAATTATATAATTAGCGCAGGGGACAGCTTCTCCCCAGAAGGCTCTGCTTAACTTAGCATCCGCTATTATTAAACAGTAGAAATATTTGGTGATTTATGCAAATTGTGCATCATTATGGTAATGGTAAAGGTAAATACCAACTTTGGAAGAAAACTGAACAGCTTTATCTACACAAGTATGTTAGAAAAACTATGGATTGCATCCATCTTTTTTTTTTACTTTCTCTTTTTATATCATTCTACCTACATAGCTATCTACTTAGATACAGCATATTACATCCCATATTGAAACAAGGATTCAAAATTTCTGTTTTCTCCGTGACCTACAAATCATAGTAATGTCTAGAAGAAGCCAAAATAACACAATGCCACAGCACTGAAAGTAGCTTTTTAAGTAGATCACAGTGTTCCAGAAACAGAAGTATTAGAATAAAATTATCTGAATTCAATAGAGGACTTTCAATAAACCCATTTTATGGTGACATATCTGTTGATGAACATTCATGTCTGTGCCAAAACCCTTGTCCATGATTGATAATAGAGCTGTGCAAATTTTCAAAAGGTGTTTTGCTGCGATGAAGATTTGATTGAAGCACCCTCTTGAAGCTGCTTCACAAAGTAATGCAGCGAGTACCCTCACTTCCAAGGGTCACTTGGCTTTATTGTGCTTCACAGCTTTCGTGCATACTTCTGACTGTCAGAGAAAGCTAAGAATCTCCTCACAGCTTTCTCATATAACTTAAAAGCCAGAGATATGTGACTGCTGGACAGCATCATGAAAGATGGAGGTTCATGCTACAGGATAAGACAGGGAGTTTCCTAGCAGCTTCTATGTAAAAGCCAGAGTCATTTCAAAGTGGCATGTGTCAAGGCAAATCATATTGCCTTCTTGTGCTGAAGACAATCATACTGCCTTATGGAACAAAGCTTCACGAATTTGAGTCTGGATTATACCTTTATACTTGTGGATGATCTGGTAGGTTTTGATAATTCAGCATTTCCCCCATCTTCCACCAACAAGAGACATGTACTGCCACATGCATATTTTAAATATATATGTTTTATTTTAAAAGATTTTATTTTAAAAGTGTTGATGAGAAGAATATATGTGTGTGTGTGTGTTCCTCTCATCAACACTTTTAAAATAAAATCTTCTAAAAGATTGTAAATAAGATCTTACATATGAATGAGTTCATAACTATATTATTGATTATTCTTTACTGGAAAATTCCCAAAGTAGTTTACAAATCAAGTTTTAAAAGAGACTATTCCTGTCCTCCAGTCATTTTTTTAAATGATATGCTGCTGTAGGAATCAGTCTCCACTCCTTATCCTGACATGTCCTGATATCACCTCTTTAGTCATTGCATATAAAGAATATAAATCTACCTTTGGATAATTTCTAATTACACATAATCTATGACAATGGATAACTCAAATATTTCTCAACTACAAACTTGCAACATAATAAAACCTCTTTCTTACTTTTTTCTTTCTTTCTTTTTTCTTTTTGCATGATTAAAAAGAGATGCATGTCATTTAATTCCTGAAAGACCTAATGTGATTCTAAGTGAATGATTTCATGAAATGAACAGAACATGGTAATTCCAAAGATTATAACATGACTGGAAGTTTTGCATTCTCTATCATAAAAATGTGTCTTATTGTCAAAAGTCTTTTAGATAATCATTGTTTAGATCAAAGTTTTCATTTACTTTCCTATTTTTAACTTAAATTCCATTTGTTTTACTGGAGTCATATCGATTATAGACTGCTTTTATGTTGCAATTGTATTTGTGCTCTTACTTTTTTTTCCAGTTTAGTAAGTATTTTACATTCCTTCTACCTTAAGAGTCAAGTTTAAAAACTAGATAGATTAGTCCTGTATATTTCTAAATGCAATTTTTTTAGATAAGTAAGTGTAATTTTATGATTTAGAATATTTTGGCAGGTGTTGAATGTATTAGTAGGAACAATAGTGAACATAAGGAACTGTTTTCATGTTTTCCCCATGCTAAAATCCCAAACAATACAGTAAAAGTTTAAAAGAAACAAGATACTTTTTTTTTTCTCAAAATCCTATCTTCAGTTTGGTCCTCAGAAATTGTTTTCATTTGTACAACAGATGGAGAAATGCTTAGATGGAATATGACAGGTGGTGCACACAAATCTTATATACTGTCTAAACACCTAATAGGGTGCTTGGATATACATTGTCAGGCAAAGAAGAAAAACATAATCTTGCTCTATTCATGGGAATTTTATGTCAGTCAATATACTTCTGGTTTCTTATTTTCCACATCAGTAGGAAAAACATTTTAGTTTGTAAGACCTCTTGAGTAGATATTTTTAAGATACCCCCGCCCACCTCACCCTTTAATATCTCATTTTTTTTCTAGCACTTCCTCTGCAGTGTTATTCCATTATAGGTAGAATGCCCTTACGCACGTAGCCCTTCCCACAAATGACTATTCATTTGTCCTCTACTATTAGAGGACAGGAAAGGATGTAGAGAAAAAGTATGAGCAGGACATTGTATCAAGCAGGATGAACTGAGGGGAAAACATTTAGCTCCAGCTGCCTTCCTTTAGTTTGTACTTCTGAAGAGTAGTTAGTTAGTTAATTTCTCACTAATTTCACATTGTTTGTAACAGTAGGAATAGTACTTTTCTTTGTGATTCACAGTAATAGCAGTAAAAATATAGATGTAATATCTTAGCAATTTATGTATTCTTAAAGCTTTACCATAACTGTTAAAAACAATATATACAAATGGTGTTCATGGAAAAAGTGGGATTTTATTTCTGTGCTGGGCAGACCAAGGTTGTTAGATAAAGTAATATTGGAAGTTTGAGAACCCCTTTTCTACATATTTATGCTATATATACATTTTAGATATTAATTTCTCGGGGGAAACTCTTTGTTCATTTATTTTTCTCTGTAATTTAAGATATACCTTTTTATAGCAAATGGTTCTTTTTACAGAACATATGCTACAATCTTTCAAGCCATGATGGAATCACATGCAATCAGAAATTGCATGTGATTCCATGGTAGGAGCAATGACTAAAATCTGTGTGATGTTGCATACTCTTAGGTAAAGGAAGGAAATGTTATGCCATCCATTTTATCTGATTAAACAGATTTGATTTCAAAAATCCACTCACAAGAAAATCTGACAGATTTATTTTCATGTCTTATTATGACTTTGGAAAACAGGATCTTTTTCTTCTAGGTTGGATACCTATCATCTGCCACATCTACAAATGAGCAAAAATGAACAAATTTGGATAAAGAAATCTAAAGATGGAATATAGAATTCTAATCACATTAAACAGTTTTTTCTTCATTTTGAAACAGTTAACAGTTCTTAAGGCACCTGTTCCACAGCTGGTATAGTATAGTTGTATTTCTGTAGGTAACAAATTGTGCCATATTTGAAAGAAGATTATTTTGTAAAAGAACCCTGTTCTCCTCTTGATTTGTCATGCTAACTGCAAACTACAGTACAGTAGCTAGAGATTGTATAGAATTTGTGGCTGATGGCAATAGACTCTCACCTTATAAAGAAGAATAAATTATCTGGAGAAATATATATTATCCAGTTGGAATAAGGAAAACAAAATAAGCTTCCTGCCTATCAGGGAACATTTTTTACCTTGTCCCACAATAATTATAAATGTTTCTGGCATTTCTTTAAAGTAACTGTTTCCAGCTTACAAGGTAATTGAATAGAATCATCTTTGTGCTGCAGAATTCCACAAAGACCTGGATTAGAGAAGCTGTTCTCTGGGAATCAGCAGCCAACTGAAAGGCAGCATAGTTTTTTTCATTGTGTTCTGCTTATACATTTCTTAATTAAAAATAATAATAATACAAAGCTATATTGGATCCCCATTGGCTCCTGGGGCAAGCTGCTCTCTTCTAAAATATGCCTCTGAAAAAAATACAGAGTTGCTATTTATTTCTTTTCATACCTCACTGTTCTAAAAGAGATTGGAAATTTTGACTTACTTTGTGTGTTACAAGCCTGCTTTTCTTCTCTCCTGAAATCTAAAGTAACAAGTACAAGGTTCAGTAGATTTCTTATTCATGTCTGGTCACTATCTCTATTACTTAGCTCCAATAAGGTTGTTGCATCATGTGACCTCATCTTCTGAATGAGTTTTCTGCTAGCTTAGACGGTAGAATTGTGTATAGTACAATAAGATAGATTTGTTATTTACTGCTATAAATCTCAGTACTGTACATGGGGAACATATGGTTCCAAAAAACATCCCCAGATGTATTTATAATATTTAAGTAAGTAAATCTTTAAAACATATGAAAGTGGCTTATGGTATTAATACCAATAAACAAAATACTAATCTACAACAATGAATAGAAGGATCTTCAGAATAAAAGAAAAGAAAAATCAGTCACCAAAGATTATGTATTATGGCAAGATTATGTTTTATGGCAAGATTATTGTGTTGAAAGGTTTAGAAATATTAAAATTGAAGTATGTGGTCCTGAAGATTTCATAAAGATGATACAAGATGAACCTCTCTGGGGAGGGCATTCAAGGGCAGGGACAAACACTGAAAAGCACCTTCCTAACAGACCCCAATTTGGGAGACAATCTGATGATATTTTACCTCTAAATGGTCTCATGCAGTAGAATCATATATATGTTGAATAGTATAGAAAAAGAAATGGAGCCTTGTGGAATCCTATAGTATAAATGCCACAAAAATCTCCCAGCCACAGTTTATATATTAACATAGCCACTTCAAAATTTTTCCATCAATAGCTAGGGAAACCTTCTTCAAAAGAAAATACCATGGTCAAGACATAAAACAAGATTCCTCTTTCCTTTCTCCCAGAAAAGATTAAGAAATAGAGTGATCAAAGTAGTTTCAGTTCCAAAACCAGACACAAACCCAATGGAAATGTCTCTAGAAAATCCATTTCATCTAAGAACATCTTATGTTGTACAGGGAGGTAGAAAGGAATAGGCTCCTTCCAAAGATCTTGGGGTGTGTATAAAAGAAGAGTTCATAAGTATATAACTGTCAAGGCCATCCAGTCTGAAATGACTCTTGATGACTTTCATGGGAGGCATCTAGAAATGTGATGGTTAGCCAGCCTTTTCAAAATTTTGCAAATCTGTAAAGATTTCTTATCCCTAATTTTGCAGAATAAACATCTCCATTTCTAAACAAAGGATGTAAATTGCAATGGATTAATAGTATTTTGGGATTTGAATTTTTTTCACTTCCCAGCCACTCCTGAACACAGAGAGACAGGGATTTCCTACTGATTAGAGCAATTCCTTCATCTTGACTTCTTGACCTATCCTAGGGCACTGCTGTGAGAAACATTTCCTAACATTTCCTGTTCTCTGATTCAGGTCTTGGGTGCATACACTAGTCACAATCTATCATTGTTGACAGAGATCTCATTATGTACTGACCTAGCACTTAACAGCAGCACTAGAGATCAGGGGTTAAGCTACTATGGCTACTATAACTCATCTGAATGAGGGATGAACCAGAAAAAGGAATAGGCATAAGCTGATGCATCTCTTTTCTTCCTAACTGATGAGTTATATTATCCTGATGCTGTGTTTTTCTCTACCCATAATTACCATAATCACTACTGTCTGTGATATGATTGTAGAATCTCCCAAGTATACACAAGAGAATGTGGTGCAAATAACAGTACAATTTCACCCTTCTGAAGTGGCTCTTATTCCACCCCTAAAGTGACCCCCATGGATATCTTCCATTTTGGATGCTCTGCCTGGACTAAAGATACCACTGTTACTTCAAGGTCTCAGGTCTGCTGGAACAAATATTAAAAATGTAGGGCTCTTCTGGTAATAATAAAACTAGATTTGAAGCAAAGGTTGTCAGTTATTGGTTCTGTTCTGTGGAGGGGGGGATTGAGCTGTGTGAAGCTTCCAAGGAGTGCTGTGGTTGGATTAGGTTTTGCTCAAATCACCCAATCAAAAGAGGTTTGAACATTGAAACAGAAGCCTACATCCAATAACAAATCCTAGTAAATAGAAGTTTTTCAAAGTGACTTACAGAGTCTATGGCTTTTCTCCTGCTTTTAGTTGTTACAGGCAATACCGTAGTCAAGGTTGACACTTCAGTTTTGTACATGAAAAATAAGGAAGAAAGGAGAGGGAGCTATCTAACACTGAAACTAGTAGGCAAGCAATCAATTTAATGCCTTATTAAATTCTCAATCTACCAGAGCTTTCTTTGGTTGGCAAAGCTAACATTACCTTAGGCTTCATTTGCCTTTTCAGTTCTCAGTTTATTTAATATGAGTCATCACAATCATAAAAATTATACTACAGGTTAGTGTCTATTCTACTGAGTCTTAGCCACGTTTTGCTAGTGTGTTATGACCTGCAGAGCGTGACTTTATCTGGTGGTCAATATTTGCCAATTAGCTGTGCAACCATCTTGCATTCCAGAAATTCCAGTGACCAAAGGGAACAAATGTATGCCACTTGTCAAGGGCAATTCAATGGTCATCCTGCATTAAAAAAACAAGTGGAAAGGAAAATCTTGTTTTGCTTATTACATCCATTGGAACACTCTCACAGTGGTTTGAATTAAATTAGCTGCCCTCAAAACAGAACCTCTTCAAATCTTCAATCTCCAATTCATATCAAATCAGAGCTATTCAAACAGGCGTAAGGGACACCGAACCTTACTAATGTGAGTGTTTTACATGCCATACAAAATAACCAATATTAGCAATAGATCACTTGAATTTTGGCTAGCACTGGCAAGCACGAAGCTAATTAAAGGCAATAATTTACTTCAGAAAAGCATTTTCGTGATTTGCAGGGTCACAACCTATAATTAATGTATTTTGTGTGTTTCTTCTACCATAATAATTGATATAATGCATAATGCAAAAGGGTTACTTCTCGCTAAAATGCAATTAAAATTAAACTATTCTCTCAATATGACACAATGTAGTGGATTTTTAAAGCTACACATCTTTAAAAATCAGGGCTTCATGGTTTATATAAGTAAATAATACTTTTTTCCTCAATGACTTTGATAAAATACAGTATGTAGATATCACATGAAAATAATCTCCATTGAACTCTGGGAAAATATTTGAATGAAGCTGTAAGTATTTTATCACATTCTATTTTTATAGGGCCTTTGTTGTAGTTAGGTTAACTAAAAAAAGTAAAAGTTCATTTTAAAAAAAATAGAACTATTCCAAATATCCAACATTTAATAGTGAATATTTTCAATCCCCTTCCTCCCAAGATTACGTGGTCATAAAAAGAAAAACTTGAAATAATTGATGTGCGTTATATATAAATTCACTTGCATTTAGGTGTAATGGAGCTGATAGACCAGGGGGCATGAGCTTAGTTAAATAATGTAGAATCATTATGCTAATATGGATAAGGAAGAGAGTTGTGCATGTATATAATCATTTTTCCCTTTTCACATTAAACATTACAATATGATGAGAAAATGTGGCAGTCTCTGAGGCTACATCTTTTTCAAGGACCATGTGGGTTCCTGATGCTTTCAGGATATGGAGTTAAAAAAATAATGCCATCAGCAATGGCAATTCACCATTAGTCAATCACAGCTTTACTCAGAGCAACTTACATCCTGTGATGGTATCTGTAACACCATCAAGCACCAACATCTGCCTATACCCAGGTCCTTGGAGAGGACTCAATAGATGGACAAAAATATGAAATCCAATCTGAATATCTGCTTGATTATGCAACAAACCACAATAAAAAGCCATCTGAATGAAAAACTTAAAAAGATCATGGGTGGTAGTATACCAAAGATGTCACATTATTTTGCTTTCTAGTTTGCATCATTTGATCTTGTAAATTGATAGGTATGCCAAATGATCAAATCAAATTGTCTATGTTTTTAATTGATTTATAGAGATTCAAACCTTTATTAACTCCTTTTAAGGATAACCTATATATTTTTCAAGATACAGATGGATAGGTATTCATATATTATCCATATCTCAAACTTTCCAGAACATTCATGCATGCCATGCCATGATATGGTAATTTTTAATTCCAATTTAAATTTCTTACCTAGAATTGCAGAAATTCTCAGATGAGCAGCCTCATGATGATTCTCCCAATTTAATTCAAGAGGCTTAGGAGAGTCACATTTCTTCTTAAGTTCCTTCCCTTTCTATTGCTTTTCATGAGAAGATCTGGGGGCAGGAGAATAAAAGCTTGGATGCTTTTCAAAAATAAACCATTCTCGATTGTTCAGAATAATCATTACCTGGTCTTCTCATGGTTCTGTGGAACTCCAATGCAATGTTATTTAATTGCAACAAATAGTTCAGGAAGCAAAAATCCAAAATATTTAAAACTCCAATAAAGATGTAAAGAGTGCATTTAATTTTTTTTTTAAATAAGTAAATGAAATAAATAAACAAAGTGAACCTGAACAAAAATGGCATCTATACTCCTGTTTGGGTGGGTGGTCTTAAAATTAATGTCCTGAGCAGAATGAAATTAAACATAATAATAAACTCAGTGAAAACTATAGTTAATAAATTCAATTGTTTAAGTTTAACTATAGTTAGCCTGTCTTAGAAGTTTCATATCTAGACTTTTTGCCCTCCAGGTACTTAAACAATGCAGGAACACTTTACAAATCATTACATACTTAAAGTCTTTTTTACTGGATATACTATCCACAATGTAATTATAATATAAAACCCCAACCTTTCCTCAGTAAGTATGAACAATTCCACAAACTGTTTCTGCCATTTTTAATACATATATATAAAATGTTGAATTAAACCTCTATGTATTATTCCTTAAGTCCAAAAGAAATAAGAAAAATCTTTGGATTTTTCTTGATACAGTGTACCTTGGAGGATTAAAAAAACCCCCACACACGTCCTCTTTTGCTTGCTTTCTGTAATGGTCTTGTAGAAAGTGTGTACCTTTAAATTCAGTCCACATTGACAAGGTTGTTTGAAATGTTTGTGATATAAGCCACCTGTTTGCAATGTGAGAACATGTTTGAAGAAAAGAATAGGTTGTAACTACAAATAAGATCCAGGGAGTATATAAATTCCAAGGGGTTTAAATATTCTGAAACTTTGATGCTGTATTAATACAAGTACCAGGTTATGTTATTCACATTACAGTGAGTAGTCTTGGAGAATTTGTCTCCTGCATTATCCAGGGATAAAGAATTGGAATATATATGCATATGTACTCACACACACACACACACACACACACACACAACCACACTCAAATGGTATAAGTTTAGAAAAGAGCATTCATAGGTTCATATGATGAAAGCAGCATCATGATATTGCAATAAAGATTTACCGCTTTTGTACTACACACACACACACACACACACACACACACACACACACACCTATCTATCTTCTATCTATCTTCTGTCTGTCTGTCTGTCTGTCTGCCTGCTGCCTGCCTGCCTGCCTGCCTACCTACCTACCTACCTACCTACCTACCTACCTACCTATCTATCTAAAAACCAAATCCGCTCACTCATCATGAAATCTTTAGAACGGTAAAGCCTACAAACTTGAAATTCGGCACGTATGTTCCTCTTGGCTTCTAGGTGCTTGCTAAGAAAGGATTTTTTTCAAAATGACCATCAGGTCATTAGTATTTCATATAGAGTAATTAACATGCTCTGATGCTAAGGCGTTAGACATTCTACTCCCCCTCCCCACTTTTTTTAAAAATATGCTTATATTTATACATGATAATAAACATGGTACAATTGCTGGCTGTCAGGTGTGCCTCCATTCAAAACTCAACAAAGAAAAACCTTAACTCCATGTTTGTAGAGAAAGGTACTTTTACTGAGCATGAACTGATAGCAATGAAAAGAAAGCAAGATCTGAGTCAAAAGGCGCAAAAATTACATATTGAAAGTATTCCCAAATCTCTACCCCCAAGGACCCTGGATGAATGTCCAATCCCCAGCTCCCCAAGGTGTCATGTGAGGTGCATCTTCAGATTGTCCCATCCATCTCGTATGCCAGAACGGTTGACCTTGACTGGCTATCAACAAGTCCATTCAGCTGCGCCAAAGATGATGAGAATATTTCTCCCCTTTCCTCTCTTTTGGTCACATCACGAGACATCTCCACCAGCTCACTTCCCCCTCCCAAATACCTATACATTCCTCCCCCCCCCCGTTACTATGGCAGCCGATAGCAAGCAAGCACATAGAGGCTGACACTGGCCTAAAACCCAGGAGGCTATGAGTTCTAGGCCTTCCTTAGACAGAAAAGCTGACTTTAGACTAGTCACTCCTTCTCAGCCTAATCTACCTCAAACGGTTATTATTGTGGTTGTTTTGGAAAAAAATAGGAAGCAGGATTATTAGGTATGTTTGCCATCTTGAATTACATATGAAAAAGTGGAATAAAAGCTAATTATTGTTATTATTATAACATTTGAAGAATATTTGGGAAATGATGGAATAATTTATGGAATAGCTTTCAGTGTGTAAAGAATAGCTCAGTAAAGCACAATTCCCGAGAAAGGGATTTCATGACTTGGAAACTAATTTAGAAAACACCCCTTCAAAAATATTTCTATTGTACAGCATTATCTTTTTTGCACTCACATTAAGCAACAAATTTATTTCTTAAGCAGATGAGTTCTGCACCCATTGAAAGAAACATTCTTTCCTTCTGTACCTTAAACTGGAGAACATGAATTACTAACTGAATCTGAAAAAAACACGTGTTCAACCTAAAGAGAAAAATTGAGAATTTTGGGGAAATGACCATTACGTATACAACAGTTGTAATCTGTGGACCTTAAAGAAAAGGGAAATCTTAAGGTTCATTTTCTTTTCAATATAATATCCCTTCTCTGGAATCTTCACGCCTTTGTAATACTGTTCAGGGGATCTATATTAGATGCCATCATGGCCCTTTGAAATTAGAGTAGCTTTTAATACTTTCTTTCACCTTCCTTCAGTCAAAACATCCTACTTCAGTAATAATGATGTGTTAACATCTATATTTGCAAGTCCTAATATGATTAGCAATGCTGTATGTGCTTTGCAAAAATCCAGATGACACCAAGGGTCAGAAAAGACACAGAGAAAAGTTTATGTGAAAACTATAAAGACATAAAACTACTGCACTACCATGACGTGTGTGTGTGTGTGTGTGTGTGTGTGTGTGTGTGTGTGTTTGTGTGTGTGTGTGTGCGTGTGTGAGAGAGAGAAAGAGAGAGGGGGGGAGGGAGGGAGGGAGGAGGGAGAGAGAGAGATTTTTGCAATCCAGGTATGCACCTCTCACATATCCCTCCTTTTCATTAAAATAGGTCTAAAAAAACCAAGAATTTATATATTTTATTTATCGGAATAAAAATCTAAGATTAACAGGCAAAAATTCCACGGAGAGCTCTATTTTTATACAGGGTATTTAGGGTAGTGTGACACCACCACCCCTTGTCTATGTAAGGACTGGAAACTAACCTGTTGTACAAAGCAGAGGATCTATATCTTTTCCTCTTCTGTTGTCAATTATTTTATCAGTGAGACAATTTGAAAAATTGCCTTGCTATAGTATCTTCCCACCAGCACTACCATATGCTAATTTTTTGTGCCTGCAGAGCTCATAGGAAGCTAGGCTGATGTAGTGGGTAAGGCACCATGCCAGAAACCAGGTGACTATGAGTTTTAGTCCTGCCTGAGGCTGGATGACTTTGACTCAGTCCTGAAAAGCAGTCCTGGAAAGCAGACAGATTCAAAGTCAGCCTTTTAAAAGCAAACTGCTTCTGAAATCTTGCCAAGAAAACTGCAAGACCTTGTCCTGGCAGTCATCAGGAAGAGAGAGAGAGGGAGGGAGGGAAGGAATCTTATACTCCGAAAAATACCGTAGATTAGCTAATACATTTGGAAGGAATATATGATTCATGAACAGCATAATTATTCAAAAGTTCAGGTAGGGATTTTAAAGAAGCTCATATTATTTTAACAGTTGATTACAGCTATAGTGAATGAAACCTCAGGCCTCTGAAAATTATTTTGAAAAATACTTGGAGTTCAGTTGCAGCTAAGATAACAGGAACCAAGGCTGTGATGTAGTGATGACATTTCCAGAAAATAGTAGGATTCAGTAACTGCAAGTTACTGGAGGATGACAGACTGTGTAAGTCCAAATTATCTGAAACCAACTTCCAAACTAAGATTTGAAAGCAGCAAGACATGGCTATATCATGTCTGTTCTTGTTTGTGGAATTTGGCTGGGATAGAATATAAGGAAATATGAACTAAGGAAAAGTTATAATGAAGTTCATTTATTGCACTACAGTACGGTTTGCTCTTTTCAGTATTTGTCATGTTCATATTGTACAGAGAATCAAATAAGTCATATTCTGACTTACCAAAATGTATAACTACAGGTAACTTATTTGAATGGAAGGCTCTTAAATAATGCAAGAATAACGACTGACATGCCCTAAATATAATTTAGGTATATACTGTTATTCTCTGGGCACATCTACCAAACAATATAAATACCAATATTTATATTGTTTGGAAACTGACCTGGCCCTTTAAGGATCATCTAGATCTTAGGGAGAGTGTTCGATAGGGCAGGCGTTGCAGTGGAGAAGACATCCTTCCAAGGACTCACAAGAGAGCAATTTGTAAAGGAAGGGACACGGATCAGGCCCATTTTATTTGGTCTTGTGGGATGGGCAAACCCCTCAAAGAGAGAAGTTCTTGCAGAAAACCTGTACACTTCCATTTAGGACTATAAAGGTGATAACTGGCACTTTAAATTGCATGCAGAAAAAACTGAGAATAATAATGCTTGAGCAATAGGGATGTAACACGGACAAACCTAGGGGCACCTAAACCTGCATGTGACATTGCTTTTTGGACCACTGGTAACTTCAGGATGGTTTTCAAGAGCAGCCCCATGTAAAGCTCAATGCAGTAATATAACAGAAAGTGATCAAGATGCAAATGACCATGAGCAAAGTCTCCTGCTCCAGGACTGGGACAGAAAAGCTACTTAGGAGACAACCTCTTTATTTATAAGAATTAGATATTTTGTTTGATTCTATATAAACCATTCATCTTCTGTTCTTTTGAAAAGGTTTCTTGACAAGCTATTAACAAGGGAACTGATAAACTAAAAAGGAGTTTGGTAAAGAATGTCTGTTTCAATGCAATAAGTGTTCCAGTAATGTCCCCTATCTTCTTCAAAAGATCACCTTGGAAAGAAATGGTTGAAGGAATTCATTTGCAGTGACTAAACAAAGCCACCCCTTAATTTCACTTCCCACTTTAATAACACTTTAGATTAGCAATTTAATTGAAATGATCTAGCTGTATATTTAATCTCAATTTTCAAGCAGTACTTTAATATTGTTTGAAAATAGCAGTTTCCGGACAGGAGTTAACTTATTAAGGATTTTCATTATTTGAGGTTTTATTTAGAGTCATGCATTGAAGACTTCGTTAAAAGTTAGGGTTTTTTTTTCCACCCCTAAATGACATGTACAAATAAAATCGTCTCCTGTGTAAACTTCAAGTCTACAGTCAGGTGTAATAAAAAAAGCAGCTGGAAAGAATGCCTTTGTTTTGACAGAAGGGTTCTTCAGTCTTCCTCTGTTCCCCAACTTTATTTCTTTTTTTCCCCCTTTAAAGAGGCATAAGCCTGTCTTGTCAGCTTGGAAGCTCTTACTGTCAAGCAGGCAGAAAGGAACCACCTTACAGAGTAGGACGACTGTCACATGGCAATAGATTTGGCTGTCAAGCTCTAAAAAGGCTGCCACTCAGTGTCAAAGCAACAATAACAAAACAATTATTTCTTCTTTTAAAAAAATGAAATCCAAGTTATGCACAGAGGAAGGAACACTCAGAGGATGATTCAATCTATCAGACATGCTTTAAGCACCCTCATGCTATCGGGATCCCAAGGTCATTCCTATTTAAACCTATGTATTGGGCTTGCTGAGTTGGGATCCAACTCAGCATAAACTGAAAATGTTTGTTGAAAACATGTTGCTTTAATTCTGCCCTTTGAAATGCTTGAACAGGGCAACAAACATATACACACATACACATGCACCATAATCCTGAACTTTTTCCCATAGGTGGATATTGTGTTTAATCACTTTTTTAAAAAATGCTTTTGACATTTTCACTCTGAGGGATTTCCACTGAATTCTCATAACATTATTCTTGTACCCAGAGATAATGACATAGCCAAAGGGATGGGAACTTCTTATTTTTTATTGTGCAATCATTTTTCCAACAGTTTTTTGAACTTCCTAGTTTCTAATAATTCAATCAAATCCCAAGAAACAGGAGCTCCTACAGAAACATGGGCTATTGGAGAGGCCTCAAAATTTAATAGGCAAATTGTAACATTAGCGGCACATTGTTTAGCATCACCATGTCCAATAAAATAAGCTTAGAAATACCACTCCTACCTCTCTTTCACCCCACTAAGAAAAATTTGGATGATATTCTGAAAGATAAATGGGGAGAAATCACAAGGCAAATTTTAGCATGTTCATTTCTAAACCTAATTTAAATTGAAAATAGATGCATTGGAAATTCAACCTGTTTGAATCTTGGTTAATTCAGGAGAATTCTTTCCTAAATATGCTTGTGCATTAAGATCATTTCACTGAAAATGAGGTACATCTGTCTGTCTGTCTGTCTATCTCTATCTTGGTTTGCATGCTGCTCCAATCACAATTGACTCAGAGTGACTTCGATATCTCTTTTCAATAATACAATTAAAATAAAATAAATTATAACAGTAAAAAAGGACCAGGAATAATACTTGTCAGTACATATTGTGCTGCAAGTCATTTTATTCATCAAATCTCAGAGGTTTGTTGAAATAGCCATGTTTGAAGTTTATGAAAACAAGGAAATAAAAGCATTGGACCAATCTGCTATTCAGAGGGACACTTCTCCAAATAAGGGAAGCTCCTACAGGTGGAATTCTGTAAAAGGGGTCCTAAAGAAAATTTCTCATCTAAGTCTTACTGTACTGGCAGGGGCTATTGGGAAAATGGAAATCTGAAGACTTCCAGGTTCAACACCATGAAGGCCAAACCCTTCAGTATGGTTGTGAATAATGGAATAATTATCATCAGAGTAGGCTGCTCAACTTGTACATTAATGTCTTTTACTTTGTATTCAAAATAAAAGTACCCTTTTTACTTCCCTGCGCATTAAAATTCTGATGCATTATCAAATCTGTGGAATTAAATTTTTTAGTGATTGTAAACAATGTTCTTCATGGCTACAATTTACTGATATTATGAACTATTGTAATCTACTATGGAGATTTTTTAGTTTGATGGACACACAGAAATATTTTAAGTCAAGTCTATTTTTTTAAAATATTTTTTTGAATTTCAGCTGGCATGAGAAACCCTACTTAGCTCATCATTATACAAAAACTGCCTGAACTAAATGATGCCTAAGACAGAAAATTAAAGTGATGAATAAAAAACAATATTGCTTCAGTTTAATGATGGGAATTAAATGTAGAGCAGCAAAAATGGGTAAAGTTAAGGTAACTTTTATCTGATTTAAAACCAAAAAGAATTGTAATTTAATAACTGAAACATTATTAAAATTGTAACTGAAATGATTTAGAGGAAACAACATTGTACACAGATAGTCCTCGACTTAGGACCACAATTGAGCACAAAATTTATACTGCTAAGTGAAACGTTTAGTAAGTGAGTTTTGCCCCATTTTACAGCCTTTCTTGCCAAAATTGTTAAGTGAGTCATTGCAGTTGTTAAGTTAGTAACACAGTTGTTAAGTGAATCTGACTTCCCCATAGACTTTGCTTGTTAGAAGGTAATAAAAGGTGATCACATGACCCTAGGACAGTATAACCATCTTAAATATGAGTCAGTTGCCAAGCATCTGAATTTTGATCATGTGACCAAGACAGTGGTGAAATCTAATTTTTTTTACTACCGGTTCTGTGGTGTGGCTTGATGGGCATGGCAGGGAAAAGATACTGCAAAGTCTCCATTCCCACCCCACTCTGGGGCCAGCTAGAGGTGGTATTTGCCAGTTCTCTAAACTACTCAAAATTTCCACTACCGGTTCTCTGAACTGCTCAAAATTTCCGCTACCAGTTCTCCAAAACTTGTCAGAACCTGCTGGATTTCACCCCTGGACCAAGAGGACAATGCAATGGTCATAGGTGTGAAAAACAATCACAAGTCACTTTTTTCAGTGCCATTGTACCTTTGGTCACTAAATGGACTGTTGTAAGTCGAAGACTACCTGTAGTTTTATCTAGATATCAAGTCATGACAGAAGAGGACATGGGTGTTTGTAAGAATATGAATATGTGGTTCATGAATAATCCAGTATGAGAAGATGTTTCACTTCACAGATGTACATAATTTTATTTTAACATAAGGTCAAGATGGGTCCAGCATGCCTTGCTGGCTCTGGCTTTTGCATGTATTGTACACTAAAGCCTCTGTTACATGATGAAGTGGCAAGGCTGCTTGGTTGATGAAAGGATGCTGCATCACTTCATGGAGTCACATTGAAGTGTACCTCACTTAGTTTTCTGATGGAGTCCTCCTTGAAAGTTTGAAATTACTTGCTCTACAATATGTTTAGAATGTTTTCCATCAAGTTGGAAGAATCTAATTTAGACAAATTAAGGATCTATTTTGACATAGCTTTCTTGTGTCTGTACCTAGACAAAAGAATGCTGCTACATTACAAAGGGTATGATATACAGAGATGCATATCTATATATAAGATAGTGTGATTCAGGTAACCTTGGCCTGCTGATGAGATGCATTTGCCATCAATGTAGGACTCAATATTTTTACTGTACTGCTTAGAAGGTCTTACTGTAGTCCAAAACAAATAATGAAAGAAAAAGATAAAATAGTCAAAATACTGAAATAAAACACATCCAATGATTATTGTGTAAATTTGAGTATGTTGTGAAGAGAACGTTCACTAAAAGCCCAACAAAAGCATTTGGGAATAGAAACAACAAAGTATATTTTATTGGGAAACACCTACAGTGAATCACTAGGCTTCAAACTGCAGGATTGCTCCTCAAGCAAGCCCACTCCCTACAGTATTTACATTGGGTTCAACTTTGAAATAGGTAATTGAAAGATAATGTAATCACCTAGTGCCATTTCCACTGGAATGCTTCAATGAGATATTTGATTGATCTTACCATTTTTTTTCACACCTGTGGTATCCTTTTTGTAACAACAGGTGACATAAACACTGGTGTTTATTTGCATTCTACTGACTTTCTGTTGATCATCTCCACTCCAGGTCCCAGTACTAGGTTTTAGGTTATGCATCTACTCTGCTTTTATTAAAAGCCAGAATATATTTCAATATATTTCAATATACGTTGTATAATGTGGAATATTCTATATTACCACCGGTAGTAGATGTCCCCATAGGGGAAAAATATGGCACAAGTAGGGCTGCTTCTAAGGGAAAATAGCAAATATTTTATTTTAGAATAAACTGTTGGAATAAACAAATTATTATGTAAGAAAGAGGTAATGTAAAATATTAAACTTCACCCAATATCTTCCTCCAGTCCCCCTATACAAGGATTAATTTAGTATCTACAAAAAGGAGAAATTGGTGTGCTATACGT
The DNA here is from genome assembly GCF_029215685.1 of Pituophis catenifer annectens. Taxonomy (NCBI): domain Eukaryota; kingdom Metazoa; phylum Chordata; class Lepidosauria; order Squamata; family Colubridae; genus Pituophis; species Pituophis catenifer. Next base: position 116,954,414 of record NW_027256882.1, read on the forward strand.
TGGGCTGCCAAGGAAGCGTATCCAGAAAAATGCAGTATTTACAATTATGAATGCATGTAGAACTATGCATTTTATACCTTTGCTCCATGAGCTGCATTGATTGCCAATTTGCTTCTAGGTACAATTCAAGGTGCTGGTTTTGATCTTTGAAGCCCTTCATGGCATGACACCACACTATCTGAGGGACTTCTTCTCCCCATTTAGATCAACTGACCATACATCTCACAGAGAAAGCTTATTGGGGGTTTCATCAGCTCGGGATCTATATTTGGTGGAGACTTGCCTTTTTTGCTGTGGTGCCTACCTTATGGAACACCCATCTTTACAAAATTAGACTGGTCCCATCTCTTTTGATATTACAAAAGGCCATTAAATTTAAATATATGACCGGGCCAGGGGCTCCCATAGAACCAGAGACTTGTTTAGATGACTCCATTGTTAAGTGAGCCGTTTTTTATTCTCCCTTCATCTATGGTTTGTATTTTTGGTTTTATTATTTTAATATTTTCTGTTTCATTTATTGTTGAATACTGCCCCAAAATCACCTTCGGTGAGATAGGTGGCTATAAAACTTGATTAATAAATAAAATAAATAGATAAAAGTTCAACCATGGACTGTATATATATTTTTTTCTTTCTTTGAGTTTAAATATGGTGAGTTTCAGATCTAATGGTTTGTATTCAATGGATATAATATGATTATTGTAGTCTGTCTGGAAAATGTAGGAAGTAAATGGCCATGACCTTACACTAAAGCAAAACAGCTGAATGTTTGGATACCACTGGAATAATAACACTAGACACCAGTATTGGAGGTCCTACATTAAATATAACCTCTTAATCTCTTTAATAGAAAAGTAGATTTCTTCATAGTAGGAAGTAGATGAATAAATCTCTGAAATATTTTCTTGCTGCTCTAATCCTAAATTTATTATTTGGAACTGTCATTGATTTCCATTTGAAGTTTCTCACAGGCATAAGTGCTTAGATGTCAAGCTTTGCTATTCATATTACATCTCTGACTTTATTAATATACTGATTCTCTCTTAAAACCCAGAAATAAAATTTGACATTTGTTTGCTGGTATATGTAGTTATAGCAGTGTGCATGAAAGCTTGCATCAATATAACAATAGTGAGAGCTGTTGCCAGCATATCTATACTAGCTATTCCTTACCCCAATAGCTGCAAGCTAACGGAATGAGACACTTGTTCTATGTTGCCTACCACTTGCAATCTCATTATTTACTACCACATATGAAGAGTGTTACTTGAACTGAAAACTTCATAGTGGCTAGAAAGCCTTCAAATGCTATTTAATGAGTCTGTCCTTCTGCTGTTTCTCACAGGCCAAGTTGCCTCCTGTTTTTGTGCCATATTAACAACTTCACTGTATGCTACTTCTGGCAATGTCCCATTGCTATACAGTAGCCTCAGCTTACTTCATGACACATAGCTCCAGCATACTCAGTTCACCATACAATAACTCTATGCATTTTACAATGTCACAGCAACCTTATGGCAGTGAAAATCACTTCTCTATCATACCATCATAGGATGAGATGTCTGTGACATGGGGGCAATGATGAAGCATGTGTTTCATCATGTCTTTTCTGTACGTATTGCACATATATGTACGCATTGCACCATTTCAACACTTGTTTAGGCATTTTATTTTTATTTATTTGTATCCTGCCTTCATTATTTTTACAAGCAACTCAAAGCAATGAACATATCCAACACACCTTCTTCCTATTTTCTCCACAAAAACAATCCTGCAGGGTAGATCAGGCTGAGAGAGAGAGAGACTAGGCCAAAGTCACCCAGCTGCCTTTCATGGCTAAGGCAGGACTTGAATTCACAATTTCCCACTTTCTAGCCTGGTGCCATACTGGCATTTTGGTGAAAGTTTCAGATTTTGCCAATGCCTCTACCCTGTTTCCCCCAGAATAAGACATCCCCTGATAATAAGCCCAATCAGGCTTTTGAGCGCATGGCAATAAGGCCAAGCACTTATTTTAGGGTTCAAAAAAATATAAGATAGGGTCTTATTTTTAGGAAAACACGGTAGTCGCAAACTTTCTTTAAAAAAAACAAAAAACTAGGGTGAGTGCATAATGGGAACATTTGTGGCACCTAGATTCCCACAACCACAAAAAACTTCTTTGAACAGCCAAAATGTTAGCAGAACTGTTTGCATTGCAAAATGGTTGGGGCGATAGTACATGAAAAAATTGCTGTGAATGCTTTCAAAAAATAGTGGAGGAAGAGAATAGAAGGGCAGCACATTTTGTGTAAATCAAAACTCTATTTAAGAAGCTCCTAACCACTCAAGTACATCTACTGTATTTGGTTGGTGGAGCTTTTAATGCAAGGATCTCAGTAGCACCTTCTCATGTGATACTGCAAAATGTTTTTGAAATTTTTCTAATTCTGTGATGAGTTCACTTTCTGATAAGGAGACGGGCATTTTTAAAAGCCTACCGTAGCTTTTATAAAGTCATAACCTCAAAATTACATGAAACTTGCCCCTCCTGTGTACATTTTTGAATGGACTTAGGATGGGAAAACTTTAGTCTGCAAGGTGATATATACATTTGAAAGATAAAAATAAAAGAAAGCTTTGCTCTATGGTAAAAATGGAAGAAAACGAGTATGGGGAAAATATTAATTTTATAAGCACTCAGTCTTGTTGCTCCTTCTGTTCCTTCTGTTTTAAATTGATCGGTTATTTCAAATCAGATGAAATAAGAGTTGAAGACTGCAAGTGCTGATCAGAAAACATCTATTTTCTAGCAATGCAATAAAAGAGTTGAATTAAAAATGATCAAAACATGTTGAAATAAAGTAGAAAATTCTGATTAATTCCAGTTATACCTGTTGGAAATGGTAAATTAGTTTCAATAAACATTTCATTTCTTTACCATTTGGTGCTTTTTTTAAAAAAAATATTCATAGATTATAAAACATGTCCTTTAGTTCTATACATACAATATGAAGCACTAAACTATGAAGCAGGTACTTATCTATAAAATCTGCCTGGCACAAAAATGCCACAGTTCATATAGTTTCAACTTTTATGAATTTTGTATATTTTACAAGCCTCTTGCTAGGTCTCTGAAAAATATCATTAATATTTGCATTTTTTTTTCTTGTAGTAAAGAAATACTGACTAAGTACATGGAAAAATTATGAACCACACACACACACACACACACACACACACTAAAAAAATTCAGTGAAAAGACAAAGCACTAGTAACATCTCCTAGATGTCTTTTTCCCCCTTATTCGTTTTGTAGATTTTAAAGCCTTATGATGATCTCTGTGAAATGTTGTTGAAGTAATCTATCACATACATCAGCAGCAAGAACAAGAAAATGAACAACTTCCACCCCCACTCCTGACAAGATTTTCCATTTACAGTTTCCTGTCTACTGTCTGCCACATTTTGCTATAGTTTCCCCTGGAGGTTTTTAATAAAATTTATGACCTTACAGTGAAGGTAAATTCTCTTTCAACAAACACTAAAAAGGAATGTGAATGCTATAAACTATGTGACCGGTGACCATAATGGTGTTGACATATTCCTTACAACATGTATTTCCAAAGGTGCTCTGTTTTTGTTTATTTATTTATTTATTATTTATGATTGAATGAATGAGTGAGTGATTGAGTGATTGATTGGAAGTCAGGCAATTACAACGAATAAGCCACCATAACCCTTACATGCTTTCTTATTGCAATGTCACATATCTGTTAAAGATTTAGACAGAATGTAGACAAAACCTTTGGACAGAATAGATTTGAACGTTTATGCTTGCCTTTTTCTCTTTTTAGGTGCAATAGGCTATATATTCAGTGGAAAAGGAACAATTCCTCTAATGAACTACTTAATTCTTGCTGTTTATAAATGGAAAACAAACATAAGGAATGTTATGCTCCCATTACTTTTGTCTTTTTTCCACACTTTATCATCTTTGATTCACAATCAAGTTGGCATTTGGCAATTCATGAAGTTATGGCAGATATTGCTCAATTTACTCTTTGTGGGATAACAACATTAGTTTTGAAGACTCTTCATTCAGCAATTGCATATACCTTTATCTCTATCTATATCTGTAAAGACTATTCAGCATCATAATTGGTGTCTTCCAAAATGTCACCTTGACTGGTATTTGTTTATGTTGTAATTGGAGAAAATATCAGATACACAGCTAAGTATAAACAGGATTTGTTAACAGTAGGGTATTCACTCAGTATATTACCAGTGAAATAGTCTCACAAAACCCTTACCAAATAAGCAATTGTAACAATTGTAACCATTCTAACTGAGCTTACAAATTGGGAAGCCAGATTCAGGATGAAGAAGTCAGAAAGCAACTTCTAGTGTTCTCAGTTTGGTCTGAGTTTATTAAAAGCAACCAAGGACTATTTGAGAAATATTACAAGTAATAAGGCTTATTCCAGTACTAAACCTGTGGAATTCCTAGCAAACTCATACAAATAAAAGAAATAATGAATAGAAAACTCAAAATGTCATGTGTTGTGAAATCTTACCCAGTCCTTTATGCGCTGGAACTCTGCCCTCCTGATCCTTTGCCTATAAATGTTAGCATCTTTTCAATTTATGAATAAGTAATGTTCAGCCCTGGCTACATTATCTCAACCTGATGCAGCTATTAATATGTCTCACAATAATGCAAGAAGGCTAAAAGGAGAAAGCAGCATGGAAAAGCCTGTCATTTCAGGAAAGAGAAGGTCAGATCTCAAGGATTTAGCTCAACTTATATCCAACGGCAAATAATAATTCAGACTTGTTTGTTTTGTTTTCAGTCCTGTCTGTGTGTCTTTGTGTCTGTGGGTATTCTGTAAAATTGCCAAGTTGCTTATCAAACAACTTGGATAGCATCCCAACAGGTGGCATGGAACATATTATATCAAAGTTCTTGTTGACAAATGGTTCTGTAAATGCTAATCAACTTCTCTGTTATTTCTTATTTTGCTTCAGTATGCAAGAAGACAATGAGCACATGCTAAGGATTCAAATGAGATAAGACACTAGAAAGAAAGCATAATGATTGTGTAGAGTCTATGATTACGTTCCCTGTGCTATCCATTTCTTATTTACCAGATGTTTGACAATATAAAACATGCAAGAAAAAATATGATTATTTATATTTAATGTGCATTGTGCCGAAGAACAGGTTGCATTCATAGAAAGTAGTAAGTGTATGAATCCAATATATCTAGGGGTGGGGTGTTGGAGGCAATGTTTGTTATGATTTTTTTTTAGGCCTGAAAACAACACTTTTTGTATATTATTAACCAAAATATTTCTTGCAAGATAGCTTTTCATAGTATTGCAGAAGGAAGGGAGAGGGGGAAAAAAACATTTGCTTTTTCAGTATTCAATTATATCTTTTTAAAAAACATCACTCAGAGAGTGTGCATAATTTTGAATAAAAACAATTGCTTTTGCCTCAGGTTAAATTATGTCACCTGCTGAGATGCAATTAGAATCAATTTTGCTATTGAACACAGCTAGAATCTCCATGAAAAGCCACTGGAGGAGAAAAAGGCTTGCTCGCCAGACAGGTGAAGGTTTCTATCTACAAACATTCTCAACCCTGCGTACACATGGAGAGAATTGGCCAGCCATTGCAAAGGCCTTTTAAACAAGAAGAAGCTAAAGGATTCCAGATTCTTTGGGAATCATTAACTATCCGGAGACATGCTGTAATTATATTGCAGGAACAAATTGTTGCATCTTATTAATCCAAATCCTAGAGGATTTTCTATGTGGTCAACATTTCAAAAGCCAGTCACCTAGGATGCCTCTCTGTCTTAAATTATAACAGAGTCTCCCTGTGTTTTTTTGTTTTCAATCTATGAGTTAAAAAAATCTAGAGCGTTAGATTTAATTGTGAGTTGTTAAAATTACAATAGCAATTGTATTTGGCGTGAAGCTTTGAAGAAATCTCTAAGCAATTGACATTCAAATGAAAACTGTCCATATATTACTGCCATTCTAGTACCAATTGTTAGGGTCATTGCTAACAAAATAAAACATTATCAGATTATTGATATGGCCATACACATTGCTCCCCTTTGCTATTATGGATGTGGGTGGATGGGTGAGTGTGGGTGTGTGGAGAGAGGGAGGGAGGGAGAGAGAGATAAACAAGTCACCATTGAAAAACCCATTAAAAATAAAATCACCTTATGGTGGTAGTTTTATTTGTGATCTGTGGCCTTATTGCACAGAATTGTCAAAAGATTCTTTTTTTTTTTAATTTGATTTATATGCCGCCCTTCTCCGGAGACTCAGGGCGGCTTACAATGCGTTAAGCAATTTCATAATAAGCTAGAGTTTGTTACACTTAAATAGTGGGGCTGTGCACAATTCAAAAATAATTTGGAAGAAATGCTTTGAACCTTCCAGGACTCCACTCCAATTAATTACACTGCCTGATTCTCCCCCTACCCCACCCCCCAGGCTTTCCAAGAGTCTAAGTGGGAAAACTGATTCTGTTTTAAGGAATCTACTCATTAAAGTAGTAAAAATTCTTAAAGGTAAAGCACTATTTCCCAGGTTTGTATAGATACCTTGAAAAAAGAAATCAGTCTGCTTCAATTAATAGCAGAGTCTGAATCATTTTTGAAGCATGCACAGCCTATTATATAGTTTTTATAATAAATAAATAGACATTTATTTAAAGTATGACTTTTGCTGATAACAGATCAAGGCCAATATTTTCTATAAAGTAGGGAGATAGGCCCTTCGGGGGTGAGAATTAAAACCAGTGGTAGGATTCAGCCAGTCCACACCACTTTCTGAGCAGTTTGGTGAACTGGTTGTTGGAAGAAATCATTAGGGCAGAGAACTGGTTGTTAAATTATTTGAATCCCACCACTGATTAAAACCTTAAGCAACAAAATAATACCAACAAGATGTCCTGGCTATAGGAAGAGTCAAGCATTCAGGACAGTGGTGAAATTCATTTTTTTTTAATATCGGTTCTATGGGCGTGGCTTGGTGGGCATGGTGTGGCTTGGTGGGCATGGCTTGGTGGATGTGGCAGGGGAAGGATACTGCAAAATCTCCATTTCCACCCCACTCCAGGGGAAGGATACTACAAAATCCCCATTCCCTCCCCACCGCTGGGGGAAGGATTGTCAGATATTGCCTGCACCAGAGACTAGAAGGGGTTAAGTCTTTACAGACATTGCATGTGACTATATCAGCCAATGAACTATCTTATTGGACTCTTACCTAAAAACCACTTGGATATTTTCCCTTTCTTTTCTTTCTCTCTCTCTCTCATCTATCTCTCAGCGAGACAACAGGTGAACTTCTCTCTCCTCTCAACATCTGAGTCATACAGTTAGGGTAAAAAAAAAGTAACAGGACACCCTGTTCATTATCGTATGCATGTATATATTTGTAAATAATAAAAACAACCTTTTGAACCTGAAGCTGTATTGACCAAATAACTTCCTCATAGAACCAAATGAGCATGACCATCAATATATATCTGATAAATGGTAGCAGACGATGAAAAATTACTGCTCAGGTCTATGAATTTTTTGTAAATTTTAAAATCATAGAACGATTTTTTCCTAACATGGAATCCTTGAACCTGAACAAACTATCTTTACAAGAGATTGATGCATTAACCATATACTTAACAAAACAGCACCAATCATTATCCAAAAGACTAAAAAAAACTTTCTATTGAAGCTACGCAGCAAGTACAAACCTCTTTACGAAAGGACCCAATTTTTTTTTCTCCTCTTCACCCGAACATCGAAAGAGCAGAACCACGCTTACAACAACCTTGCTTCGATCTCAATTCTACTCCACCTCATGTCTATCATCAAGGACTTCAACCTTCTGAATCCCTTGAATGTTCCAACCCTATAACTTCAGACCAACTTTTATTTTCTCAAGCTTCTCCAAAACAGCATTTATATCAAGCTTTATATGTGACAGGCCTACTAAATGCAGGCTGGAGTCCTCGAAGAACTCTTGAACTGTTAAACACCCTTTCAACTTCACCAGACCTGGTAAGCGACAATTTTTTGCTTCAACCCATAGATTCCCAGACTGATTTTTTAAACACCCATTATATTAAAAATCCTCCCTCCCCACCTATTGACTTTATCGCTTCCAATATGGCTTCCACCTTCCCTGAAAGCATTGCTTCAAAAATAGCCAACAAAATGGCCGCCCCCACACTCCACCATGTAGTCCACAAACTGGCAGACAATTTATATGACCACAATTTAAAGAAAATGACGTCTACCACTTCAGACCACAAGGTCTCAACCAACCTCCTTACCCCCATACATCCTACTACCCACCCCACAACTGGAGATATTCAGACTGTTTCCCTACCTTCTTCATCCAGAGCACCAAGTTCAAATCCTGCCAATTTTTTTTCAATTTTCAGAACTTTTCTATTTTTGCCACCGCTGCAGACCTCCCCATCTATATTGCTGCAGCTGCAGCAGCTGCAAATATTTCTACTGATACCAATATTGTCTTCAATGTAAAAAGATCCTTTTCAGTCTTTGCAGCCACTGCCTCGCTCCCCCCCTTATTGCCGAAGATGCCGGTGCTGCCGGTGCTGCCTCCAATGCTACAGATGCCCCGTCCAAACAACAAATTCACATGATTTTTGTAGCCTTTGCATCAAAAGCCAACCTACCTTCTACAGCAGCCGACGCTGTCGCAGCAGCTCTTCCGAATCAAACAACAACCACCACCTCCATTATTCCTCCTATCATTGAATCACCTACAACATCTTTTCTCACACCAAATGACTCCAATCAACAATCCGACATTCAATTACCTATCTCTGCTGACAGTAACTCATTTCAGCCTTCTATTACTGTAAACTGTAATGATTTAAATATTGAAACTAATAATTCTTTGTCCTTATCTACTAATGTAAATTTATCTTTAGAAATTGAAACTGTTTTGCAACATTTTAAACAACATGGCCCATTATCTTTATCACCAAACTTCAAAAAACTACAAACCTCAGGTAATAATTTCCCTACTTGGGAACAAGAAACTCATTTACATCTTTTAAGAGAAGGCACATTTCTTATAATTGATTCTCCCCCTAATAAGCCTTGGTCATCTGACTTTGGTCAGGAAGAATGACCTTGGTCATTCTTCACAATAGTGTTTATGCCACTCTTATGTCAACTTTAGAAAGTAATATTGTTCACTCTATACCTACAGGTTTTACTGCACAAGAAGTATAGCAATACTTACAAAAACATTACAACAAACCCTCACCTGCAACTATCGCTACTTTTGCCAGTGATTTTTATAGCACCATATATAAACCTGGCACATCTATGGCCAAACATCTTTTCCACCTTGAATCCATGCGAAAACAACTGATTCAATGCAATCATCCTGTACCTGAAACTGCCATGATTGGTATCATTTTCAATTCTATTAAACACATCCCTGGTTGGTCAGGATTCATTAATAATCTCCACTCCTTACACCCCCACATGTACACTGTCGCTGAAATCAAATCCAAATTAATAGATGAAGATAGAAGACTCTATCATACTGATAGATACCTACTTCTTTTGACCACCCTTTTTACCCTAAACATGATTCCCATCCTTCCCATTCTTCACACAAACCCTTCTACCAAAACTGGCAGAAACACCCCTCTCAATCTCAAAATAATTTTAATTATTGTAACTATAGAAGACATTATCATACCTACAACTCCCATCCTCCACACAGTGACAACACTACCCACAATCATGATTCAAGGGGATACACCCCAAGACTAACAAAAGAAATCATACTATCAAAGAACATACTGAACCTAAAAGATCCATGCCCACTGAATTTTACATTAGAAAGGGTCCCACACACAAAGATTATAAAGACAGAAGGGGACAACATACTGAACAATCTATATCTTCTAACTCCGAATCCCAAACATTTGCCATCTTTCCCAACACCCAACAATACCTGCGTGACACCATGCACCTATGGGTCATCGATTCTGGAAGCATACACCATACCACCAATAACAAATCCATATTATATGATATTCACCCAACCAATATTTCTATTACAGCAGCAAATGGTACTTCCAATACAGTTGAATATGAAGGATCTATCTTTATACCCGGTATAGGGGACATTAGTCAAGTGCTCTATACACCTACCTTTGGCCACAATATTTTGAGTACTTCAAAATTAGGTAAAATCGGTTTTAAAGTATCTCTTGATGATCAACACGGTTTTATAAAAGCCAAACATGATAACACTATTGTTGCTAATATTTCTGTCATTAATGATTTACCTTTTCTTATTCCAGATTCCTTTACATCATCCTCACCTACGACTCAACTATCTCAATCCTCATCGAGACCTGACCCTGACAATCATCCCGACCGTACCCCTGACACCCACCACGAAGGTACCACACCTCACCATACCAATACACATGACACTTCCGACTCACATAATGACCAACACACCACACCACACCTCTCTCCAACTTCACCCACATCACAAAACCAATGAACCTTGAAAACAAAAATTCAAACTCATATAGGTGAACTTTTACATGATAATTGTGCCCATTTATTACACAGACGTTTAGCACATGCCAATACTGTTGCTGTAGACAATACTCAAAATTTCTCCCAAGGCATATGCACTAAGGATTGCCCTATCCAACTTGACTGTGAGATTTGTAAAGCTGCAAAATCAAAGGCAGCCCCAATTCCCCACACCAGCACCAGACGATCAAAACACATATACGAATTGGTATACATTGACATTGTAGGCCCTTTTCCACTTTCTTTGGGCAAACACAAATATTTTTTGAACTTAGTCAATGATTTCAGTCATTTTGGACATATCTATACCCTTACTGAAAAATCTCAAACCTTTCAAAAAACAAAAAATTTTTACACTCTCATACAAAACCAACACAACATCAAATTAAAGAAAATTCAAACAGATTGTGGAGCCAAATTTACATCTGTACAATTTCAAAACTGGATTGACTCCAAAGGCATTATACACTACAAAACATCTCCTTTTACCCCCCCCAGCAAAATGGGATTTGTGAAAGAAAAAATGGAATATTACAGACCATGATGCGCAGTGTCATGTTAGATGCTGATGTACCCGCTAGCTATTGGGCAGAAGCCCTTGCATATGTCAATTACACTTTTAACCGCACATGGAATAAGGTTATTAACCAAACCCCCTATTTTCTTGTATATGGCACTCAATCACACCTCACACATCTTCGCATTTTTGGCTGCTATGCATACGTCAATATCCCCAAACCACTCAGACAGAAGGGGAATGAGGTGTCCAAAAAATTAAGTTTCGTAGGATATGCACCAGGTTCGAAAGCATATCAATTCATAAAAAACAAGTAATAACTTCCCGTTCAGCCACATTCATAGAAAACCACAACTGGACCAAAATACACTCAAATGACTCATACATATTAACCCAAGAAACAAATACATCAGATACACCACAGAGAATTCAACATGTACAAACAACAACACCAAAAGTTACACCACGAACAAACAACACAGATACACAACTACCAATCAGAAAATCCAAACGAATTACACAAGGCATCCCACCTAAAAGATTTGACGTGAACAATGTGACACAGAGAAACCAAATACCCATCACGCCAAAAAATTTCAAACATGTGATCCAATTACCAGAATCAGAACAATTAAAATGGTGGGACACTATGTCCAAAGAAATGGACTGTTTAATAATCTTGGACTCACGGCTGTCTTTAGAAGAACACTTGACGGCTGTGGCCGGGAGGTCTTTTTATCAGGTTTGCCTGATTCGCCAGTTGCATCCCTTTCTGGATCGGGACTCGTTAAATACGGTCACTCATGCCCTCGTCACTTCACACCTGGACTACTGTAATGCTCTCTACATGAGGCTCCCCTTGAGGAGCACCCGGAGGCTCCAGCTGGTCCAGAATGCGGCTGCGCGGGTAGTTATGGGAGCAGCATGGCGCTCCCATGTGGCTCCCCTCCTGCGTGAGCTGCACTGCCTCCCTGTGGTCTTCCGGGTGCGCTTCAAGGTCTTAGTTACCACCTTTAGAGCGCTCCATGGCTTAGGACTGGGGTACTTATGAGACCGCCTTCTGCCACCAATAGCCTCTCACCGCCCAGTACGCTCCCATAGAGAGGGGCTTCTCAGGGTGCCATCAGCCAAACAGTGTCGACTGGCGGCCCCCAGGGGAAGAGCCTTTTCTGTGAGGGCACCCACCATCTGGAACGAGCTCCCCCCAGAGATACAGAAGATTCCGGATCTGCGCACTTTCCGCCGTGCCCTCAAAACATTCCTGTTTCAGCAGGCCGGCCTGGCCTAACTTTCCCTTTATATTGCTTTTGATTTTATTTTAAACTGGGATGTCTTGAATTATCTAGGACCAGAGTGTTTAGTATATTTTAATTGGTTTTTTTTAACGTTTGTATTACATGAATTTTTATCGTTCGCTGTTCACCGCCCTGAGTCCCTCAGGAATAGGGCGGTATATAAATTTAATAAATAAATAAATAAATAAATAAATAAATAAATAAATAAATAAATAAATAAATTTAAAAGTATTCACAAAAACAACACCTCCACAACACAAACACCCAATTGGCACTCGTTGGGTTTACAAAATTAAAACACTCCCTGACAACACGTATCTATACAAAGACGCCTCGTAGCCCAAAGTTTTGCCCAACGCTTTCCTGAAGATTACGATGAAACTTACACCCCCACAGTAAAACCAGAAAGCATAAAAACGGCACTGACTTCAGCCATTGTCTCAAATCAAGAAGTCTACCAAATTTGATGTCCAAACCACATACCTCCATGCACCATTAGAGAAGGAAATTTATGTCAATGGGGCACCAGGATTCCAAGTTGAATTTGGCAAAACATGGAGGCTACACAAAGGGTTATCCGGCTTAAAACAATTGGGCAAACTCTGGTTTGACTGTCTTACCAAAACTTTAAAATCAATGGGGTATAATCAAATTCGATCTGATCAGTACGTAATGACAAAACCTTATGAAGGGGGAAAAGAAATTATTTTAATCTATGTTGATGATTTGATTTATATCGGGCCCAACATACAATCCAGTGAACAATTTGCAAACAAATTAAGAGGACATGTTAATTTAAAGACCTTAGGTCATATAGACCAATATCTGGGCGTACAAATTTTTAAAACTGATAGAGGTTTTTGCTTCTCACAAAAGGATAAGATTGAAGACCTTTTACAAAGATGTGGCATGGAAGACTGCAACCCCACAGATACACCCATGCGCACTGACTATAATAAAATTGCTTATCTAGACGGTAACAAGCATCACACTAAAACTCAATATCAATCCATCATAGGATCACTCCTTTATATCAGCAGATGGAGTAGACCCGATATATCATTAAGTACAATCTCCTATCTAGACAAGTAGATGAGCCTAAAGAACAACATTGGGTTGCTATGAAAAGGTTACTCAGATATTTGCATAATACAAAAGATATGATCTTATTATTAGAACCTGATGAAGGGGTCACCCCAGAACTTATCTGTTATTCAGATGCCGATTGGGCAGGGGATGAAAAATCAAGAAAAAGCACATCAGGCTTTATATACTTCCTAAATGGTTGTCCCATAGACTGGCGCATTTGTCGCCAAAACTTCATTGCTAATTCCATGGCCGAAGCTGAATATGCCAGTGCTTCTGACGCTTGCACACTTCTCACATGGATATACGAATTAGTTTCAGATATTTGGACACAACCTTCACTACCTATCACTCTCCATGAGGACAATGAGTCCGTTATAGCCTCTTCGGTCAGGGATGATGTCAGCTTCAGATCTCGCCATATTGACATACGTTATAAAAATATGAGAGACCTAGTTAAAAAGGGTTTTGTTGAATTTGTTCATTGCGATACCAAGGACCAAATTGCCGATTTCTTAACTAAACCTGTATCTTGTGAAATACATTGGAACCACTGCAAATCAGTTGGACTGTACTTATAATTTATTTTTCTTATACTTGTGTTTATTGTTATTTTTGAACACTGTTCCATCACACTTGGCAATAGAAGGGGTCTGTCAGATATTGCCTGCATATGATGCACCAGACACTAGAAGGGGTTAAGTCTTTACAGACATTGCATGTGACTATATCAGCCAATGAACTATCTTATTGGACTCTTACCTAAAAATCACTTGGATATTTTCCCTTTCTTTTCTCTCTCTCTCATCTATCTCTCAGAGAGACAACCTGTGAACTTCTCTCTCCTCTCAACATCTGAGTCATACAGTTAGGGTAAAAAAAAGTAACAGGACACCCTGTTCATTATCGTATGCATGTATATATTTGTAAATAATAAAAACAACCTTTTGAACCTGAAGCTGTATTGACCAAATAACTTCCTCATAGAACCAAATGAGCACGACCATCAATATATATCTGATAAGAATATTGCAAAATCTCCATTCCCACCCCACTCTGGGACCAGCCAGAGGTGGTATTTGCCGGTTCTCCAAACTACTCAAAATTTCTGCTACCAGTTCTCCAGAACCTGTCAGAACCTGCTGGATTTCACCCCTGATTTCAGGACAACCATAAAATTATGAAGCTGTTCAGTTCAATGGATAATGACCCAGAATCAAAGAAATATTATGGTGCTGGTTGGTTTCTGGCCGCATATTCACTTTACCTTGCCAAAACTGAGTTTGTGACATCAAGATTGTTGTCCAAACGTTGCGTGTAAACCAAGAGCCACAATCCAAAATAATTTGATTTAATAAGGTTGTTATATAAAATTGTGGCTTAGGAAAAGTTGCAAAATTTTCAGACCTGATGAAAGGATCTTGCAAGGAGTAAAATGAGCCATTTTGGTAATTTTTTTTTGACTATCACAAAAATAGTCCAATAACCTTCTACACAGGGAAGATCACTAATAAAAACTACTGAAAGAGAATCCTGTGGTCCCAGTTGTATTATAGATAGGCTGAAATAAATCAGATAGCTTTCCAAGAAAATCATTTCAGAATTGTGGTAGAGAGTGATGAGCATATTCAGGCTTAGATTATAGTGCATCTGTAGTTGTCTCCCCCCCACCCTCCATGCTAGGAATATACATAATATAACAACTGAAAAAGAAAAGAAAAAAATGCAGTCATCTGACCTGATGAGACCTGAGGGATTGAGCCTTCTATAGGTATTCCATGTTCTTGTAATCTTTCATATTTGCATTAGGTGGTTTGTTTCCTTTCAGAAATATATCCAATACTGGCCACTGCTTTTTGCAAAATGTCCAAAGGAGAAACTTTTTAACAGTGACAACAATAACTGAATGGAAAAGCTTGTCTCCCAGAGTTGTGAAGTTCTTGAAGATTTTCAAGAAAATACTGGACAACCATTTGTGCAGGATGGAATAAGCATGCCTTGGGCAGAGCATTGGACAAGGAAACCTCCAAGGGTTTTTTTTCCCCCAGTACTATGATTTTATGAAACAGAACTTGCTTTGCCCTATCACATCAGCCTGTTCCACATGTTCAGGCACGAAAATGCTACAGACTCTGACTGTCAAAGTATTTCCACTTGCAGAGCCAAGGAAAAGAGCTTTCTCTGCCAGTGCCCCTACTTTGTGGAACATCTTGCCCTCATCTTTTGGTCTTGCACAAAGGAGGCCAAAACTTACCTGGGTAGCCTTGTGTGAAGGACATAGAAGCTAGTTGGTCCCATGCAAATTCCATCCCCACCTGTATTAAGAACTCCTAGTCCTCCATTTTGGGATGCTGCATCTTTTGCAATCTTCTGTAATATTTGTTTTACATTTTTAAAAAAATTAAAATTGTAAGTTATTTGGTTTTTAAATGTTTTATTATATTGATAAAATTGTACACTACCCAAGTCCTTCTAGGAGGGAAATAGGCAATTAAGAAGTTTGACATATAAATACATAAATCATACTATGTGTCTCTACCAGGGGTGGGTTCTAAATTTTTTTACTACCGGTTCTGTGGGCGTGGCTTATTTTGTGGGTGTGGCTTGGAGGTCATGTGACTAGGTGGGTGTGGCTAGCTGGTCAGAGTCATTTCTGGAAGGTCCTTGCACTTACGACCCGACTCATTTGTTTGCTTTTAACACTGATCAGCTGTAGGACGGCCCTTTGAAGCCTGGGGCAAGAGTTTAAACAGTTTTTTTCCCTCTAGTCATCCGCTGGGACTCAGGAGGCAGCAATAGATTGGGGGTGGGACCAAATAAAAGGTAAGAATAACGTGGGTGGGTGGGAGAGTGGGAGGGCGGGGGGGGAGAACCGGTTCGGTGATGTCATATCGTCACCGCTACTGGCTCGGCCGAACCGGACCAAATCTGGAGGAACCCACCACTGGTCTCTACCTTACTACCTCTTCAGGCCAACTTCCCAGGTTCTGCTCTCTAAAACTTTGGGGACCAAGTTGATTGTTCAATCACTATAGAAATAAGTGATATTTTAAAGATCAAAAGGCTAATTAATTTATGTCCCAACTGGGTTACAAAAACTAGGTAATATTGTTACATACTGACAGGTGTTACCCTGCAAAAACTGTAGCCTCCAATGTGCAAGGGAAATCCCATCAATTATGGAAGCACATTTAAATAAAAAAGGGGGATTCAGGAATTGTACCAATGAAAGACATTTTTGGAATAAAAAGTACATTGAAAGGTGTTTCATGTTTCTTTGAAATCAGTTGTAACTCATCTCTTCAGAATGAGTGGGATTCTTAAAGATATGGAAGGTTATCTTATTGTTTTTGCTCTAACACATGGGTTTCAAACTCGTGACATCACATTGCCATCAGGTGATGTTTCATGATGTTTTCCCCTTTATGGAGCTGGAGTAGGCGTGGCTTGGGCATGATGCATCCAGCCCACAGGCCACCAGTTTGACACCCCTGCTCTAACAGAAAGCAAGAAAAACAAGCATCAAACTTCGGTTATAGAAAGTCTATTAGATTATGCAGAAGAACCAACAGAGCAAGGGATTTCCATTCTGGCAAGACAGAATTTTCATTGAGCAGATTAAAATTAAAATGGGGTATCTGACGAAAGCTTGGTAACTGGCTAGCAAATCATTTGAAGGAACAAAATCAGCAGATTTTGATTTCTGAAATAGTTACTAAGTATGACTAAACTGTTTTGATTCTGCTGCTATTAATGATCAGGGTTTTTTTAGTTATTTATAAGTCCATTTATAATTTGAATGACAAAAGAACCATAGTGAGATAAATTGATTACTGAGTCAGATGGATATTCAATTGTTATCATTAGATAATATTGATATTTGGGAAGCTCCTCTTCCCTGCAGGAACTATTAGATTCTATTCAATTATGGCAAATCAAAAAGCACCTGGCCCAGGTGGCTTTTCAGGGGAATGGTATAAAGCATTTATAGATCGTTGACTCCCATATTTTTGAAGGTGTATAATGACTTTTTAAAGATGGTAAATTGCCATCATCATTCTATGAGTCATGAGGGGTCCTTGGTGCTCTCTGAGCTTGCTTGTTTTCTTGCAGACATTTCATTATTTATTTATTAGTTAGACTTCTATACCACTTCATAGTGCTTTACAGCCCTCTCTAAGCAGTTTACAAAGTTAGCATATAGCATATTGCATAATAGCATATTGCATTAGCATTAGCATATTGCCCCCAACAATCTGGGTCCTCATTTTACCCACCTCAGAAGGATGGAAGGCTGAGTCAACCTTGAGCCGGTGAGATTTGATCTGTTGATCTGCTGAACTAGCAGTCAGCTGAAGTAGCTGCAGTACTGCACTCTAACCACTGCGCCACCTCGGCTCATTACCCAAACTAGGTAATATTGCCAGTGCTAGTAATGAAACGTCTGTAAGAAAATAAGCAAGCTCAGAGACCACCAAGGACCCCTCATGTCAACCTTGAGCTCCAAATATTCTTCTCTATGAGGCATACATGAGAATGATTTTAAAACAAGGCAAGGATTCTACATTGTGTGCCAATTATAGACCCATTTCCTTAATCAATGCGGATACCAAGATCTTAACTACCATACTGGCAGGAAGCTTGCAGAAAGTGTGAGCAGATATCATTAATTTATCCCAATCTTGTTTATCAAAACATATTCAGATTCCATATAATTTAGTTATTACTTGATATAGTGCCATAGCCAAGGATAGAATGGACTCATCACTGTTAGTATCTTTAGAATTGTATCAGAAGAAAAGCCTTTGGTTTTGATTGAATAAAATTCTTAAAGCAAGTGATGATTAGATACTGCTTTCGATGACATTTTCTCCAGATTATTTTCTATTATATAATGAATACATAGTCATTTCCTTTCCTATCATTTAATATGAGTCATAAACGTTTGGCTACCATAGTAAGACAATTTATAGACACTAAAATTATAATACTGTAAGTTAATTATATTTTGACAATTTTGGATCAATACTCTATTTATTTGGCTAATTTTATAAAAGCTGTGCAATGTTTTGGAAAGTATTCTGGTTATAAAATAAATTGGGATAAATTATTTATTATCCTGAACCATGGTGGCACAGTGATTAAAATGTAGTATTGCAGGCTAATTCTGCTGACTGCCAGCAGTTCGATTCTCACCAGGCTCAAGGTTCATTCAATCTTCCATCCTTCTCATGTTGGTAAAATAAAGCCCCAGATTGTTGGGGGCAATATGTGGAACCTGTAAACCACTTAGAGAGAGCTATAAAAAGCACCGTGAAGTGGTATATAAGTCTAAGTGCTATTGCTATTGCTATCCTATTATATAAAACCAAGTCATTTGGAAGTAAGATGAGTGGCAAGCAAACATAATAATAATAATAATAATAATAATAATAATAATAATAATAATAATAATAATAATAATAATAATAATAATAATAATAAAAATAAAAAATAAAAAATCTATAGAGATAGGATTTGCTATTTTTATTCATAGTAAATATCTGGGCTTTATATATTCAAGCTATTCTAAATATTGGTAGATAAATTTATTGAAATTTATATATGCAAAAAATTAAAATCTCAGGTGTTTTCCCATGTCATATTAAATAAATTAGTTAAAATGTTTAAAATTCTGGTTAAAATCCTAGCTTCAAATCTTCTAAAAATCCTTCCAGAGCACTCTGCAAGGTCCTTTAAAACCTTAGCTAAAATCCTACTAGTACCTTAAAAGTTTTTCTAATAGCAACGTTTCGACAGGCTCACAACCCTGTCATCTTCAGGCTCTTATCTAGTTTAGAAGCTGTGGGTGTGTTGCGAGGTCGGAGCTGTCGCTTTTCTATGTTTGCTGCTGCTGACGTATGCTGGATAGCCTGTAACTCTATGTTGTGATTGGAGGACAGCAGTTTTTCTTCCTGCTTCCTCATCCTGGCTGTTTGGCTACATGTTACAGGCCTAACTTTCTCAGGTTCTCTATTATTATCTGTCTGCTGTAGAGGGGAAAGGATTCTGGTAGGTATCCCAGCACCCTTGATTGTTAGTTGAGATCTCAGCCTGTCTTCTGGCTCGATCCTCTCTCTCTCCCTATTGCTAGCCACCCTCTGCAAAGAGGGAAGAATTCTGGCAGGCCTTACAACACCACTGGTTGCTTGTTGGAATCTCTGCCTCTCTTCTGATGTTAACACTCGAGTTTCTCTCAGTGCAGGTCCCCAAATACTTGATAACCTAGAGGCGTCATCTCGTCTGTTCATATTCTGCGGCCTCTTTTCAATTTCGATGGCCTCCCTGATTATTCTTTTGTTGAGATGTTCCTCTTTCGCCACTATTCTGCTTTTATTAAAATCAATATTGTGTCCCGTGGCCTTCATGTGTTGTACCAAAGAAGAAGTTTGCTCTTCTTTCCTCACTGCATTTTTATGTTCTTCTAAATGCACACTTATTCATTTATTTGTCTGTCCAATATAAGATGACTGACAGGAGGTACATGGCACTTCATATATCCCCTGGTTTTCCAACTCAATTTTATCCTTAGGGTTTCTCACCATCATCAATATTTTTCTATCTGTATGGAACACTGTTTTTATTTTTTGTTTCCGTAATATCTTACTAATTTTGTCGGTGGTCCCTTTTATATAGGGCAGGATGGCAGTTCCCATATTCTGTTCTTCTTCTTGGGTTTTGCTCTGTCCTACGGTCCCTTGCTGGATTATAGTTCTAATTCTATTTTTGTGGAACCCATTTTTCATTACTACTTCTGTGAGGGTCTTAAGCTCTGTTTGTACATGTGCCTCATCTGCTAGACGTTTAGTTCTAGTGATTAAAGTTTTTGCCACTGAACTTATTTGTGAGGGATGATGGTGTGAGTGTGCGTTCAAGTAACAATTTGTATGTGTCTTCTTTTGGTAAACACTGTGTCCTAGGGTGCCATCACTTCTCTTCACCCAAGTACCTGTTACAGAAGCTCTAGCAACGATCAAAAACAAATACCAGCCACCAAATCACATCATAGAATTGGCAGAGCATTGCCTATCTAACACTTATTTCATGTACGGAGGGCAAAGATATAAACAAATGCAAGGGGCACCAATGGGGTCACCGCTCTCCCAAGTTATTGCCAATCTGTTCATGGAAGGATTTGAAATTAAACCGTTGGAATAAACTATCTATAAACCAAAATTATGGCTCAGATATGTAGATGATACGTTTGTCATCTGGCCTCATGGAAAAGACAGGCTAGACAATTTTCTAGTACACTTGAATAACATGCACCCGAAGATAAAGTTCACTATGGAAATGGAGAAGGAAAATCAACTCCCATTCCTAGATGTACTAATATATAAGGGAAGTGAAGAGAAACCCTAAGGATAAAATTGAGTTGGAAAACCAGGGGATATACAAAGTGCCATGTGCCTCCTGTCAGTCATCTTATATTGGACAAATAGACAAATAAGTGTGTGTTTAGAAGAACATAAAAATGCAGTGAGGAAAGAAGAGCAAACTTCTTCTTTGGTACAACACATGAAGGCCACGGGACACAATATTGATTTTAATAAAAGCAGAATAGTGGCGAAAGAGGAACATCTCAACAAAAGAATTATCAGGGAGGCCATCGAAATTGAAAAGAGGCTGCAGAATATGAACAGATGGGACGACGCCTCTAGGTTATCAAGTATTTGGGGACCTGCACTGAGAGAAACTCGAGTGTTAACATCAGAAGAGAGGCAGAGATTCCAACAAGCAACCAGTGGTGTTGTAAGGCCTGCCAGAATTCTTCCCTCTTTGCAGAGGGTGGCTAGCAATAGGGAGAGAGAGAGGATCGAGCCAGAAGACAGGCTGAGATCTCAACTAACAATCAAGGGTGCTGGGATACCTACCAGAATCCTTTCCCCTCTACAGCAGACAGATAATAATAGAGAACCTGAGAAAGTTAGGCCTGTAACATGTAGCCAAACAGCCAGGATGAAGAACAGGAAGAAAAACTGCTGTCCTCCAATCACAACATAGAGTTACAGACTAACCAGCATACGTCAGCAGCAGCAAACATAGAAAAGCGACAGCTCCGACCTCGCAACACACCCACAGCTTCTAAACTAGATAAGAGCCTGAAGATGACAGGGTTGTGAGCCTGTCGAAACGTTGCTATTAGAAAAACTTTTAAGGTACTAGTAGGATTTTAGCTAAGGTTTTAAAGGACCTCGCAGAGTGCTCTGGAAGGATTTTTAGAAGATTTTAAGCTAGGATTTTAACAGAATTTTAAACATTTTAACTAATTTATTGAACATGACGTGGGAAAACACCCAAGATTTTAATTTTTTGCATCTACACACCCGCGAAAACTTAAGAAGACATAAAGTCTTGGCATATTCGGGTCTTTTCCCATGTAAGATTGAGAGTATCTTGGCGATGTTTTGACAAGGTCCCACTCATCATCTTCAGGCTGGTGTCTTTGGCCTCATGCTTGTGCGAGCAAAGCGTGATCGGAGAGATCAGCATCTCCGATCATGCTTTGATCGCACAAGCACGAACCCGAAGACGCCAGCCTGAAGATGATGAGTGGGACCTCGTTGAAACATCGCCAAGATACTCTCAATCTTACACAGGAAAAGACCCGAATATGCCAAGACTTGCATATTGTATATATATTAGTAGATAGTTTAAAATTTAATGCAGTGGGTCAAAGTTAATGTTATTTAAATGAATGTTGTTGTTTGTTTGAGTTATATTCTTAAAGATATCCCTATGTTAATATCCAATAAATATTTCCTCTAGAATTGATAAGTTATTTAGGAAATTTATTTGGGATAGTGGACCATTGTGGTTTTCCTTAGCTAAGTACCATGACTTTAAATCAAGTACTATTAATTACTATTTCCTAGTACTATTAATTACTATTTCCAAGTACTATTAATTACTATTTCCTTGATTTTAAATAAAATTTGGTCTTTCCAATTCACAGTATTGGAGGTATGTTTAGCTTAAGCATGTTCTCCTGGGAAAATATGGGCCAGATTCTTTGGTGCCTCAAAGGCACTGAGTTGCTTTCTTGCTTGATGGAATTCACTACAGAAATAAAGCTCATAATAGTGACTCACTCCAATGTAATTATGAGCTGCGTGGCAAGACACGTATCATAAGCATCTATATGGGGATATGCTGGGAGAGTGAAACTCTGAGGACTTGATATAAATGCCCCTCATTCAACAGTTTTGTAACTAGTCCTTGGTCACTGAATGAATGGACAATATTGGGGTGCAATGCTCAATATAAATACAGTTCCAAAGCTTTGTTATCTAACTGAAGATTACATTAACATCTTTAGTATTAACATTAAAGAGTTCCCATAAATCTTCTAAAGATCAGCTATGGTGGTGCAGTGGTTAGACTGCAGTATGGCAGGCTATGTCTGCTACCAACAGTTTGGCAGTTCGAGTCTTACCAGCTCAAGTTGACTCAGTCTTCCATCCTTACGAGGTCAGTAAAATGACCCAGATTTTGGGGGTCAATGTGCTGACTCTGGAAACTGTTTAGAGAGGGCTGTAAAGCACTGTGATGTATAATTCTAAGTGCTATTGCTATCCTCAAATCATGACCATTCATTCAGTGACCAAGGACTAGTACAAATGTCTTGAATGAGAGGGTCTTATGTCAAGTGTTATGTTATGTCATGTTATGTGATTGTATTGAGCATTGGGGTGCATAGTTTCATATTTGCTCATTGAGAATGTAATTGTAATGTGTTTTTTTACATTTTTGCCATACACAAAATAAATAAATCATTTAGACTACAAAAAGAATTACATTAAAAAGTTGGGAAAATGATATTATTCCAGATGTCAAGGAGTGGTTGTTAGAAATGTATGAGTTGTTTTGGAAAAAGCATTATTTTCTATTAAATCAAATTATGTGTCAATGTGTTTTACTGTAGCAGAGATTCTGTGATGTCTTATAATAATATCTTTTATTTTTCATAATGTAGCAGTAAATTCATTGATAAACAAGTGACTGTTTACTAAAGTTTATATGTATGCATGTAGACCATGTAAAGGATAATGCAAAAATGAGCAAAGCAATTTATGCTTAAGTTATTTTTAATTTATATTTTAGTAATGAAAAGTAGAAAATAAAAAATTATATATTTTAATCCTAATTAGCAGAAAAGATCCTAATGCATTCAGAAAGGAGCCCATCATCCAGCAATCAAATTTTGGGCAGGCAGATTTGGCTGAGTCTTTCTTTCTTTTATTCTGTTCCCTGATATCTCCTCCTAAGCATCTTTTATACATACATAATTTTTACAAGTTCAATAATTTCTATTGAAACACAGTTTTTAGCAGTTTTTAACCTTTTTGCTGTCACGTGCCAAAAGTGGGGGGAGCACAAGGGGGTTGTGTGTGTGTATGCCCATACCCATAATTCAATGTGCCCCACCCGTGCATGCACATATGACCCCCCCATGCTCCCCCCCCGCTTTTGGCACGCAATGGCACGGTGGGCCTGGTAAGCCCGTTTTTCACCCTCCCCAGGCTCCAGAGGCTCTCTACGAGCCTGGGGAGGGCAAAAACGGCCTTCCCAACCCCCCTGGAGGCCCTCCGGAGGTAAGAAATGGCCCATTTCCAGCCTCCGGGGGGCCTCCAGGGGGGATGGGAAGGCAGTTTTCACCCTCCCCAGGACCTAGAAAGACTCTGGAGCCTGGGGAGAGTGAAAAATGGGCCCTCTGGAAGCCCTCGGAGGCCAGAAACAGCCTGTTTCCTGACTTCAGGTGGGCCTGGAAAGCCCAAAAATTAGATGGCTGGCACATACCGGAGCTGAGCTAGGGCAAGGCTTGTATTGCCCTATCTCAGCAATCACTTGATGTCTGCTTCTTCCTCTTCCTCTTCCTTCTCTTCTTTTCCTTTCTCCTTTCTCTTCTTTCTTCTCCTCCTTCTTCAAAAAACATATGTTAGAATCTAAGAATGTATTCTCAGTATTCAGAAGAGGTAATATTCTATGTCTGGGTTAGTAAACTTCCTATTGTTTTCTTCCTAATTATTGTTTTCCTCTTGTTTACTTTCATCTAATCTGACTTGAACACTAATTCAAAATACCCATTGCCTTATTAAATACATGAGAGAAAAACACCATCAGATTAACTCTCATGAACACACTGATTACAAAGAAAGAATACCCAGAATTTCTCCAGCAATTTTGTGTAGAGGTCAAAAAATATGATTTTCGAATCTGATTCCAAAATAGACTGAAGAGTAAAGCTGTCTAAGGACCAGCTTTGGATGCTGTACTTTGTGTCTTGATTACAACACATTCATATTATATTTCAGGATCTTCATTGGCATTGACTTATGAGGGTGTTTATTTTAACAGGCATTTGGATACAGTATTTAATTTATCACATTTTGTTGTTTTGTAGTAACTCTTTTGAATTCACCCTTTTGTAGTTTTCAATGATTTAAGTTGATTGTTTATGTGAATAATTTATTTGCTGTCTTAGACATCTTTGGACCAAAAATAGATTAAGCATATAAAATATTTAAAGTATCTAAACATTATTTTTACCACAAATTACTATTGAACAGAAAGAGACAGAAAGACATATTTATTTATTTATTTTATTAAATTTTTATACCGCCCTTCTCCTGCTGGATTCAGGGCGGTGAACAGCCAAGAATAAAAAACATCCAATACAAAATTTGAAATTATTAAAAGAGTTAAACAAATTTTGGCCCAGATTTAAAACATCCCAACTAAAATTCATTACAATTAAAATATCTAAGGGGGGTTACACCAGCCCAGCTTGGTGAAATAGACAAGTTTTGAGGGCACGGCAAAAAGCACGGAGATCTGGTATCCTACGTATCTCCGGGGGCAGATCATTCCAGAGGGCAGGTGCTGTCACAGAGAAGGCCCTCCCCCTGGGGGTCGCCAGCCGACATTGCCTGGCTGACAGCACCCTGAGAAGGTCCTCTCTGTGGGAGTGAACTGGCCGGTGACAGGCTATTGTTGGCAGAAGGCGGTCCCGTAAGTACCCAGGCCCTGTGCCATGGAGCGCTTTAAAGGTGGTAACCAACAGCTTGAAGTGCACCCAGAAGACCACCGGGAGCCAATGCAGCTCGCGCAGAAGGGGTGTCACATGGGAGCGGCCCATTGCTCCCATAATCCCCTGTGCGGCCACATTCTGCACCAGTTGGAGTCTCCGGGTGCTCCTCAAGGGGAGCCCCCTGTAGAGAGCATTGCAGTAGTCCAGGTGGGAAGTGACAATAGCCTGAGTGACTGTGTGTAAGGAGTCCCGATCCAGAAAAGGACACAACTGGCGAATCAGTCGAACCTGATGAAAAGCCCCCCTGGCCATGGCCGTCATATGCTCTTCTAAAGACAGCCGTGCATGCAGGAGGACACCCAAGTTGCGAACCCTCTCTGAGGGGGCCAGTAACTCATCCCCAATAGCCCGTGATGGCACCATCTGGCTATATCGGGACGCCAGAAGCCACAGCCACTCGGTCTTGGAAGGGTTGAGTCGAAGCCTGTTTCTCCCCATCCAGACCCACACGGCCTCCAGGCACCGGGGCATCACTTCAAGGGCATATCATTGACTTCTAATCTACAACAGTCTTAAGCAGGTTGACTTGGATATAACTCAAATTATATTAATTGGGTTTGTTCCCAGGTGAATTGAACTTCAGTCTCATTATTATTGTAAGCAGTAAAAATAATCTGCATGGAATCTTTGAAATCTTTAAGAGTTTTTAGAATATCTATTAATTAATTTTAGTCCCCTTCTGATTTTTTCTTATAATTCAGGCATAGTCCAGAGTCTCTTCAAATAGTGTATTCCCTAAAGTTTCTGAACTATGAGTTTTCATATATGAAGAATTTTGATTTCTTCACAAGAGTCTATCCATGGAAATTGTATAACTTTTTGTGAATTTAGATTCATTTCTTTTTAAAAATGTGTAACATGGAAAAAGTTGATTACAGTTGCTGCATTACTCAATAATTCACATGTTTGTCCTTGAATAGATAACTGAGTTCCTTTTCATTCAGTTGGTCTTAGTTTTGAAACTATGGCTTTTACAATTATCTTTCTCAGAAGAAGAGAATATAGTGAGGTTTTTGTGTGGGTGTATGTGGGTGTCAATTCTTTTAATGCTTTTATTGTGATGTTTAGGTCAAAGATCTACCAAACTTTGACAGAAAATCCTTGCCAGCACAGTTGTTTTTCTTTGTCCTTGTTCTAATCATTCCTTTTCACCATTCTTTTGTCTGCTGCTCTATCAATTTCTCTGTTAGATTGTGTATGTTGATTGTCTATATCTTGTGCCTCAAAGATGTACTGACCAAGGTCATCCTGACAAGAGAAAGCTAAGGCTATGTAAAACATACCTCAAAAATTGCCCTTAAAAATCAGGCTGGTTACATGTGATAACAATTTTGCATATATTTGCTTCAGAAGTGCAGCATTAGAATTCCTAAATAACTGCTGGATATTGTGGAAATAAACTTGGGGACAATTAATAAGTTCAAAGGGTAATGCAGAATAGTCTTCCGGAAGCAAAAAAGAAAACCCAAATCAAACAGCGTTTATCTATATTAGCCAAATAAAATTGATAAGGGAACTATTCACATCTGCTTTTTTTCCCCTTCACCTTTCATAATATGTTGTAAAACTATAATTATGGGGCAAAGAAGCAATTTTAGATACTTCAGATTATATTTCTATGCCATTGACCATACCAGCTTGGAACTGAAGTCTGAATTTTTATTTATTTATTTGATTTAAGTATGTTCTACTTTCAAATTACTTAGTGCTGTGACTGCTGACCTATCTTATTGCTAGTCCTCTTCTATAATATCACCTGATATTAAGCTTCAGGGAGTTTGTTGTGATTTACATTTGGTATGGTAATCAATGAAGTTCTGAAATGATATCTGGAAGAGTAAAAAATTAATAATCAAACATTAATAAATAAAAGTTAAGTCCTATCAAAAAAGGAAGACTTACAAAAAAAAAAGTAATCTCCTCGATTACATCAGCCTGCCCTACAGTGGTGGGTTGCCCCTGGTTCAGACCGGTCCACAAGAACCGGTAGTAAAACCGGTGGGAGGCTCCACCCACTGACCCGGACATCATCATAGGTGATCTGCGCATCACACCCAAAGTGATGCAAACCAGTACTAAAGGTAAGTAGAACCCACCCCTGCTGCCCTATTAGATTCAGCAGAAAGGGGAACACCTGCCATGGATGTATATATGTTACTGCCACTACACCCACCCATCACAAAATGTTGCAACTGCATCTGACCCCAGAAGTCACATGATCATAAACACCAATTGCCCAGTGTCCCATGGTCATGTGACCACCATTTGTGATCTCTTTTGCCAACCAATTCAGAAAGTCAATGGGAAAGCCAGCAGGGAAGGTTGCAAGCTGTGGCCACCTGCTGAGAGGGCTTCCTTGTCTCTGGGGACTGGTTGAAAGAGCTCCCTGCCAATTTGTGCCTGCTTAGACCTCTACAGCCAAAATCCATGCAAGCATGTAGCTTAAAATCCTTTTCTTTACATCTCTATAAAGACTTCTACAGAGGTGGGGAGAGAAGGATTTGGGGGAGGGGTCTGTGCATGTTTGGAAATCTGGGCAGACACAGAGCTTGTAGTCCTTCACTCCTGCTTTGCTGCACAACTATGGGGGAGAGAGATTTTGAGGTCTGGGCATGGTTGGATTTTGGCTCTGAAGTCCAGGCATGTTCAGAACTTGGGCTGCTTCTTTGCTCACCTCTGCAGAACTCACTGCAGAGGTGAGAAGAAAATAACTCCACTCTCCATATCTGCTTGAACCTCAGCAGCAAAATCCAAGCATGCAGGGAGCCCGAAGTACCTCTCTCCCTGCATCCACAAAGAACCCAGCAGTGGCAGAGAGATAAGGATGTTAAGCTCTATACCTACTATACGCACAAAGCTCAAAATCTTTCCCTCTTCCTCTGGAGAGGGAGACTTTTCTCTTAATAATCAGTAAGATTGCTTAACTACTGCAATGAGATCATGATTGTTGAACAAAGTGATCACAAAGTGTCAGGCTTGCCTTCATTCAAATCCCAAGAAAGAAAAACCCCGACTCCATTGAAGTAGAGAAGAGGTACTTTTACTGAGTTTGAAATGATAGCAGTGAAAGAAAAGCAAGATCTGAGCCAAAAGGTGTGAAACTTACATATTAAAAGTTTCCCCAAATCCCTCTCCTAAGGGACCCAGGCTGAATGTCCAATCCCTGTCCCACATGGTGTCATGTGGGGCACATCTTCAGGCGTTTTCATCCATCTGGAGTTCCAGGAAGGTTGGTCTTGATTGAAGGTAAACAACTTCATTCAGAAGTGCAGTAATTTGTTAGAGCAAACCTCCCTTTTTATTCACATGGGCCATCTTCACAACAGCTCTCTTCCCAAATCCCAATGCTATGCCCCCCCCCAGTGGTGGGTTGCTCCCGGTTCTTCTCCAGTCCTTGAGAACTGGTAGTAAAAGTGGTGGGAGGCTCCGCCAGCCACCCAGACATCATAAGGTGCGATCTGCGCATGCGCAAAAGCGCATGTGTGCACTCCCATTGCAAACCTACTTAAGGTAAGTAGAACCCACCCCTGCCCCCTCCCTGTTACTATGGCAGCCGATAGCAAGCAAGCATCAAAGGAAAAACCCATGCTCAAGATACGGCTGACGCATACATGTTTTGCTTTGTGTTTGCTTTGCTTGACAACTGAGGTTGCAGTCCAAATTGTAGTTGTTAAGCAAGGACTACTGTATGGATGTGATGTTGGCTTTGAGAACTGCTGAGAAAGTGTGTGAAATTCAGTTAGCATACTTTCAATAGTGGCAAGAAAATGTAATAGTACCTCAGCTGGACTGAAACTTTGCCATTGGGGTGATGTTTCTGTCGAAGCATCTATGTAATCTTCCTGTTCACTGAGACTACCATCTGAGGCTCTTCTTCCAATATAACTATTTTCTACAACAAAATGGCTGACAATAGAAATGAGTCTCTTTAAATAGTAGCTCTGTCATCCATGCCGAAATGAACAGAAATTAAAATTATTTTGGTGTCAAAAGAACTTTTTCTCTATTTGTTTTAACTATCATATCTTTAGTTTATGGTTATACTCAGTAAACATTATTATAATTTTGTCATTTCTTGCACTGAAAATGATTTCCCTAAAACTATTCAGTACACTTGAAATCACTTAGATAGTCAAATACTACACCCATACTAGTTTCAGTCATAATTTCTGACAGGTTTTATTTGCTATGATATATATATTTTTTTTAATTTGATTTATATGCCGCCCTTCTCCGGAGACTCAGGGCGGCTTACAGTGCGTTAAGCAATAGCCTTCATACTTTTGTATATTTATACAAAGTCAGCTTATTGCCCCCACAAACTGGGTCCTCATTTAACCTACCTTAGAAAGGATGGAAGGCTGAGTCAACCTTGAGCCTTGGAGAGATTCGAACCAGCAGTAAATTGCAGGCAGCTGTGTTAATAACAGGGTGCTTTAAACCACTGTAGTACCAAGGCTCTTTTGATTTTGATATGATAGTAAAGAGGTTTTATGAAAAAAAAAATCAGCAAAACATGGAAGTGACTGTGTCATTTCTAAAGAACTAAGGGATAAACAACTCTTTTCATTGACAAAATTTATGTGTTAATGAATATGAGAAATTGTTTTCTTTTTATAACAAAACATAATGTGACTGTGTAACACAGTCCAAAGATTAAGACTGCAGGGGAAAATTATATTTAAAAACTCAGGGAAAAACTGTATCTGTTATTCAGCCTGACACTGATTTGGAGAAAACAAAATTAAAGAAAATAAATATCTATCAGGGCAGCTTTGCTTATACTTACCAACTGTGTTTTAACAAAATAATACAAATGTAATCAGCCTAATGGGCTTGATGGATTTCCACTTTTTAAAACAATATTATTTTTTTTTACTTTAAAATAAAAATTCAGGAACTGAGCTCTATCAAGAAATATAAAGCTCTTAGAAAGATTCCCTTTAGCATGCTCACAGCACAAGAAACACACATAAATAATGGATCTAAAGATTATGTGGAAGTGCAGCAATTTGGGGTTTGGTAACATTTTCATACTGCATAATGCAAATGAATAATGAGATCTCTAACAAGCAAGAAATGCCATTATACCAGATGTGAAAGTCACTCTATAGCAATACCTTTAAAGGTGCTTTTCTTACCTTCAACAAAACCTTTCTTTACTAAATTGTGTTAAGAAATCAGATAATTCTGGGGTCTCTGTTCACACATTGAATTGGCCATTGTGCAGCACACTACACATTTTTTTCCAGCTGCATGCTATTCAAAAAGGTTTCTAATACTAAGAAAACACACTCACTTATTTCTTTGGAAAACCACTATTAAAATCAATGTGTTTCCTGAAGAACTGTTTGAAACCTCTGCTCTTTATCAAAACATGCTTCAGAACAGATTGCTAGGATCATCAGAGTTTTACTTATTTCAGTCTATATTATCCTACAAAGCCTTAAAATAATCAGAAAGCCAAATTAAATAGAGTT
Organism: Pituophis catenifer annectens; assembly: GCF_029215685.1. Taxonomy (NCBI): domain Eukaryota; kingdom Metazoa; phylum Chordata; class Lepidosauria; order Squamata; family Colubridae; genus Pituophis; species Pituophis catenifer. The sequence continues at coordinate 116,985,534 of NW_027256882.1, forward strand.
CCTTGACCTGAATATGAAATTAAATGGGAAAGTAGCAATGGTTTTACATTCCATCTGAAATACTAAGTCATCACTTTTAATTGCTAGTGTCCCATTCAAAATAAAGCAATGTCTATGTTCTTTACCTTCTAGTGTCCTATAGGTATGCTGGACCAATTTGTTGGATCAACAACCAAGAATGGGATCGTGATTTTTTTAAACAGAGGATATAATTTAATCAGTATTGCATGGTGGTTGAAACAAGCAGTAAATAGTGCCAGTGTCAAAATTGATGGGAATTGCATGCAGGCTTGAGGCTGTTCATTCCCACTTCCTGCCCATTCTTTTAATTCTACATAAAATCTTGAAATAACATTGATTCCATTCATCCTTTGCTAGCTGTATTTATTTTGAGGAGGTGGCAGTGGGAAGAAACTATGATTGTTTTTAACCAGAGAAAAGTGGAAAAATTATAACATTGAATCAGCTTTTAACCGGTTAGAATTATTGACAATAACTTGTACATCTACCTCATTTTTTAATTTTCTGACAATCAGTTTCAGAGATCAGAACCTTCTTTTCTTTCTTTTTCTTCTTTGCTAACCTTTATGCTAATGTTTATAATACCCTACTTGCTGGTCACATACATCCAGAAATTTATACACATTGAACCAATGAACAAGCATTTTGTTATTATTATTTTTCCCTCCTAGCTCATAGCATACAACTGTGTGGTTCCTGGAAGGCATATACAGTACTAATGTCATTCTCTTTTAATAACTCTACTAGATTTTCCTTGCATTTTCACTGCATTAAGAACAACCCTACCTCATTTAGCAGCTACCTGGTTTAGCAACTACTTTAGTAACTACCATTTTGCTCCTTTTTTAAGAAAGAGTCATTAAATGAGGACAGATTATCTCAGATAAACCATGATAATAATCTATTATCTCTATAATATACCAACCTAATGTCAATAATTTGGTTTGGAGTGATGTGTAACTTTTCATCTACGATTATTTCTATCCCAGTTCACCAAAAACTAGCTAAATTTTGTTTCATGGCATTTGGTTGATTTTATTCTTTTCTCTATAGTTACTGAATTAGACTTTCCTATCCATGATAATCCACTTCATGGATTACTGCCTTGTTGTGGTGAAGGGGCTTGTAAAGCTCAATGTAGCTATGAGCTATGCCATGCAGGGCCACCCAAGACTGACAGGTCATAGCAGAGAGTTCTGACAAAACGTGATCCACTGGAGAAGGAAATGGCAACCCACTGCAGTAATTTTGCCATGAAAACCCCATGGACAGTACCAAAAGGCAAAAAGATATGATGCTGAAAGATGAGCCCCTCAGGTCAAAAGGTGTCTAATATGCTACTGGGGAAGATCAGAGGGCTAGTACTAATAGCACCAGAAAGAGTGAAGCGACTATCCCAAAGCCAAAAGGACGCTCAGTTGTGGATACATCTAGTGGTGAAAGGAAAATCTGATGCTGCAAAGATCCATGATAGGATATTTATTTATTTATTTATTTATTTATTTATTTATTTATTTATTTATTTATTTATTAAATTTTTATACTGCTCTTCTCCCAAAGGACTCAGGGTGGTGTACAGCCAAGATAAAAAACCAACAATATAAAAGTTAAAAACAATTTAAAATTATTAAATAGTTTGGCCAATAATCTAAAATAAAATAACCCATTAAAATAATATTTTAGGCCAGCCCTGCTTGATGGAATAATAGTGTTTTAAGGGCATGGCGAAAGGTAACGAAGGTCGGGAATCTGACGAATCTCTGGGGGCAGCTCGTTCCAGAGGGAAGGTGCCCCCACAGAGAAGGCTCTCCCCCTGGGGGTTGCCAGTTGATCCTGGAATGAAAGATCCATGAATCAAGGCAAGCTGGACGTGGTCAAACAAGAGATGACAAGACTGAACATCAACATCTTAGGTATCAGTGAACTAAAATGGACAGGAATGGGTGAATTTAATTCAGATGACCATCAGGTATCCTACTGCAGGCAAGAATCCCTCAGAAGAAATGGAGTAGCCTTCATAGTCAATAAAAGAGTAGGAAAAGCAATACTGGGATACAATCTCCAAAATGACAGAATGGTCTCAGTTTGAATCCAAGGCAAACCATTCAAAATTACAGTAGTCCAAGTCTATGCCCCAACTACTGCTGCTGAAGAGAATGAAATTGACCAGTTCTATGAAGCCCTACAGCACCTTATAAAATTAACAACAAAAAATGATGTCCTTATCATCATGGGGGATTGAAATGCTAAACTAGGAAGCCAAAAGGTAACCAGAATAACAGGCAAGTTTGGCCTTGGAATGCAAAATGAAGCAGGGCACAGGCTGATAGAATTCTGTCAAGAAAATATGATTGTCATAGCAAACGTTCTTTTCCAACAACTCAAGAGATGACTCTACACATGGACATCACCAGATGGTCAACACAGAAATCAGATTGACTATATGCTCTGCAGCCAAAGAAGGTGAAGCTCTATACAGTCTGTAAAAACAAGACCGGGAGATGACTGTAGCTCAGATCACGAGCTTCTTGTTGCAAAATGTAGGCTTAAATTGAAGAAAGTAGGGAAAAGCACTAGGTCACTCAGGTATGAACTAATTCATATCCCTGATGAATATACAGTACAGATGACAAATAGAAAGGAATTAGATCTGATAGACAGAGTGCCCGAAGAACTATGGACGGAAGTTTGCAACATTGTACAAGAGGTAGCAACTAAAATCATCCCAAAGAAAAAGAAACACAAGAAAGCAAAATGGCTGTCTGAGGAAGCTTTGCAAATAGCTGAGGAAAGAAGGGAAGCAAAAGGCAAGGGAGAAAGGAAATGATACACCCAATTGAATGCAGAATTCCAGAGAATAGCTAGAAGAGTTAAGAATGCCTTCTTAAAAGAGCAGTGCAAAGAAACAGAAAAAAACAATAGAATAGGAAGGACCAGAGATCTTTTCAAGAAAATTGGAGATATGAAGGGAACATTTCATGCAAAGATTTGCATGATAAAGGACCAAATGGCAGGGACTTAACAGAGGCAGAAGAGATTAAGAAGAGGTGGCAAAATTACACAGAAGAACTATACAAGAACGAGCTCAACATCCCTGATAACCATGATGGGGTGGTCACTGACCACAAGCCAGACATCCTAGAATGTGAAGTCAAATGGGCCTTAGGAAGTCTGAGCAACAAAAAAGCTAGTGGAGGTAATGGACAGTATTCCAGCTGAGCTATTCAAAATCTTTAAAAAGTGCTACACTCAATTTGCCAGCAAATTTGGAAAACTCAACAGCGGCCACAGGATTGGAAAAGGTCAGTTTACATTCCAATTCCAAGGAAAGGCAATGCCAAAGAATGTTCAAACTATCGCACCATTGTACTCATTTCACATGCTAATAAAGTTATGCTTAAAATCCTACAAGCTAGGCTCCAGCAGTATGTGGCTCGAGAACTACCAGAAGTACAGGCAGGATTTCGAAGAGGCAGAGGAATTAGAGATCAAATTGCAAACATACGCTGGATCATGGAGAAAGCTAGGGAGTTCCAGAAAAACATTACTTCTGCTTCATTGACTATGCTAAAGCCTTTGATTGTATGGATCACAATAAATTGTGGCAAGTTCTTAAAGAGATGGGAGCACCAGACCATCTTATTTGTCTCTTGAGAAACCTATATGCGGGTCAAGAAGCAACAGTGAGAACTGGACACGGAACCACTGATTGGTCCAAAATTGGGAAAGGAGTCCAGCAAGGCTTGAGGCCTTTGAACTATGGTGCTGGAGAAGACTCCTGTAAGTCCCTTGGACTGCAAGGCGATCAAACCAGTCAGTCCTAGAGGAGATCAACCCTGACTGCTCTTTAGAAGGCCAGATCCTGAAGATGAAACTCAAATACTGTGGCCACCTAATGAGAAGGAAGGACTCATTGAGGAAGAACCTAATGCAGGGAAAGATTGAGGGCAAAAGAAGAAAGGGACAACAGAGAATGAGGTGGCTGGATGGAGTCACTGAAGCAGTAGGCTTGAGCTTAAATGGACTCCAGAAGATAGTAGAAGACAAGAAGGCCTGAAGAAACATTGTCCATGGGGTCGCAGTGGGACGGACATGATTTCAGAACTAACAACAATCCATGATAATAATAATAAAGCAAATATCAGGGAGGTGGAAGATGGAATATCTTTGGTAATTATGCACTATAGCTCACTTTGGCAACCCGAAAAAAACTTACACAGAAATTAAAATCACAGGCTAAAAGATTACACCACAACTCCCCATTAACTGAGAATGGTGAGAAGAGGAGGAATCTACGTTGTTGAGCATTTTTTTAAAAAAAATTACCCATCAATACACTTTTCTTCTTTTAAAAAAATCAGTTGTACAAATCATTCATACATTTGTGTGTGTGTGTGTGTGTGTGTGTGTGTGTGTGTGTGGTATCTTCAATATTACAAAAATACAAAACAGTTCTTCAAAGATTTTTAGGCAGTAATGAAAGTTTGTGGACATTACAAGCAGAGTCACAGAGCGGTGCTGCCACAGAAGACATTTCTATCTTTTACTTTCTCCACAACAAGAAATGTAAAGATTTCTACTAGGTCGACATTCCTTTATCAAACAGAGCAGACACAATCAATTAGGAGGACTACTGACTGTAAAGATCACAATTTTTGCAGAGAACTCTTCCAAAACAATACTATCTGCTACAATCTACCATCCTGACAACTGAACCAGCTCTGAACAATTTATGGAATGCTTCTGAAAAACAATCCATAGAAAAAAAAAGATAAGTAGCATAACAACATGGAAGTTATATCCCTTCTGTACCAGGCTGAATCACTTTTTTATCCAGCCAAGGGTGTGTAGGGTAGAGGATAACACTTCCTAAGCTATATGACAAAGAACGTTATTTTTTAAAATCCCATGGTTTGTTTAAATGAAGACCAAATTATTATTTAAATATAGGTTTAAAAAGTTGCTTAGCTACTAGTTAGAAATGTACAAAAATGATAGAAAATAATTTAAATTCATATTGTTTTATTGCACTATCCCAAACAGCACTGTGATATGAAAATGCCCAAGCAAGTTACTATAATAACAAAGATAGTGTTAAATTGTAAGCAATTATTTGCTGTCAGACAGTCCTGGATGTGATCATCAGAAAGTTTAAGTTGTTTAATGTATGTATGTATGCATTCATGCATGCTTTGGAGAAGGAATGATCTTTCATGTATCATTTATCTGAAAATCAAATAATTCTGTAGGTGAGTTTAACTTAGAAGAAATGTTTGGCAAGTTGTATGTTCAAACATTCAGTTTATGATCTTACCCTATGCTTTGTAAACCACTATCATTAGAAGTGGATTGGGTACAACTATCTGTGTATCTGTGTGTATCCTTGTGTATGTGTTTGTGTAGGACACAGTAGCCGAACCGAATAAATGCATTGTATTGTGTCTATGAATAATGTTATGTATAAATTTCCTATTAACATTTTCACACAAAAATATTATTCCAGGAGGGTATGAGCCTGAAATTATTTGTCCACAAAACAAATAGTATTTATGCTTGTATGGTGTAAGTAGCATGACAATGACTACAAATATGTTTTTGTCATTGATTTACTTATCTCTAGAATTCCATTAACTTAAAAAAGTATTTAAAAATGGCATCTAAAATGGCAAATTTAGAAGTTTTTTAATACTTATAGATTTTTAGACAAACACTTCACTTTTCAAAAAAAATTAAAATATGTAGGCCATGTGGAAGAATAAAATAAATAAACACACTGACATTCACTGGAGGACAACTAAAAGTCTCTCTCTCTCTCTCTCTCTCTCTCTCTCTCTCTCTCTCTCTCTCTCTCTCTCTCTCTCTCTCTCTGTGTGTGTGTGTGTGTGTGTAAGAGTGAGTGAGTGTGTGTGTGTGTGAGAGAGAGAGAACAGTGGAGGACAGCTGCTTTTTAAAATATTCAATATATTTAATTATATAGATATATATAAAATTGTTCCTGACATATATTGCAATTTTCCACTTTCTATTCAATGTGCGCTTTCACTGCTATACAAATAATAGTCAGGACTTGCCCCTAGCCTGACCCTCAAGCAAAGCAGGAACAAAAACGAGAACCAAAGTATAGCTATTATTGAACTTTTTTTTAAAAAAAAAAAAGATAGTTGAAGTACACAATCCTTGACCAAAAGCAGGCAATCTATGCCGAGTGGAGGCTTCTAAGTGACTCCTTTATAAAAGCTCTTCTGGCATTGTGATCCTACTTGGTATTATAGATTTGAATATGTGCTTTAGAGAATTGGGCCCAATATGTAGAAGTAGAACATTAACCTTTTTTTTCCCTAAAAAGAAATTGGATGAAATGATGAAAAAATAATAGAATCCTTGCCTGCTATTGTAAAGACTCATATGCTTTGTTGACTAAGAAACTATCCACTTGAGCTTAGTATAGATTAGGCATCAGCCACAAAGCTTGTCTCAAATCTCAGTTATGCGAATAGAGCCTGAAAATTCTATTTATAGGGCTCCAAGTGGCAATGGCATTCACACAATGAGGCAGCTACCAAGTAAAATTGCTTGTATTCTGTCATTGGTCCCCCCCAAACCCCATCTCATTCTTTCCTTCTTTCCTTTTTTTCTCATGCACTCATACACACAGAGACAGACTTAAAAGGACACAGAAATTCTTCAATTAAGGACACATTGTTATTCTTACTCTCCTTCCTTCTCAAGTTATTGCTCATGTATACAATTCTTTACTATCTCAAGAAACGTTAAACCAAACTCTAAATTAGGTTAAAACACACAGACCCACACATGTATGTATGTATGTATGTATGTATGTATGTATGTATGTATCAGTGGTGGGTTTCCCCCGGTTCGCTCTGGTTCTATAGAACCGGTAGTAAAACCGGCGGGAGGCTCCGCCCACTGACCCAGATATCATCAAAATGCTTCTGCGGATGCGCGGCCACGTTGGAAACCGGTAGTAAAGGTAAGTAGAACCTACCCCTGGGATGTGTGTGTGTGTGTGTGTGTGTATGTGTGTATTCCAATATATATTTGTATATGCCTACTTGTCTATCATCTAACTATTTCTTTCAAACAAAGGAAAGGTGCTTTTTTTAAAAAAAAACGAAAGAAATTGCTAAGAATCCCTTGTGAAGGAAGATCTTTCCATGAATCTGATCAGGAAACTGAAGGCAGATTTTGACACAGCATTCATTTTCAGGCAATAAAAGGGGAAGAGAATTCACACAATTGAATGTGTTGGATGTGAAGTTATATGTGAAGTGTGTGCTAAATGTAAGGAATGCTATTTGATTAGCAGTAGTATATTAGGCATAAATAATATTACACAGAGTATCTGGATTATTTTAAAACTTCAATAGCAATTGCAAGGATTTATTGATTGTGTTTTAACATGTTAAAACATTGATATTTATTATGGATATTATAATAAACTAATTTCTAGTCCAGAAGTATTTAGCAGTAGGCAAATTATTTTAACATTGAATTGTCACCCAGAAGGGCTTTCTGTTTGTTCAATACATTTCAGAGGCATTACTATTTTCATCTCTAAGATTTCATTTCCTTCAATCTCAGATTTTGATGAAATCTATTTGTTAGTTCCTCATCTTCCAGGGAAAGCTACCAACGAGTATCAGGCAAAATGCAGCTGTCCTATATCAAGTAATTCATTTCTGTCAAGATTAAACACTGTTTTTCCTTGGACATAAGATGACTGTTATTGTTCTGTAAAATCCAAAAGAAACTATATTACTGTAGAAGTGCTTGGATATTACTTTCTCTTTAAAGTTCTATACAAATAGTAAATGTACTGTCAATCACTTGCAAAGAAATATACCTCATCATTGATTCATCTACTGTGAAATCAGGTATTTTCTCCCACACAAAAATAAAATTCTTTTAAACTTCTTTTTATGACTCTGATACAAAATGCTAACTTCCATGAGAGAGAGCAGGAATTTTGACTATTGCTAGTTTGGCTCACAATGTTCAGTTTAAACATAAGCACTTCCTTAATTTTATTATATAGATAGTTCTCAATTTACAATCACAATTGAGCCCAAAATTTCCATTGCTAAGCAAGATAGGAGTTAAGTGACTTGTACCCCATTTTGCAACCTTTTTTTGCCACAGTTGTTAAGTGAATCATTGCACTTACTAAGTTAATCATATGATTGTTAAGTGAATCTGGTTTCCCCCATTGACTTTGCTTGTTGGAAGCTGGCTGGGGTGATCAGAAATGATGATTACATGATCCCTAGGCAATCATGCCAGTTGCCTAGCTCATGAATTTTGATTACATGACCATGGAGATACCGCAACAGTTGTAAGTGTGAAATCATAAGTCACTTTTTTCCATGCTGTTGTAACTTTGAATGATCACTAAACAAATGGTTATAAGTTGAGGTCCACCTGCAATCAGTTGATTATATACTTGATTCTGACTGGATCTTTTACCAGTTTCACTATAGATGAGCAGCTAAACTAGCATGTTTAATACAAAGATTATTTAATTTTCCTACATAACTACATCTTCCTTCCTTCCTCTGATACCTTGGTTTTAACTCCAATTAAAACTTACATCTTACTCATATGTGACATTAACATATATTTTTTTTTAATATTATCAATTACAGATGTAATAGCTCCAATTATTTTTGCAGTTCTTTGCTGCTATTCAATTCTGATTTCATGTTATCATTGTTAAGGTTCTGAGGTCATTTCAAAACAATTTGACAAACTTAAACTGGTGACCATGCAGCATCTTGATTGAAAAGTGATGAGTTAGGAAGATTTCAGGAGGAAAAAAACAATATTCTATTTGAACTAAAGGCTTTGCAGTTTTTCCACAATAATATAATTACCCAACTTATCAAGTATTAGGGAAAGTGTTTCATTTTGTTTTCCATTTTTTATGAGATGATTGATGAGCTATCAAGTCATTTTTTTGTTTTAGCAACCACATAGCTATATTTGTTTGCGATGATTTATTCCTAACCTGGTTTTTCAAGTCTTCTAGTGGTGCACTCATCACCACTGCAATTGAGTCCATTCGTCTCACTACTGATCATCCTCTTTCCTTTCCTTCTACCTTTCCCAGCATAAGGGCTTTTTCCAGAGAGCTAGGTTTTCTCATAATATGTCCAAAGTAGGATTTTGACTTTGCTCATTTGTGTTGAGTAAGAACTGTGGGTTGATTTGTTCAGTAATTCATATATTATATTTTTGGGCTGTCTATGATATTTTCAGGAATCTTCTACAATATCAAAAGTGTCAATACTCTTCCTATACTGATTTTTGATATCCAACATTTACTTGCATAGAATGTCACAAAAAATGCCATGGCTTCCATGATTCTGATCTTTGTAATCGTATAGTAGATGCACTTCATGATCATTCATAAGAGCTGTGGTGCACAGTGGTTAGAGTGCAGTACTGCAGGCTACTTTTGCTCACTGCTGGCTGACTGCAATTTGGCAGATCGAATCTCACTAGGCTCAAGGTTGACTCAGCCTTCCATCCTTCCAAGGTGGGTAAAATGAGGACCCAGATTGTTGGGGAAAATATGCTAACTCTGTAAACTGCTTAGAGAGGGCTGAAAAAGCACTGTGAAGTGGTATATAAGTGCTATTGCTATTCTGCAATTGCTAGGCTGTGGCATATTTCTTGACTGCTTGTTCTTTTACTCTTGATGATTGATCCTAAAAGGTAGAAGCTAAATCAATCACTTAATAACAGAACAGAGTTGGAAGGGACTTTGGAGGTTATCTAGTCCAACCCCCTGCTCACGCAGAAGAACTATACTAGGGATTTGAACCGACAAACTGCCAACCTTTCTGATCGACAAGCTCAGCAACTTAGCCTCTGAGCCACCTAGCCAATTCTAAGTCTGGTTGTTCTACCTGTTGTCATTAGTTTGGTCTTTATATTTAATTTCAGTCCCTCCCCCCCTTCCACACACATACACTATGCTGACTTTTAGTACAAGGGCTTGCAGATCCTTTCCCTGTTTGGCTATCATAGTGTTATCAGAATAGTGTAGGTTATTGATATTCTTCTAATTTGAAAATCATGCTTATCTTCCAAATCCAGCTTCCCTTAATAGATATTTAGCATTTATGTTGAATAAATAAGGGGAGAATGTATAACCTTGTTACATCCTATTACCAACCTGGAGTAAGTCTGTTTCATCATGTTCTGTATGTACAGTGGATTCCCGACTTGTATATAAGTTTTTCATGAAGACAAGGAGAAGTTCAGGGATTTCCATTTTCTTGAGCATATTCCACATTATCAACACAATCTTTTTTTTTCTTTTCCTATAATCCTATAATCAATTAAGCATATAGTGATTTATCATATTCCTTGGTTTTTTTCTAATGCCAGCTTAAAGAATTGGCAACTTTTTTCCCATGTGGGTTTCTATGAGTAATACCGTGTTATTTGCTCTCTTTTTTTTAACACAATATTTTTCCATCCCATTCTCATTTTATGTTTTTGCTGCTACAATAAAGTTTTGCATCAATCCAGACAGAGAAGAGGAAGTTTCTGAACATTTCCTTCATTGTATCCAAAATTTTGTACTTGAAACAATGAAGAAGGATTTTGTAGGGGGGGTGGGGAAATCACCTGATCAGAAATAGAGAGGAATCATGGTGGTACAAGAACAAGAAATAACAAAAATAGATGATTACAAGGATGATAATTTTAGGACAATGAGAATGAAACAAAAAAAAAAATAGGAACATGCTTTTGAGTAAAGAAGTAAGCCAGTTACAACCAACGGTATCAATGATCACAATAGTTAAATTCTTGTATTCCAAAAAGCTATATTATTTTCCCTTTTTTCTCTCCCTCTCCTTCATTTTTTGCACATACCTAGGAACAAATAATGAGGAAAAGTTTTCGGCTACCAGCATTTTTCTTTTGTATTACACAGCTTGATATCTTTCAAGATTCTGTTAGATAAGGGAACTAAACATTTTTTTTTCTTATGTAGTACTTCTAAGATTCAGGCCCAAAATAAAAGCCATCCAAGATCAAATTATATTTTGAAGTTATGTTTAGTTGAATACTTTGACAAGGGAGGAAGGTTTTGTTTCTCTCTCTGTGGTTTTTTTTTTTCCTCTTCAAAAATTGCCTGTTGTTTAAAAAAAAAAAATCTAAAGGAAGATCTCTTCATGAACAGAACAGTAATGTGAGCCAACCTGCCAATCAAGCTATTAATCCTTTAAACATCTCTACTGTCAGGAGACAGATACCTGGAAGCTGGTATGCAAGAGATAAAAAGTTGGACAAAAACCAGAAAATGTTCCAAAGAAAAACAAGATGTGTATATCAAGATATTTCCTACTTCAGATGTTAGAAAATAAATGTTAGAAAAGAAAAGATATATAACAGTTCCAACCTTTACAGATTAAAAACAAAACAAAACAAAAACTATTTGGTACAATTAGACTCTTGATTTGACATTATATTGCAGCTTTTTTGCAAAGGTAATTGTGAAATGAAAGTGTGATGTGTGAGAGCTAAATATGCATTTGGTAATCTAAAATTTATATTTTCTAAATATAGATGACATAGTCTGACAGCAATCAATAATAACTATAAAGTAACAGGTTTAAAATCCAAATAATTTCAAGTATTCATTGAAAAAACAAAAGAGGTACTAGAAAGACCATTCACTGGAAAAGACCCTGGTGTTGGGAAAGATTGAAGGGAAAAACAGAAGAAGATGGAGGAGGATGAGATAGTGTCATCAATGCAATGAACATGAATTGGGCAAATTCTGGGAGACAGTGGAGGTCAGGGGCCCCTGGTGTACATGGTCCCATGGGGTATCAAAGAGTCAGATATGACTTAGTAACTGAACAATAACAACTAGAAAGACCATTAAATATTACCAATATGATTTCTTGTGAGAGTTTGAAATCCATTACATGATTCATGATTTCTTTTATTCCATTGCACAGCTTTCCTTCTTTTATCTCCACCCCCAAATTCTTGGCACATTTCCAAATTGGGGTTTGGATTAATTTTGTTTCCTTTTTAAGATTTTTTTTTTAATTGATAGGTTGAATTTCTTCTAGATCACAGCCTGTTCTCATGAATGGCAATCTAAAGTTCAATCATCCTTTGATCAGTTCTGTTATGAGAAATGGCAATAAACTGTTTAAGTGTTGAGGTCTGCAGAATTTCACAGCAGTACTTTTCATCTCATCCCACTTCAAATAACCCACTGGTGGAAATTTTCCTAACTTCCATTAGTGGTAGCATTTAAATTCTATTTCAAGGTCAATGGCTGAGAAACAATGGCAGGTCAGCTTCAACTTCTTTAGAAGGACTAAGTGGGAATGGTGAGTGTGGAAGCATGCTGAGTACATATATGAACCCCTTTCGATATCAAGAAGCATTGCGATAAGGCAATGCACAATTATACTGTGTAAAACATTACCAGAACCAGGTTTACAAATGGCCCACACAGTTTATAGTTACAGATCAGCATGATTCATGTTTTTTGTTCACTTACCTTTTCCTATTGAGTGCTGATGCAAATAAACTTGTTAGATCTCATGCTATGCTGGGAAGAAATATGTAGCACAATTCATGCTCTAAAGAGAAAATGTTCAACACTTCTCTATTAAGATCTGCAGGAGTTCTTCTGAAAATACCTTTACTGCCAGAACTTTGTATCTCTAGCAAGCAGAAAAGGACATTTTGCTGCATTGTTGCCAAGCTGTAGAGTAAACTTGATCAGGAGTTGCCTTTCTTTGCTACTCATACTTCCTTTTAAAGAAAAGACAAAATACTTATCTTTCAAGTAATTAATTAAAGATGACATTGGGTTCACTTATGTTATGTTAACGGTGTTATTGCCATAAGAAGTGGTGATTTTTTTCACTAGAGGTCTTGAAATGGAGACTAGATTATTTTCATAGTGCTTTATAGTCCTCTCTAAACTGTTTAAGAGACAGCATATAGCCCCCAACAATCTAGGTCAGTAATGGCTAACCTTTTTGCCATTGTGTGCCAGGAAGGGGGGGTGGACGAGGTTAGCATGTGCATGTGCCCACACCCATAATTCTATGCACCCCACCCCATGCATGCGGGCACGACCCCTTTCCCCTTGCTCCTGGCACATTTTGATGGCCCAGTAGGCCTGTTTTTTTTCCTCACCTGGCTCCAGATCCTCTCTATGCATCTGGGGAGGGCGAAAACAGCCTTCCCCACCCTATCGGAGGCACTCCGAAGGCCAAAAACGGCTTGTTTTCCAACTTTCAGTTGGACAGGAAGTGACATTTTTTTGCTGTCCCCAGTCTCCAGAGACTCCTAGAGATGGTAAATGCCAGAGCTGAGCTGGTGTGCCAGGCAACATGGCTCCGTGTGCCACAGGTGGCATGCGTGCCATAGATTCACCATCACTGATTTAGGTCCTCATTCTACTGAAGGTTGGAAGGCTGAGTCAACCTCAAGCTGGTCAGGATCAAACTCCTGGCTTTGGGCAGAGTTAGCCTGCAATACTGCATTCTAACCACAATGCCACCAGGGCTCCTGTAATACATGATGGCTGGACAGATTTACTAGTAGCTGCTAGAATGAGTAAAAAGATGGAAAGAGGGATGTCTGAGATACCTTCCACTTCTACACTTCTATGATTTTATGAATTGTGTCTTTAACTGTCATTATCAAAAAGGTACTTTGTTGTTCTTGGGAAATCTGAATGCTTTGTGCAAGGATGATGCAATGAGCTTTTCTTTTGGAGAAAAATCAAATTATTGAGCCTATCCAAAGATGTTTTCCTCATGGCATCAACAAAACAAGCAAAATAATAGTTCTTTTTTTTCCCCCTTACTGAAGAGATTCTTGAGGTAAAAATAGATTTTTATTGTATATAGTACAAATTGCATTTCAATAGATTATATTTGAAATAATCTCTTGGTTAGTACTTTGTCTGAGTTGCTAAACTTGACTTATCAGATGTTGCTTTCCTTTTTCTAGTCTGAAATTGATTTATTTTTCTCAGCAGGAAGCAATACTGAATATAGCACCTCACATTACACATAACAACATGCATTCTTCAGAACAAAAGCTTAATTGAAGACGCTAGCTCTTCTCAGCTCTATATGAGAATTACTAACAAATTAGGCCTCACAGGTAAAAAGTCCAGTTTTCTTTTTACTACATATAGTCAAAATTACAAACATCCAATGTATTTTGAGTAGGAAAATTGTAGTAAGGAAATATCATTAATTTTGTGTACTGCACACAAAATAGAGAAATAGATGTATAAAATGAATAACTATTAATATATTTAATAAATTTTATTAACATATGAAAACCCAGGATATCAGTAAGAAGCCAGTATATTAAAGTGTGTAACTCAGCACAGCTATTTTGTGAGAAAATTGAATAGATGGAAATATATGCAAATGCTTGTAGTTCTAATTAGATTTTACTATATTAAAAAAAACACAAATTATATGAGTAGAGTTTCAGTACCAGAGACAAATGTAGTATTTATTTTTCCATCTATTTTATTTATATTTTTCCCAGTTACATGGGTTCTAAACTCTATGTTAAATTACTTCAGAAATTTCAGTATTAATAATCAAGAACACAAGTGTCTGAGATTAAGAACATCTCTTTCTATTTTATCTCACAAAGTTATGCAAGAAAATTCATTCCATTGATGATTTTAATCAATGGACATCTGCAAGCATACATAACTATCCTACATAAGCATATATTAATAATGCAGGTGTTGCTTGTTTCCCTTGGCCATCAGACATCTCCATCTCCCAGAAAGATTCTGAATTACATGTTCAGGCGATATATGTGTCAAAACAAATATTGCAGTTTTGGGTGGATTTTTATTCTAAGTCACTTTGGGAATTATTTTCAACTGAAAAAGTAGAGTGTTACGCTCCCCCCGCTTTCATATTTAATACTTTAATTTTTAACAGATTTTCAGGAAAATTCAATAGCCATTAGGTCAGGTCAATAGTATACCTTCTTAAAAATGAACTAAGCAATAAAATTGCAAACTAAACAATTTATATCAATAAAGGAATGGGAATAACAAACAAAAATATTCATCATGGATTAGATAATTCTATTTTTTAAATGGTAGTATAATTGAAACCATTGGTAAAGAAGTGCCTTAATGAGTGAATCATATCATTTAAGAATGAACATAACATCTTTGCTTATATGACTTAGTTTGCAATAATTTATTTTCTATTCCTTATTATATTTATCATCTCTTAAGAAAAATACAATATTTGTTTTATGTATTAATTGAAAAACATATTCCTTAATATGCAAGTTTATTTGCCTTACACTGTAGCAGCAACAGAAAATTACATTGTTGGATCTAGAAAGAAAAAGTGTGATAAATACTGAAAAAGGAAACACATAGCAAGGTAATATTTGTATTTGCTTGGATGTTACACAAATGCAAACGGTATCTCCATAAAGCAGGAATTGGAACTTCTTCTAGGATGGTGCTTCAATTAAGTCTTCCTGTCTATAAAAATCCTTTTAATGATTTCTCTCTCTCTCTTTAATTCTGTTCAATTGTATCGGATTCTTGGAGACCCGTGGACAATTCCAGGGCTTGGGAAAGTGACTGGACCAAGATCACCCATCTGGCTTTGTGCCTTAGTCAGCAGTAGAATTTATGGTTTCCGATTTTTTAGCCTGATACCTTAACCACCAGATCAAACTATTTCTCTTTATGATGATAACAGTCAATACAAGGGATGGGGCTGAATATGAGAATGAGAAGGCTTTGTGCTACCAGTCCTACTTTATAAATCACCCAAAATCAAATGGAAAATCACACCACCAAAAGTTAGTTATGGTTGACAAGTTTTAGCAATATCATTTCAAGTTCTTCAGGAAATATAAATAAGTGCTGTGTCTCCACCCTTCCTCTGAAAGGAAGTGGAATAAGGGAAACATTTTTGTAGATAAGAGCAGAAATTACTTGCATTCAGTTTCTAGGGATAGTCAACAAGAAACATATTTATGAGGTTTATATTGGCTACAACTTATTCACTTGACTTGTTTTTGTTTTCCACTAACTGATAATCATAAAAGGATGCCATCATTTACTAAACAAACAAACAAACAAACAAACAAACAAACAAACAAAGTCAATTAAACAACGTCAACTATTTTGGAATCTAAATGGATAATAGCAATTGTTTAAAAATGTATATCAGAACGGTTAACCACCATGCGTCTATAGATATGCCATCATTAGTAACGTTGAAAAAGTATCACATTTCAGTGGAATTAAATTGGAAGAATGTGCACTAGCAAATTCTTATGAACATTTTTTTAAAAAAATCAGACTTTTCCTTTGATTAAGTTGGTTTTTCCGATAATGACAACGTATCCCAAAAAACAAAGGAAATGTCTAATTTATATATATATGTCTTCTTAAGTTTTCGCGGGTGTGTATATGCAAAAAATTAAAATCTCGGGTGTTTTCCCGCGTCATGTTACATAAGTTACTTAAAATGTTTAAAATTCTGGTTAAAATCCTAGCTTAAAATCTTCTAAAAATCCTTACAGAGCACTCTGCAAGGTCCTTTAAAACCTTAGCTAAAATCCTACCAGTACCTTAAAAGTTTTTCTTTATAGCAACGTTTCGACAGGCTCACAACCCTGTCATCTTCAGACTCTTGTTTAGTTTAGAAGCTGTGGGTGTGTTGGGAGGTCGGAGCTGTCGCTTTTCTATGTTTGCTGCTGCTGACTTATGCTGGTTAGCCTGTAACTCTGTGTTGTGATTGGAGGACAGCAGTTTTTCTTCCTGCTTCCTCATCCTGGCTGTTTGGCTACGTGTTACAGGCCTAACTTTCTCAGGTTCTCTATTATCCACACCTCCCCACCAGTATTTATAGAGAAATGGCATCTCCTATCACGCTTTGCTCGCACAAGCACGAAGCCGAAGACACCAGCCTGAAGATGACGAGTGGGACCTCATCGAAATGTTGCCAAGATATTCTCAATCTTACACGTGAAAAGACCCGAATACGCCAAGACTTGCATATATATATATATCTTTGGTTCATAAGACAATCTTTATAGCAGTATTTAAAATCACTCTGGTTAATCTAAATGGGATTAAATGTTTGAATAATTCATTCCTTCATTTTAGATTTTTCCCTACTCATTGATATCCTTCCTTTATCTTTTCCTTCAGTTCCACCTGTAAATTTAAGGATGTAGAGCTTGTTTTCTTGTAGACTCTGCCCCCACGGTTGCACGGTTGGATGAATTTTAATTGCTCATAGACGCTTGGAAAAATATTTTTTTTATTTGTAAAAAAAAAGAGAGAGAGAGAGAAAACCCTGTATCAAAATAGAAATGCCAATATGCGTGTTCCCATCTGCACAGCCAGTTTATTGTTCGGGGGGTGGGGGGGATTTGCTTCAGAATGTCCTTGTTTTTTTCCTTCCCCATCTTTCCTAAGGGATAAATTCTACACTTCAGATTATGTCATACTAGAACAGATGGGAAATACTGTGCCCTGAAGAAAAAGGGAGAAAGCTGAAAACTTGTTTATGCATTTGTGGTAGTCCAAGTGCAAAGTTAACACATAAAGGTGTTTCTAAAAGCCCATAAATTGCAAGCCTCTCTCTGAAACTATCTGTAGAGCTTTAAAAGAATAATTCTGATATTGCTCTCAGCTTTATAAAAAGCCACATCCAGTATAGTTTTTAGATTCATATATCAACAGCAGTCTGTCTGTCTGTCTGTCTGTCTGTCTATTTGTCTCTCGTGTGTGTGTGTGTGTGTGTGTGTGTGTGTGTGTGTGTGTGTGTGTGTGTGTTTGTGTGTGTATTTTTGCAGAGGAAGTAGGAATCTGCTTGGGGTTTTCTAAAATATGCATTAAGGATTATTAATGGTAAATGTTTTTATCTCTTATTTTTTTACCCTCCTTGAATTTAAAATGCCAGGTAGAACTTGACTGCTGTTAATGCTGCCCCACAGAAAAGATCAAGCAAGCTGTATGTACTCAAGATACACTTTAATTATTTTTAATTCACAGCAAGTGACAAATGGTGCTAGTGAGGCTGAAACTATGGATGGGATTCCCCTTAGGAAATCAGATTTCTTCTCTGTGTGTGGCATTCCCCATTCTCTCCTTTTCCTATGCCTGCCTGAGTCATTAATTTAACACCATTCCTTAAAGTACTTTTAAAGAATATTATCACTCACACACTGAGTCCCAGTATTGGAAAAAAAGTCTTTCTAAACAAGACTCCTGGGTATCTACACATACCTATAGGTTTCTTTTCTTCTCCTTCCAGTCCCTGGAAGTTGCTTCCCTAATGGTAAAGATTTGCTTTTTAGTGTACTACAAACATCAGGCAGTTCAGAGCAGCTGGAAGTAAATTGGTCCCTCTTAAATGTAAGATACTCAAGAGGCTCTACTAGCACAGAGGGGTATCCTCTGGACTTACAGCATGAACATTCTTTTGCTTGTTTAAAGAGGGTGGACTTGTTTGATTTGGATTTGTTCCTACGGCATTGGTTTTATATGCATTTGTTTTATATGCAAAGCTGAACATAAAAACCTTAAAAACCTGGCTCTTCCCCCAGGCGCTGGATGAGCCTGTTTAATTATGATTGAAAAGATGACAGTGGTTGGCTGTAACTGTACTGTATTCTTTCTTGTTTTTCTTGGTGGGTCTTTTTTCCCCCCGTTTTAAACAATCCAGGGATAGCAGTAGCACTTTAACACTAGCACTTAGACTTACAAAGAAGTATACACTAGCATTATAGCAATAGCAATAACACTTAGACTCATATATCACTTCATAGTGCTTTTACAGCTCTCTCTAAGCAGTTTACAGAGTCAGCATATTGCCCCCAACAATCTGGGTCCTCATTTTACCCACCACAGAAGGATGGAAGGCTGAGTCAAGCTTGAGCTGGTGAGATTTGAGCTGCTAAACTGCAGCTAATAGTTAGCTGAAGTAGCCTGCAGTGCTGCACTCTAACCACTGTGCCACCTTGGCTCAGTTTGGCATGCAGTTTGAAAGGTGGCTATTTATTTATTTTTATTTATTTTATTGCAATTTATATGCCGCCCTTCTCCCGAAGGACTCAGGGCAGCTTACAAGATAAAAATTCAACAATATGAATTAAATATAAATTAAAATCCAATTAAAATTAATTAAAATTATTACAATGTAAAAACCCCCCTCAACGGGTCAGTCCATTTGATGAAAAAGCCACATCTTCAGTTCGCGGCGGAAGGCGAGGAGGTCGGGGGCTGTCCTAAGCCCGGTGGGCAAACCATTCTAGAGGGTTGGCGCTCCCACAGAGAATGTTCTCCCCCTGGGGGCTACCAGCCGACATTGTCTGACTGATGGCACCCTGAGGAGGCCTGCTCTGTGACAGCGCACAGACAATGGGAGGATGGCAGAAGATGGTCCTGCAAGTACCCCGGGCCTAAGCCATGTAGGGCTTTATAGGTGAGCACCAGCACCTTGAAACAAACCTGGAGGACCACCGGCAGCCAGTGCAGCTCGCGCAGGAGAGGTGTTACATGGGAGTAATGAGAGGCTCCCGTAACAACCCGCGCAGCTGCATTCTGGACTAGCTGAAGCCTCCGGGTGCATCCCAAGGGCAGCCCCATGTAGAGGGCATTACAGTAATCCAATCGAGAAGTAACAAGGGCATGAGTGACGGTGGTGAGGGCATCCCAGTCTTGGAAAGGGCGCAACTGGTGCACCAGGCATACCTGTGCGAAAGCCCCTCTGGTTACGGCTGTCAAGTGATCTTCTAAAGACAGCCGTGAATCCAGGAGGACACCCAGATTGCGAACCCTTTCAGAGGAAGTAAGTACCTCCCCTCCTTTCACGAGTGATGGAACCACTAGATCCCGAGATGCCGGCATCCACAGCCACTAGGTCTTGGATGGGTTGAGTCTGAGTCTGTTTCTTCCCATCCAGGCCCGCGCCGCTTCCAGGCAGCAGGACATCACGGAAAGGGCATCCCCAGGGTGGTCTGGGGTGGAGATATGAAGCTGAGTATCATCAGCATATTGATGATACCTCACCCCAAAACCATGAATGATCTCACCCAGCAGCTTCATATAGATGTTAAAGAGCAGGGGGGAGAGAACTGACCCCTGAGGCACCCCACATGTGAGGGGCCTCGGAGAGGATCTCTGTCCCCCCGCTCATACAAACTGCGAGCGACCCGAGAGGTAGGAGGAGAACCACCATAAAACAGTGCCTCCTATCTCCAGCCCCCTGAGTCGCTGCAGCAGGATACCATGGTCAATGGTATCAAAAGCCGCTGAGAGATCAAGTAGGACCAAGATGGAGGAACAGCCCCCATCCCGGGCCCACCAGAGATCATTCACCAGGGCGACCAATGCCGTTTCCGTGCTGTGACCGTGCCTGAAACCTGATTGGTATGGGTCAAGGTAGTCCGTTTCCTCCAGGAATTGAGGGAGTTGCTATGCTACCATGGACTCAACAACCTTCGCTATAAAGTGAAGATTGGAGACTGGATGATAGTTGTTAAGGGAGTCTGGATCCAGGGTAGGCTTCTTAAGGAGGGGTCGAACCACTGCCTCTTTAAGTGCGGCGGGGAAGACCCCTTCCTTTAAAGAAGCGTTGATAACAGCCTGGATCCAGCCTCCAGTCACCTCTCTGGCTGCAGAAACAAGCCAGTAGGGACAAGGGTCCAATAAACACGTGGAGGCACTGAGCCGACCCACAATCCTGTCCACTTCATCCACCGAAACAGGCTCAAACCCAACCCAGATGTTTCATCATCATCATCATCATTATTATTATTATTATTATTATTATTATTATTATTATTATTTATTTATTTATTTAATTTTTATACCGCCCTTCTCCCAAAGGACTCAGGGCAGTGCACAACCACGATAAAACCAACAGTAAATAAAAGTTAAAATTAATTAAAACAAATTAAATAATCTGGTCGAGAACATAATTAAAAACTAAAATTTCCCAATTAAAATTCAAATTTTTTCAGGCCAGCCCAGCTTGCTGGAATAAAAGTGTCTTGAGGGCCTGGAGAAAAGTGCAAAGGTCAGGGTTCCTCTGTATCTCTGGGGTCAATTTGTTCCAAAGGACAGGTGCCCCCACAGAGAAGGCTCTCCCCCTGGGGGTCGCAAGTTGACACTGTTTGACTGACGGCACCCTGAGGAATCCCTCTCTGTGGGAGCGTACTGGTCGATGGGAGGCTATCAGTGGCAGAAGACGATCTTGTAGGTACCCAGGTCCTAAGCCATGGAGCGCTCTAAAGGTGACAAGCCCTTCAAGACAAGCCCTTGTCTCCTCGATAGACTCTGCCCAGTCAGGGTCCAACCCAGTCTGGATCTGAGCGATTTTATCTTGAAGAAACTGTACAAAATCCTCAGCTCTGCCCTGCAAGGGGTTCTCCCTCGCTCTATGATTGAAAAGAGAGCGGGTCACTCTAAATAGGGCTGCTGGGCGGTTTTCTGCAGATGCAATGAGAGTGGTGAAATAATGGTGTTTCGCCACTTCCATTGCCACAAGATAAGGCCTAGTATGGGTTCTTAATTGTGTTCAGTCAGATTCCGACCGGGAGGATCTGCAACCACCCTCCAGGTGTCTTTTCTGATGCTTCATTTCCCTTAGCTCCACAGTAAACCATGGAGCCACCCGGGATCTGCATCAGGTCAGAGGCCGCAAAGGCACGATTAGATCCAAAGCCCCCGCCACAGCCTGTTCCCAGGCTGCCACCAGGGCCTCGAACGAATCATGGGTTAAGGAGGCGGGAAATGACCCAAGCTCCATCAGGAACCTTTCAGGGTCCATCAGGTGCCTGGGGCAGAACCATCTCACTGGCTAGCCAAAGAAGCTTACTAAGTAAGCAAATATATATACATACATATATATCTGTGTGTGTGTGTGTGTGTGTGTGTGTGTGTGTGTGTGTGTGTAGTTAATATTTCGGGTTTCTTCCCGTGTAATTGTGGATATATCCCTAAAAGGATAGAAGCGACGTTTCGACAGAATCCCATCTGCCATCATCAGGCTTATGTCAGCAGTCTTTTGCAGTAACTGCCGTTGCTATTTCAAATCTGGTGCTGGTATTCTGGGATGGCTCCATCTTTTCATTCTGATTGGTTGGGAGTCCCAGTATGTGTTTATTGGCTTGGCTTTGGGTGTATGGTTGGTTTTTCTCCACTAGGTGGCACGGCTTCATCTTTGTGGCTGGTTTGAATATGATTTGGTTGGGATTTGTTTTTTTATTAATGTTTGGTCTATGTTTTGTATTTGGTGTTAAGATTTGTCTATCTATGAGAGCAGGTTTCCAAATAGTAGGCAGACGTGAAGTGTCATCCCGTTTATTCATGCAATATGGTCTTTTTTCTATTTCAATTGCTTCTCTGATTATCCTGCCATTGAGATGTTCTATTTTTGCAACTGTTTTTGTTTTATTAAAAATTAATATTGTGTCCTGTTGTATTTATGTGTTGAACTAATGATGATGTGTGTTCTTGCTTTTGTATTGAGTTTTTGTGTTCCTCGATGCGCACACTCATTCTTCTGTTGGTCTGTCCAATGTATGTTGATGGGCAGGAAGCACACGGGATTTCGTATATGCCTTGATCTTCTAATTCTATTTTGTCTTTGGGGTTTCTCAGAATGGACAATATCTTTCTATCTGTGCAAAATATGGTTTTGATGTTGTGTTTATGTAGTACTTTGCTAATTTTATCTGTTGTTCCCCTTATATAGGGCAAGATGGCTTTCCCATTGTTTTGTTCCTCTTGTTGTTTTTTATTCTGTCTTGGTGTTGTATGTTTGATCATATTGATAACTTTATTTCTACAGAACCTATTTGATGTCAGTACATTAGTTAGTGTATATAATTCTGTTTGTAAATGTGCTTCATCAGCCAGACATTTAGTTCTTGTGGTTAATGTTTTGGCAACAGAGTTTATTTGTGCTGGATGGTGGTGTGATTTGGCGTTGAGATAGCGGTTTGTATATGTCTTCTTTTGATAGATGGTATGTCCTAAGGTGCCATCAGATTTTTTATAAATTAATACATCGAGGAAAGCTAACTGGTTTTCTGATTCTATCTCCATGGTGAACTTTATTTTGGGATGGAGGCTGTTCAAATATACTAAGAAGTTTTCCAATTTATCTCTTCCATGTGGCCAGATCACAAAAGTGTCATCAACGTATCTGAGCCATAATTTTGGTTTGTTAACAGTTTTTTCTAAGGCATTGGATTCGAATTCTTCCATGAAAAGATTAGCGATGACTGGTGATAATGGTGATCCCATTGGTGCACCTTCTACTTGTTTATATCTCTGTCTTCTGTGTATGAAATATGTGTTGGATAAACAATGTTCTGTTAAGTCTGTGATATGTTTTGGTAGTTGATATTTGTTTTTAATTGATGACAGGGCTTCTTTGACAGGTATTTGTGTGAATAGTGATACAACATCGAAGCTTACAAGAAGGTCATTTTCTTTTATGTGTTGCTTTTTTATTATTTGTATGAAATGGTATGAGTTCTGTACATACAAAGCAGCAGATTCTGCGTAAGGTTGAAGATGTTTTGCTAAATATCTGGCTAGATTTTGTAAAGGTGAGCCTATGGAACTTACTATGGGTCTGAGAGGTATTCCATCTTTGTGTATTTTTGGGAGGCCATACAGTTTTGGACATTTTGATGATTTTTCTCTGGGAATAATTTTTTGTTGGATTTCTTTACTTATAGTACTTGATTTTATCTTTATCTTCGTGGTTTTTTCTAGATATGTTGTTGGGTCTGTGTTTATGGGTTTATATGTGGTGTCTTGAAGTAAGTCAGACAGTTTCTTTTCATAGTCCACTGTGTTCATTACTACTGTTGCATTGCCTTTATCTGCTGGTAATATCATTATGCTATTATCGTTTTTTAAAACTTGCAGTGCTTTTTGTTCTTCTTTTGATAAGTTGCTTTTAGGTGGTTTACTAGTACATAGAATGTTGGTGACGTCATGTCTGACTTTATCAGCATCATCAGCACTGAGTTTCTTTAGGCTGGTTTCAACTTCGCATATGATGGCAGTGGCACCCAATAAAATTCCAATAGAAACCATCATATGCGAAGTTGAAACCAGCCTAAAGAAACTCCGTGCTGACGATGCTGATAAAGTCAGACATGACTTAGAAATGAAATCCATAGCAAAAGATTCCTATTGGATCAAGTAAACAAGGATCTATTAGCTTCATACTTAAAGATAAGCAATATTATTCACCCCATATTATGGGACAAAATAAAACAGCTTGCCACCTGGAGATCTGAAATAGAAACCACTCATAAAACTTACAGACATTTAAAGAAACTTAAGAAATTAGAACATAAAAAACCTCCAACCACAACACAACATCATTTAAAACAAGTAGTATACAATGCTTCCAATAGAAAACTAACAACAGCAGAAACAAATGTCTTAGCAAAGGGCTTTAATTTTGCAGTGGCACCCAATAAAATTCCAATAGAAACCATCATATGCGAAGTTGAAACCAGCCTAAAGAAACTCAGTGCTGACGATGCTGATAAAGTCAGACAAGTGGTTCTCTGCCCGGTTGCTGATTGGGCGTGACTATAGTGGGCATGGCCTAGTCAGCCTCCTGCATCACAGTGGAGGGGGGAACATTTTTGCCCTCCTCGGGCTCTGGAGGCTTTTTTTGAGTCTCCGGGAGGGCGAAAACTGGAGACTGGAAACAGGCCTTTTTCCGGCCTTTCCAAACTTCCGGTAGGCCCACTTTTCCCCCTTCCTGAGCCTCTGTGCATGCATCCAAAACAGGCCATGTGGGGACTCCTGGGAAGGGTGGGACACAGTGGGCAGGGCCAGCCAGGAGTGAGATTCGGGGATTTTCCGAACTGCACAGAATCTTAGCTAGAGGTTCTCCCAAACCCCTGCGAATGCCCAGAAGCTTACCCCTGTGTCTACCTCCGATCACGTTCTTTGGCTCAAACTGTATAGAAAAAGCTAACTAATGCCTTATGGTTTTCATTAACCCTTCTCTTCATGGATAGGTAAATTTTATCGCTTAAAGAAACATTTAGCGCAAGTTAAAATTCCTAGACCACAAATCTGCTCCTGGCTCCAAAATCTGCTTTGCAGGGAAATAAATAGAGTAGACATATTAAACTATTTTTATATTATCTGTCAATGGCATCAAAAGGACCCACCATTCTAGATGGGAGCTTGTAAAACTTAAAAGCAAAAGCCTATTAGTCTGAACATGTAAATCAACACATACATAAAGCTTTGCAGAAACAGCTGGGGCTTGCCACATGATACATCTTCAATTCCCAGCTAATTGAGATAGACATGGCAAAATCTCCTTCCTGAACCTCTGAAGAGCCACTGCCAACAGGCTAAAAGGCAGAAAGCAGCTCCCTGTTTTTTCATATAGTTATGGATCCTGAAGTGAAGCTAGATTTTATAATTTCCTTATTGTTGACGGAGAGAGAGAGAGAGAGAGAGAGAGAGAGAGAGAGAGAGAGAGAGAGAGAGAGAGAGAGAGAGAGAGAGACTCTTTGAGGTCTATGTTACACAGGATATTTTTAATGCTGCCATTCCTGGGTCTCAATACAGTTTATTTATACTTTTTTGAAGTTTATACTTCAAAACATAACTTGTGGTGGTGACTGCTGTTCTCGGGAAGTCAGAAAAACATTTTACAGATATTACTTCCTCAATCAGAAATGGCTATAAAGGGAAATACGTTTCTATCAAGGTACTTTTCATCACCATATGCTTCAAAAAAAATTGAACACAGAGCAAACAAATATGATTTGGTCCTAGAACTGTAATATGAAGCATGAATGTTTCCCTCCCCTTGAACTCTTCAGAATCGGTTAAGTTTCAACAACATAGCAAGCAGATCTGAAAGACATTTTGGGAGTAATATGTTGTCTATTTTGATGAATTTCTTTGACGGTGGGCCTAAAATGGCCATTGTGAAAAACTTTCTTTTTCAGTCTCAGGGTCATTTGCAATAAATTGGAATGGCTCTTATTACTTGTCATGTATCATCCTCCTTGCAAGATCACACGTGTGTGTTCCTCTGAATGGAAGAGAAATGAAACAAAACAGAAGTTTCACAAAATACATTCAGTCTTTTCTGTTGGTTCAAACTAGATATTAGGGGCTAAACAGTTTTAATCCTGTTTAGGATAGAAAGGCTTATCACATCTGAATCACTCATAAAGGCAGCTGGAATGTCTGCCTATTCTGAAGTTAACATGTCCTTTGAGTTAGCTAAACTCCTGGTGGCTTTGTAGACTTTTTGGTAATTATATGGAACTAGTGTGTCACTGGTGTCTTCTGATTTTTTTAAATTAAGTTTCAAGTTTGGTTTACTGTTCTGGTATTCCCCAGAGGACCACTGTCCAAGTCCTAACCAGGCAGCAACATTTTCTTGTCTTCCAAACCCCAACCAGTGCTGCCATCAGTACCAGCTGTTATTCCCATTACTTTGATAAAAAATATATATTGCAGATCTAAATGTGAGCAGATGGCCAAAGTGTAGAGGATTATTTTGTTGTTGTTGTTTGGTTTGGTTTTTAAATGCGTTCCCAGATACTAATTTCCCATTGAAACAATCAATTCTAGTAATATATCTTACTGAATTTATGTGGTGTTTCATCAAATCAATTGTAGGCTAAGTACTTTTACTATTTTGAAAATTGCCACTTACTTTTTCCCAGTGTTGCTGGGAGTTTACTATCAGCTAGTACAAGGATTTTGTGAGTAATTTTCTAAAATATGCTCACAAAAAAGAACAATTTAATAAAGTGTATTAAGCTATTATAACTGTATTAAAATGATGGGTTTTATTTGTTGAAATAATAAAGTCTGCTTCTTAGGGGGAATATAGTACTTAAAGCAGAAAACCAGCTGCATTTATTTCCACACCAAAATAATGCAAGGAAAAGGGGAGAAGAAAGAAAAATAATTGGAATTTAATTTCTTTTTCCTATTATAGTAGTCCCTTGAGAAGAATTCAAAATGGAACAATACCACTATAAAAATAAAAAATAGGCTCTTACTAATATTTTTAATAATTAGTTAGCAATTCAACTTATTTCTTATGAAAATGGACTATAACTCATAGAAGGCAAAAATGCTCTAAAGAATTGCAGAAAGGGGTTTTAAAGATTTACTGTCTATGTGCATGTATATTTTGATATTGTCCTCTTTCTGGGTAGTGGAGTTTTAGTCTTAGTTTTATTTAACTTTCTGCTCATACTTCTTTCAATTACATGTAAATGATTTTTAATTTGTACAGATAAATTAGCCATAAGGTTTACAAAAAATGTGATTTAGAAAAGAGGAACTCAAAGAGGAACATTGCAATCCTAAACATGTTTCATTATGCTCCTAATTAAGGAGCATAATTTTTTGTTGTCATACCATAATTTTCAGCTTAGAAAAATATTTCAGGTGTAAATGGGCTTGGTGATCCTACTTGTGATAAGGTAACTGCAAATATACAAGAAGCTTCTTGTCCCAATTATTGCATACAGTGGTGATCAACCTCAATAAAAAGATCAAATGTAGATGTTAATTTTTCAAATTTTCAGTTGCATTTCTCCCACCATATTTTTGTGGTATATAAAAGTAGACACAGTAGAGATCCAAGTGGCTTTTTTTCCCATCTTGACGAATTCCACCTCTGTTAGAAATGTAAAAAAAAAATAAATAAATGTGTGGCTTGTCACATTATCATTGGTCTATAGTATTCATTTGTTATAGATATTCTGGAGGCAAGGTAGAGTTTCCCCCAGATAACACAGAGGTCTTATACTGTACTATGATATAATGAATAGTGAAAATAGATAAGAGACTGATGGTATAGTTAATGAGCAGAATCAAGGAATCTATGAGACAAAAACCTTCTTTTATAAACTTTAAATTTCTCCTTATTAAGGAAGAGATAAAAATGTGTACATTCTACCAAATCAAATACCTGTCAACAATAAAGCAAGTTTTTTAAAAAATTGGACAGCCTATTTCTGGGACAAAAATATAAGCAATAAAACAATTACCTAAAATAGATAAAGTGTTCTGCTTTTATTACAGTCTAAGTCCAAAAGATGACATGGCAGCTATATAACAAAGAAGTGAAAAGATTATATAAAGTAAAAGAGTATAAAGTACTGTAAATACATTCTTTGTGTCAAGTCTTTATACTAAAGCTATTGGACCAATTTTTACTATTGATTCAGTATTTTGTGAAAGGGCACTTCAAAAGTAAATCAAATATAATTCACAAAATAGGGAGTTCTAAAAAGAAAAAGAAAAAAAAAACTAAACCAAAAACCAACAAGATAAGTCACTGGTCCAATCAATTATCGGATCATGTTCTGAAAAAATAAATAAATAAAGCTTTTGTAGCCTAAAGAAAAAAAATGATACTACTTCCTACTCAATTCTAAACAGTACCATATTGTACTGTTTGTTATAAGATCACAAAGGTCTGTTATTATTTTGTAGTTATGTTTCACTCTATCTTTTTGCAGCTTCTCCAGATATACTTTCCAATCTGAGAAAGATTCCCAAGGCACATGTTTTCTAATCAATTATCCCCCACTTCCCTGAATGTATGTATGAGATTGTATCATACAATTTCCCTTCCATCAGGAGAAGAGATTGTATGATACAAACAAGACACATAGGACTTAAAGCATTTAAAACACAAGCAGTAAAGAGAAATCCACCATTTCTCTGTGTCCGGTCTGCCTCCATTCAAATCCTAAAAAGGAAAACCCCCAACTCCATTGATTTAGAGAAGAGATACTTTTACTAAGAATGAACTGATAAAAGGAAGATGTAGGAAAAATCTGTGTGAAAGTTACACATTCAAAGTCACTCCAAATCCCTCCCTCCCAGGGTCCAGCACAGATCAATCAGCGTCCAATATGATGTTATGGGAAAGTTTTTCAGCAGATGTTCAGCCTCTGAACTCCCAGGATGGTTTGCCTTGGAAAAGTCCAAACTCCACTAAACTCACTCCAGTGAAAATCTCCCTTCCAATTCTCACAGGAATGCTTCACATCAGTTCTCTTCCCCATCCTAAATGCCCTCCTCCCCATTTCCATGGCAGCTGAGAGAAAGCAAGCCGCAAACCGTACACTGGAGATCCAGCTGTCACTCTGTGTCACTCATTCTGTGGTCAAACTGTTGCTATTAAAGGGATGTTTATTGTCTACTGTTCAGTTGGTATCTGTCTTTCTGTAACTTCAGTCCATTATTATGCATTTATGCTGTGGAAATAAGAAATACCTTTTCATCTTCATCTTTATGACAAACTTTCAGGTATTTTAAGATTGCTTTTATGTTTCACCTCCGTCATTATTTGTCATGGCTAAATGTATCCTGTTTCTTTTATCTCTCTTCATAAGGACTTACTGACTTAACTCTTAATCATCCACTTTCCCGATTCTCTCTTTCTTCATAGGGTAGTGGACCTGACACTTACAATGGGGTCTACTCAGCCTAGAATAGTATGGGACAATTACTTGCAATTTGGAAATTATATGCTGTTGAAGCAGCCTGAAATTGTATTTGCCTTCTTTGCGGCCATGTTACATTCTTCTCAGTGAGACAAGGTAGAACTTTCATAGAAATGTTTGAAAGGTTTTGTCTAATTAAAATGTCCAATCATTATGTCTTTGTGCATCTTTGAAAGACCTGCAATTCACTTTTTGAAGCAGATTTGAATGGCATCATTTATATGTTCTCCAAAGTTGCAAGAATGATAATTGGCATAGTTTTGCTTTGTTATTTTATTTATTTTAATTCGTATGCTCTCTACATCAATTCAAAATGCATTCATTGTTATTTCTGAGCAGGATTTTTTTTTGTTTTGTTTTTGAACAAGTTTTATTAAAAAAAAATTCTTTCACATACATATTTTATGAACAGAGTGTTGACCGGGTCACATCTTATATAATTTATAACATAGTTATATATTGATTTTTATAATCTATTCCAATCTTCTTTTTTGTTTTTTCCAAATACAATTTACATATTTCAATTTCTGCCATAATATTCTTTTTCCCTACTTTTTTATCTTATCTTAATCTCTTCTTAATACATAATATATGAACAATAATCCATCTGCCCTTCAAATCCTAATTTCTTAGCATTACTTAAATTAATTATCTTATACATCCATTTGTAAAGTATGTTTCTCAAAATCCCCATCACTTTTTGACTATAAACAATGTACTTCATCTTATTCAATTCTTACATGGAAACTTAATTGACCTTCCACAATTTATCTTAATCTCTTCTTAGTACATAATAAGCAATATCACTATCCACCCTTAATTCCTGATTTCTTATTATAGCATCAATTAATTATTTTATTTCATCATTTACAACATATTATTTCAAAATCCCCATCACACTTTTTTACATTTCAATTTTGTCTCTTGATTTCAGTTACTTTCATAATTGAACCAAATTACCACTTCATATTTCATCTGCTGTTCCATTTTACAATACACAATATGCATAATCATATTTACTTCTTACATTCACAATTACTAATGTTAATACAGTTGCCCTAGGTCTACTAATATATACCTTATTTCCCTTCCTCCTTTCCACTATTCTTCCCCTTTTAACCATTTTCTCTCGGTCTCTCCAAAATTCCACTTCTTAATAATTTCCTCCCTTCATCCCATTCTCTTATCTTCTTCTTCTTTTTTTCTTTTTTTTATATTTATTGTATCTGTTGCCGTAATTCGAGGATCGGACTCAATAAAGAATTCAGAATTATAGTATTCAAACAAAGTATTGTTTATTTACAGCAGGCATTCTATATTCACTGAGTGATTGTAGATAGAAGCAAAGAGGAGGAGCGTGTATCCCCTTTTATATCAATGAGGTGGGATTAGGGGGTAGGAGTGGTTACAGAGGAATACATTAGGAAAGGAGGAATAAATTAACCCTTGATACTCTATGAGCATACATTTCCCCCATTCAAGAATAAGGCATTTATCCATGACAGTATCTTTTCTCCTGAATCCTTTCTCTAACTTTTGAGTCTATTACTTGCATAATTCTCCCCAAGCTTTTACCTAATATTTTTCTATTTCCCTCTCTTCCCTTTGATTGATTCTTTTTTGGAAAATATCCCCCCATCCATTCTTTTTTTTTGCCATTGTAAATCCTAGTGTAATCATCTAACCTTCAATTCCTTTTCCTTATTTATTGATTCACACACATTTTTAAGTATCTCCATTAATTCCTCACATACCCAAGACTCCATATTGTCAGCTTAAAACATTATTGATATTTTAACTTATATTTAATTAAGATTTAAGTACATATAGTCTCTTTTTTATTTCCAGATGATATCCAGTACAAATGTTTGTCCAATCCACTCCAATTTAAAGCTTTATTGTTTTTCACCTCCTTTAAAAGTCAAGTCTAAGCAGTTAAAAAAGAAACAAATACTCCTTAAAGTTTCTCACAGTTCTTCAAGATCACTGTTGTTATTTCTTTCCATTTTCAGGCCAATCATTGTAGTGTCTTTCCACCAGCAGATGTCTCTCTCCAATCTATAATTCTCAGAACAACAAAGTATCAAGCTTACAAAACTATTTTAAATCCACATAGAAAATATTTTCTCTCAAATTTCTTTTCCTTTTTTTGTTTTTAATTTCTAATTAATTTAATGTCTGAATTTCCAAATTCAGTTTTAAATCCAGTTGTAAAATTTCCTTTCTTGGGCTTTAATATTTTACCCTCCTCTTTGTTCTTCCTTCAAATATCAAAACTGTCAAAAATACTTCAAATCTTCATTAACAAGTGCTTTCCCTTGGGTTTCTTTTTTCTTGTATTAATTTTAATTGCTCCAAATCCAATTTTAAATCTAAATATAAAGTTTTTTCTCTTTTTTGGGCTTTTGTACTTTAACTTCCTCTTTGTTCTTCTCCTTCCTTTAAAATTCAATGTGCCAATTAGCTGCTTGTCTCCTCACCTGGACACCTTTTAAAGTTTTTTTAATTTTTTTTTTTTTACCTGTGAGTTGGCCAATCACTCACCCAGTACCAGTGCTCTGTTCAGACACTGCTCTTGCACAAAATCTTATTCTGGTTGCCCCAGCTTCAAAGCAGTTGTTTTTAATGGCCGCCACCCCTGGTGCCGGTTTGAAGATCTGCCTCTGACCTTTCGAGGAACTTGCCTGTTCCTCTTGGTTGTCCAAGGTGCCACTCCTTCTTTACCATTCCTACAGGATGGTTCCAGTCCAAAAAAAACCCGACAGAGGTTTGTCTGGCTGGATTTTCATGAGGCTCATTGGAGCCCGCTATTTTCCAGCCAGTGACATTTCTGGTTTTTCCAGGAAAGATTATTTTTAACAAGTGTAACAGTTGCTCTTCATGAGGATATTGCAAGATGGTGGTTTCCAGTGGATATACATATGGTCCTGATCCAATGTTGAAGGTATAGGAAGAATAACACTAATATATCTGCTACATCAGGGGTGTCAAACTAATTTCATTGAGGGGTGCATCAGCATTGAGTTTGACTTCGAGGGGTGAGGGTGGGTGTGGCCAGCTCAATGCTACTCATGTCGGGGGCACCTGTGGTGGACCGAGCACTCTGCCAGCAAAAACAGGCTCCCGAGCTCCATTTTCCAGCTGCAACAACCTCCTG
Organism: Pituophis catenifer annectens; assembly: GCF_029215685.1. Lineage (NCBI taxonomy): Eukaryota > Metazoa > Chordata > Lepidosauria > Squamata > Colubridae > Pituophis > Pituophis catenifer. The sequence goes on from NW_027256882.1 coordinate 117,018,298, forward strand.
CAATCCTCTGCCAGCAAAAACAGAGCTCCAGAGGGCCTCATATGGCCCTCCCAAACTCCATTTTTGCTGGCAGCAGCACTGCAGGTCAGTCCTTTGCTGTTTCCAGGGTAGCCCCATGAGCCAGATCTAGGCACCCCATGGGCTGGATCTGGTCCCTGGGCCTTGAGTTTGTCACCCCTGATATACATAGTCATTTACAAGCTTTTTAATTATTTTTTTCTTTCCCCCACAGGAAAAGAGAAATATTAAACATAGTGATTTGATGATATCTAAGGAAATTGCAGAACATGTACTATATGTCCAAATACTTCTGTAACATTGTTCAAATGTCTTTGTGTAAAATAAAGTGTTATTCCAAACAATTCTGGCATTTATTACAGATACCAAATATGGAAGAAATGTTTATTACCCATTCTATCAGAGCATTGAACAAGGTCATCTCACCTAGCATGACTTCTTATATGAGCTAAACCTTCATGCCATTACTACTTTTTTGTGCATTTATTGTGCTACTTGTGAAGATGTGTTATATAACATGTGCTTCAGAATCATACTGTTCCAGAATTTATTGCCATTATGGGGAATATAATCTAAATTCAGAAAAAAAAAAACCTGGCAGTTATAATTTATAAGACAATTTGAGATCTTTAATATAAGAGAAAATTTAAGAGCAATGAACAGGACTGATCATACCAACCTGTCTGGCATTAATTTAATTTGCAAAGCTAGCAGAATATTTTAGTAGAATTTCAGAAAGATGTGGTACATGTACCACATAAGTAATGTAAGGCACATGGCTGAAGCAGACTCTTTCAACTATTTAATGCAGAATCCTTTGTGATCATAAACCTGCTGAGATTTATTGTTCACCTGGATCACTTAAGCACAAGAGTATAGCTTCTTTGTATTAAGGGGGAAAAGTAGTAACATTCTATCAGAAAGGAATTATTCTTTGTATTAAATCTTTAAGACTGTTCCTTTTTTTATTAGTTGAGATTCAGTTTGTGAGGGCCCTGTAGGTGTCTAAATCCTGATTCAGTTTTTGTGAAACTAGTTACATCAAACTAAGATGTTCTCAGTGGGCAAATTATTTGAAGTTATTGCCACCAGAAGAGATACAAGCCTTTTTAGAAATACTTACATTTTATCATACTCCCGATCTTCTAGTCTGTCATCAGTAAGTTAGCAAAACTCAGAAATTTTACATTAGCTTGAAGAGAATAACTGAGCTAAAGGTTCAATGTGTTATTATATACACTAGCATTATAGCAATAGCAATAACACTTAGACTTATATTTCACTTCATAGTGCTTTGCAGCCCTCTCTAAGCAGTTTACAGAGTCAGCCTATTGCCCCCAACAATCTGGGTCCTCATTTTACCCACCTTGGAAGGATGGAAGGCTGAGTCAACCTTGAGCCAGTGAGAATTGAACTGCCGAACTGCAGCTGGCAGTCAGCAGAAGTAGCCTGCAGTACTGCATTCTAATCACTACACCACTGTTAGGAATATGACTATTACCTAACTTGTTGGGTTGGCAATATATAAAGCATCAATGTATGTTTGCATTATATTTTATTATGGTATAGCTTTAAGACTGCTATATTGCATCATACTGTGTACTGATTGGTTAGCTCTATTGCCAATGTCCTTAAGAGGGAGCTAGAAACATGGCTTGTTCTCTTTGTTGTTCTTGCTCTCTGATATCTCTATCTGACTTACTGTCTTACTGTTTGCAACTCTAGAAGAACTGTTTACTGAATATGGGTAATACGACTGGTATGAAGACTTTGTTTATTGGACTGTGTAAACTATAACACGACTCAGTGTATCTGTGTGGTGACTGTGCTTATTCATAACTACTCTCAACCGCTTTCATGTGCATACCCTTGCTACTCAAGGGTTATTCCTTAACAACCACCATGGCTCATATCTTTAATTTGATAATAAATTCTACCAAAAAAATAACATTTTAAAAAAATTACTATAGCATTATTCCATGGATCTGGACCCTGATGGCCAGCAACCCCATGGCAGACCCAAGAAAATGTGGATGGATCACATGAAGGAGGACACAAAATATGTGGGTGTCACCCCTGAAGATGCCCTGGATCAACCCAAATGGAGATGGCTTTGCGAACCCTGCCATAGCACAGAAATAATGCTTGGAGGAAGAAGACAATAGCATTATTCTAAGAAGTGAAATAAATTGTTCTTCTGAACTTGATCATTATCTTGCAGATGTTTCTCTATACTTGGTATCATCTTCAGTGCTAGAAGGTGCTGTCCATTTATATACAGTCGCTTGTCCTGTCAGTGTTGATGGAAGTGTGATTTCTCCTTGGTAGTTCCTTGAATAAAGAATTGTCCACTACTTGAATCTGTTAATCTTGGTGTCAAACCCTGGGTGTTGATTTCTGCTGAGGTCTTTTTGCTTCCTTTTTAGCTTTTTTATTGGCTTTTTTCAATGGTATTTATTTATTTATTTATTTATTTATTTATTTATTTATTTATTTATTTATTTATTTATTATTCAAACTTCTAAACCGCCTTTCGGACTCAGGGCGGTGAACAGCCAAAATAAAAACATTTATACATAACATTACAATTAAAAATAGGTTTAAAATAATTAATAAATTTGGCCCGTAATTTAAAACTTGTCAATTTAAAACCAGTATCAAAATTTTAAAACCAACCCTAAAATCAAGACAGACCGGCTAACTGAAAAAAGTAAGTTTTTAGGGCCCGACGAAAAGTCCGGAGGTCGGAGATCACTCGTATCTCTGGGGGTAGATTGTTCCAAAGGGTAGGTGCCACCACAGAGAAGGCTTTCCTCCTGGGGGTCACCAGCCAGCATTGTCTGGCCGACGGCACCCTGAGGAGGCCCTCTCTGTGGGAGTGAACTGGCCGGTGGGAGGCTATTGGTGGCAGAAGGCGGTCCCGTAAGTACCCCAGCCCTAAGCCATGGAGCGCTTTAAAGGTGATCACCAACACCTTGAAGCGCACCCGGAAGTCCACTGGAAGCCAATGCAGCTCGCACAGGAGAGGAGTCACATGGGAGCGCCCCATCGCTCCCATAATCCCCCGCGTGGCCACATTCTGCACCAGTTGGAGCCTCCGGGTGTACCCCAAGGGGAGCCCCATGTAGAGAGCGTTACAATAGTCCAGACGAGAGGTGAGGAGTGCTTGAGTGACCGTGCGTAGGGAGTCCCGGTCCAGAAAGGGGCGCAACTGGCGTTTATAGGTTGTTTATCTTTTTTTCTTTGATGGTCAATTTGTTTGAACGTCAAGCTTCCAGGAATTCTCTAGTATTTGATACATTTCCGTTAAGAGCATAAAGTCTGAACTATCACATGTATTTAAACAAGAATATCTATAGGACTGTGTATGAAAATCTGTAAAATAGTAAATGCAGAATTATACATGTAGTCCTTGACTTATGACCACAATTAAGCCCAATATTTCTGTTCCTAAGTGGATTTTGTTAAATGAATTTTGCCCCATTTGACGACCTTTCTTGCCACATGTGGTAAGTGAATTACTGCAGTTGTTAAGTTAGTAACATGGTGTGAATTTAGCTTCCTCATGATTTTGCTCGTCAGAAGGTCACAAAAAATAATCCCATGATGTCCCATGATCATCCCTGCAACTGTCCTAAATTGCTAAGCATCCAAATTTTGATCATGTGACCACAGGGATGCTGCAATGTCATAAGTGTGAAAAACAGTCTTTAGTCACATTTTTCAGTGCTGTTGTAATGGTCACTAAATGAACTATTGTAAGTCTAAGAACTACCTGTAAACCAAGCCTCCCCTTTGTACATGTATGTGAGATTAACATCCATAAAGGACAGGCCTTAGAATGCATCCATTGTCTTACAAAATGTTGATGTCCCTCTTCTGGTCACATGATCTCATTTTGGGTGCTTGGCAACCAGCATTTATGACCAGTTACAGTATCCCATAGTTACGTAACTCTTTAGTGATTTTCTGCCAGTTTGTGGCATTCCTTTTGCTAATTTCTAGCAAATTAAACCCATTTGGTACATTGGATTTGCTTAATGATGGTGTGATTCACTTAACAACTGTCATAAAATCAGTCAAAAATTGGCCTCATTGGTTTAGGGGCCTTATAACCACAACATTCCAGTTGTGGTCATAAAATTGAGGATCTCCTTTAATGTATATTTTTGGAAGCCAGATATTATAATCTCTCTGTCAGTTTTCACTGTTCCGTGCTCTCTCTCTCTCTCTCTCTCTCTCTCTCTCTCTCTCTCTCTCTCTCTCTCTCTCTCTCTCTCTCTCTCTCTCTCTCTCTCTTTCTCTCACTCATCTATCTGTCTGTCATCTGTCTGTCATCTATCTATCTATCTATCTATCTATCTATCTATCTATCATCTCTTTATATATCTTCTGTACAGCATAAAAAGTATTAGCCCTATATTGTTCTACTATTACTAGAACATTATACAAATTTTAGGATACTTTATTTGGCAAAATACACAAGGAATTTGTACCTGGTGTAGAAGCTCTCAATGTGCATTGCAAAACAACAGAGTAATAATCACAATAATTATGCCAATAAGAAGAGGTAGTAAAGAAGATGAAAATGATAATAATAATAATACTACAGACATGGGTAAATATATTTAGTTATAAGACAGTATTTTGTGAATTAAGTGTTCAGCAGAGTGATAGCAGGAGGGGGAAAAACTGTCTCTGTCTCTAGTTGTTTTGGCATATAATTATTGTTGTCCTGAGGAGAGGACTTGAAACAGTTTATGTAAGACAGAATGTAAGAGGTCTGTAGATTATTTTGTCATGTCTCCTTCTGATCTGTCCAATAGACAGGTTATTATCAAAAAAAATATCAAAAGAGCTAAATATACATTTTTCCCTAGCCAATCTTATTCTAGCATAATTAAGACAATTTAATGAACTCCCTTCCTGTGTTTTCCACAGATTTTTCTCCTTTTGAAGGACAAGAATGTTTTCTAAATACTGTTTCTGTGTACTGAAAACTTTTTTTAGTTAAGTATTTTGTAAGAATGAATTAATATGATTCTTATTTACAACAGGCAGCTCCTCCTCTTCATATTCAAGGTACGTTTTCTAAATCCAAAAATGCTTTAAAAAATCATGCACTGATTTTCTTAAGAAAGGCATTCACATAACTTATTCCATCAAGTTTATCCAAAGAATGTGAGATTGTGTATGCAAAAAAAAAAAAAATATATCCCTAAAATAAATATATAAAAATATACTATATATGGGCATTGAAAGTCAAAATGTTTTATCTAATCAGAAATAATTTATCTTTATAACTCAAACTCAACATGTATGGATAAATTGTACCATCTTCTTGATTCCTTGTAGGGTAAATGAACATTGCATACGGTAGAATCATGAATAAACAAGAAGGATTATCTATTATCCTGATGCATCATTCCTATTAAGTTTTATTCTTGGCATTACTGAAAGGCAACTCTGGTGAAATCCTGACTGCCCAATATGTATACCTATGCAAACTACATAGAAAAATTATTATAATGTTCTTCAGTTTATAGATTTCAATAACGCCTATATAAACCCACTTGCATTGAACTTTTTTTTAACCAAGTTTATGAGTCTACTCTAAGAATTAACATGATAGCTGCACCACAAAATGGACATCATTTTTTCATCAGCTGCGAAGTATTGCTGTTTTAGTGACGGTAAACCACAAATCTTTTCTACAGAAAAGCAGTTTCCAGAAATATCTGAATTAGGTTTGAATACAGTACCACACTAAGTCTGAAAAAAACATTAATTCTCTTGTAAAATAATTAATCTAATTGACAAGAAGGAATATCATTGTTTCTCCAAGTACAATAATATTGTAATGTCAAAATAAGGTTGCTTTGCATACACTAATTTATGACTTCTAACAATGTGTTTTTATTCCAATTAATAAATAATAGACTTCAGTGTTTTGGGAATATATGCCAAGATTCAAGATGAATTATATTTCTGGAATTAGGAAAATGTGCTCTCATGGAAAGTAAAGTAAAGCACTTTTGCTGCAGGTCTTCAAAAGTGTTCATTTCATACAGCAAACCAACATCTTTCAATATGTATGGTCATCAGATTTAGTGTTTGTGCCACAGCAAGTCAAAAGCAATAGAATCTATGTACATTTGCTTGCTTGTTACTCTCCATATATTAAAGCAACTGCATTTACTGATATTTGACTGTATCATCATCATCATCATTTTAGCCATTGCCTATCCACGGCAGGATGCCTCTTCCGCATGTTTCCAATGTCCTGAGCTTTCTTTGGCCCGCAATACTTGCTGTTGTTATTGATCAGTCTTGTTTTAGGTCTCTTGCATGGCCACTTATTATCATGTGGGATCCATTCTATGGCTGCCTTGGTCCACCTACCATCAGTTCTTCTTGCTAGTCCATTTCCCGTTTCAATTCTTTTACTCCCTTGATGATATCGTATCCTTTCATTTGTTCTCTCTCTCTTTCTCTCTCTCTATATATATAGTGAACAACATTCACAAATGTACATTCTTTCCTTCTTAATTAAGAGGTATAGTCAATCTGTTCTTATTGGTCCACTCGGCTTTCATCTGCCCAGTTACATTTAATTGCTTTAACAATTAAAACTACAATTATACCAAAAACAATTGTAGTATGCTCTGTTGTCACCCTTTTATATGTGAAATCCTAAAACCTATTTAGTTTTTTTTGTTTGTTTGTTTGTTTGTTATTTTTACTTTGAAACTACTGGTAGATCTTATAAGTTGTCTTGGGACCTTTTCTGAGTTGAAAGGGGCTTAACCTATTATGCTTGAGCTTTATAGTTCAAAATTTCACTAGAATACAATTGTTAAATATGTAGAATTCCTCTTAATAAACAATATCACTAAGTAGTATATTGTAATCAGAATTTAATTTGTTGTTTAGAAATTGAAGGCTAGTAATTTTTGGAACTATCATATCTGTGTTGTAAAACAGTAGAGCTAGTATTTTTTTAGAACTATCATTTTATAAACTATATTTAGAACTGTGTTGTAAAAACATAGCAAGATTATCATTTTTCTTTTTTATTTTGATATGTATATTAGATTCATTTAGATATTTATATATACTTTTGTTTAACTAATTATGTTGTCTTTTATTTTAATAAAAAAATAAAAATAAAAAATAAAGCAAACAAAATAAAATAAAAATAAATAAAACAGATACAGTATAAAAGATGTATACTTACATGCATACATGCATACAGGTACCTCATTATCTATTGCATGATTTCCTGGTTTTGGTGGTGAAATTACATTCTTGCTACCCACAAGCCAGAAGAATTGATTTGAAGGGAAAGGACAGAGCCTGAATTTATCTCACATTCATTTTATAAATGCCTGTAAAGAGATCACATTATCAAAAGGTGGATAATAATGACCACAGTTAAAATATTATATGAAAGTTACTTTTCCATATTTCTGTTTTTACCTTCCTGCCAAATGTCACAAATTCATTTTTATTCATGCGTCACATAGTAAATTTGATGCTGTGGTCTAAATGTATCCTACTTGCAATCTTGAAACTGATATAAAACAGAAGAAAAATTAATTTACAATCCACTGGTTATTTTATTACTATTATTTTAAAATGCATTTAAACAAGGTTGCTGTTTTTGCTATCTTCAATGTTTTTTGGCTATTATAGTTTTGAACATTATTACACTGTATGGAAGTATTGTAAATTATCATAGCTGCCATTTGACCCTGCTCTCTCTCTATCACAGGAATGTACAGATTATCCAAGTGGAAACCTACCATTTCCACTTCGATAACTTCTGGAAACAAACTGCTTCTTCTAAAGCTAAGATTGCATTAATGTGATTTGGAAGGCTCTTGTTCTCCATCATCCTATAATTGAGCACATGAGCTTTTCTGGGAAGTTAGCAAATATATTATTATTATTATTTTTATTGAAAAAGTTTTTCAAATACAAATTTTTCCCCCTTTTTCCCCCCTCCTCCCTACCCCCCCTCCCCCTTCCCTCCCCCTGTGACTTCTTCATAATAAAACCCAAATTCATAACAGATTATATAATATTTTACCATCCTGTTACTCCATCCCCATATGCTGACCCTTTCTTTCTAATAAGATTATCATATCCCCCTTATACTATACATTTCAAAATGACATTCTACTATAACATTATATAATAACTCCTAATTTAGCATAATAATATTATTATATCTCCCAGTTTAGCGATTTCTGCTCATAATCTACCCTTTTTCTACCCCCATATATATACATATATCTCTTAAGTCAAATCTTTTATGTGTATTAATATAACATTTCAAAGCAACCTTCCGCTATGAAGCTATATAATAAATCCTAATTTAGCATTTATTCGATTCATAGTCTACCCATTTCCTTCACCCCCATCGTTATATCTCTTAACTCAAATCTTTTACATATATTCATATCTAAACATAATATCCCTTTTCTTAGACTAAACAATCAATAAACTAACCTGTCTCCACCCACTTTCCTACAAGACTACCATACTTAATAATTCTTAATATCTTTATTTGTCTGCCCACTCCACTAAAGAATATTCCCTTATGTAAATAAAATCCTCTTAAAAAGACTTTAGGCTTGTAATCCATATAATATGTTCTGTAATGTCTTTCAGCTGGATTGTAAACTCCATCACCCATGTTAGGGTAACATCACATCCTAATTCCAACAGTATGTTTGGTATCTTCAATTACCATCTGCCCCCATCAATAGCAAATATCTTCATAAAAAAAAAAAAAACCACCCGAGTGACTTTATATTTATATTCCATATATTGTCTGTAGAGGTGTCTTTTATCCAAATTATTAATTCCAACAACCGTAATAGGGTAACAGCCAGATCATCTGCGTGCCCCAATTCCATAACACTCTTGCCTTGTGGCTCAGCATAAACGTAGTATATTTATCAAAGAATCCAAAAAAAGATAGTTCCAATCCATTCAGTTTAAGGCCCTTTTCACATCCCAAAAGTACAGCACTGCAGAGGTCTGTCACTCTCCTCAAGATAATATAAACCAATACTTTGCCGATTATCTTTTCATATATTCAATCATCTCTTAAATAACTGGCATTACACTGTTGTTTAGTTTAAAAGTTTTTGTTTTTGTGAGACCTGCTTCTTCTTTTCTTGACTTTTTGTGGGTTGGATCTCCATCCTAATTTCCTTTCTGTAAATTGTATATCAACTATTTGGTTTTCATGCTGATCTATAACTTGATCTTGTTGGTTTTGCTTTTGTGGCTTAAATCTCCATTCTGGTTCTATAAATTGTATATCAACTGATTGATTTCCATGCTGGTTTGTAACTTGATAAGTCATTACCTTAGAATCCAAAGCCGCCTCTCTTGTATTAGATAGTCCAGCTGAGACCTCTGAAGGAGAATCCAGAAGCGGCTCATCTGTAGAGACCTTTGTAACTTGTTGTTTCTTCATTACTTCCACCTCCTTCTGCTTATCTTGAATTTCTATCTCTTGTTGATTTTGCTTTTTGAGAAATTTGTAGTAAAATTCTTCCGCTTTTTCAACAGTATTTAACTGATATCTTTCTCCTTGATATCTCAATATTATACCAACTGGAATGTCCCACCTGAATGAGATATTTTGTTTTTTTAGCTCAGTCACCAAAAGTCCAAATTTCTTTCTATCTTTTAACATCTTAGGCGGCAATTCTATATATATCCAGATCTTTCTTCCATACAGTTGTGGAGTAGAATTAAAAGATTTTTGCACAATATCATTTCTTATTTCTTTATCTGTGAAGTAAATCACCACATCTCTAGGCAGTTGCCTTTGCTTTGCAATCCAAGAATTTACTCTATAGGCTTTGTCAATCTTACAAGATACCTCCTCAGGATGAACCTTTAAAATCCCGGCCAGAACTTGAGCAGATATTTTTCTTAGATCATGTCTATTATTTTCCTGTAGCCCTCTCATTCTGACCGCAAATTCTGTGAGCCTGTATTGCATCATTACAACTTATTTTTCAATCCCTTGCTTTATATCTTCTGCATTGTAAGTCTCGTGACCAGCTTCCTTTTTAGACTTTACTTCTAAACTATTGTCTTGAATATTTCTCAAATCATTTTCAGTTCTTTGTATTTTATTGTCCAAATTATAAATCTTATCATCAACTTCCTCCATTTTAGACTCTAATAATTTGATATTTGTATCCATCTTTATAACAACATCTGAAAAAGCATTAGTCACTGTTACAATCTTTCGTTGCAGATTATCATACTTTAGTTGTATCATTTCTTTAATTTCCAAATATATTATTATTATCTTCATTCATTAAATATGAAACTCAGTCAACTGAACATTCAAAAATGCATCACAAATACCATTGACTGGTGCTAATGGTTGATACGGATTGCTGCCAGCGTCCTAGGTATCAACCAAGTACCTTCTTAAGATGTATGATGTTCCAAGTAGTACATTTTTTGCATTTCCGCTGGTGTTATTGCAGGAAGCTGAAATTTGCTGATGTATGTTATAAAATTCTTGGACATGGTACCAAGTGTCCCAATGACAATGGGAATCACTGTTACATATTTCATCCATAGCGGTGTAGTTTCGATGGCCAGGTCGCAATATTTCATCATTTTTTTCCAGTTCTTTTTCATCGACTCTGGCATCTCCTGGTACTGCAATGTCAATAAATTGTATGTTTCAGTTTTCAACAACTGTGATATCTGGTGTGTTGTGTTCCAAGTGACAATCCATCTGTATTCGAAAGTCCCACAATGAGAAGCTTCACCTTCTCATTTTCTATAACTTTTTCCACTTTATGTTCCCATGACTTTTTGGATACAGGAAAGTTGTATTTTTTACATAATAACCAGTCAACTAATTTAGCAACTTTATTATTATTATTATTACTATTATTACTATACACATACTTGACAGCATACACAGCAAACAAGATAACCATGCTGGATTTCGTATCTCAAATCACTAGTCGAACACTTCCCAAGCGTTAGGACTGTGTGATGCATTGGCGGATTATGCGAGCAGATCCCAGTAAGGTGGCTTTCTGCAGCTGACCAATGGTGATCTTGTCAGTGCCAATTGTTTTTAAGTGCTTGCCTAGGTCTTTAGGCACAGCACCCAGTGTACCGAGTACCACTGGAACCACCTGCATTGGTTTATGCCAGAGTCTCTGCAATTCGATTCTCAAGTCCTGATATCTGGTGACTTTTTCAAGTTGTTTCTCATCGATTCTGCTGTCACCAGGTATGGCAATGTTGACAATCCACACTTTTTCTTTTCCACAATTGTGATATCCGGGGTATTGTGTTCCAAAACTTTGTCAGTCTGTATTCGGAAGTCCCACAGTAGTTTTGCATGCTCGTTTTCGACCACTTTTTCAGGCTTATGATCCCACCAGTTCTTTGCTACAGGCAGGTGGTAGTTGTGACACAAGTTCCAGTGACCATCTGAGCGACTGTGTTGTGATGTTGTTTGTAGTCAGTCTGAGCTATTGTCTTGCAACTGCTCAGTATGTGATCAATGGTTTCATCCGCTTCTTTGCAGAGTCTGCATTTGGGATCATCAGCAGATTTTTCTATTCTGGCTTTGATTACATTCATTCTGATGACTTGTTCCTGGGCTGCAAAAATCAGGCCTTCTGTTTCTTTCTTCAGTGTTCTGTTGGTCAGCCATAACCAGGTCTTTTCCTTATCTACTTTTCTTTGGATCTTCTCAAGGAACTGCCCATGCAGTGCTTTGTTACACCAGCTGTGTTACACCAGCTGTCAGCCCGAGTTTGCATTAGCTGTTTTACTATATTCTGTCTTGGTTTGCTGTACTTTGAGCAGCTTCCTCTTATTGACCTCCATCACAGCTGGTTCAACATTGTCTTTCACATAATCTGCCAGAGCATGCTTCTCTTCTTTGACTGTCTGCTTCACTTGCAGAAGTCCTCTGCCGCCTGCTTTTCTGGGCAAATATAGCCTGTTGATATCACTACACGGGTGAAACACATAATGTATGGTCATCAGTTTTCTTGTTTTCCTATCCAGGCTGTCCAGCTCTGCTTGTGTCCAGTTTACGATCCCAGCAGTATATCTGATAACGGGTATGGCCCAGGTATTTATAGCCTTGATGGTGTTACAGTTTGCTTTTTAGAAGTTTCCTGACCCTTTGTATGTATTCTTTGCTGACCACATTTTTCACTTGCCCTTGCTTGATGTTGTCCAACTGCAGTATGCCCATGTATTTGTAGGCTTTGGGTTGGTGGCACTTGACTGGGCATTTCAATTCCATTACTTTCTATGATCTTCCCTTTCTTCAGTGCCACTGTGGTGCATTTGTCCAGGCCGAACTCCATGCTGATGTCAGTGCTGAAAATTCAAACTGTATTGGTCAGTGACTGGATTTCAATTTCTGATTTTTCATATAATGTTAGGTCATCCATGTACAGCAGGTGAGAGATTTTCTGTGAATTTTTAGCAGTTTGATAACCTAGATTAGTTTTCTGTAGAATTGTTGACAGAGGGGTCATGGCGATGATGAACAGCAGAGGTGACAAAGAATCACTCTGGAAAAGTCCTCTTTTGATGTTGATCAATCTGTAGCTTTCACTTCCAATAAACAGTTCTGTTTTCCAGCGCTTCATCACATTTGCAATGAAAGTACCAATGCATATTCTGAAGACATCCAGGCACTTGATGATCCAGCTGTGCGTAGTGAATTAAATGCTTTCTTGTAGTCAATCCAAGTTGTATGCAGATTTGTTTTTTGGCTTTTGCAGTTCTCTAAAATCATTTTGTCGATCAGGAGCTGATCTTTCATGCCTCTGCTTCCTCGCTTGTTTCCTTTCTGCTCTACTGGCAAGATGTTATTTGCTTCTAGGTAGTCCTGGATCCTGTCAGCTATAATGCCAGTCAGCAGCTTGAACATGGTTGGCAGACATGTTATTGGCCTGTAATTTGCAGGTGTCGCCCCTTTTGCTGGATCCTTCTGTATCAAGTAGGTTTTCCCAACTGTTAACCATTCGCTGATGTTTCCTGTCTGCAGCATCTCATTTAATTGTTCGGCCATTTTTCCATGCATGCTGGTCAGGTATTTGAGCCAAAAGCCATGCAGTTGATCATTGCCAGGTGATGTCCCGTTCTTAACTTTTTTCACTCTGTTGCTTATCATTTCAGTAGTTATTTTCGGTTGGTCCATTTTGTTCTTGGAGAATTTCATCTCAAAGTCTCTGATCCACCCAGCATTTTGGTTGTAACATTTCTCAGTCTCCCACAGGTCTTTCCAAAACTGAGTAGTTGCTGTTTTCTCAGGTTTTTCAATTTTCGTATTCCCCGTCTGATTCAGACTCTGATAGAACCGTCTTTGGTCTGATTGGAACAATTGATTTTGTTTGTACTCTGGCTTCATATCTTTCTATTTTTCTTGCTGTTGCTGTTATCTGGTGCTTCACAACTTCCAATGCTTCGTCATTTTTTCTTGTGCTGAGCCTGTATTTTTTTATCAGATGTTTCTTGATTTTGCTGTTCTTCAGCTTTTTCTCCTGCAAATTCTTCAAGTTGCTTGCATCTGCTCGCAGGGTCTTGATTTTCAACTCCAACCTGATTTTCCATTGCGGTTTTCCAGTCGATTTTCTAGGGGGCTGCAGCTGTTGAATCCCCAGTTTTTCCGTTACTATGACTGCTGTATTGTAGGCAAGCTGATTTGTTTGTTCAATTGATGTTATCTGGACTGCTGCAAGGGCATAATTTGCATCTATCATCAATGGCGCCAAATGTTTTCTAGGCACAGTCTTCAATGTTGGAAGCCTTCTTCTTTCTGCATTTGTTGCAGCATGTGCCAAGATTTTAGCTTTCAGTTCTTGCTGCCTGGCATTGAGTACTCCTGGTGTTTCAATGATGATTTCAGGCCCTTGCTGATCCTGTTCTTGCAAAATATCTGCATTTTCTTTGAATTCATGCTGTTCAGTTGCTTCAGACGTTATTGGAGTGTTTTCTGCTGCCACTTCAGCAGTCTGCTGTTCAAAATTGTTTCACAATTTTTCTGTATTTCTTCAAGTTCGAGTTCACTGAGCACTTTGTTCCGAGTGATGAATCGTCGTTGATCGGCTAATCGTAATTCAGTTATCCTTGAGTCTGGGTATTCTTGTTTCCATAATTGGTACATTCTTCTTTGGTAGCCTCATTTTTCTGGTTCTGCTTTGTAGTAACATTTCATTACATTGTGATTCTCTGACATGTGTATTTCTGCCACTTCTTCTTCCAGTACCTCTGCAGGCCCATGCCTTGGTTGCCCAGCTATGGAACCCTTGGCCGTTAGCCCAGTTATCGACAGATGCCCAGGTTCCCCAACATCCGATGTGGTCCTTGTTAACCCGGGCAATGACCGAGCCGGTATAGGCTTCGTTCGGTTGTGTTTACCATGATTCATTGCATGGGTTGTTGGGTGCACTCAGTTCTGCTCCTCAGCCTAGACCACTTTGACATGGTTGGACCGGCTGGTAGTTTACACTACCGCCAGCACAGCTCTTAGCTTCATTGGAGCAGGTAAGCCAGCCGCCATGTCAAGGCGGCACCCCGTGGGTTATATTATTAATATTATTATTATTATTATTATTATTATTATTATTATTATTATTATTATTATTATTATTATTATTATTTAATCTTTGGTGAGCAGGGCCGGATTTTCCTATAGGCTAACTAGGCTTCAGCCTAGGGCCTCAAGATCAAGAGGGGCCTACATTCAAATTGTTAGCAAAATTAAAATTACACTTTCACTATAGGTGAAAGGGCCTCATAAGCGGAATAGCCTAGGGCCTCTTTTCATCTAAATCCGGCCCTGTTGGTGAGATTAACAGCCTTTGAGGCTGGTTAATAGCTCAGCAGCTCGAGTCCTAACCAAGGACCTAGGAACTGTTAAGGTATCGTCGGAAGATGTAAGCTGTTCCGAGTAAGGTGGTTTTTTGTAGAGTCAAAATGTTCAAGTCCGGCAAATTTAGAATTTCTAAATAGCGAGGTAGCCCTTTGGGTATTGCTCCAAGGGCTCCAATTACAATCAGGACAACACACACTTTCTTTTTCCACAGTCGCTCAACTTCAATTTGCAAGTCCCGGTACTTTGTGATTTTTTTCTTGCTGCTTATCTTCAATCCATGCATCACCAGGTATTGCAATGTCAACGAACCATACTTTTTTCTTTTCAACTATTGTTACGTCAGGTGTGTTGTGGACCAAGTGCCTGTCAGTCTGAATCCTGAAGTCCCACAAGATCTTGAGTTTCTCATTCTCTAAAACTTTCTCAACCTGATGTTCCTAGTGATTTTTGCTGTATTCAAATCCAAACTTCTGGCATAATTTCTAGTGAATGATCTTAGCAACGCAGTTATGGCATTGTAGGTAGTCAGTTTGTGAAATTTTGCTACATCCACTGATCAGGTGGTTGACTGTCTCATCTTTCTCATTACAGAGGCGGCATTTGCTGTTGGTGGTAACATGTTGAATTTTTGCCTTCATGCAGTTTGTGGCTACGGCTTGTTCTTGAGCTGCCAAAATAAAGCTTTCTGTTTCTTTTTTCAGTACTCCTGATCTTAACCAGTTCCAAGTTAGTTTCTGGTCAGCTTTCCCTTCAATACTTTTCAAGTATTGGCCTTGCAGAGCTTTGCTTTTCCAATTTTCAG
This sequence comes from Pituophis catenifer annectens, assembly GCF_029215685.1. Taxonomy (NCBI): domain Eukaryota; kingdom Metazoa; phylum Chordata; class Lepidosauria; order Squamata; family Colubridae; genus Pituophis; species Pituophis catenifer. Next base: position 117,034,026 of record NW_027256882.1, read on the forward strand.
CTCTCTGCTCAATTACTTCTTTCTTATATTCTGCTTTTGTTTTCATTGTCTTTAAAAGGCCTCCTTTATTTACTTCCTTAATCATTGGTTCTTCACTTTTCTAGATGTAATCATTCAAGCTGTGTTTTTCTTCTTCCACAGTCTGCTTTACTTGTAGGAGTCCTCGACCACTCTCTGTTCTTGGTAAATATAATCGGTCAATATCACTTTTAGGGTGCAAGGCATGATTCATTGTCATAAGCTTCCTTTTTTTTTCGGTCCAAATTGTCTAACTCCATCTGGGTCCAGTCAATTATTCCTGCAGAGTATCGAATCACAGGTATAGCCCAGGTATTTATGGATTTTATGATGTTTCCTCCACTCAGTTTGGACATTAATATCTTACAAATTCGCTGAATGTACTTGGCTGAAGTTAATTCCTTGACTTTATTATGCATTAAGTCAGAGGCCTCTAAAATCCCCAAGTACTTGTAGCCTTTTTCTGATTTTACTGCCTTTATCATTTCTTCATTCTCTAGTTCTATTCCATTCTCTTCTATATTATTATTATTGGTTAATCTTTAGTGCGAATCACAGCCTTTGAGGCTGTGAATAGCTCAGCAGCTTGAGTCCTAACCAAGGACCTAGGAACTGTTAAGGTATCGTCGGAGGATGTAAGCTGTTCCGAGTAAGATGGTTTTTTGTAGAGTCAAAATGTTCAAGTCTGGCAAATTTAGTATTTCTAAATAGCGGGGTAGCCCTTTGGGTATTGCTCCAAGGGCTCCAATACAATCGGGACAACACATGATTTCTTTTTCCACAGTCACTCAACTTCAATTTGCAAGTCCCGGTACTTTGTGATTTTTTTCTTGCTGCTTATCTTCAATCCGTGCATCACCAGGTATTGCAATATCAACGAACCATACTTTTTTCTTTTCAACTATTGTTATGTCAGGTGTGTTGTGGACCAAGTGCCTGTGTAATATTATTATTATTATTATTATTATTATTATTATTATTATTATTATTATTATTATTATTATTATCATCATCATCATCATCATCATCATCATCATCTGTATTTGTATTATTATTGTTATTGTTGTTGTTATTATTATTATTATTATCATCATCATAGAATATTGCTGCAACATGTATTCAAAAATTGAATTAAAATATTTATAATTTCAAAATAACAATGAATCTTATAGCACTTTAAAGATCAGCTGATGGATTCAACCATAAGCTTTTCATAGGTAGTAATGGGAAGTAAGTTAAAATAAAATTTAAAGTTTAGTCTTTTTTGGTGTTATATATCACAAGTCATTATACCATAATTGTTTTTGAGTGTAACTTGATTGATCTATCAACAAAATAAAGCTAAAGTCTGAGGTCTTCTAGTAATTATTTTCACCAGGTCAGCAATTCCTAGAGTGAGGTTTTAGAGATCAAAGATGCAATCAAAATTTGAAATCACTTTAAAATAGCAATAGCACTTAGACTTATATACCACTTCATAGTGCTTTTTATAGCCCTCTCTAAATGATTTCAGAGTCAGCATATTAGCCCCAACAATCTGGGTCCTCATTTTGCCCACCTCAGAAGGATGGAAGGCTGAGTCAACTTTGAGCCGATGAGATTTGAATTGCCGAACTACAGCTAACAGTCAGCTGAAGTAGCCTGCAGTACTGCACTCTTGGCTCTTTTATTATTTAATAAAATAATGAATTTATTATTTTATTCTCATTCCATGTGTCACTCTTTTTCATTTGGGCTCTTCAGATGTGATTAACAATTTCTAGAATTACCATATGGACAAGAATTCTGGGAGACTACACTCCCACTCATTTAGATGACTTCAAGTTGGGAAAGGTTGTACAAAATAGATAAAAGCTCAGCTCATGTTATCTGCCGTTCTAGGCCTTCTTCTTTAACGGCACCAGCATAAATAATACAGCCAAAATGCAAGATAAATGGAAATTTGTGATATTTTCAAAAATCTTTCCAATATACCTTGAAATTATATTTTCTATGCTGCATATCAATTATTTCCCAAATACTGGTAGGTTGGTTGGAAACAAAAAGCCGGAAAGCCAAGCAGTTTGCATTTTTTGTTCTGTAGGCTTTTGATGAACTCACACAGCAACGTTCTTGTTTAATTGCAAATTAAATGTTCAAAAGATCATGTTGCCAAGCATCTCACAGGAATAACTTTTGATGTTCTGATGTACATATAGGGAGAGAATCACGGGAGGAGAATATATATTTAATTATTAATTATTTTAAAGGTAAGGGAGGAACAAGGTTGAAGAAGTGTTACTAGAGTACATAAAGAGCCTTAGCTCAGAGTGTAGCAGAACAGAGATAAGGCAATAACTAAAAATGCGCTGACTACAGAGCTGGAATATTTTGAGGCTTACATATCTTCAGTAGGGCTAAGCCAGCTCAAAAGATTTCACTGCTGCTCTAACACACAGTCCTTTGATGTTCCCTCATCTTTACATCATAGAAGGAGCTCAAAGGGTTAATTAAAATTTAATGATATCGGCAGCACTTTGAAAAAGTTATGAACTTGTGCGAGATCAATCATTTTCTTGGACTGCCTGACTTCAAAGCAGACATTATGCAAAAGGGGGGGGGGGAGATCTTCCATTCTGTACTGAATTCATAAGCGTGGATTTTCTCATTAGTGGTCTAGGCACAGAGTAGATTCCAACCTCAAACTAGAAAAAGGAAGCCTTGTGCCAGAAAATGTTAAACCTGAATATTAAGCTTTTGATGCCAATCATATCATCGCTGAGGCTATGTATCACTGCCTAAAAATATAAAGTTTAAATCATATTAAAAATCAAATCAGAAATAACATACCTGGAATTTTGACATGATTAAATGTGCTTATTTTTAATAGCAAATGTCAATAAAATGTAAAAACATAGACACAGATTTTTCTTTTTCATTCAGTTTTATCTTTCTTTTTCATTCAGTTTTATCTCCTATTTAGATTTTAAACCAACCACAACACACCACTTCCCCTCCTTAATTACATTTTGTCTTGATGTCCAAAATTGGAAGAAAGTTCAAATTCACCGTAACTGTAATTATCAGCCTATAAGTCTTTGTGATTTCCATATAATAAAAGTCAATTAGCCACAGGAAGTGACTAGATTACTTTCCCTAATGTTGAAAAAGCTAAGCAGGGTCAGACTTATTTAGTACTTGAACGGGAGTTCCATTAGAAAATCCCAGGGTTGCAAACTACTTGGGAAGGTTTGTTTATTTTTTTAAGAAAAGAAAGAAAAAAAACAGAAAAAAAGAAATATCAGGTAAAGTGATATCAGGTAAAGTAATACAAATGTGTCTATGAAGTCCTTTGGAACTAAGGTCGTCTTAAGAGAGACTTTACTAAATACTATTAAAGTCTATCCAATAATGTACAGAAGTGTATACATAATATACAGAATTTTAGCTTAATGTTTGGTGACATTCATTTATACAACAAAGACTACAGTCCCAATGCTATTGTGAATTTTGGATATCCAAAGTTCTTAAGAGCATATCAAGAAGAGGAAGCTACTAATTGTAGTTTGGGATGAGGAAGGAGGAGGAGGAGGAACACTTCATACTTGTTATTTTTTCCAGCAGGATCTATAAGCATATTACCTCGTTACAGAAATAAAATCAGAAAAAAACAAAAGTGGGAACCACTTTTTCTTTGAATAAATAAGTATTGCATGTATGTATTTAAAGAATGATATGTTAGCTTATTTTGTCAAACAAAAATATTATAATGTAAAACAGTTCTTCACTGTAAAACATAATCTAAACAAAAAGAGATAATAGAGATCCCTCTTTTCATCTCTTATTTTTCAACACTAATAAGCTAATATTTTCAAACAAAAGTTGCCAAATTCTGAAAATTCTGAATTTCGTGCAGCAGTAAACTCTAAAGACCCCACCAGGCTGGCCAAATTCCTTTTCCTATATTCGTTTCCAGCCATAGTCATGACAGAGAATTATTCAGCCAATTTGGATTCCTCTTGAGATAAAGAATTTAAATATCTAGGAAAATACACACACACAGAGAGAGAGAGGGAGTGAGAGAGAGACAGAGAGAGGGAGAGAGGGAGAGAGATTGATATATAGATATGAATTTAAATAAGTTATTCAATAACATTGAAGGAAAGAGCAGAAAAGGATGACCAGTAGCAGAATTGATAAGCTTAATTACAGCAGTGATAGGCATACTGTTGGAAGACATGAATGAACAGATTGTCATGGAGAGAGTCAATCTATGTGGTTGCTAAGAGTTGACACCGACTTGATGTGTTAATGTCTGGAAAATCAATCTATCAATTTATCAAGTCAATAACAATTATGGGGGGGAAATCAGCAAGAGATGAAAAGGTGAAACAAGAGTTATATTAGAATTTTTGGCTGCATAGTGTTAAGAAGATGTTACCCCAAAATGTATATAACTATTCAAATTATTTCAAAATATCCCTGAAAAATTTCTTATTGGTTTGCAAAAGTAAACATATTGATTTACATCAACACATAATTTAATTAAAAATATGTTACATTAATCTTGAAGTAAGGGAAAGGGGCACATCTTGCTTAACAAATATTACCAAGCAGATAATGTATCATATATTACTCCTTCCACAATAGGACATCCAATAAAATGCTCCTACTTCTATACCCCTTCCTCACAATTTTCCAGTTAGTTTTCACTCAGATAAGTCAAGGAGACATAGAAGAAAATATAAGAAAATTATTCATGTAACTCTCTTGGCTTGCTATTTATATATCCCTTTTAATTATTAATACATCATTCTTTTTTTTTTTAATTGTCCAGGGTAGCATCTTTTTCCCCATCATTCTTATAGCCCTATTCTTATAGTGATTTTTGGACTAATTTTTACAACAGGCTCAATCTTGTCAGGTAAAACTTATCCCTCTTCTATAAAATCTTTGAAATACTGTATATCAATATAGGCAGACACCCTTAAAATTAACTGCTGGATCCAGTGTTCAAAAATTCCTTCCATACATCCAATGTTAAAATGTTTCGTTTTATTCTGCATTAGTAGATCAAATTTAAGTGTTCTCCCTTTTCCAAGTTACAAATGAATATTAAGGTGGATGTTGAATGAGGAAGAGATGAAGTAATCAAGCTGAAAGTTGGTGGGCCTTTTTTTTTTTAGAAGAATAAAACATTTTGAATATTAAAGAGACTAAAATAGTCTTCATGTTTTGGCTTTAAAAAGAAATATTATTACCTTATTGGATGTTAAAAACAATATTATGAGTGACATAACTTCCATGGCTAATTTTGTTTTGTTTTGTTTCAAATGAACAAACAAAATACAAGAAGTGCCTTAATTGGGATTGTATAATAGTCCCGAGTCTGCATATTTAAATAATCCTCTTCATTGAGTATAGAAAAATTGTATTTACTCAGATAGTTGTGTGAAAGCTGTGCCAAAGTTCATAAAGACCCCTGGTCTTGTTGTCACTGACAGTTAAAAATAAAGCATCATTGCATTAAATTTGTATGAGATGTGGATTTTCTGAACCAGATATGCAACAGGTATAATTTAATAGGGATCAGTTAAACCAGTAGCTCTCTCTTGATTTTTATCAAACCTGGCTCTCAACATTTTGTGGCTCATTCACACTCACACTTACAGGGGTGGGCCTGGGAGATACAAGAAAGAGAAAGAGGGGGAGCCTGAGGGGAGGAGAAAGAGGAGGGAGGGAGGGAGGATGGAAGGAAGGAAGGAAGGAAGGAAGGAAGGAAGGAAGGAAGGAAGGAAGGAAGGAAGGAAGGAAGGAAGGAAGGAAGGATAAATTGATGTACTTGAAACAGATGATCACTGAAAAATGCTCCATAGATCTACAGTAAGCTTTTAAATATCTTACTCATAGGAACAATGGGGCATGAAGATTTGCTTATGCTCAGCCAGGTTTTCCAGATCAAAGCATCTGAAGTCTGACATCACATTTACAACACACAGCACAGATGTTTGCAGAATACCCAGTAGAAAATTGTATAGCTGTTGCCCATACAGAATGCTTGCAATGTACATAAAAAAACAGAAAACTGCTTTAAACTTTGCTGTGTATTACTTGCTATTGTGAATTCAAATAAACAGAGTTTTCGACCCATGTTGTATTTTGAATAATGAATAAGAATTGTGGCTGTTTGATGAGCATTCTCTTAGAAAAAAACTCTATTTCAAATAAGCTTAAATCTGTTCATGCATATACATAGCAAGGGAATGACCTGAGAAGCATGATTGATGTGATTGTTCATGGTGAAAGACTAAAAGAATTAATGAAGGATACAAGGAAGACATCAGCTTATGAATGTGGAAAAGTCCATTATTTACTACTATCAAAGTGGATCTTGAGAAAAATAGACATGGAAAGTAGAGATAACTGAGAAAAAGGTGAAGGATTGCCAGAAAAGAAAATATGAATTGTATGAAAATGCATTAGAAGTCATATTAGTCTCCTAACAGGATGAATGAAAACTTAATATATAGAAAAATGATGTGGGAGCTGAATAAGAATGAATAGAATTAGATAACCCAGATCACAGAACTGCATGGAATTATGCTAATACTAAGTTCAAAAAAGGCTACTTGGTGGATTAATGAAAAAGACACCATAGAACAGTGATGATTAACATTTTCGGCACCAAGTACTGAAACGAGCGTGCTCATGCATGCGGTGGCCAGCTGCTCTTCCAGGTTTTGTTGTGTGCATGCGCACCGGACAGCTGCTCTCTTCTAGGTTTGCGTGAAGACCAGCTGGCCGGTATGCATGCATGCGCCAGAATCTGGAAGAGAGCAGCTGGCTGGTGTGCATGTGTGGCAGACCAGCTGGCTGGCGTGCATGCGTACAATGGAACCCATAAGAGCAGCTGGCAATGGCGTGCATGTCCACGGCAGGGATGGGTTCTAATTTTTTTTTACTACTGGTTCTGTGGGTGTGGCTTATTTTGTGGGCGTGGCTTGGTCATGTGACAGTGGGAGTGGCTTCATGGTCATCCTGGACATAAATTGTTTCAACTCCTACCCTCAAAACTACGCTATAGAGCACTGCACACCAAGACAACTAAATACAAGAACAGTTTTTTCCCAAATGCCATCACTCTGCTAAACAAATAATTCCCTCAACACTGTCAAACTATTCACATTAGGCTGCATTACTATTACTATTATTCTTCTCATTGTTCCTATTACCCATCTCCTCCCATTTGTGACTGCACGACTGTTATTGTAACTTTGCTGCTTGTATCCTTGCAATTTACATTGACATTAATTGTTTCCTAGTATGATTTGATTGCTTATTGTACCATATGACTGTCACTGGGTGTTGTACTCTGTGATTCTTGATGAGTGTATCTTGTCTTTTTATGTACACTAACAGCATATGCACCAAAGACAAATTCCTTGTGTGTCCAATCACACATGGCCAATAAAGTATTCTATTCTGTTCTGTTTCTGTTCTGTTCTGTTCTGTTCTGTTCTGTTCTGTTCTATTCTAAGTTTCCTGCAATACCTTTTATGTTTTTAAATCTGCAGGTTTTAAAGATGGTTTTATTGAAATTTATCACTTTATTGTTACTTAAAGGTGTTTAAGATGCAAATTATTTTAACTGTTCCACTCTTTGGGATTTATTAAAATGTTTTTTTTTTATTAGAAATGTATAATAAAATAGGGGAAAATAATAATTTGGCCTGTTTGGCTCATTTGGCCTTGAGATAGCAGCAATAGGAATTGCTGCAGTAGAAACAATATCTCTCTCTGAACAGTTAAGAATATAAACAAAATGAAATATTTTATTATATGAATACTGCTGAGATCAAATTATTTCTGTACAGCTAATATATAGAGTCAAGGCTGCCAATTCACTTACTGATTGTTATACTTTGCTAACAAATCAAGGAATTGAACAATAGATATGTCATTCCCTTGACACACAGAAACAGTAAACAGACAAATAGCATTTTAGAGCAAATGTATATGTTTAGCCCTGAATATAAGGCAAGAGGAATACTTTATCATACAAATGAGACCTGTGAAAATATTATATTAATTTTCAACATAAATGTTGGCATTAATTGCCTGCTAATTCTTTTAGGAATAAATACTAGTATTCAAAAACTTGAGAATGCTTGAAAACATCTGAATCACTCATGCTTCCTCCAAATGCTAAACTATAATTACCAATTTTCTTACAGTATTCCTTAAAGTAAAAGGTAAAGACTGCCGATTACTTCATGGACACATTTGTACAGATTTCTTGGCAGCAGTCTTGAATTAAGAGCCATGGTGGTGCAGTGCTTAGAGTGCAGTACTGCAGGCTACTTCTGCTGACTGACGGCTGCCTTCAATTTGGCAGATCAAATCTCACCAGGCTCTAAGTTGACTCAGCCTTCCATCCTGAGTCAAAATGAGGACCCAAATTGTTGGGGGCAATATGCTGACTCTGTAAACCGCTTAGAGAGAGCTGTAAAGCACTGTGAAGTGGTATATAAGTCTAAGTGTTATTTCTAGTGCTATTGCTATTATCCAGTAACAGCATTCTCTGGACCTCAGCATATAGTCATGTTGGCTACATGGCCATGGAAGGATCTTAGGATAAGATTGGCTCCCTTGGCTAAGAAACAGAAATGAGCATCACCCCTAGAGTTGGATACAATTGGACAGGGGAAACTTTTATCTTTATCTTTCCCTCTTCTGCCTGCCTGCCTGCCTGCCTGCCTGCCTGCCTGCCTGCCTGCCTGCCTATCTATCTATCTATCTATCTATCTATCTATCTATCTATCTATCTATCTATCTATCTATCTATCTATCTACCTACCTACCTACCTACCTACCTACCTACCTACCTACCTACCTACCTACCTATCTATCTATCTATCTATCTATCTATCTATCTATCTATCTATCTATCATCTACCTAGTAGAATAACAGTTGGAAGGGACCTTGTAGGTCATCTAGTCCAACCCTCTGCTCAACAGGAGACCCTATGTCATTTCTGACAGACCGATGTCCAGTCTCTTCTTGAAAGCTTCTAATGATGAAGCACCCAAACTTCTGAAGGCAAGCTGTTCCATTGGTTGATTGTTCTCATTGTCAGAAAATTTCTTATTTCTAGGTTGAATCTCTCCTTGATCAGTTTCCATCCATTATTTTTTGTCTGGCCTTCAGACGCTTTGGAAAATAGGTTCACCCTTTCCTCTCTGTGACAGCCCCTCAAATATTATAACACTGCTATCATGTCTACTTTAGTCCTTCTTTTCTCTAGATTAGACATAGCCTGCAACTATGCTTCATATGTTTTAGCCTCCAGGCTAATCATTTTTGTTGCTCTTCTCTGCACTCTTTCTAGAATCTCAACAACTTTTTTATCATCTATCTAGCTATCTGTCTGTCTGTCTGTTTGTCTATCATCTATCTATCTATCATCGGTAGCAGCCCCCTTGCCTTCCCATCAAAATACTAAATAGCTTAGTTCCTTCCTCCCAATGTACCAAAATTAGTTACTTGTTGCTACTTGGTATTGGCAGTCATTCCCATTACAGCCTGTAGTACAGTGGACTAAAGTACTGTTATTAACATCTGCTGCTTGCAATTACTGCAAGTTCAAATCTCACCAGGCTCAAGGTTGACTCAGCCTTCCATCCTTTCAAAGGTAGGTGAAATGAAAGGACATTTTCAGAAATATGTAAAACTTCAGTGAGAATGCATTCCAAATATTATGACTAACATCTTCATGGATTTCCTAATCTCATATAATGGTAATAGAGTAGGATTCTAGATTCAAGTCTCCACTTGATCAGAAAGCTCATAGACTCACAGTCATTCTTTCTTACTCCATTCCATGGAATTGTGGTGGGGATAAAGTTATATGAGACCTCCATGCATGCCATCTTTAGGTCTCAAAGAAAATGAAATATTTAGAATAATCATGTTCTTCATAATTTCATTAATGGTAGCTTCCCTATATTCATATATCTAAAGATGATAAGACATGATACATGGTTTCATTCTATTTTCTATATTATTATATCTGAACATGGGATATAAGATAATAACGTAGTGGTGTAACACAGTTATTTCACCATAAGGTAATTTGGTATTTAACTAGTTTAGTTGTCATCCCTAATTATTGTGGCATTCCTATATAGTTTTGTTTCATTATATAGATAGACATTGTGCGCACACTAACTATTCAGACATGAAATTGTTTATTAAGATATTGTTCTTGAAGAGCTATTTGAAATACTACCTTTAAAAAAAAACATTATGTAAATATTTTATTTATTTTCCCTAATCCAGAAATATGTCAATAATGCCCTATTTTGGATAAGACTGCATTTGGTAAAAATATATTGACGCAAATTTTGATAGTTAAGCATAAAGATCCCAATAAGACACTAATTATGTGAGCCAAACAAACAGCTAAAAAATCTATATTTATCTATCTGAGGAGAAAAAAAAAATTCCAACATCTAGGGAAGAAACACGAGCTAAGAGCCCAAATCACTTAAGGCTTTTGCAAATTATCTTTTTGTTAACAGATCTTGAATAGATCTTGACTCACAATATGCTCTGCTTATTAGCCTTTGATTGCACTTGGATCCTCTGCCAGCTAAATCACCAAAGTTTGGCAGTGGTTTGGATGGAGATTTGTTATGAAAGAGAGAAACATAGAGCTCTTGAAGAACTGGATTAAGGAAAACCTCTCCCTGTGAAATTTGAAGTTTCCTCATCCAGATCAGAATTTTCAAGAGTTGCAACTCTTGAATTTATTTTATTATCTTATTATCTTATTTCAAAGATCTCTCTCTCTCTCTCTCTCTCTCTCTCTCTCTCTCTCTCTCTCTCTCTCTCTCTCTCTCTCTCTCTCTCTCTCTCTCTCTCTCTCTCGCACACACAAACACACACACACAGTTCAGAAATTTAAAACAAATAAATGTATATAAGCAGTAACTATTCTTATTCAAGACAATCACTTTTTCATTTTCAAAATGCTTGAAATGTTCTCAGGTGTTTTGTTATTCTGAATGTTACAGTTCTCAATGATCCTAAAATCATTCAAGGAAAATTTTTAAATGAAGTTTAGCCAAGGAAAGTTGAACTTTAAACATCTTGTTACATATAAAAGCTATGATATGCACAGAAATTTCTGAATGAAGTAAAACTGCAGGCTGAACTACTGGAACCTATGAAACCCAATACATTATTCAGCTAAAATTTCAATAAACTTTGGGGATTGCTTTTATTCATTTACAGGGAAATGTCAATCCTACTTTTTCAGCTAGCCACTCCTCACATTGAATTCAGTTTAATTTGGGGTGTAATTCTGATAAAAAAGCATATATGATTACTGGTCAATCAATACATTATCAGTTCAGAAAGTATCATCTTCTCAATTGCCACAATGTAAAATAATAATAATAATAATTCGAGACTGTACAGAGAAGAGCAACAAAGATGATTAGGGGACTGGAGGCTAAAATATATAAAGAATAGTTGCGGGAACTAGGTATGTCTAGTTTAATGGAAAGAAAGATTAGGGGTGACATGATAGCAGCATTCCAATATCTAAGGGGCTGCAACAAGGGGGAAACATATTCTCCAAAGCATCTGAAGGCAGGACAAGAAGCAATGGATGGGAAGTAATCAAGAAGAGAAGCAACCTAGAACTAAGGAGATATTTCCTGATAGTTAGAACAATTAATCAGTGGGACGACTTGCTTCCAGAAATTGTGGGTGCTCCAACACTGGAAGTTTTCAAGAAGAGATTGGACAACTATTTGTATGAAGCAGTATAGGGGTTCCTCCCAGAGCAGGGGTTGGACTAGAAGGCTTCCAAGGTTCCTTACAACTCTGTTATTCTGTATCTGTATCTCAGCAAAGTATAAAAATATGCACTTTTGCAGTATTAATAAACATTAGCCATCTACCTTGAGCTAACTTTCTTAGTCTACAGCAGTGGTTCTCAACCTTCCTAATGCCGTGACCCTTTAATACAGTTCCTCATGTTGTGGTGACCCCCAACCAGGGGTGGGTTCTAAATTTTTTTACTACTGGTTCTGTGGGTGTGGCTTATTTTGTGGGTGTGGCTTGGAGGTCATGTGACTGGGTGGGCGTGGCTAGCTGGTCATGTGAACGGGTGGCCATGGCTAGGTGTATAGGGACTACTCAGAGGGCTGAAAAAAGTCATTTCTGACAGGTCCTCGCACTTTTGACTGGTCCTCACACTTATGACCATCCTCACATTTATGCCAGTGCAGCATTCTTAACAACCATGTCACTCATTTCACAACTGCTTCTTTTCACCAAGGTGATAAGATAGGGCAGAAACGTAAAATGTGAGGATAGTCGTAAATTTGAGATCTGGTCAAAAGTGTGAGGATCACTCAAAAATAACTTTTTCAGCCCTCTGAGTAGTCCATGTGCACAAAAGGACTACCCAGAGGGCTGAAAAAAGTGATTTCTGACAGGTCCTCGCACTTTTGACCGGTCTTCGCACTTATGACTGGTCATCATTTATGCCCATTGTAGCATTCTTAACTACCGTGTCACTCATTTCACAACTGCTTCTCTTCACCATGGTGACAAGATAGGGCAAAAACGTAAAATGTGAGGACAGTTGTAAGTTTGAGGACTGATCAAAAGTGCGAGGACCAGTCAGAAATAACTTTTTCAGCCCTCTGAGTAGTCCATATGCATAAAAGGATACAGCAATAGAGAGGGATGAAGGAAGGGAAGGGAAATTAGAGTAGGAGTGAGAGTAAGATGGGGAGGAAGAGAGGAGGAGAAGGAGAAAGGAAGAGGAAGTAGGGAGGAGAAGAAGAGGGGGAGGAAGAGAAAGTAAGAAGTAAAGAAAAGAGAGAGGTGGTAGGTTTGAGGAGAAAGATTGCTGTACAGGGAAGAAAGCCAACCCCAAACAAATATAAAGATATTAAGATAAAGAATGAATTGTTAAATTTTAAAGAATAAAAAAGAACAAATATGAATAAATAACAATAATTAGAAACACACATACAAACATACAATGTATTTTCTTTGAACAGAGTATTTGGCTGGTTCACAAATTTAAACAGTGTTTAGTCATTTCAATTAAATTTACAATTTCTATATTTCCTTTTTGCCTTATTTATTCCTCATCTATTTTTGTAAAAAACCAATATTACCCTTCATCCTCATCTCTAATCTTAATCAAATTCAATTTTTCTCTTCTATTCTATATTATACCCCTTCCCATTGTCATCCATTTTTATATCCATCCTCACATTGGTTAATTATGTAATATTACAGTTGTTTAATATAAATTCAATTTTAATATAAATCAATTAGTTATATAACTACCTTTTTTGTATATTAATCAATATGAACATGAATATTCCAATTATTTCCATGCAATCCAATTTCTTACAAATCGATTAATTATATTTACCAATAATAATAAACCAAATAATTTCCCCCATATATTCCTCCAAACCACAACTTAACCATTTCTGCTTTCAACACAATATACAATTAATAGTATCTGAATTATTACAATTCCCTTTACAATTTACAATAATTACAATTATTACAATTCCCAAGAGCCTTGGTAGTACAGTGGTCTAAGGCACCCTGTTATTAAGCTGGTTATTAAGACCAGCTGCCTGCAATTACTGCAGGTTCGAATCTCGCCAAGGCTCAAGGTTGACTCAGCCTTCCATCCTTTCTAAGGTAGGTAAATTGAGGACCCAGTTTGTGGGGGCAATAAGCTGACTTTGTATAAATATACAAAAGAATGAAGGCTATTGCTTAGCGCATTGTAAGCCGCCCTGAGTCTTCGGAGAAGGGCGGCATATAAATCAAAATAAAAAATAAGTAAATAAAAAAATAGAGCTTTTTTTCTTTTGTGTTTTAAAATCTTGAACTCTCCTCTTTTTCCATAAATTTCCCATTGTTTGCACCTACCTTTTTTGGGGAGGAAAAAGAAAAGAAATCTGCCTGCCTAATTTTCCAACGTTGCAGCAACAGCAAAGCCCACAGCCTGCTTTACTTTCAATTTCGTTTTTCAGCATAGCTAGGGGAAAAAAAATCTGCTCCAGCAAGCAGCAGAGCCCTGAGCAAAACATCTGAGAGCAAATCAGCTGAGAGTCGGGAACCGATCTAATCAAGGGCTAATTAGCCTATGCTGAAGCTCCGCGGGCCAATAAAATTACAAAAAAACACCGAACCGTTTGTTAAATTGCTGGCTCGCCCGCCCCTCGCCCACCACTATTTATTGGCAATAAATAGTGGTGCGGAGGGGCGGGGCAAGCCAGCAATTTAACAAAGGGTTCGGCCAAACCCCCTAGAACTGGCAGAATCCCACAACTGGCTATAGGGTGGCCCTTTGAAGCCCTGCAGCAAGAATTTAAACAGTTTTTTTTCCTCTAGCCATCAGCTGGGACTCAGGAGGCAGCAATAGATTGGGAGTGGGCGGGGTAAGCGAACGGCCAGTGATCCAACAGAGCAGAGAGTGAGGGTGAATGAAGGCATGGGGGGGGTGAGAGAGGGTTTTGGTGACCCCTGTGAATTGGCTGTTCGACCCACAAAGCGGTCACGACCCCCAGGTTGAGAACTGCTGGTCTACAGCTTTGTACAGTGAAAAAGCTGTAGAAAGTTAACAGACAGGAGATTATGCATATATAGTATAAACTCCCAGATTACTTTTTCTATTCCTGAAGCTGTGTTTTTTGCTTGGCATTATTATTATTATTATTATTATTATTATTATTATTATTATTATTATTATTTAATCTTTAGTGAGATTCACAGCCTTTGAGGCTGGTTAATAGCTCAGCATCTCGAGTCCTAACCAAGGACCTAGGAACTGTTAAGGTATCGTCGGAAGATGTAAGCTGTTCCAAGTAAGGTGGTTTTTTGTAGAGTCAAAATGTTCAAGTCCGGCAAATTTAGAATTTCTAAATAGCGGGGTAGCCCTTTGGGTATTGCTCCAAGGGCTCCAATTACAACTGGGACAACACACAATTTCATTTTCCACAGTCGCTCAACTTCAATTTGCAAGTCCCGGTACTTTGTGATTTTTTCTTATCTTCAATCCGTGCATCACCAGGTATTGCAATGTCAATGAACCATACTTTTTTCTTTTCAACTATTGTTACGTCAGGTGTGTTGTGGACCAAGTGCCTGTCAGTCTGAATCCTGAAGTCCCACAAGATCTTGAGTTTCTCATTCTCTAAAACTTTCTCAACCTGATGTTCCCAGTGGTTTTTGCTGTACTCAAATCCAAACTTCTGGCATAATTTCCAGTGAATGATCTTAGCAACACGGTCATGGTGTTGTAAGTAATCAGTTTGTGAAACCACTGATCAGGTGGTCGACTGTCTCATCTTTCTCATTGCAGAGGCGGCATTTGCTATTGGTGGTAACATGTTGAATTTTTGCCTTCATGCAGTTTGTGGCTAGGGCTTATTCTTGAGCTGCCAAAATAAAGTTTTCTGTTTCTTTTTTCAGTACTCCTGATCTTAACCAGTTCCAAGTTAGTTTCTGGTCAGCTTTCCCTTCAATACTTTTCACGTATTGGCCATGCAGAGCTTTGCTTTTCCAATTTTCAGCTTGCTGCTCAATTACTTCTTTCTTATATTCTGCTTTTGTTTTCATTGTCTTTAAAATGCCTCCTTTATTTACTTCCTTAATCATTGGTTCTTCACTTTTCTAGATATAATCATTCAAGCTGCGTTTTTCTTCTTCCATAGTCTGCTTTACTTTTAGGAGTCCTCGACCACCCTCTGCTCTTGGTAAATATAATCGGTCAACATCACTTTTAGGGTGCAAGGCATGATTCATTGTCATAAGCTTCCTTGTTTTTCTGTCCAAATTGTCTAACTCCATCTGGGCCCAATCAATTATTCCTGCAGAGTATCGAATCACAGGTATAGCCCAGGTATTTATGTCTTTTATGATGTTTCCTCCACTCAGTTTGGACATTAATATCTTACAAATTCGCTGAATGTACTTGGCTGAAGTTAATTCCTTGACTTTATTATGCATTAAGTCAGAGGCTTCTAAAATCCCCAAGTACTTGTAGCCTTCTTCTGATTTTACTGCCTTTGTCATTTCTTCATTCTCTAGTTCTATTCCATCCTCTTCTATGATCTTGCCTGCACTATTATTATTATTATTATTATTATTATTATTATTATTATTATTATTATTATTATTATTATTATTATTATTATTAATAATAATAATAATAATAATAATAATAATTATTATTATTATTATTATTATTATTATTATTAATTATTATTATTATTATTATTATTATTATTATTATTATTATTATTATTATTATTATTATTATTATTATTAATTTGATTTATATGCCGCCCTTCTCCGGAGACTCAGGGTGGCTTACAATGTGTTAAGCAACTATTATTATTTTAAAAGGTGGAACATTCCACCTTTTTACAGAAGATGGAACATTCAAGATGTGTTGGAACGCAGACCATCTGTCCAGAAAAGAAAACTTGAGACAGGTGAGTAATACATAGTTGGAGGAAAATATGTAGTTTGAGGGTTCTCTATACATGTCATTTATATATTTAAATAGGAATGTGTCAATCTTCCACTTGTCTGTTAAAAAGTAAGCTTCAGTGACTTCCGTGGGATTCACAGGTAAGTGAATACAGATTGTACCCTTAAATATCTAAACCATATTGGATTTAAAAGTGCTTAATTTCTTTTGGATTGCAGCCAAGGAAGGTGTCTTCTTGACCTACATTTCATTAAGAATTGCAAATATATGTAGTTATAAAAAAAGTCCCATGCCAGCAGTAAAGTTAATATTCTGCCAAATGTGCAGTCAATTGTCCTGCCCCCTCCCCCAGTTAAAATCATTCCATTTTTCAAAGAAGGACACAAGAGGAATCACCCCTGTGGAATTTATATGAAAATTGTGTTTCTTCATTCATACAATGTTTAAGCCATAAGGTTTAGTTTGAGTGTAACATGGAGGGGTAATCTGAAGACATAGCACTATGTAGAGTTCTTTATAATGGCCTCTTTGCATTAAACATTGGTGGTTCTATTCCTCACCATCTTTTATTATAAATCCTAAATTAGCCTTAGCAAGTTGAAAATCTAACAGTTTAAAATGTCCTCTAGCCGTTTAGGGAACAAAACATTAAATCCTAGTTCTACAGCCTTACCTATGTGTATGGGATAGCTGGATTTGTTTAACATCATCATCCCCATGAACTCTAATCTTTGTCCCTGCCCCTAATGTTAAATGCTTCTGAACCTCTCCAAAGGCTGACCATTCGTTGTTTAACACACTATCTTAAGACTGCACAATTTCTGGCAGTTCAAGGGCATAACAGAAGTTTGCCATAGCTTTCCATGCCATAGCTTTCCATGGCAAGTTGTGGGCTGCATTCCAAAATGAATCAAGGTCAGGACAAGGTGGCCAAATGTTTGTTTGTTTGTTTCAGGAATAGAAAGAGAACATTGAACTTCTGGAAGGCTTAAACTATCCACATTGCCTCTTTATAAACTTTTATTATAAACTTTATAATAAATAAAGATGATGATGATGATGATGATTATTGTTGTTGTTGTTGTTGTTGTTGTTGTTGTTATTATTATTATTATTATTATTATTATTATTATTATTATTATTATTATTATTATCCCAAATCACTTACTTTTTGTTTTTTCTAAAAGGGTATTTTGGCTTCATTAATTCTAAGGGCCATAAAAGAGACACATTTTTGTATCACTGCAGCATGTGAATCAAATCATTATAGTGCAAAAAACATAATTTTTGCCTTAGCTTTATAAGTAAAATTCAGACTGCTATAGCTTGGCTCAAAACAAACAAAGCAAACCTAACAATCACATGACTGAAGGATCTGTGGAGGTCATAAATGGTTAGAAGTTATTGTTTTCAGCACTATAACATTGAACTTTCCCTTACACAAGGTAATTGGTAACCAAAGTCTATCTGTAATAATAAGAATTTGATTTTCTTTGACATAGCATGCACCAATATAAGAATTTTGAGACACATACAGCTTGTCCTTAGTTAATGACCACTCACTCAGCAACTGTTTAAAGTTGTGACAGTGCTGAATGAATAGTACTTACAACGAGTTCATAGCACCCCTTCTCCACTTGCAGCCATGATGGACTGTAGCACCTCCTCCCCTGCCCATTTTAAGCTTAATATTATAGATATTTCAATAAAAGGGAACATCTGTAATTTGGGATTAAGCTGTGGACTTCTTATTGTTTTCTAAGCTTGGTTGTTTACTTGCATATTTTTCATTATCCAACTATGTAACATTAATATTTCTTTGTAACAAATTTCCATTGTATTAAAGAAGCCCCATTACAGTATAAGGCAAGTACAGGCTTGTAACTTAAAATGAATTAAGCTTCTTATTTTTTCTTAACAAGATAATTGGTGAACAAAATTAAGTTGGGCCAAGCCCTGTCCATGCTGATTTGATGATAGGCATCAATTCTATGTCATCAAATTTAGCAACAAAGAAACATAACAACTTTATCTAAAAAGATATTGTGATATCAGGTTTCTTTTTCATCACTGCCTCTTCTTGCTTTAATTAAAACTATCTTTGTATGAGTGCCTAGATATACCTGTGAATATATAACAGTATTTAAGCAATATTTTTCCTCTGGGGAAAAAAATCATATTTAAATTTTTTTTTTGCATAGAATGAAAATGAATTAAATTATTTGAGGCTTGAAAAGTTGGTTCTCTACAAATGAATATCTTCAGTTAATTTATCATTTGCAGTGCATACAAAGGCTTTTCCCGCAGTATATGAGAGTAATGTAATAAAAACAGCATGCATAATTTTAACCACTTTGATATAACTATGTTAAATTAGGGGAAAAAAAGAAGTCAACTCAATTCATGATATGTGTTGCATAATTAGATGAGGAGAACATTTGTTCTGATTACTTCTTAAGTCTGTAAATACACCTTTTTTATTCATATTTATAAAAGGAATGCTACTTTCTGAAATAATGGCCTGTCATAATAAATACCAGCAGTATATTAGTTCTTTAAAAAATCCAATTTTATTTCATCTTCATGCAGTTGAGGGCTTTTGGTTTCATATTGTTGCATAGAAGTTTCTGTTAACACAGAAAGTATTATTGCCTTAAATATAGAAGACTTTCAAAATAACACTATAGGATCCATGAACAATTACATTTCCTGTATTAAGCACTAGGTTTATTCCAAAGGCCCATTTTGACTGCAATTGCTTTAATGTTTGCCAGGGGAAAATGTTAAAATATTAATAATCTAGTAACCTATTCCATAACAGTGAGTCACCAGCTTGAACTTTCATTTGTCACACATAGACACAGAGAGAACTAAACTTTAATATAAATACGGAAATGGAAGCAGATACATTATGAACGAGGCAATATCAACTCTAACATTTTATATTGGTGTGAAATTAATGATTGTGCCAGTCTTTCAGGATTTTGCTGATTTTTGAAAGCAGTGCTGTGAAAGTCTCTTCTCTCCCTCTGCCATCGTAATATGAAACCTGATGAGAAAAATCCTATTTAGTCTTTTTAGCTGTCTTTCTTTTTAAGATACAATCTGTGGCCTGCTGAGATATTTATGTATATGAAATTAGTTGCTCTTAATGAAAAGGAATTCAAATTATACATTACCAATTTTATTGTCAAAATAATAGGCAATGAACATGTTGAAAACTCTAATATTAACATCTCCCACCTCGTGTTACATGGATGCTTTTCATATTTATGGAGCAGGATTTCTACGTAAAATATGCAACAAAATGGCAACAACAACATCTACGGTATTTTATACGAGTTGTTATGATAGGAGTATATTTTGTTATGGAAGACCCTGATTTATTAATAGATGACCTACACCTGGTTATTCTAGCTTGGAATTTAAATCATTACAAAGTGTTCTGTCCTTTTCTGAAAGCCAAATATTTTATTTGGGATTGGGATGATTCCCTCATATATGATCCTCCAACAAAGTCATTCTGTGGTAAATGGAATATCATACAATAGGCTCAGATTTTTGATAAGGTAGCAAAAATAAGACAATGTAGGACTTCTTTCAAGGTCTCCTCATTCTATTTTTACTTTAGAATCTTACCCTAAAGATCAAAAGAAAGTCTATGTAGTGCTTTTTGTTTATTGGATTATTTATTACATACTTAGTTATCTAAATTGATCTATTGTTATTGGTTGCCCAGGCAGCCAAATTATCAGACTGTATTTGGCATTTTTATCCACCTATTCCATAGGTGTCAAACTTGCGCTGTCATGCTGCCATCAGGTGATGTATCACAACATTTTTTCTCTTGGCAGAGCTGGGATGGGTGTGGCCTGTGTGTGATGCATCTGGCCTGTGGGCTGCCAGTTCGACATTCCTGATCTATTCAGTCCTTTCTCAAGGCACTGGGCTAGGCAGATGTTGTTTGATGGTGTTAAAGATATTGTCATAGGAAGCAAGCTGTTTGTCAACTGGCAAGGCATCTCTGGCCTGTCGGAAGGGCATCCGTCGGAACCCCGACACTGTTCCAAGTAAAACTACATTTTGCAATTGTCTGATGATGATTCTTGTCAATTATGAGGCTCCAGATGTTTTGCACCCAAGGTACCTATTATTATTGGTACTATATTTCCTTTTTTGCCATGGTTACTCTACTTCTACTAACAGGTCAAGGTACCACCCAAGGTACCTATTATTATTGGTACTATCTTTCCTTTTTTGCCATGGTTACTCTACTTCTACTAACAGGTCATTGTATTTTGTAATTTTTCCCCCAGGTTTTTTTTTCACTTCTATTTTGCTGTATCCAACTTCTGAAACTTTCACTATTTAGAATTTTTCTTTCTTTCTTATTAACAGTTGTTAAGTCTAGGGTATTATGTGGCAGGTTTTGTTGGAATTTTAAAATTCCAGAGCATTTTAGCTTCTTCATTTCCATTATTTTGTCTACTTTATGGTCCCACTAGTTCTTTATCTTGTCTTGTAGGCCAGTTTGGTCTCATAATTACTATTTTTTAAATATTACTATTTAAAATCCATTTAAATAAACAATTATGCATTTAAGCGTCTAGTATTTTATTGTAAAAATTGTTTAAATAAAGAAGTCCAAGACAACTTGTAGAAGGTTGAGGTATTAGAATAAATGGTACGTGAACTCATGAAGGTACAACCTATAATCAACACTGATTATACTCCTACCAAACCATGATAAGACAGAGCAATGTGATATTGCTGTTTTAATGCTGTAATCACCTTTTGCATAATCTTAATAGCTCAGATACCAGGAACATGTTCAGTGAAATCCTTTTAGTAGAAAAACATAGCTTTATTTCACCAGACATTACAATTAGGTCAATTTTTAAAATTATGTTGCTAACAGCTTAGATTCTTTTAAAGCTTTTTGGCAATTGTTCCCATGGTGTTAATAAATACATGTAAAGCTTTTGTTTGTTTGTTTGTTTGTTTGTTTGCTTGTTTGTTTGTTTCTGGTAGCAGTAGTGGTGATAGCAGTACATGAATACTGTCCCCTCCACCCACCCCCAGCTTGCCATCTGTGTCTGAATTGTAATTCTTCTTGATAAGGATGATGGAGATAATGAGGATCATGACAAAATGATTATTTAATTGCCGTTTCTTCGTTACTGTATTTTCTTACATTTGCTGGCAACAGTAACTGGCAACAGCTGAACTCTTGTTACAAACAATACATAGGGGAAGGGAGAAAATGAGAGCTACAACAATAGAGAATGGTGTATTCTGCATAAATAAATAAAAGACCAGGAACAAATTAACTCTAAGAAAGCATTTTATTTTATATAGAATACTTAAAGTATAATGCAGTGTAAAACCAGTGGTTTGATAGTACAAGCCAATTCATATATTTAATCAAAAGGAAATCCTATTTGTTTGATGGGAGCATATGCCCAAATTCATGGAAACATAATGCCAGCCTTGAACTTGCATTATATGAAAAAGGTACTATAAATTTTCAAAAGTTGTACGTAGCAATAGCAATATCACTTAGACTTACATACCACTTCACAGTGCTTTACAGGTCTCTCTAAGAGAGAATATTGCCTCCAACTATCTGGGTTCTCATTTTATTGACCTTGGAAGAATGGAAGGCTGAGTCAACCTTGAGTCTGGTCAGGATTGAACTGCTGGCAGTGAGCAGAGTCAGCCTGCAATACTGGGTACTAACTACTGAGCACCACAGTGTGTCTGCAAATAGTGCATATTTGCTATTTTATGTCTAACTTTCATCAGTAACAGGATGTAGGAAAATAATACTGAAAATATTTTAATTTTCTCAATTTTCTCAGCTAAATATACAAAAGACCTATAAATAGAAATAGAACAATTGTGGCAAAAGAAAGCAAAAATAGTATCAATAGTGAGGTACTTTCAGTGTAATCCCAAAACACTTAGAGCATCACTTCAGCACCTTGGCATTGACAAAATCCCTATCAGACAATTGCAAAAGTCAGCTTTACTTGGATTAGTTTACATCCTGAGACGATACCTAATACCATCAAATGACAACATCTGCTATCCCAAGTCCTTGGAAGGAGTTGATAGGTGGATAAAAATGCCAAATTCAGTCTAAGCATCTGGTTGACTGCATTTCAATAATTTCATTGTTCATTTGGATGAATTAATTTTAATTGTATGAATAACACACTGAAAAAAATAATTTTATCTTCATAGCTCTTTTTTCCATCTACAGTATAATTTAAAATAAAATGAAAACCCATTAGAGGGTCTCTGGTTTGTGTGTGTGTGTGTGTGTGTGTGAGAGAGAGAGAGAGAGAGAGAGAGAGAGAGAAAAGAGAGACAGAGAGAAACAGAGAGAAACAGAGAGAAACAGAGACAGAGAGAAAGAGAGAGAACTTTGCACAACTGCTTCTGTAATTCTTTTGCATGCTTCTAGGTTAGAAAGCATGAACCAGTTGAGAAAGCATGTCACAGGCAATCAATATTTGTACAACTTTTAATATACTATGCTTGTTAAGATTGTAATATCATCATCAATCAGTTGTGTTTCCCTGAGCCTCTGTCAAATCAAATGTGGTATTCCATAAGAATAATAGTCCTATTTTGATTTTTACTAATTTTATGTGTAGATCTAAGTATGCTTCTTTTTTTTCCCACTGACATACAATTGTTCTTGCTTAAACTGAAACTTCAGAAATGACTGGCTGTCATTTTCATCTATGTGTTTTGGTTCAACACAGCTTTTAGAATTAAACAAGAATCCAGTGATTATAGTATGTGTGGCTTTGCTGAATATATTTCTACTAAGCAAGCACACTGAGCAATTTAACAAATCAGATAGAAGCATAAAGTTAGTCTTCATTATTTGACTTGATACATAATGGGGTAGAAATCATATGGTTAATTATAAGTCTGGACATGCAGTACTCTGCTTCCAAAACTTCCATGTTGTGGTTGGAAAATCAATTCACCACAGATTCATTGTTTTCCTCATGCCCATTAACCCAAGTTAATATGCTACGGCATTTATTTGAACTGATATTTCAGCTTATCGTTTGGAATGAATAAAGATTAAAATCAAGATACAAGGTTAATGTGTTTAAAATCCAAAATCATGTTTTTAAATTGCTACTGACTGGCCCTAAAGCTGAGCAATAAAGATGATTAGGCCTGTTAACCTTGCTTTATTTAAATTAAAATGCATTCTGAAGCATTGATCAGAAGAGGCAATATTGCAATGCTGTATGTGACTTTATTTTGTTTTGTTGTGAACTTGAGAGTGTTGAGAAATGAATCTAAGTGCTTTACAAAGAATTTCCTCCCTTCTCCCTTCTATTCTAATAAACAGAATGGGAACATTTACAAGTTTGTTAAAATGGCATGCAAGCTACAAGTGTCATGCAAAAGACTCATGTGGCAGACTACTGTAATGCAAACAAGGTCATTCATAAAATAAAGAAATGCTTTTTCTTTACTTAAAGAGGCATTTAAGGGGAAATCTTGACCCTTAAAAAATGGATGGAGAAATTCTTTATTTCTGGAGAGATTCAGAAAGATAATCTGAATTGCCCACCATACTTTTTCTCTCTCCACAAATGTGGTACAAAAAATTTCCAGGTTATTGGTGTCCTGCTGTACTTTGCATCCCTGCCCTTCTTTCTATTCCCAATTCCCTCTATGAATCATTCACAGGTCCATAGCTGTTTAATATAGTAATTTCCCACCTCGTATTCGTAATGGCTATGCTAAGTCTTTCATTATTAAACCATTTAGAATGAACAGCTTCTCTGACAATATACTCATGCCAAAGCTTTAAAATAGTATGTCGGAGAAATATATTTCACATTTGCTGATTCCCTAAGAAAGAAAAAGAAGAAGTCTATCCTCCATCAAATTCACATTATGTTTCAAGATGAGAATTTGAGCATGTTCTTCATGGTCCTAATATGACGGTTAGCATTTTACCCAGTAAAAGATCTTTTTTCCCAATAAAAGATTATGGGTGCACCTTGCTACATTTTTAGCAAGACAATAATGTTGAATGTTGAATGTTATAATAGTAGGATCCTACTTTATCTTTATGTTTAAATCATTTCCCATAAAGCCACATATTAATTTATCTATGATTATACCTTAATAGGATTTTCAGGATTTATTAGGCTATAGTTTAGAGAACTGACACTTATTCATCCTTGAAATTTAATAATTATAACTATTATTATTTAGGAATTTCATGAAAATGACAAACTAGTTTGATACACGCTGGTCACATTTTCTGAAAACTTTGTAATAATGTTTAATCTATAACAGTGTAAATTCAAGTATTCCAAAGCATTGAAACCCATGATTCCCAAGGGAATCAAATTTGGAATTATTGTGGCTACTCCTGTGCTACGGACTGATTCTGGACTGCTGGTGTGCTGCTGCAGTCTTGTGATCTCCATTTTCAACATTCTGTGACAGTTTCCCATTTCCTTGCTCCCTCAACCATCCAACAGTAGCCACTTAGCTGCCTGCTGGAAAAGGAAGGAAAAGGAAAGTGGAAGGAAAGGAGAGAGAAAAACAGGAACAGGGAGGAAGGAATCCTTGTGCCCTTACCACTTACTTTCACTACCGGTTCGGAACTGGGAGTACATGCACTTGCTTCGCTTGTACACAATGCTTCTGCACATGTGCAGAACCTTCTGCGCATGCGCACAGCGTCTATGATGACATCCGGGTGGGTGGGCGGAGTCACCCACCGCCGCCACTACTGGTTTGCCTGAACTAGCATGAACCAGTAGAAACCCACCACTGTTGTGTACCCTTCCCATCCTATGTTACTACCTCTGCATGCTTTTCCACCTTATGCTGATTTTCTTGTACACCTTCTCCAATCAACACTACCACACTGCATGCCTTCCCTGACCTGCACAACATTTCTAGCATGCCTTTGATGCACCCTTCCCAACCTGTGCCACCCCTGCAGACTTTTCTTTACCTAGATCACACTTCTTCCACACCTCCATATTGCATTCCCACAGCGCCATGCACCCACTCATAACCTTGCTCATGCAGCACCTGCCATTTACCAGCCTGCTAGCTTTGGACTTGTAACTTCCTACTGGCTTCCCCACTGACTTTGTCCCAAGCTTTCCACAAGTAAAGTAAGTGGAGAAGCTGGCCAGAATTTGATGGAGGGCGGGAGGGCTTACTCTATGGTAAGATGGGCAGTCAATAAATTATATAAATAATAAATTATACAAATAATAAATAAATAAATCTGTAACCAAGAAAGTCAGAGACAATTCTTTTCCCTTTTTTTCCTTTATTTTTTCCTATCGCAGTTTTATCTTTTGAACTCTTTTTTGTTTTGTATACTTTTTATTCATATAGAGGCATGGTGGCATAGTGGTTAAAATGCAGTACTACAGGCTACTTCTATTGACTGCCGGCTGCCAGCAGTTCGGCAGTTCGATTCTCAAGGTTGAGTCAGTCGTCCATCCTTCCAAAGTCAGTAAAATGAGCACTCAGATTGTTGGGCAATATGCTGACTCTGTAAACGGCTTAGAGAGGTAAAGCACCATGAAGCAGTATGTAAGTGCTATTGCTACTGCTATTTGACCAACAAGAAGCAATGAACAAAAAAATAATAATCAGCAGCTAGGTACAGAATCAGAGAAACATGGGGAAGTGGAGAAGAGGACATAAGAAACAAGTGGAAAAGAGAATAACGAAACTATCATGGAAAACACTGAAACCCATAATCAGTGATTTCCAGTTTTCCCCACTATTGTCACGATGAGAAAGAAGAAATCCTTTCCTGAAAAGTAACATATTTCTGTATTTTATTAAGGATTGCTGTCTTAATTAAATTAAATTAAATTAAGATAAGCAAGGAGAAGTGTGGTGTGAGAATTATGCCACCTTCTGCTCAATGTGAATCCCCAAATGCAACAAACTATGATTTTCAGCTATAACCTATTACCCCACATATTAACTCTGTGTCACCATTGGATGGTAAAGAGCTATTATCCACTGATAACCCTCTACATGTGCAGGCTAGTCAAGAAGACTTATTCCTAGAGAAGTGTAAATCTAATTAGAATCTTAGTATCTACATATCAAACCATACAATTTTCTTCATTTGAATTCACTTCTGTTGAATAATATGTTCTTGTAATTGTGAGTCAGATATTCAGTTCCTGGAACTCCTCTTAGCTAAAACATTTATAGATGATAGAAGAATTTTCTCCTTGTAATTTCTCCTTTCAGTGACATGGAAATCTTAGATGTGATTAAGAACAAAAGCTAAGAGTAAAATATTTCATGCTAGAATGTTATTAACAATTTTTACAGAGAAGATAAACCTATTAAAAATGTCTGAATTATTATATAGAAGAATATTTTCAAACTGAAGAATGAAGAATGACAATAAAATGTGGGGGAATTATTCTGTATTCTAATAGGCATTATTCTTTGTTGTTTACCTTTAGTCATATTATAATTATTATTACAATAATTATAATAATAATTATTATTTAGTCATATTATGCATCCTTTAGTCATATTATAAGAAATGATGTACTTGATAGCCAAATGCTTATGCATTTAAATATTTGTTGATATTAGTTGCAAACTCGTCCATCACGACCCCTTGGACAACGTTCCTCCAGGCCTTCCTGTCCTCTGCCATCCTCTGGAGTCCATTTAAGCTACTGCTTCAGTGACTACATCCAGCCATCTCACTCTCTGTTGTCCCCTTCTTCTTTTGCTCTCAATCTTTCCCAGCATTAGGCTCTTTTCCAGTGAGTCCTTCCTTCTCATTAAGTGGCCAAAGTATTTGATTTCATCTTCAGGATCTGGCCTTCTAAAGAGCAGCCAGGGTTGATCTCCTGTAGGACTGACCGGTTTGATCGCTTTGCAGTCCAAGGGACTCGCAGGAGTCTTCTCCAGCACCATAGTTCAAAGGCCTCAATTCTTTGGCACTCAACCTTTCTTATGGTCCAACTTTCACAGCCAAAGATTGCAACTGGGAAAACCATAGCCTTGACTATACGCACTTATGTCGGCAGGGTGATGTCTCTGCTTTTTAGAATGCTGTCTAGATTTGCCATAGCTTTCCTCCCCAGGAGCAAGTGTCTTTTAATTTCCTGGCTGCAGTCCCCATTTGTGGTGAACTTGGAGCCCAGGAAAATAAAATCTGTCACTACCTCCATTTCTTCCCCATCTATTTGCCAGGAATTGAGAGGGCTGGATGCCATGATCTTAGTTTTCTTAATGTTGAGTTTCAAGCCAACTTTTGCACTCTCCTTCTTCACCCGCATCAAGAGGCTCTTTAGTTCTCTTCACTTTCTGCCGTTAGAATGGTATCATCTGCATATCTGAGGTTGTTGATATTTCTCCCGGCAATCTTAATTCCAACTTTTGATTCATCTAGCCTGTCACCTCCACTAGCTTTGTTGTTGCTCAGATTTCCTAAGGCCCATTTCACTTCACATTCTAGGATATCTGGCTCGAGATCAGTGACCACCCCATAGTGGTTATCAGCAGTGGTGGGATTCAGCCAGTTCGCACCACTTTGGGAGAACCAGTTGTTAACTTTCTGAGCAGTTTGGCAAACTGGTTGTTGGAAGAAATCATTAGGGAAGAGAACTGGTTGTTAAATTACTTGAATCCCACCACTGGTTATCAAGTATGTTAAGCTCATTCTTGTATAGTTCTTCTGTGTAATTTTGCCACCTCTTCTTAATCTCTTCTGCCTCTGTTAGGTCTCTGTCATTTTGGTCCTTTATCATACCCATCTTTGCATGAAACATTCCCTTCATATCTTCAATTTTCTTGAAGAGATCTCTGGTCCTCCCTATTCTATTGAATGGTTTGCCTTGGATTCGAACTGAGATTATTCTGTCATTTTGGGGACTGTATCCCAGTATTGCTTTTCCTGCTCTTTTATTGATTATGAAGGCTACTCTGTTTCTTTTGAGGGATTCTTGACGCAGTAGTATACCAATGGGACAATGGGAAGGGGTATAATATAGAATAGAAGGGAAAAATTAAATTTGATTAAGATTAGAGATGAGGATGAAGGGTAATATTGGTTTTTTACAAAAATAGATGAGGAATAAATAAGGCAAAAAGGAAATATAGAAATTGTAAATGTAATTGAAATGACTAAACACTGTTTAAATTTGTGAACCAGCCAAATACTCTGTTCAAAGAAAATACATTGTATGTTTGTATGTGTGTTTCTAATTATTGTTATTTATTCATATTTGTTCTCTTTTATTCTTTAAAGTTTAACAATTCATTCTTTATCTTAATATCGTTATATTTGTTTGGGGTTGGCTTTCTTCCCTTTCATCTTTTTTATTGTACAGCAATCTTTCTCCTCAAACCTACCACCCCTCTCTTTTCTTTCCTTCTTACTTTCTCTTCCTCCCCCTCTTCTTCTCCTCCCTACTTCCTCTTCCTTTCTCCTTCTCCTCCTCTCTTCCTCCCTCTCTTATCCTCACTCCTACTCTAATTTCCCTTCCCTTCCTTCATCCCTCTCTATTGCTGTATCCTTTTATGCATATGGACTACTCAGAGGGCTGAAAAAGTTATTTCTGACTGGTCCTCGCACTTTTGATCAGTCCTCAAACTTACAACTGTCCTCATATTTTACGTGTTTGCCCTATCTTGTCACCATGGTGAAGAGAAGCAGTTGTGAAATGAGTGACATGATTGTTAAGAATGCTACAATGGGCATAAATGATGACCAGTCATAAGTGCGAAGACCGGTCAAAAGTGCGAGGACCTATCAGAAATCACTTTTTTCAGCCCTTTGGGTAGTTCTTTTGTGCACATGGACTACTCAGAGGGCTGAAAAAGTTATTTTTGAGTGATCCTCGCACTTTTGACCAGATCTCGAATTTACGACTATCCTCACATTTTACGTTTTTTGCCCTATCTTATCACCATGGTGAAAAGAAGCAGTTGTGAAATGAGTGACATGGTTGTTAAGAATGCTGCACGGGCATAAATGTGAGGATGATCATAAGTGTGAGGACCAGTCAAAAGTGCGAGGACCTGTCAGAAATGACTTTTTTCAGCCCTCTGAGTAGTCCCTATACACATAGCCATGGCCACCCAGTCACATGACCAGCTCGCCATGCCCACCCAGTCACATGACCTCCAAGCCACGCCCACAAAATAAGCCACACCCACAGAACCAGTAGTAAAAAAATTTAGAACCCACCCCTGGTTGGGGGTCACCACAACATGAGGAACTGTATTAAAGGGTCGCGGCATTAGGAAGGTTGAGAACCACTGTTTTAGAGCCAACTCAGGTGGTGTTCATAATTATATCTTGTCATAGTTGTCTCTTGAAGTACCAACCAATTAATTTCACATGGTGGCTGTCCCATATTGAATGAAGAGCTATGTTATTTTTTTTTAAATAGTTTTTATTAAACAGCTTTAAAAACATAAAAACACCATAAAGCAACCACAAATACATAAAAACAAAACAAAACATAACATAACAAACAATACATACCATCTAAGGTCATTTTACAGCTTTCTGTATCGGCATTCGTATTTTACTTTTGTAGTTCTCTATCTATTCGAATCTCTATGCTACATAATGGGATGAGCTCCCGTTACTTGTCCCAGCTTCTGCCACCCTAGCAGTTCGAAAGCATGTAAAAAATGCAAGTAGAAAATTAGGGATCACCTTTGGTGGGAAGGTAACAGTGTCCTGTGCGCCTTTGGCATTTAGTCATGCTGGCCACATGACCACGGAGACGTCTTCAGACAGCGCTGGCTCTTCAACTTTGAAACAGAGATGAGCACCACCCCCTAGAGTCAGGAACGACTAGCACATATGTGTGAGGGGAACCTTTACCTTTATTCTATCATATTTATTTACTTCTCAATAATAGCATAATAATGTTACATCAACATATATATTAATACACAGTAGTATTTATTATTCTTATCTACCAATTTATATTCATTTATATTTATATTTATATCTCTTTGTTTAATGTTGTTCAATTACTTCAATTTAAATTTCATCAGTACTAAGTTAAACATTTCCTGTTTTGGTTTCTATTTTCAAGCCAACTGTACATTTTATTCCATACTTCATAATAATCCGAATCATCCCTCTGAAGAGAGATACTATGTTAATTCACATAATGGATAAGCCTACAAATCTTTATCGTATCATCTTTAGCTAATTTTATCCACACTTTAAAAAGTAGATGCCTGTGATCATTGTGG
Source organism: Pituophis catenifer annectens (assembly GCF_029215685.1). Classification (NCBI taxonomy): domain Eukaryota; kingdom Metazoa; phylum Chordata; class Lepidosauria; order Squamata; family Colubridae; genus Pituophis; species Pituophis catenifer. The sequence continues at coordinate 117,064,853 of NW_027256882.1, forward strand.
ATGCTTTCCACTTGTTCTTTTTTAAAAAATCTTATGGGTCCTCTATTTTTCTTGTTCTTTAGATGCCTCAAAGATGGAGCACCTTAGTGGTATATCTCTGCCTAAAATGTTCAGCAGCAATAACTGATGTAAACACTATATTCTTTTAATATCCTTAAATTTATCTCTTTAAATAATCAATTTACACCATAGGGATTTAGTAATTAGTCTCTACTAATGATGCATATATATTTATGCACATAACTCCAGATTTTTTTAAAAAAAAAATTACACCAAGCAGAAACGTCCATCTGTCTATAGAAAATGTCTGCCATTATCTCCATGTGTTAGTTGTTTTAGTCATAGAAACTACTATATGCAATCCAAGTAGCTTGGAAGTAGCTATTTATTTTATCCTCTGCCTTCTTTGTTAACTTTGTTGGTAAAGCTGGGCTCACAATCTGCTTTTTGGTTTTGAGAGTGTCATGTGATCCCACAAATACAGTTGCAAGTCAAATTTAACAGTTTAGTCTGTTGTGCGAATCAATTAACTGCTGTTTATTTAATAAATCCTAGTTAAAGAAATAATAGCTTGCAATAGTATCCAAAACAAATCAAAGATGTCAAGTACAATGCTGACCATATTTATTAGAGCATAAGAATATACAGTTCAATAGGATTTATTCTAACCATATTTTAGCATATAATTATATTTTTTCCAATATTAACAATAATGATTCCATATCATCTCAACCACTTTATTTATAATACAAATATTTAATTATGGAACCAGATGTTGTAGTTATACTGTTAATCTTTGTCTTTGTGAAAACACCAGATTATTTTATATGCTAAACTGAATATGTGCCACATAAATGGAAATGTTGACTTTATCAAGTGGTATAAAACTTGATAAAGTTTTATTTATAGACTTCATAAAAAACTTTATAAGTTTTTACTTATATCTCAACTTCCCGCTGTTTCCTATTATCATTTTCATGTACTAATTTTATGAAAGAAACGTGTTAATCTTTAATAAATCCAGAAATGATTGGCTGGAGCTAGGGTAAGGATTAACAGTTTAATGATCTATGTACGCTTAATTTATTGTATTTTATTCAGTCCAAATAACCAAACCATAGTTTAGCAAATGCATTAAATCCTTTCTATGTAAATTTTGTAATAGCTGAGTGATATACAGTAGTTGCTTCCTAAAAGCTATTACTTTAGAAGGTTATACAAAATTACAGTACTGAAATTGTAACTGAAACAATACAAGGCAACAGTATAATATGTCCCCAAATAAAGTAAACAGATTTATTGTTTTTTCACAGCATCATCCAAAGTATGTTTCTAAAACACAGAAACCATTTTCTCTATTTATTCTATGTTATTCAAACTTTTTATATCTAATATTAGGTCCTCTCCTGATAAAGATAGGTAACAGCAATTTGGGCAGCAAATTTAATGGTGATATAGTTTCCTATAGTACTGGATAGTATTGCAACTACTTATTTTTAGGAAGGGAGGGAATCCTGCCAATGTAAGCAGTATCACAGTGAACCCAGTGACTTCAATGGCTGCTGTCAAATCTAAGATTCTATAAACTTTTAGTTCAAGAGGCTCTACCAGCCTAACTCTAGCATGGCACTAATTTTACATAAGAGTATCTTTGCTTCTGGTAAAAGACCATACCATCCAAAAATTATATCCAAAATCTATACGCTTGCACTACATAGATTGTTTTTGTCTTCCAATGCAAATAAACAACATTTTTTGGCTCTGGAGAGGGAAGGAAATAATTCTTTAAAAAAAAAAACAACCTTGGAAAGGTGTTTTTTGGTAGATTTTAGCTGTATGATCATTTGCAGTCTACTTGAGAGAAAATACGCAGGCTGAATTGCCTCATGTTGAAGATGAGAGCTTTCATTCTATAAGCAGACTGAATACCTAAGTATTTAGAAACATTTATCCTGGATAGTTGTCAATTCAGGGGACTTATGGATTGATCAGATGCACTTAGAAATAAATAAAAAAGCAATGTATTATAGATATACTGTACCAAATATTAAGTTATTAAGGTACTACTTATAGACGTATATGTTATTTGTTTTATTGTTCTGTTTGTCATTTATATGGTGTGTTGTCTTCTTTTTTATTGATAAATGTAAATAAAGATTATTTTTTTAAAAAAGAAATCAATAAAAAAGCATAACTACTGAGATCATTACATGAACCATTTTATCTATATGAATAATTCTACTGAATGACTAAGCACAATGTCAGAGCAAAAACATTTAGGCAACCTTGCTGAGAGCCAATTCTTTCTTTTTTTAACGTCTGAACTTTTACATTGTTGAAATCAGAAGTAGATAGGAAGTTAAATTGATGATAATTGCTTCAATAAGATATAGAACACATTATAAGATGCCCTAGGGATGTATTAATCAAATTGGCACTGATGTTTACATGAATATACACAGAATAGCAAAGGCTTTACAAGTTGATTAGTGGACAATGATTGATTGATTTGTATAAAGGGCCAATCTGCCAAATCTGAGTAATGTAGAACTTCCCAATATGTATTTGGAATTAAATAAAACTGTACAATCAGTTTAATAGCAAATAATGGAAACAGGAATCACAACTAAGAACATAATAATATGAAGAGGTCTGGAGGCAATTACAAATTTCTAGACTCAGGGAAAGTGCTATTCCAGAGGAAGGGATAACAATTTAAAAAAAGTAAGTTTACTTGTGCCTACAGATGGCAATCTATAAAATATGTAGCCCAGCCTATTGGACTTTATTGAATGGATAGATATTATTTGAAGAAGGTAATCTCACAATGTCTACACTTAAAACATGAAGGGATTTAAAGGTGAAAACGAGCACTTTGAATTGTACCCAAGTGAATCTATCTATAGATGGCTTTTAATGATAAAACTTTTGTATTCATAATCTGCATTTGTGCTGTAATCAGTGGTAAAGTTTATAATAAATTATGTCACTTTAAAAAAATAATTTTGATAAAAATTATTATGAATTTTCTCCTACATTCTGTGAAATTTGGTTTCATCATAGCTGAAAGCCCTTATTTGGACTTAGAAATAAATTGCCAGATAAATAAATAACCAAAATATATGCAATTCAGTTTTGAATGTGTTTTCCTATCTCTCTTAGTGCATAAACCTAGTGCATTTTTTTTCTACATTATTTTGCGGGATGGAAAGTGTGGTGTAGCAATTAAGAATTTTAACTATTTACATACAGTATACAGAAGGCCACTTGGTAACTTTGAGCCAGATGTTCACTCTCAGTCCAAATTATTTCACAAGTTTGTTGTAGGGAGAAATGGATGATGGGTATTATGTACTTTGCATTGAATTTCAGGAAAAAAAATTAGGATATAAATCTATCAAAAGCTAGGTATGAATTTCAGAACAACGTACTAACTAAAAGAAATAGTAAACGTTTGGTTTTTCATTAATATTTGAATTTTTACTTCAATGTTATTTTAAGCAAGTAGCTATTTATTTATTTATTTATTTATTTATTAAATTTTTATACCGCCCCCTCTCCCGAAGGACTCGGGGCGGTGAACAGCCAAAATTAAAAACACACAATACAAATATTAAAATACATTAAAACAAAATTAAATTATCTTAGGCTTCTCCAATTTAAAACCCCGTTACCCATAAAATTCACCAATTAAAATTTTTTTTTTTTTTAACCCAGCCCGGCTTGCTGAAATAAAAAAGTCTTCAGGGCCCGGCGGAAGGTCCGGAGGTCCGGGATTAGTCGTATCCCTGGGGGCAGCTCATTCCAGAGGGCGGGTGCCCCCACAGAGAAGGCTCTTCCCCGGGGGGTCGCCAGCCAACATTGCCTGACAGACGGCACCCTGAGGAGACCCTCTCTGTGGGAGCGTGTTGGCCGGTGGGAGGTTATCGGAGGCAGAAGGTGGTCTCGTAAATAACTGGGTCCTAAGCCATGGAGCGCTTTGAAGATGAGAACCAACACCTTGAAGCGCACTCGGAAGACCACTGGAAGCCAATGCAGCTCGCGCAGGAGAGGTGTCACGTGGGAGCGCCATGCCGCCCCCATAAGTACCCGCGCGGCCGCATTCTGCACCAGTTGGAGCCTCCGAGTGCTCCTCAAGGGGAGCCCCATGTAGAGAGCATTACAGTAGTCAAGGCGGGAAGTAACGAGGGCATGAGTGACCGTGCATAGGGAGTCCCGATCCAGAAAGGGGCGCAACTGGCGTATCAGGCGAACCTGATAGAAAGCCCCCATGGCCACGGCCGTCAAATGCTTTTCTAAGGACAGCCGTGCGTCCAGGAGGACACCCAAGTTACGCGCCCTCTCCGTGGGGGCCAATGTCTCACCCCCAATAGTCAGCGATGGCACCAGCTGACTATATCGGGACGCCGGCAGCCACAGCCACTCAGTCTTGGAGGGATTGAGTCGGAGCCTGTTCCTCCCCATCCAGACCCGCACCGCCTCCAGGCACCGGGACATCACTTCAAGGGCATCGTTGGGGTGGTCTGGGGTGGAGATGTACAGCTGGGTGTCATCAGCGTACAGATGGCACTGCACCCCAAAACCACGGATGATCTCGCCCAGCGGCTTCACATAAATGTTGAACAGGAGAGGCGAGAGGACCGACCCTTGTGGCACCCCACAAACCAAGTGCCAAGCTATGACAGCTTGTTGCGTTTTGGCATAATTTCAGTATGTCCTGCCATTGATTTCTACGAGATCCTTCATTAGTCTCTTTTAAAAGCAAGGGTATGGCCAATTCTAGCATTAGTGATATACAATAATAGTTTTAATATTACCCAAAATAAACCTTAAAATACTGTGGCCTTCTCAACTTTTCTTTTCTATATATTATACAAAAATAATAAAGAAAAAGAGATGTTGGCAGAGAACTTTTTTTCATTATTATTATTGCATATAAATTGCCTTTTTTTTTTCTTTTTGTTCAGAGATACTGTAGTCTAATATTCATGAACAGCCTTCTCAAAGATTTCAACTTCAGCTGAATGTAGCTATGACAACTAAGTCAAGGTCCAGTGATTCCAATTAGAGAGGTTTTCTCATGAAGGTAAAACATACTGTGCTTCTTGACAATTCTGTATTAGGTCACAATTATTGTTAACAGGTTTATCTCAAAAGGGGACAGATGTAAGTACAGTCTTCTTCACTTATTTGAACACTGTGACAAAAAAAACAACAACCCTGGCTGGTGTTATCTACCTATTGTCATTTACAATAGGGGACAAAAAGCCATAATTATCAGCTATTTTATTCTCATTTTCACACTGCATATATTTATAGAAAAATAAGTAAATAAATAAATAAAGTGGGTATCTTGAAAATTCTTTAGAAAGGGACAAAAAGCATTAAAATTAAAGTATCTTGATTTTTTTAAAAAAAATTATCCTAAATTCAGTACACTGTGCCACAAGTACATATCTTGCCTTACTATGAATGCATCGATTTGCCTCAGGCAAACTGTTCCAACATGAATAATACTGGAACCATTTATAGCACAGGAGATCCTAACCTACAGTGAAAATTTCTAATCCAAATGTAGGTTATTTATATATTTAGTGAAAGCATACATCATATATATCATTTAATATCATTTAATGCTGATGTTCACTGAAATTGTACATTTAAAATATCTGCTCAAGATTTCAGTACTGATGAAGCCTTACTATAGTTTCTCCCTGATATTCAATATGGACTAGGAAATAATTATTCATATAGAAGTACTTACCTCCTTTCTTATTAGAGAAACGGTAGAAACTACAATGAGTAACTGTTACCTAAAATGCAAATTATTTTGTAATCTGATAGCAAGAAAACTAACATAAAAATGACAAGTTTTTAAATGCCATTTCTGCTAAGAAATCAAATTCCTTCTGGTCTAAAATCTGTATTTTTCCAATACATACAATATCTTGAAAGGCAATTATCTGCTTTTAAATGCCACAATTAAAACTGTTTCTTGGGTTGAATAGAATGACTATCCCAAGACCACCCAGCTGTTTTTGTGGTTAAAATAGGACTAGAATTTACCATCACTCTGTTTCTAGTCTAGTTTCTTAAACACTATAACAAATAGTCTCATATTGCACACAAGGCTGACCAAATCTGTCTGTCTGTCTTCTTTCCTCCCTCCCTCCCTCCCTCCTTCCTTCCTTCCTTCCTTCCTTCCTTCCTTCCTTCCTTCCTTCCTTCCTTCCTTCCTTCCTTCCTCCTTCCTTCCTTTTTCTGTATTTACTGGTATCTCAGTATTTGATTCATGATCACGGCTGTCTTTAGAAGAGCATATGACGGCCGTGGCCGGGAGGACTTTTTATCAGGTTCGCCTGATTCTCCAGTTGCGTCCCTTTCTGGATCGGGACTCATTACACACGGTCACTCATGCCCTTGTCACCTCATGCCTGGACTACTGCAATGCTCTCTACATGGGGCTCCCCTTGACGAGCACCTGGAGGCTCCAACTGGTCCAGAATGCAGCCGCGCGGGTGGTGATGGGAACGACGTGGCGGTCCCATGTGACCCCTCTCCTGCGTGAGCTGCACTGGCTCCCAGTGGTCTTCTGGGTACGCTTCAAGGTTTTGGTTACCACCTTTAGAGCGCTCCATGGCTCAGGACCAGGGTACTTACGAGACCGCCTTCTGCCACCATTAGCCTCTCACCGACCAGTTCGCTCCCATAGAGAGGGGTTCCTCAGGGTGCTGTCGGCCAAACAATGTCGACTGGTGGCCTCCAGGTGGAGAGCCTTCTCTGTGGGGGCACCTGCCATGTGGAACGAGCTCCCCCCGGAGATATGGAGGATCCAAGATTTACGCACTTTTCCCCGTGCCCTAAAAACGTTTTTATTCCAACAGGCTGGTCTGGCCTAACTCTCCCTTTTAAATTGGGTTTTAAATGTTTTACATAAATTGGATGTTTTAAATTTGTTTCTGAGCCCATACTATTTAATTTATTTTTAATAGCTTTTAACTTTTGTATGTTATCTGTATTTTTATCTTGGCTGTTCACCGCCCTGAGTCCCTTGGGAGTAGGGCGGTATATAAATATGATAAAATAAAATAAAATAAAATAAAGAATCAAACTAGGTTCATTTCTCTACTTTATATTTATACATATCCTAGCAATGTCAAAGAATTTTGTTAGGCTTTCATTTGGCAAATGGTCCTCTTCACACTTCCCAGATAGATTTATTTTAGAACAGAAGACAGTTATTCTGTAGATTTTGCATTCTTTAGATTCTGTGTTTGGCATAAAGTTGTATATGTATATTCTATATGAAAACACTCTATAAGAAAATAACCATATTTTGTTGGCATTTTTGAATAGAAGAATGAAATAGCAGACATAATTAAGTAGATTACCTTTTGAGAAGACATCAAGAAGTTTTGATTCATAATTTTACAAATTTGTCATTTTTCTTTAGAATAATGAGAAATTTGTTTATTTCATATTTAACCTTTTTTTCATCTCAGCTGACCATTCCATCCTATTCTACTTATTCAAATGTCTGATAAAAAAAAACTTTATATGTTTGAATTATATTTGTATGAATTTTCTTTTAGTTTTGTCCAAATGAAATTTGGTACTTAATTATAAAATAACTGCATTGGAAATTAAATTTATGCCACTTGTGTAATAAATGCAGTTTTAAGACATTTTTAGATTGCATTATGAATTGTGCCACAAAATGTTAAAAAGGAGATGAGTGTGTACGTATATAATACATATATAATAAATATTTGTATACATTTAACACATTCAAAATTAGCATATTTGTCCATAAAGTCTTATAGTCCTAATTTCTATTTACCGGTATCTCTGATCTATAGTCATAGATCAAATTTAAAAAACCATAATACTTTCTCTTTATTTTTCTATCTCTCTTATACAGTTTACAACTTTAAAATAAATAATAAAAATATAATTAACACAATTAGCAAATAAAACAATTCAAAGGTAATATTTTAGAAAGTTTAAGTTAATATTTTGTTTAATGAAAGTATTTGTACCCACAGTCATCAAAAAGAGCCATCTATAGAGAGAGAGTTCTAAATCTCTTGAATACTAAAAATTTACTTCATAATCACAGTTATGAAATTTATTGATAGACAGTCAGACAGATGATAGATATAGAATATATCAATATATTCAGTCTGTTTCATCATAAGGAAAGAAATACATGAGCATAAAATGACAGGAATAGAACCATCTCTACTTTCATCTCATTTGGTCTTGAGCATATCAAACTTTACATGAATGCAAAAACAAATACCTATCATCCATCTATCTATCTATCTATCTATCTATCTATCTATCTATCTATCTATCTATCTATCTATCACTGTTGGTGACTTACAAAATGATAAAAAGATAATTATAAAAACAGTTAAAATTTATAAGACTGAAGTAACAATTAAAACCAAGGAAATGGATAATACAGGACTGAAGTCTTTTTTCTTACTCTACCATCCATCTCCAGTGAAACGCATCCCCATCAAGGCCCCAAGGAAGTCAGCAAAACCAGGTTGTAAGACTGTTCTAGAAGGCAAGAAAGATCTTCACAATTTTCCACAGGATGGACGCCTCAGCATAAAAAGTTCTTGTTCTTAATCCCAGAAGCCAAAGTTCCTTGACACTTAGGATCTGCAGCGAGCCCCTTCCACTGAAGCAAGTGGAGCTGATCAATCGCATTGAACTGAGATGGTGCTTCAAATAATCTGGGCCCATGCCATAAGTAAAAGGAATCAAGGTTTTGAGTAATCCATAAAGAAACATTCTACTGTTGGCGAACATTTAGTAAAGTGAAATAGATTGGAAGTGGATATTTTTGGTAGGTTCGTTTAAATTATGTTCCTTTTTATTTCATTGCTAATTAATATGTTTTCCATTTGTTTCTCAAAAGTTTTAGGCACCTAATTATCTCTTGCATTTTGCATCATCAGTATTCACATTATGGTATCCCATTGACATCTGCAAGGAGTGACTCCTAAGTGAAGGAAGAGAAAATGAATACATCCATTTCCTCTATACCATAGCTTTCTACATGTATGCAGATGTCAAAGCAATTTTCAAAGGTGGTTAAGCTTTATTAGCTCTGTTTTACAGTTGGTTTAACTAAGTAAAGGAATTTCAAATGATTTTCCACATGAATTGAGGTGGATTAAATGTGGATTTCTCACTTCCAAGATCAAGCTTATTTTTGCAGCTTTGATTCAGAACTGTTATAAAACCTTGTCCACCTCAAATTATATTTATGGTCTTCATTTATTCAAGACAGAACAGAGTAATTCAAGTTCATTAGTAATTACAGTTAACAGTAAGGTTTCTTGCTATACCAGATTCCCAACATTCATTCTTTCTTTGTAGAAATCTGCCAAGGTTTTATAATTTGCCTTGCGAGTATAATTTGTATGTTAAGAAGTCCCATAGACTGGAATAACATGGAAAGCAAATAATCATTTGAGAGTTTAGCCATCACTGGTAGCATCTTATCTTTTTTGTTGCCAAGTTTCGAAATTAGCATAGTGATTAATAGAACATTGATTATCCTGTGGATATGTCTTAAAAGATGCTACTGTTATTCAGGGGCTCCTACAGAAGAAAATGCACATATAACAGTTAATATATTATCAAGATAAGTATTAATCTCAAACAGAAAAATAGCCAGACTCCAAAGTAACAGTGATTAATATGGGTTTAATAGCCCATATTCTTTGTTTTCATCATTAACATCTCTTGAAGAAGAAGAAAAATGATTACAGGCAGGGTATCTTACAATAAATATAATTTGTATCAATATTTTACAATAAATATAACATGGAAAGGTTTCTTCAGAAGGCATTTGATACATCAGAAATACCACTTTTACAAGAAGATAAGAAGACTTGGCTAGTTACACTGTTGTTTTCCATTGGTTGTTTATTAATTATTAAGACTACTCAGTTTAATAATCACTTTGTGCACTGTACATCATTTAAAAAAGGAAGCTCATACTCAAACAAAGAAGGAAGGACACAACAACAGGAATAATTATATAACATAGAAAGAGAATACGTGTGTGTGTGTGTGTGTGTGTGTGTGTGTGTGTGTAAATTAGTCATTTAAAGGATTGCAAGCTGAGCAAGTTTGAACTGTTGGAGGTATGCCATTCTAGGGATATGCATTGTGATGAAGAAGACTATTTCATGGATATTATCAGATGATATTTTTTTAATAGGAAGGTCATGAAGCACATCTACTGTGCCAGATTTTATGGTATAAGCAGAAATCCTGGGAGAAAAATGGTTCCTCTGACAAATTCTAAGATAGGAAGAGTTTTGTAGTTGACAACCAGCACACTGAACTGGTTTAGCTGGTTCAGCTGGTCTCAAATTACACAGCTCAGTATAATCTATGTACTGATGACTTTACAATTTTTATCTAAAAAAAGAAAGGTTGGAGACTAGAAGAAAATTGTGCAGAATTGGTGGGTCCAGCAATGGTTTCTGGAGGAGTGATAATACAGGCAGGGAAACCATTCCCTCAGTCAAGGATGATTTTCCCATGAGATAGATCCATGTCTATCATATTGTCATATTGATTACATGTCATCTTAACCAATAAGAGGAAACATTGATCTAATAAACTGGGTTAACAGTCTCAAGGGTCTTGTCCATTTCCTCAAAAGTCATAAGATCAAAGGTCAGTGGAACAACTTGCCTCCAGATGTTGAGGGTTAGTGCTCCATCACTGGAAATTGTTAAGAAGAGATTGGATAACCATTTGTCTGGAATGGTATAGGTTCTCTTGCTTGAGCAAAGGGTTAAACTAGAAGAACTCCAAGGTTCTTTCCAACACTGTTATTGTGTATTCTATTTCTCAGATAACATGACAAGATTATGTTTTGGTCAACAAAATTGGACCTGCCCAGAGTTAAACTCTAATTGACTCCAACATATATTTAAAGTGTGTCTTACAGTGCCCCTATAAAATATTCCTGGGGTTCCTCCCTTCTCAGCAGTGAACAGGTTACTTTAAACAGGATCATAGACTGTGCTGGAGTTAGTTCATATTAGCTCATACGAATGATTATTACATTTTCTGGAATTTTGCAAGCTGCCAGCAAAGCTGACCCATGGCACTTATCATACCACTTCGCAGTTTGGCAACTAGTTGTGTGGCAATGGAGTTGGCAAAGTCAACAGAGCAGCTATAATTGTATGTGGAAGCCCATTACAAAGCATTCATACAAAATCATTTCAAATCACAGATAGAGAAAGCAAGAAAAAGGGAGGGAGATAGCTTACAGTAGTCACACTCAATGTAGCCTTTCCTGAAACTGCAGCAAAGAAAATTGCTTGCAAAGCCTTATTTATAATGGCTTCAAGCACAGATTGCACGATCATTATTCTACAATAAAAGCATGTGTTACTCTTCCTGATATTAAGCAGGCTTCCTTTCTAAAGACTGTTTTATAACAGAAATCTGGTAAATGGTGCATGACAGCATGAACCAAAACATGTCATATTTTAGCACTAAGTTAACAAAACCAGGAGGAAATTCTATTTTCTAAAGAAAAAGTTATAAAAAAAATAGTAAGTTTTTTTCTGGGAATCACCTGCATATATGAAAAATCTATCCCCAAACCCAGTCTGAGTATATTTTAATAAACAGACTGAGATGCATATAGTGACCTCACTTTGTTGTGTTAAAACTGTCAAGTTCAAATGAAAATCCATTATAAAATGTTTGAAAGCTTTTTGAGAGAAAACGTAATTTTAAAACATGCTGGAGTTATGGAAACATTTTCTTTTTCTTTTCTTTTCTTATTTTTAACTGAGCTCCAATGTATTGTAAAGGCTGTTATTGTAACATATTTATGTACTTTTGAGTTTCCGTTCTTATGGAAATTAACCCTAGATTTTCTCTTCAGCTCATACTTTGCTGCTTCTAGTAATCATTGCACAGCATCATATGAGGTTTGAATAGAATAGAATAGAATAGAATAGAATAGAATAGAATAGAATAGAATAGAATAGAATAGAATAGAATAGAATAGAATAGAATAGAATAGAATAACAGAGTTGCAAGGGACCTTGGACGTCTTTTAGTCCAAGCCCCTGCTTAGGCAGGAAATCCTACACCACTTCAGACAAATGATTATTCAACATCTTCTTAAAAATTCCCAGTGTTGGAACATTCACAATTTCTGCAGACAAGTTGTTCCACTGATCAATTGTTCTAACTGTCAGGAAATTTCTCTTTAGTTCTAAGTTGCTTCTTTCCTTGATTAATTTTCACCCATTGCTTCTTGTTTCTACCCTCAGGTGTTTTGGAGAATAGTTTGACTCCTTCTTCTTTGTAGCAACTCTTGAGATATCGGAAGACTGCTATCATGTCTCCCTAGTCCTTCTTTTCATTAAACTAGACATGTCCAGTTCCTGCAACCATTCTTCATATGTTTTAGCCTCCAGTCCCCTAATCATCTTTGTTGCTCTTCTCTGCACTCTTTCTAGAGTCTCAACATCTTTTTTACATCGTGGCAACCAAAACTGGATGCAGCATTCCAAGTGTGGCCTTACCAAGGCATTATAAAGTCGTATTAACACTTCACATTATCTTGATTCTATCCCTCTGTTTATGCAGCCTAGAACTGTGTTGGCTTTTTTGGCAGCTGCTGCACACTGCTGGCTCATATTTAAATTGTTGTCCACTAGGACTCTAAGATCCCTCCACAGTTACTACTATTGAGCAAGGTACCACATATACTGTATCTGTGCATTTTGTTTTTCTTGCCTAAATGTAGAACCTTGCTTTTTTCACCATGGAATTTCAATGTTTGTTTGTTATTCTTATATTTTACCCAACAAACCCAATGGGACAGCTTAGATGGATGCACTAGAATCAGGGATAAAGTCCTGCTTTCTCCAGTTGGCTAATGGTATCATTGTTCTCTTCTTACATTGCACAGTTCTTAGAGGTTAAGAAGTCTGAAGTCTAAGATTCTTTGCTTAAAGGTTGAAATTATTTCATTGCTAAGACAATACTTTTGTTCAAAGCTAATCAAATTAATTATGGTTTTTTTTCCATTTATATGCTATCCTTTTGGATGTCATTTATACTATTTTCAGGGCAAACTTATTAAAATAAAGTTAAAATGAACAATAATAGGAGACCTAAGTCCTCATAATATTCCAATACTAGGCCATGCAGTAAGGCATGAATAAAGGTTGAGGCATTGCATATAATTGTGGAAAATATAAAATAACATAAAGGCCTTTTGCTGTATTTTGCACATCAATGCATGTAAAAAAAAGATGTGAGGCATTAATTACATGGTCAGAACTGCTATCTTAACTCTTTGATGCCTTCTTCTGTGTTCCTGACAGTTTTTTACTAAATCTATTCAAACAATTAAGTGTCATTTCCCCACCTAACATTTTGGAAATCAGAGAGTATCCAGAGAATAATAACCTTGGAAATAATTATTTTGAAAAAAGAATGATAACATTTCAAAAAAAGGTTTTAAAAAAATTCAGCCGAAATTAAATATTGGAGAGTTTATTTTATTTTACAATTTGTATCCCAACAAATTTAGCAAACTCTATTCTATTCAAAATTATAATTCAAATTCAGTGTAAAAGGATAGAAAAATTTATTCATTGATTGGTTGATTATGTGCCTTAAAGACAGAGTCTATTCTTACTGACCACACAGAATTTCTTCATGACAAATTGGTCATTCAATAGTGTGCCCATCACTACAGTAATTGAATCTATCAACAGAATAATTAAAAATTAATAAAAAACACAATAGCAACTTTGGTGTAATGGTTAATGCATGCCTTACGCACATAGTCATCTGGGTAATGTTGGGCCAGTCATATCTCTCATACCTAGGAAGCGGACAGTGACAAATCACTTCAAAATTATGCCAAGAATACTGCAGAGATTGGCTTGAAGATTAATATGTTGCTGCAAATTATTCCCTTGATATCCAAGCATTTGACAGAAAAACAGTCTTCAGTTTTAAAGGGTAGAAGGATTATCTTGTACCAAGAAGACTGAGCTTCAGAAGGTTCAGATCACGGATCAGTCTACAAAGAAAGATGCTTACAAAAAGCATTCTGAATACAAATGTAGAAAAATAATATCTACAAATTGTGGAAATGTGTAACATTTCATTTATACAATTTTTTTTTTCAGTGATGCCCTGACTAAATAACCATTGTTTTAAAAAAAGAAAATGGTAATTGAGATTTGAAATATTAAAAAAATATTTCAAGATGAATGGCAATACAACATCTTCTTGTATTTTTTTAGTGGGAAGTGGAAAATATATGTGAAAGAGCAAATAATTATCTGGGGTTTGTTTTGCACATAAAGAAAACAAATGTTAGAAAAAGATGTACTATTCAGATATGTATATTGTACAGTACAATATACAAAGTGTGAATTTCCTTTGTGATAAATTGATGTTTTCATTAATATAGTTAATATCTGCTATAGTTGTTGTATTATGCATCTGTAAAATAACTGGCATATAAATTAAAGTTGCAACCAGTTCAGAATTTTTTTCCAATGATCTTGAATGGTAATTGAATATATGTAATATCTGAAAACATAGAGGTAAGAGTTCAAGAATTTTGCTCATGTCTTCATTTTTTAAAATAAGAATTCAGTGACATGTACATTGAATGATGGTTGGTTTTTTTTTTCTCTCAGCTGAATTTAAAGTATTTCAATAGTCAAAAAGTTATTTTCAGAGCCAACCTGGTGAAAGATATTAAGCATACTGTTTATAGTAGGAGAAATGTTAAGCTGTTATGGCTAGACATTTAAATTAAATTTCTATTAACATTTCTTTGTCTATGTTCTCATAATCTTGACAGTCCTGCAAGCTTGTTATATCAAATATAACTTATTTTGTTGAGCAAAGGCTAATAATTTGGGTTTATAAATAAATACTCTAGTTTTAAAACCAAAATGGATCCTTTTTATTGGGTATAAAGAATGCCTTTGACATAGCTCATTCATTTATTTACTGTATATTCATTCTTCAGAATGTTATTATCTCTGGATTATTTTTCTAATGGAGCACAGTCAGTGGAGGGATTCAAGTAATTTAACAACTGGTTCTTCCTAGTGATTGGTTGGGGGGGCATGGTTGGGGGGGTGTCATGTGACTGAGTGAGTGTGGCCAATTCAACATCATCACAGCAAGGTGGGGTGGCGCAGGCTGGCCGATGCTGCAGAGACAGGGTGATTTCCTATGTACATTCCAAGCCCCTTTCCCCCCTTGGGATGACAAAATAAAAGCCCATCTAAAGATAATGACTGCCTGCTGAGCGCATGGTGGCAAAAAGAGGCTAGGGCAAAAAAAGAGAAGGACCAATGAAACACCCTGTTTTCCACCTCCATTGGGCCATCTGCACTGGATCGGGAGGTGGGTGGGGGGAAGTAAAACGTCCACTCATCAGCACGATGGCAAATCTCTCTTCCAGCTTGCCAGTTCGGGCATTGGAGCTTGAGGGGTAGATTGTGCACCCAAAAGTCCATCTGCTGCTGCTTCAAACCCAGCTCTGGCTCCAGAGGCCACCAGCAGGCCTGTTAAGGCATGAAATATGCTTCCGCTAAGCTCCTGGGTTCAGGTAACAGCAAGGAACTCAGGAGTTTAGCAGCAGCTTATTGATTGCTTTTCACTCTAAGCAGCTTGGGCTGGAAAATGTATGGCTGGGGCAGAGCAGTCCTTCTTAACAAGCTCCAAACTGTTGCTGCTCCTCCAAGCCTGGGTTCCCCGTATGAGTCTGGAAGTCCAGTATTCCTTCCCTGCCCAGTCAGTCCATGCTCCCCTCTCTTTCCAGGCACTGATTTCCCCCAGCGCCCCATGCATGCAACTCCCAAAAGTTTTAAGAATTAGAGCTGTGGGGAGGCAAGGTGCACTGATCTCTGTCTCCTTCTAGGACTGGCCTTGGAAAAGCCTGCCCTCACATTCGGACTCCTTTTATTCCAGCACTTGTGCCTGGTACCCAGAAGCTTAGCAACAGCATATTGCATGCCTTAGCAAACCCGCTGGTGGCCTCTGCAGCCAGAGCCAGGCTCAGAGCAGCAGCAACAGTTTGGAGCTTATTAAGGAGGACCACTCTGCCCCAGCCATGCATTTTCCAGCCTGGGCTGCTTGGAGTGAAAAGCATGCAATATGCTGCAGCTAAGCTCCTGGGTTCCCCACTATTACCTGAACCCAGGAGCTTAACGGAAGCATATTTCATGCCTTAACAAGCCTGCTGGTGGACTCTGCAGCCAGAGCTGGGCTTGGAGCAACAGCAGACAAACCTCTGGGTGCACAATCTACCCTTCAAGCTCCCAATGCCCAAATAGGTGAGGTGGAAGAGAGTTTCTCTGTCATGCTGGTCAGTATGTATGGACCGAGTGGGCTTTTTCCTTTCCTCACCCCATCCCACCCCAATCCAGCCCAGTGCAGACAGCCCAATGGAGGTGGAAAATGGGGCGTTTCCATTGGGTCTTCTCTTTTTTTTCCCCCTAGCCTCCTTTTGCCAGCATGCTCTCGGCAGGCTCAGCAGGCAGTTGCGATCTTTAGATGGGCTTTTATTTTGTCAGCCCAAGAGGGGGGAGGGAAGGGGCTCGGAATGGTATGTAGGAAATTGCTCTGTCTCTTCAGCATCCATTGTTTTCCAGTGGCAGGCAATGAGAAGGAGGCCACAGTGTATGCAGGCAAGCGGGCTGGGTCATGGGGACCATGGGGACCATGGGGAAGGCAGCAGGGAAGGCAGGCAAGTGGGATGGGCCGCAGGGACCAAGGGGAAGACAGGCAGCCAAGCTGGGCCATGGCGATCATGTGTGAGGCCGCAGGGAAGGCAGGCAAGCAGGCTGGGTCTCAGGCACTGTGTGGGAGGCAGCTGAGTGAGAAGTGAAGGAAGATTCACCAGGCAGAGATCAGCTGGGCTGCGTGGTCAAGGCAAGCGAGGGAATAGCAGCAGCTATGCAGCGGGCATGACTCTAGGCATGAATTGCCCAAGGCAGGTGAGGCACAATAAGAAATGAATGGGAGGGGTAGGCAGGGGAGGGGCAGGTGGGGAGGGGAAGGGAATGGCCAGCTAGTGGTGCGATTTGCCGGTTCTTTGAACTGTGCAAAAATTTAACAACCTGTTGGCTCAAATTGGTCCAAATCAGCTGAAGCCCACCTCTGACTTTGTGATAAATGACTGGTTTTTCATAATTTTATGTTATTATATAAAGTGACCACATTATCAACAGTTTAAGAGTATAATATGCTATGGAAATGTAGATAAAACTAGGAATGCATGCTTCTCTATATGCTTTCTACCTTCTCCCAAAAAAGAAAGAAAAAAAGAAATAAACATAAACATTCCATGAAGTTTGGAAAGTAGTCATATTCTTCTTTGATAATACTAGGCAGCCTTTTCCTCCAAGATTAAGTGTGCGTGTGGGTTGAACTCAAAGTAGTGAGTGTTTTATTTTATGTCTTGATACATTGAGCTAGTTTTTAAAGGAGAGGCAATATTATTACTACTATGGTACTTGCTGTTCAAGAATTTCCCATTTGATAGGGTCATAAGGTCCTTTGCTGCCTTATGAAAATACCAAAACTAGAGAATAATTTCCTTACAAGATGAAATAAAATAGCTGGTGTTAAGTATGAGCAGCATTAATTGACTGCAAAAAGTTCAGCCTTACAAAGACTTTATAGAAATAATAATAGGAGGCTTCAAAAAGGCATGAATGCACACACAGAGAGGGAAAAAAATTCACCAAAATCACTGATGTAAAGTGAGTGTAAATTTATTGCACAGAGAATATATTAATTTTTTAAGTCCTAAGGTTAATAAGGAGAGACAGAAAAAGGAGTAACAGGAAAGGGCAAATGAATGTATTACAATAAAAATGTCAAGGAGGAGGAGGAGGAGGAGGAGGACAGGAAAGTCAATGTGTTAGAGGCCTTCAAAAAGGTCAGATCTGGACAATAAGAATGAGGGAGAAATTTGTTCTTCTACAATAACATTAATGCTCCTTTGGTCTTACTCAAAAGTGTGTCAACCTATTAGGAACAGAAGTCATTTACACAACAGTTCCTTAACAAAGGGATATATGTCCTTATATACCAATCCCACATGAATCATGCTTCTTGCCTTAATATAATTTCATTTCAGAAACAATTTAGCACTGCATCTAGAATATGGTTATTGGTCACTAGGACTATAGTGGCTATAGCAGTATAGATTTGTGAAATTTAAATTAATGAGAGGCAGGAAACAGGGAGGCACAGAGATAACCTTGTTTAATCTGAAGAGAAAGGTCTGCCATAGCTGGAGAGTAAGAAAATTTAGTGCAGGATAGCACTTTATTTTATATGTATGGCTCATATATGTAACTATTTTCATACCGAGTCTTACTTGTTAAATGTAGTATAGTTTTAACCACACTTTCTGTGAAGAAGAAGAAAATAAATTATTTGTATGCTAGTATTTTGAAATTATTTTCCTTCTGAAAGTCAAAAAAAATGGGAGGATAGGATAATCACAATCTACCAGTATACATTACATCATACAAATTAACAAGAACTGAGTTACGGTGTGAGGACAAATAAAAAGGGAAAGTTAAGAAGAGGTAAATGTAAAGAAATTGCATGTTTTGCTTTTTGGCTTACCCAAACAAAACACACCTGAAAGAAAACAAGCAATTTGTTTCAAAAAATTATAATGCATGGAGAGTTCTGCATTTTGCAACACTTGGGAAAACAAGTTCTAAAAAATAAAGAAAGAAGCTTTAGAAAATCTTTATAAAATCCCTTTAAAAATATTTTATATTCTGAGGGGGAAAAAATGATAAACACAAGGACTGAGTGACAAATCAGAGAAGCAGTACATCCAGGAATATAGCCAAAGCAGAGATCCAAAGTAAATAGATAGGACACTTTGAAAAAACACAGTTCCAAATAAAAACAAAGCATACACAATTGAGGAGGCAGATTAAGTGGTGATTACAGCTGAATGAAGGCAACATAGAAACTGCAGGAGACCTTAAAGGAAAAAAAGATCCAAAATGACAGTAAATAACAAAGTGTCAGTTTTGTGAACATAAAGCAGACTTCTCTTAAATGAGAAACCTACATGGAATGCAACCTACAAAAGATGGGGATAATCCCAGCAGATGTTCTTTGTGGAACACTGTGACTACACCACAAGTAAAGAAAGATCAAAATGGAGACTCACAGAATGCTAGTGACTTCATGAAGATAGAACTGGGCAAAATTAGTCTAAGTCTTTTGCACTCCATTTCATCCAAAGAAATAAAAATGAAAAAGGTTGTCCCATTTCCTCTTCATTTTCTTCTTCTATTACAGCTGGGAAGGGAAGGACCGGTAGATATAAAGTAAAACAAAAACAAGACAAACAGCACTACAGAAGCAAATACTCCATTGAAATTAGTGCAGTGAAGAACAGTGGGAGTTCAAACAGCACAAAAATTGACTAATTCTTCTCAGCATGGATCACAATTTCCTATAGAATCTCTCTCTCTCTTTCTCCCCTTCATTCTCTCGCACGTGCGTGCATGTATGTCTGTGTGTATTCACCTGCTTGGCATGAATGAAACATGCTCTGTGCCTCGATTATAACAAACTCTGATCCCAAAGGAAGTAACTTTCTAAGTCAAATTAATGCTATACTTTTATATTTCCTTTCTACCAAGTATATTAGAATTTTAAAATTAATCTTTGCACTGTGGTTACCAATATAGAAAATGTATTAAAAGCAAGCAAAGTCATGGACTGGTTGCTTGATGGATATTTGCTATGAAATGTCAGGAGTATGTATGATCACTCTAGAGCTGTGTTGGCATTGCACAGTGGGGAATAAGTCACCACTGTTTTCTATAATAACTTAAAATTTGCTTAAGCGGTTAAGTACTTGGCATGGCCTTGCCTAAGCTTTATATCATTAATTTATTGTTGGACCCAAACTTCAACTTTATTGCTAAAATTTCTAGGCCATTGCTTCAATTGCAAACAAACAAAGAAAGAAACAAAATTTTAACTCACCATTGTTGAGCCCTCAAAAATCTAATAAAGGGGATTATTTGTAGTTCAGGGTTGAAATGGGGGCTCTTCAGTGCTCTCTGAGCTTGCTTGCTTTCTTGCAGATGTTTCATTACCCAAACTAGGTAACACCGTCAGTGCTAGTCACTTCTTTGAATGAAAAGGCCTCATAATCCTACAAAAGGTTCCTTCTGTTATACTATTAACAAAGCAGTTTAAATTGAAAATTAGGTTTAACCTCATATAGCAAAGGACTTTTTTTAAAAAAAAATGTGGTCCATTTGTCTTCTTTACTTACTTTGACTATGGAAAAGACAACTCAATGACAGAAAAAATCCCTCCCCCTATTTTACTTGGTGTTCCTCTCATATACGAGGAATCTGAGGAATGGTAGCAGTAATAACTGAAGATGATTCAGTCTCTGTTCAAGTTGTATGCCACTCCTTTCATAAATTGATGAACAACACATCCATAAATACTCAAGCAGACTATTTTTTTAAAAAAAGCTGTAGCATTAGCTAGAATTTTCTTCGTCTTTCTTGTCAGTGAAATGTAAGGTGACCAGACGTCCCGCTTTTGGCGGGACAGTCCCGCTTTTGAGCAATTTGTCCCGCGTCCCGCGGCGTTTCAAAAAAGTCCCGATTTTTCTTGAGCCCCAGCTGATGGCTAGAAGAAAAAAAAAACTGTTTAAACTCTTGCCCGGGGCTTCAAAGGGCCGCCCTACAGGCAATCAGTGTAAAGCAGTTTTTTTTCCCCCTAGCTAAGCTTCAGAAACGAAACCGAAACCAGGGTCTTTGGTGCAGCGTTGACAAAATGAGGCAGAGAGAGATTTATTTTTATTTTTATTTTTCCTCCCCAAAAAAGGTAGGTGAAAAACTGCAAACAATGGGAAATTTAGGAGGAGAGTTCAAGATTTTAAAACACAAAGGAAAAAAAGCTGTATTTAACTAGGGAATTGTAATAATTGAGATACTATTAATTGTATATTGTGTTGAAAGCAGAAATGGTTAAGTTGTGGTTCGGAGGAATATATGGGAGAAATTATTTGGTTTATTATTATTGGTAAATATAATTAATTGATTTGTAAGAAATTGGATTGCATGGAAATAATTGGAATATTCATGTTCATATTGATTAATATACAAAAAAGATAGTTTTATAACTAATTGATTTATATTAAAATGTTGAATTTGTATTAAACAACTGTATTACATAATTACATAATTAAACAATGTGAGGATGGATATAAAAATAGATGACAATGGGAAGGGGTATAATATAGAATAGAAGGGAAAAATTGAATTTGATTAAGATTAGAGATGAGGATGAAGGGTAATATTGGTTTTTTTAAAAAATAGATGAGGAATAAATATGGCAAAAAGGAAATATAGAAATTGTAAATTTAATTGAAATGACTAAACGCTGTTTAAATTTGTGAACCAGCCAAATATTCTGTTCAAAGAAAATACATTGTATGTTTGTATGTGTGTTTCTAATTATTGCTATTTATTCATATTTGTTCTCTTTTATTCTTTAAAGTTTAACAATTCATTCTTTATCTTAATATCTTTATATTTGCTTGGGGTTGGCTTTCTTCCCTTTCATCTTTTTTATTGTACAGCAGTCTTTCTCCTCAAACCTACCACCTCTCTCTTTTCTTTCCTTCTTACTTTCTCTTCCCCCACCCTCTTTTTCTCCTCCCTACTTCCTCTTCCTTTCTCCTTCTCCTCCTCTCTTCCTCCCTCTCTTACCCTCACTCCTACTCTAATTTCCCTTCCTTCATCCCTCTCTATTGCTGTATCCTTTAATGCATATGGACTACTCAGAGGGCTGAAAAAGTTATTTTTGACTGGTCCTCACACTTTTGACCAGTCCTCGAACTTATGACTGTCCTCACATTTTACATTTTTGCCCTATCTTGTCATCATGGTGAAGAGAAGCAGTTGTGAAATGAGTGACATGGTTGTTAAGAATGCTGCATGGGCATAAATGTGAGGATGGTCATAAGTGTGAGGACCAGTCAAAAGTGCGAGGACCTGTCAGAAATGACTTTTTTCAGCTCTCTGGTTAGTCCTTTTGTGCATATGGACTACTCAGAGGGCTGAAAAAGTTATTTTTGACTGGTCCTCACACTTTTGACCAGTCCTCGAACTTACGACTGTCCTCACATTTTACATTTTTGCCCTATCTTGTCACCATGTTGAAGAGAAGCAGTTGTGAAATGAGTGACATGGTTGTTAAGAATGCTGCACGGGCATAAATGTGAGGATGGTCATAAGTGTGAGGACCAGTCAAAAGTGCGAGGACCTGTCAGAAATGACTTTTTTCAGCCCTCTGGTTAGTCCTTTTGTGCATATGGACTACTCAGAGGGCTGAAAAAGTTATTTTTGACTGGTCCTCACACTTTTGACCAGTCCTCGAACTTACGACTGTCCTCACATTTTACATTTTTGCCCTATCTTGTCACCTTGTTGAAGAGAAGCAGTTGTGAAATGAGTGACATGGTTGTTAAGAATGCTGCACGGGCATAAATGTGAGGATGGTCATAAGTGTGAGGACCAGTTAAAAGTGTGAGGACCTGTCAGAAATGACTTTTCAGCCCTCTGAGTAGTCCCTATACACATAGCCATGGCCACCCGGTCACATGACCAGGTAGCCACGCCCACCCAGTCACATGGCCTCCAAGCCACGCCCACACAATAAGCCACGCCCACAATGGTGTCCTTACCAATGTTAAAATCTGTTCACCTTACCCTATAGACATAGCCATGGCCACCCGGTCACATGACCAGCTAGCCACGCCCACCCAGTCACATGACCAGCTAGCCACGCCCACAAAATAAGCCACGCCCACAATGTCCCTCTTTACCAATGTTAAAATCTGGTCACCTTAGTGAAATGCTTTTTTAAAAGGTGAAAGTGGAAGGGTGCTCCCACACCACTACAGATAAATGAAAAACAATGTATAACCAAACAAAAGGCTCATGTGCAGTGGTGAAATCCAATTTTTTTTTACTACCGGTTCTGTGGGCGTGGCTTGGTGGGGCGTGGCATGGTGGGCGTGGCTTGGGCGTGGCTTGGTGAGTGTGGCTTGGGCGTGGCAGGGGAAGGATACTGCAAAATCCACATTCCCTCCCCACTTCTGGGGAAAGGATGCAAAATCTCCATTCCCACCCCACTCTGGGGCCAGCCAGAGGTGGTATTTGCTGGTTCTCTGAACTACTCAAACTTTCTGCTACTGGTTCTCTGAACTGCTCAAAATTTACGCTACCAGTTCTCCAGAACCTGTCAGAACCTGCTGGATTTCATCCCTGCTCATGTGATTACAAAATAAAAATCTGTCTCAAATACTTACTGTTGCTTTAATTTTAAATATACCAGATGCTCAAAGACAGTATGTAGAACAAAGTCAAGTTGTTAAAAGAAATATATTTCTTGGATGGGGGAGGCTTGCTCCTCTCGTAATATAAATCAGATATGCTTGCAGATGTATGCATAGACAGCCTCCAAAGGAAAAATGCCCTTCCTTGTTTGTAAATTAAAAGGAATGCATTTATTTGCTCATAATGAATTTTGCCAGTAAATGCAACATTATAATTGCAATACAAGTCCCATTCTGGTGATTATTATGGAAACTTACAAGGACGATTCATTGTGATCTGCTTAAAATATCTTCTGAAGCCAAGACTCTAGATAACAATTACAATGTTCTAACTTTCTAAAGCATCGTTTCTTTAAAAATAACTGCCATTTTCTCTAAAGCTATTCAAGTCTTTTATTGCTCCATGAATTTGAAGTAATCAGTTCATAATGTCGTTTGTCCCGCTTTCATACATATTCATGGACCATTAACAAAAATGCTCAAAAACAGGTAAATAGAACTTGTGACATAGACACGTCTTCTTTTAGGAGTGTAGCCTGGGGCTTTGTATGTAATTATAACCCCCAGCAATTGCAGCCACTCTCAAAATACTACATTTCCAGAATCCTGAAATCCTTTTCTGCTATATATTCCATCAAACTGTATTTATTGCAAAGTAGGAAATAGGGATAATTGATATATATTTTTTAATCTTAATCAAGAATATGTTATGCTATTTATAAATTACTCCCAGGAAACCACAGCTTCTTCCATGTAAAGAATTGACTGATTTCAAGATGGCACATATATGTAAACTTTTTGCAGCTCTGTCTGAACTATTATAAGTGTTTTTCATCCATTTACATAATGAGAAGATAAGGATTGAAGCATTTATTTTGCTGAATAGTATGTCTTTGAAATAAATCTTAATTTCTAAGTAATATTTGATTATACTCAGCTAATTATAATCCTATAACATTTTATTTATTTTAGTTTTGAATTTACAGTGTTTTCCTGGATGGCCTTTCAAAACACATGGAGCAGCTTCCAATGTAAAATGAAAATCTAAAATACCAGAGATAAATATGTTAAGTATATTTCATTCTATGTTTTAGTAAGACATTATCAAGTTTAGTAGAGTTTCTTCTTCCAGTGTTTCAGTTCATCATAGTGAATTGCTACTTAGCAAGCTGGGTTGTCATACATAATGTCCACGAATCTGCTATGCCACAAAGTCTCAGGATATCTCATGTGCTACTTCCATGAAATAATATGCTACAATAAGGTATTTGCAACTGAGTGAAAAAGAGGAGTCACATGTTCCCAACTATTTCTCCCATACATTAAATAATTAATAGTAGCTTTCTTGAGAATAATTTCTCAATTTTATCTTCTCTGCAATTAATTCAACAAATTTGGGAACTCACAACTATCATTTGTCAGCTTCAGTGTAGGACACATGGAAGCCATGTGTTCTCCTGTTTCCAAAGTTAAAATGGTCACAGAGAACAATTCTCAGTAACTTAAAGGAAGGGTCATTCTTACAGTAACTTAAACAGGCCAGTAACTCAACCACTAACTCCATAATCCATCTCATAACCAAGGAAGCATCATAGATCATGACCACAACAAAAAAAAAATTGGTGTAGGGCAGGGGTGTCAAACTGGTGTCCCACAGGCCAGATGCGTCACATGCAGGCCATGCCCACCCCAGCTCTGTGAAGGGAAAAAACATCAGGATATGTCATGTGATGGTCACGTGACACCTTGAGTTTGACACCTGTGGTGTACGGAGATGAGAGAAAATACTACTATGGGAATAATGAAAGGAGACTTTAAGATGAAAATTATAAGACTCCATATTATTTCCAGTGTAAGTTGTAAATAAAATGGTGGCAATATCATGAAGATATGTAATGAAAACAGTAACAACAATCACTGTTACAAACTAATGGTTCTTAAAATTGGGGTAATTTCCCTCAAGAGGGTAATTTGGACATATCCGGGGAATAATGGAGAATTTGTTATTGTTTGTTTGTGAATCAAGGATCCAGTTTGTGAGTGCTGCTGCTGCTATGTTTGGGTAAAACAACAAAGTTTTGTTTTATTTTTGTTCTGGATGGGGGTAATAACATTAATTAAGACCAAAGAAATGGGTAACTAAGTCAAATGGTTTAAGAACTTCTGTTACAGAAAGTTATCCTCATAGAGAATTCCCCTCATTTCTATAGAAAGAAGACATGTTAGACGGAAATTATGTACTCTGTCGTTCTGGTCCCCTTTACTCTGTTACATAGATGTAAATATAGATGCTTTTTATCACCACTACTGATAAGGCTGTTGGAATGCAGACATCCTACACTATGTGTTTACCCTGCATTGTTTATTCTGCTAATAGGATCTTATTGTTAAGAGGAATTCCACTAGGAACTTCAGCAATAAAATTTTAGTTAGTATCAAATTAGTGTCATGTCTTTAAGCTTTGTGGGAATAGGGGAAAACTAGTTTTGAAAGAAATTATAGTAAAACTTATTAAATAATAATCTAAGGAAAACATTTTATAAATACATTTCCTGAAATGTTTAGGAAAAGTTGGTAGTATAGGAGGCAAGGGACCAACATACCCTGATATCCATCTGCAGCTGCTGTATCCCAAAATCTACTTAATTGTCACCATTTCAGCCAAAAACAGGCAATTCTTTCCTTCTTCTAGATATCAAAGA
The DNA here is from genome assembly GCF_029215685.1 of Pituophis catenifer annectens. NCBI lineage: Eukaryota > Metazoa > Chordata > Lepidosauria > Squamata > Colubridae > Pituophis > Pituophis catenifer. The sequence continues at coordinate 117,091,019 of NW_027256882.1, forward strand.
AGGACTGGTGTCAACTCATCTGGACAGCCAGAAGATGATAAAAATGCAAGCTGCCACTTTATCTTTTAAAGGGAGCATCTGCAATTGCTACAGAAGAAGGCAATATATCTGTGCCCAAGAATAACCAACCAAAAATGGAAAATATTTATCTTGCTTTTCATTTATTAATTGATTGTTATTAACACTATAATTAATGCTTCATAAAACAAATTATCTGTGGACAGAGATCATGGGAATTATGTTTCAAAAAAGTAATAAGATTTTCTAGACCAAAGTAGCATTCTTCAACTACACAATCTCCTTGCTCTGCACAAGGATGCCCTTTTAATAATTTCCAGGTATAAGGTGATCTTCATGCCACTGTCTTATTGCCCATCCATTATATCTTATTGCCCATCCACTAAAGCATGAAAATGGCTTTAGGTGTTCAGTCTGGAGTATTATGGGTTCATTTTTATTCCAATTGAATAGTTTCCATCCAAACAATTAATGATGCATGGAGGAGGAGTTTGAAGTGACATGACTGGGTAACAATCTCTTTGGACCCAATTGGTCTGCCAGATGTGCTTTTTTTTTTACTATGGCTGTCCATATCAACAATTGATCCTGGGTATCGACTTTGCTTCTCTGCAAAGAAGAAGAAGCTGCTAACGACTTTTTATGTGTTTGAAGCTCTACTACTCTTCTGTTGCCCATTTCTAAATTGTATATGCCTTCCTTCCTGCACATAATATATACATTTTTCCTAGGTTTATAATATTATTTGAGATTACATGTGTGTATTTAATTTTGTAAATATTTTCTTAATCCTTTCAAAAAAATACATGCACTTTCCTTATCTCTATATACAGAAATTTTCACTTAGATTATTTTCTAATACCTTACTCTTGGCATCTAAAGTGAAAGCAAGTAAGGGAGATATTACAATGCTCAGCTAATCAATCAATCAGTCAGTCAAATACGATAGAAGACTGGAAAAAAAACCAACAAAGATAAAATAGTATTTAAATACCATTTATTTATTTACAGACCAAGAACAAGTTACAAAATACAGCATACCATTAATATATGTATGCATAACAATATATACATATATGAAAGAAATCCTATACAATTAATATTTTCTTGAAATCACCAATAGCAATAATGTAAAAATAAAGTTAATAGTAGAGCTATCAGATTCACTGGAAATATCTCATAACAAATTTTACTTCAACTGTATCAATATATCAAGAGTAGATGTCATACTTATGCATTTAAATTTTATTTGATAGCATTGCAATTTATCTTTTAAATGATCTCTGACTAAGTGAGCGTATTAAGAAAATAGAAGTGGATATCTATTTGTTTTTTGTTTTTTAATCAACTGCAATCCTATTAAATGACACTATTTGTTGTAAAATGCTAAAAAGTCATATATGTGAGGCAGTATTACTGTATATATTTCTTTTAAAAAGAAGTGACATTTAAATTTAAATCCTTAAAAGAGATATCTAAAGTGTTGCTTATTTTTTATGCAACCCATCCATCAACTGAATAATAAACTCATTACCACTAATTTATAAATTTAATAAGCTTCTTGTATCTAAAACCTGAATTTTCATTGTACTTGTTTTGTAATATTGGAAAAGGGAAGAAAAATTTAGTAAATTCAGCCACTTCAAGAGAAAGAGATAAAGAAAAATTAGTAGTTTATTAGTAATCTTTGAAATTGGGAAAGGCTCCTGGCCTTGGGTAACTATAAGTTGACTGGTATAAAATATCATATTTTATTTCTTTTTCATTATAAATATATGATGCAGTCATGTTGCATTATTACTCTTTATTTTTAATAAGATTTATATCACAGTTTCTAGCAAACTGGGTAAGGACCATATTATGTGTTCTACTGATTGTGTTCTCATTGGTAAAAAAAAAACAAAAACAAACCTGATAAATGTGGATGCAAAATTCTTACATTCCATGGTCCATTGATTACAGCTTCTTCTAACTATTGTTTAATGGATTTATAAAGGGCTATATAAGTTCTGATTCTCACTTTCACATGCCCAATTGTTTAAAAAAAAGCTATATATCATAGCCATACAAATATTCTTAGGTTTCCTCTATCTTAAAGGTGTGAATGTGCTGTGCTTTGGCATGGCTTTTTGCACCTCTGAAGGTGATTTAAAGGAGAGAATATTAATTCTGGTGATGCTTAACCGTATAAATTCTGTGTTGTGAATATAGTAGACTTCAATACATATACTGATATTACCTTAGCATGAGTGGAAGAAGACTGTACGGTAGCCTTAGATCTATCTCAAGAGTCAATTAGCTCAAGTCATTGAGGAAAACGTTGTTTGTTATAATGGTGATATAAAGGTAAAGGTAAAGTTTCCCCTCACACATATGTGCTAGTCATTCCCGACTCTAGGGGCTGGTGCTCATGTCCATTTCAAAACTGAAGAGCCAGCGCTGTCCAAAGACATCTCTGTTGTCATGTAGCCAGCATGACTAAATGCCAAAGGCACATGGAACGCTGTTACCTTCCCACCAAAGTGGTCCCTATTTTTCTACTTGCATTTTTTACATGCTTTCAAACTGCTAGGTTGGCAGAAGTTGGGACAAGTAACAGGAGCTCATCCTGTTACGCGGCACTAGAGATTTGAACCGCTGAACTGCCGACCTTTTGATTGACAAGCTGAGCATCTTAGCCACTGAGCAACCACGTCCCTTAATGGTGATATACATGAACATAATTTTAAATGATGCACAGAATATTATCTGGTAATATTTAGGTGTCGTGTGATTGCAAGAGTGGAGATCTTTTCCAGGGTGTGCTCCAAGAGATTTAATAATCTAAACTGTTTCCTGATGATTCTTAGTAATTCTACAATAAAATACTATTTGACTTCTGAAATACTGTTCATTACTTCCTTTCCAATAGGGAGGAAATAAGTGTTCTCCTCTACTATCCTTCTTACTTTCTACTCCATCTGTGTTTCAATTCATTTCTCTTTTTGAGGATGAAGTTCAAAAAAGTCCAAGGCTCTTTTTATACTATTTACTTTGCTGATTCCTTTTCCTCCCTCCTTTATGCTACTTTTCTATCTCTTTTTTCAAATAATATTATCCAGCTCACTGGCTGATAATATAAATATAAATAATATAATATAATATAAATAATTATACCTTTCTTCATCCTCTGTTGAAGAAACTCTCCTTGGATTACCCTTGTGCTCATATTACCAGACTGTTCCTTTCTGTTTCCTTTCTTCTGTAAAGATTCTTAGTCATCCAGGAGATACAGTAGTTGTCTGAAAGTTGAGTTGCTTTTCTTTAAAAGGTAACTGAACTGTTTTTTGAGGAAGAAAAAGAAAACATTTTGCTTCTCATCCAAGAAGCATCATCATTTCTGATGGCAGGGGAATTATCCTTCCTACTTGAGATTGTCAGTTTCCTTTCTTCTTTTTGCTCCTTTACTTGTGAGAACTGCCTTCCCATAATGGATCCTTTATTTGTGATATAATGCTCTTCTCTATCTATATCATGCAGGCATTCAACTGAAATGGCACTTTCTGAAATTGCTATTAGTGTTTTTGGAATTCATGGCAGCACTTGATAAACAGCAATATTGCAATCTATGGTTTGGTCTAATGGCAGGATTAACATAGTTGTAAATGACATCCTTCAAATATCAATCCTGAATCCTCTTTGGTTCCATTCCTGTCCCTTGGTTGTCCTAATTCATTATCATGACATTCAGTACCACTTTTTATGCTGATAATACTCAAGTCTATTGTTCTCTCTCTCTCTCTCTCTCTCTCTCTCTCCTCTCTCTCTCTCTCTCTCTCTCTCTCTCTCTCTCTCTCTCTCTATCTCCCTCCCTCCCTCCCTCCCTCTCCCTCCCCCTTCCTCCCTCTCTCTGCCACCATTGATGTCATGTTGCAAGATCATCTATGATGAAATACCATATTAGCATTTCCTTTTGCATTTTCTTGTATTGAATATAGATGTGATTATCTTACCTATTTCCAGGTCTCCCAAATTGCTCAATTTTGCCTGTTGTATTTTTAATTGATGATCAGTTTAATTTAAGCCCCCCTCCCCTTTTAAAAAAATCTTTTAGAGGTCTCTTTTAACTCCCTGGTGCCGCAGCAGACTAATAGCCTGTTATTAACATTCAGCTGCCTGCAATTACTGCAAGTTCGAATCTCCACAGGCTCAAGGTTGACTCAGCCTTCCATCCTTTCTAAGGTAGGTAAATTGAGGACCCAGTTTGTGGGGGCAATAAGCTGACTTTGTATAAATTTACAAAAGTATGAAGGCTATTGCTTAACGCATTGTAAACCGCCCTGAGTCTTCGGAGAAGGGCGGCATATAAATCAAATAAAAAAAAAATCAATACAAATTTGTAGCCTTTGAGAAGTAAGAGTTCTGATGGAAAAGATTACACTGTCTTTGATGCCTCACAGTTGTTCAATGTCTAGATTATTGCAATAATTTCCCCACCAGTGTCCTTTATATGTCACTCCATTTTCTGAATTTAGTTTAGAATAATATCATTCAAGATTTTCTGGACCTTCCATTTATTTTCATGATTCATCATACCTTTTCACTCTTCACTGGCTTCTTATTTGAGCTTAAACTAACGATCCATGTGTTTTCAAGTTACAACTGTGTTTTCAAGTCCCCATTATATTTTTTGTTCTATTTCTCTACATAGGATCTTATTCTTTAAATTGCTCCACATAGGATCTTATTTCTGTTCGTTGGATCCAACTTCCTTTATCTCTGTGAATGCATAATTACTTTAAAAAGGTGATTAAAGGCCTTTTTAACTGATTAGTAAATGAATGCATTAGCCCTGGCAGTTCCTAGGTGAGCAGCATTTTGTTTTAATATTGGACGTATACATTTGTACCAGAAGACATTGTTTGAAATATGTGTGGTTGCTGGGTTTGTTTTGTTTCAACATTAATATTGCCATATTGGTTTAGTTCTTACGTCGTGAAGTAATTTTATTAGATGACATTTTATAGATTACTGATTTGTATCATCATTTGGTAAATGCTCATAATGAATATTACTACTAGGTTGTTATTTTAGTTGTTACTATGGAATGGAGCAGTAATCTCATCAATTAATACAATCATTCCCAAAACTGCAGTGTTGGTAATGTTTCTAAAACTGTTGTTGTAAGCAAATTACAAATACACATCTATCTATCTATCTATCTATCTATCTATCTATCTATCTATCTATCATCTATCTATCTATCTATCTATCTATCTATCTATCTATCTTCATCATCTGTCTGTGTGTGCATGTGTGTATGTAAATAAATGGGGAAGGGAGGAAACAATACAATATAATCAACAAATCTTGAATAATCAGCAGATCTAAATATTATATATACTATATACTATCCTATATATACTAATAGAAATGGACTTTGGTTTAGTGATTAAGGCGCCAAGATAGAAAACAGAAAACTTAGACTTAGAATAAAATTATTGTCACTTTAATTGCACACTAATTGGCATACTTAAAAATGAAATTTCATTGAATACAGCTCTCAAAGGGTCACCACCTCCAATATATGCTACATAAACATGATGAATAAACAAACAAACAAAAAACAAAAAATTCATATACCCATTTACCCGCATTTATTATATGACACATAGAAATAATGCAGTCTAGCTCAGATGTATACATGTACATGCGAGAGAAACGAATCTTGCAAGTTTACCAGATGGATGGCAAAGGGAACAAAGCTGTTACAGAATCTGGTAGTCCAGTTAAAAAATACTTTGAAACCTCCTCCCAGAGGGGAGCAACAGAAACAGACCGTGAAGTGTATGTGTGGGGTCTCTAACAATGAAAGCATGAGTTTTAGTCCTGTTTAGGCACAATTACAACTGAGTAACTTTGGGTCAGTGTAGGAAGCAGGCAAACCATTTATGAAATCTTGCCAGAAAAACTCCAGGGACTAATCCTGAGAGTCAGCAAGAGTCAAGATTGACATCAATTTATATTATTTCTCATCCCTGTGAGTAGTATTTGTGTTCCTCAATCTATCAGAGGCCTGGGAGTTTGGGGATTCTGTGGAGTATGTTAGCTGTTCTTAGCTCACCTTCTTCTGAGCAAAGAACTGGTATGTTGCTCCTGGGATATGTTGGAACCACTCTCCCAGCTTAGAAATCACAGCCCCAAATGTTCCTGCCATCATTGGGACCATTTTGGCCTTTATTTTTCACATCCTCTCTAGTTTGTCCTTCAGGTCCTGGTAATTCTCCATCTTCACATGCTCATTCTACTATGAATTAACATTGAGTATGTTTGAATGTTGCAACATTGCCATCACACTTTGTTGAAAGATTCAATCTGTTCATTGCTTTTCAGTATTTAGCATAACTAAAGCTACACAATTTAGTTATGCTAACTAAAACATCTTACTGAAGTACACTCTTAATAGAAAATGCAAGATTGTCAAACTGTCACTCACATCCTGGACACCCTGGAGCTTGACTACTGCAATGCAATTTACATGGAGCTGTCACTTAAAATCACCTAGCAGTTTCAACTAGGATCCTGTCCAGAAGTTTGGGTTATGGTGGACATGCTTTGGTAGATCCATATAACATTCCTGTTTCACAAATTGCACTAGTTGCCAATTTGTTTCAAGCTGCTGGCCATTACATATAAAGCCCCAGACGCCATGGAGCCTGTTTACCTGAGAGATTATCTCCCATATATCTGCTCATATAATTTAGCCTGGCAGAGTTGGCACATTCTGGGTTTCTTGGATTAAATAATTCTAATTATTGGAATCCTGGAAGACACCTTGTCTGTCACAATACCAGTCCTATGCAACAACGTTCCGCTTGAAAGCCAAATGGCTCCAACACTGCTAGTGCTTCACGGGGACTGGAAAACACAGCTTTCGGCTAGAGTGACTGTATGGACTAGTTTTAGTATTTTGTTGTTTTTCTTACTATATTGTATTACTGATTCTTTTTTTCCCTTTTCCTTACAAATACTCAGTGGGGTGAGATAATGTACAAGTTTAATTAATTAAATTATTGTTTTTCAATTGATTTTTTTAAATTTTTATTCTATTTTTATTTTATTATTTTCTTTTAACAAACCTGCTTTGGGATGGAGTCAGGGTGACTGATTGGAGCTGAGCATTTACTGACTGGATGTCTTTCCTGATGCCTATGCACAGTTCACAGCAGACAATTGCACCAAGAGAAAGAAATATCTGACACTACCTAGAAACTCACAGCCTCTAGGCCACCATACCACTCCATTATTCTATATCTATAGCTGCATATTAATATTACATCTATTGGGTAAAAATCTTTTACTTGTTCAGTTTCTGAGTCACATTTTATTAATAGAAAATACAATTAGTGCTGTTTTGGGAAAGCTTGAAAATCATCTATCAGTAGAAAAATAGAGCCTTTGTTTTCTTAATCCATGGTCTTGATGGAGTTGCAACAATAGTTCCTTTGATATAGTGGTGAAATCCAAAAAAAATTCCCTACTGGTTCTGTAGGCGTGGCTTGGTGGGCATGGCTGCATGGTTATGTGAGTGGCTGGGCATGGCCAACTCAATGTCTCCCCCACCCAGTCACATGACCCCCCAACCACACCTACCCAGGTTTTGTGTCTCCCGGTGTTTTGTGTGGGAAATGGTTCATGTGACTGAGTGGATATGGCCAACTTGATTGATCTCACCCTTAGGAAATTTCTCCTTAGTCCAACTCACAATAAAATAGCACTATTCTAATATTTAGAATAGAATAAAATAACAGAGTTGGAAAGGACCTTGGAAATCTTCTAGTCCAAACCCCCTGCTTAGGCAGGAAACCCTACATCACTTCAGGCAAATGATTATCCAATCTCTTCTTAAAAACTTCCAGTGTTGGAGCATTCACAACTTCTGGAGGCAAGTTGTTCCACTGATTAACTGTTCTGTCAGGAAATTTGAGTGGCTCCTACAAAAATGAGGGAGTTAATCTATTTTCCAAAGCACCAAAAGGCACAACAAAAAACAATGGATGGAAACTAACCAAAGAGAGAAGCAACCTAGGACTAAGGAGAAATTTCCTAAGTGTGAGACCAATTAACCAATAGAATAGCTTGCCTTGAGAAGTTGTGTGGGCTCCATCACTAGAGGCTTTTGAAAAGAGTGAGGGAAGTACATCCCAAAAGGACAGTGCCAGGAACCAGTAAAACAATGCAGAAAACTTAAAACAGCCATTTCCCTTTTTTAAAAAAGTCAACCCCAAAGCAAATGCAGCAGCTGAGAGGGAAACTAAGAGCAGCTGATCAGGCTAATTGAAAGCCTGTGTGTGCTGCCAAAAGCCATTAACCCTTCCAACTCTATTATTCTATGTTCTCTATGTTCTAAATTGGGTGCGTCACAGCAGAAGTAATAGAGCTGGCTGGACCACACATGCATTAAATTCAGGGCCTGTATGATCAAGCTGCACCATTGTCTCCTCTTGTATCTTTTCCCCCTGGAAGAAACAAGAAGTAGCCAACACTGCAGCAGCTATAAAAGGCCTTGGGGAACTCCAGAGAGTATCAGCTGATCACAGAAGTGTTACTTAATACCCTTTATAATGAAAATGTATGTAATCTTGTCCTTCTTCCTGAAGGGAAGAGGTTAATCCCATCCCTAGATGGGTGATTGATGGGTTTCCCTGCCCTAATCCTGTCAATTTCTGTTGTTTATTGACTTGATTCAGTATGTATCGGCTGCATTCCAGCTGCATCTGTTAAGTGGAGCTATTAACTGAGGGGAGAGAGAGAGGAAAAAAACCTCTGTTGCACTTTATTTTTAACCAGTTCTCCAAACTGCCTAAGCAATTTACTAATGGCTGGATTTCACCTGTGCTTTGATATCTATTAGCAAGTGGAAGGGGTTTATTCATTATTTAGACCAGGACCCTCCCTCCCCACCCCCCACAAGAAAGATAATTCAACAGATAGTTTTGAGTGATTTACATGTAGTTTGCAGACCAAATTACAAAATGGCCATTGCACTTCATCCTGGTCAATTAACGTCAACTTAAAAATGCAGGTTTCCTTGGATGCCCTATTGGATAAAACTCTGAATCTATCTCTCCTAAATTTCAAAACTCTCCTAGACTGTATTTCCATATTTAATTTTCTAACGTCATTGATTTCTGATATTTCTGATCAGGGTGAGATGTGAATATGTGTGTTAAATTTCATATTGATTGTTATAACAAGTTCGATGTGCTGCTGCTTTTTAAAATGTTAATAAAGTTTAGCTAGTTCAGACTGGTACTGAAAGTTTTATTGACAGAGACTATTGATTCATTTATAGACAAAATTCAGAGAAGTGGTTATGATTCATAAAACAACAAACAGATTAGGGACAGAGTATTTACAAGAGACCATTCTCTTTATCCATCTAAAAACACATTTGGGGAAAATTCAAGATGTGGATTTCCTTCATGCTACTCCCTGTTACTGGAATTCTTGTAACAGAGACCATGGTAACTCCAATTGTGCTTTCATGCTGCTAGCAATTGATGACATTTTTATCCACACTTTTATAGATATTCGATCTACCCATCCATCCATCCATCCATCCATCCATCCATCCATCCCATTGAATATCTACCCTGTTTTCCCCAAAATAAGACATCCCCTGATAATAAGCTTTTGGGCAATAAGGCCAAGCACTTATTTCAGGGTTCAAAAAAATATAAGACAGGGTCTTATTTTCAGGGAAACATGATATATTTTTTCATATTAGAGATGTGTTTTAAATGCTGGGTCAAATGCTGTATCAGTTGTTATATGTCATAATTTAATTTAATTTTGCTTTTTATCTGTATTTTTAAACAGTCAGCTTGATCTCTTAGTGTGCAGGAGGATTTAAAATTAAAAAAAAAACACAAATAAATGAGCATCATTAATTTTTTTAGAGAAACCTGGAAATTGGATGACCATAGAAAAACAGAGCCAAACAATTATTGTTGCTATATCCATTTGGTATTATCTCTTGTCCGCTTCCAAGTGTAATCAGAATTGACTCAGATTGTACATTATGTATCAAGGATGGAGAAAAGCACTTTCTTTTGTATAAATTCTCCGGATGGTTTAGAATGCTCAAACACACATACATACTTATAAAAATAGATCTTATATCTTAAAAGAAAGAAATGATGCTTGAATCATACTAAGCAAACTGTTCCTGTTTGATAAACAATGTCTTCCCATTCATTTAGTGAGTCTGCTTGTCCCTGATCTATAGCCTCTGCTCAAACATTACTGGAAGTTACTATGGTTGCAAATCATTATTTTCAAGTCAAGTAATGACTTCTGCTAACTTGACCAATAAGAGAGTTCCTAATGGGGTTGCAGATCAGCAATATCACTCCAGTAACTACCATGATCAACTCTAGTTAGTAGGAAAAAAAACTGTGAATCATTAAGTCCTTCAGTGTGTCCATATGTCTGCATTGACAATGAATGAACTGAGAATGTTTAGGTGTTCCTTGGACCAGAAATTAAAAATCACTTTCCAGATTTTCAAAGCAGTTTCAGCCATAAGGAATAACACTGTACCTTATTATGCAGCAGAATACAGTACAGTAGAATGTAAGACCGACTAGCTCTGAGTATTCTGAATTGCAGCCAATAATGTGAAGTTTAGTATAAAATATATATCCAGCATGATACTGTTTCATTCTTTGAAATACCTAGAATGAAGATTGAAGATTATAAATGTATAAGAATTCTGTATTCTGTTTATTTATTAACCTTAAATTAGCAGTTCCATTTAATGAAAAAAATCTTGCTATTTGAACAATGTAGTATGATTATGAATTTTAATTATTATTAGCATATGATGAGAAGAAGACAAAGAAGTAAAGATATACATGTAATTATACACAAAACTTATATGAGGATAGGAAAATGGCCTCAGAACTGGATATCCAGTTTAGTTAGCGACTACTGGTGTTGCTTCATATAGATCTTCTAAGGAACCAGAGAACATACATCTTGCACAGTATGTTTAATAGTTTCCATATTAGTACCGCAATTGTCACAAGGGGAATTTTTTCAGTCCCATTGATATAAGGCAGAGGCACTTCTTCCAGTATCACATCTAATTCTGTTCAGTTTAGTCCAGATAGAGCGAGGTAGATTAAAACCAGGTGGTTTAGTAGAGGGATGACTAATGGTCAGACCGCAAGAAAATAACTTCAACCATTCCTCTCTCCAGACATTCTTGGGGTTAAACTGGGTAGATGTTAAGAGAATAGCTGCTTTCTATGCTGGCCTATGGGATGTCGATTTTGTGATGAATAGGGAGAGCCTTGTTGTTAAACATCTTTGACCATAGCTGAACCAGAGCTTGCTGTCTTCTAATGTGGGGTGGTATGATGTTGCTGAGTACTGGTAACCAGTGCACAGGAGTAGGATGCAATGTGGCAGAGATGGTACACATTGTGTGATGGAGTTGGACAGCAACCATTTGGATGTGGACATTGTTAATCTGCACACTGACCCAATATTCAGTTGCGAAATAAACCGGGCTGTTATTTGTAGGGTATTAATATCTGTGCCCCAAGATATTCCAGCCAGTCTATTCAATAAATTATTGCAGCTTTTCAATTTTGCAGCTGTTTTTTCCCCAGATGGGGTCAATAGGTTAGTGATCTGTCCAATGTTACCCCAAGATACTTCAGAGAGTTATTACACTGTAAAATATGGTTCTGGCACCTCACTGATTACGATGAAATCTTCCCTTGCAAAGTATTTTTATACTAAGTGCTTGTTTTCATACTTTTTTTTGGACATAAGAATGTAAAATATGAACATTAAAGACTTGTTTTTAGAAGACATAGCAAATAGCCAGGATTGATACTAATCCATCATCAATGCTTACTCTGCTTTGATGCAAACATTGGAAGGTATGCACAATTAGTGGTAGCACCATAACCATAAGGGACAAATTGAACTCCCTAGAAATCTGAGTCCATTAAATAATATTGTAATCTCCAGGGTAAAGAATACACACTTACTGTTTGGTTAAAATATTGAATATGAATTTATTGGTTTACATGTTTGTTTATTATACCACCAATTTCAACAAATTGACTCAATGTGGCTTGCTACAAAAAATTAAAAAAATATCACACTAAGAAAAAAAATATCCATGGTAACAGGGTTGAAACAAATATAGCATAAAAACATACATAATAGCTTTAAAAATAAAATATTGAAAACATCAAAGTCATTAAAGAATAGCAATAATCTTAATGGTATCCATCAGGGTATCCATTTTTTGGGCTGTGGGTAGAAAATAGCTTTCATCCTAGCTGACTTAAAATGAATTAGAAACAGGAATATGATTATATGGGCAACTTTCAATCCAATGTGTCATCTGTCGTTTTCTTTCTTGAAGTCACACTCTCATTTTCAATCAATCAATACATTCAGAATATTTTCAGCAAATGATATGGGACAATATCACATAAAGGCCATTTTGCTCAAAGGAGGACCTCAGATAGTTGTTTAAACGAAGGTGTCTCAGATTTTCTCAGTGGGGCTTTCTCAAACCTTATGGAGTAGATATCCTACATGTGTACATCATAGATATTTTGTTTTTATACAGATACATGTCCGTATCATAAACAACTATGGCTCTCAAGACTGATTCACTCTGCATCATAGTTTTGTATGTGCATGTGTGGGTGTGTATGTGTGTATGCAAAGGGAATTTTAAAAAAAACCTAGTTAATGCATCAGCCTGGTTTCTGGCTTTTATGTTAAGCATTAAAATACTTCAATTAATTAGGAAGTTGCTGTGGAGTTGCTGGTTATCCTTGTGTTCTATTTTTTTTCTCAAAACCAAATGCAATGGTAGAGAAAAAAACAGGAGTGAAGCAGACAATCTCAGAATGAGACACTTACTCATTTATTTATTACACTATTTTCTAGCATTTTTGCTCCCTGGTCCAATCCTTCTGCAAATAATTTACAAATACTCTAGTAAGCCAAGATACTTCTAGTTGAATAAGAATTAGAATTCTATGTGGACTAGAGTTAAAACTGCTTTCAGACCAAGGGCTTCCCTTGTGACAAGTGGCAGTAAAGATGCTTACCCTGAAGAAATTTCATTTTCTACACTGATTCCTAAGGGTCACATCCTTAGCTTCCTGTTCATTCATATGTGTGTCAGGATTTGCCACTATACGCATGTCTTATTCAACAGGATCTTGACAGTTCAATTTTATATTTCTTTCCCTTCATAATCTTGATATATGACATCTATTAATGCCGAAATGGAATACACACACAGGCATACATACACAGATGCAAAAAAGGAAAGATTCACAATGTCACATTATGTTATGCATACAGAAATGATGTGCCTTGCTTATTTTTCATGTTATTGCGGACAGGGTTATGAAAGGTACTGTAACAAAACTCACTTGATTTCATCCATGTAACTTTTAATCTCCATCCAAAACTCAGACAACCAGTCCTCTAATGTATTGTGCCATAACATGCAAGTTTTATATTATTCCCCCTCCCCTGCTGGCTAAGAGAATCGACAGTTCAAAATAGGAAAGAAGAAAAAAAAGGAAGATAATTTTCAGTGCAAGACAGTACCAGCTGGCTGACTGATTGATTGATGTCATAGCTTGGAAAGAAATTAATAACTCAGATTAAAGTTTCTGATTAATCAAGGTTTTTAGACACAGCAAATGACATATATCATTCATGTTTACTTTGATATATATTAACCATAAGATAAATACATAGAACAATTGAAAATATAATGTAATGCTGGATACAAACTAATTAGCATATAACCTTTAGAAGTAACATGTTGCAGTTAAAAATTAGCCCACAGTAAATTAATTTTAAATTTCAGTTTGGTAGCTTAAATGCTTCTCCACTCTTGTTCACTATTTGTGTCCTCATACTGGGACCATATTTGTTGACATAAATAAGCTAAGGCTATTTATTCTTTTTCGGCCAATCTCAGAGGCAGATTCTATTCTGAACTGTCCAATGTTGCATGTAACTGAAACAGTGGTGGGTTGCCCCCGGTTCGGACCGGTTCTATAGAACCGGTAGTAAAACCGGAGGGAGGCTCTGCCACCCACCCCGACATCATTAAAATGCTTCTGTGCATGCGCAGAAGAACACACGCACGAGCGAGTGAAGCAAGCACGCACGTGTGGCCCTGCTGCGACCGATAGTAAAGGTAAGTAGAACCCACCCCTGAACTGAAAACATTATTAATTATACTAATAATACTAACAACAATAACAGCAACAGCAACAATAACAATAGCAGAATAATTTGAAGCAGATTTTTAAAATTCACCTTTGATAGCTGGTTGGAATGTTCCTGGATCTGGCATTGTTCCTTATACTGAAAGTGCTAATTATGGGCAGAAGAGTGTTTAAAAATATGAATTTAGAAGTTAAGCTTTTTATGGATCATAGGGAGCTTGTGGCCCTCATTAGCACTTTTATAAAAAATATTTCCTTTCCTCAAAACACAGGCATAAAGACATAGTTTGTGGAATTATGCTGCTTAGGCAATAGAAACAAATGTCAAAAGTTTGTATTAGATTTGCCTAAGATTTCCCCATTCCACTCCAACTGACACACACACAGAGACATACACACACACAAAATTTTGATATTGATTTTCACTATATATTCCCCATTCTTGATTCTGAACAATTAGGAAAATAGACATGTCTTAAAATTTTGAAAAAATCATTATTTAGAACATGCCTTAATCAAAGAAGATATCTTTTTGCAAACGACTACTTTGAGACACTAGGAACAAACAGTTTATCCACTAATAACAGTCCACGGGGAACTTTTCCCTGGAATTCATTTGATACACTATACTGAAATCTGGGATTTATCTCACCCTATTGGATAGATTTTGCTCATCTCTGAGCAAACAAATTGATTCTGATCTAGCATATTGTGGCCTTTCACTCTAGCAATGACTTAGTCACTTAGTCTAGAAAACAGGTTCAAGATCTTAATTGAGAACATTTGGTTAAAACCATCCATCCCTATTATGATACAATTTCAGTTTCTCCATGGATGATTCCTAGCTATGACAGCTTACAAATTTCATGCAGAAGATTTTTTGTTTTAACCTTGGCTAAATTTTATGCAGATTATAAGCAATCCCTATAATCCCATACAGCATACATGTATTTTGTCCAAAACAATGTTGTGCTATCCATTCTACTAACCATGGTGTCTAGCACTGATAAGTCTAATTATCATACATTTAGTTGTCTCTTTGATCAAGAAATAACAACCTTCCTTTTGCAAAAACCTAATTTGGACACATCGCTATAAAGTTGATAGCGATTGTCCAAATTATGTACCGCTGTGCCACTTTACATATCTATAAAGATAGCTAATTTTCTAGCAATAGCTATGGCTTGCAAAACCCTGTTGATATCCTCTTCTCATCACAAATTGTTTCAATTGTGAAGTTTTCCTGCCCCCCTGGTGTTTTAAATTTTGTACTTTTGTTACTGTTTTTGAACCCTAGATAAATGATTTGATTATTATACTGAAATCTACATGAGTTTTTATCTTTCCAAATGTCATCTTTTTGATGCTTGGTTTTTAAGTGTTGCCAGCACATTTTTTTTCTAAAACAAACTCAAAGTTATTTAATCTTTTCCTTATTTGTGATACATTAATATAAAATCATGAAATCTATAAATCTTCCAGATCTGACATTCAGCATCTATTTTTTTTTCTCTGACTACTAGTCAGGTGACACCAAGAGGAAACTAGCCCAGACAGGATTGGGTAAGGACATTTCCTGGGCTACAAAACCAAGGCAAACCAATAAACCAACCCTTAAAATTATTTTAACTCATAACTTCTCTGACTCAGAAGGAAAAACTTTCCACTGCAGCCAAACTAACCATCTAGAACAAAACAGAAATACTTTTATGATATCGAAATGCAGCTAATCTATTAAACTCTCTATTTGTGATTCTAACTGTATTATATTCTGTATTTTGTAAATCAATAACATTTGTATACTGATCACCCACCAAGAAAGCACATACACACAAAAAAAGGCCACGTTTGCAGGGCCTAAATATGAGTGTGGGTGTATGCAGCAATATTTTAAGTAAGAAGAATCTGTGAATAAGAATGACTTGAGAAATTTATATGTCAAGCAAGTGCTGGTGTCCCAAGGACCTGGGGAGAGGTGTAGCAAAATAACAGAGGCGTAACAGGCATAACAGAGATAGAGAAAATGTAACACATTGAAATGGTTCTTTGGAAAGAAAATAATGTTTGATTTGTTGGTTCAGTTAAATTGTTAATTAGTTGAAAACCTTTCGGAATAAACACATCACAGCCTTTTAGTTGTATGACTGTCTATCTATCTATCATGTCTGTGGGCATATGCATAGAGACACACAGGGAGATCTATGAAAATATTTCCAGAATTAGAATTAGCATGTGTTGATTTATTATGAATCAGTAGTAGTTTTTATTCTGGTTTCCTGTTGTTAAAGTTACTAAAAACTGAGATGTTATATTGCTGTATTACTGTGCTTTTACTTCTGACACTATAATTACTTTGAACCAGGTTGGCCCTGGCTTATAGTACATTGAAATGTCCTGCTTTCACAAAGTACTACTATAAGAAACAGATATAGGTCTGAACAATAGATCCAGGTTTTTTAAAGGGTAGACTTAGCATGAAAGAGTACCAGGACTCTGCTTCAGGCAGAATAATGTTGTGGGCTATGACTGCTTTGAAGAATTGTACTATCATAGAAGCTACTTTATCCCTCAAAGGAAGCCAGTCAAATCAAGGGTAAATGTTTGCTTAAGTGCTTCATAGGGATTCAATAAAGTTCTCAATCTGCTTTTTTTTTTTTTTCTTCAGCAAAGCCTTCTTTGAAGGAACAAAATCCATCTCTGAGTTGAAATTCTGCTGGACAAAAGTGCTTATCACTGTTGATGGATTAACATCTTCACATTTTAAAGAGGGTGTTTGTTAGGTTCAAACAAATTCAGCAACAAGAAAATATATCTGTTCTTCGAAAATATTATTACTCCATAGATCAAATGCTTCTGTAATATAATTTAAATTCATAAAACATCTAGCTTTAGTGCTGGTATAAGGAGGAAGAAGTAAGAGATTATATATATAAATATATATATATCTATCTATTTTCTTCTTACTTTTCGTAGGTTTTATGTGTGTTTTACTTTTAGCCAGGTTTCTCCTATGTAACCAAGATTTTTCTTTCTACAACCCTAGCTCAGTGGAGTCACATCCACTCAATTCTGGACTTTTTTCTTCTGGCAGTCAGCAGGCCCTATGCTGCCCTATGCTGCCTAGTGAGAGACTTATATAGATCTATTTCTGGCTCGTTAGCCATCATCAGTAAGCCACACCCACATCTCATGTATCCTCCCTATAAAGATACAATATCTATTTTCTTCTTACTTTTTGTAGATTTTATGTGTGTTTTTCTTTTAGCCAGGTTTTTCCTACGTAACCAAGATTTTTCTTTCTACAGCCCTAGCTCAGTGGAGTCACATCCACTCGATTCTGGGCTTTTTTCTTCTGGCAGCCAGCAGGCCCTATGCTGCTCTCACTAGGCAGCATAGGGCAGCATAGGGCCTGCTGGCTGCCAGAAGAAAAAAGCCCAGAATCGAGTGGGTGTGACTCCACTGAGCTAGGGCTGTAGAAAGAAAAAACTTGGTTACGTAGGAGAAACCTGGCTAAAAGAAACACCCACACCCACACCCACACCCACACACATACACCCACACACACACACATACATATACCTATACATATGCATTTACATACATACATACATACATACATACATACATACATACATATATATATATATATATATATATGTTTTTCTTCTAGCCAGGTTTTCCCTACGTAGCCAAGGTTTTTTTTGTAGCTCCAGCTCAGTAGAATCTCATCTACTCGGTTCTGGGCTTTTTTCTTTTCTAACACCTAGCAAGCTCAAAATTTGTTTGAACCTAACAAACACCCTCTTTAAAATGTGAAGATGTTAATCCATCAACAGTGATAAGCACTTTTGTCCAGCAGAATTTCAACTCAGAGATGGATTTTGTTCCTTCAAAGAAAGCCTCTTTTGTGCCTTCTTCACAAGCATGTCAGCATTCATAGTCCATGAGAGGTCCTCCAAGATATAAATGCCCAGAAATTTAAAACTACCAACCCTCTCCACCTCCTTACCATTTATGTGAAATGGTAAATGTACTCTCTTCCTCCTGAAGTCAATTATAAGTTCTTTAGTTTTTTTTGGTGTTAAATATAAGATTATTTTCTTTATACCACAATGTCAGCCCTTGTACTTCCTTTCTATAAGCAGACTCATTGTTCTTATTTATGAGCCCCACCACTGTCATGTCATCTGCAAATTGAATAATTGCGTTAGTGTTATACAATGGGGTGCAGTCATGTGTATACAAGGAATAAAGGAAAGGGCTTAGCACACAACCCTGGTTGGTTCCTGTGTTTAGTATCAGAGTAGAAGAATGGTGAGATCCCATTCTTACTGATTGTGGCCTATCTGTCAGAAAATCCTTTATCCACAAACACATCCTCTGATTTATACCCAAATTGGTAATTTTAAGAAACAACCTGTTGGGTAGAATGGTGTTAAAGGCAGAGTTATAATCCATGAATAACAACCTTACATATGTTCCCTGTTGTTCCAAACGATTCAATACAGTATGGACAACAATAGACATAGCATCATCAGTTGACCTATTACACCTATATGCAAATTGGTATGGGTCCAAAATAGATGGAAGACTAGCCTTAATATGTAGTTCAGCATCAGTCTTTCAAAACATTTCATGACAACAGATGTTAAAGCTACTGGTCTATAATCATTAAGATTATAGACCAGTATATACTGTCTGCTTAGGGACTGGCACTATAGTAGATGTCTTCAGGCAGTAATATGAGTTATTATAGTAATATGATAGTATCATATATTATGTATGATAGTATGATAATATCATAGTAATATGAGTTATTACCACTTTTTCCCCTGAAAAATGATTTTATTTATGACCATTTGCTTAATTATTTATTAGGGTTGCAGCCTACATTGTATACAGGAACTCAAGACAGAATATATATTTTGTCCTCCTCGCCTATTTTTCCTGCTGGGCCGATAAGAGAATTGGTATCCCAAAACATTGGCTAGCTATAAGTAGACTACATCCAGAGTATTCCCACTGCCATTCTTAACACCTTAAGCAATCTATCATACAGATAGTCTTCAACTTATGACCATAATTAACCCAAGTATTATGATTGTAAATCATGATGGTCATTAAGCAGGTAATCACATGACTGTGCCCAATTTTAGTACTTTTTTTGCAATGGTCATTATGTGAATACAGCAGTCATTAAGTGAACACCATGGTCACAATGGGCTTTTTTTTTTTTTTTTTTTTTTGCCAGAAACCAGAAATAAAAGCAAAAAATGCCATGAATTGCAGTTGCATGAGTCCAGAGCTCTATAGATGACCATAAATGCAGGCTGGTTACCGAGTGCCCAAAATGCGATTACATGATCATGGCTGAGGCCCAACTGTAGGACCTTCAAATCTGGGTCATAAGTAGCCTAGGGGAGGTCCATCATAACTTCAAGTGGTTACTAAGCAACTAATCATAATTAGAGGATTACCTGAACTAGCTTTCTTACATATATGCTGAACATGATGTTATACTGTAAAATGTTGTAACATCTTGCCATTTTGATCCCCTATAGCAGGGTTTCAAATTCATGGCGTCACGGCGTCATCACATGATGTATCACAACTTTTTTCCCTTTTGCTAAACCAGGCATGAGCGTGACCAGTGCGTGATGTATCCGGGCTGTGGGTTTGACAGCTCTGCCCTATAGAAATACTTTTATATTGCTCATAATCACTGGCTATATTATTTTATATATTGTATTTTTACACTGATGTCCACTAGGACTGTGATGGTGAACCTATGGCATGCATATGCCAGAAGTGGCATGCAGCGTCCTCTTTGTGGGCACACGAGCTGTTGCCCCAGTTCAGCTCCGCCACGCATATGAGTGGGCCTCCTGCTGGCCAGCTGGTCTTCAGGTCTCTGCCGCGCATGTATGGGGGGCAGGACGCATGCGGGGGGGAGCATGTGCATGTGTGTGGGGACAGGGTGCCGCACACACATTGAATTTTGGGGGTTCTGGCACACGCGCACTTTGGGCACTCAGTCCACAAAAGGTTAGCCATCACTGCATAGGATATGTTTTCCTGCCAGAAATTAATTATCTTTTTTTTATATATAATTAACAAAGTGTTTTTTTTTAATTGCATTGAATACATACAACTTCCAAACCTGCAGATAATAAACTTTTTAAAGCTTTGCATAAACTGAGAAGTCAGGACAAGGAGTTCTTTAATTCTTTCCTTTGCTGCTAATTCTCTACTCCAAGTCACTTTCCTAGTTTTTGTTTCCCACTGTTTCAGCTGTGTGTTGAAAATGTATCAATCTCTCTAGCATGACAACAGCTCTGACACTTTGACCTGTTAGTTATAGCTTCCAGTTTTGTCTTCAGGCAAATTTGGCCTGGCCAACCTGGCCTTCTGGGGTTCGTCTCAGAAGTTTGTGCAGGAAAAACAGTTGAGACCTGAATCAGAAGAACCAGAAATAAAAACTGTAGGAAGCAGAACTGACCTGAGTAACAAGGGATGTCATGGAACACAGTTTGTTGCTGTTGGTAAACATTTATTTTGTTTTGAAAAAGTTGGAATCAGCATATATAGTTTGCCTTAAGCCATTGCATACTTGGCTCACTTTTGGATTTATTATGACCTGTGGATTTCTTGTTGGGATTTCTGAAACATTATGTCTGAACCAGTCTTCTTATTAAATAGTGGTTAAAACAAACCAATTATTTAATATCAAATGTACCGATTTACCCATCTGTATGAAATGGGTATGTAATACACATTATTACATTGAAGAGCCGAGGTGGCGCAGTGGTTAGAGTGCAGTACTGCAGCTACTTCAGCTGACTGCTAGTTCAGCAGATCAGCGGATCAAATCTCACCGGCTCAAGGTTGACTCAGCCTTCCATCCTTCCGAGGTGGGTAAAATGAGGACCCAGATTGTTGGGGGCAATATGCTAATTAATATACTGTCTTTGGTGTAAGCTGTCCAGAGTCCTCGGAGAGTGGGCGGCAGAGAAATATGACGTATGTATGTATGTATGTATGTATGTATGTATGTATAACAGAAGGCTTTTTTTGTGCTTAGATTTCAGCCCCAAGAGATTAACCCAACCAAGATATCAACTCCAAAGGAAGGCTACAACTACTTTTATTGACACTGGATATAATAACAGAACCTTATAAGTCTGTTTGTGTTGTATTTCCACCTCCTTCTTATACTGAATTAGGGAGGCAACTGTTGATCTGATATGGTATAGTGTCTCCTGTTCGAGCAGGAGCTGGTTTGATTAGAAGACCTCCAAGGACTCTTCCAACTCTATTATTCCATGGTCTATGTCTCTGAATGCTATCTTAGTACTCTGAATATTGAACTCCTTTTGTCTAAATAACTGTTCCTGCATATTTCCATAAAGTTAATATTCCTTAATCTTTCTTTTAGTCTATAAAAAAGATGTGGTGGCACAGTGGTTAGAATGCAGTATTGCAGGCTACTTCTGCTGATCACTGGCTGCCAATGGCTGCAGTTTGGCAGTTCAGGTCCCACCAGGGTCAAGGTTGACTCAGCCTTCCATCCTTCTGAGGTTGGTAAAATGAGGACCCAGATTGTTGGGAACAATATGCTGACCCTGTAAACTGCTTAGAGAGGGCTGTAAAGCACTGTGAAATGGTATATAAGTCTAAGTACTATTGCTATTGCTATAAATTCTACAGGATACAAATGCAAACTTTCCAACAATTCTTCTGTCTGATCTGGAAATGGGCTAATGATAATAACTCATTATGGCTGTTTTCTTAAAATTAACAACAAAAGCTGGTCCTCTGATTCACTACTCCCATATTTTCAAGGAAAAAGATTTTCATCATAGGGAATTTTATGGTATTCCAATATAGCTGATAGAGAGGTATCAAACTGTAGAAATGTGAAGGCTCTCCAAAATTTATTGTTTGCAAGATCATCCAAATATTGTGCTAATGTAATATTAAAAATTGTTGTTACCCACTTGAGCTTCGAGGGGCATCTTTTTATATTCTTTTTGTTATTCTATATTGAGAATCCTTTGTTTGAGAATCTCACTTGAAAATGCCAATTATAGTAATTTGTCTTTTATTTGATGTTTCCAAGAGAATTGATATTTGTCTGTCAGGATAAGATGTACTGTATTAAACTTTAAGGTTGAAAATAAGCTTTTAGAAATATCTAAGCATATAGTTCTGCTCTCATTTCCTTTTGATAAGTTCAGCCTCCAAATGTAGAACAGTGTTAGGCATGTACTTAGCTATCTGGAATAATTTTCTTCAAAAGCTTTATTTCAACCCTCTCTCATTTCTCGCAGTTAATGAATTACCTGAACTCTATATAGGATTGTGTCAGCACTTTGACTTCCAAAAGTTTCAAAGCAGTTGGTATGTACTATGTGATTCTAGAGGGAAGGGGAAGAAAGGTGACACAAGTATTTGCTTTCCTGTAGCATGAAACCCAAATATTAAATGAAGAATTTGCTCTGTTTGATGTCCTTTGAGGCTCCAACATGTTTTCTTGAAGCTTCCTGCAAAATGCTTGACCTGTGTCATCACATAATTAATTCGTAATGATTGTTCCTTACAGAAATGGACTTCATGGTCCCATGGCATGTCTATATTAGTGGCCAAAATTGTGGAAACCTTTTGGGACCTATTTTTGAGGTTTGATGGCTAATAACACCACTTTCTTTTTAAGTAGTACCATACCCTGTATTTTGCTCTGGGAAGTCGAGTGGGGGGGAGAAGGAGGAGGGGAGAGAGGGGTAATGGGGAGGGAGGTGGGGCTCAAAACTTGGTTAAAATGTTTGTAAAAACTTTTCAATAAAAAGAAAGAAAAAAGAAAGAAAAGAATGTAATGCAACAAAGTTTGTTCAATTATCTATATTCTATGAAAAGTTATAGCCAAATAACCAGAAAAAGGAAGCACAACTTGCTTTGGTTGATATCAAGTAGATTTCTTTCATCTGATTGTAGCCAATGAGCATGAGTGTTTAGAGAGCCAATCAAGTTTTATCAGATCACAGTAGGATTCAGTTATTGATATCATGTATTGAAGCTGAAAGGACATTTGTCAGTGTGTTATGTTATTGGGTTTTTTTGTGTTCTTTCATTTAGTGAGCTTGTAAAACATAATAAAATTAAAGTAATGGTGCAAAGAGTTGACTGATCACCCAGAAAGCGATGTAAATTAGTATTATTAAGTGTACAAGGCTACAGTTATAAAGATATTAGAAGAAAAATTGGTGGCCACTTAACCAAAAGTGGCATTCCTAAGTTTTTGAAGAGTTATAAGGAGACTCAGTCACTACAAAACCACATTGGTAAATGCAGGAAAAGGTGCACAACAGCAAGTGATGATAGAAGAATTAAGAGACTCTGCCTACGTGACAGAAGAAAATCTTCTGGGTGTATGCAAGATGAAATGGCACAATGCAATGTGAAGTTGAGTGCAAGGACTGTTCAGCGCAGACTGCAGGAATTTGGCCTAAAATCTAGAATTCCATGGAAAAAGCCATTTTTATCTCTCAAACAAAGGTTGAAAAGCATTACATTCTTAATTAAATTATCTTTTCATTGATTTATATAATTTTATGGTACTACACCAAAAAAAAGGTTATTAGCCATCAAACCTCAAAAATACTTTTCCCAAAAGGTTTCCACAATTTTGGCCATTACTGCAAGATTACCTACCTATCCAACTAAAAAAGAAGATGGAATTCTGGTACAGTTTCAACTGTTGTTCCCTTTTGAAATGATTTGGTCTTGAACAGTAATTCATCTTTTATTTGGCTGAAGTGCTGAAACATTCATAAACCAAAAGAAAACAAATGAAAATGACGAAGTGAATGGAGTTTGTTTGGTATTGATCTAAGAATACTGCTGTGAAATATGGTAGGGGGTTGAGTTCTGATCCTTTTTATCTCCACATGACTTGGATCCCTTATACAGCTGACTGAATGGCACTTGGTGAGGCTCAAGGCTCCTGCTGAAGTTGTCCTTAAACAATTCAACAACTGGCAGTTTTTCAGTGGTACCCAGGAGTCTCTTTCCTAGGGAGGGAGGACGTGTGAAGAATGTGCTGAGAAAAATGTATGAGAAAAAGATGATGTCTTTTTACAACAAGAGAGAGAGAGAGGCAAAATGAACTACCTTCCCAATCAGTCTGGGAAGCTCAAGGTATTTGTTCTCCTTGCATTGTGATATAGCTGAATCTGCTCTGTAGCCCCTGAATAACTTATAAATTAGATAATGGCTGAAAGAATTGTCTTCCAAAAGGAAAGTTCAATTTATTCTTTACATTCATTTATTAGTAATGAAGACATATCTTATGTCTCTTACTACTTTTTATTAGTGGAATAATGATCAATTAAAATATAATTTCTAATATTGTAAGAGTGTTATAAACAATTGGAATTTTGAAAGTCATTGGCCTGGTTGACTCATACATTGTACCACACTAAGTTTGCTTAACTGTAGTTTGCTAACAGGACATGGTTGAATTCCAAGCAATCAATCTTAATGTTGTTTGGATCAAGTGAGTTTGTGTGTGTGTGAGACACAGAGGGAGGGAGAAAGGGAGGAAGAGAGATAGAGATAGGGTCATAGATAGATGGATAGATGGTGAGAGATGAGAGAGAGGGAGGGATAGATAGATGATAGAAAGAAGATAGACAGACAGACAGACAGACAGACAGACAGACAGATTTACCACATATTGTTTATGTCCTGAGTCTGCCCATGTCCTGAGTTCTAGTAGTTTTTTTTTTGTCACAAATAGGTACATTGCAAAAAGTCCAAATTATCACTAGATGCCAGCAAAAGGATAAAGAAAATAACACCTTGCTGATATTTAGTGAAAATCTGCAAATCTGCAATCCAATAATGGCAGTGATGTTTGTAGGGAAGTTTAATGGCAGTTGTCACCACACATTCAAAACCCTACTGTTTTGATATATCTAGATTTTGCAAATATATACAACAGGGCAGGACTTTGCACAGTTATTACCATTTTAATTTTTTGTTGGATTTGCCTTGGATTTCAAAACATGAAATCCACAGAAGCAGAAAGCAATACAGCATTTATATAAAAGTTCCTGTCTTACATCTACTACCACCTAATGGTGCCTCCTGAAACATGTTACTTAATCAAGTCCATCCTAAGCTTAACTCTAATAGGCAAACTCCAGTCTATTATAAAATCCTTCACAACATCACATATATCATTTCTACTTTATTCTCTGGCTAAACTGAAGGCTGCAAAGATATTAATTGTGTACATACATAATACTATACCAAGGTTTGTTTGGCTGTCTTTTTCTTGCAAATGTGTGAGTTACTTACAAGTCTTGATGAAATTACAAAACCTTTGTAGAACTAAACTATATGCAATCAAGAAACAACCAACACTGTTTTTTAAACTAAAATAAATCCATGGTTTAATTACTGACTTCTCTTTCCAAAACATAAATAGCACAAATTGTGTTTTATTAGAGTGATGTGAATCCAGACACTGTCATTTTTATAAATGAGTTTTCTAATCTGGTTGCAAAATAGAACCAAATAATTTGTAGGTGACTGAATAAGATTGGTATGGATAAAAATACATCATAGCCCTATTCACTTTATAGATAACCATTTCTTTTTCTACCTATCTAATCTAACTACAGAAGTCCATTCTCATTTCAGCAAATTATTCTTAATGGCTTCCGTGTACCTGCCAAGTAAATATCTCCAATAAAATGGTTCCCTGAAATATAATACTCCTATTAAAATGTTTTTTTGGGGGAAAGGGTGAAAAATATGGGAAGAATGAAAGATCCTCTTGGAAAGCAGATACTTTATTAATGGAATTATATTTTTCATTAAAAGGAGCAAAAGTGAATAAATACAAAAGTCCAGAGAGAGGTTTCCTCAATTTAAGGTTTTTTTAAAAAATTGAGGACTAAGGATTCATTATCCTTTCACCTTTAGGTATGCCGATTATTAATCTTAAAGTGACAGTTTCTACTTTAAACTCTGATCAAGAACACTGCATGGTGAAGGTTCTGCTCTTAGGCTGAAGAGCAAATTAAAGGGAATTAATTTGCTAAAATACAATTAGGGGATGCAAATTCTAAACTACTGAAATGTAATTCTGCTGAATTCATGGTCCTATAAAAAGCTAATCAATTTCCAATGCACAAAAAGCAAAGCATCTGTCTTAAACAGAAAGGAAGTGGTATTTCAGGAGGGAAAAAAAGCTCTCTTCTATGAAATGAAATGTCTTTTTTTTAATATGATCTATATGTAGATAACTTGGTATCATGCCTTTCATGAGAAAACATTTTAATACTTAAAGAACATCAGCAAGGAAGCAGTGTATAACACATGGCAAAAATAAGACAGTGTCCAATTTACCAGTGTACCAATTTACTCTGTTGAGTAGTATTTTTACTCCCACTGAGTGTTATTTTGCTGAAAGGAAAGTGGGCTTTCTGGAAAAATAATACTCTCCAGTGAGAGTATTTGACATGGTTGTGGAACTTGTGTGCTTTCAGGTGGATAAGAGCTATGCCAGAAGTTCAGTCATACTGTGTAGATCTCATCAGAAGAGCCATAAAGAAATTTGAGACCTATTTTAGACAGTGCTTTCTTCCACTTATCTGAGGCTACTATAGGGCTAGGAAGCCTACCATACATTCAAAAATCTGCAGATATTGAGGGACCACTAGATAGTAGAAGAGATATACAGAAAGTTCTACTTGGTCTTCTGGAACTTTACAAACTTATAGTAGCCTTAATGATAGATAATACTTTATTTTTGATCTCTCTCTCTCTCTCTCTCTCTCTCTCTCTCTCTCTCTCTCTCTCTCTCTCTCTCTCTCTCCCTCCCTCCCTCCCTCCCTTTCTCCCCTCCCTCATGTGTGTGTGTGTGCGCGCACATCATTTTGTCAATGTAGACTCCTGCCAATAACCTGGACTAGTCCCTGCAGATTTCTTGGCAACATTTCAGAAATGGTTTGTTATTGCCTGCCTTGTAAGGCTGAAAGGGAGAGGGAGAGGGAGAGGGAAGGGGAGAGAAGCAGAGAGGTTTAAAGTCATCCAACCATCTTTGTCTTAACGCAGGACTAGAAATCACCATCTATTGGTTTCTAGCCTGCTGCCTTCATTACTATACCAAACTGGCTCTTAGATAATACAAATAGCTTCTAAATGCATGGACCATTAATTTCTAACCATGTTTATTTTGTGGAGTCCTGGGTACTTTATGTGTTTTTATACATTGCACACAGCTGTGATAATTCCTAAATTTAATTTCAATAGGACTTCTGTAATGTCATATGATATCCTTGTTTAGGTGGGTTAGTTGAGCTAAAAGAGAGGATTCTCTTCCATATCTGCTTATAATTTGGTTAGAGAAAAATGGGAGGAGGATATAGATTTACCAAATCTATACAGTACATTTCCAAATCTGGAGTACTTTCAATGTAAATTCCATTTATGAGTTCTCTAGATATTACAGAGGAAAATTTAACTCTTGAAGTTAGGTTGAATGAGCTTTTCACAGATGAGCTTGGTGATGTGGCTTTAGTTAAGAGGAATCCTCAATTTGTAGATTTCCAGAATGAAAAATTATCCATATAACTTTTTTTCCCTCAAGTTATTGAAAAAAGAACTTTTTCAGATGTAATTGGCATATATCCTTCCATCAATCTTTCTGCTCTATCTGGGAATCAGTGTTCTGTAGTTCCCCAGTATGTGTGAACATTCTGTTAAGTCAATTAAAAAAAAAAATCCTTCTTCAAAGTTTTTTTTTAAGAAACGCTGATACATAAGAAAAAGGAACTTTTTTTGGCTAAAGAAGTGGTGTAAACTATTATAGGAAATCAAAGTGAATCATTCTTCATGAAAAATAGAAACTCTGCTGTTACAATTCTCTGTTTCTTCTTCTGTCAAATAGTTAAGATCCCATGACCATTTTGCTTTGATCTTACTCATAGCTTTGCTATCTCTTTGAAGCAGCATGACACAAACTCTGGGCACCAGCTTATTAAAGCAAAAGTTATTGTTAAAAGAAAAGTCCAGCTGAGTACAAGCTGATTCAAATAAGATCCCTTCAAATTGTTTACAAAGAATAATGTTAAACTGGCAGAGAGAAAAAACAGGAAGAAAAGCTAGCCTGTAATTTATTTTTGAATTATTTTATTCAAAAGAACTGATCTCTCTCTCTCTCTCTCTCTCTCTCTCTCTCTCTCTCTCTCTCTCTCTCTCTCTCTCTCTCTCTCTCTCTCTCTCTCTTTCACACACGTACAGACACACAGACACACACACAGAGTGGTGGGCTGCAACTGATTTAACAACCAGTTCTGTGAGTGTGCACTTTGCACACACATGAGGGGTTTGTGTGTGCATGTGGGGTTCATGCGCGCATATGCCTAATGCGCTTGTGCGCAGCGTTCAAAATACAGCAATTTGAAGCTCAGCTGCTTACCTTCTAAGGTAGCCTCAGTAAGTATAACAGCAGAGACGCAGAAATCAGCTGTGCTGGGCAAATCAGCTGAGCCAGAAAGAAGGAAATATAGGACAGGATACTGCGGGGGCGGGTGGACGGGGCCAGCTGATTGTCGGAACTACTGGTTCACCTGAAGCAGTCCAAACCTACAGCAGCCCATCACTGCACACACAAAAAGAAGATAAAAAGAAAAAAAAAGAAATGTTTGGCTTCTGTTCAGGTCCTACACATATTGTCAGGTTACACAGGCTGATTTAGCAGATGAAATTATTATATATATAACCTGCTATTTTTTGTGTATGCATACATAAGCCAAGTCAAATGGTAAAGAACGTACATTTTTTATTGGCTTCTCTTTTAATAGAAGAAATGGGAGCAAATTTCATCAAAAAGAACAGATATGTTCTTTACCATTTGACTTGGCTTATATATGCATACACAAAAAATAGCAGATAATATATATTTCATAACAAACAGCCATCAATCTATAGAAGCTCACTCTTGTATTTTTATTCTATATGAAGGCTTGTTATATCTCCTCTTTTTATAGTGTACGTTTCACATTCTTCAGCCTTTGATATATTATCAAATTCATTCCATGAAGACTAAAGCCTATATATTCTATCCTGATATATGTTCTCAATTGGTAATAGGAGTCAATGATAATTTTTAAAGAGTATTTGGAATATAACAAACACATAAGGATACTTTGGTATTACACTATTGTGGGCAGCTATGGTGTAGCTACAAAAACTCTTGTGTGGACTTTATCAATGCAACAGTGAAATACTTCTTTTTGGACTGTGTTTAGATGGTTATGATATTCAAACATGGGCTGGTGTTTCTTTTCAATCACAGCAAGCCAGGAGAAAAAAAAAATCCTTGTTTTAAGTTTCCTTTCTACTCAGTCTGGTCAACAGAAACTATTATATTGCTTGGATGACATAGCAAATTTTTTCATCTCTGCTATTGTTTTTTTTTAAAAATCTTCTCCCTCATATCAGAAATTAAACTAAAGAGCCTTGATGGCGCAGCAGACTAAAGTGCTGTTAAGTAACACCAGCTGCCTGCAATTACTGCAAGTTCAAATCTCATCAGGCTCAAGGTTGACTCAGCCTTCCATCCTTTCGAGGTAGGTAAAATGAGGACCTGGATTGTGGGGGCAATAAGCTGACTTTGTATAAAAAAGAACACCGTTGGGGGGGGGCGAAAGCCCTACTAAGCAGGTATATACAAAAGTATGAAGACTATTGCTTAATGCATGGAAGCTGCCCTGAGTCTCCAGAAAAGGATGGCATATAAATCGAACCAATAAATAAATAAATAAACAATAAATAAATTGTCATCTCATGATTCACACTATTGCTAATGTTCAAGCCAAGATGCCAAATGATTATGTGAATAGTAGAAAGTCTCCAAAAATCAAACAATCAAGATTGTGAGATTCTGAAAGTTCTATTCATATGAGATTTCTATGAAAGTATATTGTGTTGCAAGTGTTAGATTTGTATTAATCAGGGAAAGAATATTTCATGCAGTGGGAATTCCTTAAAATACAATATTTACCAGCTATTATATTTCAAAAATCATTTTAATTTTGTTTTGTTTTAATTTTCTATTAAATGAAATGAGGATTGGTGATATTGTCACAATATCATCTAAGAATTGATATTACTAAGTACTACAGGTAGATGACTGATCAATCAAACTTAACTCAGATTAGCTGTTGGAAGTTAGAAATGCCCTGAACTGCCTTTATGAATTTTTCAGGTAATTTGAGAATAATGCAATTTTGAAAGTAGTTTCAACATGCTGTGTTGAAATCTTAAAGATATTCTAGATATCTTTAAAATCTAGATAAAATGTCACTATAAATGGCAACAAAAATGAAGGAAATAAAGCAGATAGTCATCTAAGCATTACATATCTTCTACCAGTAGGTAGCCAAAATGAATAGAAAGCTTTAATGACACATTGTCCTGTTGAAGTGTCCTAATGCTTCTTTTTCACATTGTATTTTTATGTCTTTATTTAGAGATATATAGGTATCTCTAGCTAAAGATAAAGGTAAAGGTTCCCCTCGCACATATGTGCTAGTTGTTTCTGACTCTAGGGGGTGGTGCTCATCTCCATTTCAAAGCCGAAGAGCCAGCACTGTCTGAAGACGTCTCTGTGGTCATGTGGCCGGCATGATTAAACACTGAAGGAGCACAGAACACTGTTACCTTCCCACCAAAGGTATTTTTCTACTTGCATTTTCTATTTTTCTACTTGCATTTTTTATGTGCTTTCGAACTGCTAGGTTGGCAGAAGCTGGGACAACTAATGGGAGTTCACCCCATTATGCGGTACTAGAGATTTGAACCGCTGAACTGCCGACCTTTTGATCGGCAAGCTCAGCGTCTTAGACACTGAGCCATTGCGTCCCTTTAGAGATATATAGAATATTTTTTTTAAAAAAAAACTTTACAAAATGTGGTGCTCAAAGTAGAGTTAATTATCCATCTGTCTATCCATCATCTATCTATCTATCTATCTATCTATCTATCTATCTATCTATCTATCTATCTATCCATCCATCCATCCATCCATCCATCCATCCATCCATCCATCCATCCATCCATCTATCTATCTATCTATCTATCTATCTATCTATCTATCTATCTATCTATCTATCTATAATGTAGTATTAGATACTACCTATGCAATACATACAGTAGGTAGAATAATTTATATTATATTTATATTATATATCTTTCCTTCAACATGTTATCCATGCCTAATTAACATATTCACCTGCAAGCAATGTCTTCCTACAAGCTCTAACTATAAGTCTTTTCTACCTGACTAGAGTCAGGTATTTGCAATCATTTCTTGGAAGAAAATAACATTTATATTTATTCAGTCATGCTTATTCTTCAGCTCTGATAAAAAGATGCAGAGAGCTATATACAATAATAAAATCTATAAGACAAACATGCATCCAATCAACTGTTTAAGAAATAATTCATTTTGGCAACACTCAACAGAAGTATAATTGCATTAGTAAATCTAACTGTAGAAAAAATATACAAATAGAATAGTCTTCACCTTAACTTACTAAGTAGAAAGTGTCTCTACAATAAGATGCATTTTTGGACACAACCGTTATTATATACAGTGATCATTTATTTATTTAAGTGTAGAGAATAAAATACAAGGATAGCAGCAATAAAGATGCATGGAAAGAACACAAAATAGTATGAACATAAAATTCTAGTATCAGAGTGATTGGTATTTCACGTTGATGACATATACCAGTGAACAAAATTATCTCATGCAATTTACTTGTAGAACTACAACAAGTAAAGATATAGCCAGATACAGCCAGAAGAGTTTTACAACTCTTCTGGCTGTATCAATCATAAATACTGCTGAGATGAATACATAGATACCATATAGCAGGGGTGGGTTCCACTTACCTTTACTACCAGTTTGCAGCGGGATTGTGCACACATGCACACTCTTTTGTGCATGTGCAAAAGCTTCTGTGCATGCGCAGATCACCAATGATGATGTTGTGCCGGTTGGGCAGAGCCTCCCGCTGGTTTTATTACCGGTTCTATAGAACCGGAAAGAAACAGGAGCAACCCACCACTGCCATATAGGTGAGATACTTATATAAATTTTCCATACATCCTGAAATGCGGTTTTGTATCATATACCGTCTTTTGGACCCCAAAATAAGTACCAGGTCATGTGTTACCTGCTTATTTTAAGACGAACACAGCCAGACCTCCCAGGCCCCGACATCTGTTGCACCACTGCCCAACTTCTGCGGCTGCTCGTGACCTGACACCATGTGGCTTGTCATGCGCTCTTAGCAGGAGGCTGCATATTGTGTTGCGCTGGTGAGCATGTGAGCAGCAGCACTGACACAATGTGCCATGTGGCCTACCGCGAGTGCCGGCACCAGTGTGACATTCCATGTGACATCCAATAGTGGGTGGGGCTTAATGTAGGGCTTATTTTGGGGGTAGGTCTTATACTAGGTGCAGACATGAAAATCGGGCTTGGGCTTGTTTTGGGGGTAGGTCACATTTTTGGGAAAACATGATAGTTTGCATACTTATCTAAGCAAGAATCTTTGTTGCGTAATAGAAGACTATTAATATTTTACTCTGTAGTAAATTATGTCCACTTATTATTTAGCAAGCGGCGAAGGCGGCAGCGTAGCAGCAAGTGGAAGGTGGCCCGTTTGAAATCCACCCGCCCCACTCGGTAATTTTCTCAGCGGTGCTTTGGAGCTGGGGATGGCGGCGCTGGTATCAGTGGGGGCGGCGAAGTCGGCCCTGATATTAAATGGGGCCACAGCACACCCCATTGAAGTACTGGACGCTGTTGCCAAACACTATCACCGGCAAAAAAGGGCTTGCTGGGGCGAAACTGAGAGGGGTACAAGTGGCTTGTCTCGGGACTGGAGATGTGAGACCCCTTCACGGAAGATCTCTGGCGGCTGCAGAAGACCTGGAAGCCTCCTATGGCATTTAACGGAGGCTGGAGGCTGGAAACTGTATGTTACCCAGGAAGAACTGAGGAGGATAGGGTTGATCGGCGATGGAGGGGTTGTTTCCCCAGTGCGCTGATACCAACCCCCTCCCCTCCTCCCCCCTCCCGGGTACTGTGTACGCCATGAAATGGGCTTACTATCTGCCCTTAACTGAAGGGGTTCTCCCCTCCCCCCTCTTCCCCTTCCCTCCCCTCCCCTTTTTATCAGGACTATTACTCGGATACGATCTTCGAGTATAAGACTATGCCAATGGACTATTCCATCTCTGTCCCCGGTTGACTGATGGACTGATAAGACTTCTCTCTCTGACCATGGGTCAGCCAATGAAGCAACTGCTGTGGGAGGGTCGAGTCTGGCTGTGAAACATGGCATGGGGGTGGGGGACCCGGGGTTGAGGGGGAGTTAGCACTTATCTGGATAGTGTTTCAAACATTAATACTGTGGGTGGGAGGGACAGATACGGCGGGAGCAGGGGGCCATATCATGTTAGGGGAGCATGCACTCGCTGACTATGAGCAGTGGTGTGCTCCGGCCCTCAAGGCTCCACTCATTCCCCAGGTTGCACAGACCCTCAGGGCCCGGGCCTTCGGCTGATGTTGTGCAATGCCAGGTCCATAGTAAATAAAGCCCCCCACATTTGTGATCTTGTTCAGAAGGGGGAAGCAGACCTGGCAGGTATTACGAAGACCTGGTTGAGCCAGGAAGGGGGGGTTCCCCTCGTTGAAATGTGCCCACCAGGTTTCCATGCATTTCATCAACCGAGGTCACAGGGGAGGGGCGGGGGGTAGCGGTTATTATTAAAGAAGGGCTTAGACCGAGGGAGGCCACTGTTCCTCAGACAGCCGGCTGTGAGTCCCTCCTTGTGAAGTGGGGTCATGGGGTACAGATGGATTTGCTGATCATGTACCTGGCTCCCTGTCACATGGCAGCAGCCCTGCCCGAGCTACTCAATGTCATCGCCATGGTGGTGGTTGACACCCCTAGACTTATGGTCATGGGGGATTTCAACCTGCTGTCCATGGCTGAGATGTCTGAGGTGGCTCGGGAGTTCATGGCTTCCATGACAACTATGGACCTGACCCAGTTAATTCATGGCCCTACCTACACAGGGGGAAACATGCTGGACCTGGTTTTTGTCTCTGGACAATGGTTGAGTGATCTTGAGATAGGGGATATAGTCACTGAGCCCTTGTCATGTTGGATCACTCTCTCCTTCATCTTGACCTTCGAACCACTGCACCCCGCCGCAGGGAGGCAGAGCCGGTAAGATGGTTCTGCCCCAGGTGCCTGATGGAGCCTGACAGGTTCCAGATGGAGCTTGAGCCATTCCCTGAGGCTGTGGCACATGCTTCGACTGGAGACCTAGTGGCCGCCTGGGATAGGGCGGCTGCTGGAGCTCTGGATTGGGTCGTGCCTTTGCGGCCTCTGACCCGGCACCGATCTCATCTGGCTCCTTAGTTTACTGAGGAGCTAAGGGAGATGAAGCGCCAGAAAAGACGCCTAGAGAGCAGTTGGAGGGCCAGCCTTTCTGAATCCGACCGGACACTGGTAAGATCTCATATTAAGAATTACCTAGTGGTGATAAAAGCCTTCCCTGGACCCAGCAGTGTTGGCTAATTATCATCCGGTCTCGAACCTTCGCTTTGTGGTGAAGGTTGTTGAGAGTGTGGTTGTGCGACAGCTCCCCCAGCTGTATCTGGATCCGTTCCAGTCAGCTTCAGGCCTGGGTACAGCGCGGAAATGGCATTGGTTGCATTGGTTGATGATCTCTGGAAGGCTCGGGACAGGGGTTGCTCCTCTATCCTGGTCCTATTAGATCTCTCAGTGGCTTTTGATACCATCGACCATGGTATCATGCTGCACCGGTTGGAAGAGTTAGGGGTGGGGGACACTGTGTTGCAGTGGTTCTCCTCCTTTCTCTCTGACCAGTTGCAGTCTGTGTTGGCAGGGAGGTAGAGGTCGACTCCGAGGCCCCTTGTATGTGGGATGCCACAAGGATCAGTCCTTTCGCCCCTTTTGTTCAACATTTATGTAAAGCCGCTGGGCGAGATCATCCGTGGTTTCGGGGTGAAGTACCACCAGTACGCTGATGACATTCAGCTGTATATCTCCACCCCGGACCACCCCAACAATGCCCTTGAAGTGATGTCCTGGTGCCTGGAGGCCGTGCGGATCTGGATGGGGAGAAACAGGCTCAGGCTCAACTCATCCAAGACCGAGTGGCTGTGGTTTCCGACGTCCCGATATAGTCAGTTGGAGCTATCACTGACTATTGGGGGTGAATCATTGGCCCCCACGGAGAGGGCTCGCAACTTGGGTGTCCTCCTGGATTCACAGCTGTCTTTAGAAGAGCATTTGACAGCCGTGACCAGGAGGATTTTTCATCAGGTTCACCTGATTCACCAGTTGCGTCCCTTTCTGGATCAGGACTCCTTACGCACAGTCACTCATGCCCTCGTCACTTCCCACCTGGACTATTGCAATGCTCTCTACATGGGGCTCCCCTTGAGGACCACTCGGAGGCTCCAACTGGCACAGAGTGCGACCGTGCGGGTTGTTATGGGAGCGACATGGTGTTCCCAAGTAACACCTGTCCTGCGTGAGCTGCACTGGCTCCTGGTGGTCTTCCGGGTGAGCTTCAAGGTTTTAATTACCACCTTTAGAGCGCTTAGGACCTGGTTTCCTACGGGACTGCCTACTACCACCAATAGCCTCCCACCGGCCAGTATGCTCTCATAGAGAGGGGCTCCCCCGGGTGCTGTCGGCCAAACAATGTCGACTGGCGGCCCCCAGGGGGAGAGCCTTCTCTGTGGGGGCACCTACTATCTGGAATGAGCTTCCCCCGGAGATACGGAGGATCCCAGATCTGCACACCTTCCGCCGCGTTCTTAAGACCTTTTTATTCCATCAGGCTGGCCTGGCCTAATCTTTTCCCTTTTCCCCCCTTTTTAAAATGTAAATTTTAATCTGTTTTAAATTATTGGGGTGTTTTAAATCTGTCTTGGGCCAAAATTGTTTAATTCAGTTTACTTTGCTTTTAAATTTTGTATTTATGTGTTTTATCTTGTGGCTGTTCACCGCCCTGAGTCCTTCAGGAGTAGGGCGGTATATAAATCAAATAAAATGAAAATGAAATGAAATGAAATATCGCCCCTTTTTTCTCTTTGACTTTCTTTTTCAAGTCCATGTACTATATTGCTTTTGGGATGCCCTTATGCCCTATTTGTTAATTTGGGTTACAGAAAATTTACACTTTTTATAGTGCCTCCTTGTAGTCCTTGGAAAAAAGCAGTCTCAATAGTTTACAAACATGCAAACACACACAAACACTTTTCCCCTAGCAAATTATTTGACCTTACCCTTCTTGAATGGGCAGAAATTTGTCTAAGCAAAATCTTTTCAAAACTAATTTCAAGTAGAATCTGAGATAGGCTAATATTTAAGAAACTAAGTAACACACCAAAATAAACGTTTCCTTCTGACTTATTAAGTATTATAATCATATGGTCCATATGCAAAAAATTTCAATAGTAAAGAAATGCCACCTCTTGCTGTTCTTTTAATAACACCTAGTTGGGGAAAAAACTCAGTGAGTTTTTCAGTTCTGCTCTTGCTTAAACACTATTGCTTTGCCAGTGAGATGTCAGTGCCCTTCAGGAGGGCTGCCAACTTTCTTTATAGAATAATGAATATTCTGCTGTTACAATGTAACTTTTAACAGGCATGTTTTTTCCTAAGATTGAAGGATTTAATTCAATATTCCAGGCTGTGTGCTCACATGATATGTTGCCACCAACTATTCCAATGAGTAGAAGCTAGCTCAGGAGTAGCTCAGACCAGGTTTTACCAAATAATATATTCAGGTATCAGAATACGCTTGCCATCATTCCACTCAAAAAATACTATTTTTAAAAAAACAAAGGTGTATTTTTAAATTAATTTTATTAAGATTATAAAGGAAAAGGGCAAAATCCAATTCAAACTAAAAACAAATACAAACAGAAAAATGAGAGAAAAAATGTGAGAAAAACAAAAGAACAAGGAAAAAAGAGGAAAAAAAGAAAAAGGTTATTTTCAGCAAGTAAAAACAATTTTAATAACTCATAACCATATCTAAATACAATGTAATTTCTGTTCTCATAATTCTAAATAATTTATCAATCATTCTTTGTTAGTCCAGTAAGGGCAACCAAATGTAATTCATTTCTTTTTTTAACCCTAATCATGGAAGCCAACCTTGTATTCCTTTCCTGAATTCTTAAAAAAAATATTCCTTAACCTCTTCAAGAATGTCCTGGAGATGGCTTGCTTTTTTTCTGTGTTTCAAATTTTCTGTATTTCATATTTTTCTGTATTTGAAATTTAAAAAAATTGCAAGTTCAACAGGTAAAGTATATTCTTTTACTTGATACTTCTCATAGAGGTTTTCAAAACTATTACAAAGTCTTATATATCATCAATTTAAGAAAAATAAATCAGTTTTCTGTTCAATATCTGTATAACTTTTTAAGGGAATAATTCATCTATCAGATCCACTTGTGTTACTCCATCAGAGTATTTTCACAAATGTCCAATGCATCTTGTTCTTATTCTATAATCTCATCAAAACAGTCCATTTTATCAATAAGGTCATCCATTTTGCAAAAGGGTGCTTAAAAATTAAAGACTTTTTAAAAATGTCTGCTCCATTTTTTTTATCCTGTAGCTCCCTCTAGCATCCAATCTTCAAGGTATCCCTATCATAAAAATAGAAAGGCAATTGCTATTTTCTCATGAGACAATTTCTTAATTATTTAAATTATAATCCCAAATCTGGTTCCTTAATCCATTGTTAACTTTCTAAGATCCATAAACTAAATGCCTTTTTGCTACATAATCCAAGAAATCATATCTTTTCAAAACCAAATTTACACTGCCATCCTCTAAGGAAGAGGGAACACACCAATGAAGATAATAAAACCTTGCCAGTTCAAAAAGGGTTTTAATCTTTTGAATATTCAAAGAAAAGCAATGATCCACAAATGTGATAAAAATGGGTCATAGTTAAGCTTAGTATCTGTAAAAGGCTCCTTTGTGAGTATGAACTTGTTGAACTTCCCAGCTACTGCACACATAAACTGACTGCCAAATGGCAGTCTCCACTCATGTGGAGTAGAGTCACATGGATAATCTCAACAACCTAATTAAGCTATTTTCAAAGGCACTATCAGATATATATTGATGGTCTTGCTCATTTGGTTCTATGAGGAAGTCATTTGGTCAATACAGCTTCAGGTTCAAAAAGTTGTTTTTATTATTTACAAATATATACATGCATACGATAATGAACAGGATGCCCTGTTACATTTTTATCCTAACTGTATGACTCAGATGTTGATAGGAGAGAGAAGTCCACGTGTTGTCTCGCTGAGAGATAGATGAGAGAGAGAGAAAAAAAGGGGAAGATGTCCAAGTGGTTTCCAGATAAGAGTCCAATAAGAGAGTTCATTGGCTGATATAGGCACATGTGATGTCTGTAAAGACTTAACTCCTTCTAGTCTCTGGTGCATCATATGCAGGCAATATCTGACAGACCCCTTCTATTGCCAAGTGTGATGGAACAGTGTTCAAAGATAATAATAAACACAAGTATAAGAAAAATAAATTATAAGTACAGTCCAATTGATTTGCAGTGGTTCCAATGTATTTCACAAGATACAGGTTTAGTTAATAAATCGGCAATTTGGTCTTTGGTATTGCAATGAACAAATTCAACAAAACCCTTTTTAACTAGGTCTGTCACATTTTTATAATGTATATCAATATGGCGAGATCTGAAGCTGACATCATCCCTGACCGAAGTGGCTATGACGGACTCATTGTCCTCGTGGAGAGTGATAGGTAGTGAAGGTTGTGTCCAAATATCTGAAACTAATTCATATATCCATGTGAGAAGTGTGCAAGCGTCAGAAGCAGTGGCATATTCAGTTTGGCGACAAACACGCCAGTCTATGGGACAACCATTTAGGAAGTATATAAAGCCTGATGTGCTTTTTCTTGATTTTTCATCCCCTGCCCAATTGGCATCTGAATAACAGATAAATTCTGGGGTGACCCCTTCATCAGAATCTAATAATAAGATCATATCTTTTGTATTATGCAAATATCTGAGTAACCTTTTCATAGCAACCCAATGTTGTTCTTTGGGCTCATCTACTTGTCTAGACAAGAGATTTGTACTTAATGATATATTGGGTCTACTCCATTTGCTGATATAAAAGAGTGATCCTATGATGGATTGATATTGAGTTTTATCGTGATGCTTGTTACCGTCTAGATAAGCAATTTTATTATAGTCAGTGCGCATGGGTGTATCTGTGGGGTTACAGTCTTCCATGCCACATCTTTGTAACAGGTCTTCAATCTTATCCTTTTGTGAGAAGCAAAAACCTCTATCAGTTTTAAAAATTTATACGCCCAGATATTGGTCTATATGACCTAAGGTCTTTAAATTAACATGTTCTCTTAATTTGTTTGCAAATTGTTCGCTGGATTGTATGTTGGGCCCGATATAAATCAAATCATCAACATAGATTAAAATAATTTCTTTTCCCCCTTCATAAGGTTTTGTCATTATGCACTGGTCAGATCGAATTTGATTATACCCCATTGATTTTAAAGTTTTGGTAAGACAGTCAAACCAGAGTTTGCCCAATTGTTTTAAGCCATATAACCCTTTTGTAGCCTCCATGTTTTGCCGATTTCAACTTGGAATCCTGGTGCCCCATTGACATAAATTTCCTCCTCTAATGGTGCATGGAGGTATGCGGTTTGGGCATCAAATTGGTAGA
Source organism: Pituophis catenifer annectens (assembly GCF_029215685.1). NCBI lineage: Eukaryota > Metazoa > Chordata > Lepidosauria > Squamata > Colubridae > Pituophis > Pituophis catenifer. Next base: position 117,131,198 of record NW_027256882.1, read on the forward strand.
CTTCTTGATTTGAGACAATGGCTGAAGTCAGTGCCATTTTTACGCTTTCTGGTTTTACTGTGGGGGAGTAAATTTCATCGTAATCTTCGGGAAAGCGTTGGGCAAAACCTTGGGCTACGAGGCGTGCTTTATATAGATATGTGTTGTCAGGGAGTGTTTTAATTTTGTAAACCCATTGAGTGCCAATCGGGTGTTTGTGTTGTGGAGGTGTTGTTTTTGTGAATACTTTTAAATTTATTAAACTTTTAAATTTATTACTTTTAAATTTATTTAATCCATTTCTTTGGACATAGCGTCCCACCATTTTAATTGTTCTGATTCTGGTAATTGGAGCATGTGTTTAAATTTTTTTGGAGTGATGGGTATTTGATTTGTCTGTGTCACATTGTTCATGTCAAATCTTTTAGGTGGGATGCCTTGTGTAATTCGTTTGGATTTTTTGATTGGTAGTTGTGTATCTGTGTTGTTTGTTCGTGGTGTAACTTTTGGTGTTGTTGTTTGTACATGTTGAATTCTCTGTGGTGTATCTGATGTATTTGTTTTTTGGGTTAATACGTATGAGTCATTTGAGTGTATTTTGGTCCAGTTGTGGTTTTCTATGAATGTGGCTGAACGGGAAGTTATTACTTGTTTTTTATGAATTGATATGCTTTCGAACCTGGTGCATATCCTACGAAACATAATTTTTTGGACACTCATTCCCCTTCTGTCTGAGTGGTTTGGGGATATTGACATATGCATAGCAGCCAAAAACGTGAAGATGTGTGAGGTGTGGTTGAGTGCCATATACAAGAAAATAGGGTGTTTGGTTAATAACCTTATTCCATGTGCGGTTAAAAGTGTAATTGACATATTCAAGGGCTTCTGCCCAATAGCTAGGGGGTACATCAGCATCTAACATGACGCTGCGCATCATGTTCTGTAATATTCCATTTTTTCTTTCACAAATCCCATTTTGCTGGGGGGTGGGGTAGGGTAAAAGGAGATGTTTTGTAGTGTATAATGCCTTTGGAGTCAATCCAGTTTTGAAATTGTACAGATGTGAATTCGGCTCTTGTGTTGGTTTTGTATGAGAGTGTAATTTTTTTTTATTTTTTGAAAGGCTTGAGATTTTTTAGTAAGGGTATAGATATGTCCAAAACAACTGAAATCATCGACTAAGTTCAAAAAATATTTGTGTTTGCCCAAAGAAGGTGGAAAAGGGCCTACAATGTCAATGTATACCAATTCATATATGTGTTTTGATCGTCTGGTGCTGGTGTGGGGAATTGGGGCTGCCTTTGATTTTGCAGGTTTACAAATCTCACAGTCAAGTTGGATAGGGCAATCCTTAGTACATATGCCTTGGGATAAATTTTGAGTATTTTCTACAGCAATAATATTGGCATGTGCTAAACGTCTGTGTAATAAATGGGCACAATTATCATGTAAAAGTTCACCTATATGAGTTTGAATTTTTGTTTTCAAGGTTCGTTGGTTTTGTGATGTGGGTGAAGTTGGAGAGAGGTGTGGTGTGGTATGTTGGTCGTTATGTGAGTCGGAAGTGTCATGTGTATTGGTATGGTGAGGTGTGGTACCTTCGTGGTGGGTGTCAGGGGTACGGTCGGGATGATTGTCAGGGTCAGGTCTCGATGAGGATTGAGATAGTTGAGTCATAAGTGAGGATGATGTAAAGGAATCTGGAATAAGAAAAGGTAAATCATTAATGACAGAAATATTAGCAACAATAGTGTTTGGATTTTATAAAACCATGTTGATCATCAAGAGATACTTTAAAACCAATTTTACCTAATTTTGAAGTACTCAAAATATTGTGGCCAAAGATAGGTGTATAGAGCACTTGACTAATGTCCCCTATACTGGGTATAAAGATAGATCCTTAATATTCAACTGTATTGGAAGTACCATTTGCTGCAGTAATAGAAATATTGGTTGGGTGAATATCATATAATATGGATTTGTTATTGGTGGTATGGTGTATGCTTCCAGAATCGATGACCCATAGGTGCGTGGTGTCACGCAGGTATTGTTGGGTGTTGGGAAAGATTGCAAATGTTTGGGATTCGGAGTTAGAAGATATAGATTGTTCAGTATGTTGTCCCCTTCTGTCTTTATAATCTTTGTGTGTGGGACCTATTCTAATGTAAAATTCAGTGGGCATGGATCTTTTAGGTTCAGTATGTTCTTTGATAGTATGATTTCTTTTGTTAGTCTTGTCTGTAAGGGTGTATCCCCTTGTATCATGAGTGTGGGTGGTGTTGTCACCGTGTGGAGGATGGGAGTTGTAGGTATGATAATGTCCTCTATAGTTACAATAATTAAAATTATTTTGATATTGAGAGGGGTTTCTGACAGTTTTGGTAGAAGGGTTTGTGTGAAGAATGGGAAGGATGGGAATCATGTTTAGGGTAAAAAGGGAGGTCAAAAGAAGTAGGGTATCTATCAGTATGATAGGGTCTTCTATTTTCATCTATTAACTTGGATTTGATTTCAACGACAGTGTACATGTGGGGGGGGGGTAAGGAGTGGAGGCTATTAATGAATCCTGACCAACCAGGGATGTGTTTAATAGAATTGAAAATGATACCAATCATGGCAGTTTCAGGTACAGGATGATTGTGTTGAATCAGTTGTTTTTGCATGGATTCGAGGTGGAAAAGATGTTTGGCCATAGATGTGCCAGGTTTATATATGGTGCTATAAAAGTCACCGGCAAGAGTAGCGATAGTTGCAGGCGAGGGTTTGTTGTAATGTTTTTGTAAATATTGCCATACTTCTTATGCAGTAAAACCTGTAGGTATAGAATGAACAATATTACTTTCTAAAGTTGACATAAGAGTGGCATAAACACTATTGTGAAGAAAAGTTAAGTCAGATGACCAAGGCTTATTAGGGGGAGATTCAATTATCAGAAATGTGCCTTCTCTTAAAAGATGTAAATGAGTTTCTTGTTCCCAAGTAGGGAAATTATTCCTGAGGTTTGTAACTTTTTGAAGTTTGGTGATAAAGGTAATGGGCCATGTTGTTTAAAATGTTGCAAAACAGTTTCAATTTCTAAAGATAAATTTACATTAGTAGATAAAGGCAAAGAATTATTAGTTTCAATATTTAAATCATTACAGTTTACAGTAATAGAAGGCTGAAATGTGTTACTGTCAGCAGAGATAGGTAATTGAACGTCAGATTGTTGATTGGTGTGAGAGAAGATGTTGTAGGTGATTCAATGATAGGAGGAATAATGGAGGTGGTGGTTGTTGTTTGATTCGGAAGAGCTGCTGCGACGGTGTTGGCTGCTGTAGAAGGTAGGTTGGCTTTTGATGCAAAGGCTGCAAAAATCGTGTGAATTTGTTGTTTGGATGAGGCATCTATAGTGTTGGAGGCGGCAGTGGTGGCGGTAGCAGTGGCATCTTTGGCAATAAGTGGGGGAGCGAGGCGGTGGCTGCAAAGACTGAAAAGGATCTTTTTACATTGGAGACAATATTGGTATTAGTAGAAATAGTTGCAGCTGCTGCAGCTGCAGTGGTATAGATGGGGAGGTCTGCAGGGGCGGCAAAAATAGAAAAGTTCTGAAAATTAAAAAAAAAAATTGGGAGGATTCGAACTCAGTGCTCTAGATGAAGAAGGTAGGGAATCAGTCTAAATATCTCCAGTTGTGGGGCGGGTAGTAGGATGTATGGGGGTAAGGGGGTTGGTTGAGACCTTGTGGTCTGAAGTGATAGACATCATTTTATTTAAAGTGTGGTCATATAAATTGTCGGCCATTTTGTGGACCGCATTATGGAGTGTGGGGACGGCCATTTTGTCAGCTATTTTTGAAGCCATGCTTTTGGGGAAGGTGGAAGCCATATTGGAAGCAATAAAGTCAATAGGTGGGGAGGGAGGATTTTCAATATAATGGGTGTTCAAAAAGTCAGTCTGGGAATCTATGGGTCGAAGCAAAAAATTGTTGCTTACCAGGTGAGGTTGAAAGGGTGTTTAACAGTTTAAGAGTTCTTTGAGGAGTCCAGCCTGCATTTAGGAGGCCTGTCGCATATAAAGCTTGATATAAATGCTGTTTTGGAGAAACTTGAGAAAATAAAAGTTGGTCTGAAGTTATAGGGTTGGAACATACAAGGGATTCAGAAGGTTGAATTCCTTGATGATAGTCATGAGGTGGAGTAGAATTGAGATCGAAGCAAGGTTGTTGTAAGCGTGGTTCTGTTCTTTCGGTGTTCGGGTGAAGAGGAGAAAAAAAAATTGGGTCCTTTGGTAAAGAGGTTTGTACTTGCTGCGTAGCTTCAATAGAAAGTTTTTTTAGTCTTTTGGATAATAATTGGTGCTGTTTTGTTAAGGATACGGTTAATGCATCAATCTCTTGTAAAGATAGTTCGTTCAGGTTCAAGGATTCTATGTTAAGAAAAATCGTTCTATGATTTTAAAATTTACAAAAAATTCATAGACCTGAGCAATAATTTTTCATCGTCTGCTACCATTTATCAGATATATATTGATGGTCTTGCTCATTTGGTTCTATGAGGAAGTCATTTGGTCAATACAGCTTCAGGTTCAAAAAGTTGTTTTTATTATTTACAAATATATACATGCATACAATAATGAACAGGGTGTCCTGTTACATTTTTACCCTAACTGTATGACTCAGATGTTGAGAGGAGAGAGAAGTCCACATGTTGTCTCGCTGAGAGATAGATGAGAGAGAGAGAAAAAAAGAGGAAGATGTCCAAGTGGTTTCTAGGTAAGAGTCCAATAAGAGAGTTCATATGCAGGCAATATCTGACAGGCATTTTGTCAAAAAAAAAAAAATTAAATCACTGTCCTTTTCCATTTGAAATTTCGAGTATCAAAATCTTTTTGCCTTTGGATTGAAATTATTTAAGGTATTTTTTGTTCATTCTTAATTTTAAGAACAACAACACTAACGGAGGTTCTTTAATCTTCACTGCTGTTCAAAATATCTCTATTCGGTTGTAAAGCGTTAAAATCCCAAAGTGATTAAGAATGTACAGCTTTTGCCAGTCTCCATTAAAAGGGTACACAGCAATTATAGGCATGTTGTAAATCCTCAACTTGCAATATATCTGATTCACAATGGACCACAAGGAACTAAATTCCTGTTCCAGATCACAAATAGATAATCCACCATTTTTTTATTTTTTTTTTATCCTTCCAGAGAAATTTTCTGTCAGCCAGAATCAAGTCCTGGCTGGCATTTCCATTGCTGTGCTATCTATAGGGCTGCTTGCAGAGACTTCTAACCAGCCTCACTCAGAAGTCAGCTTTAAAAACCAAACATCTCCAGCACATTTTAAAAATACAGATAGTCATTTAGCAACTATGAAAAAGTTACCTTGTGATCAATCCTCACATTTATAACCTTTGCAGGTCTGTAAAGCAAGGAAAAGGAAAAGTAAGGTCGCAAGCACAATAAAGTTAGCAATCACTTTGTTTAATGACTGAGTTGCCAGGTCCAATTATGGTCACTAATTGGGCCTGGCAATTGGCCCCACTAATTGGGTCTGGCACTAATTGGGACTCTCTAAAATCTCATTACAAATGTAATCTACAAAAGAAACATTTGATACCTCATTTATTCTCAAACTCCTAACTTTTACCCATCAAGCCAATTTCTGTCAAGCAACTGTTTCTTCTCTCCTACCATTTCCAAATGGATACATGTCTGCCATCTAGTCAGTACTGTTTCCTGGTAAATGCCTGGATAAGCTCTTCAGCTTTCTTGGCAATGTTTCAAAAGTGGTTTGCCATTGTCTGCTTCTTTGGCTGAGAGAGTGTGATTGATCCAAAATTGGCTTGTGGCCAGTGGTGGAATTCAAATTTTTTTACTACTGGTACTGTGGACGTGGCTTGATAGGTGTGGTGTGGCTTGTTGGATGTGGCTTCATGGTGTGTCACGGGAAGGATACTGCAAAATCTCCATTCCCATCCCACTGCAGGGGAACGATACTGCAAAATCTCCATTCCCACCCCACTCCAGGGGAAGAATATTGCAAAAATCTCCATTCCCACCCCACTCTGGGGCCAGCCAGAGGTGGTATTTGCCAGTTCTCCAAACTACTCAAAATTTCCGCTACCGGTTCTCCAGAACCTGTCAGAACCTGCTGAATAGCACCCCTGCTTTGGGCCAAAGGAAGGATTACAACTCATGGTATTCCAGTTTCTAGCCTGATGCCTTTACCACTACACCAAACTGGCTCTCTCCCATTAGCAAAGGATGATTAGAATTCAGAAATGAGATTCTAGAATCCTTAAGAATATAGCACCAGCTCTCTCAATGTTATATGAAAACTATGTAAAATATTGTTATCTAATAGTTAAATGTATGTGTCAGGGAATTGCCACGTGTCAGGAATAACCATGTGTCAGTTTTTATACATTACAAAATTAAGTGAATATGGAGCCTGCAAACTCCTCTTTGTTTTACTAAAACAAATTTCTCAACTTGTTTTTCTATTTAAATGTTATAAAAATTTTAAGATTTTATTGGACATCTCAAATCTTTATTTGAGAATAACATTCTTAAATATTGTTTAAGAATACCAAAGCAAACATTGTGAGACTGGAAGGTAGCTTCAATTTCTAAACTACCTGAAACCATTTTTCTTAACCTTGGTAACTTCCATGCTTCTGCTCACACAGAGGTCTTTCCAGAAAAAAAATGCCTTTTCTTCAGGGCTTCCTGGACTGCCAATGCATCGCACCCCAAAGGAGAATAGCCTTTATATGAAAAAGATCCTTCAAATGCAAATAGGATTCTTCTAACATTAGCGAAGTGCTACTCCTGCCATCTGTAGTCATTTGAGGCTGTTATTTCACAGAGGCTGCTTCATCTGTAATCCTTCTAAGAAATCTCATGGGACCCTACAAAGTCCTGGAGAATGAGAAGTCTCTCGGTCAAGAACCCACACTGTTGTAAGCAGACAAGGTATTTTATAGATTTAGAAAAAACAGACTGTAGAGAAATTCAGCTCCTTTGAACTTCCTCAGCCTCTCTGCAGACTTTTTAGGAGAAAGATGAATGTTAACAGGACTTTTCTTTCAACGTTTATCCCACCACTGAATAAAAGTCAAATTCATTCAAAATAGAACCATCGCTGGAATTATTTTACATTCCTAACATCCCCCCTCTTGGGAGTGTATAAAAGTAAAGCTTCCCTCGCACATATGTGCTAGTTGTTCCTGACTCTTATGAGCAGTGCTCATCTCTGTTTCAAAGCTGAAGAGCCAGCGCTGTCTGAAGACGACTCCATGGTCATATGGCTGGCATGACTAAACGCCAAAAGCACATGGAAACGCTGTTACCAAAGGTAGTCCCTATTTTTCTACTTGCATTTTTTACATGCTTTCAAACTGCTAGGTTGGCAGCAGCTGGAACAAGTAATGGGAGCTCACGCCGTTATAGGGCACTAGGGATTCGAACCACTGAACTTCCGACCTTTCGATCGACAAGCTCAGCCTCTTAGCCACTGAGCCACCGTGTCCCGCATACCCATGTGCACCCTTGGGAGTGCACATGGGTATGCAATTTATAGACTAAGATCCCCCCTCTTGTTTCCTTTGCAGGAACACTTCTAAACCTGTAAAACTCATAGAAAAACCATAAGGAACAAAAAACAAAAAACAAAAAAACCCCCACCTCTGTTATGTTTTTATAACAGCTCCCTAAACTATAATTAATTGCTTGTAACTAATAAAAGAAAATCTAGTAACTGATCTATCTAGGATATGTTAACACATATGTGCTCCGAGGTTCAATTGTTGATATTGTTGATAAAACAAGATGCTACAACTGTCATAATAGTTTATGTGGTGCTCATTTTGAGCAATATGTCTTTGGGGTTGGAAAGACATTAATTCTTTCCCCAGTGATTTCATAACTGACTTCAATCATACAGCTTTTTTCTGTAGGAAACCATCTGATATCTGATAAATACACTCTATACCAATAGTCTAAATTTTTTTAAAAAAAATTTCTCTTGAAAATGTGAAGATAAAAATATAGGAAACTATATTCTTTTTCTCAATAATCTTAAAAATTTCCAAAAATAAACCTGATTTTTTATAAGTTTGTTGTTTTTTCATTCATTTTTAGGGGCTCAATAGGATATATAATTTTTAAAAATTCTCATAGGCTTAGGTATAAAATTTTAATATGCCTTTATTTTGTGAGCTTACCACCTTTTTTAAAAAAATTGTTAAGACAATTGAATCACTTGATACCCACAGCTTCTTTGGGTTCATTATTTGGCTTGAGAGTTGCATTCTGAATAAGTAATATGTGAAATGTAATTGAGATGCCCACATTGATGAGTATCCCATTCAAATTGATTCATGGTATTCCATACTTCTTAAAAAAATGAATGAAATTTCCATGGCATCTCTTGCAGCTACAGGATGTACTAAAGGAAATCTCAAAAAACAGTGAAAAGTATCTTGACCAGGTGAATACTGTATTCATAGTGCATCAACAAAGCTAAGCATTTTCCTGCACAGGCCTAATTTGTATATTTGCAGTCCTAAAGTAGCATGGATTACTTTTGATAAAATTTCCATAACATAAGAACAAGTTCCCAAACTTTGGTTTTATCCTTCTCCTTCTCACTATTGAAGCCACTTTATAGAATTTTGTGGGCCAGTTGACAACTTACTTTTGGAACATGGCTAAAATGTAAAGTAAAAATTCTTTTTAAGTAAAGTTTTACTACCTAATTTACTGAAAATTATAAGAGTTCAAATCCAACACATCTGGAGAATAACAGATTGGGAAGGCTAAATTAAAATCACATAGCAGAGGAATCCTTTGAGATTCATGCCAATCAGAGTCAATAATTGAATAATAGATTCAATGGACAAACAGCTTTTCCTGACACAAGTATAGGTAGGACATAAAGCCAATTAAAACATTCTTATACATTTTTTATACCTGATATACAGTGGTGGGTTGGCCCCGGTTCGGACCGGTTCACAAGAACCAGTAGTAAAACCAGCAGGAGGCTCTACCCACTGACTCGGACATCATCATAGGTGATCTGTGCATGCAGTGCGAGCACGCGGGTGTGGACACGATGCGAACTGGTAGTGAAGGTAAGTAGAACCCACCCCTGCTGATATGCCATTCTAATACACTTACACTAAGTTTCATATTCAATGTTTTATTTTTCTGGGATACAGTCTAGGGCAATGTTTCTTAACCTGAGTGATTTTCAGATGTGTGGACTTTAATTCCCAGAATTCCTCAACTAGCATAGGTGGCTAGGGAATTCTGGGAGTTGAAGTCCATACATCTTAAAGTTATCAAGATTGAGAAGCACTAGTCTAGAGTATTTTGTGGTATGCACATTTAATAAGAAAACGCAACACAATTCTCTCAGCAGTAAATTGATGTTACAGGTAAGATGTCAATATGCTGGTAAAACTTTCTGATCTTTTTCTCTGCATTACTAGATATGTAACCCTTTGACATTGCAGCTCTGCTGGAAAAAAAAATTAAGAAAATAAATACACAGCACTCCATTGCTTCATTCATTCCAGTTCAGCAAATGTTCACAAGTGTCTCTGATGAGTCTATTGCTGCAGTTGGATGACTATGGGTGAGTTAGGTTCCTCTGTTATTTAACTCCCCTTTACTTGCCAATTTGGCATATTTTCTCTTCTCCCTCTTCCAGTCACCCCACAACTCATGCTTGCTTGCCAGACAAATTTCACCAAATTCTCAATGTTATAATTAAAAGCCACATTTAGTTAAAATAAATTAGGAGTTACAATAAAATGGAAGGAACATGTAAAATGAATAATTAACATGGTATAGACTTCGGCATCATAATTAAGATTAACTACTGCATATATTCAAACTAGATTAGCAAAAGCATTGAAAGCAGCAAAGAGCTCAGTGGGAAGTATCTATGCATTCACTAAATAATGTGTTATGAAGAGTGTTCCAAAAGCATTAAGCATAAGGTTGTCATATATAAGATGATTAAAGTTTTACACAAAAGAAACTGTAATTTCCAGTAAATGAAGTCATTTCATTTCCCTGTGGCTTCCACCTTTAGGAGTAGACTGTAAATGGAAATTGGCTCAATGTGAAATCTTGCTAAATAGAATATGAATCCCCTTGTCTTAAGCTAATGAGTCTTGGATACTTGCAAAGAAACACACACAATCTGAATTTAACCACATGGTTGCATCAGGATTTCCCCAGGAGTTCCACTTTTCATTCAAATTAACATTCCATTGTTTTACAGTCAGATTTTTATCTCCCCCCCCACCCCCAAATTGTATATATTTCTGGCTTGGAAATAATATCACTCTATCTGAGCCCTGTTAATAAAACACTGCAGCTTTTTTAAAAAAAAAAATGCATAGCAATTATTGATACAATATCAATCCCGAAAAACCTAAACACAGACAATAATGCACCCCTTTTAATCTGAAAATCAAAATTGAAAACAGTAGAATCCTCTATCAGCATTTCCCTGATATGAGTAAAGCTAAATGGGGAGTGGGTAGAGAGAAGGGGGGGAAGATCCATCCAAGCCATCAAGTCATATTTGATATTTGAAGGCAAACTAATATGATTCAAATGTTTTGCGATTTATGATATACAGTGATACCTCAGTACTTCTGTTTAATTGGTTCTGGGACTCACAATAAGTACTAAAAAGGATGAGTAGCAAACAAACCATGTGACTTACCACATTATCCATGTCACTTACCATATACCCTGAGTATACAAAGTATATATTTTTTGGTTTTAAGTGTCCATAAATATCAAAATGTCTGGAACTGCTTCATATAGTGAAAAGAATGAAATGAAAACTTTATTGTAGATTGTTCCACTATTCCTACAGCTGGATACTTTCAAGGCTTCACAGAAGTAGAGTTTTGAAATATTTGCTTGTATCTCTTTAAAGGTGGAAGACATAGTAGGAATGAGAAAACAACCTTCAAATTGTCCAGCAAAGATCCTAAATTGGGCTTAAATGCTGAAAATGTTGTAGTGAAACTTAATAATAAAAACTTTCAAATCTTTTTAGAAAGTAACCATTTACCTGTTCACAAGAAAAGCTTGGAATTTTCTAGGCAGGATCTGGTTGTTCAGGATTATAGTTTATTGGCAACATTTTGTGAAAATGTTCCATCAAGTTAACTAAAACAGACTGACCCAGAGATACAATGTTACAGGGATAAATAGTACTCATAGTCTCATTGCTATTCTTAATAGCAAAAGCAGATTATCCAGTACTTGTAAATGACAGCCTGATATTCATTCACTCATAGTCAAAAGTCTTAAGCTTGCATCAATTATGAAGAATTTAAAAATAAGATTTGGCCCAAAAGTATATATTAGACTGAACATCCTTGAACTTGTATTCAGAACTGAGAGCTGATAGAATGCTTACTTGTATTGGAAGGACTAGCAGAGAATTGTAAAATTAACATGCGTGAATAAAATTAAGACTTATCCATAGCTACAGTAAAGCAGCTGAGAATAGAGAAAGTGAATGAAGCTCAAAACAATATTGGCCTTGCTGTCACTTTTCAATCCCGTTAAGCAAAACAGATGTTGAAAGACAACTGCTTACTAATCAATAGAAAAATATCAAATCACATTAACATATGATAGTTAATGATAATGGCCCATTCACAGGCTGATCTGTGATCTTAATATACATTTGGGAAAAGCTCACTGTGTCTACTCATTAATTGAGGGTTGAAATTTAAACCTGCACCAAGCCAGGGTGGTAAGTCCTGAGTTAGCAGCTTGAGTGGGCAAGTAGGCAATTTGGTATAGATCCTTTGGAGAAAAAAAATTCCAGGGTTTTCAGAACCAATATTTTTATTATAACTACATCTTTTCACTTTTGGATCACTCATTTCCTTGTCTGTAAGATTAAAGTGCTATCTTTATCCTTGACAAGCATATCTTTTTAAGGAAATAACTCAGGGACATCAAATTGTTAGTGCGAGTACAGCATAAATCAAATGCCCAGGGCCATATTTTACCTGCAGTATTCTATATTAGTGAATGAAAGGTCACCCTTCTAAGAGAATTTTTCATAGAGCAACCCAGGGACAGCAGGCTGGCACAGAGAGTAAAAGTGCTACTCTGAGACCCTTAAGCAAATGTGCCAGGCAGTGGAGTTAATGTCACCTCAAGTACAGTCTCACTCCATTTACTTAAGATTGACATATTCAAGATAGAGAATGACAAAAGCAGATATCAGAAGAAAGATTTGAGGGATGATTGGGTGGGTGGGTGGACATGGATGAAATAAAAGGGAATGATGTGAGGGACTGAAACAATTTATATACACAGAAACTAGGGATTGGGTTGAACAAATAGACGAATTGAAATAAGATATGCGTTGGAGAAAAGATAGGATCATAAAGAAAGCAACAAGAACAGCAAAATGTGGCCTCTGTTTTCTCTCTCTTCTCTAATAAAAAATGGAAGAGTAAACCAATGCTGACCAGGAAAAAAAGAAAGAATGAAAAACAAGGCTCAATCACCCAATTTGAATAGGTGATTAAATTCTATGGCTAATACCTCATGTTCGAGAGCATATCATAAATTCAACTCCCACCATGTTCAAAGTAAAATAAATGCATTGTTGATTATCTGTGACATTGAAAGCAGTGAGGCAATTGTTGAACTCAGGCATCCACCTGAGAAAGTAAACATTTATGTGGCACTTGTGATAAGGATGTAAAGTTTTGCTAGGATAGATTGATATTTCACTCCATTCACAGTTGATTCATGGCAGAGCAAACTTGAGTGAAAAAAAGAATGCATAGCAGTAATCAGGCTCAAAAAACACTCCAATAAGGAATCTGTTTTCTTACAATTCTTCATATAAATCATTCAGAAATCCATCCATACAGGGAACCAATCAGCAGTGCGACTCAAAAAACAAATTTAGAAACAAGTACTTTTGGAATTTTGTCAAAGTGGACCAATTGAATGATGAACCAGTCAAGAACCAACTTTCTTGAACTCCTGGGACCTGAGCCAATCAGAGAACAGCTGGCTCAAATGCAAGAGCCCAATCAGTCTCTGTTCAGTTACCTGTGAGCTGCCAAAAATTGCAATATAAAGCAGCTTACTCTGCCTCTAAAGATGCCAACCACAGCTGCTGGCAACATTTCAAAACAAAAGAAAACTAGATAGACCATGTTCATTTAATCCCAAAATTCATCACTAGTTAGTAATTTTGCTATATTTATTTTTTTAATGTCTTTTTAAAATTTCTTCTGTTTATTGTTACATTATTCTGTTTTTTTCATAATTTAATTGCACTAATTAACCTGAAATGGAATATTGTGATAGGTAAATATTTAAAACAAGTTTTAAAATGATTCCGTTTTCATCAATCCACATATTCTTAATGCATGTATATGAAAATAATAGATGTTGTATGCAGAGCTGCAGCGGGATTAGGAAGCTCTTCTTGAAAATTAAGATAATTGCATTGCAAAACATCAGATTAAAATATATTTGCTATGTAGTGAGGTATTTGTTTCTCTTCCATTGAGCAAATTGCATTGCTGACCCCGTAACATATAAACCATGTTTGTCATAGAGAGAGCCACCACATCCATCAGTAAGTGATCATTTACTTGATCAGTAATAAGTGTGAATTATATCCCATAATGACATTCTACTATTTTATGGAACATTATGTAAGCACAGCAGCAATATGATGTCAGGAAGAATTAATTGGAGTCAGATGGCTTAATTTAAATAAACAGAATTTTGTCAAATTATATAAGCATCAGAAAGCATAAATGGATTTTCTAAATTAAAAAAATGGCTCTAGATGAAAGCTTTGCCTTATTTGAATTCATGTATCATGTAATTGAAACTAAAAATAGATTTAAAATCAGATTATTTTTCTTCTGGAAAAGGAGATAATTTCTCACTGAAAATGAAGACAAAAAAGAAGAAGAAAAAGACCTGGTAGGAAATAAAGGATCCAGATTGCATCTTTCAGTGACTATTTCTATATTTTGTTTATCTACATGTAGATCACAGTTCCCCTCTTCCTCCTCCAGGGAAGTGTTTATGAGGTTTAAATAATATGCAGCCTGTTTGTTCAATGATATTTTCACCATCTGAAAATAGAAATGTCAGAAGCTGAACAGATACAATGTTACAAGACCCTTTTAAATGGCATCCAGAAATAAACAAACATGGATATATCTGAAGCCCAGCTGCTTTGTTTTTCATTGGCTGCCGAGTGCCAACAACCGAATCTCAGAACACTGAGTGATTTGAGAGTTACTACAATATTTTGACTCACATGTACTCTTTATTCACACTTCATTCACACTTCAATTCTTCTTTTCTGGGGAAGATGAACAAGAAATGTAACACTTAGTGTATATTTCCACCTACTATAATTTAGTTTCCCCCCTGTTTTTCCTGTCATCCAGAAAGCAAGCAGAAACATAACTTACTGTATAATATCATTGAGCAATGGCAACAGGAATGGCCAGGAACAGATTTTCGTTGTCTAAAAGTTAATTGCCCTTTCCATACGCTGTGGAAAAACATTTAACTTCCATTAATATGGCAAGAAAGAAAGTGAAGGTCATGCTACATATACATCAGCAACGGTATCTTTACATACCTCTATTAAACAGTGGTTGTTGGAATGGTGATATGTTATAAGTTCTTTTTTTTTCTTTTTGTATACAGGTTACTATCTCAACCTCAGTACTAATTAACTAATGTAAAATAACGACTAAGCTCGCTGTTAGCAAAAACCCTAAAATTCAATGTTAAATGAAACTAGAAGAATTTTGAAATAACCATCCATAGCCAGTCATAACTTTTCTATTGCCAGGGCCAGAAAAAGAAATGATAAAAGATCTATTTATTATTATGGTTGGTTGCATAGTCAACCAGATGTTTACACTGGATTTGGTGTTTTTTTTAAATCCAACTATCAAGGCTCTGGGGTAGGCAGAACTTGTTCTGTGGTGGTGTTAAGGGTATTGTCATAGGATGTAACCTGTTTGAAGTAAACTGCCTTTTTGTATTTGGCTGATGGTGATTTTGTCAGGGCCGATGGTATTCAAGTGGTGCTCCAAACATTTTTGGATTGTACCCAAGACAGCTATTACTCTTGGTATTATTTTTGATTATTTATTTATTTTTTGCCACAGTCATTCTACTTCTACTCACAGGTTTTTGTATTCTGTGATTTTCTTCAGTTCTTTTTTTCTGTTCTGCTCTCTCCAGGGTCTGCAACATCCACTAGCCAAACTTTTTTTGTCTTTCTTATCAACAGTTGTTAGGTCTAGGATGTTATATGTGATAAGTGCTTGTCTGCTTGAATTCTAAAATCCCAGAGCAGTTTAACTTCTTCATTTCCTATTACTTTGTTTACTCTTTGGAACCCATCAGTTCTTACTTGCTAGCAAATGAGTCTTTCTTGCAAATCTTTCAATGTACCATTGTTGCTATTTTGTCATGTGATTGTTTGTAGCCAATCTGTGCAATCTTCTTGAACTGTTATTATTATTGTGATTCATTCAGTGGTGGGATTCAGCCAGTTCGCACCACTTCGGGAGAACCGGTTGTTAACTTTCTGAGCAGTTTGGCAAACTGGTTGTTGGAAGAAATCATTAGGGCAGAGAACCAGTTGTTAACTTACTTGAATCCCACCACTGGATTCATTGCAGTTAGCCAGATGTTCAGACTGGATTTGGTATTTTGGTCTACCAATCGAGTCCTTTCCAAGGACCTGGGACAGACAGATCTAGATGTTTGATGATGTTATAGATATTGTCGCAGGATAGGAGTGAAGATTAACTATAATAATAACAATAGGAGGCAGCTTTTGAGCTTCTGAATAAAGCTGCCTATTCTTATTATTATGGTTACTCTTCAATTAGATTCACAGTCTGGGACTGGAAAAAACTTAACAGTTCAAGTCCTAATCAAGGATGATAATGATAATGATTTATTCAGACGATTGTATATATTCTTTTTGAAACAAAGCATGCTTTCTTAAGATACATCAAGGAGCTTTCGTGAAGATTTTATCTGAAAACAAACACATGTGGGTTACATTAATGTTGAAAAATATGTATCAATTTAAATTATTATGCATTTTATACATAAATGCTTCATTTGAGATAATGTTAAATTATGGTTTTGCATTATAAGACTGAGTATAGGACCTCCTCTTACCTAAATACCCCTTGTCTTTCCACTTCTAGCATAGTTGATCAGAGACTTTTAATTTCATTTAATTTTTTTATTGTTTAGTCAGACATAGAGTAAATAATTCAACTTTTATGATCTATGACTTCAAGTTGTCATGTTTCATGAAAGTTCTCCACATTATGCTAAATAAAAGGGAGGAATGTATGAGTTCATGGAAATATTTTCTTTCAATGCAAAATGCAGTATTCTGTTTTAGCACTGTATATTATGTGTATTCCCACTCTAGTTCTCAGTCACTACTTGGATATTAACATTATATATATTTCCTAGTGAGAGAAAGCAATGATTGATAAAAATGATGCATTTGTACATTTTTCTTTGAAATCCAATCCTAGTTTAGAAACTGAAACATAATCCGATGCATACTGAATATGTAAATTAAGAGAAAGACCATCTGGAACACATGCTAAAAACTGAAAATAGAACATTTTTACATCTAATAGTAATAAAAAGGTGACCCCCCCCTCTTCCTTGATAGCAGCATTCAACATAGAGTTGCAGGTGACCTGTTAGGATGTAAAATTTATTATTTTTTTAGACTTTGATATGGGAGAGCCACAATTTCAGATTAAAGCGATGAAGATGTACAGTTGCTGAATACATCTTTAATTTATCTGGATAACATAAAAAATCAAGGTGAAACATTTTCCACATGATTTCCAGGCGGGGAAACCAATTAATTTAAAGTACACTCTGCAAGTGCAATCATGATTATTTCAAACAAAAACAAATTTCAGCTTTAAAATGTTTAAAGTATGATCTTTGATGTAGAAAATATAATAAAATCTCTAGTTTTATAGTTTTCTATAAAAAAAGTCAGGTCTCCAGCTGAGTGCTAGAAGAGATCATTAATGTAACAATAAATTTTACCTTATAACAGTATAATTATAGATTCTAAGTTGACATAATATTAATAGCTTTATTAATTGCAGTGTCATAGAACATATTTTACAGAGGTATAAATATTGATATTAATGCAATCAACCATCGGATGTTCTAATTCACAGTTCAGTGTCTGATTCAAATAGCTCTAGTCACTGTTTGACTTTAAAAGTGCTGTCACTGTGGATCTCTGAATATAATAATTTCATGTGCCATTCTAATCACATTTCAATATGGATGGAGACAAAATAAGCTCTGTTGAAATGAAGCATTTCAGGTGGAAGCAGTTTTCACCTGGTAAAATATATTCATTAAAATCAAACAATTTTCTACAACGATAGAACTGAGATGAAATATTAATTTTAAACTTAAAGAAATAGTGACACTGACCCCTAACTCTAATATCAACCTAAACGCCTCTCACTGAAAGGTTAAGGAAACTGGTGTCTTCCCTGGATAGCTCATTTTTGTTTTTGTTTTTGTTTTGTTTCTTTCTTTCTTTTTGCTTTGTTTTAAAATAAATCTTGAATTTTATGAACCCCTGTGGAAGAGGAGGACTTGTGACCAATCAAAGATAGCAGAGAAACATTCATGTCTATCAGCCAGTCACTGTCCTATAGCTGATAGTTTTCCCATGAACAGGGGACCTCTTCTGGTAGAATGCCGTTTGGAAAACATCAAATAATGCCAGCATCCTGGGGATGTTATTCAACAGTGGAGTCTTTATACATACATCTGAATATGGGCTTTCTTCCTTATAAGGCTGGATTCTACTGTAAATAAACTGAATATGCGAGCTTTTACTGTGATCTTTCTTCCATAAAAAAATGCTTCCTTTAATTATTATTTATTTCTCCCTTAATGTGGTATGCTTTGCTTATGGAATGAAGTAATTGTGATACCCAATCAGAAGTTCCACAAAGCATTGGCTATGCCCACCCCACCCCAGATTCCCTCCAGAATTGAGAAATAATCTATAGTTGTTAAGTCCTACTATGTAAGTAAAGCTACACATTCATTAATATAATTTCATTTTAATTAGATTTAAATTAAATCATTTTTAGTTTTTGTCCTGGACTCTACTATTTGTGGCCCAAAGCCACATCCTTTATTCATGTACAGCTCTTAACTTTTCAATAGGAAAGGTAGTAGTAATTCATTCTTTACTATTTCTAAAAAGCTAATACTGTACTTGCTCTGAATTGCAAAAAAAAAAAAAGTTTTTATGTTTTTAAGCAGTGCATTACAAATAGATGAACATTTCAAGCTTTATGAGAGAAGAGCAAACTAAATGTATAACTGGTTCTAGTTGTCTCTATGCGAGATGGGTGGCACATAAATCTAGTCACTCACTCACTCAATCAATCAAGTGGCTTTTATTTCTGCTAGACCATTCTTTCACCTCCCCCAGTTCAGGTGACCACTAAGCCTGATTGCTGATCAAAATTTCAAATATTATTTTGCACAATATATATTTAACAATATGTACATATATTGCCCACAATCCAACTGAAGTGATGGAGTGATTTACAGCATCTGAAGATGTTTTGACTCTTTTTTTTTATGCTTGAGAGTTTGAAAATACAATACATATTCCCTAGCTGATGTTAGGTGTTCATTTATATTAAGTTGTGTCTGCTATTTTTTGTTGGAAAAGTTCTGTCATCAATTTAATCATACCACAACTTTAAGTATGGTTTATTTCCATAGAGAAATGTCTGGCAGAGAAAAAAAAAAACCCTAACAAACATCTTCAGTTTGCCCTAACTAGAGAGTGCTACATGGAGATGTAGACATGCTCAATTAGTCAATTAATGATTGCCAGAATGCTACTGGGGCTTCTTGTTTTAAATGTACCCTCATTGTCAGCCTGATGAAAGTATCAGTAAAGACCATGCCATTTCACTAGAGGTCTAGGTACAATTGTTTAAGAGCTATTGTTTTACAATCTATGTAGAACAGATAGACACAAGTATGCCAGGTAATTAATGTTAACTCACAGCTAAGGTTAAGTACTGCAACCAGAGTGCTTGTTATTCACCTTGGAGAATGTGTTTCAATTTCAACATAATCTTCAAATTAAAAAGATAAACATGTTGCCTTCAACTCCACTTCTCATTACAGTAGATCACAGTGTCCAAAAGCATCCCATGTGCCCTCTTGCTTTGTAAGCCATTAAAATTATTCTCACTTGTGTACTAATCCATCATGGATGAAAATAGGTTAAGAGAATAAAAGGCCCTAAGAAAGACTTCCAAATAAAGAAAGCACAGTTGTGAACCTAAGAAAGACCTTGTCTTTGTGTACTAGCTAATATGCAAGGTACATTGAACAACTCAAGATGAAGAGTTATTTTACTTTCTTACTTTTTTCCCCAGGAAGTAGAAGTCAAGACTTCTGGAATAAGAATATATGTAAGACTGGAACTCATTAGAAGGCCAAGTGCTAATTTTAAAAGTCTACTATTCAGAGAATTCAGAACAGACGCTTTGAAAAGTCTAATTTAATTTAATTTTATATTAAGTTTATTTTCTGTGGAATGAACTAGAATATATCTAAGATTACTTAGGTAAGTATAAAAATAATAGCAATAAAAACTAAAAAAATAAGAGAGAAGAGAATATTTGAAATAGTACCACCGGAGCAAGTATTTGCATATGTTGTAGCGTTGAAGTTAAAGCATTTGAAAGGAAATAAAGCCTTTAAAACTAACCTCCGTTGTATTTTAATGAGCGCAGCTTGTAAAATTCTTCTGTTGATTTAAAAATAAAACAGAAAAAATAATCGGTATCTCCAGCCCCTAGTAAACAATTCTTTGAAAAGTCTGACATTTATTATGCAAACCAAGTCCAATAATTCATTAGGGAGAATAGGTATCTCTTAAAGAATCATAACTGAATTCTTAACAAAGACAGATTTCACCAAGCATCATATATAAAGGAGGACAGTCTGTCCGACCATCTACCTCAAAGCTGTCTACTCTGATTGATACAAGTTCTACAGGTTCTCTTCAGGGAAAGGCCTTATTTTAATTAGGAGGATGCACAGTAGCTCAAATCTTGTATGATTTGATGAGTTCAATATATTTGAAAAACTGAATCAATTCTATTGGATTTTCCAAGGTTCTTTTTAAAGTCAAACTGCCATCAACTATTGTCACTTTATTGCAAATAACGAAGCTAGATAACTAGACAGATAGACATATAGAAACATACATAGATGAAAATGATTTAGGAAATTAAAGGTGATTCTCACCATAATAGTATAGTAGAATCACTGCTCAAGTGACAGAATATTATGAATTGTATAAAAGGACATTGCAGATGGTGCATTTTTTTAGTTCTCTCTCCCTCTCTCTCCCTCTCCCCCCTCTCTCTCTGTGTATATATAGGGATGCGGTGGCTCAGTGGGTAAGATGCTGAGCTTGTCGATCGAAAGGTCGGCAGTTCAGCGGTTTGAATCCCTAGTGCTGCGTAATGGGGTGAGCTCCCGTTACTTGTCCCAGCTTCTGCCAACCTAGCAGTTCAAAAGCACGCAAAAAATGCAAGTATAAAAATAGGGACCACCCTTGGTGGGAAGGTAACAGCGTTCCGTGCGCCTTTGGCATTTAGTCATGCCAGCCACATGACCACAGAGATGTCTCCGGCTTTGAAACGGAGATGAGCACCGCCCCCTAGAGTCAGGAATGACTAGCACATATGTGCGAGGGGAACCTTTATCATATGTGTGTGTGTGTGTGTGTGTGTGTGTGTGTGTGGTTTTTTTTTTCTATCGAGGCACCTGGTCTACCCCAGCATGTGATGTGGGAGGGAGCATACTGCATCCCTTTTGCCTTTCCACTCCAATCCAGGAGCCCTCAAGCAGTCGCATTCACGACAAACCATTTTATACCAAATTAATATTTCGCTGATAAAGAAAGAAAGGGAGACTAGTATAGATCTAGTTCAAGCTATTTAGGTCTCATCAGCTAGCCATACCCTTACTTGGATTCGAACTTGGGCTGCCTGCATGTTAGGCAGTTGTATTAATCTCTGAGCCACAAGTTCTCATCCCTTCATATACATATACAGTATATATATAGTTAGTAGTTTAATGGTACATTGTAAAAGCAGAGGTACAGGGAATGCTAAACTAAAAGACAAAAAAAAGTTGACTTTATTCAGGAGTGTTCATAGAGAATAATTTAAAAATAAAATCAAGACTGAAGGTCTGCCAATATTTCAGGTTCAGATGCCATCTTTTAGGGCCAGCTGCCATCTATTAAATAAATTAGATGGTCTAGTGGCTTGGATAATCATGAGCATACAAGAGTTAAACATAGCCTTTAATTTTGTAAACCTTTGTTAAGATAACAAATGAAAAAGTTTTTTAAAAGGTTATTAATCAATTATAAGAGGTTATACAATGAATCAAGCTGGATTTGCCATTCACCTAATTAAGATGTTCAACAATTTATGTCCATCACTTCTGTTATTACACAGGTAGGAATTACCAAGAAAGTAAGGTAATGTGCATCATTTATCCATTTATTCATGCAGCCATTCTTTCAGCTTCTACTCTATTTCAAAAATCAATCACAAAACATGGCACAGCTTGAACAATTCATTAAAAACAGCTAATGAATTAAAAACAATTTAAAATGGTCATACAAAAGAATTCTAAAAATCACTTTAAATACTAAAATGTAGGACAACACTATAGGCAACTGATTAGACAAGGAGTATAGATGAGTTTTATCCAAAAACCTGTTTAAACATGCATGTTTTAATTAATATTTTAAATGTAGTACAGAAATTATGAAACCATCTCAATTAGCTGTATTATATTATATTTCAATTTAAACATCTTATCTGTTTTATCAGACATAGTGCTAACTATTGCTAATTTAATTAGAGCAGACATGATCCAGGGCCACTCAATATATGTACCTTCGATTGAGAGTTGTGATAGGGGCTGATGGGGCATTGAGTACTGAAGGCAAAAATGTCCATGGCCTAGGTAGCCCTTCTGATGGATGATGGGTAGGATAAGATAGGGACCCATTGGCCTAGGAGTACTTTGGCAGGTGGATAGGGAGGAAGATGTTTTGCAGTGTGAGTGAGGAAAGCAGAAATGTGAATATGGTGACATCTAGAGTGACATATCACTAGAGATAGGAGATAGGGTGCTCTCAAAGAATGTGGTTCAAATTTTGGTTATTAGCCACATTCAAGCTCCATGGACTCAGTCTTTAGCCCTGGTCATCTAAGGCTGCTTGTATTAAATGTCAGGTCAGTTTTTGCCTCCTTATTTATGCCATGGATAGCTAAGATGGTGTGCATTATTGAAACTTGGTTGCATGAGAAGGGAATAGGTAGTATCCAGAGGTGCTGTAGCAGTATTAGCCCCTCTTTCTTAAATAGGATTCTAGAGATCAGGTAGGACTTCTGTTCTAGTTTCCTTGCTATTTAGATCCCTGCATGACAATCTTGACTCCAGGAAGTCTGGATTGTCTGTTTTCTTTAGAACAGAATAGAAGTGTTGTGACCGAGGTCCAAGTAGTGATTACCAAACACAATTCAGTCCTGAACAAACTTATTTTATTAAAGCAACTAAGAATTAATTCATTCTAAGCTTAGTCCAAAACAAATTCTTCATAACCAGTCCTACGGCCTTATCACCAACCTTTGATGTCTTTGGCAACCTGCCAATCATTTTTTTTTTGGCAAAACCCCCACAAAGTTCAAGAGACGCTGACAAGAAGCACTGGAATCAACGGCTTGTTGCTGCTCTTTTAAGCCTTATGGGAGTGGCTAATCATCTTCTGGCCTTACTCCCAAGTCATCCTTTTTGCTTCAGCTGTTCTTGCCTTCTGGCAGCTCTTCGCATGTGTGAACTAGGAACAGGCTCCTCTTGTTCCTCTGCCTCTCTGCTATCTGCCTCTGGAGGCTACGGAGTCTGCACATTGCTCCCAGATGGCCCTGGCCCCATCTCTGCCTCCGATACAGAGCCCTCATCCGGGCCTTTCCCTGACTCCAGGACTGGCCCATTGTACTCCCCAGCTTCCTCACTGTCCAACTCCACTGCCAGGTCTGCAGGCTGCTGGCAGACCACAACAAGAAGATAACTTGGGAGTTCAATTGAAGTGTCCCTTTTAAGATGTTGTACTTGCCTCCTGGAACACTTTAACTGAATTTAGGCTGGTCCTAACCTCTAGTCTTCTTCCTAAAAACTTATGGCATGACTTTTATCAGGAAGTGATCCTGAGTGCAATCATTATTTGGAGGTCGTTATTCTTGACTACCACTTTTTCCCCCTTTTATTATGTTTTTTAGTTATTTATATAGTTGTTTTATTTTTAAATTCCATTCAGTGGCCAGAGTCGCTTTGGTAAGAGGGGGCAGCCATATACATTCAAACAAATAAATAAATCTGCTCTGACAGTTTGGCAGATTAGGCCCACCCCCAGCCCACACTTCTTCCATAAAAAGGTGTTATGTAAGCAAAAGCATAAAATGTGATTGCCCACAAGAAATATTGGTATTAGTCAAGGGCAGCTTGACCCTTTAATGTTATTTACAGTGTTGTGCTAGTTCAATGAAATAGAGCCATTCAAGCATACATGTCCTTTGTATAAACCCATTTCCCCTTGCTGTCATAAATTATCAACATAATCTTACACCCAAGCATTGGAGTGGTGAGCATGTTCAATAGGTTTTGGGGATGCGCTGTTTCTTGCCTGATGCAATTCCATTGCTTTGAGCCTTCTCTTGCACAGGGAAGTCATTTTGCCAATGAACAAGGAAATTACAGCCACTTCCTTGAATCATTATGAAAAGCCCAAGGCTTTGCTGTTGTTATTGCTCTGCAGAACATATGATCAAGGTACAGGTAAGTCAGCTTAAGCTTTATAAGTACTTTTTTTTTTCATTCTATTACAGATGGTAACAAATCTGTTCATAGAAAAACAACATTGCCTTTAGGGTGCATATAATAACTTAGGGGGGTTGTTTAGCTGGCGCCTGCACTGATGTTTGCAAGAAGATGCCTGGCGTTCCTGAAGAGTTGCCTGCAGAAATCTACATTACTTGAGAATATCCAATGAACAAAGTCTCCCAGCTCCAAGAGTCCACAAAGTTTCACTGATATTACAATTATATAGTGGAGATATTAAGTTGGCAAAATAGTTCACCACTATCTTGATTTTTTTTTAAGAAGAAAAAAAAAAAACAGCAGATAGTTATTAGAGATGGCTATCCTACCTTATGTGTATTTACAGCCTGGGATAGCCTTCCTGTTTGTACTACTGATAATAAATGAAGCTAAATCATGCTTTCATTATGTAATAATTATACGAATTTGAATTATTAATGCAAGTATGGCACCAGGGAGATCTTAATAATTAATGGTGTACTTATAAATAATTTGTACCCATGAAATAGGCTGAAAAATTATTTGTTCTTAACAGTAGGTATATAAATATTTAACAGCAACTAGCAATGTAGTTTAGAGACTGATGTGACTGTGCCATGTATAGCATACAAAAGGTGGCTCTTAAAGAGTACACATGCAGATATGAACATAGATAATCATACCAATTGTTTGAAACAATCTATATTTTGACCAGCAATTATCAGTTGAGGGTTTCTGTTCTAAGCAAATGTACTTTGAAAAGAAGGTCCACTACAAAAAGTGAACTTTTTTTTAAACAGGATACCATAGTCTGTGCTAATCAAAGTGAAGTCAAAGTGATAAAACTTGCCTCATTATATCACAACATGAACTCATTTCGCACTTAGGTTGTGATGTGTACACAAGTATATATGGACAGACAATTTATCACAACATGTGACATGTGTTTCTTCACTTGTATCAGTGGTGGGTTGCTACCGGTTGTCTCCGGTTTGGGAGAGCCGGTAGTGGAAATCTTCATAGGAGAGCGAACCAGTTCGCTCTTAATATTAGTTGTGCCCTCCCCACCGCTATACCTACCTTTATTTCATTTGTTTTTTGTTCAACTGTAAGGCACGGCAGAGGGGATTGCCATGCCTCAGCTGTTTTTTTTCTCAAAGTGCTTGCGCAATCGCGTGTAAGTGCGTGCGCGATGCGAACTGGTGATAAAACTGATTAGAACCCACTACTGACTTGTACCCTTTTTCCTCATTCCCTCCCCCCCCCATGCCTATGAATAAAATGTAGATATTGGCTAGCCTGTTGTTAGCTGAATATTACATAATTTATATACAATGGCATCTTGATTGGAATCACATTCATATAGATGGACACTTTATAGAATTATAACTTTTCTTTAGCTTTAAGAATTGTATACATGGCTATCAACAGTGCAAATGAAGTTCTTTGATCCTGACAAAACAAGCTGCAAAAATGGAACAATTCTTACCTATAAAAAGATTTTATTTATGCTTTTACATAGTATTTGCAGTTTCCTTGAGTTTATCTTGACAGACCAATAATTTATTAATTTGATGTTATGGGTTAAAATTATGTATTTATAGTCTTAGGAGTATTGATGCTGATTTGGCAAATATCTAGGCCAAATGATATTTTAAAATCTGGCTTAACTGAAGACATGCTTGTATTTGTAGCCTGAGGGTCACCTTTGCTGACAGTGTTTGTCAAAATGGTAATCTTGGGGAGAATTCTACAGCTACTATATTAATTCAAAGAATTGAAAGCGGCCACCTGCTGAAAGCACACCTGGAAACTTGCAGGCTTGTCCAGCTGTTGAATGTTGATTTATAATCAGCTAATTTGACTGCAATGCTGTTCTTACTTGCCTGAGACAAAGCTTCATAGACTTAATGAGACTTAAGTTTGGGAAGACATATCTAATTTGCACTATAAACAGTATCCCATCCCATAAAATAATTCCTTTTAATAATCAGATTAATTTCTTCACTATGCAGCAATGTGTATTACTAACAATTCATGATAAATTACTCCTTTCTGTCTCTCCCATTTATATAATTTCAGGTTTTCCATGGTATTAATCAAACTTCTTGTATAACATTTTAAGTTAAAGTCTGTCTTATAAAGTTATTCTTCACTAGAAAGAATAGCACATGCATTTGTTTTCATTTGTATGGCCATCCAGCTCATGATGTCTCCGGATGTCTTATAAACAAATTAAACAATTTTTAAAAATGCATATCAAAGACATAGTTTTACCCAACTGACAAGGTGAAGTTGAGTTTTGAAGAGACACTGAGTTATTTTGTTAATTGAACGTCTGATAATTGTATTGGTTTCTATGCTTATTACTTTCCTTTGATTATATAGTTAAATTTCAGCATGCTGTTTACTACATTTTAAACTGTGAGCTACTGTATATTTTTTCTTCTCTGAGTTAATTAGTGACATTTTAACTGCATATCTCCATTTCTTTGCAAGTTGCATGCTGCTTCAATGCTCCATTCCTTTACTACTATGTTTGGGTAATCACTCTGTCAGAAAGCATATTAATTTCATATTAGCATAATCATTCTCATTTCAGCTTTATTAATCTAACTCTATTTGGCATTGGTTCACAGCTATTATGCCACACAAGAACATAAATACAATCTTTCCAGCTGAGATCAAAGGGATCTTGTTTCTTACAATGGGCAGTTAGATTCCTATAAAATCTCACAAACTGGACATGAAAACATCAGTTTCCTTTTATTATTATATTCCATGAATTGACATCCAGAGACATGCTCTTTCTGAGTCTGGAAATGATGTATAGCTTTATGCATATTATGCATAACTCTATGATTACTAAGCAACACAGGTAATCTTGTTCTTAGTTAAAGCTGGTCTTCCACAGTCCACTCTGCATTGTAGGAAAATGTGCTCTCTTGAACCTTAAACCAGCTGTGTCAGCTCATCTTGGGGTTTATCTGTGAGAGAAAAGGTACTTGGAGTTTATCAGGATTCAAAGTGTGCAGCTAAATGAGGCAGCACAAAGTAGGTCTTGTCTGCTAAGCCACTGACCTGAATAATAAAATTTGAATCAAAGTTGGATTCAGGTTTGTTTGGCCACAAATAAGATTGGGGGGGGGGCTCAGAGAATGCAACAAATGCAGCATTGCCACAAGTAGGAGTTCTACTAGTGGCAATGATCACAAGTAGAACTCCTATTTGATTACATTTTCTGAAGTGTATGACTAGAACTAGGACATTCCTCTTTGAATGTTTACATACGCTTGGTCAATTGCCCACCTCTGCCCCAGTATTTAATCCCTTTTCTATTAACTTCACTTGTCCCACCTCATTCCATAATTTCTATACTTCCCAATATAGTTCTGTGTATCTATCTACCTGATTTATGTGTCTATGCATGTGTGTTGAATGACTGCCTGTCCACATGCTCATTCACAACACACTTAGTTTTTATATTGATAGATACTGCTATTGCAATAGTTCTGGTGTGCATATAATCTCCAGTGAATGTCTAGATAGGACTTCAAACTAGGAAGCTCACTTATGGGCACTACTCTTTATACAAATATCTATATCTGGTATGGGCTGAACATGGAATGCTTGGGGCTGCATGTGGTTCTTTCTGAATGCTGACACTGTAAACCTCCACTATCCCTGGATTCTTGAATGCTCAGTCACTAGCAATGTATGGGGTGATACAACCAAAATATGAGTCTGAATGAAAAGTCTGAAATTGTTACCTCTGTTCAGCCTAAGAGCACCCATAGCTTTCACCTACATATTTCAGGAAGCTCACCTAACTAAACTACAAATAGAAATTAAGGAAATGTTGAAATTTGGGGTTGTTATCGCCTGAGATGATGGTAGATTCATTTGGAATAAAAGTATATTTCAAATATTATGTCTTTTGCTATTATTTCAACATCTTCTCTATATTGCAACTACTGTTAGTTTTTAAAATTTCAGAGTTCTAAAACGTGTCTTTAAAATCATCTATATTGTTCATCTGATTACTATAATTATTCATTTTTATCATGTATTATTTTCATTATTTTTGTTTTATGTAATTTTCCCAGAAAAGGTTTGCTATAAGGTGAACTAAAAATATAACAGATTACAGTATAACAGAATAACAGAGTTGGAAGGGACTTTGGAGGTCTTCTAGCCCAACCCCTAGCTCAAGCAGGAAACTGTATACTATTTCAGATAAATTATTGTCCAGTCTCTTCTTAAAATCTCCAGTGTTGGAGAACCCTCAACTTCTGGACACAAATGTACCACTAAATTGTTCTAACTGTCAGGAAATTTCTTCTTATTTCTATGTTGATTCTCTCCTTGATTAGTTTCCATCCATTGATTCTTGTCCTGCCTTCAAATACTTTTGGGTATAGCCTGACTTTTGTGGAAGCCCCTTAGATATTGGAACACTGCTATCATATTAACCCTAGTTCTTCTTTTCATTAAACTAGACATACCCAATTCCTGCAACCAGTGATTTAGGTCACAGTGACCTAATCAATTCGTTGCTCTTCTCTGCACTCTTTCTAGAATCTCAACATCTTTTCTTATATTGTAGTAACCAAAACTGATACAAATATTCCAAGTGTGGTCTTACCAGGGCATTGTAAAGTGATATTAAGATTTCACATATGTATGTATGTATGTATGTATGTATGTATGTATGTATGTATGTATGTGTATATGTACATACACCTAGATATACATATACATACATATACATATATGTATACATATGTATATATACATATCTACAAACTACATTTACATTGTCAGATAAATGTCTCATTATCCACTCTACCTTATACATTGCATCAAAATGGATATTTTCATTATTTAACTCTATATTTCTATATAAACTACTACAATTAATGAGAACATTGAGGGTGGTTGTCCGGGGGTGGATTATAAATGTTTTTATTACCGGTTCTGCGGGCGTGGCTTATTCTGTGGCGTGGCTTGATGGTCATGTGACAATTATTTAGGATTTAGCATAGGTACTGGTCTACCTGGCTTTTAACTGCTTGCAGAGCTGTACCGATCTACCCATTTATTTTTTGCAGGCATTGGTCTACCCATTTATTTTTGCAAGCACTGATCTACTCATGTATTTTTGCAGGCACTGGTCTACCCATTTATTTTTGCAGGCACTGATCTACTCATGTATTTTTGCAGGCACTGGTCTACCCATTTATTTTTGCAGGCACCAGTCTCTCATTTGTTTTCTTTTAACACTGATCAGCTGTAGGGCGGCCCTTTGAAGCCGCGGCAAGAGTTTAAACAGTTTTTTCCCTCTAGCCATCAGCTGGGACTCAGGAGGCATCAATAGATTGGGGGTGGGGCCAAATAAAAGGTAAGAATAATGCAGGGATGGGTGGGGGGGCGGAGGGAGTGGGGGGGCAGAACCGGTTTGTGACATCATATCGTCACCGCTACCGGCTCAGCGGAACCAGGCGGAACCGGGAGGAACCCACCACTGGGGTTATCTGCAGTCTTTTCAAACTCACGTGTAAGTGATACAAGCTGTAGTTTTTTCTGTCCAGAGCTTCGATTCTTCAAATGCATTCATTTAAAGTTTGCTGGGATGCTTTTGTAACAGTTTTTTTCTTGATTTAATTGGCTGGTGTTTTTAAAAATTGTGTTTAGTCTTTTCATTTTAAATTAGTTTTTATTGTAAACCATCAAGTAGCAATTATTGATATACCATATTTTTTTCTCAAGAAAGTGTGGGCACTTTATAAGGTGGCGGGAGAGACTGTTCCAAAGTCACCACCACAATTTCATAGCTGAGAGAGGATGTCAGTCTGACATCCAACAGATGAGCCATTTTGCCACAACAGTTCCATGTTTGAAAAGTGAAAGAATAGATAAAACAGTGCTTATTTACTTTCTTTATCTAGACTGGCTTTTATAGAATTTAGAATTTTAGGACAAAGTTACAGGGTAAGAATTTTACTTAACATAACAGAACTAATTTGATTTAGTGATTAAGGCACCAGGCTATTAACCAGGAGATTGTGACTTCTAGCCCTGCTTTAGGCATGAAAGCCAGCAGGATGCCTTTGAGCCAGTCACATTCTCTCAGCTCAAAGGACCTCACAGGGTTGTTGTGGGGAAAATAGGAAGAGGAAGGAGTATTAGGTATGTCTACAAATGTTTGTTTACATATGCTTTTCACATTTTTATTAGTCAACTAGCTAAGGGTATAAAACAGCTGTGCATGGAAAATACAAAATTGGTCAACATGAATGGTATCATTTATACATTTAGAATGAAATGAAAATCAAAAGTATTTGAAAAGTATAAGTTTTAGACCCTCAACTGAATGTAAGCCAGGATTTCAATGCAGTTGATAAAAATCACTAATGCAATTTAGACTGCATTAACAGAAACACATTATCCAGATGCACACAGTAAGTAACAGGTCGTCTGTGTTTTACATTACTTATCTGCAATTGTAGTAGTGTGTCCAATTCTGAGTGCTGTTTTTTTTTTTTTAAAGACACTGAAGAGCAAACCAATCATGTTACTAAGGGAGTTAAAATCAAATCTCTGGTGGAACCATTATGAAAGAGCATAGATGTTAAGCCAGGAAAAGAAGATATTATAGAATAAATTAATGACATTTTCAAATGCCTGAATTATTTTTATGTAGGAGATGGAGCTGTTCTCTATTTTAAGGGAAAGGATGAACATCTTTCAGGAATTCACCTGAAAAGTTTATTAGCACACCACTCAGAATTGTTTTACGACGGGAAATTTATAAATATGGTATATTAAAAAAATCAAATACTGCATTGTTTAACCAACATTCAGCACGAATTTGGACTAAATACTATTTTCAAATCCATCTTATTATTGTGATTTATGATCCAGTTCTTAAAATAGAACCCGTTTGGTCTACTAATTAAGATGCTGACCTAGAAACCAGGAGACTGTGAATTCTAGTCCCACTTTAGGCATAAAAACCATCTGGGTGACCTTGGGCCAGTTACTTTCGCTTAGCCCAAGCTATTTTACAGAGTTGTTGCTGTGGATAAATTAAGAGGAGGCAGGAGTATTAGGTTTGTTCACTGTCTTGAGTTGTTACAAAATAATAGAGATAGAAAATAAAGAAACTTACAAGATTTTTCCTGTCACCATTGTACTCTTCCAGTACTAGCATCATTTTGGATGGAGAATATATATAAACACACACACACACACACACACTTTTTTTTAAAAAAAAAATGCCCTATGAAAGAAATAGGCCACTTATGTGGCAGGCATTCAAACACAACTTTCTATTTCTTAAAGGTTTCTATGTAAACAGAAAGGATCTAGCAGGTATATTGCCAATTGTAAGAACTCTTTCTTTAAAAAAAAAATCTAACAGTGAAAGGTGTGACACAAACTGACACCAGGTAGAAAATTCAGAGTTGAGTCTGACATATTGCCAAGAACACATGCTGGGTTCCTGTCACAAACTAGAGCTAGACATGCAGTGGTAGCTCAAATGTTGACTTAAGGAAGTAATTTAAATATTGTTAGCCAAGTTATAGCTGCCCCTACAGAGCCATTCAAAACCCTCTGTGTATCAAGAAATCACAAAAGGAGAGCAACCATAATGATTCTGATCTTGCTTTCGGAACAATATTATCCTATGACAGCATTCTTCTCTTCTTCTTTCTTTTTAAATGTTTCTATGGTCCATGTTAATATACATGTAACTTCCTTAAATTGCTTCTAGTCATGCTGTGTTGAATTCTGCCTTCAGTCCAAATGAGACATCCTTTTTTATGTTTTACTGCAGTTGAGAATTTCTTTCTAGTTTCTTGTGGCAACATTTTTGAGTTCATTTCTCTGTGGAAGATGGTTTTGTTGATTATAGTGTGGTTTTCTGTTATGCTTATTTTTATTATTTTGAAGCGTTCTGGTTGCCCAATTCTAAATTTTAAGAAGACAAAAAGCTGTCAGGTGAAAATACCCTTCAAGATATTGTCTTCTCATATAATTTATATCAAATGGAGGAAAGTGGGGCTGCTGGAGAAATTAGCATACAAAAATACAAACATTGGTTTACAAATTTTGGCCACTTGAAAATTAAATAAGTACATTAAAGAATTAAGAATATTATATTCTAGTCTATAGGACTTTCACTAAAATCTCATTTTGAAATTTCAAAAATCCCATTCATTAAATTGCATGAGAAATCCAAAGAAAATATAAAAATGAAAAGAAAGTATGGCATCTATCTGCAGTAGTTTTTCTTTGTTGTAATTGGTGTTTTAATTGTCTGGGGTTTTTAATTGACTAATTTTAGCACTTGGATTGTTGTGTTGTTTTTATTTTGTGAGCCGCCCCGAGTCCTATGGGAGAAGGATGGCATATAAATTTGAAAAATAAATAAATAAATAAATAAATAAATAAATAAATAAATAAATAAATAAATAAGTGCTGGGTAGGGAAGAATATCAAACACCATAGGAATGTAGACAACCCAATCTATGGCTTCTATATATTCCATGGAATATATGTACAAATAGTAAAGTCATTCATTCAGTGACTATTCAAAGTTACGATGGCACTAGAATCAAGGTAGATGAGATGGTTTCTTTCCTCCATCCTCTCTCTGCTGCATCACCCTCTCTCTCTCTCTCTCTCTCTCTCTCTCTCTCTCTCTCTCTCCCTCCCTCCCTCCCTCCCTCCCTCCTTTCCTCCTTCCCTCCCTCTGTCCCTCCTTCCTCTTCATTTTATCACATGGCTCTGTCCCTCTGAGAAATAGCATATTATTTCTGTCAGAAATCTGACTTGTTCATTTTTTAGTAACTTGTTAAAATAAGATCTAGTTGTGAGGTTGTCTATCCCAATCTATCATATATCATTCAATTTGATAGTAATAATAATAATTTAATACAATTTGTGAAGAATGATTTCACTGAGCTGCAAACTATTAAAATGGATGTCTTCTGCTGTTATACTACAGTAATATATCCTGATGTTATCCACTATATAGTCAAAAAAGTGGAAAGCAGCAGAACAACTACAATAGATGCCCAATATTGAGTGGGAGCTGATATTCAGGATATTCCTTAAATCAGGTGACACATAAACAGTTAAGTGTCCATCAGAAAGAGACTCATATAATCAGTGCAAATGAACCTAGTTGTTGCAAAATACTAGTAATACGCAAAATACTCAAGACAAAATTCTAATTAAATAGAGTGAAATTTACCGGAATCTACCTAACCTGAAGAAATGGAAAAAGTCTTATTATGAGATTAGAAATGTGCAGGTTCAACTTAAAAATCAATTTTAAAAATGTTTGTAAGATAGAAATGTGAACTGCCAATCAACAAATGTAGGTGTTTGTGTTCTTTTTAACCAAATTACTCTAACTTTAACTCATGTGACAATTTTAATCACTTAAATGTTTGATATTGTAGAAACAGGCTAAAGGCATTCTCCTTGATTAAGAAGCTTCTGATATTTTAGGATTAAGATACCATTGATTAGCAACAAAGCATAATTAGTCCTCTCCAATTATAATATCAGTGTTTTCAACTTGTAGCATTGGTGATTAAATAAATCTAAAGAACTACAGAATAATAAACATGCTTTCAGTGGACATACACCACTTTTAAAAAAAGAAAATAATTTCCTGTAAATCAGTAATGTGCATTTGGACTTGAATAGTGAAATAGCACATTTTATTTCATGCACATTTGATGATCCCACTGACTCATTGGCTTAATGCCTACTTAAACATGTTTGACCCTATAATCTTACAACATTCCCATTTTTTCCTTTCATTTTTTGTTCCATCCTTGGTTAGTGACCTGATAAAAAGTACTGACTTTTTTCATACTGTTATAATCCATCATGTTAATTTTGACATTATAAGATTTACCTATTTTATTAAAAATCTAACAGATATGGTCAAGAGGAAATAAATGAAATAACCCCCCAGAACATTTTTAAAATTAATCCATCATTCTTTTTTTTTTTTGCCCAGTGCTACGAACACATTAAGACCTTAATCCTCCCAAGAAGCTGATTGTTACTACAATTAAGGGCTTAACATTATTTATATTTACAGTAATGTATAAGCACATCTCACTTTTTCACATCTGTCCTCTAATTCACTCTTTTAAAATAATACGATGAATGTTTGCCTCTATCCTAACTACTATATTTTGACCTTTTAAAAAAAAGAATCTGAAGACTGTATCATGCAACTTGCATGATATATTTAATTGCATCAAAGGGGAAAATAATGTGTGAACACAATATCTTTGACAACTAGCCTAGAAGTTACAGTGAGCTGGGTAAGCAGGTTAACAAAGTCTTCTCTTCTTGTTTCTGGAAGAGAAAGAACGTGCTAAAGCAACCTCCAATTCTGACCATGATGGTGTTGAACCTAATAGACCACATCATTCATAACAACAATAAAAACAACAGCCAAGATGGAACAGCCTCTCAGCCTTTTTTGTAGTGGTTGGAAGGATTCAAAACTTTGTCAAAAATTTGACTAGGTTAATCTATGATTGTATGTTGCTAGAAGTCAATTGAATTGTTTGAACACAGTCTCTGTGTACACGTCTGGAGGATTTTAGGGATACTCATGCCCCCAAAAATCAGACACCTTAAACTTCCTTTTTGCACTTCCAACATTTGCAGAAGGAAGCATTTGGGAGATATATCTATAGAGATTCTCAGTCATCCAAGTCATGGTTGTCCTAAAGATGCTTTTTTTCTGTTTTCTGACTTTCTGTTTTTTCTTTGAAGAAGTTTTGCTTCTCATCCAAGAAGAGAGGCTTTTTGTAGGAGAAGTGAAACGCCTTCAAAGAAAAAACAGAAAGTCCAGTTGCATCTTGAAAAGCTCCTTTGGTACATTTGTGAGATAATCAGAGATAGCAAAGCAGATATAAGTTAAGAGACAGAAAAGGAAGTAAGCAAGTGGTTGAAGACAGCAAAAGAAGTAGGAAAATAACATAATTACTGATAAGCTATAGCAGGTCAAACCAATTGTGGACTTATGTGTAGGGAAATATCGCAACATAAACAACCAACAAAGTAGGGTTAAAAGGTGTACTTTATTTATTTATTTATTTTTAAAAAAAGGACTAATGAACATCAAAGACTTTTCCAGGAAGGAAAAAAGGACACTTGAGTAGAAAAAAAGAACAGAATATTTATGTTTCCAGAATGCATCTTAATTTAACTAATTTTCTTATAATTGATAAAGGGTAAGAAATTGTAGAGAATATTCATAGCTCGGATTGTAGATTTAGGCAGAGGTTGGTCCTCCAAGCTTGCTGCTTGGCTCCCAGACATTTTGTAAGCAAGTTTGGTAACAAAATGTCCGGGAGCAAAGCAGCAAGTTCAGAAGACAAACCTCAGCAGAAGAAAGATTAAGCTGTATCATAAAGATGCACAACTGTTTTTTTTTTGTTTTGTTTTGTTTTTGTTTTAAAAAAGATTCCTTATACCTGCATACTGCATTAAAAAGTGCTCCCGGACATTTTGTTACCAAACTTGCTTACAAAATGTTTGGGAGCCAAGCAGCAATACATCCCCTTCAATAAGAACTCCGAGGCAGGTATATTCCTCAAAGAATATTTTATTGGGACATATCGAATTGGCACAGATTTGGTAGAAAACTAGTTCTAAATTCCCACTGTTTTTACATCCAATTAAAAGTAAAACTTTGTAACTCCCCCTCCTGAGTCTCCTCCAGTCACATGGTCCAATCAGCAGTCCAGTTGCTAGGTGAGCTCATTCTCCACTTCTCAAACATCTGCACAAATGTCCTTGATTCTCAGCGGAAATAATTTTATTTAGGCTACAAAGCCCAGCTATTCCTACATCCCCCTCCTGGGCCGCTTAGCTCCAGGCTGTGTCAGCCCTGAAGCAATGCTAAGAGAAACCTCCTTAGAGGAAAGCTATAAGGAGAAAATGGCCACAGTTAGGCCAGCTTCAGGATTGACAAGTGTAGCTTGAGAGTAGACACATTAAGTACTAACAAGAGACTAGACTGGTTATATGAGCTTATAAGATCAGTTAGAGTTTACTTCAATAATTTTTTTGAAGACTATCTAGTTTCTGATTTGATTATATGTTATCAAATTAGTGTCAACTATAAGCATTGCATGTCACACATCTCATAGGTAGGACTTCTAGGTCACAAAACCAGAAGTCCTATGTTGTCACAGGTTGCTGAGACTCAACAGAAGAAATTGAGACAGCCTACTCCTGGTGATGCCATGGAGATGGGAATCTGGCTATGCAGCTGCCCAGCATGTCCTGTAATGTACTTGTGATTTACTGATGCAGTAATCTACATTGCTGCTCTAAGATTATATAAATGGACTCTGGAGAGCTC
This sequence comes from Pituophis catenifer annectens, assembly GCF_029215685.1. Classification (NCBI taxonomy): domain Eukaryota; kingdom Metazoa; phylum Chordata; class Lepidosauria; order Squamata; family Colubridae; genus Pituophis; species Pituophis catenifer. The sequence continues at coordinate 117,167,632 of NW_027256882.1, forward strand.
CTACATGTTTCGAAAAGCCTTAATTGGTCAGATTGTACACTACATCTATTCAACCTTGGCTGATGTTAAAAACTAAGTAGGGTCATGCTTGGCTGGTATTTGGACATGAGACCTCAAGGCTGAACTGTGAAGTAAAAAAATCAATTAAAAAGAAATGTTTCAAAAGAAGACAGTGCCAAACCACTTCCATGCTGTTGCCGATGAAACTGTGTGGCTATGTTCTTGCAGTCACCAAGAGTCAATCTGAACACAAAATCTTTATCTTTACCTCCTAGTACGTAATAGCTGTCTATTAATACATGTAAAAAGTATTGTTTCAAATGCTGTAGAATAAGATGAAAGGAGGATAATAAAGACCAATTTTGTGCAATTTAAATGCTGCATTTGAGAAATCCGGTTAGCAATGCGTGCTCTTTAAAATTCTTCATTATTAAACTGCTTTTAAATGTCACCCTTTTCTCTTTTCTTCTATATATGTCTTCTGACTCAAAGGATGAATATATTGAGCATTGCTTCCTGTGTTTCTATAGCCTTATTCTCCATTCCTTGCAGTACTTTATTCGGGGGAAAAAAATGCCTTCGAATAAGAAAAGCAGAAAAGCATACCCTCTCTTTCCCTCTCCCTGATTCCATTATACTGACTGTAACAAAGTATCGAATTCTATTTGTTTTTATTTGTATACAAACTATTTCAATTTTCTTTAAATTGGGTCTTTGACATCTGGAAATATCAGAGCTCTCGTCATTCTAATACCCAATGAATTTAGTGATTGGGAAATGGCAGAGGTCTCACCTCTCTAACAGACAATGATTTTTAGTGGTTTGTTAAATTCACCTGTTAACCTAGGATATGGTTGAACTACATATTTAGGCTGCAAAAATATTTTCTTCCAGATTGTTCTTGGATTTATGTGATATGTAGAATATATCAGAAAATATCTGTATCTTGGACCAAATAAACTTTTAAAATAGTTTCATAATTTTGCATAGAGTTGCTCAATGGTTAAAGACGATGAGCTTGTCAACTGGAAAGCTGGTACCCCAGGTTTGAGACTCGAGTACTGCATCAATAAGGCTCCCATTACTTGTCCCATCTCCTGCCTACCTAGCAGTTCAAAAGCATGCAAATGCAAGTAGATAAATAGGTATCACTTCAGTGGGACAGTAACAGCACTGCCCCCTAGAGTCAAAAACAACTGGACAGGATAAACTTTTATCTTTACCTTTAATTTTTTTGCCTGTCAAAGAAATACTTCTGGGAATCATACACAGTTTAGGAAACTCTATTTTATTTATTTATTTTATAAATAAAAATAAATGCCTATTATTTTTATAAATAACTCAAGGCAGCAAAAATCCAACACCTACCTCTCCCTATTCCTCCCACAAGAACAACCCTGTGAGGTAGATTGGGCTGAGAAGGAGCAACTGGCCCAAAGTCACCCAGCTGGCTTGCTTGGCTAAGATGGGACTTTGAACTCATCATCTCCTGCTTTCTAGTACCTTAGCTACTAAACCAAACTGGCTCTCTCTATATATAGAATTTATGTTTGTTCTATTAACCATTGATAATTCTTGCATTACATTTAAGAAACTAATCATAGTTCAAACTATCTCTTATACCTAAAGAGCAGAGTAGTGTGTCAAAGTCAAAATATAACATGGAAAATCTGTTCTACTGTGTGTTAGGGGATTTCTTTAATAAATATTTGGGAATCAGGTTAACAAAGATTGTTAAATAAATGTCACAGTCTGGTTTTGTTATTTCTGATCATATTTACCACCGTGAGTGAATGGGACTTGATTCAATTGTAAGCATGTAGGACTTAAGCCAAGAAAGTATACTTTTTCTTTCTGTATTTGATTATGCCTTCATACATTTTTAAAGGAGCACTTTTACTGAATTGCTACATACCCTCTCCAAAACCCTTCTCAAATTGTCATCTCCAGAAATCTTTTATTAGATTTCACTGTAAGGTTGTTGGTTTTTTTTTCTTTTTTAGTATATGTGGATATAGATGAGTGGTGGAGAAAGATGATTTGTCTGGTGCCCAGTGAATTTATTATGTTTAGATCACTATAAAAATTGATCAGTTCAACTCAGTGCCTGTATCCTGAGTGAAATTTGGAAAAGAAGAACTCTATATGTCTACTGTCTACTGAAGGAGAAAAAATAAATAACTAGTGATAGAGACATATACATTTGTTTTACAGAATTTGTGAAAGTTTTGTCTGGGCTAGCCTTTCTATGATGAAGCTCAACAAACTTCATAAAAATAATGAATGGTTTTATGACTATGTTCCTTTCAAATAATATGACCATAATGTTTCTATTTTGGGAGTTTAAAAAAATAATGCAATTTATACAAATTGTAGTGATCTTTGTTGCTGGTATCCTTAAGATTTATATTGACTGTTTCCCTATGGCTATCATTAAGTGTTTTACCTTTGACGAATGTATCTTTTCTTTTATGTACACTGAGAGCGTATGCACCAAGACATATCTTGTGTGTCCAATCACACTTGGCCAATAAAGAATTCTATTCTATTCTATTCTATTCTATTCTATTCTATTCTATTCTATTCTATTCTATTCTATTCTATTCTATTCTATTCTATCCTATCCTATCCTATCCTATCCTATCCTATCCTATCCACCTGTAGAAATAATGAGAAATGGCTCTGCCTGTAGGAGAATAACAGGCAAAGCTGGGAGGGGGACAGATTAAAATGTGTCATCAGCTCAGAATTCTTGCATTGCCCTAAAGTTCCAAGACCAGCCCTCTTGAATTCTGTTGACCCTTATCTAGAGCAAATTTAGTGCTAACCCAGATTGTCTGGGAACAGGTTTGAATAAATTTTCTTTCCTGTAACTTTACAAATGTTATTGATTCTTTGCACATAAATTGTCCAAATTCGGAAAAATACAGTGGAACTATTTTGTTTAAAATAAAGAGATTAGAAGATGGATGTTTGTGTAGTACTTTGTTCCTGAACATACTGTAGATCTAATTTTTGGAGATTAAAATAAAAAGAATGAAGGCACCAAATTTTAGCAATAAAATAAAAATTGGGTATTATCCAGGCCACTTTGGTAATATCCAAAACATCGTTATCATTGGTGAGTACATGGGCAGTAATGAGATGAAGTAAATGGTAATGCTAATTAGTTTGTCAACCTCATGGTTCTTCAACCCTATAAAACATCATAATTAGATAATCAGGTGACCACATTTTACTCATTTTGTGTTACTTTCTAACATGGCCTGTGTTTGGTTGAAATTGCCAATATATCCCATGAGATATCAGTTTTGAAAATAGAAATAGATCTCTGAGAGGCCCAGAATCCAAACTGAAAGAGTCATCTCCCAGCTGCTATGACCAGGATGAATAAAACCCTGTTCCAAAATAACAGTTGCCTATTTATTCAGACTTTTGCCAAATCTCATGCTTAAACCAAATACTGTGGTCCTATACTGACTCCAAAGTTAAAGAAGGAATTGTGATATAATACCAGTGTTTAAACCAGATTACACAGTTAATAATTAATAGAGTCACAAGACATTTATGAGAGTGGAAGGGTTCACAATTCAGCCTGACTTCTGTGGTATTATGCTTTGTCACCTCTGATTCCAAGATTTTCTAGAGTGCTCGTAAATTTCAATAATTGACAATTTGCCACTTCTGGGAAGACTTACATTATCACTTCAGTCAAGAGTCAAGGTAGATAGACTTTTTGACTTGGTCTTTATGGATTAATGTATCTTTACCATGGTTGAGTGCCAGAGGGTTCAAATTGCTACTTAATCCACTTGAACCATTGTGGAATGTGTCCCTCAGTATTGGTAGGACTCTAGTCTGTAAATTGTGTCTTAATAACAATATTTTATGCTACAAAGGTGGCAGAGGCACCAAGGCAAATAACATTAGTTGTAAAAAAGGGAAAAAGTTATAGAAAAAGAAAGGCATAAATAGTAATGCTCATAGCCTTTCACATCCTGAACTTTGGTGGTGCAGTGGTTAGAATGCAGTATTGCAGGCTGACTCTTCCCACTGCCAGGAGTTCAATCCTGACTGGCTCAAGGTTGACTCAGCCTTCCATCCTTCTCAGGTCAGTAAAATGAGGATCCAACTTTGTTGGAGGCAATATGCTGACATATTACAGTTTAGAGAGTGCTGTAAATTACTATGGAGTGGTATATAAATCTAAGAGCTATTGCTATTTTTCACATTTAGGCCAGGATCTTCAAGCAATATCCTGGGACCCCTTCATTGATAGTTGAATGACTTAAAGATTGACAAGTAAGGTTTATCCAACAAGGAGTCAAAACCACAGAATTCTACTTAACACCACATCACTCAAACACAGAAAGAAGAAAAGTTATTGAATCTCTGAAACACTTGCAAAAGTTACAAAGTACTTTGAATCCACAATTTGCTATTTCAAACCAAATTCCCACCTTTTTTTGCAAATGTGTTTCAGAGGACTGATTCAATCCAATTTTTCTCATTTTGAAGCAACTCTTCAAATATTTGCACAGTCCTATTGGCACATTTTCCCTCTTATTTGAACAATATAACTACTAAACAAATACTTTACAAAAAGAAATGGAGCTTTGATTTACATTATAAAATTATAGCTTTAGTGGACTCTGTCTGAACTTGGTTTTTTTCTTGCAGATGCTTCATTTCCCAATTAAGTAATATCATCAGTGCTAGGTAGATTTGCTCTCTGCTTATATACAGGTGGTTTGAGTGTTGGTGGGAGTATTCTTGGTAGTTCCTAGATTAAACTGTTGTTTACTGTTTGATTGATTGTCTAAAATGGTTGTTCCTTAATCTGGGTATTATTTACTGATTGAATGTTGGTCTGGTGTTGATCCTGATGTTAATTGCTGCTTATTTGAATGTTGATTGCTGGCAAGGGAGATGTTTTGGCCTTTTTATTTCCTTTTCAGCTTTGAATAGTATGTGGTTGTTGTTTATCTCTTTGTGCCTGTTGATGGTTGATTTGTCAGAGTCCCAGGCTTCCAGGAATTCTGTAGCATGTTTGGATTTGATGGGCTAGGATGCTCACAGTTTCCTAGTTGAAACTATGGTTAAGTTTGCCCATGTCTTGTGCAATTTTTATTTTTTCTGCTAATCTTGTGCTTGTTTATCCTACCTAGTGGTTTTTATACTGTATGTTATAAAAAAATGACCCCTGTTTTTTTTCTTCTGGAGAGATTGAATTTTTGGTTTATTTAATATGGGAACTACTGTGGACATAGCTTATAAATTTCAGTAAGGTATTTGACAAAGTAAACCACACTTATTTGTTGGTAAGATAGAACAATGCGGGATAGACAGCATTACCAGCTGATGGATCTTCAACTGGCTGACCCACACTCAATGTGTAATCCTTAATGGAAGAACATCTAAATGGGCAAAAGCATGCAGTGGGGTACCCCAACTTTCTGTCTTAGCCCCAATACTCTCCAACATCTTCATAAATTATTTAGGGATAGAAGGGGAACTCATTGAATTTGCAGATGACACCAAGGTGGGGTAACACTTTAAAAGATAGCCTCAGAAGAAACGTGACATGTTTAAACATTGGGCTCTATTCAACAAGCCACAGTTCAGTAGTGAGAAAAGTAAGGTCCTGCACTTAGACAGTAAAAATCAAATGCACAGGTACAGAATAGGCAGTATCTGGCTACAGTAGTAACTGTGAGAGGGATTTAGGTGTTCTATGGACCATTTCTAAAACATGAAACAGCAGTGTGCTGCAGTTGCCAAAAAAAGCCAATGCCATCCTGGGATGCATCAACAGAGGACAACATCAAAATCATGAGACGTGATAGTTGGTTATCACCTTTAAAGCGCTCCATGGCATCGGGCCTAGCTATCTTCGAGACCGCCTGCTGCTACCGACGACCTCCATCGTCCCGTGCGCTCCCACAGAGAGGGCCTCCTCAGGGTGCCATCAGCCAATCAATGTAGGCTGGTGACCCCCAGGGAGAGGGCCTTCTCTGTGGGGGCACCAACCCTCTGGAATCAGTTGCCCGCAGAGATAAGGAGAAAACAAGACCTTAGTGCCTTCCGCCGTGCCCTTAAAACCCACTTTTTCCAGCAAGCCGGGCTGGCTTAAGAAGAAATTTTAAATGTTTTAATTGGTTTGTATTTTTAATTTTGGGCCAAATTTATATATATTTTAATTGTTTTTTAATATTTGTATTTTATGTTTTTTTAATTCTGGCTGTACACCGCCCTGAGTCCTCAGGGAGAAGGGCGGTATATAAATTTAAAATAAATAAATAAATAAATAAATAAATAAATAAATAAATAAATAAATAAATAAATAAATAAATAAATAGTACCACTTTACAGTGCATTAGTAAGGCCACACTTGGAATATTTCATTCATTTCTGGTTGTAACTATATAAAAAAAGATGTTGAGCCCTTAGAAACAGTACAGAGAAGAGCAACAAAGATGATAAAGGGTCTGGAGGCTAAACCATGTGATAAAATAGATACAGTATGTCTAGCCTATTGAAGAGAAGGATTATGCATGACATGATAGCTGTCTATCCGTACTTGAGGGGCTGTCATAGAGAAGAGGGGATCAACCTATTCACCAAAGCACATGAGGCAGGACAAGAAGTAATGTATGGAAGTTCATAAAAGAGAAATCCAACTTAGAACTAAAGAGAAATTTCCTGTCAGAACAATAAGGGGAATGCTTTGCCGCCAACAGTTGCAGGTACTTCATCACTGGAGGTTTTCAAGACAAGATTGGATGACTGGAATAGTATAGGGTCTCCTGCTCAAGCATGGAGATGGACTAGAAGCCTTTCAAGGATTTCCCCAAGCCTGTTATTGTATGTTCTACTATATTTATCCACACAAACTCTATGGACAAACCATTCATAAGTAGAAATCTTCAATCCATTGAGTAAATGGGGCCATAGGTTTATCATTCCAATGATGTATATCAATCTTTTTGTTATATTAAGGGCACAGAGAATCTATTTACAATGTCCAGTTGTCAAATTCCATATACTATGTATGCAATTCAAGATAATATTATCCTTTCAAAGTTTTAGCTTTTGGAACTCAGTGGCTGCATCCATACAGTTGTTTGTGACTAACATGCATCAAACTGATTTTACCTACTTTTTATGATCTTATAATCTTATTATAACAAAGCTCTGATTTTCTTTAAACAACAATTCAATTTATGTCTATTTATGCCTCTAATATGAAGCCAGATACTAATTGTGTAAACAGTATTTTTATTACCAAAAAAACCTCCAATTAAAATAAAAAGCTAACAATAACAGTTTTAATTACTCGTTGTTAAAGATGTACTTATAAGTAGAAATTTTCCAATTACTGCTGCAAGGATGAAACAGAAGAATAAGAATTATTTCTTCTTTTGGCTGTCTGAAAAGGGTTTTATGTAATATCCTGTGAGGCAAGACCAACCTGAGAAGCAAATGAATATACTACAAGAAATAACGTGTTTGATAAAATAACATACACATTCAGAGGCAAACCTAAACACATTCCAGTGGAAGTTTTGATGGAACACATATCTAAAAAAACATTCAGAATATGTGAATCTCTAAGAGCGCATTAGAACTGCTTTGTTTCTTTAGAAATTAGTATTATTTCTAATGAAATAAAATACTGTGCTTTTTTAAAAATGGGAGCTGTTTTATGCCATGCAAATGGGTTTTTGTTTTCTTCTTACTTGACCCTTTCTTTGAAAGAAACACAAGAGGACGATACTGAAATACTGTGAATGAGTGCCCATGATATCTTCTTAAAAATAAGAATAAGGAAACTTAAAGAGGCTTCATCTTTCAAAATTTCCCTTCCCATGACTACATTCTATGAAAGTATTTTTTTTCTTTCAAATCCTTGGAAAAGGCATCGAAAAAAGAAGGAGAAAAAAAATTAATACTTAAGGTTAAAGAAAAAAGAAAAAACTCATTTTGGGGCAGGTAGCAGGTTTTGGCCTATTTCTGCATGTTCATCTCTTATCATTTTACATCTGGTAAAGAAGTCTATCTAACAAAACATCTGAAGGGTTGATGCCAGCCCATATAAAAGGGTCTATAAATAGGCTACACTCAGAAAAAAGCTAAAGAAAAATTGCAATAAAATGAGGCATCAGATAATCAAATTATATGACCATCTATCCTATTTGTACTTAAAGTTAGTTTGTAGAATACCAATATAGAAGAATAGAATTCTTTATTGGCCAAGTGTGATTGGACACACAAGGAATTTGTCTGGTGAATAAGCTCTCAGTGTACGTAAAAGAAAAAAAATACATTCATCAAGAATCATAAGATGCAACACTTAGTGATAGTCATAGGTTATTAATAAGCAATCAAATCATACTAGGAAACAAATAAAACAATATAAATCGTAAATATACAAGCAACATGGTTATAGTATTAAGTGGGAAGAGAAAGGTAATAGGAAGGATGAGAATAATAATAGTAATACAGTCTTGGTAAATAGTTTGACAGTGTTGTGGGAATTAATTGTTTAGCCGAGTGATGACATTTGGGAAAAAACTGTCCTTATATCTAGATGTTCTGGTGTGCAGTCCCCTACAGCGTTGTTTTGAGAGTATAAGTTGAAACAGTTTATGTCCAGGATGTCAGGGGTCTGTAGATATTTTCACAGCCCTCTTTTTGACTCATGCAGTATACAGGTCCTCAATGGAAGGCAGGTTGGTAGCAATTGTTTTTTCTACAGTTCCAATTATCCGTTGAAGTCTGTGTCTGTCTTGTTTGGTTGCAGAGCCAAACCAGACAGTTACAGAGGTGCGGATGAATGGCTATAAAATTCACTCCAAGATTCTATAAGAATCTATATTGGCTATAATTAAAGTCCTTGTCACTGTGTGATCAGGAACACAGAGAAAATCTACTTTCTTTCTTTTATTCCATATCAGTATTGGTTGTCTTTTCTTTTTTATGACTTACATGAATTGTGTGTATGTTTTGGACACATTTTCCAAATATATGCATGTTGTTCTTACTTTTTATAATTTTTTTTTCAAAGCAATTTCCTGTACTACATATTGTATTTATATGTTTCATCAATAGACATGGCTTTATGAATAGTTTATGTAATGTACCCTTGTTTGTTTATAAGCTACCTCAAAAATTTGGAACAGTATAAATAACTGAGGATAATTGGGTTTCAGTTTGTGCATAGGTCTAGGAAATGAAAATTTGATAAGTTGGAATTAAAATGCAAACAGAAGAAGTTCCCTGGGGAACATTCAGTGCTTCTGTGAGTCCAGTGGTGAAGGTTTTTCCTTTCCTTTCCTTTTGTCAGCTATAACCGTAAGGTTTCTAATCTTGGCAGATTTTATGTGGGATGTGAGGGGCTTGCTTCCAGAAAAGAAGCTTTAAAATATTTGTTGAACAAAAGCATTAAAATGTGATGGTTCTGTAAATGCTGCAATTCTTGGATGGCACCCAATGAATTGTAGAAAAATAGCTTATTTTCCTGGTGTTTTCAGATGCTTTGAATCAATGCCCTATCTTCAGAGAACTTCATAAAGAGTGAATCAAGAATGTGCTTCATCACACAGAAGAATAAATGAGGGTTGTTGGAAATGTTTAATGGTATAAATGGTACTGCACAATTAAACAACTTTTTATACAGCATAAGGTAAATCTTAGCAGTACTTAGTTCATCAGAACTATGTATACACAATTGAATTTGTACAGCTATCTAAGCCATCACCTTTTCATCATGTGAGCAATATGCAATGGTTGTAATGCTTAAGACTGGTAAAATCCATGTGATTAATGTTTGTGCACCATCTCCATATCAATATAGACCAAATCTGTATGAACTAAACTTGAATTGTATATCAAAGATCTGAAGCACTTTTATCCAGAAGCACATATAGATAGTCCTTGACTATGAGTTGCTTAAATTATGACAAACCTCCCCAGAGCTACTTGTGACCCATTTTCTGGTTATGAACCCCCCCCTAGTCATGTGATCACATTTTGGGTATTTGACAACAGGCTCATTTTTACAGCTGTTGGTTGTGTTTTGCAGTAACATGGTCGCAATTTGCAATGTTTTAACCAGTTTACAGGGTTTATTTCCAGCTTCTGATAAAAACTGCCCATTGGAAAAAATGACTTCCTAATCATGGTATTCAATTAATAACAATCATAAGAAGGGTCACAATTTCAAATGTGGTCATGCGATGCCTCAATTTATGACTGCAATGATTTGCAACTTCATAATTCCAGGGTCAATTGTAGTCATAAGTCAAGGACTACCTGTCTAGTGTACTCACTGGAGACTTCAGTGCTAGAATGGGGTGGGATATTTCACTAGATATCAAGTTCTACTGTTTCCCTCCTTGTGACAATGAAGTAACATCACTACCATCCTGGCACATTAAGAACAGTGTAGGGAATTATGCAGGTTGGGTGTTTAGTGCAAACATTGTTCCATGGTATTATAGTAGGTCACAATCCAACTGAATATAGTTTTAGCTAGTTAGTGAGTGAGTTTTAGGCTATGTTAAGATTTTCCAGATGTGACTAGGTAGCATTGTATTTCAGTTGGCTAACTCAGTCAGATTTAAAATGGCTTATTTCTTTCTGAGCAACCATCTTCCACGTAAATTGCATTTAAATTGTTCAAGAAATGTTCTTTTCCTAGGGGGAAAAAGGCTTTTCAAAATCAGTGTTGGAAGTTCAATATTCTTGTGCAAGATGGTCTCTACAGGAACAGCTTATTGCTGCAGCTAACTCAGAACCACTTCTTCATTTACATTCTGTTAGCTTGTTGAAGTTCCTAACAGTATCTTGGACCATTATAACAAAATAGTGCAAGCTTGTAGCCAGCCTTAATTGCAAGGAAGCTACTGAAAGATCAAGGTCTGTCTACTGTTCAAAGTCCTGGTTTGATACAGACTGTATAAATGTTGAAACAGCTCTTATAAATGCATATCAAGAGTTCAGAGACCACCCATCATCTTTTCCTCCAGAGAAAAAATCAATATAAACAACTGCTCAAAAATAAAAAGCTGCAAGGATGGTCTGGCAACAACTAATTACTGCTGCTCAGTCTAAAAACTCAACAATTTTCTGGCATCCTGTTGCATTGCTCTCATTCCAAAGGTCACTTCAATCTGACTGTTGCCATGGGGAGGAACACTATCAGCTTTTGTATACAGGGGAGAAGTAGCTACTTCTATATTGAATTTGGATATAGACCTGCCCAACCCCAGTGGCTATCAGTAGCCTGTATAGAAATAGGTTTGCTGGTGAAGTATTTAAAGTCTGATAAAGCTCCTGATTATGTTTATAGAAAAATAGAATTCCTTTTTAATGTTAGTTATCTCTCAATCGATCAGAATGATGTATTTTCTTACAATATCACCAAATTTCGTTTAATATCTGGGGGGAAAATTCATTAGGACCTTGCCAGGAACACTTCCATTTCATTATATTTTTATTTTATTTTAGTTGCAATGTTTTATTTCTCAAGTCTATTCTATCCAAGTCAGTACAAAAACTGCCATTATTGTTTATCTGTCTGTATCCTCAAGTTGACCCAAATGGTGAATCAATGTATCTAAAATCCACTAATTGAAAGAATACATAAAACTATAGGGCCTATTTCCCATGTTCAGACTCTTTTATTCACAAAATTGTGGCTGTTGCAGAATCCCTACAATCACATGATCATTATTTCCAACACTCCCTGCCAGGTTCCCACGCACAAAATCAATGGGATAGCCAGCAAGAAGTCGAAGTTCACTGTCTTTTTGACAGCTTGTGACATTTCTTTTATCTGTTTAGATAAAAAAATGGTTTTTATTGAAGTTCATTTGTCCCTACAATGATTTTATATTTATGAGATATATGTGTTTTACCAGCATTGGTCTTTAAAAAAAAAACCAGACTGCATTATCTTTCTCTCAAGACATGATGCAATGTGTCACAGGGCTGTTTAGAAATGTGAATGGATCCCTGATGGAGAACCTAAAGATTGGAAGAGGTTGGTGGAATTGACAGAGAAAGCACCATTGCTACTCCACTCAAAACCCATTATGACCTATGTATTTAGACTTTATCATTAAAGAGGATAAAGACACATGAGGAATAGATATAGAAATCCTAGAATAAGGAATATATATAGAAAAAAATACGTAGTAACATAGACAGTTTGCCTCATTAAACTATTCGGTGGCAAATTGTGAGCTGTGCAGGACATGCAAGGAAATGCTTATTAAGGTCAGAAAGGGGAGCTTATTAGTTTGCATCTCACACTTAGTAAGCAAGCAACTTGCCACTTAGGAAAACAACATAGGAAGATTTTGCTTATTTAAGCAATTTCTCTTCTTCAAATTAATTGAAAAAGTGTGTCAATCACAGGGCAAATGGTTTCCCCTTTTATATGTAGGACTTGGGACAATTCCTCTATTGTTAAAGTCTCCCACCCCCATAAAGGGATGCTGAGTTTCCTCCATTATATATCTTATTATATTAAACTATTATTATAACAGTTTTCTATTATAATAGAAAATTGGATTTCAAATTATATATATGTTTTCTGAGGTCTTTGGTTATTCGAGTTTTCTCCCACATAAAATTGGAAGTGTCTTGGCGACATTTCGACGAAGTCTCATTCATCATCTTCAGGCTGGTGTTTTCAGCGTCGTGCTTCTAGGAACAATGTGAGATTGCAGCTGTTTCTTCCTTTTAACTGCTAGTGGGGGTGTGAACTGATTGGGTGGGAGCTTGGCTGTGTTCTGATTGGGTGGAGGTGTGTTCTGATTGGTTGGGGGTTTGGCTGTGCTCTGATTGGATGGGGGGCTGGCTGTGCTCTGATTGGATGGGGGTGTGTTCTGTTTAGGTGGGGGCTTGGTTGTGCTCGTGTTAGTCTGAGTTGCAGGGGGATTTGAGCTGGTGAGCTGCATTGCTGTTGTTTGGCTTCGCGTTTGTGGTCATGCCACATCTTCATGGTGGGTGTCAGTTTGCTTCATGTATGGATTGGAGGGGTTTAAAGTGGCTAATGATGCAGCTGTGGTCTGGCTTCTGGTTTGTGACCGTGCTTCATTGATGTGAGTTTGCTTTTTTCTGGATGTGTGGTGGTGACATCCTGTGTGGTTTTCGTGAGTGTGCGTCTGGTGTCATTCTTTGTGTTAGGGACTCATTTGTCAATGAGGGTGGGTTTCCAAATGGCTGGTAGGCGGGAGGTATCATCTCGTTTATTCATGCTGTGTGGGCGTTTTTCTATCTCGATGGCTTCTCTGATTATTCTGTTGTTAAAGTGTTCAGTTTTGGAGATAGTTCTGGTCTTTTTAAAGTCAATATCATGTCCTGTGGCTTTAAGGTGTTGGACCAGGGAAGAAGTTGGTTCCTCTTTTCTGAGGGCTTTGCTGTTTTCTTGTTCTCTGTCTTGGGTTTTAGTGGGGGTTTCTTTTTGGATTAGGTTGGTAATCTTATTTCTTTGGAATCCATTGGATGTTAGTACGTTAATGAGAGTGTGTAGTTCGGTTTTTAGGTGTTGTTCATCAGCTAAGCGTTTTGTTCTGGAGATGAGTGTCTTCGCTATGGAGTTGATCTGTGCTTGGTGGTGGTGTGAGAGTGCGTGCAGATAGCAGTTTGTGTGTGTTTTCTTCTGGTAAATGGTGTGTCCTAGTGAGCCATTGGATTTTTTGTAGACTAAGACATCCAGGAAGGGAAGTTGGTTGTTTGCTTCTGTTTCCATGGTGAACTGTATTTTGGGGTGTAGGCTGTTGAGGTGTGTGAGGAAGTTGTCCAGTTTTTCTTTCCCATGTGGCCAGATTATGAAGGTGTTGTCTACATATCTGAGCCAGAGTTTGGGTTTGTGATCAGATTTTTCTAGAGCTTGGGTTTCAAAGTGTTCCATGTAGAGGTTAGCAATGACAGGTGAGAGGGGTGATCCCATGGGTGCTCCTTCTATTTGTTTGTATTTTTGTCCATTATAGATGAAGTATGTGTTGGATAGGCAGTGGTTGGTCAGATCTAGGATGTGCTTGGGGGGGGAGTTATATTTGCTTTGGATAGCTGTCTTTGATTGGCACTTGGGTGAAGAGGGATATGACATTGAAGCTCACAAGTAGGTCACTGGGCTGTAAATTTTGTTTCTTTATGATCTCTATGAACTGGAATGAGTTTTTTAGGTGTGAGGTGATGGATTCTGCATAGGGCTGTAGTTGTTTGGCGAGAAATTTGGCTAGGTTTTGTAGAGGTGAGCCTATGGAGCTGACTATGGGTCTAAGTGAGGTTCCTTCTTTGTGTATCTTGGGGAGACCATAGAGTTTTGGAGTTATATATATATATATCCAATTTTCCATAAATATAAATCTTAAGAAAACATATTTGGATAGTTTTTAAAACACATAATCGATCACCAGATATATAAAATTTAATATTGGGGTTGGTAGGTGTAGGAAGACTGCAAAACTCAAATAAATAAAGGTCGTATGTCGTCACTGTTGCATAGTTACTTCTGGATACAATTCAGGGTGCTTTTTATTACCTTTTAAGACATAGGCTCTGATTATCTGAGGGGACAAGATATTTCCAATTGTATCTACCTCCTTGCCCTATTTGGACAGAGTGAATGCATCAATTAAATGTTGTAATCTGGTAAGTCTGTGGAACTGTACTTTTCCTGTTGCAGCTTTTGCCTTGTGAAACAGCATCTCCTCAAATTCTTGTTTCCTATATCCTTGATTCCCAGAATTCTCTTTTAAGTCTCTTCCTAGGTCTGGGCTTAAGGTGCTTGTGGAGGCGCTATTTGAGTTTTCAGGATGGGAAGTGTTGTTTTGATCAGGGCAGTTATATGGATAACATCTGTGTTTTAAACCTATGTAATGGGTTTATTTTATGCCACCCAGTACCTTCTTGGGCACCTTTAGCAAATCCAAATCAAATTCCATCAATAAATGAAATACCTAAGGTACCTGTTTATGACAAGCATAACATAGTGGACACTGGGCAAAAGTTCTTTGTTTTTCTTAGTCTTTTCAGCTATGCAAATTTTATTTTCTCCTGGAATATAGCAAAGGAAGACTGAAGAGGTGAGAGGTTAGCACATGATACTACTACAAAAAAAGAGAGAGCAGAAGACCAATCAAGCATGTGAAGTCAAATCATCCTGAAGGGAGTATTAAACACATGATTCATTTTTGAAAAAAAAAATTAAAACCCAACACTCTAAAACTAAAAATCAGCAGTGCTAGCCACCAATTATAGGCAAATTTATAAGAGGGTCATTGGGCTAGAAAACTAATTGCTTATTTATCTGTATTTAGTTATATGTTTCAATTAGGAACAACTTTGCACACAGATTATTAAAGACATTTTAACGCAAGGTCTAGGCCAGAGTGCAACACTATGTATTTGTTAAAGTAAATGTCATGCTATTAAATAATGCATGCTTAATTAGAAAAGACAGCTGCTTAGTGATAAATAGTATCGCCATTTACATAGTAGTTCTGTAGCTTAATGGATAACCACTGTAGTTTTGTGGTAGTTTTTGTACCTTTTGTCTTTCTGCAATGAAACAATAAAGGGCAGAATTTTCCTGATTTTAAAGAGATTTGTTCATCGTTTGGGAATCAGAGATATAGATACGAATTTAATATCTGGGTTATTTCCCCTATCCTCCCTGATCTTTTTTTTTTTTTGCATTGTTTTTGTATTTCTTGTTTTTAAATGTTCTTTACCAGTTTGTAAACCCTCCAGAGTTGCAGCATATACATTTAATTAACTAATAATACTCCTTATTCCCAATCCAGATTATATTCTTATTCTCTCCCCCCCTCTCTCTCTCTTTCTCTCTCTCTCATTCTCTCTCTCCCCCTCTCCCCCAATACCATGCCTTCTGGAATAAGGCTTCTCCTAAGATTTGCTACCCTATTAGTTTTTTAAGCATGTAAAACCTAACTGTTCACTCAGGGCTTTTGAGAGGATGATTTATGCTCTTTTCTTTCATGTTTCCCCAGTTTTTTTTTTCTTCTTTGCCATTATTGGTCTTTGGTCTTATTGTTTTTATGTTTTTGTATTGTTCCTTTTAAAGCAATGTTTTTAACAATTTTAAACCGTGCAGAGTCCCTAGGAGTTTAAACTGTGCAGAGTCCCTAGGTACATACATTTAATAAATCATTTATTATTATTGTATACTTTATTCATTAAACATGAAACTCAGTTAACTGAGTTGTTGTTGTTATTGTTGTTACTACTACTACTACTACATATAGGTAACCTGCAGTTACATTCACAGTCTAAGTCTGGCAGAAACTTAATTCAAGTCTAAATCAAGGAACTATGAATTATTAAGGTAGTGTCTAAGATTATAGGCAATTCTGAGAAGGATGATGTTTTTGGAAAATTAGCCTGTTCAAGTCTGATACATTCAATCTTTCCAAATACTGAGGGAGTCCTTTAGGTATTGCTCTGAGGACTGCATTCACAACTAGTATAACAATGAATTTCATTTCCATAAGTGGCCAACTCGAATCTGCATCTCTGGATATTTCATAATGTTTCCCAATTGTTTTCTTCAATCATAGCATCACCTAGTATACAACATCAATGAATCAGACTTTTCTTTTTAAAAGTGGTTATATCAATTATATTATGAACAAGATGGGTGTTTATTTGAAGAGTAAAGTCCCATAAAATCTTAACACACTCATTTTCCAAAACCTTCTCAACTTGATGGTACCAGTAGTTTTTACAATATTCAAATCCAAATGTTTGTCAAACTTCCCAATAACAAAAAATTGCAACTCAGTCATGATACTGCTTTTAGTTGTGAAATTTTGCTGCAGCCACTGATTAAATTGTGAATTGTTTCATCTTCTTCACCACAGAGGCAATATTTGTTGTTGTTTGTTACATGTTGAATTGTCACCTTCATGGCAAAGCTTGTTCTTCAGTCACTAAAATAAAACGTTCAGTTTATTATTTTCTTTAGCACTCTTGATCTAACCAATTCCATGTAAGGTTTTATTTTTATCAGCTTTTCTTTGTATAACCTTCCAGTATGGACCATGGATTGGCTTTTTCTTCCAATCAATAAAATGGTTATCAAATGTTTTGTCAGGTGTGCTTCCTTCAAAGTCCAGTAAAGAATGACCCAAACTCCATTGTTTATAGAGAAAGGTACTTTTACTAGAAGATGAAGTGAACACAACCAAAGGAAAGCAGAATATAAGGCAATACACGCGAAAATTGCATATAGAAAGCATCTCCTCCCACTGTCCACCGTATATCATCCAATCCAAAGGTCTCCCAGGGGTAAGGTGGAAGCACACATCTGGCAGCATCATCAATCAGGAATGCCACGACCGTTGGCCCGACGGCAGCTTCAAAGCTACAGTCCGGTGGCTTAACTATCGGTTTCATTTTCCTCCAGCACGCTTCCCCCACCCCCATGCTACCTGCTCTCCCCCCTCCCGTTACTATGGCAGCCAAAGCAGAAAAGGCGGAGGCTGACATGTTTGTTTTTTATATTCAGCCTTTACCTTTGTTGTTTGCAAGAGCCTTCATTGATTGGCCTCCTTCACCAAGGCTACTTGTTTTGTCTTAATGTAGGGCATTCAGGCCATGCTTTTCTTCCTGCATAATTTTTTTCATCTGTAGGAGTCCTCTATTCCTTTCAGTTCTTGGCAAATAAAGCTGATCAATGTTATGTTTTTTGGGTGTAAAGTATGAAGTATTGTCATTAGTTTTCTTGTCTTCTGATCCAAGTTATCAAGTTCCATCTGCATCCAGGGGCTACCTAGGCATTAACTGCTTAAATTAGTTTTCCACCATTTGATTTTGATTTCAAAATATTCCAAACTCATTTAATACATTTGGTAGAGCAAATATTATTTGCCTTGGTTCTGTAATAAATTGGAGGCTTCCAAAACTCCTGACTTTTTGTCACCTTCTTTGGATGCTAGTGCCTTTATCAAATCTTCAAGCTATATTCCATGATCTTCATTTTGCTTTTTTAATACCAAATTGAAATCCAATTATTATTGTTTTGAATTAAATTATTATTAATGTCAAACATATTTATCAAGAACTTTCAGGAATAGCAAGGATGCCACTAAAATTTGGAAGTTTTGTAACTGAGAGCAAAACTGGAAATGAGTTTTTAAGGAAATCTTCTTAAATTCGGAGGAAGACAATATAAATTTGGAATAAATTTTAAGCCATAATTTAAAACTGTGAAAGCCCTTTTTTTGCATTTATAGAAACAATTTCAAAGCATGTAGAAAGTTCATTAGAATGGCACTAAAGCCCTGCAGCAAATGTAGAAGACAGGGTTAAATGGCATAAAACTGAGAGAGTCCCAGCTTTTGCTCTGCCAGAATTTTCTACTCATCATAGCTGCCATCATCATCTTGAATTGGACCATTTAGGTCAGAATGTGCAAAGAGTGATGGCAATGCATCATGCACTGCATGCATAATGTGATGTTGATTTGCTATGCTTAGCATGAAAAATTGGATGGTGTCTTTTACTGCAGGTGAAACATAGATTAAATGATAATATCAAGGTATGCAAGATGAAAATGTTCATCAAAGTTTGCAAATAAAGCATTCTGAAAGTAGCAAAAGCAAAAAAAAAAAAAAGATATGTGCATAACTTACCTGGGTAATTCTTAAATTCCTAGCCTGAATTCAAATTTCCAAACAGCAATCAAGAATGCACTGTATTATTTGTTGATAAATAAGACATAAAAGTAAGATTAAAAATAAAAATTACTACATTAATTATATCTGGACCTGACCACATGTTACTGTAGTTCCAATCTTGAAACAAGGTGAAGTGTCCTACTTCTAGCAGTACCATGAATGTAAATCAAAACAAAGAAGAAATTGGTGTTTAGGCAATACAACATTTTCTAAAGCAGAAGAATAATAGAATAACAGAGTTGGAAGGGACCTTAAAACCCCTTGCACAAGCAGGACAATCATTTCAGACAAATGATTGTCAAGTATTTTTTAAAAGCTTCCAGTAATGGAGCACCCACAACTTTTGAAGGGTGCTCCATTTCTGTCCTTGATTAGTTTCATCCATTGCTTCTTGTTCTACCTTCTGGTGCTTGTCTTGTCTTCTGGTGCAAATAGGTTGCCTTTTTAATCTATGGAATCCTTCCCAAGCTCTCTCTAAATTTGTTAAAACCAGCTCTTTTAAAGACTAAGACACTGATTTGATTATATTCAAACCAGTGTTTTAGACTTTAAAATAAAAATAAAGAAGCAATTTATTCTGCAAATGTATATAGTCAAATAATCTTAATAACTGATAAAGCATAAAAAATAAGAAAAAAAATAAAGATAGTTAAAATGAACGAATGAATGAATCTAATAAAAATAATCAACCCTTTAATCAGCTGAGAGCAAAACAAACAAAGAACTGATCGCAATAATAGCCTGGCTTTAAAGCTTGAAGGAAGAAGCAGGTTTAAAAGCCTTTCAAATAAACATATAAACTCAGGGGGAGTTTATAGAGCAGGCACTAGGGCAGAGAAATGCATGTGTTCTGAGACATACACCATACAGCAAAATGACTTGGCTTGCTACAATATTTTGCTTCCATCACAAATGTTTTATTTTTATTTCTATTTAATAGTAAAAGAATGGTCTATAATTCAGTGGGAATGCATGTGCTTTGCATTAAAAAAATCCCAGGATTAATTTCCAATATTTCTGAGCTAAGAAATTTGCCTGAAAGATTAAAGAATTTCTTACTAGCCTATGAAAATCCTAGCCAGGCTAGAAGGATCCCTCCGGCTGTGAATCTCTCCTTGTGAAATGGGGCCACGGGGTTCAGATGGGTTTGCTGATCATGTACCTGGCTCCCTGCCACGTGGCAGCAGCCCTGCCCGAACTACTCAACGTCATCGCTGTGGTGGCGGTTGATACCCCTAGGCTTATGGTCATGGGGGATTTCAACCTACCGTCCATGGGCGAGGCGTCTTAGGTGGCTCGGGAGTTCATGGCTTCCAAGACAGCTATGGACCTGACCCAATTAATTCATGGCCCTAACTACATGGGGGAAAATACGCTGGATCTGGTTTTTGTCTCTGGACAGTGGTTGAGTGATCTTGAGATAGGGGATATAGTTACCTAGCCCTTGTCATGGTCTGATCACTCTCTCCTTCGTCTCGACCTTCGAACCACTGCACCCCACCGCAGGGAGGCAGAGCCAGTAAGATGGTTCCGTCCCAGGCGCCTGATAGAACCTGACAGGTTTCAGATGGAGCTTGGGCCATTTCCTGAGGCTCTGGCACATGGCTCGACTGGAGACCTAGTGGCCGCCTGGGATAGGGTGGCCTGGACCAGGTTGCGCCTTTGCGGCCTCTGACCCAGCACCAATCTCATTTGGCTCCTTGGTTCACTGAAGAGCTGAGGGAGTTGAAGCGCTGAAAAAGACACCTAGAGAGTAGTTGGAGGGCCAGTCTTTCTGAATCGGACTGGACACTGGTAAGATCTCATATTAGGAATTACCCAGTGGCGATAAAAGCAGCTGCTCTTATTGTGTCATCAGATAACCACCCGGCCACCCTGTTTAGGTTGACCCGCTCCCTGCTCCACCAGGAAGTGCAGGAGGACCCCTTGGAGGGTAGAGCCGAGGATTTTGTTCAGTATCTGTATGACAAAATCACTTAGATTTGGGAAGATCTGGACTCTGACTGGGTAGTCTCAGGGGGAGGGGGAGGGACTGGGGCAGGTCTTTTTTTTATTATTGAAAAAGTTTTTCAAATACAAAATTTTTCCCCCTTTTTTCCCCCCTCCTCCCTAACCCCCCCTCCCCTTCCCCTCCCCCTGTGACTTCTTCATAATAAAACCCAAATTCATAACAGATTATATAATACTTTACCATCCCCTTACTCCATCCCCATATACTGGCCCTTTATTTCTAATAAAATTATCATATCCCCCTTATACTATACATTTCAAAATGACATTCTACTATAACATTATATAATAACTCCTAATTTAGCATAATAATAAATCAAATCTTTTATATATATTAATCTAACATTTCAAAACAACCTTCCGCTATAAAACTATATAATAAATCCTAATTTAACATTTATTCAGTTCATAGTCTACCCATTTCCTTCACCCTCATCGTTATATCTCTTAACTCAAATCTTTTACATATATTCATATCTAATATCCCTTTTCTTAAACTAAACAATCAATAAATTAACCTGTCTCCACCCACTTTCCTACAAGACTACCATACTTAATAAATCTTAATATCTTTATTCGTCTGCCCACTCCCCTAAAAAATATTCCCTTATGTAAATAAAATCCTCTTAAAAAGACTTTAGGCTTGTAATCCATATAATATCTTCTGTAATGTCTTTCAACTAGATTATAAACTCCATCACCCATGTTAGGGTAACATCACATCCTAATTCCAACAGTATGTTTGGTATCTTCAATTACCATCTGCCCCCATCAATAGCAAATATCTTCATATTAAAAAACAACAACAACAACAACCACCCGAGTGACTTTATATTTGTATTCCATATAGTGTCTGTAGAGGTGTCTTTTATCCAAATTATTAATTCCAACCACCGTAATAGGGTAACAAGCAGATCTTCTGCGTACCCCAATCCCATAACTCTCTTGCCTTGTAACTCAGCATAAACGTAGTATATTTATCAAAGAATCCGAAAAAAAAAGATAGTTCCAATCCATTCAATTTAAGGCCCTTTTCACATCCCAAAAGTACAGCACTGCAGAGGTCTGTCACTCTCCTCAGGATAAAATAAACCAATACTTTGCCAATTATCTTTTCATATATTCAATCATCTCTTAAATAACTGGCATTACACTGTTGTTTAGTTTAAAAGTTTTTGTTTTTGTGAGACCTGCTTCTTCTTTTCTTGACTTTTTGTGGGTTGGATCTCCATCCTGAATTCCTTGCTGTAAATTATATATCGACTATTTGATTTTCATGCTGATCTATAACTTGATCTTGTTGGTTTTGCTTTTGTGGCTTAAATCTTTCTGGTTCTATAAATTGTATATCAACTGATTGATTTCCATGCTGGTTTGTGACTTGATAAGTCGTTACATTAGAATCCGGAACCACCTCTCTTGTATTAAATAATCCAGCTGAGACCTCTGAAAGAGAATCCAAAAGCGGCTCATCTGTAGAGACCTCTGTAACTTGTTGTTTCTTCATTACTTCCATCTCCTTCTGCTTTTCTTGAATTTCTATCTCTTGTTGATTTTGCTTTTTAAGGACCTTGTAGTAAAATTCTTCCGCTTTTTCAACAGTATTTAACTGATATCTTTCTCCTTGATATCTCAATATTATACCAACTGGAACATCCCACCTGAATAAAATATTTTGGTTTTTTAGCTCAGTCACCAAGAGTCCAAATTTCTTTCTATCTTTTAACATCTTAGGCGGCAGTTCTTTATATATCCAGATTTTTCTCCCATACAGTTGTGGAGTAGAATTAAAGGATTTTTGCACAATATCATTTCTTATTTCTTTATCTGTAAAGTAAATCACCACATCTCTAGGCAGTTGCCTTTGCTTTGCAATCCAAGAATTTACTCTATAGGCCTTGTCAATTTTACAAGATACCTCCTCAGGATGAACCTTTAAAATCCCAGCCAGAACTTGAGCAGATATTTTTCTTAGATCATCTCTGTTATTTTCCTGTAATCCTCTTATTCTCCCTTGAGGGTGGAGACAGCAGCCAGACGTGGGTTGTGCTCATTGGTCAGAGGTTGGACTGAGCCTGTAAAATTTTCTTAAAACCACCCCCTGTTGCTAGGGCATCCAGCTTTTTGCTCAGTCGTCAGACTGGACAGTTGTGTGGAAAGTTTGCTCTAATTGCTTGTGATTTAGAGTCATATTTCTCCTTCTAGAATTTTCGGTTTTGACCTTAGAATTGCTACTGACTATTCTCTAGCCTACTGGACTTGGATTCAGTAAATTCTTTCCTCAGCAGCTCTGTGGAGCTGCTGTGTCTTTTTTCTCCCTCTTTCTGTTCCTTTCACTTCTTCTGGACTGTTGGTTTGTTTTTAACACCCTTGTGGAGCCTTTCGCTCCCTTTGGGGAGGGGGAGGTTGCCGTTTGTCTTTGTGCAAATTAAAGTGTTTACCTGGTTTTGAAATTCTTGTGGAGATTTGCGCTCCCGATAGCCTCGAGCGCCATTTTGTGTATTCTGCTGCCCAGGTTTCAAGTGGAGCTTCGCGCTTTCAAACGCTAGCCGCTTGTCGGTTTTTTTCCTTTCCGAGGCTGCCGGGCGTCTATCTAAGACCCTGATCGCCGGCGTGGGCCGTCTCAGCTGTTTAGTGCTGATTGACGGCTCGCCCTCCCTCAGAGGCTCGGCGCTTGCATTGAGAAGAGCTGCGGCCATCCGTTCTCGCCTGTCTCAGCTGTTTTGGCGCGCAGCTTCAGAGCGGTTTGGCGCGCTCCCGGCCTTTAGCCGCTTGTCGGCTTTTGTTGAAAGCGCTTGTTGCCCCTAGCCAGTGTCAATCCTAGGGGTCTCGTGCCTAGCTGTCCTTGGGGGGAGTGCCTTTCCTCGGCTGCTTAGAGCTGACACTTATAGCCCAGTAGAGTTTCGCACTCTCCTTCAGGGCCTCAGGCGCCATTTTGAGATCGACTGTTACACTGTCTGGCAGTTGGGGTCTGGCCTTTTAAGATCATTTGGGCTTGCCATACAGGGGCTTTTGTCTCTGCCCCTTCCTTAATTGGAAGCACAGCTTTTTCAGGCCATATTAGCTGGTGGTTATTGGCCACACTTTGCTGACTGTTGCTGGACCTCTTCTCTAAGCCGCTTACATATATATATTCTAAATTGGTCTTCCTCAATTGGCCTACCTTGTCTGGAGGTTGTTTTCTCCACCATGCCTAAGGCACACACTAAGACCAAACATGGCCGGAAGGCCACGGTACGGGAACAATCAGAGGCAGCAGCACAGGAAGGCCAGACCCAGGTGGCGAGTGAAGGGATGCACCCCCCTGTTCCCTCCACCAAGCGCCCTTTGTCCCGTACCAAGGCACCTAAGTGTCAAGGGAAGCCTTCTAAAGTGGTTTCCAATAAACTGATTAGCAATGACCCACTGCAGGGTAAGGCATACAGGATGCCCTCTGAGGACCCCATGCGAGGGTGTTCTCTGTCTCCTGATCAAAAGTCCTTGCAGGATTTTCCAATGTCAGTGTCTTCGACAGATGTTTGGGGCTCCGTTCCCTTGGCGGGGGTACGATCTGCTGTGGAGTCTAGCGCTCCCGGAGTCGCGGTGGTCCTCCCACCCACTTCTTCTGCTCCGGCCTGAGTCTCTACAGAGACCGGTCTGGCTCCAGGTCCACCTCAGGTCAATTGGCAACCTGAGGACATTCAACGAATGATTTCTGTTGCGGTACATCAATCGTTGTCTACTCATTTCAATCCTACCCATGGGCCGTCCTCCTCTCATTCAGTCATTTCGGAACCGGCTGACTCCCTAGCCAGGTTTGACATGGATGATGCCATTTCCTTGGCTGGTTCGGATTCCCCATCCGTCTCCGGGGTCAGTGTTCACTCCAAAGACGTGGACATGGAACCTCAGGAACCAGAACTTTCAGAGGATGAGGGGTTACCCCCTGATCAGCCAGCCTTCACAGGCCTCTTTCCCCAAGCCCTCTTTAAATCACTCCTTTTTATCACCCCTTGGTGATATAGGTGGCAAATGAATTTAACAAATTAGAATAGGGTAAAGTAGGGTTGGGTAGGGTAGGGTAAAATAGGATAGGATAGGATAGGATAGGATAGGATAGGATAGGATAGGATAGGATAGGATAGGATAGGATAGGATAGGATAGGATAAAATAGAATTCTTTGTTGGCCAAGTGTGATTTGACACACAAGGAATTTCTCCCTGGTGCATAAGCTCACAGTGTACATATAAACAGCAGGTAACAGGTAATAGATCAAAATCATAGTTACAATCATTAATTATAAGTTACAAGAGCATTTCACCAAGACCGCCATCAACAGTGCCATCTTTAATGGATTTTTTTTAACTAAATATTTTAACTAGCTGAAAAAAAGCCATCCCCACAATTTGCTGACTCAATTGTGCTTCCTGAATTTCAAACTTTTGTTCTATAAATGGAAGGATATCCATCAACAATTATAATTTAAAACAAACTCAAAGTTTCTTAGGAAAAGCAAAACTTTAACCTATTTTGCATTAAAGAACGCTTGGAAAGATAATTCTAGGGTAGGTTTTAAAAATAAAATGGAAACCCTTACTCTTTGCTCTATCAGCCTTTTTCCCTTCTCAGGATTTATAACAATTATACATGATTGGATTTAATCTTTGTCAAAATGAGCAATCCTTGGTTTTGAGTTCTATAGATGAGTCGCAAAAATGTGTCTGTTGTGAAGCTTCTTTGAAAGGAACCTGAAACAAAGTAGCTGGCAGGTAAGTTTGTATTGCAAGGCCTTCTGACAGCTTGTCAAAGTTCTACTTTTCTCACATTCAATCAACTTCTCTTTTTTTAAAGAAAAGCATGAAATAATATGTCAAATTGACAACCTCTGAAAGCCAGCACAGCAACAGCCTTTTGCCAGACCTACAGACTTAAGAAGACTCTCAGTGTAAAATTATATAACTGTATAAATGATCTATGCTAAAAGGTATAATTTGTCTGATCAAGTACTAACATAATTAGTGTCTAATTAAGACATTAGGTACTCCTATTAAATGACTGGATGCCTGAAGACCACCAAAGTTAGGAAAAGAGGAAAGGAGTACTGCTTTAAAGAGTTTGTGCACCTTACAATTTATTGCTAATGATTTCAAACAATTAATTTGCCACCTCATGGATTGCAATTAATTTGAAAGCAAGCTCAACAGAGACAAGCTGTAATTACATGGGAGTTTAGAGTAGTAAGTTAGGTCAATATATCCATGATTGTCAAAGAAGATTGAAAAACAAATGGAATTGTTTATTTGCTTAAAACTTAATGTTGCCATGATCAGTTCTACTTTGTTCATCATTATGGTGATCTCTTTGTGTGTAGGTATGCATATGTGAGTAGGAATGCAATTGTAGAGTGCAGTACAGTGCTTTATCTCTGGAGCAAATTTCCCTTATTCTTTCATTTATGACTTGTCATGACCAAATTATGATCACAAACAATTATACTGGGATACATTGAATTATTAAAAAAATTCAAAGTATCAGAAATCAGAATGATTGGTACACATAAGTATCCCTGAAGCAAAACCAAGCCAACCCTCGGTGGGAAAAATCTACTCATGTAAAAATTGGCTTGATCCTCTCCTTCATTCAGTTGGGGTTAGATGAATGTAGCTATCAGGCTCACCAGCAAAAAGTTGAACTTGACAGAATTTCACAGACATTTAATTTAACATGGCTTAGCTAACCTCTAGGCTCCTACTCTGCTTAGTTGTAACAAAGCAATGTGTAAAAATCTTTATTGTATATTAGGCAAAAGCTGCTAAAACAGTTAATGATCTTTCGACATGAAGCTATTTCAATTTAGCTATAGTTTAATTCCAGCATTTCTTTTTCTAATCTTTTTCTAAATCTGGTTTATCTGGTTATTTTAACTGCTCTTGTCTACTTTGTTGGTTGTTCACAGAACTTGCATTTCTTTCCTAGAAAAAAAAAAATAGGGCCTTTGACTTAACTCTCAAATAATTTCATTTCATTTCATTTGTTTTATTTGTATTCAGTCTTTGTTATTTTTATAAATAATTTGAGGCAATGAACATATCCAACATACCTCCCTCCTCCAATTTTCTCCACAACAATCTTGTGGGATGAGTTGGGCTGTGAGACAGCGACTGATACAAGGTCCCCCCCAACTGGCTTTTATAGCTAAGGCAGGACTTGAACTCACAGTTTTCTAGCTTCTAGCCTGGTGCCTCAACTATTAGACCAGTCATGGCTAACCTTTTCCAGACTGAGTGCCCAAAGCTCATGCGCAAGCACGAGAATGCATGCATGCACACCTGAACACCAAAAATGCGTGCAGCCCCCATGCATGCACTCCACCCCTGCGCATGTGCGTGTGCCCCCACAACCTTCCCACAACCTTCTACCATGTGAGAAAAGAAAGACCGCACCATTGGCATCTGCACTATCAACCTTTTACAACATACAGATGAAACTCGAAAAATTAGAATATCGTGCAAAAGTTCATTTATTTCAGTAATGCAACTTAAAAGGTGAAACTAATATATGAGATAGACTCATTACATGCAAAGCGAGATAGTTCAAGCCTTGATTTGTCATACTTTTGATGATTATGGCTTACAGCTCATGAAAACCCCAAATTCATAATCTCAGAAAATTAGAATATTGTGAAAAGGTTCCATATTCTAGGTTCAAAGTGTCCACTCTAATCAGTTGATTAAGCCATAACACCTGCAAAGGGTTCCTGAGCCTTTAAATGGTCTCTCAGTCCGGTTCAGTAGGACTCACAATCATGGGAAAGACTGCTGACCTGACAGTTGTGCAGAAAACCATCATTGACACTCTCCATAAGGCGGAAAAGCCTCAAAAGGTAATTGCAAAAGAAGTTGGATGTTCCCAAAGTGCTGTATCAAAGCACATTAATAGAAAGTTATGTGGAAGGGAAAAGTGTGGAAGAAAAAGGTGCACAAGCAGCAGGGATGACCGCAGCCTGGAGAGGATTTTCAGGAAAAGGCCATTCAAAAGTGTTGGGGACTTTCACAAGGAGTGGACTAAGGCTGGAGTCAGTGCATCAAGAGCCACCACACACAGATGGATCCTGGACATGAGCTTCAAATGTCGTATTCTTCTTGTCAGGCCATTCCTGAACAACAAACAACATCAGAAGTGTCTTACCTGGGCTAAAGAAAAAAGGAACTGGTCTGTTGCTCAGTGGTCCAAAGTCCTCTTTTCTGATGAGAGCAACTTTCGCATCACATTTGGAAACCAAGGACCCAGAGTATGGAGGAAGAATGGAGAGGCACACACTGCAAGATGCTTGAAGTCCAGTCTGAAGTTTCCACAGTCTGTGTTGATTTGGGGACCCATGTCATCTTCTGGTGTTGGTTCACTGTGCTTCATTAAGTCCAGGGTCAACGCAGCCATCTACCAGGAGATTTTGGAGCACTTCATGCTTCCTTCCGCAGATGAGCTTTATGGGAATGCTGACTTCATTTTCCAGCAGGACTTGGCACCTGCCCACACTGCCAAAAGTACCAAAACCTGGTTCAATGACCATGGGATTACTGTTCTTGATTGGCCAGGAAACTTGCCTGGCCTGAACCCCATAGAGAATCTATGGGGCATTGCCAAGAGAAAGATGAGAGACATGAGACCGAACAATGCAGAAGAGCTGAAGGCCGCTATTGAAGCATCCTGATCTTCCATAACACCTCAGCAGTGCCACAGGCTGATAGCATCCATGCCACACCGCATTGAGGCAGTAATTGATGCAAAAGGAGCCCAAACCAAGTACTGAGTACATATGCATGCTTATACTTTTCAGAGGTCCGATATTGTCCTATGTACAATCCTTGTTTTATTGATTTCATATTCTAATTTTCTGAGATTGTGATATTCGGATTTAATATTCTAATTTTCTGAGATTGTGAATTTGGGGTTTTCATGAGCTGTAAGCCATAATCATCAAAATTATGACAAATCAAGGCTTGAACTATCTCGCTTTGCATGTAATGAGTCTATCTCATATATTAATTTCACCTTTTAAGTTGCATTACTGAAATAAATGAACTTTTGCACGATATTCTAATTTTTCGAGTTTCACCTGTATTTTTTTTTCATATGCATACATAGACAGAGAGATAAAAACCAAACTGAATGATGAAAATTGGCTGCCATAGTCCTTAAAAATAAAATGGAAGAACTTCTGGTAAGAAACAGCAGGATAGTCAAAAACTGTGCAGTACTCAGTGTGGGAAAACATGATCTCTGCCTTCAATATTCTGGCACGACACTACGAAACCTCAGCTCCACAAGCAGACACTTTAAGGAACTATTTTCCCCTTGTAACTGATCCAGCACTGTTTTCTGGGCACAAGTCCATGAGAGCCCTGAGTGAATATGAGCAAATTTCAAACCACAAAAATCATTCCCAGACTTTCAATATTTCAAATTAGTGGTGATAGTGCAGAGATTCAAATCAAATTATATTAATGGATTTAGAGAAAACAAACACTTTAAGCAGCTCAAGTACTTCCTATTTCCCTCAGTCTGAACTTGAAATAACCAGTCTTTGAAAGGTGAGAAGCTCCTTCTGTTTGGCTGTTAGCAAGATCATCCTTGCTTTCCAAGCTATATAGTGTGAGCTTCCAAGATTTCTGCTACCAAATAAGTTTCATGGACACAATTGCTACCAATTATCTCCATACCAGAAGGAATTTACTTAATAATATAAGCTTCAATTCATATTTTTGTGTTTTTTTTATTCTCACCTTTCAGATTATTGGTTTTTAAAATGGCTAATAACAGTAGGCTGGAACGGGCTTCCGGTTTGCTCTTCGTAGCCACCAGACGGTCTCTCGGGACCGCCAGCCCCTTCGCCTGTAAAGAGCCGCCTGTACAGCGCAAAGGCGGCTCGAAAAACCCCATTTCCAGGAGGAAATGTGGGATAGAGCAGGTGAGTGTAGGTAGAGCTCTCCGTAGCCCCCAGGGTTTTTTTTTTTTTTTACTCTTGGGGGTGGGCGGAGGAAGCTCCCTATAGCACTCGCCGCCCGCTCCGGGCGTTGGGAGACTTCTGCCTTTTTGCAGAACAAGGCTACGAAGACAAGCTTCTTAAGATATTTAACAGATTAACTAAAGATGATGAGATTTGGATCTGGACCTGTGACCCTAAATTGCAAGTATTAATACTTATTTCGCAAAGGATATTCAACAAAGTAAAAAAGACCTTTTAAAATGGCGATTGCCGAAACTGGAGCAGGGAAGCTGAAAAGAGAAAGTCCTTCCGTTTCTTATTAAGTTACAAAGTAGCAGAATAAATGCTCCTGGTTACATTTGAAGGGATTTGAGCTGGACCTGTGACCCTGAATTGCAAGTATCTCACTTATTTTATAACAATTATTGAAGAAGGAAAAGGAAAAGGAAAAAAGAATCTTTAAAAAGGGTGATTGCCGAGGCTTGAGAAGGGGCTGAAAGGGAGAGTCCTTCCGTTTCCTATTGAGATACAAAGTAGCTGAATAAATATTTTTGGCTACACTTGAAAATAAAGCTCTACTTTTGTGTTTTTTCTCTTCCTGGAGATTTGATATTGATCTTGGTTGGAAAGAAATTTTTTTTTTTCTCTGCTGCCTCTCTTTTCTTTTTTTTTAAAAAAATAGTTTGTCTGTGTTGAAACATGGCATTAAAGCCGGATAAACAAGCAATGGGGGGGGGGGATTCCCCCATTAACAAATTACGTGACCAAGTTTTAAAGCTCCAGTCTCAGAAAACTGATTTTAATATAATTGAATTTCTTTTGGAGGAGATTGTAAGAAGGGATGAGATTGTGAATCAGAACTTTGAAAAATTTAAGCAGGAAATTAAAGAATTAGTGCAATTAAAGTTTGATATTCTGGATCGAAAGATTATAAAAATGGCTAATGGTTTTGTAGGATTTATGATTAAGTTGGATGAAAATACTAACTTATTAGAGTCTAAAGTGGAAGAAATTGAGGACAATTTGGATAATAAAATACAAAAAATTGAAAATGATTTGACAAATATTCAAGACAATAGCTTAGAAGAAAAATCTAAAATGGAGGTTGAACAAAAGTCTTGTAATGCAGAAAATTTACAACAACGGATTGAAAGAGAGGTCCTAATGGTGCATTACAATTTTACAGAATATGCGATCAGACTCAGAGGTTTGCAGGAAAATAACAGAGATGATTTAAGGAAAATATCTTCTGAAGTTCTGGCTGGGATTTTAAAGGTTCAACCTGAGGAAGTGTTTTGTAGGATTGACAGAGTGTACAGAATAAACTCCTGGATTGCAAAGCAAAGGCAATTGCCTAGAGATGTGGTGATTTACTTTACAGATAAGGAAATTAGGAATAATATTGTGCAAAATTCCTTCAATTCTACTTTGCAATTGTATGGAAGAAAGATATGGATCTACAAAGAGCTCCCCCCCAAGATGTTAATGGAAAGGAAGAAATTTGGTTTTCTGGTGACTGAGTTAAAATACAGAAATATTTCATTTAGGTGGGATGCCCCAGTTGGCATAATATTGAGATATCAAGGAGAAAGATACCAATTAGATACTGTTGAAAAAGCGGAAGAATTTTATCAAAAATTTTTGAAAATGAACTTAACATCTATAGGCACAATACAGGATAAGCAGAAGGAGTTGGAAATAAAGGGAAAACATCGAATTACAGAGGTTGCGGTAGACAAATTGTCTTTGGATTCTCTCGATACTCCAGCTGGATTATCTACAAATATGAGAGAAGCGGCATCTGATTTCAACGTGATGATTCACCAAGTTAAAGACAAGTATGGAAATCAATTAGCTGATATGCAATTGGCAAAAAAGAAATATGAGATACAAAAACAAAACCAACAAGATCAACTTATAAAGCAGAATGAAAACCGATCAGTTGATATACAACTTGTAGAAAGGAAAACAGGATGGAAATTAAACCCACAAAAAGAAAAGAAAAAAAGAAATAGGTCTCATAAAAACAGAAATTTCTAAATTAAGCAACGGTGAAGCCAGTGATTTTAAAAAAATAAATGAATATGTGAAAAGATAGTGGAGGCGAAGTATTGGTTAATATCATCCTGAGGACAGTGACAGACCTCTGCAATGCCGTAATTTTGGGATGTGAAAAGAGCCTTAAACTGTTGGATTTGAATTATCTATTTTGGATTTTTTTCTTGTATTGATAAATATATTATAACTATTCTGAGCTACAAGGCAAGAGAGCTACGTTGGGGCATACAGAAGATCTGGTTGTTACCCATTACGATGATGGGAATTAATAATCCTGATGAAAGCCACAATTACAACTATATGGAATACAATCATAATGTCACTCGGGTGGTTGTTTTTACTTTTATATATATATGAGGATATTCATTACTGATGGGGGCAGATGATGACTGAAGACTTTGAACAAACTGTTGCACCAGGATGCTACGTTACCCAATTATGGATGAGGGACTCAACAATCCAGTGGAAAGACATCAAAGAAGATATTATATGGATTATAAATTTAAAGTTATTGTCTTTTTTTTTTTTAAATAACGGAATATATACATATATATATATATATATTAGCAGAGTGGGCAGTGGATTGAAGATATTAAGAATTGTTGTGCATGATAATTTTGTAGGAAAGTGGGTGGAAATATGTTAGTCTACTGATGGATTAGTTTAAGAAAAGGGATGTTTAAGTGATATATTTAGGGTAGTGGAGGAAATGGATAGAGTTGAATAAATGTCAAATTAGGATTTATGGGGAAGGCTGCTTTCAAATGTTATATTAATATACACAAAGAATAAATGTTAAAGTAGAATCTATTATACAGTCTTAAAGTGGAAGGTTGCTTTGAAATGTTGTAATAATACATAGATATAAGTTTTGGGGAGGACAAAAAGGGCAGATTATTGCTAAATTGGGAGTTATAATAATATTATGCTAAACTAGAAGTTATCATACAATGTTATAGCATTTTTTTTGAAATGTATGGTAAAAGGGGAAAGTAACAATATTAATAATATTTTTAGTAAGTAAGGGTCAGTATATAGAGGAGGGAGTAAGGCGATGGTAAAATATTATGTAATCTGTTATGAATTAGGTTTTTGGTATGAAGAAGTCACGGGAGGGGATGGGTGGCGAGGGGGGGTTAGGGAGGAGGGGGGAAGGAAAAAAGGGGGAAAAATTTGTATTTGAAAACTTTTTCAATAAAAAAAAACAGTAGGCTGGAACAACATTGATTCATTGTGATTTATTTATTTGTTATTATATGAAGAATGCGTATTCTACATGTTAAAATAATGACATATGCATGAATAGTCTGGAAATTAACACATTAATGCAGAAATGGAAAGTATCTGCTTTTATCATTGCCAAAGAATTGAGGCTACAAGGTTGGAAGATATCAATTCTTATCAGTTAAATTAATATCTGAAAACTAAAAATTTGTATATTACTGGAGGTTTTATTTGAAAAACCTTAAAAATGGAGTGGCTTACACTCATTTTGATGTAAAATTTCCCTATTTTGTTAAACATTTTTATTTAGATATTAATAATACCATTCTCTCTCATCGACACACGAACAGTTAAACATAAGATCTGTGGGTTTATGGAACAGGAATTTGGGGGAGTGGGTTGATTTTGGATATTTTCTTTTTTTTCCTTTTCATACAAAAGAAAGATTTGTGTTCTTTTTTGGAGGAGGAGAAGGAGGAGAGGGAGAAAGAGGAGAAACAAAAGAAAAAGGAGGAAAAGGGGATGAGAAAGGGAATAGAAGAGTAAGGAAGAGGAGGAGGAGAATAACATTAACAACAACAACAACAACAACAACAACAACAACAACAACAACAACTACATCTTCATTGAAAATGGAGGAAGAAAAATCTTATGCCAGGTCTAAGGTTGATAGTTTTTTATTCTTTTTTAATTGGGACTCTCCTTTGGAATCTGGGAGAGCACTGAACCCAGACTTGGTCATAAAAATCTGAAAAATCTATGTCTTTGAGATGTCCTTCCAAGATTCAGCCCAAACAAAATGTATAATAAATAGTAAAATCAGCACTGTCCTAATTTTCAAAGAATAGAAAATATCACTCTATGATTTGGCTCTGTATGGCATCAGATTACAACATTACTTTTTCTCCTTTAGTACTTGTCTTTTAAAATAATAAATACAAAGAAAGGGATTTCTCTGGGAGTCTCTAAATAAATAAAAATATAATTATATTATGTAACCATATATTATGAAAATTACATTATATTATATTATTTATATTATATTATTGTTAATATACATAAGGATTTCATGTGAAGGCAGCAGACATATACCAAGGATACAATTTTATATCAATATGCACTACGTATAAAATGATTTCAATGTTCATATAAGAATAAAATAAACATAAAATATAAAACTAAAGAAATATACGTATCTAAAGACTCATGTAATATAAAACATGCAAGAGCAACTGGTTAACTACACAACTGATTAACTACATAGAATTTTGAGATTTAAATTGCATCTGAAGAACTAGCTACTATAGGATTATAATTATTTTATTTTATTTTATTTTATTTTATTTTATTTTATTTTATTTTATTTTATTTTATTTTATTTTATTTTATTTTATTTTATTTTATTTTATTTTACTTTATTTCATTGCCTGAGGATAACTTTTTTAGAAACAATAAATTGATGGATTTGTGTACAGTGATAGGAGATGGTATCTCAGTCTGTACACACATAATACAAGCACACATAGAGACAAACACAGACAGACATTTTAAAAATCCTTTTGCTTTTTCGTCTTTAAAGATTACCTTGATTTGTTCCTGTGGTTTTCTAAACTTCAACAGGGAAGAAAGGGAATCTTTAAAGTAAACCAATAAAAGCTTTTTTTTCTGTTGAAATGGTTACTGTAATTATTTGAAACTTTACAATAAGCAGACCACATAGAATGTCAGCTTTATAGTAGACACACAGTCATTGTTAGCCTCAGAAAAATCTCATACCAAAAACCTCACAGTGCTCAGCCACCATAGAATTGAATTTACACCTCAAATATAGCAGAAAGATACACATCTATAAAACAAACTTGTCTCTATTGAACAGCAGATTAACTGACCCTTATAATTTGTGAAGAAAAGAAATCCCCCCCCCTTTTTTTTCATTCTAAATGTTGGGCATTTCATGTAACACTGCCAGGCTTCTGCAGATTGGGTCCAATTTAAGCAAGAGGCAATTTATTTTGGTGTGTTTTATTATGTTTTGATCTCTATTATCACCTTTTACACTAGCTATAAATATTGAATCTTTTTTACCTCAGTAAATACAATGTGTAGAGCTAGCTATCAGGGTAACAAGTTCTTGTCCTCATATTTTGTTAGTTATGAACCCCAATCAGATTTCAGTTATGCCCTCAATTTCATGAAAGAGAAACATTTAGTAATAGCTAATTTGTAGTTTTATGTTTCAGGGCACTGCTAGTCCTGGGCACATTTGTCATTTTTGGATACTGTAGTTATAGAAGAAAGGGGAACTCTAGCACATCAAATCAGCAAAATTACTGTTGAATACATAAAAAGGAAAAAAATGGGCAGTTTCAGTGCATACATTTTGTCCCCAATGACTCTTTCCTTACTATATAATGTGTGACAGTACCTGTCTGCCTACCTTTTTAACATATTTATCATATTTTCAATTCTGGGGTTACATTTTTTTGCTCTAAAGTTTAGATGCCAAATTCAAATACTGAGAGATAAAATTCTTCCAATGAGAATAGTATGTGCTGAAGTAAAACAAGTCTGAGATGCCCCTTAACTTTAATCTCTCAAAATATTTCAATATGATATGTCTATGGAGATCTCAGTCATCTAGGTCATGGTTGTTCCAAAGGTGCTTTTTCAAGAGACAACTGGACTTTCTTGTTTTTCTTTGAAGATGTTTCACTTCTCATCCAAGAAGATTCTTCAGCTCTCAATTTCAATATGATCTGTTTAAGAAATCAGGATAATATATTTTTTTCATCAATTTACAGAAAAAAGCTGCCTGGTGCAAGCATCATACACTTAAGGCAAGAGCCAGAATATAGACATAGATTGACATACATGAAAAACACAGTACTTTAGCAGATATTTTCCAGACCACAATATACACTACAAAAACAAATACTTACTTGGAACAAGTGTAAACAAAGAAAACTATTATAAAATGTTTTCCTGGACATGCTTGAAGGTATTTAAACTTGCTATTCTTCAACCTATAATATCCTTGGTACCATTACAATGGAAGTAGTTGTTCAGTATCATCTTTCACATCTATTGTGTTCAATTGTGGGATCCTTGGTGATCCTTGAATTTGGTTGTTTTCTTGGAGATATTGCATTACTCAAACAAGATAATATCATTAGTGCTTCACTCTGCTGATGGTTTTGTTACCTAGATTGGGTAATGGAACATCTACAAGAAAACAACCAAACTAAAGGAGCACATATCTCTAAAATGGTGATAGAATGGTTCACAGGTAGTCTAGCAATTATAATAGAGTAATAGATAATAGTAATAGGTAATAGTAATAAGGGGTCTGCAACCTTAAACACTCAAAGAGCCATTTGGACCTGTTTCCCACAGAAAAAAAAAACAAAACACTGGGAACCACAAAACTCTTCCTATGCCTGACTATTTCTTGAGTGGCCACAAAACTAGCATATGTAGTTGAATTAAATGTTCTGTTTTCTTCTGAAACTTTTCTTTTGTTGGATTTATCCATGGTTGACCTACCGGGGGTTGAAAAGCTCAATAAATTGTATGCCGGTGGATGTCACACATTGGTGGTTGTGATGCACATTTTGAGTGACAGGGAGCTGCAGCAGAGGGCTGAAAGAGCCACATGCGGCTTCAGAGCTGCAGGTTGCTGACCCCTGGTGTAGCATATTGAATAGTATGGAATAGTATGGAATATTGTCCTTATCATTCTTGCCATATTAATAGCATAGAGATAGCAATACGGCAGAGTACAGGAAGCAATCATATAGAACTTTTATGTTTTTATGTTTATTTTATTTTAAAATAAAATATCTCCCCACCCATTATAAGGAAATATAAAGAAACCATCTGTCCTGGGTGCTTTGATTCAGTCTGGGTCAATCTAATTGGGATTTTTTTTAAAAAAATAGCATCTCCACAAAAGCCCATCTTTTTCAAAGTTCTCAAAGGTATTTCCAAATAAAACAAAATGAAAATGCATCTAGAAAAATGTATGTATTTAATTAAAATTGTGCAATATCATAGATACTATGTCTACAAATTCCACCCAATTAAGTTAATCAGAAAACAATTACAACAAAAGTCCAGGTTTCCAAATAATAATTCAGTCTTGTGCTTTAATTTGAACTAAATTTTGCTGGTGTCTTCTCACTACAGCCAAGCTCACCATCTAACTATAAATGGTCACTGCAATTAAAGTGGAATCAGAAAAAGAACTGTGACAGTAACAGCAATCTCCATCACACCAGAAAAATATGCATTCTGGGCATGAGCAAGATATCAATTTCTATATACATAAATGATTATGTCTTGGAAGAGCTAGTCACAGCCAGCAAAAGCAGCAACCACAATACAGTTTATTCTAAGCAATGACCGGAATCAGATTCAAGACCTAAAAGTTATTACATTTAGAAACAGTGATGCTCATAATGCTACAGCCTTCAATATCTATATAAGTGTACACTTGGTGATAAAAATCCAACACATTTACATTTCATTTCAAAGAGCAAATTTCATCCAAATAAGGGGATTCATAAAAAGAAAGTTGAAAGGGAGAGTTAAGAGGACCTTTTTGTGTCTGGAGATTACTTGCGACTATAATAACAGTTAGCATGTGTACATGACGTCAGAAAAAGTACACAAAATCTAAGGATGGATGATTAGCAGGATCATAATGTTATGATTAAATCAGGGTTGGGTTCCGCTTACCTTTACTACCGGTTTGCAGCAGGAGCATGTGCAGATCAACCATGATGACATTGTGGTGGGTCGGCGAAGCCTCCCGCCGGTTTTACTATCAGTTCTATAGAACCGGACCGAATCAGGAGCAACCCACCACTGCATTAAAGCCAAGAATGCTTTAAAAATGGAAGTCATACCCAAGTCAGAACAATAAAAAAGAACAATAATCCTGACAAGATATGTAAGTAATCAATTCAATATGTAAGCCACCATAGAAAATATAGCAGGAGCCAGCTGGACCAGTGATGTTAAAGTGTGCTAAGGGATGACAGAGAAATTACATGAATTATTTACTCTTGAGGACCTAAGATATCCATAGCTGAGTTGTCTCTCAGAGAAATTCTAATAAGTAGATGAGATACAAAATAATGAGTCAAAGCCATAAACTACCAAAAAAAAAAACCCAAAACAAAACAATAACAACCCACCAATTCTAGGTGGCATCCATCTAATAATTTGTAAATAATTTATTTATGAAACTGCTGAATTTTTATTTATACTCATTGAAAGGACAACATGTTTCAATAATTTTATCCTCCCCCCAAATAAAAAGCAATCTCTGACTCCACAATGTTATTCACACTTCCATGTATAAATATCACAACATGTGGTTTGATCATGAGAGGAATCCCAAGAGCATAAATATCATACATTCTGTTAAGCAATATGTGAAAGATACCCAAACAATGAGGTAGAAAGAATTGCAAAAGGATAAGATTAAAATATGAATGAAGAGAATGTTATGACAATTCTTACTAAATCCTACTACTATTACTACTATTGGTAATAACAGCCATAATAATAGCAGGGTAAGATTCAAGATGATATGATCTGTGGGAATGAGAGTTTATTTATTTATTTATTTTATTTTATTTCAAATTTATATACCGCACCTTCTCCCAAGGGTCTTTATTTCTAAATGATTAAAAGAACAGTTACATCTACTTTAATACATGGAAGATTAAATAATGTTGGACAGCTGGTATGAAAAGACCACAATGTTTGAAGTGCTTCTGCTACAGAAAGATTGTTGATCAGTAGTTGAATATCTAGTGAACAGATTGTCACAGCTTTGACTGCACTAATAGCAGATGGGGTTAATTAACACAATGCCAATGTATTTCAATGCCATTTTTCGAGGGGGGGTTGGGTTTTTTTACAAAAATAATAATTATAACCCAGTATATTGGTTCTAATAGGAAGAGGAAGAAATTCTAGTGTCAGATGATTAGTTTTATTGAATATCACCAGGAAGTCAGACTATCTATCTATCTATCTATCTATCTATCTATCTATCTATCATCTATCTATCTATCTATCTATCTATCTATCTATCTATCTATCTATCCTGTCCCTTCCTTTTTTAAATTTTCTATGAAATTATTTTTAATAGAAAAATGAACATATTTGAAAAGAAAAAAGAAAATCTTGGCACATATCCTAAAGTGTTTTGCAGTTGAACACCAAATTTCTTTCTTGTATGATCACAAGTGAAAGATACAACCCGTTGTGTGAAAATTACACTTCCCTTAACAAAACAAACAATGCAAGAATAGAGAAGGAAAAAACAAGAACAGAGGTTTATTATGCTACATAGGACATGGGGAAAATTACAACAAAGGTGAAGGGGGGGGACTCTGGATGAGCTTGAGAATTCTAAGGTTCTTTGTAATGATTTATGGGCTGTTTATAAAGCAAGATCCATTGTAACCCAAAGGAAATAAAAATATGGCTATCAATAGATTAAGTTAAACAGATCACAACTCTATTGAAGGAAGAGAAATAAATATCAGAGAATGCTAGTTATTATTAAAATTGGTGTATAGGGAGTCTTTGTAATAGTAAATAGAGATGTGAGAAGAGACAAGTTTGAACAGCCAACTGATACATTTATAATCACCCTGTAGCTTTATCTAAACATTTATTTTCATTCAGGGGAATACTGGCCACAGTTCTATTTATTATATACCGCGCTGTGTCATAATGTGACCTCCAATTTTCTAAAACTTTTCTTTTCTTAAAAAAAAAGGCTTTTGTTATTCTATCACATCTGCAAAGTATTACATTTCTCTTAGTTGTGTGTGCTTCATTGCATTGTGATTGTGGCAAGATGACAGATGGTGCTAGTAACACTATTATCTCTCATCTTTCTGATCATCAGTAATCATCATAGCTGCCTTGACTTCTTGATTTGAAAAAAAGTCTTGTGGGAGGAGTTCCTCATAATGTTTTCCTTCAGGACTGAGTTGAAAAGTGATGACTTGGGATGGCAGCAGAAACATAGGCCAATGGTCCTTGCAACCTTCAGCACCAAGTACCCTTGCATAATCATTCCATGGTCCCCCCCATTTTTTTTAAACAAACAAGCAAAACAACAGTAACAGTAATTTATTTATCATAAAACTGGAGGGGGAATGTAAAAGAATGCATAGCATACCATTATTGAAAAACACTGCCCATGTTTTTCTCAGGTATTTTCCCACATAGTTTTCATTCTTGGTTATATGCATGTATGTATTTTATTTGTTTATTTTATGCTCATTTTGTCTAGTGTTATTAGTGCTACTGCTTAAGCCTTCTTTGAGATTCAAATAGATTTTGCAAGGTGTTTTATTTTTCTTCCCTGAGGTGATATTGTAGGGAGAGAATGCAACTTTATATAAGTGTTAAAAAGTGGCAAATGTTAAACAAATGGAAGATATACATTTAATAAATAAATAAATAAGACAGTAGGAAAGACAACACTGTTGTGAGATGTGTTTGCGCTTCTCTGGATGCTTCTTCTGCATCTCAAGGTTTGTGAAGTGACAACTGCAGAGAGAAAGCATCAAATTGTCAGTTAAAATCACTTAAGACAAAACACTATTAACAACGATTTGCCAATTGACAACCTCGTTTGTCATGAGTTCTCTCCTAAAAGCATCTCCCTCTTTCTTTTTCCCTCACTCCTTTCATGAATTGTACACAGGTATGGAAGATCAAATTAACACTTACCCAGAATTGCCCTTTCCCACTAGAATCCCTGATGTCTGAAGTGCAGTTGTGATCTCATTCTGTCTCACACAAAATAACAGAGGAAGGTTGATAAGATTTTGGCTGATAGGAGCAATTTAAATTAGTTAGTTCCAGTGGCATTTCCGTCTTGTCAGCCATATTATTTCTGTCACTTTCCTCTAATAATCATGCTGCTTCACACATTATATCCATCAACATGTGTGCACACACATCTGCACAAATTCTCACTGAGGATATTTGCATTGCATTTAATGATAACTGACATATCTTGTATCTTCTCTTGGGAGGTTTTCTGACATCTGAGTGCTTGGCAATCACTAGAAACCCTCCCCACATTTTAATATGTAAGTAAAGTAGATGACTATTTCCAGTAATATCATGTTACAGTAGAAAGCTAGTGTGATAATGGAATCACAGTGTCTTGTACTTATCTCTTGATTAACCTATCCACAGTTTTTCAAAGAATCTGCAAAGTAATTCCTTACTTTGAGTAAGGACTAGAATAAGTTCATTTTACTGTTTTACTGTTTATTTGTAGGAACAGATTCCTAAGAGGCAAAATTTTTGTCCATTAAAAAATAATAAGTGTTCCATATATTTTCGCAATATTACGTAGGCAACATTTACATGAAATTCCCAGACATTTATTCAAAAATATGGAATATATAATACCAAGATGCACTGTTTTTTACTGTTAAACTTGAAACTATTGATTAGTACCAGTGGTGAAATCTTCCCCGATTTGCCACCGGTTTGCTGCCCATGCGCGCATGCACAGTATGTGCCAAACGGGTACTGCATGCAGAAAAAGGAGGCTTGGAAAGGTAAGTAGAACAGCAAGGGGGAACAGCTGTGCCGTGTGACTTAGATTCACTAGAAAGCAGGATTTCTAGTGATTTTAAATCGCGCGGCACAGCTAGTCATCGGAAATACCGGTTCGGAACAACCAGTAACTTTTTTTTTTATTACCGGTAGCTTTTATCACTAGCAGTTCACCCGAACCAGTGTGAACCAGTAGGATTTCACCACTGATTAGTACCCTTAAACTTTAAACATACCCTTGACACCTGAAGTGGTAAAAGAGGAAGTAAAGAAGATCCTATGCTTAAATTCCATAGTGGGATGATAAAAAGACAAGCTGAAGTTAAATCCAGTTAAGATTCCAATGCTATTAGTAAATAGGAAATGAGATCAGAGTTCATGCTGTTTGGGACAGGATTGTACTTCTCCTGAAATCACTTATTTATTTATGAGTTATTAAAAGAGGCAAAGAAAGATTTTATCAACTCACTTTTTACATGGAGAGAAATTCAGTGGAAAGTATAGATCGTGACAAGTCTGTCAATTTGTTTCATTACTTTTCCTCATCTTATTAACTACATGTTCTGGCCTGCTATCTCATGCTTCCATTCAAGTAACATTTCTACACACCGGTTTGTTGCATATTTTAAATGCGCACATTTCTTCTAATTTATAATTTAGCTATACATTTGAGGTATGAAATGCATCACAGAATTTTGAGAAGTTCAGGTTTTCTAAATAATTTTACTATGTGTTAACAAAAAGCATATTTATCAAAATTCAGAAACTTCAGAAAAATAAGCTTTTTAAAAACATTTCTTTAAAAATTTAGATGCATTCTGTCAAACACTTTCAGGAAAACATTTGAGAAATTGGAGGACATTTTGGTATAATGCTAACTGATCTGTAAGAACTTAAAGTTCCAGAAAACTTTGAAGTTTTTTTTTTTAAATATACTGTAGATGACCTATATATATAAAGGGCTGTGGAAAGGGGCTATATAGAGCAGCTTTATAAAATCTTTGGAATTAGCATCATTTTCATCTGTAAGGGAGGCCCATGTCTTTTAGTGGAAATATTATCTTTAGAAATAAATTGTCTTGCAGAGGTGATAATAAGCATATGCCACACTTACGTATAGTAATGGATCACTTATTTGATTTGTACCAGACTTGATACAAATATAAAATTGGTTTATTTTATCTTAAGATAGTACTTTTCTCCTGAATAGTAGTTTCAGGAAAATAGTAATTACAGTAGTTAAAGCCATAGCGATCAACCAGGAAGAAAGTTTTAAAAAGTTGGTGAAGCCTAAAGCGTATTAAAGGCACAAGTAATTTTCACAGTAGAGTAGTCTGAAATTGTATAATGTAGGTGTTACACTCAGCTGTTACTTTGAGAATGTTTACAATGTTGAGAGATTCTCACATTTCTGCTGTTTCTATGGGGTCATTGTGGAGCATAGTGATATTAAAAAAGAGTATCATTTACCTCTTTTCTCCTTTATATAGGCACAATTTGTAACCATTTAAAAAGATATATAGAGCTGAAACACAAATGCCTGACAATGAACAAAGCATTCTGGTTTTGCTATTTACCTGTGATAGAATTATTCTAAATAAATAAATTACCAACAGAATGTAAAAGTATTGCTAATGAGTGATAACTGTCTGAAGTATTCCTTTTAATCAAGCCTCATAACTCCTTTGACCTCAAGCAGGACAATACAAATAAACATTAAAGAAAGATACAAAGCTATCAAATATAGAGTTGTCATACTTGGCCTTATCCATTAGTCAGGGAAACCAGGAGTCCTGAGAGACAGTGTTTTCTACTTTTAAAGAAACATATTGTGTCAAGAACAAAATCAAATTAGTGTCTAAACAGAAGTGAATGACTGAATGCAGAGGATGTGACAAACCACATTGCCTAATAGACAACGCAGTGCCTCCTGACAATTAGTCTGAAATTGGAGAACTGTATATTCTGGACTAACAAATCAGGCAGAAGACCAACTGCTACAAGTTTTGTGGGTTTTTTTTTTTTTGCTGGCCAAGGAAAAGGAAAGCAAAAGCATAAGAAAAGTCAGCCCAGCCTGAATTGTATCTAAATGCTGGTTGCCCACTGTGGCTTTTTTATTGGATTCAAAGAACTAATCTCCCCTTATTTCCTTTTTGCTCCCCTTCCAATCCTCATTCCTTGAATGCCTTCTAACACACTGTGAACCATAGTTTTATGGCAGGGTTTGTTTATTTTTTAACTGCCCATGAGCTATTATGGAATAAAATAATTGTCTGAAAGGTGGGATAAAGCACCTTAAAATTGCAGATTTTTAGATATGTATTTGTGTTGCTCTAAGCATCTTTATGACATACACAGGATTATTTCCTTATTTTAAATCCATGATACTGCAAGAAAAAAAGATGCAGCATGTATCATTTGTCCAATTTGGAGTTTTCAATCATTTTATATTGGAAGTCTTAGGGATATTGCACCGGTATCTATTGGTGTCTT
The DNA here is from genome assembly GCF_029215685.1 of Pituophis catenifer annectens. Lineage (NCBI taxonomy): Eukaryota > Metazoa > Chordata > Lepidosauria > Squamata > Colubridae > Pituophis > Pituophis catenifer. Next base: position 117,211,706 of record NW_027256882.1, read on the forward strand.
CTTTCCCTTTCCTTCCCAATTTTGGTTATCCCTTTCTACCTGGAAATTAGTGTGGGCATTTATACATATTTTATTTATGAATCAATGAATGTTTTGTGTGAATCATTGGGAGTATCATGGAGAATAGTCCCATAACCAGAAATGAATGATTACATAACTAGAGAAGGTGATAATATCAACAATGCTGTAGAATATCTGCCAGTTATATCACTTTGGTTTTTATTTTTATAGCAAGTGTTTAATTGTCAGCAAAAGTTGCTGATTAAATGAATTATAAGAACTACATTATATCAGTCTGGCAAGGGTAAAACCAATTAGTGTTATTTGTCTTTGCATCCTATTCTTTATATACGTTTTTGAGAAATAAATGGTTTCAAGTCATATATTACATTCCAAGAACCTCAGACATCCCAGAAAAGAAATGTAAGGTGAAGTGTATTTCAATAAAATTAAGATATCTTTGTTTTGAAACTTCTACCTTGAAAGAAAGAAACTGTTGACAAAACAATTACTCTACTGGAAAAAAATGTATAACATTATTTGGTAAATTGTGGACACCTCATTTATAATAATGCATTGGGAATCAGAGTTTATTTTTACACTTTTTTTAAAAAAATGATACCCATTAATTGCATCATTTTTTATTTATCTGATTAATATTACATCAGAATTTATAATCCTAACACCAAAAGTATGCCCTGTAGATACAGTTAGAGTACGAAAAAACTTAAAAGGCAAGTGGCAGTATTGATTTTTATCCTTCTTTGTTGAAGTCCAATAAATATATCCCAACTGCTGTTGCAACAAAACTAAATATTACAATCCTTTTTTCTATCATCCATTAATTATGGTACATCCAAGACTATCATACATCTTAAAGAGCAATGGTGCAGTTGGAGGCTATAATTTAATGTGTCAATCAGCCTGAATTATAGGTTGGATGTTTAAGTATTCCCATGATTGTGCTTGCTCACTCAAAAGGCAGAAAATATCTTTTAAACGTTATTGAACATTTGTGGTTTTCTTAAGTCTGAGTTGGAAGATCAAGGTGATTTAGAACAGTTAATAGAAGAAAATCGCTTATGTGATTCTGTCCATATTCAAAGAAAAAAAAGGATAAAAAAGGAGCAGTAGATGGAAATCAAGTGTTAAGAGAGAGAATATTTGGAAGTACATGTTCACATAGAGCAGAGTTAGATCACTCATTATATTTATTTGACCAGTGAGATTTAATCAAGCTTGTACAAAAGACATGGCATGATAGAAATGAATATACGGTATGTAGCATTGAACTGCAGAGTCCTTGGTGCTCTCTGAACTTGGCTGTTTGCTCGCAGATGTTTGATTATCAAATTATATAACATCATCAGTGATAGTGAGCGTGGGGTTTGCTCCAGTGGTGGGTTGCTACCGGTTCACCTTGGATTGGGCGAACTGGTAGCGGTGGCAGCGGGAGGCTCTGCCCACCCACCTTGATGCTTCTGCACATGTGCAGAAGTGTCTCATGTGCAAGCTCACATGCGCCCACGAGCAAATCGGTAGCGATGGGATTTGAAACCCACTACTGGTTTGCTCCCTGTTTATATACAATAGTCCATTGAAAAATCCCCTGCTCCCTATTTATGTATAGTATTCCATTGAAAAACAACTTACATGAAATAAGTGCTCCACTCCCAAAGTAACAACCCAACCTCAGAGAAGAGTTGCTGTCTAAGAGCATTATTCAGATGAGCACAAATGCATTACAACAATCTGGAACATGAAAGAAAGAAAGAAAGAAAGAAAGAAAGAAAGAAAGAAAGAAAGAAAGAAAGAAAGAAAGAAAGAAAGAAAGAAAGAAAGAAAGAAAGACTGCTTAAGCAATGCTTTTCAAAAAAAAAAAAGAATATGCAGGCAACTTTATCAAAAAGTGCCAAATCACTTTAATTGGATTGTGCCATTGCCAGTGATGCCATTGATGCAACACTGGCAATGGCACAATCCAATTAAAGTCTCTCCAAAACATTTTAATTAATCCAAAAGACCCAGGTTTTCCCCCCTCTTTTTATGATCTTTAATATCTTTATTCGGGATAAAGTTGGGATAACTGAACGGAGCTGAGAATTTACTTGCTGGATGTCCTTCCTGACACCTATGTTGTGTTCACAGCAGATATTTTCTCTTTGCACCATGATAGAGAAACATCTGCTGCTTCTTAGGATTGAACCTTCCAAGTGAGAGGCAAGTGTCTTCATCTTTAGTCCACTGTACTACTTACCCCAAAAGACCCAGAAGTAAAACAACAGGAGTTATCTACAATACCCAGTTAGGGATTGTAACTGTCACTGTCAGACAGACAGGAAGAAACTAGTAGAGTCTATCCATGAAAACTAAAAAGCAGTCAGAAGACACAATGAATTTCACAACATATGGACATATTCAACCACAGTTTCATCGAGAAAACTGTGAGCATCCTAAATCAAGCCAAATCCAAAATGCTACAGAATTCCTGGAAGTTTGATATTTAGACAAACTAATCATCAATAAACACATAGAAATAAACCATATTTACATCATTCAAAAGAGACAAGAAATGCTAAGAAGGAAAAAAAAAACCAGGTCACAACATAGTCAATAACCAAATAAGAAGAAATAAACACAAGACAAACCATCGAGAATAATGAAGAACTTACCATGGCGAAAACTACAACCTCACACAAAGTGTATGTAGAACAAGTTAGTGTATATAAATTGGGAGCAAATCCAACCATCACCCATTTTGATGCTATTACCTAATTACATAATAGGTAGTCCTTAATTTACAACCATTTGTTTCATGATTGTTTGAAGTTACAATGGCACTGAACAAATGATTTGTGACCGTTTTTCACACTTACGACTGTTGAAGCATCTCCATGATCACATGATCAAAATTCAAATGCTTGGCAACTGACTTGTATTTATGATGGTTGCAGTGTTCTGGGGTCATGTGGTTACTTTTTATGACCTTCTGACAAGCAATGTCAATGAGGTATTAAATTCACTTAACAACCTTTTTACTAACTTAACAACTGCAGTAATTCACTTAACAACAAGAAAAAAAGGTCTTAAAATGGAGCAAAATTCATTTAACAACTGTCTCACTTAGCAATAGAAATTTTGGGCTGAATTGTGGTTGTAAGTCGAAGACTACCTGTAGAGTAATGAACTGTCTGTAAGCAAACAAGTTCAGAGAGCACCAAAGTCTCCACATAAATGGCATAGAATAGCACTATACAAGAGAGATTATGCTGATGAAACTCTTTTATGTTCACAACATTCTTATGTAAATTCAGAGCGTGAATTCTGGAGTTGGAGAATAGAGTGCCACTCTATGAAACTTAGATAAAATGCTCTTCTATGATCTAAGAAAACACCTAAGCAGGGACTTCATTTGCTTCTCCTATTAATGAGGTAGTAATGTTCCTAACTGGAAAATACAGGATTAGGCAAATTGTTTTCTTAAGAAACAGACTGGTGGAATATTGTTGAAAATGCTTATACCAAAGGATACAGCAGGCATTTTCCCCTAATAGACCATTTCAGCCATCCACACTTTCAGAATCGTGTGTGTGTGTGTGTGTGTGTGTGTGTGTGTGTGTGTGTGTGTGTGTGTGTAGGGGGGTGTTTTGCCTATTGGTTTGTTCTTTCTTGGTGACGTTTCATCTTTATCCACCTGTCACTCATATATTTAATTTGTTTCCTCAATCTGCTTTTTCTGTAGCTTGAACTTTAAATCTTAAAAGCCTTTAGAAGGAGGTGTGGCAATGACATGAAAGTGCTCTTGGTTGTACTTTCCTCATTTGTTCCCATTTCCCCCAATCTTCTGTTCGTAAATACCTTTGTCAAAGAGTTCCAAAAATATTTTTTAAAGATTGTTTAATCCTGGTGGGGGCAACGTCCTAAATGCTTTCTTTGAGGAAAAGATAGATTTATATATGAAGTCAATTCTTTGAATCTACTATAATTGGCTACCATTTTCTGTCAAGGTCTTGTGGCATATTGTGGACATTACAGCTCATTTGCTTTCCATTAGTCACAAGATTACCCAAGGCATTTCATGACCAGTAGAGCACTTAAGGATAGTGACAGCAAATGGCTAAAGGATTTGCTAAAACCAACTCATTTGATGTATGAATCATTTTATTTCTATATGTATTTATAGGGAAATTGACTTATTACTACTGGCTACCATTCACTTTTGTCCCATGATATTTGCTCTGAGTGAAGTTCAGGCAAACAAATTCTTTTCCAAAATCAGAGTACATTAATAGAATCTTGCTTTTTTTTTGTCCCAAATTAAACTAAACTAAGCATGAGAATAGAATAGAATAGAATAGAATAGAATAGAATAGAATAGAATAGAATAGAATAGAATAGAATAGAATAGATTTATTCGCCAAGTGTGATTGGATACACAAGGAATTTGTCTGTGGTGTATAACCTCTTAGTGTACATCCAAACAACAAATTAATATAATCATGAGATACCAATAGGAGAAGGTAGCAGAAAAGATGAGGATAATAATAATACAGCCATACTACATGGGTAAATATCCTTAGACAAAAGACACTACTGTGGTCATTAGATGTTCAGCAGAGTGATTTGAAATGTATCACAAAAAGTATCATGAAATGTTTCATTATCGACTCTTACATATAATAATAACAATGTAATTTCTATGTTAGATTCAGATTACCAATATATTTTTTCTCAATCATCCTTCTCTTTTATGGGGTTGGAATTTCTTAAACTTTAATTTATGATCAATTATTTAATAATACATTGACAATCAAGGGATAAAATAGTAGTATGTAATTCTCCATTTCAGTATACATCAGATAATTAATGCTTGATTATGGTTGTTACTAGAAACCATACATTATATTTCATCACATAGAGAGACTTGGTCAGAATCATTTTAGGACAACATCCAACTGTGGAACTTACTGTGGCAATGGCCTCCCTGATTCAGGTAGGGTGCCACACCAATTGACACACCAATTAAAACAGGGCAAGCCTGAGGCCTTCACCTTCCTGTCAAGGAGTAGCCCAACCCAATAACCACTTCTTGTAAAAAAAAACGATCACCAGAGACAATAGAGACTACTTCTGTATGAACTGCAACAGCAACTATCATGTGTGGGTTCAGTTTCAGGGAATTGTATTTGTCCGTTGTTCATGAAATGATTTATTTCCTTTATTTTTAAAATCTGAAATCAGGGTGAATAGAAAAGTGAGCATAATGAAATCCAGAGTAAAACAAAGAACAAATTAATCCATATATATCTGCCCTAGCATACAAATTGAATTATGCCTTCCCAAAAACTTCTTTCTTCTCAGAGACAAAACATGCCTCTTTGGCTCCAGTATCTTCTTGTTCACTTCTGATGTTCGCTCCCCATTTTAGTCATTAACTTGCATATCTTGCTCTGTCTTGGTTTCTAGTTGTTAAGCTGTGAAACATGGATGGCTTCACACATGATATTGAGCTTTCCAAGACCTGTAAGTTGGGGAGAACATAAGTATCTAGTAGGACAAAGACAAGGACTTTGCTTTGATCCCAAAGGATTTTTTTTTAAGATTATATAACAGGACACGAAATAAATAAATAAAACGTAAGGAAGAAAATGCAGCAGAAAAACTTGTTATTATAGAAAAGATGACTGATTTATTAGGAAGGGCCTGTTATCAAAAGAAGATAGCCAGCTACTGAAGTGCTACATATTCTGCACAGTTGAAGTGTGAAAAAAAATGGGTAAAGCCAATTATAGCAAATGTCAGGTAGACAGAAGAGAAATATCTTTTGATCAAAGTGTAGTTGCTACAGAATTTTTTAGTGCCCAAGTCCTTCACTCATCAGCACCGATACTGGTTTAACAAGTCAAGTTGCAATATTGAGCTCAGATGAAAGGTTGCTTCTCAGTTCCAAGTGCAACAAGTGACAATTATCCAGACCTTTCATCATGAAGCTAAAGGGATTCCTGATAGTCATCTATTCACCATCACGATCAAAATGTCAACAAAATCCATCTGGTGATTAAAATTCTTTTACACTACCACTGAGATAAATGCAAAAAAGAAAAAAGTTAGGCTTCCCTATGTAAAACACTCAGTCATGTTAAATTCTTAACAACAAAGAGAGTTTTAATGCAAACCAGGATTACCTTTCAATTCCAAAATTATATTAGTTCCTATAGTAGATTATATGAATATATGCCCATATTTCCAATTATAGAAATTGTTTTCGAATAAGCAAACATTTAGATGTACAACCATATAACAACATGTTAATATACCCCTGTTGGTTTCATAGTCACCAATCCTTTCTCTTATTCTTTTTTAAAATCCCTGTACAATCAGTTAATCAATCCAAAATTTATATACATATAAATAATCACAAAATGCAAGACTTTCCCTTTATTATTAGATTGGGATTTATCTACTTAAAAAATAAATTTGGTCCATTGCATTGCATGAATGTTTATGTAAGCCTAAAAACAAAATTAAAACCAAAACCAAAACCAAAAAAATGTACCCCTGCTTGTCTTTAATCTTTTTAAGCATCTTTTTATAATACTTGTGCTCAAGCTTGTCCAAAATCTGAAGTAATTCTTCCAAAACATTTTTGAAGTGTGCACTGCTCTATTGTCCAATTCAGTGGCCTGAAGCAATTGGAATGAATTGGGAATTGGGAACTACCAAGCCACCAGGTCTCTCTCTCTCTCTCTCTCTCTCTCTCTCTCTCTCTCTCTCTCTCTCTCTCTCTCTCTCTCTCTCTCTCTCTCTCTCTGTGTGTGTGTGTGTGTTTGTGTGTGTGTCTGTGTGTCTGTGTGTCAACTGACAGATTTAGTTCCAGCAGGAAACAGAGAAAATAAGGTCACCACTATTAGTCCAGTTGAGAAGCCATCTCCATCCAGCTTTGCTTCTCTGAAAGTCATGCAACTGTTATTCCATCAGCCTGAAGAGTTTAGAAAGCAGTGCCGCTCCACATTCTTTTGCAAAAATAATTATTTTAATTTCATCTTCCTTTGGACTTGGCCCCCTTCCCTTTCCATTAGCAGCCTTACTACATCTTTGTATTAGCATCACACATAGTTCTCATAAGAAGAGTAGAACATTCAGAATCAGAACCAATTTCTGTGCTTTGCCATCCCCTCCCCATTCCTTCCCTTCCATGTAATGTCTTTTTGACTTGTAAACTTGAATATAGGAACTGCCTTATTTTTTTTTTTATTGATTTGTAACTTTTTCTGGTTAGAAAAATAGGATAAAAATACATATGTAGATGTCTGAAGAGTGAAGAGAACAAATAGGATGGAGTACTAATTTAGATAGGAGCATGAAAAATGTGATCCTACAAAGATGGTTCATTACTATCTGTAATACAATGTTGTCCATCACATTTTAAGATATCTCATTTCCCTAAAAACTTTCCATTCCTCTTATTAGTAGACCCTTTATAATACTAGTTAAAAAGAGCCTTGGTAGTACAGAGGTTTAAGGCACCCTGTTATTAAGCTGGTTATTAAGACCAGCTGCCTGCAATTACTGCAGGGTTCGAATCTCGCCAAGGCTCAAGGTTGACTCAGCCTTCCATCCTTTCTAAGGTAGGTGAAATGAGGACCCAGTTTGTGGGGGCAATAAGCTGACTTTGTATAAATATACAAAAGGATGAAGGCTATTGCTGAGCACATTGTAAGCCACCCTGAGTCTTCGGAAAAGGGCGGCATATAAATCAAATTAAAAAAAAAAAAAAACTAAGTTCCTGAACATAAAACTCCCAAATTTATTAGTAAAGTAAAAGTTTCACTGTCCAGCAGTGGTGAAATCCAAATTTTTTTACTATTGGTTCTGTGGGCATTTTTTGGTGGGCATGGTGTGGCTTAGTGGGCGTGGCTTGGTGGGCATGGCAGGGGAAGGATACTGCAAAATCTCCATTCCCACCCCACTTCAGGGAAGGATACTGCAAAATCCCCATTCCCTCCCCACTCCTGGGGGAAGGATGTTGCAAAATCTATATTCCCACCCCTCTCTGGGGCCAGCCAGAGGTGGTATATGCCAGTTCTCCAAACTACTCAAAATGATGGATTTCACCCCTGCTGTCCGGTCATGTCTGACTTTAGGTCTCTGTTTCTTGTGGCCAGCATGGCTGTATGTCAAAGTCAAACAGAATGCTGTTACTTTCCTGCTGAAGTGGTACCTATTAATCTACTCACATTTGCATACTTTCAAATTGTACGGTGGACAGGAGCTGGGAGCTCACGTTTGCAAGACGCTCAATCTCGAATCTGAACTGTCAGCTTTCCAGCTGACAAAATCAGCATCTTTACTTGCTGAGCCATCATGCCCCCAACTATTTACTACAATAAAATCATTTTTTCTGCAAGCAGACTGCATTCCAAATGGTGGGCAAAATACTTTATAAACTTACATAACTTAATATAAAGACCATAGTAGAGTAATTGTGCTCTTTCCTACATAGTTTAGAGTGAATATTAAACACATACTCACATTCACATGTATCGTCTAATCTTATACATATACTATACATACACAGGAGACTGCAATTACAGTAATAGAAAAGGCAAGATTTGTTATTCAACATCTGTGTTTCATTCCAATATGTCTGTAGCAAAGGTAACAAAACTGCTCCTGAGATACTTCAAGGACAAGCATGTTTTGATTTACTTAAAAATAAAACTGCAATAAAATAAAATTAAGAAATGCTTTGTCTTCCACAAACTGCAGTGACACCTTGCCTTTAATAAGACTTTGCCAAAAACTTTTTATATCACTTCTTACAATAAACAAACCCGCCAGACTGCTGAAGGCAAATGATTTGGCTACTCTGAGTGGATAATAGCACTCCAAAGTATTGTGCAGTGATGACCCATCTTGCAAATTGAGTTGTTAAAATAGTGGCTGGGATTTGGGAGCTGGATAAAAATGTACAAAACATTTTAACAAAGATGCTCAGAAATGCACTCAGACATCACAAATGTCAGGGGAAACAACGAATGCTCCAGATGCTCTTAAGGTAGATCTACAGTAACTATTGGACTGTTTAGACTATGAGTGATCCACTGAAATAAGATTCATTTCAAGAATGCACTGCACATCCCCTCCATGAAAAGCTGAGGATAGTTGATTTGTCTTAATTGACTTCCTACAGAGCAGAGTAAAGCAGAACAGGCATCATTCTAGTTAAAAGCAGGGCATCAATCTGTAAGGATATCTCAAAAGTGCATTTCTCTCATATTACTAAGAAAGTGCATATTTATTAATCCATGAATAACATTTTTATAAAAATCTACCAATATTGAATGTACAGTACACCACTGTTTGAGGATGAAGCAAATGAGCAAATTATATTAATTGGAGCATACAAAACATTTGCTAGACCAATTTTGGAATACAGCTCATCTGTCTGGAACCCACACTGCATATCGGACATTAATACAATTGAGTGAGTCCAGAGATATTTCACGAGAAGATTCCTCCACTCCTCTGGTCACAACAGAATACCTTATGCCACCAGGCTTGAAATTTTGGGTTTAGACAATTTAGAACTATGCCGGCTTCAGTCTGACCTAAGTGTAGTATATAAAATTATCTGCCACAATGTCCTACCTGTCAATGACTACTTCAGTTTCAACAATGCAGGAACACACAGTAGATACAAACTTAAAGTAAACTGTTCCAAACTTAATTGCAGAAAATACAACTTTAGCAACAGAGTGGTCAATGCCTGGAATGCACTACCTGACTCTATGGTTTCATCCTCAAACCCCCACAACTTTAACCTTAGACTATCTACTGTTGACCTCACCCCATTCCTAAGAGGTCTATAAGCGGTGTGCATAAGTGCACCAGTGTGCCTACCGACCATGTCCGACTGTCCCTATTTACTTGTATCCATTTCATGAATTCATAATCATGTTTATACTTGTTTCTGTAATCTGTACACATGGTTGACAAAATAAATAAATAAATAAATAAATAAATAAATAAATAAAATAAAATATGTATAAAATGACAGCCAAAGTAAACTCTTCTTTTAGTACTTTTCTTTCTTTCTCTTTCTCTTTCTCTTTCTTTCTCTCTCTCTCTTTCTCTTTTTCTCTTTTTTTCCTAAGCTGTTTATATGCAAAATTAGTCCTAATTTTTTTAGGACTAATTGATTCCTTTTCAACCTTATGATGGAAGACTAAGAAGAATATGACGAATCATATTGAAACCATATGCAAAAGTTACACATTCAAACTTACACAGCCTTCCTTCTTCCCAGAGAAATATAAAAAATGATCATAAGACATGCTTTAGAATGGTCACTTTCATTTTTGCTTTATAGATGCATGCATATTCTTATGTTATAGGTTGAGTAGAAATAGGTGGAATTAATCTGCAGAACACATTAATAGTGGATTCTACCCAGGGGTGAAATGCTTCCGGTTCGGACCGGATCACCTGATCCAGTAGCGATGGAGGCGGGTGGTTCGGAGAACTGGTAGCAAAAATCTCTGCCCCCCCCCCATGCCCAGCTGAACCGCACAATCATCAGAGGCTTTTTTTTTTTTTACTTTTAAAAGCATTTTTTCTACAACCTTTTTGGCCAAAAAAAAAATCTTTTAAAAGTAAAAAAAAAAAACCTCTGATGATTGCGCGGCTCAATTGGGATCCTCGAAGGCTTTTAAAAGCATTTTTTCTACAACCTCTTCAGAAGGCTCTGATGATCCCAGCTGAGTTGCCTGATCAGCAGAGGCATTTAAAAGAAAAAAAAGCCTCTGCCAATCAGGCAACTCAGCTGGGATCGTCAGAGCCTTTTGAAAGCATTTTTTTACAACCTCTTCGCCGAAGAAGTTGTAGAAAAAAATGGTTTTAAAAGTAAAAAAAAAAATTGGCCACACCCACCCAGTCACCCCCCCAAGCCACACCCACAGAACCAGTAGTAACGAATTTTAGATTTCACCACTGATTCTACCTCTTCCTTTTGCCTACCTGACATACTCATCATTCTGTGATTTCTTCAATACTGAACCTCTTCATGTCATTCCACCCAATTAAACAACAACATTGGAGTTATGCTACATACCAAACATGTATTGTCAGTACGAAAGGAGAAGGAAAAAAACACTGGGACAAAAATTTGAACTGAATGCCTTTGCATTCTTTTCTATCATTTTAATGAATTAACTGTTTTGATGGATATAATAGAAACAGTGCAATGTTACAATAAAATACTTTTCAACACATTATTTGTTTATTTCAAATAGTAAAATTCGCGGTCAGAGGGGCAACAATAGAAATGGAGCAGAGAAAGGGACAAGAGCACATATTACTTGTTTATACATTTTATACACTTGGTTCTTGCTAACAGTTCACAAATCTAAACATCTTGGAACAATATATACTATTTCCTTGTCCTCTGCTTCCTACTGTTTAGGATCAATATAGAAACAGACACTGTATTATTCCCAAATATCAATGAGGCTGTAGGTATCCTGCTCAGTAGGAGATACTACTAGTCAAGCCATGAAATGTATATTTAATTAAAATGGAATGTAGGAGTAGGTTATGCATAGCCATGCCCTGCCCAAGCGATTTCACATCCAGCAAACACTCTTTCATTTTTTGAAAATACAAAATCAAAAGTTTCTTGGAACTCTTTCTATTCCTTGTTGAAACATATAAGATATTTCATAAAAACAAAATGGGAAGCTTTTAAATATTATTAAAGCTCTGCATAACTCCATATCTGGTAAAATAACATTGTTCTATTCGGGAGAACAAGGGTGGATAAAAACTGAGATGAGACAGTTTTCAAGGTAAATCCCTTTAATAGGGTAACAGCTAACACGCAACAAGTAATGAGGAAATGGCAACTACAAATTTCTGTCAAGCCGCTATTTATATAGCAGCTGTTAAACTGTTTAACCAATGGCATATGTTTATTCTCCCGCCGGCTGAGCTGTCGCGTCTTAGCCAATGGGAGAAGCTTCTGCATCATGCTTACCAACGGTGTGGCTTGCAGATGCAACAAACATGTTACCTGGAGAAGTGTAGGTGTTGAAGTCCACACAACCTGAAGTTGAGAAACATTGGATTGAGAAACGCTGGATATATTTTTTTAGCAAATGATGCATATTTTACATCAGAGTGAAAATGAATTCAGCTGGATTTTACACAAAGATGTTTTGACTATTGTACATACTATATACACATGGTAAAACTTAAGCCTCACTGAATGCTTGGCTTGTTCATTATTTTTGTCCTTTCCCTCCCCCTCCATTATGTTTTATTAAACATATACACATATCATGAAAAACATACGTTTTCATATTGCTTTTGTAAGTAAAAGTTGACTAAATAACAAGTTTTAGATTTTCTTTAACTTCATGACCAACCTGTCTAAAAATCCCCAATCAATTCACTATAGAAATCATTAAGAAAATGACAAGAGAGAATACAAGGAGATGTGGCATCTGTACTCTGTTGCCAAAACTATCTTATTACTATAATATAATAGTAGATATATCCTAATAGTTAAAGGAGACTTATATTTAGCAGAATCAGAATGCTAAGTATAATCATGCCATGTTCTTATTACTTTTACCAACAAATTAACTTGACTCTTTTCATGATAGCCACAATTTTTAATAATGTGAAGTCATAGAGTAAATACAAATGCAATTCCATTTGAACTTTGTCTCTTGTTTTGAAAACTTTTAGACCCCCAAATCGATAAATTTATTCCACTATTATATTCATAAAATGATATTAGAAAGATCCCAGACTTCACTCATCCCTACAAAAGTAAATCTGGAAGCATTTTGGTCGCATATAACTTTTTGGAAAAGAAACTATGTACAAGAGGAACTAATGAAAAAGTGTATGTGGACAGATTTAACTAACAATAGTCCTTATTTGTCCAATAATACTTCACAGAAAAAAAATCAGCAAAACAATTTAGATCAAGTATAAGTATTCTTAATTAAGCTCTTCTTAACATTGTGAGCTTCAAGGATTTGATTCTTTGCAAAAAAAAAAAAAGCCAACCCAAAACAATAAGACTGATTAGTTCCCATGCAGGATTTTTTTTCAAGTCCGTGCAGCTTTAAAAGAAATCTATTATAGATTAAAAAAATAAGTTTAAACAGCATATATTACTGCTTGCTTTTGTTTATACACAATGAATACAAGTATTCAGAGTAGACCACATCTTAAGCATGTACTAATCCTTGCATAATTACAATTCAGCATCTCAACACTAAGGGGGTGGGGGAGGAGTGAAGAATCTCATGTAATGTGACTTTGTTCTGCTGGCTTGTCTAATCCAGTTCAATTACTTCAGCTTTCTTTCCCAGAGGTCTTATACTTGAAAAGTAAGCTTTATGTAAGCCACAAAAAGAAGAAGGGAAAGTGGGGAAAAAAATGGAAGAATAGGAGAAAGAATTGCAATGGAGATGATTATGCTTTTAAAAAGTCCCTTCCTAGGAATAATAAAAATAAATAAATAAAACCAGTTTGTAATTTGCAAAGCCTAGAACAACTAGGTTGTGATAAAGGACAATAGGTTTGGCAGTAGAAACTTTTGGATGAAAATGGTTCAGTGGTTTGGACCAATCTGAATGGATGTAGTATCTAAAACTATAATACTCCTACATATGGCCATTGCTACAAATATCCCAAAAGTGTTTTTCCAAAAGGCAACTGGACTTTATTTTCTTTGTTTTTAAGAAAAAATAAAGTCCAGTTATCTTTTGAAAAAGCAACTTTGGACAACCATGACCTAGATGATTGAGAATCTCCATAGACATTGCTACGTATAGTCATGGTTGTCATTGATCGCAGTGTTTTAAAATAATTTAATTAAAAAATATATTTTGGTATCTATTTTTGGCTAGGATAAACCAAAATGGTGTTCCTCTTACAGTGCTATCTGTAAAGAGTTTTTCAGTTAGCAAAGTAAGAGAACTGAAGAAAGAATACCATTATTTTTTTTCCTGTCAGAATAAATGTTCATAAACATTTCTAAATGTCCTGCTAAAAATAAAAGTGCATAAGCATTCATAAATGTTCCTCTCAAAATAAATGATCATAATTATTATATTAAAGCAGAAGATTGGGCTACATTGAATAATGAGTAGAAATGTCATCTGAGAAAGAATTTGAAGTTCTGAGGAACTACACATATGGAAAGATTATAATACATTACCATGTCATGTTTAACCTACGTATTATGTCATGGCTATCATCCATGCTGCCTTACTGATAGTGCTATTCCTCTAGTCAGAATGTTAAATTCATGGGATAGCTCTTCAGTTCAGAATAGAATAGAGCAGAGCAGAGCAGAGCAGAGCAGAGCAGAGCAGAGCAGAGCAGAACAGATTAGAATAGAATAGAATAGAATAGAATAGAATAGAATAGAATAGAATAGAATAGAATAGAATAGACTATTAGCCAAGTGTGATTGGACACACAAGGAATTTGTCTTAGTGCATATGCTCTCAGTGTACATAAAAGAAAAGATACATTTATCAAGAATCATAAGGTACAACACTTAACGATAGTCATAGGGTACAAATCATATTAGGAAACAGTCAAATCATATTAGGAAACAGTCAATATAAATCGTAAGGGTACAAGCAACAAAGTTACAGTCATACAGTCATAAGTGGAAGGAGATGACTGATGGGAATGATGAAAAGATTAATAGTAGTGCAGACTTAGTAAATAGTTTGACAGTGTTGAGGGAATTATTTGTTTAGCAGAGTGATGGCATTCGGGAAAAAACTGTTCTTGTGTCTAGTTGTTCTGTTGTGCAGTGCTCTAAAGCGTCATTCTGAGGGTAGGAGTTGAAAGAGTTTGAGATCAGCTCAAAGAGATTAGTTTGATTGGTAACAGGAAGACAAGCTATGACGACAAAAACTCTTGTGAATACTTAGGCAATGCTTCACAATATCCACACACATTTTTTAAACGCAATCATGCCAAGGTGTTAAAATTCATATTTGTACTAAGATCATCTAAAATATAGAGAAAGACAGCCACTTGTCTCAAATTGTATAGGGTCTTGTGCTTGAGCACAAGGGTTGGACTAGAAGATGTCCAAAGTCCCTTCCAGCTCTAGTCTGATTGATTGATAGCATGACATTATGGTAAATATCTGAATATAGTGGGAAGATTGAAATTCCTGGTGTATTTCTCCTATTGTTATTTTTTAAAAAGTGTCATCCTGAAACCAACCAGTCTTTTGTTTATTTCAGTTTTTCTCAAACTTGGCAATTTAAGATGAGAACTTCAACTTCTAGAATTCATGGATATTGATGGGAGTTCATGGATTTGGGGAGCTGAAGTCCACACATTTCAAAGTTGCCAAGTTTGAGAAACACTGGTCTATTTAACCCAGAGATGGAAATCATTGATCTTCATTTATTTTTATTTTTTGTCTTTTTATGCATAAGATTTCTCCAGTTATATCCCCTTTTTAATAAGAGTTTTATTTATAAATGGAGATAAAAACACAGGCATTGAAGAACACAAATTTTGAGTAGCAGATTTGGACACTTGATTAGAAAGTGAAGATGTTAATAAATACAGAAGAAATTAAAAAGTTTATTTGTTTAATTTTTTTATTTGCTACAAGGATGAATATCTTTGATTGTATTTGAAATAAACATTAGATTCTGTGCAGAGGTGAACTCAAAGTATAATTCTGCTTCCAAATGATTTTGGAAGATTACTCAGCAGTGTGGACTCAGCTTTGATAGCAACAATAATACCTCCTACCTCCTTAGAATATACACAGATAGGAGACAATTCAACAACTGTAAACTTATTTGAAACCATAATACTAGCTGTAACATCAATTACACTACAAAACCATACTGAGATTTTTTTTCTATCTGTTAATGCCAAACATACTCTGTGTACGGGTTTCTTTTCTTTTGCTTTTTTCTCTTTGGTGTGCGAAACTGAAGTTGGATAGAAGATTGGTTAGGATTGCAAAATGTCAGCCAACAGTTTGATAGCTTGAGTCGAGTCTGAATATGTCTTTTGCTGGCTTTCCATACATTTTGTCAAATACAATGCAAAACAATTTTTTAATAATTTGTCAAAACATTGTCTTATATATGGAATAGAATAGAATAGAGCTGGAAAGGACCTTGGAGGTCTTCTAGTCCAGCCCCTGCTCAAGCAGGAGATTCAATACCATTCCAGACAAATGGCTGTCCAGTCTCTTCTTAAAAACCTCCCATGATGAAACACCCACAACTTCTGAAACCAAGCTGTTCCACTGGTTAATTCTCACTCTTAGGCAGTTTCTCCTTAATTCCAGGGAGCATCTCTCCTTGATTAGTTTCCAACCATTGTTTCTTGTCTGGCTCTCTGGTGCTTTGTTATTCTGACCATCATGAAGACTTTGAAACTATTGTCCCAAGGTCTCAGAATTTCTTTATCTTTAGGACAGACAGCAAAGTTGTTGGTTGAAGAAGCTTATGGTGTTATGTCATGCAATTTAAGACATATTTTATTTTCAGTATTACAAATAAAGAGCCTTGGTACTACAGTGGTTTAAAGCACCCTGTTATTAACACAGCTGCCTGCAATTTACTGCTGGTTCGAATCTCTCCAAGGCTCAAGGTTGACTCAGCCTTCCATCCTTTCTAAGGTAGGTTAAATGAGGACCCAGTTTGTGGGGGCAATAAGTTGACTTTGTATAAAAATATACAAAAGTATGAAGGCTATTGCTGAGCACATTGTAAGCCGCCCTGAGTCTCTGGAGAAGGGCGGCATATAAATCAAATTAAAAAAAAAAATAGTGTAAAGTTGTTGATATCTTCAGGGAGTTCCTCATACACCCAAATAATATTGTATGTTACTTTCTTTTGTAGATACATTCCTTGAAAGACCTATATTTAGTATGATTTATAAAGGCTTCAAAACATTTCCAGATAACAAGCAAGACTCCTTCCCTGGAGCCCTCAGGGATTGCCTCAGGATCTGCAGGAAGGCTGGAATCAAACAGAACAAATCCATGGAACTTTATCTGCTAGGTGCTAAGCAAATTCTCATTTTGACCTTGCAGAGGAATCACCAATGGTCCTCTACCTAAGAGAGTACATGTCACCTGAAAAAGCACCACAGACAGTCTTGTTTCCTATTTCATTTCATTTCCCTTAGTTCTTCTGTAAACCAAGGAAAGAACAGAACAGAACAGAACAGAACAGAACAGAACAGAACAGAACAGAACAGAATAGAATTCTTTATTGGCCAAGTGTGATTGGATACACAAGGAATTTGTGTTTGGTGCATATGCTCTCAGTGTACATAAAAAGACAGGATATACTCACCAAGAATCACAAGGCACAACACCCAGTGACAGTCACATGGTACAATAAGCAATCAAATCATACTAGGAAACAATCAATATCAATATAAATCACAAGGAGACAAGCAACAAAGTTACAGTCATGCAGTCACAAGTGGGAGGAGATGGGTGACAGGAATGATGAGAAGACCAATAGCAATAGTAATGCAGCCTAATATGAATAGTTTGACAGTGTTGTGGGAATTATTTGTTTAGTAGAGTGATGACGTTTGAGAAAGACGTTCTTGTGTCTAGTCGTTCTGGTGTGCAATGCTCTATAGTGTCGTTTTGAGGGTAGGAGTTGAAACAATTTATGTCCAGGATGTAAGGGGTCTGTAAATATTTTCACAGCCCACTTTTTGACTCATGCTGTATACAGGTCCTCAATGGAAGGCAGGTTGGTAGTAATTGTTTTTTCTGCAGTTCTAATTATCCTCTGAAGTCTATATCTGTCTTGTTGCATTGCAGAGCCAAACCAGACAGTTATAGAGGTGCAGATGACTGACTGAATAGTTCCTCTGTACAAGTGTAGAAAGTGATGGGAACTATGAGAGAGGAGAGGTTACATAGACACAATCTGATCCAAAGCCCTGAAATAAACTCTTAGGGTTGATTGATATATGCAGTAATAATGTACATGCATTTTACTGCTGAATGGTTTTAATAACTTACATTGATTATGGTTATGAATAAATTTATGTAAATGTTCTATCTAGGGCCATTTAACCAATGCACTTGATACATGTTATGTGCATGAATGAAGGTACTTTATGGGGCACTTTGCATATAATGAAACCATTCTAGAAAATATAAGAAAAAATATTTCTCTTTTGATATAAAACTTAGCTTTACATATCCATTGTATACAAATATTTTGTAATAATATTTTCAACTAATGAAGCAAAGCAGCAATATATTATTGATTTCATATCCTAGTGTGAGTGTGCACTCTGTGTAAAGATGGAGTCTTCCTGACCTCACTCCTAAATCATTATAAATATAGAGTACTTCTCTAACTTGGCTTAAAAAGAAAGGTACAATAAACTTGGGTATCTGTTTTGTATGCCCTATCCAGGCCACATGAGCAAAATATGCATATAATTTCAATCAAGAAATCAAGCATGTAAATGATAATTTGACATATTAAGCTTCCCCTTTGCTCCTGTAACAGGTGGGTCTGCTTTAACTGTGTTAATTCCTGCAGTTTTCTGATCACTCATTTAGCAGAAGGAAGCATCTTAAAAGCAGTAATCTCCACTATGTTGAATATATTTCTGCAAAAGATAGTAACTTTTTGCTCTTTCTGGGTATCACACCTTTTGCTACACAATTCTACAAGAGAGTATTGTTTAGAATGACATATGAAAGCGGTACATTGAAGTATATGCTAAGGTATATTAATTTTTTCAAGGGGCAGCTTTTAATTATATGAAAACTGTGTCCAAATCTGTGAATGTGTAATAAATGTTATTTTTTTCCTAGGTAAACTGGTTCTCCCTACCATCTAACATCCAAAATACAAATAATGAATACTTTATGGCCATATAATTTTACAGGCTCTATTGTTTTCTTTATATTGTGTGCGTAATTATGGAAAAATAGACACATTCTTTTTCTTAATACAGCTTACCAGTGAAGCATTGAACATTTAGGCCTATTGAAAATTCAGTTAATTAAATGTTAAAAGGAATTTGCCAATTACCATGATAGATAATTATTCTTCTTGGTTACCTGACTATGTTTTCTATAGGTTTTTGTTCACATGTGGGCTGTTATGCTGTTGTTAAATGTAATCATTAGTGCTCACAAAAACTCGCAGTTCTAAGAATGCTGGAAAGGCAAGTTTGGTATTCTGAAATAATTGAACTATGAATAAATTGGAAGGAATTAAGGGCACCCCTAAGTGATAAGTCAAGGAGCAGCAAATAATTGGAACAATAGATCCAGTTTATACTGTATAGAAATAAAGTATGTAGTATAACATTCCATAACAAAATGTTTCTTACTTTCTGGCAACGCACATTGTCCAAAGAGGAACCTTTTTCTTCTTGCAGCCCCTAAATCCAGAGTCTAGAATAGAATAGAATAGAATTCTTTATTGGCCAAGTGTGATTGGACACACAAGGAATTTGTCTTGGTGCATATGCTCTCAGTGTACATAAAAGAAAAGGTACATTTGTCAAGAATCATAAGGTACAACACTTAATAATAGTCATAGGGTACAAATAAGCAATCAAATCATATTAGGAAACAGTCAATATAAATCGTAAGGATACTAGCAACAAGGTTACAGTCATACAGTCATAAGTGGGAGGAATGATGACAAGATTAATAGTAGTGCAGACTTAGTAAATAGTTTGACAGTGTTGAGGGAATTATTTGTTTAGAAAGTGATGGCATTCGGGAAAAAACTTTTCTTGTGTCTAGTTGTTCTGGTGTGCAGTGCTCTTTACTGTCGTTTTGAGGGTAGGAGTTGAAACAGTTTATGTCCAGGATGCGAGGGGTCTCTAGTTATTTTCACAGCCCTCTTTTTGACTTGTGCACTATACAGGTCCTCAAAGGAAGGCAGGTTGGTAGTAATTGTTTTTTCTGCATTGTCCTTCTGTTTTTTCTAATTATCCTCTGAAGTCTGATAGTTATAGGGTGCAGATGACAGACTCAATAATTTCTCTGTAGAACTGTATCAGCAGCTCCTTGGGCAGTTTGAGCTTTCTGAGTTGGCGCCGAAAAATCATTCTTTGTTGTGCTTTTTTTGATGATGGTTTTGATGTTAGCTGTTTATTTTAGGTCTTGAGATATGGTAGAACTTAGAAATTTGAAGGTCTCTACTGTTGATACTGTGTTGTATAGTATTGTAAGAGATGGTAGTATAGGAGGGTTTCTCCTAAAGTCTACCACCACTTTTCTATGATTTTGAGTGTGTTCAGTTCCAGATTGTTCTGTTCGCCCCACGAGGCTAGTTGTTCAACTTCCCATCTATATACAAATTCATCATTGTCTTGAATGAGACTGATCACTGTTGTGTCATCTGCAAACTTCAGTAGTTTAACAGATGGATTGTTTGAGATGCAGTCAGTGGTATATAGAGAGAAGAGAAGTGGAGAGAGCACACAGCTTTGGGGGGGGGCTGTGCTAATTGTACAGGTATCTGATATGATTCTGCTTAGCTTCACCTGCTGCTTCCTGTCTGTTAGGAAGCTTATGATCCACTTACAAGTGTGTTCAGGTACCGCTAGCTGGTTTAGCTTAGTTAGAGGAATGTCTGGAATGATGGTGTTGAATGCTGAACTAAAGTCTATGAAGAGGACCCTTGCGTAGGTCTTTGGAGATTCAAGTTGTTGTAGGATGTAGGTCTGCACCATATTAATAGCATCATCTGTTGATCTATTTGCCTGGTATCCAAATTGCAGGGGGTCTAACAGTGGATCTGTGATGGTTTTCAAGTGGGACAGCACTAGCCTTTCAAAGGTTTTCAAGACTACAGATGTTAGAGCAACTTGTCTGTAGTCATTCAGTTCCTTGATGGTGGGCTTCTTCAGCACTGGGATGATAGTAGAGCATTTGAAGCAACAAGGAACATAGCACATCTCTAGTGATTTATTGAAGATTCGGGTGAAGATGCAGGCCAATTGGTCAGCACAGACTTTTAAGCAAGAAGGAGTTATCTTGTCTGGGCCTGGAGCTTTTCCTGGCTTTTGTCTGTGAAATAGGTCTTGCACTTCCTTTTCTGTGATTTCTAGGGGTTGTGAACCCAAGAGTCAGTTGAAGGAGGTTTGACTGTTGTTGGTATGTCTGAGATGGGGATTGTGGAGATAGGTGGCTGTAGTTTCCTTTTACCTGCAGTAAAACACATTCAGGTCATCTGCCAGTTGTTGATTTCCTCCAGCCTGGGAAGGAGGTTTGCTGTAGCCGGTGATATTTTTAAGAGTTTTCCATATGTTTGCTGGTTCATTTGTTGAGAACTGGTTCTTTAGTTTTTCAGAGTAGCTTCCTTTTGCTGCTCTGATCTCCTTGTTAATACATTTCTGGCCTTTTATCACCTTTTCTATAGGCTTCCTCTTTGGAACAACATAACTGCTTAAGTTTAGCTGTGAACCAAGGTTTATTGTTACTATATATTCGCAAGTTCCTGGTTGGTACATATAGGTCTTCACAGAAGCTGACATATGATGTAACAGCATCTGTGAGTTCATCTAAGTCTGCAGAGGTATTTTTGAAAACATTCCAATCAGTACAGTCAAGGCAGGCCTGTAGCTTTAACTTTGCCTCCTCAGTCCAAGTCCTCACTGATTTAATTGTTGTTTTTGTTATTTTAAGTCTTTGCCTGTAAGCAGGTACAAGGTGAATCATGCAATGATCAGAGTGTCCCACAGCTGCTCATGGTAAAGACCGATAAGCATCTTTTAGTGTTGTGTAGCAATGGTCTAAAGTATTCTTGCCTCTAGTGGGACAATTGACGTGCTGAAAGTATTTTGGTAGCTCTTCCCTTAAGTTTGCTTTGTTTAACTCTACCAAAATAATGGCCAGGGAATTGGGGTATTTGGCTTCAGCCTCCATAATCTGGTCAGCTAGAGTTTGTAATGCCTTGTTTATACAGGCTTATGGAGGGACATAAACAACAATTAGAAGAAATGAGGAGAACTCACATGGAGAATAAAATGGTTTACAGTTGATAAGTAAAGACTCCAAGTTTTCGTCACAGAACTTACATATTATAATTATATCCTGAGACCAGCTGTTGTACAATACAAGTGTTTATTTTAAATTCTGGATTAAAAAATGTCAGGATATAGATTTTACCAAATAAAGAGATCCAGGATCCAGGATCAATTTCTACTTACATAATGGGATTTACTACTTCTTTCCCTCCTTTGTTTTACCCCTGCTTATGCCATACTTCAGGAAAATACTTAATGTATATATGGTGTGGTATGCTATAGTAGTGTTGTATTCCAGAAATCCAGAATCTAATTAGATGTTCATGTTTTACTGGCAAGCAACTTTCATTCCCCCTTTTATAATAATGTCAGAAAAGCAATTAAAGAAGGGGAATAATTGTTTATAAAAAGCAATATTTGAATAGAAGAAGGAGTATTTCTTTCACTACATTTTTTTTTTGCCGTTCATTGTGCTCCCTTTCATTTTATATGGCAAGCTAGATGCACTGTACATGAGCAGTAAATTAAGGAATAGTTATTTCATACTGATATCAATT
This sequence comes from Pituophis catenifer annectens, assembly GCF_029215685.1. Classification (NCBI taxonomy): domain Eukaryota; kingdom Metazoa; phylum Chordata; class Lepidosauria; order Squamata; family Colubridae; genus Pituophis; species Pituophis catenifer. The sequence continues at coordinate 117,234,313 of NW_027256882.1, forward strand.
ACTCACTTATACATTGTCAAAAAAATATAAAGAATTATTTTAAATTAAACAGAAGATGAATAATCTAATCAATGTCCTCTAAGGCCAAATATTCATGTGATGACTGCCCACCTCACTTCTTCCCTTATTTCACATTTTTAGCTTAACTTTATGAATCCCAATTCCTAGATTTATCATAATTCATTATAATAAATAGTTTTCTCTTTCTGGTTGTGTTCCTTTCATCTCTTAGACTTGGATTCAGTACATAAACTCTAAAGTCACACCAATTTACTTCAGTTTGAAATTCTAAAGCTTGATATTTATGTGCAAAGGCTGCAGTAGATTCTTAGTTATGATTCAAAATCAACTGAAGATATCCGTATTTTCATAGAAATTATCCCACTTCAGTTTCTGTACTTTTGCTGGTGTATCATCAATGAATATTCATAGAACTTTGTATTATTCACCATTCTTAGTTATTATTTCTTTCAATTATGTACATGCTAGCAGTAACAAAAATAAATCCATGATAAATTAACAACATATACTCAAGTCAATTGTAACTGGAATAGCAATAAAGCTAAATGTATTGCTACAGCAACAACAGTAAAAATAAATTCTATGAATTAATCAGCTGAACATATTCAAACAGGAAATTTATTTTATTTATTTATTTTATTGGATTTCTATACCGCCCTACTCCCAAAGGACTCAGAAAGAAGAGAATAATAGGATATGCATGTCTCAATATCTTAGAACAGCTTCTTTTATAGCATGTTTTGAATGACTTGGTGCCATTGAGCTTCATTTGCAGAAAAGCTGTATATATGTGGTACAACACTCCTAAAGATGTCACACATATCTAAATATATTCTCACAAAGGGCCATTTACTTCAATTCTTTCTTAAAAACTAAGAAATATTGGAATGTCCAGGTTAAGAAGTGATACATTTTTCAGGAAAAAAACTTGCATATTGCTACGAAGACTATAATTTCCATATGAAATACCATTCTGAAGAGGGACAGATTATCTAGAAGAGATTGGGGTTAACTTCAGGGGTCATGTTTATTATCAATATGCCCTACTGTTTCTGTATGGTTTTTATGATTCTGGGATATGGTGAGATGATTAGTCAATAAAATGTACTGTTGTTTCCAGGCATTATTACTCAACTCATTCATTGTGGACATAGTGGTATATTATCCATTATAATGTCTTTCTTATGAACTGGTAATATTGTAAATGTGACTAAGTTTGCTTGCAGGGAAAACACAGCATTGGTGATAAAAAAATTCTGTGAAATAACTGATGCTTAAATGTCTTATTCAATTGCATTTATATTTCTCCATGGAGTTATTGTCATTACTCATCCAACATGCATGTTGTAAAAGAATATTCAACAATCTTCAATTAAAATGTGCTAGACACAGAAACATAAAATTTACCTTACAAGGGCACTTTCCCATATAATGTCATATAGCACATTTCATAAAGATATCCTACTTACCTGGAAAAAAATAAATAGGATCTGGTTTATTGCAATCTACTCATATTCCTAGTGCCACAAAGATTTTAAAAATTGATGTATTTCAAAAAGAATGTATGTCTAAGAGACTTTAACCTAAACTACTGAGCAGTAACAAGAGGGAAATATTACATTACTTTCATGCCAAATTCTGTTGTCTACTTCCTTTTATATGTTAAATAATTTTACCCAAACCTCAGGTTCCTGGTAATATTTTTGTGCCACAGGGGAAAAAAAAAATCTTTGTGCATTATTCTTTCCAATCACACACATAAAGGCTTTTCAAAGAGCAGAGGGTGATTAAGTGAAAGAACAAATTATATGGCTGAGGTTCCTCCTGGCCAAATGAATGATGCTCCTCCTGAAATGGACTGATGCTCTTATCTTGATTTAGTCTTCTTTGTGAAAGAAAGAAAAAGAGAGAGGAAAGGATGGCTGAAATCCCAAAGGATAAGAATAACAGTCTTTGCCTCAAACAAATACTCAGTTTGCCTGCACTGGCTAATTCTTTAATGGGCAGCCATTATTCTGACAATCTTAAGACTGTTTGTTACTAAAGGGACAGGGCAGTTATTTTCATGGGACAATAATCTCCAGCCTGGTGTTTTTGTATTCTTTTCATTGCTTACTGCACTCCACTTTTCCCTAAAATATCCAATCTCCTGAAAAGATGAAAACACATCCTCTTGCAGTGCTTGCTCAAATCACATTGCCACAGTAAGTGGTACTTCACAAGGTTTTACTTGAGTGGTGCCAGTACTCTATTGTTCCCCCCTTTTCAGCTTCACCTTTGAAGCACAATGAAATTGTTCAGTTTCTTTTTGTTTGGAATGGTGGTAGGGTGAAGGATTGATCAAAGAGTGGGCAATCAAATTCACAGTCAGACAGGCACTGCCTTTGGCTGTAAATTGGCATTCTAATGCCAGCCATTGGACGTGATGAGAAACTGTTTTTTTTAGTCTTTGCTGACTGCCATTTTGCCCAGCTTAATAATGCACCAAACTGAATTCATGAACATGGTCTGGAATTTTGATTTTTCACTACTTGGGGAAGGGAAGGAGACACATAAATATGTGCTGCCTTTAAATCTCATCCCTTTCTTCTAGGACAGATTTTTTTAATAATAATAATAATAATAATAATAATAATAATAATAATAATAATAATAATAATTATTATTATTATTATTATTATTATTATTATTATTTACTTTATTCTTTAAACATGAAACTCAATCAACTGAACATTCAAAAATGCATCACAACCATTGACTGGTGCTAATGGTTGATACGGGTTGCTGACAGCGTCCTAGGTACCAACCAAGTACCTTATTAAGATGTACGATGTTTCAAGTAGCACAGTTTTTTTCAGTTCTGCTGGTGTTATTGCAGGAAGCTGCAATTTGTTGATGTATCTTATAAAAATCTTGGATATGGTACCAAGTGCCCCAATGACAATGGGTTACATGTTTCATCCATAGCCATGTAGTTTTGATGGCCAGGTCACAATATTTCATGGTTTTTTACAGTTCTTTTTCTTCGACTCTGGCATCTCCTGGTACTGCGATGTCAATAAATTGTACGTTTCAGTTTTTGACAACTGTGATATCTGGTGTGTTGTATTCTAAGTGATGATCTGTCTGTATTCAAAGAAAGAAAATTATTATTATTTATTGGTTAATCTTTAGTGAGATTCACAGCCTTTGAGGCTGGTTAATAGCTCAGCAGCTCGAGTCCTGACCAAGGACCTAGGAACTGTTAAGGTATCGTCGGAGGATGTAAGCTGTTCCGAGTAAGGTGGTTTTTTGTAGAGTCAAAATGTTCAAGTCCGGCAAATTTAGAATTTCTAAATAGCGGGGTAGCCCTTTGGGTATTGCTCCGAGGGCTCCAATTACAATCGGGACAACACACAATTTCTTTTTCCACAGTCCCTCAACTTCAATTTGTAAGTCCCGGTACTTTGTGATTTTTTCTTGCTGCTTATCTTCAATTCGTGCATCACCAGGTATTGCAATGTCAATGAACCATACTTTTTTCTTTTCAACTATTGTTATGTCAGGTGTGTTGTGGATCAAGTGCCTGTCAGTCTGAATCCTAAAGTCCCACAAGATCTTGAGTTTCTCATTCTCTAAAACTTTCTCAACCTGATGTTCCCAGTGGTTTTTGCTGTACTCAAATCCAAACTTCTGGCACAATTTCCAGTGAATGATTTTAGCAACATGGTCATGGCGTTGTAGGTAGTCAGTTTGTGAAATTTTGCTGCACCCACTGATCAGGTGGTCAACTGTCTCTTCTTTTTCATTGCAGAGGCAGCATTTGCTGTTGGTGGTAACATGTTGAATTTTTGCCTTCATACAGTTTGTGGCTAGGGCCATTGTATTTCTGTATTCAAAGAAAGAAAATTTCTTTCTGTATTCAAAGAAAGAAAATTATTATTATTATTATTATTATTATTATTATTATTATTATTATTATTATTATTATTATTATATACTTTCAATCATATCAATCATAAGTAACTAAGAAATAATAATGTGATAAATCCCCCCTCCCTCGGAATGGTTTCATAAATCGATCAGGCAATTTATATACTAAATCAGTTCAATATTTGTTTATTTGCTTAGTGTAGCCTGATATAGTCAAGGATAAAGCAATGAACAGATGAAAAGATAGCCAGATGAAGATGTAAAATTATGTCATTATTAAAAATAGAAGTTGACAGTCTTTTAGACAGAGTGCACATCTGGAATTTTGAGAAACTGCTGCGAGAACTCACAATAGAACTGCCATGGGAGACTTGTCCATCCATAAAACATTTGCAAATAAATGTGAGGGTTACAAAGTTCAAAGGCACTAAAATAATCAAATGTCATGGCAAATTTGTCTTGGTTAGTTTGCTTGTTTTTAATTAACAAAATATTGTTTGAGAATAGGTGGGGCAGAAGCAATCTAGGAATACATCACTGGCTTCAAACTTTCTGGGTTTTTTTGAAGACATTTCGCTTCTCATCCAAGAAACTTCTTCAGCTTCTCCAAGCAAAACGTCTTCAAAGAAAAACCAGAAAGTCCAGTTGCCTCTTGAAAAAAGCATCTTTGGGACAACCATGACCTGGATGACGGAGAATCTCCATGGACAACTACAGTTAATGGCCTCAAATCACTATAGTACTTCAGAAGCGGTAATAACATGGATTAAAGAGTCCTAATAACAATGCTGGAATTGAATAAACAGCTAAAATACATGTCCTTGAACTTACCAATTGCTGTATGTTATTTAAAAAGAGCCTTCTATCCATTTCATTTTTTGCATGTTTTAAATATCAATAAGTAGTTGTTTTAAAATTAAATTTATTTATTATTTATTTATTACATGTATTTATATGCCGCCATTCTCCCAAAGGACTCAGGGCAGCGAACACAAGTTAAGAAACAAATACAATAAAATCATAATTTAATCCAAATAATTAATTAGTAGTAAATAATAAAGCCCAGAATCAGTCTCAGCCTATTTGTTTGAAAAGCCAAGTCTTCAAGTCCCGACGGACGGAGCGGAGATCAGAAGCCGTCCGGAGCTCAGTAGGTAATTCATTCCAGAGGGTGGGAGCACCCACAGAGAACGCCCTATCCCTGGGCACAGCAAGGTGACATTGGCTCACCATCAGAACCCTGAGGAGAGTGGCCCTATGTGAGCGAACAGGACGGTGAGAGGCAGGCAGGAGAAGGTCATGCAAATATCCCGGACCTAAGTCATGAAGGGCCTTATAGTTGAGAACTAGCACCTTGAAGCGGACCCGAAGAAATACTGGTAACCAGTGCAGCTCACGCAGGAGGGGTGTTATATGGGAGTAATGAGGGGCTCCCATAACAACCTGTGCAGCTGCATTCTGGATCAGCTGGAGTCTCCGGGTGCATCTCAGGGGCAGGCCCATGTAGAGGGAATTGCAGTAATCCAAGCGGGAAGTAACCAGGGCATGAGTGACTGTGCGAAGGTCATCTCGGTCCAGGAAAGGGCGCAACTGGCACACCAGGCAAACCTGTGTGAAGGCCCCCCTGGTCATGGCCATTAGATGGTCTTCTAGGGATAGCCGAGCATTCAGGAGGACACCCAAGTTGCGAGCCCTATCAACAGGTGCAAGTTTTTCCCCATCTATCAAAAGTGATGGAGTCTCTGAAACCAGAGATGCCGGCATCCACAGCCACTCAGTCTTAGAGGGATTGAGTTTGAGTCTGTTTCTGCCCATCCAGGCTCGTACCTCCTCCAGGCAATGGGACATCACGGAAAGGGCATCTCTGGGGTGGTCTGGGGTGGAGATGTATAATTGGGTATCATCAGCATATTGATGATATCTCACCCCAAAGCCACGGATGATCTCACCCAGTGGCTTCATATTGATGTTAAAGAGCAGGGGGGAGAGAACCGACCCCTGAGGCACCCCACAATTAAGGGACCTCGGGGTGGATCTCTGCCCTCCCGCCCATACAAACTGAAAGCGACCCGAGAGGTAGGAGGAAAACCACCGTAAGACAGTGCCTCTCACCCCTAACCCCACAAGTCACTGAAGTAGGATACCATGGTCGATGGTATCAAAAGCTGCTGAGAGGTCAAGTAGGACCAGGATGGAGGAACAACCCCCATCCCGAGCCCACCAGAGATCATTCACCAGAGCGACCAATGCCATTTCCTGTGACCGTGTCGGAAGCCTGATTGGTATGGGTCAAGGTATTCTGTTTCCTCCAGGAATTGTGAGAGCTGCTGAGCCATTACAGTCTCAACAACCTTTGCGATGAAGCAAAGGTTGGAGATGGGACGATAGTTATTAAGTGAGTCTGGATCCAGGGAAAGCTTCTTGAGGAGAGGTCGAACCACTGCCTCCTTAAGAGAGGTGGGGAAGTTTCCCTCTCTCAACGAAGCGTTGACAATTGCCTGGATCCAGTCTCTAGTCACCTCTCTGGCAGCCGAAACCAACCAGGAGGGACAAGGGTCCAATAAGCAAGTGGAGGAACTAAGTTTGCCCACAATCCTGTCCACTTCCTTGACAGAAACAGGGTCAAACTCAATCCAGATATTATTCTCAAGACCCACCCTAGTCTCCCGATTGGATTCTGCCCAGTCAGAGTCCAATCTGATCCGGATCTGAGCAATTTTATCATGCAGAAACTATACAAAATCCTCAGCTCTGCCCTGCAAAGGGTCTTCCCTCGCTCCCTGATTGAGGAGGGAGTGGGTCACACGAAACAGGGCCACTGGGCGGTTTTCTGCAGATGCAATGAGGGCGGCGAAGTAGTGACGTTTCGCCGCTTCCATCGCCACTAGATAAGACCTAATATGGGTTCTTAACTGTGTTTGGTCAGATTCAGATCGGGAGGACCTCCAACTCTCCTCTAAGCATCTTTTCCGACATTTCATTTCCCGGAGCTCCATGGAAAATCAAGGAGCAATCCGGGATCTGGTCGGGTTAGAGGCCGCAAAGGTGCGATTCTGTCCAAGGCGTCGGTAGCCACCCATTCCCAGGATGCCACCAGAGCCTCAGCTGAATCGCAGGATTGAGAGATGGGGAATGTCCCAAGCTCCTTCAAGAACCTTTCTGGGTCCATCAGGCGCCTAGGGCGGAACCATTTTATGGGTCCCGTCTCCCAGTGGCAGGAGTTGGCAGATTGAAAGTCTAGTCTAAGGAAGGAATGGTCAGTCCATGACAGGGGAGTGATGGAAAGTTCCCCCTTACCATGACCATTTACCCACTGCCCAGAGAGAAAAACCATGTCGAGTGTGTGTCCTCCCCTATGAGTTGGGCCCTGAATAACCTGAGTCAGGTCCATGGCTGCCATGGAGGCCATGAACTCCCGGACTGTCTCAGATGACTCACCAATTGAAGGCAGATTAAAATCTCCCACAACTAAAAGATTGGGGAGTTCAAGTGCCACCTCAGACAAGACATTGAGCCGTGCGGGCAGGGCTGTGGCAACATAGCTGGGAGATAGGTATGTGACCAACAAGCCTGACTGAACTCCAGGGTTCCACTTCAAGTGGGTCAAGAAGAGACTCACACCCACCTATCTGAGGGACAGTGACCTCCCTAGGACTCAGACTTTCTCTAACAACTACTGCCACCTCCCCGCCCCTTCCCTGGTGTCGCGGCTGGTGCAGGACACGAAAGCCTGAGGGGCATAAATCAGAGAGAGGGATTCCCCCCTCTTGCCCCAACCAGGTCTCCGTGATACAGGCCAGGTCCACACCCTCCTCATCAATAAGATCTTGTATGAGGAGAGCCTTATTCATCACGGACCTGGCATTCACATATATCAGATGGAAACCAAGGTCCTTCACTCTCATATCCCCAGGAAAGCAGGGTGAGCAGGAGTTATGGGAGCAAGTCACTATCCGAATGCATCTGGTATGATGCTCCCCACCCCTACTTCGATTTCTTCTGCCCCTTCCCATCATCACAGGTATAGCTTGTCCCACCCTCCTCTGAACATCTCCTATGACTCCCAACTTCTCCAACCCGCTGGGATTGTCAAAATGGCATGGCTGCTGATCCTTAAGAGACCCCCCAGTCTCATTTTTATTATTAAAAACCACCCTCCTCCTGGATCCCCTTAAAATTAGATCTAAAAATCTATTTAAAAAACCCCAGAGTTTCCGTTTTTTAGTGTACCACCTCTCGGGGTTCCAAAACCCGTCATCAAGGGCAGCCCTCGATAGTTGAGAGGGCCAAACCTGTGAGACGGGGGAGTCTTGCAGTGCAAGGAGCTCCACAGTTGAATACATTAAAGAATAGTAATGAGCTGAGAGTGATGAAGGATCATTTTCTATTAAAGGGTGTTAGAGATAGTAAAAACAGGTAGATTAAATAAGGGAGGAAAAGATGTTAAAGAGAAGACAATATGCTAAAAACATCAGAACATCGGGACATCATCATCCTATCATGATGATGGTAAGTCTTGTGATTATAATAAATCTATTCAATGGTGGGGAAAAAAGTCTCATAGGTCGCCTTTTCAAGGTGACCCAAACCAGAGTCATAAGGTCAAATAAGAGATGGTCTGTCCCACCATAGTCCAAGACTCTCAGTGTCTGTGCCTCCTCCCATTCTCACACCAGTGATAGCCGAGGCTTAGTTCAGAAAAAAAGCAAGGTGTAGTCATAGGATGGAATAAATGATTGAATAATCGAATAATCCGGGTAACCCAGGGAGGACAAGATGGTCAAATAATGGTCAAATAAGGCTGCAGATCAATCAAAAGTTGTAAATTTATGCTGAGTGGCCCTATAGGCCTAAGCCTAATAAGGGGGGGAGCAGTTAAGGGGGAGACCAACTGTCATCCCCAACTGACAATTCTCAGTTCCTTCCCCATAAGCTTGATCTTCAGGCCATTCAGCCCATTAAGCCCCTTCCATGCTTCAGAAAAAAAGGGAGGGAGTGTCCAGATCCCTCAAAAACTGAGGGATCCTAACGTTTTAATGCTGCCCTCTTCTCCACCAACAACGGGGGCGTCTTTGCAGCCAAGCCTCCAGGTACTGTCGCCGTCCTCTAACCTCTTCCCCGAAAGTCAGCTGTTCCTCGGGCTCCATCCACGGCTCTATCGAGCCGGCAACACCTCAGCTCACTGGGAGGGGGTCAAAAGATGGTTAACTAACCCCCGACACCCCTGAAAATGTCGAACATCGCCTCCTTAAGCTCAGGGTTCACTGCGGAGCCGCCATTTTGGTTTGCTGCCCAACGGAATCTAAATTTAAATTCCAGTCTTTAAAACAAGCATGACTGTATTATGCTATTTTAAGTATTAAAACAAGGTTAGAGAAAAAGACAATTAATTGTATATCCATTTTAACAGCATGCTTAAGTTATACACTTTAAAAAATTAAGTTAAAAATGCCTTCTGGAGTTTATAGTTTTCAACTTCAGTGGATAGCAGAGTATGCTATGAACAACTTTGAAAAGCATACCAAAGGGATGTTGCACACTAAATAAGATGAAATTTACAACTGGATTAAGTACAATTAAAATTCATTTTCTTTTGGTGCAACATTAATGAAGTCCACATATTTTTTAATGTTCATTGTAAGGAAGCTGCTAGCAATGTCTCTTTTAACTAAGTATCCCCTGGTTAATTAGAATCTTTACAGCTTATAATTACCTCAGAGTTGCCATTAAAAAGCCAGAAAACTGGGAGAACAATTTACATAACTATTATGATGAGCTTTTAAATTGGCAGAGCAATACAAATCTAGAATAATGATACTAGCTGGTTTATTGATAGATATTACAACTTTTAAGAGTAATTTTGGTCCCTGACAGAAGCAGATGTTACTTCATAGTCAGTGGGAGGTAAAGGTAGTATAATAACAGTTTAGTTATCTCTATGCCAGCAAATAAAATATAAGCACACAATAGTAATGCAACTAGTATATGATAGTATACAAGGACTACAACTTTCAGTCTGGGACCATTTCAAGTCAAGCCATTGACTTGATTTATTTTTTTCAGGCTTGATCAGAGTCACTATTTATCTATGTCCATGATGGCGAACCTATGGCATGCATGCCACAGGTGGTATGCGGAGCCATATCTGTGGGCACACGAGTGTTGCCCTAGGTCAGCTCCAGTGCACATGCGCATGCTGGCCAGCTGATTTTTGGCCTTCCAGTCCCACTGGAATTTAGGAAACAGGCCTCCGGAGGGCCTCTGGGAGAGTGGGGAAGGCCATTTTCACCCTCCCCAGGCTCCTAGAAAGCCTCTGGAGTCTGGGGAGGGTGAAAAATGGGCCTTCCAGTCCCACTGAAAGTCAAGAAATGGGCCATTTCCGGCCTCTGGAGGGCCTCAGTGGGTGGGGAAGGCCATTTTTGCCCTCCCCAGGCTCCAAGAAAGCCTCTGGAGCCTGGGGAGGGTGAAAAATGGGCCTTCCAGTCCCACTGAAAGTCAAGAAATGGGCCATTTCCGGCCTCTGGAGGGCCTCAGTGGGTGGGGAAGGCCATTTTTGCCCTCCCCAGGCTCCAAGAAAGCCTCTGGAGCCTGGGGAGGATGAAAAATAGGCCTATCGGGTTCACTGTGCCATTGCATGCCAAAAGCGGGGGAAACGCGGGGAGTCACGCGCGCAGGGGGTGGGGCACATTGAATTATGGGTGTGGCACGCACGTGTGTGACCCCCCCCATGCTCCTCCTGCTTTTGGCACGCGATGGCAAAAAGGTTAGCCATCACTGCTCTATGTAATGTTTATCCAAAAGGTCTTTGCTTATAGCTGTAGCTACCTATTTACATATTTCTTCATGTCTACAAGATTTCTAAATTTCTTTTTTTAAATAAATGGAAAACCATGATTCATACACCATACTTCATAATATCCCAATATATGTTGAACAAAACAATTGATTTCTTCTGACCCTGCTTTTTTATTGGCTTCTATATATTTTTGTGAAAAGCAGTTTGCATAAAGAAGTATAGCAATAACATACTAACATAATAACAGAATTGGACAGGACCTTGGAGGTCTTCTAGTCTAACCCCCTGCTCAAGCAGGAAACCTTATACCATTTCAGAAAAACTGTTGTTCAATCTCTTCTTAAAAATCTCCAGTGTTATAGGACACACAAATTTTGAGGCAACTTATTCCACTGATTAATTGTTCTGCCAGGAAATTTATCCTTAGTTCTAGCTTGGTTCTCTCCTTGTTTAGTTTCCATCTGTTGCTTCTTGACCTGCTTTCATATGCTTTGGAGACCCCTCTTTCTTGTGGCAGCCCCTTATATATTGGAACTCTACTATCATGTCATCCCTAGTCCTTCTTTTTAATAGAAATAGGAAATAGAAAAATAGAGCTAGAACAGGAATCCAGTGAAAATTGTATAGTGAAATCAATCCAAGATAGAAACAAAGAGGAGGATAGGTCTGGGAGGGACATATAGGAGCAAAGATCAGAGAAGAGGACATATCAGGATATAATGAAAAAGTGAGGCACATATAATTAAATTCACGTTGAAAGAGCAATCTGTTACTAAATATTGAAGGACCTCCAGAGAAGAAGAGGAATTCAAAACACTAATTTTTGTGCTAATTTTATAAGAAATTTTCACTAGAAAAATTCTAATAATCTCTATTAGAACTACCAAATAGGATATGCAAAATGAAAGCAAAGTTATACAGAAAATTGAAATAGTTGTGTGGACATTTTAAAGCTCTGATATGATATATACTCTCAATTACAGTTCCTGGATTTAATTAATATTTGTTTTTTGTCTGTGTTCTTCTTAAAGAGTAAAATTAAGAATAAGTAAGTATTCTACAAATATTCTATAAAGTATTCTATAAAAAATAAAGTATTGTATAAAGGAAGAGTGTTAGGTTAAACAATGCAGAATGACAGAACATATTAATAACATGGAAATTCCCATTCATAAACTCTAAACATTACATAAAGGAAAAGCATACTTTAAAGTACTCCTTTACTTTAAAGGAGCAAAGCTGAAAAAGTCTCTTGCTCTTGAAAAAAGACAAATGCAAAACAGTTTTTTTTTTAAATCTAAACATGCCTGCCTAGTCACTTATGTTCTGAAAATATTACCTGGTAAGTTTTGGAGTAACTTTTTATACTTGAAATATACATTTTATTTTCAGACAACCTAGACAGACCATGTCAAGCAAACGAATCATTATTCAGTGCCCTTCAAAACATGTCCATCACAAACTCAGCCCTCTATACTTAAGATGATTTGATCTCCCACTACACAATCTGCTCTTCAATCTCTTGAGTGGTATATTCATTATTTCAGTACAGACAGAATATGATCTTCTATGGGATTATTTCCCCACCATGAAGTTCTTCTTCCATAAGACTCTCAGTTTCTATAACTCTAGAAAGCTGTTACAATGGAATAAAACTTTTTTTTTGGCATTACATGAAATGTTTGCGTAGCTTTACTTATCTTTCCCACATTAGCTACTTTAATTCAATTTTGCCGTCCTGAGAGCAAAAGGGAAAAACATTGCAAATTTACATTTGTTTTGAGAGAAAGACAGAAAGAGAGGGAGGGAAGGAGGGAAGGAGAGGGAGAGGGAGAGAGAGGGGGGAGGAGAATTATTATTATTCATTGTGAAGGTAAATAAAATTTATTTTCAAGCTCACTGGAAGAAAAAAAAATAGTGAACTTTCATAAATGCTTAATTTGTTTGTTCATTGTACTTGTGCTTCATTATTTCCTTGTTTTTATAAAGTTTTTATAAAGATTAACTAGTTTCCAAAAATTATGAGAAAATATCCTTCTCACTATATCAAGGGTTTAGGAAGATTGAAATTGCTTTGCATTTTAGACTGTGTGCACACAAATATTTGCCACTATTATGGAAATATTAACTTTATTCCACTGGACCTGAATAGTGACAAAAAGAGAACTTGCTGAATTCCCTTTTGCATTTTTCTGTCATTTCCCTGTTCCCTACCCAGGTAGCAATCTAGATGAAACATAATTTAAATGGGGGTGGAAACAGCATCAGATGGGAAAAAAATATGTTCTATGAATCTTGAATTCTTCTGAACTGCCACTATCACCATAGAACTACCTTAAGGAATTCTAAGGGAAAGAAAATAGCAGCTTTATAGCAGGGGTCCCCAACCTGTGGGCCACGACGCACTACTGGGCCATCTGATGCAAAAGGAGGGACAGAATAAAATGTGAATGGCAAAAATTAAAATATTTTTATTTATTTTAAATAATTAAATAGAATTGTTACATTGTTCTGCAGTCAGTTGTCCCATGGCCAGTTGGCTGTGTCAAGTTGTCCCACAACAAGTTGGCCATTATGAGTTGGTTGTGATGAGTTGGCTGTGGCGAGTTGGCCATTATGAGTTGGTTGTGATGAGTTGGCTGTGGTGAGTTGGCCATGGTGAGCTGGCCACAGCTAGTTGGCTGTGGCAAGCTGTCCCAAACCCGGGACAGCTTGCCACAGCTTGCAATTCCACTTGTGTGAGCAGCAGGCACCAGTGCTCGCATCTCCACTCAAGCTCACACAATTAAAATTGTGCATGGACACACGCACATGCGTACGCCTGCCCCTCACACAAAACTATCCCCGCTTCCTACCCACCTAACAGCGGGTCACCAACTGGGAAAGGTTGGGGGGGTGCTACTTTATAGGATTTGATCTTCCTACTGCCACAGATGGCAAGCAGAAGAAAAAACACAGAAGCAAACTGACATCCTGTTATCTACAAAAAAAAAAAAAAAAAAAAAGGCCTGGCCAGCCATTTAGGAATACATCGTATATCTCTTTCTCCACAGGTCTGTCAGTCCAACATTTCTCTTGAAAACTGTTTGCTTACCTACACTTGTTTTCAACAAAGACTACTGCTACTTTAAAAGTTAATGGACATTTTTATTTCCATGTTAGTAGCATGAAAACAATGGAGAACTGATATTATTCTCCTCATCCGTGAATATACACACTGATATTCTTTGGGTCTATGGGCTCTTAAAGTTATATTAGCCTTCTCTCAACATTGGCTATTTATTGCTAATCATCATTATTACTTTTTTTCCACTAAAGTTAGAAATGAAACATTTCAATGGGCTGTTATGCTATTGTCTCAGTAATGATTAACAAAATCTCCTTGTTTTAACTTATTCTTTTTTTTCCCCTTGCCCTTTTTGCCATTCATTGCCCTATGGAGATATTTTACTTCCAAATGTGTTTATTCCCTTTTCCCATGGCAGACTCCCTTGATAACATTTTCCTCAATCTGATTTCTAATTGTTAAGGGATTTGTTTATTCACTTTCTTGGTTTGCAGCCCAATCCTTCTACATCAATTTTGCTACCACCCAAAAGCAGCAGGAAGAAAAGTCAGATGGCATTTTTGCAACCATTTGTTATTCTTCGGTGAAGAATTCACAGTTCTTTACACAGATTGTCATCTTGTGGGAGAAGTCTCCCTCCCACCCCACTTTTTTTTTTTTTTGTCAGCTTTAACTGAGGAAGTCTCTCTGTGGGCAGGGATTTTGCTGTATGTGTGGGAGAACATTAGAAAATTTATATAGCTCATGATTTGCCAGTGCAATATTTTGTTTGCACATTTGATAATTACTTTGACTGCAAACCTGGAATGAGCTCACCAGAACATCTTTGAAGATAAAAATTAAGAACAAACAGAAGCAGACTGATTTTGGCATTGCTTTTGCATTCTGACAGGATGGACTACGCAGAACTGTTTCAGTCACTAAAATGTTCTACACAAATTGATGGTTGAATGAGACAAGCTTGCCTGTGTTGTAATTCTTTTTGGTATGACATATATGCAAACATATCACACTCCATAAAGAAATATCAAAAAGTTCAGTTTCCAAAGAATATGCTGAATATGAAGTCAGATTTTTTATATTTTAGAAAAAGTACTGTCTATTTTGAAGATTTTGTTCTCTATGGTCTTCAACAGAGGTCATTCCATTACCTAGTCTATGATCTTTTGAAAGGGGCAAAATTAAAAATTTATTTTTGCATGACTACTTATGAAATTCATATTCCTTTGTATTCTATACAAGTGTGTGAAGTCATATTGTATAAAACTTTCAATTTCTTACATGGGTGTTGCTCGTTGGATCATATATTATATCACTATTTTTCACTCTGCAATATTTTAACATGACTTTTTTTAACCATGGACATAGTAATCTAATGTATTCAAAATTTTCATTAATAACAATTTTAAATTCTGTTGTTTCATTCTAATGCTAATAATAACTGTTGACCATACAGTTAAGATTTGTATATTTCACTTACCTAGAACAATCTTTTTTTCCAGAACCCCTAATACTTATCACAATTCTTGCAGTCAGGTAATAACTTTAAAAATGGAACAACAAAAGAAATGCTGCAAGGAATATCGGTTGGAAATGTACATGAATAATAACTGAAAAAGTATTAGTTAGGATCACATATTGCGCTAAGGCATGATGTGATTTATTGAATGAGTCATGTTTGCTTTTATATAATACAAATCTGTAAGCTTCAGTTTAAGTCACACTCTACAAACCATAATGGCAGGCTCTAAATCTCATATTAACTCAATACTAAAACAACATCAAAACAATATGGTTTAGTATAATTTGTGAACCTACCTATACCTACAGTATTCAGATTTCTTTTGTTTTAACCAAATCATTTCAACCAAAGATTTGAGTTACCAAGCTATATTAGCCACAGCTTAAATTATTCTCTCTCTTCTATAAAGGAAATGATATAAGAGGGGAGGGAGAGAGGGGGGAGGGAGGGAGGGAGAAAGAGAGAGGGGGGGAGTGAATGTTCATCCCAAGGATGAAAAATATTCATTCATCACCTTTCCACACAGATATAAAAGCAATTGTTTGTTGTCATCTATATTATTATGTGTAGTGACGGCTGGCACTTCTCCATCCCCACTTAGTAGTAATAGGAGCTTTCTCAGTTTTGTGAAACTGCCTGAGTTATGCTGTCTCCATTCAATATTTTAATCTTTAGCCAGGGTTGAGAATCTGCAATCTCAATATTGCATTCTTGATTTAAAAAAGAAAAAAGGGAAAATGACGCAGCAATCTTTCCTAGCGAAAACCTTTGTTTGATTTGCTGACTGTTTCTTACTGCATATAAATTGCTACAGCATAAGAAATTAATTTAATTCTTATTTTTAGTAAAAAAAAATTGGGGGAGGATGGGGGGGGTTATTGAAAAACATATTAAAATCAAACTCCAGCTTTGTGTGGGTTACTGGTACCCAAAAATGTGAACAATTGCTTTGGCTGGGGAAAAAAAAACACACTAAACAATGTTTCTGATAAAAACATTGACTATGATTTAACAGATTAACAGAGTTGGAAGGGACTTTATAGGTCATCTAGTCTAACCCCCTGCTCAAGCAGGAGACCTTATACCATTTCTGACAAATGGCAGTTCAACCTTTTCTTGAAAGTCTCAAGTGTGAAGCTCCCACAACTTCTGAAGGCAAGCTGTTCCATTGGTTGATTGTTCTCACTGTCAGAAAGTTCCTCCTCATTTGTAAGTTGAATCTCTCCTTGGTCAGTTTCCATCCATTATTCCTTTTCTGGCCTTCAGGTGCTTTGGAAAACAGCTTGACCCCCTCCTCTCTGTGGCAGCCCCTCAAATATTGGAACACTGCTATCATGTCTCCCCTGGTTCTTCTCTTCACTAGACTAGCCATGCCCAGTTCATGTAACTTTTCTTCATATGCTTTAGTCTTCAGTCCCCTAATCATCCTGGTTTCTCTCCTCTGCATTTTTTCAAGAATCTCAACATCTTTTTTATAGCATGGTGACCAAAATTGAATGCAGTACTCTAGGTGTGGTCTTACTAGGGCTTTGTAGAGTGGTATTAATACCTCACTTGCCCTTGATTGTATTCCCCTGTTAATGCAATTTAGGACTGCATTTGCTTTTTTAGCTGCACACTGCTGGATGCACACTATGGATGTTTAAAGTGTTTCTATTCTTGCTTAGGTGGCAGCATAAAATCAGTATTGATGAAACTTGAAAAACTAGCTAGATCAAGTTTTGTTAGTAGAACTCAGCAGGAAATGCAACAGGTGTTTGCTGTACTAAGAAGCTTAAAAAGTATTCCAGAAAAAACAATGGAAATCATACCTATGTTATCACCAATAAAATTACATCAAGAAGGAGTCCAATTTGATTAGACAGGAATTTTATTTCTGTTTTTAATTTCTTTCATTATCACATATAATGAATCAGAATGAATCACAATGTATTACAATGAATCACGTCTTTCATCTGTGCAGCAATGTTTATCAGATTCTACTTACCAAGCAACATAGATTGGCATACTCCTTTCTTATAACTACATTATAAGAAAGACCAAATAAAAAATAGAAAAGAGATGCTACAAGGCAAAGTATTATGTGACCTTTATATTAAATATAATTGATGCCGGCTAAGTAGATAACAAGAAGGCAATGACTAAGCGCAGAAATAGCAATAGCAATCGCATTTAGACTTATATATCACTTCACAGTGCTTTTACAGCCCTCTCTAAGTGGTTTACAGAGTCAGCTTATTGTCTCCAACAATCTGGGTCCTCATTTTACCCACCTTGGAAGGACGGAAGGCTGAGTCAACAGTAGTTTACTGCACTCTAACCACTGCAGCACCACGGCTCAGAAAAGGTGAAGAAAGAGACAGAGGGACTAATTCTCATTACACAAGACCAAGCCTTAAAAACAAATGCAAACAAAGCCAAAGAGACAACAAATACCATCTCTGCAAAGAATCTGAAGAAACTGTGGATCACTTAGTTAGCTGCTGCAAGAAGATTGCACAGACTAATTACAAATAATGGCAAGGCGAAAGAGCAACAATTGTGCATTGGAATATCTACAAGCAATACTACTTGCCTGCAAGCAAGAATTGGTAAAACCACAAAACAAAGTAATAGAAAATAAAGAAGCTAAACTGCTTTGGGACTTTACAATGCAAACAGATAAGATTCTGCTACACAATATTCCAGATTTAACAAAGTTGATAAGAAAGTTAGTAAAAAAAAAAAAAAAGTTGCGGTGGTGTAAAGTGCAATACCTGGAGACAGCAGAATAGAAGGAAAAAAAACTGGAAAAAATCACAAAATACAAAAATCTGCAAATAGAAGTAGAACACCTGTGGTAAAAGCAAACGATAGTACCAATAGTAATACGCACCGTGCAATTCCAAATACAACTGGACGCCATCAGCGTTGACAAAGTCACCATCAGTCAATTGATTGGATTTTAAGAAGTTACTAAAATTGTCTATAAAGTTGTGATGAAGGGGAAAAGTAAGTTATATAATGTGTTTTCCCGAAAATAAGACCCTGTTTTATATTTTTTTGAACCCTGAAATAAGAGCTTGGCCTTATTGCCATGCACTCAAAAGCCTGACTGGGCTTCTTATCAGGGGATATCTAATTTTGGGGGAAACAGGGTATTTCCATTATTTTCCCTTACTATATATCCTTTTCTTCTTTTTTATTTTTCTTTCTATTTTTCTTCTTCACATTCTATTCCAAAAAAAAATTTCAAATCCATTTGGATACTTAGTCTATTTATAACTTTCCATAATCAAAGTTCTAATCAATCTTGTGTTGTTTATCAGAAAAAAATATTTTAAGTCTTTAAACTTGTATTTAAGTAAACTCACCTGGTGCTATAAAACTTGTCAATCCAAAGGTTATTAATGGATATCAATTTTTTAAAAGTAGTCAGAAAAAGAAATATGTGAACTCCTTTTGAAGGCACTGATCACATTTTCAACAAAAATATGGCTATTCCTGATCTGTCAGAACTTTAAATATATAATACACTTCTGTTTTGTGGTCTCTTCACAAGGCATAACTGTCTGAAGAACTTGTGGATGATCTTAAGTGCTTTCTTTGTCTGACTCCTTATTACAGCACAGACATCAGTTCCACTTTTATCAGAGATATCTTCATTTTGTCATTTCTGTCTTGGAAATCCATCTACATTAAATTTGATCTTATGGTTGAAGACATTGGCAGGTCTTGAGAATGTTATCTGGGAGGAGTTTGATCCTGTGACTCCCGAGGATGTGGACAGAGTTCTGGGTAAGATTAGTGCCGCCACGTGTTTATTGGACCCGTGCCCCTCCTGGTTGGTACTGGCCTCCCGGGAGGTTACACGAGGCTGGCTCCAGGGGATTATAGATGCTTCTCTGAGTGAGGGTGCCTTTCCTGCCGCCTTGAAAGAGGCGGTGGTGAGGCCCCTCCTCAAGAAGCCTTCCCTGGACCTGGCTGAATTAGCTAACTATCGTCCAGTCTCCAACCTTCGTTTTGTGGCGAAGGTTGTTGAGAGCGTGGTGGCACGACAACTTTCCCGACACCTGGATGAAGCTATCTATCTAGACCCGTACCAGTCGGGCTTCAGGCGGGGGTACAGCACAGAAACGGCATTGGTCGCGTTGGTGGATGATCTCTGGAGGGCTCGGGACAGGGGTTGCTCCTCTGTCCTAGTCCTATTAGATCTCTCAGCGGCTTTTGACACCATCGACCATGGTATCATGCTGCAGTGGTTGAGGGGGTTAGGAATAGGGGGCACCGTTTTGCGGTGGTTCTCCTCCTTCCTCTCCGACCGCTCGCAGTTTGTGTTGTCAGGGGGACAGAGGTCGACCTCGAGGCGTCTCACATGGGGGGTGCCGCAAGGGTCAGTCCTCTCGCCCCTCCTGTTCAATATTTATGTGAAGCCGCTGGGTGAGATCATCCGTGGTTTTGGGGTGAAGTGCCATCTGTACGCTGATGATACTCAGCTGTACATCTCCACCCCAGACCACCCCAACGATGCCCTTGATGTGATGTCTCGCTGCCTGGAGGCCGTGCGGGTCTGGATGGGGAGGAACTTGCTCAGACTCAACCCCTCCAAGACCGAGTGGCTATGGCTTCCGGCGCCCCGATATAGTCAGCAGGTGCCATCGCTGACTATTGGGGGTGAATCTCTGCCCCCCACAGAGAGGGCTCGCAATCTAGGTGTCCTTCTAGATGCACGGCTGTCTTTAGAAGAGCATATGACGGCCGTGGCCAGGGGGGCCTTTTATCAGGTTCGCCTGATTCACCAGTTGCAGCCCTTTCTGGATCGGGACGCCCTACGCACGGTCACTCATGCCCTTGTTACTTCCCGGTTGGACTATTGTAATGCTCTCTACATGGGGCTCCCCTTGAAGAGCACTCGGAGGCTCCAACTGGTCCAGAATGCTGCCGCGCGGGTGGTTATGGGCACAACTCGTTGTGCCCATGTGACACCCCTCCTGCGCGAGCTGCACTGGCTCCCAGTGGTCTTCCGGGTGCGATTCAAGGTGTTAGTTACCACCTTTAAAGCACTCCATGGCATAGGACCCGGGTACCTCCGAGACCGTCTCCTGCCACCAATAGCCTCCCACCGACCAGTCCGTTCCCACAGGGAGGGTCTCCTCAGGGTGCCGTCAACCAAGTTATGTCGACTGGCGGCGCCCAGGGGGAGGGCCTTCTCTGTGGGAGCCCCATCCCTGTGGAACGAACTGCCCCCGGAAATTCGTAAGATCTCCGACCTCCGGGCGTTTCGCTGCTCACTGAAGACCCTATTATTCCGCCAGGCCGGACTAACAACACAATAGCTTTTAAATTGGGATATTTAAATTTATTGGGGTTTTAAATCTGAGCCACTTTATTTAATTATTTTAAATTTTATATTGTTGTTTTGTTTGTGTTTTTAAACAGGCTGTACACCGCCCTGAGTCCTTCGGGAGAAGGGCGGTATAGAAATAAAATTATTATTATTATTATTATTATTGCTCTTTATTCCAATGAGTAATTCTTTAAACATGGATTCTTACAAGTGAAAGACAAAATCAGTATCTACCATCTAAAAGTCCTATACAACAGTCAATGATTCAACCATCAGTTTTCATATCCTTAAAAGTAATTAATTATACTGGTCATGAATTATTTAGTCTGTAAATTCCATTAGTCTTTAAACCTTCATATTTTGGAAATATATGGGAAGCTAAATAAGACTCATTATTTCATAATCCATTAATGGATAATGAGAGAAAAGGTACAAATCCAAGCCAATCATAATTAATTGCTGGACTCCTTTATTATAAATGTTAAATTTGCAATAGTTTGAGCATTACATGTACAATGACAATACAGTTATTATTATTATTTATTTATTAACATATGAGAGATTTACCTTACTAAAGTCAATGTATATTTGTAGCAGTATAAGATGCTTACTTAATGTATCTTTTAAATGGTAAAGAGATATACACAAAGAGATATCAATGTTTTTGATAAATGAATAGCTTTGCCAAAGTTTACAGCTAAAAAAAATTTGCTTAAGAGAGATTATTCTATTCATGCAGACTTCAGATTTTTTAGATTGCTGTGAAATTGGTTCTGCATATTAGAAAATCTTCCAAGACAGCTTTTCTCCTTGCATTGCTGACAAGGACATAGAACACTGCATAAAGAAATCAAAGGAGCAACATAAATTCTTGAATGGAATCTTCAGGAACCACATGAGACAATTAAAAGAAATTTGATCAAAGAGCAGATGGGAATGTACGGAGCACATAGACTGTTAATAGTTGTTCATGAATGGTATTTACATGACTAATTGATAAATACAGATCAAGAAAGAGCAATGGTTGCTTCCAAACTTATCTTAGTAGATAATTTGTTTTTTTAAAAAAGTACTTTTCCAAGAAGTTCTGGAATTTACTATTACAAAACATTGACTTACCTAGCCTGAGAGTTTAAGAAGAGACAACAAAATGATTAAAAGGCTACTAGATGTTCACTACAAGGAAAAATTACAGTGATTGGGACTTTCTAGTTCAGAACAAAAGAAGTAAAAATGATAGAAGTGCACAGGGTGGAAATGCAACAAGGAGAACTCTCTTTCATGCATAAAGAAAAGATTGGGGACTTGACAAAGTTATGGAAGACTGAGTTATTAAGAGCAATTAATCTTACTGCTAGCATACCTTAAAGGACAGCTTCTAGGAAAAAGACACACTTGGTTGGCCCTATGTTTCTAACTGTTGGAACAGATGGATGTTTGTCCTTATCCACAAGGACAAATGTGTTCTTAAAACATTAGAGCTCTTATATCCTTAGACAGACTCATTAAGGATAGCTTTATTAATGACTATTTATTTTATTGATTTGATCTGATTTCAGTGCTGCCCAGCTCCAAATTAATTCTGGAATCATAATAGTCAAATGAAGGTTTAGGATTAAAATGATGTTTATAGATACCATCGTAAGAAAAACAACTCTGGGTGACTTACCACAATAATAAAAGCCAAAAATGGAACAACCCCAAACAAACTGATCTCCCAACACATCTTCTCTGATGCACACAACATCATGTGGGAACTACAATCTCACTCAATTCCAGCACTTGGGAGAATAGTCAATTCTGTATGGACTTAGGTAAGGCTAAAAGCCAGCAAGAACTCAAGGGAAAAAGTGTTATACAAGGCAGGAGCTGTTTCAGAAAAATGATGATTCTTAGGACCTAATATTAATGTCAACATTAATCTTATCTGGAGAAGATGGGTCCCTAAAAATATTAAACACCAGCTGTTGAAAATAGAAGGAAGCATTCTCCAAAATACCTGAAGGTAGAATAAGAAGCAATGGATGGAACTTAATCAAGGAAACAACCAATAAGGAGAAATTTCCTCACAATTAGAACAATCAGTGAAACAGCTTGGCTTCAGAAGTTGTGGGTATTCAATCACTAGAGCTTTTAAAGAAGAGATTGGACAGCCATTTATATGAAATGATGTAGAGTTTCCTGCATCTACTATAGGTTGAACTAGAAGACTTCCAACGTCCCTTTCAACCACGTTATTCTATGTTCTATGAAAACCTTCATATACTTCCCATACCTATTCCCATGGAACTCCCATATGTATTTGGACAATAACTTGGAAAAGGACTTTCATTTGTTTAAGTAGGATTCTTATTTTCTGAATTATTTTATTTTCTGAATTAATATTTTCTGAGTTAGTGTGTATGTGTATGTGTATGTGTATGTGTATGTATGGACATGAGAGCCTTCAACAGCTTCTCTCTTTTGTGTCAGGTGAAGCCAGGATCCATAGGAAAATTCTTTACTTTAGCACCACTAAGACTGACCAGTGAAAGGTAACGTTTATAATAGATTCTTCCTTTAGGACCTGATAGCTTTTGGGACCATACTTCTTGAGAAATTATATTTTCATACATTACTGAAGTTTCATACAAAAGCACTGTGATTTAGAGAGAGAGATGTGAATGTAAACATATATTCAGTTTTTAAACAATGTTTTGTATTAAGTAGGCCAGATGGACAAGAATACTGCTCACTGTGACTGGAGTTATCAGCACAACTGATAAATGCTAGGATTTTTTTTTTAAACACATTTTTTTCAATCCAAAACAATGATTCAGATCTAGAAATCTCTGCTTGAAAAAAACATTTAACTTAGATTAGTTTTGCCTGTGTAATGATTCATCAGTACACAGTCATCCATTTCAATAAAATAAAATAAATAAATAGAAAGTTTCTTATAATAGACAATACTTAGTTCAGTATTGTCTATATTGACTGTGAAGAGCTTTTCATAATGCCAGACATAAGCTTTTTCACAGTATTATCTATAGATAAAACAATTTTTAGTTGTTGTCTGTATGGAAAAATAGTAGCAGCCAGCAGAAATCATTTCCACCTCTACATCCCTCATGACTTCTTGTAATCACTTTATTCACAAGCATCCAAGTTGATGGTGTAGCTGCCTGTGATAATTAATCCATATTCTGGCATTTTCAAGGAGATGCTGACATCCAGAGGCAGTCTCACCCCAACCATGCCATTAGTTTACAAAACCAAAGTTATGATAGAGTGTGGAAGGATATAAAATATAAATAACAAGTAAGTAAGTAAAAAGTAAGTAATAAACAAAAGAACAGAGGAAGTGGAGGTGACTTGGCAGCTATTACAAACAAGCAAGAGGACTATTAGGCAACTACCAGGACTACATGTTACAGTGATCAGCATATCCTGGTGATGGGAGTCCTGGCTGGAGCTTGGAGATTTTCCTGGAGCTTGGTAGCAACTATAAGAGGAACAACCAAACTGAAACAGCACCTCATCCCAACTGCAAGTACTTTTGGAAAAAGGCAAAGGCTGTATGCCATTTTATAGACTTTGAGACTGATTTGAACTATTAAAAGACTGAGTATAAAGGGTTGACTATTAAAAACATTTTTATGTAGCACCTTGCAAAGCCTAGAAGGGTGGACTTGATCCAGAACAATAGCCTATTGTTGGGAAAGTGTGTGCTGCAATAAAACATTATGTACAGATTTGTTGCATTATGATGTGTCCAATCGTTGGCTAGTAAAGAATCATCACAGGGTTCTTTTGCATACAAAGTCTGAGAATTACTGTAAATTCTTTTTTTTTTTTTGAAATATTAAGTTACTCCTATTAAAATTGATGAAATCTCAAAGTATTTGAAAGGTGTCTTACAATTTCTTGCTTTTCTGTAGCAAGCTCTCTGGTTTTTAAAAAACTAGGTATTAAAATTATTTTGGAAGGATCTTCTCTAACATAATTGCTCTGCCTACAATTTATTACCTTCAAATGTTTGAAGTTTGATTCGGAAGCTGTTGATGCTAACTAATGTATTTAGCAATACTTACAAGTTGTAATCTACCATTAAAGTCTGTGGAGCTTACTTCCCAAAGTATCTGAACTGTGTCATGTTTCAGTTACAGGATACAATTTTCTTCAAGTGGAGGAAAAAGTCTTTTAATAGCATCACTCCACATTCAAACTAATAACTGAAGAAAAAACATGGAGTGCTATTCAAAAAGTCACTGAAATGATGAAGATTGTCACTTGTGATACTGAAACTATGGGAAGGGTTTTTTCTTTTCTTTTCCCTGAATGTGAAAATTACTAGATCAGGGCTAGCAGGGATATTTGATTAATTGAAACTGTATTTGTCCAAGCTTGTTTAAAAATGCGTTTTTACATGATCAATGTTTCTCTGGGAGAGTTGTTGTACATGTTAATTTGAGGTTAAAATGATTGGTAAATGCAGGATTGTATAGTAATTGCACCACTGTTTCTGAAATCTCAGTTTGCATATGTTTACTAGTTCTTCATTTTTTTTTTAGTATAAATAAGAATTCATATACATTTTCATCTTAAATTCCTGCTCTTTGAGGGAAAGTAATAACACTAGTATTAAAAAAACCCAACCAGCAATGGAGGAGAAAGATAAACGAGGAACCATTGTATATTTCCCTTTACAAAAAAAAAAAATCATTGTCACCATGTGTATCACATGATTATAGATAGATTATATAAGATCCCCAGACTTCAAAGTTCAAACTTAAATGACTATGGAGATTCTCAATCATCCATGGTTAATTGTCATGGTTGTCCCAAAGGTAATTTTTCAAGATGCAACTGGATTTTCTGGTTTTTCTTTGAACACATTTTGCTTCTCTTCCAAGAAGCTTCTTCAGCTCCCCACCATCATTCCCCACCATCCAGTCAGAGCGGGAGAAGCTTCTTGGATGAAAAGAGAAACATCTTCAAACTTAAACATTTCAGGAAAAAAAAGGGCTTGGTCTATAGTCTATAACATAGATTGAGGGAAAAAAAAACAATTTGTGATGAACAAACTATTATCAAAGGATGAATGAGTACATATGTGAATGGTTTATCACAGAAAATGCCATCTGTTTGCTACAAACAACATTCATCTATGGCAGGGGTGGGCAACTGTGGCCCTTTTACAACCTGTGGACTTCAACTCCTAGAATTCTTGAGACAGCCAAGCTGGCTCAGGAATTCTGGGAGTTGAAGTCTACAGGTCATAAAGGGGCCATATTTGCCCACCCCGATCTATGGGAACTTTGGCTCTTTTTTCTCTGCAGTTGGCTCAGAACTATTAGAATAGGCTTGAAGAAGGAAAGGGGATATAATTTGTGTGCATCCAGATGAGTGTCAAAGATAGTAAGTAAAATAATATGCATATATCTTTGTGCAAGCCATGTCTCCTTGCACAAATGAATGGCATATGTATGAATATACTCTTGTGTGTATTGTGTGCTGTGTACAGCCTTCAAACTGTGGGTTGACCATTGTACATGCCGTTTTGCTCAAAAGATTGTTCTTTGCTAAGAAGCTTGTAGAAGAGCTAATTGAATGCTAGCAGTGATATTAAGGGCAGATCGGAAGGATCTGCATGATGCATCATCAATATTGATCACTTCTCACTTCCTGAATAGAGAATAGTTGATGTTATGCTCCTCCCAATTCTATCCCATCACAAATGCACCTTACACCCATGTGTTACAGCTTTGATTCAAAGCTGCTATCTTTTCCATCCAGACCTATCTTAAGCTCTTCAGAGCAGATGGTTTCCAGCATTTCATTCCATTCTAGTAACTGCACCAGCTCCAGTTGGCTATAGCTCCTGGTATGTTCTGTTCTCTTCAGCAGCTGGTTGCTGCCCCCGGCAGCATTTTGTCCTATGCTGACAGGCTATTATGTTTGCTGCTACTTGGCAGTTTCTATTTTTTTAAAAAAATATCACAAATCCAACAATGGCCCATTAAGTGAGTAAACTATCTTCACCCCTCTAGAAACTCTTCCTCCATACAATTTTTATTATATATATTTTTTAATCTCCCAATGAATACTCTTTTTGGTTTCTTTCCAGGGTGCGTAAAAACATGCTTCCCTTGTTTTCCTATCTTTGCAATACTGCAAAGCTTGCCTTCCTTTTTCTTTCTGAAGGACATCTTTAAATTGCAATGTAGGAACATTGCTGCTTTGTTTTGGTGAAACTAAACAATGAGTTCTTTCTTTATACAGAGATTCCATTGACCTACGTGGGAAGGTAGGAGCAAAAGAAAAATCTGTTGCTTTGAATATTGTAGCATGATGAAATCATAAAGAAAAAGAGAAAGGGGAAAAATGCTCTTTGATCGTACTAAAAGATATAAGGAGAGAAGGGAGAATGAATAAATCCTCATACATGGTATGAAAACCAGCCAGTGAAATTTGCCTTCCCTGCATAAATGGGAGAGGCAAGAAGGAAAACAACCAATCAGGTCTTGCCATGGACAGGCTTAGAATTAACATCAGGTTAACTCCAGTGCCAACTGACTGCAATCTGAGACAAAGGCCTGAAATTGGCTTTAAGAAATAGCTGGGAGTAGTATGGCAGATGGGAAGCTTAGGCTGCATTGTGGAATTGCCCAATGTTTAATGTTATATTTGTTTGTACATAGTTTTATAAGGGAAAGGAAGCCTTAAAATGTGATGTTTTGTTAACAAAGCAAAGACAATGACCAGTCACTGAATAGCGAGATGAGCGTTATATACATTTAATAAATACATAAATGCATATTGCTTAAAATATCATTTGTATGTATTTATAGTTGCTATATATCTTTGCCATTGGTGTCAACTTTTCAAGCTTCTTCTTCTAGCCTGCAGAAGCCCAACAAATTTACGATTGATGATCTTAGTGTTTTAAAATGTTTTTTTTTTATGTTGTAAGCCACCCAGAGTTGTTGGATAGGAGATGGGCAGCAAATACATTTTATAATAAATAAAAATAAATAAATAAAATTGGGGATCATATTAAGGATGCTGATGCCTCATAGCCAATCTGATTTGCTGTTAAGAGCAAATAACGTTAACATTAAAAAAAAAAGTTTACTTTTGTCTATTCAAAAAGGTTCTGGAAAAGACACAACTAAAATCTAAGTGGATACCACAGCTTGGGATTCAGGAAGAAGAGGAACCAAACTGCACAAACGAAATAGAGACAAAATATTCATTCTGAAAAATCAGAAAATATTCTTAGGGGAAAAAATATTTTAAAAAAATACCCGTCATTCAACTCAGTGCAATGTATGTAGATTCTTGTGTATAGCTTCACATGTTTTTGCTTTGAAACATATACTCAGAGCATTATTTGTTTGTTCATTGTTCATTATTCAAGCAAATACACTGTTTTAAATAACCTATTTTTCATGTTTTCACTGTTGGACACCATGATTAACACTCTGATACTAAATGGAACATTTCAGGTATGTGCCCATAGCTGAATATAGATCAGTCTTTCATGTGTTACTGCTTCCATTCTCAGACATTCCTAGCAGCGGGGAAGGAGATACTGCCCCCCCGCCATGGGGTAGGCTACAATTTAGTGTCATTCACTGTGTGAATCTTAATTGACAGGCAAGCATGCCAAACTTTCACAAACATTAATTTGTTATGAAGCAAAGGCTTTCACTTCCTTTAAATTAGAGATAATGGGAAAACATCATCTAGGAATCACATACTATTTACATCCAGTAGCACCACAAATTAATGGACATGTTCTACCTTAACCTGTGAACAATTTTTGAATTATCATGAACTAAATGTTTAGAGACATACACTAAAATATAATTACTGCTGTGTAGGATTTTTATTTATTATAAGTTCTTTTTAAGTAAATGAGACTACTTAATTGTAGTTAACATTATTTCCTTAGTCTCCACACAAATTCCTGCCTCATTCAAAATATTGGAAAAGTATTTTAAGCCAATGAGATTTCTGATTTAAATAAATAATTTAAAGTGGCTATAATTTATATTGTGAATTTTCTTCTTATTTTTACAACTAATATATATTGTTCAATAACCGTTTAATTTTTAATGCCCACATAATAATGCATTATACCTTGATCATAAATTTCCCTAATCCAGGATTTTAAATTTCCAAAATGACAATTTCTTAAATTCTTTTCTTACATTGAATATTGAAAATTTGGAAATAATGTTCAGTATCATCTCAGTTTCCCGCCAGATTTTTGGGTTTTGGTAGATTTATTTTTTGGAAAAGGAAAATGAATATTGGTGGAATTTGATCCTAGAACTTGTACTATTCCTAATAGACTTTGTGAACTTTTTTTTTTTTTTTTTTTGCTTTTTATCTCCTTTTGCATCATGGCATGTAGTTATAATGAACATAAAGCATAATTTGCAATTACATTTAGACAACAATTTTACATATAGTTACCTGTAAATAATTTTAATTTACTCTATAAACTCTACTCTTGGGTAAGTTACACATAGGATTAGTCTGTTTGTCTTTTTAATGCACTAACTCAATTATCCGGTAGCAACAGGAAAATGTCATATTAATCACTTTTCTCCCAGTTACATTGAAGTAGTTTCTAATCTGAGAGAGTCTATGCAAGTTGCACCAGATTTGTTAGTTTTCAATGTGCCACATTTCTTTTACTGTTGATTGTCCTTGCTATCTTCATTTTAATTGAATAACATTCAATTAAATTTCAAAGCACCCAGCTTCTACTTATAGAACCTTTATCCTATATTTAAAATGTAGCCTAAAGATGATAATAGATTCTCATTTATTCCCTAGCCTGCTACAGTGATTGCATTTTAACTAGAAAGGATATTTGGTGGCAAAACCCCCCAAATTTTGCCATTCTACGCTGTCAAATTTGCTTTGAATTTTTAAAGTGAAAGTGTATTCTCATTTCTAATAGTTATTTTTTTGAAAGATGAATGAGAACTGGTTGGAAAAAAATATTCAAGGACATTTTTGTGCTTGATATTAAAAACTGAATTTCATTGTGGTCAATATATTTTATAACCATATAGTTAAAATTCATTAAAATTCAAGAATCAGACAACAATTTGTTTTTCCAACTTGGTCTGTTCTTTTCATATTTCATAACTATTGGAAATAAAAGGCTATGGGCAATAGCATCCCAATATTTTGTAAGTGTTGATATCTGAAAAAATTACCTCAGAATTTGGGTAACCTTCTATTTACCTAAATGACAGATACCATGTTTTCCCAAGAAAAAGACCTATCCTGAAAATAAGCCCTAGCATGTTTTTATGCATGCACCTAATATAAGACCTACTCCCAAAATAAGCCCTACTTAAGAGCCTGCACAGCTGGCTGCCTCTCCAACCATCGGGTTGCTCACGGTGCCATGGCCATTAGGCGAGGTAGGGAGTGGTGGAGCTGCCCCACCCGCCCTGCACTAGCTTACCTCAAGGCCCCTGCAGCCAACCCATCCATACCCTAACACCTGCCTTGCGGTGGCAACACTGGCAGCCATGTGCAGGAGGAGCCCACATGGTTGCCGGTCCACTTCTTCTGGTTGCTCGCAGCTGCAATGGAGCAGGAGCCTGAGCCATGTGCTGGTGCTGTAGCCACAAGGTGAGGCAGGTGTCAGAGTGTGGATGGCTTGTCTGCAGGGACCTTGAGGCAAGCTGGTGTGGGGTGGATGTGGAAGCTCCACCCCTCTGCCTCATGATGGCAGCACTGGCACAGCAAGCAGAAGTGGGCCTCCCATACATGAGAAAAAATAAGACATCCTCTAAAAATAAGCCCTAGTGCTTATTTTGAGGCCCAAAAGAAAATAAGACCTGGTCTTATTTTTGGAGAAACATAGGTAGTTAATCTTGCAATTTGAAGAAGAGTAATGGAAGTGCTCTGTTTAGAAAGATAGTATTACTTTAAGGACATAAAATAATAAGCATTACAGGGCACAAAACCAGGTTATTTGAGAGAGCACTACTCCCTGGTCAGGTCCAGCAGGAAAGGTGTATTGCAGATCCTATCTATGAAGCGATCTGCTGGTACCTAGGAGACAATCTTTTCTCCTGTGGCACAATGTCCTGAGGTCAGATTTGCCTCAACCTTGCTGACCTTCTGTAAGGGCCTGAAGACATAGCCTTGTTGTCTGGCCTGGGGATCCAGGATAGCACCTATAAAGTGGTACCTATTACTTAGGAAACTTAATGCACTCTCCTGCAGATTGTTTTTAATGGGTTTTCTTATTTTGAATATCTTAACTATTTTGTTGTTATGGTTTATTTATTTATTTATTTTTATTTATTTATTTATTTAAATTTCTATACCGCCCTTCTCCAATAGGACTCAGGGCGGTGCACAGCCTAAGTAAAAACAAAGCATACAAAATTTAAAAACAGTATTAAAATAATTAAATATTTTGGCCGTAATTAAAACAACCCAATTTAAAATCAATTTAAAATTTAGCTCAAGCCAGCCCAGCTAGTTGAAATAAATAAGTTTTCAGGGCCCGACGAAAAATCCGGAGATCTGTTATTATCCGTAATTCTGGGGGAAGGTTGTTCCAGAGGGTGGGCGCCGTCACAGAGAAGGCTCTCCCCCTGGGAGTCGCCAGCTGACATTGTCTGGCGGACGGCACCCTGAGGAGGCCCACTCTGTGCGAGCGTACTGGCCGGTGGGAGGCTATTGGTGGCAGAAGGCGGTCTCGTAAATACCCCGGCCCTAAGCCATGGAGCGCTTTAAAGGTGGTCACCAACACCTTGAAGCGCACCCGGAAGACCACCGGGAGCCAGTGCAGCTCGCGCAGGAGAGGTGTCACATGGGAGCACCTCGTCGCCCCCATAATCCCCTGCGCGGCCACGTTCTGGACCAGCTGGAGCCTCCGGGTGCACCCCAGGGGGAGCCCCATGTAGAGAGCATTGCAGTAGTCCAGGCGGGAAGTGACTAGTGCCTGAGTGACTGTGCGTAGAGAGTCCCGATCTAGAAAGGGGCGCAACTGGCGTATCAGGCGAACCTGATAAAAAGCCCCCCTGGCCACGGCCGTCAAATGATCTTCTAGAGACAGCCGTGCGTCCAGGAGGACGCCCAAGTTGCGAGCCCTCTCCGTGGGGGCGAGTAATTCGCCCCCAATAGCCAGCGATGGCGTCAGCTGGCTATATCGGGACGCTGGAAGCCACAGCCACTCGGTCTTGGAGGGGTTGAGTCGGAGCCTGTTATTAGCTTGTCCTATTTTTTTTTTTGCTTTGAATGCTGCTCAGAGTCATGTATATGAGATGAACAGTTATATAAATTTACCAAATTTTCTTAACCATAACTTCCTTTCATTTTCAATCCAAATTATACAGATAGGAATGTGCACTTATCTGCAAAGAGTGCGAGATGAATATAGTCAGGAATGCTTACTATCCAATCAGGATGCTTACCCACCTTTTGCAGTCAAATGGTAAGGGCATATTACTTAACAATGTGGGATAAGAGTTCATTAGGTACATGGTGTTCATAGATTAAAAACATCTGCCAGGTCTGGATTTATGTTCTGCATTTCAGATGTAGCTCATGGCTCTCTGAGGAGTTCTTACAGCAGAAGGAACCAATGATAAGCAAGGCTACACTTGTTGTAATGTAACATTTAATATACCATTATACCATTTATTCCCTTATAATATACCATTTTTGAATTAGACTCTGAACAAGCCAATATTTTCTATGTTGGCACTGTTGGCTTCCAGAGTAGAGTCACTGGCTTCAATATTACTGAATTGCTCCCTTTAGGACTATTACCTCTAGATACCCCTGGCTTTAAATCCTCTTCTCCATGTCCAATAGGGACATAATACAAACCACAATTTCAGATGGTTTTGAATTATGTTAATTATTTGTATTTATTTGTATTTGTTTTTCATTTGCTCTGGAACATAAACAAGACATACAATCTGTGAACTACCTATTGTATATTTGATAATGTATGTTCACAATGCCCTTTACTGCCCTCATATATGGTAGCCTTATACTTCAGCTACATGTGCTGGGATAATTTTGCATTAACTCACTGATTTGAACAATAGTGCTGAAGAATTCTTGGACTTATCAACAATTTGCAGTTTTGCAAGGGGTGGGAGTGTCTCTCAGCCTCAATAGTTTTATGTTAGTTAATATCTATAATATATTAACAGAGTTAACAGAATAACAGATTTGGAAGGGACATTGGAGGTCTTCTAGTCCAACCCCCTGATCAGGCAGGAAATCCTGTATCATTTCAGATGAACGGTCTTAAAGGCCTCCAGTGTTGGAGCACCCACAACTTCTGGAGGCAACTCGTTTCACTGATTAATTGTTTTCACTATCTCGAAATTTCTCCTTAGTTCTAGATTGCTTCCCTCCTTGATTAATTTCATCCATTGCTTCTTGTCCTGCTTTCATGTATGTGTGAAGGAATCGGACAAGGCATGTTAAGATTTATTTATTTATAAAAATTATAGGCTGCCCATCTTACCTTGAGGCATTTTGAGGTAATTTAGATTTGAACTAAATTATCATCAGTATGTCTTCCAATGAACGTACAAATCTTGGATAGTATCATTCTGTAATTATAATATTAATGCAAATTTCATCATCTTGCTCAGATATAAATACTATTCTTGGGAAAACAAATTGACCAAGATAAGGAGATGAGAGGAACAATGTAAACATGCACTTCTTTTAGAGGGCAAGTTTGAACCTCCAAAATTAATCTGAACTAGCTGCTTTTTATTTAAATATTGTTTTTATATAACACAAGTTAATATCTATATGTTAAGAATAAAATTACCATATTTGACATTCTTCTCTCAAATCCCATAAACCTTTACACTTTTCAGTACAAACTTTGAAAGTAGTTCAACAAACTTGTACATTTCACTGAAATAACTGATTTCTATTTGTTCTCTTGTATGATATGTGTAGAGATTGACTCAACAGATCATAGGAAACTGAACTGTATTTTGTAAGGTCTTCAATAGTCAGCCGGATAAATAGTATTCCTCCTGCTACATGGTTTACTGAAGGAAAAATCCAATTTCTAGACTCCACAAGGGCTAAATTACCACCATTTAAAAGTGTCCCATTGAAGTACCATTCTATATGGAAATGTTCCAAGACAGCAAGTGAATCACTAGGTCCTCTATTCTGGATATAATGTATTGTTTCTTTTTCAGAAATAATAAAATATATCCAGAATAGTAGGCAGGTATGAGGAAGATACAAAATAGAAAAGTAACATTTGAATACATACTGCATGTCTCGAGGAATTGTTGATTTTTTAAAAATGAAATATTTTTTCCCCTCTATCTTAGTCTGCCTTGAGGACAAGGATAAAATGGGCAACATGAAATCGTGCTGCTGCCTGTTAAAAGCTTCTTAAAATGAAAGATTTAGTATAAAACTCTTACTTGAAGAGCATACATGAGAGATGCTGACATTTGGTGGGGCGGGGAGGAAGAAATCTCTTATTTAAAAAAATTGTGGACATGTTGCTGCAAGAACTATGCCATTTAACGAAAGAAAAAACAAAAACAAAAAGATACAAATCAAGACATTTCTTAGATTATTACTATTACCACAGTTAAAATGGTTAAACAGGATATTCTTATTTCTACTATAAAACCTTCCCCAAAACCTCATGGTGATAAATTTAATTTGGACCTAAAAAGACACGTATGTAACAGGGTCTCTTATCGTAGCAAAATTAACGCCCAGGAATGTTTTCAAAAGTCCAGAATGATTTCTTGTAACAATGCTGCCTGCTTAACACTGCAAGTCACACTAAATTGGCCATGCTTTTTAAAATATAATTCAAAGAATATTAGGTGAAGTAGTGACAGGATAGGTGCTGCAGGCATTTCTAAAAAAGGAAAGAGAGGTTGGCAGCCCAGAGGCGTTCCGTAACCTAGAATTCTTAAATAACACTTAAAATTTCCATTTGAAATAATTCCCTAAAATTGAGCAAGTGGACTAAGACTCCAACCTGGGGCAGCATTTACCAGCCTTCTTCATCTTAACAAGGGCAGATTTATGGTAAGATTTATTCGTGAAACTCTGGAAACTAAATTAAATCAAATGTGAACATTTCCTAGGGTTGCTTAAGTGACATTTTATATATTCTTTATTTCTGTGGAGGTTTTTTTACTATGATTTTCTATCTGAGCGGGATGTAACATCACACTGAAAACATGGAATGCACAATTCTAACTAAAAAGACTCATGCTTCCAAGGAACATTTTCAAGCATCAGTTTGTTCCATAAATTTCCTACAATTTTTTTTTAATTGCATGTTTACTTTTTATATTTATTATTGGTTTAGATTTATCTATTTGATTAACATTCATGTGTTACCTTGGATTTTTACATGCCCTTAATATATAATGTATATGGAGACTATTCTTTTTTTACAAAGTACTGACAATATCAAGGTTTCTTGTGTCTGAATTATTATTATTGATTCTAATATCATGGTGCTTCATTTTCAATTACACAGGAGTGTAATCGCTCAGTGGTTAAAAATGCTGAGCTGGTCAGCTGGAAAGGTGACAGCCCAGGTTTGAGAGTCAAGCACTATGTGATGGGGTGAACTACTATTACCTGCCCCAGTTCCTGCCCTCCTAGCAGTTCAAAAGCATGAAAATGTGAGTAGATAAATAGGTATCACTTTGGTTGGAAGATAACAGCATTCTGTGTGCCTTGCGGTAAGTCATGCTGGCCACATGAACACGGAAATGTCTTTGGACAATGCTGGATTCCTCGGCTAAGAAACAAAAATGAGCACGGACATGACTGGACAGAGGAAACCTACATACACATGTGTATGTATCATACACATACAAACATATGAACCAATCACTTCAATAGATTACACTGATTCCATCTACACGTCTATTCTGGCATCACTATTACGGAATTCTTCTAGTTGTTTCTACCCATCCAATCTAATCTGGCAGCATGGATATACTCTGGGTCCTGTCAGCCAAAGAATGTTGGCTGACGGGAACCAGGATGTGTGCCTTTTCTGCTATAGTGTCTGCCTCTATGACAATCTACCTTATGAGTTAGGATGTCCCTGACCCTGGTGGACTTTCTGAAGGCCTTCAAGATCTGTCTGTGTGCCCAGGCCTGGAACCCCAAGTGTGTGAAGAATCCCAATTCCTGGTTATGTTGATAGCAATGGATTATAATATCTCTTATTTATTTATTATTTATTTATTAGTTTGATTTATATGCCGCCCCTCTCCAGAGACTCAGGGCAGCTTACAATGCTTTTAAACAATAGCCTTCATACTTTTGTATATACCTGCTTAGTAGGGCTTTTAGCCTCCCCAAGCGGTGTTCTTTTTTATACAAAGTCAGCTTATTGCACCCACAACGGGTCCTCATTTTACCTACCTTGGAAGGATGGAAGGCTGAGTCAACCTTGAGCCTGGTGAGAATTGAACTCACAGGCAGCTGGCAGCTAAATACTACTTTAACAGTAGTTTAGTCCACTGCGCCACCAGGCTCCTTATGGCTCCTCTTGTCTGCCATTTGTATTTAATTTTATTTTTGTACAACATTTTTAACTGATTTAATTATTTTTATGAAGCCTTTGTCACCCAGAATCACTGGTTTGAGATGGGAATCTATACAAATTGAATTAGTAAATAAAATAAAATAATAATGCCATTCACCATATCAAGGTATCCTGTATCTGTCATCACTTTGTAACCAATGGATATAGACCAAATACATTCCTGTAAGCTAGACATTTTAGATCAGAAATGCCTATCTATTAGTCTACATGGGAAAAAAGTATCAACCTCTCAAAACTTATTGTGACGGTTCTTTAAATGATTTATTTGTTAAATAAAATAATGTCAAAGACATTACAAAATACTAATAAAGGAGAATATGTGTAGCTCAAGGTTGAGAAGAGGAGTCCCTGGTGCTCTCTGAGCTTGCTTGTTTTCTTGCAGACGTTTCATTACCCAAATATCACTGATGATGTTACCTAGTTTGGGTAATGAAATGCCTGCAAGAAAACAAGCAAGCTCAGAGAGCACCAGGGACCCCTCTCACTACAACATGACAGAAGCAAAGTATATTCAGTTTAATAGATTCAATTTAAAGCTTGAAGAACAACAAAATGTTTGCTATGCTGCAGGACTTAATACATTTAGTAGTGCAAAAGTGTTTGGGACATAAAATAACAATAATAAAAAAGTTGTGTGACTGGCCAGAGTCAATAAAATAATCATTATTGCCTGTATCATTATTATCCACCATCTGTTCCCTGAAAAACAAGGTAAATATTATATACTCTTATTTCAGAATAAAACCTAATGCACTGATAAAATGGATATCATCTAACAAACTGTGTACTATAACATAATTATATTTACTGTGGTATAAGCACTTTTGTTAATTTCCTGCAACAGACTGATACAGCTGTCTCTCTGGAAATTTAATACCTAATGCACTGAAGTATTGTTGGAATTCATATGGCTAGAAAACACATGTGTTAATCAGGTTATGAAAGTAATAGAAACCACAGAAGTCCTCATAACATTTGAAAGAAGTGCTCCAATGAATTGTCTAATTGGTCTCTCTCCAATGCTACATAAAACTATGCAGTTTAAACTGTAAACAATTATTAAAACATAGAATTTTTGGAGCAGTTCATTTTTAAATAGCATGCCACATGTTGATGCATATTGGAACTTTCTTTTATTTTACTTTCCTCTGCCAAAGAGGAAACTGACAGAAAGCTTCCCCTGTTTTCTTTGATTAGGTGAATGAATAAGAGATGCAAAGTTATCAAAATGGCTAAGGAAGAGTAATATCACAAAATCTAGGCAACAAATCCCAGGCAACAAATCAGCTTCTAAGCATTTTGATCTGCTTTCTAAGCTGAGATGACAGACTAAGGCTTTGGAATTTCAGGCTATACAGTATGTTGGAGTAGTGATACACATGGTGTAGAACAGTGGTGAAATGTAAAATTTGTTACTACCAGTTCTGTGGCTTGGTGGGGGGGTAATGTGACTGGGTGGGCGTGGCCAACCTTTTTTTTTTTTTAACTTTTAAAACCATTTTTTCTACAAGTTCTTCGGCCAAAGAGGTTGTAGGAAAAAAATGCTTTTAAAAGCCTCTGACGATCCCAGCTGAGCCACACGATCATCAGAGGCTTTTTTTTTTCTTTTAAAAGCATTTTTTCGGCTGAAATGGTTGTAGAAAAAATGCTTTTAAAAATTAAAAAGAAAGCCTCTGATGATTGCACGACTCAACTGGGCATGGGGGGGGCCAGGAATTTTTGCTACCAGTTCTCCGAACCACCCACTGCCATTGCTACCAGATCAGGCGATCCGGTCCAAACTGGGAGCTTTTCACCCTTGGTGTAGAAGATGAGGGAGGGAGGGAGGGAGGGTAAATACATCACTGTTTATTAAATCTTTCTCAGCTTTGATCCAAAAATGCTAACTACCGTTTCGAAGCTCCATCATAGAATCCTGTAAAAATCTTTTCAAATTATAAATAATATCATAAGTAGTTTATAACATCACTCTTCACTAATGTGTCTATTTCCTAATCTTCTAAATTGGACTAACAGTATATTAAGAAATTTGGATTGTGATATTGTTGCAGATAATTTGTACACTCTTTCTTATACATAGTTGAATCATCCTGGAGAATGAATGATGTGGCAGATTCTCTATTTGACCACAAATCTCTTTCAGCTTGCCAAAGTTTCTAAAGCTGAAGAGGATCAATAACAGGGAAAACCTTTTACCCAGGTTGGACACCTGCCTTTGAAGTTACCATTGACAAAATCCAGCTAACTATAGGTAAAGCCCTAAGACCAGCAATTGGTGACTGCTTTGGAATGCAAAGAATGACACCAGTGTATTTATCTAGCTATGAAGAAAATCCACATGATATAAAAGAAAGCCAGCTACTCTGCTCTTTAAATTAGGCCCAGATGATTTTCACATAAAAGCCAGTGTACCAGTGGAGCACACATAATCTTTTCTTAGTTTATATATACCTTAGTCAAGGTTTATTCTCTATGAACAACAGGGAATATATAATAGTAATAGTAGTAGTAGTAGTAGTACAAAGTTGTGATGATCTTTTCTGTTGCTCTAAACTGATTTAAATGAGATGTTTTAACATTTACAGATAAAATTTTACATGTATACATAAAACTGCTTTATTCTAATTTCTAGAAATCTGATCTTAAACATTGTCCTGCATGTTAAACTGTACAAGAATGCTAATAAATAAAACTACAATATTAGCTAAACATAAAGAAATAAAAAAATATGATTTCTATCTCCTCATTTGCTTGAAAAATGAAAGCCAGGGCATCTCTTATTTCAGTAAAACGCAGACTTCTTGATATGATTACCATATTTCACATTTAGCAGCTTTACCAGGCTGTTTATGGTTTGGCTTGCTGCCAAGCATAATCTATAACCTCACACCTCACTATTATGCAAATAGCCATTTGGCAAAGAGACCTTAAGCCGTCAAATTTCTCTAAGGA
This sequence comes from Pituophis catenifer annectens, assembly GCF_029215685.1. Lineage (NCBI taxonomy): Eukaryota > Metazoa > Chordata > Lepidosauria > Squamata > Colubridae > Pituophis > Pituophis catenifer. Next base: position 117,273,528 of record NW_027256882.1, read on the forward strand.
CAATCACGTTTTTCAAACTTCTTAAAAACCAAATTATATTTGACATTTAATTTTAGCCCACTTATCTTGCAAAATAAATCTAAAACCTCTCTTGTGTAAAACTATTAATACAGCATGTGTTTTATTATTATTATTATTTTCCCCAATTTACCATATGTACTTACTTGCCATCAATAAATTTAATTTAGTGTTGAGAAGTACATTCCTATACAATAACGCCAAGGCACTTAAACCCCAACTCAGGCATTACGTGCATGAGAGAGCAATATGAGTACAAGAGGCTTGTTGCTTTTTCCACCATCGTGTATTAGGAAATACATTTAGGGCAGGTACCCTTTTCTATCAGTAATGATCCCTTCCAGAGGGAGAAAGAGAAAAAGAGAGAGACAAAGAAGTCTCCTACAGCAAAATTCTCCATTAACATATGAGGAGGAGGAATTGTGATGAAGTATTGTGCTGAATTAGTTTTTCATGCAAGTAATTTCTAAACTTAAGTTAAACATCATATTATAAAAATTAAAGCCAATGGAGGGAAAATAAAGAAAAAGTTAAATTCATAACCTTTCATCACTGGCTTTTAAAATAATCAAGATCAAAACACAAGCATTTAATTATGTTACAGAGAATCATAACTTTTGAACACTTACTAAGGAAGTCCATTACAATTGATTAAAAACAATAGAAAAGTATTATGTTGATTTTAGGGCATAGAATTTGTTAAATTTGCTAAACTACTATGAAAACACTACATATATAAAAATAACGTTCATAATGCAGTGATCAGTTGTGATAGGGCCGTGATGGCGAGCCTATGGCACATGTGCCACAGGTGGCACGCAGAGTCCTCTCTGTGGGCATGCCTGCTGTCACCGCAGCCCAGCTGCACCATGCATGCGCTCACGCCTTCCGCCAGCCAGCTGGTCTTCAGGTCTCTGCTGTGCATGTGCAGGGGTGGGGCGCATAGAGGGATGTGCATGCACAAGCACAGGGGTGGCAGAGCACATGCATCGGGGTGCAGGAGGTTTCCAGGTGCAAAACGGGGTGGAGGGAGGCCTTGTGTGGAATTCCTGTGGAATTACTTTGTTGTGCTCAAGTACTATCCTTGAACTCTTTGCCAGTTTGCCTTTTGATTACAGACTCATGCAATTTCTTAACAATTATATTTAAAATAAGCATTATTATATAAATGTAGAAATAATTAAACAATATTTACTAATGTCCTATATACAAACAGGTGAATTTCAGATTCTGATTACTTTCTGCTTTATGTAAAAATTGGGGATGGAATGGGATATGGATTATGGCAAAATGGTCTCAAATGTATTGTCTTCAGTATAGTTCATATTAAGACACATACACTTATTGTATGTTCTCTAAATTAAAGCCTTGAATTCTGATTTTTAGATGTCCCATTTGTGATTAAATTGTTAACTATGAAATACAGCCTTCTCCTAAAGTAATCATGAAAACCATGAGGTGATACATACACTCTCAGTTCTTTGTATACAGATTGAAACACATAGGATATTGACAAAATATCAAAACAAATTATTTTAATGTAACTATAGGTAGGGAGTTGTTTTACTAATTCACTCATGGACATTGCATGAAAAGATCTTTGTATCAATTTTGGAAATATTTTTTCCCTTTATTTCTGAAAAGTATATGTACCTTACAGAAAGACATAGTGATCAGTAAGAACTAACATCTGCAGCTGAATAGTGTATACACAATTTGTAACTAATTATGGAACAAAAGTCCATTCTTAAGGCAGCAAGAACATAATGGCAGCAAGAAGAGAAATCAGAATGCTTTCACTATGAAAAAAATGTCTATACTAAAAAAGGAAAAGAAACATTTAATAGATCTTTGTCCTGAGCATGCTAAACTTAAATAATGTGATAGATCAGAACTGATGTTTATTAAGTTTAATTTGCAAATTTGCTCTTAACATCTCACTTCGGTGTAGATGTAGGAATGATATCTTACAAGCTTATATTGCTGATATGTAACCCTTTAAGAACAATGCAATTTGTTTATTGTAATTATTTTCAGGCTGGTTGGAGGCCTCAGAGACATTGATAGAAGTATATACAATATAGGATCAAACTGAGTCTTAGGTCAAAATTGTTTTAATTAGGAACTTATGCTAGATTCTTTCTTAATATTCCTCAGACCTCATTCATAGAAGACACAATGAACTGTTCCACTAATAAATTTCCTTTTAAAAAAAGCCCAGAAAAAACGTAGGAAGCTCAGAGAAGGAAAATCTATTTTTTAAATATATATATATATATATATATATATATATATATATATATATATATATATATATATATTCCAGGAATCAAATCAAATCTTTGTTACAGTCATACAGCAGCATATTGCACTAACAATTATAAAACATAAACATTTTTAAAATTCTCTCTCTCTCTCTCTCTCTCTCTCTCTCTCTCTCTCTCTCACACACACACACACACACACACACACACACACACACACACACACACATCTCTAATGAGAGGGGTAGGCGGATTAGATGGACATAAAGGAACATAAAGGTTAGTATGTGGCATCATAGATCAATCAAATTACAGTATTATGAACTAGACACTCATTTAGTCTAGTTTATGGCACAGATCATACTCTAGGATTTAAAGCATGGTTGCACATAGCCTCAAAGCATTATATGTCATAATAGGGCTACTATCTGAAAACAGGAGGAATGGGTGGAATTGCCCTGGGTATTTATATAGTAATAGTGGAAGAAGGCTAGTACAGATGTCTCTGCAATTCAGAGATTCAAATGTTTCAAACATTCTTGATGTTAAAGAAATATTATAAATCCAAATTGTCCCCGCCCCTTAAACTGGCTTAGAATTAACTAGCATCAGCACAAAACAGGAGCAGTTTAAGCATGCAGTGCAGTCAGATCAGTTTGCTATGGATTTCTAATGATATCGTAAATCCTCATGTTATGACTAAATTAAATGAAGAAGTTTGAGTGTGAGCTATTTGAGGAACAGTTTCTTTTAGAGAATCGTGTATTAGAGAAAGTACCACCGCTTTTCGAAAAAGACATCTTATTTCTAAGCACTCATTTGAAAAGGACTTTTATCCATTATTGGAAAACATACTGAAATAACTGTGAACTTCAAAGAAGAGGACTAACAACTGCAACAACTGTGAAATGATCACAATCAAGCCAGGTTCAATAACCACATACAAGAAGAAATGAGGAAGCTTCAGCAAGAGACTGCTTCTCGACCAGAGAAATAAATGTTTGCTTAAAAATATTTAGCAGCATTAAAACTTGGATGTATTTATGTAGTTCAAACTAGCAAGATGAAACCATTGTTACTTTTTAATGTATTCCATTAGTACGTACAAAACCATTAAGGTCTATGTTTTAGATTATGAATTTATTTCCTTGAACACATCCTCTTATAAAAAAACCTGACATGTGATAACAGATTTTATTAGAATCGTTTCATTCATTGCCTGTTTCAGGAATTTTAAACTGATTTTCTTTTCTCTTTTAGATAATATTAGATAATAATAGCCATATATAAAAGGAAGAGGTAGGTAAAAGAACAATAAAAAGAGAAGATTCCCAAAATATCCTCAAAAAGAAGATCACTAATAGAACAAGCATATACTGCATGTTACTGAGAGAATCACATGGATGGAGTAGAAAGGTTTCTATGCATCCTGGTTTGGGAGGAGAAAGAGGAGGAGGAGGAGGAGAAAGAGGAGGAGGAAGAAGAAGAAGAAGAGGAGGAGGAGGAGGAGGAGGAGGAGGAGGAGGAGGAGGAGGAGGAGGAGGAGGAGGGGGAGATGATTTAGGATCAGCAATTAACAAGTGTATATAGTAGAGTTCTCCAAGATGATTATGTTGAATAATTAAATTATCCACTCAAATATTCAAAAAAGAATATTTTATATCTAAATGCATAAAATCCAATTAATTGAAAATAGTTTGGGTGAAAAAAAGTTGTGACTGAAAAATAGTTTCCTCATTCAATTTTAAGAATTTAATTGTATACTAAGCCCATCATTAGAGTAGAGAAAACAATCAATGAATAATTGATGCAACCACTTAACTTTAGCTTTTCTATACACAGAATATCTGAGCAGATTGCAATCTACTTGAATTTCTTTACTACTTACATTTGCATAAACATTTGTACATCTTTTTAAATTGAAGGGTTTTTTACTATTTAATCCAATAGAATGGTTTTACAAATCTGAGTGTTATTTTATAAATGCATTGATAAACTGATTTTATATCTTTTGTTTGAATAAACTGACCACTATGTAATCTAAGATTTGATTCTGTTTCACTTTGAAAACCTATCACAACATTTGTATTATAAACATGGAATTTCATTTATATGTTTCTCATATTCCTTCTTCTTTTTAAAATACTTAATATTATCAATGTGGTACAACTGTGTTGATTAACTTTGTCCAACATTTTGCCTTTAATTAATAAATCAATTTCCAATACATATTTTTTCTGATTTTTTTCCTGAACTCATGCTAAATACCTAGCCTTCAAATGCTTATTGTATCTTTAAATATTAAAAAGATTAAGCAACTTCATGAACTTTCAGCTTTATATATTCAATAGCTAAAATATATATTTTCTACATTGTGAAGCATCATTTCCATGAATGATGCATAAAAACATTTATCGCATATTTTTCAGGATATATTATTTCTTGCTAACTCATTTTTTCTCATGCTGATAATCATATCTTATAAGTCTTATGTTCTGAGATATTATTACATTTCCATAAGCAATCAAATTTTCAGTAATTAGTTATTTGAATAGTTATGAGGAATGAGATATAGTTCCTTATCCTGTCAATTCAGTTTTGTGTTGTTAACACAGATTTCTTTACCTCACTAATGTTTAATAACAGAAATACTTGAGAACCCCAAGTTTCCTTTCAAATAAAAAAAAATAAAAAAACTTATTCCAGTTTGAACAATAGTGGTAATGTCTTAGCACAAGACATCTCCCCATGGATCCTTAGCTCCTGTGCAAGAAAGCTAATCCAGAAATGTGTGCAAGCAAAGCGTAGAAGCAGAGAGAAGCATTCTAATTTCTACTGAGTTTTTCCCTGCTTTAATTGTTATTTAAAAGTATTAGAAATTCTTGAAGAACAGTTAAGGATTGAGAGGGATATTCCACATTAGAATAACCAAGAACATTTTCTCCACAAATTCTGTCCTGAACCACTCAGGGCAGTATAGGAGGAGTAAAAAACACTACTTTAGAAAGTAAACCAGTCTCCAAATAAAGGATGGCTATTGGGAACCACATGGTCACACCCTTCACTGGCAGTCTTTGGGGCATGTAGAATGTCTGGTTATGGGTTTTGGTTATCCACACCATTGTCGGCATCTTTGAGAAAGGAAACCTGCTGCCCTGATTGTGCCCCCTTAGCACTGACTTGTAAGAGATGGTGCTGTTACTGCCTGAGACAGTTATGCTTTTGTAAACTTGTAATAATAATAATAATAATGGTGATGATAAGAAGAAAACGAACTCTGTACTATTAGCTTTTATCCCTAGTAGTTTTGAGGGATGTAGTTACAGAAAAACAGCTGGTTCTCCTTCTGAAAACATGAAAACAAAATTATTAATATTATGACTTTTAAAACAGTTTTCTTAAAACCAGAAAGTGTATGTGTGTGGGGGGAGGAAGAGGGGGACAGTGGAATTTTATTTTAGGTATTTATTTTAGGTTTAGGGTATCAACTTCCCAAATAATATCAACTGAATGAAATAAAGTATTTATCATTGAACACAGTGTATTAATGCAAACATCATTCTCCCATAGAATACTTCCTGCAGAGATTGGATACAAGTACAAATTGGCAAGACCTGAGCTTCAAGTAACTTAGATAGAATAAAGTTTGCAAGAATGGAGTTTGCGAAAAGATAATAAACTTCTGATAAGCATTCCGAGGCATATATGCTGAAACGTTTAGGGGACACTTCCTAAATATCACAACCAATAAAGCAGACTAGCACTGAAAAAAAAAATGAATATGAATACAAATTTCCTCCAGCTCATTTCTCCTAGCTAATGGTTCACTTTCATAGATTGCCATTTTCAATCCTAATTTTAGGAATATTTCTTCTATGCTCCCTAAGGTCACAGTTAAATTTCTTCCATTACCTCCACCCCAGAGATACTTAGCTCTTATCACAAATTCCAGATAGCACACTCTTTTCTCCTAGAGTTCTTCTTCTTCTTCTTCTTCTTCTTCTTCTTCTTCTTCTTCTTCTTCTTCTTCTTCTTCTTCTTCTTCTTCTTCTTCTTCCTCCTCCTCCTCCTCCTCCTCCTCCTCCTCCTCCTCCTCCTCCTCCTCCTCCTCCTCCATCACTACTACCAGGCTTTGTTATGGTTTGAAGATTTCCTTGGCTCCAAGTTGTACTTTCTCTGACTTGTAACTCTCTGAGACTGTCAGTTTTTCTCACACCACAGTTTGTCTTACCTAAACAATACTTAGCTCTTTGTTCCTCCCAGAAACTAGCTCACAAATATTATATGGCTGCTTACATTTTCTTGTTTTGTCACTCTTCACCAAATAGTTATTTTTCTTTGGTCTCTTCACAGATGATCTGTTTCATTTTATATATCCCAGCTTTCTCTCTTCTCTTTTCTCTAAGAAAACATAAATAGAGAAGGCATAGCTGGGTAGAATCTTCCTAGTTTTGCTCTACTAAAACTCTTTCACCCCTTCTCCTGAAGGTTAGATTGCCCGAATGTCTAAAGCTTTATTTCTCTGTCACTAAAAATGAGGGCATGTGGGTGGTCGCTGGTAAAAATGCTTGTATTATAAATCAATGGATTCTTCTATTCATGGATATGAATATGTTGAATATCATCCTTGCTAAAGGGACTCACCATGATGTTCTTAGGAGAGGAATCTTCAATATTGTAAAAATAAGGTCAATTTCAATAAATCTGAATCAATTGTAAAAATTTTGTGCCTTTCTCAGTGTGTGATGGGAGAAATAACTGATTTTCCCTTAAGTGTTCATCATTTTTGATATCAAATATGTTGTCAAATCTCCACTAGTTGACAACATATTTGAAATGAAATCTTTCTAAGTCTTTGAAGCAATCTTTAGAAATTATCCAATTTAAAGTTCTGATCACTGGTTCCACCCAAGAATTCCAATAAAATACTTTCACTGCTATTTTCAAGTTTAAGTAATTCCACAACATCAATTCCTGAGATGATTCTGGATCAAAATGTAACAAATTATCTAATAAAAACCACATGTACTTGGAAGATTTCAAGAGTGGAAATTAATATCAAAGATGCGTTAACTACTTTTCAAATGAGCTCCACATGCTCAACTTGGCTATTCAAAGGAGTCTGGAAGTATATTTATATATATCATATCATATTAGAAAGAACCCTATCACCTTTTTAATAGCTTTAAACTTTAAATAAATAGACTTCCTTGGGTTTCACAATCTTAGAAACAACTCAGATAACAATATACTAGCTGTTGCCTCTGATATATGGTAATATTATTCCCTTCCCAGATCCATAAATACTCTTTTTCATAGCATGATTACCTATTTCATTTTACTTGGAAGTACACATATCAAATAAGTTAATTCTCATTCTCTCTCTCTCTCTCCCTCTCTCCCTCCCTCTCCCTCTCCCTCTCCCTCTCCCTCTCCCTCTCCCCGTCTCTCTCTCTCTCTCTCTCGCTCTCTCTCTTTTACACAACTTGTATTGGCATACATCTTTTTCAGTTTAATGGAATATACATTAATAAGTCTATCTTCATTTCTCTAAACATCAAAGATTTGCTTACCAAAGTAGCTAATCAATTTATCAAACCTTTTTAATTACTAAGATGAATGTAACTAGTCTGGCTGTGTTGTTGCTTTATCCATGATGTGACATTAGTGGCAATATAACATGACAATAATACTGAAATTATTACAATACCACCCATTTACACATAAATGAAATCTACAGTCCTTGCTAATTTCCATACCAAGAGAGGATTACATAAAATAGTAAACTAATTCTAGTAGATTGTTACTGAAATGAATGCCAGAACGTGGCTGGCAGTTTAATTATTACCACAAGAAAATAATTTATTATATTGATGAAATAGCTTGAAACTTGACCTCTGGGCTCATCAAATAACCTCCAAGGATGTGCTATCCTTCCACCCTCAAGATTAGAAGAAAGCATTGCTTTCTTCTAATTGCTGCCCAGTTCCTCTTACCTTATCACCCCTCAGAAATGCAATGGGTATTGTCCCTGCTGCTACATGGGAATGATGGACCAGTAGCTACCTCTTTTTCTGATTGGCACTGCTGGCAAACTGAATGTCTGCCATAGTCCCGAGATATGTAAACTCAGGAAGAACATTTAAAAGCAAAGAGTATTTTTTTTACTTATAGTTAAAGATGGGCACAATAATATAATAAGGTTTCGCATCAGCCGAAACCAGGAATCTAATAAACAAATGACAAATATTAAGGAAAAAAGAAATGAGATATGGTGAGGTGAAATTCAAAATATGGCAGGAAAACAGAGTTAAGGCTTATTTTTTTTTCCCCCAGTATTCTTTTCTCAGGGAAGGAGCCAATCAATAATCCAAGCTGTGCCACCAACCATATGCATATTTGAAGAATACTACTTGTTACAGTCTACTCTTCTGCCAATCTGCTTTGGTCAGTCTATCTGACCTGCAGAGCTTTAGAATACTGTGTGCAGTTCTGGGTGGTTGAATTTTGGAATCGAAGAGGTTGTCAGACAATACAGGCAAGGAATCCTAAAACTTGTTGGATATGCTCCAGCTAGAGTGCAATTGTTGGCTTAAACCAGAGGTGGATTTCAGCAGGTTCTGACCAGTTCTGGAGAACCATAGTGGAAATTTTGAGTAGTTTGGAAAACTGGTAGTAAAAATTCTGACTTGCCCCACCCCCATCTATTCTCTGCCTCCCAAGTCCCAGCTGATTGGGAAGAAATGGGGATTTTGCAGTAACCTTCCCCTGGATTGGAGACAGAATGGAGATTTTATAGTATTCTTCTCCTGAAGTGGGATGGGAATGGAAATTTTACAGTATCCTTCCCCTGTCATGCCCACCAAGCCACACCCACAGAACTGGTAGTAAATAATTTTGAAACCCACCACTGGCTTAAACGCTGTTGGAATCACCCGCTCCAGGACTATTATTCCCATAACCCCCTGGCTCTACCACTACCTTCTTCTTCCTTGAAAGTTAAGCAGGGCTATTATACCTCTTGCTGAAGCTACTAATAGGAAAGCAAAATACATGGAAGAAGAAGGACTCTCTTTTCTGTGATCTGTCTCCTCCAACATAGATCCTTTGCATTTTTAGAATGGTCTACCATGAAGAAGAAAAAAAAAAGCTATGAGGGCTCTCCAAATTGCTGAAACTGACTGTTCCAAGTGAAGCTGCTCTGGAGCTACTCCCAGCAGGGTTATTTATGTTTGAAAGCCTGACAAATGGAAGGAGGACAAAGGGCTTTAAATTCCTATTCCAGAACTGTTTGGTGCAAACTCTCTGGATTGAGTATGATCACTTTAGTCAAATGAAAATGATACTCAGCATTCCATAGGTATTTGTTATGTACAATTATAATACATCTCTGTAAAAAATAATCTGCCATGAGTTATAAGTAAAACAATAGTATAATTTAATAAATAGTAAAATACAACAGTAAAATGAAACTATTACAAATGGCAAAGCAAAAGAAAAGCCAATGAAAAAAACACAAGGCAGACTAAATAAAATAGAATTAAAATAAGCAGATCAAAATTAATTTGAGATCATAAATAACAGATAAAATTTCATAAAAACATAAAGAACATTGATACTAGTAATATTTTTTTTTTCTGGGAAAACATGCAGTTCCAGGGGATCTAACACCAAAATGATAATAGTGACTACAGGTAGTGAGAATGTTTAAAAATTATGCAGTGCTGTTTTGAGTTCAAGATGCCTTTGACTAGAAAACACCTCTTTTGTACTTGAAATAGCTGTCATCATTTTGGAAGTGTTTGGGATTTGAAATGTCTTAATATAGATCTTAATACTCCTTATTCAACTTGCATTCATTATTTTCCATTAATAATATAGTAACTGAACTGAGCTTAAAAGTGATAAGAGGTTTTGAACATAGAAAATATTTCTTCTTCTTTTTTTGTAGCGTCAAAGTAGTTCTTGGGGTGGGAGAAAGCTAAACATAAATGAAAAAAATGAGAAAGAAACAAGTAGAAAGAAACAAGTAGAAAGAAAGTAGAATAATTTCTAGGAAGTAGGATAAGTCATGTATGAAAAAGTATTAAAATGCATTGATTCTCCTGCAGAATGAAAGGAAAGTAGACCTAAATACATAAAGGAAGACGAAGTAGAAGATACCACAGAAGTATCCAGAATTACAGTAATGGCAATATCAAAAAAAAGATGCTTGGTGAACCATGAAGTAGAAGAAACATGGAGGACAAAATGGGTTTAAGAATGATTACAGCACAGAATGAGAACAAGATACTATATTATGTACAGGAATGCTTCCACAGAGATAAAGATAGTTGGATAGAATGGAATCAAAAAGAACTCTATACATTTGTAATAAAAAGAAAGAAGAAGAAGAAGAAGAAGAAACAGAAAAATACAGATTTTACATAAGAAGATGTAATAAAATTATGTACCACAGTACTTAATTTGAACTGCTTTTGAGTTTAATAACAAATGTTTCAGGACTATACAAATGTTTTTAAAAACTGTCAGAGGAAATAATGGTTACAAAATCACTAGTGAATTTCCATAATAAGAGTGAGTTGAACTTGACTCTCCCCAGTCATTGACTTAACTCCTACATCACAATGAGTGTCACATAGTATGACTAAGACATATTTAGTCATACTAAGGAGAACTTTTCCTTAGTCATATTAAAGACCAGTTAGAAAGAGAATGAATTTGGCAACACTCAATAAACTACGGGCATTTTTTCTCCTCCTTCATCAACTATTCATTTTTGGAGAATGAAATGCTGGGGAGAATATTACAAAGTAATCTCTGTCAAAACCAGGTACTGTATATATCCACTTACCAACTACCAAAAAAGAAATAAATAAAACATGATTAGAATAGGAAGCCCAGATGACATGTATTTAGTCTGGGAGGAGATGCTTGACCTTCCATCTTCCATGAAGTTTTTCTGAGGTCGCCCTATGAAACAGCACCCCTCTCAGAGGCATTTATTTGTTTGCTTAGGTTGGGGTTGTTGTTGTCTTTTTTGTAACCTGCCTTACAAATAACTCAAGGCAGCAAACATATCTGCATTGATACCGGTTGCCCTCCGGGTGAGGTTCAAGGTGTTGGTGATTACCTATAAAGCCCTACATGGCTTAGGCCTGGGGTATGTGGCGGATTACCTGCAGCCAGCAACAGCTCCCCATCGCCCGGTGCACTCACACAAGAGGGCCTACTTGGGGTTCCGTCGGCCAAGCAATGTCGGCTAACGGCCTCTAGAGAGTGAGCCTTCTCTGTAGGCACACTTACCCTCTGGAATCAGCTCCCCTTGGAGCTCCGGGTGATCCCCGACCTTCGCTCTTTCCGCCGTGATCTTAAAACATGGTTGTTTTGCCAGGCTGGCCTGGACTGAAGGGGTTTTAATGGGAATTTTAGATTCTTTTATTGTTTGAATTTTAATTTGGACTTGTTGCTTATTGCTATGAGCCACCCTGAGTCCTTGTGGAAAAAGGGTGGCATATAAGTCCAATAAATAAATAAATAAATAAATAAATAAATAAATAAATAAATAAATAAATAAATAAATAAATAATACACTTGCCTCCTATTTTTTCCACAATAATAATCCTGTGAGGTGAGTTGGAATGAGAGCAAGAGTGACTGGTCCAAGGTAACCCAGCTGGCTTTCCTGACTAAGGTGGTACTTGAACTGATCTTATACTGTTCTCCTGTAGGAAGGCTCTTAAATTACTATATTTCTTATGAGCTTCCAAGCAGTGGTGGGATTCAACCAGTGTAACAACCGGTTCGCTGAGTAGTCCGTTTCAAAACACCATTAAAAGTTACCTTCCACTAGCCCCGTGAGTGAAACAGCTGCAGCAGGGCAATCCGTTCTGCTGTGCTGATGAACTGGGCTTCAAACAAAGAAATATAGGTAGGTATAGCTCAGGGGTGGGCGGGCAGGCACAGTTGATGGTTGGAGTGAACCGGTTTGCTTGCAGCTGATCATTGGAGCAACCGGCTCACCCAAACCAGAGTGAATAGGCTGAATCCAGTGGTGAGATTCTACCAGTTCACACCGGTTCAGTAGAACCAGTTGTTAAGTAGTTAAGTAGTTAAGCAGTTCGACGAACCGGTTGTTAAAAGAAATCTCCTTTTGTTTTTTTCCACTTTACAGGGTTAATCCTGTAGGGAATTATATTTGGTGTTGTTTCCTAGCCTAATCTTTATTGCCCTGCTTACAGAAACTGCCTCTCCGGCAGTAAACCTTCTGGTTCCGGAGATTTTTGGAGGCTTTTTGTTTTGCTTGACTTTCTTAAAGGGAAAGGGTTGTTTTAAGCTTTTTACACCACTGTTGGGAGGAAATACTCCCTTGTTGGAGTTCTTCCAGCCAGGGTGCAATGATCAGCACTTTGAGGAAATAAGTGAATAACAAAGCAGAAGCTTTTAATGACAAGGAACCAAGATGAGTGACATTCAGCAAGGCTTCTTGGCTATCTAGAAAGATTGACATTCAAACGTGAGTTTACATACCCTTTCTGACTTTTGGTCTAAAACTGGTTTTTGGTGAAGTTTAATTCTGTGCTTGGTGATGTTTATTCCTGTGTTTAGTGATGGGATAATTTTCCTTATTCAGCTTTGTTTGGAAGGAAAAATGTTAATCTCTGTTCCTGAAAAGAAGCAACTTTGGAAATCTGACTAGTTCTGTGTCTATTTGTTCTGGTAATTGGTTTAACAAGCAACAGATACTCTGTTTGCTCCTTTGCTTCATTCTGGAGAGCTTAAATAACCTCTCTACTAAAGGGTTTCACTTTATGAGCAAGAGTTGGCTGCTGATATTTATTATTGCATTTTAACTATTTTAATTCCTCAAAGTGCTCTGGCACCCTCCCTGATTTGTAACTCCAGTTTGCAGGTATTTCTAATCTAATGATTGATATTTAGGGCAGCTTTTTACAAGCAAAGAAGCTTTTTGTATTTTTGTACAGGTAATCCTTGATTTACAACAGTTACAATGGCACTGGAAAAAGTGACTTATGACCATTTTTCACACTTATGACCATTGCAGCAAACTGTCATTAGGGCAAAGAAGCGATGCCACATGACCACCTGGCCACATCCACCCAGTCACATGAAGCACTGCAGTTGTGAAATGAGTGACACGGTTGTTAAGAATGCTGCAACGGGCATAAATGATGACCAGTCATAAGTGTGAGGACCAGTCAAAAGTGCGAGGACCTGTCAGAAATCACTTTTTTCACCTATCTGCATATGGACTACTCAGAGGCCTGAAAAAGTTATTTTTGACCAGTCCTCGCACTTTTGACCAGTCCTTGCACTTATGACTGTCCTCACATTTTACATTTTTTGCCCTATCTTGTCACCATGGTGAAGAGAAGCAGTTGTGAAATGAGTGACATGGTTGTTAAGAATGCTGCAATGGGCATAAATGTGAGGATGGTCATAAGTGTGAGGACCAATCAAAAGTGCGAGGACTGGTCAGAAATGACTTTTTTCAGCCCTCTGAGTAGTCCCTATACACATAGCCACGGCCATCCGGTCACATGATCAGCTAGCCACACCCACCCAGTCACATGACCTCCAAGCCACACCCACCCAAATAAGCCACACCCACAGAACCGGTTGTTAAAAAAAATGAATCCCACCAATGGCTGAATCCCACTCCTGCTTCCAAGCAACAATAATAATAATTTTATTATTGTTGCTTGGAAGATCTGACAGGTGAATACAGCTATGTTCTTGATCAAAGATCAATACAATCCTTCTATCTTGGTTTTCTACCAAGATCAAACCTGGTCTTCTACCAGGTTTGCAGCTTCAGGAAGGACACACATGGAGCAGTAAGAGAAGAAGGGAATACCTAATTAATCAGTCAGATCAGCCAAATCAATGCACTAGCATCAATGGGATGACAAATGTTGCATCCAGATCATCCTCACATCATTTATTTTATTTATTTATAATGATTTTACAAATCTGTGAGTTCACAAACTTCTGTGACTCTGAGGTTGGTTAAAATCCAAATCAGGGAAAAATTCCAAATCAATATATGTAATCATCAACTTATCTACTAAAATATCATTGACAACAAATTTATTAATGTTGGAATCTGGTTTTCATATATTAGATTACCAAAATATAATGCTTGTAGATGAACTTTTGTTAACGTGAGAATAGGAAGTTCTGATTTTGGTTTCCTACATTTTCAGTGCTTTCTATGACAAGGTACACAAAAGCATATCACAATGGAAATCATATATACAGTATTATCTTAGTGGATATTGGAATTTGGAGAGGCAGAGCATTGAAATCATAGATCTCTAAATACTCTGAAAATAAAAATAAATGAAAAAAAAACCCTTTACAACAACAAGACAGAAATGCATTCATTTAACAATTTATGCATCCTGATGCATCCATCCAGTACAGTATGAAAAAGGTAGATAGAAATTCAGCATCGTCTCCTCTATAAAATTAAAAGATAGAAATCCCAAAGATAGATAAAACCTGCTTGAGACATGGCTCCTCCAGTTCACAGATGCTGCCAATGATGAAGGTTTTTAATTCTGCTAATATTAGTTGTGAAACATTAATATTTATAGCTAAGAAACTAGCATAGAGATAACAATTATTTATGGTGCAAGAACTAGAGACAATGGAGCAAAAGAAATCCAGTTTTCTTGACCAAGAATCACATTCACAAACAATATCAAATGTCTGTTTAAACTGGTTTGGAATATACTTATTATGCAAATCTGTATTATATTTTATTTTTCCACTCATGCCTTCGTCTGAAAACCTGTACAAATAATGCTGAGTTTCTATGACATTTTATTTTTAATTCTCTGAAAGTACAACAAAACAAAGCCCTATCATTCTGAATAAGTGGTCTCTTCTTGTGCAGTTCCTGATATATTGTATCATAATTCTCCCTTCATATTAAAGAAAAGGGGAAAAAAACCCTCATGTGTTTGATCTAGGACTGCCTGGACTGTCCTCATTTCACAAAACATTATTTTATGCAAATCAGGTGAAAAACTAATTATTGTTTCCCACCCTAAAAATGTATTTAAACAAATAATAAATGTATTAGTCTATCAGCTGCTCTAATGGTAGCCTGAAACTTGTATCCTTCAAATGAATAATTACCTACAAAATAATTAAATGTTGCTGATATGGTGAGCTCATCCCACTTGTACATAGAACAGCAAAGCTTGTCTTCCCTGAAATCCATCTCAGTCATGTTGGATAAGCTTACTGTCCATCACAGTGTTGGCATCGATCCCTGCTCAATTACGGAAGAAACATAGCACCATATTAAATGACAAATAAGGCTTAATTTTAAGCACAGCCAGGCTGTAAGCCCATGTTCCATTATAGATTAAAAAGAACCAATTATTTTTAAAAGAAAGATTTAATGAAAGGCCTTTAGTAATATATGGACATCTTGCCCTCTCTGCATTCGCAAGTCAAACTCTCCAGTAATGGTTGAAAGACTCTGCAAACAATCTCAGCATGCAGTAAAGATGTTCTCTGAGGATTAGCCATTCTTTCTTAAAAAACCACTAAAACCCTCAACTTCTGAACACTTTCCCCCATAATTATACCAAAAAATGTCACCCTTAAAAACTACCAGAGACAATAAATGAACGGCTTTTATTTTTACATTTTGTAGACACTATTAGCATAAATCAATCAGAGTTTGTTTCAGGGCAAAATCACAGGGTACAGGAAAGCTAAGGAACGTCTAGTGAGAATTCTTGAATTAATATAAAATGCAGGAATCAATTTTAATCCAAAGATTCACTGTCTGGAATACATTAGAATGGAATGCTATATCCTTCAATTGGTAAAGGGACATGATCATCCTGGCATTCCCTTGTATATGTATAGTAAGTCCAATCAACTTTCTATATGTACTACTTCGAAGTATTTAAACCAGCACATTATATGGGTAGGCAAAGGTCATCTTAGATCTCTTCTATTTAAAACTTCTTTATTCTCCAACAGATCCTAAATCACGTGCATTAGTTGTGTAACCTTCAGATGGTGTAGGGTAAATTATTTCCGTTTAAAAATAATGAAGTGGGAAAATTAAAAGAAATTAAGAGCTGCTAAGTCATTGGAAGGAAACTATTATCTCAATTTCCACCCTGACTACCAGGACTTTGGAAATAACAGGTCAACATATAATTGACTTCTGCTTTTAAAGCAATTATTCTTTCCCAATTTATCACTGAAGAATTAGTGTAAATCTCTTCTATTAAACAAGCATGTCCCATATCATTGCATGCAATGATCTACTGAATATACGTTATAATAGTACATATAAAAGACTGTGCAATATTCTTAGATTTTTTTAGAGGGAACAATAATCAGGTTTTGCAAGCCATAGTATGTACGTTCATATTCTTCAAGTCACACCTTTGTTTGTATAAGAAATAACTTTACAAACTAGTATTTAATGATTTGAGCCTTAATCTCAGTTTTATCAATATTGCTATACTGTTTGGAATGTGCCAGAAACCATTTATAAAGGGGAAATATAGATGTGACCCTTTGTTCATCACACAATCATTGTCAGAGCAACTACTGAACATATTTTCTGCTCTATTTTTGAAGTACAGTGCATTCATAAAATATTCAGACCCACTTCATTTTTGTCAATTTTGTTATGCTGCAACCTGATTCTAGAGTCATTGAAATTCATTTTTTTCTCATTAATCTACACTCAGTACCCCATAATGACAAAGTGAAAACAGAATTTTAGAAATGTCTGTAAATTCATTTAAAATAAAAACACTGACATATCACATTGGCATAAGTATTCAGACCCATCACTCTGTACTTTGTTGAAGGATCTTTGGCAGCAATTATAGCCTCAAGTCTTTTGAGGTATCACGTGATAAGCTTTGCACACTTGGATTGAGGGATTTTCTGCCATTAGTGTTAGATTAAAACATTGGAAGGAAGGACAATAGTACAACAAAGACAACAATGATCATGAAAGGAAAATAATTCCTAATTTGATAACATTCTAGATAAATTTCCACATGACGCTAACACTATTCTTCCTTAGGCCTGCAGGAACATCAAGTTTTCAATGATTTGTTTAATATCTTCAGGTAGGAACCATATATATTTTTGATGGGATACTGTTCCAGAGGGCAGGCACCACAACAGAGAAGGCATATAACTGAAGTTATATTACCTGGAGCAGTCTTGCCAATTTCAGATAGTGAGCTTCAGTTTGCTGCAGGCTAACCCAGCAGTTCATTGCCTACTTTTCACAGGCAACAAAACCCTATCAGTTTAGTCAATTTCCCCATGGTCTTGAATATATTTACCAAGAATATATTGATATTCAATCAATATGCATTGATTGTAACATTTGCCTTGTAAACTGAAGCTTGTTGAGAGCAAGATGAGGAGTAAAACTAATCTTCTAGTATCAAAACCGTTTTTACAACCAGAACAATACAAAGCACCACATAACTGTTTCCAATTTCTGAAGAACACTAATGCTAGCACTTCTAATGCTCTTCCTGTAGCAGTTTTGGAGGGCCCAGTACAAAAATGTTCCCTGTGAGCTGAGACTGAACCACTGTGGACATGTTGAAACTGCAGCTTATGCAGAGGTGGGATTCAGCCAGTTCTGTCTGGTTCGGGAGAACCGGTAGCGGCAATTGCGGTAGACCCCGCCTATCCACCTGGAAGTAATGGCGTCCTATTTTGCCACATTTTTGAGGCCAGGCGCATGCATGGAAGGTGTGCGTGGGAGCAAAGAGCATGCACGGAAGGCCAAGCATGCATGGAAGGTGCGCACGTTCACATTTGCAAACCGGTAGGGAACGTAAGTGAATTCTACCTCTGAGCTCATGTTATAGAAGGACTCAAGGACCCACCTTATAACTCCCTAGTTTATGAAACACCTGGAAAAATCTGATAACTTTTATGTACACATGTTATTAAATATGTTGATAACACTATGATTCACTCTCCTTGAACATAACTAAATTTTGCTATACTGCCTGTAAAATTGGGCCAACTTTGATTCTCCACTGATAAAGCCACCACCAATTGTAATATTGTATTTTGTTTTGTTTTTACTGAATTCCTATTTTAAGTCTTTTTGTTTGCAATTCTGGTCAGTGATTATAATAAACTTGATTATGATTATGGTTCATCACAGAGTCATCTAGATTTTTAGACTATTATGGTTTGTCACATAGTCAGCCAGATGTTGGCATTTTTGTCTACCTATCAAATCCTTTCCAATAATACAGAGAATTGTTGAGAACCTTCCAATAATACACAGTTTCATCATTTTTCCAGTCATCTGAATTAGGAGGGTTTAATCCCCAGCTCCCACATTGTAGAACTGGACTTTTAAAACAAAAGCAACAGGAAATATTTTTTTAAAAAATGGACTTGGAACAGTGTATGTATTTCAACAGTATATTGAACTCTCCTACATTCTTGGGAAGGATCTAATATTCAAGAATAGAAAATCCAGTCAGAACTATCTGATACTGATGATGATGATGATGATGATGATGATGATGATAGGGTTTGATCCAGCTACACTCTATTCTTAAGAAGCATTACAACTAGCCAATAAATTGGAAGAATGTGATAGACTAATTCTGCTGAATACTTTGCAATCCTTGCCAAAGTGCCTCAAGATTTTAAAAACTGGATTAGAGTTAAGTCAACATGACTGCAAGACAGGAGTGGCTGAAACAGTAAATGAAGATGTGCCCTCAACTTACTTTTGTACCTTCATGGCTATATTTGTGTATATGCAGTAGCTGAGTAGAATTTATATAAACTGGCAGCAGCTTTCTAGAGATTCAGACATCAGCCTTTCCAATTATGACTTAACATGAAGATAGCAGTTCAGGACTATCAGTATGCAAAGTATATTTTCTACTCTTGAGCCAGACCACATCTCCATAGTGGCCAAATTGTGTAAAGCTGAGTGAATATTGGAGAGGGGAGGGAGGGGAGTTTCATATAGTCTTTGTCTGCATACAAAATATATTTCTACTACAAAAAGCTATTTTTCTTATACAATCAACTGGCACAGGAGCCTTGAAATAGACAGCCTAACAGCGTTCAGGTTGTGCATATAAAAGAAACTATTTTTTCCCCCTAGAATGTTCATGTTGAATAATTTCTTGCCTTTGAGGTCTTACGTTAAGTTTAAATTCTATTGTTCTGCAAGCGGACACTCTCATTTTCCTGAACAATTTGGTATTTCGTTGGTGTTACTTTATTTTCCAAAAAATAATCTCCAAAATATAACCAGCCATTTCTGAATATGGCTATCTCAAATGATAGATTCCTGAGGTATGTATGGACAGATTCATATGCTTGGAATAATGACTTCAACTCCAAGAGCTGTTATGTGCCAAGTAATAATTTGATTACTATATAAGAATGGGATAGAGTTCATTGAATTATGAATTACTTTGATGCCATAGACTGGATTCTGAACAAGATAGTTTTACATGTATAGGTGAAGATACTCCTGCAAAGGTTTTCTTGAAAATAATCAACAGAATCTAATGCAGAATAAATAATACCAGTAGTTTCCATGGTTTCAAAAAACTATTCAGGGTTTAGTATAGTGCAGAACACAGCTGGACAATAAATCCATAGATGAAAGACACAATAACTATTGTTTTGCCTAATAACCTTTACACATTAAGTAGTTGAAACTGTAGGATGCAGAATGCTTACACGTGGCTTAAATAAGTGTAACTTTGTGCATTTAAATAATGGGACCACTGTATTGTTTGCTGAACCATAAGTATTAAGGACAAATGGAACTTTAGATTTTTTTTTAAAAAAAACAACACTCTGTAAGTAATTTGTATTGGAGTGCAGATTTATTTTGATTTTCATTAAATTAAAATGTTGTTACATTGTTGTTGCTATCACTGTTATTGTTGAACAGAATCTTAGTAAGATTTCTGAAAACTTTTTCAGGACTGAGAAGCCTAGTCCAAGGATTGAGATCACTAATTATCTTTAAAAAGTTGTTTAAGAGAAGTAAGAGGAAGTCTAAACTGCATTTGCATGCTTTAACTTTCAGTAAGTATAGAGTGCCAATTTCCGAAGCAGACCATTGTACTATATGTCATTAGCTGAGGTAGCATAGATTTGGAAAAAAAGAGAGAGAGAACAATAAATGAAGCAATGTTGTCATTCCATATGTTGCAGGAATATTGGAAAAGCTCAGAAGAATCTTCAGCCAACACAACATACATGCACACTTCAAACCCAAGAATACACTAAGGCAGAAGCTTGTCCACCCCAAGGATAAAACACCCAGACACAAACTAAGCAATGTGGTGTATCTATTACAATGCATGTGCAGATCTCTACACTGAGAAACAAAGCAACCACTTCATAAATGCATGGCACAACATAGGAGAATAAACCAACAAGATTCAGCAGTCCATCTTCATTTAAAAGACAAAGACCACTCTTTTAAAGACAGCAAAATCCACATTTTGGACAAAGAGGATTGCTGATTTGAAAAAGGCCATCTATCTCCAAATTCAATAGCCCTCTCTCAACAGAGGAGGAGGGATACAACATCACCTACCTCCAGTCTACAATACAATATTCTCAAAGGCTCCACATCCATTTGCACTACTCAGGCGACCCTGATGTCACAGGTAAACTTCCAGGTGACCTCAATGACTTTCTAAAAAAATTCAAATAACAAGTGGTCTGTAAGGAGTATAAATCCTTCTATTCCCCACCATCCAGTCAGAGTTGAAGAGGCTTTTTGGATGAGAAACAAAACATCTTCAAAGAAAAACAAGTGTTGTGGCCCGTCGCTACCAGCAGAACTAGTTGCAGAGTCAGACAAGGAGGAAGTAGAGGGAGATCCTGGGCCAGCTTCAGACCCTTTGGAAGGCTCTGATAAGGAAACAGCATCAGAGATAGAGCTACCTCGGGCCTTCCATCCTCCCCCAGGAGGAGAGGCAGCTGTCTTTGGGGCCTGAGCTGAGTGAGATGATACCCATCCAAGATGCATGTATATGCAGAGAGGAAAAGAGAGGAGAGCAAAAGAAAACAATAAGCCAGGTCTCAGAGAGTGGCAGATGCAGATGATAGCCAAACTCTCCCTGGCTGGGAAATAAATAGGAAGAGTTTGGGACTGGCCAGCTGTCACATACAACCATTTGTTTCTAATATATAGTAAGCAATTTGGATTTTTTTACTAAACCCAGGTTTGTTGGAACTAATTACAGATGATTTTTTGTTTATCCATGTGAATAAAAGACTGTTTCTGCCCTGTTATAAAAAGGGGTTTGTTTTACTCGCAAGTAAAAGTCTTATCACTACTTGCAAAGGCTGGGTCAGAACAACAAGAAAGTCCAGTTCCCTCTTGAAAAAACACCTTTTGGACATATCCTTATGCAATATATTTCCTCTGTCTGAAGGTTGAAACACAGCAATTTTGGGGTCATGAAAGTCCTACCTGCTTGCAAAATCTCCTGGTTTTGATTAGCCCTGACCCATCCTTGAAGATATGGCAGTTCAGATCACTTAAACTAGCTTGGGATTGGCTTCCTCTAAGCAATGTCCTAAATTTGGATAAAAGAAAATGCTTCATTTGCTAATTCAAATTCAAAGAATGACTTTTTGACCTCATATTATATACCCATCTATTGTTATTAGCTGAACTACCCAATTCTTTTCATTCTCTTCTTCCTATGATACAGCTTTAAATATAAAATCCAAACATAACATTGTCACTCAACACAACATATTCATTTTCTGTTAAGTAACAATGCAACAGTCATTTCCAATTCTAGTAGTTTGACCAAGAACATCCTGGTTCAGCATCTTGCTTTTCCTTAATAATACCACCAATTGTTGACAATGGACTGTGTTATGGATTAACACTAATAACAATTCTAAAGTTTCTAAGATATATTTTGAGATTATATCTGAGTTTTCAAAAGAGGTTAACTATGCATAATAAGGATAAAATGAGAAAAATAACTTACTTAGGCAAATTACTAGGTTATTGTATCTGTCAAAAAGTTAGGTATAATCTTGAAAAGAAGAATAAGGAATCTATTTTGGTACTTTGTTTGGTTTCCCCTTATTGACATAGTAAGCCAGATGATAATGATGACTTCAGTTTGTGGATGTTCCTTCCTGAAATGCCACCATCTGAATTAAATTGTAATGGACTTTTCAAAGCTGGGAAAGCTAGTGCTTTGAAAAATATTACAGATTTGGAACCTGTAGATGATGAGGGAATAGAAGGGAAAGTCATCAAATTTGCAGATGACACCCCAGAGGACAAGCTCAGGATCCAAAAAGATCTTGACAAACTTGAACAATAGGCCATATCCAATAATATAAAATTTAATGTGGATAAAAGCAAAGTTTTACATTTAGGCATGGAAAATCAAAAATATACGTACAGATTAGATGAGACCTGGCTCAAAAACAGTAACTGTGAGAGGGTCCTTGGAGTCCTAGTGGGTGATCACTTGAATATGAGCCAGCAGTGTGCAGCAGCAATCAAAAAAGTTAATACAATCCTGGTTTGTATAAACAAAGGCATGGAATCAAGATCACGTGAAGTATTAGTACAGCTTTATAAAACCCTAGTAAGACCACACCTGGAATACTGCAACCAATTTTGGTCACCATACTACAAAAACGATGTTGAGACTTTGGAAAAAGTTCAGAGAAAAACAACTAAGATGATCAAAGGCCTGGAGACTAAAACATACAGTATGAAGAACGGCTGCAGGATTTGTGTTTGGTTATTCTAAAGAAAAGAAGAATTAGGGGTGACATGATAGCAGTATTCCAGTATTTGAGGGGCTGCCACAAAGAAGAGGAGGTCAAAATTATTCTCCAAAATTCCAGAGGACAGGCCAAAAAAACAATTGTTGGAATCTAATCAAATTCACATCTGGAATTAAGGAGAAACTTCCTAACAGTGAAGACAATTAACCAGTGGAACAGTTTGCCTTCAAAAAGGCACTCCATCACTCGAGCAGGGGGCTGGACTAGAAGACCTCCAAGGCCCCTTCCAGATTCTATTCTATTCTATTCTATTCTATTCTATTCTATTCTATTCTATTCTATTCTATTCTATTCTATTCACCTGAACTCATCAAGTTGCCTTACCTTGCAAAGCTCTATATAATTAAATTATTTCTAATTTGGAAGAAATATGATGATTTGTGTGATATGTATAGCTAATTAGAGCACTTCTACTCAGAAAAGACTGAAACATATTCTTAACTTCAGATACTTTTTTTTTTTTTTTTTTTTTTAATTTGATTTATATGCCGCCCTTCTCCGGAGACTCAGGGCGGCTTACAGTGCGTTAAGCAATAGCCTTCATACTTTATATTTATACAAAGTCAGCTTATTGCCCCCACAAACTGGGTCCTCATTTAACCTACCTTAGAAAGGATGGAAGGCTGAGTCAACCTTGAGCCTTGAAGAGATTCGAACCAGCAGTAAATTGCAGGCAGCTGTGTTAATAACAGGGTGCTTTAAACCACTGTAGTACCAAGGCTCTTTTAGTTAACAATCACTTCAAAAAATATTCAACATCCATAAAATTAAGGAAAGTCTCTATGGGACATTGTGAAGAATAGATAGATAATAGGCAGATAGATAGGTAGGTAGGTAGGTAGGTAGATAGATAGATAGATAGATAGATAGATAGATAGATAGATAGATAGATAGATAGATAGATAGATAGATCTAAGCTATATCAAATCAATAGTGATACTCTGATCATTTTTCTGGTTCAGAACTGAAATTTTATAAAGTTTCCAAGCTGGATTTTAGAGAAGAGGTAAAACTTCAGTATGTTTTCAGGAAAGTCACCATAATAAAAATAATAAAAATAAATAATCCTTACTCTTCCATTCTCTTTCTCATGTAACAGCGGTTAGGATGGGATCTTTCACTAGGAAATGTGAATGGAGCCTAGTCTTGTAAGGTACATGAATCCCCAAAATTATAATTAATAGGATATGCAATATCTGTAATCTCTGGAATTAACAAGACTGATGTAAAATGATAGGATCATAGAATTTTGTATGTACATTGAAACTATACATTTTTGTGAAACAAAAACAAATGATATTCATTTGAATATCAACTGAATTATAGATTTCGGTTTCAGTTGAAGATAGAACTGGTATCAGACTTGCCAGAGATGTTACTTGCTGTTGTGATTTGGCATATCTTAACAGGTTTAAAGCACTGATATAGGAAGAGTCCTACTAGGTCAGACCAATCGCTGATCTGGCCCAGAATTCTATTATCCATAGAAATTAACCACATGCATTCAAAAAGCTTTTCTGAAATGTCAAGTCTTTTTCTAAGCCATCAATTTAGCATAATTAACTTGAGTCCCCTAAAAACGAGAGTTTCCTAAAACTAAAACCAATTCAGACTTTTTGACATTTGTGAGGTGGCTACTTTGTGACCTTTGTGCACTGAAAAAAAATGTGATTTTTGACAAGTAAAAGTCTTATTTACCCTGATTTGAGGAAACCTCATTATCCAAAAGTAGAAACAAAGGGAATCTAAGCATTTATTAATATTTATTTATTTTTATTTTTAATTTATTTATTTATAAGCTACTGTGAGATCATCTTTAAGTGAAATATGAGGAAAAAGGGAAAGAATAAATGATGTCCTATATTGCTGAAAATCAATATATAGAGAAACATGTTATAAAAATAACTTTGCCAATAATAATAATAATCAAACAAGACTTTTAAATTAGTGAATGATTACTGAAAACACTGGCAAAGCTGTTATGGTTTAGGCACGGTTCATACAACAGCCATATCATAATTCTCAAAATAAAGGCAAATTTTAAAATGTGATAGCTTTAATCCATAATTTTTTAAAATATGAATGTTTGCATTGAAGCTAATTTAATCCAATTTTGATCAAATGGTTTAATTTATTTAGCAATAGCATTAACACTTAAGTGCTTTACTGTACTCTTTGAGCTGTTTACAAATGTCAGCATATTGCCCCCAAAATCTGGGTCCTCATTTTACCAACCTCAGAAGTGTGGAAAGTTGAGACAATCTTGAGCCAATGAGGATCGAACTCCTGGCAGTGAGCTGAATTAGCCTGCAAGACTGCATTCTCACCAGTGCTCCACCAAGCTCTTTTATTTATGTTGTGATCATAGATTTGCTGGCCAATATTTCAAATATAACTTCAAATATATATAAAACAAAGCTCATATAACAAAGATATGAGAGAGATTATTCATTTAAAAGTTTTCAGAAATTCATTTCATCAACAGTATTAAATCTGAAGTTTTGATTGTAAAGTTTCCATATCAGCAAATAACTGGCAGATACCAAATCATTTACAATAAGACTGCATATTATAAAAAATAGAACAACTTCCTCTGTTTCCTAGAAATAGATATACAGTACACCCACATGATAGCTAGGGTAACATAGAGCCACACTAAAACGTTAAGCACGTAAGCAGCAATAAGAATATTAATTGTTGTTAAAATATGTGATAATATATTCAGAAAAACAAACAATTTCATACAATAGTTATAGCAGTACCTTTGCAATCACATCTCTCTGTCTGTCTCTCTTTCTCTTTCTCTCTCTCTCTCTCTCCTACCCCCCCCCCGGCAATCCCTCCTAAAATGTCACGTCCACTTCACTGCATAGTTTTTACCCTTCTACATGATGGCATGTTAGACTGAATATTCCAAAAGGATACTGTCTGAATCTGATTACAGTGGTCCTATAATCAGGACAGCTTCTTTTATTACAGTTCCTGTGTGAAAAAGCTCCTTGAATATGTCCACATAAATGTTTACAGGCCTCTCTTTCCTTTTTACATTATATAAAATACTTGGATAGTTCTAAGAGCCATCAGAGGGAGTTAGATGGATAAATGGATTGAATTTATATATAACCTACACTGCTTTTACTTAAAATGCCAAAACATTAGATGTGCCACAAATAATTCATTTGCTATTTAATTTAAAATAAGTGAAGTTTTTCAGAAATTAATCAATTTCTCTTTCAGTAAAAAGACCTAGAATGAAAAGAAATAACTGTTCAAATCAAAATTCATGTTCAGGATAAAACAGTCTACAGCTTTGTATGCTTGAATTTAAATGGAGCAAATTGAATGTGAAGATTTTAGAGGAGCAAATAGATACAAGAAAACAAAAGAGAAAATTGTGGAATTATAACTTTTAATTAACTGTTAATAAACTTTTTGGATATGGGAAAAAAGCAAACACTAGGATATAGCATTCTAAAATAATTCTATTGATACCCCACCTTTATATGAAAGAAAACCTTTAAGATTACTTAAAAGAACTTAAAAAATGCAAAATATAAAATGTCAAATCAATAATATTAAATAAAAAATAGAATCAATATAGACTAAATGCTACTCTGTGACATATTTCTTGACTGCTGTTTTGTTATTATGGTTGTACGTACATATTTAGACTGGATTAGGCATTTTTATCCACCTATCAAGTGGGATTGGGACATATTGTTGTTTGATGGTGCTAAAAGTATTGTGGTACACTTCATTGATGGTAATGGTGTTCAAGTGAGGTTCCAGATGTTTGGGCTTGCACCCAAGACACATATTAATGTTGGTACTATCTTTGTTTTATTTTATATAATCTGTAGGGCTCTATTTTGTATTAGATGAACGTAAGCATTGTTATGAAATGAAATTAAGGAAATAATCCAACATTTTTTGGTATTGGTGTGTAGACTGATCTCTTTCAATCTATTGGCAATGTGTCATTCTTCAGATTTGCTGGCATAGTTTGGTTGGCACTTTATTGATTCTTTCATCGCTTGCCATAGTTCTGTAGAAATCCATCAATTCCTGTAGCCCTGTGGCTCAGTAATGCCTAGATTAGATTGCTTATCTAATTTTATTTTGTGTCACTAGTGATTCTTGTAAGTAGAGAATATTTTTCCAAGGTACACTTAGATACTGTCATTTTTCTTTTTTTTTTCTTTTTTTTAAATTTGATTTATATGCCGCCCTTCTCCGGAGACTCAGGGCGGCTTACAGTGCATTAAGCAAATTTCTTGTACAAGATTTCAGTATACTCCTTCCATTTTTGTTTCATCTTCTTTCAAGCAGATACTATCCATACACTGCTGCATATCCTTCAGCATATCAAACACTGTCCCTTTTGTACCTGTGTCAAAATCATACATGCACACATTAAAGAGCAGGCTTCAATCATACTCTTGCAACTGCCATCTTGCCTGCTTTGAACTCTCCTGTAGATGCTACTGGTAAGTCACTCACCCAATATCAAAATAAAAGAATCTATCCTGATGAAGCTTTTGCAAGCACAACTTATATTCTGGGTTTGAATCAGAAGGATAATATCAACTGAGTTCAGTTTAAATCAAACTAATAATTCCAGTTTTGATTATTCTGTTCTTAAATTTAATTCTTACACCTTAAAGATTGTGTTCAGCCTATCATTAGTTCATTATAACTAATTATCTACATATCATCATCACTATCATAAGCACAATAATATATTTCTTCAGTATTATCTATAAATTAAGTACCAGCAAGCTGCAGAACATGGGCAACCGTGTATGGGCTCTGAAGCTAAGCAGGGTTGGGTTTGGTTAATATGTGCATGAGAAAACTTGAGGGAATCCCAAAGCTGTAGGTTAAGCTTACATAATGGAAAAATATATACCTTGGAGGAAGACAACAGAAACATTGCCAAGAAAATTTCGTGGATGAAATCACTATGATTCAAGCATAACATAAAATATTATAATAGTTGGAGAGTTGAATTGTGGAGTTCTTGGGGCTTGAATATGGTAGCTTTTTTCCCCAGTAGCTCTTTGAAATTATCAATGGTGTGCTAATATTTGTTTAATCTGCAATGTACATCCATGATTTTTTTTTAGTCACATTGTTGGGCTATTTTCTATCTAGCTGTGAAGTTTATGGAGCTTTGTAACCAACACTGGTTGGTAGGACATGCTGTTGTAAGAATTGTTGCAGGAAGAATAGTTGTGCTTTGGTGGACATTTTCCTACATGCAAATATCTCCCATCGGTGTACTTTCTGAAATGTTTGATGCTTCATGTGTGCTACCAATAGAAGAAACTATAAGAGAAAAACAACCAAGCTCAATGAGCATTAAGGATTCCACATAAAATATCATTTTCATAGTGATGAAAAAATGCAGAACTTTGGATGATCAAAACCTGAAATGTTAATATTAAATTATTAAATTAAATTTAATAATATTAAATTTAAATTAATAATATTAAATATAATATTAAATACTATTAAATAATTTACTTATTTAAGTATTTTATTAAATTTGTTTTATATAAAAATATATGGAAAAGCTTTTGTGTATTATTTCACTTTGCTCACAAACTCACAGAAGTAGACATACTGTATATAATGTGTATATCATATGTTATCTCATTAAAAATGACAATGACATTCCCAATAGTCCTGCCCAATGAATTCAACTTTACAATCATATCAGCTGAAGAAATACTTCTATAGTCCCTGGTACCTTAAAAAAGTGGCAATTGAAGCATTATACTGAACAGCTTCCTTTATTCCATTGACACTATTAAATCTATTTCTGGAGGAATATTCTTTCCTAGTGATTCAGCTGGTGTCAGCTCTTCATCTCAATTCCATAT
Source organism: Pituophis catenifer annectens (assembly GCF_029215685.1). Lineage (NCBI taxonomy): Eukaryota > Metazoa > Chordata > Lepidosauria > Squamata > Colubridae > Pituophis > Pituophis catenifer. Next base: position 117,302,566 of record NW_027256882.1, read on the forward strand.
ATCAACTTCAAAAATGAAACTTATAAAAAGCACCACAACCTATCTGAGCATATTCTCTTTTCCATACTGACAGCATCATTTTTTAAAAATCAGAATCTTTCAATTATTGAAACAAGAGAACATAACATGCTATAAGAAAGTTGTCACAAATAACCGAATACCAATAAAGTCAGATGTTTTTTTTCTACTATGGGTGATTGAGGAGGATTTGTACATCACAACTGTGCATGTAAACAAATATATATTCAAAGAGATATTTGTAGAAGCAGAGAAATATCACTACTATGAGTAAATGAAATTGAATATCATTTGTAATAGAAAATCTTAACTCCACAAACCAGATTATTTCATTTACTCACAACATGTCAAGACTTACCAAGAATAAAAGCTGTGTGCATAGTTGACTGATATGATAAATCCCAAGGCTACATATTTGAGCATTATCCTATTTAGTACAGTTCCAGTTCCAGTTACCAAACTAATGATACCTACAAAGGTTGGCCCCAGTTCACTTCAGTTTTCCTATTTTTGTTTGCCCGACTATGTCCTTTAAGACATATGGTTTGATTCTGATTTTTGATAGATACAGGGATTTTACATAACAAACTACTGACTTAATGGACTTTCTGCTTATGAAATAAAATCCTCAAGGGAATATATTTGTTGCCCTTACCATGTTTCCCTAAAAATAAGACCCTGTCTTATATTTTTTTAACCCCGAAATAAATGCTTTGCCTTATCTTATTTTGGGGTGCATGGAGCAAGATGGGGCTCCTCTTGCCATCTTACCTGATATCCAGCTCTGTGTTTAAATATTTTCAGGGAGGGCTTATTTTCGGGAGGAGGCTTATTTAAGCGCATGCACTCAAAACCCCAATTGGGCTTATTATCAGGGGATATCTTATTTTTGGGGAAACAGGGTATTATCTTTAGGAGGGAGTATGATGAGAAAGGGTGGTGGGATCTGTTATTAATCTATTAATAATGTAATAATGGTCCATTGGAGTCCCAAGCCAACTAGCAGAACCAGGTCTTTAAGCTCATATGGTAAGGACAGTTACCTTCACTCCAGGAATGGGTGGGTAGGGGGGTGGTAAGACATTCCAAAGGGCAGTTGCAATGGCAGACAAGGCTCTCCTCCTGGACCCTGCAGCCAGAATACTCTGGATTATGGGGCCTGCAGCATGCCTCCTCTGCCAGTACAGGTTCAGCAGGCCAATCTATGTTGGGGATACTATTCTATTAAAGGGATACATTACTATTCATTTGCTATTCTACTACAAACTCTTCTACTAAAAATATTCTTCCTCTAAAAATATTAAAAATGAGTTTGACAGCATGCAAAGTCTGTTGGCTCTTATTAGATGGGCAGAAACAATGTCAGAAAGGTGATCCTTCAAGAAACCAGGCCTATGCCATGAAGAGTAGCAATCAGTAACTTGAATTATACTTGAAGGTTTATTAGTAACATGTATGTTACTAGTAACATAACACCTATGTTACAACACCTATGTAACATAGGTGTCACATCAGCATGTTGTGTCATGTCCAGAACTGTCTGCTTTATAATGGACAGTTACCAAGTCATCTTTAAGGACAGTACATGCAGTTTCATGCAATATGATTAAGGCAGGAGAGTTTGTGAAAAGAGTTGGTTTCTGAGAAAGAATGCAATTGTTTTACAAGATGAATCTGAGCTGCACTATAAATCATTTACAAATAAATTTATATTTAAACCTGTTCATGTGAAAAAGGAAAGCCTCTGTTCCAATATAGCATCACCAGGCTAAAAAGATTGTTCAAAATGGAAATTATCTACTGATTGAAATTACAATCTCTGGGAACACAACTTGTTTTCAGCACCTAGGCCAATAGCAAGGAAGTGTTTTAATTTATCTAACAGATGGTTCAGACATAAGAACAGCTTGCTAGAAGCAGGACAAGTCTAATTAGCCCATATTGACTTCCCCTTTCCTCTTCAACATTAATTCCCTGATCAGTGCTCCTCTGTAAGAGATCAGTCTCTTTGTGGTTAAGAAATATATACCACCCTAACAATGATCTTTTCTAGAAGTATACAGAGCAAAACTATAACAAATAAAGAAGTCAGTTCAAATAAGCCAGAATCAAGTTTTTCTTAAAGCATTCTTGCCAATCACTACCTCCCCTTCCATCTCCAATATAAGGCTGTCATAATTTTGACAGGCAGAAATGCTACATTTACAGTGTTCATGTAATTCCTTTCCTATGCAAGAAAGCATTTCTTACACTACAATCCTGGGAATTCATTTCAGGTACTGTCAAATTAATTAATGCATTCATGGTTGTATTAATATCTGCCTTTCCAAGAGGTTTAAAAGAGCTTTAAAAAAAAGCCAGAATATAAATAAAGCAAAATTAATACATTAACACTGAATAAAAATAAATTAACAATTTGAAGTTTGATAGAAAAGAGGAGATTTTACTTAGCCAACTTCCTAAATGCTGGCAGATCAGGAGCCAACAGCATTGCTTATGGATGCATTGCACATGGAAGAGAAGGACCACCTATCAGTTAGTCCTGCTAATCTAAGTAGTTGCAAAGGTTCAGAGTAGACAGGTTCACATTCTATAGCCTGATTTATTCAGTTGAATGTAAAGGAATGGTGCAAGCTAAATAATTTTTAAAAATGACAATGTAAATCAAACTTCAGAAACCTCCTCTTTTCCCTGCATATTAAATCATGCCATACTCCTACCTCACATATTAGAAAGTAGTATTGGGAAAGTCCAAAAAGCAATTAACTAGGGAGCATTGATATAAGGATGCAAAATCTTCCTATCTTTGCAGCATCTTGTAACCAGTGGTGGGTTGCTACCAGTTCGTCCTGGATCAGGCGAACCGCTAGCAGTGATGGCGGTGGGAGGCTCCGCCTACCCACCCAAGACATCTCTGCACATGGACAGAAGCTTCTGCGCATGCACAGAAGCATCGCACGCATATCCATGTGCCTACGAGTGAACTAATAGCGATGGGATTTGGATCCCACTACTGCTTGTAACCAGCTGGTAACCTAGGCCTATCCTGGAACTGGCTTAAATTAATTCCTTCCAATACTTGGTATGTGCTTGCACATTCTAAAGAAGAAGCCAGGATATTGTTATTGATTTCGCAATATAATTTAGATGGTTATCTCAAGATATAATGTTTACCATGCATCTATAGCTAATATATATTCACAATTTTTTTCCTATACAGATATCTAGCTAGCTAGCAAGATAGATAAGAGAGATAGATTCAGAAATAGAGAGATAATAAGATGGAGATAGAGATGGAGATGGAGATGGAGAGCGATGACGTATCACCTTTTGGCTTCATAACTCAAGGAGGAATTCAGTAGGATTTCTCAGTGAAGAACATTGAAGTGAAAAAGAATATTCAACAAGTTCTAAGGTCAAACAAAACATACAGTGTCTTCCTGCTCCAAGACCTACTTCTTAACCATTACAATAAATATTATTACATATAATCAATATATTTTATCTTTATGTCAAAATGATCTAGACTTACACTTTTGAAAATGCCATTTAACCAAACACAAACTGATTTGTATACAGCTGTCTCAAATATGTCTCCTCCTCCTTCTCCTCCCCACATATTTTTCTGTCCAATAATGAGAGGTAGTGCAGGTTATAGAATAATTATTTACTTATTTATTTTAGAAAATATTGCTGCCTACTCGCCCATGGCAACTCAAGGTGGCTTACATGAATATAAAAACATCATATAAAAATAATAAATTAAGAAATTAATAAACAATAATAAATTAATAAAATAGTAGGCCCCCCACCTTACTCATCATGGTGACAATACGTATTCATACAAGCCATTTAATGGGCTCCATCCTGCTCTGGGTTTTCCAGTTTTGCTGGCAGAACCATGTCTTCAGCGCCTTCCGGAAGAATTTTAGAGTGGGGGCAATCTAATCTCTTGGGAAATGATGTTTCAGAGAGAGGGAGCCACAACAGAGAAGGCCTTTTTTCTGGGTCCTGCCAGATGTATCTCCCTAGGGGATGGGACCCACAATGTTCCTTGCCTTCCCGCTCTAGTGAGTTGGATAGATGTGATACACATACACACACACCTTCCCACTCTAGTGGGTTGGTTAGATGTGATACACACATGCACACTATAAGTTATAGAAAAACTTTGAAAAAACAGAAAATTTTATATCATGGAAATATGTAATGATTGACCATTATTACAATTTTGTAGCATAAAATACAAGATTGCAGGTCCTATATTCAAAGTTGTAATGCATTATCAGTAGACAGAATTTATATTCTCTAAATTTCTTAGGTTGCCTCTCTGCCAAAAATAATATGAGACACATTATTACTATTTCAGAAGAGGGACTTTTTAAAAATTGTAACAATTGTTTTGTAAGGTAAATGCATATTAGCATTCAGATTGTAATCAATTTTCTAGATCACTTACAGTCAGAATCACTTTCAGAACTTTTATAGTATTAACATTACGTATAGTATTTATAGTTTTAGTATTACTATTATTAGTATCCTCAACTTTAGATGTTTTCTTTAAACAATTAATCCACTGTGTATTGTATAAAAAGGAAGTGTAGGTGATTATGAAAATCTTCCAACAGAAATTTATTTTTCTCCTAAGCTTTTGATATGAATTTGGTAGTAAGTCACAGATCTGATCCTTCATAACTTCAGTCAATTCCTCAGCTGGACTTGATAGAAGACTGCCAGACATGGATTAGCTAAATTAGAATCTTAACTGGACAAGAATGAGTGTATAGCCAAAACACTGTCAGAGTTCACGATGTAAGGAACTTTTATACTCTCAAGGGTTTTTTTCGAGAGAATGTTTTTTTATATCTTCCAAATTAACTTGATGACTCTAAAGCCAATTGTTATATATTTATAACATTCTCACAAAAAGTTACAGTAATCATTAGGATTTCACTTGGTGAATAAGCCAATTCATAAATTTGAAGAACTTAAAATTTTGTAAAATTTGTGTCTGAAATTGAAACTCTGTATCCATGGAGCTGGTTTTTTAGAAGTAAAATGATTTCTCTCTATCCCTTGAATTCTTCTACAATTGAAAAGAAAACTTTGTTTCTTGCTTACTTTAAAATAGGCAGGCTAGATTAAACTGACAACAAACAGTAGAGTATCAGTTCCATGCAATTGTCTAGGTATAAATTAATCAAGAGCGATCAAGATAATAATATAACCTAGACAGGAGCCATAAAATTTCATTGAAGATTGGAGACACCCACCTGATCTTCTCACATTCCACCAGTGTTAACAAGTTTTTGTTTTCTCTAATGTATCTGGTTTTTCAGAAAAGTACAGCCCTCACTGATAATTATTCCTAGCCAAACCAATCGGATCCATTTCACTTATGTTTCTAAAAATAGCAATGAATCATAGATCAAGTAGAAACCAACATCAAACTGGTTTTTAGTTGTTTTATATTTGTCATCCTCTGTAAGCCAGAATCCAACTATTACAGTTTCCATAATCTTAGTTATTTTCCTTCTCAGTTATTTGCTCCATTTTCCAAAAATATGCAGTAGGAATGTCTCTGTCTATAAAACATTGAAACATTTTTACCAGATATTACCAGATATTTAAAATCAGAGTGATAATTCCCATCCATGGATATAATTAGAAGGAACTGACAGGTGCATATTTGTATAAATTGATGTGGTCTTTGCACAGGTGCATTAATACTACTGATGAAAGCAAAACATCTGGTTGTAGCTCAGTCTATCCTAAGGTGAGAAAATGCTATCTTGAGAAATGCACAATTAAGGTATATTTGTCAGCATTCTGGAAGGGATATGCCAGAGGTCTATTAAGATATGCTGAGCCTCAAGCTCTGTCAAAATTCTGAGGCCAAATACACTAAAAATGTAACAAGAAAGAAATGCATTATATTATAACAGAAAAGTAATGAAATGTACATGAGAAACAACTGTATTTGCTTATATACATAGACAAATGTGAAGAAATCAATAAATAAAATGAAGTTGAAAAAAGCTTAATCAATTTTCCTATGAATTCTTAATTAGCTTAAATGTGGCTAAATACTTTGATGGTATAGAAACATAGAACAGAAGTTAGTGAATCAAAGAACAATATAGCTTGGGCTGTAAAGAAAAATGGAATGAAAAAATAAAATCAATATTCTGAACAAAAGATATTTCAGTAATTGTAAAAGGATAGCTATATTTTTCAGATGAAAATATTTTATGGTTTCTAATTTAGCAATTGTGAAAACTGAAGACTTTTACAGAAATGAACAAAAGAAAATTACATGGATCACCTTTACAAAATGGCAGCAATTTGATTTATTTTTTCTTTTACATTATGTACATATTCTTTGGTAAAAAACTAATAACATGAGTGACATCATCAAATTTTAAGAAAGAGAATTTATAATTTTCTATGCCCATAATGTTTACTGCAGCTTTTAAATAGCACATTGCATCCATAGCAGACTTAATCTCTCATGGGCTTCTACATAAAATAGATGCAAACCTCTGGGTGTTGCCAGAGGAATGCTCTCTAATCATCTCCTGTCACTTCTATGCAACCAATCCAATTATGCAAGAAACTGCTATTTTTCTATGTATTCTCTCCAAACTGTGCCTCCTTAGAATATGTTTCACTTTACCGTATAGTAGAACCTACAAGTTTGTAAGAAAAAAAGTAAGAAAAAAAATACAGGAGAGGTTTAAGACTATTCAAAATTACTTTAGGGAAAAGAAGATGGAAAAATTATGTCTTATTATTATTTTACTATTATTCTTTTTATTGTGTTTATTCATTTATAAGCTGCTAAACTAGTGAACATCACACAGCAGTCTCTTACTGGCTAGCATGACTATATGCCGAGACACACAAAACGTTATTACCTTCTCACTGAAGTTGTACCTATTTATATATTCGCATTTGCATGCTTTTGAACTGCCAGGTGAGCAGAAGCTGGAGCAAGTAACAGGAGTTCATCCCATTGCGTGATTCTCCAGTCCTGAACCCAGGCTGTTAGTTTATCAGCTAACAAACTCATTGGACTTCATAGTGAAAATCTGAATTTCTTGCAGATTCCAAATTAGAGTCAAATATAACTTCATACTAATCTGGAACCTAGCATGGATCACTGAAACCAAGCTATCTTGGTTTTTGTCAAGATATAATTGGCCTTATTTGTTGCAAGATATTAAATACTATGAAAATGACATTTTCTTAAAGACAAAAGACGCTTAAAGAAAAAAAAGAAAGAAAGAAATCAAGTAGCATCACTAAAGCACACATTTATTCCTTCAAATTTAGTGAAGCTCTGCCTAGATGTAGCACCTGGGTAGAAAATCATTCACATCTGGACTAAATTTTATTTTATTGGCCATCATCTTTTGGTGAGGTTATTCACCCCTTTAACACTATCACCATTTTACCTGTCTTAGATAAAAAAGAAAAATACAATATGGCATGATATATACAAGATTTCACAAAACCTTCCAAGTTTTCATTTTCAAAGCATGGAAGATTAAATCTGTCCATACAGTCTACAGAAATACAAGTCCGACTTATTACTTAACCAACTAGATCTGATCAAAAGCTTTTCAAGTCCAATGCTAGTCACAGTTGATTTCAACAAAAACTGTTCACAGAGCCTAAGTTAGGGAAAGGGAAGACTGCCAGAGGCTGCCCAAAAGTATCAGTCTGAGAAATGTGTGATAGACAATGGAATAGAAGGAATTCCACACTTATCCAGCAGGAATCTAATGGATGTTAATACTAATGGTATAAAATACATCAGTATTACATAGTAATACACTTAGCAGATAAAAGGTAAAAGAATAGTAAAGAAGCATAAGTACAGTTTGAGATAAGAAGTCGGAATATAATTCTATTACCAGTAAAACCATTATTTCTTATTTAATAACTTCTATATGAGGGTTATTTTGCTGGTCAATAAGACCATTTGAAAACTTAAAAACTGAATTAATATCAAAGTGAAAAGTACTCATTCGTTATCAATCTGAATTGTTTTGAAATAAAGGCAGCTAGTACAAATCCAGTAATTTGAAGTTCTAGGGCTTTAATCACAGCATCAGGAATGTGAAACTAACTAGCAGAAGGATGTTCCTATTAGTGTCACTAACAGTAATTGTTATTTTAATTGGCTGAAATAAACTACAGAGCCCCTAGGCAAGTGATAAAATGGTACTAGTGTGGCATTGTTTTCCCCTTTAGGAAGGATGACTTTGTGGAAAAGCTTGGCCTTTGAATTAAATATCTATCTAGTCTTGTCAGCTGATTTCATCAAAGTGAAAAAGGAAAGCCAGACACTGATTTATGTACTCAGAGCAAAACACAAAGGTCCTGAAATCTATAAACATTGAAGAGTTGGTTCTTTTTTCCCCCCCAATACACTCATCTGAATCTTCTGCAACACAGAGGACCAAGCATGTATGTTCTACCATAGAATGTGGTACAACATTATCAATGTTTAATGGATAAAGGCAATATTTAATGTAATAGGGCAGAGATGGGTAATATGTGATTCACTGCATATTGAGGATAATTACCCATACTGAAATAAAATCAGGTACCCTATGTGGATATCCACATAAAGCTCATTTTCAGAGGAAAGATGGACATACGAAAAATCAGAAATTTTTTCCTGTGCCTTATAGGATTACAAAATAAGGCATTATGCAAAAGAAAGTTGAAGGCTTCTGCTCTTAGTCATTTTTCAGATAATATCCCTGATTGTAAGCATCCCTTGCATAGAAAAGTAACATCAAGATAATGACTAGGATTTTTTTAAATCCATGTTTGTGTAAGAGATTAATAGTATATAGCTATTTTTTATTTCAGGAAGGACTGAGCTGGATTAGATTTTTTTTTAAAAAAAAATTAACAAATCCAACCACAAATTTGGTTAATAAAATGCATCCCACTCCACCCTCCAAGGGAATTAATGAAAGAATAGAATAGAATAACACAGTTGGAGGGACCTTGGAGGTTTTCTAGTCCATCCCCTTCTCGGGCAGGAAACCCTATACAATTTTAGACAAATGATTGTCTAATCTCTTGTTAAAAATTCCAGTGTTGGAGCAGTCACAACTTTTGGAGGCAAGGTGTTCCACTGATTAATTGTTCTGTCACAAAATTTCTCTGTAGGTTTCTCTCCTGCATTAGTTTCCATCCATTGATTCTTGTCCTACCTTCAGGTGCTTCTGAGAATAGCTTGACTCCCTCTTCTTTGTGGCAATCCCTGAGATATTGGAACACTGCTATCATGTCACCCCTAGTCCTTCCTTTCATTAAATTAGGCATACCCAATTCCAGCAACCATTCTTTATATGTTTTAGCCTCCAGTTCCCTAATCATCTTTGTTGCTCTTCTCTGCATTTGCAGAAGAAAGTGGGAAAGGAGACTGTAATTGGTTTTGGAATGAGTTTAGGACTGGAGAATTAATGAAAGGAAGAATTCAGTGTATAAAATCCAAACTGAAATGAGGACTGGACAAAATCTGTCATTAAGTGTAAAACAAGTAAATGGGAGCAGTTGGCTCATTTTTTAAAAAAATAATATGCAGAAACAATCCTTGTTAGTACTAAGATAGGAGATCATCAGGGAATCTCTGAGGAGTTTTATAAAATTCCCAGTAGGAAACATTGACAAACTATTTCTTTACTGTTGCCAAGAAAACAGCATACACATGCCCAGAAAGACATCAAGATCAAGCAGAGCTCTAGGGAGAATTCCAACATAATATAAAAGGGAAGTTGGTGCACTACAAGTTGCCCCTGATGCACTTTTTGCATCCCTCTTCTAAAAAGTCCAGTCAAGCTCTGCTAATTCTCCTTCTCTTTTTTGCCATTTCTCACTGTCTTTGTGCTCTGATTGGCACAATTTGTTTCTTCTCTTCTTTAAGAGAAGCAAGCACGAAAAGGACCAAGGTGACATTGCTAAACATAGGCTGGCTTCTCTAAAATGACTTTGTCAATCTTGTCTTTAGAGGTCCCTAGAACTTTGTTATTAAGCACTAGGAGAAAATGCTACCAGCTAGGACTGAAGTGCATCACAAGAGTTCAGTCCACAGGAAATTATTTTCAGCTCCAAACTCTTGCAAGCAAAAGCTTTCATTCTCAACAGGCAGGTGCATCAGCTCAACACCTGTTTATGGTTTAATTGTCAACCTGAGCTGTACAGAATTATTTTAATGTTTTTTTTTTCTTTTTGAAAGAAGTACATAAACAATGCATTCCAATGGAAAGCGGAATTTTTTTTTAGGAACAAGGCTGCAAGGTTTTTCTCCAATTTGTATTTCTATTTATTTTGTTATTAAAACCCAATGCCTATTTAAGCATTCACTGATAAATTATGCTTCCTTCTTCATTCACTCACTATTTTGATTACTTATATCCATTTATTTGTGTTTCATTCTATGTTCTTTTTTTTTTTTAATGCCTTTCCTTATTCTCTCTATGTCTCCTTTCTGGGGACTGATCTCACTCAAAATGCTCTGAATAGTTTACTGTCCAGTCTCCTAGATTTATGACATTGCTTCAAGGTCCAAATAGAACCAGGTAGCTGGATTCTGCTTTGCATATGGAAAGGGGGGGGGGGGGAACCTGTATCAACTTGCCTACCTGATCATGCAGGCATCTAAAATGGATGCACTTTTCCACCTTTGATTTGATATTGGTATGTTTTCCGACATATTCCTTTGTTATTCAGGGCATGCCTGACCTCTCAGCCTAAAGGAACAGTATGTTTTTATGCCTTCTTTATTCCACTATGAATATATCCTTTCATCTGTCCCTTTGCCCCAGTACTCCAAGCTTCTGCAATATTTGAATGGTGAAACCATTAATTAAATGATCCAGAGCCATGAATGAATTTATAATCAGTCTCTTACTCCTCCTGATTAAACAGGGTCCATTGTTTGCTACCAAACAAATAGCCTGCTTAGCTCTCCTCAAGTCATCCAGCTTTCCTGCTTGAACACCGCATGCAGCTAATGAGCTCTCTGCAGGCAGCTATATCGCAAACTCTTTGGTCAGTGGGAGGGTCAGAGAGCTACAAAACCATTACTATAAGCAATCAGGAAAAAAGTAAGGAAGCTGTTCCTCTTGAAATGCATTGGATTTGAATCTCTGTCAAAAGATCTCATATTTTTATCCCCAGATTGCTTTTGATTGTACATTCAAATATTTATTCACCCTCATCAGGAGCACATTGTTTCAATATGGATACTTTGGGGATAAAATGTGAATCAGGAAAATCATTTTGAATCTGGACAAAAAAAGCTTTCCTGTACCCTATGAATCATGCAATGTTGGGTTGCTACTGGTTCTCCCCAGTTCTTGCGAACTGGTAATGGAAATTTTGAGTAGTTCAGAGAATACCATCTCTGCCTGGCCCCGCCCCCAATCTATTCACTGCCTCCTGAGTCCCAGCTGATCGGCTAGAAGGAAAAAAATCAGGGCTCACTTGACAAAGAAGAGAGAGAAAAAAAGACACCTTAGCTTTAAATTGAGAAGCCAAGAAGCCTCCCAACTGATCGGCTAGAACCGATCCACTCCTTGTAAACTGTTCAGTAGTGGTAGATTACCAATTGAGGCCAAGCTGCCTGAAAGCAGTTTCCAATGCTCTCGGTGGTGGCAGAGCGGCAAAAAACTGTTTAAACTCTTGCCATGGCACTTCAAAGGGCTGCCTACAGCTGATCAGGGAGGGGCGGGGGAGTGGCAGTGATTATTAGGGAAAGTCTTTGTCCGAGGGAGACCACTGTTCCTCAGATAGCCGGATGTGAATCCTTTTGGTGAAGTGGGGCCGTGGGGGAAAGATGGGTTTGTTGACTACGTACCTGGCTTCCTGCCACGTGGTGGCGACCCTGCCCGAGTTGCTCCACGTTATTGCTGGGGTGGCGGTTGATACCCCCAGACTCATTGTCATGGGGGATTTCAACCTACCATCTGCAGGTGAGGCGTCAGAGGTGGCTCGGGAGTTCATGGCTTCCACGGCGGCCATGGACCTGACCCAGTTAGTTAATGGCCCCACTCACATAGGGGGACACACTCTGGACTTGATTTTCATCTCTGGTCAGTGGTTGAATGATCTTGGTAGAGGAGACTTAGACATTAAACCCTTGTCATGGACAGATCATTCGCTCCTTTGCTTGGACTTTCCAGCCACTTCCCCCCACCGCAGGGAGATGGAACCAACTAGATGGTTCCATCCCAGGCGCCTGATGGATCCCAAAAGGTTCCTGATGGAGCTTGGGCCGTTTCCTGAAACCCTGGCACACAACTCGACTGAAGACCTGGTGGCCGCCTGGGAGAGTGCGACCGCTGCAGCTTTGGACCGTGTCGTGCCTTTGCGGCCTCTGACCCGATGCCGATCTCAATTGGCTCCATGGTTCTCCGAGGAGCTGAGAGAGATGAAGCATCGGAAAAGATGCCTAGAGAGCATCTGGAGAACTAGTCAATCCGATTCTGACTGGACACTGGTGAGGTCTTATATCAAGACCTACCTAGTGGTGATAAAAGCGGTGAAATCTAACCATTTTTCCACTCTTATAGCATCTGCAGAGAACTGCCCAGCTGCTCTGTTTAGGGTTACCCAATCCCTTCTTCGGGGTGGGGGGAGTGTGGGAAGATCCCTTGCTGGGTCGAGCTGAGGATTTTGTGCAATTCCTGCATGATAAAGTCACTTGGATTCGGGAAGGCTTGGACTCTGGCTGGAGTTGAGGGAGGAGACAAGGGTAGGTCTTGAGAATATTATCTGGGAGGAGTTTGATCCTGTGGCTCCTGAGGATGAGGACAGGGTTCTGAGTAAGATTAGTGCCACCACATGTTTACTGGACCCGTGTCCCTCCTGGTGGTACTGGCCTCCCGGGAGGTTACACAAAGCTGGCTCCAGGGGATTATAAGTGCTTCTCTAGTGAGGGTGCCTTTCCCGCCACCTTGAAAGAGGCGGTGGTGAGACCCCCTCCTCAAGAAGCCTTCCCTGGACCCAGCGGAATTAGCTAACTACCGTCCGGTCTCCAACCTTCGTTTTGTGGTGAAGGCTGTTGAGAGTATGGTGGTACGACAGCTTCCCCGGCACCTGGATGAAGCTATCTATCTAGACCCATACCAGTAGGGCTTCAGGCAGGGGTACAGCACAGAAATGGCATTGGTCGCATTGGTGGATGATCTCTGGAGGGCTCGGGACATAGGTTGCTCCTCTGTCATGGTCCTATTAGATCTCTCAGCGGCTTTTGATACCATCGACCATGGTATCATGCTGCAGCAGTTGAGGGGGTTAGGAATAGGGGGCACCATCCTGCGGTGGTTCTCCTCCTTCCTCTCTGACCGTTCGCAGTTTGTGTTGGCAGGGGGGCAGAGGTCAACCTCAAGGCGCCTTGCATGGGCAGTGCCTCAAGGGTAGGTCCTCTTGCCCCTTCTGTTCAACATTTATGTGAAGCCGCTGGGTGAAATCATTTGTGGTTTGGGGGTGAGAGTCCATCAGTACGCTGATGATACTCAGCTGTACATCTCCACCCCAGACCACTCCAACAATGCCCTTGATGTGATGTCTCGCTGCCTGGAGGCCATGCAGGTCTGGATGGGGAGAAATAGGCTCAGACTCAACCGTTCCAAGACCCAGTGACTGTGGCTTCCGTCATCCCAATATAGTCAGCTGGTGCCATCGCTGACTCTCTGCCCCCCACAGAGAGGGCTCACAATCTGTGTGTCCTCCTGGATGCACAGCTGTCTTTAGAAGAGCATATGACGGCCGTGGCCAGGTGGGCTTTTTATCAGGTTCGCCTGATTTGCCAGTTGCAGCCCTTTCTGGACCGGGACGCCTTGCGCACAGTCACTCATGCCCTTGTCACCTCCTGGCTGGACTATTGTAATGCTCTCTACATGGGGCTCCCCTTGAAGAGCACTCGGAGGCTCCAACTGATCCAGAATGCAGCCGCGTTGGTGGTTACGGGCACAACTTGTTGTGCCCACGTGACACCCCTCCTCCGCAAGCTGCACTGGCTCCCAGTGGTCTTCCGGGTGTGATTCAAGGTATTGGTCACCACCTTTAAAGTGCTCCATGGCATAGGGCCCCAGTACCTTTGAGACCGACTTCTGCCACCAATAGCCTCCCACCGGCCAGTCCGCTCCCACAGAGTGGGTCTCCTCAGGGTGCCATTGGCCAAGTTATGTCGGCTGGCGACACCCAGGGGGAGGGCCTTCTCTGTGGGAGCCCCTGCCCTATGGAATGAATTACCCCCGGAAATGCGTAAGATCTCCGACCTCCATGTATTTCGCTGTGCCCTCAAGACCCTGTTGTTCCGTCAGGCCAGGCTATCAATGTAATTATATTAAATTGGGTGTTTTAAATTTTGGGGTTTTAAATCTGAGCCGAAATTATTTAATAATTTTAATTATTTTTAATTGATGTCTGTCTTTGTGCTTTTAATAGGCTGTACACCGCCCTGAGTCCTTCGGGAAAAGGGTGGTATAGAAATAAAATTATGTATTTATTTATTTATTTATTTTATTTATCAGCTGTAAAAGGCAGTGTGGTGGTAGACCAGTGCACTCCAAAAACAAATGGCTAGACCGGTATGGCTCTGCAAGCAGTTAAAAGCCAGTACCTCTGCTAAATCCTAAAGAATTGTTTGTCATATGACCATCAAACCAGGCCCACAAAATAAGTCACGCCCACAGAACCAGTAGTAAAAAATGTTAGAACCCACCCCTGGAATCATGGAATATAATATGTAAATTATCTGATCTAGAAAAATCAATGCAGCCAAGTTTACACAAATTTAATTTAATTAAATCTTAATTTTTAGATTAGCCCTAGTTACAAAGGGTAAAAATATACAGTTGAGGAAAAGTATACATATTTTTTCATTGAAATCAATATGATTTACAAGTGTGGACTTCTGGGGAGTGGTTGTTCAGAACAGAAGTAGTGGGGAAGTATTTGAAACTATTTTGCAATAAAATGGTAAGTGTTTGTAAACAAATAGTACCGAGAGTGTCCTGCTGTGTTAAAAAGAACAGGCTATTTAAGAACTGTTTCATTTAACTATGAAACCAAATGAGTCTGGTTATGTACAAAGTGTTCGTTTGGGTATTTCCCACTCTTGCAAAATAAAGTAGATATTTTCATTTTGTGACCAAGACTTGTCCTACCCAGAGGTGGTATTCAGCAGGTTTTGACCAATTTTGGAGAACCGGTAGTGGAAATTTTGAGTAGTTCGGAGAACCGGTAAATACCACCTCTGACTGGCCCCACCCCCATCTATTCTCTGCTTCCCGAATCCCAGCTGATTGGGAGGAAATGGGGATTTTGCAGTAAAGTTCCCTTGGAGTGGGGAGGGAATGGAGATTTTACAGTATCCTTCCCCTGTCATGCCCACCAAGCCATGCCACGCCCACCAAGCCATGCCCACAGAACTGGTAGTAAAAAAATTTGAATTACACCACTGGCCCTACCCCTTAAACTGGTGTGCTATGAAAGAGGGGTAAAAGTTTGACTTTTTTGTCAAATCTGTTAACAATAAGATTTTCCCACTTTGGACTGAGGCCATGTTTCTTCTAAACTATGCTTCCTACAAAGATAAACAAAACGTATTATATTAATTCATGAAGTAGGTTTTTTTTTTTAAATCAATATTACTAAGAATCTCCTATAATTTTCAATTGGGCTAAATAGTGCATCCCAGGACAACAATTTTTAAATCAAGGTACTCCAAATTGGCTAACTTAAAGAATGAGTCCAAAATCAGGACCCATTACTCCCGTGGGATTGAAATTTCTAAACCAGTTACATTGGCAAACTTATGCCCACCGCAGTTGTGTTTTCTGATGTGCCTGCCAAATTCCAACCAACAAAGCCAAAGGGGAAATAGTCAGGAAACCAGAAATTGCTTTCTTTCTTTTTTTACCCCACCCTTGGTGATTAATTGTCTGTTTAGGAAAAGAAATATCTCTAAAATAATGACCCAATGATTCATGGGTTGACTTCAGCCATTGTTTAAAATATTGTTTAAAGGCAACCACTGTGCTTTATTCAAGAAGCCCTATTTTTAAAAAAAACAACAACAATGAATTAGTACCGTATGTGATTCCATTCAAGATAATCATACATTTTTTTATGATTTAAAAAAAAATTACCTACTTTTCACTTAATTTCTAATATCAAGAAGGGAGGGAGGAAGGGAGAGAGGGAGGGAGGAAGGAAAAAAGATCCAAACACTAATTCACATATTGCCTTTTCATAATCAAACATACAAATCACTTCCTTTAGTCTTCATTTATACATCTAATTTGATTCTCATTATGCTTAAATGACAAAATACTTTGATGTTCTTCGTATTAGACATTGAGTTTTGTATCCACCTTAATTTAGCATCATATCATGCTTTTGATTCTATCTTTTCTTATTTACTTCACACCTCATTATCAAGCTTACTTTTAGGTATCTTCTGACCACCCATATACACATTCATATAGCAACAGGAGGTGGAGCACACTCATATACCTAGCCATTTTTACTTGTTACCACAAGCATCCATTCTGTGCATCATATTATAAGATACACGTTATCTTTCTGTCAGCATTTGCATAGCTTAAGATTTCTCCATCCATTATCTTCTCTTTTAGTAAACATTTGATCAAAGTAATTTAATTCATCTGTTTGCTCTTGGTTTTGGGCGTTTATGTAAACATTTATATTTAATCATTTTCTCTTTCAAATTATCATATAATTTAACAATAATTTTCAGATCCATGCTCCTTCTTATATCATACATAACATTTTCTGTATATCATTAGCATTTTAAGTCAACAATGCAGCCTTATCTGCATACAAAAGTAACTCAGGTTTACATCCTAAACAAACTTATCTCTAATGTCTACATAAGCATTCTTTAAACATTTCTCCATAAATGCATTTAACTAAATGGACATCACACATCATTATTTTATTCTGTGCTCATAGTTGAACTATTTGTGAAACATTAATTTACTTTAACGTATGCTATACTTCCAACATTGTTATTGCATTCACAAATCACTCTCAACCATTTTCACACAAAAATTCCACAATTTAAGATTAATCAGTTTATTGTAAGTATTTATTTACTTACTGAATTATTGTATCAGTAGATCCCCATTCCTTGAGATTCTAAAAGACTAAAAATCAAAATATGGAATAGAGTTAACAACATCAGAGTGAAAAACCAGAAAACTCTTTTGATTCCAGTCTCACAAAAGTTCACCCACAGATTACCCAAATAATCTGCTTACTCAAAGAACCTCTGAAGTTGCAAGTCTGTAGTGATTCTCAGTCATCCAGGTCATGGTTTTCAGGAGGCAATTGGACTTTCTTTTCTTTTTCTTTTCTTTTCTTTTTTTTAAAGATGTTTCACTTCTCATCCAAGAAGCTTCTTCAGCTCTGACAGGATAGTCAGGAATGAAAGGATTTATATTCATTGCAGACAGCTGGTAATTTACATCCTTTTAGATGGTCTTTGAAGCACTTGGAGGTTTATCATGTCTCATTGGTCACTGGAGTAGTGCTCCTGGTTCCTGGTTCCGTTTAGCTATACAATTTGGGATAAACACCATTTGAATGGTGTAGGAATAGGAATGGATTTCCAGAGGAAAAACAAGAACCAGGAGCACTACTCAGGTGACCCTGAGAACACAGATAAATCTCCAAGTGTTTCAATGATCCTCTACAGCTGCAAATTATCAGCTGTCTGCAAGGAATATGAATCCTTCCATTCCCCACTATCCTGTCAGAGCTGAAGAAACTTCTTGGATGAGAAGCGAAACGTCTTCAAAGAAAAAACAAGAATGTTGAGTTGCCTCCTGAAAAAGCACAGTTGTACTTTTTGAAGTTGTAGCACCAAAGCTTTCTCTACAAGAAGACAAACCATAGCCTTCTTCAGAAGAGATGGGGACACCCTCCACTCAAAAGATATTGCTGTTGCTGAAAGCCAACCTCTTGGACCTCATAAGTGGCCTTGACTACACAAGAATCCATACATGAACTGGTGAATCTGAGTGGTTTTTATAAGCTAAATACATCAAGAACCCTTCTCAGAATTCCTCTAGTTATTCTAAGCGAATTTATTTCTTTAAATCCAGTGCATTCAAATACCTGTAATAATGACACTAAAATATTTCCTTTTTGCTCTTTGCATTGTTACTGTGTAGACTCAGCCATATTAAGTTCTCCATATCAGTAAATATGTAATATATTTCTCATTTTACTTTCATGTATTCATGTATGACTAATAGAAGAACAGGGATGCGGTGGCTCAGTGGCTAAGACACTGAGTTTGTCGATCGAAAGGTCGGCAGTTCAATGGTTTGAATCCCTAGTGCCACGTAATGGGGTGAGCTCCCATTACTTGTCCCAGCTTCTGCCAACCTAGCACGAAAGCATGTAAAAAAATACAAGTAGAAAAATAGGGACCACCTTTGGTGGGAAGGTAACAGCGTTCCATGTGCCTTTGGCATGTAGTCATGCCAGCCACATGACCATGGAGACATCTTCGGACAGCGCTGGCTCTTTGGCTTTGAAATGGAGATGAGCACTGCCCCCTAGAGTCGGGAATGACTAGCACATATATGCAAGGGGAACCTTTATTTTTACTGGAAGAACAAAATTCTGCTCTGCATGCTTCCTTCCCAGTGTGCAACACACCGCAGCTTCCCAAATTAGGTCCTAATCATGTCTTATACACTTTCACTCAGAATTATGCAAGGTCAAGGAATATTTAGCAACTTAATTTTCTTTTACTTGCTACCAGGCTAAAGAGAGATACTAAGCAGAGGTAAAGAAGATAAATACCATGTTCTCCAAAGAACCATCTAAGGTGCACTCCCAATTACTGTGCAAACATGATAACAGCAGAACTACCAACAGCATAAATTGAACACTACTGGAAAAACATATGGGACAAAAAAAAAAAAAGACCTAGAATATTACTGCAAAGTGGCTGCAGGACCTAAGAGCAGACCTCAGCAATCTTCCAGAACAGGAACCAGTCACCATCCCAGTAGTTGATATCCAACAGTGAGTTAAGAACATGCAGAGCTGGACAATAGCAGGTAAAGAGATGATCCACACATACTGGCCAAAGAAACTAACAGTAGTGCATTAATACCTAGCAGCATAGAAGAACCAGCTGCTAGCAGCAAGTTCCTATCCAGACTGGCTAACCCAAGGAAGGACAGTACTGATCATGAACTCCCCACCCCACCACCACCAAGAGAAAAGCGCTATCCAACTACTGGCCAATAATCTGTCTTTCCATAGCATGAAAAGTCCTATCCAGCACCCTATCCACCAAGCTACAAAACTATATGGGCCAGTAGATGAGCACAGCTCAGAGGAGCATTGGGAGCAACACCAGAGGCTCAAAATACCAATTATTCATTAGTAGTACAGTCACCCAAGGCTCAAGGTTTATCAGACCAATCTGAGCACAGCCTGGATTGACTGTGCAAGGTGTAAGATGCAGGCAGCATACACGTACCTGGCATTTTATACAGGACCACCTCTACAGAATATGCACTTGATGCTTCTAAGACTAGATGGATGATATCATAAAAGGCCACAGAGAATAAAAAAGCTAAAATCCTATGGGACTTCCAGAGCCAGACAGACAGGCCAATCACCTAGAGTTCATGGGAATACAAAAGGACCAGTAAATAGCAATGGTGATAGAAGTAGCAATGTCAAGTGAGAGCAACATCAGGAGCAAACAGTATGAGAAACTGGAAAGGTATCAGAGCATGAAAGAGGAATTGGACACGATGTGGAAAGATTTCCTAACTGCTGTCCATTTTTACAATATTTCACTAACCATGAAACTAGTATGGCCAAGTTATCCCTTAATTTTTCAGATTTCAGATTTGGGATCTTTGGGATCTTCTCCAATTCTTTGTCTTCTAGTCTACTATTTGCTGATATTGCCACATCAATAATTTATACTTTCTTCTTTTCAATCACAGTTTTATCTGATGTGTTATAAGCCAAGATTTTATTAGTCGGCATTCAGAAATCCTGCAATATTTTAATTTTAACCTGTTGTTTTAACCTGCTCATTTACAACTATTTTTTCAACTATATGTTCCCACCAATTTTTCATTTCTGGTACATGATACTTTTTTTTTCAGAAGTTCCAGTGAACCATTTTGGTGACTATGGTATGTGTATTGCTTATAATCAGTTTGTGCAATCTTCTTGAATGAATTGTATGCATAATATACTATTTCTTCTGCTTCTTTGTACAATCTGTACTTTGAATTATTTGATGGGGTTTTTTTTAATTCTGGCCTTGATTGCATTAGTTCAAATAGCTTGTTTTTGCATAGCCAAAATCAAGCCTTCGGTTTCTTTTTTTAATGTTCCAATTGTAAACCATTTGCTAGGTTTTTTTTATTTAATATTCCCTTGATTTATTTGTAGCCATTGACTAGTCAATACTTTTTCTTATGAGCATTCTTCCTTATATTATAGTTCAATATGCCTTTTTTTTGTTTCCTGCAAATAAAGTTCCCATTTTTAACTTGCACCAATGCCTGTTCTTGGCTGTCTTTTACATAATCAGTCAATGCAAACTTTTCTTCTTAATATTTTACCCAAATTAAGTACACATTTTCTGAATAAGATTAATTTAGTAATATTTGTAATATTAATGTAGTAAATTAATATTGATTAATGTTGTGTAATTTTAAAATTAAAGTTCATTAGTAAAATCAAATTAATGTATGAGTATCAGTGATAGTAGAACTCTGGTGTACTGATTAAGGCACTGGACTAAAAATGGGAAACCTGAGTTGTAGTTGTGTATTTGGCTCAGAAGTATATTGGGTAACTTTGGGCCAAGCATTCTCTCTCAGCCCTAAGACGGCAATAGTATACACTTTTGAAAATGTCTTCAAGAAAACTACATGGATTTCCAAATTAAAGCCAAGTAAAAGTAAAATTCTTATAATCAAGTCACAACTGTGGTTGACTTAAAGGACAAAGAGAAATTTGTTTCAGGCTTACAATAAAAAAATCAATATGCAAGAACATTAAGTTCATACTAGGCTTTTTAAGAATTATATGAAAATACCAGATCTTTGAATCAAATCCACTCTTTTACAGATATGAAAACAGCGACATTTTTATCTCTACATTCTATCATACCTAAAGATTATTTAACTGCATAGGAGTAAACTTTCCAGATATTATTTTCCAGATATACTCAAATTTACCTAATACGTGTAAAGAATGGTCACTTTTAGTTTGATTTTCTTTTTAAAAAAACTATCTATCTTTCTATCTATCAATCTATCTATCTGTCTGTCTGTCTGTCTGTCTGTCTGTCTGTCTATCTATCTATCTATCTATCTATCTATCTATCTATCTATCCACATTAATATACATGCAAACTTTGTGGCTTACCAGTGATTTGTTACTGGTCATTTGAAAAGAAGCTCAAACCTAGAGCCAAACTAATAGTATATGACCTCCACTATAGAACTGTCAGATATACTTAGAACCATTGTTTAAATTTTCATAACACTATGATAAAATCAATGGTCATGCTATCATAGACATACCTAATTTATCAGCAGCTGTATTTTTCAGCTCATGATTGTTCATAGAAATTGGGGTGGGAAGAATGGGGAATAACAATTACTGATTTTGCAACTTTGACAACTGCTCTTGCAGATACTTGTTTCCAAGATTTAATATGGCTGAATGAATTGGATTGCTAGCTTCAGGCATTTGGAGACCATCCCTAGAAATATAAAACATTGATTGAGAATATAGGTTTGTATAATGCTCTGTAAAGCTTTTTGGGCCTCCACTAACAGACTTACAATATAATACTTGGTAAATTGTTTCTGAATGCATTTTTAACTTGTCCTCCCAAATTGCCTAGTTTTGAGAACATGTGAAGCTCTCTGTGGTTTTTTGTTTTTTTCTAACTGCAAAGCAAATATTTCTCCCTCACAGTTTGTTTTGCTTCAGGAGAAGCTCACAATTAATTTTAAACACACATACATAGTTATTCACAGGAAGCACAATCCCATAGATGAGCAGGCCACTATTGTTTTCTGACTGCATCCATATATGAATTACTTCTGCAATATTTTTGCTCTATACTTCAGAATGGGGAATTTATAGCCTTCAGATGCTGCTGAACTCTGAGCAGCAGGATCATAGTGAGAAGTGTTGTAAGCTCTGGTGTAACATCCCCAGAAGGCAACTGATTTTTCCATTCCTTTCCAGAGTCTCTTAATAAGCCAAACTCCCATTTTATCTCACATAGTATATTACAAAGAACTAAGCAAAAAGACTGGTCGAGAAAAGAAGAAGAAATGCATTTCTTGCATCTTTAAAATGCAATTCCATTACAAAGTTTCTAAGATGAAGGTCTCCTTGAAAGTGGCTCCTATTGGTGTGGCTGACTCTTATTTAAATTTTTCATATAACCCTTTCTTGTAGAAGTATCCCCTGGTACTTCACAATATAGAAAATAACCATGATTGATTACTACAATATTAAATGTGACAAACTATAACCCAGAAAATAATGTCAACAGTAGCCATGAATAAGCCAGATGTACAGTCATAAGACAGAAAATGCCAATGTGAACAGAAAAATTTCCAGCTTGTATCTGCCTTGAAAAAAAAAAAATTGGTGCATGCTTTTTTCTCAGGAGATGAGGTTCTGGACAATGAGCCCTGCAAGAGATCAGTCTGTTTTCCTGGTTGCTGTTAAATGAATATTTGCCAAATGTGGAATTTGCTGGCATCTGTATAGACTCACTCTTGTATTTTGTACTAGTTACAACTTCCAGATCAAGACAGACTACATTATAGTACTTAATGTGTGTGATTATCAGATTTCGGAACATTTGTAGCTAGTGTACTAACCAAAGATGATAAAATTACCAAATACATTTCAACCAGAAGCATGTTGTGCTCAATTCAATGAGATTATTCCCTCATAACAATTTACAGAGGAGTATATAATTTTGGGGATTCTCAAAAATTTCACAAAGCTATCTTTAGGTAGATGATAGATGGACAGACAGATACTAAAAATATAAAGAGTTTTCATATAGATAAAAGAGAAATATGAAGACAAAAAAGAGAAAGTGAAGAAAGCAAAATAGTAAAAGAAAGAGATATAATAACAATTAAACAAACAAGAATTTAAAAACTAAAGAACTTTCAACTTTCTTTTCAGCAGCTATAAACAAATTTATTCACCCTCCTCCCTTTTAACCATGATACAAAGTGCATGCTGAGACCCTAGAAATACTGCAGAGAAGAACAACTAAGATGATAAGAGGTCTTCAGGATAAATCATATAAGGAATAGTTAAGGGCACTAGGTACTGTATATCTAGCCTAACAAAGAGCAGAATTAGAAGTGACATGTCTTCTGGTACATGAGGTGCTGTCACAAAGAGGTGGGGATCAACTTATTTTCCAAAGCACCTGAGCATAGGACAAGAATAAATGGGTGGAAGTTCATTAAAGAGAGATCCACTCTGGAACTAAGGAGAAACTTCCTGACAGTGAAAACAATTAACCAATAGGACAGCTTTCCTCGTGTGGCTGTGAATACTTCATCAATGGAGGATTTAAAAAAAATAGATTGGACAACAATGTGTTGGACTAAAAGAACCTCCAAGGTCCCTTCCAGATCTATAATTATATAAATATTACAAAAATGCCTTCACTCTTTCTTTGATTATTTTTCAATCATCTAATCCAGAAGTAATCATTTTCTTTTCTTCCATGTTTAGCAAAAAGCATTTCCAGTCTTTTATGAAGATACATATTGCTTTGATCTGACCAGACAAATCATTTTTTTCATCTCAGATAGTTCTACCATATTTATAATCCATTCCTCCATTTTGGGTATTTCAGTATTTTCCCAACATTGTGCATATAATAACTTTGCTGCAATTGCCATATGTAAAATAAATCTTCCATACGTCTTCTCTACTTGGCTCTCTATAAAACCCAATAAAAAGACTTCAGGTTTCTTCTCAACATTATTCTTTTAAATCAGTCTACATTATCTCCATTGATCCATGTGTATATTATACCCAAAATTCTTAGCTCATTTTATTTTTCAATCCTTATCTTGTAATTTTACAAAGGTTTCTGTTCTGATGAAAAACATTTGCAGGAAGGGCTCCAAAATCACCAAAGGGTGACTGCTACTACACAGTCAAAGCTCTACATATGGAAGGAGCTTCAATTAGACAGGTGTGGTTTCTATTTTGGATGCATAAATACATAACCCCCTCAAAACTCCTACAAATAAAAATTATTGGCAGAGTTTTTACAAAATATGGAAAGAAGTATTTCTAGGGAGATTGCACAGCCAGAAATATGATTTATGTGCATGGCTTTGATGTGCTAAGCAACTGCCCTCTTCTTCCCCTCCATGGCAATCATAACCACAGGATTTCAAATATGAGATTGTGAATTATTTCAGTGCCACCATTTGGGCCAAATCTGGATTGGTAAAGAGTTAAAGATATACTGTAGTACCTTCCTGGAAATAATCAGGATTAACCCTGACCTTTGGAAAGTGTCTGAAAATTAACAAGAACATCTCCACATTATTCTTCTATTTCTTTTCATGCTTATACAATAGGCCAGTGTTATGGTTGACAGTCATCTGGTACCATTATCTAGTGAGATTTTTCTGGATATGTGAAAGAAATCATTAGGAAGGGTTAGGGTTAGGGTTAGGGTTAGGGTTAGGGTTAGGGTTAGGGGAAGGAAGGAAGGAAGGAAGGAAGGAAGGAAGGAAGGAAGGAAGGAAGGAAGATAGATGATAAATAGATAGATAGATAGATAGATTCAGGTGCAATATAGCTCATTTTTAAAGTACAATCATGACTCATAAAATTATATGTAAACATCATATAAAGCACTGAATCTCAGCTCCCTTGCCCCAAGGACTGAAAATTTAAAGGAAAACAATGACACTGACAATTCCATTTGGAGTAGCCGTCATTTTCCTATGAAATTGAAAATCTAAAGCTGAGAAATGGAGAAAAAACTACCTTCCAACATTATGTCTGTAATTTGCACATACATGCAATGAAATGCCCTATGGGCAAACTATCTTAATTCATTTCATTATTAGAGCATACCTCAAATGTCAGCTTCTGGCTTTATCAAAGAGGTTTCTCATAGCAATGAGGTGACTTTCATTCCAACAGAGAGCTCCCATTACAGCAAAGTTCTTTAGTAAAGTCGCCAGACAAGACGCAATAACATTTTATTAGAAGAGAGCATATGTCAAAAACATGACAAAGGGAGTTCATTAAATTAAAAACTCCACCCTTGAGCTAAGGCTTCAGATGCGTACTCTGAGAATTTTGTTTACATCCATATGAAACTTTATTCCTGTGTTCCACATATTTTGGTGAAGCAAACAGTAGGAAAAGAAAAATGTTTTTTTTCCCCCATTTGGTATTGCCAACAAATAGAAGGCAACTTGATGTCCTCCAAATCTTTTAAATGTAAACCCTCCTCAGCATAGTCCTCAGGGCCAATAAGAAGTGACTATGGGACATGTTGTTCAGATTTCTGGAGGGTGCGACTTAGTATGCCTATCTCCAGGCATACTAAGAGTCTAGAGAGACAGTATGTGTAGTAGTTAAGGCATTATCTAGAAACTGGAAGACTGTGAAATCTAGTCCTGCCTTAGGCACAAAACCAGCTGAGTGAGTTTGGGGCAGTTACTTTCTTTCGTAAAATGGTAGCAATGGCAAACCACTTCTTACCAACACCTCCCCCCCCAATAAAAAATAAACTCTGCAGGCAGTTGATTGGAGACAAGGTTGACTCAAAGGCACCAACAGAACCACCAACTCCCCACTATAATAAAAGCAAACAACTATAAATAATAGCAATCAAGCATTGATCATATGCACTAGGGGTGGCCTAAATCTGAACTGAGAAGAATGATGGATCATTTTGGATTATTGAGTTTTGTTTGACATCCTGAAAGCAACTCTAAATAAACTGGAAGGATCCTGATACTTTGAACTCAAAGGTTCAGGGGAGATGAATAAGTTATCTGTCTTTATGGTCAGAAGGAAATAAATACAGTATGGCCATCTTCCTACCAAGGAAAACTAGCTATACAACTAGCTTCTTATCAAGTAATTGTATCACTCTATTCCCCCCAAAATAAAAGTTTCTAGGGAGATTCAGATTGAAAAGGATGTTAATAGTTGCTGTCAATTCATGGCCAGGTACTTATACAATTTTTCTTCTTTAAAATATGTTAATAGCTTCCTTCTCCTGCTTTCGAAAACCTCAGTATAAGAGGAAAAAATGAATGAATACACACTAATGACACAGAACCAATATATCTAATATTTTGCTGGTTTTTCTATTAAAGCACCAAGCAACCCTCACAACATGTACAAAACTATTTTTTTCCCTTTTGTCTTTCCTTTCTTGATCATTGTCAAATTTGCTTCATCTTGCTTTTTCCCACATGAAGAAATAACTAAGTATCAATAAAGTTCACATTCTTTCATAGCAAAACTAATTAATCAGCCTAAGGTATAAACTGTTATTGCACAATTAATGTTTTGATGCAATCTGCAGTGATTTTTTAAAGTGTTATATTCAGTTCTGAACAAAGGACTGACATAACTTTATTAACACTGATGTTTCAAACTTAATTAATACTGCTATAGTTTTTTTCTTTTTTCAATTTCAATGGTGTAAAATATATAAGCATTAGAGTGTTAATAATCTTTAGCAAATCCTATACAAACACCATTGAAATAATGTAATGTATTATTTGTGCTTTACAATAACATAATAATACAAAAGGAGATAAAAGCGGAAAAAAGCAGCAGAAAGATGCCTAAACTATTTTCCGAAAACCTAGGATATATTATCCATTCCTTTACTTTGGATCTGATGGAAATCAAACTATTGCTCCAAATGGTTTGAATTTAAGCAACACTCTTAAAAGCATCAATAAGAAAACAAACATTTTTTCATTTCGGTACATATTTCTACTCTGCATAATCACAATTTTACAATTGCACCTCAGTAAATTTTCTTCTATCTTATTTTACATATTTTAGAGCGCTCTCTCTCTCTCTCTCGCTCTCTCTCTCTCTCTCTCTCTCTCTCTCTCTCTCTCTCTCATGATCTTAATATGTACTATATCAAAAAGCATATGACATGCATTTAACATACCTAGAAATGCAGGTTTAATGGGTTTAATGGACTGCTTTATTGGGGACCAAGGGATTGAATTCAATGCACCTCCAACTCTCTCTCTCTCTCTCTCTCTCTCTCTCTCTCTCTCTCTCTCTCTCTCTCTCTCTCTCTCTCTCCCTCTCCCTCTCCCTCTCCCTCTCTCTCTCCCCCCTCTCTCTCATCTTTATTTAGATAAAATACATCATAACATGAATAAGTCAACATGCAAATTATTTACCTATGGTATAATTCATGTTCCAGTCACCCCTGAATGAAGTTTGCTTGGACCATCTACAGTAGAAGCTCAAACTTGGGCTTTTTTTCATATGGCTTTGATAATCTATAAATTGGTAGCCTTTTCTGACTATTCTGGCTCCCCCCTCCATTGTTTTCTTTTTCTTTCTAGAAAATAGGTTTCATATAGGGCAAACTACTCCCAATTTTCCTGACATCTTAAGGGTAGAAAAATTTAAAAAAAGTATTTATGAATTTGTGTCATAACTGCTAGACACTTAACAATCATTAATATCTAACTTTCCTTTCCTGATGCCTAAATTGAGCAGTTGTGGAGCTGAAGTGGGTAATAGAGGTTGCAGGGCATACAACAAAAGCCATCTCAACTTTGTGAGGTAAATTCCAGAGACCATCCTCACCACTTGAGCTCTCATAACAGATGGAGGTGACCCAGTGCTGTGAATAATTGATAGAGGCAATTTAAATAAACATGATGCTGTTTGTTTTGGTCCAGGCATCTCTTCTAATGCTTCCCTGCTTTGGTATCCATCCTGAAAATTCTAAATTAGCTGATAACACAACTTCAGAAAACAGACAATAATAAATGACAGAACAACAAAGATATCATCGTAACATTACTGAGACAGAAAAATATGTTAAATTTTAGTTATTTTGATTGCATCTCTCAGATAAGATTACCTGGTCATAACCACTTTTTATCATTCATTTTCTGAATAGTAAGTTACATATTAATACCTATATATAAATTATAATTTAAATCATTATTGGATATAGTTAGAAATGAATATCAGAAGGGGGAGTGATATCGCAATTCTTCCAGTTGAGGAACTCAGAATATGTTTGGAATATGTTTGGATATGTCTGGGTTACCTGGCGGGCTGATTTTTTTCCCTAGAATTTCTAACCTAGCCATGCAATCCAAACCAAACAGGATGCTGTACATCCTGAGTGTTGACTGGTGGGAAACAGAAGATAGCCTTTTTCTGCTGTAGCATCTGTTTTATGGAATGTTCTCCCATTAGAGATTAGAATGGTCCCAACCCTGCTGGCTTTTCATAAAACTTTAAAAACTTGACTATGTACCAGACCTGGAGCATGGAATGTGTTAAAGTCCTGATACCTGGCTTTACTATCAATTGATTAATCATCATGGGTGCTATTTGAACTTATTTATTTTCTGGATGTTTTTATTGTTTTAAAGTCCTTAAACTTTAAGTCAAAGTTAATTAAAGTTCTTTTAATTGTTTTATAATTTTATAATTGTAAGTCACCCAGATTCACTTGGATGAGATGGATGGCTACAGAAATTAAATAAACAAAAACAGAAATAAATAAATTATGCATATAATTATGAACATAATGAACTAAGCCTTATTAAATTTAGTTCAACATTTGTGGAAAAGTTGATATATGTCTGAATAATGGAAATAAAAATTTCATTAGAAAGAAAAAAAGTGAAACTGCACTGTGCCAATTAAAAGTCTTAAACTCATAGCAATTCCACTGAAAGGCACATCCCATAATATTTAATCTCTTAGTATTTTTGTTTCAAGATATATGTATTGTTATTCATTTCTGATTTTTTGTATGGACTATATGGAAACAACAATTCATTATTATCAGTAGTTGCTTCTTTGGGTTCTTGTTAACTCGTTTTTGTACTTGTGTCTATCCATATGGTTTGTTGCTAGCCTTTTTTTAAAAAAAACTACTATCTTCCATTTTTTCACATAGTGTGGATTTTTCCAGAGAATCTTCCTTCCACATTATGTGTCCAAAATATTTAGCTTCATTATTAGAGTTTCCAGTAAGCGCTTTATGCCTCATTTAGTACTGAATACTAAATGTATTCTCACAGCTCTTCAGTTCAAGTTTTCCTGCCTAAGTTTTCCAAGAGAGATATAATAATGTTTGGGTTTGTATAATATGAGTTACAGGGGGAAAATGGTTTCAAGCAAATATCCTGAAACTTTTTCTTAAACACCTTGAGTAAGCAGTATTTCCTTTTCTAGATTTAATCTCCATTTTATTTAATTCTAACCTTCAGTCCACAGATTATTTGGAAGGAATGGAACAGCTTGTCCTAAAAAAGTAATTAGACAATTATAGAGCTGGCAATCAATAGCATGCTGATGATCCCAAAGCTGAAGTGATCTGTCATTGAGAAAATGACAACTGCAGTTGGTCTCTGCATACTTCTACTTCATTTTTTTCTACTTCATTTGAGCAGCCTAGAACATTATATAATCCATTTTTTTTCTAACATCGTATTTTGAGATTGGACCAGATTACCAATTTTGTCAGTACCTATTCTGACAATTGTAATCCAAATACATTTGAAAATCACTAGGTTGATTAAAATAAGTGTAAGTAGGGATTCTGCAACCCACCATTTTTGCACAGCTCTGGCAACTTTAGAACATTTGAATATTTACTTCTTCTACCAAATGTCAACACTCAGTTTGCTTTCAGGGAATGTTACATCTTTTTATAATGTATAATGGTGTAGTATCTAAATACTGCAATTACTGCTGATTGATTTGAAACCCTCATAATATGATTATAAAACAAAAAGGAGAACATTGGCATTGAAAGCATCTTTCTGTACATAGAAGTAAAAGAGGGTGTCAGCTGCAACATAGAATCCTATTAGCCTTTGACTGCAATGGAAAATTCTGCAGACATCTTAATTGAACTGTCTACAATTACCCCCAGATCTTATTTCCAAAGATATGTCAGCTAATTTGAACACAGAAGTATGCATGTAAAATTCAAATTAGTTCTCCTGGTGTTTCATTACATTGCATTCACCCAATTTAAATTCCATCTGCCATTTAGTTGCCCAGTTGCCAAATTGAGATGAATACTTTGGAACTTTACAAAGCATTGTGTTGCTTTGACAACAATATTAATGAATACCATTTATTAAACATCACATTCTTGATGCTACACAAGATAGAAATGCAAAGCCTACTACTTTAGTGCTTTAGTTACACAAAAAACCCTTCATAATCATTTTCATTGACCATGGAAAACAGCCCCATATTCACTAATGGAAAGAGACATATTCACTGGCGAAGTTAATACAAGGTGGGACCCTTGTTTCATTTACTTTAAATTATAAGTGCTTCTCTTCTTCCTTGTGAGGAAGAATGTGCAGGAGAACCCTAGAATGGATTATGAATTGCTCTTTTCTCCTAAGTCCCAGACTGATATGACTTTCTAGAAACATATCCAGCTTGAACATGATTATTAAACAACAATAAGAAACACATTAAGAAGAATGAAGACCTGTAGTGTTAACCAGGATGTGAACTAGTCATGAAGTTAGAGCAGGGCCATGCAAACTTTTTGTTGTCCAAGACAATAGAAGACTCCTGTGTTGCTGTCCTTTTCACTTGAAACATGGTCTGAAGTCTAAAGCAAGCAGTTAATGATGGTTGAGCCAAAACTGATGGAGCTATAACTCTTCATTCTTTCTTTTAAGTCAATATTATATTCTTTATCTAGATGGTGCTTTCTTTTCTTTCTCTTTTCAATATCCCCCCACCCTCCACTATATATATTTGGATACCATTCAAGCCATAGAGTTATCTTTCTGAATAGCTGGCATTAGAGGTTGAGGAAAGGTAGAGTTACAGCTTTAATTTTTTCTAGTAGTTGTTTCTTCTTGGAAAATTGCAGTTGGATTCCATTAGAATAAATCCTTTCTGTTTCTATTTGCATGAACAAATAAATATAGTGATTATTTTGCAACACCATTATTAGTTTTTATCCATTTGCTGTTAAATGGGGTATATATACTGTAGTTTGTCTTGGCTAAAGGTTACTAATGCTAAATTTTATCAATAATCATCATGAATCCCAAATGTATATCAAATTCTACAACAAGAATAACAATAATATAGAACCTCTATTAAATCTCCATTATTACCGATAATAGAGGAGATAATTTTATAATGTAAAATTCAACATTAGGGAAAGTAAGCAAAACAGGTAAAAGGAAGACATTGTAAATAGCAAACCTATATATAATAATTTAAAAATGTTCAGTCTGGAGTAAAAACTTTAAAAAAACACCTCCTCTGTTATAAATGTAAGCAACCACCAGTTTGCAAATTTTATAAGGAACAATCAGCTTCCAGTGGTAGAGAATGGCAGATTGACACTCTCCAAAGGGCAGCTGAGATCACTAACTAGAAGATGGATTCTGACCAGCAATCTCCCAGGATCAAAAGGAAATTTGACATTAATCATGCAAGTTCTAAAGGACAGTTTGATCTGATTAAACTGCAGAAACAGAAAAACTGAGTTACCAGAAGTCCTGGAATTACATCAATGCTATTAATTGTGGCAGAGCCAAAGATAAAATTACTTCAATGAGTTAAACTTCCTTTTGAGAATACAAAACAAATAAACAATTTAATAATGGCATTTTTAAGCCTTTCCAAATGGTCAACTTAGGTACTGTTCAGTGGTCACCATTGCACCCTGTGATCTCATGATGGTTACTGTTTCTGTTGGGCAGTGGAATTACCATTTTTTTTCTTAGCTGGGACACATTCAAAATTGTAATAATCAATTATAAATAATCACTTTGACTCTTCGGTGATTATTTTTCAAGGTATGGGAACAAAATACACTTCCATTCATAGGGAATCCTATATCCTAGTACACAAGGACTTGTATCTTCCCTTCCACTATTCTTTTGAGTACTGCTGTTGAACTGAGTGAAGAATAATGATCAAATGGCTTTTGTTAGCCACACTCTTACTGAACTCATGTAAGGTCCTCCCCCCCCCCAGAAAGCATTTGTCAAGCAAATAAAGCATGCAAGAGTGAATGCTAGTTTGGCATTGTTTTTGCTCTCTGAAATTGGAGGACCTTGAAGAATTTCAACATTATAAGATTGGCTGTGGTGACAGCATTCACACATCAGTAGATGAAAGCAATATTGTGGGCCCATCTATAAATTTACTTTCAGTTTACAATACAATTTAGTCATTTTAATGAATGCAAATCATGTTTGTTTTTCCCATTGACACTTTGAAAGATTCCCTGAAAGTGGGGGGGGGAATATTGCCTTTAGTTAAATTACTCCAAGCATTAACTGTACATCCCTTAGTGAAATAAACTTTCACATACTTCAAATGATGTGTCCCCAATCTCTCAGTTTTATTTTTCTTCTCCTTTTCTCCAAACTTAAAGGAGTCCTTTATGTAGGATAAAATTGCAACCTTTCAGCTGTATATGTAATGGTGCCTCCCTCCACATCTTTCTCTTTCCCACCCACAATTTCCAGTACTTCTGAGCTATGTGAAATAAAACTAGCAGAGCTTTTGGACATCATTTTAGAACCTTGCTCTGATTGGCAGATCACAAGAAAGAAAACCCATCCCAGGAGTCTCAATGTGAGATTGTTACTAACTGACTGAGGATTCACTTTCATGTCTTAAATCTTTGAAACCCAGGTGTGTTGTAGATTAGCACAATTTACAAGCAGTGTGTGGAGATTTATTATGATAATTGTTGCTTTTATTTTTTATTTCCCTGAACTCAAAGATAATTAATGCCAGTGTGTGTCCTGGTATCTGACTCCTTTAATTGGCCCTATGTTGCCTTGGGTGTTTGAAAATCCACTCACTTAAGGGTTTTCTTTTTTCCTTTTGACTTGTTTTCCTGGAGCTGTTCATTAGTGCTTAAAATATTTGATTACATTTAATTGTGATGTCTTCAATTCAATGCACCTGCTACAATCTACATAGGGAGAATGGGAACTGAAGTTATTCAGATAAAAAAAAATGAGTTGAGGGAATTAAATGTAAAAAAAAAATCCCCAATAAGAGGTAATTGGGGTTAAATAGAGGAACAAAATAAACATATAGTTGTGGTTCTTTTTTTCCCCCCCTAATGAATATCAGATAAAAATTATTTATCTGATAAGAACTTTGTCTTTCAATTATTATTATTTTTTAAATCCTTTCTTCAAATGCTTTCATCTTCCTTTGGACATCTGCACTTAAACCTAATCTCCAGAATTAGAAAGTCTGCATGTTGTTGTTCTTGACAGTCTGGCATTTCTGAGCTCCAGTTCTGCTTGGAGATTTTTTTTTTTTTACTCTTTGTTGTTATTGTTGTTACTGCTACCAGATTTCTGTTCTTTTCAGTAAGCAATGTGTATATTTCAGCATCAGGAACCTTTGTTTGATGCTAGAGGGAATTACCTGCTTGACAGAATGTTTCTGGGCCAGGAAAAGTTTTTCCAGTTGCCCATGGCATTATTTAACAAATTGGATTAAAAGGAGCGAAGAAAACATGGTAAATCTATGCACTTTCAAAGGAGCACTCTAGATCAGATTTTCCCCCTTGCAGTTAAAAAATTCTGTTTCTAAAGTTTTTACTTATATCTAAAAAGCAACATAAACTTCAACCAGTGCTTTCCTAAGAAGAGTAATTAGAGTGGTTTAAAACACCCATATAATGTTAGCATTTCTGAGTAAATCTTTATTCGACCCTTGAGGATGTTAACAGTATAAAAACCCCATATCTCCTGTCATTAAAATAATGTGTTCCATGCAGATGAATTCTCGTGACTACTCAACAGAATCTTTTCCAGGTTGGCAAGATCAAGGAACAGGAACAGCAGCGATTTCAGGTATATTCTTTATTGTTGCTGGAATCTTGAAAGTCAAAATTAAAGACAGGGTAATTTTGAATTTCTTTCGTATGCTTTCTTCCTTCCATGGGCTGTGTATTCTTTCCTGAAACGCCTCCCTTAACTGTTCGGTTATCCCCTTCCTACTCCCAGGGCCAGATCTACATTCCATCACAGTTATATTTGAACAACAGTAATTACTGTCACTCTCCTTTCTGGGGATTGATACATCTATAAGACTTTTTCAGGCATTCAGGAATTTAACACATGAACACTTTTGATAAGCTGTCCACCCAACATCACTCAGATGACATCTGTGCTGCAGAGATTTACAATATCAGCACGATTCATGTTGGCCTCATGAATGCTAGGGCCCTGATGATGATTACACATGTTCAATTGTCTCAGACATCTGTGCTAAATGTGCAAATGCCTTTAGTGGCCAAGCCATTCAAGAGAGGCTAAGTGATAACTGTGGGATTATCCAGATCATTTTTGAACTGAAAGCTTCAGGTGTCATGGGCTCAAATCTATACCTATATATACTCATGGCTCTATTGACCAATTCACAGAGCTATTAAAATTGGTCTCTGCAATATAAAATTTGTCAGGCTTGTGCCATGTATTCTGTATTTTAGAAAGCTGAAAATTATATCACTCCTATAATCTGAAAAAGTATGCTTGTGCATATATCTTGAAAATACTATAATTATAAATCCCATCATACCACACCGTTCAGAAAGCTGATTAGAAAACCAAGTGTAAAATACAGTCCAATGGCCTCCATCAGAGGAAACTGCAATTCATAGAAATTTGTGGGTAGGGGCAAAAACATTTTTGATTGTCATGCTTTTATCTTGCAGTTAGAAAATCGATTTGAGGACCAAACTTGGAAAAGAAACTCCAAACTTTGAAAATCCTTCCAACTGTTTCCAACTATTTTTTTAAGTCAAAGCTCTGAGGTTGAAACAAAGAAAAAATAAGATTCCAGAAAGAACCACAAAGGGCCAACAATCGATCCTTCTCACTTCATTTTATGGCAGCATATCAGAATTGATAAATGTATATAAAAAAAGTTTTAAATCTGTGAATGGTAGGAAGAAAGAAAGAAAGAAATCTTAATTATGTACTTCAAAACTATTTAGTCTACCATAATGGCCTTAAAATGGGATTCCTATACGACAATTAAGAACAGATTTTTTTTAAGAAAAAAAAAGTGTCAGTGCTGTTGCAAGTCTTATACAATTAAGGATGACAAAAGCTGAAGCTTAAACAATTTCATACATGTTCGTGTCTTTTTCACTGCCCCTAATAATAAAATCACATAGCTATGGATCTTGGATTACCATGTTAAAAATTTGGCATTTAAAAATTAAAGATTCAAAAATCAATAAGTCCAAAGTTTCCCATTTTCTTTGTTTCTATCTAAAGACATCTAGACAGTTTCCTTAGTGACAAAATGGTACAAATGTCTGAAAATGGGATAGATTAGTTAAAATGAACTCTCCCACAGGCCAGGTAAATATGATGATTTCCCCCCCGCCCCCATCATGCACTTGAGGATGTTCTTGTCTTGACTGTGGGAGTAATATTGAAACTCTATGGAATATCTTGACAAACTGGGAGGCAGCTGAGTGATAAATTGGTAGCAGTGACAACCTAAGCGGATTAAAGTGGATTAAATTTGACTTCAGTTAGATCAAGCACATGTTAGAAACTATTTAGAGACTGAGGAAGGCAAAATATATTTTATGGTAATGTAAATAAGCTCTACCAAAATTTTCCCACATTCATTCTGGTTCATCCCAGACTTTGGTCAAATATATGTAGTCCTCAACTTACAACAGTTCATTTAGCAACCATTCAAAGTTACAACAGCACTAAAAATTGACTAATGAACAGTTTTCCCATTTATGGCCATTGCAGCATCCTCACAGTCACATGCTCAAAATTCAGACACTTGGAAACTGACTCATATTTATAACTGAGGCAGTGTCCCAGAGTCATGTGATCATCTTTTGGGACCTTTTGACAAGCAAAGTCAGCGGGAAGCCAGATTCACTTAACAACCATGTTCCTAATTTAACAACTGTACTGATTCACTTAACAACTGTGGCAATAAGGATCGTAAAATGGAGCAAAACTTAAGAAATGTTTCATTTAGCAATTGGGCTCAATTGTGGCCAGAAGACAAGAACTACCTGTATTCCATTCTGTTCACCTTTTCCCCAAATGGCCAAAATCTCAATCCAGTGCTGTTGTGTGCACACAAAGTACTACTCTGTATGACAAGAAGTTAGGTGATAAGCATTCAACATGAGTGGAAGTTAATTTTTCTTACTGGCTGCAATGATAGGTTTACAAGTGAGGTGTTATCCCAATCAAAAGAGAAACAAGCTGATATCCTGGCCGATGTGAGTAAACTATGCTGCAGTCATCATGACTAATTTAAAAAAGGGATAAGGGAGCAATGCAACTAAAAAAGAGATAAATATTTTTCTGCTATAGGTCTATTAGCAGCTGAATTAATGTAAATTGCATAAATAAGCCAACTTCTATTTGTGAGTCTCAGAGAATGAAAAGGAGAGAAAGAGACAGGCAGCAGACACAGATCTTGTAGTTGATGGCATGTTGTGAATAATTAATCCTTTCTTCTTTGTGTCTGATGAGTTCACTAATTCAGTGCTGCATATCTACAATTGTCGAGATCACTATTAAATTCCCAGAAAAACCCAACATGTACTTGAGAGTTCCTACCATCTGAGCTGTCTCTAAAACTGCAGCTGAAAAATGCAGAAGGAAGAAAATGACTCTGAAATCTTCCCACATGGCATAGAGCACCACTCAGGAGCTACTTTACCGATGCCTAGCTTCTCTATAATGAATCACTTATCCAACAAAGACAGCTTCTGGGTAAGAGCCAAAATGCAAACTGTTTCCTATGCATTGTGAGACTCTTTATATTAAGATAAGGCATGTGTAAAATGTAATAAAGATACTGAAATATATTGGTTCCACTGAAGGTGAAAGGAAATTCTATCAGCTAGTAATATTGCCAAATAGATATTTCATAAATATCTCCAGAGATATCATGAATGATTGTCATCCAAACACCACAGGAACTGAAAAGAACAGTGAAGAGCTGGGTAAAAGAACTGATTTGCAACTAATACATGTATTACATTCAACTAGAAATTGCTGAACAGATTCGGAGAAAATGTTTTAAAGGCTATTGGGGGCGAATCACTCGCCCCCACGGAGAGGGCTCGCAACTTGGGCGTCCTCCTGGACGCACGGCTGTCTTTAGAAGATCATTTGACGGCCGTGGCCAGGGGGGCTTTTTATCAGGTTCGCCTGATACGCCAGCTGCGCCCCTTTCTAGATCGGGACTCTCTACGCACAGTCACTCAGGCACTAGTCATTTCCCGCCTGGACTACTGCAACGCTCTCTACATGGGGCTCCCCCTGGGGTGCACCCGGAGGCTCCAGCTGGTCCAGAACGCGGCCGCGCGGGGGATTATGGGGGCGACGAGGCGCTCCCATGTGACACCTCTCCTGCGCGAGCTGCACTGGCTCCCAGTGGTCTTCCGGGTGCGCTTCAAGGTGTTGGTGACCACCTTTAAAGCGCTCCATGGCTTAGGGCCGGGGTATTTACGAGACCACCTTCTGCCACCAATAGCCTCCCACCGGCCAGTACGCTCGCACAGAGTGGGCCTCCTCAGGGTGCCGTCCGCCAGACAATGTCGGCTGGCGACCCCCAGGGGGAGAGCCTTCTCTGTGACGGCGCCCACCCTCTGGAACAACCTTCCCCCAGAGTTACGTATAATAACAGACCTCCGGATTTTTCGTCGGGCCCTGAAAACCTATTTATTTCAACAAGCTGGGCTGGCCTGAGTTAAATTTTAAATTGATTTTAAATTGGGTTATCTTAATTTCGGCCAAAATATTTAATTATTTTAATACTGTTCTTAAATTTTGTATGCTCTGTTTTTATCTTGGCTGTGCACCGCCCTGAGTCCTATTTGGAGAAGGGCGGTATAGAAATTTAATTAATAAATAAATAAATAAATATGTTTCCTTTCCTTTTGTCTGTGAGTCATTCTTCCATGATAGTCTCAAGTTATGCATCATTTACAAAGAATATTCAGATTAAAAGCTGGCTAAATGATTCAGAAACAGTAAAAAAAAAATAAAAAAAATCCAGAGATGTTTTGCACTGCATGATTTCAGATGTCAACTTGGAAGTAAGTTACACAAAGTCCCGAGACTTCAAGTTAACAACCAGTTCTGCTGAAGTGTTTCCCACTTGGGGACCTCTCTAGGCATGCCCTCTTAAGTTATATAGGATCAGACTAAAAAGCACACCTAAATACATGCCTAAATATTTAGCTTGCAGATGTTTATGTTCTGTTGCATCACAA
Organism: Pituophis catenifer annectens; assembly: GCF_029215685.1. NCBI lineage: Eukaryota > Metazoa > Chordata > Lepidosauria > Squamata > Colubridae > Pituophis > Pituophis catenifer. Next base: position 117,341,204 of record NW_027256882.1, read on the forward strand.
AGTGTAAAATTAAAGGGAAGATAAAAAAAAGTAGCCAGAATTACTGTATTTTTCAGAGTGTAAGACACACCTTTCCCCCCTCCCTAAAAGGGGGTGAAAATTTAGGTGCTTCTTATACACCAAATGTAGCCCCACCCACCCACTGGCCCCCACCCTTTGGCCTTTGCCTCGCAGCAGTTACCTCCTTGCAAGCAAACAGCAAGAAAAAGCAGCTCCTTTTAGCTTCAGCACAGCTTAATCAGCACAAGTTGATTGGATCGGCCTCCCGACTCTCAGCTGATTTGCTCTCAGCTGTTTTGCGCAGACTCTGCTGCTTGCTGCAAAGAGGTAAATTGCTGGAGCAGATTTTTTTTTTCCATGTGCTAATCAAGCTATGCTGAAAACGAAAATGAAAGTAAAGCAGGTTGTTTGTTGTTTGCTGCAAAGAGGCAAAATTGGTCAGAGGGAGATTTCTTTTTCTTCTTTTCTTCACCAAAAAAGGTAGATGCGTCTTATACTCCGGTGTGTCTTATACTCTGAAAAATACGGTATTCTCCAAGCAAGATTTGCAAGATTGGCTAGATTTGTCCAAGGTCTTTCTTTGGAAAGCAGTTTCCAATTCATCTGAGCAGCAAATAAACAACCCAGAATTAATCATTCCTCTGAAAAGGGAGGAACACATTTATAAAAGGCCAAGTTAATTCTTGAAGATCATTTGACTGAAACAATATATTCAAGCTATAGTTTAGGAATTGACCATAAATTACATATGCTTCCTTTCATACTGCATATCTGATTTGTTGCTGTGGAGATAGTTATGAAGGGAACATGAAATGCAGTATACTGCAGAAAATATGAAAGGATTATAATGGCACAGGGGAAAAAATGTTTGTGTAGGTTCAAATACAAATAAACTTTTTATTTTCCAAGATTGTTTTTATCTGGACTAAAGTGGTTATGCCCTGCTTTACAGAAGAACATTTTGTTTGAAAGCATCCTCTTTGTAGTGCAAGCAACCGTTTTATAGCTGTGGAAGTCACACTGTTTAAAATAGTCTGGGGGGCAGTAGGGGACAAAGTGGTAGCATAATAATGTCATTGAAAGAGTTGAGCATGACATTTTGATGGTTTTTTTCTTAAAATATTTTGATAAATGACATTAAAAAACAAAATAGTTGCATTAAATGTATTGAAAAATAATGAATTTATTTATTTTTCTTAGTTGTAAACACACAGACACATACACAAATTTCTTTTCTCTTTCCTTTGTAGGAAGAAATATCCTTCTGGCTTCAGCTCCAAGTGGGGAAAAAGACACTGGAAATATGGAGACTGCTTGGAAAGATGGTTTAATGGTGGACAGAATCACATGGCTTGAGTTCCTGAACAGAAAAGGGGCAGATACAGCAAGTCTCCGGGTTTTATGCTCTCTCTGGCTTTGAACTTCCTGGGGCCCAGAAAGAGTATCCTGATTGGTTGTCAGACTTCCAGGGGGTGGGGGTCTTAGCTAGCCCTGCTGGCTGATGTAATCTTCCCAGGTGCCATGTGGTGAGTTTCTGTCCTAGATGGGTCCCATTGTGTTGTGATGGTCCATTGACAAAGATTGAATTTCTGCGTCTGGCCCATTAATGAAAGGGTGGGGGGCAGGAAGGTGGGAGCTGCTTTGTCTTTAAAACATATTTCTCCATTTCTCAACCAGGGAAACATAATATTCTGCCATTTTAATATTTCCTAAAATATTTCATTCTTCCAGGAAAGGGGTGGGTGCTAACTTCCTACACCTTTCTTTTCTTTTCTCTTCTCTTCTCTTCTCTTTTCTTCTTCTTCTTCTTCTTTTTTTATTTGATTTATATGCCGCCCTTCTCTGGAGACTCAGGGCGGCTTACAATGTGTTAAGCATTTTCTTCTACCAATTTGATTTGCTTCCATACATTACATTGTTGAAACCTAATTCTATCTAAATGATGTGGCAAAGATTTACATTACCAACTTATATTTCCCTTTGTCCACCTCAGCCCACTTTTTTGGGGGGTGGGTGGGTATGATACATTTAATAATTTTGGGCAGGGCATTAGCAGGTTATCATACCACCATTGCATTAAAAATAGTCTTTCTTATTAAACTTTCTGGGGAAATGTTCCCTGTAGTTATTTATGTTCTGAGAAAACCCTGAGAAGGGTCTGGGAGAATTTAAGCTTCTTATTAAAAAGACAGTAGAAACTACAGAAGCTTTTTCCTCTGTGTTGCACTAAACAAATCTTATAGGAGCTGTACTTTTTGAAATGGATTTCTTGTAGTGTTAAGTCTGAAGGTTTAACTGTGCACTGAGTCTCAGTTTAATAGTCAGACAGGGATAGAAAGATATAAAGAATGTAGCAAAAGAATCTTACACTGATCTAAAAATTTTGGATGTGGAAAGTTATAACTTTTTAAAACAACTAGAGATTCTTTGGATGTGAGCTGGGAAGTAATGATTTCTCTTCAAAACAATTCCATGGTATGAAAGCTTTCCTCTTCATCAGACTTAACAACAATCTACCTTGCAACCTTTCTTAAAAACATGCATAAGAAGAATATCTAAAATGTCCTTTATACTTGCATATAACCAGGGTTAGCTAAAATGAAATTTATTATATTGATCCTAGGAAGGAGTCTCTGATTGAAAATTAAAAGCACTTTGCTATAAGATGTACATGTGCAAATCTGAGAGTGTACTAATCGTACTTTAATTTACTTAGAAACCGTACATTTCTTTAATCTGTAATATGTTTGTGAGGTTCTGTACATATGAACTACAAACTAGTCCTTGATAAAAATGCTACTGTAATATGCTTCAAATTTAAGAATATATTGAATGTGTCCCCTTCTATCAGCCCTTTAAGATAGATCAGGAAATAGACTGCATTATCAGAAATATAAAATTATGACATTTGCTAAAAGGTTCAAGAACCATTACTGGATGATCGATGGCCACAAAATTGAACAGGTCTAAATGTTTCAAAGAGACCTTCATTTTGCTAGCACTAGGAAAGCCCCTGGGGATTCCATTACTGAAAATTTCCAGAGCAGTTCATCTGCCATCTTTCTTCAGACAAGAAGTGGCTACTATATATCTGTAGCACTCAAATTATTCAAAGCCAAGTCAACATAACTACTTTATTGTGCTCAAATGGGCACCTTCTCCAATTTTGCACCATTGGAAATTGGGCAATTCAAATTTTCAATATCAGCTCTTCAAGTCCCAAAAATATGTCTCCTATGCCAATCTGAGACTAGAGACAGGCCCAGAGGTAAAATCCAGCAGGTTCTGACAGGTTCTGAGAACCGGTAGCGGAAACTTTGAGCAGTTTGGAGAACCAGTAGCAGAAATTTTGAGTAGTTTGGAGAACCAGCAAATACCACCAGAGTGGGGTGGGAATGGAGATTTTGCAATATCCTTCCCCCAGGAGTAGGGAGGGAATGGAGATTTTGCAATATCCTTCCCCCAGGAGTATTATTATTATTATTATTATTATTATTATTATTATTATTATTATTATTATTATTATTATTTAATTTAATTATTTATTTAATTTGTATACCGCCCTTCTCCAACAGGACTCAGGGAAGTGAACAGCCATGGTAAAACACAACATATAAAATATAAAATTTAAAAGCAGAGTAGGGAAGGAATGGGGATTTTGCAGTATCCTTCTGCCATGCTCACCAAACCACACCCACCAAGCCACACCATGCCCACCAAGCCACAGAACCGGTAGTAAAAAAATTTGGATTTCACAACTGGATAGGCTTCACAAGTTTGGAGACGAAAGTGTGGATGACCAAACTCAATTATTGGTTCAACCTATCTCTTTTCCCTCTTTGCTTTACCCAACTAACTGTAAGTGATGATTTTCTGTCCACATGGAAACAGACAATGACAACTAAAATCTCATCCTTGGACTTCTTTCAAGGTTTTCTACTCAGCATAAAATATAATCAGGGCAAAGCACTAATTAAGCAGCATGTAGCAGACACAAACCACCAATTAGATCTAGCCAGGTCTCTAACCTTTATTGCCTGTGAATCCAACAGGTACTCAATTTTCCCTATGACATATTTATCTAATCTTGAAGTGCCTAAACACTGGAAAGCTTTCATCCTGGCACAATGTCATGTCCTTCCATCAACTGTCCTTGAAGGCTAATACAAGAAGATTCCTTAAGTAAAGAGGTAATGCCCTTGTGACAGAAACAATGTCATGTGCTTCTCCATTGCCTCTATTATAGAGGCATATGTACTAGCCTTATCTCACCATAATTGCATAAATACCAAGGGACAATTCTACACCTCCCTGCTGCTTCCAGATACCAGCCCCACTCAACATATAATGTTGCTAGCTTCTGTGCAACAGTGTTTGAAATCTGCCAGATGATGACCTGTTGCAAAAACTAGTCCTAATGAGCATCTAATTTGTCTCTGCAAGTGCTCTGCAATTTGATAGCTATAGCCCGCCACATACTAATCTTTATAGCTCATGTTGGTGCTTGCTGAATTTGGTTGTTTTCTTGCAGATATTTCATTACCACAAACTAGGTAACATCTCAATGCTAGTAAGGGAGCTAGGCTTGCTCTGTTTATAGTCTAGTGTCTTGCCCTTTCAGTGATGGTGGGAGTAATGTTGGTGGTTTTTTTTTTTTTTTTTTGGTTAGCCTATTTACTGTTAGATTATTTGGCAGTTCTTTGATTGGGATATTGTTTGCTTCTTGCTTGTGGGTCTGATGTTAATCTTGGTCTTAATCTAATACTTATCTTGGTGTTGATTGCAGATGGGAAGGTATTTTGGTCTTTTTGTCCCCTTTTTGGCTTGTTAGTCATCTCTCTTGCATAAACTATAGATGTCAGCTTATGTCTATTGATGGCTGATTTGTCAGAATTCCAGGAAATCTTTAGTGTTTCTGAACTTGACTTGGTCTAAGATAATCACAGTTTCCCGGTTGAAACTATGGCTAAGTGTGCCCATATGTTGTGAAATTAAAGAGTTTGCATTATGTCTTCTAACTGGTAGTTGGTATTCATGGGCGAGCTCTGCTAAACTTCTGCATGTTTGTTCTAAATAGTAGCTTTTGCAGTGTTTACCCTGTATGTTGTAGATAACTCCTCTTCTGTAGATGACTGTAGATGACTTTTTCTTCTGGGGCTGCTGGGTCTTTTGATTTACTTACGGTGTTTAGGAGAGGTTTGGTTGGTTTGTGTGCCAGAATAATGCCATGTGATTGTAATAGTCTGTTGGTGGTTTCTGAGATGTTTTTGATGTATAGTTATATTATGCCTTTCACGGCTGGGGTTGGGTTGAGTGTTACAGGTATTTTTTGATAAAAGTTTCATGAATATCCATTTGTTGGTACAGAAGTACAGATTTACAACCCTACTGTTCAGATTGCTACAGTATGCTTGTGATTGCTTAAATAGAGTTCTTAAACAGCTTCTCTTGTGGGAGGTTGGGTTGTTACTTTGGTACCATAGTAAAACACACACACACACACACACACACACACACACACACAGGTCTTTGGTTATTCGGGTTTTCTCCCGTGTAAAATTGGAAGTGTCTTGGCGATCTTTCGACGAAGTCTCATTCGTCATCTTCAGGCTGGTGTTCTCGGCTTCATGCTTCTAGGAGCAATGTGTTTGATCGCAGCTGTTTCTTCCTCTTAACTGCCAGTGGGAGTGTGAACTGATTGGGTGGGAGCTTGGCTGTGTTCTGATTGGGCGGAGGTGTGTTCTGATTGGTTGGGGGTTTGGGTGTGCTCTGATTGGGTGAGGGATTGGCTGTGCTCTGATTGGCTGGGTGTGTGTTCTGTTTAGGTGGAGGCTTAGTTGTGCTCAGGTTAGTCTGAGTAGCAGGGGGATTTGAGCTGGTGAGCTGTGTTGCTGTTGTTTGGCTTCGTGTTTGTGGCCGTGCCACCTCTTCATGGTGGGTGTCAGTCAGGATTGGAGGGGTTTAAAGGGGCTAATGATGCAACTGTGGTCTGGCTTCTGGTCTGTGGTCGTGTTTCATCATCAGTGTGGGTTTGAGTCTGCTTTCTGCGTGGATGTGTGCTGGTTACATCCTGTGTGGCTCTTGTGAGTGTGGGTCTGGTGTCATTCTTTGTATTAGGGACTCGTTTGTCAATAAGGGTGGGTTTCCAAATGGCTGGTATGCGGGAGGTATCATCTCGTTTATTCATGCTGTGTGGATGTTTTTCTATCTCGATGGCTTCTCTGATTATTCTGTTGTTAAAGTGTTCAGTTTTGGCGATAGTTCTCGTCTTTTTAAAGTCAATATCATGTCCTGTGACTTTGAGGTGTTGGACCAGGGAAGAAGTTGGTTCCCCTTTTCTGACTGAGTTCTTGTGTTCTTCAATGCGTGCACTTATTCTTCTGTTGGTTTGTCCGATGTATGTGGTGGGGCAGGCGGTGCATGGGATTTCATATACTCCTTGATTTTCTAACTCAATTTTGTCTTTGGGGTTTCTTAGAATGGTGGATATTTTTCGGTTTGTGTAGAATGCTGTCTTGATGTTGTGTTTGTGGAGGATCTTGCTAATTTTGTCTGTGGTGCCTTTTATGTATGGGAGGAGGGCTTTGCCGTTTTCTTGTTCTCTGTCTTGGATTTTAGTGGGGGTTTCTTTTTGGATTAGGTTGGTAATCTTATTTCTTTGGAATCCATTGGATGTTAGTACGTTAGTGAGAGTGTGCAGTTTGGTTTTTAGGTGTTGTTCGTCAGCTAAGTGTTTTGTTCTGGAGATGAGTGTCTTGGCTACGGAGTTGATCTGTGCTGGGTGGTGGTGTGAGAGTGCGTGCAGATAGCGGTTTGTGTGTGTTTTCTTCTGGTAGATGGTGTGTCCTAGGGAGCCATTGGATTTTTTGTAGACTAAGACATCCAGGAAGGGAAGTTGGTTGTTTGCTTCTGTTTCCATGGTGAACTGTATTTTGGGGTGTAGGCTGTTGAGGTGTGTGAGGAAGTTGTCCAGTTTTTCTTTCCCATGTGGCCAGATTATGAAGGTGTTGTCTACATATCTGAGCCAGAGTTTGGGTTTGTGATCAGATTTTTCTAGAGCTTGGGTTTCAAAGTGTTCCATGTAGAGGTTAGCAATGACAGGTGAGAGGGGTGATCCCATGGGTGCTCCTTCTATTTGTTTGTATTTTTGTCCATTATAGATGAAGTATGTGTTGGATAGGCAGTGGTTGGTCAGATCTAGGATGTGCTTGGGGGGTTATATTTGTTTTGGATAGCTGTCAAGGCTTCTTTGATTGGCACTTGGGTGAAGAGGGATATGACATCAAAGTTCACGAGTAGGTCACTGGACTGTAAGTTTTGTTTCTTTATTATCTCTATGAACTGGAATGAGTTTTTTACATGTGAGTTGATGGATTCTGCATAGGGCTGTAGTTGTTTGGTGAGAAATTTGGCTAGATTTTGTAGAGGTGAGCCTATGGAGCTAACTATGGGTCTAAGTGGGGTTCCTTCTTTGTGTATCTTGGGGAGACCATAGAGCTTAGGGCATCTGGATGATTTCTCTCTGGGAATGATTCTTTGCTGGATCTCTTTGCTAATGGGGGAGGCTTTTATTTTGGATCTAGTGGTTTTTTCAGGTAGGTGGTGGGATCTGTGTTTAGGGGTTTGTATGTGGAGTCTTGGAGTAGGTTGGTTAATTTGGTTTGGTAGTCAGATGTATCCATAACCACCGTGGCGTTTCCCTTGTCTGCTGGTAGGATTATTATGCTAGTGTCTTCTTTCAGGTTAAGTAGTGCTGTCTGTTCCTCTTTGGGTAAGTTGCTTTTGGGTGGCTTGCTGGTGCAGAGGATGTTGGTGATTTCGAGTCTGATTCTGTTAGCGTCGTCGGGGTTGACTTTGGTCAGGCTGGTTTCAACCCCGCATATAATGGTTTCAGTGGGAATGTGTTTGGGAGAGACTGCAAAGTTGAATCCTTTGGAAAGGACATTGGTTTCGGCTTTGGTGAGGATCCTATCTGAGATGTTATGCACTGTTTGTTTCATGTGTGGCTGTGAGGGGGGAGGGGTTTGTTTCTGGCGTTCTTGTAGTCTTCGGAGTTTGTTAGTGTGTGTGTCTGTCTTGAGGGTGGTCTGTGTTTCGGCTCTCCAGACAGCGAGTTGTTTGGATTTGTCCCAAAGTGCCAGGTGGGTTTTGTTGCTGAGTTTGAGGTGAAGTGTGAGGAGATCTTTGTTAATTCGGTCTAGGAGGAATCTTTTTGTGTGGAGTTCATTTCTGATTAGTGCCAATTCTGTTCTTTTCGGGATGCATTTGGTGGCTGCAGAGTTGGAGTGGTATTTCAATTGGAAGCATGTGGGGATTAAATTTTGATCACGGCAGTTGCATAGGAATGTGAGGACACATAAAATGGAAGCTCTTTGGACTTCAAGTTTTTCATAGGTCCTGGTCAGATGGTGGATATCCTCCCCTTAGAGGTACGATATTTGTTTTCTGAGGTTTTCGCGGGTGTTTGTATGTAGGTCTTTGGTTATTCGGGTTTTCTCCCGCGTAAAATTTGAGGTTTCTTGGCAACGTTTCAACGAAGTCTCATTCGTCATCTTCAGGCTGGTGTTCTCGGCTTCGTGCTTCTAGGAGCAATGTGTGTGATCGCAGCTGTTTCTTCCTTTTAACTGCCAGTGGGGGTGTGAACTGATTGGGTGGGAGCTTGGCTGTGTTCTGATTGGGCGGAGGTGTGTTCTGATTGGTTGGGGGTTTGGCTGTGCTCAGATTGGGTGAGGGGTTGACTGTGCTCTGATTGGCTGGGTGTGTGTTCTGTTTAGGTGGAGGCTTGGTTGTGCTCGGGTTAGTCTGAGTAGCAGGGGGATTTGAGCTGGTGAGCTATGTTGCTGTTGTTTGGCTTCGTGTTAATGGCCGTGCCACCTCTTCATGGTGAGTGTCCGTCTGCTTCATGTATGGATTGGAGGGGTTTAAAGGGGCTAATGATGCAGCTGTGGTCTGGTTTCTGGTCCCGGGTCATGCCTTATCATCAGTGTGGGTTTGAGTCTGCTTTCTGCGTGGATGTGTGCTGGTTACATCCTTTGTGGCTCTCGTGAGTGTTGGTCTGGTGTCATTCTTTGTGTTAGGGACTTGTTTGTCAATAAGGGCGGGTTTCCAAATGGCTGGTATGCGGGAGGTATCATCTCGTTTATTCATGCTGTGTGGATGTTTTTCTATCTCGATGGCTTCTCTGATTATTCTGTTGTTAAAGTGTTCAGTTTTGGCGATAGTTCTGGTCTTTTTAAAGTTAATATCATATCCTGTGGCTTTGAGGTGTTGGACCAGGGAAGAAGTTGGTTCCCCTTTTCTGACTGAGTTCTTGTGTTCTTCAATGAGTGCACTTATTCTTCTGTTGGTTTGTCTGATGTAAGTGGTGGGGCAGGCGGTGCATGGGATTTCATATACTCCTTGATTTTCTAATTCAATTTTGTCTTTGGGGTTTCTTAGGATGGTGGATATTTTTCGGTTTGTGCAGAATGCTGTCTTGATGTTGTGTTTGTGGAGGATCTTGCTAATTTTGTCTGTGGTGCCTTTTATGTATGGGAGGAGGGCTTTGCCATTTTCTTGTTCTTTGTCTTGGGTTTTAGTGGGGGTTTCTTTTTGGATTAGGTTGGTAATCTTATTTCTTTGGAATCCATTGGATGTTAGTACGTTAGTGAGAGTGTGTAGTTCAGTTTTTAGGTGTTGTTCGTCAGCTAAGCATTTTGTTCTGGAGATGAGTGTCTTGGCTACGGAGTTGATCTGTGCTGGGTAGATGGGGGCTTAGTTGTGCTCGGGTTAGTTTGAGTAGCAGGGGGATTTGAGCTGGTGAGCTGTGTTGCTGTTGTTTGGCTTCGTGTTCGTGGCCATGCCACCTCTTCATGGTGGGTGTCAGTTTGCTTCATGTATGGATTGGAGGGGTTTAAAGTGGCTAATGATGAAGCCAGACCACAGCTGCATCATTAACGTTTTAATTTTTTATTATTTTAAATTCTGATGTATTTTATGCTATTAATTGTCTATACCACATCTTCCTTATGCTGGTCTATGACTGAAATTAAGATTTGATTTGGCTACATAAGAAATAGTAAAATTCTACTATATTGATAACAAAATCTGTATTATGACAAAATCTTGAAAGCATTTTCCCAGGGGTGAAATGCTACTGGTTTGGGCTGGTAGTAAAAAATGCTACTGGTTTGCCGAAAAAGTTCCAACGATGGTGCGTTGCTCAGCTGATCGCTGGAATCCCCTTTTTTTAAAACTTTTTAAAGCATTTTTTTTACTACCGGTTCGAGCAAATAGGTAGTAAAAAAATGCTTTAAAAAAGTAAATAAAGGTTCCGATGATTGCGCAGCACAGCTGTGATCGTCAGAACCTTTTTTTTTTTTTTTTACTTTTTTAAAGCTATTACCCGAACTATTTACCCAAACCGGTAGTAAAAAATGCTTTAAAAATGTTTTTAAGAAAGGTTCCCAAGATCGTGCACCACTTCTGATTCCCCCCCACCCTCCGCTGTTCTACTTACCTTCCCAAGCCTCCTTTTGGTGTGAACTGTGCATGTGCGTGCACAGTATATGCTTGGTGCGCAGCGCACATGTGCGGCCACCGAACCGGTAGCAAGCCAGTTCAGATTTCACCACTGCATTTTCCTCTCTCCCTCTAATACAAGATACTTTAGACAGAGCCAGTTAAGTGTGTTTCCAATATTCTCTTCCTTTCCTGTGCTTAAGTCATGTTTTGCTAACTGTCTCATTCTTTCTGCTAGGTTGTCTCTGGGATTTCCTACTTTCCAAACTGATCCTCTTGCAGTGCCGTTTCTATTTCCAGAATGATTTGTTTAAAGCCATCCTTCATTTTACCTAGAACAAGGTAAACTAAATGTAAAAGGAAAAAGATGAAAATGCAAGTTAGAACTGCTGAGGTAACATGGAAAATTCTTGTAGATCTCATTGCTATTCTTTTTTTTCCCTACTAAAATAATTGGGAGGAAAAAGATTTCTCCCATGTACTTTACCTACATCCCTGAAGAATCTTAAAGTAACATTATATTATTCTCTTGTGTTTAAATTAGATGGTACTTACACTGATGTTCCTTTATCTGATGGAGGCTTCAGCATCAAAGATAATTATTTAAGAAATGGGTTGAGAACAATCAATAAATGTTTCTAAGTAGCTTTAGGACTAACAAATTCTACATTGCAAGTAAGAGTGATCCATGAAAGGTTTTTTTTAAAAAATATATCACAATACTCTTATTTTAATTGAACCTGGACATCAGGATATCTATGCAGCTCCTAGACCGATTCTATAAGATGATTCAATTTCAGATACAAATAATGTGCAAGAAGAAACCATTCTAAATCTGTTTTTTTATACTGTTGCAGTTCTATGGAACAGGTTTTTTTTTCTTTTCTATTAAAGGATACCTTCTATGGAAGGGTACCTTGCCAAATTCATCTATCCTGTTCCTGAACTACATTCTTGTCACATTCTGCAAAGAGTTGGTTTGACAACTTTGCCTCTACAGCACCCTAGGAGTAACAAACATTTTCCTTGCTTCTCTTTCTCTGACAAGAGATTACAAGGATGAGGATGAAGATAATCCATGGAATCAGCTTGCCTTTGGAAATGCCTTTTCACCTAATTTTTGAGTCTGCTTGAGATGATTTTCCTTTTGGCTGTCTAATTATCCTGTTTAATTACTCTTTTATATTTTATGTTGACATTGGCTTTTTTTAAAAAAAAACACTGTATTATTTTGTTGTTCTTGTTGTTTAACCACCAAGCTCAGAGAATAACAAGGATTCCACAATTCAACCCTGAGCTACATATATTTTGGTCTATTATTTTCTTTTTGTCACATTGTTTAAACTGGGTGAGCCTATAAATCGATAGATAGATAGATAGATAGATAGATAGATAGATAGATAGATAGATAAATAGAAGAAAGAAAGAAAGAAAGAAAGAAAGAAAGAAAGAAAGAAAGAAAGAAAGAAAGAAAGAAAGAAAGGCAGCAGATGAATAATGATAATTATTTCTTCCCCTTTTGTGTGAAATGGGAATGGGTGTTTCTGCTGAAAAAGTATTTAAACATTAAAATATTTGTGATTATTTCCGAGTTATCTTTAAGGTAGGGGAAACAATGTTGTGGAAATAGCCATCACTAATTTATAAAAGAAAGAGTACTTTGGGAGAGTCAAATGAAAAGAAAAAAAGGTAGAAAAATTAATTCTTTCCTCATCTGTTCACAACATACTCTCAGTTTGTAGAGTCTCTACTTTCAGTGATGTTCAGAAAAGATTGTATTAATTGTGTAATATATTTGAAAAGAAAGTTAGGGACTAGAAATGAAACATACTTTGGAGATTATTAGTTTCTGAATCACTTATAGTTTTATTTGTACTTGAAGAAAGCACTTCTTGTTGTATTGCTTAATACTATGCTGCAGTGTATAAACTATAACATTAATGGTCTTGTTGACCATCATTTATTACAATTAGCATGAGATGATAGCAAGGTGGAGAGTGTGATAAATCATTCTATTAAAAACTAAAGTAGAAACATTATGAGCATTTCCTGTTAATCAAAACAGGGAGTAAAAACATAGAGAGGCGAGTACTCAGTGTGAGAAATTGGCACATCCTACAATTTTATGTTGCAGCGATAACCAAACACAGATATTTGCTTAACTATATTAAGGTGTAAAACTAAAGGCAGGCTAAGTAAAACTTAGTTGGATTAGGAAGTATAGACAAACATGAAATACAATTACAGAATCTTCACTTACTCATGGGGCCCATGATCCCAAAAGAAACCCAAGCAAACCTCAGAAAAAAAGATTTATGTTTCCTAGATATAGGTTTTACTGCTACCAATAGATTTTAAAAATCATGATATTAGATAATGACAGTATATCTACACTTTTGGCTTTGCAGTCTTCAAAACTCAGAAAAGGAGCTTCTTGGAACTAAAATAAAGTACCATAACGTCTCCATATTTTAAAATGGAATGTTTCTCAGATATATTTTTCCATCCTTAAATGTTTTTCTCTTTTTTTTCTTTTTCTTAACTATTTGTGGATTTCATCTAGTATGGTGCTAATTCAATGCGAGGAACAACATTACAATTTATTTTGTGACCTCCACTGAGATGGAAATAGTCACTGTCTGTTTCAGCTGAATTTATTTATAAAATATTCAATTTTCCATTCCAGCAGCTATGTATTCAAAGCAACATGGTATCTAAAATGGATAATAATAAAATCACACATTAAAAGAATAGCAGGAGACACGGGTTTCTTTCAGCCTCAGAGAATAAGCGTCACTCTGCCTGCAGTGCACCACCACAAAATTGTTCATACTGTGATAGAATAGAATGAATTGTGTGTTTGTGTGATTTGATTTGATTTAGTCCACAAACCCCACCTTTTACTCTTCATTCATTTCAAAGTTATCTTCAAAGACAGCCCTATACAAAGTACATGGCAGAATTAGGATGGCAGGTTACCAGAATGCAAACTAGGGTTGCCAGGCTAATCATTTTAGGAATGTTGAAGCCAAATTACTTGGTCCTTCCCTGACAAAGATGAATTCCCTTTAGGAAGAATACAGGTGCATTCAGAGAGTGTCATTTACAACATTGCTGGGAACCATTATCTCATTGGTCTTTAATCTGAGACATGCCACCACTCAGCTATAGATGTCATGAGACAAAATGATGCAAGTACATTATCCATTTTCTTTGTATTTTCACCTCCCTACTAGTACTTCCTGCAGACACCCATACTGCCAAACTTACAGAGCAAGAGAGCAGCCTAGACCGTGCACATTCAAAGTAGAAAGTAGCAATTGATTAAACTTGCATTATCAATGGATGCCCTAAAAGAGTAGCACTCATTTGCAAGATATACTTATATAATAATTTTAGCATAGCATAGCATAGCATAGCATAGCATAGCATAGCATAGCATAGCATAGCATAGCATAGCATAGCATAATAATGTGATGTGATATGATATATGATATTTATTTTTATTTTTTTATTTTACTTCAAATTTATATACCGCCCTTCTCCCTAGGGACTCAGGGTGGTGTACAGCCAAGTAAAAACACATAAATACATAATACATAAATTAAGAACAAATTAAAAGGAAATATCTCAATTTGGCCCAGAATTTAAAAAGACAAACAAATTTAAAATTATTTAAAATCATGTAAAAGGATTTGTTAGGCCAACCCGGCTTGTTGAAAAAGGAAAGTTTTAAGGGAACAGCGGAAGGCACGGAGGTCTTGGATTCTCCTTATCTCTGGGGGCAGTTGATTCCAAAGGGTGAGAGCCCCCACAGAGAAGGCCCTCCCCCTGGGGGTCATCAGCCTGCATTGCTTGGCTGATGGCACCCCAAGGAGGCCCTCTCTGTGGGAGCGCACGGGTCGATGGGAGGTCGTCGGTGGCAGAAGGCGGTCTCGAAGATAACTAGGTCCTATGCCATGGAGCGCTTTAAAGGTGGTAACCAATACCTTGAAGCACACCCGGAAGGCCACTGGGAGCCAGTGCAGCTCGCGCAGGAGCGGTGTTATGCGGGAGCGCCATGCAGCTCCCATAATTACCTGTGCAGCCACATTCTGGACCAGTTGGAGCCTCTGGGTGCTCCTCAAGGGGAGCCCCATGTAGAGAGCGTTGCAGTAGTCCAGGCGAGAGGTGACGAGGGCATGAGTGACTGTGCACACGGAATCCCGATCAAGAAAGGGGCGCAACTGACGAATCAGGCGAACCTGACAAAAGGTCCTCCTGGCAACAGCCGTCAGATGTTCCTCCAAGGACAGCTGCATATCCAGGAGGACTCCCAGATTGCGCGCCCTCTCCACAGGGGCCAAAGACTCGCCCCCGATAGTCAGTGATGGAGTCAACTGACTATATCGGGATGCTGGGAACCACAGCCACTCGGTCTTGAAAGGGTTGAGCTTGAGCCTGTTCCTCCCCATCCAGATCCGTACAGCCTCCAGGCACTGGACCATCACTTCAAGGGCATCGTTGGGGTGGCCTGGGGTGGAGATGTACAGCTGGGTGTCATCAGTCTACTGGTGGCATCTCACTCCAAAGCCACGGATGATCTCACCCAGCGGCTTCACATGAATGTTGAAGAGAAGGGGCGAGAGGACCGACCCTTGTGGCACTCCATAGATGAGAGGCCTCGAGGTCGACCTCTGCCCCCCTGTCAACACAAACTGCGACCGGTCGGAGAGAAAGGAGGAGAACCACCATAACACAGTGCCCCCCATCCCCAACTCTTCCAGCCGGTGCAGCATGATACCATGGTCAATGGTATCAAAAGCCACTGAGAGATCTAATAGGACCAGAACAGAAGAGCAACCCCTGTCCCGAGCCCTCCAGGGATCATCAACCAACACGACCAATGCCGTTTCCGTGCTGTGCCCAGGCCTGAAACCCGACTGGAATGGATCCAGATAGGATGTTTCCTCCAGGAATTGTGGAAACTGTCGTGCAACCACACTCTCAACAACCTTCGCCACGAAGCGAAGGTTGGAGACAGGATGGTAGTTGGCCAATATTGCCGGATCCAGGGAGGGATTCTTGAGGAGAGGCCTCACCACCACCTCTTTCAAGGCAGCGGGGAAGTAACCCTCACTCAACGAAGCGTTGATAATTCCCTGGAGCCAGCCTCGTGTGACCTCCCGGGAAGCCAGTACTAACCAGGAGGGACATGGGTCCAGTAAACATGTGGTCGCATTAAGTCTCCCCAAAATCCTGTCCACATCATCGGGAGTCACAGAGTCAAACTCTTCCCAGATAACATTCTCAAGACTATTCCTCGCCATCCTGCCCGGATCTACCCAGAGTCCAAATCCCGCCAGATCTGAGCGATTTTGTCATACAGATATCGTCCGAAATCCTCAGCCCTGCCTTCCAGGGGTCCTCCTGCACTCCCAATTGAAGCAGGGAGCGGGTCACTCTGAACAGGGCCGCCGGACAATTCTCTGATGATGCAATAAGAGCGGAAAAGTAATTAGACTTCGCCACTTTTATCGCCACTAGGTAGGTCTTAATATGCGACTTTACCAGTGTTCGATCAGATTCGGTGAGACTGGCCCTCCAACCGCTCTCCAGATGTCTTTTCCGGTGCTTCATCTCCCTCAGCTCCTCAATGAAGATATATATGATATGGTATGTGATATGATATATGATATAATATATATGATTACTATTAGCTTTCTTATCGTTCCTATCACCTATCTCCTCCCACTTATGACTGCATGATTGTAACTTTGTTGCTTGTATCCTTACGATTTATATTGATATTGATATTTTCCTAGTATGATTTGATTGCTTATTTGTACCCTATGACTATCATTAAGTGTTGTACCTTATGATTCTTGAAGAATGTATCTTTTCTTTTTATGTACATTGAGAGCATATAAACCAAAGACAAATTCCTTGTATGTCCAATCACACTTGGCCAATAAAAAGAATTCTATATGATATATTGCATATTTTTGGGAGATGTCTTGCTTCTTGTATTCTATAAAATAGCTATTGTGCTATAATGTGCATAAATTGATAAATAAAGAATGAATACTTTTGACAGTAATCTCTTCGTTATATAAAATTTTAAGTTGTATATATCTAGGAAAAATAATATAGAATTAAAAAGGAAGTTCTCATTAACAAGCAGTCTGAATGGGTTTTTTTCCCCTTCCTCTAAGGAAGCTGTCCCTGGGTATATCAAGTGCTGCCAGTTAAAGGTAATCAATTATTTGTTTTTAACAGTAGCCTACTTTTGTATTGTGGTTGGGTTTTTTTTTTTTTTTTTTTGTTAGAGTAACAAGGAAGTTGCCTTTGAAACAAAATATATTCCCATACGTGGAGTTGCAAGGCATCTAGTACTAGTACTTAAGCCAAATTAATGATTTTTGTACCTAACTTTCTGAATGATTGTTAGCCTATTCCCTTTTTCAAAGTATAACATTCTCTTTCTCCCTCTTGATAGCAGAATTATAATTTTATGAATGATCCTATCCTTCCCCCATATAATAGGTGTCTAAGATATGTGCATTGGAATATGGAGACTTGTGTGTGGCTGTGTTTGTGTGTGTGTAGTTCATTTAATAACATACCTCAATTCCATGAAGAATTAACTGTAGAAGTCCACAACTTCTCCTTCCTTTTTTCATGCCATGCATGAAAGGAAAGGAAATGGCAAGTAAAGATTATGTCATAGCCTGCATTCATCCATAAGTTCCTACTGGCAGTTGACGCATCCAGGCAGAAACCTAAGCAAACCTACTTTGCAGATTGGACTAAACTGAGAGTAGAGCATAATTTGGTTTCCCATATAAAAATGTTTTCAAATGAGGAAAAAAAGGACCAGTAATTTTTCAGGTAGAGTTTTGAAGAATCAGAGAAAATTCCTTGAAGCAATTGGAGGAGGACTGGAATGAAGGAAATTCAACAGTTTCCACAGTGGAAGATGATCTAGACAGCAATGGCTATAGTAGATGTATAATTTATTGAAGAGCAAAAATGGCTGTTTTTGAGACAAGCTAAGCAGTTTTGATCTGAATCAGGAGAGTTAATTGAAGAAGAGGCTGAAAAAATACTCTTGCAACTAGTGCTGAAAATTAGAGACTGGCCTAGAATAGATTTCACCTGAAGTAAAGGGCTTTGAGGAGGCAGGAGACTGAGATGGACGAGACTGATTTTATTAGCCAAAGGCAATTTGAAAGAGAAAGAGAATACAATCTGTTTCAATAGCCTTTTATCAGGACTAAATAGACATAGTTAGCATCTTCAGAAACAGAACACCACACATTTATTTATATTTGTAAATTAGCTATACAGGCTGCTAAATTCAGCTTGGATTTTGGAAAGCATACAATTAAAACCCAACACCTAACAATAAACAAACATACAATAAAAATAAAAATAGAACTGTAACAAGAGAGACAGCATATCAGAACCAAGACAGACAATATACACGGGCACACCACCAATCTATACAAATGCTTGTTTGAGAAGAAATATATGGAAAAGTTTTTAAAAATCATCTAAAGGCTTGTAGTCTGGGGAAGATTCTAAACTTCTGGAGGAATGTTATTTCAGAGGGTAGGCACCATGGCAGAGAAAGGAAGTTTCTGAGATCATAGGTAACATTGTAAATGGAAGGAAAAGACCAGTGTCTACTTGTTAGAACATGTTAGTTCTAGAACAACAATGCATTACAGTATGCAATTAAAACAAAAATAGGTGTGGTCTAACTATTCCCCACTCAAAAGAAGTGTTGTATTGCATTTTCTTTTAAATAGAAATGTACAGCAGTAAATAATCGTTGCTAAAATACATCAGGAAAAGTGATGAATTTGGCAGTATTTTACCTACCTTTAAGATTTTGCTTACTACATTTTTTGAGGAGGGGGTTAGATGGAATCCAAAAAGAGTTGCTGTTGCAATGAGTCTTTTATCAGAACCTGAAAACTTAGATAATCTTGTCTAAAAGGCTTCCTTGGTGTCAGTCCTCCAATTACATAGATAAATAATTCTGCAAAATCAGAGAATTGACCTGTTGATCTTCTGATGACACTAAAATAGATGTTCCTCATTCTGCCTCTTTCACCCACTTCTCATGCCAAGGCACAATTGCCAAGGCACAATTGGAATTGGAAATGCTGTTTCTTTCTTTTTTTAAAAAAATGATATACTTATTCCCACACTGGTAAAAATAACAACACTGTTACTTCCATGCAAAAGGGCTTACATTCTGTATTCACTGACCTCACTCAGTTCATTATATCCACATCTTTCAGTTTTGCTGCATCTTGAACAAAGAAGATAATCCAGTGGGGAGTTTCTTCTCCATGTGTGGCTACCTGTGTGATTTAGAATCTTCATGATTTAGAAAGTAGACCTTGCTTGTACAGTGTGTGAAATATGACAGGACTTCCTGATGGGAATATGTAAGAAAGTATAGTGACAGCAAAGCAAGCCCAGTAATGTGCTGTTAACTATATATCCATATCTGAATGGAATGTTTGACAGGTCAGATGCAGGACAAATAAAAACTACAGTAAATTCTGACAATCACCTGGAATCTCCTAAATATTTACATGCTTTATTTGAAATTATCAAAGTTCTTTATTTATTAGACTGGCCATGGAAAACTAACTTATATAGTGGTTAGTTGATTAGAAGACTGTGAGTTCTAGTCCTGCCTTAGGCACAAAGCCAACTGGGTGGGGTCTATGACAACTTGCCATGGCCAACTTGTCGCAGGACAAGAGTTACATTAATATCAAGGAAATAGAGGAATAGAATCATTAAAGAAAGGATGTCAAAGGAGGGACAAAATGAAATGTGAATGACAAAAATTAAAATAATATTTTTTAATTATTTTAAACAATTAAATTGAATTGTTGAATTGTTCCACACTAATTTTTCCCATGACAAGTTGTGCATAGTGAGTTGTCCATGACAAATTGGCCATGGTGAGTTGACAATGGCAAGTTGACCATGGTGACTTGGTGCGGTAAATTGTCCTCTTTTGAGCTGGGTGACCTTAGGCCAATGACTCTCAACCCCAGAAGCAGGCAATGACAAACCCCTTCTGAAATCATGCCAAGAAAACTGCAAGGACCAGTTCAGGTAGTTGTCAGGAGTTAATACTGACTTGAAAGCACACACAACTATTAGTCATGAAAAATATATCTTGGGACTCAGACAAAACTTACACAACTTATTGAGTCTTTGGCCGTACTAGAATTGTTGGTTTGTTTGTACCATTATTTCACTTGGTTTAGTAAGCAACATATATCCAATTTATGTGTCAAAGTTCCGACTAATGAATCCAAGCAAATCAGAACTCTGAGACTGGGCTCTTTCTGAAATGATGTATTGAGTACATCATATCGGCACAGCTTCAAAGGAAAATCACTTCTAAATCCTTCCCATGGTTTCAGTACAATTAAACTAGGGAATAACCCCATCCTCAAGTGTCACAGGTAACACTGGCCAATTGAGTTAATGGGCGGGCTCTCCAGGCATTCCTTCCCCAACCTTATCCATTGCCAGTAGAGATTATCTTGGTTCTCACAAGAAAGCTCTCTACTGTGTCTAATAAGCACCCCCCCCTTCCACCCATCCTTTTCTGTATGGCAACTGAGGAACAGGAAAATGGCTGCCCTGCCAGGTTCAGTTTGAAGTTGACAGTATGTACAGCAAGTGGCACCTAGAGTTTATTTTAACTTAAGTGTTCTGTCCCCGTCTCCACACACACACACACACATCCAGCCGAGGGTTAAAGGAAGCACTTGGCATGCACACAGTTTGTTATCAGAAACTTGGCAGCAAGATGAGCACCAACTGCCAAGTGCTTTTACTTCAATAAACGGGAGTATCCCTTCACCATATAAACAGAAATACACACAGTTTGCAAATAGTCCAGTTCAAAACAAGAAACCTTCGGCAGATTTAAGCGTTGTTCAAAGTGACTAGCCAGAGTTAGTTTTTGTCTGTCACAGAGTCTTAAATGGCCACCACACTCTCTTATATAGTCTCTGGGGTGTGGTCCAGTGATTCAGCCTAATCCCTGGCACGCCTCCTCAACTGCTGCAACCGTTTATCACGCCTTCGTTGGCATGGATCCAGGAACGACAGATCGCCTCCATCGCTATCATCGGAGACACCTGGCTCCTGCCTAATCTCCTCTTCCTCGGCCAGCACCTGAGGCAGAGCCAGAGAGGAGGGGCCTGGAGAGGGAGGCCTGGCTGACTCCTCTCCTTCATTTTCGGAGCTTTCTCCCTCCGATAAGATAGGCTCAGAGGATGGAGCCACAACATTAAGGCAGATTTTATTTTTATATGTCATTTATTGCTTAGTCTTTTATGTCACCATATTGACACCCAGTAGACCAACAATTTCAATTGTAATACATTAGATGCAACAATAAAACTATAACCTCAGTCAATAAGAGAATATATATTGGTCAGCACCTGATTTTTATTTTATACTGAATTGTATATTTTTTTAAAAAGGTACTTTATGTATAACTCCAGGCTTATAGCCCTTAGTTTAAATCTTACTTTAAGATTTAAGGGCAAAGTTTATTACATATTAAATAATTAACCTGCATTTAAAATTTAAAGTCAAAGATTAAGTTAGTTCTAATAGTTAAGACATACCATCAACATAGTACTTGAAAAATAGACTGTCTGAAGATCCTGTAAAAAGGGGTACATAAATAGTATAAACAAATAAATATAAGCTTTAGCAAAATCTTTCTCAACTTGAGCTCAAAACGTGGAAGTAATTAGCCAAGTAAAGTATTTTTCCTGACTATAATTCAAAAGGCTTTAGCATTTCTTTATTCAAGGTTTTTTTCTCTTTTTTAAATTTCCAGCATACTCTACAAACTTTATATTTTCTAATGGCTTACCATCAGTAACAATACAAGGTCAGCTATATTTTCAGCATTTCTGAGATCAGCTAAGGCTAGTTATATTTGTTACCTCCTGTGAACATGTATTTTTTTCCTGAAATAATTACATAAAATATTTCCTCTGCTGAGAAAAAATAACTATAATTGTAAGGTGAGAAAAAAGTGGGTGGTTTAATAAATCTGTGAAACCTAGGCTTCCCATAGTTTTAAAAGGAGCCCATGTAAGGTAATGAGGTGGAAAACTAGATATATTTTGTATTCACTGGAATTCATGAGGTGTAATCTTAAATTCCTTTGTTGTTGTTGTTAAAGGAAGGACAATTAAAAAATGGATAGGGCAGGGAGAGTGAGAGTTCCTTCTTTAATATAAGAAGTTTCTATTTTTTTTTCTTCAACTGTTTTATCACACACACACACACACACACACATTTCCAACAGATCAATGGAAGCAACCAGTGGAGACAGACTTCTCAATCAGACTACATAGAAGACTAGGCTATCAAGCAAGAAATGAATAGATGAACTTGTCATTCCAAATTTTGGAAAGATTGACTCTAGTGATAAGATCTTCTAATAAGCTGATCTTGAGTACCCTGTAAGAAGTCAGTAAGGTATGATGTTAGAAATGAAAGACTAAATTGTGTCAGACATGCTCTTCTCAGGGTGCTCTGTAGATCTCATAAAGGTAATAACAAAATGGATTGGCTACTCACTCTGCATCACCTTTTGGAAAATAACCAAAGTACATCAATGTGAGATGTTACACATGGACTACAAGTAAAAAAGACAAGTCAAAAATAGGCCTCACTAATACATTTCTTTTTCTCTAATTGTAAATATAGTTTAAGAGCATAAGTAGATCATAAAAAATATATTACTTTGTATAATTTTGTATAGATAACCTCAGCAAATTTATTTTGGCTAATTTCATAAAGAATTCTTTATGACTCATAATGGTAATGGTATCAAGGGCTTACTTATGCTTTCTATTTTCAAGTACAACAGTGGAAAATGAAATAATTTGTTGTCCTGCAGAAAAGATAAATACAAACTATAGAGACAGTTGCCAGTGCAATTATTTTTCTTAATGCTTACCCAAATAAATAATCCCAAACATGCCATAATTTTAAGATTAAGATTTAAGATTAACAGCATCTAACATTTACCCTGGCACAAAATTTATTTTATTTATTTTGGAAAAAAATATATTGTTGCCTACCCACTGATGGCGAATTAAGGTGGCTTACAGATAAATTTAACCACAGATCTCAGTGAAACTTAACTCTGTCTCCAAACGAACCTTATAATTAGTTTGATAGTAGATCATGAGATACTGTGCTCAGTATATCTGCCTGATGATGTGGTATGTTGTCAGAGGATTGAGTGACCATCAACACTTTTTCTTTTATCACCAAGAGTTAAGTGGGATAGACCTACCCACAAGTACTGATATCTAGTTAGCTTTCTACAACCAAGTGGTGGGATCCTTCCGGTTTAATGATCACATGCTTTTCTGCGCACTGCGCACATGTGTGTAGTTCAACAAAAAATCACTTTCTGCGTTAGTGCTAGGGAATTAAAACAGCTGAGTTGTGGCAATCTGCTCTGCCACGCTAATCATCTTTGAAGATAAAGGTAAGTAAAGCCCAGGGATGGGCAGGTGGGCCCAGCTGATCATCAGAGCTACCAAACCGATCCGAACCAGTAGAATCGCCCAAACCGATCCGAACCGGTAGAATCGCCCAAACCGATCTGAACCGGTAGAATCGCCCAAACCGACCTGAACTGGTAGAATCACCCAAACCGATCCGAACCGGTAGAATTGCCCAAACCGATCCGAACCGGTAGAATCCCACTCCTGCTACAACCACAATTACAGTGAAAAGTGCAAAAAAAGGACTGCTCAGGAAGAGAAAGAGAAAGCTTGTTATTAAAAACAAAAATTAAAAAGGACAATATTTGAAGGGTATGACTGTGGGACCAGAGGACATAATGAAAAAGGAAAAAGAGGAAATGTCCTTTTGCCAAATGTTTGGTAACCCTAAACTAGACTGAAATTTATCAGCATATATCTAGGTTTAGATTTTAAAAAATGTTGTGGTTAGATAGAGCATATGAGATACTCAAAGAGAGAAAAGAGACACTTCAGAAGTAAATTGTGACCTTTTTTTCTTTTTTTACTATGGTGCTTTTAAAATGTTAAAATCAAACATATTAAGATATGTAATTAGTCTCCCTCTGCCATGTGATATAAGCCATCCAAGAGATTTGGTTACACATTTTTTCTATAGCTTTCCCTTGGGTTGGTTTAAATTTTAGTGGTCTAATCCTTTTTACTTTCTATAGATTTTGACTGAATCATGTGCTGTTCACATATACCCCTTTGAATTTATTCATCTGCAACACAAGGATTTGGGTTTGTTCCTTTAAAAAATTAAATGTCAGCACTTCAAGCAGCGCTTGGCAGTAAATCTTTGTATAGAAACTCAATCCACAGTCTGAAGCTAACAGCAAAGAGTAGAGGACAGGAGTCAAATAGGTAAGCTGTTTTATTGCCAATACAAGGAGTCTTAGTAATGATTACTTATTGCAGAATCTGGAAAACCAATATATAAAAGCTCTTGGATATAATTCTTAAATCTTTGTCTCCCAGACTTACTTCTTGCTTCTTGTTTTACAATCTCAGATGTGGTGGTCACTTGCCTAGTGTTTAAAGATGGACCTGTCGGTCTCAGCAGGTCTTTTGGTTTCCAGGTTTAGCAGGATTCAAAATTGGTGTTTGAACCAAATATCTTTCCAAGAGTAGACCCAGTACAAACATCACTCCTGAGCTACGGCTTGATTGCTTAATTTATTTATTTGTCCAATTATGTCCTTTATATGATGATCTGAAATGGGACTTCTAGATGCAGTTGGTTGAAGATGCTTACATTTGTGCTCTGAAACCCAAAAACTATACCGCTGATATATAACTATAAATCCTTTTAAATCCTTTAAATAAATCATTTTTAATAACTATAAATCCTTCTCCTTTAAAAGGAGAAAGAGAAGACCTTCTCCTTTTGAAGAAATAGCCAGATGATACAGTATGTCCCATCTGAGCCTATTCATGACCCAATAAAAATAATAGCATAGCAGAATTGTAATTGCCATAACTGTAATTGGTAAATGGACTGATTTTAATTTATAATGGAATTCTTTTCCTTGCTATCATACAGCTTCCTGCAAAGATTTAGAACAACTGCTAGAGGAGAACAAGGAGATACCATGGCTTTATCATGGCCACCCAGGCTTCCAGGCAACCAGGATAAGGTAGTCCTAATTTGGAGGACTGTAGATTTAGGAAAACACTTTTCCCTAACCCTAACACTTGTCAGCAAGTTCTCAGGATATTTGTGAAATTATACAAAATGAAAGCTATCAAACAAGTATGTGGTGTACAGTTGTCTTAACATAATAAAAATTGGTCTGTTCACCCACAAACCACGATAATGTTTAAAGGGAGTATGGAATATGTGGTTTTTCCCAGTAGGAATCCAGATTTTACTGCATTGTTAATTTTATATCATTACACTCAGCTCTGGAATGAAGAATAAAATGTTGTAGTATAAGATTTAATTGATACCTCATCTAAGGAAAAGCAAATACATGATGGTTTTAAAATAACAAAGAACATTTTATGATCCTAAAGATGCAAACCAGAGGTGGGTTTCAGCAGGTTCTGACCAGTTCTGGTCAGTAGCGGAAATTTTGATTAGTTCAGGGAACAGGTAAATACCACCTCTGCCTGGCCCCGCCCCCATCTATTCTCGGCCTCCCAAGTCCCAGCTGATTGGAGGAAATGGGGATTTTGCAGTAACCTTCCCCTGGATTGTGGTGGGAATGGAGATTTTACAGTATCCTTTCCCTGCCATGTCCAGCCAAGCCAAGCCAAGCCACGCCCACCGAGCTATGCCATGCCATGCCTACCAAGCCATGCCCACAGAACCAGTAGTAAAAAAATTTGAAACCCACCACTGATACAAACCTTTAACATTTATATATTCATGGATGTACACAAATAGTCACAGAGCAGGAAACATTAATAAAATGCTAATAATTAAAAAAAAATATGCCTCATCTCCATGCTGTTTCTGCAGAATGTGCACTTCTTGTACCTTATTTACTTAATCATTTCTATGCATATAGTGGCTCTATTTCAGCAGTTAAATGCTAAACTAAAAATACTGAACTAAAATAAAATATGCAATCACAGGTAAAATAAAATGGAAAGATTTTGATTGAGTCTCAAATTTTAAATAAGACATTTTTTTCTCTTATAATGTTATGTTTTACCCATTTTTTTCTGTTGACTTCCTAAATGATGTTCAATGCCTAAATTTAATAGAACCAAAGTAAATCAAGTACAATATTATTTTGGTTCTGTTTGAGAGATTTAGGTTAGTTGTAACAGGGATACTCAGTTAATTAACCAAAGTCAAAGGTGCTGAAGAGTTCCAGTAGCCCCAACCGATTATGCTAATAGTGAGCGGTGCTCCGATTTTCATTTCCACAACATCTGAGAAGCACAAGTTCATCATTCCTTTCCAATTAAATGATTTTCTTGTTCAAATATTTAATATTTTACTAATTGGCAGACTATTAATATGAATGACTATATGAGTTGCTTACTCCAACTTCACCTAACATCTCTGACTTTAACTTCTTTAAGCATGCAGAATGATTGTCCTAGACTGAGCTCTATCCTCACCTGTTTAGCAAAATCCATGGACAAAGTTAGCGAGCTGCACTCCATTAAGAACAAGAAGAAGGCAGACACTCTTTAAATACTTCTACTGAAAATGGCTAAAGAGTAGTGGTAAAAACAAGCAGTTTTAACAACATTTATTTCTGGTTGATATTTTCAAATGGTAAATGCAAATTCATATAGTCTGTAGGCAACAACTTTGAAACCAATATTCTGAATAAGGGCCTCCTACAGAGCCAATGCTATGGGGACCTTATAAATTAATCTCTTCCCGCTTATGATTGCTTGACTGTAACTTTGTTGCTTATATCCTTACTATTTATATTGACTGTTTCCTAGTATGATTTGATTGCTTATTTGTACCCTATGACTATCATTAAGTGTTGTACCTTATGATTCTTAACGAATGTATCTTGTCTTTTTATGTACACTGAGAGCATATGCACTAAAGGCAAATTCCTTGTGTGTCCAATCACACTTGGCCAATAAAGAATTCTGTTCTGTTCTGTTCTGTTCTGTTCTGTTCTGTTCTGTTCTGTTCTGTTCTGTTCTAAATAGGCTTATGTGTTCTTGGAAGTCCAAAATGAAACTATAATGAATAACTCATGAAAACATTTTAACTCATATTTGACACCAATGGTATAAATCAAATGAGAAATTGACAATTTATGAAAACGATTTGAATCTACAGACAGAACAATCTATAAGAAGCTAATTCATAAGACAAAGACAAAGCATATAGAAGCATGCATGTTTCCATAAGAGAGATGTATGGTGCTGGAGACTAATATTATTGACGAGAGTGGCAGGTTGAATGGGGAAAATTTAAAGAAATGAACCACTTTATGTCAGGGGGTGTCAAACTAAGGTCAGGGTGCTTAGATCTGGCCCACGGGACCACCCTGGAAACACAAAAGGCTGGCCTATAGTGCCTCTGCCAGGGAGGGCTGCGTTTTCACTGGCAGAGGGTTGCAGGAGGCTGTTGCAGTCAAAAATGGAGCTCGGGAGCCAGTTTTCTCTTGCAGAGCCCTCGAGCCATCACAGGCGCCCCAAACATGGGAGACGTGGAGCTGGCCATTCCCACACTGGTCACACACACTCCGGCCCCCTGAGGTCAAAGACAACCCTGATGTGGCCCTCAATGAAATTGAGTTTGACAGCCCTGCTTTATATTATGGTCAACGCTAATAAAATACAGGGGAAAAAATACAGAAACCTGCTACAAATCACAAGGAGAGAAAAATCAGAAAATGTGGCATATACGCATCTAAAGAGGAACAACATTTTTTAAAAAACAGGTATCACTTTATTTGGAAAGAAAGAATACAACAGAAAGAATATTCTGGATCGAAGAGCAAAAGTGTGGAAAGGGGAAGAGAAAAGCACTTTAGTTTGCAGCTCGTGTACTAAGTTCTGATCCTCAAAGGTCAATATTAGATGGATCATCCAGCAGTTGAAAGTGAAGGAAGATTGGCATTCCAACTGCTTTGTCAGTGCTGTTTGGCTGGGTCTGTTGCTTTGCTTTCTGAACCATGTTTCCCTTTGTGCCTGGATATTTAGACCAGTTCAAAAGGTAAGTATTACTGTATGCCAAAGAGTGAGCTTTATTTCTTCTTTTGTTGGAGCCTTGCTATTTTAGATAGATAGTCATTCCTCAGGCAAATGGATGATAAAGTAAGGGGTAAACCTAACAAAAGAGAGTCCCAAGGAAGACAAAAATGAATAAAAGATTGAATCAGGTGTACAAGATAGGTAATCTTTTCCTACTGGCCTGCACAGCATTGCTAAAATTGGGTGGTCCTTTACCCCCCAAAAAAAAAAAAAGTCTGGGAAATCTTTAGAAAGGACCTCCAGGTTTTATCAATGCTGCTCAGGCCAGAAGGGAAAGGATTACCCTATCCTGTTCACCCAATTAAGTCTTTTATTCATTTTTGTCTTGTAACAACAACAACAACAACAACAACACATTTCCAAGGGAAAACAGATTGTAAAATGTATGCCTGTTGGGTTCTTTTAATAACATTTTATCCCTTATTACAATCAAAATACATAAGAGATTGTGTCCTCGCTTTTTTTTTTTTTTCCATCCTATAGATTCACTTGATTCCTTCTTGGCTGTCATTTCTCTCCTCCTTTTTTTTTTTCTTTAAATGTGACAAACCCGATTCTTATAAATTAACCAATAAATAAATCAAATGTGTTTATTTATTTCTCCCACATAAATGTCATTTTTAACCTAAGGCAAGTCTGGCTTTAAATCTCAGAAGAACTAATATTCCTTAGAAGATAATGTTGTACTTTAGGCATGCTTCCAGAGTAATGGGAGCAATTTGTACAACATCTTCAATTCACTAAATAAATTGTGCTTCACTATATCGTGTAAGTGGATGAGCATCCCACAATTCACAGAATAAGGCCTTAATTTTTCCCGTCTCTTAAGATTTTAGTATAACTTGGTTAATAAAATCTTTGCAACTTTTAAAGTTTACTTTTGTACAAACTGACTGAGAATATAGAAAAATATAGAACATTGGCACCATAGCTAAATATTATGTGAGATGTTGGTCGGAATTCCATGACAATTCAAACTTGACCCAGAATAATTATCACAACTTGGCAAAATCAGTCTCACTTGCACCCTTTACCAAATTTAAGAGTGTTTCTTAAATTTAGGCTATATCATGGTTTCTTTAATTTGAAATTACCGTTGAATGTTCCATCTTGCTACTTCCGGGAAAGCTATTAGAGTGATTTCAAATGTTTAGGAACATGGATCATTTCCATTATACCAAGAAGACTTTGCTCCCAAATTGATTTAATCTATATTAAATTGATTTAATATAGCAGGTACCATCTCAGAAACACGTCTAAGATGGCTGCCTCATAAATGTTTCAGCTTCCCAGCACATACTCTGTAGTGAAGCCTTTCCCATGCTACAAAGAATATTTATGAATATTGATTCATCTCATAGCCTTGGGATAGAGTGTGTGGGTATTGTATTCATAGGGGGAAGAGACTATAGCCTTTGGTGACAGGAAGAAGAGTCACTACCAAGACAATACTTAGATAAAAGAGCACTGTGAAAAAACAGAGTATTGTATCAGATAGAGGTCTCTACTTGGCATGGGGGGTGGGCAATGAGGAGTTTATGTCCTATGGGTAGAAAAGTGCAAAAGTCACCAAACAACTTCATCTGGGTGTCAAGAACTTCCTGTGTCCTGGCTGAAAAAGTTCATTAAAAAAAAGCAAGAAGGCTGTAACTGAACACATACTGTATTATCCATATACTGTATATATTTGTTGAACTTTACAGGTAAGTAAAGTACTGAATAATAGTAGATAACAGAAGAAAAAGAAAAACCCAAATTACAATAAATATACTAGGCAACTCTGTTATAACCAGGTTTGCTATGTCACAACAACATTTTTTGTCTTATTTTTCTTCCTTTGTAAATGAATTATTAATAGGGTAATCTGAAATTCTGTAAGCATATTTAAATCTAAGGCTTAAGTGGATCATTGCATTTGGGTTTATGTAATACAACAGACCTATCTACTTAGTATAGCTTGCTCTTTTTTTTTTTTTTGTTAAGCAATGAGAAAGAAAAGCTACCTCATGTTCACATATAACCATTGATTTCAAAGCATGAAGAAACAAGCAAACAAATGCAAATGTTCTAAAAGACTTTGTTTTCATTGGATATAATATTTAGTATATTGACTGCTGAGATTGTCTGTATTTTCTGATACCTTGTGCAGCAAAAATAAAATGTCACAGGCTGACTATGATGATGAAGCTGCATCCTGGCACACCATTGACATTAAAGATCAATGAAGCAACCAATTTGTGCAAAATGGAAAATCCATTAAAATAAAGTATATTGATGATCTGTTGACAAATAAGCACTTAGTCAAGTCACTTGAAAGAGTATAGCTAACAGCCACTGCCATTCCTTATAAATATATTTGTCTGCATATTGCTACTTGAATAGGCCATGAACATGTAAACAATTTTTTTGAAGTATAGTCCATTCATTTATTATGATTTAAAAATAAAAAGCTGCTGAATACAGCAGTTTTGGTCTTTTAAAACCCTGGTAGCTTGGATGCAGAACATTCAAGAACTGCTAAAATTGAATATCAATATTTGGGATACTGTGAGTGCGAGCACACACACACACACACTCTTATAATTTTACCTGAATTCTTTAATTGAAACAGCAAATCAAGAGTAGATATTCTATATGAATTTGCATAATAAATAAATAAATTTTCAGTTGTAGATATAGCTAAAAAGAGAGCCCAGATTTGGTCTAGTGGTTAAGACACCAAGCTAGAAACCAGGAGACAGTGAGTTCTAGTTCCACCTTAAAAATGAAAGCCAGCTGGGTGACTTTGGGCCATTTATTCTTTCCAGCCCAATTCACCTCATAGCATTGTTGTAGGGGGGAGCATTAGATATGTTTGTTGCTTTGAGTTATATATAAAAATAATAAAGGCAGGACATAGCTTTATCTGTGGGGATATGTGATTCATAATCATTTGGAGAGCAAAAGCTATCCACTGCAGAAGTACACAGGAATGAACTATCCTGTATAGAAGGATAAGGCACAGATAAAAAAAGAATTGACCTAAGGTGATTTAATTAATCACTGACCTTTAACAATGTCTTTTAAACTTTCTCTACCTCCTTTCTAATTGTCATTCAAAATATGTGCAAAATTGCTTAGACAGTATCAGGACAAGTGGGAATTTTAGTAGCTACTTAATATAATATTATTTTATTTTATAATAGTAACACAATATTTTTTGACAGAGGAAGGGAAAAGGAGTTAGTTCCTTAATTTTAATATACAACAGTGGGATCTTATGATATCTTAAAGCTGAATAAAGCTATCAGGCATAGGTTTTCACAGATGAAAGCCATAAGACTCTTATTTTTTTCACTCCCACAGACCAAGGTAAATGCTTCTTTGAAACCCCGCTAATGAATCTTCCAAATGGTCATGGAACATCAAGAGAAACTCCCTAAAATTGAAGATGACACTGTGGGTGTAAACAGGATTAAAATTGAATTAGTTGCTTCAGTATCATTTAGCTTCTCAGCCACAAGTGTTTTCAGATAACAAGTGCTCGTTCTATGAGCTAGAAACATTTTGAGATGTCTGAATATTTTTATCTTGTCACACTGAAAATAAATATTTTAACACTTTGGGGTTTGTTTTTTTGTTCAAACTTGACTTGTATTCTATAGTATAATTTTAAATTGTGGTGGCTTTTATTTCCCCCATGGCCCCACCTTGTGGTAATATTCAAAAGAAAAGGTAATCCAAAATACAGCACAAACTAAAGGCAATGTAATGAGACCATCAACATATTCTTAGTGCTAAAAGAACGAATGCAAATTGCAATGACATTTAACAGATGAAAACTCTAGGAATTTTTGCCTAAATATTGTTCAAAAATTCATTTGGAAATAAAGTGGCAAAAATATGAAAGGAAATAGAATGTACTTAATTCATTCCAATTCATACAGGGATGCACTCTAGTCAACAACATAATCAATCTAAATGATATTTAGTTGGGTTGAAACAAACATCAAAGAAGTAGAAACCTGGTGTTTCTAATTAGGAAGAGAAATATCTAAATATCAAATAACATGTCTTTTCACTCTTTCCTCTTCTACTCTTCTTCTCTATCATGGAAGGGACACCAGATGTTCCTTCTTTTCCTTCTAAATAATTTATAGGAAATAGCCAAACTAAATAATAAATTTCTATTAAAAAATAGTGCATTGTAATACTGCAATTATGAAATCAAACATTTTGTCCCTGTTAATACAGCTATTTAAAAGAAAGAAAGTGGAAAAAAATAATTGAGAAGATATATTCTAATTATTTTTAAAATAAATAATAACCTTTCTCTTATTTTGTGTGTTCTTTCTGACAGTACTTTACTTCAAGAACCTGGACATTTTCACATATAATTCTCACATTTTTCTATTATTATTATTATTATTATTATTATTATTATTATTATTATTATTATTATTATTATTATTATTATTTATATATGTAGACAGTATACACAACAAACGAGTTGACTATGCTGGATTTCGTATCCCAAATCATTAGTTGAACACTTCCTAAGCGTTTAGGACTGTGTGATGTATCGGCGGATTATGCGAGCAGATCCCAGTAAGGTGGTCTTCTGCAGCGCCAATTGTTTTTAAGTGCTTGCCTAGGTCTTTAGGCACACACCTAGTGTGCCGAGTACCACTTGAACCACCTGCACTGGTTTATGCCAGAGTCTCTGCAGTTTGATTCTCAAGTCCTGATATCTGGTGACTTTTTCAAGTTGTTTCTCTTCGATTCATTATTATTATTATTATTATTATTATTATTATTATTATTATTATTATTATTATCTTTATATTATTATTATTATTATTATTATTATTATTATTATTATTATTATTAAATCTTTAGTGAGATTCACAGCCTTTGAGGCTGGTTAATAGCTCAGCAGCTCAAGTCCTAACCAAGGACCTAGGAACTGTTAAGGTATCATCGGAGGATTCTCAATTTTCAATAGAAGTGGAATTGCTCTCCCTTATTTCTGCATGTAGTTAAAGCCCCCAAGAAGATAAAAGTACACACAACCCAAACCCATAGGTCTGTTCATGACTCACAAAGTCTTACACACACACACACACACACACACACACACACACACACACAGAGTCTGCCAGCCTGCCTGCCTGCTATCTATCAAGCTAGCTAATGATTAAACATCAGTACTAAATATAATCAGATATGTTTAAACTAAATAATGTATACATTGATGCAACATTAACAAACATTAGAAAGCATCTGGTTAATTCATAAATGTTGCATGGGAGCAGCTCTGTTCCAGGGACCATCATGACAGAAATCAGTTGGGAGAAGTTAATCTCTATTA
This sequence comes from Pituophis catenifer annectens, assembly GCF_029215685.1. Taxonomy (NCBI): domain Eukaryota; kingdom Metazoa; phylum Chordata; class Lepidosauria; order Squamata; family Colubridae; genus Pituophis; species Pituophis catenifer. The sequence goes on from NW_027256882.1 coordinate 117,374,330, forward strand.
TAGTGGCAATAGTGGGTAATCTCTCCCTATTGGTTCTAGGCTTAAGCTCTTTCCCACATAGCCTGTTGTCAGGGACACTTGTTCCAGGATCACAGACATTTCCTACCTATTTATCTTCTAACTAACCACAAAGTTATAACAAAATGCTGTACAAAATTGCATGCATTTATGGAAATAGATTTTGTGTTCAGGCTTTTTTTTAAATAGTCCTGGAGAGGATAAAGTTCCTTAGATTTGTTGTAGCCTTGGTCCCAATCCCTTTCTTTGAATTTACGTACCAGTTCACAGCGTGAGAGTCCATGCCTGAACCACTAGAGTCAGAGAGAGGTATCACCTTCACTTATCATTCCTATTACACAGGAGAAATTAACTGTCAGCCGCTTGAATCAGGCTGAAACCATTGCGTTCATAGATCCATGTATGCATGCATGCCCATTTCATGTAATGTTCTGTACATTATAACTGTATATGCTTCAAATATTTTTGACTTCAGCAAGCATGTGCCAAGGGAAAAAAGAGGTGTTCCATTAATGGATTTAATCATTTGGACTATATCTTAAGCACAACTCTTAAAACTGCTGCATATTTCTTCAGGTTTCTATTAAAGCCTGAAAAATGGCTTGGATGCTTTGATGAGGACAAAGAGGTGACCAGCTGGCAAAGGGTCTGAAGTAAGCATTTTTATGATCAGTTTGAAAATATGAATTGGTCTATTACCATAATTATTCATTATTTTATTATTTTATTTTATGCATTATTTGATCCCACCTTTTTTTCTTTTACAAATAATTTAGGGCAGTATACATACCTACTACTCCTACCTATTTTCCTCCAGAACAACCACCCTCTGAGATGAGTTGGACTAAGATGGAATGACTCACCCAGTCAGCTTTCATTTATTTTAAGCAGGGCTGTCAAACTCGCAGCCCACGAGCCAAATGTGTCATGCATTGGCCTTGCCCACACCTGTTTAGCAAAGGGGAAAAAAGTCCTGATACTTCATGTGATGCTGCCATGACGACACAATTTTGACATTGACATCCCTGACTTTAAGCATTTATACCCCACTCCTCAGCTTCAAAGGCCTCAGAATGGCTTATGAATAATATATATATATATTCATATATATATGAATGAATGAAAAAAGAATGGAAAACAACAAAACATGTTTGTTTATTTTAGTTGTCTTAATTTATGCAACAAATCCATAGAGGTTAACAATATAAAACATAATGACAAGCTACCACAACAATGAATAGCATAAATACATAAAACATAATGCCACAGTCAACAGCACTGTTTTCCCTCATTTGCTAATAACTAGAACAATTCCATCTTTACTAGCTTTTAGTAAAGCTAGTAGATAGTATTGCTAAAAAGTGAAGTTGTAGTTTAGGCTTTTGAGCAAGGCTATTTTTGTAGTGTTTTAAGAAGTTAGAACTCTCCAGTCAAAATAAAAGAAAGTAATTTACTGAATTTTAAAAACCATAATAGACTAATCAAAGAGTTTTAAAAATAAATATTCAGTGTTGAACATAAAACAACAACAATGTGCAGTATACAAGGATATGTTATAGTTATGCTGGGGAGGGTATTGTAATGTAATATGACAGACACAGATGTAATATATAAGAAGGCATGTAAAGGTGTGAAAAGCTCACTTGTTTATCTTTAGATTAAGGAAGGGTTATAATAAAGCCACAGAAAACCCAGCTTTATCCTATGAAATGTTACAGGATCCAAGAGGCTTTTTTTCAAAAACTTTCTGTTCAAATGAGAATGTTTTGTGAAACAAACATATCGATAATCCCTCCATTTGAGAACTGAAAAGGGTCTCAGAGGTCACCAAATTCAAATCTTTTCATTTAACCAGGCTCCACTAAACAAACGCTGGTAAACACTCATTCACTTTTGACCTGAAAAGAAAACCATAGGTAAGAAGGCTTCACTATTTCCCCAGGCAGCTTATAGAAGCCCTAGCTTTTTTTTTTTCATGTTTCAACTGTATATTTTCATTGAAATTATATATAATAAAATCTATTATCTCTTTGCTTATTTTTATATGTATTAGCTAGCCCAGAAAAGGTAAAAAACAATCTCTTGCTAAATAGCTAAAATAGAAAATATTTGCTTTTTGTTCTGTTGCTACTCACAATGTACATATTTTAAAGGTTCTGCCTACTATTAGAAAATAGTTGCCCATAGTTGGGCATGAACAGCAACAAACATTCAGTGGCATCATGGCAAACTGAATAGGCATATCTCATTTTCTAACAGGATCATTCCACAATTGGAAAAATCCTGTAAGAGGATTTTATAACTGTCTTTTTTAGGTGTGAGTTATAGGGAAACAACAAATATCAATAGTCCTTGTCAGGACTCTCTTGAGGTGATCAGAGTATCTACAGTAGTTCAACAAGACTAATCTATAATAAACCTTGCAATAAATCATAGAAGAGATCACGGAGGTTATCTCTTGCAATAATGTAAATCTTGGTGTCACTTCAAATAGGACTTACATTTCATGTACAATGGCCATTAGAATTTATTTGCAATGGCTTTATCAGCTTTTCTATTTAAAAAAAACAGTGCATTTGTGCCCTTAAACATCTACATTAGAATTAGTGTCAATTTTCAGTCTAGCTTTTGAAGATAAGCCTAATGTATTTTGAGCTTATGAGTCATCAAGATGCACCAGTCCTTTTTGCGTGTACAGTCAATATTCATTATGTTTTCTACAATTATCAATTTGCCTATCCCATAGCATTTGTAACCCCCAAATCTATACTGGCAATGTTTTTTGTATCATTTGCAGACATGTGCATGTTCACTAGGGGGTAAAATTCAGCAGGTTCTGACAGGTTATGAAGAACCGGTAGCGAAAATTTTGAGTAGTTTGGAGAACCGGAAAAGACCACCTCTGGCTGGCCCCAGAGTGGGGTGGGAATGGAGATTTTGCAATATCCTTCCCCCAGGAGTGGGGGGGGGGGATTTTGCAGTATCCTTTCCCTGGAGTGGGATGGGAATGGAGATTTTGTAGTATCCTTTCCCTGCCACGCTCACCAAGCCACGCCTACAGAACCGGTAGGGAAAAATTTTGAATTTCATCCCTGATGTACACACATTCCCAGCTGAGGTCAAACAAGGAGACATTCTGTCTTCTAATGATCTCACTGATTAAAATAGCCTTGAAGATTAGTGTTCCTAAAGGCAAGGATGATACAATATACCTTATGGAAAAAAATACACATTGTAGAAAAGCTTCGTTCAGTCATTAGTTATAGTATTGCGGGTCATTAATTCAATGTTAATGAATCAACAATCAACAGTACATGCCCAAAAAAGGAAACCAAACTACATATGAGATCACTCTAAAAAGGGCTAAAGTAGCAGATGATGAAACCATGGAAAAGATGGAAAAGCAGTTACGTTTTAGGATTTGTGAGGTGATGACTGATAAGAAAAGCATAGAAGCCAGCATTGTTGTGAAGCTGAAATTCCAAGACATTTACAGTCATGTTACCCAGGCTCAGGAAAACGTTAAACCTTTCTCAGCTAGTGCCTGCCCTATCATGTGATTTATTTTTTGTGCCCCCAAGGCATACTACATGCAGGAACTTTATAGCAAGGGTTGTGAAGCTTTCAATGCCAGCAATGAAACCACCATGATGGACTACTGGAAGTCAGTCTCTATACAATATTATTGATAATGTTTCTACAGCCTGGGACAGTATCAATCAATAACTGCTTAAAAATGTTTGGCTAGACTGGATGAAAAATGTCAGCTATTTTGAACGTAAATATAAAAAAACGGTGTCAAAACATAATGTGTGTTACATGGTAAATAAGTGAGGAAGGCTACAATGACAGAAAATTTTGGCAGAGAAGGCACTAAAACCCACTAATAAAGACTTGAATGAGATGGTATATCAAGGCATGAGAGTCAGTCTCACAGTGGCCAAAATATTGGAATAAAATTCTGTCCTGAAAAACCTTTTCAATCACATGAAAGAAAATGACCCTGTATTTGAATGTAGCCTCCGCTGCATTTCCCCCTTCTACCAAGTCACTTAAAGATTTAGGCAAAAAGCCAAAGAGACATAATTTTTCAAGATAATTTGGAAGGGAAAATGTCCAAATCCATCATGAGATAGAACTGGCAGGTGTTGACATACCATCCTCATCAACAACTTCCTGTTCTGCAGAATAAGTTCCACCAACTTTTCCCTAGATTTTCTTGGAGCAAGTCACAGTCGAGATGTTTAATTACCCCACCAGACATTCTGCAACTCCATCAAAAGTAAGATTTTATTAAAAAAAAATTATAACACTTCATATGCTTAATCTTTTGTTTTTTGTTTTTTTAAAAAATCATGACTACCTTTATTTCTAAGAAATATTTATCTTAATGAAAGCTTTTTTAAACATAATTATTCATAGAAGAAGATTATGTATTGATCAGTTGATGAAAATATTGTGACCATAGGCTCATAGGAAAGCAACCCTGTATTTCTCCTAGAAAAAATGGTACAGTATTTGCTACCTCAATGTTTGTGGTAGCTTTACACAATGTAACTATAATGAATAATTAATTTGCTGTATTTCTACCCAATAGGGTTTTCCCTCTTTCATCTTATATTTCTGTCTCTGATTTTTCTTAACCCAGGAGTCTGCAACCTTAAGCACTCAAAGAGCCATTTGGACCCGTTTCCCACAGAAAAGAAAACACTGGGAGCCACAAAACCAGGGTGGGCATGGCCAATTCACTCAATTCCACCAGTCACATGACCCCCCCCAGCCATGCCTACCCAGCCGGTCATTAGGGCAGAAAACCAGTTGTTAAAAAACACCAGGAACCACAAAAATCTTTTGACATCTCTCTCTCTCTCTCCCCTCCCTCCCCACTCTCTCTTCCTCTCTCTTTGTATCTCTCTCTATCTCTCTCTCTCTCCCCCCCCCCCTCTGTATCTCTCTGTCTCTGCCCTGGCCGCTTCTCCATCCCCTGCTGTCAATGTTACCTTCTCAGGCCAGGCGAGGGTGACTGGGAGGAGAGTGCGAGGGGTGGGGCCAGCCAGTGGTGGGATCACCCGACAGGGAGCAACAGCAGAGGTCCCAAAGAGCCACATGTGGTTCCGGAGCCTCAGATTGCTGACCCCTGTCCTAACCAAATGCAGGGTTTTCATTTTTCTCTGCTGTAATTATATGGCTTTTCTGATTTCTAGTTTTCTGGTTTTTTGGTTTTCTTACTGCACTAACTTTTAAACATATTTCTGAATCTATAGGAATAGAGCTGTGTGGTACACAACTCAGATCTTTTTTCTTTTTGTCATTAAGTCGCTGATGTCCTCTATTGAGTACAATTGTTCAACCATTTCTTTAGACATCTAATTTATCATACTGAAGCTCACATTCTGCTATCTTTTCTTCTAAGATCACATGTTGAATATTTTCTGAAATCAGTTTATACAATATCTACCCTGTTCCTGTTGTTAACTAAATTGGTCACACTATTAAAAAGGACACTGTGATGTTTTTTGTATAATTTATTTTTTTATGAATCCATTATAGTTTTTGCCAACAGCACAGTATTTTCTAAATGATCCCAAATGGACAGTAATTACCTGGACTCACATAAAGGACCTCTAAAATCATACCTACAAGCTTGTTCAAAATTCTTGAATAAAATCTGGTTCTATAAAGAAACAGATTTACATAGCCAAGAACTACCAAATCTATCTTTATTTATCTTGTGTTGCTATTCCCTTCTTTTGTATTCTGTCTGGATACATTTGAACAAAGTTCTTCTTTGCCGAAAATACCAAAGCAAAGTAGGAATTGATGAGCTCTGCGCTTTTGCCATCATCTCTTACCATGCTAGCATGTTTTCTTAGCAGCAGACCCATCCTTTCATTTAATTCCTTTTACTATTCCATAGGCAAACAAGATCTATTCTAAAAAGACAGATGTGGACAGATACATTGAAGAGAAGGAAGAGGGGGAGGTTAGATAACTTAATAACCAAAGAATATGTTTCTTTGTAAAGAATACATGACAGAAATAAATTTAGAGAAGAAGACATGAAGAACACAATGGCCAATAGTGGGTGAGATAGCTGGATGGATGGATGAATGGATAGATGACAGATAGATAGATAGATAGATAGATAGATAGATAGATAGATAGATAGATAGATTGATTTATTTATTTATTTATTTATTTATTTATTTATTTATTTATTTATTTATTTATTTATCAAATTTCTATACTGCCCTACTCCTGAAGGACTCAGGGCGGTGAACAGCCAAGATAAAATACAGATAATACAAATATTAAAAGTCCCTTAAAATTATTAAATATTTTTTGGCCGAAACACAGATTAAAACACCCAATTTATAAAATCAAACGAATTAAAAATTTAAAAGAGGAGAGTTAGGCCAGGCCAGCTTGCTGAAATAAAAAAGTTTTGAGAGCACGACGAAACGTGCGCAGATCCAGGATCCTCCGTATCTCTGGGGGGAGCTCGTTCCAGATGGTAGGTGCCCCCACAGAGAAGGCTATTCCCCTGGGGGCCGCCAGTCGACACTGTTTGGCCAACGGCACCCTGAGAAGCCCCTCTCTATGGGAGAGCTTACTGGTCGGTCAGCGGTTATTGGTAGCAGAAGGCGGTCTCGTAAATACCCCAGTCCTATGCCATGGAGCGCTCTAAAGGTGGTAACCAAAACCTTGAAGCACACCCGGAAGACCACCGGGACACAGTGCAGCTCGCACAGGAGGGGGGTCATATGGGAGCGCCACGCCGCTCCCATAACCACCCGTGCGGCTGCGTTCTGGACCAGCTGGAGCCTCTGGGTGCTCCTCAAGGGGAGCCCCATGTAGAGAGCATTGCAGTAGTCCAGGCGGGAAATAACGAGAGCATGAGTGAATGTATTTAACGAGTCCCGATCCAGAAAGGGACGCAACTGGCAAATCAGACAAACCTGATAAAAAGTCCCCCTGGCCATGGCCGTCACATGCTCTTCCAAAGACAGCCGTTAGTTCAGGAGGACACCCAAGTTGCAAACCCTCTCCATGGGGCCCAATGACTCGCCCCCAATAGTCAGTGATGGCACCAACTGACTATATCGGGATGTCGGAGACCACAGCCACTCGGTCTTGGATGGGTTGAGCCTGAGTCTGTTTTCCCCATCCAGATCTGCACGGCCTCCAGGCACCGGGACATTACTTCAAGGGCATCGTTGGGGTGGTCCGGGGTGGAGATGTACAGCTGAGTGTCATCAGCATACTGATGGTACTTCACCCTGAAACCACGGATGATCTCACCCAGCGGCTTCACATAAATGTTGAACAGAAGGGGCGAGAGGACTGACCCTTGTGGCACCCCACATACAAGGGACCTCGGGGTCGACCTCTGCCCCCCTGTCAACATGGACTGCAACTGGTCAGAGAGAGAGAACCACCGTAGGACGGTGCCCCCCACCCCTAACTCCTCTAGCCGGTGCAGCATGATACCATGGTCAATGGTATCAAAAGCCGCTGAGAGGTCTAATAGGACCTCTCTAATAGGAGAGGAACAACCCCTGTCCCGAGCCCTCCAGAGATCATCAACTAACGCGAACAATGCCGTTTCCGTGCTGTACCCAGGCCTGAAGCCCGACTGGAACGGATCCAGATATGACGATTCATCCAGGTACTGAGGGAGCTGTTGCGCTACCACACTCTCAACAACCTTCGCAATGAAGCGAAGGTTGGAGACTCGACGATAATTTGCCAACACTGCCGGGTCCAGGGAAGGCTTCTTGAGGAGAGGCCTCACCACCGCCTCTTTCAAGGTGGCAGGGAAGACTGCAGATAGATGATAGATAGATAGATAGATAGATAGATAGATAGATAGATAGATAGATAATAGATAGATAGATAGATAGATAGATAGATAGATAGATAGATAGATGGATAGATAGATGATAGATAATGTGATTATTAGTATAATGTATCCTAATTATAAAGAGAGATTGCAGCATACTGAAGAAGCATGATTAAGACAAAGAACTGAGATGAAACACGAGTATAAAATGTCCTTGAGTTAGAGAAATGCAGACACTCAAAGTAGGGAAATCATCTTGATGTTTATTTGAAATTATTCTTAGTTTTTGTTGGAATCTCTTGGTTTATTATAACAAATTAGATAATGGCAGTGGAATTCCCATTTGAATAACAACAACAAGAAACATTATGGAGACAATAAGTGGTTGAAAGGTTGTCAGACTGGATAGTTCAGCTTTTAATCTTGTACTACTGGACATACATTCTACAAGTAAAAATGCTAGACTTGATTAGGAAAATCAATTTGTTTGCAATATTCAAGATGCAAGAACATTTGAAGTATGTTATTTAAGTAGCAAATGTTTACAGGCCAATGCTGTATGAATTTACTTTATCTTAAGCTGTTGAAATGGAGGTCACAGTCATGATAAAACAATGAAATTCACCTTGAATATGCATTACCACTCTTTTTAGTGATCTGACATTTTAGCAGCACAGTCTAAATGCTATCAGTATGTATTAGTGGAAGTGTATCCTTGATCTGTGCTTATTTTAGTTCACAAGGGGTCCCATTTGTTTTTATTGAGGTTAATGGATCTGTGAATACAAATCCATTAACCTCAGAATTTTTAAATGTTAAATCAGCAGCTTTAAATAAATGTTAACGTGAGGCAGCAATTACTGATACTGCAATACGAACTAGAGGGCAATATCTGGTGTATTGTCTACCAAGAATGTGGTAAATTGGAAGACAAATGAAATAAAGAAAACATTAAATAAATAGGCCATACGTTTATTTAAGAAGCACGCCTATTAGTGAAGATATTGAGATCAAGACAGACATAAGTTTTAATGAGGAATCAAGGATTTGGTCTCGGAAGAATCAATTTCATGAATATCTTGTTAGAATGAAGAAATCATCTACTTTTTTAAATTAAATTCTTATGCAAAAAAGAATAACACATATAAAACACTTACTTTAAATAACCATAGCTATATATGAAGTGAATAGATTAATACATAAATACTTTGAAAACTGAAAGTGATATGAAATGGGAAAAAAATCTAGTTTATTGGCTCTTAACTATGAATTCATATTCATAATGAAAAACCCCAGGAGAAGTAGAATGGACAACTGAGTGGTTTTATCTCTGACAGTAATGTTACTGAAACTTAACATACTGTACTTCACTAGAGATACCTTCAGGTATCTTTTGGTTTTCATTCCATTCTTATGGAAGGCATCCTCAGTCACAGGCTGAATTTATATCTGTATGAAAATGAGTTGAAGACCAGAAAGAACTTTGAAAGACTATTGTTATATAAAATGCAACTAGGAATTACTATAACCCATGTTATATAGTCAGTTTAGATGATAAATCAAATGAAATTACTAACATCCCAATGTCATATGCTGAATTTGTCATTTAAATCTCCTCCCATTTGTGACTGCATGACTGTAACTTTGTTGCTTGTATCCTTGCAATTTATATTGCTATTGATGGTTTCCTAGTATGATTTGATTGCTTATTGTACCGTATGACTGTCACTGGGTGTTGTGCCTTGTGATTTTTGATGAGTGTATCTTATCTTTTTACGTACACTGGGAGCATATACACCAAAGACTAATTCCTTGTGTGCCCAATCATACTTCGTCAATAAAGAATTCTATTCTATTCTATTCTATTCTATTCTATTCTATTCAAAAAATTCAATAACATTTTAATGATTATAACATGATAGCCAGAGCTACACCTAAGCTTGAGATGAATATGTGTGTGTGTACACATACAAACACATACACATACACATATATAATATTATATATTGTAAACATTTAGCTTGGGGTGTATGCACTATAATTTTCAGTGTTTTATGGCAGGTTGAAGAAGAAAAATGTTTACCAGACTTGTGCACATGCTTTCTTAACATTTCAGTATTTTAAACATCTCATGCTCTAAAATAAATAAATAAATAAATAAATAAATAAATAAATAAATAAATAAATAAATAAATTTTAAATATATTTTTATTAAAACTTCCACAAAGCGGATAAAAAACTAATACAAGCTAATATAAAATCACTAAGAAAATAAAAAGAAAGAAAGCAAAGAGAAAGCAAAAAGTACAAGAAAATTTTTAAAAAGTTAAAAATTAAAATAGAAAATGAGCAGTATTTCTGTGCATTGCACAGAATGTAATTTTACAGCAGCCATTAAACTTTGGCCTGGAACCAGAAATAGGAATAAAAACAAATTCTAAACAAGATATTTGCTACAACATTAAACTGCAGGGTTCACCTCCTTTCCTTCTAAAAGTCATATGTGAGATTATCACTAGATTAAAATTTTAAACAATTGAGATAGGATTGCCTGTATTAATTAAGGACTGGGTGGCTAGTCTTAAATTACAGGAAAGTGGGAATGGCTGGAATGGCTATTACGAAGTAAAAAACTTAAGATTCCATTGAGTCAAGTTTGATTGCTAGTCACTACATGGATAAATGCATGCCATTTGGGGGGCATGTATAAATATGAGCTTTGTTATTATTTTCTTTTAGGGTTGCTCTTTAAATTTTGCTTAAAAATTTAAACTTTTTTATAACTTAACTTTAAAGTGAAAAATTTAACCATTTTCAGGCAGTTCAAAGATAGCTGTACTGCCAATTCTGTAACAAATAAACATAGCACTATTATAAAGGTGGAAAGAAAATGTTTTTTCAACATATAAAATAATAGATGTGAATTAGAATTTATTTAAACGTTCTGTTATTATTGCTATCATTCTTTTATTTTACTTTTATCAACTTTGTTATATAAATTAGAAGAGCAGTTATGAAATATTAACAATCACCAGTCAAGCTTCCAATAACATGTCCCATGAAATAAAATCAAGGCATCCGTTTTCCATTAAAGTTTTTTTATTAGGAACATATCAAATTGACAAGGACTTGGTGCAATTTCGACTCTGACCCAGATCCGGAATTAAAAAGCAAAAAACAGAAACATCCCCCCGAGTCACAATCTCCAATCAATTCTCAGGCCATCAGTCCGGTGACTCAAAACTCCACCTTCCTCCAGCTGCAGGAATCTTCTGTGTTCCCATGGGAAGGAATACCACCTAGACATAACATTCCCCCTTTATCTCTATAACCCCCCTCTCAACAGTTAGATAGTGGCAAGCCTGAAGTAATACTAAATTCCTTTACTAGCAAACCTTAAAGCTAAGAAAAGAATAGACAATATAAAATGGCTGCAAACTGTATATGTCATCTTCAGGATTGACACCACCACTACCACGATCCCAAAAATGGATATGGATATGTATACTGTATATATGTGTGTATGTATATGGAGAGGGAGAGGGAGGGAGGGAGGGAAGGAGATAGAGAAAAGAGAGAGAGAGAGAGAGAGAGAAAGAGAGAGAGAGAGAGAGAGAGAGAGAGAGAGAGAGAGAGAGAAAGAGAAAGAGAGACAGAGAGAGAGAGCGCACAACGGTGAATATACTCAACATGCAGAGAGATTCTGGGGTTACAAATGCTGTGACATTATTTTGCTGACAAAAGAAGATAAATCTGAAAGCTAACTGTTATATGATTAATTCTGATTTGGAAGAATCTCAACTAAATTTACTTCCAAATAAGCAGGAATAATATTTTTATGTAGAGATTAAGGAAGATGACCTTGATCAAAATATGCAAGAATCATTACCTAGATAAAGGGAACCGAAACAACAATAAAAAATAATAATATTCAGAGGCAGTTCAGACAGACATCTTTTTGTTTCACTGGTGCATAAGAGATGGAAAATAGGAAGCACACACACACACACACACACAGAGAGAGAGAGAGAGAGAGAGAGAGAGAGGGAGGGAGGGAGGGAGGGAGGGAGGGAGGGAGGGAGAGAGAGTAATGTAAGCTTTATATTGTAAATATATTGACACAGTTCCCATACTTCCATGTTAGAGTTACCAGTTCACCCTTCTCTACCCAGGATTTACATAATATCCCATATTACAAAGGAAATCATCATTGAGTTATATTAGAATAAGGGGAAGGAAAAAGAAAAAGAGACAATACTGTTTACAGAGAAAGTTTCTGTTTTCTATTAGTCATTAAGTGATGACATTATTTGGGTATATTAAAGAATAAAATTCAATACTGTATAGTTCCTTTTATTTATGCCATTTATCTACATAATTTTGTCTTCACTTCACATATAATTTCTCCTAGTAATAATAAAATTTAAAGTCAGAGAGTTAAGGCATTTAATCCTGTTAAAGCCTCATTAAATCTATGCTGCATCTAAAGGCAGGCACTGCCTCACTATTATCCCCCTTGTCAGCAGATTTTCATAAAGTAATTAGAAGAAGGGGCCTGACAAACCCTTCCTTTGAGCCCTTCTCACACACTAATCAACACCGGCTTAAACCCCATTTACCACAGGCCATATTAAAGCTAATGGGAGGTACAGTCCATGTTTAAGACTGTTTATTCTCCTTTGGAGGGAAATTCTGTTCATTTTATGGGGACCTTATTCATAAATAGGTGCCTAAGAAATGTTTAATTGATAAAACATTTAACAATTCCATTAGACATTTTGCATGGGATTTTTATCATGCTCTATCATTTTTATCATGCTTTTATCAAACCCTTCTTTGAAGACATTTCACTTCTCAACCAAAAAGCTTCTTGGATGAGAAGCGATATGTCTTCAGAGAAAAACCAGAAAGTCCAGTTGCCTCTTGATAAAGCACCTTTGGGACATCTGCAAGATGTCCCAAAGCTCAGAGAGCACCAGCAGCCAAGAGGAGACATATCTGTCTTGGAAAGCACAGGCGATCACAAAAGGGAAACAAGTGACAAAACATAACTACAGTGTGTAATGCAAACTCTACCGTCTTGTAATTTTGTTGCAACATCATAAAAATATAAGAGGCAGAAATTATTCTATGAGGCCACATTTTGGCATCATCGTGGCTAGTTACAGAAGACTCTGCCTGAGGATAGTTGTTCAGTCTTGTTTGAGTCTTAAAAGATCGACATTATTGTGGGTGGGGAGAGAGTGTTTAATGTTGACTACCAGGAGAAATTAAAGTGATTTTATACAATCTATCAAAACATGTTTTATGTTGTTGAGCAGGTGATAAAATGATTTGTGAAAAGACTGAGAAAACTGTTGCGATTAACTGTCACCTTCCTGCATTGAAATGCTCAAGGGATGCTACGTTAGCGGGACAACCCTGTTTAGGTTCTATAACCAGATAAACAAACATAGAAAGAAAATGTAGCTAATTCACCATGAAGAATCCGTTTGATGTTCCTCTTTCTTTGATGCAAAGTCAAAACTACATTTTCTTTTTGATAAATGTGGTGAATCCCATCCTTCTCCATGCAATCATATATAACTCAAGCATCCCACAGTTAAGAAAATAATACAAAGCCCATCAGTCCAGGAATTATATATTTGAAAAGGCCTGATGAAATCATAATGGAAATCTAGTTAGGAACACAAGCATAATGTAGCCAGAAAATCAAGTATATTTACATGTATCAAGGCATTATGTAATGACCTCTTTTTCATTCTGGATGCTGGCAAAGATTAATAAAGATAAGGACCAGTAGACAAAATACAGATAGACCACGTGTGGGATTGAATGTAACAGTTAATTTTAAGCCAACAAGGGATGAATGTGAAGCAGAATCTAAGAAATTTGCAAACCTCTATATGGAAACAATGACTTCATATTTATGATTGACTAAATCCACATTCTGAGTACCAAGTATGCCAATTTATACTTTCCTTAAAAACAGTTGCTGTGACGAATATGAACACCATGCATTTAATTCTAATTCTGTGGGCCACTACATTTGAAATAATGAAATAGATTTGGAAATGTGCCTTCTCTACGCAGGCCTATAAACCCTTTGTTCTAAGGAAGCCAATTAAAATATTGGCTTTGTCCTTGGAGGTTAATGCACACTTGGCTGCTAAGAAAATAGCCTACTTTCTTAGAGAAATAATGAGTGGGCAGGAGACAAAGGATTAATGAAATAAATGAAATTTGGACATCCACAAAGTGATTATCCCCCAGACACTCCTTCAATTCTGCTCTTCTGGATTAAAATCAGTATTCCAAAATACTGGGTGGTCTTTGTTTTTGTTTTCTTTCTCTGGACCAGACAATGACCAAGCCTGTAAAACTTCCTTGTATTGTCAAACTTCTGAAATTGTTATTATAACATTGAGGTTTCTAACCCATTGAGATTTCTAAGCAATAGTACTACCTGACAAATGGCAAGTTGAAGAAAGTCATGTTTGAAAAGAAACAGCTGTGAAATTGTCTCCTTTTTTTAAAAAAAGTACTGAAGTTTAAAAATACAAAGATAAAAAACTAACATAAACTAGGAAAATATTAAAGTGTTATTTTTTTAAAAAAAATCAGACAAAAGAGAGAAAGAAAAAAATGTAAGAAAAAAAATAATGACTTCCCTCTTTATCAAGACAAATACAAATAATTTCAGTGATCTTGTCTAACATTTTATCCAAAGATCTTTTCTTCCCATATCTCACTTCTTATCAATAAATAAATTATAAAGCTTCATCATTCAATCTTAACGGCCCACTAAATGTTTTCAGAAATAACAATTATATAATTTAACCTTAATCAAATAAGCTCTTTAAATTCCTTTCTTTTTTTTAACACCTTAGTTTATCATTATCTTTGAAATTACAACAAAAAGTCTTCCCATATCTTATTTATAAACAAAAAATTTAACCCCTCCTCATTCAATCCTAGTTGAGAAAAACCCATTAACAGCTACTAGAAAGAATATAATATATATTAAAGCTTGATCAAATAAGCCACTATATATTCCTTCTTTTTTACCTTTAAAAACCTTGATGTTTACACCCTTTAAAAAGCTGATTTCTTTTCATATCAACTCTGGCAAAAAGTCTAGCTTGGACAAAGCTGACTTTTCCTTGACTTCAAGTGCTCTAAATCCCATAGGAGACTGCTGTATTTTGATCTCAATACATAGAGCATCTGTATGGAACACTTATGAGTGATCCCAGGTTGTTCCGTTTATCTAGGGAGGAATTTTGAAGTGCTGATCCTTTTGCTGGCTGCTGGTTCTGCTGCAATAATCAGCTCTTCAAAAAAGCAAAGTCATATTTTAAACTGCCATTTCTTACCCAGCAGTCCCAGTTATAAAATTATCTATTAAAAATAAAGTGAAACTTGAAAGTAATTCAAGGAGGAGAAATATCCAACTGGATTATCAAGTGGATTTGAATAGAAAAGAAAAGAATGATCATAACATTATCAGATGAGTATCCTGTATTATGAAAATGTGCAAAGAGGACTTGTGAAATACAAACAATACTGTGATTATTATTTTTTTTAAATCATAAATACATTTTATTTCCCACAGTGTATCTTGGTGAAAGCTAAATCACTATCACCAGGGATAGTAAGAGAATCCTATTCCAATATTGTCTCCAGTTTAAAGTTTTATTTTTTCTGGATCTCCCAAAGGTGCTTTTTCAAGAGGCAACTGGACTTTTCTTTTCTTTTTTTCTTTGAAGATGTTTCCGTTCTTATTCAAGAAGCTTCTTCAGCTCTGATGAGAAGCAAAACATCTTCAAAGAAAAACAAGAAAGTCTCAGCCCCTCTGGAATCGCCTGTACTTCGCCGGGCAATGTACCACACACACGCACTAGAGACTGGAACCAAAACCTGATTTAATGATAGCTACATAGCAGCTTAAAAGGCGCTGAGCCATTTGATCAGAAACAAAGTTGGAGACGGTCGTGTGCTCCGCCCACCCATTTTTATAGGTGTGGGAGCGTTTAACAATTATCAGGTAATCCGTCACAGGTGCTAGTTTCGAATCTGCTGCTCGGTTCGTCGTCCCCGAGCGTGGGCTTATGACATCACCCTCAGCTCTGTCTGACATGTGGACCATTAACCACCAGCTTTCCCCCTCTTCCTGTGTCCCATCCATCACCTGTTATCACCATGCAGGTAGTCCTATCCCCTCTCCACTGTGCTCAGATGCTGTAGTCCATTCTGGATCATCCATTGTTATCCCCCCCCTTATGGTTTCCCATGCTGATGCGGTGACGCTGTATCGAGGGGTCCTTGACACTCGACAGAAAGTCAAGTTGCCTCTTGAAAAAGCACCTTTGGGACATCCATGACCTGGATGACTGAGAATCTCCATAGACATTCTTATGGATGGACATTTATTCATTTTAATACAGAATAAATTGATCATTGACTTTCAATGGCAGCAGGGATGTCCAGATCAATTAAATCCAGTCTATCACATTTTTGGTATATTGGGTATTCCAACATAAATATCTTTTATCCAACATGCCCAGAAACCAGCACATTAATCATTAAAATTAACATGTATTTGGACATAACTAATATTATATCAAAGATTTCAAGATTCAAATTGTTGAATAAATAATTATATTCTAATCTGCCTTTTAGTCCAAGAAAAACAAATTAAGTCAGTTTACTTGAAAATATAAGGCTTTAAATTCTCAACAATCTGTGATGATAGAGATTGTCATCAAATAAAGATACTTAGAGAATTTAGTCTGCTATTAGCAAAATCGCACCATCTCTTTAATTATTCTTGCATTAAAAAAAAAAACCAATTCCTGTTTACAAAGTAACATTTTACATTGATTATAAAAAGTTAATCCAAAGAACCTGTTGCATGCTCAAAAGGTAATAGAAAGTATTAGGTTTTATAACATAACAAATCAGAGAGAAAAATAATGGATCAGAGAAGCATTTCTACATCATAGTACAAAGCTCCTTTCCAATAGAGTACATTGACCGCCTAATTTAATTGCAGAATCAGTGCTGAGCCTGATAGGAAAACTCATGCCAATCACTAGAATGCATTTTGGCAGGAAAACATCAAGATTGGCTGCTGGCCCAGAGACTAGATATCTAGTTTCTCCAAGGTAATAGAACATTCCTTAATTCCCCTTTGGGCTTGTTTCTTTAACGGGTACAAATGCTTATATACCCAACAGTTTTATGCTAAGGTGATATGGACAGCAACTGGGTTTGCTGACAGTGGATGGAAAAACCCGGACATATTTAACACGTGGCCGTAAAGGTTGATTTGCTGTGAAACACCCACCTGCATTGACATAAGAGAAACGAATTGATTGGATAAGTACATATAAATGAATGTGGACAGGAAGCACTGCAGTGTGGAATGACTTTTCTTGCCTGCTAAGTTGCCATGCACAGACGTTACAAATGGTCCTGAATAGTAATTTTCTTTCTTTTCAGGAAATCCATCTTATTTCAATGTCAGTGGGTTTCAGTTGTTGGTTTAACTTCACTTAAAGAGTATTTCTGCACAAGAGATTTATAGCTTTTAGCTAACCATTCTTAGAGAGAGTTAAAGCTTGTTGTTATTGCAGCAATGTTTGGAGGACATTGTGAACTGCTATGCTCAAAGTCTCAACTCTTTTTTAAAAATTATTTTTTGTTCTAGATGTGAATGTTATACTGTATCATAGTTCTGTCAAAATTGGTACCTCCATACACATTTTCTCTGCAAGTGTAATGATCACAATAAAGTGTTTGTATTTTAAGTAGTTAGTATGTACTAACTAAGTAGTGGTGGGTTGCTCCCGGTTCGGCCTGGTTCTACTGAATAGGTAGTAACTTTAGGAAGTAGTTCTCTGAACCGGTAGTAATGGCAGCCAGGCCACCCCCCTCCCCGAACCGGTTCCCTGGTCGCTGCTTGCTCGCCCACTCGAAGCTGACCAGATCAAAGAAGCCTCTCAGCTGCCTGGCTGCAGGGTGCCAAAAAGTCCTTCAGCTGCGCATGCACAAAGATGGCGGCAGTGACCGGAGGTCTTTCCGGTGCTGTGCGCCAGTGGCTGGGTGGAAAAGAAGCCTCTCGTCTTCCAAGTTCAGCAGCAGATTCAGTCCCTTCACACAGGGTCACTTTTCTCCATGGCCGAGAAAGATCAAAAGGTGCGGAGCAGCCTTTAAAGTCACCTAGATGAGGTAAAAAGAAAATAAACCACTGAGGGAAGGAGCCCACCAAAGCTGCCGGTGATGCAGCACCCCCTCCCTGCAGCTTGGAGCTCCAAGCAGAAGAAATCCTGGGCTGTTGCGAAGAAGCGGTAGCTCGGGGTGCACCACGCCGCTTTCTCTTTCTCTTTTGCTTTCTCTTTCTTTCTCTTTGAGAGCTACTTTGCAAACAAGGTGCAAAGTGGCTCTCAAAGAGAATGAAGCAGGTGTGGTGCACCCAGAGCTGCTGCTTCTTCGCAGCAGCTGAGGATGGAAGAGTTCACTCAGGAGCGACGCCAGTGTCAGGGCATTTATTAATCCCATGTTTGGCTCTGGGACTAATTACCCTGGTTTAGAGGAGATGGGTCGTGGCTTAATCCAAGTTGTCAATAATCTGAAAAGAAACTCGAGGAAGGTTTCTAATAAAACTCATTTATTTGTTATAAAGAAAATAAAACACCTCACTAACTAAGAAAAGTTAATTGTTACATTTTTGAAAATAATTTTCCTGCCGGTCCAAGACGGACCTTGCTGGCAGGAGAACAAAGGGAAGAGAGGTGAGAAGCAAGTGAAGGAATGTGGGTGGATGCGGAAACACGTAGCTTACTGATAACAATTCTTGGCAAGCTACGGAGGGTCAGATAGTCCAGAAATAATGAGCTCAGCTGGTAAATAAAATAACGCAGTGACATTCCCCTTCTTTTGCCAGTTGAGCGAATATCAGTTCATCATCAAATAAGGCACATCTTCTCACGCAGATACTCGTGTTGAGCTGCTGGAAGTGGTTTGTTGAGCATATCAGCAATTTGATCATGTGTAGATACATATTGCATTTTGACAAAACCTTTTTTCACCAAATGTTTTATGTTTTGGTAACGAATGTCAATGTGTCTGGACCTAGAACCTGTAAAATGTGATTCAGAAATATAAACCACCGATTCATTGTCTTCCATCACGGTGATCGGTCGGATCGGGTGTGTCCAGATATCTGTGACTAAAGCATCAAACCAAGTTAGGGAATTACATGCATCTGAAACACAAGCATATTCAGCTTCAGTAGATGAACAAGAAACAAAATTCTGTTTACGTACTTGCCAATAAACAGGACATCCATTTAAGAACATCATATAACCTGAAGTACTTTTACATGATTTCTTATCACTTGCCCAATCAGAATCTGCATAACAACATAATTCTGCATAATCAGTATGTGTTGGTTCTAACAATAACTTCATGTGTTTAGTGTATTTTAGGTATCTCAATAATTTCTTAATACATGTCCAATGAAACTGTTTTGCCTTACCTACGTGTCGTGATAAGAGATTAACACTAAGTGCAATGTCGGGTCTGGTCCAACTACTAATGTACAATAGTAACCCAATGACTGAACGATAAAGTGTTTGATCCTCGAACTCAGGACTTTCTTCTTGTGTCAAGTTGTGAAAATCTGTTTGCATGGGTGTCTTTGTTGTGTTAGCATCTTTCATGTTGCAATGATGCAAAACTTGTTCAATTTTATCTTCTTGTGAAAGACTAAACCCCTTCTGTGTTTTTTCAATCTGAACACCTAAATAAGTGCTAATGTGACCTAATGATTTCAATGTGAAGTATCTCTGCAAAGCTTTGGCAAAAATTTCACTCATTTGCTTATTTGGACCAATATAAACAATATCATCAACATAAACAAGAACTATCTCATATGCATTGTTAGATCTTTTTGTGAACACGCACTCATCAGTTTCGGACTTAATAAAGCCCATTGAATTTAGTTTGTCAGTAAGACATAAATACCACATTAAACCAGATTGTTTCAGACCATAGAGACTTTTGTTTAGGAACCAGGTATCCCCTTCTTGCTGTCGGAATCCTGGAGGACTTCTCACGTAGATCTCTTCATCTAGGTCTGCATGTAGATAAGCCGTGTCAACATCAAACTGGAAAACTTCTAAACCAAGGATAGTTGCAGTTGCTAAAGCAATTTTTACACTCTCAGTTCTGACTGTCGGTGAGTAAGTATTTGTGTAGTCCTCAGGATAACGTTGAGCGAAACCCTGAGCTACAAGTCTGGCCTTGTACAATGACTCACCATTTGGTTTCTTTTTGATTCTGTAGACCCATCGAGTGCCAATGACCTTTTTGTTTGCTGGAGGTTTTGCAGGTGTAAATACTTTAAGTTTCTTTAGACTGTCCATTTCAACCTGCATTGCCTCGTACCATTTGTCTTGCTCTGAATCAGGGAGCTGCTTGATTTGTGTGAAATTATCAGGTGGAAGTGTAACATTGCAAATCAAAGGCAAGGGTGCTTTTGTCAGTTGCCAAGAATATCGTTGTGGAGGGATCCCTTTTGTGGCCCTCTTGGAACGTCTCGGAACAACTGTCCAGTCTTCTTCTGCTTCGTCCTCGTCCTCACTTTCATCGCTAGCGTCAGCATCTGCGGCTTGCGAAGACGGAACATCGGGTTGAGAAGAATCAGTGGAATCTTGATCATCAATCTGCGTGGCATCAGCAGTATCATCTCTGGGAAAATAAACTCCAGGATCATTGGAATGAATCCTGGACCAGTCAATATCTTCTTCAAAAATTAGCAGATTGGGAAATCACAATTGCATGTTTAGAGTCAATAAATTTGCTCCATTTTGAATTATCATCAATACCCATAAATCTCAGTCTCTTTGCTGCTGGACTTCCTTTTCTTCTTTGAGCTAAGGGAATGTTCACCATAGCGTATGAACCAAAAATATGGATGTTTTTAAGATCAGGCTTGTAGCCATACAACATGAAGAAAGGAGTCTGATTTGTTACACTGCTCCAAGTACGGTTGACAATGTAATTTGCGTACTTGATAGCTTCACCCCAGTATATCTTACCAAGGTTGGCGTCTTCTAGGAGACAACGCATCATGGTTTGCAGTACCCCTTGTCTTCGTTCTGTGACTCCATTATGAGCCGGTGTGTAAGGGGCCAAAGTCTGATGAATAATTCCATTCTTACGCATCCAGTCCTGGAAACGCTGAGACATGAATTCGGCACCACGATCACTCTGGATTCTGGCGATGCGAACTTGGTGTTGGGTAGAAACAAGGGTTGCAAAGTCTTTAAAGATCTGAAAGGTCTCTGATTTTTCTTTCATAGGATATACATATCCATATCTAGAGTAATTATCAACAATTGTTAGAAAATATTTTCTACCACCAAATGATGGCGGGAATGGACCAACTATGTCAATGTGAACCAAATCAAAAATGCGTGTTGACAGGCGTGTAGCGCGTTTGGGAATGGCTGCTGCTTTGGATTTGGCCTTCTTGCATACAGCACAATCCAAAAACACCTTACACCCCTTTAGATCCAAACCTTTTGCGAACTCCGGCATCTTCCTAAGAACACGGAAACTGGCATGCCCCAATCTTCTATGCCATTTATGGATACACCTGGAATGCAAAGGTTTACCAGTTAGTGAATTCTCAACATTGACATTTTTATGCGGAACCTCAGGCTTGCTCTGAGCAATCTGTTTACCAATTCTATTTTTGTTGGCTTTAGGAGCCTTAGGAATAGCAACAGGATCTCTTTCTGGAGCATCTCTCTCTGGGCCTGTGCTCTCCCCTTTTGGAGTTTGCATACTTGCCTGTGTTTGTTTTTTAGGCTTTGGCTTTAAGTAATAAACAGCACCAATTAATATGGTTTCAGCAACAATATCTCCATCTTTAACTATGTAACTTGCTTTTTCAAGGTGGTGAACTTGGAACTTTAACATTCTAGACAAGTGACACTGACTAAGCAAATTACTGGTTGCTGTTGGTATGTAATAAACATCAGGAATGAATGCATCGAGCTCTTCAACATAAACAGTTCCTTTTCCTTTGACCTGACAAGGATGATTTGAGAAAGAATAAAGTTCACGTAATTCTGGTTCAGGCTCGTGCATTTCTGTGAAAAGTTCCTTTCTATAGGTAACATGCAATGCTGCACCACTGTCCAAAGTCCACAGGAGTCGTCTGTCGTACTCTGGTTGAGGTTGTGGATCATTGGTTAAAGCCAATGTGGCGAGTGGAGTTTGTGGATCACGCCGGGGACCACGACGACCTTGTCTACCGCCTCTGCCTCTGCCTCTGGAAACTGTTCCTCTGGGCTGGTACGTGACGGGAGCTGGAACTCGTTGGGGACAATCCCGGGTGGCATGTCCCACACGATTACAGGTGTAGCATCTTGGCATCCTTGGAGCGTAGGTTCTTCCTCGGAAGGGGCGCCTAGCTGGAGCTCTTGATGCAGGTGGTCCTCTCAAGTGTGGAGTAGCTAGCATGAATGCCTCTTCTTCAATTAAAAGTCTACAAACATTGTCCACTGTGCGTTGAGCAATTGGGACTTGGTTAATTTTTGTAACAGCATCTTTCCATTCATAATTCAAAGAGTTAATAATGATGCTGATCATTTGAATATCTTCAATGTTATGGCCTCTTTCTCTCAATTCTGTTCTCAGACCTTTCAGTTTGGTCAAATGTCCTCCAATTTGTTCACCAGGTTTCAATCTCGAACCGTGGAGTTCAGACATGAGTAAACATGAAGATTCAATTGAGATAGGCCTGTAGCAATTTTCCAATTCAGCCCAAATTTGTCGGACCGTTGTATTTGGTGGAAAAGTGACCTGCAGTTCAGTATCCATGGACATCAATAATGTTGTGCGAGCCCTTATCTCTAAATCTCTTATTGCATAGTCCCATGGTTGAGCAGGTGGGTTAAATACCATAAAATGAGTACCTTCTCTAAGAAGCAATAGTGTAATCTCACTGACCCAGGCTTTGTAATTATGTCCTGACATTTTTAGTTTTGACTCACCAGTTAGTGGAGAGACAGAAAATGCCTGTGAGGAGCCTGCACTTGGTATGCTGGCTGTGCTGGCAGAAATGCCTGTGGTATTTGCTGTGCCTGTTGTGGACCTAAAAATGGTCTTGGTTGTGCCATTGGAGGCGGGCCAGGAGGTGGCCCTATTTGCACTTGTGGCTGGGGCACATATGCAGGCATTTGTAGCTGCTGTGGCTGATGCACTGGAATCTGCTGTATTCCAGTTGCCATTTGTGCTTGATCTGCAATATTGGCATGACCTGCTGGAGATGCAGTCATTTGCCTTTGCTGTGTTCCATCTAAAAGGACACCAACACCGCCAGGGGGTGTTTGAGTTTGAGCCCGTGGAGACACTTGTGGCATTTCAGCTTGAATCTCTGAGTGAGTTAGAGACAGGTTTGCCAGGGTCTGCTGTAGTAATTTAAAATGTTCATCTAAGCTCTTTTCTCTTTCAGCTTCCTGTAGTAAATTACTTTCGCCAGCAGATGGTGCTGCACCTTTGGGCAGCTTTGCAGACGTGGCATGTTTATATGTAACTTGATCAGGGAGACTTTCATGTGACGTGTGCAGTGCTCTTTGCCTTAATTGGCCTGACACAGGATCCACCAGGGGGAGTGTCTTTGGCTCTGGAGAAGAAGGCAATATGGCGCTTTTTAAAAAATTTAAGTCACGGGATTCTTCCTTATCATGCTCAAGCATAAACAAATCTCTCTTAAATCGAGACAGTTCATTTTCATAATATTTTACATGCTCACGATAGGATTTGATGGCCATCTCACGCTGGGTGAGCTCAGGGCTTTGAGAAGAGTAATGAATTACTTCTCTCTCTGCGTGGGGGTGAAAAAGCTTTGCCGTTTGTGGAAACTTTCTTGGCCTGGCACCAAGCACATCGTAATCTGTGGGCTCTGGTAGAATAGATTCATAGCATGCAAATTGAGAAGAAAAAGCTACCGACCTCAGTCGCAGTTCATTATCTTCAAAAGCAGCTGTTCTGATATCTGTCCTTTGATGTGTTTCCGAAAGCATTTTCAGATCTTCTTCACCCATGGCACCTTCTTGTTCCAATTCGTAGCCGTAGCAAGAGGCTGGAATCTTGAGGGCGTTACTATCTCCTGTTCTTCTTCCAAAGAGGATAAAGCTCTGTGCTTCATTTTTCCTTTTTTCTTCTGTTTCGGCATCTTAGCAAAATAATTAGCGTACCTCAGTAGCTAAAAACTAATTGCCTATGCGCTCTTATCAGAAGTAACAAAACAAGGAAAAAAAGCCATAAATCAGACCATCCTCGTGCTATCAGTTGTCAGGGCATTTATTAATCCCATGTTTGGCTCTGGGACTAATTACCCTGGTTTAGAGGAGATGGGTCGTGGCTTAATCCAAGTTGTCAATAATCTGAAAAGAAACTCGAGGAAGGTTTCTAATAAAACTCATTTATTTGTTATAAAGAAAATAAAACACCTCACTAACTAAGAAAAGTTAATTGTTACATTTTTGAAAATAATTTTCCTGCCGGTCCAAGACGGACCTTGCTGGCAGGAGAACAAAGGGAAGAGAGGTGAGAAGCAAGTGAAGGAATGTGGGTGGATGCGGAAACACGTAGCTTACTGATAACAATTCTTGGCAAGCTACGGAGGGTCAGATAGTCCAGAAATAATGAGCTCAGCTGGTAAATAAAATAACGCAGTGACAGCCAGCAAGGGAGGCGGCTGGGTTGGAGGGAGGCATAGCCCGAGCTCTCTGGGATGGGTAAACAAGTGTGGGGAAGTGAAAGGGAACGGACTTGGCCCTCCGCATGTTGCACCCTCCTCCCAGCCTTTGCTCACGCCTCTGTGCCACCAGCATCTCCCGAAGCCACCACTGTTGGAGCCACGATAGGGATTGGGGCAGCCCAGTAGCAGCCATGAGCCGTGCTTTCCTCTAAGCACTGTGGGCGGCAGAGGGAAACAGGTGCTTCTCTCTGTGAGACTTGGAGGAAAGCGCAGCTCATGGTTGCTAAAGCACCTCAATCAGCTACAGCCCAGATGAGCTGAGGAACTGCGGGGAGCCTCCTGTGAGTTGCATCCCCCTCCCAGCCTTCGTCTGTGCCTCTGTGCTGCCAGCATCTCCCGAAGCTGCCGCCATTGGAGCTGCAACAGGGATGGGGGCAGCCCAGTAAACTGGGTGCCCGAAAATGGTGCAGAGATGTGGGGGGAAGGCTGGGAGGGGGTGCAACACATGGGAGGCTCCCACAGTTCCTTGGCTTGTCTGGGCTGCAGCTGAGTCTGCTGCCATGAGCTGGCAGAGTAGGTTGCTCCAGCTGCAACCATGAGGAAGGCCTGTCAGAGGTGACAATGGGCACATCCTGTTCCTTACTATTGTTGCCACAATTTTCAGTAAGTTCTTTACTATTTCCAGAAGCGTTCCAATACTAAAGAGAAAAGTAAGTAGCACTAATACCTAGATCAGTGATGGCTAACCTTTTTGCCGTTGCAAGCCAAAACCATGGGAAGCCGGGAGGGGAGTGCTCGTGCATGCCCACATCCATAAGTCAATGCTGCCTCATGCCCCCCGTGCATGTGCATGTGACCCCCCCGCCCTCCCCCCACTTTTGGAACCTGATGGCATGGTGGGCACAGTAGGCCTGTTTTTCGCCCTCCCCAGGCTCCAGAGGCTTTCTTTCTCACCCCCCGGAGGTCCCCCGGAGGCCAAAAAAGCCCGTTTCCCAACTTCTGGTGGGCCCGGAAGTCTGAAAATCAGCTGGTCGATTCGCACTTGAGTTGAGTTAGGACAACGTTCGCGTGCCCACAGATATGGCTCCACGTGCCACGTGCCATAGATTCACCATCACACATCTAGAGTTATATAATAGAAGCAATAGTATTATTCAAAATAACAATAGGATAACATTGCTAACTCTGTAAACCGCTTAGAGAAGGTTGTATAGCACTGTGAAGTGGTATAAATCCAGGTGCTATTGCTGTTTACTTGATATAAACAAAATATTGGAATATATTTCATTAAATAAATTGTCTATTGCTGTATAACTCTTCATAAAAATTCATGTATGAATAAATCCAAGAATTCAAAATATTATTGGTCTAGTAAAAAATATTTTCCATCCTAAATAGTTATCACAAAACATTTTTGTGCTTTTGCACATCTTTTTAGAAATTTAGTTTGCCTGCCACAATGTTGTAATGACTGTTGTTTGAATATATGTTGCTTCAAACCTACTGTTTTGAAAAAAGATATACGTACAGTACAGTGGTGAGTTCTAAAATTTTTTACTACCAGTTCGTTGGGGGGGGGCTAGGTGGGGAGGGGGCGTGACTGATTGGGCATGGCCAATGTGATGTCACTCATGCACTCAGTCACATGATCCCCAAGCCACGCCCATCGAAAAGGTGGCTAAATTTTTGGGACTTTTTGAAACTTTTTTTTTTTGACACTCCGGCCCCATATCCAGGAATATCCACAATTGAGCAGAAATGATGGAATCTGTTTATTTACTTAGCAATTAATATTTCAAAAGACAAAGCAATTAATAAGTATATATTTTGATGTAATGGAATCTTTTGTCTATAGTTCCATTACAATATTGAGATTTACTAACAATTCCTAAATTAAAAATCCCAAGAAAAATAAAGGGAAATATATTGAATAATAATTATCAAAACAGAAATGAATAAGTTTAATAATAATAGGAAAAAAATACCATTAAATTAATTAAGAAATTAGCATAATTTACAATACATTTGCACTTCTTGACAACTGATTCAACAGCTGCATTATGAGGTTAATTATATATGTTCATGAACAAAATATTGAAGGAAGAAATTATTTCTTCCATCTTTATCATAAAAATGAACAAAATATATATTTTTATATTAAAATGTTTTAAGCTTTTCACCTAGAATATGATCAAAGATCAGTCTGATTACCTGTTATTTTACATTGGGAAATAATTTCATCTGTGATCTTTCTTCCATGTAAAATGTTCATTTCTAACTACCTTTAATAAAAAAAAGGATGCAATATCTGAATTCTAAGGACCCAAAATGAAGCTGTAGATTCATAGCAACATTAAATGAATACACAATGTTTCCAGCAATATTTGATTGGGAACATCAGAGAAAATGCAACAATTGCAATATATATGTATATGTTCTTGATTAAACTGAGTTAAAGTTTTATACATACTAGAATTTAGCACAGCAAATGACTTAGTTTCTAAGATGGCCTAAATGTGTACAAATATTTCAAAATATCAAATGTGTATAAAGAGGGAAGTGAGACACTCAACAGTGCTTCTTTTATTCTCTTTTTTCTATTCCTTTCTTAATATTTTGGTATTTTAATTTTTCTTAAATTTGCTTTCTTCATTTTTTTCTTTTATTAAAATTATATATTACATTTACCCACAAACACAAACATACACATATCCATAGCAGATAAATAGATAGATAGATGATAGATAGATAGATAGATAGATAGATAGATGTATATGCAAGTCTTGTGTATTCAGGTCTTTTCCCGTGTAAGATTGAGAGTATCTTGCATGAAGCCAAAGACACCAGCCTGAAGATGACGAGTGGGACCTCATCGAAATGTCACCAAGATATTTATTTATTTATTTATTTATTTATTTATTTATTTATTTATTTATTTATTTATTTATTTATTGGTTCGATTTATATGCTGCCCTTTTCCGGAGACACAGGGCGACTTACAATGCGTTAAGCAATATCCTTCATACTTTTGTATGAAAAGTACTCTCAATCTTACATGAGAAAAGACCCGAATACACCAAGACTTGCATACCTGTACCCGTGAAAATCTACGAAAACAAATAGATGTATATGTTTGTAGTTTATGTAAAAAATACCTTGATGCAAGTCACTAATTCTTACTAATACTAATAGAATATTAAGTTTTTATTTAGAATACTTTAAGTCATCTTAATAAAATGTCAAGAATTTTTAGTTGTGTCATATAAATATTATATCAAAATAATATAATTTATCAAGGTTTATAACAACATAAAAAAAAAGAGGAATGCTATGAAATTTTCTTTCTTAAAGCTTCTTTTCACAAAAGAATTGTTAAAAGACTTCTTTCTTAAAAGCTACAACCTGTATCATTTGCACTTGGAAGTGACACCTTTTCAGAAGTGTCCAGCAGACAGTTGAGAATGCTTTGAAAGCAACCCAGAGCAAAGTGATGCTTTATTTAGCTTGTTTTTTGCTTCTTCTGAAAATTTTGGCAGCTTTGTCAAACTCTTTATGAACATTGAGCAATGTATTAGTCATGCTAAATGAGTGTTCAGTACAAAGAGAAGTGAAATTTAGCAACTGGAATTAAATTCTGCTACTCCTCAGAATATAGCTATATACACACCAAAGGATGTTTCTTAGCAAATATTTAATATATAGTTAAATTTAAAATTTACTGTGATTTTAAAGTAAAAAGGTTACTAGAATCAGCAAAAGCTGCCTAAAATCAAAAGGGCAAAAGTACAATATCACGATTGAATTTTTCGTACAAGTTGAATGATTTTTTTTAAAAAAGAAATAGTTTTAGTGCTGATTTAGTTCCCTTGAGTCAGTTTGGTGAGGTAGTTAAGGCTAAGAACAATGAGACTGTGAGTTCTACTCTAGTGATAAAATTTGTTACTACCGGTTCTCTGGGTGTGGCTTGGTGGGGGGGGGTAATGTGACTGTGTGGGCGGGGCCAACTTTTTTTTTTACTTTTAAAAGCATTTTTTTGTAAAAAAAAATGCTTTTAAAAGGCTCTGACGATCCCAGCTGAGACGCGCAATCATCAGAGGCTTTTTTTTTTTTTTACTTTTAAAAGCAGTTGTAGAAAAAATGCTTTTAAAAGTAAAAAAAAAGAAGCCTCTGATGATCGCATGGCTCAGCTGGGCATGGAGGGGGGCAGGAATTTCTGCTACTGGTTCTCCGAACCACCCACAGCCATCGCTACTGGATCAGATGATCTGGTCCGAACCGGGAGCATTTCACCTCTGTTCTACTCCCATCTTAGGCACAAAGCCAGATTGGTGACTTTGGGCCTGTAATTCTCTCTCAACCCTGGGAAGGAAGGAAATGGTGAACCACTTCCAAAATTTTGCCAAGAAAACTGCAGGGACTAGTTCAGACAGTCATCAGGAATCAAGACAATCTTTAGAGAAGTTACTTGAAGGTGCACAGGTGTAGTGGTTAAGGTATCAAACTAGAAACTAAGTGACTATGATTTCTGCTCCCATTTTAGGCTTAAAGCCATCAGGGTGACCTTGGTCCAGCTCTCTCTATCTCTCTATGTCACTCACTCACTCACTCACTTATTCACTCTCAATCTTGGAAAGGGTAATTCCCTGAAGGACAAAATATATTCCTGAAAATAAAGAAAAATACAGTAATGAATAAAAATATTCAAATTGGCATGGCCTTTCAGAATTGAAAAGAAATTTTAAATCAAAAGTCCTTTCTACTGGAAAAGCCAGCAGGTTTGTCTGATTGAACATTGGTATGCATCAGTGAGCGGTGAGAGGTTCAGCCCACCCACCCAGACATCATCAAATACGCTCTGTGTATGCGCAAAAGTGGCGCACGTGTGAGCGAAGCGAGCACGCACAAGCGAACAAGTAGCAAAGGTAAGTGAAACTCACCACTGGTATGCATAGTTATAAATCTGCATCAAATCATCTTCGGGCATTATATTAATTAGAATAGCTTACCTTGCAAGTTGTGCTGAGATTCCTTGACCAAAGGATGCCACATCAATGTTATCATTTGAGGATAGGCATCTGGGGGACAGCTATGAGGAAGTCATCTCATTTACAGCTTTCTATGCCTGTACCTGAGTTCAACCGTAAGCTATCTGAGTGCAGGATCACATGGAAGCTAATATACTTCCTCAATACAGATATCGCTGTTCTACTTCTGATACTTGTTCTGAAATGAACATCCTGGGAGATAGGTACTTTTCCCCTGAACTTGCATGCTATGATTGTCTGGTTAATATAACACCCGAATATGGTTTTAGAAATAGATGCCTGTCTCCACCGACAGGCATCTATTCCATTTCATCAAAATGGAAAAGGACAAGTGTTTCCCTAATGGCATCTTTTAATAAATCTCAGCACTCAGTCATATCTTTCTTCTCCTATTGTTCTGTTATTTCTGAGATCAAAATTAGACTCACCTTTCAATGCCTCCTATCTCTTGACTGGTGAAGAAGCAAAAGTAAATGGGCAGTTTTGCTCGTTCTTTTGCTTTCTTAAAAAAAAAAACACACCTTAAAACGGCTAACTGCATTTCAATGCTAAAAATGTGTCTGTTTCTAGTTTTTTAGATCATTTTCTTGCTTTGTCAGAATAGAAAGCAGAATCACACTACTGGATAATATAAAACCTTTCTTGATATCACTAATACTTACACTATTACTTCCAACAGTTAAGATGTGAAGACTTTGGATTGATTTTAAAAAATTAAGTAATTTCAGGCTACTTCTTAAAGTCGCATTGGGCATCTTTATAACCAGATCCATTTACTACTAAACACCAGTCCTGAGGAATAGCAGTGGGTAAGACTGCTTGTGGAAGGAAGGAACTGCTTGTGGATTTTGCCTTCCTGTTCTGCTTGTGGGATGTTTTGTAGATAGAGAAAATAGTAATGTATTTCAGGAATGTTATTAGAGAGAATCCAATATATTTCAAACAATTTACAAATATTCTAATACTTCCTGAAACTAATTATTCTTCTCTTATTTTTGGTGTTTATGGAGATTCTCAGTACCAAAAGTGCTTTTTCAAAATGCAACTGGACTTGTTTTTCTTTGAAGACATTTCACTTCTCAACCAAGAAGCTTCTTCAGTTCTTCAGTTAGAATTGAAGAAGCTTCTTAGATAAGAAGTGAAACGTCTTCAAGGACGTCTTCAAGAATGTCTTTTTTTATTTTCAGCACACACAAGGTATGAGAAATACCTGGTGGAGAGATAACATGTAACATTTGCATGAACATATAATCTTTAAAATGAAAAAAGAATATTTTTTTAGAATCTCTTTTTTCCATTTGTTACTTTTTAAAAATATTCCGTGTTGCAT
Source organism: Pituophis catenifer annectens (assembly GCF_029215685.1). NCBI lineage: Eukaryota > Metazoa > Chordata > Lepidosauria > Squamata > Colubridae > Pituophis > Pituophis catenifer. The sequence continues at coordinate 117,405,349 of NW_027256882.1, forward strand.
ATTCCCCAAAAGTAACAAGCTGAAAAAAATAACATTTACTGTAGTTCCCATACCAGAAAAAAGTTATGTATTAAGAAATAAAAGTACTCTCTTATGGGACAGGAATTTTTTGTAGATTATTTTTTGTAGATTTTCAACAGTTTACATAATCTTATCCATGGCTACACAAGCTTATCTTGGAAATTTCTAAAACATGCTTTCTAAACTCATTCAGTCCCTCACGGATACATTATTGATTCTTTGGGGCCTCTGGACTAAGCCAGCTATCAAATCTTGACTGAATTTGTAGATAATTGTGACCAATAAATGCAGCTAATGCTGGGCAAAAACAAATTCACTCTTCCACTTACTGGTCTGATCTTTAGAGTATAACTCACACAAGGCACCATAAGTGAAATACTTATCTAGTTATGCCAAGTTTTATACTCTCAGGCAAGTTCCTTTAACATTATCATTTTAATCATATAGAAAATAAAATATATTTACTAAGGGTTTCTTCCCTTGTGCTAACTGAACAATCTTATCTTTATAAATTCTCTGAGTGTGATCTTAAAAGACAATAAGTACCCACAAACACAAAAGAAACTTGTAAAAGGTTGAAAAATTATCTATTTTAATTAATGGCATAAAATAATGGGGCTTGTACCACCACTGAGTTAAATTTCTATCCATCCATCCTTGAGGTAGCAGAAAACTATGCTGGCATGAAATGTATTGCTATTGTTGCCATTCTGCTTTATTGTATCTGTTCCAGGTTACCATCAAATGGTGCTACTGTATCTTGATTACATAGCTCATGATAAGCTCATGATACATAGCTCTTGATTACATAGCTCATGATTTATATTTAGCAATTTAGCAATTTATATGACTTTTCTATCCTTCCTTTTCATGACTGGCTTTTAGGAAAAATATCACTGTATAGCATAAATGGGAGTGGTCTGGCTGGAAATTTCTATTTATTTTTTCTAAATTATTTTCTATGCCCTCTAGTTTCTGTTCAGGAATGCATGTTATCATTTTATTGTTATATTATTTCTGCCTTACACTAAAATAAGGGTTAGGATTAGAATGGAAAGAACTTAAATATGGAAGTCTCTGGAGATTCTCAGTCATCCATGTCATGGTTGTCCCAAAGGTGGTTTTTTTTCAAGAGGCAACTGGACTTTCTGGTTTTTCTTTGAAGATGTTTCACTTCTCATCCAAGAAGCTTCTTCAACTCTGACTGGATGGTAGGGAATCCTTCACCATCCAGTCAGAGTTGAAGAAGCTTCTTGGATGAGAAGTGAAACGTCTTCAAAGAAAAAACAGAAAGTCCAGTTGCTTCTTTAAAAAAAATACCTTTGAATTAAATATTAAAAGTTAATACCAATTTTAAATTGTGATAGCTGGAACACTACAATTACTGTAACTGGAACACTACTACTATGCTGAACTCTTTATTATGGTAGCAGAGGAGAAGGTGACCAGTGACTAGAGAAGACAGGGTATTCCATAAAGACCAATAAATAAATGCCTCTATGGTCTCACTTATAGCAATCTTTCACTTAATGTGGGGAAATTTTCCTAGAATAATTAAGAAAGACTTAAGTTTATCTGTGGATGAAAACAAATGAAGGCATTATTATGGATCATAGGGAAAAGGTAGAATAAAACATGCATGTAGTTAAGGGCAATGGGGAAAAGCCCATAGGAGCAAAATGTTGCATTGTTATTAAAAACATTTATCTTGCAAAACCTATGGTTCATATGGGCTTACTAATTGCTATGATGGGTGAACAATAATATTCTTACAGGTAAGGCTGATTCCATTTCTTTCAGTTAAGAGGAGACAAGGGAGAGAAGACAATACAATAAGTAGTTTATCCAAATGAGACAATTCAAAATAAAGTATTACTTGGACAAGAGTGACTTGTGCAGGTGAAAAAAGTATAGTAAAAAGGAAAAAAAAGACATAACTGCTATTCTTGGTTTAGATTTCATGAGCTTTAATTATCTGCGATAGGTACAGAGGCAATATTCCCAATCTCTTCTGAATAGCCATACCAGAAAAGAAAGAAATGATTATTTGTTTGTTTGTTTGTTTGTTTTATTTATATGCAGAACTTATAGGACTGACATTTCATACAATGATTCTAGGAGGCACAAATGAAACTACGATATAAACTACTCACTTTTTATAGCACTTTATATACCTACATGCACATGTACAACAAGTGGCTCATATGATATCATTGGAGTTGTCACAAAATTGCAGCGGTAATACAGACATCACAGTCCATGATTAGCTTTAGGTTCCATTTGGGCACAGTCCATCAGTAATAGCTATTTTGAAGACTGGCGCAAACCTTTCTGATAAATCTTAAATATGAAGAACTGCAAAGGAATTGAAGAAAGTGTTGTGGAAACATGAGCCAAAGTTTATCCGATGTTGATCATAGCCAAGACAGTCTGTGTTGTCTTTTGTAAAAGCATAAACATATGATGGTTCAATTCTCCCATTGTTTACCTTTGCTTCATTTTTATTATGATTTTAACAGCACAGTTGCACCTTTTCAAAAATCAATATTCAATTTAATCCCCATCACTGAACATGAACCCCATGTAATAAAAACTACTATATGCCTTTTGCTTTGCTTGCTTTTTCCCTTTAAAAAAAAAGAGAAAAACAAACACTTCATTTCATAAGTGACTTCTCACTGTGCGTTACTTCTCAACATGCAATGATTCATTTGTTTCCCCTGTGGTGGAATATTGTTTTGATTTTTAATACTGTAAATATGCTCTGACATGGGTAATGTTCTAAGTTTAATGTAATTAAATGACCTGTTTTCAAAAATTGATCCAATGCTGTTAAAATGTACAAAAACCCCATCTTTGTACTATATATCAGAGTACAATACACCCACACATATAAATATATATATAAATTTATATTTCGCTGATAAAGAAATAAAGGGAGACTAGTATAGATCTATTTCAAGTTATTTAGCTCTCATCAGCTAGCCATACCCTTACTTGGATTCAAACTTGGGCTGCCTGCATGTTAGGCAGTTGTATTAAGCTCTGAGCCACAAATTCTCCTTCATCAGCTTGAGCCAGGGGAGATATTAAGTGTTTTTCTATCGAGACACCTCGTCTACCCCAGCATGTGGGAGGGAGCATACTGCATCCCTTTCGCCTTTCAGCTCCAATCCAGGAGCCCTCAAGCAGTCGCATTCATGACAAACCATTTTATATCAAATTTATATTTTGCTGATAAAGAAATAACACACACACACACACACACACACACACACATTCAATATATATATATATATATATATATATATATATATATATATATATATATATATATATATATTCAATAAGTCAATCTTTTCTCAGATAGAAAATCATACACGTTTCCATTTAGAATAGATATCTTCCAATCTTTGGGTGAGAGAGTTCTACATGAAAAGGAACAGGGGTGGTATTCACTTACCTTCACTACCGGTTCACAAATGTGAGCATGTGCAGACCTTCCATGCATGAGCAGAGCATCAAAACATTTTTTTTATTGTATATTGTTCACATTGTTCTTGTTGTAAGCCACTCAGAGTCCTCGGAGAGTTGGGTGGCATAGAAATATGAATAATAAATAATAAATAAATAAATAAATAAATAAATAAATAAATAAATAAATATGGGACGTGATGACGTCTGGGCGGGTTGGCGGAGCCTCCCACTGCTCCCACTACCGGTTCACCCGAACTGGATAGAACCGGCTGAATATCACCACTGAAAAGGAATGTATATATCTTAATAAATCAGAATAGAGCTGGAAAGGCCCTTGGAGGTCTTCTAATCCAACCCCCTGCTCAAGCAGGAGGCCCTATACAATTTGAGAAAAGTGGTTGTCCAGTCTCTGGACAAACCTCCAATGATGAAGGATCCACAACTTCTGAAGGCAAGCTGTTCCACTGGCAATTGTTCTCACAGTTAGAAAGTTTCTCCTTAATTTCAGGTTGCTTCTCTCCTTTATTAGTTTCCATCCATTGTTTTTTGTCCTGCTGTCTGATGTTTTGGAAAATTATCTTCTTTGTGGCAGCCCCTCAAATAGTGGGATACTGCTATCATGTCCCCCCAGTCCTTCTTTTCTCTAGACTAGCCAAACCAAAATCCTGCAACTGTTCTTCATATGTTTTAGTCTCCAGGCCTTTAATTATCTTAGTTTGTCTTCTCTGCACTTTTTCCAAAGTCTCAACTTTTTTTTTTCGGTAATGTGGTGATGTTTTTAGAAAAGAAGTTTATTTATTGGGTGAAATGTTTACATAAAGAGAATTTATTATTAAAACCCTACATCAGGGGAAGTTCTATAACCACTATGCATATTGGGAATTTACATAAAAACCCATTTATCATAAATTGGATTAATTAATATTTTATGAATCTTAAAAACAAATCTGAAAAATTCAAAGTGAATGTTACATTGATCTTCTAATGCAGACAATGATATGAACCGCATACCTCTGCATTCTTCAAAACCATAACCCAAATCAAGGTTCATCTTCAAAAATCTCCTTCTCTGTTTTTTTCTCTCTTTCTCTCTCTCCCAACATCCCACCCCTCAGAAATGTTAGATAAGCTTCCTGATGGATCTACTCAATTGTCTTTGTACAGTTAATTTAGCAGGAAGAACCTGTTATGTATAAGCTGGTGAGTCAAAAGGTATCATTAACAGCCCATCAAAATCGTTTTATGACTCCCAGACTATTGCTTGCATGTTGGAGGATTTGGAGAACATTTAAGAAGAAAATGATTGCTTTAAAATTTCCAAAATCTCATGGAAAAAGTTTTGCTATATGATTCCACCAACTCAGATCTACATTGCATCCTAGCCCTACTCAAGTTTGGAGCATTGCCTTCAACTTGTCATAAAAAGTTTGAAACTAATGGAATAATTTGAGAAATAATTCTTACTTGCTTTCTAACATGTAACTAATCTCAGAATATGTTGATATGATACAGAGATGCCAAATAAAATTTGTGATATCAGTAACTGTATAACTTGGAAAAATTACCTAATGAATATTACTTTATTTATTTATAAAATGGGCAGCTTTTTGAAGTGAATTAATGTATTTTTGATATAGCAACATGCAAATATTATCCAAATACATGTGATGGAATCTAGCAAATAAACTTTAATAAGATATTTATAACAAAGGAAAAAGTTATGTGTAATAGTGCTGTAAACCACCCATAGTTGTTTCAAAGTGAGATAGGTAGCAAATAAAATTTATAAATAAATAAAAATAAATAATTCAAGTAATGATTTATAAGAAAAATCAAAATCTTGTTGACCGTTATTAAGAGAGGAAAAGCTTAAGAAACACAGTCAAGAAATAAATGACAGTAGTCTGCCAACCTTGAAAAACTAAATGTATTTAATAACATGCAATCAGGTAGTGCTTTGTGTAATATTTATTATAAATCCATTTGCTACATGCCAGGGCTTTACATGGTCTGGTCTGAACATAAATAGTATGCATCAAGCATTGTGCTAAATTGCACAAGGTGATGACAGTGTCTTTGTAGTCATATAGAAAAATTACAATAAACCTTATGCTTGATTTGAGTTTATGTGACATCACGTTAATGATAGTGCTGTCACATTCTTCATGCTTGTTGAACAAAATAGAGCTGCTTTGACATTCTGACATCTGCTTGGCTTAAATATGGGATAATCATAGAATATAGGGACTGAAAAGTACTTTGGAGATTATCTAGTCCAACTTTGCTGGTGCTGTCCCCTGAGATGACATTATAGCATTATAAATATTTTTTTAATTATTCTAGAAATGATAGTTCACCAACCTCCCAAGGTAATCTGTTTTGTTGTTTTTTTAAAAAAACATACTATTAGGAAATTCTTCCTCATATTTGTTTTCTTATAATTAAATTCATTGTTTCTTTTTTTAAAAAATGTATGTTCTGGAACAATATTTATCCCTTTAGATATTTGAAGACAGGTTCTTCACAGTCTTCTTTTCTTCTAGCTAAAGATTCCTTCTTCCTGTGAAGGAACGTCTAACATATTCTGGGAATATGAATTAGAGTGAAGGATCATTGCAGAAAAGATTAGTCAGATTGGGGAATATAAGAAAGGGATGCAGACTAACACTATCCTGATTATTGTGTGTGTGTGTGTGTGTGTGTGTATCATGCAAAGATATATGAAACATTTTTCCCCTCCCACTTCCACTGGCTGGATGGTTGCTTCAGAATTCAAAACATAGATGTGCTATTTTTGTGTAATGGCATAAAGTGGGAAAAAATGCTGCATTTTTCTTTTAGAAACTTCCTTTGAGGATGTATTATGTGGAAAATTCCTTAGAGGACATACTAAGATCCTAGTGTATTGCTGAAAAATCTCAAAAGGATACTAAGAAAACTGTTCACTTGTTGGAATGGCATAACTGTTAAAAAAAAGAAGAGAACCAACATAAATATCATACTCATATAGAAATTAAATGCACTTATATGTATATATAATGTAACAAATTTCTATAGTTATCACAATTAATCCTTTTAGTATTATTCCACTACAACTTTGCTTAAAACTCTAGGGTGAAGATTTATTATTTCTATGTATTGCTGAAATTCCAGAGAATGTGAATCACTGCAAGTGCCTGTTAAAGATATTTATTTCTTTTTAGGATGAAGGAGTTGAGAAAACCACAAGATACAACTATTTTAATACTTGTTTTATGATAAAGCACAATGCTTTCCTTTTAATCTCATCTCGTCCTTAATCTCACTCCTAAAAAGAACAGAAAAATATGCTTAAAACTATGCCAAAATTAAGAGTCACACAGCAATACAATATATTTACTATTTATTTATTTAATTTATATGTCACTCATCTCTCCAATAGGGGGAATGTGGGTAGCTTACAGAACATAAAAAGCTAAATAGAAGAGCATTAAAAAAAAAAAACCTATGGACATTAAATTATTAAAACTATGCAAAAAACAGAACCAAAGGGGCTGACAGCATGGGGATGAGGTCTTCTTACCCTGTAAACCACCTGCAGGCTTGAGCATCCCTCTCGTGGCCCGAAGCCAACAAGTAAAATCAAGTTTTAATAACTTTCCAGAAGGCAAAATGAATGGAAACAGTTCTCACCTCTGGTCATAGAGTGTTCCACAGGGTCACTCAAGGTCACAGAGAAAAAAGTTTTCTTCTTCATCCTGCCCACCAGAATTTCTCAGCAGAACGGGTCCATAATTGTCCCATTGCACTGACGTCTATAATGATGAAGTGCTTTGAGAAACTGGTCTCAGGTCCTCTCTTCTACCAAGTTTTGATCAAGACCAGTTTGCTTATAGAAGCAACAGGTTGATAGGGGATGCCATCGCCACTGTTCTACATATTGCACTGAGCCACCTTGAGAAATCTGGGAATTATGTCAGAATACTTTTTATAGACAATAGCTTGGCCTTTAATATCATCTTACCAGTCATTCTCATTGAAAAACTGACTGACCTGAATTTCCCTCCTCTCACTTGTGACTGGATCAAAGACTTCCTGACGGATCATCCACAAACAGTAAGGGTTGGTTCCTTTACATCTTCCACCATGAAGCTCAGCACAGGTTCTCCTCAGGGCTGTGTGCTCAGCCCTTACCTGTACTTGCTATATACACATGACTGCATATCTTCTGATCCATCCAACATCATAATAAAGTTTGCAAACGACACAACGGTGCTGGGTGTCATAACTAGAGGGGATGAATCAGCATACAGGGAAGAAGTCCAGAAGGTATCTGCATGGTTCTAAAAAAACAACTTACATCTAAATACTAGTAAGACAAAGGATATGGTGCAGGGGTGAAATCCAGCAGCTGGAGAACAAGTAGTGGAAATTTTGAGTACTTCAGAGAACTGGCAAATGCCACCTCTGGCTGGCCCCAGAATGGGGTGGGAATGGAAATTTTGCAATATCCTTCTGCCAGGAGTGGGGAAGGAATGGGGATTTTGTAGTATCCTTCTCCTGGAGTGGGGTGGGAATGGAGATTTTGCAGTAGCCTTCTCCTGCCACGCCCACCAAGCCACACCATGCCCACCACGCCACACCCACAGAACCAGTAGTAAAAAAAATTGGATTTCCCCACTGATACGGTGCTAGATTTCTGAAAGCACAGAGAGGAACCTGACCGGGGTGGGTTCTAATTTTTTTTACTACATGTTCTGTGGGCGTGGCTTATTTTGTGGGTGTGGCTTGGAGATCATGTGACTAGGTGGCATGGCTAGCTGGTCAGAGTCATTTCTGGAAGGTCCTCGCACTTACAACCAGTCCTCGCACTTACGACCTGACTCATTTGTTTGCTCTTAACACTGATCAGCTGTAGGACGGCCCTTTGAAGTTCTGCGGCAAGAGTTTAAAGTTTTTTTTCCCTCTAGTCATCAGCTGGGACTCAGGAGGCAGCATTAGATTGGGGGTGGGACCAAATAAAAGGTAAGAATAACGTGGGTGGGGGGGGGAGGACGGGGGGGAGAACCGGTTCGGTGATGTCATATCGTCACCGCTACCGGCTCGGCTGAACCGGACCGAACCAGGAGGAACCCACCACTGAACCTGACCCACTATATATCGAGGGGGGCTGTGTGAAGAGGGTTTCCTCTTTTAAATTCTTGGGAGTGCTTATTAGTCAAGATCTCACTTGGAAAAACAACACCTCCATGGTGATTGGCAAGGCCCAACAGAGACTTCATTTCCTTAGAGTCCTGCAAAAAAATCAGGTGAAACAATGGCTGATGACTTCTTTCTATCGGTCCACAATAGAAAGTGTCCTCACATAATGCATTACAGTATGGTATGCTGGTTTAACTGCTGCGGACAGGAAGTCACTACAAAGTGACTTCCTCTACAGAGAGTGATCAATTTGGAAGAAGAAACCATTGGTTTCTCCCTAATACCACTGGATGACATCGCCAGGTCTTGCTGCTTTAGCAGACTAAGAAAGATACTCAGAGATGATTCACACCCTAGTCAGTGTCTCTTCACACTTCTACCATTGGGCAGAAGATATCGAAGCATAGCCAGTGGAACAAATATGTTTAAAAGTAGTTTCTATCCTAGGGCTGTCAGACTCTTAAATGCAACCAAAATCATTCCATGAACATGCGGAAATGTATGACTAGTTTTTCCTTTTTTTTCTCCTCCCCCCCCCAATTACTTGCATAGGGATTATTCTTTATACTATTTATGTTGTTTGTATTTTTCGTCATGGATTGCATCAGTGAGGCAAAAACCAATTTCATTGTATACATGATGTACAATGACAATAAAGGCTATACTATAATAAGCCTGTTTACTAGCAAATGTTAGAAATATATATATATATATATATATATATTTCTTACTTCTTCGTAGGGTTTATGTGTGTTTTTCTTCTAGCCAGGTTTTCCCTATGTAACCAAGGATTTTTTGTAGCTCCAGCTCAGTAGAATCACATCTACTCGGTTCTGGGCTTTTTTTCCTTTCTAACAGCTAGCGAGCTCTAACTGCTAGATGGGAGACCTAAATAGATCCATTTCTAGTTCATTTGCTTTCATCAGTAGGCCACACCCATATCTTATGTATCCTCCCTGTAAAGGTACAGTATCAATTTTCTTACTTCTTCGTAGGGTTTATGTGTGTTTTTCTTCTAGCCAGGTTTTCCCTATGTAACCAAGGATTTTTTGTAGCTCCAGCTCAGTAGAATCACATCTACTCGGTTCTGGGCTTTTTTTCCTTTCTAACAGCTAGCGAGCTCTAACTGCTAGATGGGAGACCTAAATAGATCCATTTCTAGTTCGTTTGCTTTCATCAGTAGGCCACACCCATATCTTATGTATCCTCCCTGTAAAGGTACAGTATCAATTTTCTTACTTCTTCGTAGGGTTTATGTGTGTTTTTCTTCTAGCCAGGTTTTCCCTATGTAACCAAGGACTTTTTGTAGCTCCAGCTCAGTAGAATCACATCTACTCGGTTCTGGGCTTTTTTTCCTTTCTAACAGCTAGCGAGCTCTAACTGCTAGGTGGGAGACCTAAATAGATCCATTTCTAGTTCGTTTGCTTTCATCAGTAGGCCACACCTGGCTAGAAGAAAAACACACATAGACCCTACGAAGAAGTAAGAAAATTGATACTATGCCTTTACAGGGAGGAGATGGGTGTGGCCTACTGATGAAAGCTAACGAGCTAGAAATGGATCTATTTTGGTCTCCCATCTAGCAGTGAGAGCTTGCTAGGTGTTAGAAAAGAAAAAAAAAAAAGCCCAGAACCGAGTAGATGAGATTCTACTGAGCTGGAGCTACAAAAAAACCTTGGCTACGTAGGGAAAACCTGGCTAGAAGAAAAACACACATAGACCCTATGAAGAAGTAAGAAAATTGATACTATGCCTTTACAGGGAGGAGATGGGTGTGGCCTACTGATGAAAGGTAACGAGCTAGAAATGGATCTATTTAGGTCTCCCACCTAGCAGTGAGAGCTTGCTAGGTGTTAGAAAAGAAAAAAAAGCCCAGAACCGAGTAGATGAGATTCTACTGAGCTGGAGCTACAAAAAAACCTTGGCTACGTAGGGAAAACCTGGCTAGAAGAAAAACACACATAGACCCTACGAAGAAGTAAGAAAATTGATACTATGCCTTTACAGGGAGGAGATGGGTGTGGCCTACTGATGAAAGCTAATGAGCTAGAAATGGATCTATTTAGGTCTCCCACCTAGCAGTGAGAGCTTGCTAGGTGTTAGAAAAGAAAAAAAAAGCCCAGAACCGAGTGGATGAGATTCTACTGAGCTGGAGCTACAAAAAAACCTTGGCTACGTAGGGAAAACCTGGCTAGAAGAAAAACACACATAGACCCTACGAAGAAGTAAGAAAATTGATACTATGCCTTTACAGGGAGGAGATGGGTGTGGCCTACTGATGAAAGCTAATGAGCTAGAAATGGATCTATTTAGGTCTCCCACCTAGCAGTGAGAGCTTGCTAGGTGTTAGAAAAGAAAAAAAAGCCCAGAACCGAGTAGATGAGATTCTACTGAGCTGGAGCTACAAAAAAACCTTGGCTACGTAGGGAAAACCTGGCTAGAAGAAAAACACACATAGACCCTACGAAGAAGTAAGAAAATTGATACTATGCCTTTACAGGGAGGAGATGGGTGTGGCCTACTGATGAAAGCTAATGAGCTAGAAATGGATCTATTTAGGTCTCCCACCTAGCAGTGAGAGCTTGCTAGGTGTTAGAAAAGAAAAAAAAGCCCAGAACCGAGTGGATGAGATTCTACTGAGCTGGAGCTACAAAAAAACCTTGGCTACGTAGGGAAAACCTGGCTAGAAGAAAAACACACATAGACCCTACGAAGAAGTAAGAAAATTGATACTATGCCTTTACAGGGAGGAGATGGGTGTGGCCTACTGATGAAAGCTAATGAGCTAGAAATGGATCTATTTAGGTCTCCCACCTAGCAGTGAGAGCTTGCTAGGTGTAAGAAAGGAAAAAAAAAAAGCCCAGAACCGAGTAGATGAGATTCTACTGAGCTGGAGCTACAAAAAAACCTTGGCTACGTAGGGAAAATCTGGCTAGAAGAAAAACACACATAGACCCTACGAAGAAGTAAGAAAATTGATACTATGCCTTTACAGGGAGGAGATGGGTGTGGCCTACTGATGAAAGCTAACGAGCTAGAAATGGATCTATTTAGGTCTCCCACCTAGCAGTGAGAGCTTGCTAGGTGTTAGAAAAGAAAAAAAAAAAGCCCAGAACCGAGTAGATGAGATTCTACTGAGCTGGAGCTACAAAAAAACCTTGGCTACGTAGGGAAAACCTGGCTAGAAGAAAAACACACATAGACCCTACGAAGAAGTAAGAAAATTGATACTATGCCTTTACAGGGAGGAGATGGGTGTGGCCTACTGATGAAAGCTAACGAGCTAGAAATGGATCTATTTAGGTCTCCCACCTAGCAGTGAGAGCTTGCTAGGTGTTAGAAAAGAAAAAAAAAAAGCCCAGAACCGAGTAGATGAGATTCTACTGAGCTGGAGCTACAAAAAAACCTTGGCTACGTAGGGAAAACCTGGCTAGAAGAAAAACACACATAGACCCTACGAAGAAGTAAGAAAATTGATACTATGCCTTTACAGGGAGGAGATGGGTGTGGCCTACTGATGAAAGCTAATGAGCTAGAAATGGATCTATTTAGGTCTCCCACCTAGCAGTGAGAGCTTGCTAGGTGTTAGAAAAGAAAAAAAAAAGCCCAGAACCGAGTGGATGAGATTCTACTGAGCTGGAGCTACAAAAAAACCTTGGCTACGTAGGGAAAACCTGGCTAGAAGAAAAACACACATAGACCCTACGAAGAAGTAAGAAAATTGATACTATGCCTTTACAGGGAGGAGATGGGTGTGGCCTACTGATGAAAGCTAATGAGCTAGAAATGGATCTATTTAGGTCTCCCACCTAGCAGTGAGAGCTTGCTAGGTGTAAGAAAGGAAAAAAAAAAAGCCCAGAACCGAGTAGATGAGATTCTACTGAGCTGGAGCTACAAAAAAACCTTGGCTACGTAGGGAAAACCTGGCTAGAAGAAAAACACACACACACACACACACACACACACACACACACACACACATATATATATATATATATCTTTTTTCTTTTTTCATAGGCTTTTATGTGCATATTCTTTCTAGCCAGGTTTTACAACTAAGTTTACATAGGTAAAACCTGGCTAGAAAGAATATGCATATATATATATATATATATATATATATATATATATACACACACACAATAGATATAGATATATATACACACAATATATATATATATATATATATATATATATATATATATATATATATATATATATATATATATATATATGCATATTCTCTCTAGCCAGGTTTTACCTATGTAAACTTAGTTGTTCTTAGCCCTAGGTTCTGTGAAATCTCATTCACAAGTTCTTGGGCCCTTTTTCTGCTGACAAACTGCAACTCTGTGTTGCTTCCTGGGAGACCCAGATAGCTATTTCTGCCTCTTAAGGCGTCCTCGGCAGAGGCAGAAATAACTATCTGGGTCTCCCAGGAAGCAACACAGAGTTGCAGTTTGTCAGCAGAAAAAGGGCCTAAGAACTTGTGAATGAGATTTCACAGAACCTAGGGCTGAAGAACAACTAAGTTTACATAGGTAAAACCTGGCTAGAGAGAATATGCACATAAAAGCCTATGAAAAAAGAAAAAAGATATATATATATATCTTTTTATATATATATATATAAAACAACCCAGGCATATTTTATCATATGTGGTAGACTTTTGTTAAAGCTAAAAAAAAATTGGGCAAAAATACACAGATGGATAGAAAAGATAATAGGGAAACAGGTAGATTTTAAACCTGAATTGTTTTTATTAGGGGTGATATCAGAAAAAATTGATAAGAAAAGTATGTATTTAATATTACATATCTTAACATCAGCGAGGATTATTTTTGCACAATATTGGGAAAATAAAGAAATACCGCAAGATGAAGATACAATTAGGAAGATATTAGATTGTGCAGGAATGGATAGACTTACATTGCAAATCAAACAGAAAGAAGACACAGAATATAATCAAATATGGAACTAGTTTTACCAATAATAAGTTGGGGAAAGGGGGAGGACAATAATAAATAAGCCTTTTTACCTGTCATCAGTGTGGCTGGCTAGTCCCATTGCTTAAAATACCCGGAATCCATGCTACATAAGGCTTTATGGTATTTTATAACACCGTGTATTGGAAGGAAGCAAACTGGTAACCAAAGCAGCTTTTGTAACAGCAATGTTATATGTGCCACCTTAGGAGCTTCAAGAACAATGCACATTCTGCACCAGATGTAGCTTTTGAGTACCTTTCAAGAGTAGCCCCATGTAGAGCACATTGCATTAATCTAACCTAGATATCTTGGGCATTAGTGACTGTATGCAGGGCCTCATTCTCCCAATAAGGATGCAACTGATGCATAACATAAAATTGCACAAAGGCCCTCCTAGTCACAACTACCACCTGATCTTTGAGCAGGAGTTGTGAGTCCAGAAAAAACCCGAGGTTGCAGATTTGTCTGCAAAACAGTCTATACAGACTCATGAGCAACCCTTATGTTCTGGCCCCAGGGGCCTTTCCCCTATCACCTGGGGGAAAGCTGAGATTTTGTGCCACCATGAATGGCCATCAGTTCTAGTAGGCATATCCTTCCCAATATTCTTCCTTGGGGCTGTTAAACTCAATCTTCTGTCTAGGTTAGGGATCCTCCAACTTTTTAAACAAGGGGCCAATTCACGGTCCTCCAGACTGTTGGGGGGCCAGACCGGCTGGAGTGTGTGTGGCTAGGTGGTTATGTGATTAGGTGGGCGTGACCAATTTAGCAGTCCATTAAACAATACATACAAATTAAACTTTAATTTGTTATGCTCCTGGGGGTGGAAAGCAGGTTAGTGAAGGGATGTGGCTGTCTCTCTCTCTCTCTCTCCCCCCTCTCTCTCTCCCTGGAGGCTGGGGATGCCAAAATCGGGCCCATTTTTGACCTCCTCGGCCTCTAGAACCACTCTGCCGCCCAATTTTTGGCCTCCTGAGGCTTCCATGTGTCCCATTTTTTGCCTCCTAGGCCTCAAGAAGGTAGGTGGGGGCTGGCGGGTAGGTGGGGCAATGTGGGTGGGGTGGCGTCATGGTCCTTGCTGGCTGGATTAATGGCTTCAATGGGCCATATCCGGCCCTCGGGCTGTAGTTTGAGGACCCCTGGCCTAGGTGAAGATGTAACTATTTATTAATATAACTTTTAATTAATATAGTTAATATAAATTTACTATTTATTTGTTTATTAAATTTATACATTGCCCATATCACCTAAGTTAGTCTTAATTTTCAGAAGAGAGTTCACGAGGGAAAGGATATGAATATAGATGCCTCAAAGTCATCCATTTCCTTAATCAACATCTCTCATCATGACTCCAAAGACAAGAAATCCCCCAGTATTGACTCTAAGATGCAATACAATGTTAAGATAAATTATGCAACTCTGTCATATGAGAAATAATACATTTATCCCACTGCTGAACTCATTTATGAACTCTTAACCATCCTTGGGTGGTGACTGATGGTGCAGGTGAGAAATGATAATTCACTAATTTCAGAAGATTATCAAATATACTGTGGACTGTGACCAAAGAGGAGCAGTGAGTGCTCTTGTGAGAGCAAATATCTGAGCATCATACTCATTCATGTGCAAATGTTTCTGCCTTGTTCAAGATAAAAGAGAAGCCTAATTGTCCCAGTAAGCATATGTCAAATTCTGTAGCATATCCAGGTATAACTATTTTCTTTTAATAATTAATAAATATACTCTACTTGTATTTCCAATTACAGATTTTTCTAACAGATTAGCAGAGCACATGGTCATGTTACTGCAGGTCTTTGGACCACAGAAAATCTCAACCCTATTTATGGGGAAAGTACTGAAGCAACATACACATGCATTGCACATCACAATATAACAGTCTGGACCAAGCCATAAATCCACTGAGCATTTGATGATGGATGGATGGATGGATGGATGGATGGATGGATGGATGGATGGATGGAAGAAAGGATGAATGGAGGGAGGGAGGGAGGGGGGGATGAGCAGGCTCAGAAAGTTCACAAGCCTGGACCAGAGGAAAAAGCTGTTTTCCAACATTTATTCCTGCAACCAACATTTAAGTCATGCTGCTCATGCATCAATAGATACTAATCAGCTATCAATATATGCATTCATTGATAGTTGCATACTCATGAACCTCTCTAGCTCCTTTTAAATCATCCAAATTGACAAGTATTAGTATAGCTGCTACAGTATACTATACTATTGTAAACTATATGTTGCATGAGAAATTATTTCTTTATTTTGGTAATGAATCTCTCTGGATTTGGATTATAGATGACCTTGAATTCCAGTGTTGTGTATGAGTGAAAACAAACTGCATATTATTTGTGCTTCACATGATTTATATATCTTGATCATACTTGCATACTTCTATCATGTTCACATACATTATGCATATCACACAGAGATGCTTATTAAATATACTTCTAATAGAGAATATTTTCATGTACCTAGGAGAGATTGATTCTATTATCAGTCAGAGTAAATCAATATTTATGTCAGCCTGTTATC
Organism: Pituophis catenifer annectens; assembly: GCF_029215685.1. Classification (NCBI taxonomy): domain Eukaryota; kingdom Metazoa; phylum Chordata; class Lepidosauria; order Squamata; family Colubridae; genus Pituophis; species Pituophis catenifer. The sequence goes on from NW_027256882.1 coordinate 117,421,569, forward strand.
TGACTAATGCTAGATGCCATTGAATAGACAATTGAATCTCAGATACCGAATTTAATAAAACAGACACAATATCACTAGTAACTATGGCAGGCAATACAAAAAGTATTTCCAGAGAACAGTAATCATTCTGAAGTTCTTTCAACTTAAAGAGCAGATTTTTCAAATTTAATAAATTGATGGTAGTTATCAATAAAACCTAATAATCATGTCATATATTCTGTAAGTGCTTCATACAAAATGTGAATTACCAGTTCGCTGTAACTGGACCAAAAAGAAAAAGATTAGATAAGGTGCAAGCTTCCATATTATCCAGAATTTTTCATTAAGTGTTGAAAAAGAAGAGCTGAGAAATTATTTAAAAAATAATAATAAAAAAAAGTCAATGGAGTACAAATGGAGTTACATTAAGACATATATTAATAGGTAAACTGAACAAACATTAAATTAGATCCTGACAAATCCTGCAATGTTTTCTAATTGAACTTAGAATAATCACTTAGGCTTCTGGGTTAAAAAAAAGAAATGTTTATTGATTCATTCATGTGAACATTATGGAATGGGAAAAGAGATGTGATTATCAGTTTTAGCAGCTTTCATCACTGAACATAAGTACATACCTCTATGGTGTACATCATTGGAAGTCAACTTTCCATTAAAAGTAGTATAAAAGCAAAGTGCAATAGTTTGTTCTGGATGTGGAATATGGAGATATAGCCTAAATGATAGTAAATTGTCTTATGCCAAAATAGAATAGATTTGCCTAGTCCAATATTGCCTACTCAGAAAGCATCCATCTGAATCTATGAGAACATCAAACTAAACAGTATTTAATGAGAGGCACTGAAGAATAATATAAGATTATATATTGAACTTAATATGGTCCTCTGTCCAATCCAGGATCTTCCACATTGCCCAGAGAGCTGTTTTCGCATCTAGGTAAACACAAACTCACTTTTACACACTCTATGTTGAGTTCACCAATAGTAGTTGATGAAATTCTAATCAAGGTCTATTTCTTATCCATTTTCAAGTCTTAATGCATTTAGATGAACACTTGAAGATGACCTCATTGTCAGGAGTTTCCTAGAGTTTATATTTTCCTGGAAAGCAGTTTTTTTCTTTTCTTTTTTTTTCTTTTTTTAGTGATGCAGAACTGTTTTAAAAATCCTGATGCATTTCTCAGAATGTGATCAGTGCAGACAAAAATAAAGGCATGTTTTTATTTAAGCAACCAGCTCAGTTGGCACTGAATTGCTGCTATCTCCTAGGGAGATGAAGGGCAGAGGGCAGCAATGATTATTTTATGAGCACTGGCAGAGCCCTGAATAAGCAGGTGTTCCATGCCAATTATTCACCTTTTAGAAATGGTTTTCATTTCACCCAGTGTCAAGGTCAAGGTTTCTCTCAGCTCAGAAGCAAAATGACCATAGAGTAGTTTTGTTCTCCTTGAACACATCTGTCTGCATAGTTAAGGATACTGCTGTGACATATGATCAAAATAGTCAAGCTGCACTCCAGTACTTCATACTGTGCTTTGAGGGTGAATTGTTAGAAAATGAACCACTTTAATAATTGGACCTTTTGCCAATTAATTACTGGGATCCTTGAAACTGTACTGTGATGATGTTTATATATCAGGAGCTGTGGTAAAAACATCAGAAAAAATATCCTTGTAAGTCTGCACTACTGTATCAAATGACTCTAACGACTTTAGAGAATTCTTGGCCCTAGATTTACTTTGACATAATTTTCTAGACAGAAACTTTGTCTCCTAAAGCAAAAATGAACAAATAACTTTGTGGTTCCTTCGATTGATTGATTATATGCCACACAGATTGCGGATGGACAAAATGTATGTGATGATATACTGTATCTTTCTTTCTTGTTACCGATTCACAAAATTCTTCATTATACATATTGAATTATCCTGGCTTTCTATCACATGCTCAGAATATTTTATAACTTTTCTTTATTTTTTTTAGTAGTATAGTAATAAAATGCCTTATCCTCATGGAATATGCGAACATGCTGCTGTTGTTTTGTAGTTCCACTTTGGAGACTTTCCTGTGGCTGATCATACATAATCAATAGCATTTATGACTTTTTAAACAGCTGCAATTCTCTCCCTTACCCACATACCCCAAACCTGCTCACAAATCTGGAAAAAGATCATTTGATTTAAAGAATAGTAGACAGTTCATGCAAGGTGCAAAAGCTTCTGCGTCATTTCTGATAAAGCCCAATTAATAGACACTATTTTTGATCAGTCTTTTCAGAAACTATTTTTTTTTTGACATTATGATATTACGATGTCATTTGGTAAAAAAAATTAAAAAATTTTTCAGTGGTTCTCAGTGAACTTTAAAAGGGCTAATGTTGTCATTGAAACTTCTCTAAATCCTGAAATTTCAGCTAACAAAGGTAAACTTTGTTGGCTTGCCTCTTTAGCCAAGGCCTTGTGAACTTGAAGCTCTAAGAGTAATGCCAATGCCAGCCCATGAATCACTTTTCTCACTCTGTGCCATTTAATAGAATATTTGGATTGCTGAAGGAATTCAAGACTGTGCAGTTTTGATCTGAAGTGTCAGATATATATATATATTTCAGCATTTTGTATGTTGTCACCCCATGCATCACATTCGTTTGGTGTCATCATGGTTAGCTGAGGACATAATTGTTTGGTTCATAGCTGAATATGGATGGCCATACCTGCTTCCTGTGAAGCACATACTTGCATTTAAGAAGACTTAAATGTTGTTTGCTTTGGCTATCCCCCGGAATGGGCTAAATTCCAGAGAATGTATTACTAAGAAATGTGGATAGTTTTGTACTGTTAATCTCTTAGGTAAGTGTGCTTTAGACTGAAACCTGATGATACTTAACTCTTCTACCTATCTTTATTATTTTTGTTCTAATCTTCAAACATATGTCCCTTCCAAATAAAGGAATATTGGCCATCTGTATGGTTAGTCTTTTATTCCTTTATTTCTCCAGCCCTTGTTAACTATAGGTCTGCATTACAACACTTCATACTGTCTCCAGTAACATTTCTTTAAGTGCTCCAAGCTTGCCTAACCAATCTTCAGTGTACTTTACTCAGGCTGTCAACCTGCTGCTACCACAGTCTATCACAGATACAGGCAGGAGACTCAGTAAATGACTAGGCTGAAAATGATGCGGTTGTGGGATTCATTACAAAGTCAGATGAGCTCTTTGTCACTTATGGAGAGAGGAAAGGCTGACATTAAAATAGGGTTCATTAAAAGTGAATTTGAACTTCTCTCTTCACAGTGCCAAAATATCTGGAGATGATCTAATTTATAGTGGAGTATCTTAGAAAATGTTTGAGCTTCAAGCTAAATGGCAGAGACTTTGCTTAGTAATGATGCAACTGTTGCCCTGCTATACATTTGGAAAGGATTTATGACTCTGAATCTTGTAAGTGCATCAACCCAAAAATTTTACATTGAAAATATGCTCATGCTTAACTCATTCTTATTTTAAAAACATGTTACTAGTCACTCCAATGTTTGCCTATTGATTTGGTACTCAACTATGTATTTGTTGGCTCAATTAAATATAGAAAAAGAGCACTTAAATAGATTAACCATGGCATATACTTTCACAGTTTCATGACTAGATAAGAAATTAATAAGCCAAAAATCAAAGAATGAGTACTGGCAAAAGTGTGAAGATGACTTCCGAATAGATAGAAAGTGGTGCCATAGAACTTCCTTTCGTTGTCTAAAATTCTGTTGTTAGTTTCCTGATGTTTAAAATCATCCTAGACTTTCAGCAATTTTCTTATGGTTCTGGAGATTTTGTAATTCCTAGAAAAAGTTAGTATTTAGATATTAGAGTGTATTGCAACAGTTAGCAATTATTAATATGCTGTCATGTAACTGCTAAGTAACATTGAAGTTGGGTGAATCCTAGGTAATGAGGAGCACCGTATAACATATTCGTCTGTTTCATATTTTGTGTATTTTTGTTTAGGGGCCTTTTAGAAGTGCATAGCCATTGCCAGTTCATGCATCACAAATTAAATAACCTTGTCTAAAGCCCACTTAATAACTCTACAACTATTAAAAAATTGGAATGGGATTCCCAGATTTATGCATATGTTAAATTGAATAATTCCTACCTTGTTGAAAAAAAAATCCAATTTAGAATATTTTGGCATCTGAAAACCTAATAGATTCACTCTGGCAAAATTTGATGTAGGTGACTTCCCCCAATACTTAACGAACATACCTTCACAGTTGGAAGTTGGAAGTGTCAAAAGTAAAATCAGTGGGAAAGAAAATTCAGAAAACAATAATAATTATCTAATTAATGGTGGTCATTAACAATACACTCTTTGGATGACAACAGAAATTTTTCACTGCTGAGTTGATTAATGCAGGCAATGTGCTGTCATTTTATTTTCTTTAAACTTCGTTTCTGTACAGGTCAGAAAAGATAGATCCGAATCTCTTGATAAAGTTCAGCTGTTGGATGCTGAAATATAGCTATAATTCCCTCTTGTTAAAGAATAGTCAATGACTGGATATTTCAAAACATAGAAATATTGTCCTGTTGCTTTTAGTGTTGTAATGATGTCAGATTTAAACCTCCTGTTTTCCCTCCTATATATGTAGAATGCAAGAAGGCATTATTTGTTAATGCTAGCATATATCATCTTGGAAGATGAACAGATGTTTAAATCCCTGATGATAGGAAAGCTTTTATTAATAATAGTGGATCAAGTAGATATGGAAAACACCAGCAATTAAGGCATAGAATGAGTTCTGTAGTTCACACAAACATTTATTCACACCATGAGTGTGTTAGAATCTATGCTTCCACTAGCTACTCATTTTTAATCAAACCTTCCCTTTACTAAACATTGACTAATTTTATTCTATCCACAATTTCTGCTAAAGTACTGTATATAATTGTACTATATATAATCTACCAATGTGTTTAGGATGGAATTAATGATAATTAAATACAATATCATGGTGGAATTCCAGAAGAGAAGATGTTCCAAAATCAAGTGTGGTTATGTTTCTGCTTTAAATATTTGAGACTATTATTATGTATATGGGAACAATGATATAAATACTAAGAACTCTATTCACTAATCGAGACAAAAAAAAAAGGAAACTAGACTTTTTTTAAAAAAAAATGGTCATTCCACATTCCATAATTTTAGTTGTATGGTTCTATTGATTAAAGAATAACAGAATATCAGAGTTGGAAGGGACATAATCCATCTAGTAAAGCCTTGTTCAGCAGGATATCCTATACCATTTCAGAGAAATGGTTGTCCAATCTCTTCTTAAAAACTTCCAGTGTTGGAGCATTCACAACTTCTGGAGGCAAGTTGTTCCACTGATTAATTGTTCTCACTGTCAAGAAATTTCTCCTTAGTTCTAGATTGCTTCTGTCCTTGATTAGTTTTCATCCATTGCTTCTCATTCTGCCTTCTGGTGCTTTGGACAATAAGTTGACCCCCTCTTTTTTTGGCAGCCCCTCAAATATTGGAACACTGCTATCATTTCACCTCAGTCCTTCTTTTCATTAAACTAGATACACCCAATTCTAGCAACTGTTCTTTATATGTTCTAGCCTTCAGTCACCAGTCTTTTTTGCTCTTCTCTCCACTGTTTGTAGAGTCTCAACATCTTTTTTACACTGTGGCAACCAAAACTGGATGCAATATTCCAAGTGACACCTTATGAAGGCATTATAAAGTGGTATGAACACTTCACATGATCTTAATTCTATCCTTCTGTTAATGTAGCCCAAGACTGTGTTGGTTTTTTTTTGCAGCTGCAGCACACTGCTGACTCCTATTTAAGTGATTGTCCACTAGGACTCCAAAATCTCTCTCACAATTACTACTATTGAGCCAAATATCACCTATACTATTTGGTTTTTCTTGCCTAAACCTTAGGCACCTTAGGAACCGAGCTATATATGTGCATGGGTTTAGTTTTTAGCAATAAATAGCCTATCTATCTCCATGCTCTATTTCAATCTAGGTATGTTTTGAATTGCAACAGTTCATATCATCTAAATTGTTTGTATCAGAAGCAAAGTCTATTCTGTGACTGCCCCAGAAATAATTGATCTCAAATTCACTGCATTTCTTTGATCACTATTTGAAACAAGCTATAAGGCTTTTGAAATACAAGGTTAGACTCTCAAAACTTTCATAACCAATATTTAAATCTCATTTTAGTTATAACATATTGCAATTATAAGATATGCATATGAATATATACATACTATATTAACAGAAGACAATCAATTTTTATAATAGCCTCATTCTAGCATGCATGTACAGTATATCTGAATTCTATTTATATATCTCACATATGAGACTCTGTAAAGTAAATAGAATACATGAAGTATAAAAAGGGAGAAGACAGAACAACTGGAATCATAAAACAATTGTTAGCACAACTGAGTAGAAAATAAAAGATCTTTGTAATGGTGCAAATAACAACATTGCAGAGAGAAATTGGATCATGGAAAAACAACTTTGATCAAGCTCTCATTCCCCACCTATCAGGAGCACTACCGATAACCAGAAAGAAAATAAGATTTTAGAAACACATTCTCAGTTGTTGCTTGATTTCTCATTAAGTCACACAACTTTTCAATGTTTGCTGGCTAAACTGGTATAATAACACTCATCAATCCTACTAGAACACGTTATTTATACTTTCAGCTTCATCTATTTAATGGCTTAAAAGTTCGGTTGAAATGTTTATTCTGCTATCAAATTTACCTTCTCAATTATGCAAATATTTAGTCCTTTTAGAATAAATAGGAGTAAGGAAAAAGCTGGCTGCAATTATTTTTTTTCGTTACAAGCTATTTGCTGGAAATCCGAACAAGCTTTTACATGCAGAACATTTTCTCACAGTCAGTCAATTTTCTGATGAGATTTCTTAAAAATCATATTATACCCTCCCCTCCATAGCTGATCAATGCTTCAATTGCAATTATCCATCATAAGTGCTGGATTCCAGTATAGCTATAATGTGGTAATATGTATTGAGAGAACATCATTGCTATAAAAAAAAGAGAGAAAGAAATGGAGCTACTTGTACATTTATTCATATTTTATTTTATGTAACACTGCAGATTCTAGAGGTTTGCAGACTACCATGAGCTTGAAAGGTCCCTAGCTTGGAAGAATTGTAGGATTCTGTAGTAATACAAGATACGGTATATTTTGGAGGAGGTTCCTCCTTCCTATTTTCAAGACAAATTGCAATTAACTTAAATGTTTTTTTTTCATTTTTTTAACTTTATTTATTTATTTATTTATTTATTTATTTATTTATTTATTTATTTATTTATTTATTTTTCAATTTATATACCGCCCTTCTCCCTGAGGACTCAGGGCGGTGCACAGCCAGAATTAAAAACATGAAATACAAATATTAAAAACAATTAAAATCTATATAAATTTGGCCCAAAATTTAAAAAACCACAAACCAATTAAACATTTAAAAATTTTAAAAAATTTCTTCCTAAGCCAGCCCGGCTTGCTGGAAAAAGTGGGTTTTAAGGGCACGGCGGAAGGCAGTGAGGTCTTGGATTCTCCTTATCTCTGGGGGCAGCTGATTCCAGAGGGTAGGTGCCCCCACAGAGAAGGCTCTCCCCCTGGGGGTCACCAGCCTACATTGTTTGGCTGATGGCACCCTGAGGAGCCCCTCTCTGTGGGAGCACACGGGTCGCTGGGAGGTCGTCGGTAGCAGCAGACGGTCTCGAAGATACCTTGGTTCTGTTCTGTGTATTCTCCAAGTAAGGATAATTGTATTAAGCAATAAAACAACTCTCACAGCCTCCATGCCTGCTGCTTTAGCTGTAAACAGGATTCCTAGTGAGGAAGTAAAAAAAAAAAAAAAAAGGTATGAAAGCAGATGTTCAGGACCTGAGGACCATTTTGGAAATAAGGAAAAAGACTGTCTGGTAGGTAAGCTGACTGGTGTTTTAATATTATTTGTCATCAAGGAATTCAATCTCATGGGTTCAGTAGAGCATCATTGTACATATGTATTCTCTGTGTGCCTTTTTTCAACCAGGTGATTGGATGCAAAAGTGAACACTGTGCCTGTGCATTGCAAACAAGGTTTGGCTGAACACTGTGGTTACCCAATGCTAAAACTCTGTTTAACTATCTGATTATTAATGTTTGTAGGAAGATCTAAATGCATAAAATGTTTGTCTTAATTTACTTATGCAATGGTCACTTCACCTTTCTGTCCAAAGGGTTCTCAAGGCAGCTAACACTTTAAAGTAAATGCAAACATTTGTAAACCTGTAAAACCTAAAGTGGTGAATATTCTGTTCCTAAAAATGATGTGGACTAAGGATGTTCGAAATCCACTCTCTCAATCATTTCATTCAGCTGAATCTTCTTTTCTGCTTCATTACATACATTATCTCCTACCCACTGCTTGCACTTGTTATTTAATTGTACCTCTACTTAAATGACTTATTAGGGCTAATTCTACTTGTATTTTAATTGACAATATCAAGGCTTTCCCCACCCCCCAGAAATAGCATCTTCTGTCAAATAGAACATTATGTCCTTTTCTGTATTTCCCTCCTCTCAGAGTTCTACGGCACATTGCTGAATCATTAGAATGATAGAACAGGTTTTTATGTTCTTTAGACAAAGAGGGCCCTTGATTTTCACTCAAGCAGAGGGCATAAAAACCAAGGCCATAAACATCCATTTTCAATGACAATAACTCAAGACTGATGAAACATATATAAAGTCAACATGCTACAAGATTCAGCCATTTTTACATGCATCATAATGTCATAAGCAAGACAATGAAAAATATAATTTGTTGTGATAGTATGATGCATGTTTTGTCCATTGCCACCTCAGATGCCCAACCTAAGTTTACAACAAAACATTTGGGCAATGAGATTCACTACAGTGCAATTCGTACTCTTAGATTTAAATAGATATAGGTAGGTAGGTAGGTAGGTAGGTAGGTAGGTAGGTAGGTAGGTAGGTAGATAGATAGATAGATAGATAGATAGATAGATAGATAGATAGAGTTAGAGAGAGAGAGAGATGATATAGATATAGATATAGATATAGATATAGATATAGATATAGATATAGATATAGATATAGATATAGATATATAGATATGTTGGGCTGAATCTTCACAGACTAATCTTAATCAAATATAACTGGTAACATTCTGTTGTTCCAACCAAAAGATTGTTTGGGTTTCATTCATTCATAGTTATTTAGAAATGCCATATTGCCTTAGTCAATGAGTAATTCAAGGTTAAGTCTTGATTTGGTGCTTGGAATTCACAGATGTATATGGATTACTTCTCTGTTCTAGTTACTGAGGGAAGTCATTTCCATAGCACGAGGTAGTACGATGTATTAAATTAATTTTATTTTATTGTGACCTTTAAAACCATCATTTTGTATTGCTGCTACTTATCAAATTTATAGAAATCACATTCCAAGATTTCCTGGAGTATTTCACACAATTATTTCAGGAGGTGTTAGCCTGTTATGAATGTCATTTTGCTCATTATCAAATGTACAGATAAATGGGAAAAAGTCAACTTGCCTTAGTAATAACTTAAGTTGGCAAACTAGGAAGCTATATTAATTTGGTTTGATGGCAAACTTATTTTCCCCCAACTGGATGCATATCTGTTCCAAATGCCATCTGTTTTTGATAGTCTACTCATGTATCTAATAAGGGCTTTCACAAATAATAATTTAACTGAAGCTAATATCCTTTATGTGCAGATTAATACCAATCAATTTTAATAATGTACACAACATCATGACAGAAATTATTCTAAATCTCAGTGGTAGTTCTTAGTCTGCAATCCTACGCACATCTAATATGGAATAAGGCTATTGCTTTCATTAAAATTTACTTTTAAATACACATGTGCATAATTGTTTTATAAGTGAAATAAGCTAGAATTTGCTAAATTAATCCTAACAATTGCTTATTTAAGATTTAGCATTTGTAAAGCTGTCCTGTAGGCCTACTGCAAGTATAATTACATCTGAATTAATTAATTACATCAGTAAATAGCGATAGATGTTTTGTAATATGACCATATACATGAAGAAAAACAAAATAGCATTACTAGACTTTTATTGTCCATAAGGTTATTTTTGAAACCAGCATTCAAAATTACCAAATGGTGTACAATTTGCATACACGTAAAATTAACAAAATATGGTGTATATATTCTTTATACTGGAGTGGAAAATTTAATTTAGCTATTGAGCTGAATTCACAGGTATCTGAACACCTCAAAGAAACTTAAGTAAATGGTTCTTTAAGTACTGAATACTCTGGAAATCTACCCTGTTTCCACCAAAATAAAACATCCCCTGATAATAAGCCCAATCAGGCTTTTGAGTGCATGGCAATAAAGCCAAGTGCTTATTTCAGGGTTCAAAAAAATATAAGACAGGGTCTTATTTTTGGGGAAACACGGTAAAATGTACAAATTCTTGAAACTTCATTATTCACGGGTTTTCACCTTGCTGCTTCTTTAACATATATGAACTTCTTAAATAGTTTTTAAGAATTTCTTTTAAAATTAATGTGAAAATGAAATGGAATTCAACATAACTATATTACAGAATAAAAAAGGGATGAACGAGTTAAATCAGATAGTGTAGTTCACCCATAGCTATATTCAGCAATCCACTGCTAAGCAGCTATCACTGATTCAGAGATGTCAAATATGTTTCTTTCTGGCATCACCAAAAAGCTAATAAGTGTGAAGGAACAGCTCAGATATTATCCTTTTCTGCCTTCCTCTAAACCAGGAATGTCAAACTCACAGCCTGTGGGCCAGATGCATCACACGCTGCCCATGCGCACCCCCGGTTTAGTGAAGGGGGAAAAAGTTGCAATATGTCACGTGACGACACAATTTTGACACCCCTGCTCTAAACTAACTACCTCAATGGATGGAAATGGACAAAGCAGAAGAGCACAAAGAAAGACATCTAGAATCTGCTATATCTAGTAAGGTGGAGTTTGTTGTGGTCCACTCACATCCAGTAATTTTCTGTCTCTTTTTGCAACATGTCCTTCATTAAGAAAGAGTCAGCATCCACAATCCTTCCAATCTCCTGCCCAATGCTTTTAAGGAGAATTGCTGTATTATCAGTTGTGAAAAGATTAAAAAAGAAGACTTTAGCACTTAAAGACTAATACCTTTTTTCTACAGATCGGTGGCTAGTTTTAGGATATGTAAATACTGAGAAGAAATCATACTGCATGCATTGAAAATATTTCCAAATTGATCATTCACCCTGTTTCCCCTAAAATAAGACATCCCCTGATAATAAGCCCAATTGGGCTTTTGAGCACATGCACTAAAATAAACCCTATCCCTGAAAATAACCCTTCTTTGAAGATATTTAAATGCATGCGCAGCCGGTCCCCGCCACTTCCTCTGGTTTCCTCCATGCACCCCAGAATAATAAGACCTCCCTGAAAATAAGGCCAAGTGGTTATTTTGGGGTTCAAAAAAATATAAGACAGGGTCTTATTTTTGGGGAAACATGGTAGTAAGGAACAAAGTTGAGGTTGTAATCTGAGTGATGATGGAAAAAAAAAACACAAAAACCAGATGATCCTTTTTTGATATCCTTCAGTCATTTGCTTTAGGTTGTACCTCTATCATATGCTAAACTCATATACAGCATATATAGTGGTCACCATAATATAAAAAAGATGTTGAGACTCTGGAAAGAGTGCAGAGAAGAGCAACAAAAATGATCAGGGGGCTGGAGACAAAAACATATGAAGAATGGTTGCAGGAATTGGGTATGTCCAGTTTAATGGAAAAAAAGGACTAGGGGTGACATATTGCAATGTTTCAATATTTGAGGAGCTGCCACAAAAATGAGGGAATCAAACTATTTTCCAGAGCATGAAAAGGCAAGACAAGAAACAATGGATAAAAAATAATCAAAGAGAGAAGCAACTTAGAACTAAGAAGAAATTGCCTAATGGTGAGAAGAATCAACCAATGGAATGGCTTCCCTTCAGAAGTCCCATCACTGGAGGTTTTCAAAAAGAGACTGGACAGACATTTGTCTGAAATGGTAAAGGATATCTTGCTGAGCAGGGGGTTGGACTAGATGGATTAGGTCCCTTTCAACTCTTTATTTTTTTATTTTTTATTTGATTTATATGCCGCCCTTCTCCGGAGACTCAGGGCGGCTTACAATGCGTTAAGCAATAGCCTTCATCCTTTTGTATATTTATACAAAGTCAGCTTATTGCCCCCACAAACTGGGTCCTCATTTTACCTACCTTAGAAAGGATGGAAGGCTGAGTCAACCTTGAGCCTGGTGAGATTCGAACTTACAGTAATTACAGACAGCTGGTGTTAATCACAATGCTTTTAGTCTGCTGAGTTACCAGGCCCTTAACTTCTATATTCTATATATAGAATTCTATATTCTATGTTTAATTTCCTGGCATTTTTTTGTGCTTCAGAACATATTTGTCTCCAAAGGAAATGTGTACAATGTTGAAAATCCCACCTTGATTTATCCTTGTACATCTTTTGGAGATCCTTCATTATAGGCAGAGGATAGATACACCACTAGGTATTGCCATTAGCAGTCTGTTCATTCCTCTCTTGTACCACATTTGCAACAGGGAACATGAGAATATATTCCCAAGTAACACCGGTTGCACATTCTCCTCTCATTTCAAGAGTGCTAATTGCCAAATTTACACTATCAGCTGCATCTCTGCTATCCAGAGTTGAAGCTACAAATGGTAAATAATATGTTAAAGATGTAAGATATTTAGCCCAGGGAAATTGAAGAGCTGCCACTATTTTATTAATTAGCCTACAGTGTCATGCACAGCCAGTCAGTTTATTATTATTTCTTAAGAAAGCATTATAAGTATCTGTCTCATTAGAGAACAGAAATAGCAGACAGATTAATGCACATATGCTCCCACATTAATTAGAAAATCAGATTTCTCACAAGATTGATAATTTGATAGCAACAATTGTAGTTGCAATTAATTGGCTCCCTTGTACTAGGCTCCTGATGAGGCATGCAACAGCAAAAGCACATTGAGACCCAGCATACTCTGGACCTAAGAAAGGAGCATCTACAGCACAAGATAAATTGCCTCTCCATGGGAGCCTACCCAGTGTTTTTGCAATAATATTCCACTGTGTATATTGTCTCTCTCATTGATGCCAAGAACAGGAGTGGGGGAGGATTCAGATATCATTAAGGATAACTTCTGTTTTTTTTTTTTTAAAAAAAATGTAATTAAACAGACAAAGGTCCCAATCAAGAAAACAAGCAATCAACACTCAAAATGCCCTTAATAATTGGAAGATGCTAAGAAAATAAGAGAGGAGAGAAAATAACTATTCAAATTATCAGCTCTGCTGACATTTAATACATTCATATTTAAAAAGTGACATTTAACTAACTAAATGATGCAAATGAGAGCTACATTTACAGAAGTTTGAAAAAAAGCAACAACTTCTGATCTCTGGTATTTTCCTACACACTGAAATGTCTTCAATCTATCAGCCACAGTAAAAAAAAAAAAAAGACAAAAAGCCCCCAACTGCTATGATATCTGTTCTTTTTCCAGTATGTTTCTTGTTGATTATTACAGTATTCTTTGTGCATTTTTCTCTCAGCATAGTGATATAAAACTCCGAAGTAATTAGCTTTACCATGACTGAAAACCTTCAACTTGGAATAGAAGGTTATTTCAACTGGAGTAATCACTTTGTAAGAAAATGTCAAAACATATCAGTGCCTGGTTTGGTTTTGTTTTTTTCATCTTTGTAGGCTCATTTTCATTGAAGAAAGCCTACCAAATAATGTAACATGACTGCTACCTTAAACGCAAACATGTACATGAAGCAAATGTTTGATGCTAGGGTCCTATTATTAGGATACAAGAAGGTTTTACTCCTACAGTGCTACTGTAGTAATAAACCTTCCTACAATACATATAGGCTATAGAAGTGATATCCAGGAACATGAGAGGATCAATGAGAATTTAATATTTACTCTTCTCCCAGGGTCCTTAATGCTGGTGGTGGTGTGCCTGATGCAGTAGGACTGTTGTATCTATCTATAACATCTCTCTCTCTCTCTCTCTCTCTCTCTCTCTCTCTCTCTCTCTCTCTCTCTCTCTCTCTCTCATCCATTCACATTAATGGACAAATGTTAGTTATGACTTATTTAAGATCTACTTCTTTGAATGTTTCTAACTGAAGCAAGAGAGACTAGTGACTAGCCAAATGGTAGGAAAATAAATTATTTGAACTATTCTCACACACTGAAGTTACCTCTGAGAGTTAACAAAATCAGGAAAGAAACATTGTTTGGAAACATTGTTTGTGTTGGTAGGGGGACAGAGGTCGACCTCAAGGCACCTTGTTTGTGGGGGGCTGCAAGGATTTGTGGGATGCCGCAAGGGTCAGCCCTCTCGCCCCTTCTGTTCAACATTTATGTGAAGCCGCTGGGTGAGATCATCCGTGGTTTCGGGTTGAGGTTCCACCAGTACGCTGACGATACTCAGCTGTACATCTCCATCCGGACCACCCCAATGATGCCCTTGATGTGATGTCCTGGTGTCTGGAGGCCGTGTGGATCTGGATGGGGAGGAACAAGCTCAGATTCAACCCTTCCAAGACCGAGTGGCTGTGGTTTCCGGCGTCCCGGTATAGTCAGCTGGTTCCATCACTGACTATTGGGGGCGAGATCTTGGCCCCCTCAGAGAGGGTTCACAACTTGGGTGTTCTCCTGGATGTACGGCTGTCTTTGGAAGATCATATGATGGCCGTGGCCAGGGGAGCTTTTTATCAGGTTCACCTGATATACCAGTTGCGTCCCTTTCTGGACCGGGATGCCCTGTGCACGGTCACTCATGCCCTCGTCACGTCACGTCTGGACTACTGTAACGCTCTCTACATGGGGCTACCCTTGAAGAGCGCTCAGAGGCTCCAACTGGTCCAGAATATGGCTGTGTGGGTGGTTATGGGGGAGACTCGGCGCACCCACGTAACACCCCTCCTGCGCGAGCTGCACTGGTTCCCGGTGGTCTTCCGGGTGCGATTCAAGGTGTTGGTCACCACCTTTAAAGTGCTCCATGGCTTAGGACTGGGGTATATACGAGATCACTTTCTGCCAGCAACAGCCTCCCACCGGCCAATATGCTCCCACAGAGAGGGGCTTCTCAGGGTACCGTTGGCCAAACAATGCTGACTGGCGACACCCAGGGGGAGAGCCTTCTCTGTGGGGGCACCAGCCCTCTGGAATGAGCTGCCCCTAGAGGTTCGTCTTATCCCCGACCTGCATACCTTTCGCCGCGCCCTGAAGACCCTTTTGTTCCAACAAGCTGGGCTGGCCTAATACAAATTTTATAATGGATGTATGTTTGTTTTAATCTGTGGACCAAATTTTTATATATTCAATTTTAAATTGTTTTAAATTTTGTAATTTATATGTGTTTTAATATGGCTGTACACCGCCCTGAGTTCTCTGGGAGAAGGCTGGTATAGAAGTCCAATAAACATAAACATAAACATAAACATTCTATGATTTGGAAATCAAATGAGTTATGGAAAGGTGTAAACACAGTGGTGGGATTCAGCCAGTTCGCACCACTTTGGGAGAACCGGTTGTTAACTTTCTGAGGAGTTTGGTGAACTGGTTGTTGGAAGAAATCATTAGGGCAGAGAACCAGTTGTTAAATATTTAAATCACACCACTGTGTAAACACCTTTACAAAGTAAAGAAGATGGGAGATACACTTAGGTAATGTTTAACGTGAAGATTAAACCTTTCTCTCTTTAGGTGTCTTCTATAAGTGACTGTAGGTCTATAGGTATTTTATTAAAGTGTTTCATCAGAAGCACATTTTTTCCTAATAGAATGCTTTTGTTTAGATAATACATAAATATCGGGGGATCCTGTTTGATCCATTGTAAAATCTTGCATGCTAGATTGTATAGATCAGGGATGTCAAACTGGTGGCCCACAGGCTGGATGTGTCATGTGCAGGCCATGCCCATCGTAGCTCCATGAAGGGAAAAAACGTCACATAACGTTACGTGATGGCAATGTGACGCAGTGAGTTTGAAACCCGTGGTATAGATGGTATAGAAATATAAGCAAACATGTTCCTACATAAATACATTTCAACCCAATTAACACTTCTGGAGTTACTGCACTATTTGGAACAAACATTAATTGTATCTAAACAGTATGTCGATCAGGCAAAGTTGTATGGAAGAAATGAAATACAAATGTATTTATTAAAGAATAAAGTGTATGTATTTGTAAAAATATAAATTTATTTGTATTTGTAAAAATACAAATAAAAATTAATTTAAAAGACCTTAATATTTTTTAAAGTCACAAAAAGATGTTGCTATTTGACAGAATGCATGAATGATTAAATAAATGAAAAATTGGAATAGACCAGATAATGAGTGAAATGTACATTTCTATTAATACAATGATCCAACTGTATGAAGACCAGGTAAATAATGGGGAAGATTGCTCATGTACCTAATATTGTGGTTCAGATAAAATCTCCCAGAAATTGCATATGGAGGACCAATTATAAAAATCTTTCTATCACTGTAATTTACATTTAAAAAAAAAAACCAGTACACATTAATTAAAACAAATTAGTCACCCTGGCAGCAACTTTAGATTTTTCTACTCTACTACTTAATACTACAGAACAATGTAATGTTATCCCAAATACATAGTGTCAGTGTGTTTTTACTACAGTGTGTTCTTACTACATGGGTTGGTGACCAACTGACTTCACTCAACCATTTCATGAGCTGAATGAATATAAACATGCCTAAAATTTTCTTCATAACCATCCTGATATTCCTATGTTATCTGGACAAAAGGTACTGTGCTTTTTTCCCAATCTCTGCCATATACCTTTTTCTTTATTCCTAATTGTGAAATTTCTGACAAAAAACTGGTCTTGTAATCTGACAGAGAAAAAGACGTTTTCCTCTTTGCCTTGGATAGGAAATTTCAAATTCATTTGTTGCTTTGTGTCTAGGATGAAGTTTCTGGGCCTATAGTAATTACTTAATGTATTTAATTATATCCTGCCTTTATTATTTTTTATAAACAACACAAGGTGGCAAATATATCTGATGCTCTTTCCTCCTATTTTCCCCACAACAACAATCCTGTGGGATGGGTTGGACTGAGAGAAAGTGATTAGTCCAAGGTAATCAACTAGGTTTCATGACTAAGGTCAGACTTGAAGTCACAGATTCCCAGTTTGATGTCTTAATTACTGGACCAAACTCTCTCTGGTTTGTATACTGATACAACATTTAAACAGAATGAATGGACTACAGTGAAAGTTATGTCAAACTCTTTCTAAAATAAGTGGAACTTAAAATATTCAGTTAATGCCTGAGTCTCATAATTTTTTGTGAAATGTTTTAAAATATTTTATATCGTTTTTTTTAAAAAAACCCGATATAAACCTTTTTTTAAAAAAAGGTTAACAATAATGAATGGAATAAAGGAAGCATCAGGCAGCAAATAAATTATGAATATTCTTAGATCTCTACATCAGAAGAATCAGCAGTGTCAGACCTAGTATTACACAGGGGACATGGTATTGCATTTATTTTATGTGGGCCACCAGAAATATTACATTTTCTGAATGCACTCTCCAGCTCACTGAATAGCCAGTGATAATTTGTATTACAAACACTTGTAGGAATTACTTAAATAGAAACTGAACATTTAAAGAAACCAATCAATGACTATGCATTAATGACTACAGTCAGAGTGCTCATTCAGAGAGCTTAGATGAAACAGTATCAAAGAGGAATAATACATAATAAGATTTCACTGCTTTGATTCAAACAGGAGTAGAATTTCATATAATCATAACCAAAGCAAATTGAAAGCCTAAGAAGAATTAAGAAAATGATCCTGCCCTCTCATCATGCCTCTTCCATCCTTGAAATGAAGATACCAAGCACAAAATTAACAAAAAGGATGAGAAAATAGAAGCAGAACTATAATGATGGAACTGTGATAGCAAGGATTGCATTGAGTGAACGACTTCCGACTCTGCTCAAATGATCCCCAGTTGGTCTCCAAAGGTGTCACAAAAAGGAAGACAATAATCAAAGGCATTGAGTAATGCCTTTGATTATTGAGTGTTTTCCCAAAAATAGGAGCCTGTCTTATATTTTTTTGAACCCTGAAATAAGTGCTTGGCCTTATTGCCATGCACTCAAAAGCTTGATTGGGCTTATTATCAGGGGATGTCTTATTTTGGGGAAAACAGGGTAGCTAAACAACTCTGTTCCCTCCATGTGCATGTCACCCTTTACATATCTGAAAAATTGAGGCAGGGATACCTTTACTGAAGAATTAATAAATGATAAATGACAATAAATAAAAAGATGCAGGGGAAGAATAGGGGGCACACATAGATAAACTGATGCAGCAGGATTCATTAACTACTTTATATACACAATAATACATAAAGTAAGTTTACAATACCAACAGCAGATTCACAGTTTCATTTCAGCTCTGATCAGCAGACAAGTTCATACACACACTGGTTTTCGTTGTGTTTCTCAGAACCGACTCAGAAGCTGCAGACTAAGATACACCCTGGCTCCAGTCTGTCACAGTTCCCAATTGGCTGATTTAGTTGCTATGCCTATTCATTGGCTGCCCTTGTTACCATGTCTTCCCAGTCATGAATATTCTGACAAGAAGTATTAAGAATGTGAATATAGAAGTAATCTGCTGGTTCTGCCAATAGGTTTATGGTAGTTTGTTTTGATATGGAGTTTCTAAATAATTATACTGGACCTGACCTTACTGACCTATTTTCACTTAGCCATATCTATTGCTGCCATCCACCTGTTTCAGAAACAATACATGGTGATGTTATCCATGGGTATCAGCAGTAATTGGAGGTTTTATCAAACCAACAGAGCATACATCATGATATCACAACATAACCTTCCTTCCTTCCTTCCTTCCTTCCTCTTTTCTTTTTTCTTTTCTTTTTCTTGTGACATCATGATGCAAGAACAAAAGGGATAGAATAGCAGGATGTGTGTGGTGCTGTTTTGAGCCCATTCCTGCCTAATACTCAAGATTCGATGTGTGATCATTTGTTGCATCTGGTTCCATTGCTGGTAAATGCATGCATTATTAAATGAAGGAAAGATTGTATAGTGTACCACAGTACATGCAGATTGAAGAAATCAATCCACAAGTTTCCGACCTTATTTGCTTTAACAGTTGGTTTATTTTCCCCTTTGAATCCATTCTTGATACTGGAAGTGTAACAATTGCGAAAACTGTGGAATAGTTTGAAAGCTAAAACAATGAACAAGAATCTTATGCTGAGAAAAGATACTTTATGGTTTCTTATACTGTATAGCTACATATTCTGTTGGTAATGCTTCTGAAGTTTCAATAGTTATTTTACAAAAGCAATTTAAAGATGACGTGAAGACATCTCTGATTTACTAAACTAAACACCAAAAACCACTGTCCCAGCCTAAGCAGTGACACTCCTTTCCAATCATAATGGAAATGGTTTTAAATTCCAACCTTACTTTATTAATTGTCTTGAATCACATAGCAACAAACAATCAAATAAAGAAACAAAGAAAAAAACAGGACCCTTTCCAACATCTTAATACAATAGATATTCAGAGATGCTTTATAAACTAGCTGAGAGATGTCATGTTGGAGTATTATTCCCTTAAAAAATAATTAATTGTCCCCCACCATTAAGGCAGACTAGCAAGCTTGCCTTTAAAAATATATCCGGTTTAACTCTAAATTTATGTGCAGGAAAAATTATGACATATTCAGGAATGTAATGACTCAGTCTAAACCCCTATAGATGTTCCAAATGATAATCTCATTGTGATCTATGGCCTCATTCACTAAAGTAGCCATCTAGTTATTTCAAACTGAAATATGTTCAGTATCCAGAGATTACTATACTCTTAAAACTACTTGAACGTAATGAAAAACATTAAAACAAATTAAGTAGTCAAGAAAGGCAAAGCTAGAAAACTGAAGAGAAAACTAATATCTTTGGGAAACAATAAAATGGATAATCATGACACACACATATATAATAAGTTTAATTGAGTCCACAGTTAGAAATGCTCCTGGGTAGGGTTTCTGACAAATAAAGTATAAGGCGATGTTGAAATTCTTACTTTTAAAAAATATCACATATTCTTTACTGTCTTGTCTCTGATGGAAATAAAGCAGCTCACAATACTTTCTTTATTGTTTTGCTATGGCTAAATGTTTTACTCTTAGGACCCCAAGATTTTATTTTTCCCCTTTTATTGGGTGCTACTTCTTTTCTTTTCTTTTTCATAATTAGTTCCTATTTCCTTTTTTAAAAACATGTAGTCTTGACCACTAATGAGATCTGTTTGTCAAGAATCTCCATACCCATGTTCAGGGATGACTATTTTTGTTAGGATTTATTGAAATCCAAAATATAGTTACAGACTGAAATCTTGAGGTAACCCTCAAATAAATATTGCCTCTGCATCAAACTTAAAAAATCAGAAGTTATTTAGTAAACAACAAAGGTTGCCAATTGATTATTATTATATAGAATCATAGTTTTGCTAGTACTGTTCTGCTGGTATTTGCTTTAGGTACCATTCCCTATTATTAACCCTATTATTATTTTTCTCATCCCTTTATCAAAGCATCTAACCACAAGTTATGGGTTAAAAGAGCAACCATTGATCCTTATCAGAGCTGTGCTGGCACAATGGTTAGAATGCAATATTACAGGATAATTCTGTTGACTGCCAGCAGTTCAATCCTGACTGGCCCAAGGTTGACTCAACCTTCCAACCTACCTAGGTGGACCCAAATTGTTGAGAGCAATATGCTGACTCTGTAAATCATGTAGAGAGGGCACTTTGAAGCTGTATATAAGTCTAAGTGCTATTGCTATGGCTTATTTTGTGTCCAGACATTGTGAATAAGTTTCAAGCCAGTCAAGGAACCACGTTATGGCCAGGAAAAAAAAAGGTGTATACAATCTTCACTTACCAAATAATTTTAAAAAATCCCAGGGTCAGAATTTATTTTGTAATTTTTCTTTGGAAAATGGAGTCTAACGGTGCTTTTGTTGCTTGCTTGCTGATTTATTTATTTACATTTAAAAATAAATTCAAAACGAGACGTAGGCATTCTACAAAGTGAAGCATCAGTCTTGAGCATCATCTTTACTTCCAGTAATGCATAGAAATTATACATACAGAAGCAATCAGCATAAAAAAGGTTGAAAGATTTTATGTTACTTTACTCTGTCCTAACAAAGGAGATAGGAGGTGATCTGACTGCTCCCAGTCTCATGGTATCAGCACTTCTCTTTGTCATAATAATACAGCTAGAAGAGAATGATCTCTGAGGCCAAGGGAGCGTTAAATTTACCTGTTACGTTTGTGAAGGTTTGAAATGGTGATCAGGGTCAATTTAATAATGCCTTCTGAAGCAGTTCAGGAAAGAAAAGAATGAGAAATCTGAGACGGCAAGGCAAACCAATGAATACCCCATAGGCTCTACTGGGTAGTAAAGTCATCGTGGTTCATAATATCTTTGCAATTTGCATCTCTAGTATGAATAATTTCAGACAAAAGTTATACAATATTTAAGAAGATTTGTGATTTCTTTTGCTTCACAGCCTCTTTTACTGCTACATTGGCTTAAGAAAGAGACCCAATTTCTGGGGTACAGTATATCTTTTTGCATAACTTGAACAAGTAAGGTTCTCTGGAGAAGCTAAAAATAGTCATTTCTGACCACGTTAGGGCTCTGCTCTGATTATCAGAGAGTCCCCCAACTGTCCCCTAACTATCTTTCCCCCAACTATATACATAGGTCATTCTGGGACATATTGTGGTATGTGTTACAATAGTCATACAGGGCAGGACACCACCAAGTCCATTAAATTGTATATCAAATGACTTGGTAATATAGTCAAGGAAGTTGGAACTATTATTTATAGATCCATTTTCTCCTCCTTCTTACTACTATGGTCACAAAATATTTTCACAAATTACTTTTCAGTTTGTAAGTTTTTTTCTTTCTTTGATTCCCTGCTTAAGCGGGTTTAATTTACATTGTTAGACACAACTTGTACACTTACCAGTAATCTATCCATCGATCTAATCATAAGATACTTGTAGTCTACACAAACTTTGTTTGCCTATTCATACCACACATTTAATAAAGCCAGTTCATCTAGAAATTAAATTATCTAATATGAATGTGATCCATATTCAGTGAAAAATAGAACTTGAAAGTAGCAAAAGAACTTACTGTGTTTAAATAAAAGCAAAAATAAGCAAGGCAGAGAAAAGCAGAGTGTTGCTTCTAGAATTCTTTGTAATTTTTTCTTCAGCAGCAGCCATAAGAGACAATTTATTTTCTTCTATGCAGCAAAGAAAGGGGTTCTGTCTACATGTGCTTGGGAACCATGAGTGAGTTGTATATTCTTTGCTCAATGTCATATGACCAAGAGGGAGACTTAGAATGAAATACAGTTATCATGCTGATGAATAGATAGAGGGAGAACCATCTCTTTGTACAATTTTCTTCCAGAATTCTGTTGGACTGGAAAGAATAAAAAGGTAATTGATACTTTGAGGTTTGTTTTTAGCTTCTGTCCTCATTCACCTAACTGAATATAGAGAAAATTTTGTAAAAGTTGCAATCCATTTTTTAAAAGTATTTTGTTTTTTAAAAATGAAACTTCCAACATAGGGAAGAATTAAAAAGATGAGAGAGAGAGAGAGAGAGAGAGAGAGAGAAGGAGGGAGGGAGGGAGACAGAGAGAGAGAGAGGGAGAGAGAGAGAGAGGAAGAAAAGGAGAGAGAGGGATATTTCAGCTACATCAGTAAGATGGCATTCAAAATATGAGCTGCTGAGAGAATATCTGAGGCAGCACCTCTCTGCATGGAATGAACATTGACAGAGAGTGAGATGGATCATGTTCGGAAATCGTATCGGTGGCTGGAAAGAGCTAAACAAAAAGACAGCACAGAAGCACTGATCATAATAGCACAACAGGCACTAAGCGCCAGATCCATAGAAGCAGGTGTCTATTACACTAGTCAGGAGCCAAGGTGCAGGCTATAGAGACAGTCCAACACAGAAAGGCTATAGAGACAGTCCAACACAGAATGACAGCTCCTTGAATACAGAAAGATTTCCCAATGTGGAAAAGAAAGTGAAATAAGCAAACAAAGAGCAGAAGCAAAATATTTATTGGGGAAACTCCGACAAACTACACACATATATAACACAGCTTCACACAGTTTACACATGGAGTTCCTCTTCATTTCCTGTTTTATGATCTCAAAGTATCGACTCTGACCAGATGTTTCATCAACCTTGACAAGGAATACCCATAATATTTTAGAAGACAATTTGAGGACACATCAGGCTGTTCTTTTGCAGTGATTTTGTACAGTCATTTCTGTTTTTAAAAAATCTATCAGATACAGTATATTTTCATTTTCTCCTGGTCTTTGGTAGATAATTATTTCACTTTAGCATGCTGTCACAATTCCATGAATCTGTGTGTTCATATGGACAGATGGATGTGCTTTGTTAGATTGAGTAACATCAAAGTTAGCTCATTACCCATCATGATCATCATAAATGCAATGCAATCCTGCAAACTTGTTATATTTTGTTCAAACATGGGTTATCACTGGTCCCGCTAGCTTTTGATTTTGCTAGATCCAAAATACCCTTCCAAGATATTAACATTAACTGTCATGTTTCCCTGAAAATACGACCTACTCAAAAAATAAGTCCTAGCTTGATTTTTACACGTGCACTCAATATACAAGTAAGCCCCTACCCGCCCCCCCAAATAAGCCCTAATTAAGACCCCACCCACTCCAGGGTTTATGAGTAAAAATTAAGCTAGGGTGGGGATGGGAGGTGGAGCTGCCCTACTACTTACCTTCAGATAGTTGCAGCCAGGCCTCTCACACCTCGGCCCATTTCTTCTGCAGCTGGCAAGGCTTTCCTGAAGTCCTCTGTAGCCAATAACAGAGTTCCAGATCAATCCGGAACTCTGTTATTGGCTGCAGAGGCATTCAGGAAAGACTTGCTGGCTTTGCAGGCTGAAGAAGTTCCTGAAGACAGTGAAAAAGAGGCCAGGGGGTGACGCGCACAAGTGAGGTGAGTCAGTGGATAACATCCCCCCCACAAAAAGAAGACCTGGTGCCTTTTTTGGTGGGTGGCAAAAAAATATAAGACTGGGTCTTATTTTCGGGAAAAAATGGGTAGATTGAATTTTAATTAAAATAAAATTTTTATCCTGGCTTTTTTCATTACTTGAAATATATCTTGTGATATGTCCAGTGGTGGTATTCAGCTGGTTCAGACTGGTTTGGGCGAACTGATAGTGATGACATGTGGGGGCTCGCTCAACCACCTTGATGCTATGCCGTTCTATTTAGCCATGTTTTCTAAACTGCGCACATGTGTGCAAGCTGTGCACGCAAGCAAAGTGCATGCACGGAAGCTGCACACGGTCACATTTTCAGTGTGTGGCAAACCAGTGGTAAAATTATGTGAAACCCACTTCTGGATATGTCCATGAGTCCAAAAAGCAGCTCCCAGAAAGTGACTGCATCACTTTATTCTGTACAGTAAAGAAGGTGTCCTTGATGGAGATGTACAAAGTCCATTGCTAAGTTGACAAAAGATGAGAAATATTTTGAGTCCACAACGGACTGATAATCTTAAGAAGTGACTTAAACAGCATCCTAATTCATTAAAGTGTAAGGTGGGAGAGGAGTTATAGCACAATCAGATTTGTAAAACTGGCATTAGCCTGACCACATTGCTTAGACCAAGAAGTCAACTCCATGAGAAAGCTCAAACTTATTTGATCTTAGTATGATAACCACTTAAAAAATTATTTCTGAAAATTATCTATCTGTAGTGGACTTAAAATATTTTTCACTACCATCACCCTAACAATGGTTCTTGCATGTCAAATAAATATTCTCTAGAATTCTGGTTATTCCTCACTTGGAATATTGTGTCAATTTCTAGGCCCCACATCTAAAAAGAAAACTGATAAGTTCAGCAAGGTTAAGGAACTGGAAATTAAGTTCTGTGTGAAACTATTAAAGGCATTGGCTATGTTTAGCCTGCAGACAGTGAGACTGTGGGGAGATATAATAGAATTCTTCAGATTTTTGGAACTTGGCATATAGAGAAGGAAATTGATTTGCATTATGTCACCCCAGGAGACAAAACCAGAACCAAGAGGTTTAAGCTGTAGAAAAATAGGAAGGCCACTATATAAACTATTTTAGCAAATTCTGCACTGAATTGGAGTAGATGACCATGGAGATTCCTCCAACTCTATGATTCTATGTCACTTAAAAACCAAGTGAAGCCTGGACAAGTTGTGTACACCTGATTTAGGGAAATTCCAAGGATTGCAAAAAAAGGAAAAGAAAAGGAAAAGAAAAGAAAAAGAAAAAAAGATTCTATTTGACGGGAGAGGCAAGATTGAGCAGAAGCATTTCATATTTTTTTAAAAAAATGCTATTGTAAATGCCACCACTGGGCAGGCCATTTCAGAAATAGTTTGGTTCGGTTCCATATGGTTTACTTTTTATTTATTACAATATCTATGATCCATGAATACGTTTTAGTTTCATGAAATGAAAATGCTTAGCAGGAATGTCTTAGAAGGACAGATTTGATTTATATTTTATGAGGCTGAGAATCCACTGTTCCTTTGGAATGTAATAAATCGTTCGCTATATTGCATCAGAGTTTACCTAATTTAATAGCCTTTGCAACAACTCCAGCATGTGATAGCTTATCAGAAAGTAACCAGAGATCGCTAAGAAGACAATGACCTATCTTCCTTTCCCAGGATAAGAAATAAGTAAGGATTACTTATCCTACAAAAATGGAACATTCATCGAAATCATTATATTTTGTCATCCCACGGAGATTAACATTCCTCAAGGTAGGAAGACGACGAAATGGAAATGGACCATTACTTTTTTTTAAAGAAAAGGGTTCCTATGCAGGTACTAAAATTGGTGATCCTCCAGGCTGAAACAGCCGTAAACTGTGCTGAAAGCGGCATGTGTGTGCGTGATCGGGAGGGGGTGGTCGTGCGTCACGGGTGTTGGTGATGGGTTTTGGGGCGTGGATAGGGCTCTGCTTGCACGGTGTTGGGCGGAGCGGGATCACGTGAGGCGATGGGTGTGGGACTGATAGGGTTAACAGATCCGGGCTGACGTCAGCACGGGATGCCTCTGGAAGCTGGAAAGGTGGAAATGGATGCCGGCTTCTCAGCGCGCTATTTAAACAGCGCTAAACGCCGATGCGGGAACTCTGACTTGATTGCTGTTAGCATATCGGTAGCAAGCTATTGCTGTTAGCTGCAAATAAACCATCCTCGAACCACCACCCAAGAGTGTTTCTTTGTGGAATTGCTCAGGCAGCCAGTGTTACCGAGACTTTATTCATTGATGAGCTTCAGGACACTGATGGTTTTCCTACAAAAGTTAATATATATCATTTTTATCATTTTTATTTAATTTCAGTGTGGAGTATATAACTAAGGCCCAATTCTATCATGTTCTAATTGAAGGAGATTAAAGTATAACATAACACTTCAATGGACATTCATGTACGGTATTTTTTCCACAGTATTACAATGCTGTATCACACAAAATACTTAGCAGAAAACCAGTCTGTATGATTATTCTTCCATGTGATTAAGTTGCAATGAATAAATCCAATTATAAACCTTTTTCTTATTATTATGTATGACTTCAGTCGCACTATTACTGCAGTGTTTCTCAAAATGCATAGGAACTGGCATTAAAAATTGACCTTTAGTTGTAATATACTTCTTGTTACCACATACTGAAAAGCACTGGCAGCCCTGTGTTTAGGGCTAAAGGCAACTTACTAGGAACGCTATATTTTTTTATGTACAGCAATATACGTAGTATCTCTGTCAATTGATAAAATAACTGAGACAAGAGTGAAGATGAATCACAGCATAGTGTATTTTATGCATTCATATTTCTCTTTCTATTGTCGATAGAAAAGGAATGAAATGCTATTCCTTTGTTTAGAAATAACATTGTTATTCAAAGCCATATGAATATGAAAATATTGTTCTACAAATCATTTCATAACTATTCCTCATGATTTTTTTAAAAGAACTGTTTCTTAATTTTAATATTTATTACCATCAGTTTGTACATTATGCTGAAATTTAGATTAAATTAGACAATAAACCATTTTTTCAGGAAAATTGATGAGTTCATTTTAATTCTTGTGCAACAGTTCCAAGAACTGAAAATATAGCCAAAGCTTTCTAAAATTTCTATATGGAAGAATATTTTATAAACAGCGATGGGGGAATATTTTATAAACCATATATTTCCACCGCCCATTGTCAAAGTAGGAGTTGGAAAGTTTAGTTGTGAGACTCAATTTCTTATTATGCTGTTTTCAATGATTCATTGGGGTGGCAACATATACCCCGTTTTCCCCAAAATAAGACATCCCCTGATAATAAGCCCAATCGGGCTTTTGAGCGCATGGCAATAAGGCCAAGTGCTTATTTCAGGGTTCAAAAAAATATTAGACAGGGTCTTATTTTCAGGGAAACATGGTACTGAAGGAGGCTGTAGAGGCCTGGATGGGGAAGAATGATTCAGAAGTGTTCCAGACAGACAGGAATATGAGTATAGAAAAACAGAATTTTGTAGAAGCACCTCTTCTGGCTAACACATTTTTTAAAAGGTATAAGCTTTCAGGAGCTGCAGTTCACTTCATCAGATTCCTAGAATGGATAGACTGAGCTAACAGACAAATTGGGGTGAGGGGAGGGGAGGAGAAGAGAGAAAGACAGGCTATGCAAATGCAGGCTACAAATTCCCAGTAATTTATCAATTTATAATGTGTAAAAAAATCCATTGTGTTGAGACCTTCTGGGATTGTTTAAGATCCTTTGATTTAATTCTGCTCAATGGTAGAGTTAATGTCCCATTTTTCCAAAGTCTCTTTGTCTTAGGAGACTGAAATTATCTTCTTCTTCCTTCCTCCTTTTTCTCTTTGCTTCAGGTTGGGTAACTGCTTGTATTCAAGAATGGGCCCACCACCCACTGTCTCAGAAAGTGTCATAGTCCAGTATGAGCTATACATTATTAGGTCATGCTTGAGTGGTTTGAACTGTGACTTGTAGATAACAACTAGAAGTTTCTCTTATTCTGCTTCTGTGGTTTGCTTTAAATTTGGTCCTCCAGGGGAATTGATCTGGCTCTATTGATTTTCTGTTGATTTTGTTGGGTCAGTCTCCTGAATTCCTACTTTAATTCCATTAGTTCAGCATCTCTGACAAATGGGTCATATCAAGTAAGGTTGTACTGTTAAGTTTAGCTATAAAGATGCATTGGATGGCACATCTGGGGAAGGAAGCTGGAAGAATATTGGTAGACTTGACAATTTGTAAGTTTCTTCTGTAATGTAGTATTTATTTGATATTGTGTAGCTTTATGGTGATGTCAAGAAAGTGCAGACAGGTCTAGGTTGAGATTGATGGTAGGGTAGAAGTTGTTGGAGGCATGATATCATTTGATGAGAGATTTATTTCCATGGGTCCAGTTAATGAAAATGTGAGTCTCAATCTTTGTGGAATAATTGACAAAGTCTTATTCTAGGTCAGCCATTAAGATGTTGGCATATTGATAAATTATGTGTGCCTGTGGCTGTGCTACTGATTTGCACATCCATGTTATTGCCAATGGTTAAACAGTTTATCATAATTCTACTAATTTTTAAAATAGCTTGATGACTTTTAGGGTTCCATATTGTTTTTTCTTCCCAGGAATTGGGTTTCAGACCATTATAATCCATTGGAAGAGGTTTTACATAGGATTTTCTGTGTTTATATGTCTTTTTTTTAGTTTATGATTTTATGTCTTTTTAAAAACTCTCTGTCCTTAGTGATGTATATTGTTATTTAGAGATATATGCCACCTTCAGTCATGCTGAGTGAGTGGATATATAAATTGATTTTTTGAATGAATGAATGCGTAGTCTTATATTCTGCTTTTTTACTATAATTCTCAAATTGTTTCACTGCATTTTTAACCAATTAAAGAACACCCCCAGAACAATACCTTCTAATAAAAAAAGGACTCCAGCAGAAACTGACCTCAAATCAGGAGCTGGTTCTCCATAACATTAGGAAAAAATCTTCCCTGAACTGAAGTAGGCATTTCTTTGCCTACCATTTTCTTCTTTGATCTCTCCTGTTTCTGCCTCTTCTGTGTCAGAGCAGGGCAGTCCGTATTAAATGACTCTGCAAATGAGACTTGCTTTAATGAATATGCATTAAATTGAGCTCATTAACATTACTGTTCGGGGAACATTTGTCAGTGGCCTCTTTGATGAATTTAGGGAACTCTACAAACTGTCAGCTTTCTTTATTTGATTTACTTGTTAAGCATTACTCGGAGGGAGAGATAAGATAATAGCTACCCCACCATCACACACACACAAAAGTCTAATTAAGCTTTAAATTTCTTAAAATCAACATGATCTAATAACTTTTGGTGGCGCTTGACTTTTGCTATGCTAAGCCATTCAGTGATTATCTATCCCATGACATTAGAGACCTACAGCCACCTTAATGGTCAATAAATACCATTACTATTCCAAACTAGAATTTCATTATCTGGGGGCTCTGTGTCAAAATCCCCAAAGCCTCAAAGAGAATCCAAAGCTTCTGACATTTACAAAGCTGTTTCTAAAGACATAAAGACATAAAGAGAGTGAAAGGTCGCCACAGCCAAAAATACTGAAGGACTGCAGACATGAAAATATTCCTGTCACTAAAGTTTAAAGGAAGAGTTGTTTTACAGAACAAAGTTCTCAATTTTTCTATGAATAATCACTGTAATCCTTTCCAGAGGGCAAAAAAGCTTATGCCTGTACTGGTGGTAGCTGCATATAACTAGTTAAATGCAACAGTGAGTGGCATACCCTCATTTACTTCCAGCAGTGAGGATCTATCTCGGTAGACTCTTGGCATTCGTTCAGAAAGATTTAATCAAGTAGAGAAGTAAATATGCTCATGAGCCTTTGGGGGAAAATAAACAACCAAAAATGAATATAATCTCATGTTTGGTCAATGAGCTGAAGACTTCCTTTTGTTCCTCCCCAAACAATCTATAATAGATAGTTTAGGGATTATCTGTAGAGAGCAGGAGCAAAATCATAGACAGCATTATCTCGGCAATTGCAGTATTGCAGTTACCAATAAATATAGCTGGTTTCATCTTATCTAAATGATGAAATAATGACTCTTTCATAACCAAAACCAAATTTTAGCAACAATGTCACCCTGACTGAAGTAAGCAGTTGGGTTCAAATCATATTAAAACCAAACTAGACAGCATAGGCTGCAGTCTAGTTTGTCGCCCACCCACCCCTTTTATTTTTTTCTAGCAAACTTGGTGTTTTGGTTGACAGAACTATGAATATGTCTTTGCATATGAATATGCAAAGCAATAAACCAGGAATGTTTTTTATCTGTTTTAAGCATCTTCTGAGGATAATGTTATTAAAACTTCACAATCCTTCAATGTGTGTGTGTGAACTACGATATTTCATGTGGTGGTACACAGTGATGAAAGGGTACCAAATTTGGTCCAAGGGCAGTATTGGCAACAGTTCACCAGTTATACTATGTACGCCAGAAATCTTTATATTTTGTAAGAATATATAAATATCCGCAATTCTTTGGTACCAAAAGAACTACATAACCATGCAGTGCTAGATCCGTATGGTATAAGGAGATAAAATCAAAATTAAATAATCAAGTACACAAAGTATTTTATAACTTAGTATAATCAAGTTATCCATTTTAGATCTCTGCCTGAGCTCATCAACAATAAGAAAAAGGTACACTAGATTCCTGATGTTTTACTAATTAGACTTGCAGGCAAATATTGAATGCTAGAGGCAATAAAGCACTTTAAGCTAATCTTTATACTCCTCTTTTGGGAATATATTGTCATATCTTTTTTGGGGGGGGGAAGTAATAAGAAGGATAAACATGACTATAAAAAATCCACTTACTTCAGTTTGTTGGTCACATAACTTTGGCACAGAGACATGACTGAAATAAACCCAGCTGGTTTTATAGGACCAGTCTATAAATGTGCAAAGACACCAGTCTTCTGATAAGAATTAATGGTTAAATATAACTTAGATCACAGAGCTCATGAATTAATTGCTAGCATAAAAAGAAAATCTCACAAGGTTTGTATGCAAGCTGACAACTGGATTGTAGACTTGACATTGTCTACCTTTCTGTATCATGAACATAATATTTCATTGTTTTCTTTTCTTGATTTCCAACTTTTTACTTTCCTCCATGTTTAATATGTTACCAGACTAGACAAATTCTGATAATATGATAACTATGCATTTTTAATATATACAACAAAGAACTTTCCTGAATGTAAGGTTTGTAAGGATGGATTATTAGAAAAGGCATATTGTTACAATGCAATTTGTATGGGAAGTCTTTTATTGGAGAAAAAGTAATCTTAACATCTTTTCTAATAACAATTGTTAAGAACATATCCTGCCTATTCAGTGATATACAGAAATGCTGATCCAGATATTAATATTATGAATTGACATAATATTTGTAGAAGCCTTTTATATATTGCTTTTCAGCTGCATAAAAGCTAAGATGGATTTTGCAGGTAAGTTATATGCAAAGTGGTAGCACTTTTTTCACCCTTTTAAATCATGCTATTAAATATGTCAGCTCTTGTCCAACCATAGTTGTACAGAAAGCATAGGTACTTTGACTTCTATTTAGTTAGTCTTGGCAGAAGCAAAGTGCTTCTGTTACACGTGAGACACATTTTCCTTCTTTAATTGCATTTTTAAAAAAGATATAAATGGAGCATACCCAGCCAGAAAATTTACTTTTTTTCCTGAACCTTTCAGATCAGCTTTACTATTCTTAAGCTGAAACAGAGTAACAAAAGATAGTAATATGTAGGAGCTTTGCTGTTGACATTGTTGCTATTACCGTAAGTTAAGTAACAACCTGACTTTTTGCCCAGGGAATAGGTCATTTAGAAGGATGTTGACTACCTTTGAACCAATGGGCTGATCACTCTCTGGCTTTGTCATTTTGACAGATAGTGCAACATAACCATTTAGCACTGAAACTGTGAACAGAGAGTACAGTGGATGAACAAATAACCCTCTTATTTTTACAGTTGTCCCAAAACATCTCTCTCTCTCTCTGTGTGTTTCTGACTCTTTTTTCCACCTGTGTTTTATATAACACATTTGACAAAGAAGGAAGAACTGGAAACAATAACTCACATTCTCATTATACCTGGCTGGATTACGACATAGTAATGATATGCTCAACATGGGGCTGCTTTGAAAGGCTATTTAGAAAGCAAAGTTGGTACAAAATGCAGCAGTGCATTTACTAAGTGGTACTTAACACCATGCACATCAATGCTTCCAGTCTCACACTGGTTTTAAGTAAATTTCTGGGTGCAGATCAAAGTGCTGTTCTTCAGCTACAAAAACCCTAAGATACCTGCAGGACTTCCTTCCAGTGGTGGGCTTCAAATAATTTAACAACTGGTTCTCTGTGCTAATGACCGGCTGGGTAGGCATGATTGGATGGTCCTGTGACTGAGTGGGCGTGGCCAAGTTAATGTCACTCATGTTGAGGGGCATTTCGCCTCTCCCACCCTCTCATGACTGTGGGGATGCTGCAATGATTGTAAGTGTGAAAAACGGTCATAAGTCACTTTTTTCAATGCCCTTGTAACTTTGGTCACTAAATGAACTGTTGTAAATCAAGGATTACCTGTACAAAAATACAAAAAAACTTCTTTGGTTGCAAAAATCTGCCTTAAATATCAGTCATTAGATTATAAATGGGGGAATACACCCTGAAGATCAATGAGTCACAGCTGACATGGAAAGCTAAATCATTCTGTCTGAATACCTTCCTTTTCCTCAGCAATACCTGCAACCTGGAGTTACAAATCAGGCAGGTTGCCAGAGCACATTGAGGAATTAAAATAATTAAAATACAAGGATAACTATCAGCAGCCAAGTTACTTTTGCTCATAAAGTGAAACCTTTTAGCAGAGAGGTCATTTAAGCTCTCCAGAAAGTGGGTGGGCATATTTGGGCTACAAAATGCCAAGCTAAAGAGACAAATCAACAAATTAAAATCTTGAATGAGGGCTAATCCCATTCTGCCTTTGTTCAGACCTTGCTACAGGGAATTTTTTGCCTATGAATATAGCTATCTATCTCTTTATCTCTTAAGTGCTAACATCTGCTGTGGGCTATTAAGGAAGGTGGGGGCTGCTTTCACCATCTAAGAAAACATGTTTCTCCATTTCTCATTCAGGGAAATATATTCTTCCCTTTTAGTATTTCTCAAAATATTTCATTCTTCCAGGAGAGGGGTGGGTGCTAACTTTCCTGGATGCACGGATGTCTTTGGAAGATCACATGACGGCTGTGGCCAGGGGAGCTTTCTATCGGGTTCGCCTGATGCACCAGTTGCATCCCTTTCTGGACCAGGATGCCCTGCGCATGGTAACTCATGCCCTCGTCACATCCTGTCTGGACTACTGCAACGCTCTCTACATGGGGCTCCCCTTGAAGAGCACTCAGAGGCTCCAACTGGTCCAGAATGCAGCCGCGCGGGTGGTTATGGGAGTGACTCGGTGCACCCACGCAACACCCCTCCTGCACGAGCTGCACTGGCACCCAGTGATCTTCCGGGTGTGATTCAAGGTGTTGGTTACCACCTTTAAAGCGCTCCATGGCTTAAGACCAGGGTATATATGAGACCACCTTCTGCCATCAACAACCTCCCACTGGCCAATATGCTCCCACAGAGAGGGGCTCCTCAGGGTGCCGTCGGCCAAACAATGCCGACTGGCGACACCCAGGGGGAAAGCTTTCTCTGTGGGGGCACCAGCCCTCTGGAATGAGCTGCCCCTGGAGCTTCATCTTAGCCCCAACCTGCGTACTTTTCGCCACGCCCTTAAGAACCTTTTGTTCCAGCAAGCCGGACTGGCCTAGTACAAATTTTATAATGGGTGTATGTGTGTTTCAATTCGCGGGCCAAATTTTATATATTCAATTTTAATTGATTTTAAATTTTATAAATCTATGTGTTTTAATATGGCTGTACACCGCACTGAGTCCTTCAGGAGAAGGGCGGTATAGAAATCTAATAAACTTCAAACTTCCACAATTGGTGCCATGTTGCTATGCCATATTACCATGACAGCAATCATGTAACTTGGCCACTCTGAAGCCATGCAAGAGACTCCTGTCCCAGAGGTGCTTTTTCAAGAGGCAACTGGACTTTCTGGAAAACAAGAAAGTCTAGTTGCCTCTTGAAAAAAACACCTTTCTGGGGAAGTAAGGTTAAGAGAAGATGCTGCTTTATCACAGCTCCTGTTTTCTGGAACAGCCTTGATAGGAAGTTCAACTTGCCCTAATCTTGTTATTTTTCTAGAAGTTGGTCAAGGTAAAACTCTTTGGGAGGGCTTTGAATCACTTAATTAACACCATCAAAATGTTAAATGTTATTGGGACCCTGTTTTACTCTAAATGACTGATACACTTTACAGAATGTTTCCTCTATTTTCTTTTATATTCTGTTGTATATTGTACATTTTTTATTTCTGGAATTTCACCAAGAGTCACAAGATTGTAATAGATTAAAAATGAAAGAAAATCAATCAATCAATAAAATGCATCAAATGAAAGTATATACAACTCTGTAGTAAAGCATTAATCAGGGAAGAATGATTAAAAATATCTCACACAGCCATAGAAAAAGTAGCTTCAGTGGGAAGAAACAGTAATCAGTTGTTGTTTTTTTTTAATTTGATTTATATGCCGCCCTTCTCTGGAGACTCAGGGTGGCTTACAATGTGTTAAGCAATAGCCTTCATACTTTTGTATATTTATACAAAGTCAGCTTATTGCCCCCACAAACTGGGTCCTCATTTCACCTACCTTAGAAAGGATGGAAGGCTGAGTCAACCTTGAGCCTTGGAGAGATTCGAACCAGCAGTAAATTGCAGGCAGCTGTGTTAATAACAGGGTGCGTAGACCACTGTACTATCAAGGCTTTAGTTTGATGAACTAATGCAAGGGCCACTATCTGTT
Organism: Pituophis catenifer annectens; assembly: GCF_029215685.1. Taxonomy (NCBI): domain Eukaryota; kingdom Metazoa; phylum Chordata; class Lepidosauria; order Squamata; family Colubridae; genus Pituophis; species Pituophis catenifer. The sequence goes on from NW_027256882.1 coordinate 117,456,940, forward strand.
TTCAAACTACAATTCTTCTGCAGGACAAGAAAGGAGTCAGACTTTATGCAGATCCTAAACTGATCATGTAGGTTGGTGTGGGCAGATTTTCCTGAAAACCTTTCCAACCAATATTAATTAGAGGGAGGGAGGAAGGAAGGATCATGTTTGATAGTGTATGGTTCAGGATAATGTGGAAACATAGGAAAATATGGGATGGGTTCAAGACAGGCTGATCTTAAGGAAATAATCTACATGAATAAATACGATACACTGATAGGCTAATGAAGCATCACATTCAAATACTGTGTTGAATTTTATATTTACTGACAAAAAAATAAAGGGAGACTAGTATAGATCTATTTCAAGCTATTTAGGCCTTGTCAGCTAGCCATACCTTTCTGGGATTCAAACCTGAGCTCAAATCAGGGGTGGGTTCCAAAATTTTTTACTACTGGTTCTGTGGGTGTGGCTTATTTGGTGGGCGTGGCTTGGTGGTCATGTGATTGAGTGGGCATGGCCAATTCGAAGTCACTCACGGCAAGGTGGGGCGGCACCTTGCTGTGAGTGACATCAAGTTGGCCACGCCCACTCAGTCACATGACCGATGCTGCAGAGACAGAGCAATTTCCTATGTACCTTTCCATGATCCTTGGGCTGATAAAATAAAAACCTGCCTGCCTAGCAGCCCAAACTGGAAAATGAGAGGGGGGGAGATGCTTCATGTCTAGAAAAACAGACTTTCTTTTAATCGCCTCATCAAACCACAAATTCCTCCGATCAGGGTTTCGTTCTCTGAGTAACGGGTCGGACGAAGAGTGGGGAAGTGACTAAAGGGGGAGAGAGGGACAAAGCCCTCTTAACGTGGATGCACGTAAAAAAAGGGTGGAATTTTGACAAACTTCTCCCCCAAGACCAAGAAGAGATTCATTTCCCTCTCGCCCTCTCCCCCAATATTTCCAAGAGCCTCCAACTTTGCAGCAGCTGCTGCTTCTCGCTTCTCCTGTCCCGGAAGTGGAACCAGGCACCATTTCCTCCCCCAAGTCATTGTTGGAGCATCAGAGATCTAAGGAAACTTTACAACTTTAAGAGAGGCGAGAAGCCAATGCAAAAGAAGTGGCAGCAGAGCTGACAGGGGTGTGTGTATGTGTGTGTGTATGTGTGTGTGTGTGTGTGTGTGTGTGTGTGTCCTTCTGCAGTCCTCTCCCGGGGTACAGCCAGGGCTTCGCTGCCTCCTCTTTCCTTCAGAGGGGCTGCCTCCAAGTCCTTGCGAAGGGATAAACACACACACACACACACACACACACACACACACACACACACACCCTGCCCTGTCACCTCCAGGTGCTGCTTCTTTTGCATTGGCTTCTCACCTTTCTTAAAGTTGATCGTGAAGAGCTGGAAGACATTTCCTTAGATCTCTGACGTTGCACAATGACTTGGGGGAGATCTAAGGAAACGTCTTCCAGCTCTTCACGATCAACTTTAAGAGAAGCGAGAAGCCAACGCAAAAGAAGCAGCAGTGGAGGCAACAGGGCAGGGCAGGGCATGTGTGTGTGTGTGTGTGTGTGTGTGTGTGACAGAGAGAGAGAGAAAGAGGCATCCAGCCACCCTCCCCCAGCACCGCCGCTGCTCCTGGCACTCTCTCACCTCCAGCACAGCAGCTCCGTCTCCCTGAAGGGCCGCCCGCCCACCCGCTGGCCAGGCTGGAAGGCAGGCAAGCATGGTAGGGCCATGGGGAAGGGAGCTAGCTAGCTGAGCGGCCCTGACATGCTTGCCTGCCTTCCCGGTGGTCCCTGTGGCCAGGCCCACTTGCTTACCTTCCTCCCCACCACTGCTTCTTTTTTCGGCTGCTTACCTTCCATGGTGGCTGGTCCAAAGTCGGGAAGGCAAGCTAACCTGAGTTTTTGGCAGCCCCCAGCCAGCCGCCACTGCTGGAAAGTGGCTGGCCAGAAAGCCTCTGAAAAGGCTTTTTTGCCAGCCACTTTCTCCGCAGGCTGCCAAAAAGCATCTGCTGTTGTCGCCATGTTCTTTGCGCATGCACATTCCATTGGACTTGCAAGGCAATAGGATGCACATGTGCAAAGAACATGGCGGTGATGAACATGGTGGCTGGGGAACCGGTTCGGGGGCATGGCCAGCCAGCAACTACTACCGGTTCTCCGAACGATAAGAGATTTTTACTACCGGTTCTTGAGAACCGGTGCGAACCGGGAGCAACCCACCACTGGCTCAAATCCCAGAAAGGAATGGCTAGCTGATGAGAGCTAAATAGCTTGAAATAGATCTATACTCAATTCTCTTTATTTCTTTGTTGGTAAATATAAAATTCAACACAAAAATAAGTTGTCACGAAAGTGACTGCCTGTGAAGACTCCTGGATTGGGGCTGAAAGGCAAAAGCGGAAGCAGTATCCTCCATTCCATATTTGGGTAGACCAGATTGTCCTGATAGACTGGTCTCACCAGAAAAAGCATTCAAATACTGTCTTGTCTTCTCACATCCACACACACTCCAAGGGTTTGAATTGTTCTTGAGACTTCACCAGCCCTGCATAGGATTCCTTAGGATTCCCCACACAGGAATTAGAAGAAGACCCAATGAGTCCACTTTCCCAAATCAGGGAAAACACACAGCAAGTCCAGCAAAGACAAATCCATGGTCCAAAACATACATCCCACAAGCTGAAATCCAATTCCAAAGTCCATAAACAGTCAAAGGTGTTTCAAGATAAGGTAGACACTGGCTGAATAAACACATAATCCAAAAAAGGAAGTTATTGTCAGCGTCTCTCTGCTCCACTTGCAGGGATAAATAGCTGTCAGCCATGCAATTAGAAGGGAGGAGGCTGCCTCCTTGCAAGTAGCCTCACCAATCTCCATTGCATATCTCTCCTCTCAGCTCTGCACACCCTAGGACCCTGCGGAGCAGGCAGCTCTTCCTCATCCCTTCTCATCAGTTGTAGTTGTGCCCCTTCTCTACTCTCTGTTTCTGACCAGCCTTCCAAGCCTCTTGGCTGCAGCTGCATTTCTTATTTCCCATTGTCAGCCAGATGCTTGTCCAATCGCTCCACTGGCACTTCTGAAATTATTGGTCTCTCCTCCTCTTCTTGCTCATCCCCTTCTGGCTCAGAGTCCCTCGTGACTTCCAGACGTTCCGCCATGCCCACTTCCCAAGTTCCTGAAGCTGTCTCTTCTTTGTCATTTAAGACTGCTTTGGGTGCACCCATGACAAATACTGTGTTGAAATTATATGACTGACTTAGCTGACTTCTACCCTGGCAAATTGCTGATCTCTTGGAATTAGGGTTGTAAACCTTAATTGTAAATCCAATCAAAGTTGGTAGGAGCTTTAACTTCCTCTGCAATTTTTTTTTCTTTTTGTGGGGGCGGTAAAGAAAGAGAAAGAGAGAGATGTAGAGCAGTCCCTTTTTATAGACTTGCCAAAGAACTTCCTTTCTCTGTTGATGGTAGAAAGTAAAAGATAACATTTTGCTCTCTGTTCATATGACATAACTGACTAGGAGACAATAGTTTAAGCCTAAAAAACTCAAACATTTTTGGGGATGCAATGCTCACTTGATATAAACTATCTCCACATATGAACCACTTAAGTATGCTATGGCAACATAGCAGAGAGTGGTGTTTGAATTTCAATGAAATTTCTAGATGGAAATACTCTCCATTTGAACTTTGTTTCTGCTTCCTATGAGGAAGCCAGAATATAAATCAATATTTCAAAAGTATAGTTACAAAGAGTTTTCCTATCAGTCAGCTGTGTGGGAGGATCAACTCAAAGCAAGGAAAAGCCCAATCTTGATTTTTCAGGCAGTAGCAGCAGTTTTTCTTTTAGGAAGAAACTAAGAAAAAACATTTTCTAAATAAATTGAGAAATACAAGTCTGATCTCAGCTTTTTTAAAGCCCCCAAATCCTCTTTCTATATTAGTGTTGTTATTTTTCTTAGTCCATTAAGATAGTATGAATATCTTACCCTTTGGATTTCATTTGATCTTCAGGAAATAGCATCTCTTTATTCTCCATGGTTGAACCCACAGGTTCATCTTCTTCTAATTATTCATTTGACAATCATAAAAACAAGAGAGGAAAAAAGTTCTGTAAGTAATATATATATATAAAAACTTTGGCACATGCATGTGATAAACATTGTTATACAAATATTCTTCAAAGAATAAGGAACAATTGTGCTTCTTATTCTTGTTTATTCTTGTTTATTTATTTTATTTATATGGCCACCCATCTCAACAAGTGACATTAAAATAAAATGAAAATAATTTCAAAATTTAATTTCAAAAATTAAAATATAAATCAGCAAAGAAACAGCAAATCCAAACTACTAATACAACTAACGATCAGGTCAGGTCTTTAAGGTTTTACAAAAGACCAATAGGTGTTTGGTTTTTTCTCTCATTATTAGGGTTTTGTGATGTGTGCTGTTGTTGGGTAGTAGAGTGGCAGGGTGCTGTGGATCCTACCCAGTGGTGGATTGCCCCCAGTTAGGACCGGTTCTATAGAACCAGTAGTAAAACCGGAGGGAGGCTCCGCCCATCCATCCCAACATCATCAAAATGCTTCTGCGCACGTGCAGAAGAGTGTACGTACGGCCCCATTGCGAACCGGTAGTAAAGGTAAGTAGAACCCACCCCTGATCCTACCCCCATAGATGGCACTTTTGCTTTAACCCATGTAGCTCTGAGAAGGGAGGGAGGGAGGGAGGGAGGGAAGAGAAAGTATTGGTTCAATTGACTCTTGAGTTGCCACAGTGAATATATAACTGATTCTTTCTCCTGGGTAAGAATCAAAGGAGGAATTGGTGGTGGGTGAATGGAAGGCAGCCTTCTACCAGCTGATGGCATGAGCAGGTGAGAATTCCTGTGAAAGTTACTTTCTATGAATGAACTGTAGTAATGTGTTTGAGTGCTGTGGTTGTGGGGAGATAATAGATGGTATCCTGATGAGATCTAGTGAAGCTAAATTGACTCCCTGCCAAGGTATGATTGGAGAGGACAGCAAAAGTCCTTGACCTTAGGGGGGGTGGATTTGGCTGATGGAGCTGCATGCATGGTGGAAGCAGGCCATAGGATTACTGTGGTGATAGGGGAAGATATGATGGTAGAAAAGGAGTAGGCTGCTTCCAGGAAACTCAAGACCATTGCCTTACTCAGTTTTCTGTTCCAGTGCTCCGTCAGTAAACTTTCAGTGGCCCTGATTTCTGGCTGCTGCTTCTAAAAGCCAGGTGAATCTGCAATAAGGCTTCTGGCTGCTCCTTTTAAAAGCCAGATCAATCTGTAATAAGGTCTCCTTCATCTGTGATTTATCATGGATGAGATGGCCAATCTGACTTGTATTAGAAGGGGAGTTAATCTATTTGGAAATACACTCAGCTATGTTTTCAGGTACTACATCAAGTGGGGTTGGCAGTGTAGCAATTGTCATATACCGTAGGAATTGACACACTGCCAACCTTGATTGATGCCACACCTGAAATGATGTTATTGTGTTGTAATGATTTTGTTTTAATTGTTGTTTTTATTTGATTGTTGTACATTGTCCAGAGTCACTTCTTATGAGATGAGTGGCTGTACAAATTTGATAAATAAATAAAATACTGTTTTTATAGTGATACAGTGTGAAACCCCTATAATTATTTGGAATTAAACAATATCAAATGAAACAAAGAGGAGGGATGGTGACTCAGTGGCTTAATAATGCTAGAGATGGTCTCAGGTCCAGTGGTTTGAGCCCTAGATCTATGCCAGGGTGCCAGGGTGAGTTCTGTGACTCGCCTCAGCTTCTGTCCACCTAACAGTTTGAAAGCATGTTTTATGCAAGTACATAGATTGGTACCACTTTGGTGGGGAGACAATGCTCTGTGAAGGCAGTCAGATTCCTGACAACTCTGAACCTTCCTGGCTGCAGCACACATTTGCAAGGCAGCTCTCAAAAGAAAGGGGAGCTTTGGTGATTCTGCAGGAAAAGTCATTCAGCTTTCTCTCTGGTGCAAAGCCAGTTTGCCCTCCTGTGGCACACCGTGAGAAGCATGCATGCTTTTCCTATAACTAGACTGGGACCTTGGCAAGCTAAACCATTACTCTGCAACAGCATTGTGATGTCCTAGCTCCTGTAACAAATATTAATGATGATGATGATGATGTTTCATGAATAAAAGAGATGATAACAACAACAACAACAACAATCATCATCATCATCATCATCCCAGGTCCTTGGTAAGGACTCGATAGGTAGACAAAAATGCCAAACCCAGTTTGAACATCTTGATGACTGTGTGATGATCAATAATAATAAATAAAACAAACATAAATAAAAATATTCCATTAGTATCAGGTATTAAAGTATGAAATATTTGTTATAATAAGATTAATTTACTCTAATTTACAAAGTCTTATTAAATACATAAGTATCTATACAAAAGTCCTGTTGAATTCAGCTGGGATTATTTTAAGGATACTTTAATAAATACTCTTTGGTTAGACAACACTCTTTATGAATTTTCACAACCAGGTTTCCTCTACTATAGAGTGATAGTAGTGTCAGCATTTATTTGTTTCTCTCCCCACCTCCCCCAATCTAAACAATTCACACAGTGGTAGGAAAGAACTAGAGATCAGCTACTTTCAGCTACATAGCACAAGCAGGCTTTGTTTTGAAGGGCCTATAAGCGCTACAAAACAAACCCTTTTGTGTGTGTGTGCTATACATGTATTGTTTTAGGGGGGAAATAGTGAAAATGCCGACATTCCTTTAAACAAGAGAATATAAATTAACACTATTCATTTGAAGATTTTGGATCTGTTGGTTAACATAAAGCTTGTAGAAATGAAGACAGAATGGCCAAAGAGTAGCCACAGGCATTATTCCCTATTGGGGAAAAATAAAAAGAGAGAGATAAAGAAACAATATTTGCATTCAGTCTGGTAATAGAATATGAAATTAAAGCATGAAGGGATTAATGTTTGAAAGCTTGACTTGATGTGATAAAGCTAAGGTATTAGAAGACACAACAGAGCTGTTACAAAATAGACAAACTCAGGCAAAGCAATGGAGAGAGTCAGTCTAGAATGGCAAAACGATGAATAAATACAAAGGGACATTGTCCACTGAAAAAGAGTTTGGTGAGTCTTCTTGAGGGACCAGACATTGCAGCAGGCTGTTTAAAGATAATGAAAGAAGCCCAGCAAAAGCAAAGAAATGCATTTGATTCTGTCGTGAAGTCATTTGTGAACAGTTTAAATTACCCTAATCACCTCCCCTCCAGCCGTTGATACTGTATGTGCTGTCTCTTTAGCTATTTTTTTAAAGGTTTGGGGAGAGGTGTTCTGTAAATGTAAGCTGCAAAATAATTATACACACACCATTTTAGCATTTTAACAATGCAATCCCAAACATTTGTTCTCATTAGAATGCAAATCAACTCATTTAATAATCCCACATGAGAATTTTCCCACACTCAGCTTACAAAGCACAATAGTATTCAAAATATTAATAGACGCCAAATACAGAAACTTCTGTACCTTCCTAAAAGCTAATGGTAGACTTTATTTTTAAAGTAAGGTTTTCATTTCTAACTACTGTCCTCCAACCAAATTTTAATTGGAATTTAATAAAGAAAAGGCTCCAGAATGGGTTCTGAAAAAAATATATACGATGACGATATAATTTGCTTAATGCATAAATAGTTATGCTTTTTCCCCATATAGTCATACAAATCAGTTTAGCATTTTGCCTTAAGTAGCATTTAATGTTAAAAAGCCATTTTATTGTTAATACTTTTAACATCTAGTGCAGGTTCAAAACAATATATTCTAAACTGTTTTACTGAGCTTTATGAACAAGAATAGCTTTAGATGTGACAGAACGTGTGTTGAGGGTAAAAATTTCCCTCTGCATAGTAGGCAACAGACCGGACAGCAAAGAGATACATTGCTGGTTAAACACACAGATACTCACAGACTCTGAATGGTGAAAAAAAAAACATTCTTTACTCTTAGTGAAAAAACAAACTTGGTTTCTCAAAAACAATGATAACATGTCTTCGAATAATCACTCTCCAACACAAAACATAGTTTGCTTACAATTCTTTTCAGTCACACACAGTCCCTCTTCAGAAGATCAATCATCAAATAGCAGGAGCAGGAGCTCCCGGGCTTCCTGTCTACTTTTATGGCTGCTTGATAATAGCACAGCCAATCATTCCTCTTATAACATTTAAAGTCACAAACATAGTTTTTCCATATATTACCTACCCAACCGTAGGATACATATCCAACATTCTCCCCTTTGGGTAGCTAAATATATTTACAATCTCAAACCATATTGTTCACATGTATTTTTATGTTTTCTACTTCCTTGTACTTTCATGAAATGATCAGCCACATTGTCTTCTGATGCACAATATACGAGTTCTATCATCTTGTTCATTATACACTCTCTTACATTTAGATACTGAAGATCTGTATGCTTCGTTCTAGTTTTCATAGCTATATTCGTCGCCATTTGAATTGCTGCCTGATTATCTTCATATACTGTTATAGGATCTCTTATATTGATTCCTATATCTAGCATCAGTTGCTTAATACTAATCAGATCAGTACATAATAAAGATAAACAAGAAAATTCTGCCTCCATTGTAGACATACTCAAATGCTTCTGTCTAATTGCACGCCACCATATCAAAGATTTTCCCAGAAATATAGCAATTCCTGAGGTTGATTTCCTTGTATTCACATCTCTTGCAAAACTAGCATCTGCATAAGCAATTACGGGTAAATCTTCTGATGGTTGTAGATATAATGCATGAGGCATGGAATATTTCAAATACCTTAGGATACATTTTGCTCCCTGCCAGTGTCTTTCTGTAGGTTCCTTGTTAAATCTAGCCAATTGGTTAACACTATAAGAAATATCGGGCCTAGACCAATTGCTGATATATGATAAGCTGCCCTTTATCAAACAACGGACCGTTTATATCAGTGTTACAATGGTCTTGAACCATAGGTGTCTTTGACGGTTTACATAACTCCATCTTAAATTGTTTTAATAAATTATTGATTTTATCAGTTTGGGATAATTTAAATCCTCCCCTGTTTTTTTCGATTCGTAAACCCAGGTATTGTTGTTTCTCCCCTAGATTTTTAATTCTGAAATTAGTTTTTAATTGATCAACAATCCTGCTGGTCTCTTGTTCATTTTCAGTAATCAAAGCTATGTCATCAGTAAAAAGAAGAAATAACGACACTTTACCATCCCACTCCATTCTAAATAAACATAGATCTGCTAATCCTGCTTTGAATCCAATCTTCTCTTATGTTTTTACAATACACTGGTTCCATTCGTACCCTGACTGTTTTAACTCATAAAGGCTTTTCCTTAATAACCAACAGTCAGATGTCCCATTCTCCTCTAATCCTGAGGGTTTCTTTAAATAGATTTCGTGCTGTAGTGGTGCATGTAGGTATGCAGTCTCTATGTCCAAATGATTAACTATATATTTATATCTAGCTGCCCATACCAACGCTGCTCTTAGTGTAATGGCTTTTAAACTTGGAGTGAATACCTCATCATAATCTTCAGGAGATTGATTAAATCCTTGAGCTACAAGCCTAGCCTTATATATTGGTTCACCCTTTATACCAGTCTTTAATTTATATATCCACTTACTACTGAGTATAGTTCTACCTTGTGGTATTTTTACAGTTTCATAAACATTTAAATTCTGCAAAGATTTTAGTTCTTTAGTTATCGCAGGTCTCCACACCTCCTGGTCTTCAGGTGGAAACGTGGTTAACTCTATGTTGTAGGAACTTTGTTTATTTGATAGACCATTGTTGCCTGATACCTATCAGGTGGTCTTGTTACTCTATTCAACCTTCTTGGAAGATCAGGACTTACAGATGGTCTCTCCACCTTCACCTGTTCCTGTACTACGTCCTCCTCTACCTCTTTGTTCTGGATTTCTGGCATTTCATTAGTAGCTTCAGTCTGAGTTTCAATGATAACCTCATTCTCAGTCCCCAATTTATTCCACCCTACATGCTCCATAAACTTTGCATTCGCACTGTTAATTACTGTTGTTGTTCCTTTTAGCCAAAATCTGTAGGACCTGTGGTTTGAATTATAACCAACAAATATTAATTGTTGTGCCCTACTCTGGCCCTTACGTCTTAACTGCGATGGAATATGTACCCATGCAGGTGACCCGAATGTGTGAATGTAACTCAAATCTGGCTTCTTTCCATGCCATACAGTGTGGGGAATTTTCTTAGTGGTTGTATTTACGACATTGTTCAAGAGTGTATTTGCACACGTTATGGCTTCTCCCCATAGACTGGCCAGTAAATCTGCATCAGCTAACATTGTTCTCATCATTGCTTGTAAAGTTTGTCCTCTCCTTTCAACATATGAGTTATGTTATGGACTATACGGAGCTGAACATTTATGTTTTATACCAGCATTGTCCAACATTGATTTAAACCTCGTGTTTACAAACTCAATACCATTATCAGTTACAATGGTAACTATTTTTTGCTTTGTTTTTCTCTCAACAAACTTGATCCACTGAAATGTATCTGTCTTATTCCTCAATAGGTAGCAAAAACCATACCTGGAGTAATGATCAACTATGCTTAGGACATAACAAGTACCCCCTAAACTAGCTTTCATTGGCCCTATTAGATCAACGAATACCACTTCCAGTGGTCTCTTTGTTTTAAATCCATCAAACCTATTGGCAGGAAGTGTTCTGCTCTTTTGCTGATTATAAATATTGCAATTTAAATACTAGTTACATGGCTTCAGCTTCAACCCATCAACTAATTTAACAGTTTTCTGCAGCATCTTAAAGCTGATATGCCCCATTCACCTGTGGAGCAAGTGAACATATTCGTCATGTGGTTTGACATTTGAGTATACAGCATTTGTAACATGATTATTAGATAATACATATAAACCATCTTTCAGTTTTCCAGTAATCTTCATTCCACCTTTTTCAATTAAACAATCATTATCCCTAAAAGTTAATGTATATCCTAGCTTAACTAATACTCTAACTGATAATAAATTAAAGTTTAGATTTGGAACATATAACATATGCATTTTTTCTTTTACGTATGGACATATCGCCGTTCCCTCACCACATGCCTTTAGCTTCCACCCATTTGCTAAAGATATCTTATTATTACTGGGCAACATTTTTACAAAATAGTTTCTAGTTCTGATAATGCACAGTGACGCCCCGCTATCAATAACCCACGATTCGTGGTTAACTGGTGCCTTATCAGACATAGCTACATTACATTGTTTCCTATCTTTAACCATGTTGTTTGTTTCAGCCTTCTACAAAACTTGGCTTTATGACCCTTCTTGCCACAATTAAAACAATGTTTCACAGCATATACATGGTTATTTGTATTTGCATTTATATTAGTCGACCCAGATTCTTCTCTCAGCTGTTTTCTTTCTTCTCTCTCCTTCTGGCCTCTTCTAGTAGTCATGAGGTTACATTGGCCAAAGTTAGTTCTTGCTGTGTGAGGACTTCAAATGATGTTACTACGTCGTCGTAGCTCTCATCCAGCAATGATAACAGTATATAAACCTGTTGCTGCTCAGAAAAAACCACCTCCTTCTGATGTAGCTCTCGAAAAACACCTTTCATGTAATTCAGGTGTGTTAACATGTCACCACCCTTAAGGAGTTGTGTGTGAAATAACTTTCGTGTAATGTTAATTTGTGCCCCCACAGTGTCACGAACATAAAGCCGTCTCAGATTACCCCAGCATCTTGCAGCAGACTGTTCACCTTTAATGTGAACAATCTGGGTATCGTCTAGAGTCAAACCAATTATGCACAATGCATTCTCATTTTTCCTCTGGAACTCTGCTATCTTCCTGGCATCCTCAGCATCGTCAGCATTCCAGGAGGCCACATCCGGTGGGTTCTGCACTACATCCCATAGCCCTTCTTTGCACAACAGTAGACTGCACTTGGTGGACCAGGATTTGTAGTTGGTGCCATCCAGCTGGGTAACCAGCTATAAATTTGAAGCTTGACCATGTGCCATCCTCACCAGGATATGAAATATATCAGAACGCCTGGAGGAGTAATGTGTGTCTCAACTCCCTTATTGCTGTAACCGATACATACATTCTGGGCCCATAACCAGTGTTGAGGGTAAAAATTTCCCTCTGCATAGTAGGCAATAGACCAGACAGCAAAGAGATACGTTGCTGGTTAAACACAGACTCTGAACGGTAAAAAAAAAAAACATTCTTTACTCTTAGTGAAAAAACAAACTTGGTTTCTTAAAAACAATGATAACATGTCTTTGAATAATCACTCTCCAACACAAAACATAGTTTGCTTACAGTTCTCTTCAGTCACACACAGTCCCTCTTCAGAAGATCAATCATCAAATAGCAGGAGCAGAAGCTCTCGGGCTTCCTGTCTACTTTTATGGCTGCCTGATAATAGCACAGCCAATCATTCCTCTTATAACATTTAAAATCACAAACATAGTTTTTCCATATATTACCTACCCAACCGTAGGATACATATCCAACAACGTGTAGTTTTCATACAATAAATTTGGAGCTTTTAAAAAAAAACAAAAAAAAAAAAACACCCAAATTTTAAAATCAAGATTTTCAGTGAAATGGTATACTTATAGCCATTGTATTCTCTTGGAAAGCAAGAATGTATTCATTCATGCAACACATGTGCACGCGCGCGCACACACACATGTTTTAAAATGCTATTATATTCTGAGTGGTTTTAAGAGACCCAATAGGTAATAGTGCCGGAGACTCTTGCTTTTTAAAATAAATAGAATGCATTGAAATTAATAACATACCACCAATTGTACATTTCTCCAAGTTTTAACAGCACATTTCCTGGCTCAAAAACTGCATTAGAGCCTATATATATATGGGTGTGTGTGTGTGTGTGTGTGTGTGTGTGTGTGTGCAGTTAATATTTCAGGTTTCTTCCCGTGTAATTGTGGATATATAAAAACTTATATTAAAACTTACATATATATATATATATATATATATATATATATATATATAGAGAGAGAGAGAGAGAGAGAGAGAGAGAGAGAGGGAGGGAGGGAGAGGGAGGGAGGGAGGGAGGGAGGGAGGGAGGGAGGAGAGAGAGAGAGAGAGAGAGAGAGAGAGAGAGAGAGAGAGAGAGAGAGAGAGAGAGAGAGAACGAACCTGTATAAGAATGTTCATATTAGGGAAGATGTGCCAGGACTGTGTATGTTAGAATGAATATTGTAGAAATAAGTGTGAACTTTTCTTTTCTTCTTTTTCTTTTTATTCACAGATTGAGACATCAATTGAATGGAATGAACCTATGATGAAATACGTGAAAAATGGACATAGACTGGGAATTTAATCAGTAATTTAGGCTGAAGTTCTAAATTGGTGCCATTGAATTCAGAAGGACTTGAGGGAGCTTGGGGAAATGGCAAAGCTAATCAATTTGGTCAGGGAAAAAAAAACAATAAATACTTTTTTTTAAAGACTGGAAGCCTTATATGGACTGCTTTTGTTGAAAAAAGAAAATACTAAATTGATAGTTTATGGATTTTGGGGATTGAACAAAGTCAAAGAGGAAGAGGAAATAATGAGATGGTGATCACTTAATAGAAAGGATTGAAGTCAAATTCTATGTTTTTTTTCTTACTTTTTCATTTTTCTTTTTTTCCCCTTAGATGAGACAATAGATGGGGAACTCATCAAATTTGCAGATGACACCAAGCTGGCAAGAACAGCCAACATTCCAGAAGACAGGCTTAAGATACAGAAGGATCTTGACAGACTTGAACATTAGGTCCTATCTAACAAAATCAAATTCAATGGTGAAAATAGTAAGGTTCTACATTTAGGCAAGAAAAATCAAATGTACAGGTATATAGGTGGTACCTGACTCAACAGTAGTAATCATGAGAGGGATCTTGGGACTTCTGGTTGGGAATCGTGGCGACAGGGTGCTGTGTGAGCGATCTCTGCTCCACAGCACTGTCTTTTTCGCCGTGTCTTGGAGACCCTGAGGGGCGAGATAGCCCAGAGAGCGTCTCGGACTAGAGAGGGGATCTGAAGAGTGGGAGAGCGATGAGCAAACACCTCTCGCTTGGACAGATACCTCTGTCAAACCAGCATGGACGCGTCCACCATTTAATGGCGGACCCGAAGCTGTGACTACCAACAACAACGAGGAAGCGAGGAATTCGGGATGGCTAACATGAGAAGGAGACCCAACCATAATCCTTGGTGATCGTGGGAGCCGATCTCAAGAAATTGCGAGTGTAGCCTGCTGAAAGAGCTCACGGCGGTGGAAAGGCGGCGAGTATAAGTGACAGAGCAGATCGGAAGCGTGTGGATTGCTGGCGAAACTACGAGGAGGAAGGAGAACTTGCTGAGTGAGGTGGGGGAAGGCAAAACTAGAAGCTGTTGGTATATCTTCCTAAATTTGCAGCGAACGTGGATAAAACAGTTCAGACTTAGATTTTGAGTATATCACTGTGAGGAAACATCAAAACAATAACTTTTAGCCACCGAGCTCTCTCTGAAGGGAGAAACCGGAAGCGCAGCCATAAAATACAACGTGCACTTGAAGTTTGACAGCAGGAAGGATTTTGAAATGTTCTGAGCTGCGGTCTTTCTCTTCGAACTGTATTCCTGCTTATTAAGACTCAGTTGCCCTTTGGATCTACTTAAGATTTCAATTAACTGAAATATCTCACTTCGTGGAAGAATTCCCTCAACTGTGGTAGTAGTTAATTAAGTAATTAAGTGTAATGAATTTTTAAAATATTATTTATAGAACTCTTTATCAATTACTAATACTAACTTATTAATTATTCTATAAACATTCCTCTATTTATATAGACATTAACTATTTTAGATAACTTCTTTCACTTCTTTTTGAGTGGATTCTATATTTCCTCGTAAAAGCCCAATAGATCTTAATATATATATATATATATATATATATATATATATATATATATATATATATATATATATATATATATATGTTTTTCTTCTAGCCAGGTTTTCCCTACGTAGCCAAGGAAAAAAACCTTGGCTACGTAGGGAAAACCTGGCTAGAAGAAAAACACACATAGACCCTACGAAGAAGTAAGAAAATTGATATATATATATATATATATATATATATATATATATATATATATATACACACACACACACACACACACATATATTTAATTTATTCATCAAACTATCAAACTATAACAAACATACTGTATAACTTTCTTTCTTAAACTATTAATAACTTCCTATCTCCATTAAATTGATACCTATATCTATATTCAATTTAGATTTATATAAGAATAAATTATATACTATATTTAAGAATTTAATAAGTGTACAATAGTACAATTGGGTGAATATTGAAAATTGAATATTGAGAGATTGAGTATTTATTAACGTATATTGGCCTGGATTAGACAATTATATATAGCTTATATTTATACACAACTTTGATTAACAATAACGGAATGAACTGTGTGAGTTGATATGAAAATGGGGTAATTTGACAATTGGATTGAGTATTTATTATTGCATATTGGCCTCGATTAGATAATTATATCTAGCCTACATTTATATACAACTTTGATTAACAATAGCTGAATGAACTGTTGTGAGTTGATATGAAAATTGGGTAAATCTATGATTGGATGAATTAGATGAATCTTGCTATTAGAGAGAGAATAGTGGATGATAATTTGGAAGAACATCAAGGTAATTTTGACAAACCAGAAGAGAATCTTAAAAGAAATGACAAGCATTTCATCAGCAGTATTTAAGGCAGGAAAGAAAACGTCATCTAACCCTGCATTAACAATGTCCTCTCCAGCTCCACAAAAACCCACTGAGGTGCTAACAAAAATGGACAAATCAGCAATGTTACCAACCATGCAAGCGATGCAGGTGACTCCATCATCAATTCAAGAAACTATGCTCCTGTTACAAGAAAAGATGACCAATAATCATGTAGAACTAAAAACTGATATCCACTCTATTGACCAGAAAAATGAGTGAGATTCAGGAGTCCATCCATAACAATGAGAAAAAGATAAAGAAGGTCAAGACGAGGGTGGAGCAGAATGAAAGGAATCTTGACTCAATCGACTAGAAATTAATGGCACAAAATAGGGAGCTGGAGGACTCTATTATCCAGCTTGAGATGGACTGGGCAGCCTTCTACCTCCGTTTTCAAAATGCTGTAGAGGACAAAGATGAAGATCTGGGAAATGTTATGGTAGATTTAATAGCTGGAATACTGCAACAAGATAAAGATGATATTATAAAAGAGCTGGATGAAATTTACAGGGTGCAAACCAACTATGCCAGGAGGAATAAGCTCCCTCGAGAAGTTCATGTTAGATTTGCCCAAAAGAAAGTGAAAGATATGCTATACAACATAGTAAGAGAAGAACCTGTAAGTTTTAAAGGCAAAGAGGTAATAGTATTGAAGCAAGTTCTGAAGAGGGTTCGAGATTTGAGAAGGGATTACAGGTTCTTGGAGATACAGTTAAACAAGAGAAGTATCCCCTTCAGATGGATTTTACCAGAGGGGATGCTCATCACCTGGCAAGGGAAAATAATTAAAATTGATAGTCTTGTCTCTGCACAAGAACTTTTGGATCAGCTGAGGGGCGCGGAGGAAGACCACAGCAGTAAGGAGGAACTGGATATAGCCTCCCAGGAAGAAATTAACATACAGTTAAGAAAATCCAAAGAAGGAACACCAGAGGAAAAGGAGTTAGAAGAGAAGGAAGTTAAAGAAACCAAAGGAAAGAGACAAAGACCACAAAGAGCTGTAAGGACAAATAAGAACTAGGTAGTTAGTTGGAAGATGGAGGGTTGGAAATTGCTGTCTGTCAACATCAATGGTCTAAATAATGGAGGGAAGAGGAAACATATATTCTCAAAACTAATAAAATTTAATCCGGAAATAATATGCCTCCAAGAAGTTCATATAAAGAGAGAGGAGAGGAAATATTTGGAATTTATGAAATTCGGCAAAACCTTATCTCTCTAGCGGAGAAAAAAAAAGGGGGAGTAGCGTTATATGTAAAAAAAGGAATTGCCGCTGAACTTAAATATTCAGATGATAAAGGGAGACTACTGGCAATTGAAATCAAGAGGGGCAGTATCCCAATTTTAGTAGTAGCCATTTATGCACCAAATAGGAATTTAGGAGAATTTTACATGAAATTAGGTCACAAAATAGACGAATTGGAGTATAGGAATATTTGCATTATTGGGGATTTTAATGGGGTAGTAAACCTGGAAATGGATTATAAGAGTGGAATAGAGAAAAAGAACAAAAGGGAAAGGTTCCCCAAAACTTTTTTTGACTTAGTCGATGAGCACAATTTAGTAAATCTCTGGCGAGTATTACATCCGAACGATAAGCAATTCACTTGTTATTCAAACCCTCAGAAGTCCTGGTCAAGGATCGAAATGGTTTGGGTCAGTAGAAGTTTGTTGTTAGAAATCCACTCAGTAGAAATCACCCCAAATGTATGGGCTGATCACAACCCATTAGAGATAAAGTGGAAGAGCCCAAACAGGATTAAACAAAGGAGATGGAGATTAAATACCCATATCCTCAGAGATGTAGGGTTTACCAAAAAGCTCCAGAGAGATTTAAAATTGTTCTTTGTGGAGAATGAGAACCAGGAAATTTCCTCAACATGTGTTTGGGATACAATGAAGGCCTACTTAAGAGGGTTAGTAATATCACATAATATATATAATAACAAAGAAAAAAGGAAGGCTCAGAAAGATCTGCTAATCCAGCTGGAAGAAGCAGAAAAGAGACTACAATGAGACCCGAGTGATACTGAAAAAAAAGAACAATGGATGACAACAAGGCATAAATTAAATTTATTGGAACAGGAAGAATTGGCAAAAAAAAATCAAACAATCTAAACAATACTATTTTGATAATGTAAACAAGTCAGGGAGGTGGCTGTCGTATAAATTAAAAAAAGAGAAGGAGAAGGGGGTTAAAGATTGCTTGGAGAATTTGGAAGGCAAAATATTAGAGGAAGAGGAGGAGAAACTCGAGTTTGTCAGACAATATTACGAGACCTTATACAGAGAGGAGGAAACTTCAATTGATAGTATCAATCAATATCTTGCTAAAGAGAAACTTCCACAGATAAAGGAGGAAGAAAGGGAAATGCTAAATAGAGAAATTACAACAGAGGAATTGAAGGGGGTAATATCTAAATTAAAGAGCAATAAAACTCCTGGCCCTGATGGTCTCCCAGGAGAATTGTACAAAAATCAGGAATTGGAAGAAATACTCGTACCGAAACTGTTGGCAATATGCAATGGGGCCCTGAGAGGCTCCAGGATTCCAGAATCGTAGAAGGAGGCGTTCATCACATTGGTAGGAAAAGAAGGTACCGACCCCAAATAAATAAAGAATTATAGGCCAATCTCCTTACTTAATACAGACTATAAAATATTCATGGGAATATTAGCAGGTAGGATGAAGATAATACTGAATAATTGGATCCACCCTGACCAAAATGGGTTCCTCCCTGGAAGGCAGATTAGAATAATATGAGAGTGGTGATGGATGTGCTGGAATATTATGAAACACACTCTGAGAAACAGCTGGCCTTGGTCTTTCTCGATGCCCAGAAGGCGTTCGACAACCTAAATTGGGGATTTATGATCCAGCAAATTAAAAGAATGAATTTTGGGGAATACTTCGAGAATGCGATAAAAACAATTTATGATAAGCAGAGCGCAAATATTATACTGAATGGAGATATGACCAAAACTTTCCAGATTGGTAAAGGTGTAAGACAAGGCTGTCCACTCTCTCCACTTTTATTCATATTAGCCCTGGAGGTATTGTTAAGGAAAATTAGGCAAAATAACGAGATAAGAGGATTGGAAATTAGGAATGAAACATTCAAAATTCAAGCATTTGTCGATGATGTAGCATTGATTATGGAGGACCCGTTAACAACTGGGACAAAAGTATTGAAAGAGTTAGATGAGTATGGGAAGCTACCGGATTTAAATTAAATAAGACAAAAACTAAAATGTTAACAAAAAATATCCCGATAAGAGAACAGGAAACATTAGCAGAAAATTTGGGCATCCAAACAGTTAAAAAGATAAAATATTTAGGGATTTGGATTACGGCTAGATATTCAACCTTGAAGGAGGATAATTATATATCATTATTGACAAAGATCAAGCAAGATTTGGAACGTTGGGGGAAGTTACAAATATCGCTTTTAGGTAAGATAGCCACCATTAAGATGAGTATCCTCCCAAATTGATATATTTATTTCAAACCACACCAGTTAGATAGATAAAAAATATTTTTCGGATCTAAACAAGATAGTAAGGAAATTTATTTGGGGAGGAAAAAAACCGAGAATTGCATTACGATCACTGCAGGAAAAAAGGAATAGAGGCAGATTTGGGCTCCCAGTTTGGGAGATATATCACAAAGCTGCCAATTTAGTATGGCTACGAGAGTAGGCCTCATTAAGAAACAAAAGAATTTTACAATTGGAAGAGCATGACCTGCAGAGAGGTTGGCATGCCTATCTCTGGGATAAAGGAAAGGGGGCAGGGATATGTTTCCACCGACACAAAGATATATTAATGAAGACATGGAAAGAAATTAGGCATAAACATTATTCAAAAATCCCAAAATGGATCTCCACAATGGAGGCAATGATTTACCCAAATACAATAAGTAGAGAGAAAATGTTCACCTATCAAGACATTCTAGATAATAGTGGCAACCTCAAATCAAATGAGATCTTAAAGGAGCAAGGGATTCATATTGATTGGTGGCCCTATTTACAAATTAAATCCCAATGTAGGAAAGACAAGCAGGAAGAGGGAATAGAGACGGGGACAAACAGCTTTGATAAGGTATGGTTGGGCAGTGAGAATAAACTATTAGCTAAATTATACTCCTACCTGCTTGAATATGATAGAGAAGGAGAAATACTTAAAGATCAAATGATTGCTTGGGGGAAAAATATCAATTCAAAGATAAACTTAGATGATTGGGAAGAAATATGGAACAGCAACCTCAAACTAACGAGAACAACAATCTATAAGGAGAATCAGTACAAAATGCTGTATAGATGGCATCTAGCACCATCTAGAATTGCAAAAATATATCCGAATGCAAGCCCCAAGTGTTGGAAATGTGGCCATTACCAAGGTACCTTCTACCACATGTGGTGGACGTGCCCAGAAGTGAGGAAATTCTGGAAAAAAAATACAAAAATGGATCCAAGAAATATTAAATTTATTTATTTATTTTATTTATTATTCAAATTTCTATACCGCCCTTCTCCTTTCGGACTCAGGGCGGTGAACAGCCAAAATAAAACATTTATACATAAAGTGCGATTAAAAATAGATTTAAAATAATTAAATTTGGCCCATAGTTTAAAATTTATCAATTTAAAATCCATATCAAAATTTAAAATCAACCATAAAATCATAAAATCAAGAGAGACCGGCTAACTGAAAGAGATGAGTTTTTAGGGCCCGACGAAAAGTCCGGAGGTCGGAGATCACTCGTATCTCTGGGGGTAGATTGTTCCAAAGGGTAGGTGCCACCACAGAGAAGGCTCTCCTCCTGGGGGTCACCAGCCGGCATTGTCTAGCCGACGGCACCCTGAGGAGGCCCTCTCTGTGGGAGTGAACTGGCCGGTGGGAGGCTATTGGTGGCAGAAGGCGGTCCCGTAAGTATCCCGTAAATGAGGATATTAACTTTTTGCTTGAAATTTATCTCCTGGGAGTGCTAAAACGAACATTTGTTAAGGAAAAGAAATATTTGATTATTCATATTGTCACAGCTGCTAGACTCTCCTATGCAAGATATTGGAAAGAGAAAAGATGTCCAACCGAGGAACAGATAGTCAATAAAATATTGGAATGCGCAGAAATGTGCAGATTAACATATGTGTTAAACGGGAAGGAGGACTTAGAATTCTACACGATATGGGATCTGTGGTATAAGTGGTTGGAAAATAAATGCAAAAGTTAACTCTTATGAGGGACAATGTATAACTATTAACTAAATCTATATATTATTGTATCTTAACTTAATTGTAATTGATTTTATAAAAACCTATGTATAAGTTGTATAATATTTATATAATTCATTAGATACCGCACCTGTAAATATACAATATGACTACACGTTGCCAAACCGTAAAGCTTGAATTATAATACATTCTTTATTTAATAAAATTTCATTAAAAAAAAAAGAGAGAGAGAGAGGGATCTTGGAGTCCTAATATGAGCCAGCAGTGTGCTACAGATGCCAAAAAAGCCAACAGTCATAGGCTGTATTAACAGACAGATAGAATTGAGATCATGTGAAGTGTTAATACCACTTTATAATGCCCTGGTAAGACAACACTAGGAATTCTGCATCCAGTTTTAGTTGTCATGGTGTAGAAAAAATGTTGAGGATAAAGAAAGAGTGAAGAGCAACAAAGATTATTAGGGGACTGAACACTAAAACATATAAGGAATGGTGGCTGGAATTCGGTATGACTAATTTAATGAAAAGAAGGAGTAGGGGTGACATGATAGCAGTGTTTCAATATCTAAGGGGTTGCCATAAAGAAGAGGGAGTCAATCTATTTTCCAAAGCAGCTGAAGGCAAGACAAGAAGCAATGGATGGGAACTAATCAAGGAGAGAAACAACCTAAGGAGAAATTTTGTGACAGAACAATTAATCAGTGGAATGACTTGTCTCCAGAAATTGTGGTTGCTCCAATACTGGAAGTTTTTAAGAAAAGATTGGACAACCATTTGCCTGAAATGATAAAGGGTTTCCTACCTAAGCAGGGGGTTGGACTAGCCTTCCAAAGGTTCCTTCCAACTCTGTTATTCTGCTCTGTTGTTGTTGTTGTTTATACTGATCTTAAGATTCTTTTAATTTTGAGTACTTTTATGGTACTGAACACTTTTTAATGAAAAAGAAATAAGCTGGAGTTATTTCTCAGCAGCAGTGTATGAGATTGTAGTGTTAGAAAGATTGTTAAGAAAGAAAGCTTCATTAATTATGAAAAATACTTTGGGAGACACAGTAGAGCCTTGCTTAATTTCATTTAGCAACAAATTACTGTTGCAATATTTTCAGGATCAGACTCAATAAAGATAATAAGAATTAGAGATTTAAATATATTTCTCTTTAATAATAATAGGCATTCTATATTCACTGAATATTCAAGATAGAAGCAAAGAAAATGGTGAGGGTGGCTCCTTATATATACAAGGGGTGGAGCCAGGAATGGGAGTGGTAAATTATGAATACATTAAAATCCAAAGAATAAGTTAACCCCTGATGTCCCATATATACATTATTTACACAATAGAGAATAAGGCATTTACATCTGACAAATCCCCCTCTAAATGCCGGTTCGCTATACAACACCAATTACATTCAGATTCAGGACAATATAATACATACAATTTAGAAGTTAAATATTTGTGCTGTTTAGAAGGTAAAGGCTTCGTTAATATGTCAGCTAATTGTTCAGAAGTATCACAATGTATTGCTTTGATGAACCCATCTTGAGATAATTGTCTCACGTGCTTAAATTTTATATCAATATGCCTGGACCTTTGTCCAATGGCATCGGATCTGGATATTTCAATGGCTGCTTTATTATCTTCATGCACAACAAAAGGTAATGCAGGTTTTTTCCAAACATCTGAGATCAAGTCATTGAACCATACAAGGTTATTTGCAGCTTTGGATAAACAAACATATTCCGCTTCTGTGGTTGAAGTGGCTACCAGTTCTTGTTTACCAGTGTACCAGTAAACTGGACAATCATTCAATAGAAAAATATAACCAGAAGTACTCTTTCTGCATGATGTATCACCAGCCCAATCTGCATCCGCATAACAGGTAATTTTTGGTTCTTTGTCATTATTAGGTTCTAATACTAAACAAAAATCTAATGTACTTTTCAAATATCTTAGAATTCTTTTGACAGCTTCCCAATGATACATGGTTGGTTTGCTAACATATCTTGACAATAAATTGAGAGGTAATGCAATATCTGGTCTGGTCCAATTAGATATATAAAGTAGTGAGCCTATAACTGATCTGTAAAATGTATTATCTTTAAATTCAGGGGAAGACTCATCAGTGTTTCTAAGGAAATCAGTTTGCATAGGAGTGTCACAGGTTTTGGCATTGTTTAAATTACATTTGTTTAGAAGTTCAATGATCTTATCTTTCTGAGTAAGTTTGAATCCCCTTCTAGTTTTGTTAATTTGTACACCAAGGTATTTATTCACTTTACCTAGAGATTTCAACGAGAAATGTTCGTTTAACTTATTTACAAAGATTTCTCTGCTCTCTTTGTGTTTTCCTATATATAAAATATCATCCACATAAATTAATACAAATTCAATGTGATCATCACTCTTTTTTACAAAGAAACAGTTATCAGCAGTGGTAGCGTTGAAATCCATGGTCTTTAGTACTTTTACCAAGCAATCGTACCATCTCTTGCCAGATTGCTTTAATCCGTATAGACTCTTATTTAATAACCAAATTTCATTCTTATTAGTGTATTGACTATGTGGTGCTCTTACATATATTTCCTTATCTAGTTTTGCGTGTAAATACGCAGTCTGTATGTCATATTGAAATACGTCCAGATTGAGTGCAGATGCTACTACTAGAGCTGTTTTAACACTCTCTGTCCTCACCGTGGGGGAGTATGTATCAGTATAGTCTTCTGGATATTTTTGTGCATAACCTTGTGCAACTAGTCTAGCCTTGTATAAAGTATTGCCTCCTTCTAGGTTCTTAATTTTATAAATCCACCTGGTACCTATAATTGTTTTATCCTTAGGTGCGATCGCAGGAGTGAATACATTTAATCCTTGCAAACTTTCCATCTCTTTTTTCATAGCTAGTTCCCATTTTTCTCTTTCTTCACGAGGGAGTTTTAATACTTCCTCATATGTATTAGGTGTTATTTGTTCTCCATTCATATGCATTATGTAATCTTTGTATTTACTTGGTATTTGATTTCTATTGTTTCTAATAGCTCTTTCAGGTTTGCTATGGTTGTCGTGCAAATATCTAGCTTCCTTTTTTGTTAATGTGTCTGTCTTTATTTTATGCTGACTATTTGTCCAAGTTTTGGTTTTGTTCTTATTTTTGTTAATGTTTTGATTTTCTATTGTCCCTTCCTCGCAAGATATCTCATCTTTGCATTTATTTGGAAATATTTCATTAAGGTGCAGTTTAGACCAATTGGCCTGCTCATGGAACACAGCTGTTCTGGAGACTATAAATTTGTTATTATTATCAATGAATCTGTACCCTTTGGTTCCAGTTTCATATCCCATAAATCTTAATCTTCTGGATACGTTTTCTCCCTTTCTCCTCAACTGCTTAGGTATGTGCACATCTGCAGTGACTCCAAATATGTGCATGTGTGCTAATTTAGGTTTCCTATTGTACATCACCTCATACGGTGTCTTATTCACAATACTGGACCAGGTTCTATTTTGAGTGTAATTTGAATAATGTAGGGCTTCTGACCAGAATTGTTTGCCTAAACCAGCATCCTCTAATGTGCATCTAATCATGGTTTGTAGTGTGGAATTCTTTCTCTCTGCAATCCCGTTTTGAAACGCAGAAAATGGATTGGACGTGAAATGTAGCATTCCCCTATCCTTTAACCATTGGGAGAATTCTTTAGACATGAATTCACATCCCCTATCTGTCATAATTTGTTTTATTTTGATATTATGTTGTGTTTCTATGCGTTTGTAGAATTCCTTAAATTTCTGAAAGGTTTCATCCTTGTGCTTTAATGTGTAAACAAAACCATAGCGACTATAATCATCCACTATTGTTAGAAAGTAACGTTTCCTATAGGTAATTGATGGAGTTAATGGACCAACTAAATCCATATGTATTAAGTCAAAAATATTGTTAGTTGATCTGTTAGATTTTTTTGGTCTGGGACTGGTTTTTAGTTTGGTGGATTTACATACTGAGCATTCCAAATAATTATTACAATTTTTTATTTTGACACCTTCTGCGTGTTCAGTCATTTTTTGAACTACAGGAAAGCTTGCATGTCCTAACTTCCTATGTAAGATGTGAGCACACTCATCATGAATTGGTTTACCTATTTTTGGTTTCTTCTCATTGTGTGTATTTTTGTGATCATGAGGTATTTTACATTCATCATTGTCACTGTTACTAACATTTTCATCATCTGCTTCAATACAATCTTCCATATTTGAATCAATGTTATGTAACCATCTTTCTTTTGTTATCAGATAGGGTAGACCTCCTTTTATCATCACAGTGCCTATATTTGTTTTGTCCTTCTCTAAAGTTGCTTTCCCCTTTGAGAAAACTATATTGATGTCAGAATCTCTGCTTAGTTTTATAGCACTTAGTATGTTATGAGGTATTTCTGGGATTAATAATACCCCCTCTATTTTACCTAAACCAGGCAAGGTCACATTTCCTCTGCCTAATACTTGAACCTTTTCTTGATTAGCTACCTTTATCACAAACTTATCTTCTGTAAATGAAGATAATATACTTTTGTTGTTAGTGGTGTGATTGGTTGCACCAGAATCAATAAGCCAATTATTGTTCTCATTTTGTTGTGTTTTGGTGCTTTCTTGTTTGTTTAGTCCATTTAGTGACCCAGATTTTCTCTCTTTTGAATTTTCTCTACCCCCTCTACTTTCTCTGTAATTTGGTGGGCTTCTATATTTGTGTCTATCTGTGGAAGACTGTCTATAATTGTATTTGCTCCTATATTCTGGCCTATGTCTCTCCCTTGAGACTTTGGGACAGTCTCTTCTACTGTGTTCCCTGGATCCACAATTGTGGCATCTAAAGGCTTCATTATATTTTTCTTGGAAAGCTACTTTCCTAAAAGATTTGTGTTCTGTTTGATTACTGGAACGATTTTTTCTTGAATTGTCTTCTGCTATCAATTTGTTAGATAGACTTTCTATGGTTAAATATCCTAAATTAATAGTATCTAAGTGTGACATAAAACTATCCCATGATGAATCAAGTGAATTGATAATAACACTTTTCATTGTTTGATCTGAAATCACTTCCCCCCTCAATTGCAGCTCAGCTCTTATTTTGTTTAGAGATATCAAATGCTCACTTATAGAAACCCCTGGTTTCACTCTAGAAGAAAAGAAATCCTTAGACATTCTTGTAGTTGTAGCTATGCTATCGCTGTGAAATAGATTAAACATGCATTGAATTATTTCTGACACAGTTAGGTTTGATTTGATGCTATGATACATTGCAGGAGACACGCTAGATATTATTATGAAAAATGCTCTATGATGTAAATAATCTATTTTTAAAGTCCAAGGTCTTCTTGGAGGACTAGTTATAAAGAATAGTAAATTTTCTTTCATAAAAACAACCTGAAGTTGTTGATACCACTCTTGTAAATTAATGCCATCAATTCTAAGTTTTGGGAAGTCACTGGGTAAGTTCCCCACATTATTTTGTCCATTACTTACAACCTGAGGCAGTCCGTGGTCTCGCAAGTGCAGGAAATTACAGAACGGCATGGGGATGCTCGCAACGAGTCTGCGCGGTTCTCTGGCCAGTTCAAGTCTTTCGGGGCCGTCTACGTAGCTTTGCACATGCGCGTTGCTCATTTCTTCCTTGGCGTCGTCGTGGAAGGTTCTCTCCATTTCAGCTCTCTCGTTCCGCTCCTCTTCAGATGAGTCGGTCTCTGGTTCGGTTTTAGGGGTTCTGGTGGTGGCGACAGCTCTTCTCTTTCTTTCGTGTGCGTTGGCACTTGATCCGGTCTGCGGTGTAGGACGGAATCGGCATGGCTCTCTGGGCTCAGGTGTCGTCGCCTTCGAAGTCAGGATGGGAGCGTGCAGGTCTCGAGTTGTCGGTTTGATCTCTTGCTTCTTCGTTGGTGCCTTGGAAATTTTCAATCTTGGCCCAAAAGCAGCAAAAAGCGTTTTTATTGCTGACTTTACTTGAGACTTTGTTAAATCGTCTTCACTTTCTGATTCTGGTTCTTCTGAAGAGTTTGAGTCTTCTTTTTCACTTTCGTCGTCTGATAGCGTTTTTCGCGCCAGAAATTTTGAACTGAGCGTTTTGATTGGCTCTGCTTCACTCTCTTTTGAAGTTCATTGAAACCAAGATGGCTGCCATTCAAAATTTCGCGTGGGATCACATCTTTTCTTTTTCACAACGACTTTCTCAGTATTCATTTCACTCACAGTTTTTTGATCTTTGGGTTTTTCTTTAACGACGTTTTTCTCTCTCGCTGCTCCGTTGTTCTTCAGCATTTCTTGGAGGTTCGCGATGAGGCTTTCATCGTTCTTCTGGCTTTTTAGTATCTTCAATATCTCTGACCTGAGTTCGTTATTTTCTATTTCGATTTCTTCCTGGTCATTATTTTCATTTATCAGTTCTTCTTCTTCAGTGGTGTATTCTTCGGATTCTCTCGAAATCACGTTAGTGGATTCGTTGATCATCTCTTGTTCAGTTTCTATTTCCTTGCTGTAGGCCCTGGTGTTGGGCCTATCTTTCTTAGACATTTTTAATTATTTATTGAGTCAATTAACCATCCTCTGCTACCAGCTTGTTGCAATATTTTCAGGATCAGACTCAATAAAGATAATAAGAATTAGAGATTTAAATATATTTCTCTTTAATAATAATAGGCATTCTATATTCACTGAATATTCAAGATAGAAGCAAAGAAAATGGTGAGGGTGGCTCCTTATATATACAAGGGGTGGAGCCAGGAATGGGAGTGGTAAATTATGAATACATTAAAATCCAAAGAATAAGTTAACCCCTGATGTCCCATATATACATTATTTACACAATAGAGAATAAGGCATTTACATCTGACAATTACATTGCTGAAACAATGGCAATATCAAGATCCATTTGCTAGAAGTAACAGGTGGATATATATCTTCAACATATCTCATTAAATTTAGAACCAGCTGTACAAGAGGCGGTTTCCAGTATATTATCAATAGTGTTTCCTAAATAAATTATTTTTCAAAAGCATGTATTCAATAAAGACACAACGTAATGTATTCTTAAACATGTGTGTATGTGGGGAAGGTGAGTGTCACATTTTTCATTTTACTGTATCTAATTTGGTATTTATATTTTACTTCCCTTCCTAAAGGCACTTTTCTCAATTAAAAAAAAAATCTATAAAATGCATAAGGAGCCAAAAAGAAGAAAGACAGAAAGTTGAAGGCTTTTAAGCAAAGGAAAGATGTTTGATGCCATTAATGTTCAGGGCAGGTTTGGAGAGGGGGCACTCTCTAATTTGAACATCCAATGGTCCTACCACTTAGGAAGGGAACAAAATTGCTGCAGTTTCATTGCTATTGAAAGCAGACACAGTGAAATTAAGTCCTTTCACTAGGCAGAAAGAGCAGATCTCCTGCTTTGTCTTTCCTCCATGAGAAAGGGTCAATGGCAGCAAAAATGCAGTCACTCTGTTTCTGTTTTTCCTGAGTAAATGGCTATCAATGAAAATACAGCAACCATTATCCCCATCACTTTGAAAGAAAGAAAAATTCTCACGATGGCCTCTTTCCTTCATGAAAAGCTTCTGCTACAGATTGGAAGAAGAAATATGTGTATATATGGTTGGCCACTTTATTTCAGTCATTGATCAGCAAAACGGATCTTTGAAAAACAGAGGCCCATTTTTGAGCTGATGGACTTCTTACGTAAATCAGAATTTCAGAACCTTCATTTTCATTTCTCTTGTTCACTAACTACATCAAGGTCACTACGTATTAATGTCATTATGATGAAACGTAGAAACTGCTTTATATGTTATCTACCTCTGTAACAGAATCCTTCTGAAGTGACTTGAAATAAATCAATCCCATCAAGCATTTATGCATGACTGGGCATTCCTAAACCCATAAAAAGGGGCAAATCATTGTCTTTCTCCACCTCCAAATATTACATTTCTATTTAATTTCTCTCTTATGAAAAAGAATAAAGTGAGAATAGAGGTGGAAGGATGATGTGAAAAGTCTAACATGCTTATTTTCTAATCAGAGAGCCGGTTCAGAAGGCATTTCCCAGTCATAATAGTTCGGCAACAGTGCAGAGCATCTACTATCTTAGTCCAAAAGATACTTGTGTGTGGATTTGTGTGTGTTTTTGCTTTTGTCTTCTCTCTCTCTCTCTCTCTCTCTCTCTCTCTCTCTCTCTCTCTCTCTCTCTCTCTCTCTCTCTCTGTGTGTGTGTGTGTGTGTGTGTGTGTGTGAGAGAGAGAGAGAGAGAGAGAGGGAGGGAGGGAGGGGGAGAGAGATTTGGTTATTTTCTTGCTCTGCAGACAGTGCTTAATAAATAACAGAATAAACTTTTATGGTTGTTTATTTACTTTAAATCAATTTTGTAAATATTTCCTTTGCATGCATCCCTGTACCTTTTGCTATAGATTTGGGAGACTTTATTCCTACCAAACTGGAGAATATACTTGAAAATGTTATCAGTGAGAAGGGAGCAAAATATATTTATGGAACATGTCCTTGCTTTGAAAATCAAGTTTTAAAAGCAACCTAACTTCAAAATCTACAAACTAATTTATATAAATGTATTTATTGTATTTAATTTCTATGCCACCCATCTCTCCTACAAGGTGACTCTTGGTGACTTACAAATTATAGAAACAGGTTAAAAAATAGTTAAAAGATTAAAATAAACCAGCATTAAAATATTTTTAAAATTGGTGCTAAATTCACACCTATAAGAGCCAAGAGACAAATTGGACAAGCTTCATCAAATTTTAAAAAATTCTACTGTGCCTACAAATTTCATCCCATTTTGTTGAGAAGTAAAATGATAGCACTGCAGTTTTTTCATGCTAGCCAATAGCAACCAGGACTCATGTAATACATAGAATCCAAAGCAATAACTTAGATCCATACCTAAACTCAGAACTAATGAACACTCCACAGGAAACACCACTTTATATCTTCTCCCTATAAAGTTTTAGAAATTTATTTTATTTAGAACATGTATATAGCCACCTTTCTTATAACCGACTCTGAGAAGTTCCTAATCAAAAGATAATGTTTTGAAGTAATCATAAACCAGCCATAGAACATGTTCCAAATTCGATTTTATTTTGTTTTTCTGGCCTGGAACTTTTACTAAAATCTTACAGGTTTTCCTAAAATGTTCAGTTAACATTTATGGGAAGGTTTTTGGTTGTATTACAAAACCTCACAGTTGGAAAAGATAAGAGGGAGAGAGTTTTTCTGCTGTTCTTCTTGACCACATGATTCACACAACTGCCACTTTATTTAGAAGAATATTTAATCTGGGATGCTGTCAATGTCATGGCTTCATTAGACTGTTGTAATTCGTTTTATATAGAGCTTCCCTTGAAGCAGTTTATTCAGAAAATACAACTGGGCCAAAACACAACAGATCATTGTTGTCTGATAGTAGCTAGTTCAGCAGAATAAGACCTGTTTTGCAGGATCTGCAGCAGTGTCTGATAAGCATTTAGATCAGTAGTGGGTTTCAAATTTTTTTACTACCGGTTCTGTGGGTGTGGCTTGGTGGGCATGGCATGGCTTAATGGGTGTGGCTTGGTGGGCATGGCAGGGGAAGGATACTGTAAAATCTCCATTCCCACCCCACTCCAGGGGAAGGTTACTGCAAAATCCCCATTTCCTCCCTTATCAGCTGGGACTTGGGAGGCAGAGAATAGATGGGGGCGGGGCCAGTCAGAGGTGGTATTTACCGGTTCTCCAAACTACTCAAAATTTCCACTACTGGTTCTCCAGAACTGGTCAGAACCTGCTGAAACCCACCACTGATTTAGACCCAGGAGAAGATTTTGATGATTATCTATCCAGCCTTACGTAACTGGATTTGTGTTAACTTCAGAGCTGATTTCTCCAAATAGAATCCACCCACTCTACAAGATCTAGAAGGGAGAAGATGCTCTAAATCAGGGGTATCAAACTTGTAGTGTCATGTTGTCATCATGTGATGTATCACGACTTTTCTCCCTTCACTAAACTGGCCCCCACATGACACATCTGGCCCGCAGGTTGTGAGTTTGACACCCCTGCACTAAATGGCCACCCTCTGTGATATCTTCGGGGTAGAGGTCATCTGGGACCCTTAGAAAGACATTCTCAGTATCAGACTCCTAAGGTCAGGTTGACCTTTATTATTTTGACCTTTAGAAAATGATGAAGGCAGGAAGATTTTAACTGTGCAGCAGAAGTTTCTGTTTTAATGTTCGTTAATTTTTATAGGGCTTTTAGCTCCATATATTGTGAACAAACTGGAATTGCAGTAGCAGGTGGCAGGCACATGTTGGCAATCAAATACATAATAAACACAGGGATAGATTTAGAAGGTTATTAACAGAGTATGGTTTTAAGATTAAATTTGATTGTTTGTTTTCAATCCCAAATTACAAATTGGGGGAATTGTATGCCACTCAGGCTTAGTTGATTGGAGTGGCCAATAAGCTGTGTAAGGAAGTAAATAAGTACATTTATATATTGGTTGTTTTTTGTTTTTTTTTAAAGAGAGAACCCTTGATATTTTACTCATATATGCAATGTTGTAGTTAGTCAAGTAGAAGATGGTAATAGCGAGTTTATAAGCAGATGGCGATGTGATAGCCGTGGCTTACTTTTCATTCTTTGTAGCAAAAAGAATGCAGTAATCCATAAATTACTGTTTCTCCTAAGCTTTTGCTTCATGTGGCATAATCCAAGGAGAACAAAGTAGACCAAATGTTACAAACATGAAAAAGCTTAGCTCCCCCTTTGAAGTTTATGAACAATTGAAATCAAAGCAACTGAGCATAATAGTGCTCTTATTTAATTAAAAAAAGGTTTGCATTGTTTATTTAGTTTTCATGCTCTCCACTGCACACCACTTAAGCAATCACATCTGACAGAGTATACAATTATTCTAAAAAAAAATAAAAAAAATCCTGCTTGCTTAGATTGTATTTGCCTCATGCTCGAGCTGCCCTAAACATGCAATTATTATGCTTGTTGTGTCTGGAGGATAAGTATTAGAAGTATGCTATTTATAAAAACAGGAAGGAACCCATATCCATTATCAGATTAAGCTGGTGATAGTGTACTTTTTGAAAATGTTTTCATTTTTATTTCAGCATTGTAATTATCATGTAATGGAATTTTTTATGTAAAATAATTCACCCAGTCCCTAAATAAAAGCTCTTAACTCACGAGCATATTTAACTTTCAGTATTTCATAAACTGTTTCTGCTTACCATGGTAAAGTGGGAATTGGTCTGACAATATTCTGATTACAAAAGTGTAGAATCACTGTAGTTTATCCAGAGTCCTTTCATTTTCTAGATTCATTCTAACTCATTGTTAATTTTCTTTTATGTATCTCGGCGTAATTACAACCATAGAAAATAGTACATTCATATTTTCTGAGAGCTGTAATCTCTTACCACCCTGTCCCCCCCGCTCCCGAAGTTTTTCCAAGACTGTACATATTTAAACCAGAGGCTGGGCTGACTTACACTAAAACAAGAGCTTGACAACTAATCATATCTTATTGACTTAGAAACAATATACAGTATCTCCCACAAGGCTTCTGCCCATTCTAGTGTGCAATAAATTTATATTTAGCTGGTATATAGCGATAACTAATGGATTGTTTCACCTTGGCATATCCTCTGATATCCTTCCACATGTGGGTTATAACAAAGCCATGAAACTTACTAAACAATATAAGAAAATATTGAACTATAGCAGCAGTTCCAAGATTATATCATCTCTTCAATGAATCAAGGGAACCATAGCCTTGTATAAATTACCTTATACCTATAACCACTGAGTCTTTTTTCCAGAGAAGATTTTAATACTCTCTCCTTTAGAGTAGATAGCAGATATAATGGAATCTCTGATAAATTACCTTATACCTATAACCACTGAGTCTTTTTTCCAGAGAAGATTTTAATACTCTCTCCTTTAGAGTAGATAGCAGATATAATGGAATCTCTGTAGCACTTAGACAATGTCCTTGTATTCTGATGAACATGAATTCTTAAAATATGATTTCCTAATATGTAAAATCCACACAGACCTGCACTTTCAACTAATTTACACTCTTTTGGAAAGACTGCCCAGCAATCTTGATCAATGTTACTTAGAACTTTTCTTAAATGACAGATTTCCTAAAATGACCTACATAACTGCTAATTCTTGGGTCATAGCCAGAAAGCTACATCATAGCCACATTTGTTAATAAAAGAACACCATGTATTAAACTATTAAAATATAATTATATATTTTGGGATTGTATTTAGGTTGCTTTAACTGATTTTGTACTGGTCTTCAACCATCATAAAGAAATACTAATTGATTGGGATGGTCACCATTTTGGAAAATTAGTTGAGATAAATTTATGGAGGAGAAGGCTAAGAATAAGTATTAGTCATATATTCTCCAAACTACTTATTCATTTTCATGGTGTTTTCATTGTCTTTGCTTTTATTGCAAGCGACTGTGAGATTCTTCCACTGATGTATAAAGGAGTAAACACATACATACGTACACATGCATATACATTCATATATACATACATGCACATGCACACACACAAATATATCAGAATAAATAATAAAAGCCATTTTCATTTAAAATTACTCAGTGATACATCAAAAGTCAAATACAGGCACAGATCCCAAGATATGTAGTATTTTATCATTTATATTGCAATAAGTTTAGAGGAAGTTGCTGAAAGAAACAACATTAAAATAATCCTTCTCATTTGAGCAAACAACATGAGATAGAAATGCTCTCTACTGATAGGGAGGCATTCCTCTAGAGGAGCAATAGGTCTCTCCCAAAATATTGATAGTATACCACATGGGTGAGCTAGCTGCAGGGGTGGGATTCAAATAATTTAACAACCGGTTCTCTGCCCTAATGACCGGCTGGGTGGGTGTGGCCAGTGGTGTGACAGGCAGCACTCGGGCTCCTGCACACCCGGGAGCAAAAACAGGCTATGGGGGGGAGGGGAGTTGCTGCCCCCCCCATGGCCCATTTTGGGCCCAGTAGGCCTCCCTGCAGCCTCCTGGAAGCAAAAACAGACCGCAGGGGGACTTCTGGAAGGGGCAGGGTAGGGCCAGCCAGCAATTTAACAACCGGTTCCGCCAAAGTGGTGTGAACCGGTTGAATCCCATCACTGGCTAGCTGTCACATTATCGCTAGTGTTTCTGCTAGTAACAGAGACTTACATGAACAACTCTGGGAATTTATCCATTAGACTCTATGTCTCATTAGAATTTCCAATACCCTGAAAAGATGTCACCCAGAAGAATGGCAAGACCTGTTTTCCATAGTTGCAGAATACATGACGTGAAGTAATGGATTCATGTAAGAGAAAGACTGACAAAGCTTTCTAACAGAAAGGGCAGTTTGATCTAGAGATCCAGAATTATTCAGTGAGGTGCTCTCCTTCACTGCCTCTGTGAATGCTTAGGTTTGGATTTCTGTCCTGAGTAGTGGGCAGGACTTACTGCACTAAAGGGCCTTTACCAGATCTATGATTTCATGATTCTCCCCTAGCAGTGCTTCTTCTTAGTTCCTGAAGTTTCTTTTAAAAAAGAAAGAAATCTTATACCATCAGAAATGTTCTTGTGTCATATCACTGTCAAACTTTGGAAATAATGGCCCATTTTAAAGCAAGTGAAGTGGAAACCAGCAGTTTTCAGGCTAGACAATGCTGTTAGGTAAATACTGAGCAAGTATCCCTCACTCTGAAGACTGGGAACAAATGAAATAATTTCCATTGACACAAAAAAGTGGGTGGAAGGAGCAAAGAATTGAAGTCTTGTGACATTTCTATCTCTGTCTCTATTTCAAGATCTATAATATATATCTTGTTTCCTTCATTTATTTTATTCATTTATTTAAAATATTTGTATATGTTATATAAGCACCTGTGTGCTGCTCCCAATCAAAAGATTCTGAATAAGCAAGTTTTATGTTCATAACTTTTACCTTGTCTGCAGTACAAGATAATCTTCTGCAGCTCTGTTGTGCATATGAGCTTCTGCTATAAGAAAGATCCTCCATACAGGATGGAGTGTAAGGAGAGCTGAGATTTACCATTATGGTGATATCAAGTCTGATTTTCATCTGCCAAAACCCCAGCAGGCTTTGGAAGCATAAAATTGTCCAAGCCCATTTGGAACTGTTAGATAATTCTGTAACCCTACCTACATCTGTTGGGGAGTAGGTCAAACCATAACTTAATTTACTGGGACTTATTTTGTATGCATAGGTTTGGACTAAAATACCTACAACAAAGCCTCCAACAGCCTTCAAAGATCAATGAATATTACAGATACTTCAAAGGCAGTAAGAAGTAAAACAGAAGTGAATATTTCTCTTGAATAGAGCTGAGAAGTAGAATAGTGTCTTGCATTTGCAGGGAGAAACTGTCAAAGGTACTTGTAGCCAATTTGCCAACCCCAAATTGCTGGATAATTCCTAACTTTCTTCATAATTAGCTGTGCATTTGCTATACTGTTTTCAAACGGAAACACAGTTGGGCTACCTTGGCAGATACCGTGATATCGCTAACTAGGAGCCTCATTTCCACAAGAGCATTTAAATTCTTTAGGACTCTACTTTCATAATTGGGCACACGCAGCTCAATTAGTAGCAGTGTATTATCAGATTTAATCTGCATAACATTTGTTATCATTGGACCCTTGCTAGACTTTGTACAGCAGAAGCATAAAACCAAGAAGCGATGATAAAAAATATGGCATGGTGTATAGCACTGTTGGCTTTATAAACATCCATACTTTGTTTTCATACAGCCGAATATCTCATTTTCCTCTGGCTTAATGATCTGAGTCAGAATGCAATTCCAGATGCAGTGCACAGATAGACAGTACTTCTTAAAAAGAAATCACATGGCTGCACTTGCATAAAGAGCATATGTGCAATAACAGATTCTCTCTAGATTTCAACACTGTACCTCTTCAGTCAGCATTCAAAACCCTTTTTTCTCTTTTTAATATGTCCTTAACATTTCTCAGTGGAAAACAACACAGCTCAAACATGAACCATATAATTGGAGGGTACAGCATGCACTTTTAATAAGAAGTTAAATATGTGCTTTACATTGTTAGGCGAGGCACTCAAATAACAGGCAGGCAAGTCATCTAGGATACATTTACAGCTACTGCTCTAAAAAGAATCTATTTGTTCACATTAGGGAATGCAAATACAAGCCTCTCCAAAGTCACATAATCTCAGCCATTAAATATGTTGTGACCTAGAAGGTTGGACAACAATTTGCTTTTAAAATATGTTCCAACATAATTTACTATAATGCAACATTTTCAGGGAAATAGGTTTCTTTCCCCTTTTTAAATAATGAGAAATAAAATATATTTTCTGAAAAGGAAAAGTGCTTCATGACAACAAAACATGAGCTTTTAGTGAGAAGACTGTAGCTGAATGTTGCCTGGTGTGCTAAATGTTGAATCTGCAAAGTGATAGTGCTGAAAAGCCTAATACAGGTTGGCCTTGATTTACAACAGTTTGTTTAGTGACCGTCCAATGTTACAACAGCACTGACAAAATTGACTTATGACCCTTTTTCACACTTACTACCCCCGTGGTCATCTGATCAAAATTTGGATGATTGGCAACTAATTCATACTTATGACTGTTTCAGTCTTCTGACAAGCAAAGTCAATGGGGAAGCCAGATTCACTTAACAATCATGTTACTAATTTAACAACTGCAATGATCCATTTAACAAATGTGGCAAGAGAGGTCATAAAATGGAGCAAAATTCACTTAACAACTGTCTCACTTAGCAACAGAAAGTTTGAGCTCAATTGTGGTCGTAAATCACCTCTATAGAATTACAGAGAAAGGGCAGGATTAAATCTTGCTGTCGAGCTCGCCCTCACGCTCGACACAACTCACCGCCGATCCCTCGCCCTTCAGCTTCGGAGGTTGACGGCCAGCGGGCGCACATGGTGGCACACGGGGGTGGGGCTCGGGGCGCTGGGTTAGGCGGCCGGGTGAGGTGGCGGGGTGCGTCGGATATAGGGCTTCTCGTGGCAGCAGTTTCCCGCATGCAACGTCATCTCAGCTGAAAGGATTCCGCCGACGATTCGCTGGTTCGGGGGGGCGGATGGACGCGGCGCGGGCTATGCCCCACAGCAGCTGGGCGGAGAGGATTCCGCCGCTGATTCGCTGGTTCGGGGGGGCGGATGGGCGCGGCGCGGGCTACGCCCCACAGCAGCTGGGCGGAGAGGCATAAAAACGCTACGAGCTACACGCCCATAGCGCCGTTTTTAAATCGCGTACGACTGCAGTATCCTTCGTTGCTACGAAAGTAAACCATCATCCCAAAGCAAAACCTTGTCTATTGGTGATTTGTTGTGTTTCTTCCGTTTCGTGGTCCGAGGATCCTGAGACTTGCTAATAAATACAATTTGTAAATGAAAGAAAACAAATTGCTTAAACCCTATACACACTTACTTGGAAAATGGCCTGATTGGACTCTATGGGCTGAATAGAGGCATAACATTTGCACAGACTAAGAATTCCTAAATGTTACAGTTTAAATAAGCTGGAAGCTATTTATCTGCTAAGGAATAAATCTCACTTAGAAAAAAGATTAACATGGAACTCTGTCAAATAGATTGAATAAAACAGCAAGAATAATATTAGCTGAGAACATTGTTTTGAGCAATATGACATTTTAATTATAGACCTTTGCTCTTATTATTTTAGAATTACTGATGTTGTAGGACAGATAATTTCCCAACAATAAATCTATCAATACGAACCTAATGTACATTGTGGGTGCTCTTACATGCACGCACACAATTTAACAATGAGTTTAGGACAGAGCTGGGTCTGCTCTCCATCCCAACCTAAAAGGAAAATGGGATTATTTTTTTTCATTCAGGAAAACTGAAAAAGGTGAAAATTGAGGTTTTTTAAGAGCCTTTGCAGTTTATGAAATTATGTTCCCTGTAAAGAAAGTGTTAAAGTGAGTAAGTAAAGATAGTAAGTTAGCTGGTTGGTTGGAAAGGGTTAACTGAAGCTTTCACACGTTATTATTAGCTCATTAGTAGTGTTCCATGGATATTTTAAATGGTGTATACATTTTGGTAACAAATGAGTGTTATATATAAACATGAAATATATTAACCAATTAGCCAACTAACCAACCATTTAACCAGTATTACCTTATCTTAGGGAAGTGCTGTGTATTCACTACATTCATAGTAAGATTTTCTCATTAATCTTTGTCTTGCACCTTTCTACATATTCACTTTTTCTCACCAATCTTTGCCTTGTGCCCTTCTACATGTTCACTTTTCCAACCTTTCCCTTTTTTCAGTTGTTGTTTTTTTCCCCTATCCATTGGGCAGTGTTATCTTTCAGATTCCTAAACTTTCTTACACATTATTTTTCAGTATTATTAAAGCCACAATGTGCTATATGATGATTATTTTAGTTTGCTAGTTGTTAAGGATATTGTTGTGTTAACCAACCAGCAGAGCGTAGAGCACAGGGAAACGGTGCTGAGAGCAACGAATAAAATACATACAAACTGGTTTATCAAAGTTTTTACTTTGTAGTGAAAAACATTATCATAGTCTTTAATCAATCCAAGTCTTTGCCAGTCAAATCAGTCCAGTGATACAAAAGTCTTCTTACCGTACAATAGAGCAGTAGGTAATAAATAGCAGCACATTCACGCTGGTAACAGACCATGCTGGTAGCATATCCACCCACGATGATAGCATATCCACACATGATGGTAGCATATCCACACACGATGATAGCATATCCACACACGATGGTAGCATATCATCAATGACTACATTTCAGCTCCCTTCTTAAATATAATTACAACAGAGCTTATCCAATCAGGGTATAATGACTCAGCATTACATTGACTCAGCGTTACAGTGACTCAGCAGTACTTCTTAAAGTTGTAGAATACATATTCATGTTAAAGTCATAGAACATATATTGTCCATATATTGCCTGGACAACCTGTTAGGCATATACCATATCCTAACACTAGTAATTGTATTTTTCCAAATATCATACCAAACACTCAGCCTTCAAGCTTGTTTTCTGCATGAGAGAATGAACAGTTCAAAATAAACTTTGGATTTGGCTCTCCATAAAAAAAGAAATAGGGAATTATAATCTCATAAAATCTCTTCAACCAATGGACAGAACCTATAGTAGGTCTGATTGCTTCTCTCTGTGCCTGCCTTAAATCCATTCTGGGTGTTATTATGTTTTAGTTTATATTTGGGTTGTGAGTAATGTATGAAAAAGGAAAAAATCTCCTACTGAATGAGAAGAAGTCTAGTGGCATAAAGAATAGATGTTAACATACAGCATATGGTTTTCTTTGGACTCTAGATTCTATTGTATGCACAATTCTAAACAGAAAAATATTTCTAAAAACACAGATGTTTTGCTTTTCAAACATAAATGCAGAATTTGTTTCAATGCAGTTGTTTTCTATTTCAAATTGCAATTTATCCCACAAGAACTATATGAGTGGCTTGCAGTAACAGGAAGCCTATTTGCTTTTACTATAGCATAAGGAAATCAGCTGCTATAAAAACTTACTGTCACAGTAATGCTGTCTCAGCACAAAACAGTTTCAAATGGTCTTTATTCTATTATGTTAAATAGATTCTCTTTTAGGGCCATTATTGCATAGCAGATGATTATAGAGGCAATAAGTCAATCATTACTTGTTTTAATTGCTTAAAAATAAAGTATCAGTAATTTGTAAGTAATGAAAATCTAAGTTTAAGGACATAAAATTCTATGTTCATACAAATGACTTAATAGAGTATTTAGAATGTGGGAAGACCTTTATATTTTATAAACTTATTTAGAAAGACACACAGAGAAATAAAAAAAAAAAACAAGTTTCTCAGGCAGGACTTCTAGAGATAATAAAAATAATCACTGACACGTGGCATGATCATTATGTCATTATAGTAGTTTTATTTCAAGGTTCAATAGTTATTTGCTGTCGGAAATTTTTAGGAGAAGTGTGTGTGATATTGATATCACTGGATTCATATCCATATTTGCAATCTAATCCAACATTTCAAGTTAAGACTATTACTAATATGACTACATCTTGCATGCCAGCTTTATAGATTCCTTGTTTTTCTGTTTTGTTTTGTTTTTCTACCTGAATGTTAGCGTTAAATTTTTAATCTTGCTTGTGATTGAGTTTGTGAACTTCAGCTAACTTAGTAAAGCTACTTGTGTCAACATTATTTGGGATTTTTTTAAACCTATCAATCTGGCTATCCTTTTTGCTTAATTAACAAACTGATTTTTTAAAAATAAGCAAAATTGCAAAATACTACTGATCCATAACTTTTTTTTTAAAAAAAATCCTCAGGTCAGAATCATTAAACACAATGCTGTTTAAAAACATTTCCTCAAATTATTATCCATGTTTGAATATCTAATTGTTTCCTATAAGTGTTCCTCACTGCTTTCTTTTTTTTAAAAAAATAGTCATTTTGTAATAATTTATCCAAGCTTTTTCTTAATAGCAACCACACTTACATTAAACCGAATATTTTTCTATATTTTTTATGTTTCAGTTTGATGACAAATAATATACAGAAATAGATTCACGTAGAAAAGGAACATTCTGCAGAAATCAAATAAATGAAGTTCATGACTTATATATTTTATTTAAAGATGACTAAAATGCTTCCTCTCTTACATTGTACATTTCTCCCTTTGATGAGCAGAAACTCCCTTACATTACATCCCTTACAACTCAGAGGAAACCACTGTGAAGGAACTTCTTCCATGACCAGCACAATGGAAATCAAACTTTTGTTATGGCAACCACAAATTGAAGCAACTAACATGATATAAATGGTCCTCAACTTACCACAGTTTGTTTAGTGACTGTTCAAAGTTACAATGGCCCTGAAAAAGTGACTTATGACCATTTTTCACACTTAACGACCATTGCAGCATTCCTATAGTCATGTGATCAAAATTCAGAGACTTGGCAACTGACTCATATTTATGATGGTTGCAGTATCCCTGGGTCATGTGATCACCTTTGGCAATCTTCTGACAAGCAAAGCCAATTTGGAAGAGATTCATTTAACAACTGTGTTACTAACTTAACAACAGTAGCTATTCACTTAACAAATGTCTCATTTAGCAACAGAATTTTTGGGGTCAGTTGTGGTTGTAGATAAAGGACTACCTGTATGTGAACATTAGCTGGAAGTGACAAAACAAGATTGCCTATGCAATTATACATGATGCATTAACTCTATTACCTGCTTAAAAAAATCCCTTATTCTTTATTTATTTATTTATTTACAGTTTTTATTTTATTTTATTTATTTGTGAAGCATATATAAGATAACAGGTAAATGTATAAACATAATTTGAATACATGAAAAGAGTAAGTAAAATGGAATATTAGGACAGGGACAGAAGGCACGCTGGTGCACTTATGCATGCCCCTTACAGACCTCTTAGGACGTCTAGGAGTGATATTTGCAGGAGTGCTATCTTCTGGAGCATCCTCACATCCAATCATAAAAAAGGTAATCTTTCAAGTAAATGATTCTCTCTAGTGAAATCAACATATATTGCTAACCGATTTACTGAGCT
Organism: Pituophis catenifer annectens; assembly: GCF_029215685.1. Taxonomy (NCBI): domain Eukaryota; kingdom Metazoa; phylum Chordata; class Lepidosauria; order Squamata; family Colubridae; genus Pituophis; species Pituophis catenifer. The sequence goes on from NW_027256882.1 coordinate 117,498,751, forward strand.
GATCAAACAAAAAAGTTTCCTCCTTCTGTGACAGCAATTCGTCAGGTAAAAAAAGCAAATTCACTGATCCCAGAACACTGCATCTTCACCAACAATTAAGAAGCTGTCTTAAATCTCTTAAGCTCTAAAACTATAAACGGCAATAAGCATACAAAGTATTTTTTTTTAATGTTTCAAACTCCCAGGAACTGCAACTCTAAAAATAAAACATGACATCCTGCTCAGGAAGCTGGTAACCTTGGGCCAATCAGCATGAAGCCGCTGGGTAAGATCATCCAACGATACGGGGTGGGGTATCAGCAATATGCTGATGATACCCAATTGTATATCTCCACCCTGCATCAGTTCAGTGAAGCAGTGGATGTGATGTGCTGGTGCCTGGAGGCTGTGAGGGTCTGGATGGGAGTCAACAGGCTCAGACTTAACCCAGACAAGACCGAGTGGCTGTGGGTATTGCCTCCTAAAGACTATGTTGACTGTCCATCCTTGATTCTGGGGGGGGGGAGAAATTGTCCCCCTCAGAATGGGCTCGCAATTTGGGTGTCCTCCTAGACTCACAGCTAAGATTAGAGCAACATTTTGCAGCTGTAGCTAGGGGGATCTTTGCACAGGTTCGCCTGGGTCACCAGTTGCGACCCTACTTGGATCAGGAAGCTCTTCTCACAGTCATTCATGCCCTTGTCACCTCATGATTAGATTATTGCAACATGCTCTACATGGGGCTACCCTTGAAGAGTGTTCAGAGACTACAGTTGGTGCAGAATGCAACTGCGCAAGCTATCACGCCCTTGTCACTCACGCCCTTGTCACCTCCCGGTTGGACTATTGTAATGCTCTCTACATGGGGCTCCCCTTGAAGAGCACTCGGAGGCTCCAACTGGTCCAGAATGCGGCCGCGCGGGTGGTTATGGGTGCAACTCGTTGCGCCCATGTGACACCCCTCCTGCGCGAGCTGCACTGGCTCCCAGTGGTCTTCCGGGTGCGATTCAAGGTGTTGGTTACCACCTTTAAAGCGCTCCATGGCATAGGACCCGGGTACCTTCGAGACCGACTTCTGCCACCAATAGCCTCCCACCAACCAGTCTGCTCCCACAGAGAGGGTCTCCTCAGGGTGCCATCGGCCAAGTTATGTCGGCTGGCGACACCGAGGGGGAGGGCCTTCTCTGTGGGAGCCCCAGCCCTGTGGAATGAACTGCCCCCGGAAATACGTAAGATCTCCGACCTCCGGGTGTTTCGCTGCACTCTGAAGACCCTGTTGTTCCGCCAGGCCGGGCTATTAACATAACGTTTTAAATTGGGGTATTTTAAATTTCTGGGATTTTAATTGGAGCCTAATTATTTAATGATTTTAAATTTTAATTGTTGTTTTGTTTCTGTGTTTTTAAATAGGCTGTACACCGCCCTGAGTCCTTCGGGAGAAGGGCGGTATAGAAATAAAATTATTATTATTATTATTATTATTATTATTATTATTATTATTATTATTATTATTATTATTATTATTATTATTATCATGGGTACACCTAGGTACACTCACATTATACCAATTCTCCATGAGCTGCACTAGCTCCCTATTGGTCTCTGGTCACAATTCAAGGTGTTGGTTATTACCTTTAAAGCCCTACATGGCTCAGGGCCAGGCTATCTTCGAGACCGCCTTTTACTGCATAGCTCCCAGCGATCGGTAAAATCCCACAGAGTTGGTCTCCTCCGGGTCCCGTCAGCTAAACAATGCCGGCTGGCAGGCCCACATGGGAGAGCCTTCTCTTTGGCTGCCCCAGCTCTCTGGAACCAGTTACCTCCTGAGATCCAGACTACCCCCACCCTATTGGCCTTCTGGAAAGCAGTGAAGACCTGGCTTTTCCGGCAGGCCTGGGGCCGTTGATCTCGCTGTTGCAATCTTGCGAGATCCGTGTGCATGGGCTTTTAATATTTTTAAATGTTTTATAAATGTTTTTTTTAATAATTTTTTTTAAAAACAATGTTTTTTAATAATGTTCGTGTTATTTTTGTTGTAAGCCGCCCAGAGTCCCTTGGGAGTTGGGCGGCATAGAAATGCGATAAATTAAATTAAATTAAATTAAATTAAATCTCTCAATGTAAATTGTTCCACTGAGAAGATAAAGTGGGATAATGCTGTATGAATCTTTGCAATCTGTGGAGAGAAGGAATGAGACAGAAAGATGAAAGACGATAGCAAGGTGGGTAGACAGACATACTTGAAGGACAATGAAGATGCACTGCGAACTCTTATCTTCTTCATTTACTTATGAAGTGCTGCAATAAATCCATTCAGATCTTTAGGCACCAAGGACATTTGAAAATTAAATGTTTCCATTAAATATGTTATTTTACTTCTGTCTCTCCTCCCCCTTCCCCTTCTCTCTCTCTCTCTCACACACAAACACACACATACATATGAGAGAGAGAGACAAAGACAGGGACAGAGAGAGTTGGGGGGAGTTTATGGTTGCATAGCTCTAGCATGATTTACAAATTAGTAATCCAAAGTAAACTGTCACCAGTGAAGCTTCTTGTGGGGAATTTCATTGCTGCTCTGTTTGAATGTGCAAAGGAAATTCAAGAATCTTATGGTTGTCTTTTAAAAATGTATTTTATGAGGAGAATTTTTAGGTATTACTCAGGCTTCTGTGCTACACAAGTCAAAACTAAATCTGTACAGTTTGCAGCAATATCTGTCAGTAATTCAAGTTAAGTGAACAAATAAATATCTTTCATAAGAAACCAACAGCAGGTTTGCAAAAATACCCCTACCATTCAGAATCTTTCCCACAAATCCCTCTCCATCATTACTGCCTTCAGAAGCCCGCTTCTATTGCAGTTTTAGCAGATTAAGTAGTTAAATATATTAATAACTACATAACCTGTACCATGTTAGGTCATTCTTTCACATATATTTCCATACCTAAATAAAGAAACAGAATGACCACAGGTTACCAAAACAAAAACCCAGAGGGAACAAGAACAACTCCCAAATTCTTCTTGTCTTCCCCACTGAATTGCTGGCAGCGAGCATCAGAAATCTTTCTCAAAATTTGTTGCCTTATTATGCACCATTTTGTCCAGCTAAAGGTCACATCAGTTGAGAAATTTAGTAGTATATAAATACATATAATAGCAATAATAAATAAGATTTTTATAAAGAATACAACAATGCCAATGGCTTGATAGTTTCCAAAGGTTTTCTAGAAAAGGCAGTATTTAACAGCCTGTAGTACAGGCCACAAGAATGATACTGATCCTTAATAAAATGGGCTGTTCCATAGGAAACAAGCTGTCACAAAGAATTCCACTTCCTGATATGCTTCCTGTGGTAGATATTCTCCAGCTATGTGTATCAAATAGATGGAATTAATCTGGGAAAGGTCACTGGTTAGATAACCAGTTATAGGGTGCTTTAAAATGGGCAAGTAGAATTTTTAATTGTGCTTGGAAACCTACTGATAAAGAGTGTAGCTCCCACAACAGTGGTGTGATATAGAACAACTGCAACTGTCTTTAAGAATAAAGAATTGACTTCCGGTGGCTCCGCGGCCCGACGAGGACGGTCTTTATAGACCGCCAGCCACCCGATCTGTTAAAACCGCCCTGACAGCGCTAAACAGCTGTCCGGCGGTTTGAAAAAACTCTCCTTCGGGCAAAGAAGGAGAGGAGAGTCGGAGGGGGTGGGTAGAGCTCCCCGTAAGTCACTGGATTAATTCCAGGGACTTGGAGGGTGAGAGCTCCCCAGTTCACCCCTCCCAGTGCTCCGGATCGCTGGTGCCTCTGTTTATCAGAGCAAGTCATCTGCGTCCAATTCTGCCGGCAAACAGTGAGTTCTAATGATTTCTATCAAGGTAGACAGAGCGGAAGCAAGAGTGCAAGCTTTTTAAAAGAAACAGAACTTAACTCCGTGATTACATTGTTGCAAACAGAGCTCTCCTGAGCTGGAGGCTGGAGAGGAAGCCTTTGTGATGGGCGGAAGGGAAAGTGAAAGTTAAAGTGAAACTGTTTGTTAAGAGCCCTCTGTCTGAAGAGTAAACTGCTGGGGATTGAGCATAGCTTGAAGAGTGGATTGTTTTTTTTTTGGAAAAACTTTGAAATATACTTTCTAAGACTGTTTATAAGATTCTGTGGCTGCAAAAGGGAAAAAACTATTTTTAAAATAAAATGGCTGCTAAACAACTAAAGCCACCAACTTCTAAAGGGGGAGGAGGTTCCCCTGTAGTGACTCAAAAACAACTTCCGGCTGATACACAGTCACAAGACCTTAAAGAATTTATAATGGGTGCCCTGAATAATCAGACAGAAATGATGAAAGAATTTTCAGAGGAGTTAAAGAAACTTACAAGTGTGGTGGAGGAAAAACATAATGAAATAAGAGATGATATTGTTTTTGCAGTTTCAGGACTGGCTACTCATATGTTAAAGATTGAGGAGAGAGTACGGGAAATTGATGATGCTAACTTGGAGATTGCAACTAAATTAGGAGAGGTTATGATACAAACAGAGAAAGTGGATGATGAAATGGTTATGTTACAATACAGAACAATGGAATTTGCCCTGAGGCTGAGAGGTTTGAAAGAAAAGAGTGGTGAAAATTTAAAAGATGTTTGCTCCAATGCTTTAGCAGAGCTGATCTCAGAAAGGCCAGAAGATGTGGCAATTCAAATGGACAAAATTTACAGGGTTAATTCCTGGCTGGCAAAACAAAAGCAGCTACCAAGAGATGTGGTGATTTACTTTACAACAAGGAGAATCAGAAATGATATTTTGCAAGCTTCTTATAGAAACAAGATTAAAGTGGAGGGACAAGAGCTGGTGGTTCTGAAAGAGCTTCCTTCTAAAATGTTAAGAGACAGAAAGCAGTTTGGTTTTTTGGTGAATGAATTAAGAAACCAGCAGCTCCAGTACAGATGGGATGTCCCATTTGGGATAATAGTGACATACGCTGGGCAAAGATATCGTCTAAACACAGTTGGAAAGGCAAAAGATTTTTATGCTAATGTTTTAAAGGCTGGAAGGCCACCCTAACCAGGGGGTGCTAGTAAGCAATTGGAAATTATACAACAAGAGAAAGATGGAGGCCAACCACAAACTTATGCCCAAGCATTAACTGGAGGAGCCAAGTTGGATGAAGATCCACTATTGAGTGGAGGTCCACCACCAACTCTTGAGTCATTAACGATGGTACAGCTGCCAAAAGATCAACGATTGACAAGAGCTACTTACAAACAACATCTGGCACAACAGCCTCAAGATTCAACCCAACAAGCCCAAAAAACACAAGCAGTGGGAGGAGCTAGGCCGAAGTCTAAAATGGCGGAGGAGGTTCAGCTGATGCTCTCAAAGCTTGGAACGCCTAGAGATGGCAAATAAATTTTTATCTTGGAATGTTAACGGTTTAAATTCTCCACAAAAAAGAAAGAAAATATTTCACTACTTGAAGCAATTTCAGAACGATGTTATTTGTTTGCAAGAAACGCATATTAAATCTTCAGATCAAAAGTACTTGATAAATTCGAAATTAGGTACACATTTTGTGGCATCAGCACCAGAAAAGAAAAATGGCCTAGTTATATATGTTAAAAGAGGCTTAGTGGCCAATTTAATTGAGGCTGACACTCAAGGTAGATATATTGCAATTGAATTAACAACACAGAATGGGAAGCTGCTTGTAATTGGAGTATACGCACCTAATCAACAACAAGATAAATTTTACAAACTTTTACATACTAAAATATTACAATGGGATTATAGATCTTTACTTCTAATGGGTGATTGGAATGGGGTATTAAATACCCAGAAAGATAAAAAAAGTCTTTCCAAGATTTCCACGCGTGCTAAGTTGCCTAAATCTTTTTTTGATATCTTGGAGGATATGGAGCTCAGAGATATCTGGAGAGAAAGGAATGTATTGGAGAGTGATTTTACCTTTTTTTCGGATAGGCATCAATCTTTTTCTAGGATTGATTTTATATTAACTACAAATGATCTTTTTTCTAGGGTGAAGAGTACGAAGATATGTCCAAGAACTTTAACTGATCACAGCCCAGTTTGGGTGGAACTAGAGCAGGAAAGAGGGGAAAGGAGGTCTTGGAGGTTAAATGAGAATTTATTTAGATATGAAGATAACTTGTGTGAGCTTAAAAAACAAATGAAAGAATTTTTTATTAACAATATGAATAAAGGAACTTCGATGGAGATGGTATGGGATGCGTGTAAGGCATATATGAGAGGAACGTTAATTTTTTTGAATAATAAATATAGATTAAAACAACAAAATAGATGGAAAGAGATAGAGGAGGAAATTAAAAAGAAAGAACAATTGCTTATAATTAACCCGGGAGATAAAAAGGCAAAAGATATGATTAATATTTTAAGAGAGCAATTCAATATGTTAATGGCTGGGCAAGTAGCAACCAGCATACAATATGCCAGACATAATACATTTTGTAATGCTAATAAACCGGGGAGATGGTTGGCTTACACGTTGAGGAAAAAACAGAAATCACGTCTTATAGACAAGATAGAATTTAGAGGTAAAGAGATTTATCAACAGAATTTAATAAAATGGCTTTTTTGGAGTTTTATACAAAGTTATATGCTAAAGATGCAATCCAAGATGTTGATATTGATAGATATTTAAAGATGGAGATTCCTGAATTAACGCTGGAACAGAGAGAGAGATTGAATCAACCAATAACTTCCGAGGAAATAGTTGGGGCAATTAAACAATTAAAAATAGGTAAGGCTCCGGGAACAGATGGACTAACAGCTGTTTATTATAAACATTTACAATCTGAAATGCTAGAACCACTCAAAATTTTATTTAACAAAATACAAGTAGGAGGAGGGGTACCACCCTCTTGGAAAACAGCCTTTGTTTCACTAATTCCAAAGGAGGATCATAATTCCATTAAACCTGAGAATTTCAGGCCAATTTCACTTTTGAATACTGATTATAAGATTTTTGCTAAAATATTAGCTAATAGATTAATGCCAGTCATGCAACAAATAATTCACAGTGATCAAGCAGGGTTTATAAAAGGGAGACAAATGAGATATAATGTTAGACAAATTGTAAACTTACTGGAATATTTGGAAAAAAATAATCAAGTGCCTGCAGCGTTTATATTTTTGGATGCAGAGAAGGCATTTGATCGTTTGAACTGGCAATTTTTGTTTAAAATAATGGAGAAAATGCACTTTGGGGAATATTTTACACAATCAATTTCAGCGATATACCAGCAGCAAACAGCACAAATTATAGTTAATGGAGGTTTAACAGAGGCTTTTAAAATAGAGAAAGGAACAAGGCAGGGGTGTCCTCTGTCCCCATTATTATTTATTTTGACTTTGGAGGTACTATTGAATAAGATACGTGATTCAGAAAAATTGAAGGGTATTGTAATTAGACAACAAGATTATAGATTAAGAGCATTTGCAGATGACTTGGTTATTACTTTATCCCAACCTATAGAATCGGCTCCATACATATTGGATATAATTGATCAATATGGGAAAGTATCAGGATTTAAAGTTAATTCACATAAGACAAAGATGATAGTTAAAAATATGACTATACTTGAAAGAGATAAACTAGCAAGATTAACAGATTTTGAAATAGTTAAAAAGGTTAAATATCTAGGGGTATACATAGCAGCTTCAAATACAAAATTATACAAAAACAATTATGAGGTACTTTGGCAGAAGGTACAGAAGGATATGGAAAATTGGAAAAAATTACAGTTGTCTTTATTGGGAAGAATTGCAGCAATTAAAATGAATGTTTTACCTAGATTTTTATTTCTGTTCCAAATGATACCTGTGCTTAAGAAAGATGAAAATCTGAGAGAATGGCAGAAAGGTGTTAATACTTTTATTTGGGCTGGGAAAAAACCCAGAATAAAAATGAAAATTATACAAGATACACGTGAAAGAGGGGGTCTTAAAATGCCTAATTTAAGATTATATTATGAAGCAGCGGTTTTATCACAAATCAGTGATTGGTTTAATTTAACTGAGGGGAGAATTTTGAATTTAGAGGGTTATGATTTGTTATATGGATGGCATGCCTATTTGTTATATGACAAAAAAGTGGATAAAGTATTTAAGGTTCATATATTAAGAAATGCTTTGTTAAGGGTTTGGAAAAAATATCAATATAAGTTAAATTATAAGATACCTTTATGGGCAAATCCTAGACATGCAATAGAAAATATAAGTATAGAACAAAAACAGGAGGTGATTACCTATAAAGAGCTTCTTATTATGGAAAGGGGGGTAATGTATTTGAAATCTTTAGATATATTGAGAGAAGAAGGTATAATTTATACATGGTTTCAGTATGGTCAACTTCAAGCTAGATGGAAGGAAGATCAAAAAACTGGCTTTGTGCAAAATGAGGAGAATTTGGTAAAACAAATTAGAGATCAAAAACAAATGCATATTAAAAGGTTGTATAATGCTTTATTGGAAATAGATTCTGAGACGGAATTGGTTAAAGACTGTATGATTAAATGGGCACAAAACTTTCAAGAGCCAGTAATGATGGAAACTTGGGAAAAGATTTGGATTAGAAATGTGAAATTTACACAAGCACAAAATTTAAGAGAAAATTTTTATAAAATGTTTTATAGATGGCATTTAGATCCTAAAAAATTATCATGTATGTATTCTAATGTGCAAGCTAAATGTTGGAGATGTGACTGTGATGATGCAACTTATTATCATATATGGTGGACTTGTAGAAAAATCAAAGCATTTTGGATAAAGATTTGGTGGGTGATGCAGAATATTCTTAAAAAGAGACTGAAATTTACTCCACAGTTGTTCTTACTGGGTATAACTACGGACTGTACAGTTGCAGAGACTAAATTGATTTTGAACTTGATAACAGCAGCAAGATTGTTGGTAGCACAATACTGGAAGAAGGACTTTTTGCCTACTATTGATGACTGGATATTGAAAGTAACTAATTTAGCTGAAATGGCTAAAATTTCAGCATATCTGAAGGATCACACACAAGAAAGGTATATACAGGACTGGAGAAGATGGATTGATTATATACAAAATAAGTATCAGACCAAAAAATATCAAATAGCTTATGAATGATTTCTTTTATTTGTATAAGCGTTATATAAGTGATATTAGAAGTATTATGTTTAAGAAATAGGATTTTATATATGGGGGGTTAAGAATTTTTTTTATAGGGATGTTAGTTTAATGATTGGTTATGCAATTTAGATTATGGTTAAAGATCAATAGAAATACCTTGTGTTCTGCTCTGGGAAGTCGGGGAGGGGGAGGGGGGGGTTGGGAGGGGGGGTTGTGGGGAAAATGTGTTTGTTTTAAAACTTTTTCAATAAAAAAAAAAAGAATAAAGAATTGAGAAAAGAGCATGAACAATTGTCCTAACTGTTCTGGATAAGGAATAAGACATCTAGTGTCCTTTCCTTTGAACTCAGGATGAAGTTGTATAACTGAATATCATTAGCATATTAATAGCAATAGCATCTGGACTTATATACCGCTTCACAGTGCTTTACAGCCCTCTCTAAGCAGTTTACAGAAGGGATCACCTATAGTAGCTGCACAACCAAATAAAGGTTGTGCAGGGTTGCTTTGCATCAGGTTCCTTGTACTAAATAATACCATCTATTGGGATGCTAAAATGCAATTGCCCTCTGGAATGTGACATCCCCTAAATAGTCATCATCTTGAAGATCTGACTGTTCACCCAGGACTTTGGGGAGGGTGAATGAAGCTCTCTTTGGATTGTGTGGATCTGCTTCTCTTTCATTTCTGTTTTGGAGTTGTTACCCTTGCCAATTTCTTGTTTTTTAATGGTCTATTGTTATATTTTTCTTCATTAACACTGTCAAACTATTTACTATTTATTAAATCTGCACTACTATTAATCTTTTCATCATTCCCATTGTCAGGGCATTTATTAATCCCATGTTTGGCTCTGGGACTAATTACCCTGGTTTAGAGTAGATGAATCGAGGCTTATCCTTGTTTGCAATAATCTGAAAAGAAACGCGAGAAAGGTTTCTAATAAAACTCATTTATTTGTTATAAATAAAATAAAACACCTCACTAACTAAGAAAAGTTAATTGTTACATTTTTGAAAGTAATTCTCCTGCCGGTCCAAGACGGACCTTGCTGGCAGGAGAACAAAGGAAAGAGAGTGAAGCAAGTGAAGGAATGTGGGTGGATACGGAAACACGTAGCTTACTGATAAGAAGTTGGCAAAGCTACGGAGAGTCTGACAGTCCAGAAATAATGAAGCTCAGCTGGCAAATAAAATAACGCAGTGACATTCCCCTTCTTTTGCCAGTTGAGCGAATATCAGTACATCATCAAATAAGGCACATCTTCTCACGCAGATACTCGTGTTGAGCTGCTGGAAGTGGTTTGTTGAGCATATCAGCAATTTGATCATGTGTAGATACATATTGCATTTTGACAAAACCTTTTTTCACTAAATGCTTTATGTTTTGATAACGAATGTCAATGTGTCTGGACCTAGAACCTGTGAAATGAGATTCAGAAATATAAACCACCGATTCATTGTCTTCCATCACTGTGATCGGTTGGATCGGGTGTGTCCAGATATCTGTGACTAAAGCATCAAACCAAGTTAGGGAATTACATGCATCTGAAACACAAGCATATTCAGCTTCAGTGGATGAACAAGAAACAAAATTCTGTTTACGTACTTGCCAATAAACAGGACATCCATTTAAGAACATCATATAACCTGAAGTACTTTTACGTGATTTCTTATCACTTGCCCAATCAGAATCTGCATAACAACATAATTCTGCATAATCAGTATGTGTTGGTTCTAACAATAACTTCAAATGTTTGGTGTATTTTAGGTATCTCAGTAATTTCTTAATACATGTCCAATGAAACTGTTTTGCCTTACCTACGTGTCGTGATAAGAGATTAACACTAAGTGCAATGTCGGGTCTGGTCCAACTACTAATGTATAACAGTGACCCAATGACTGAACGATAAAGTGTTTGATCCTCGAACTCAGGACTTTCTTCTTGTGTCAAGTTGTGAAAATCTGTTTGCATGGGTGTCTTTGTTGTGTTAGCATCCTTCATGTTGCAATGATGCAAAACTTGTTCAATTTTATCTTCTTGTGAAAGACTAAACCCCTTCTGTGTCTTTTCAATCTGAACACCTAAATAAGTGCTAATATGACCTAATGATTTCAATGTGAAGTATCTCTGCAAAGCCTTGGCAAAAATTTCACTCATTTGCTTATTTGGACCAATATAAACAATATCATCAACATAAACAAGAACTATCTCATATGCATTGTTAGATCTTTTTGTGAACACGCACTCATCAGTTTCGGACTTAATAAAGCCCATTGAATTTAGTTTGTCAGTAAGACATAAATACCACATTAAACCAGATTGTTTCAGACCATAGAGACTTTTGTTTAGAAACCAGGTATCCCTTTCTTGCTGTCGGAATCCCGGAGGACTTCTCACGTAGATCTCTTCGTCTAGGTCTGCATGTAGATAAGCCGTGTCAACATCAAACTGGAAAACTTCTAAACCAAGGATAGTTGCAGTTGCTAAAGCAATTTTTACACTCTCAGTTCTGACTGTCGGTGAGTAAGTATTTGTGTAGTCCTCAGGATAACGTTGAGCGAAACCCTGAGCTACAAGTTTGGCTTTGTACAATGACTCACCATTTGGTTTCCTTTTGATTCTGTAGACCCATCGAGTGCCAATGACCTTTTTGTTTGCTGGAGGTTTTGCAGGTGTAAATACTTTAAGTTTCTTTAGACTGTCCATTTCAACCTGCATTGCTTATACCATTTGTCTTGCTCCGAATCAGGGAGCTGCTTGATTTGTGTGAAATTATCAGGTGGAAGTGTAACATTGCAAATCAAAGGCAAGGGTGCTTTTGTCAGTTGCCAAGAATATCGTTGTGGAGGGATTCCTTTTGTGGCCCTCTTGGAACGTCTCGGGACAACTGTCCAATCTTCTTCTGCTTCGTCCTCGTCCTCACTTTCGTCGCTAGCATCAGCATCCGCGGCTTGCGAAGACGGAACATCGGGTTGAGAAGAATTAGTGGAATCTTGATCATCAATCTGCGTAGCATCAGCAGTATCATCTCTGGGAAAATAAACTCCAGGATCATTGGAATGAATCCTGGACCAGTCAATATCTTCTTCAAAATTAGCAGATTGGGAAATCACAATTACATGTTTAGAGTCAATAAATTTGCTCCATTTTGAATTATCATCAATACCCATAAATCTCAGTCTCTTTGCTGCTGGACCTCCTTTTCTTCTTTGAGCTAAGGGAATGTTCACCATAGCGTATGAACCAAAAATATGGATGTTTTTAAGATCAGGCTTGTAGCCATACAACATGAAGAAAGGAGTCTGATTTGTTACACTGCTCCAAGTATGGTTGACAATGTAATTTGCATACTTGATAGCTTCACCCCAGTATATCTTACCAAGGTTGGCATCTTCTAGGGGACAACGCATCATGGTTTGCAGTACCTCTCCGTTGTGAGCCGGTATGTCAGGGGGTGAAGTCTGATGAATAATTCTATTCTTACGCATCCAGTCCTGGAAACGCTGAGACATGAACTCGGCACCACGATCACTCTGGATTCTGGCGATGCGAACTTGGTGTTGGGTAGAAACAAGGGTTGCAAAGTCTTTAAAGATCTGAAAAGTCTCTGATTTTTCTTTCATAGGATATACATATCCATATCTAGAGTAATTATCAACAATTGTTAGAAAATATTTTCTCCCACCAAATGATGGCGGGAATGGACCAACTATGTCAATGTGAACCAAATCAAAAATGCGTGTTGACAGGCGTGTAGCGTGTTTGGGAATGGCTGCTGCTTTGGATTTGGCCTTCTTGCATACAGCACAATCCAAAAACACCTTACACCCCTTTAGATCCAAACCTTTTGCGAACTCCGGCATCTTCCTAAGAACACGGAAACTGGCATGCCCCAATCTTCTATGCCATTTGTGGATACACCTGGAATGCAAAGGTTTACCTGTTAGTGAATTCTCAACATTAACATTTTTATGCGGAACCTCAGGCTTGCTCTGAGCAACCTGTTTACCAATTCTATTTTTGTTGGCTTTAGGAGCCTTAGGAATAGCAACAGGATCTCTCACTGGAGCATCTCTCTCTGGGCCTGTGCTCTCCCTTTTTGGAGTTTGCATACTTGCCTGTGTTTGTGTTTTAGGCTTTGGCTTTAAGTAATAAACACCACCAATTAATATGGTTTCAGCAACAATATCGCCATCTTTAACTATGTAACTTGCTTTTTCAAGGTGGTGAACTTGGAACTTTAACATTCTAGACAAGTGACACTGACTAAGCAAATTACTGGTTGCTGTGGGTATGTAATAAACATCAGGAATGAATGCATCGAGCTCTTCAACATAAACAGTTCCTTTTCCTTTGACCTGGCAAGAATGATTTGAAAAAGAATAAAGTTCACATAGCTCAGGTTCAGGCTCGTGCATCTCTGTGAAAAGTTCCTTTCTGTAGGTAACATGCAATGCTGCACCACTGTCCAAAGTCCACAGGAGTCGTCTGTCGTACTCTGGTTGAGGTTGTGGATCATTGGTTAAAGCCAATGTGGCGAGTGGAGTTTGTGGATCACGCCGGGGACCACGACAACCTTGTCTTCCGCCTCTGCCTCTGCCTCTGGAATCTGTTCCTCTGGGCTGGTATGTGACAGGAGCTGGAACTCGTTGGGGACAATCCCGGGTGGCATGTCCCACACGATTGCAGGTGTAGCATCTTGGCATCCTTGGAGCGTAGGTCCTTCCTCAGAAGGGGCGCCTAGCTGGAGCTCTTGATGCGGGTGGTCCTCTCAAGTGTGGAGTAGCTAGCATGAATGCCTCTTCTTCAATTAAAAGTCTACAAACATTGTCCACTGTGCGTTGAGCAATTGGGACTTGGTTAATTTTTGTAACAGCATCTTTCCATTCATAGTTCAAAGAGTTAATAATAATGCTGATCATTTGAATATCTTCAATGTTATGGCCTCTTTCTCTCAATTCTGTTCTCAGTCCTTTCAGTTTGGTCAAATGTCCTCCAATTTGTTCACCAGGTTTCAATCTCGAACCGTGGAGTTCAGACATTTTTAGTTTTGACTCACCAGTTAGTGGAGAGACAGAAAATGCCTGGTAAGGAGCCTGCACTTGGTATGCTGGCTGTGCTGGCAGGAATGCCTGTGGTATTTGCTGTGCCTGTTGTGGACCTAAAAATGGTCTTGGTTGTGCCATTGGAGGCGGGCCAGGAGGTGGCCCTATTTGCACTTGTGGCTGGGGCACATATGCAGGCATTTGTAGCTGCTGTGGCTGATGCACTGGAATCTGCTGTATTCCAGTTGCCATTTGTGCTTGAGCTGCAATATTGGCATGACCTGCTGGAGATGCAGTCATTTGCCTTTGCTGTGTTCCATCTAAAAGGACACCAACACCGCCAGGGGGTGTTTGAGTTTGGGCCCGTGGAGACACTTGTGTCGTTTCAGCTTCCTGTAGTAAATTACTTTTGCCAGCAGATGGTGCTGCACCTTTGGGCAGCTTTGCATACGGGGCATTGTATGCTTTTGAGTAGGAGTGGTTATGTAAGACATGTGTAACTTGATCAGGGAGACTTTCATGTGACGTATGCAGTGCCCTCTGTCTTAATTGGCCTGACACAGGATCCACCAGGGGGAGTGTCTTTGGCTCTGAGCAAGAAGACAATATGGCGCTTTTTGAAAAATTTAAGTTATCTCCCATATCTTGCTCAAGCATAGATATAGCCATTTTTGCCTGGAATAGCTGCTGTTCATAGAGTTTTATACGGTCACGATAGGATTTGATGGCCATCTCACGCTGGGTGAGCTCAGGGCTTTGAGAAGAGTAATGAATTATTTCTCTCTCTGCGTGGGAGGAATTTTGCTCAGCAGTGCTTGCACCAAGCGTTACAAATTCAGAAGGTTCTGGGAAGACTTTTTCAGAGTTTGGAAGATCAGAAGAAAATGTTACTGACCTCAGTCGTAAATCATCATCTTCAAAAACAGTTTCTGTCTTATCTGTCTCCATTTCTGTTCCCACGGCTTTTTCTTGTTCCAGGCGTGTGGCTGTAGTAAGGGGCTGGAAATCTGGAAACCTCCTTTCTGCCACCTTCTCAGCAAAATACATTTTGTATTTGTTTTACTTCTGTTTCGGCATCTCAACAATATAATTAGCGTACCTCAGTAGCTAAAAACTAATTGCCTATGCGCTCTTATCAGAAGTAACACAAACAAGGAAAAAGCCATAAATCAAACCATCCTCTGCTACCAGAATGTCAGGGCATTTATTAATCCCATGTTTGGCTCTGGGACTAATTACCCTGGTTTAGAGTAGATGAATCGAGGCTTATCCTTGTTTGCAATAATCTGAAAAGAAACGCGAGAAAGGTTTCTAATAAAACTCATTTATTTGTTATAAATAAAATAAAACACCTCACTAACTAAGAAAAGTTAATTGTTACATTTTTGAAAGTAATTCTCCTGCCGGTCCAAGACGGACCTTGCTGGCAGGAGAACAAAGGAAAGAGAGTGAAGCAAGTGAAGGAATGTGGGTGGATACGGAAACACGTAGCTTACTGATAAGAAGTTGGCAAAGCTACGGAGAGTCTGACAGTCCAGAAATAATGAAGCTCAGCTGGCAAATAAAATAACGCAGTGACACCCATCACCCATCTCCTTCCACTTATGATAGTATGACTGTAATTTTGTTACTTGTATCCTTATGATTTATATTGATATTGTTTCCTGATTGATTATTTGTACCCTATGACTATCATTAACTGTTGTACCTTATGGTTCTTGATGAACATATCTTTTCTTTTATGTACACTGAGAGCATATGCACCAAGACAAATTCCTTGTGTGTCCAATCATACTTGGCCAATAAAAAATTCTATTCTATTAATATTTTATTACAAACATTATTTAATAATTATAATATTATTATGATTATTATAATATAAATATATTATAATAATATTAAATGTTATTTAATATTTTAATAAATATTATTTATTTTTATTTATTATTAAATTTATTTGCCAACCATCTCATGGTTCAAGGTGAAACATTAGATGAGGCTTTCATCTGAGAGTGCATATGAGCAATATTATGAATGGATGATCATAATTTACAATGCTCTGAAATGGCCTCTAGAAGGGCCAGTTATTTTTTATTTAATAAGCTGTTTGATATAGTTATGATTATTTTGTTAATCACATTTTCATGGCTGCCCATCCAACCCAAGAACATAAAACATTCTTTTAACACATTCCAGGACCTTAATAAATTGACACCCTGGCCTCTGTGTCTTCAGGCCTTCACAGTCTTTAAGAAGGCCAATCGTGTGGGAGCCATTGATATCTGGAACAAACGAAAGAAAGGAAAGAATGAAAACAATTCTTGAGCTCAATTTAGTTAAACCAGCCTAAAACATTGATGTTGTATCTAAATGGAAAGGAGAATAATTCACAATGAGATACTGTATGCTCCCTTGGGGAGAATTTCAGAGTTAGAGAATCAGACAGCGGTCCTGTGATAGTTGTTTATTATTTCCCAATAGACATTGCTTGGGGTTATTGGAAGATGCAAAAGGCTTCTGTGAAAAGTCACTGTAAGTGGGAAGGCAAAAAGTCATGTGGAAGAAAGCAAGCTTCCTGAAATCTAAATCACAAATCACATTAAAAGTCATTTGAATAAGGTTCAGAAAAGGGTTGTAAGACAGTTTTGTTGTGAGTCACTTGCCCTTAACTGACAGTCTCCATTAACAGTCTCCTTACATTTTCCAATGCTTTCCAGTAAAGAGAACTTTAAGAAAATAAAGTTGTCCCAAGACTCAGATTGTCACAGATGTGTTCCCAATTCAATCCATGATTGTCCTGTCAGGCAGAATTATTAAACTGCAATTCATTTGACAAAGAACAGTGACAAATTTATCAATAGAATGCCAAATGGTTGTGCTAAACCAAAAGCTTCACTTGGCTAATATAATGTTATATTAACTTCCATTCAGGGATAGCTCTGGATTAGCAGGGAAAAAAACTTAAAAAAATAGTTGCATCTAATTTACATCCTATTCCTATTTCTTTGGAAATTGCATCCCATTTTTTAATGTATTGGAATGTTAAATAAAGTGATATATGTATATTCTGGAATGTCTAAATACAATGTAAAACCAATGATAAGCTACAGTACTATAAGCAATATAAGAGGCACAAAAATAATGCTTAAAACAATATTGTCAGTATAAACTGGGCAGAAAAGGCGCCCATCATTCCTCAGAGATAGAACTTTTCTCTCTTTTTCCAGAAGCAAGATTCATAATAGAAATAGTGGTCATAACAAATGTGGGAATATAAGTTCAATGGTAATACTTCATCCAAAATGTGCACACAGACACACATACAGACAGAGAGGGAGAGGGAGGGAGAACAGCTGAGAATTGTAATCCAATGAATGTGACCACATTGATGTCCATTGTTATTACCATTTCATCTGTTTTGGAAATCTTTGTAAATGAAATGAGATGTTGTAAAGAACCTCCTCTTTATTTTCTTTTTACACTCTGTATTCTGCTCATTTAAATCTATGCATGATATTACTTAGCCTTTTCTAAGAGTTCAGCAAAGCCTTTCAGTTCCATAGTCAACCGTTGTGATTAGTTTGAGCGCACAGAAGACGGACAGCTGATCACAATGCCAAGCAGATTAGAGGAAGCATCTTCTGTGATATTTCAGAGAAACATATTAGATTAAAATTCAAATACTTTCCCATGATAGATAGTTACAAAAATGGGAAATGGCACAAACAATCCATTGCACTAACAAAGTTTTTTTTTCCTTAGTGAGAGAGAAGGAGAGGGAGGGAGAGAAGGGGAGGGAGAGAGAGAAAGAGAGAGAGATAAAGAAAGGGAGAGAGAGGGCAGAGGTAGGTTAATTATAACTGAACATTCCCTACGGAACTTTGAGGAAATACAGCTCAGTCTATTTCCTATTGACAGGTGGCAGTGTAATTTAAGTATACTATTATAAATTCAAATCAGATATCAACTGCTCATCATCTAGACTGCAAGCATAACAATAAGGTGCCTTTTTCACATTTGCAACAATTTTTCATGAAGGTAGATTTATGGTCATCTTGCAACATTTGTCAGCTAAGTAACATGTATTCTGAATAACTTGCCCCATTTTCATCTGTAAATTACTTTATGAATTTTTTTTAATGCAGTACCAAGGCTGTTCTTCCTTCTTTCTGTAATTTCTACTAATGAAGAAAGAATGCTTACATTATTTTGAAACTGAATCTGCCAGAATCCAAACAAATTTAACCTCTTGTGTAGGTTAAAATCATGTTGTTTTCAATGGAATATACATAAAGCCTTCTCACATTATTCAAATAACATTAGAAATGATTACTTCTGATTAGACTGTCTAATAAAGAAACAGATATTGATACAAGAAGCAGCTATTCCTATTCATGCTTAGGAGCATATAATGTGTCTTTTATTGTTCTAGAAGTAAAACAATCAGCCAATATGCTCAAATATTTTGCTATCTGTATTATCTGGACAGTATTTGACAACAGCTGCAATTTTCAATATATTCTAGACAATGAATATTTTATAATAACAGTTAAATTATTCTGAAAATGTTACATTCTGTTAAAGAACAATTTGAGATATCAGAAGCATGCATAATAGTATATAACGGCTTTTTGGCATTTCAATTTAGAGATTTAATTTGAAGTTAAATTTTTAGTTAAATCAAAATATTGAGCCGGAAAATCAAACTGAATAATCAAATCAGATGCCTACAAATTGATCTGAGAGTTTTACAAAAGCTTTGTTTAAAAAAAAAAAGGTTTTATAAATTGTTTCAGAAAATGAAGCTGAGCAGACTAATGCTTTCAATTGAAGGTTCAAATCAACTTTATCAATGAAATCAAAATTTTAAATTGAGTAAGATTAATGATCTGAATTGGATTCAGTATTCAAAATGGATCAGGGCCAATCTATATACATCTAGAAACCATACCCTACTTTCTCTGTTGGGTTTAAGAAAACAATTTAAGCCAGTATATTGCTTTTTCAATTTGAAAAAAAACCCCAGAAAAGACAATAATTCTATTAACTTAAAAAGAAACTTTATTTCTTTGATTAGAGGCCAGTGAGGAAGGCAGCATTGCGCCATTAATAGCAATCACCAATAGTAATTGGTGTTTGTTTTCTATACATGTAAAAGAATTGCATATCTACTTCATTGTTCATCCAGTTTGAACAGATCAGTACAATTTATCAAAGAAAATCACACAGAGCTGTAATCGGCATTGTAAAATAAGAGAGGTATCGAAAGAAATGTCTTTATGGCAATGTTCAGCCCTTCATTTGTAGCATAAGGAAGGACTAGGAGAGAGAGGGGGGTGAGAGAGAGAGAGAGAGAGATTAAGTATTGATTATAGAATGTGTATGCTCTGATTGATCCAGAATATAACATTTCCTATAACAACAAAAAAACAGCAAGAATAAAATAAACTATCACCTTTTTAATTCTCCAGGTATAACTAATATTATTAGCCTTTGATATACTGTAAACTGTATATGGACATTAAATAATAATTTAAAAATGATCTTTAAGTATTAAAATAATTTTAAAATGCTTTTTCAGAATATATGACTTACATTTAAATTTTGAAACAATGAAGCATATTTATTTTCAAAACAGTCCTTTCTCAATCTCTAGCCAAGAATTGAATGTGTCTGTAGAAAACAACCCTATGTAGCTTGCAATGGTCTGCTTGGAAACTATGTTCTGCACCTATCCTTCAAGAGAAGTCAACATCACTCCAGAAAGATGGAGTGTCTTTTGTCTTTTTACTGGATCATTTTGTTTGGAGAAAAGTGCTGCCCTTTCCATAATAAATAGATATTGAGTTGCTTGACCATAAAAGAAGAAACCATGAGGTTTTCCCTTCCTTCTTTATTATAAGATTACTGCATTTTTAAATTTAATTTAATTTTATTTTATTTACCATTTCTGAACACTTTAGCTATGAATTCTTTGTGAGAAGATAAGTTTGGAAAGGGAAGGCCTTCTATCTGAATAATGATATCTTGAAATATCCCTAGACGAGATGACGAGAAGCCATTTCCTAGTTCTGCTTCTATGCCACCTTGCCTCTTGTATTTCTTCTTGGACATCTTGACCTTTCTCCATATTCTTAATATTTTTCACAAATATAAGTTTTGAATACTCAATCTTTGACTGATCCTCTGCATAGACCTAGGTGGCTTATTCCTCATTTTACCACTGCTACTCTGATTTCTTTAGATGCCTCCTATTTTCTTTTTCTTTGAAATTACTTTTCATTGTGCTCTCAGTATCTAGATTGACCAAAAAAATAACACACACACACATACACACACACACAGGGAGGGAGGGAGGGAGGGAGGGAGGGAGAGAGAGAGAGAGAGAGAGAGAGAGAGAGAGAGAGAGAGAGAGAGAGAGAGAGGGACCAGGCTAGAAACCAGGAGACTGTGAATTCTAGTCCTATCTTAGGTACGAAAGCCAGCTTGGAGATCTTGGGTCAGTCACTCTGTCTCAGCCCATCTTATTTCACAGTGTTGTTGTGCGGACAGGAAGAAGAGAGTAAGAAGGAAAATAATAATAAGAGGAAAATAAGAGAAGGGAGTATTAGGTATAGTTGCCTCCTTGAGTTATTTATAAGTTATTTATAAAAATAATGAAGGCAGAATTTTTTTAAAAAAATCTGTGTGAGTCTGAAAGAAGCTAAGAGGTTAGTCTTCAATAGCAGAATGTAAACCACTGCATAGTTAAAAAAGAAAAAAGAAAACAAACAGACATTATTAAATTAGAACTAGCATGAATGAGCTGACAGCTTATCTGGAGCTTTATATAATATATACTTATTGATTACCATATATAGAAAAGAGATTTGTGGTTTTCTTTGTATTTTTTAGCCACACATAATATGTGTACTGTTTACAACTAGAAAAAGAAAATAAGCAAATGTAAGCTTTTTTTGGTCCCCCTACCCAACAAATATATAAAAATGCAGTCATTTTGTTGTCAGAAGCCTAAAGCTTGCATTAATTACACTACAAAGTTTTGATTATTAATGCATCTTTACTTATTGAAGTGTGAAATAAGCAATAGTGGTTGGAGTGGGCCTATTAAATTAAACTTTGAGATCAGAATTTATAAACAGGGTTGTCTTTTGATTTATAGCTCAATTGTAACAGTATATATAACTAGGTGCCCTAACTTGGTCTGTCAAAATTGAAATATCTATTTTTTCCCCCCAATATTCAAGGATCTCCAAATTCTGCATTTTTATTTTTTCTAACCAATGATTTCCAAGCTCTTATCGTGTATATCAGACGTGGGTAAACTGTGCAATAATGATAATAATAATAATAATAATAATAATAATAATAATAATAATAATAAACTGTATGAAGGCAAAAATTCAACATGTTACCACCAACAGCAAATGCCGCCTCTGCAATGAAAAAGAAGAGACAGTTGACCACCTGATCAGTGGGTGCAGCAAAATTTCACAAACTGACTATCTACAACGCCATGACCGTGTTGCTAAAATCATTCACTGGAAATTGTGCCAGAAGTTTGGATTTGAGTACAGCAAAAACCACTGGGAACATCAGGTTGAGAAAGTTTTAGAGAATGAGAAACTCAAGATCTTGTGGGACTTTAGGATTCAGACTGACAGGCACTTGGTCCACAACACACCTGACATAACAATAGTTGAAAAGAAAAAAGTATGGTTCATTGACATTGCAATACCTGGTGATGCACGAATTGAAGATAAGCAGCAAGAAAAAATCACAAAGTACCGGGACTTACAAATTGAAGTTGAGCAACTGTGGAAAAAGAAATCGTGTGTTGTCCCGATTGTAATTGGAGCCCTCGGAGCAATACCCAAAGGGCTACCCCGCTATTTAGAAATTCTAAATTTGCCGGACTTGAACATTTTGACTCTACAAAAAACCACCTTACTCGGAACAGCTTACATCCTCCGACGATACCTTAACAGTTCCTAGGTCCTTGGTTAGGACTCGAGCTGCTGAGCTATTAACCAGCCTCAAAGGCTGTGAATCTCACTAAAGATTAACCGATAAATAATAATAATAATAATAATAATAATAATAATAATAATAATAATAATAATAATAATAATAAAAAATTATGGTTGGTCGCATAGTCATCCAGATGTTTAGGCTAGATTTGGCATTTTTATCCACATACTGAGTCTTTCTATTATTATTACTATTTAGATTTAATATAGCTGCCCACTCTATGTTGCCAACATAGTGATTGAAAGGTAGACAAATTAATTTACACAAAATATGGTTATTTACAAAAGAGTTCTTCATGACTCACAAAAGTACTAGGTATAACCTGCTTTGTTTTTAGAAATCTGTCTCCTACACTATTTTTTTAACGATACCTTATAATTATGTATGGTTGTATTAGCTGAACAGGGATAGAATGCTTGCAATAAATGTATGTTTTTATGAGTTTAAAATTCAAATTGGTTATCTAGTATTGCTGGGCATTATAGGAAATTTCTGCACTAGCAATTTATAACATTTTAGAGTGCTAGTCAGCCATTGCTGTAGTGATGTAAGCTCTGTCTTCGTTACTGATAAAGGAGCATGTTGATTTTTCTGAATGATGTTGGAAGACAGTATCAATCACTACTGTGGAAATAGCTATTTCCACTATTGTGGAAATTCTGCTTTGAACTGTTTGTATGTCATGAGTTTTGGATTGTGATATTGTGTATTGGGTTTTATTGTTGCTCTGTCATTTGATGTAAAGCCTTTCACCAATTATAAATATTGTTCAGAAATGAAAACCATGACTGAAAAGGAGTTTTTGTTCTCTTCCACTTTATCTTGACAGCTGTCTGTATCCATGAAAAACTATGTATCCATAAAAAAAAAACCCCTTGCAGTATACTACCATGTACTTATGGTTCTTTAAATTTCAGTGATATAAAAATACAGTTTTTTAACGAATGACTTTACACAAGTCATTTATACACGTCATTTATACAAGATTTTTAATTCTATCAGGTAATGATAAAATTAATATTTCAGAAATAGATGCTGGGAAATCAATATTTATGATAATCCATGTTTACTTGAAATTTATGTTCCATTCTCTTTAATATTGTTTGGTAAGCATTACTAAGTGTAGAAGATTCAACTAACCTAAAAGAATGGAAATATCATTTTAGAAAATGAAATTAAAATGTGTCTGTTAGTTGGAATAGGCTTAGCAGTAACTTGGGAAGCTTGCCATTTGAACAGAATATACAATATACATTTTCTGCCAAAATTAACAGAACAGAGTTGTTGGAAGGGATCTTGGAGGTCCTCCAGGCACCCTGCTCAAGCAGAAGACCCCACACCATTCTGAACAAATGGCTGTCCAATCTCTCCTCAAAATCCTCCAGTGACAGAGCACCCACAACCCCTAAAGACAAGTTGTTCCACTGGTTAAGTGCTCTCACTGTGAGGAAATTTCTCCTTATTTCTAGGTTGGTTCTTTCCTTGATTAGTTTCCATCCATTGCTTCTTGTCATGCTTTCAGATGCTTCGGAGATTAGGTTGACCCCCTCTTCTTGGGACTATTGGCTGTAATGGGTTATTATACAATCTGCTTCTATCATTGAAGATCAGCAAAGCTATTCTGTAGTCAAATTCTCATATAGTTTTAGAGGTGGTCTTTGACTTATGACCAGAACTGGGACCAGAATTTTAGTCACTTTGCTTTGCTCCATGACTATTCTTCCTTGCACTTCTGATTGTAGCTTCTAAGCAATCCAATGGGTTGTTAAGAAGACAGTCCCAGTTAAGGAGCATGGAGGCATGGGTTGCTATTGAGTTGGGGTAGAGTTGCTGCATTTAGTGTAAAAACTTAGCAGCCTCGGGTGGCCTTAAGTATCCTGTCAAGTATCCATGTAAGCATCCTATTCTCACAATATTTCAGAAGCTTCATTCCACATATCATTTGGAGAAGGAATGGCATACTCAATTTGTCTAATGAGATTTCCAAACTATCATGACAATTAGTTGCCAACTAAGAGAATGGCATGAGGTAGCCTTGGTAAGAAGGCCTGCACAGCAAGGAGCTTCCTAAGGTAAACTGCATAGGCCTGTCAGCTGAAAGAGAAAAATGGCTGAAGGTGAGCAGCACCTAGCAGTTGGACTGTGTAGAATGGTGCTGGCATAGCTGATTGCAGTGTGGAGAATTGGGTATTTTTCAGTGGCAGTGGGGCACTGGGGCTGAAATTGAAGTCTGGGGGCTTGAAATTGAGACCTGGCTAAGGCTGCTAAAGGTCCTGGTCCTTTATTTCAAGCCCAGCCCTATGTGGTCCTGCTGACAAGTCCGCTTGGCAGGATGGCCAAAAGGGCATAGATTAGGGGAGATAGATCTGTAGAGGGAGTTGTAGTACTCCTACATTATAAGTGAGGGTGGGCTCCCAGCCCCCAAATTTTGATCCATAACTTCAGGCATGGATTGTAAATCCCTTCATTCAGCACCATTATAATTTTGAATTATCACTGGATGAATGGCCTTAAATCAAGAACTACCTATTTATGCAATCTAGGCAATTTTTTTATAACAACAACAACAAAAGCTGCTGGCTCTATTCAGGTCTATGCCCAAAGATGTTAGTGAGATCTAATCAAGTGAAGGTCATTATTTGCTTACACCTAATAGACAGAATCTTGCCAGATTAAAACTACAAGCTTTTAATCTAATAGATATATTCTGGGAGATTCTACGGTGTGACTACCCTGAACCATTTTCTCCCAGTCCCATCCAGTTCAGGATGGTACAGTTTCTTGCATTGGCCTTTTTTCTGGAATGTGTTGCTTCCTTCCTGGGAAGCCGTGTTGCTACTGCCAATGTTTTATTTATTTATTTATTTATTTATTTATTAAACTTGTATGCCACCCATTTTCCCCTACACCCCTTCTTCAGCTACACATTCTATCACACACTGCTTCTTGAGAAGAATTGAACTGACATAAATTAAATAATTGATTTATGTCAACTCATTTATCACAAGAAGGAAAATGTACATTTGAATTTAAGGTTCTTCATGAATTATGATAACTAATTCTAATATGCCACTTAAGAACATTACTGCAATGTTACTTCTAATGCACAAATTATCTTGCTCATCTTTTACTTAGTGGCACACAATTATAAGAGCCAAATTAGATATTGGGAAGGAATATTACTCTTTTTCAATTAAATAAATGTATGTTCAATTCAATAACTATCTTATTTTCAAAATTCTAAGACAATTTTTTTTCAGAAGTACAGATAAAAATTAACATTTCTCTCATTCAAGGCCACTGTTCATTGCGCTTAAGGAATAACATGAAGTGTGATCACATTACCCTCCATCCCTCCTTCCTTCCTCCTTCCCTCCCTCCTTCCCTTCTTTCCTCTGGAAACTTTAAGAACTCTAGTGTAAAGTTTCATGAAACAAAAAGTATTTAGAATGCCTTTAGAATTATGCTGTTTATTAGCAAAAGCAATAGCACTTAGACTTATATAACATTTCATAATGCTTTACAGCCCTCTTTAAGTGTTTTACAGACTCAACGTATTGCCCCAGCAATCTGGGTCTTCATTTTAGTTACTTCAAAAGGATGGAAGGCTGAGTCAACCTTGATTGGTTGGGATCAATGGCAATGGGTAGAGTTAACCTGCAACACTGCTTTTTAACCATTGTGCCCCAATGGTTCCTTAGTTATGCTGATGTTATATATTGTTGATGCATGCTCATATATGGATTTGCACATGCTATACATCAATGCCTCATGTTTTCTCCTATAACATTAAGAAAATATAGTTCATATGAGATCAAATATTCTTTTAAAATTGTTGTAATTATGAAATCAATTGGCGTAATTCAACTACAGTATGGTTTTAAAAAAAGTCTTCTGGGGTCATTTTTGCACTTTGGTTTTTATTTGCTTGATAAAGCAGTAAAGTTTAGTTTTGAAATCTATAAAAGCCCCTACTGTGTACCCTCAGTCAGAACTATCATCATTTTATTATTATTTTTAATGACATGAGGTACATTCAAGCTAAAATTATAGGTTTGGGTTGAATATTTATAATCTGAATAAAATCAATGATGCTACAACAAAGTTGGTACCACTTCTGAAATGTCTCATCATTGTTATACTAGGATTATGCAGCATTCTGAATCCAAAAACAGAAAGGACACAAAGGTAACATCTGGAGAAAATATTATTTTTATATAAGAAGTTGCGAGCATATTTTACTTCACACTCCTTTAAGCATATTTTTTCCCTTCAAATATCTATTCTAAGTCCTCTAGCCCTCATGTTCTATCAACTGTATCTGAGTTATTATAGCTTAGCTTTTAACATAATATAGACCTAAAATTCTCTCTTAAATACTTTTCTACGTAAATGCTTAATAATTATCTCAAATGTTATTTTTAAGGACATTTTATTTTCCCCCTTATTACTTCTCCAATTGAATGGTATATAATGTTATTTGTTTTGTTTGATTTCTATAGCTTCCTATCTCAGTAAATGACTCTGGGTGGCTTACAATTTAAAACATATATTACTATTAAAAATTTAAGAAACATCGTAAAACAATAAACAAAAAACATTAAAAACAGCAGAGAACATTAAAAGATATAATTTGAAGTATGTACAAGGGCAAGATATCTGTAACAACATTGACAAGAGGCGGGGGTCCTTAGTGCGTGTGGTGGCCCAGACTCGGGAACATCATCATGTTTTTAGAGCTTTATGGAAAGCTAAAAGGGTTGGAGTTGGAGTCATTCTAATCTTCAAAGAGAGAATGTTCCATAGAGTAGGGGCCACTGCAGAAAAGGCTTGCCTTTTGGTTCCCACCAACCAACATTCTTTGGCTGATGGGATCTGCAGTATGCCTTTTCTATAATTGACAGTCAGTTAATTGCCAATTGTCAAGGCTATATATCAGGTTCATATTCTCTCTCTCTCTTTCTCTCTCTCTCTCCAAGGCATATTGTTTCTCAATTTTCAGTATATCGAAAGTATGGTCTTCTCAAAAACTCCTGCTTCATGCCCTACTCATCATACCTACACTTCTGCAATATCCTATCTAAATATTCAGTGACATTGAAATACAAACTAACAATTCTGGTACTGGGTTAAAGAGCAAGTATGAATTGAACATTGGTATTCTGACACACAAGTGTTATGGCAGTACTATATTCATTTTAACATGGAATTTACAAAATAAAGTTGTCTGAAGAGGCAGCAGAACCATTTGGAAGAAAGGATTGTAAGCAGAAATGGAAATAAAAAAGCAACAGGGTTAAACAATAAACTACGTATTTTAAGTATTATAAAGATAATTCCATGGGAAAATGTTATATTATGATCACATGGCTACTACTGATTGGGGCAAGGAAATACCAATTTTCAAAAGAGGTAGGACCAGTCATCCTTCTTCAAAGGCATACCAAGCTAAGAAAGGCATATTTATCATCCTTTTCAGAAACTACAATTCCTAAAGTAAAATAAAAATAACCTCAACTTTTGTGTAACTGAAATCTTGATCCCATTACAGTTTTCTTCTTTGCTGAGCTAGATTGTGTCTTTCATAGTTTTGTTTACAATTTCTGCTACTTTAAAAATAAAAAAATTTGCTGCATTAAGCACAATGCTCACATGTTGTAGCATGACATGAAATTGGAATGTAAATATCTAAGGAAACACAATTATCTGCAAGCAAAAAGTAGTCAATGAAGAAAAATAAAGCTAACTAATGAAAAAAAAAAAAGAATAGCTAGAAGAGATAAGAACACCTTCTTAAATGAACAGTGCAAAGGTAGAAGAAAACAATAGAATAGGGAGGACCAAGAGATCTCTTCAAGAAAATTGGAGATATGTAGGGAATGTTTCATGCAAAGATGGGCATGATAAAGGACCAAAATGGCAGGGACCTAACAGAGGCAGAAGAGATTAAGAAGAGGTGGCAAAATTACACAGAAGAACTATACAAGAAGGGGTTTAACAACCCTGATAACCACGATGGGGTGGCCACTGAGTTTGAGCCAGACATCCTAGAATGCGAAGTCAAATGGGCCTTAGGAAATCTGAGTAACAAGAAAGCTAGTGGAGATAACAGTATTCCAGCTGAGCTATTCAAAATCTTAAACGATATTTTATTTATTTATTTATTTATTCATCAAGAACATATTAGGTAATATATATAAGTATAAGCATGAATTGAATACATAAAATAGATACAAACAGAGGAAACATTAGGACAGGGACGGTTGGCATGCTGATGCTCTTATGCACACCCCTTACAGACCTCTTAGGAATGGGGTGAGGTCAACAGTAGACAGTCTTAGGTTAAAATTTGGGGGGGTTTGGGATGAAACCACAAAGTCAGGTAGTGTATTTGAGGCATTGACCACTCAGTTGCTGAAGTCATATTTTCTCCAATCGAGTTTGGAGCAGTTCACTTTAAGTTTGTATCTATTGTGTGCTCGTGTATTGTTGTGGTTGAAGCTGAAGTAGTCATTGACAGGTAGGACATTGTAGCAGATAATTTTATGAGCTATGCTTGGGTCATACTGAAGACAGCGTAGTTCTAAGTTTTCTAGGCCCATAATTTCAAGTCTGGTGGCATAAGGTATTTTGTTGCGAACAGAGGAGTAGAGGACTCTTCTTGTGAAATATCTCTGGACACATTTGATTGTATTAATGTTTGATAGGTGGTGCGGGTTCCAGACAGATGAACTATATTCGAGAACTGGTCTAGCAAATGTTTTGTATGCTCTGGTTAGTAGTGTGATATTACCGGAGAAGAAGCTACACAAGATTAAGTTTACAATTCTTATTGCCTTTTTGGCGATATTGTTACAGTGGGCTTTGGCACTTAGATCATTAGATATGAGTACTCCAATGTCCTTGACAGAGTGAGGGTCATCCACAAGGTTGTGTCCACTCAGCTTATATTTTGTGATCTGATTCTTTTTGCCAATGTGTAAGATAGAGCATTTGTTGGTTGAGATTTGGAGTTGCCAATTGTTTGACCATGTCCAACACAAACTCAAGGTCTTTTTGAAGGGTAGCAGCATTGTCGGTGGTGTTAAATACTTTTACATCATTGGCAAAGAGAACACAGTTGCTTATAATATGATCACAAAGGTTATTTATGTATAGTATGAAGAGTGTTGGTCCTAGAACACTGCCTTGGGGGACAGCACTATTAAAAGGTGCAGGACTTGATAGGGCATTCCCTATTTTGACCACTTGTTGTCTGTTTGACAGGAATGCAGATATCCAATTATGTAGGGATCCGGAGATGCTATAGGATTTTAGTTTTAGAAGTAGTTTGTTATGTACCACTGAAACAAAGGCTTTACAGAAGTCTATGTAAATTGTGTCTATTGCTTTGCCCTGATCGAGATTTGTAGTCCATATGTTTTGGCAGTGTAGAAGTTGTAGATTACAGGATTTTTTTTTTCTGAAACCAAATTGTGTATTAGAGAGTAGGTTGTTTGTTTCTAGGTGGAGGGCAATCAATTGGTTACTGATTGATTCCATGATTTTGCAGGTGATGCAGCATAAAGAGATTGGTCTGTAATTTTCAACTAGGCTGGGGTCTCCTTTTTTGAAGATAGGGATGACCATGGCTAGTGATCTTAGGTTGGGTAGGGAGCTGGTCCTGAAGGATTTTTCAAAGATTATGCTTAGGGGTTCTGCTATAGCAGCGGAAAGCTTTTTTAAGAAGTATGCACATAGTCCATTAGGTCCGATAGATAGAGATTATTTTAGTCTGCGTAGTGCCTTTTCAATGTTATCTTCTGTGACATCTATTTGTGTTAGATCACTGTAGTTATTTGTGGTACAACTAGTGAATGTTGGGCATGAGCCATTGCTGTTTACAAAGACTGAGCCAAAGAATGTGTTGAAGAGGTTGGCTTTAACTGCTTCATCATTTCATTCTTTACCTTAGGTCCTTTTAGGGGTGGGATGGATCTCAAGTCTTTAAGTTTGTTGTTTACAAAATTATAGAAGGCAAGGTTGGTACTCGTGTGCAGGAGGTTCTCTTCCTGTTTGATGTGGTAATTGGTGCTTTCAGTCTTTATTTGGTGGCATATATTTTTGTAGTGGCTTTTAAAGTTAGCTACATAGCCAGTTTTATTTATTTTGCCAGAGGGATTTTTTTTTTTTTGATTGAAGCTTTCTTATTGATATGGGTAATTTATTTTTCCTGGTTTTGGTAGTGATTAGTGGTACATATAGTTTAATAACTCTATTGATTTTGAGCAAGACAATGTTATAATGGTCTTTGGCAGAGCCAGAGAATAGAATTTGCCAATCAAGAGATGAGAGGTCGGAGTCTATGAGAACATAGAGATGATGCAGTAAAAGTGTTATACTCAATATGCCAGCAAATTTGGAAAAGTCAACTGTAGCCACAGGATTAGAAAAGGTCACTTTACATTCTAATTCCAAAGAAGGGCAATGCCAAAGAATACTCAAACTACTGCTAGCATGTGAAATGCACTCATTTCACATGCTAGCAAAGTTACGCTCAAAATCCTACAAGCTAGGCTCCAGCAGTATGTGGACTGAGAACTACCAGAAGTGTAGGCAGGATTTCAAAGAGGCAGAGGAACATACGCTGGATCATGGAGAAAGTTAGGGAGTTCCAGAAAAACATCTACTTCTGCTTCATTGACTATGCTAAAGCCTTTGCTAAAGCCTGTGTGGATCACAACAAATTGTGGCAAGTTCTTAAAGAGATGGGAGTACCAGACCATCTTATTTGTCTCTTGAGAAACCTATATTTGGGTCAAGAAGCAACAGTGAGGAGACTTCCGGTTTCCTTGTCTTCGGCGACGGCGGCGCCTTTTGAAGCTCCGCCAGCCCCGCCGCCTGTAGAGCCGCTTCGAGACGAAGAAGCGGCTCGAAAACTTCAAAATCCATAGGATTGAAGAAGTAGAGATCGCAGGGCACAGGTCGAGCCTCTGTAACCCCCCAGGGAAGTTTCTGGGGAGAGAACAGGCGTGGCTCCCTTTCAACCTGCTGAAACTCCGGGCGACGTGGGACGATTCTGCCTTTGCAGAACAAGCCAGCTGCAGGAAACTCAAAGCGAAAGAACCAGCTTTAATAAACAGCGAAACTACCTGAATCCTGAAACTTGGAAACGCAAGTATTAGCGCTTTGTTGACTTTTTAATCTGAGAAAAATGCGAATGAGTGAAAGTGCTTTGAAAAAACATGGCGCTTAGCCTCAGAGTTAATGAGCCAGCGAGTGTGGATTGGTGAAGTTATCTTGCTTTGTTACAAAGTTTCCAAGTTGCTATAAAGTTGCCTTGTTTGTTATAAGAGAAACAACTGGAAAATTTCTCCCTTTTCAATATTTGACTTTGCTTTACTTCAACCTTTATTTGATCAAATCTGGGGGACTTTTTTAGAAGTCTTTGTGCAGGAGGGAAAGGAAAAGGAACTTCCCTCTTTAGAAAAACTAGATCACGTGGCAGGATGGCTTCAAAGAAGCAGGAAGGGAAGGCAACAGGGGGGGGGATCCCCCACACACAAACATGAAACGCAACTTCCCCCTGCTCAACAGCTACAGACTCAGAAAAAAGAATTTGATGTGGGAGATTTAAAAGAATTTATTTCTAAAATTTTGGATGATAAATTTCAAAAATCTCAACAGGAGATAGATGATAAACTTCAAAAATCACATCAGGGGATAGATGATAAACTTCAAAAATCACATCAGGAATTTATGCAGGAAATTAATGAAGTTAAAGATATGGTGAAACAGAACCAAAACAAGGTGACCAAAAAAATATCAGAAGTGTCATCTGGCCTGGCAGAATTTATTGGGAAAGTTGATTTTAAAGTTGAAGAACTTAAATCAGAAGTTAATGTTAAGATGAAAGACAATGATTATAAAATTGCTGATGTTGACAATAAAATGCAGAGAGTTGAAAACGAGATTGTTATGATACAATTCAGGGCAATGGAGTTCGCTATACGGCTTCGGGGAATTCGAGAGGAGGAAAGACAGGATTTGAGACAAGTTTGTTCTGAGGCCCTGGCCAAGATTCTACAAGTTAATCCTGATGTGGTTTTTCACAAAATAGACAAAATTTACAGAGTGAACTCCTGGGTGGCCAGACAAAGACAATTACCCAGAGATGTGGTCATATATTTTACAGATAGAGAAATAAGAAATGATATCCTGCAAAAATCCTTTTACACTTCTGTACAAGTGGGGGGCTCACGAATTGGAATTTATAAAGAATTGCCTCCTAAAATGCTGAAAGCTAGAAAAGAATTTGGCTTTCTTGTCAAGGAATTGCAAAACTTACAGATACCTTTCCGGTGGGACGCACCAGTTGGCATAATTTTCAGATACAAGGGAGAAAGATACCGTTTGAATACCGTGGAGAAGGCACAGCACTTTTATACTACTACTCTTAAGGAAAGAACACCATCTCCACGTACATCTACAGTTTTGGAGATTAAAGAAAGTGAAGAGAAGCAACCTCAACGAGAATTGCAAGAACAGTCCAAGCAGGAATTAGAGGAAGTACAAGGTGCAGAAGGAGGTTTTCTGGATGAGCCCTTGCTGGAATCTTCTCCAATTTTGGACTCGGTTCGGATGATTGAAGTTAAGGATCAACGTATAACTAGAGCTCAATCTAAGTTACTTAAACAAAAGCAACAACAACAACAGGAAAGACAAGACAAGGAGGCAGTTAAGAGTACTGCACAAGAGACTGGAGCTATGGGAGGAGCGAGATCGAAGCTTTCGGATGATCTTCAAGTATTTTGCTCTTTGCTCCAGAAAGAGGCTGATGACATTTAAGTGTTTATCTTGGAATGTTAATGGGTTGAATTCAGCACAGAAAAGGAAGAAATTATTTACATATTTGAAACAATTTAATAATGATATAATTTGTTTACAAGAAACGCATATCACAACTCAAGATCAAAAATATTTGATAAACTCCAAACTAGGAACACATTTTATATCTTCAACTTCGCAAAAAAAGAATGGTGTGGTTATTTATGTAAATAAAAAGTTAACAGCTAAAGTTATAGAAACAGATGAAGATGGTAGGTTTGTAGCAATTGAATTGCTTACAGCAAATGGCCAAATTCTTTTGATTGGAATTTATGCTCCCAATCAACAACAGGACTATTTCTACAAGATGTTACATACCAAAATATTGCAATGGGATTACAGATCTATTTTAATTATGGGAGACTGGAATGGAGTAATTGACTCTAAATTAGATAAAAAGAGTTTGGAAAAGTCTAGGATCAGATTACCACAGACCTTTTTTGACATGAAAGAAGATATGGAACTAAAAGATGTTTGGAGAATACATAATTCAAAAGAATTGGATTACACTTTTTTTTCTGACAGACACAGATCCTTCTCTAGGATTGACTTCATTTTGTTGACAGATGATTTACTTGTTAAGACAAAAAGAACAAAGATTTTTCCAAGAACTTTGACTGACCATAGCCCAGTATGGATAGAAATTGAGATGGATAAGGTTGAGAGACGTTCTTGGAGACTAAATGAGAATTTGTTTAGATATGAAAAAAATACAACAGAACTTAAAAAGCATTTGAAAGAATTTTTTGAAATAAATTTGAATAAAGGTACCCCAATTGAAATTGTGTGGGACGCAAGTAAAGCTTATATGAGAGGGGTACTTATCTACATGAATTCTAAACATAGACTGTTCCGACAAAAGAAAAGATCTGAATTGGAAATAGAAATAAAGAATAAAGAACAGTTACTTATTAAAAATCCAACAGATGAAAGAATACGCAGTGCTATAAAACTGTTGAAAGACCAATTTCAAATGCTTATGGCGGAACAAGTTGCAACAAACTTACAACATGCGAAGCATAACACATTTTGTAACGCTAATAAACCGGGCAGATGGTTGGCTTACACATTGAGGAAAAAACAAAGTATACAGACT
Organism: Pituophis catenifer annectens; assembly: GCF_029215685.1. Classification (NCBI taxonomy): domain Eukaryota; kingdom Metazoa; phylum Chordata; class Lepidosauria; order Squamata; family Colubridae; genus Pituophis; species Pituophis catenifer. The sequence goes on from NW_027256882.1 coordinate 117,532,912, forward strand.
ATTGATAGTATTGATATTGGAGGGAAAGAAATTTTTCAACAAAAATTAATTAAAGAAGCTTTTGTGGACTATTATACTAAATTATATGCTAAAGAGGAGGTGCAGAATGGACTTATAGAAAAATATTTAAACGATAAAAGAGTTACAAAAATTACTGATCAACAAAAGGAAAGAATGAATTATCCTATAACAGAGGAGGCGATAATAGTAGCAATTAAACAGTTAGAAACAGCCAAAGCTCCTGGCACGGATGGTTTGACCGCAGTGTATTACAAAACTTTGCAAGCTGAAATGGTGGAACAACTTAGAGATTTATTTTGCAATATTCAGCAAGGGGGTAAAATACCCCCATCGTGGACAACAGCTCACATATCTTTGATACCAAAAGAACAAATTGGTCCTAAAAAACCAGAGAACTACAGACCAATATCTCTTTTGAATACAGATTATAAAATCTTTGCGAAAGTACTAGCCAACAGGTTGATGCCAGTAATTCAAAAGGTGATTCATGATGATCAAGCGGGATTTATCGAGGGCAGATACATGAAGGACAATGTAAGGCAAGTAATAGATTTATTGGAATATCTTGAGAAGAATAAACAGATTCCTGCAGTGCTGGTCTTCTTGGATGCAGAGAAAGCCTTTGATAGAGTGGATTGGAATTTTCTACTAAAGACTTTAAAAAAGATGGACTTTGGGGATCAATTTATACAGGCAATTTCAGCAATTTATCAAGAGCAAAAGGCACAGATCATTATTAATGGAAGTCTGACAACAGAGTTTAAAATTGAAAAAGGAACAAGACAGGGATGTCCGTTGTCCCCACTTTTATTTATTTTAACACTAGAAGTTTTGTTAAATACAATAAGGGACTCTAATATCTTGAAAGGTATAAAGATTAGGCAAGAGGATTACAGAATAAAGGCATTTGCAGATGATCTGGTTGTTACCCTATCACAACCAATGGAATCAATAATCCTGATGAAGGACATTATACAAGACTATGGTAAAGTTTCAGGTTTTAGACTGAATCCAAAAAAGACTAAAATGATAGTTAAAAACATGACACAAGATCGTAAACATGAGCTTGAAAGGAGGGCAAGTTTTGAGACTGTACCTAAGGTAAAATATCTAGGAGTTCAGGTTGCAGAATCAAACATGAAATTGTTTCAAAATAACTATGAGGTGTTGTGGCGAGAGGTGCAGAAAGACATGGAGACTTGGAAAAAACTGCAGCTGTCTCTACTTGGAAGAATAGCAGCAGTTAAGATGAACATTTTGCCAAGATTTCTTTTTTTGTTTCAAATGATTCCGGTGCTTAAAAGTGATAAACAATTGAAAGTTTGGCAATCTGGAGTGAATAAGTTTGTCTGGAACGAGAAGAAGCCGAGAGTGAAATTGAAAATTATGCAAGATGTTCCAGAAAGAGGAGGTCTTAAACTTCCAAACCTACAGCTATATTATGATGCAGCAGCTTTAACTTTAACAAGTGATTGGTTTGGAAGTAAAAAGACTGGAATATTGAATGCAGAAAGTTTTGATCTTGAATTTGGATGGCATGCTTACTTATTTTATGATGACAAAGTTGATAAAGTATTTAAAAGTCATATACTTAGAGACTCTTTGATGAGAGTTTGGAAGAAGCATCGACTCAAATGGGATTATAAAATACCGCTATGGCTGGATCTTGGTCATACTTTGTGGAATACAAATATAATGTCACTCGGGGGGTTTTTATACAAAGAGGTTCTTTTTACAGATGCGGGTAGATGGCAGCTGAAGACATTGCAGACATTGTTGGATGAAGGGATTAATTTAACTTGGTTACAATATAATCAATTACAACTGAGATGGAAAGAGGACCAAAAAACTGGTATTATGTTGCACGAGGAAGAATTGGTTAGACATATAAGAGAGAAAGGTCCAATGCATATCAAAAGGCTTTATAATGTTTTGCTAGAAAGAGATTCAGAAACTGAATTAGTTAAAGACTGTATGATTAAGTGGGCACAAAATTTTGAAGAACCAGTGATGTTGGAAACATGGGAAAAAAATTGGGTTCAGAATGTTAAATTTACACAGTCGCAGAACCTGAGGGAAAATTTCTACAAAATGTTTTATAGATGGCATTTAGATCCCAAAAAGTTGTCATGTATGTACCCTAATGTTCAGCCAAAATGTTGGAGATGTGAATGTTTGGATGCTACGTATTATCATGTTTGGTGGACCTGTAGGAAAGTTAAGGCTTTTTGGATAAAAATTTGGTGGGTCATGCAGAATGTTTTGAAGAAAAAAATTCAATTTTCTCCACAACTGTTTTTATTGGGTATAGTTAAGGGTTTTACATTGGGTGAAATAAAATTGATATTGTATATGATAACAGCAGCAAGATTGTTGATAGGTAAATACTGGAAGAATGAAGTTTTGCCCACTATCGAGGAATGGACTTTGAAGATGGCCAGTTTTGCAGAGATGGCGAAGATTTCAGCATATTTAAAAGATTGTTCACAAGAGACTTATGAATGGGAATGGAAAAGGTGGATAGAATATGTTCAGAACAAATATCAAACTAGAAAGTATCAAATAGCTTTTATTTGAAAATAATGTATTGGATATATTTTAATGTAATGAGGTAAAGAGAAAAACTATACAGGGGAGGGAGGGGTTCAAGTTTATATATAAGTGTTATATTAAGGGTTTTTTATGAGTATGAGTATATTATAGGGAAGTCTGGGGGGTGGGGAGGGTTAGGGGGGGTTAGGGAGGTTGGGAAGTTTGGGGGGGGAAGTGGGGGGGAAAGGGGTGAAAATGTAATTGTAAAACTTTTGCAATAAAAAAAAAAAGAAGCAACAGTGAGAATTGGACATGGAACCACTGATTGGTTCAAAATTGAGAAAGGAGTTCGGCAAGGCTGTATATTGTTGCCCTGCCTATTTAACTTATATGCAGAACACATCATGAGAAAGGTGGGGCTAGACAAATCACAAATTGGAATTAAGATTGCCAGGAACCTTTTGATGCAGATGAAGGAGGAGAGTGCAAAAGTTGGCTTGAAACTCAACATTAAAAAAACTAAGATCATGGCATCTGGCCCTCTCAATTCCTGGCAAATAGATGGGGAAGAAATGGAGATAGTGACAGATTTTATTTTTCTGGGCTCCAAGATCACCACACATGGGTACTACAGCCAAGAAATTTAAAGACACTTGCTCCTGGGGAGGAAAGCTATGGCAAAGTTAGACAGCATAGTAAAAAGCATCACCCTGCCAACAAAAGTGCATATAGTCAAGGTTATGGTTGCAATGTATGGTTGTGAAAGTTGAACCATAAGGAAGGCTGAGCACCAAAGAATTGAGGCCTTTGAACTATGGTGCTGGAAAAGACTTCTGCGAGTCCCTTGGACTGCAAGGCAATCAAACTAATCAGTCCTAGAGGAGATCAATCCTGGCTGTTCTCTAGAAGGCCAGATCCTGAAGATGAAACTCAAATACTTTGGCCACTTAATGAGAAGGAAGGACTCACTGGAGAAGAGCCTAATGCTGGGAACTATTGAGGGCAAAAGAAGAATGGGACAGCAGAGAATGAGATGGATGGATGGAGTCACTGAAGCAGTCGGTGTGAGCTTAAATGGTCTCTGGGGGATGGTAGAGGACAGGAAAGCCTGGAGGAAAGTTGTCCATGGGGTCACAATGAGTTGGATATAACTTCACAACTAACAACAACAACAATTCTGCTGATGTTTTGAACTGTTTTGATGATTTGAAGGAATCCATTTGCTATTTATCCATGTGATCATAATGTATATTTCCTAAGGATGGTCCAAATTTAGAGACCCAAACACTTCAGATTGTTAATCTCTCCATAAAGAGAAAGGAATGAGAAATAAATATTATAATGCAAACCTTCTCTTCTCTTCTCTTCTCTTCTCTTCTCTTCTCTTCTCTTCTCTTCTCTTCTCTTCTCCTCTCCTCTCCTCTCCTCTCCTCTCCTCTCCTCTCCTCTCCTCTCCTCCCCTCCCCTCCCCTCTCCTCTCCTCTTCCAGTATCACTAGGGAAGTAAAATCAAAACATGCCATGGATGTCTCCCAACTGCCTTTGTTGCTATTATCTGGCTTTTTAAACAAGATGTTTTACTTTATAGACTTTGCAAAAAGAAGGCCTTTGAAGAAATCAGCAACTGCATTAAATAGAGAGCTGATATAAATGATGTATTCACCTACTAATCACCCTTTACAAGGACCCAAACTGGTATTAAAATAATGTTAAAGAGCTGCCACACATGGAAATAGAAGGTATCTCTTGGATTTTCATGGATTAGAATGTAAAATTCTATTAATTATGGACAGATATAAAGACATGGACAATCACAGTATAGACAAGAAAGATAGCATTATCTGATCTAGAACATAATCTGTGGATTTATTAATAAACCTGATTTATTTATAATGCTTTTATCCAATATTGGCCACGTAGGTTTCATTCTTCATCTATGTGCAAAACAAAACCAGAAAATATTTTATTCATATAAAACAAAATTGACTCAACCTGAATTTTTTTTTTGTAATTTTCTTAACTGTTGTCCAATCATACCTTTTTTCTGCTTGCACAACTGAACATTATTTAGAAAAGTAATTTAGATTTTTAAAAAATCCTTATCTTGCTTTTAGATTCATCTGAGATAATAGCTGATATCTTTCAAATGTTAATATGAGATAATTATAAATAGTGACATAATTGCATTTTCTGATATTACATTTGTTAAGTATTAGTAAGATTTGCAGTATTATTGTTGTCATTCTTATCTAATATTCTTCTAAGTACCATCACACATTATTACAAGATAAGATAGTTCCTGCTTGCAGGCTGACAAACCAATAGACATAACATAAAAAGGAAAAAGGGAACGAACAAAAGGAAAGGAAATGCTTTGTAAATGTAGCTTTTCTTCCAGTTATGAAATCCCTTGATCTGTTTCTAGCAGAGAAGGCAAAGTATCATTTTACATTCTGATCCATGAAAAACCGAGAGACAGCTTCTATTTCCATGTGTGGCAGCTCTTTAACATTATTTTAATAACAGTTTGGGTCCTTGTAAAGGGTGGTTAGTAGGCGAGTGCACCATCTGTATATCCACTGGAAAGATGATGTAGAGACATGATCCATTATCTAAAGAGACATACTCTTCAGGGCAAAACTTGATGGCCACATTAAAGTGCTTTCCTTTAGTCCTTCAGCCATCAGAAAAGCATGACAGTGCAAATTCTGCTGCCCTAATTGCCAATTGCTATTCTGCCAAAAGACTGAGACTGGTGATTGGTGCTGCCCTTACTGATTTAATGCAGAACAAGTCAAAAGAAGAAATTGGTGCATATGCCCGACTTTGTTGCTATTCCCACTGGAAGTGAGTGTCAGAACTGGCACAATTCAAACCTCTAAATAGAAATGATCCTTGGCTCCATTTGTTGAGAAAGGTAGAGTATAGTTTATTAGAGATTAAGTAGATTGATGTAGTGCAAAGCCAGAACTAAAAATCTCATGGCAAAATTCCTATTTTCCCCTTCCTTAATTGTGTCTTATTTCCCACCCCAGTGTAACCAATCAGGTTCAGGCAAGATGTTTTCCTAACAGTCAGTCCAAGCATAGTTTGGTATGTGGCCCTCTCCTTCTTCCAGCTGGGTGATCTTGAGGCAGCATCTCAATGAGATACAACAGTTACTTTCATTTCCTGAAGCATGTCCCCCTTCATTTCCCCTCCCCACAGATCATGGCAGCCTGTCACCACATAGCAGTAAAGCACAAGCAAGCATTAAGGTGACAGTTGATAGTGGGGGTGAGGATGGAAAACTTACCAATCATAATTTTTCCTAACACATTGGGTGGCACTACATGAGTATAAATTGTGTTTCAAAATGCATGTTTAGCCACCTTTGAAGTTGCCCAATTAATAGATGGTAGTTATGAAGATGTATTTTACCTGTGGCATTTCTGAATAGCAGTCCAATCAGATTATTCCTCAACAAAACTTGTAAAAGTGCTAAAATAGACTGGTTAACTTAAGGGCTACAGGACTAAGCAGAAAAGAGCAAGTCATATCAAGTAAACTCCATACTCAAGTAATGTTGACAGGGAATGGCAGTGATTCTAATGAATGACTAAGGTTTTTAGTCTTGGCATCACTCAAAAGTAATAAAGTGATAAAGGAGAAAGCCACCCCTAATAATCAGAGTATTGAAGAGATAGAAGCAGTTCTAAATGGGCCCACAGTTGTGTTGACTGTTGAAACTAATGAAAACTGGAGTCGAGATTAATATAATGCAGCCAATGGCTGGTTAATTTTCTCAGATCTTCAACCTGACATAAATAGCAATAGCATTTAGACATATACTGCTTCACAGTGCTTTATAGCAAGAGATGGGCTGCTACTAATTTACACCAGTTCTCCTGAACCGGATGTTAACTTTCTGAGCAGTTCGGAGAACTGGTTGTTGGAAGAAATCTTTTCCCACTTTACAGGGCTAATCCTGCAAGGGAGGCAGGAAGGAAACATTCTGGTATGCCGGTATTTCTAGCCTAATCCTTATCTTAATTGCCCTGCTGCTTTAAGTGTTTTTAGAAACTGCCTCTGGATTAAGCTTGTTACATTGCAAGCTTTACGCCCAGACTTTCTGTCTGTAGACTGAGCTTCTCCATAGTCTCCCTCCCTCCCCCAGTTTTTTGTGGTACTTTTATTCCTGGGGCTTGGCTTTCTTAAAGACTGTTAAAGGGTTGTTTTAAACTTTTTGGAGTACACTTCCAACAGGGCTGGAACAGCTATTTACAGAAGGGTTGGCATAGCCATAGAAGAAATGGCTGAGAGGCAGGATGAAAGCTTAGCATTCTGTCTGATTATTTTACTCCCTTTCTGGGGGCATGCGATGACTACCTAAGGATATCTTGTGAGGTGAGTGAGACCAGCTGATATCTTTAAGTGGTGCAAATGGACCTAATGATTTCTTCTCCTGGATGCTTTGTCAGTTCACTAAGCACAGGAGTCTCTTGTCTATGGGGATTCCTCAGTTATCCAAGTCATGGTAGTCCCAAAGGTGCTTTTTTCCAGAAAGTCCAGTTGCCTTTTGAAAAAGCACCTTTGGGACACAAGTCTCTTGCATTGCTTTGGAGTGGGCAAGGCACATGATTGCTCACTGATAATAAGTGGATCCTCCTTCCAATTTATTTTAGTTTTATCTCATGATAATATGGCGTAGTAACATGGCACCAATTGTAGAAAGTTATAACCCACCCCTCTCCTAGAAGAATGAAATATTTTGAGAAATATTAAAAAGGAAGAATATATTTCCCTGAATGAGAAATGGAGAAACATGTTTTCTTAGATGGAGAAAGCAGCCCCCACCTTCCTTAATAGCCCACAGCAGATGTTAGCAAGAGATAAAGAGATAGATAGCTATATTCATAGGCAAAAAATTCCCTGCAGCAAGGTCTGAACAAAGGCAGAATGGGATTAGCCCTCACTCAAGATGTTAATTTGTTAATTTGTCTCTTTAGTTTGGCATTTTGTAGCCCAAATATGCCCACCCACTTTCTGGAGACCTTAAATGACCTCTCTGTTCTACTTTTATGAGCAAAAGTAACTTGGCTTCTGATAGTTATTTTAACTATTTTAATTCCTCAATGTGCTCTGGCGACCTGCCTGATTTGTAACTCCAGGTTGCAGGTATTGCTGAGGAAAAGGAAGGTATTCAGACAGAATGGTTTAGTTTTCCATGACAGCTGTGACTCATTGATCTTCAGGGTGTATTCCCCCATTTCTAATCTAATGACTGGTATTTGGGGCAGATTTTTGCAACCAAAGAAGCTTTTTTGTATTTTTGTACAGATAATCCTTGACTTACAACAGTTCATTTAGTGACCATTCAAAGTTGCAAGGGCATTGAAAAAAGTGACTTATGACCGTTTTTCACACTTATGATCATTGCAACATCCCCATGGTCATGAGAGGGTGGGAGAGGTGAAGCGCCCCTCAATGTGACATCGAGTTGGACACACCCACCCAGCCATGCCCACCCAGCCATGCCCACCCAGCCAGTCATTAGGGCAGAGAACTGGCTGTTAAAACATTTGCAGCCCACCACTGTTTATAGCCCTCTCTAAGTGGTTTACAGAGTCAGCATATTGCCCCCAGTAATCTGGGTCCTCATTTTACTGACCTCGGAAGGTTGGAAGGCTGAGTCAACCTTGAGCCTGGTAAGATTCGAACTGCCAAATTGCAATCAGCTGGCAGTCAGCAGAAGTAGTCTGCAGTACTGCATTCTAACCACTGCCTCACCTTGGCTCTAAAGCCTTCCTTTTTTTTGTTTGAAGTCCTCAAATAGAATTCTGGAGCGGCATGACTATTACAACTTTTTTTTAAAAGAGAAATGATGGGATGGTATCACATTTTAAAACAATGCATTGCCAGTAGTAGGTAAAATATATACCTGAAAAAATTCTCATAAACTAACTGTATTAGCTTATTTTCAGAATTGTTTGGATTCAGATCTGCTGCTGGGTTTGGTTTTAACATCACTTTCAAGTGAGCAAATATCGTATTTCCAGAAAACATCTAAGAGTGAAATGTACATTGGCATTGCAGCATTGTCGTCTGTTGGCAGTGAAGTGCCAGATTTAACCAGAAGAGTTTGCTAAATCTTATTTATTCTGGGCATACGAACACCAAATTCTCCTCAATTAGATTAAATAGCCTGCAGTTGTTCAGTAAACCCAGATCCTGCACTTACCAGATTGGTTAGGGTATTGCGGTCCTCCTTTTCCTCCTCTGATTTGTACATTTTCTTTGAAGATTTGAGAAAGTGGTAATTGAATTCTTTAACTTTCAGAATAAAAGAGGGGGGAGTAGCAGGGGAGCTTTGTCAGCTCATTTGATGTCTGGAGGCTATTGTACCCATTTTTAAAACCTGATCAAAATTCAGGCTAGCTGTTTGTTACTAAATTATGTATCTCTGAAGCATAAGTATGTTGGTTTTGAAAGTTAGAAATTAGTATATTTCCATACAGCCTGGGAAAACATGTTTCATATCTAAGGAAGAAGAAAAAAAGTATTATCCTGTAACAATGAAAGTTTCTATATCTATCTCAAAAAAAACAAACCAACAAAAACACAACCTCTTTCACAAAATTTCCACTTTGTCACAATAAATTATTTACTTTTACTTACTCACTTCCTTACAAAGTCCAAAGACCTTTTTTTCAGTCTATGTAATAAAGGTTATTTTTATAGCAGCGCTCCCATTTGTTATGCACTTTAAAAATGACCTTACTCTTGTGAAGCAGTGTAATTGCCGTCCCCATACCTGTTGTATATTTCAGATCTATAAATGACTGCATCCACTTCCAACAAGCATTGCTAGACTGCCAGCTGACATCGAATTAAATTTGAGTTGCGGTTACAAGAATTCTCAGCCTTTGCTCTTAATGATTGAAGTCCTATGTTAATGTAAAACCCATTCAGAACAGGAATTTCTAATCTGAAGGAGGTGGGCATAGAAATGCAACTTTGTTAATTTTATAAATTATGTTTAATTTAATAATTCTTCTACTGCTTGATAGAATGGCACATGCTTTCATGTAAAGGATCACAACTTGTATCTTTATAGTCTTAATTAATCCTTATAATCTTACATGTTAAGTGAGGTTAGAAAATAACAATTATATCACCTTGAATATTTGCTTTGTTTCTCTTTTTTTTCCAGCTGCACATTTCTGGTACTATTACTTACTAAAGTTATAAAATAGATCACTATTTTTGAATATATTCTAATATTCATGTATTTATATATAGTTTTTCAGAGTGGATTCATTTATTTCAAGCATATTTCCCTTACCATGAAATATTATAGACACATTGCTTTCATATACACATCTACACTCCTTTTTTATCAATTGCAATTATAAGTGTAAGATTTTGAATATGTAGATTTCGGTGTGAATATGCTTTCTGGTATAGCTATAAATTGGGGAGTTATGTACATTATAATTTAAAATTGAGCAAAACAAATTTCTCTATATCTCTTGTATAGCCAGTAGTGTATATACATTTATGTATGTATGTGTATCTATTTATATGTTTTTGTGTTTTTGTGTGCATATTATATGTATTGATTAATCCCATTGTTTTTGTTTTGTTCACCCTCAGAGTCCCACCTAGTTATATTATTAATATGATTTGTTGCACAATCAGTCAGATAGTTAGCCTCAATTTGGCATTTTTATGCACATGTTGAATCCTTTTTAAGGACCTGGGATAGCAGATGTCTGATGGTGTTAAAGGTATTGTTGAATGATGTAAGTTGTTGCACGTAAAATTGTGTTTTGCAAGTGGTATGTGTTTATTTTATTTTTTCACATTTCTGAACTGCCTTTCTCCCTCAAAGAGATATTTCTTGCATATTTTCTAATTCACCATTGTTGATAGTTGATAATTCCATTGTTTGTAGGTAGTTTGTGAGTTCTTCTTGTGGCAGCTAAATGAGTGGTCCATTGTTTCTTCAGCTTCTTTGAAGAGGTTGGCATTTGCTATCTGTTGCTGTCTTTTCATTTCTGACTTTCTATGCATTTGTGGTTAAGGCTTGGTCTTGTGAAGCTGGATTTAGTCTCTGTCCCTTTCTTCAACTTTCTTGCTCTTAGCCATTGCCAGGTCTTATTATTATCTGCTTTGGCTGCTAAGTTTTTTTTTATATTTACTGGCCATATAGTACTTTGTTTGCCATCACTCTTTTCTATTCTTCATTTGGTCTTTTTGTAAGCTAGTTTGGTGTCTCTGATATTCTGTAAACCTTCATGCTGTACCAGTGCATCTTTTAGTGCATCTTTTAGTGAATCTTTTTTCTTCTACAATTCATTATTTTTCTGGTCTTTCTTTTCATTCTGCCTGAGTTCAGTCCACTATTCCAGCTGTGTACCTAACTGCCCAGGTGTTAGTTGTCTTGATGTTATTGTCTCTACTGTGTTGGACTTTAAGATCTTCTTCACTCTCATTATTATATTATCATGAACCAGTCAGATGTGGTAGGTTGATTAAATAAAGAGAGAGCTCAAAGCTCAAGTTAATTGCCAAACAACATAGACTCAAAACCGTTTCAGATTGTTTACAACACAAAGTTTTAATAAGTAGTTTGGCCCCATCCAAATAAGGTCCAGTATTTGAAATAATCAGATTAGTGCATTCATTCAAGCAAAACAAAAAAGGTAATGAATTAAATTATAAACCCAAGATAGGTAAAGAGATAGTTATGGCTATGAAGAATGAGTGTAAGTTCTTAAAGTAAGACCAATAAATTTGAGAATTTGAAGACATCTAAAGTCCCTTACTGTGATATTTACTTATGTATTATATTTACTTTACCACCTGAAACCAATTAGATTCTAAGCAGCTTACCAAATTTACATAATAAAAATAGGATATAAAGTTAGATTAAAGTGAATTAAAGTAGCAAGTAAAATAAAAACCTCAAATCATACAATTGTAGAAAATGTCTTTCTACATTTTCTACAATTTTTATTAATCTTAAAACTTCCTCCGGGAGGGCTGTATTTTCATTGCTTCCAAAAAGCCATAAAAATCCAAGGAAGGGTATGGCTAGTGATGAGAGCTAAATAGCTTGAAATAGATCTATACTAGTCTCCCTTTATTTCTTTATCAGCAAATATAAATTTAATATATATGTATGTATGTATATAAGAATAGGGGCCATCCATGCTTCAAGGCCATTCAATTCCAGAGGAGGGAAGCTGCTACAGTGAACACTTCCTCCTGCACCCTAATGTCATATTGTAGGAAGGAAAAAGTATAAATCTCAGTATGTCCAGAAGAGAGAAAGTAAGATGTCAAGTGACTTGAAAACAAAATGATTGGAGAGATGTGTCTGCTTATCTTGGAGAACAGTGAGGATGCATAATAGCAGTCTTCAAATATCTGAAGGTTTGTCATATACAACACAGGGCCAAATTGTTCAGAGCTGTTCCCAAACAAAGAAAAAAAAAAGCCATGAGTTTAAATTAACAGGAAGTAGATTTCAGTTAGATGTCAGGACAAATATCCTATTGGTAACTGCTGTTCGGAAAAGGAACAGACCGTTTTCCTTTCTCTATTGCTGGGGAATTTGTTTAAACAGAATCTGGAGGACAATCTCTAAGGGATGCTGTGTATGATTATTGCACTGGACTGAAGGCTAGATTAATGATCTTTAAAGTTAAATTCCACCCTTACTTTCTCTCATTTTATGGCTCCATATTCCTAAGAATATGGAGCCATATTTATTATTATTATTATTTTATTATTTTAGGTTTTTCTACAATTCTTATGTATTGGCCCATGAGAAGAAAGAACACCCCCTTCCCCTGCCCGTGTGTGTGTGTGTGTGTGTGTGTGTGTGTGTGTGTGTGTGTGTGAGGCCTTCCAGAATTCTGCAAAGTCCCCAGATTGCCTGTTCACTTTTCTGGCTGTGGAATTTTAAGTTATCTTCAAATTTATCAAACTGTGGAATTTCCTCATGATATTGCAGCACTTGGTTTTCAGAAGGGAATATTTAACAATCCCTTTTCGGATCTTAAAAACATAAAACGGAAAATAACTTTGTATGAACTGCCTTATTAGATGTTTGTTTGGAAAATTGAGCAGCTTTATTTTTTACAAACTATCCTTTATTTTACAAAAAAAAAAAAGCTTTTAAAGCAATTTCAAAGCTCTTACTCTCAACCTAGTTTAAGTGCTGTATTTGAAATGCAATCTCTCTTTCGAACAAGTTTTTTTTTTCCCGTTACAAGTCCAAACTTTGCTGATTTTTTTGTATTGTGTCTTTGGCTCATTTGGTGCTATCTCCATGGTTACTTGTTTACAAGGTCAGTCTAAGGCTGAAAAGTTATGGTTAGGTTCTTCTTTTGTTACTGCCTTGATATTATGTTGGCACTTGAGTTTGGACAGGAGTATTAACGATTCACACACTTTTATGCAGGTCAAGTTGGAACAAAGCTATGTGGACATTGAGCTTTAAAAATGCAATTCTTCCACTAGATAATTCAAACTGCCATCCAACCAGGATCATCAATTATTTCTCCCTTCCACATTTCAGAGCAAGAAATGAATGTTGGCGGCATATCTTGAGAAATAAGTAGTGCATAAGAGGTTATGCCTTTCTGAAGCAATAATTATTATTATTAGCTTGCATGTGTGCGTACATATATTAGGCAATGTAATTGAAGCAGCCTAACAACATCACTGGGTCGTGAAAAACGTAAGAGGTGTTTCAAAGCCTAAACTAAATCATTGATGGCAGTCTTTTGTGCTCTGAAAATTGACAGTAATAATAATATTTAGCACTTTTACATCTGCTTGAAATATTCTGAGGAAAAAAAGACTCACGTTCTTCATTGAGGTGACACTCGAAATTTAATAGCATTTTGAATGGAAATGTATAGAAGGGAAAGGACCAGCTTTTAGGCAACATTTTCTATTAATTTTAGAAAGATGTAGGGATTTGCTATTTTTATTTTTCATTGGCAGACAGTCAGATTTTGAAGCTCAAAACAATGACTTGAATTCAGAGCTAGTCATCCACAGGAAAAGATTCATTGTAAGTAAAGTCACAAATAAAAAACTCTCTTACTTGCTTGGAGTGCTCTGCCCAGGCTAGAAGGCACACATAAAGCATGGTTGAAGAAAGTGTCATTAAATCTGGATTCAATTCCTGATGACATCTACAACTTTAATGCAAATCTTTGTGATTTTTTAATAATAAAGTCTCTTTCTTGTTGTGCAACTATTCACATAAAGTAACAAAAGGAATGCAGGAATTGTATAACATCTGAAAATTAACACTTATTATCACAAAAAAAGCTTTGTACATTATTTATTATCACTTCATGTTATTTATCCTTAAACTGAGACGCTGCTTTTATGGCTTTCTGCTTTTTCCCTAACTGTCCTATAAGGTTACCTTTCCAAAAAAAAACAAAAAAAAAAAACCCTTTCATTAGTCATCCTATTATACTATTAGATAGTAATCTCCTTTTTCAGAAACTATTTCATTTGAAATATTTCATGGTTTTTTTTTTAATGCAGGATGAAGACAGCAATAGCATTTTTAGAATACATGGGTTGAAATCAGTGGTGGGTTGCCCCTGATTTGCACTGGTTCTATAGAACTGGTAGTAAAACCGGTGGGAGGCTCCGCCCACTGACCCTGATGTCATCAAAACTGTTCTGCACATGCGTAGAAGCTTCTGCACTTGCGCAGAAGATTGCGCGCATGAGCAAAGGGAGCACGTGTTTGCGGCCCCGCCGCAAACCAGTAGTAAAGATAAGTAGAACCCACCCCTGGTTGAAATGCATGTAAAATGTACAAGAATTCAGTACAGTTCAGTTGGAGAAAGAATTTGTATCCAAAATATTTGCATTCATGTATTGGATGGTCTTCTATAAACTTCTCTCCAGTGACCTGCTTATAATTATCAAAACAATATTTCTATCTTCAAAGCAGAATAGAGTCCTAGAGCTGGCATGAGAGTGAAGTTATTTTTATTTCTAGTGTATTTATTTTCATGTCTCCAGTATAAAACTTAGCAAAGAAAAACATATCAAAACTATAATTCACATAAGCCTTCAGCAAGGGACAGTGAAACCTTTGCTTGCCATTTTTTTATTCTTGCCTTACATGTTTCATTTACTGTATTACAAATTCTTTGCTGATTGTTGTGAATCTTCGAGAGTTCGGTGGCACACAGGTCAAATTAACAACCACTTCATGGATATCTCCTTGTCATGGGGAAATGGAAGTAGTGGAGGACAGAATAGGTGTCAGAAATTGAAAATAGGGGCTTGTCAACATTCCAAGAAGCATCTTTCAAGTGACTCCTTATTGTTCTTATTATTTGTCATCTCTATGATGTTACTTTCAGTGATTTAGAAGAAAAGAAATCTTAATCACCAAACAGCCAAAAAAAAAAAAAAAAAAAGCTAGTAAAATCTCACATTTGCTTTATATGAATAAACTGAAGCTTTCTCGAAAATCAGAAATTGAAATCTATTCATTAACAAATAAGACTTTTTAACACAGATACAGCAATGAAATTGGGCCCAGAGAAATGCGCTACAATGGCAATAAATCTGGGTAAACTAATGAAAAATAATTCAACTGAAATGTCCAATGATCAAACCATCAGAAGCCATCAAAATGAAGCCTACAAATCTCTGTGCTTTTTAGATTTGGTTAACAACAAGCATGGAGAGGTTAAAAATGTGATTAGTAAAAGATTCAGAAAAGTGCTAAGGGCAAAATTGGTGAAAATACTGTCAAAACCATCAATACATGAACCATATTTGTGATACAATACATTACTGGAAGAAGCTGAAGTTTGGACCAAAAAGAAAAAAAGAAAACCGAATAAAGCTAATGACTTTTTACTATGCATTACATGCCTGTGGTGATATTGATAGGTTACATCTGCCACTCAGAAAAGGAGGCAGAGTTTTACTTTAAGTAAAACAAGAGGGAAAGTATGTTTCCATTGTGCCATCAATCTTTGCATAAAACTTCTGATATTTGTACTCCTATTAATTCTAGTCACTTGATTATCCAGTCAAAGTGGTGTAGAGTTGAATGCTTTTTTGTAACCAGTCCAATCTACATTCAGGTTGGCCTTCCTTCTCTTACAGGTTTCCAGAATCATCTTGTCAGTTAGGAGTTGATCTTTAGTGTCTCTGCTGTTTCGGCTTTTTCCTTTCTGCTTAGATAGTAAAATATTATTTTCAACCAGATGCTGTTGGGCTGCATCAACAGTTAGCAATTTGAAAGTTGTTGATAAGCAGGTAATTGGCCTGTGGGTACCTGATTCTGCCCTTTTTTGTTGGGTCTGTCATTATCAAGTATATTTTCCCAAATGTTAAGCAATCTTCAAATTTTCCTCTTGCAGTATGATGTTAAACTGTTGGCAATGAATGGCTGCAGACCAGTCAGATGTTTTAACCGAAAATAGTGAAGTTCATCCTTACTTGGTGCTGACCAATTCTTTTCTTCATTTCTGCTGTTAGTATATTTTTTTAATTTTTATTTCTTTTTTAGTCTGATGTACCTCCTTTTGCCAGGCTGCATTTTGTTTATATTTCTTTGGGTTTGTCCAGAACTGCACGGTTTCTTCTTTGTCAAATGTTGTTCCTTCCAGTGCTTCGTTTTCATTGTTTCTAGTTGATATTTCTTGATCAGATATTCTTTGGTCTTCCAGTTCTTCAGTTTCTTTCCTTTCATCTGTACCAGCTTGCTAATATCTTATTGATCTTATTTTTCAGGCTGATCTTCCATTTTGCTGATGCACTGTTTGTTAATTTACATTCCAGTATTTAGTTATAGTTGCAATAATGCTGAACATTAGTTGGTTTGTTTCTTGCAGTGAACTTATGTTTAACATTACAGTATTAGTATCTTTTAATACATGTGCTGTTTTTTGGGGGGAGGGGCGAGAACAAGTTTCAATGCAGATAAACTTATTCTCTCGTTTTTAAGTTATTCTAAATGCTCACTTATTTCCAGTTTTTCTTCTTTTTCTTCCTCCACTCCCAACTCCCCCAGGTTTGCCCCCACACTCTGAATAACTTATGACAAGGTTTCTATTTCTTTGCTGCGTAGATCTTTGCAATGATCTTCTAGACAATGAATATGTCTCAGCCAAGGGATACCTTCACATTGCCTATTATTCATGGAGACAGAACATTAATATCTATCACAAAATTAGAAACACAATTTGGACTCATGAACTAAGGGGTTCCATATTTGTAAGAATATCCAAATCCAGGAGTGAAATGCTCCCGGTTCGGACTGGCTCGAGTGAGTAAGTAGCGATGGCGGCAGGCAGTTCGGAGAACCGGTAGCAAAAATCCCTTCCCCCCCAGCCTCCATCTTGCTTACTTTAGCTGCTGGTCGCAAAGCCTGCCTTGCTTCACTTGCTGTAATCCCTGCAATCCATTGCATCAGCAAGCAATTGAATCTCCCTGCCTGTAATCAAGCTCATCGGTGAGCAGCTCTATCTGCCTGCCTGCCTGCCTGTAAGTTTTCCCCCCCTTTGGGAGCTTTAAAAAAAAAGTTAATTGGTTTTTTTTTTAGTTGTTCTTGCTTTAGACCTAGCCATTTAAAGTTTAGGAAGTTTTAAATTTAGCTGCTTTTATATAAAAATAAAAATAAAATAAAATAAAATAATATTTGTGCAGCTTTCTGAGATTTTGTGTGTTTCTGTAGTGTTTCACTTTAATTACAGAAACACATAAAATCTCACAAAGCTGTATATAGAATTATGTGTGTGTAAAGTGTGAAAGTTGGTTTTCTGGACTTTTTGTGGCTGTGTGAGGTTCCTGCTTGTTGCAGGGGCCATTTTGGGTCTAGCACAGCTGCTTTTACCTTGTGGTTGAGCCAGTTATGTTGTGTTGTGTTTTGTAGGTTAAAAAGGGCAACAAAGTGATGTTGACTTGGCCACGCCCACCTGACCAACAAGCCATGCCCACCCAGTCACCTGACCAACAAGCCCACCCACTAATTAAGCCACGCCCACAGAACCGGTAGCGAAAATTTTTAGATTTCACCCCTGTCCAAATCTGATTTTTTTTCCAAATCTGAGATCAATTCTGCACTAATCAATAGAAAATCAAGTCATAACGAAGATTATGTATAATTACTATGACTAATAGGTACCTCCTTTCAATGGCATACCAATTTTTTATAAAAGGGGGTGGGGTAATATCATTCGCCATAAATGAAATTACTTCATAAAAACTCTACAAGTAATTTTCCTATTTGTCTTTAATGAACACATTATAGCTGCTTCTAGATTTGTTAATCTAATAAGCAGTTTGCAATTTAGACTATTAGTTTCTCTCCTGCAAAGAAATTCAAGAATTCAAAAGCTTCTCTTTGTGTCTCTGTACTGGAAGTGCAAACAAATAGCAAAAGAAAATGGGTTTTAGTCCCTTGATGCACTGACTGACAGCTGACTCTGCATAGCACAATGAACAAGACATGCATCATTTGAGAAGAGCAGCAAAATGTCAGTTGGGGCTATCAATATAGTGAATAGGATGTGATAACCTTTAAATACATATAAACAATGTGTCCCAACATATTATACTTTCCTATTCCCTCCAGAAAGAAATATTTCTTTCCCAGCTTCACATTCAGCGGTGGAGGAAATAAAACTAACTAACCATAGATTAATTATTTCACCTGCAGGGGAAAAAATAAAATGTATTTAAAAGGTGTGTTTAAAAGAATGGATAAGGCAAATGCATAATGTGCATCTGCTGGTTTGTAGTTTATTTGTTTCCTTTTTAATTCAAGAATCTCAGTTGGAGTAATCCATCTGTTCCAGAAAGAGTTATATACATTACTGAGTTTCAGTTCAAGAGGCAAGATTCAATAGGAGTCATCTGCTAATAACTTTTCATCCGCTCTGCTATTAAAGTGTCACCAGAGAATACTACTGTGAAAGTTCCATACACATTTAGCTTAAGGCGAAAATAACCACCTAAAGAAGATTTGGACTCTAGACTTCAACATTACAACATGTGTATTTATGTTATTTTCACCCACACTAAAAGCAATTTATCCAAGGAGTACTGCAGAATTAATTTTCAAAGCAGTTTAAAACTAATAAAAAAATACTTGCGAGATTCAATTGCAGGTCTGTTTGGTGGTCTTTTTTGAGCCCAAATATTATTTAGAATTAATTTTATAATCAAGTAGATCGTAATATTAAACCAAATGCTTCTTACTGGAAGATCGTGGAAAAAAAGAGCCAAGTTAAAAGCTGAGTCAGATATGGTTAGTATTTCAATGGAAAATTCCACCAAAATCTTTCAGAGCTCTAGGCTACACTTGGAAGTCAACAGAGCATCCTAGAAGACATTACCTAGCCATTTGTTACCCCTCTCCCACTAAAAAAAAAAAAAACACATATGTAATTGTGTCCATATAGTGATCAGGAATCAAACTTAAGGAAATTGTTACCTTTAGTTTTAGTACAGAATAAGGGACATATTTTTCTCCATTTTGAAATTCTACATGATGCCCATCAGAATGTAATTTGTTTTAGCTTGCCATATGGGTAGGATCTTGTCATTTAAACCCATTGCCACTGTGATCATTTGGAATAATGAAGCTAATTTCTAAAAACAGAAGTTTGCCAAATGAATAAATAAATAAACCATATGCTTTACATTCAAATTTATGTGAATAAATTTCCGCTGTGGTAGGATTTTCTCTTCATTTTCTCCATCACAGACTGCAGAATTATTTTCCTAGTAATGTCCATTGGATTAGCACATGGAATATAATTAAATTTATTTTATTTATTAAACCAATTTTTCACAAGCAAAGGCAAATATATGTGTCCCAGAATAATGTTGCAGGATTCAATTTGGGTTGGTCACCGGGACCGGAGGTTTAGTTTTCTGAGCTTTTGAACTTGTACTGGAGCCCATCCTCAGAGAACTCTTCTGGAATGTATAAGGCTTCCTTTATGGAATGTATTGTTTGTTTGTTTATTAACTTTATGTGCAGTCCATCTCACTGTTACAGCAGTCCTGGGTGGCTTATTGAATGATAAAAATGAAAAAAAAATAGATAATACAAAATATTTAAAGTTAGAAATATTAAATAAAAAAGAAGAAGAAGAAGAAGAAGAAGAAGAAGAAGAACGAAGAGGATGGTTGATACAGTAGTGGGAATCTTCTCTCCACCCTGTCAGTCACCCCAAGCCTAGAATGCCTCTACTGGGGGCTTAGGACCACTGGCAGAGCCAAAGTTTTAGACTCCACCAGAAGGCCTTCCTATATTTTCCTATACCTGCAGAGTGAAGCTGACCTGGTACAGAGTATGAAGAAATTATGTTTCTGAACAATATCAATGCAATTGGCATAATTGCACGTGTGTGTATGTGTGTGTTGTCCTTTATATCCAAATCTCAATTCTTAAACTATTTCAAATCTTCCTTTTATCATGCATGGTCTATCTTTTATAGTCTACAGGCATGAACAGATGAAGGACATATAAAAATACCTTTCTATAGCTATATTAAATACCATAATACACAACCTTCTCTTGGACAGTTTGTTTGGCATGGATTTCCATTGTTCCTGTCTAATCTCATTAGAAACACTCATCTACAAGTTCTAAAAATATATGACAAGTTTCTAATTATACTCTATTATCTTGTTCCAAACAGAGTTATAAATTCAGGAATATAAAAAATAAGCCTCTGGAGAATAGTAAAATAAAAAGTAATTGTTTACAAATCACAGGGAATTTTAAGTTGGCCATAACTTTGATGCTTGTAAACTATTTCTTCCATTTGACTGATTTCAGATCTTTTCAAATGTTACTGAGAAATTGATGGAATCATTTAGTATAATTATGGACATATTGTAGAATTAATTATGGACATATTGTCTGA